>NC_092774.1:30638192-33262973 GCF_047496795.1 Chiloscyllium punctatum | reverse complement strand
AGAACATTCCATACACCCACCACTCTCTGGGTGAAGAGGTTTCTCTTCAACTCCGTTCTAAGTGGCCTACCCCTTGTTTTTAAACTGTGTTCTCTGGTTCAGGACTCACCCATCAGTGGAAACATGCTTCTTGCCTCCAGAGTGTCCAATCCTTTAATAATCTTGTACATCTCAATCAGATCCCCTCTCAGCTTTCCAAACTCAAGTGTACACAAGCCCAGTCACTCCAATCTTTCAGCGTAAGGTAGTCCCGCCATTCTGAGAATTGACCTTGTGAACCTATGCTGCATTCCCTCAATAGCCAGAATATCTTTTCTCAAATTTGGAGACCAAAACTGTGCACAATATTCCAGGTGCAGTCTCACCAGGGCCCTGTACATCTGCAGAAGGACCTCTTTGCTTCTATACTCAATTCCTCTTGTTATGAAGGCCAGCATGCTATTAGCTTACTTCACTGCCTGCTGTACCTGCATGCTTACTTTCATTGACTAATGTACAAGAACACCTAGATCTCCTTTACTTAACTTGACTCCATTTAGGCAGTAATCTGCCTTCCTGTTCTTGCCATCAAAGTGGATAACCACACATTTATCCACATTAAACAGCATCTGCCATGCATCCGTCCACCCACCTAGCCTATCCAGGTCACCCTGTATTCTCCTAACATCCTCCTCACATTTCACCCTGCCACCCACCTTTGTGTCATCAGCAAATTTGCTAATATTACTTTTAATACCTTCATCTATATCATTAATGTACATTGTAAAAAGCTACAGTCCCAGCACTGATCCCTGCGGCACATCACTGGTCACTGCCTGCCATTCCGAAAGAGAGCCGTTTATCACTATTCTTTGTTTCCTGTCAGCCAACCAATTTTCAATCCATGTCAGTATTTTGCCCTCAATACCATGTGCCCTAATTTTGCTCACTAACTTCCTATGTGGGACTTTGTCAAAGACTTTCTGAAAGTCCAGGTATACTACATCCACTGGATCTCCCTTGTCCATCTTCAGAGTTACATCCTCAAAAAATTCCAGAAGATTAGTCAAGCATGATTTCCCCTTCATAAGTCCGTGCCGACTCTGACCTATCCTGTTACTGCTATCCAGATGTGTTGTAATTTCATCCTTTATAATTGACTCCAGCATTTTTCCCACCACTGACGTCAGACTAACTGGTCTATAATTCTGTTTTCTCTCTCCCTCCCTTCTTAAAAAGTGGGACAACATGAGCCACCCTCCAATCTGCAGGAACTGATCCTGAATTTATAGAACATTGGAAAATGATCACCAATGCTTCCACGATTTCTCCCAGTCTACCTGCATGTTGAAATCCCCCATAACAACTGTACTAATATCTTTGTGACAGGCCAATTTCAGCTCCTTATTCAACTTACACACGACATCCAGGCTACTATTTGGGGGCCTGTAGATAACTCCCATTAGGGTCTTTCTACCCTTAGAATTTCTCAGTTCCAGCCACACTGACTCTACATCCCCTGATTCTAGATCCCCCCGTGGAAGGGACTGAATATCATTCCTTACCAACAGGGCCGCCTCACCCCCTCTGCCAGTTTATCTGTCCTTATGATAACATGTATACCTTGAATATTCATTTCCCAGGCTCTGTCCACTTGAAGCCACATCTCAGTTATCCCCACATCATCGTAACTGCCAATTTCCAAATGAGCCTGAAGCTCATCCACCTTATTTCTAATGCTTCGTGCATTCATATTTAATATTTTTAATTTGTTACTCCCCTCACCCTCCCTATCAATCCCTATTTCACTTGACCTTACGGCATGATCCTTTTCTTTTGAGTTTTCTGCTCCATTGATTCCATTGTCTTTATTTACTTCTCTTGTTCTAACTTTCTTCTTAAACTTCCAGTTTGTTCCCCCCACCCCGCTATTTAGTTTAAACGCAGCTGTGTTGCAGTGGCAAACCTACCTGCCAGAATGCTGGTCCCCCACCTGTAAGTTGCAATCCGTCCCTCTTGTATAATTTATCCTTACCACTAAACATCAGCCTCTCATGCTCCAGGGAAAATATCCCTGGCCTATTCAGCCTCCCCCTGTAGCGCAAACCCTCCAACCCTGGCAACAGCCTTGTAAATCTTTTCCAACTCCTGTCAAAGTTTCACAACATCTATCCTCTAGCAGAGATACCAGAACTGAATGCAGTATTCCAAAAGTGGTCTCACCAATGTCTTGTACAGCTGCAACATGACCTCCCAACCCCTATACTCAATGCTCTGACAAATAAAGGAAAGCATCCCAAACGCTTTCTTCACTATGTTGATGAGACTCTGCTTTCAAGGAACTATGAACCTGCACTCCAAGGTCTCTTTGTTCTATAACTGAACATTTGGATAAGTACTTGAATAGGAAAGGTTTGGAGGCATATGGCCCAATCTAGGTGGGACTAGCTTCGTTTCTGAATATAGTCAGCATGGACTAGTTGGACTGAAGGGTCTGTTTCTGTGCTGTCTGACTAACTATTCTGTACTGGTCTTGAAACCATTTTCTTGCCTTTCCCCACAAACATCCACTTCTTCGTTGTTCCAAAATCAGATGAGTTCAGCCTTGAATATATTCAATGACCCTCTAACTGCAGGGAGACATCCCCACTTCTGAACTCAATTCCTCTTGCTAATATACCACTTGCCTTGCTGATTGCTTGCTGCACCTATCTGACAACTGGCAGTGACTGGTGTAGGAGGACGCTGCGGCCCCTTTGCACATCCACACATCATTCCTGATGAAGGGCTGGTGCCTGAAACATCAACTCTCCTGCTCCTCGAATGCTGTATGACCTGCTGTGCTTTTCCAGCACCACACTTTTCGACTCTGATCTCCAGCATTGGAAATTCACCTCCTTTCTCCTTTTTTTTTTCCATAGCAAAGGCTGTAACTTTACATTGTGGCACTCCATTTGCCATGTGTTTGCCAACTGTGGTCTTCTCTACATCGTGGAGACTGAGCATAAACTTGGGGAACGGTTCGCCGAGCATCGCAGCTGGGTCCACAGAAGCTGACTGGACCTCCCAGTCACCACTCATTTTAATTCCCCTTCCACATATGACCATCTTTGGCCTCTTCCATTGCCACAACAAAGCAAACTGCAAATTGGAGGAACAACACCTCATCTTGTGCCTGGGCAGCTTGCAGCCCTAAGGATCAACATTGAGTTCTCCAATTTCAAATCACCTCCCTTCACCACTCTGGAAAAAGGTGGTGAGAAAAGAGAGTACCGTGCTCAGAGACGTTGGACAGGGGAAGGACATTGCAGTCTGGGGTGAAGCTCAACCTTCATTCAGAGAGAGAGAGAGGAGCAATAGCAGCTTCAGAAGCTCATGGTCCAACTTCTGCATTTAGACAATGGCGGGGCTCTGATAGGCAGGAGGACAATTCCAACTCTGGACTCCTCCCGTGGGTTAAACTTGTATGTCTGGTGATCTTACTCTATGAGTTATTAACTGTGTACATTATGCAACTTATGGTGGTGCCCGTTCGGTCGCCGACTTTCTCCTGACGGTTTGGTGGCATCCCCGCCTCCAACAACGAGCTCAAAGGGTTAGCGGCCGGTGTCTTATTTGTCAGGAACATAACCCCGGAAAAGGCTTGCCTTGCACTCCGGGTCGAACTCCCTTGCCGGAGGGTCCCTTTGAGACACTTCAACTGGACTTCATCAAGTTGCAGAAATGTCAGTGCTATAAATATGTTTAGCTTATTGTTGATGTTTTTTTCTAAGTGGATTGAAGCCTACCATTCCCCTAACACTGCTGCTGAGACTGTGGTGAAGATTTTGCTTAAGGAAATTATTCCTTGCTTCGGTATACCTGCATGCATTAGCTTGGTCCATGGACAGCACTTTGTTGGTAATAGTAATGAAGAACTCTTGATAAAGTACAGATTTGAGACGGCCCAAGGAATTCCTTATGAACTCAACTTGCAAGCCTCTCTTGGTTCATCCCGGAGATCGTACCTTTGGTAGTCTGGAAATTTACAAAAACTCTTGCAGGCAGTTTTAGTTTAATTTTAATCATCCCTTTCATTTACTAATAGCATCACTGTTACAACAAAACACTGATACCTATAGGCCAGGCTAACTGGATTCTAATAACCCAGGAGAGTAGGACATCACTCTTCCTTCAAGAGCCCTGGCAGGCTACTCTCTTGTACTATCACAAACAGACTACCTTTATAGCTGAAAACATGTTGCTGGAAAAGCGCAACAGGTCAGGCAGCATCCAAGGAGCAGGAGAATCAACGTTTCAGGCATGAGCTCCTGCTCCTTGGATGCTGCCTGACCTGCTGCGCTTTTCCAGCAACCCATTTTCAGCTCTGATCACCAGTATCTGCAGTCCTCACTTTCTCCTAGAAGACTACCTTTATACACAAGTTTACAAAGGCTATACTGTCACAAACACAAAAAGTTAACAAAAGCACTGCATGTTCTGAACTAGACAGATAATAGTGAAGGACAATAATTCAAGGGAGAAGTCAATTTGTAGCGAGTTTCATTTTGAGGTCAGAATCAAACACTTATTAATTTCACAAAGGAACAGCCGTGAGTGTTATCACTCAGTGTCCTGTTTATACAGATTCACTGATGTTCAGGCAAACGTTCTTAATTGTCTTACTCTCCCTGCCTATTTTCTATTGTGCAGCAAGTGTGTTGTATAATTCAAAGTTAAACATTTTAGTCAAAATGTTTAAGGATAAGTTTTCCAATACGATATGAGCCCTCCAGCCACCTGTTTGCTGATGTCTTTTAACTCTACTGCAGGGTCGTTTGAGAATTGCTTTAATGGAACCAGCCATGGGTGTGCATGTTCCACATAACATCTCCTGCCTATTTGAGACTAGTCTCACCCACTCCTGTAAGACAAAGGGGCCATATACCTCCTGCCCGTATAGACAAACAGCTTGCGTTCCACTGGCTGGAATACAGCAGGCCTTATGCGGCATAAGTAACTATACACATCTCCATGTACAGAATCCTTCCCTTGCGCATTTATGGGTCCTGTTTCTTTTCAGATTCTCATACTGTCACCAAGACCACTTGCAACAGAGTTAAGAGAGAGCCTAATGGGAACAGAATTCTGAGGACCATTGTCTACCAGATGCACAGCACAGAAACAGGCCCTTCAGTCCAACTCATCCATGCTGATCAGATATCCTAAATCAATCTGGTCCCATTTACCAGCACTTGGCCCATATCCTTGTAAACCCTTCCTATTTGTGAAGGGCACTGCTTGTCACTGGCCCCTTGGATGTTTCCTTTCTTCCTGGTGGTGGAAATTGAAAAAAGATTCATACATCTTGTGTCTCTCACTCTGTCTCACACCTGCACACACACAACATGGGTTCTGGGGAAAAAAATAAGCCCTACGCAGTTAGGCGGTAGCGTGGGGGTGAAAAGGAAAAAAAAAATTTTAAAAATACACAGGAGTGACGGACATTCTGTTCATTCTGAGAGCTGCCAATTAAAAAAAAACCCTTCCTATTCATTTACACATCCAGATGCCTTTTAAATGTTGTGATTGTACCAGCCTCCACTACTTCCTCTGGCAGCTCATTCCTTACATGCACTGACCTCAACATAGGCATTGCCCCAATGGTTTCTTTTAAATCTTCCCCACATCCTCACCCTAAACCTATTACCCTGTAGTTCTGGACTCCCCCATCCCAGGGAAAACATCTTGCCTATTTATCCTATCCATGCCCCTCATAATTTTATAGAAATCTGTAGGGTCACCCTTCAGCCTCTGGCGCTCGAAGGAAAACAGCACAACCCTGTTCAGCTCAAACCCTGACAACATTCTTGTCAATCTTTTCTGAATCCTTTCAGGTTTCACAACATCCTTCCTCTAGCACAGAGACCAGAACTACACACAACATTCCAAAAGTGGCCTAACCTGGTGCAGCTCCAACATAACTTCCCAACTCATCTACTCAGTTGAAGGATTGAGAAAGTTTTCAAAACCAACGAAAGACACTGGAGAAAGAATGGAGGAACTTTTGCGGGTCAGCTTGGACATCAGGGCGGAGGGACGGGAATGAGGGAAGGAAGCTGAATGTGCTGGAGCCAAGGTGGAGGAAGAACCGAGGATGCAAAACCGGTTTGAAGCTGCAATGAGGAATACTACACGTGCTGTACTTGTACCTGTTGCAGTTACTGGTGGGAATCGGGTGCATTTTAAACATCAAAACAGAAAAAAAATGTCCACTTCTCCCCCTTTCCAATCTCTATCCTTCCGTCCCTCTTCACTGGGGTAATTAAGAAACCTACCTGAGTTTGCGGAGACTGCTCCCTCCCTGAATTCACTCCAGTTGCAACGAGAACAGACTTCCCCGCCTCCCGTCTCTCCAGCCCTCCCAGGACGAGGCGTTGCCCAGAGGGAGGGAGTGTCACTCAAACTGACAGGGCCACTTCTGCCTTGTGACGTCATTAAAAGGGCGGGAAATGTGACGGTAAAGGGGCGGGGCGAGGTGGACAGCAGGCCCCTCACTGCACCTGCGCAGCCCTGCAGCAGAAGGGGAGGAGAATCCCTTCCCTTCAGGGAATCCCCACAGTATGGAAGCAGGCTACTCTGGCCCACGAGTCCATACTGACCCTCCCAAGGGTAACCCACGCACACCCATTCCCCCACCCTCACTGCTCTACATTTAACCCTGAGTAATACACCTAACCTGCACATCCCTGGATATTATGCGGAATTTGGCATATCCAATCCACCCTAACGTGCACCTCCTTGGGCACTATTGGTAATTTAGCATGACCAATCCACCCTAACCTGCACATCCCTGGGCACTATTGGTAATTTAGCATGACCAATCCACCCTAACCTGCACATCCCTGGGCACTATGGATAAGTTAGCATAACCAATCCACCCCAACCTACACATACCTGGGCACTATGAGTGATTTGGCATGACCAATCCACCCTAACGTGCACATCCCTGGGCACTATGTGTAATTTAGCAGGGTCAATCCACCCTTATCTGGACAAAGTTAAAAACCACACATCAGGTTTTGTCCAACAGGTTTCTTTGGAACCAGCTGCTTTGGAGTGCTGCTCCTCCATCAGGTGGTTGTGGAGAATAATATCACAAAACACAGAATTTATAGCAAAACATTCTAGTGTCCTGCCACTGAAATGATATATTGAACAAACCTGGATTGTTAAGTTTTTCATCTTTTCAAATGGGTTGCAGGTATCATTACTGTGTAAATCCCACATCTTCTGTCTGTCACCTTCTCAAGATAACTCAAGGTTTTATAGCAAAATGTGACATCTCCGCTCAGACAACGCATTAAAGGTGTGAGGTCAGAGTCTTCTGTGTCCCAATCTTGAGTCAGACTGATTCTATTTCCAAAGCAAAATTCACAAAATACTGCCTGCAGATTGCGCATTTTTTGAGCAAAATAGAATTTAATTCTGCAGATACACATTCACTGCCGTGGACTTTAGATGTGCTTATGTGCATGAGGGAGGCAGATAGAGAGAAAAAGAGAGAGAGAAGAGAGAGAGAGAGAAAGGGGGAGAGAGAGTGGTGCAAGCAGGCTGAAAGAGAGAGAGAGAGAGAGAGAGGTCCAGTCAGGCAGGCAGACAGAGAGTGTGTTTGCTAACAACCTCCTTCCCTGGTCAGCCTTTTTCCCTGTCTATAACTTACTTGTATAGAATCACCTCGCGTACATTGTTATGAATATTGTCTGATAAGAGTAGATGTATTTAGTCGATGAATCAAAATCATCCCAATGGCTGAAACAGCTGACACTGTAATGTTGGACAAGTGGGAAATATTTGCATCAGTTAACCAAAACTCTTCAGAGTTTACATTCATGGGTACGCCAAGCCTCAGCATTCGGACCGGGGCATATTGGAGCTGAGATGGAAAGGCCCGTTCCTAGTCCTGCTGGGTTACCCGGTCAGCAGTCAAGGTCATGGGGAGGCCGCATGGACACACACAACACAATGCAAACGAGCGCCACCTTTTGGAGGAACACCAGAAGACCCCGTCAGAGACACATCTTCAGCCTTCATCCTGAATGGCTCAGCCTGATCATTCTGCCTTTCACTGCACTCTTTCTTATCTTTCACTAACTATGTTTCATTGGGCCTGATAACCTCTAATAAACAGAAATTACAGTTTAATATTTTTCTTTATGCACAGAAGGTCAACCACTCTAGCTGCTGGCTATGTGGCCATATCCCCATCCATCCCGAACTCGTACCAAGCGAGCCCTTCTGTAATTTGAGCGACTTGAAGCTTTTTTTCCCCCTGCAGTTGGAACTGCTCGATTGGAAATCAAAGTCACCCCGCAGACAATCCTGTGCTCGGCTCAGTTCACTGTTGTGGCCCTCCTCTCCAGTGATCTCACAGTTGCCGAGATTTCCCCATCCTGATGAAACCCCTGAAGATGATACCCCTTCTCCTTCTGCCCCTGTCCTCACTGAACCCGAGGACTAACAGTCCGATCTCCAAACACTACCTCCTGACAATCCCCCTGGATCTGGGTATAATCCCCCTTTTGCTGTCACCCCCAATCTCCTCTTTTTAATAAAAAAGGAGGGATTGTGGGAGAATTTGATCAAAATTGACACAAAACTGCATGGAAGCCATTTTATCACATAGCAATGTTTAGAGGAAAATGTAGCCTGTTAACATAATGCTATCTGAGCCCTGGCTAAGGAATTCTGTTTTGATAGCCTGACCTTGCAGCTGCGGGCTGTCTCTGCTCCTCAGGCCATTAGACTGTGCTGCTTCATAGAATGATGGATTGGTTCTCTCTGTCCCTTATCGGTAATTCGAGCCTAGCTGAACCTGCAGTATAAGATAACATTCAGATTTGTAGACATTCAGAAACGTAGGTCTGGACAACGTATGTGAAACTTACGACTGCCCCTCAGTTGCATAATTAATAGAAAGTGGGGCTTGTGATTTACCATCAAACTTGTAACATTCTGTATTAGATTAGAATACGTCAGACTTTGTGTGACTCCCCATGGCAACGAATAAAGCTAGTTAATGCTAGGTTCAGAGCCTAGCTGAACCTGCAGAATAAGATAACATTCAATTTTGCAGGCATTAGGAAGTCTAGGTCTGAACAATGTATGTGAACCTTACAACTGCCCCTCAGTTGCATAATTAATGGAGAGTGGGGCTTGTGTTTTACATAAATCTGTATTTTATTGGAATACGTCAAACTTTGTTTTGAACTAAGCGGTATTTCCCATGGCAACGAATAAAGCTAGTCAATTGCTCAAGGTCTCCTCTCCTGACTACTTTGCTTTAAATGATTTGACACACGAATTACTTTGCCCCAACAGTACTAATAGTCGCATCTAGGGAGAGAGAATTCCTCAAGTAGGGCACTCTCAGGATCCTTGGTTTACTTCCTAATGAACAAACATTAAGCATTTATTTATTTCTGATTTTGTTTCATTTTTCTTGTTTAATTCCCTGCTCCGACTACACTCTGTGTCTGGATGGGTGACAGGCTGAGATTGTGGGTTGGCTTTCGATTGACTGAATGTTTTCTTGTTCTGGAAGCTGTAAAAGCGATGTGAAAGCTTCTGCAGAAGTCCAGCAAACCTGAGGACAGACCGACATCTTATTCTGTGGGAACAGGGAGATCAGAGGACAGAGAAATCAGGGCCTGAAACCCGAGCTGACACCAGACTACCGTGTGCTCAGTGCTTTGGTGAGCAGTGCCAACCCTCTGCCTTTACCTCGCTTCCCATCTGACTACACCTCAATATCCAGGATCCAATCCTTGCCATCCTGAAGCCATGTCTCTGTAAGGAGTCTCAGATCATGGTTCTTCACTTCAATGTGTGCAGTCAATTCATTCACTTTTGTTACAATGCAGCACATATTCAGACCCACCATGTATCATTTCAGTTTTTGTGACATTAGTATCCAGTTTCAATTTATGATATATTTACTTTCTTTGTCCCTTTCTATTGTTCTGATGTTCATTTTCCACATCACTACATTGCTCACCGGCCATGATTTGGATTGGCCATGCTAAATTGGCCAGTGTCCAGGAATGTGCAGGTTAGGTGGGTTAGCCAAGGGAAATGCAGGGTTATAGTTTCATAGTAATAGAAGCAGGAATAGACCATTTGGCCCTTCCAGCCTGCTGCACCATTCATTAAGATCATGGCTGATCTATCCATTGTCTGAGCTCCTCCTCCCTACATTGTCCCAACTACCCTTAATTCCCAGACTCAACAGCTGTACTACTACCTGATAAACAAATTCTTTCCTTCCAAGGGAATATCCTTCTCTTTGCAAGGACCTATTGAACACTATTGAACCTATTGAACAGCTACTAACCAACACCGTCCAGACACTACTTCGCTGGACAAAGTGACTTAATTGTTCAATATCCTGCAATTAACAGATTGCTAATTGTTAAATGACTGTAACCTATATAATCACACAACTCTCTGTTTCTCGTCGAAGTGACTTGTGACTATTAGATCGACTTGGCTCTCCCCGTGAGCTCCCGAATAAACAGTCAATAACTCAAGGTTTGTGAGTCATGATTACTTGTCAAATAAGTATTGGACTACTACGAGCAAGTCATCCACAGCATAGTCCACTTCCATCCCCAACATGGATCAAGAGGCCATCCTTTTTTGCCAGACAAGTGAATGTATCAAGCTCAGGAAACAAAGCCTGTCAAACATTAACAGGCACAGATCTAAACCAACCTTTTCCAGAGTCTGTCCCTTCACCTCGATTGACTTCCTTTTTCCCTCAGCTCCTACAAACCAACAGCTGAACCCAAGGATGAGAAAAGAGACTGCGGTACTCCCAGATTTTAAACAGAAAGGAAAATGCAGTATGTACTGAAGCTCAATCTTCATTCAGCGAGAGAGGAACAACAGAACTTCAAAAGCTCATGGTCGAGCTTCCGCATTCAGACAATGGCGGGCGTTTTAATTGGCAGGAGGACCAGACTCCTTCCGGTCCTCCTAGGATTCCCAAAGGTTGGTCGCACCGTCCATCAGAACGACAAGGGGCGGTGCCCCGCTCCGATCTCACACATGCGCACCATGAACATTGCTCACAGCCGATAGAGCAGTATCTGGGTCGCATGGGATTGTGGGTAGTACATCAGCCATGAAAGAGATGAAATCAAGAGTCCCATATGCCGTCTTAACCGTCCTTTTTCATGTGTTCATGACGTACACGGCACGAGCCAATCTTTAATCGATTTTCAATTGATCCACTGAGTGCTTAACTCGAAACTCTATTTCCATTTCAGTGTCAGTATATCGCTCTTTGTCCGTCCTCAAATAAGAACCAAATCAAAGCACGACGTCTGTTCCACCTGAACGTTGACTTTTTTTTAGTTTGCAGATTCCAACCATTTATTAAAAGTTATTCATGGTACATGAGCATTGCTGGCTGGCCAGCATTTAGTTCCACTTGAAAAGGTAATGGTGACCTGCCTTCTTCAACTGCTGTGGTCCACACGCTGTATGGTGACCCATAATGTTCTTACGGAGGGTATTCCAGGATTTAGACTCAGCAACACTGAAGCAACAGCAATATATTTCCAAGTCAAGATGGTGAGTGGCTTGGAGGGGTACTTGCAAGAAATTGTGTTCCCAAGTATCTGTTGCCTGATCCTTCTAGATGGAAGTGGTTGTTGGTTTGGAAGGTATTTTCTAAGGATCTTTGGTGAATTTCTGTGTTGTGTCTTATAGATCATATACACTCCTGCTTCTGAACAGTTGGGCAGAGGGAGTGGATGTATGTGGAGATGGTGCCAATCAAGCAGGCGACTTTGTCCTGGATGGTATCAAGCTGTTTGAATGTTGAAGCTGCACCCATCCAAGCTGGTGGGAGAGTAGTCCATTACACTGTTGACTTATGCCTTGTAGAAGATGGGCAGGGTGTGGGGAGTTTCTTGCCACAATATTCCTGACCTGTTGCCTGTTCTTGTTGCCATTGTGTCTGTTGTTAGTCTAGTTGAGTTTCTGGTCAATGGTAAACCCCAAGGATATTGATAGTGGGGTGTTTAGTGACAGTAACATTGTTGAATATCACGGGGCAGTGGTCAGTTTCTCTCTTTTGGGGATGAGTCATTGTTTGGCATTGGCGTGGCGTTCATGTTACTTGCCACTCATCAGCCCATTGGATATTGTTAAGATCTTGTTGCATTTCAAACTGAACTGCTTCAGTTTATGAGGAGTTGTGAACATTGTGCAATTATTGGTGAATATCACCACCTCTGACCTTATGATGGAGGATGGTCATTGATGAAGATGGTTGAGCCTAAGACACTACCCTATGAATTCCTGCAGAGACGGTCCTGGAACTGAGATGACTGACCTCCAACAGCCACAGCCATCTCTCTATGTGCCAGGTATACCTTAACAATTAAGATATACAACAATTATTTTAAAACAAATTGAAGGAATACATACGAGACACCCCTCTTCTGGGAGACGCCAGTGCAAGTTTTTCTGTTCCAGAAACAATCTGATAAATGTTGACTGTCATCAACTTTTTAAATCTTGGCCAGCCACAACTCCCCCTGTCTATTCTCCCCCGCCACCCACAGCACCCCTTGTCCATTCTCTTTCCATCCCCAGCTTCTTGTCCATTCCACTATACTTCAAACAGCCTGTCCATTCTCTCTCACGCAGCCCTCTGCATCTCTGTCATTTCATTCCGCACCCTCTGCCAGTCCTTCTACACACCCTCTGCCCCATCTATTCTCTCTCCACCACACCCTCTGTACCCATCTATTCTCTCACCACACCCTCTGTCCCATTTCTATTCTTCCAGGCCTCCACCATCTCCTCTCTATCCATTCTCTCTCTCTCTCTCTCTCTCCCTCCCCCCACCATCTGCCACTCCCCACCCATTCTCTCTCTCCTGTTGTGGGGAAAAACACCAGTCTCGGATTCAGAATTGAGGTTCAATACAGAGTTTATTGCACAAGGAAATACCGGGGCTCCGGGGAGAGAATGACACCAACAGCACAGTGTCAGCTGCGAGTCTTCTCTCGACCCGGAGCACACGTCTAGAAACTTTTATACATCTTGTGATACAATTGGTCAGGGATGACATTATTGTCTTTGTAACATGATTTGTTTATGGTAATCATTGTAGAATCATTGATAGTTTCGGTACGGTCTTTGTCAGTTCAGACACAGCCTTTGTTAATTTCCGCAAAGTCGTTGTCAGTTTCAGTGCAGACATTGTCCATTTCAATGTCTGCATGGAAATCCATTGTTGTAGTAATGGGCGCTAATTGCTCTTCCTGAGAAGGGGGATTCCTGGCTATTAGCATTTGGTATTGAGTCTGTATCAAGCTGTTAGCATTTCTATAATGTGTGTTGGCTGGACCCAGACACTTCGGCGGGCAGTGTTCATTACTCATGTGTATTCTCTCCCCCACCCGCCTTAAACTAATCAACTGGGTTGTGAGTCCATTGTGCTAGCATTCTGGTTGCCCCAGGCAGTGTCTGTATCAGCTCTGCTGTTTCTCTCCGTATTGTCATCCGGCGGCCATCTTATGTGTCAAGTTGGCCAACTGATGGCTCAGTGATCACCTTATGTATCTGTGTGCCTAGTGTCACGCTTCCCTGTGCCATCTCCCACTTCTTTGCCACGGGGGGTGGGGTGGTTTTGTGATTTTGGGGGGGTGGGGGGTGGTTTTGGTGGGGTGGGGTTGGCGGTTTGGGTGGGGGGGTGGTGGGGAGAGAGAGAGATGTTAGAGATCTCAGGGGCAACTTTTTTGATGGAGGGGGTGGGGGGGTGTTTGGGGGGGTGAGGGGGTGGGGAGGGAGAGATGGTGGGGAGAGAGAGATGTTAAAGAGATCTCAGGGGCAACTTTTTTGATGGAGAGGGTGGTGCAGTCATGGAATGAGCTGCCAGACAAGGTGGTGGGGTTTGGTACAATTCTAACAGTTAAAAGGCATGTGGAAGGGTGTATGAATACGAAGGGTTCAGTGGATCGGGGCCAAGTGATGGCAAATGCGACTGGAGTCATAGAGATGTACAGCACGGAAACAGACCCTTTAGTCTGACTCATTCTTGCCGAACAGAAAGCCAACCAAATTTAGTCCCAGCTGCCAGCACCCGGCCCATATAGGGGCCAAGTGATGGCAAATGTGGGTAGATTAATTTAGGATATCTGGTCAGCTCGGACAAGTTGGGCCAAAGTGTCTGTTTCCGTGCTGTATGACTCTAATTATCTTCGGTGAAAGCAGAAGTGTGGTTGTGAAGACTGGACTTTCAGAGCAGCTTTCAAAGATGTTTTGCCCTGACTGGGAGCAGAAGAGTTTCACTGAACTGTGTCAGTGTTAATGCCTTGATGTCTCAATTTGCTCTCACCTTCCTGGGGACCTTAACCATTTTGTTCCACAAATAGCTGCTTTGCAGGTTATCCCATGAATTGACACACTTGTATTTGCTTCCCAGAATCAGACCTGCTCACTGTCAACTGTATCCCAGTGTTGTGGAGTTATCCAAAATGCAGAGAGATGTTAGTCTTGACGTTTTTGCTTTCCTGCCCCTGTAAGAATCAGCACCTTCAGGGGAATTAGTTAGAGCGGAGTGAGAACAGAGGGGGAGAGAGGGTGGGATTGTGCTTTCAATTTTGTGGAATAACAAAAGAAAAGAATATTCCACAGAAAGTAGATTCCTTGTTCAGAATTTCTACCCTGCACTGACAGTGATGACTTTTGTAATCTCTTTTTACGGAGTATTTGAAGATCTGATGACAGAAGTTTCAAAATCAACAGATGAAGGCCTTAAGCCTGAAACCCTCCTACTCGTCAGATGCTGCCTGACCTGCTGTGCTTTTCCAGCACTGCACTTTTCAAATCTGACTCTCCAGCATCCGCAGTCCTCACTTTGACAGTCACTCAATCCATCTGGACCGCAACGGTTTTCAACTATGATTCTGTGAGAAGGAGCAAAGCGTTTTGGTTCCTGTTTAAGTACGTTTTCAGCATCAGTGGGACTGGATGAGAGACCCTACTGTTGCAGCACACTGAGTGTGGAGCCTGAAACAGTTATACGGCCTGGAAAGAGGAATTCACGGTGGGGATAAACTCTGCACACGTTTGTGTGTGGCTGAAGCTCCGGTCATGGAGAAACCAGAGGAATCCCGCCTTATGGAGAAACCGTGGAAGTGTGGCGACTGCAAAAAAGGCCTCTGTTTCCCATCAGCCCTGGAGACTCATCGGCGCAGCCACACTGGGGAGAGGCGATTCCCCTGCCCTGTCTGTGGGAAGGGCTTCAGAGATTCCACCAACTTCCACACCCACCAGTGGGTCCACATGGGGGAGAGGCCCTTCAGCTGCCACGAGTGTGGGAAGGCCTTCACCAATTTTTCTAACATGCTAAGCCACCAGCAGGCCCACACTGGGAAGAGGCTGTTCCCTTACAGAGTGTGGGAAGGCCTTCAGGTATTCTCACTTGCTGACACACTAGCGGGTCCACATGGGGGAGAGGCCCTTCAGCTGCCCCGAGTGTGGGACGGTCTTCAAGCATTCCACTAACCTGCTGAACCACCAGTGGGTCCACACGGGGGAGAGGCCCTTCACCCACTCCTCCTACCTGCGGAGCCACCAGCGAGTTCAAGTGCCATCGCAGGGGGATTGAAGGAATGACGGTCGAGTGCCATTATCGACTGGACTATCAACCTGGTTCCGGGGACTCCCGGGTTCAATTCCCACCGCAGCAGATGGTGGAATTGGAATTTAGTCAGAAATCTGGAGTTCAGAATCTAACAGTGAAACCAATGTCGGTGGGGTGGGGGTGGAAGAAAACTCCCACCTTATTCACTCAGTTCGTTTTAAGGGAAAGAAACTGTCGTTGTGGGAGAGGATTCACTCAGTCATCCCAGCTGCATCCTTTACCCGATCTGGCCTACACGTGACTCCAGACCCACAGTAGTATGATTGACTCTGCTCCTCCCATCCAACTTACTTGGATACAGGATACGGGTTGAAATTGCGGAGTGAGGCAATACTTTCTCCGGGTTCAGGATGTACCAAGGATCCAATTACAAAGGGACAACTTGGTGGTGACTGATAATGAAGAAAGTGAGGGGTTGGAGGGAGTGTGTGCACTTTGACTGTGAGCTGTTTTTAAAACATTGCTACTTTTTCTATGCCTTTCTGTTGAGAGATTCTGAAGCTGTAACAAAGTTGGGTCGCAATAAAGATTTACCTGAACTTCACACCGAGTTCAGGCTCTCATTGAGAGCTTTGAATTGCAACAGGTTTTTGTTTTAAAACTGCTCATTTCTTTCAGATGAAAGTGAGAATTGCTGATGCTGGAGATCACAGTCAAGATGAGAGTGGTGCTGGCAACGCACAGCAGGTCAGGCAGCATCCAAGGAGCAGCAAAATCGACTTTTTCGGGCAATGTTGGTTTTCCTGCTCCTCAGATGCTGCCTGACCTGCTGTGCTCATTTCTGACAGCCTCCTGTACTATGTTTCCAATGTTGTGTATCGGTTGCAGTAGTGAATGAGTGGCCAGTATTGTTAGAAGTTGTGAATTTTTCAGGAGTGCATGTACTACATCATCCCATTGTCATTGTACAGTTTCCGGGCAGCACTGGGAGGTGTGGGCTGTGTCCACTGGAAACGATGTGGAGGTGCTGGTGTTGGACTGGGGTGGATAAAGTTAAAAATCACACAACACCAGGTTACCTTCCTTCTGGTTTAGTTGGAAGTACTGTCTTTTGGAGTGCTGCTCCTTCATCAGGTAGCTGTGGAGCAGAATCAGAAGACACAGAATTTATAGCAAAAGCTGACGGTGTCATGCAACTGATAAGATACTGAACAAATCTAGATTGCGGATTAGTCTTTCATCTTTTTCCATGGGTTGCAGGTTTCAGTTCATTAATATTTAAACCCCAGAACTACTTTTAGTTCACCTTTTCGAGATGGTTTAAGGTTTTATAAAAATAGGTGACGTCTCAGCTCAGATACTGCATAAAAGGTGTGAGGTTCGAGTCTGTATCCTAGTCTTGAATCAAATTGGTTCTATCAACCAAATTAGGAATTTATAAAATATTACATGCAGTTTGTGTGCTTTTTGAGCAAAATTGAATATATCTGCAAATATAATTCTGCAAATGCAAATTCACCCCATAGACTTATGTGACTATATGTGCATGAGAGTGTGTGTGTGCGCATGCAATTTTGTGCATATATGCGAATGAAGTGTGTGTGTGAGATGGAGTAAAAGCCTGTGATATGGTGTGTGTGTTAGGGTGTGAGTGTGTGTGTGTGTGTGTGTCTGAGAGAGTGACAGATAAAGGCAAGGGGTTGCATTTTGCTAAAACAAGGAAGGGCAGGACTTGTACAGTTAATGGTAGGGCCCTGCATCGTGTTCTAGAACAGATTTATGGGGGGGGGGCGGTGTGGAGGGGTTCTGGTACATAAAGTTAAAAATCTCTCAATGACAGGTTATCGTCCAACTGGTTTATTTGGAAGCACAAGTTTTCGGAGCGCTGCTCCTTCATGGGGTGTTTGTGGAGCAGGATCCTAAGACACAACCACCTGATGAAGGAGCAGTGCTCCAAAAGCTAATGCTTGCAAATGAGCCTGTTGCAGTATCACCTGGTGTGGTGTGAATTTTAACTTCGTACACCCCAGTCCAACACCAGCATCTCCAAATCAAGGACATAGTTCTTTGAAAATTGCATCATTGGTAGACAGGGTGGTGAAAGAGGCCCTCATTGTTCACACCGTTCAGTGTAGGAGTTAGGACATCACCTTGAGGTTGTACAGGATATTGGTGAGACCACGTTTACTGTACTGAGTACAGTTCTGGTCGCCCTATCGACGACCACAAGTTGATGGGTGACCTTATTTCGATTTATAAAGTCATGGGGCGTGTAGGAAAGGTAAATATCACAGAAGGAAAAAAATTATGCATCTCCCCTTTGTTACTTCTCTTGGCATTTGGACACTTAAATTCTGTCAGTAACAGCATCATCCCCAGAGAGCATACTGCGTGTGCTCGCCGGCGTCAGGTTGAAATTGCGCATGCTCCTCACTGCACACAAGGTACGCCTTGCGACTTTCTTTTGGTGGGCCATTCAGGAGCGCTGGAGGACCGGAAGGTGACTGGTCCTCCTGCCAATCAGAGCCTTCCTATTGTCTGAATCCAGAAGCTGGAACACGGGTTTCGGAAGTTGCTGCTCTCGCTCTGAATGAAGATTGAGTTTGTTTCAGACTTCCTTATTACTTCTGCTAATCTAATCGTTTTACCACATCTATCTGTGGCGTGCATTGCTACGGTCATTTTAATACATCTGCTTCTACGAGTCGACCACCTCCTTTAGTTAGTTATTTCTTGGAATATACCCTCACGATTCTGCCATGCGATTTTTGCAGAAGCAAGATGCAGCTACTTGTAACTGCTAGCAAGCACATCTAACTTAACATATCCCTCCCGCCATGACTCAGTCTTGTGATTTTTGCAGAAACAACACTCTTCGCAAGGGCCTCTCACAGTTACTGTAAATGCATTCAATACATAAACTACTCTCAACAAAAAAAACACTTCACCCATACAACATAAAAATCCGCACTCCGTTGTTAAAAAAACAGATGAACTCAAACTTGAATATATTCAATGGGCCCCTAAATGCAGGAAGATTTCCCACTTCTAATCCCAGTTCATCTTCCAAATATACCACTTGCCTTGTTGATTGCTTGCTGCATCTGTCTGAGGACTGGTGTAGAAGAACATTGTACATCCATGCATCATTCCTGATGAAGGGCTCAGGCCTGAAATGTCGAATCTCCTGCTCCTCAGATGCTGCCTGTCCTGCTGTGCTTTTCCAGCCCCACACCTTTAGACTTTGATTCCAGCATCTGCAGGTCTCACTTTCTGCACATCGGACGCTGAGGGTTAACCTTTATAAGGGGCTTGGAGAGTCAATACCCCAGGTCTTTTCCCAGGGTAGGTGAGTGGGGAAAGGGACATGAGAGGCAACCTTTTCACACACACAGTGGTGCACGTATGGAACGAACTGCCAGAGGAAGTGATGGAGGCTGGAACAGGTACAACATTTAAAGCCCATTTTGATGGGTACACAAATAGGAAGAGTTTAGAGGGATATGGGCCATATGTGGGCAACTGAGACAAGATTAATTTAGGATATTTGGTCAGCACGGACGAGTTGGGCCAGAGGATCTGTTTCCGAGCTGTAACACTCAAATTGTATTCGGTGAATGCAGAAGTGTGGTTGGACTTTCAGAGCAGCTTTCCAAGATGTTGCGCCCTTACTGGGAGCAAAAGAAGTTACAATGAAGTCTTTCGTTTGTGAGACAGCAACTGAGTGAGGGAGTACGTCTGAGAGTTTGGTGGAAAGTGGGAATCCATTGTACTGTGGGGAAGAAGCCCTACCCTATCCAGTCACTTCTGCTGGTGGATGAGACCAGGCCTCAACTTGAGGGGAGTAGATTTAGGACAGAGATAAGGCGGAACTGCTTTTCCTGGAAGTAGTCAATCTATGGAATTTTCTGCTCAAGGAAGCAGTAGAGGCAACTTCATTAAGTATATTCAAAACATAGTTGGATGGGTATTTGCATGGTATGGGAGTTAAGGGTAGTCGGGACAATGCAGGGAGGAGGATCTCAGATGACGGATATATCAGCCATGATCATAATGAATGATGGAGCAGGTTCGATGGGCCAAATGGCCAACTCCTACTTCTTTTACTATGAAAGTATATAACCCTGCATTTCCCATGGCTAACCCACCTAACCTTCACATGCCTGGACATTATGGGCAATTTAGCATGGCCAATCCAAATCAAGGTGAGCAATGTAGTGATGTGGAAAATGAACATCAGAGAATGATAAAAAGGGACAAGGAGAGTAAATATACCAGCAATCCAAACTGGATTCTGAAGATCACAAAACTTGAAACTAAAAACGATGTTTCTGAATGTGTGGTGCATTGTAACAAAATTGATTGCACGCATTGAAGAGAATAATTATGATCTGAGACTCCTTACAGAGGCATGGCTTCGGGATGACAAGGATTGGATGCTGAATATCGAGGTGATAGTCAAATGGGAAGCTAGGTGAAGGTAGAGGGTTGATACTGCTCATCAAAGCACTGATCTCAGGAAAGTCTGGTGTCAGCTTGGATTTCAGGTCTTGATTTCTGTCCTCTGATGTCCCTGTATCCACAGAGTAAGATATTGGTCTGTTCTGCTCTGCTGGATTTCTGCTGAAGCTTTGACCCCCCCACCCCTACACCGTCTGGAATAATAAAACATTCAATCAAGACCCAAGCCACAATCCCCCAGCCTGTCAACCATCCAGACACAGAGTGTAGTCCTAGCCGGGAATCAAACAAGAAAAACAGAACAAAATTATAAATAAATAAATGCTTGTGCTTCATGTTTGTTCATGAGGAAGTAAACCAGAAATAGGGCTCTCCCACGATTCTTACAGTGCCCAACTTGAGGCATTTTCTCAGTCTAACATCTAACTATTCATACCCAACTATGATTTACAACAATATTTACACCAGCAGAATTAAACATCTGTTATCGAGTAGATATAGGGATATACAGCATGAAATAGACTGTTCTCTGTCTCATTCACACACATATACACATATACATCCATGGGGGTGAATTTGCAGGATTATTTTTGCAGAAACATTCTATTTTTCTCAAAATATGCACAACCTGTATGCTGTTCAATCCATGTAATATTTTGTAAATTCCACTTTGGAAATAGAACCAGTCTGATTCAAGATTGGGATACAGACAGACCCTGACTTCACAGCTTTAATGCATTGTCAGAGCTGAGATCTCACCTTTTGTTAAAAAACCTTGAGTTATTTCAAGAAGATGTCTTTCAGGAAATTCCAGGATTTACAAATGAATGATACGGCACCCCATACTAAAAGATGAAAGACTTAACAATCCAGGGTTTTTCAATATATCATTTCAGTGCACTATCAGGTTTTTCCATCCATTCTGTGCCTTATGATTTTATTCTCCACAAAACCTGATGAAGGAGCCACGCTCCAAGTTCTAGTCATAGAGATGTACAGCATGGAAACAAACCCTTCGGTCCAACCCGCCCATGCCGACCAGATATCCCAACCCAATCTAATCCCACCTTCCAGCACCCGACCCATATCCCTCCAAACCCTTCCTAATCATATACCCATCCAAATGCCTCTTAAATGTTGCAATTGTACCCACCTCCACCACTTCCTCCGGCAGTTCATTCCATACATGCATAACCCTCTGCATGAAAGGTTGTCGTTTAGGCCCCTTTTAAATCTTTCCCTTCTCACCCTAAACCTATGCCTTCTAGTTTTCGACTCCCCCACCCTGGGGAAAAAGACCGAGGCTATTTGCCCTATCTATGCCCCTCATGATTTTATAAACCTCTCTAAGGTCACCTCTCAGGCTCTGATGCTCCAGGGTAAAATAAATGCCCCAGCCTCCCTCTCAGTCTGTATAACTGGTTAAAGCTCCTTCCCATAGTCAGCTCACTGGGACACACACACTCATTCTGTGTAACCAGTTAAAGCTCAGTTCACTGGTGTGTTCCTCTCTGAGTGCTTCCCTGCTCACGCTGATGTCCAGTACCTTTTGAAGCAGGTCAAATGGATTTCTCTTTCCAGACTCAACCCCCCAATGATATTGAGTGAACCTGTCAGATCTTGTTATGGAATTTCTTCCAAGATTTCTGTCTGCAGATCCTCCCCTTCTGATACCCTGTTAGCAAAGTTGAAACAAGTCATCACTGTCTGTACCGAATAGAAATTCTGATTATTTTGTATGTGTCTGTGTACTAACTCAGTAACACACACCTGGTATTATTGATTCAAAATGCACAGGAGACGTGAGGAGGGAGGTGTCAGGACCTGGCACACTCTGAACCCTAACAGGCTGTTCCAAGTGGTCGTGAAAACATTTCAAAATGAAGTGGATGGCCATAGAGCTGTACAGCACAGAAACAGTCCATCTCATCCATGCTCACTAGATATCCGAAATTAATCTATCCTATTTACCAACACTTGGCCCATATCCCTCGAAACCCTACCCATTCACATACCCATCCAGCTGCCTTTTAAAAATTATATTTGTGCCAGCCTCCACCACAACCTCCAGCAGCTCATTGCACACACACACACCACCCCCTGTGTGAAAAAGTACAAATCTATGCCTTCCTCATCCCCCGTTTTACCTGTACTGATCCCTTCGGGGATCTCTGAGCTTGGACAGCAAGGACCCTTTGTTTCTCTGCACTCTGTAGGGATCTACTATTTATTACTTCCTTCCTTCCCTTAATAAATTTCCCAAACTGCCTGGAGATTAAATTCCATCGTTCTACCACATTTATTAGCTGATAGATATCAGAGTGTAGCCAGAGACCATCCTCCTCCCTCTGAACAATATCACCTTTCCAGCATTTACTCCTGGACAGAAGGGGCAGCACTATCTCCAGCTGAGCAGTGTGTTTGTTAGCTTATCAGCATTTCCAAATATATTAATCAAAAGTACCTCATGCTAGCTACACAATAAACCAGTGATGTTAGTTCCCATGATCTCTTTAGTTGTCCCCTTCTAGTTTTTCCTACATTCTAGTTAATGTTATTCTAATGTCACAGTTCGAGATTTAGTGCCAGCTTTTGCAACAATGGTCTTGCATTCCAGACCCTACTTAATATTTACCCAATGTCATGATTAGATATTTATTATCAATAGTCTCAAGCAGGCTGACTCTACTAATTATTAATTAGATATTTAATGTCATGTCCCAAATATTTATTGTCCCAATCCTGTCAATCATATTTAGCAGGTGAGGCTAACTTTACTGACTGTTATCTCTTCTTGCCACGGTGACCTTTCAGCCTCAACCTTACTCTGCTAATTAGTGTATGAGCTTTCCACTATCCTTTGCAACAAATTGGCAGTGGTCTCCATGCTCTAACCCTTCCCATGCTTTCATACTCTTTATTTTCCATACTACCTAAAAATAGACTCAGAGTTGTAGAGCACAGAAACAAACCCTTTGGTCCACGCTGACCAGATGTCCGAAATTAATCTAGTGACCCAATTGCCAGCATTTCACCCCTTACCCCTCTGAATCTTTCCTATTCATAACCGCATCCAGATGCATTTTAAATAATGTAATTGCACCAGCCTCCACCACTTCCTCTGGCAGCTCATTCCATAAACATACCACCCTCTGTGCGAAAAGATTGCCCCGAAGGACCTTCAGAAATCTTTCCCCTCTCACCCTAAATCTATGCCCTCCAGTTCTGGTCTCGGCGCCATGCCCCCACAACAAGGGGAAAAGACATACAAAAGTTGAGTAGCCAGACAACATGCAAAAGGAATAAAATATCGAGCCATAAGGGAAAAAAATTGTGGCTCTATCTTTTTCCCCCCATTGGTATTTGGACACTTTAAATCTATCAGTAACACCAACATCCCCGTAGAGCATACTGCGCATGTTTGCCGGTTGCAGCAACGCAGTGCGCATGCTTGCCAGTGTCAGCAATACACTGGGCATGCTCACCGCTGTATGCAAACAAAGCCGTGAAACCTACTTTTAATTGACCAATAGGCAGCATTGGAGGACTGGAAGGAGACTTGTCCTCCTGCCAATCAGAGCAAGCCCATTGTCTGAATGCGGAAGTTGGACCATGAGCTTCTCACGCTGCGACTCCTGATCCTCTTTGTCTGAGTAAAGATTGAGCTTTACCCAGACTGCAAATTCCTTCCTATGTCCCAGATATGTGAGTATGGCACTCTCTTGCTCCCATTCCATTTCTTTTTCATTCTGGGGTTTAGTTGTTGACTTGCAGCAACTGAAAGAAAAGAGAGTGAATCCGAGAGGGACAGACTCCGGAAACGTTGGTCCAGGTCTGTGTCTCAATTTGCAAAATAGACAGGCATGAGGTGGAGAAGTCGACGTTTGGGGTGTAACCCTTCCTCGGGGCTGGGGCTGGGGCTGGGGCTGGGGCTGGGGCTGGGGCTGGGGCTGGGGCTGGGGCTAGAAGCTGCAGATAAAGGGGGTGGGAGTGAAGTGGGAATAGGTCAAGACAGGTAGAGGGTACGACCTGGATGGTCAATGGGAGGAATGAATCTGGCAGGGAACGAGGAGGGAGGTTTTTTGAAATTGGAAAACTCAACGTTGAGTCCTTCGGGCTGTAGGCTGCCTGGAAGATGAGGTGTGGTCCCTCCACAGAAAGGGGGTGGGAAGGGGAATTGAAATGGGTGGTAACTGGGAGGTCTGGTCAGCTCTGTGGACCCAGCTGTGAACCGTTCCCCAAGTTTGCTCTGGCTCTCCCCGATATAGAGAGGACCACAATCAGCAAACACAGGGCAAATGCAGTACCACAATATGAAGTTATAGCCTTGGCTGTGGCAAAGAAAAACAGAAAGGAGGTGCATTGTTTAAATGGAGATGTATTTGGATGTGGAGAAAGTGAGAACTGCAGATGCTGGAGATCATGGTCAAAAATTGTGGCACAGAAAGAGCACGGTAGGTGAGGCAGCATCTGAGGAGCAGGAGAGTTGACGTTTTGGGCACGAGCCCTTCATCTAGACTGATGTGTTGATGAGCAAAGAGACCTCAGTGTCCTCCTACTCCAGTCACTGCCAGTTGTCAGACAGGTGCAGCAGGCAATCAGCAAGGCAAGCATTATATTAGCAAGAGGAATTGAGTTCAGAAGTGGGGGTGTCTTCCTGCAGTTAGAGGGTCATTGAATATATTCAAGGCTGAGTTCATCTGATTTTTGAACAACAAAGAAGTGGATGTTTGTGGGGGAAGGCAAGAACATGGTTTTAAGACCAGTATAGAACAGTTCCAGAGTCATACAGCACAGAAACAGACCCTTTAGTCCAATTAGTAATAGAGATGTACAGCATGGAAACAGACCCTTTGGTCGAACTCATCCATGCCGACCAGATATCCCAACCCAATGCGGTCCCACCAGTCGGCACCTGGCCAGGATCCCTTGAAAGCTCTCCCATTCATATACCCCATCCAGATGCCTTTTAAATATTGCAATTGTACTAACCTCCACCACTTCCTCTGGCAGCTCATTCCAAACATGTACCACCCTCTGTGTGAAAAAGTTGCCCCCCAGATCTCTTTTGTATCTTTCCCCTCTCACCCTAAACCTATGGCCTCTTGTTCTGGACCACTGCCCCCGCCCCCCCGCTCTTTATCCTATCCATGCACTTCATGATTTTGTAAACCTCTATAAGGTTACTCTGTAGCCTCCAACGCTCCAGGGAAAACAACCCTAGCCACCCTATAGATCAAATCCTCCAACCCTGGCAACATTCTTGTAAATTTTTCTGAACCCTTTCAAGTTTCATAATGTCTTACCAATAGTAAGGAAATCAGAATTGCACACAATATTCCAAATGTGGCCTAATCAATGTCCTGTACAGCTATAACATAACTTCCCAAATCCTATACTCAGAGGATTGGGAAAGTTTTCAAAACCTACAAAAGACAACTGGGTAAGAATGGAGGGACAAACCAAACCTTTGAGGGTCAGCTTGGAGGCATCAAGGTCTCAGGACAGGGGGTGGGGATGAACCCAGCTATGGGCAATATGCCAGCAAATGGGACGAGATTAATTTAGGATATCTGGTCAGTACAGTTGTGTTGAGCAGAAGGGTCTGTTTCTGTGCTATATATCTCTACGACTCTGGCGTTGCACTAACATTTGCCACGTGAGTAGATTACTTACAGTGTGGAAACAGGCCCTTCGGCCCAACAAGTCCACACCAACCCGCCGAAGCGCAACCTACCCAGACCCATTCTCCTACATTTACCCTTTCACCTAACGCTACAGGCAATTTAGCATGGCCAATTCAGCTAACCTGCACATTTTTGGACTGTGGGAGGAAACTGGAGCACCCGGAGGAAACCCACCCAGACACGGGGAGAATGTGCAAACTCCACGCAGTCAGTCGCCTGAGGTGGGAATTGAACCTGGGTCTCTGGCTCTGTGAGGCAGCAGTGCTTACCACCGTGCCGCCCCGAGTAGGTTCACTTTCTCTCTACTGTCAATGTTAATGCCTTGACGTCGCATTTTGCTCCAACCTTCCCGGGGACGATAACCATTTTGTGTCTGGTTGTTCCTAAAGAAGCTGCGTGACAGGTTCACCCTGAATTGGCACTTTCTTTTTGCTTCCCAAAATCAGACCTGCTCACTCTCAGCAGTATCCCAGTGTTGTGAAAGATATTAGCTTTTCAGGCGGAGATATTCAAAGTTCAGAGAGATGGCAGTCTTGACATTTTTGCTTTTCTGCTCTGTAAGATCCTGAATCAGCACCCTCAGGAGAAATTAGTTAGAGCTGAGTGAGAACAGAGGGGGAGAGAGAGTGGGATGATGCTTTCAATTATGTGGAATAACAAAAGAAAAGAATATTGCACAGAAAGTAGAATTGCTTGTTCAGAATTTCTACCCTGCACTGTCAGTGATGACCTTTGTAATCTCTTTATACAGAGTACAGTAGCGCCTCAACATACGAACGACCCCATTCATGTACAAATCGGTTTACGAACAGGATTGTACGTAAAATTTTGCTTCAACGTACACACGAAATTCAAGGTATGAACACAAAAAGCCCATGTGCGACCACATGGTTTCATTGTTCTGCTTTGCTACGCGCTTGTTGAACGCAAAAGCTCTCGGGCCCCGAGTGATCTCATTCAGTCCGTCTTTGGTGCGTGTGCTGTGAACAGCCGTCCAAGCATTCTTACACTATCCGAACAATGGGAAAAGTTGATTCAGTTCACTGAAACCAGGAATGGATTAAGTTTGTAATTCGAGACACTACTGTATTTGAAGATCTGAAGACGGAAGTTTGAAAATGAACAGATGAAGGCCTTATGCCCGAAACATCGACTCTCCTGCTCCTCAGATGCTGCCTGACCTGCTGTGCTTTTCCAGCACTGCACTTTTCAGCACTGACTCTCCAGTGTCTGCAGTCCTCACTTAGACGTCAATGTCTGACAGTCACTCAATCCATCGGGACCGCAACGGTTATCAACTATGATTCTGTGAGAAGGAGTAAAGCTTTTTGGTTCCTGTTTGAGTACGTTTTCAGCATCAGTAGGACTGGATGAGAGACCCTACCATTGCAGCGCACTGAGTGTGGAGCCTAAAACAGCTATACGGTCTGGAAAGAGGAATTCACAGCAGGAAGTGGCTCCACACTTCGGCCATGGAGAAACCTGAGGAATCCCACCTCTTGGAGAAACCGTGGAAGTGTGGTGACTGTGGGAAAGGCTTCCGTTTCCCATCTTCCCTGGAGATTCATCGGCGTAGTCACACCGGGCAGAAGCCGTACCTCTGCCCTGTCTGTGGGGAGGGCTTCAGACATTCCTCCACCCTGCTGACCCACCAGCGGATCCACACGGGGGAGAGGCCCCACAGCTGCCCCGAGTGCGGGAAGGCCTTTACCCAGGTCTCTGGACTGCTAAACCACCAGTGGGTCCACACGAGGGAGAGGCCCTTCAGCTGTCCCGAGTGCAGGAAGGCCTTCAGTGATTCCTCCTCTCTGCTGAGGCACCAGCGGGTCCACACGGGGGCGAGGCCATTCAGCTGTCCCGAGTGCGGGAAGGCCTTCAGCGATTCCTCCTCTCTGCTGAGGCACCAGCGGGCCCACACTGGGGAGAGGTCCTTCAGCTGTCCCGAGTGCGGGAAGGCCTTCAGTGATTCCTCCTCTCTGCTGAGGCACCAGCGGGTCCACACGGGGGAGAGGCCCTTCAGCTGCCCCGAATGCAGGAAGGCCTTCAGCAATTCCTCTGCCCTGCTAAGGCACCAGCGGGTCCACACCGGGGAGCGGCCCTTCAGCTGCACTGAGTGCAGGAAGACTTTCAGCAATTCCTCCACCCTGCTGACTCACTGGCGGGTCCACACTGGGGAGAAACCCTTCAGCTGCCCCGAGTGCGGGAAGGCCTTCAGCAATTCCTCCGACAGGCTGACCCACCAGCGGGTCCACACCGGCGCGAGGCCATTCCCCTGCCCCGAGTGTGGGAAGGCCTTCACCCGCTCCTCCAACCTCCGGAGGCACCAGCGAGTTCATGTACAATCGCAGGGGGATTGAAGGAGCGATGGCTGAATGCCATTATTCACTGGACCATCAACCCAGTTCCCGGGACTCCCGGGTTTGAATCCCGCTGCGGCAGATGGCGCTATACAGGGTATGGGTTGAAATTGCTGAGTGAGGCAACACTTCCTCCGGGTTACGGCTGTACCAAGGATCCAGTTAGAAAGGGACATCTTGGTGCTGATCAATAGTAAAGACAGTGAGGTGGGGTGAGGGTGTAGGCTTTGTGAGTGAGTGCGCTTTGATCTTGGCTATTTATTGCACTCATCATTACACGATGGAGTGTCCATTTCGAGTTTTTACGAAGCTCGTCGACGTATAACGTTAACCCCTTTCCAGCGAAACCACAGCCAGAAGATCTAAAAAGGGACGGTTAAAAAAAAAAATGACATTGTAATGCAGAATTCCAGCAGGGCAGGATGAGCTAGGGCTTTCAACCATTGAACAGGATACCCTATCATCCTCTGTTGTGTGAGGCTTGTGATTTATTTAATTATAAACACCCAACTATCCTCCACCCTTACCTATGTGACCTAAAATTAAACAACTTTATTAATAAAAATTAAAATAAGTAAAATCTAAGATTAAAACTCGCTAAAAGCTCCTAAAACTATAACCACTAAAACCATTACAATACTTAAAATTACTAAAATTAACAAACGAAATACAATTATAAAATACTAATATTGCCGAAGTTCCTACGAGTCCATAAACATTCTCAGGAGTTCAAGAGTCAAAGATAAAGTAAGGTTTGAGATATTTCGAGCGAACGTTTTATATTTTTCTATCCTAAGGATCTTCATCAGGTCCGAGTTCTTCCCAAACCATTTTCCTCGGGCGCCCATAACAAACCCACAAAACGATACGGTTCCACTACCGGTTAAATTCCTTATCTCTTGGTCAAGATGTCCGTATTTCCTGGTCTTTTCCTCCCAAGCCTCCTCGAGGGAATTGATCTGAAAGTCCGATCTTATTGTTACATCCACCACCACGGACTGCATATCCTTTTGCAAGACAATATCTGGTATCCACAGTTTATCAGATTTGTCTCGTATCCGTGGCTCGACAAAGATTGTCCATCCATACTTCCTAACGAATCCAATTAATTCCTCTACAATTCTGTTGTGCCTCTTAATTCGCATGTTCTTTACAAAGGGGCACCAACCCGAAATATGAGCAACAGTTTCAGAAGTTTCATCACACCTTCTACAATTCTTGATATTGAAAGGCCTTCCATACGTCAATGATACCCTCGTTGGATACAGGTTAGCTCTTAACAGCAGCGAATTAATCACTTTGGATGATTTCATGTGCTGCATCCTCTGTAGCCAACTATTTGAGATGTTATCATTCTTATAATAGTGAATTCCTGCACCTTGGCAGGGGAGGGTCATCCATTTTTGCATCTCCACGGCTCTCCAATTTGCATAATTTGCACTCCCATATTCTTCCAAGCCGTCTTCGTCTTCATCGCTATTCACGACAATATCCCTTTCCTCCGATCCATAAATAATCTCTGGATTCCAGATATTTCCCATCACTCTTAGTTTACTCAACCTCCGCATTCGATCCTCCACGCTACTTCCGGCAAATTTAAATGATGCATGTAGCACCCCGTCCTCCGATCTCAGTAGCGATCCATATTTCCTCATTATCGAAATCGGGATAAATGTCGATAAGCGGTTTATGGCAAGGCCTCCATCTCGAGACTTGGCATATAAAATGCCATCTGTGATGGATTGTGGTAGGTGTAAGATCTCTTTGATCGCGTTCTTAATAATACTATCCAATTTCTTTAAATAATTCAGAGAAACCTCTGATAAAACCAGCCTCGGGATAAAATACGTTTTTAAAATTTCAATCTTTTGAACGGGTTTCAGGGATGAACCTTTTTAAGTTCCCTAGCCATAATTCTAGTTGATTTTCCCAGTTGGCCTTACTAATCCCCAGCCAGGGGTCAATCTTGGCCCCTAAATATTTATCAGTGGTCCCTGGCTCAATAAATTGAATCTCCCGATCTTCAAATTTCCAATTAGGCTTGTCATTGTATATAAAGGACTTATTCTTGTGACTAAAGTAAAACCCTTTAGTTTTTTTAATATTAACCTCCAGTCCTGTGTTCCGACAAAATCTTTCCACTATTCTAAGATTAAATACCATACCCTCATACGTCTCACTAATTAGGGCAATATCGTCGGCAAATGCCAACGTTGCACAATGGCAACCCTTCCCACCCTCATCCAGGAATATCCCCTTTTGTTTCTCTTCAATTGTACTAATCAGCGGATCCATAATTATATTAAACAAAATCGGCGATAAAGCATCGCCCTGCTTAACCCCGCATAAAATCGGCATATTATCGGTTTTACAGTTAAAACCCTCGATGTGGGTAAAATTATTTTCATAAAGATCCCTAACTAGTTGTATAAAAACTCCCGGGAACTGGAGTCTTCTAAGAGCTGTCACAATCAATTTATGTCCCACAGAGTCGAAGGCTTTGGCTAAGTCTACAAAGACTATTGCCAGATCCTTCCTCTTATATTTTGCCCCATTTATTATATTTTCTAAAATCTTGATATTCTCCTCACACCCTGGGACTCCCGTCATAAATCCTTTTTGTCTTTTATTTAAATTAATAATCTTATTCAATCTATTAGCCATAAACTTAGTAAAAATTCTTAGTAACATTGGACCAATAGTAATTGGTCTCCAGTTGTTAATATCTAATAATTCTTCCTCATTGTTACTTTTTGGGATAAGTACGGTCCTACTGACCTTCAGCTGGTCTGGTATCCTGCCCGTGGCCACCCAGATTGAGTACAGTCTTGGCAGCAGCATATTATCCTTATTAAAAATTTTAATAATGTCTCCCATTGTCATCCCATCGGGACCCGCAGCAGTCTTGATGTCCATCGCCTTAATGGCACGATCAACATCTTCTACCGCTACAGGTCCCGTTAGAATTGCAAACTGGGATTCCTCTATCTGATTATTATACTTTGCAAAACACCTCAAATTATTCTTCTCATTAACCTTTGTCAATTTACCCTTGAAATAATCTTCTAAATCTTTCTTTTCTAGAGGGCACTTGCTTCTACCCGGAGCACCCATTAGGGTTCTAGCTAAATATTGATGTTTTGTTTTAAAAAGGACCTGCATCTCTTTAAATTTTCCTTTTTTCTTACCATATCTACTTTTTGCACCACTAACCTTCTTATTCTTCCTTACTCCACTATCCTTTATTTTAACATCTGTCCATTTATTATGTTTAGTCTTATTGCTAATGTTTTCTTTACTCTTCTTCTCTATCTTATTCTCTATCTTATTATGTTTAGTCTTATTGCTAATGTTTTCTTTATTCTTCTTTTCTATCTTATTTAGGATCATCTTCATAATCTTTTCATACTCATTTTTCCCCTTTTTATTCCTACCCAGGTTCACTTCAATTAAATTAAGTAGTTCATCCACTGATCCCTCCGGGCAATCCAAATTATTAATATCATTATGAATACTATCTATCCCTTCTTGTAACCTATCCACAATCTCATTATTTTCCTCTTCTTCCTCATCCACATTACTATTCGACAATATCTCATCATCTACTTCAATCTTTTTATCATTCTTTTTAGTTTTAGTTTTCTTGGTTAACAGATGCCTTTTATCTGAGATTTGCTTTGCAGTCTTTGATCCTAACCTTTCCGCAATCAATTTATTAATATTCCTACTGCCGGCAAATTCTAACTCTAATTTTAGCAACATATCCACTTCCTCAGCTGACCACAGACCCTTCCTATTGCTCTCCTTACTAACATCTTTCTTCCTACCCTCACTGCTCTTTATCTTCCTCTTCTCATTCCTCAAACTAGGGTGTGCATGCCGCTCATGCTGCCCAAGGCCTCTGGCTGTACTAAATCTTAAAGGACATAAATCACATAAATACTTCTTCAATTCCATCTCCAAATTATTGCTACCACTATTCTCACTAGCACCGACCTCAACATTTAAATTATCAATAACCCCCTTGGTACACTTTGAGAAGTGACAAGCCACTGCCTGGTAGCTCCCTTCCCAGCTACACTTACAGCACCTTATCCTAATGGCCTTAATCCCTTTGCATATTTTAAGATGTTTCCTAAAACCCCCCGTTGTGTTATAAATATTCTTACAATATTTACACTTAAAATCATCTATGGGGTAGTTAATAATTACTTCTAGTTCCTCAGGTTTCTCTGCAATTATTGGATGGATAATCCTTTCATCCCCTTTCTCATCCTCGCTCTCCGGAACTCCGCTACAATTAAAATTAAAGGGCCCTTTAAAATTCGAATTAAAAATTGTCCAGCTCTTAAGTGGACTACGCTGTAGAGGGGCCTTCTCTCTCAGCATATCCATTCGAATTTCCGCAGTACTGTTCTGGGCACTGTTAACGGTGTCCCCGTGCCTGCCCGAGGACAACCTAGCCGGAACAAATCGTATAGTCTCGTCCGTCTGTGTCTGGGTAGAGACGGATTGAACAATTCGGGTTTGGCTGGCACATTTTGTGCACGGAGCCGCCAATAGCCACCGTGCGGGGCGGTTGTTTACCCGGTCTCCCACCCAACCGGATATTCTGGAATCAGCCATACACGCCTCGACCAGATTTAGTTTCTCACAGACCGAAAGGTCACCAGCCGTCTCGTATCTTTCACAGGAAGGTCGTATTAGCCGGCCTACTCCGAATAACGCTCCAACAACGGTAAAACAATAAAACCGCCCGTGGCGCAAAGTACAGGCAAAACCAGGTAAAACCAAAGATAACCAGAGATAAAACAATGGTAAAACACTGATAAAACCCGAACCAAAACGCCAACAAACAGCTTAAAATCGCCACCGTCAAGAGCCTCCTCGTTTCGGTCGTTACCAGGGGGAACCACGTGGAGGTTCGACCTACTTTGCAGTTGATAAATACGTAAAAACAACTGCAAAGGTGACTACACAGGCAGTGGTCCGAGACCAAAACCAAAACACACTGTAGTCACATCCCCCCGTTTAAAAAGCAGCTGCTTTTTCTCTGCTTTTTTTTGCTGAGGGGGATTTGAAGCTGTAACAAAGTTGAGTCACAATAAAGGTTAAGTGAACTTAACGCCGAGCTCAGACTCTCATTGAAGGCTTTGAGCTCCGAGACGTTTTTGTTTTAAACCTACTCATTTCTTTCAGCCTCCTGCACTATGTCGTGTATCAGATGGATCAGTGAATGAGCAGCCAGTATCGTGAGAAATTGTCAATTTTTCATGACTGCAGAGTGTGTCGTTTCATCAGCGTTGTAAGGTTACCTGGCAGCATCGGGTGGTGTGGGCTGTGTTCACTAGAAACGGTGTGGAGGAGCCGATGTTGGACTGGGCTGGATAAAGTTAAAAATCACACAACACCAGGTTATCGTCCAACAGGTTTATTTGGAAGTATGAACTTTTGGAGCGCTGCTCCTTCATCACGTAACTGTGGAGCACAATCATAAGACACAGATTTTATAGCAAAAGATCACAGTGTCATGCAACTGAAATGACATATTAAAAACCAAGATTGCTGTTAAGTCTTTCACCTTTTAGACTGAGTTGCAGGTTTCAGTTCATTAATCTGTGAATCCCAGAACTACTATTAATTCACGTTCTCGAGATGACTTAAGGTTTTTTTTTAAAACGTGACACCTCAGCCCAGACAATGCATTAAAGGTGTGAGGTTCGAGTCTGTCAGTATCCCAATCTTGAATCAGACTGGTTCTCATTCCAAAGTCGGAATTTATAAAATATTACACGGATTGACTGCCTGCAGTTTGTGCACTTTGTGAGCAAAGTAGAATGTATCTGCAAACATAATTCTGCCAATACAAGTTTGCCCACAAAGTGATGTGTGAATGCGTGCATGTAAGTGTGTGTGCGCATGCTTGGTAAAGTGAGAGTGTGATGGAGTATATGCCTGTGTGTGTGTTGGGGGTGTATGTGTGGGTGTCTGAGAGAGCACGTGTGTATGAGTGAGGTATTAATAAAAGCAAGGCTTGCATTTTGCTAAAACAAGGAAGGGCAGGACTTTGTACAGATTTTGGTAGGGCCCTGTGTCGTGCTGTAAAAGAGAGACATGATGGGGTTCAGGTTCACAGTTCTTTGAAAGTTGCATCGCTGCTAGACAGGGTGGTCAAGAAGGCATTTAGCAAACTTGCCTTCATTGTTCACACCATTGAGTAGAGGGGTTGGGACATCATGTTGAGGTTGTACAGGATGTTGGTGAAGCCACTTTCAGAGTACTGAGTATGCTTCTAGTGTCCCTGTAATAGGGAGAATTCTATTAGAGAGGGTTCAGCAAAGATTTACCAGGATGTTGCCAAGACTGGAGGGTTTGAGTTATAAGAGAGGCTGGGACTTTATTCACTGGAGCACAGGAAATTGAGGGGTGACATCATTGAGATTGATAAAATCATGAGGAGTGGAGGTAACGTGTACACCAAAGGGCTCTTCCTTAGCGTAGGGGAGCTCAAGACTAGGGGGCATATTTCTTTAAATCTCTCTCCTCTCACTTTAAAGGGAACCTGAGTGGCAACGTTTTTACAGAGGGTGGTTTGCATGTGGAATGAACTTAGATGAGGATGTGGTAGATGCAGATGAAGTTACAAATTTTAAATGACATTTGGATGAGTACATGAATAGAAAGGTTTAGAGGGACATGGGCCAAACGCAGGCAAGTGGGACAAGCTTAGTTTGGGAATCCTGACTGAGTGATCTTATTGAAACCAGTAGAATTCTGAAAGGGGCTTGACAGGATAGATGCAGATAAAATGCTCCTTTGTGGGGAGGGTCATAGAATCCCAACAATGTGGAAGCAGGCCATTCAGCCCATCTATTCCACATTAGCCCTCCGAAGAGCATCTCGCTCACATCCATCCCATGGCCAATCCACCCGAAGTTTCACATCCCTGGTCACTAAGGGTAATTTAGCACAGCCTATCCACCCTAACCTCTACACCCTAATCTATAAATTACCTTTTCAAAAATGTCATTTAAATGTAGAATTTTTCTCTAAGAACAATGTCAGTCCTGACTCAACATTCGGGCGCAGACAGGATTCACACTTATTGTTAGAAAAGCTCTGCATTTGAATGACGTTCTTGAGAAGGTGACAAAAAACAAGTTCTGGGATTAACAAATCAAAGAGCAGAAACCTACTCTAAAGGTGAAAGATTTAATCTAAAATTGTTTGATGTGTCACATTTCCATGACGCTAGACTCCTTTGGATATAAATTGTGATCATGATCTCATTCTCCACAACCACCTGATGAAGGAGCAGCGCTCCGAAAGCTAGTGCTTCCAAACAAACCTGTTGGATTATAACCTGGTGTTGTGTGATTTTTAACTTTGTCCATGGGAAACACATGAGTTATGGAACTGGTAACAGTTCTTATTTTGTGATCTATTCCACGTGAAATTTCTCCACTGCGCAGGCACGGGTGAAGAGTTTGTTTTTGTGCTTTGTGTGAGATCAGGCGAGCAGCTTTTAAATCCTTATGTCAAGCAGCAGAAGCAAACTGTTGAACAGCAATTGTTTTCCGAGAGTGGTACTTCCAGCTCTGGGAATCCTGTTGCATCAACAGAGAGAGGGGGAGGATGTCACATCTAAAGAGTAGACAGAAAAGTTATTTCGCTTGTTCAGTCATTTGAGTTGGTTCTGCACTCAGATGAGATTGGATACTGCTTTTACTGGATCAGAATTAACCTGCTTATTTTCTTAAAAATTAAACCATCCGACGGCCATTCCAACCCCCCTTTTTAAAAATGACTGCACTGTTTCCAATACGGTCGTGCTTTCTAAATATTACCATGTATTTTTAATTATGTACAATGTCTCTTTAGATTTCAATGTACCTGTTTAAATATAAAAATGCCCCTTTACATGTCGCTCAGCCCTTTAAATGTGTTATGTTCCTCTCAGCGCAATCTTGCTCCTCGATAATGTATATTTATCCCTTTAGATATCAGTATGTCTCTTAAAGGGGTACTTCTGCTTACAAATACGGCAACGTTTCTTCGAAATGTAGAATCATTTAGATATAATTGCGTCACTTTACATATTAAGATATCCCTTTGAATGTGCCCATATTCCTTTGAAATATAATCTCGTACATTTACATCTCTTTATTTGCAGAAATACTCATTAAAATGTCCCTGTCCCTTTAAAATGCAGATTGCCCCCTTTAGATATGACGCCGTTCCGTTATATGTCGGGATATCTGTTTAAGTTGAGCCGTGAGCTTTCCCAATGTAGACAGGGCTCCTCGAAACGTGGCAGTGTCCCCCCTGCAGCTGCAGAGCGAGACAGGAGAGTTTGTTTTTGTGAATGAGCAGTTGTAGCGCGAGGTGCCTGTTACTTGGTGACGGTGAGGCTCCCCCGGCCCCGCCCATCCCCCCTGAGCTGACGTCACGCGGGGGTGAAGGCGGTTGGGAGGAGAAGTCGCGGCCGTTAGGAAAATGGCGCCGTGCGGCCCGGGGCAGACACCCGTCACTGGACACCGCCGCCTTCCTGGTGCAGCTGCTGTGTCACGGCCACACCGCCCGGCTGTACAGCAGGCAGGAGTCGGTGACCATTCTGGAGGCGGATGGGGTTAAGGGCCTGTTTGGGAACCCGTCGGCCGCCTGGGTGGTGGAGTTCTACTGGTCGTGGGGCGGCCCCTGTGTCAACTCTGGGGCCACCTGGAAGGTACTGGGCCCGGGAGGTGAAAGGTGAGGCAGGTTGGGGGGGGGACGGAGGGGAAGGAATGTGGGGCCTGTCCTGTTATAGTGACATTTTACACTCACTTTACATCTGCTTTTACTGGAGCTTGTGCTGTTTACCCCTCACTGTTTGTTTAATCCTTGTGCTGTTTGCTCTTTGCTGTTACTTGTGCAATTGCTGAGGGTAGTGTGTAAATACTAGTGAAGGAGATTATGTACTAGCATGTCTATGTTCCTCAGTCATTGAAGGGGCAGGACCTGTTGAGAATGGTTGGTCAAGTGTGTGGTGTACTAAACCTCGTTAATATGGATATAGTTATGATTTGGAGATGCCAGTGTTGGACTGGGGTGTACAAAGTTAAAAATCACACAACACCAGTTTATAGTCCAACAGGTTTAATCACCTGATGAAGTGTCACTCTGAAAGCTAGTGTGCTTCCAATTAAACCTGTTGGACTATAACCTGGTGTTGTGATTTTTAACTGGGTATAGTTTGTTATTTGGTAAAATATACTTTTTATTATTTAGAGTCATAGAGATGTACAGCACGGAAACAGGTCCATTCGGTCCAACCTGTCCATGTCAACCAGATATCCTAAATTAATCTTGTCGCATTTGTCAGTACTTGGCTCATATCCCTCTAAACCTCTCCTATTCATATACCCATCCAGATGCCTTTTAAATGCTGTAATTATACCAGCTTCCACTACTTCCTCTGGCAGCTCATTCCATACATGCACCACCTTCTGCATGGAAATGTTGCCCCTTAGGTACCTTTTATATCTTTCTGCTCTTACCCTAAACCTATGCCCTCTAGTTGTGAATCTCACCCCAACACTGCGGAAAAGACATAAAAACATTGAGCAGCCACACAAATGCAAAAGCAATAAAATATCAAGCCATATGGGGAAAATAATTATGGCTCTACCCTTTTTGTTCTCCGATAGACATTTAGACATTTAAGATCTGTCAATCACACCAGGATCGCCACAGAGCATATTGTGTAAACTCCTCAATGTCAACAAGCAGGGCACCAGTGTCACCAAAACATTGGGCATGTTCCTCATTGTCGGCAGAAAAGGGACAAAACCTACTTTTGATGGACAAATAAGGAGCACTGGAGGACCAGAAGGAGACTTGTCCTCCTGCCATTCAGAGCTCCCCTATTGGTGAATGCGGACGTTGGGCCATGAGGTTCTGAAGCTCCTGCTCCTCCTCTCTCTCAACGAAGATTGAGCTTCACCTCAGATTGCAACTTCCTTCCTTTGTCCAACATCTGTGAGTACGGCACTCTTTTCTCACCCCCTTTTCCATTTACGTTTCATTCTAGGGAACAATTGTTGACTTGGAGCAACTGAAAGGAATAGGAATGAATCCAGCGATGGGACAGACTTGGAAAAGTTAGTCCAGGCCTTTGTCTCAATTGGCAAAATAGATAGGCAGGAGATTGGAAGAACGCAGCAAGCCAGGCAGTATCAGGAGGTGGAGAAGTCGAGGTATCTGGTGCACCCCTTGTTCAGGACTGGGGGTGGGTTTCGGGAGAGCTGTGGAACAAGGGTGTGCTGGGAGCAGGGTGATGAAGTGGGGATAGGTGGAGACAGGTAGAGGATACGACCTGGTTGGTGAATGGGAGGAAGGAATCTAGTTGGTGTCAGGGAGGAGTTAGAAAGGAGGGGGAGGGCCTGGGAAGGGAGTTTGTGATGGAAAGGGGGGTTATTTGAAACTGAACAACTCAGTGTTGAGTTCTCCGGGCTGTGGGCTGCTCGGACGGAAGATGAGGTTTTGTTTCTCCAATTTGTGGTTTGGTTTGTTGTGGTAATGGAGGAAGCCAAAGATGGTTATGTCAGAAAGGGAGTGGGAAAGGGCTTTAAAATGGGTTGAGACTGGGAAGTCCACTTGGCCTTTTATGGATGTTTACGAGGAAGGCAAGAAAATGGTTATAAGACTCATATAGGACCGAGTTACAGAGCCATACGGCACAGAAACAGACCCTTCAGTCCAACTAGTCCATACTGACTGTGTTCTCAAACTAAACCAGTCCCACCTGTCAGTGTTTGGCCCATATCCCTCCAAACCTTTCCTATTCATGAACTTATCCAAATGTCTTTTAAACGTTGTTACTGTACCTGCATCCACCACTTCCTCTAGACATTCAGTCCACACATGAACCACTCTGTCTAAAAAAATTGTGCCCATCGACCTTTTTTTGAAAATCTCTTTCTCCTCTCTCACCATCAAAAATTTGCTCCCTAATCTTGAAACCTCGGGGAAGGACACCCACTGTTCTCCTCATCTCTCCCCTTGTGATTTTATAAACCTCGATAAGGTCACCTCTCCACTTCCTATGGTCCAGTGAAAAAGTCCCAGCATATCTGCCCAGATGAAGGTAGATCCATATCCAGTCATGATCTGTTCAATGCTAGTCCCAATTCTCAGTGTCCAGGACAGCAACAGACCACACAAGACGTAGGAGCAGAAATTAGGCCATTCAGCCCATCAGGTTTGCTCATTCCATTCAATCGTGGCTGATCAGTTTCTCAATCCCGTTCTTCCGCTTTCAGTAAAGTGAAAACAGAGGGAGAGAGTGTGGGATGGAGGTTTTCAGCTTCCAGGGAATAAGAGAGGAAATAGTTCACTATAAATTAGAATTTATGGGATCGACTGATGAGCCAAAGAGAGTCAATTGGAGTTTAATTTAGAGAAATCAGAGGTTTACATTTTGGTCAAGCAATTCATGCAGGACTGACACAGTTAAGGGAAGTGTTGCAGAATAGAGAGACCTTAGAGTGCAGGTTCATAGTTCCTTGAAAGTGGAGTCTCAGGTGGACACAATAGTGAAGAAGGCGTTTAGTTTGCTTTCCTTGATTGCTCAGAGCATTGAGTTCAGGAGTTGGGAAGTCATGTTATAGTGTGTTACCTAACTGCTTCATTGTTTTTAGTGAATATAGCCCACACCTCCCGCTGCTGCCATAACGTGGTTTGTTTGGAAGCACTAGCTTTCAGAGTGATTAGATTTATTTTAGATTTTATTACTTAGTGTGGAACAGGACCTTCAGCCCAACAAGTCCACACCGACCCTCCCAGCAATCCACCCAGACCCATTCCCCTACATTTACCCTTGCACCTAACACTACGGGCAATTTAGCATGGTCAGTTCACCTAACCTGCACATCTTTGGACAGTGGGAGGAAACCGGAGCACTCGGAGGAAACCCACACAGACACGGGGAGAATGTGCAAAACACACATTGACAGTTGCCCGAGGCGGGAATTGAATCTGGGTCTCTTCACTATGAGACAGCAGTGCTGCCGAGTGCTGCTCCTTAATCAGGTGGTTGTGGAGAATAAGATCATGATTAGACTAAAGGAGTCCAGTGTCATGGAGATGTGATACATTAAACAATTTAAATTAAATCTTCCAACTTTTAGAATTGGGTTCTGTTCTTTGGTATGTTAATCCCAGAACCTGTTTCAAGTAACTTTCTCAAGAACGTAATTTAAATGCAGAGCTTTTCTATCAAAAATGTCAGGCTGACTTGACATTGGGACCCAGACAGAATTCACACCTATTGAAGGGTAGGCTGGGACTTTTTTCACTGGAGCACAGGAGGTTGAAAGGTGAAGGTGTCGGGTGCCTCATTAGCAAGTTTGCAGATGACACTCAGATTGATGGACGATCAGATAGTGAAGGGGACTGTCAGACGATACAGCAGAATATAGATTGGAGAGTTGGGAAGAGGAGGAGGTTTGGGGGGGAGGGGGTACTTGATTGAGGCCTATAAAACCATGAGGGTTGTAAATAGGGGTGGATAGGAAGAATTTTTTTCCCCCAGAGGGGAAGACTTAATTACTAGGGGTCACGAGTTCAAAGTAAGAGGGGAAAGGTTTGAGGGAGATATACGTGGAAAATTCTTCACACAGAGGGTGGTGGGCGCCTCGAATGCATCGCCAGCGGAGGCAGTAGGGGTGGGATTGATAGCGCATTTAAGATGTATCTAGACAGATACATGAATGGGCAGGGAGCAGAGGGATACAGATCCTTAGAAAATAGGCAGCAGGTTTACTTAGAGTATCTCGATCAGCATAGCCTTGGAGGGCTGAAGGGCCTGTTCCTGTGCTGTAAGGTGAGAGGAGAAAGATTTAAAAACACATGAGGAACACCTTTTTTTTGAGTGGTTTGTGTGTGGAATGAATGTCCAGAGGAAATGGTGGATGCAGGTTGAGTAACAACGTTTAAAAGACATTTGGATAAGTACATGAATAGGAAAGGTTCAGAGGAATATGGGCCAAACACAGGCAGGTGGGACTAGTTTAGTTTGTGAATATAGTCAGCATGGGCTAGTTGGGTTGAAGGGTCTGTTTCTGTGCTGTATGACTCAATAACTGTTCTGTACTGGTCTTAAAATCATTTTACTTGCCTTCCCCCAGAAACATCCACTTCTTTGTTGTTCTAAAATCAGATGAACTCAGCCTTGAATATATTCAATGATCCCCTAACTGCAGGGTGACTTCTGAACTCAATTCCTCTCACTAATACACCTCTTGCCTTGCTGATTACTTGCTGCATCCGTCTGACAACTGGCGGTGACTGGTGTGGAAGGATGCTGAGGCCACTTTTTACATCCACACATCATTCCTGATACAGGGCTCATGCCTGAAACGTCGATTCTCCTGCTCCTTGGATGCTGTCTGACCTCCTGTGTTTTTCCAGTGCCACACTTTTCAACTCTGATCTCCAGGATCTGCAGTCCTGACTTTCTCCACATCCCAATATATCACCATTTAAACAACACACCTCCTTTCGGCAGTTACTTTTTCATAACCGAGACTATAACTTCACACTGTGGGACTGCGTTTGCCAATTGAGACACAGACCTGGACCAACGTTTCCCGACTCTGTCCCCTCCCTGGATTCACTTGCTTTCTTTTCATTTGCTGCAAGTCAACAATTTAACCCTAGAATGAAAAAAATGAAACGGAAAAGAGGGTGAGAAAAGAGAGTGCTGTACTCTCAGATGGTGGATAGAGGAAGGAAGTTGCAGTCTGAGGTCAAGCTTGATCTTCATTCGGAGAGGAGGAGGAGGAGGAGGAGGAGCAGCAGCAGCTTCAGAAGCTCATGGTCCACCTTCTGCATTCAGAAAATAGTGAGGGCTCTGATTGGCAGGAGGAGCAGGCTCCTTGTCTGACTTCTTATTGGTCCATTTGAAGAAGGGTTCACGCTGTTTCTGCAGACAGCGAAGAGCATGTTCGGCTTTTGCTGAACCAGCATAGAGTAATAGAGATGTATGGCATGGAAACCGACCCTTCGGTCCAACTTATCCATGCTGACCAGATATCCCAACCCAATCTAGTCCCACCCCTCAACACCCGGCCCATATCCCTCCAAACCTTTCCTATTCATATACCCATCCAAATGCCTCTTAAATGTTGCAATTGTACCAGCCTTCACCACTTCATCTGGCAGCTCGTTCCATACACGTACCACCTCTGTGTGAAAACCTTGCCCCATAGGTCTATTTTATGTCTTTCCCCTCTCATCCTATATCTATGCCCTCTAGTTCTGGACTCCCAACCCAAGGGAAAAGACTTTGTCTATTTATCTTATCCATGCCCCTCATAATTTTGTAAACCTCTATAATGTCACCCCTCAGCCTCTGACACTCCAGGGAAAACAGCCCAGCCTGTTCAGCCTCTCCCTCTACTGCAAATCCTCTAACCCTGGCAACATCCTTGTAAATTTTTCTGAATGCTTTCAAGTTTCACAACAGGTTTCCAATAGAAAGGAGACCAGAATTGCACGCAATATTCCAACAGTGGCCTAACCAATGACCTGTACAGCTGCCACATGACCTCCCAACTCCTGTACTCAATATTCTGACCAATAAAAGAAAGCATACCAAATGCCGCCTTCACTATCTTATCTACCTGTGACTCCACTTCCAAGGAGCTATGAACCTGCACTCCAAGGTGTCTTTGTTCAGCAACACTCCCTAGGACCTTATCATTATGTGTATAAGATCCTGCTAAGATTTGCTTTCCCAAAACACAGCACCTCACATTTTTCTGAATTAAACTGCATTTGCCACTTCTCTGCTCATTGGCCCATCTGGTCAAGATCCTGTTGTAATCTGAGGTAACCCCCTTCGCTGTCCACTACACCTCCAATTTTGGTGTCATTTGCAAACCTACTAACTGTACCTCTTATACTCGCATCCAAATTATTTATGTAAATGACAAAAAGTAGAGGACCCAGCTCCGATCCTTCTGGCACTCCACTGGTCACAGTGGAGATCCTCCAGTCTGAAAAACAAACCTCCACCACCACCCTCTGTCTTCTACCTTTTCAGCCAGTTCTGTATCCAAATGGCTAGTTCTCTCTGTATTCCGTGAGATCTAACCTTGCTAATTAGTCTCCCATGAGGAACCTTGTTGAACGCCTTACTGAAGTCCGTATAGATTACATCTACTGCTCTGCCTTCCTCAAAAAACTCTATCAAGTTTGTGAGACATGATTTCCCACGCACAAAGCCACATTGACTATCCCTAATCAGTCCTTACCGTTTCAAATACATGTACATCCTGTCCCTCAGGATTCGCTCCAACAACGTGCCCACCATCGACATCAGGCTCACTGGTCTATAGTTCCCTGGCTTGTCCTTAACACCCTTCTTCAACAGTGGCACTATGTTAGCCAACCTCCAGTCTTCTGGCACCTCACCTGACATGCGCACTATGCTGTATGGAGATGCTGTTCCTGACGGATTTAAAGTGTCCAATTGCCACAATTCTCCCTTCGTCACTTGGCATAACCGCGCACGCTCCTGGTTATTTTTGATGTTCATCTTCCCTATAACCCTCATTTTATAAATCTCAAATGAGGTCACCCCTCAACCTCCTGTGCTCCAGTGAAAAGAGTCTCAGCCTCTCCTTATAACTCAAACCCTCCAGTCTTGGTAATATCCTGGTAAATCTTTACTGAACCCTCTGTAATAGTATTCTTCCTATTACAGGGCCACCAGAAGCGTTCTCAATACTCTACAAGTGGCCTCACCAACATCCTGTACAACTTCAACGTGATGTCCTAGCTCCTTTATTCAATGGGGTGTGAACAAATGGTAAGTGTGCTGAATGCCTTCTGAAGCACCCTTCCAACCAGTGCTGCAACTTTCAATGAAGTATGTACCTGAACCCCACCCCATATCCCTCTGTACAAGCCCTACCCTTCCTTATTTTACCAAAATGCAACCCCTCACTTTTATCTATACCCCTCTCATACACACACTCTCTCTCTCAGACATACACCGCCCCCAACACACTTACCCTCTCTCAGGCTTCTCCTCCATCACACATGCACTCTCTCTCATACACACACACATATAACGATGGGGTGAATTTGAATTTGCAGATATATTCAATTTTGCAGAAAAAGCGCACAACATGCAGGTAGTCAATCCATGTAATATTTTATAAATTCCGAGTTTGGAAAAAGAACCAGTCTGATTTAAGATTGGGATACTGACACACCTTTCATGCATTGTCTGGGCTGAGATGTCACCAGTTTCAAAAAAAAACCTTTAATGATCTCTAGAATATGACTTAATAGTAGCTCTGGGATGTACGCATTAATGAACTAAAACCTGCAACCCATTCTAAAAGATCAAAGACTTAACAGCAATGTACATTTGATAAATATATCAAATCAGTTGCATGACACTGTGACCTTTTACTATAAACTGTGTCTTATGATCCTGCACCACAGCTACCCGATGAAGTAGTGATTCCAAATTAACCTGTTGAATTATAACCCAGTGTTGTGATTTTTAAACGTAGTCCAACACCAGCACCTCCACCACCTCGTTTCTAGTGAACACATTCCACACCTCGCCGTCCTCCAATAATCTGCCGATGAATCGATGCAGTGCCTGCACCCCTGAAAAATTTACAATTTCTAACAATATTAGCTAGTACTTCACTGCTTCATCTGATACACGACATTGGAAACTCAATGCAGGAGGCTGCAAGAAATGAGCAGCTTTAAAACAAAAACCGCTTGGAGCGCAAAGCTTTCGATGAGAGCCTGAGCCTGGCAGTATGTTCAGGTAACCTTTATTGTGACCCAAGTTTGTTACAGCTTCAGATCCCCCCCAGCAAAAAGGCAGAGAAAGAGTAGTTGATTTTGTTTTTAAACAGCTCAAGATCAAAGCGCATGCACTCCTGCCCCGTCCCACCCGCCACCTCACTTCCTTAACTATTGGTCAGTACAGAGTTGTCCCTTTTGTAATTGGAGGAGAAAGTGAGGACTGCAGATGCTGGAGATCAGAGCTGAAAATGTATTGCTGGAAAAGTGCAGCAGGAATCCTTTGGAATTGGATCCTTGGTACAACCATAACCCATAGGAAATACTGCCTCACTCAGCAATTTGAACCCATATCATGTCTCCAAGTAAGCTTCTCTCCGTGCATTTGCCTGTTCTGGGGCAGTGTAGAGTCAACCACACTGCTGCGTGTCTGGAGTCACACGTAGGCCAGACTGGGTAAAGGATGCAGTTGGGATGACTGAGTGATTCTTTTTCCTCCAACGGCAGTTTCCTTCACTAAAAAGGGTGTTAGTGAATCGGATGGGGGTTTTCTCCCAACACCACACCTCCCTCCATCCCCTGAAAATGGTTTCAACGATAGATTCCGAACTCCAGATTTCTGACCGTATTCCAATTCCGCCATCTGCCACAGCGGGATTCAAACCCGGGAGTCCCCGAAACTGGGTTGATAGTCCAGTTGATTATGGCACTGAGCCGTCGCTCCTTCAATTCCCCCTGCAATGGCACGTGAACTCGCTGGTGCTTCCGCAGGTGGGAGGACTGGGTAAAGCCCTTCCTGCACTCGGGGCAGCTGAAGGGCCTCTTTCCCCGTGTGGACCTGCTGGTGGGCCAGCAGAGGGGATGAAGTGCTGAAGCTCTTCCTGCACCTGAGGTCGGAGAATGGCCTCTCCCTGGTTTGACTGCGCCAATGAGTCTCCAGGGCAGATGGGACACGGAAGCCTTTCCCGCAGTCGACATACTTCCATCTTTTCTCCACGGGGTGGGATTCCTCTGGTTTTTCCATGGCTGAAGCTTCTGCTGCACACGAACACGTATAGAGCCCCTCCACGCCGTGAATTCCTCTGTCCAGGCCGTATAACTGTTTCAGGCTCCACACACAGTGCACTGCAACAGTAGGGTCTTCATTCAGTCCCACTGATGCTGAAAACAGTCAGACTGAACGAAAAAGCTTTCCTACTTTTCACAGAATCATAGTCCAAAATCATTGCTGTCCCGATGGATTAAGTGACAGTCAGACGTCAAAGTGAGGACTGCAGCCATTGGAAAGTCAGTGTTGAAATGTGCAGCGCTGAAGAAACGCAACAGGTCAGGCAGCATCCGAGGAGCAGGAGAGTCGACATTTCAGTCCTCAGCCCTTCATCTGTTAATCTAGAAACTTCTGTCTTCAGATTTTCAAATACTCTGTAAAAAGAGATTATAAAAGTCAACACTTTCAGACCAGGGTAGAAAAGAAAAGACAAAGTAAAAATAGAAAAGATCTACTCCACCTCCTTTATCCTTCCATCCCTCCTCAGCCGAGTAATTAAGACACATACCTGAGTTTGCAGAGTCTGCTCCCTCCCTGAATTCACTCCAATTGCATCAAGTGAACAGACATCGCCCCACCCTTCCCCCTCTCTCTCCCTCCCAGGATGAAGAGTTGCCCAGAGGGAGCAACCTTCACTCTGAAATTCACAGGGCCATTGTGACGCCAACAAGGGGTGGGCAAGAGGGGGAAGGAGCAAGAGGCGGGGCAAGGCCAGCAGCAAGCCCTCGCAACATGCCTGCTTTGCCTTGCACAGTTTGCAAAAGTCCGTTCCTCTTCAGAGAATCCCCACAGTATGAAAGCAGGCCACTCGGCCCAAAAACTCCACACCGACTGAACCAATGTCCAGTAAACCGCAACCTGACCTCCTAACTCCTGTACTCAATACTCTGACCAATAAAGGAAAGCTTTTCCAAATGCTTCCTATTGACCTGTGACTGCATTTTCAAGGAGCTATGAACCTGCACTCCAAGGTCTCTTTGTTCAGCAACAGTCCCTGCGACCTTACCATTAAGTGTACAAGTCCTTCTAAGATTTGCTTTCCCAAAATGCAGCACCTCACATTTATCTAAATTAAACTCCATTTGCCACTTCTCAGCCCATTGGCCCATCTGATCAAGATCCCATTGTAATCTGAGGTAACCTCCTTCGCTGTCCACGACACCTCCAATTTTGGTGTCATCAGCAAACTTACTAACTATACCACTTATACTCACATCCAAATCATTTATATAAATGACAAAAAGTAGTGGGCCCATTATCTATTGTCAAAGTGGAATTTACAAAATATTACATGTATTGACTGCCTGCAGATTGTTCAGTCTTTGAGCAAAGTAGAATGTATTTGCAAACGTCATGCTGCAAATACAAACTCACCCCCGTGGATGATCTATCTCATGTGTGCATGAGATGGAGAAAAAGTCTTATTTCCGTGCTCTATGCCTATTTGATAACAGATGCTTTATTTCTGTTGGTGTAAATGTTATTGTAAATCATAGCTCGGTACTAATAGATGTAAGGGTGACAGAATTCCTCAAGTAGGGCACTGTAAGATTCCTGGGAGATCCCTGTTTCTGGTTTACTTCTTTAAGAGCTGAGAACAGACCGACATCTTACTCTGTGGGAACAGGGCGATCAACAGAGGACAGAGAAATCAGGGCCTGAAACCCAAGCTGACACCAGACCACCCTGTGATCAGTGCTTTGATTAGCAGTGCCAACCCTCTACCTTTAACTTTACCTTGCTTCCCATTTAACTAATGTCTCTATGTTCAGGATCTAATCTTTGTCATCCTGAAGCCATGCCTCTGTCAGGAGTCTCGGATCATAATTATTCTCTTCAATGTGTGCAGTCAATTTTGTTACAATGCAGCACACATTCAGACACACAATTTTTAGTTTTAATTTTTGTGATCTTTAGAATCCAGTTTTGATTGCTGGTATATTTACTCTCCTTGTCCCTTTCTATTGTTCTCTGATGTTCATTTTCCACATCACTACATTACTCACCGGCCTTGATTTGGATTGGCTATGCTAAATTGCCCACAGTGTCCAGGGATGTGTGGGTTAGGTGGGTAGAATTCCGTACATTGACTACTCTCTGGGAAAAGCAGTTCTTCCTCATCACTGTCCTAAACTTACTCCCCCTCACCTTGAGGCCTTGTCTCATTCACTAGCAGAAATGATTGGATAGGGTATGGCTTCATCCCCACAGTGCAATGAATTTCCACTGTGCACCAAAATCTCAGATGTACTCCCTTACTCAGTTGCTGTCTCATAAACGAAAGACTTCATTATAACTTCTTTTGCTCCCAGTAAGGGCAAAACATCTTGGAAAGCTGCTCTGAAAGTCCAACCATGCTTCTGCATTCACTGAAGATGATTTGAGTATTACAGCACAGAAAAAGACCCTTCAGCCCAGCTCGTCAGTGTCGACCAGATATCCTAAACTAATCTTGTCTCAATTGTCTACACATGGCCCATATCCCTCCAAACTTTTCCTATTCATTTACCCATCAAGATGGGTTTTAAACATTGCACTTGTTTCAGCCTCCACCACTTTTTCTGACAGTTCTATAAATATACCACTCTCTTGTGTGAAATGGTTGCCCCTCATGTCCCTTTCCCCACTCACCTAAAAGCTATGCATTTTAGTTCTGGACACTCCTATCCTGGTGAAAAAACCTTGGGTATTGACTCTCACTGACCCTTATAAAGGTTAACCCTCAGCATCCGATGTACAGAAAGTGAGACCTGCAGATGCTGGAATCAGAGTCTAAAAGTGTGGTGCTAGAAAAGCACAGCAGGACAGGCAGTATCTGAGGAGCGGGAGAGTTGACATTTCAGGCATGAGCCCTTCATCAGGAATGATGTGTGGATGGACAAAGGGGCCTCCGGTCCTTCTACACCAGTTACTGCCAGTTGTCAGACAGGTGCAGCAAGCAATCAGCAAGGCAAGTGATATATTAGAAGTGGGGATGTCCTCCTGCAGTTAGGGGGTCATTGAATATATTCAAGGCTGAGTTCATCTGATTTTTGAACATCAAAGTGTAGATTTTTATGTTGTGTACATGAGGTGGCTTTGTTTGAGTGGTTTATGTGTTGGACGCAAGTAGAGTAACAACGTTTAAAGTGGAAGGCAAGAAAATAATTTTCAGACCACAACAGAACAGTTACAGTCAGACAGCACAGAAACTGACCCTTCAGTCGAAGTATTCCGTGCTATGTTCTCAACCTAAACTAGTGCCACTTGCTGGTGTTTGCCCTATATCCCTCCGCACCTTCCCTATTCATGTACTTATCCAAATGTCTTTTAAAGGTTGCATCTATACGTGCATCGACGACTTCCTCTGGACATTCATTCCATACATGAACCACTTCCTGTTTATGAAAACCTTTTCCTGATTCTGTCTACTCCGTGGATTAATTTCCTTTTCCGTTCGGTTGCTGCAAGTCAAAAATTGAAGCCCAGCATGAAAAAAAATGAAAAAGGAGTTGATAAAGAGAGTGGCGTACCGACGGAGTAAGGAGGTTGCAGCCTGGAGCAAACTCGATCTTCATCCAGGGAGAGCAGCAGCAGCTTCCGAAGCTAGTGTTCCAACTTCTGCATTCAGACAACAGGAAGGCTCAGATTGGCAGGAGGACCAGTCCGCTTCCGGTCTTCCAGGGCTTCTGAGTGGCCCACCAAAAGGAAGTCGCGAAGCGTGTGTTGCGTGCAGCGAGGAGCATGAGCATTATTCTCTCTGGCGATGCTCATGTCACTGATGGTATTTGGACATTTTAGAATTTAAGTAAAAAAGGGCAGATTCACCATTTCCCCCCCTGTGATATTTACCTTTCCTGCACCACCCATGATTTTATAAATCGAAATAAAGTAACCTGTCAACCTGTGGTCGTTAATAGGGCGACCAAAAGTGTACTCAGCATTCTAAAAGCAGTCTCACCAATATCCTGTACAACCACAACATGATGTCTCAACTCCTACACTGAACGGTGCGAACAATGAAAGCAAGTGTGCTGAACGTCACTTTCACCACCCTGTCTCCCAATTATGCAACTTTCAAAGAACTATGTACAGTTTGGCGTTGCCGGTGTTGGACTGGGGTGTGCAAAGTTAAAATTCACACCACACCAGGTGATACTCCAACAGGCTCAGTTGCAAGCATTAGCTTTTGGAGCGCTGCTCCTTCATCAGGTGGTTCTGTCTGATGATCCTGTTCCACAAACATCCCAAGCAGCGCTCCGAAAGCTCGTGCTTCCAAATAAACCAGTTGGACTATAACCTGGTGTTCTGAGATTTTTAACTTTATCCAGCCCAGTCCAACACCGGCAGCTCCACATCGTTTCCAGTGGACACAGCCCACACCTGCCAGTGCTGCCAGGAAACTGTATAATGATAATGGGATGATGCAGTACCTGCACTCCTGAAACATTTACAATTTCTAACAATACTGGCTACTCAGTGACTGCTGGAACCAATACACAACATTGGAAACATCCTCCAGGAAGCTGTCAGAAATGAGCACAGCAGGTCAGGCAGCATCCAAGGAGCAGGAAAATCAACCTTGCCCGAAATGTCGATTTTCCTGCTCCTCGGACGCTGCCTGACCTGCTGTGCTTTACCAGCGCCACTCTCATCTTGATTCTGATCTCCAGCATCAGCAGTTCTCACTTTCACCAGAAAGAAATGAGCAGTTTTAAAACAAAAACCTGTTGCAGTTCAAAGCTCTCAATGAGAGTCTGAGCTCAGCGTGAAGTTCAGATAATCTTTATTATGACCCAACTTTGTTACAGCTTCAGAATCTCCCAGCAGAAAGGCATAGAAAAGGTAGCATTTTTTAAAAACAGCTCAAGGTCAAAGTGCACACATCCCCTGCAACTCCTCACTTTCTTCATTATTGGTCACCACCAAGTTGTCCCTTTGTAATTGTTTCCTTGGTACAGCCTTAAGCCGGGGGATGTATTGCCTCACTCAGCAATTTCAACCCGTATCCTGTATCCAAGTTCGTCGGATGGGCAGTGTAGAGTCAACCACACTGCTGTGGGTCTGGAGTCACGTGTAGGCCAGACTGGGCAAAGGATGCAGCTGGGACGACTGAGTGAATCTTCTCCCACAATGACAGTTTCCTTCCCTAAAAAAAAGAACTGAGTGAATCAGATGGAAATTTTCTTCCACCCCCATCCCACCAAAAATAGTTTCATTGTTAGATTCTGAACTCCAGATTTATGACCAAATTCTGATTGCACCATCTGTCGCGGTGGGAATCGAACCCAGGATCCCCGGAAATGGGTTGTTAGTCCAGTCGATAATGGCACTCGGCTGTCATTCCTTCAATCCCCCTGCGAAGACACGTGAACCCGCTGGTGGCCCCGCAGGTGGGAGGAGCGGGTGAAGGCCTTCCCGCAATCGGTGCAGCTGAAGGGCCTCTCCCCTGTGTGGATCCGCCGGTGCCTCAGCAGGTCAGAGGAATTGCTGAAGGCCTTCCCGCACTCGTGGCATGGGAATGGCCTCTCCCCCGTGTGGAGCTGCCGGTGCCTCAGCAGGCTAGTGTAATTCCTGAAGGCCTTCCCGCACTCGGTGCAGCTGAAGGGCCTCTCCCTGGTGTGGACACGCTGGTGGCTCCGCAGGTGGGAGGAGCAAGTGAAACCCTTCCCGCACTGAGAGCAGGTGAACGGCCTCTCTCCCGTGTGGACCCGCTGGTGCCTCAGCATGTGGTAGGAGCAGATGAAGCCCTTCCCGCACTGAGAGCAGGTGAACGGCCTCTCCCCCGTGTGGACTCGCTGGTGCCTCACCAAGTGGGAGGAATTGCTGAAGGCCTTCCCGCACTCAGGGCAGCTGAAGGGCCTCTCCCCCGTGTGGACACGCTGGTGGATCCGGAGGTTAGTGGAATCGCTGAAGCCCTTCCCGCAGACAGGGCAGGGGAACGGCCACTCCCCAGTGTGGCTGAGCCGATGAATCTCCAGGGCAGACGGGAAACGGAAGCCTTTTCCGCAGTCGCCACATTTCCATGGTTTCTCCTCGGGGCGGGATTCCTCTGGTTTCTCCATGGCTGAAGCTTCAGCTGCACACTAACATGTGCGGAGGCTCTCCCCACCGTGAATTCCTCTTCCCAGACCGTATAACTGCTTCAGGCTACACACTCAGTGCACTGCAATGGTAGGGTCTCTCATCCAGTCCCACTGATGCTGAAAACGTACTGAGACAGGAACCAAAGAGCATTGCTCCTTCGCATAGAATCATACTTGAAAATTGTTGTGGTCCGGATGGACTGAGTGACTGACACACATTGACGTCAAAGTGAGGACTGCAGACGCTGGTGAGTGAGATTCGAAAAGTGTGGCGCTGGAAAAGTACAGCAGGTCAAGCAGCATCTGAGGAGCAGGAGAGTTTCAGGCATAAGCCCTTCATCTGTTCATTTTGAAACTTCCGTCATCAGATCTTCAAATACTCTGTAAAAAGAGATTACAAAAGCCATCACTGTCAGTGCAGGGTAGAAATTCTGAACGAGGAATTCTACTTTCTGTGGAATATTCTTTTCTTTTGTTATTCCACAAAATTGAAAGCACAATCCCACTCTCTTCCCCCCCCCCCCCCCCCCCCCACCTCACCTGTTCTCACTCCGCTCTAACTAATTCCCCTGAAGGTGCTGATTCTTACAGGGGCAGAAAAGCAAAAACGTCAAGACTGACATCTCTCTGCATTTTGGATAACTCCACAACACTGGGATACATTTGACAGTGAGCAGGTCTGATTCTGGGAAGCAAATACAAGTGTGTCAATTCATGGGATAACCTGCAAAGCAGCTATTTGTGGAACAAAATGGTTAATGTCCCCAGGAAGGTGGGAGCAAATTGAGACATCAAGGCATTAACACCGACACACCTCAGTGAAACTCTTCTGTTCCCAGTCAGAGCAAAACATCTTTGAAAGCTGCTCTGAAAGTCCAGTCTTCACAACCACACTTCTGCTTTCACCGAAGACAATTAGTCATACAGCACAGAAACAGGCCTTTTGGCCCAACTTGTCTGAGCTGACCAGGTATCGTAAATTAATCTAGTCATATTTGCCAAGACTTGGCCCCAATATGGACTGGCACCTGGACTAAATTGGGTTGGCTATCTGTTCGGCAAGAACAGGTTGGACTGAAGGGTCTGTTTCATGCTGTACATCTCTATGACTCCAGTCGCATGTACCGTCACTTGGCCCCGATCCACTGAACCCTTCGTATTCATACGCCTATCCACATGCTTTTTACCTGTTGAAATTGTACTAGACCCCACCACCTCCTCTGGCAGCTCATTCCATAGCTGCGCCACCCTCTCCATAAAAAGAAATTTGCCCCTGAAATCTCTTTTACATCCCCCCATGCCTCCCCCCACTCCACCGCCCTCACCCGAAACCTATTACCCTCTCATTCTGGACTTCCCCCATCCAAAGGAAAAGACCTTGAGTATTGACCCTATCCATACCCGTCAGGATTCTATAAAAAGTCTGTAATGTCACCCTTCAGACTTGGGGAAAACAGCCCCACCCCATCCTTCCGTCCCTGATGCTGCCTGAACTGCTGTGCTCTTCCAGCACCACTAATCCAGTATTTTTACCAAGTAATTAAGAGTTTGCAGAGTCTGCTCCCTCACTGGATTCACTCCAGCTGCTACAAGTGAACAGATTCCCCCCCATCCTCTCCTTCCCAGGATGAACAGTTGTCCAGAGGGAGGGAGTTTCACTCTGAAACTGACAGGGCCACTTCCACATTGTGATGCCCTGCAGTTTGCAGGAATTCCTTCCCTTCAGAGAATCCCAAGTGTGGAAGCAGGCCACTCGGCCCAACGAGTCCACACCCACCCTCCAAAGGGTAACTCACCCTCAACCATTGCTCAATATTAATCCTCCTGACTAATACACCTAACCTACACATCCCTGGGCACTATGGGTAATTTAGAACTGCCAATCCACCCTAACCTGCACATCCCTACGCACTATAGATAATTTAGCATAGGAAATCACCCCCTAAAATGGATAAAGTTAACAATCACACAACACCAGTTTGTAGACCAACAGGTTTGTTTGGAAGCACTAGCATTTGGAGCGCTGCTCCTTCATTAGGTGGTTGTGGAGAATAAGGTCATAAGACATAGAATTTATGAAAAACACAACAGTGTCCTGCCACTGAAATGACCTGTTAAACAAACCTGGATTGTGAAGTCTTTCATCTTTTCGAATGGGTTGCAGGTATCATTAACATGCAAATCCCAGAACTACCTGTAAGGCACCTTCTCAAGAGAACTTAAAGTTTTATAACAAAAAGTGACATTTTAGCCCAGCTCTGCAAATATAATTCTGCAAACATACACAAACAAGTCCACGGGAGTGAATGTGTGTGTGTGCACGCACATGAGAGAGAGAAAATGTCTATTTCCATCCTGTATGTCTCTGTCTATTTGAGACTATATGCCTTCTGTTGGGGTAAGCATTGTTGTAAATCCTAGCTGGGTACTAATAGTTAGATATAAGGGGAAAGAGAATTCCTCAAGTAGGGCAGTATAACAATCCTGGGAGATCCCCATTTCTGGTTTACTTCCTAATGAACAAACATTAAACACAAGCACCTATTTATTTCAAATTTGGTTTCATTTTTCTTGTTTGATTCCCTGCTGTGACTACACTGTGCCTGGATGGTTGACAGGCTGGGAGATTGTGGGTTGGGGCTTGATTGACTGAATGTTTTATTGTTCCAGAAGGTGTAGAAGAGAACAGAGGGCAGAGAAATCAGGACCTGAAATCTGAGCTGACACCAGACTACCCTGTAATCAGTGCTTTGATTAGCAGTGCCAACCCTCCACCTTTACCTAGCTTCCAATTTGAGGACACCCTCAATATTCAGGATCCAATCCTTGTCATCCTCAAGCCATGTCTCTGTAGGGAGTGTCAGATCGCAATTATTCTCTTCAATGTGTGTCGTCAATTCATTCACTTTTGTCACAATGCAGCACACATTCAGACACACCATTTTTAGTTTCAATTTAGAATCCAGTTTTGATTGCTGGTATATTTACTCTCCTTGTCCCTTTCAATTGTTCTCTGATGTTCATTTTCCACATCACTACATTACTCACCAGTCTTGATTTGGATTGGCCATAATGTCCAGGGACGTGCACGTTAGGTGGGTTAGCCATGGGAAATGCAGGGTCACAGTTTCGGAGTAATAGAAGCAGGAGTAGGCCATTTGGCCCGCCCAGCCGCTCCGCCATTAATTAAGATCACAGCTGATCTATCCATTGTCTCTGGTCCTCCCCTCCCTGCATTGTCCCAACTAGCCTTAATTCCTTGGACAGAGAATTCCAAAGATTCACTACTCTCCAGGAAAAGCAGTTCCTCCTCATCTGTCTTAAATTTACTCCTCCTAATCTTGAGCCTGGTTTCAGTCACCAGCAGAAATGACTGGATAGGGTAAAGTTTCATCCCCACAGTGCAATGATATTCCACTTTCCACCAAAACCTCAGATGTACCCACTCACTCGGTTGCTGTCTCACAAATGCAAAATTTCATCGTAACGTCTTCTGCTCCCATTAAGGGCAAAACATCTTTGAAAGCTGTTCTGAAACTCTAGCCTTCACAATCACACTTCTGCTTTCACCAAAGAAGATTAGAGTCATGCAGCATGGAAACAGACCCTTTGGTCCAAGTTGTCCAGCCAAACAAATATCCTAAATCAACCTAATCCAATTTGCCTGCATGTGGCTGATACCCCTCAAAACCCTTCCTTTTCATGTACCCATCCAAATGCCTTTTAAAATTCCCCCTCACCTCAAACATATACTTTCTAGTCTTGGACTTTTCTACTTTGGCGAAAGTAACTTGGGTATTCACCCTATCCATTCCCCTTACGAAAGTCTATAAGGTCACCCCTCAGCCTCCAATGCTCTAGGGAAAATATCCCCAGCCATTTCAGCTTCTCCCTGTTACTCGAACCCTCCAACTCTGACAGCAGCCTTTTAAATCTTTTCCGACCCCTTTCAAAGTTTCACAACATCTTTCCTATAACAGGGAGACCAGAAATAAATGTAGTCTTCCAAACGTGGACTAACCAATGTCCTACACAGCTCCAACATGACCTCCAAATTCCTGTACTCTCTGCTCTGACCAATAAAGGAAAGCCTACCAAATGCCTCCTTCACTATCCTGTCTACCAGTGATTCAAGGAACTATGAACCTGCACTCCAAGGTCTCTTTGTTCTGCAACATCCTCCTTAACTGTGTCAGTCCTGCCTGGATTGCTTGACCAAAATGCAAACCACACATTTCTCTAAACTAAACTGCCACACCTTGGCCCATCAGCCCACCTGATCAATTCTCATTCATAGTGAACTCTCTTTCCTCTCTTATTCCCTTGAAGTTGAAAATCTCCACCCCAGTCATTCTCAGTTTGCTCAAGGTAATCCCTGCTGTACCTCATCCGAAAGGGTCTGGGCCATGCTGATTAACAGGCCCACACTCGGGGGCATTCTAATTGAAACAAAGAATACTGAACAGCCTGGACAGTGTGGAAGTTGGGAAGGTGTTTCCATTGGTTGGAGGGACTAGAACCAGTGGGCACAGCCTTAGAGTAAAGGAAAGACCTTTCAGAATGGAGGTAAGGAGAAACATCTTCAGCCAGAGAGTGGTGAATCTATGGAACTCACTGCCACAGATGGCCATGGAGGCCAGGTCACTGAGGATATTTAAGACTGAGATAGAGACGTTCTTGAGTATCAAGACAATGGAGGGTTACAGAGACAAAGTGGGCAAATGTAGCTGAGGAACCTATCAGCCATGATTGAACGGCAGAGCAGACCTTGAATGGTCCAATTTCTGCTCCGATGTCTTATGTTCTCTTGCTGTCCTGGACACAGTGAGAGAGAATTGGAAGCAGGAATAGACCATTTGGTCTTTCAAGCCTGCACCAACATTCAACAGATTATCAGCAGATTCACAACCATCGAGATGAATAGGTTGGGACTTGTTCACTGGATCACAGGAGGTTTAGAGGTGACCTGACAGAGGTGTATAAAATCACAAGGGGCAGAGATGAGGTGACCGCTGGGTATACTTTCCCTAAGGTGGGGGTATAAAGATTAGTCAGCAAATTTGAAGGTGAGAGGAGAAAGAATTTAAAAAGGCAGGAGGGGCACCTTTTTGTTTTAAACACTGCGAGTAGTTTGTGTGTGGAATGAATGTCCAGACACGGTGGTGGATGCAGGTACAGTAACAACGTTTAAAAGGCATTTGGATAAGTACATGAATAGGAAAGGTTCAGAGGGATATGGGCCAAACACAGGCAGGTGGGACTAGTTTAGTTTGTGAATATATTCAGCATGGATTAGTTGGACTGAAGGGTCTGTTTTTATGCTGTATAACTTTACAACAGTTCTGTATTGGTCTTAAAACCATTTTCTTGCCTTCCCCCAGAAACATCCACTTCTTTGTTGTTCAAAATTCACATGAACTCAGCCTTGAATATTTTCAATGACCCCCTAACTGCAGGAAGATATCCCCACTTCTGAACACAACTGGCAGTGATTGGTGTAGAAGGATGCTGAGGCCCCTTTGCACATCCACACATCATTCCTGATGAAGAAGTGCTCGAGACCGAAATGTCGAGTCTCCTGGTCCTTGTATACTGCCTTTTTCCAGCACCACACTTTGACTCTAATCTCCAGCATCTGTAGTTCTCACTTTCTCCACATCCCAATATATCACCATTTAAACAATACATCTCCTTTCTGCTTTTTGTTTCACAGCAATGGCTATAACTTCACATTGAGATACTGCATTTGCCACGTGTTTGTAAATTGTGGTCTTCTCTACATCGGGGAGACCGAGCGTAAACTTTGGAAACAGTTCACTGAGCATCACAGCCAGGTCTGCAGAGGCTGTCCGGACCTCCCGTTTTAATTCCCCTTCCCAGTCCCTTCCTGACAAGAACATCTTAGGCTTCCTCTATTACCACAACGAACCAAACTGCAAATTGGGGGAACAACATCCCATCTTCCCCCCCCGGGCAGCCTGCAGCCGACAGCCTACAGGACTCAACATTGAGTTCTCCAATTTCTAATAACCTGCCTTTACACCCCCGACTCCCTTCTCAGACCCATGCCCCTCATTTCCACTCCTTCCTGCCACCAACCTGATTTGTTCCCCCAATTGACTAATCAGGCCGTACCCTCTCCCTCTCTTCACCTATCCCCACTTTAGCCCCAGCCCCAGCACCCACCCCCAGTCCTGAAGAAGGCTTGCACCTGAAATATCGACTTTTCCACTTCCTGATGCTGCCTTGTTTGCTGTGCCCTTCCAGCCTCCTGTCTGTCTATGTTGCCAATTGAGACACAGACCTGGACCACGTTTCCATAGTCCGTCCCCTCCCTGGGATCACTCCGTTTCCTTTCAGTTGATGCAAGTCAACAATTGAACTCTGGAAAGAAATAGAAATGCCAAAGGGGGCGAGAAAAGAGAGTGCCGTACTCACAGATCTTACACAGAGGAAGGAATTTGCAGTCTGGGTGAAGCTCAATGTTGATTCAGAAAGTTAGGTGCAGGATTAGCAGCTTCAGAAACTCGTGGTCCAACTTCCGCATTCATACAATGCAGTGGCTCTGATTGGCAGGAGGACCAATTTCGTTCTGGTCCTCCAGGGTTCCCCATTGGGCCATCAAAGGAAGGTCGCGCGCCATTTTTTGCGGAAAGCGATGAGCGTGCCCTGAATTTTGCTGACAATGGTGGGCATGCGCACTGTGGTGCTGACACTGGAAAACATGCGTATTATGTTCACTGGGGATGCTGGTGTTCCTGTCAGATTTTAAGAGTCCAAATGCCAATAGGAAAAAAGGGGTAGAGGCACAATTTATTTTTCGCTGTGATTCGACATTGTATTGCTTTTGCATTCTGTCTGGCTACTCAACTTTTGTATGTCTTTTCCCCAGGTTGGGGGGCGAGACCAGAACTGGATTACATGGGTTTCGGGTGAGAGTGAAAAGATTTCTGAGGGGCAACCTGTTTGCACAGAGGGTGGTGCGTGTATGGAATGAGCTGTCAGAGGAAGTGGTGGAGGCTAGTATAATGATAATATTTAAAATGCATCTGGATGGAGATATGAATAGGACAGATTCAGAAGGATAAGGGGCAAAATACTGGAAAATTGGTCATTAGATTAATTTAGGATATCTGGTTGGTATAGACCGAAGGGTATGTTTCTGTGCTCTGTGACGCTATTTCTAGATAGTTGGAACCAACTTAACAAGACTAGGACTAGGCCATCCACCCCTTCCAGCCTGTCCTGAGCTGTGGCCTGACTGTGCTTATTTCAGTGAAAGTTTCAGAAAGATTTCAGCAGCTCTTTTAATAACTTGAACATGCTTTCTGACTTTAACCATGTTTCTGAATATATCATTTTAGGTATTCTCAATTTTGAAGTTCAGCCATTTCTCACCCCTCCCGACTCCCAAGCAGAGTCATCACCATCTATTTTTTCTCTCTCTGTCCTTTGAAGGGCTTGATACAGCGGTCAAAGCTGGTTCGAGGCTCAAGAAAGGACGGGTGTGGTGGGGGCTGGGGAGAAAAGAGACCGAATGGATGGGGGACAGAGAGAGAGAAAATGGACGGGGGCAGAGGGTGGGGGTACAGAGACTAGGGAGTACAGAGAGAGAGAATAAGTGGGGTTGATAGATTGGGCGGGGGAAAGAAAGTGGGCGTAGTGAAGAAGTGGGAAATGGCACAGGGCAGGGTGACACTATGCACACGGATACACAAGATGGCCACTGAGCAATCAGTTGGCCAACTTGACACACGAGATGGCCGCTGGATCACAATACGGAGAGAAACAGCAGAGCTGATACAGACACTGCCTGGGGCAACCAGAATGCCAGCACAATGGACTCACAACCCAGTTGATTAGTTTAAGGCGGGTGGGGGAGACAATACTCATGAGTAATTAACACTGCCCGCCGAAATGTCTGGGTCCAGCCAACACCTCTGATAGAAGTGCTAACAGCTTGATACAGACTCAATACCAAATGCTAATAGCCAGGGCTGCAGGAATCCCCCTTCTCAGGAAGAGCAATTAGCGCCCATTACTACAACAATGGATTTCCATGCAGACATTGAAATGGACAATGTCTGCACTGAAACTGACAACGACTGTGCGGAAATTAACAAAGGCTGTGCTGGAACTGACAAAGACTGTATCGAAACTATCAACAATTCTACAATGATTACCATAAACAAATCATATTACAAAGACAATAATCTCATTCCTGACCGATTGTATCACAAGATGTATAAAAGTTTCTTGACGTGTGCTCCGGGTCGAGAGAAGACTCGCAGCTGACACTGTGCTGTTGGGGTCTTTCTCTCCCCGGAGCCCCGGTATTTCCTTGTGCAATAAACTCTGTCATTGAACCTCAATTCTGACTCCGAGCCTGGTGTTTTTCCCCACAACAGGGGAGAGAGAATGATACGGGGAGTGGCAGATGGTTGAGGGAGGGAGAGAGAGAGAATGGATAGAGAGGAGGTGGTGGAGGCCTGGAAGAATAGAAATGGGACAGAGGGTGTGGGAAGAGAATAGATGGGGGCAGACGGACAGGACAGCAACAGGGTGAGGAATGAAATGACAGGGGTGCAGAGGGTTGCATGAGAGAGAATGGACAGGTTGTTTGAAGTATAGAGGGAGAATGGACAAGAAGCTGGGGATGGAGAGAGAATGGTCAAGGGGTGCTGTTGTTGGCGGGGGGAATGGACAGTGGGAGCTGTGGGTGGTGGGGAGAATGGATGGGGGCACTGCGTGTGGCCAAGATCAACAAGGTTAATGAAAGTCAACACTTATCAAATTGTTTCTGGAACAGAAAAACTTGCACTGGAGACTCCCAGAAGAGAGGTGTCTCATATGTATTCCTTCAATTAGTTTTGAAATATTGTTGTGTATCTGAATTGTTCAGGGATACCTGGCACATAGAGAGATGGCTGTGGTTGTTGGAGGTCAGTCATCACAGTTCCAGAACGTCTCTTCAGGAATTCATAGGGTAGTGTCTTAGGCTCAACCATCTTCATCAATGACCATCCTCCATCATAAGGTCAGAGGTGGAAATATTTGCCAATAATTGCACAATGTTCAGCACGATTCACAACTCCTCATAAACTGAAGCAGTTCAGTTTGAAATGCAACAAGATCTTAACAATATCCAATGGGCTGATGAGTGACAAGTAACATGTATGCCATGCCAATGCCAAACAATGACTCATCCCCAAAAGAGATCATCTGCCACTGCCCCATGATATTCAACAGTGTTACTGTCACTAAATACCCCACTGTCCATTGACCACAAACTCACTGAGGACGAACGATCAGTCCTCAGCAAAGGACTCACCTTCATCCCCCTCCGTCCACACATCAATGAATTTAATACATGCTGTGATGTCGAATACTTCTTCCGCCGCCTCTGCCTCCGAGCTTATTTTCACAATCAGGACTCCCTTCCACCTTCTGAGGACCCCTTCGCCCACCTCGAACACACATGCATCTACCTGGACACCTCGCAAACGCCTATTACCCGCTTTCGACCTCTTCATTTCCAACTGCCGCCGGGACATTAACCGCCTTAACCTGTCTACCCCCCTCCCCTCCTCCAACCTCTCACCCTCACAACACGCAGCCCTCCAATCCCTCTGCTCCAATCCTGACCTCACCATCAAGCCAGCAGATAAAGGGGGCGCAGTGGTATTGTGGCGCACTGACCTCTACACCGCTGAAGCCAAACGCCAACTCGAGGACACCTCTTCCTACCACCCCCTCGACCATGACCCCACCCCCATCACCAAACCATCATCTCCCAGACGACACAGAACCTCATCACCTCAGGAAATCTCCCACCCACAGCTTCCAACCTTATAGTCTGGCAACCCTGCACTGCCTGGTTCTACCTCCTTCCCAAGATCCACAAGCCTGACCACCCTGGCCGACCCATCGTCTCAGCATGCTCCTGCCCCACTGAACTCATTTCTACCTACCTCAACACTGTCCTATCCCCCATTCCAGGAATTCCCCACATATGTTTGAGACACCACCCACACCCTCCACCTCCTCCAAGACTTCTGTTTCACCGGCCCCCAATGCCTCATCTTCACCATGGGTATCCAATCCCTCTACACCTTCATCCGCTATGATCAGGGGCTCCAAGCCCTCCGTTTCTTCTTCTCCAAATGTCCCCAACAGTACCCTTCCACCGACACTCTCATTCGTTCGGCTGAACTGGTCCTCACCCTTAACAATTTCTCCTTCGAATCCTCCCACTTCCTCCAGACCAAAGGGGTAGCCATGGGCACCCATATGGGCCCCAGCTATGCCTGTCTCTTTGTGGCCATGGAGAACAGTCGATTTTCCATAATTACACCGGCACCACTCCCCACCTCTTCCTCCGCTACATTGATGACTGCATTGGCGCCACCTCGTGCTCTCGTGAGGAGGTTGAGCAATTTATCAACTTCACCAACACAGTCCACCCTGACCTTAAATTTACCTGGACCATCTCTGACACTCCCTCCCCTTCCTAAACCTCTCCATCTCCATTATTGACGACCGACTTGATACCAACATTATTTACAAACCCACCGACTCCCACAGCTACCTGGACTACACCTCTTCCCATCTTACATCCTGCAAAAATGCCATCCTGTATTCCCAACTCCTCCGCCTCTGCCGTATCTGCTCCCAGGAGGACCAGATCTACCACAGAACACACCAGATGGCCTCCTTCTTTAGAGACCATAATTTCCCTTCCCACGTGGTTAAAGATGCCCTCCAACGCATCTCATCCACATCCTGCACCTCCGCCCTCAGACCCCACCCCTCCAACTGTAACAAGGACAGAATGCCCCTGGTGATCAGCTTCCACCCTACCAACCTTCGCATTAACCAAATCATCCGCTGACATTTCCGCCACCTCCAAACAGACCCCACCATCAGGGATATATTTCCCTCCCCACCCCTTTCCACCTTCCGCAAAGACCGTTCCCTCCATGACTACCTGGTCAGGTCCACGCCCTCCTTCAACCCACACTCCCATCCTGGCACCTTCCCCTGCCACCGCAGGAATTGCAAAACCTGTGCCCACACCTCCTCCCCCACCTCCATCCAAGGCCCTAAAGGAGCCTTCCACATTCATCAAAGTTTTACCTGCACATCCACCAATATCATTTATTGTATCCATTGCTCCCGATGCGGTCTCCTCTACATTGGGGAGACTGGACACCTCCTAGCAGAGCACTTTAGGGAACATCTCCAGGACACCCGCACCAATCAACCACACCGCTCTGTGGCCCAACATTTCAACTCCCCCTCCCACTCTGCTGAGGACATGGAGGTCCTGGGCCTCCTTCACCACCGCTCCTTCACTACCAGACGCCTGGAGGAAGAATGCCTCATCTTCCGCCTCGGAACACTTCAACCTCAGGGCATCAATGTGGACTTCGACAGTTTCCTCATTTCCCCTTCCCCCACCTCACCCCAGTTCCAAACTTCCAGCTCAGCACTGTCCCCATGACTTGTCCTACCTGTCTATCTTCTTTTCCACCTATCCACTCCCGACCTATCACCTTCATCCCCTCCCCCACTCACCTATTGTACTCTATGCTACTTTCTCCCCACCCGCATCCTCCTCGCACTTATCTGTCCACCCTTCAGGCTCTCTGCCTGTATTCCTGATGAAGGGCTTTTGCCCAAAACATCGATTTTACTGCTCCTCAGATGCTACCTGAACTGCTGTGCTCTTCCAGCACCACTAATCCAGAATCTGGTTTTCAGCATCTGCAGTCATTGTTTTTACCCAGAAACTCAACTAGCCTAATCACAGACACAATGGCAACAAGAGAAGGCAACAGGTCAGGAATACAGTGACTCCCCAAACCCTGTCCATCTTCTACAAGACAAAGTCAGCAGTGTAGTGGAATCCTCTCCCACCAGCTTGGATGGGTGCAGCTTCAACAACATTCAAAAAGCTTGATACCATCCAGGACAAAGTCGCCTGCTTGTTTGGCACCATCTCCACATACATTCACTTCCTCTGCCCCACTGTTCAGAAGCAGTAGTGTGTATGATCTACAAGACCCAACACAGAAATTCACCAAAGATCCTTAGAAAATGCCTTCCAAACCAACAACCACTTCTAACTAGAAGGACCAGAGCAACAGATACTTGGGAACACAACCTCTTGCAAGTACCCCTCCAAGCCACTCACCATCTTAACTTGGAAATATATTGTTGTTCCCTCAGTGTCCCTGGGTCTAAATCCTGGAATTTACTCCCTAAGGACATTGTGGGTCACCGTACCATTATGGATCACAGCAGTTGAAGAAGGCGGGTCACCATCACCTTCTCAAGGGGAACTAAATGCTGGTTATCCAGCGATGCCCATTCACCATGAGTAACTTTTAATAAATGGTTGAAACGGAGGGATGGAACCTGCAAATTGAAAAAAAGTCAACGTTCAGGAGGAACAGATGTCGGGCTTTGATTTGATCCTTATTTGAGGACAGATAAAGAGCATTATACTGGAAAAAGAGAGTTAAACATCTGTGGTCTTTCACTCAGTGTATCAATCGAAAATCGATTAAAGATTAGCTATTGACGCATTCGTCACCAACACATGAAAAAGGACGGTTAAAACGGCATAAAGGACCCTTGATTTCATCTTTTTAATGGCTGCTATACTTCCCACAATCCCTTGCGAACCAGATATCGCTCTATTTACCGTGAACAGTGTTCATGTTGCGCATGTGTGAGATCGAAATGGGGCCCCGCACCCCGTCGTTCTGATGGATGGGGAAACCAATTTTATGGAAACCCTGGAGGACTGGAAGGGGCCTGGTCCTCCTGCCAATCAGAACACCCCCACCCCCACCAAATATCTTCTGACCATGAGATATCGTCGACCATGAGCTTCTGAAGCTGCTGTTGCTCCTCTCTCTCTCTGAATGAAGATTGAGCTTCAGTCCAGACTGCAACTTCCTTCCTCTGTTTAACATCTGGGAGTACCGCACTCTCTTTTCTCATCCTTGGGTTCAGCTGTTAGTTTGTAGGAGCTGAGGGAAAAAGAAAGTCAATCGAGGTGAAGGGACAGACTCTGGAAAAGGTTGGTTTAGATCTGTGCCTGTTAATGTTTGACAGGCTTTGTTTCCTGAGCTTGATACATTCACTTGTCTGGCAAAAAAGGATGGCCTCTTGATCCATGTTGGGGATGGAAGTGGATTATGCTGTGAGTGACTTGCTCGTAGTAGTCCAATAAGTATTGGATACGTAATCATGACTCACAAACCTTGAGTTATTGACTGTTTATTCGGGAGCTCACGGGGAGAGCCAAGTCGACCTAATAGTCACAAGTCACTCCGACGAGAAACAGAGAGTTGTGTGATTATATAGGTTACAGTCATTTAACAATTAGTAAACTGTTAATTGCAGGAATTTGAGCAAACTAAGTCACTTTGCCCAGCGACGCAGTGTCTGGACAATGTTGGTTAGTAGCTGATAAGTATACAATAGGTCCTTGCAAAGAGAAGAATATTCCCATGCAAGTAAATAATTAGGTAATAATTCGGAAATTATCAGGTAGCAGTACAGTTGCAAGGCCGAGTATCTCTGTTGAGTCTGGGAATTAAGGGTAATTGGGACAATGCAGGGAGGAGGAGCTCAGACAATGGATAGATCAGCCATGATCTTAATGAATGGCAGAGCAGGCTGGATGGGCAAAATGGTCTACCCCTGCTTCTATTACTGTGAAACTATAACCCTGCATTTCCCATGGCTCACCCACCTAACCTGCACGTCCCTGGACATGATGGCCAATCCAAATCAAGGCCGGTGAGTAATGTAGTGATGTGGAAAATGAACATCAGAGAACAAAGAAAGGGACAAGGAGAGTAAATATACCAGCAATCAAAACTGGATTATAAAGATCACAAAACCTGAAACAATACATGGTGAGTCTGAATGTGTGCCGCATTGTAACAAAAGTGATTGAAGTAACTGCACACATTGAAATGAATAATTATGGTCTGAGACTCCTTACAGAGACATGGCTTCAGGATGGCAAGGATTGGATCCTGAATATTGAGGGGGGAGTCAGATGGGAAGCTCGGTAAAGACAGAGGGTTGGCACTGCTAATCAAAGCACAGATCACACGGTAGTCTGGTGTCTGCTCGGATTTCAGGGCCTGATTTCTCTGTCCTCTGATCTCCCTGTTCCCACAGAGTAAGATGTCGGTCTGTCCTCAACCTTTCTGGACTTCTGTAGAAGCTTTCACGCCTGTTTTACAGCTTCCAGAACAAGAAAACATTCAGTTAATCGAAAGCCAACCCACAATCTCAGCCTGTCACCCATCCAGACAAGAGTGTAGTCACAGCAGGGAATCAAACAAGAAAAATGAAACAAAATCAGAAATAAATAAACGCTTAATGTTTGTTCATTAGGAAGTAAACCAGAAATAGGGGTCTCCCAGGATTCTGAGAGTGCCCTACTTGAGGAATTCTCTCTCCCTTCGATGTAACTATTAGTACTGTTGGGGCAAAGTAACTCGTGTGTCAAATCGTTTAAAGCAAAGTCGTCAGGAGAGGAGACCTTGAGCAATGAACTAGCTTTATTTGTTGCCATGGGGAGTTCCTCTTAGTTCAAAACAAAGTCTAATGTATTCTAATGTAATACAGAATGTTACAAGTCTTATGGTAAATCACAAGCCCCACTTTCCATTAATTATACAACTGAGGGGCAGTCGTAAGTTTCGCATACATTGTCCAGACCTACGTTTCTTAATGTCTACAAATCTGAATGTTATCTTATACTGCAGGTCCAGCTAGGCTCGAATTACCGATAAGGGACAGAGAGAACCAATCCATCATTCTATGAAGCAGCACAGTCTAATGGCCTGAGGAGCAGAGACAGCCCGCAGCTGCAAGGTCAGGCTATCAAAACAGAATTCCTTAGCCAGGGCTCAGACAGCATTATGTTAACAGGCTACATTTTTCTGCAAACATTGCTTTGTGAGAAAATGGCTTCCATGCAGTTTTATGAATTTTGTTCAAATTCTCCCACAATGCCTCCTTTTTTATTAAAAATCAGAGATTATGGGCATCAGCAAAAGAGGAATTATACCCAGAGCCAGGGGTGGTGGTTGGAGATCAGACATATAGTCCTCGGGTTCAGTAAGGACAGGGGCAGAAGACTCCAGCAATTGGGAATCATCATCAGGGGTTTCATCAGGAATGGGAAATCTCAGCATCTGGGAGATCACTGGCGAGGAGGGCCACAACAGTGAACTGAGCCAAGCACAAGATTGTCTACAGGGTGACTTTGATTTCCAGTTAAGCAGTTCCAAAGGCAGGGGGAAAGAAAGCTGCAAGTTGCTCAAACTCCATAAGGTCTCGCTTGGTACGGGTTCGGGATGGATGGGGATAATGGGCACATACTCAGCAGCTGGAGTGGTTGACCTTCTGTGCATAAAGAAAAGTATTAAAGTGTAATTCCCGTTTACTAGAGGTTATCAGGCCCAATCAAACAGAGTTAGTGAAAGAAAGGTAAGAAAGAGTGTAGTGAAAGACAGAAAGATCAAATTAAAATTTACAAGTTAAACACACTTCAGCTCTTTTCCTAGCTGCTTTCTGAAAATCCAGGTGCCACCAAGTTTGTAACAGAGTATTAACCATTCCCTCCCTGCCCAAGTGTGTACAATAATGCACATAATCAACTAAAATAGGCAGCAGCAAAGAAGGAACACAAACCAGTCCAGCAGGGGTCACCCAGATTTTGGTTTGGGTGTGGAGGGAGTACCCTATTTGAGACCATAGTTTGTGTTCTTCAGCAGGGGCTTCCCCTGTGATTTCAGTGTCAGACCCAGGCGAATGTGCATTCAAACCAGATTACAAAGTGTTAACCTTTCTGCAAGCTGCAGGGTGTTGGCACTGAGGCAGTCTCTCCCTGTCAGTCTGTCTCTCTGCCCCCCTGCATGTGTGTCTTTCTCTCTCTCTGCCTGCCTGCGCCCTCTCTCTTTCTCTTTCTCTCTGCCTGCCTGCGCCCTCTCTCTCTCTCTCTCTCTCTCTCTCGCTGCCTGCCTGCATCCCCCCTCTCTCTCTCTCTGCCTGCCTGCATCCCCCCTCTCTCTCTCTGCCTGCCTGCATCCCTCTCTCTCTCTGCCTGCCTGTGCCCGTCTCTCTGTCTGCCTGCCTGAGTCCCCCTCTCTCTCTGCCTGCCTGCGCCCCTCTCTCTCTCTCCCTGCCTGCCTGCACCCCTTTCTCTCTCTGCCTGCCTGCGTCCCTCTCTCTCTGCTTGCCTACATGTGCCCCCCTCGCTCTCTGTCTGCTTCCACCCCTCTCTCTGCCTGCCTGCTCCTCTCTCTTTCTCTCTCTCTCTGCCTGCACCCCTCTCTCTCTCTCTCTCTCTCTGCCTGCCTGCACCCCTCTCTCTCTCTCTCTCTCTGCCTGCACCCCTCTCTCTCTCTCTCTGCTTGCCTGCCATCCACCGCTCACTGCCTGCCTGAGCCCCTCTCTCTCTGCCTGCCTGCTCCTCTCTCTGCCTGCATCTCTCTCTCTCTCTCTCTCTCTCTTTCTCTCTCTCTCTCTCTCTCTGCCTGCGTCTCTCTCTCTCTCTCTCTGCCTGCGCCCCTCTCTCTCTCTCCCTGCCTGCCTGCGCCTCTCTCTCTCTGCCTGCATGCGCCCCTCCTTCTCTCTCTCTCTGCCTGCCTGCACCCCTTTCTCTCTCTGCCTGCCTGCGTCCCTCTCTCTCTACCTGCCTCCCTCTCTCTCTACCTGCCTGCGTCCCTCTGTCTGCCTGCCTGCACCCTTCTCTCTCTACCTGCCTCCCTCTCTCTCTGCCTGCCTGCGCCTCTCTCTCTCTGCTTGCCTGCATGTGCCCCCCTCGCTCTCTGTCTGCTTCCACCCCTCTCTCTGCCTGCCTGCTCCTCTCTCTTTCTCTCTCTCTGCCTGCATCTCTCTCTCTCTCTCTCTCTCTCTGCCTGTGTCTCTCTCTCTCTGCCTGCGTCTCTCTCTCCCTGCGTCTCTCTCTCTCTGCCTGCACCCCCCTCTCTCTCTCTCTCTGCCTGCCTGCACCCCTCTCTCTCTCTCTCTGCTTGCCTGCCATCCCCCGCTCACTGCCTGCCTGAGCCCCTCTCTCTCTCTCTGCCTGCCTGCACCCCTCTCTCTCTGCCTGCCTGCGCCTCTCTCTCTCTCCCTGCCTGCCTGTCTGTGCCCCCTCTCTCAACCTGCCTGCGCCCCTTCTCTCTCTCTCTCTGCCTGCCTGAGTCCCCCTCTCTCTCTGCCTGCCTGCACCACTCTCTCTCCCTGCCTGCCTGCACCCCTCTCTCTCTCTGCCTACCTGCGCCTCTCTCTCTCTCTCTCTCTCTCAGCCTGCCTTCCTGCGCCCCCTCTCTCTCTCTGCCTGCCTGCACCCCCCTCTCTTTCTACTCCCTCTGCCTGCCTGCACCCCGCTCCCTCTCTCTGCCTGCCTGCACCCCCTCTCTCTCTGCCTGCCTGCGCCCCTCTCTCTCTCTGCCTACCTGCACCTCTCTCTCTCTCTCAGCCTGCCTTCCTGCGCCCCTCTCCCTCTCTCTGCCTGCCTGCACCCCCCTCTCTTTCTACTCCCTCTGCCTACCTGCACCCCTCTCCCTCTCTCTGCCTGCCTGCACCCCCTCTCTCTCTGCCTACCTGCGCCTCTCTCTCTCTCAGCCTGCCTTCCTGCGCCCCTCTCCCTCCCTCTGCCTGCCTGCGCCCCTCTCCCTCTCTCTGCCTGCCTGCCTGCCTGCCAGCGCCCTCTCTCTCTCTCTCTGCCTGTGCCCCTCTCTCTCTCTTTCTGCCTGCCTGAGCCCCTCCTTCTTTCTCTCTCTGCTTGCCTGCACCCCCTCCTCGCTCGCTGCCTGCCTGCACCCCTCTCTCTCTCTCTCTCTGCTTGCCTGCACCCCCTCCTCGCTCGCTGCCTGCCTGCACCCCTCTCTCTCTCTCTCTCTCTCTGCTTGCCTGCCATCCACCGCTCACTGCCTGCCTGAGCCCCTCTCCCTCTGCCTGCCTGCACCCCTGTCTCTCTGCCTGCCTGCTCCTCTCTCTCTCTCTGCCTGCATCTCTCTCTCTCTTTCTTTCTCTCTCTCTCTCTGCCTGCGTGTCTCTCTCTCTCTGCCTGCGTCTCTCTCTCTCTCTCTGCCTGCGTCTCTCTCTCTCTCTCTCTCTCTCTCTCTCTCTCTGCCTGCGTCTCTCTCTCTCTCTCTCTCTCTCTCTCTCTGCCTGCGTCTCTCTCTCTCTCTCTCTCTGCCTGCACCCCTCTCTCTCTCTCTGCCTGCCTGCACCCCTCTCTCTCTCTCTCTGCTTGCCTGCCATCCCCCGCTCACTGCCTGCCTGAGCCCCCCTCTCTCTCTCTCTCTCTCTGCCTGCCTGCACCCCTCTCTCTCTGCCTGCCTGCACCTCTCTCTCTCTCTCTCTCTCTGCCTGCACCCCTCTCTCTCTCCCTGCCTGCCTGTCTGTGCCCCTCTCTCTCAACCTGCCTGAGCCCCTCTCTCTCTCTCTCTGCCTGTCTGCACCCCTCTCTCTCTGCCTGCCTGCGCCTCTCTCTCTCTCCCTGCCTGCCTGTTTGTGCCCCTCTCTCTCAACCTGCCTGAGCCCCTCTCTCTCTCTATCTGCCTGCCTGCACCACTCTCTTTCCCTGCCTGCCTGCGCTCCTCTCTCTCTCTCAGCTTGCCTACGACCCCCTCTGTCTCTCTGCCTGCCTTCCTGCGCCCCCTCTCTCTCTCTGCCTGCCTGCACCCCCTCTCTTTCTACTCCCTCTGCCTGCCTGCGCCCCTCTCCCTCTCTCTGCCTTCCTGCCTGTCTGCGCCCCTCTCTCTCTCTCTGCCTGTCAGCGCCCTCTCTCTCTCTCTCTTTCTCTGCCTGCCTGCGCCTGCCTCTCTTTCTCTCTCTCTCTCTCGCTCTCTCTTTTTCTCTCTCTCTCACTCTCTCTCTCTCTCTCTCTGCCTGAGCCCCTATATCTCTCTGCCTGCCTGTGCCCCTCTCTCTTTCTCTCTCTCTCTGCCTGCCTGTGCCCCTATCTCTCTCTGCCTGCCTGCGCAACTCTCTCTGCCTGACTGCGCCCTCTCTCTTTCTCTCTCTCTCCCTGCCTGCCTGCGCCCCTCTCTCTCTCTGCCTGCCTGCGTCCCTCTCTCTCTGCCTGCATCTCTCTCTCTCTCTCTTTCTCTCTCTCTGCCTGCGTCTCTCTCTCTCTCTCCCCCTTCTGCCTGCCTGCACCCCTCTCTCTCTGCCTGCCTGCGCCTCTCTCTCTCCCTGCCTGCCTCTCTGTGCTCCTTTCTCTCAACTTGCCTGCGCCCCTTCTCTCTCTCTGCCTGCGCCCCTCTCTCTCTCTCTCTCTGCCTGCCTTCGTCCCCCTCTCTCTCTCTCTCTCTGCCTGCCTGCACCCCTCTCACTCTCCCCCTGCCTGCCCACGCCCCTCTCACTCTCCCCCTGCTTGCCTGCGCCCCTCTCACTCTCTCTCTGCCTGCACCTCTCTCTCTCTCTCTGCCTGCCTGCACCCCTCTCTCTCTCTCTCTCTCTCTCTCTCTCTCTCTGCCTGCACCCCTCTCTCTCTCTCTCTGCCTGCACCCCTCTCTCTCTCTCTCTCTGCTTGCCTGCCATCCACCGCTCACTGCCTGCCTGAGCCCCTCTCTCTCTGCCTGCCTGCTCCTCTCTCTGCCTGCATCTCTCTCTCTCTCTCTTTCTTTCTCTCTCTGCCTGCGTCTCTCTCTCTCTGCCTGCATCTCTCTCTCTCTCTCTCTCTGCCTGCGCCCCTCTCTCTCTCTCTCTGCCTGCCTGCGCCCCTCTCTCTCTCTCCCTGCCTGCCTGCGCCTCTCTCTCTCTGCCTGCATGCGCCCCTCCTTCTCTCTCTCTCTGCCTGCATGCGCCCCTCCTTCTCTCTCTCTCTGCCTGCCTGCACCCCTTTCTCTCTCAGCCTGCCTGCGTCCCTCTCTCTGCCTGCCTGCACCCCTCTCTCTCTACCTGCCTCCCTCTCCATCTACCGGCCTGCATCCCTCTGTCTGCCTGCCTGTGTCCCTCTCTCTCTACCTGCCTCCCTCTCTCTCTACCTGCCTGCGTCCCTCTGTCTGCCTGCCTGCACCCTTCTCTCTCTACCTGCCTCCCTCTCTCTCTGCCTGCCTGCGCCTCTCTCTCTCTGCTTGCCTGCATGTGTCCCCCTCGCTCTCTGTCTGCTTCCACCCCTCTCTCTGCCTGCCTGCTCCTCTCTCTTTCTCTCTCTCTGCCTGCACCCCTCTCTCTCTCTCTCTCTCTCTCTCTCTGCCTGTGTCTCTCTCTCTCTGCCTGCGTCTCTCTCTCTCCCTGCGTCTCTCTCTCTCTGCCTGCACCCCCCTCTCTCTCTCTCTCTGCCTGCCTGCACCCCTCTCTCTCTCTCTCTCTCTCTCTCTGCTTGCCTGCCATCCCCCGCTCACTGCCTGCCTGAGCCCCTCTCTCTCTCTCTGCCTGCCTGCACCCCTCTCTCTCTGCCTGCCTGCGCCTCTCTCTCTCTCCCTGCCTGCCTGTCTGTGCCCCCTCTCTCAACCTGCCTGCGCCCCTTCTCTCTCTCTCTCTGCCTGCCTGAGTCCCCCTCTCTCTCTGCCTGCCTGCACCACTCTCTCTCCCTGCCTGCCTGCACCCCTCTCTCTCTCTGCCTACCTGCGCCTCTCTCTCTCTCAGCCTGCCTTCCTGCGCCCCCTCTCTCTCTCTGCCTGCCTGCACCCCCCTCTCTTTCTACTCCCTCTGCCTGCCTGCACCCCTCTCCCTCTCTCTGCCTGCCTGCGCCCCTCTCTCTCTCTGCCTACCTGCGCCTCTCTCTCTCTCTCAGCCTGCCTTCCTGCGCCCCTCTCCCTCTCCCTGCCTGCCTGCCTGAGTCCCCCTCTCTCTCTGCCTGCCTGCACCACTCTCTCTCCCTGCCTGCCTGCACCCCTCTCTCTCTCTGCCTACCTGCGCCTCTCTCTCTCTCTCAGCCTGCCTTCCTGCGCCCCTCTCCCTCCCTCTGCCTGCCTGCGCCCCTCTCCCTCTCTCTGCCTGCCTGCCTGCCAGCGCCCTCTCTCTCTCTCTGCCTGTGCCCCTCTCTCTCTCTTTCTGCCTGCCTGAGCCCCTCCTTCTTTCTCTCTCTGCTTGCCTGCACCCCCTCCTCGCTCGCTGCCTGCCTGCACCTCTCTCTCTCTCTCTCTGCTTGCCTGCACCTCCTCCTCGCTCGCTGCCTGCCTGCACCCCTCTCTCTCTCTCTCTCTCTCTGCTTGCCTGCCATCCACTGCTCACTGCCTGCCTGAGCCCCTCTCCCTCTGCCTGCCTGCACCCCTGTCTCTCTGCCTGCCTGCTCCTCTCTCTCTCTGCCTGCATCTCTCTCTCTCTTTCTTTCTCTCTCTCTCTCTCTCTGCCTGCGTGTCTCTCTCTCTCTGCCTGCGTCTCTCTCTCTCTCTCTGCCTGCGTCTCTCTCTCTCGCTCTCTCTCTCTCTCTCTCTCTGCCTGCGTCTCTCTCTCTCTCTCTCTCTGCCTGCACCCCTCTCTCTCTATCTCTCTGCCTGCCTGCACCCCTCTCTCTCTCTCTGCTTGCCTGCCATCCCCCGCTCACTGCCTGCCTGAGCCCCCCTCTCTCTCTCTCTCTCTTTCTGCCTGCCCGCACCCCTCTCTCTCTGCCTGCCTGCACCTCTCTCTCTCTCTCTCTCTGCCTGCACCCCTCTCTCTCTCCCTGCCTGCCTGTCTGTGCCCCTCTCTCTCAACCTGCCTGAGCCCCTCTCTCTCTCTCTCTGCCTGCCTGCACCCCTCTCTCTCTGCCTGCCTGCGCCTCTCTCTCTCTCTCAGCTTGCCTACGCCCCCCTCTCTCTCTCAGCCTGCCTTCCTGTGCCCCTCTCTCTCAACCTGCCTGAGCCCCTCTCTCTCTCTCTCTGCCTGCCTGCACCCCTCTCTCTCTGCCTGCCTGCGCCTCTCTCTCTCCCTGCCTGCCTGTTTGTGCCCCTCTCTCTCAACCTGCCTGAGCCCCTCTCTCTCTCTATCTGCCTGCCTGCACCACTCTCTTTCCCTGCCTGCCTGCGCTCCTCTCTCTCTCTCAGCTTGCCTACACCCCCCTCTCTCTCTCTGCCTGCCTTCCTGCGCCCCCTCTCTCTCTCTCTGCCTGCCTGCACCCCCTCTCTTTCTACTCCCTCTGCCTGCCTGCGCCCCTCTCCCTCTCTCTGCCTTCCTGCCTGTCTGCGCCCCTCTCCCTCTCTCTGCCTGTCAGCGCCCTCTCTCTCTCTCTTTCTCTGCCTGCCTGCGCCTGCCTCTCTTTCTCTCTCTCTCTCTCGCTCTCTCTTTTTCTCTCTCTCTCACTCTCTCTCTCTCTCTCTGCCTGCGCCCCTATATCTCTCTGCCTGCCTGTGCCCCTCTCTTTCTCTCTCTCTCTCTGCCTGCCTGTGCCCCTATCTCTCTCTGCCTGCCTGCGCAACTCTCTCTGCCTGACTGCGCCCTCTCTCTTTCTCTCTCTCTCCCTGCCTGCCTGCGCTCCTCTCTCTCTCTCAGCTTGCCTACGCCCCCCTCTCTCTCTCAGCCTGCCTTCCTGTGCCCCCTCTCTCTGTCTGCCTGCCTGCACCCCCCTCTCTTTCTACTCCCTCTGCCTGCCTGCGCCCCTCTCTCTCTCTCTGCCTGTCAGCGCCCTCTCTCTCTCTCTCTCTGCCTGCCTGCGCCTGCCTCTCTTTCTCTCTCTCTCTCTCTTTTTCTCTCTCTCTCACTCTCTCTCTCTCTCTCTCTGCCTGAGCCCCTATATCTCTCTGCCTGCCTGTGCCCCTCTCTCTTTCTCTCTCTCTCTCTCTCTCTCTCTGCCTGCCTGTGCCCCTATCTCTCTCTGCCTGCCTGCGCAACTCTCTCTGCCTGACTGCGCCCTCTCTCTTTCTCTCTCTCTCCCTGCCTGCCTGCGCCCCTCTCTCTCTCTGCCTGCCTGCGTCCCTCTCTCTCTGCCTGCATCTCTCTCTCTTTCTCTCTCTCTGCCTGCGTCTCTCTCTCTCTCTCCCCCTTCTACCTGCCTGCACCCCTGTCTCTCTGCCTGCCTGCGCCTCTCTCTCTCCCTGCCTGCCTGTCTGTGCTCCTTTCTCTCAACTTGCCTGCGCCCCTTCTCTCTCTCTGCCTGCGCCCCTTCTCTCTCTCTCTCTCTGCCTGCCTTCGTCCCCCTCTCTCTCTCTCTCTCTCTGCCTGCCTGCACCCCTCTCACTCTCCCCCTGCCTGCCCACGCCCCTCTCACTCTCCCCCTGCTTGCCTGCGCCCCTCTCACTCTCTCTCTGCCTGCGCCCCTCTCTCTCTCTCTCTGCCTGCGCCCCCCTCTCTCTCTCTCTCTCTCTGCCTGCCTGCGCCCCTCTCTCTCTCTCTCTCTCTGCCTGCACCTCTCTCTCACTCTGCCTGCACCCCCTCTCTCTCTCTCTCTCTCTGCCTGCCTGCGCCCCTCTCACTCTCCCCCTACCTGCCTGCGCCCCTCTATCTCACTCTGCCTGCGCCTCTCTCTCTCTCTCTGCCTGCCTGCACCCCCCTCTCGCTGCCTGCCTGCACCTCTCTCTCTCTTTTTCTCTTTCTCTCTCTCTCTCTGCCTGCGCCCCATCTCTCTCTGCCTGACTGCGCCCTCTCTCTTTCTCTCTCTCTGCCTACCTGCGCCACCCCTCTCAGTCTGCATATGCCCTTCTTTCTTTTTCTCTCTCTGCCTACCTGCCTGCGCCCCCTCTCTCTCTGCCTGCCTGCGCCCCCCTCTCTCTCTGCCTGCCTGTGCCCTCTCTCTCTCTCTCTGCCTGCCTGCACTCCCCCTCTCTCTGCCTGCCCCCCCCTCGCTGCCTGCCTGCGCCCCCTCTCTCTCTCTACCTGCCTGCACACCTCTCTTTCTCTCTGCCTGCCTGTGTCCCTCTCTCTCTCTCTGCCTGCCTGCACCCCCCTCTCTCTCTCTGCCTGCCTGCGCCCCCCTCTCTCTCTCTGCCTGCCTGCGCCCCCCCTCTCTCTCTCTGCCCGTCTATGCCCCCCTCTGCCTGCGCCCCTCTCTCTCTGCCTGCCTGCACCTCTCTCTCTCTGCCTGCCTGCGCCTCTCTCTGCCTGCCTGTGCACCCCCTCTCTCTGCCCGTCTATGCCCCCCCTGCCTGCGCTCCTCTCTCTCTCTCTCTGCCTGCCTGCGCCCCTCTCTCTCTCTGCCTGCCTGCGCCACTCCCCCTCTTTCTGCCTTCCTGCGTCCCTCTCTCTCTGCCTGTTTATGCCCCCCTCTGCCTGCGCGCCTCTCTCTCTCTCTCTCTCTGCCTGCCTGCGCGCCTTTCTCTCTGTAACACTCTTCAACTTTCTACATGTCTCAGTTCATAGTTGCCCAATGTGTCCTGTATGCCAAATTCATTCAAGTCTGGACGTCCTGAAGCGAGCAATTATACTTCAGATTTCTACTCACCAATTAAAACTAATGTTGTGCACTCAAACAGGTCGGGGGCATCTTGAAGCATGTCACGGACCTCAGTGTGGGTCCAGGGCTTATCAAATAAGGTTTCACCTCTCAAAACCCTGGGGCAAGCAAATTCATTATTACTAACTTTGTAAAGCACAAGTGCTCTCTGTCTCTCTCTCTCTCTGCCTGCGCCCCTATATCTCTCTGCCTGCCTGTGCCCCTCTCTTTCTCTCTCTCTCTCTGCCTGCCTGTGCCCCTATCTCTCTCTGCCTGCCTGCGCAACTCTCTCTGCCTGACTGCGCCCTCTCTCTTTCTCTCTCTCTCCCTGCCTGCCTGCGCCCCTCTCTCTCTCTCTTTCTCTCTCTCTCTCTGCCTGCATCTCTCTCTCTCTCTCTCTCTTTCTCTCTCTGCCTGCCTGCACCCCTCTCTCTCTGCCTGCCTGCGCCTCCAGACGCTAGGACCCTGTTGAGTTCTCTCACTAGTATCTTATGGCTGAGTAGGGAGAATTGTATCAACATTTCTAACAGCATTTTTGTCCCTGGCCAGCTTTCCTCTTTATTTTGGACACTCATCTCTCAAAGGATATCGACCGGTGACCTGAGAGGACCAGGGTATCTCCTGCCTGACTCGCCAACTGTGGGGGATGGAAATAAAGCCCCATGTCAGGAAAGAATTTGTTTATCAGGAAGCAGTACAGCTGCAAGGCCAACCGTCTCCGCTGAGCCTGGGAAACACAAGCTTTAGCAAGCAGGCACTAAGCTGAGATTCAAAATGGTTTCCAGGCTCTAATATGTGACAAAATGGCTGACCCAAATCTAACAATTCTCCCACATCATCGCAGGGAATAAAACAAGAAAAATGAAACCAAATGAGAAATAAATAGGGGATCGTGCTTAATGTTTGTTCATTACGAAGTAAACAAGAAATAGGGGTCTCCCAGGATTCTTATGGTGCCCTACTTGAGGAATTCTGTCCAACAAGTTTAAGTGGAAGCACTAGCTTTCCGAGTGCAGCTCCTTCATCAGTGGATTGTGGAATATAAAATTGTAAGACACAGAATTTATAGCAACAGTTTATAGTGTGATGTAACTAAAATTATATACTGAAGAAGACCTGGATTGTTTGTTAAGTCTCTCATCTGTTCGAATGACCATGATAGTTTCAGTTCTTTCAAATGTAAATCACAAAACCTTTTAAAATAGTTAAATCCTCAAGTGAACTTTACCAATTACTGTCGCGTCAGCCCAGATAATGTATTGAAAGTGTGAGCTCCCCTGTGTGAGACTGTCTGTGCCACAATGGTTAAACTGATTTACAGAATCTTGCATGGATTCATGCAGTTTTTGAGCAAAGACATAATTCTGCAAGTACGAATTCACCCAACTGGTGCGTGTGTGTGTGCATGTGTGTGCGTGTGTGTGTGTGTGTGGTGGGGGTGGGATGTATATTTGCAAATACATTCTATGTGCATTTTTTAAAGCAAAAATCTGCAGGCAGTCAATACATGTAATAGTTTGTAAATTTGACTTTGGAAATAGAACCAGTCTGACTCAAGATTGGGATACAGGCAGACTCTGACCTCACGCCTTTAATGCATTGTCTGGGTTGAGATGTGAGCTTTTGCTATAAAACCTTGTTATCTTGAGAAGGTGACAACAAGAAATTCTGGGATTTACATTGTAATGAGACCTGCAACCTATTTGAAAAGGTGGAAGATTTAACAATCCAGGTTTGTTCAATATACCAGTTCAGTGGCAGGACGCTGGAATGTTTTGCTCTAAATTGTGTCTTAGGATCTTATCCTCCACAACCACCCGATGAAAAGGTAGCACTCCAAAAGTTACTGTTTCCAAAGAAGTCTGTTGGACTACAGCCTGGAGTTGTGGGATTCTAGAATCTGGTTTCCATCATCTGCAGTCCTTGTTTTTACCTCATTGATTTTAACCCTACTATGAATCCTCTTGCAAGGATACCTGCCTTGAAGAAGTTTTCCTCCTCTCTCTATAAGAATCTCAGGCAGTCCCTCTCCCACTGCAACTCCTAGGTCATTTCCTCTGCCCTGAAGCTCTTCAACCATGTCCTGAAACAGACTCGCTACCACAGCCACATTTGCTTCGTCAGTACCTGCCTCCGTAACCAACTCATCCCACACGGACTCCGGACCACCTTTAAACCAGCAGAGTTCGGATCCGAACAGGCCATTCCACCCTCCTGTCTGACCTATCACCTTCATTCCCACCTCCATACTCTTTGCTACCTTCCCTCACACTCCTCCCTGACCTATCCCCTCCATCCCCACCCCCATTCACCTATTGTACTCTATGCTACTTTCTCCCCACCCCCACCCTCCTTCATTTATCTCTCCACCCTGCAGGCTCTATTTCTCATGAAGGGCTTTTGCCCGAAACGTCGATTTTCCTGCTTCTCGGATGCTGCCTGAACTGCATGCTTTTCCAGCATCACTCTAATCAAAAGTGGATTGGCCATGTTGAATTACCCATAGTGCCCAGGGATGTGAATGTTAGGGTGGATTGGCCATGCTAAATTACCCATAGTGCTGTGAGAAACGAACCCCACTTAATCAATAATTTTCAGTCTGAGTCAAAGAGTTCTGAAGCAGCACATTTATTCCAACATGTTGCAAGATGGGTGTCTGTATGAAGAGAGACATATCCGACAGTAAAATACAGAGCTTTTTATACTTTTCTGAGGGCTCTCTCGACACCCCTACACTGACCAATAAACCTATTATAAGTGTCTATTTCATTCTATCCCTTTATTTGGTTATTATTTGCGCCCGTTATTCCTTCATTTTGTAATTCCCTGCACCCAAGCCTAAGCCTTTCATACTTATTAATTACTTAACTTGTTTTTCTTTAAATCTGCCTTATTTGGCTGTCCTTGTTCAGTACAGCCTTCCTGTTATTTTGTCCAGTTCCTCTTATCTTATCTAACCGTCTGACTTCTGAGATCATCCTTTACTATCTTGATAGTCCAAAAAGCGGACCTACAAACTATGAGCTTATTTAGAGTGCCCCGCTGCCCTTTTTTTGTGGTCAGCTACAAATAATTTCTTAGCTTAAAACTATTTCTTAAAAGACCCTTAATATTCTTTAAAATCAACATACACCTGACAACCTGAAATTTATCTCTCTCAATCCCCACCCCCACCCTGCAGGCACTCTGCCTCTATTCCTGATGAAGGGCTTTTGTGCGAAACGTCGATTTTCCTGCTCCTCGGATGCTGCCTGACCTGCTGTGCTTTTCCAGTACCACTCTAATCTAAAGTGGATTGGCCGTGCTGAAATACCCATCGTGCCCAGGAAAGTGCAGGTTAGGGTGGATTGGCTCTGCTAAATTAGGCATAATGTGCAGGTTAGGTGCATTACTCAGGGTTAAATGTAGAGCAATGGGTGTGGGTAGGTAACCCTTGGGAGGTTCGGTGAGGCCGAGTGGCCTGCTTCCACACTGTGGGGATTCTCTTAAGGGAGGGGTGTTTTTGAAAAGTGTGTTCTCGTCCTCGTCTGCTGCAGGCACAGCGCATGCGCAGTGCGGTTTCCCTTTGTCGGTCATGCCCCATCCCCACAACCGTCACTTTTCCTCGCCCCGCCCCTAGTTCCTTTGTCACGTCACAACGCGGAAGTGGCCCTGTCAGTTTCAAAGTGAATCTCTCGCCCTATAGACGACTCTTCATCCTGGGAGAGAGACAGAGATGGGAGGAGGGGAAATTGGTCACTTGTAGCAACTGGAGTGAATGCAGGGAGGGAGCAGACTCCGCAAACTCCGGTATGTGTCTTAATTATCCGGGTGAGGAGGGACTGAAGAATAGAGATTGGGAACGGAGAAGGCTGGATATCTTTTCTGTTTTAATGTTTAAAATGCACCCGATTCCCACAAGTAAATGCAACAGGTACAAATACAGCACATGCAATGTTCCTCATTGCAGCTTCAAGCCGGTTTTGCATCCTCTGTTCTTCCTCCACCTTGCTCCAGCACATTCAGCTTCTTTCCCTCATTCACATTCTCCCCTTCCCCTGCCCCCGCCCTGATGTTCCAAGCTGACCCTCAAAAGATCGGTTTGTCCCTCCATTCTTTCCTGGTGGCGCCCATTACTCTTGTTTATTTCTTGCCTTACCCGGCCTTGTGCGTGAACAAAGTGTTAGCGTCTATCCTCTTTCACTGCCAGCTGCTTCCTTGCTTGCGAAAGCAACATTTCCTCCCATTTTTCGCCGACGCTGAGCCTTCTGACCTCTTTGATTTTTTTTTGTTTTGCAGAAGCAGGAAACAGATGCTTATAACTGTTTGTACGAGCATTATCTAGCTTAACCTACACCCCCTCCCCTCACAGCACCTTATCTGTTTGTCTGTAACATCTACCATTGTTTGCAGGCACATTTCATTCTTGTATGCACATTTTAGCTAATACAAAAGCAATTATATATTTCCTTCACATAGCTTTCATTCTTGTTAACTCCACTCTTGGCTGAAACAATTATACACTGGCGTTAGTTCATTGACCTTGCAGAAGCAATTATGGTTGCAGAAGTAACACTGCTTTACCTATATCCTACAGGGGTGACCCTACAACCTTGCATAAAATAATGTGGGGCATGGCGAGGGTAAATAGACAAGATCTTTGATCTGGGATTGCTCATAGGTTTATGGTGAGGGTGAGATTTAAAAGAAACCTAAGGGGCAACTCCTATATACAGAGGGTGGTGTGTGTAAAGAATGAGCTGCCAGAGGAAGTGGTGACTGCTGGTACAATTACAACCTTTAAAAGGTATCTGGATTGGTATATGTTGGGAAGCATTTAGAGGGACGTGGGCCAAGTGCTGGCAAATGGGACTAGATTGATTTAGGATATCTGGTCAGCATGGATGAATTGGACTGAAGGGACTGTTTCTGTGCTGTACATCTGTGATTCTGGCTTGCACTTAATGTTTGTCACATCTGTATGTTCAGGTTCTCCCTAGTGTTGGTGTTAATGCCTTGATGTCTTATTTTGCTCCCCACATTCTGGGGACATTAACCATTTCCTATCTGGTTGTTCTTATCTGGACTGCTATCCGGATCTTCGGATTTCTGGGATTGGTCAATAAACACACCTGGAAGTGACTCTTTTGTCAATCACACAAGCAATAGTTTATTCTTTGATACAGCCGGGTCAGTAGACTGTGATCAGCCCAGAAGGATTAGATTAGACTAGATTCCCAATAGTGTGGAAACAGGCCCTTCAGCCCAACCTGTCCACACTGACACTCCAAAGAGTAACCCACCCAGAACCATTTTCCCTCTGACTAATGCACCTAACACTATGGGCAATTTAGCACAGCCAATTCACCTAACATGCACATCTTTGGACTGTGGGAGGAAACCCACGTAGACACGTGGAGAATGTGCAAACTCCACACAGACGGTCACCCAAGGCTGGAATCGAACCTGGGACCCGGGTGCTGTGAGGCAGAAGTACTAACCACTGAGCCACTGTGCCACCCTAGGCTAAGTCAAAAATGCACAAGGACCTTGCGGGATCTGATTGGTTGTTACTATGTGATCATGCTCAATGTCTGACTCTAAACAATGTATATAAGTTCTATCCAAACTCTGTAAAAGTCGGCAGATTCTTCTGGCACTCTAGGTGTACTCATCAGTGGCCCAGTGGTTAGCACTGCTGCCTCACAGCCCCAGGTTCGATTCCAGCCTTGGGTGGCTGTCTGTATGGAGTTTGCACATTCTCCCCATGTCTGTGTGGGTTTCCTCCCACAATCCAAAGATGTACAGGTTTGGTGAATTGGCCATGCTAAACTGCCCATAATGTTAGGTGCATTAGTTAGAGGGAGATGGGTCTGGGTGGACTACTCTTCAGCGGGTCATTGTGGACTGGTTGGGCTGAAGGGCCCGTTTCCACACTGTTTTTTTCACCAGATTTACATCAGTCTGTGGTTTCTTGTTTGTTCTGAGTCATGAGTATATGCCTGACTGAGTTCTGACTGAGTTAACCAAGCAGAAGCCATTTTGTCCTACCTCCCATGTTAAAGTGGAGATTTGAGGTGGCCCAGGGAATCCTTTGAGAACTCAGACCTGTAAAGCCTCTCTCTTGGTTTGTCCTGGAGATCATACTCTTTTAGAAGCCTGGAATAAAAATCTCTCATCATAAAGTCCCAAAATGCAATTCAATTCAATCCATAGCAGATAAGCACCAAGAGTTAATTTTCTACGGGATCCAACAGCCTCAGCACTAAAATAGTCTCACAAGGGAATGGCTGTGAATGTTATCACTTGGTGTCCTGTTCACACGGATTCACCGATGCTGAGGCAAACGTTCGTAATTGCCTCACAGCATCCTGTTATCACTTGGTGAGCCCAGGTGTCCCTAACTTTAAGTTCTCTCCTCTTTCTGAGCCTTCCTGTCTGTTTATTTTCTAGTGCAGTAAATGTATTCAATAATTCAGCATTACATTTTAGTCTGAATGTTTAAAGAGAAGTTTTAAGGCTCTAGACTTTATCACCCAGATGCCCACACCCTCATTCCTCCCTTTGATTACACCGCGATCACTGAAAGAGAAGGCTAGTCCAAACGAATCCCTTCAAGGTGGTCCAGCCATCAACATCCTGCAGAGCGGTACCACCATCTTCGCAGCTCATCTGGTCATATTTATCATCGCCATTGACCCGTGTGGGTGAGCCATCAGATCGCAAAAGCAGCATCTTCTGGGGCAAAGCTATATCACTAAGGGACCTCATAAGCCTAGCAATTAAATACCTAAGAATACCAATACCGACAAACAGACATAGCTGAATTGATAAGCCAATTGTACCATTAGCCCGATCTGCAGTTTGTCCAACTGGTCCCTTCAGTCATTCTGTCAAGGAATACCTGGATCTCTTCTTGTATCTCAGTAATATTGCCAGTGAGATCGGGAATGCCCATAGTGCATTTATCTTGGACAATCGTGCAGACCTCACCCTCCTGGGCAAGTATATAATCTAAGGCATACCAATTCTGATCCTTCCAACCTCAGGGTACTCTGGATTCCCCAGCCTATCGGGTGTCCTGTATTGTCACCCAGTCCCTTGGGATCCTTCCAGTTGGAGCAAGGTTGGCTGAGACCGATCGATGCATCCTCCTCTGATGGAGGTTCCATCGACTTGTCCACTGCCCAGGACATGGTACTGTTGTGGGAACAAGGGCTCCGATAGTGACCTTATAAGGGACATCTTTGCCATCAAGGAAAAGGAAATTGGTAGCTTTACCTTAGCTGAAGAAATAATAGTCTGGTTTGGTGTATATTAGGGAGAGTTTGTCAAAATAGGTTACTGAAATGTTACAGCAGGGGGTCTAGTCAGGTCTACAAGAGTAAAGGGTCGACGTTTTGCAAGAGGAGTTGCTTGAGCGCTGTAAAAAATGGGCCAAGTGACTCGAGCACTCGCACTGTATGGGAGACAATGGTCCTCAGAATGCTGTTCCCATTGGGATCTCCCTTAGCTTGATTGTACATGGTCTTGGTGACAGTATCAGATTCTGAAAAGAGAAAAGGCCTATAAATGCGCAAGGGAAGGGTTCCATTCCAGGTCCATGTGCCGCATAAGGCCTGCTGTACCCCAGCCAGTGTTACACCAGCTGTTTGTATACACAGACTGGAGGTATTGGAAAGTGATATTTCTCTTCGCAGGGTCGGCAGTAGGAATTCTGATGAAAAGATTGGAATCGGGACTGGGGACGGGGCAAGTAAGTCATCTCCCGATAGAGAGAAGTAACATACTACTGCCTCTGGGGTGAAGAGCATTCTGTGGGCCTGTATAAATAAGTTGTTTGTGGATTGAGGAGTTTCCCCGATCAGGCTTCCCTTTTCTCGAGTCAGCCCGTCCTGCAAAAAGGAATGGAGTTCCTGGCCGCCCTTAAAATATTTACCATACTAACAGGGTTGATCATTTTTATCCTCACCAGGCTTGCGTCTGCAGGTAAAATCAAAAAGACATGTTCGGTAACGACATGGTAACTCCCACTGATTTCTACTGTCCAGATGGACCATCTGGTCTTTCTGATGGAAGAGTCCATTGCAATGATCAATCTTAGGCAGGGAGGAAAGGGTCGTGTGAGGGAGCCGTGGTTTAATAAGGAGTTGGAATCCCTTGTTAAATGGAAGAGGGCGGCCTTTGTAAAGATGAGGCGTGAAGGTTCAATAGGGGCAATTGAGAGTTATAAGGTAGCCCGGAAGGACCTGAAGAGAGAGCTAAGAGCAGCAAGGAGGGGACATGAAAGGTCCTTAGTTGGTAGGATTAGGGAAAACCCTAAGGCTTTCTATAGGTATGTTAGGAATAAAAGAATGACTAGGGAAGGAATAGGTCCAATCAAGGATAGTAATGGGAAGTTGCGTGTGGAGGCTGAAGAGATTGGGGAGGCGCTGAATGAATACTTTTCGTCAGTGTTCACTCAGGAACAGGACATTGTTGTCGATATGAATACTGAGGCACGAATAAGTAGAATGGATGGCTTTGAGATATGTAGAGAAGAGGTGTTGGAAATTCTGGCAAGGGTGAAAATAGATAAGTCCCCTGGGCCTGATGGCATTTATCCTAGGATTCTCTGGGAAGCAAGGGAGGAGATTGCAGAGCCATTGGCCTTGATTTTTGTGTCCTCTTTGTCGACAGGAGTAGTGCCAGAGGACTGGAGGCTAGCAAACGTGGTTCCCTTGTTCAAGAAGGGGAGTAGGGATAATCCTAGTAACTATAGGCCAGTGAGTCTCACTTCTGTTGTGGGCAAAGTCTTAGAGAGAATTGTAAGGGATAGGATTTATGCACATCTGGATAAGAATGATGTGATCAAGGATAGTCAGCATGGTTTTGTGAAGGGCAGGTCGTGCCTCACAAACCTTATTGAATTCTTTGAGAAGGTGACTAAGGAGGTAGATGAGGGGAAAGCGGTAGATGTGGTATATATGGATTTTAGTAAGGCGTTTGATAAGGTCCCCCATGGTAGGCTACTGCAGAAAATACAGAGATATGGCATTGAGGGTGAGTTGGAGGTTTGGATTAGGAATTGGCTCTCTGGAAGAAGACAGAGGGTAGTAGTTGATGGCAAAGGTTCATCTTGGAGTGCCGTCACTAGCGGTGTTCCGCAAGGATCTGTTTTGGGACCATTGGTGTTTGTCATTTTTATAAATGACCTGGAGGAAGGGTTAGAAGGTTGGGTGAGCAAGTTTGCGGATGATACGAAAGTCGGAGGAGTTGTAGACAGTGAGGAAGGATATGGCAGGTTACAGCAGGATATAGAGAAGCTGCAGAGCTGGGCAGAAAGGTGGCAAATGGAGTTCAATGTAGCTAAGTGTGAAGTGATTCACTTTGGTAAGAGTAATAAAAAGATGGATTACTGGGCTAATGGTAGACTACTTGGTAGTGTGGAAGAGCAGAGGGATCTTGGTGTCCATGTACACAGATCTCTGAAAGTTGCCACCCAGGTAAATAGTGCAGTGAAGAAGGCATATGGCGTACTGGCTTTTATTGGTAGAGGAATTGAGTTCCGGAGTCCTGAGGTCATGCTGCAGTTGTATAAGACTCTGGTGCGGCCGCATCTGGAATATTGTGTGCAGTTTTGGTCGCCATACTATAGGAAGGATGTGGAGGCACTGGAACGGGTGCAGAGGAAGTTTACCAGGATGTTGCCTGGTATGGTAGGAAAATCCTATGAGGAAAGGCTGAGGCACTTGGGGTTGTTTTCATTGGAGAAAAGAAGGTTTAGGGGTGATTTGATAGAGGTGTACAAGATGATTAGGGGGTTAGATAGGGTTGACAGTGAGAACCTTTTTCCACGTATGGAGTCAGCTATTACAAGGGGGCATAGCTTTAAATAAAGGGGGGTAGATATAGGACTGATGTTAGGGGTAGGTTCTTCACTCAGCGAGTCGTAAGTTCATGGAATGCCCTGCCAGTAGCAGTAGTGGACTCTCCCTCTTTATGGGTATTTAAGCAGGCATTGGATAGGTATATGGAGGATAGTGGGTTAGTGTAGGTTAGGTGGGCTTTGATCGGCGCAACATCGAGGGCTGAAGGGCCTGTACTGCGCTGTATTCTTCTATGTTCTATGTTCTATGTTCTATGTTCATCATGTTCCATACATCAAAGGCGTCTGGTCCGGTGCACTGGACGACATCTCCTCAGCATGGGTGGTGGATAATCTGATTATTCCTGGTCGCATCCATACTTAGTGGCTTTCCCCATCAGGATGTTGTACGTGATCAGAAAGGTGAGGAGATAAGCGATCCCCCACATGTCCCTCCTCTTACTTCAAGTATCTGTAATAAGATTAACATTAGAACAACAGCAAAATTCAAAAACCAAACTGGACAGGTTCCACTCCTTTTGTTGGGATTCCAGTATTCTCTCCTCCTCTTCCCCTCTTTTGATTGGTGTGGTCAATCAATTTACAATGGTGCAGTTGGACCCAAGCTGAGCGCCCAGCGACTTTGACCGCTGTAGGGGTGGGAAGTAAAATCTAGAAGGGGCCATCCCAACGAGGTTGGAGACCTTTGCGAGTCCAGTTCTTGAGAAGCACCAACGAACCAGGCTCTACCTGTGATGAGGCTGAAAGGGAGGGAACATCACTGTAGGCCGCACGCTCCTGGGAGTAAAAGGCACGCATAACACTAGTTAGAGCAAGAACATAACCAATGATTGCTTTGGTCACGTGGTGGAAGTGGACTGAGAAGGGAGCCGAATCGTTCCAAGGGGTACGGAGAGGGTGACCAGAGAGACTCTCAGCTGGAGACAGTCGTGTCTTGCCCGCAGACACGGATTGCATCTGGAATAAAGCCACAGGGATTAGCATAACCAGGACAGGCCAGACTTCACCATTAATTTGACAAGTTTAGTCTTGAGTCTGGTTAAAACATTGAACAAGGCCGGCCGCCTGAGGATGATAAGCACCATGCAGTTGCCGACAAATACAAAGCTGGCAGAGTTCTCTGTTAATATTACCTACAAAGTGTGGTCCATTGTCCGAGCTAATGCACGCAGGTATACTGAAGCGGGGAATTATTTCCTTAAACAAAATCTTCACCACAGTCTCAGCAGTAGCGTTAGGAGGAGGGTAGGCTTCAATCCACTTAGAAAAGACATCAACAATAAGCAAAACATATTTATAGCACTGACATTTCTACAACTCAATGAAGTCCAGTTGAAGTGTCTCCAAGGGACCCTCCAGCAAGGGAATTCTCATAGAGATACTTGAACTAAGAGGTTGGGGATTGCCTACCCACTGACCTTCTTGATCACATACAACATCCTGATCAGGAAAGCCACTGACTGAGTATCGATGCAATCTGGAACGATCTGAGATTATTCTGATGTCATCTGGTGCACCAGACCAGACGCTTTCAATGTGGTGTCGCTTGAGCGATGGCATGAGCTGCCAGAGGAAGTGATGGGTGCTGATGTGATGACAAGTTAATAGGCTCCTGGATGGGCATCTGAATTTGAAGGGTTCAGATGGGTCAAGGCCAAGTGATGGTAAACTGGAGTCATAGAGATGTACAGCACAGAAACAAACCCTTCGGTCCAACTCGTCCTTGCTGACAAGATAGCCAACCCAATTTAGTCCCAGCTGCCAGCATCCGGCCCATATAGGGGCCAAGTGATGGCAAATGTGACTAGATTAATTTAGGAAATCTGGGCAGGTTGGGCCAATGGGTCTGTTTCCGTGCTGTGTGACTCTAATTGTCTTCAGTGAAAGCAGAAGTGTGGTTGTGAAGACTGGACTTCCAGAGCATGTTTTGCCCTGACTGGGAAGCAGAAGAGTTTGACTGAAGTGTATTGGTGTTAATGCCTTGATGTCTCATTTTGCTCCCACCTTCCCGGGGTCGTTAACCATTTTGTGTCTGGTTCTTCCTCAAAAAGCTGCATTGCAGGTTCACCCTGAATTGACACACTTTTATTTTGCTTCACAAAAATCAGACTTGCTCACTCTCAGCAGTATCCCAGTGTTGTGAAAGATATTAACTTTCAGGTGGAGGTATCCAAAATTCAGAGAGATGTCAGTCTTGATGTTTTTGCTTTTCTGCCCCTGTAAGATCCTGAATCAGCACCTGCAGGGGAATTAGTTAGAGCGGAGTGAGAACAGAGGGGAAGGGAGAGTGGGATGGTGCTTTCAATTTTGTAGAACAACAAAAGAAAAGAATATTCCACAAAGTAGAATTGCTTGTTCTGAATTTCTACCCTGCACTGATAGTGATGACTTTTGTAATCTGTTTTTAACAGTGTATTTGAAGATCTGAAGACTGAAGCTTCAAAATCAACAGAGGAAGGGCTTATGCCCGAAACATTGACTTTCCTGCTCCTCTGATGCTGCCTGACCTGTTGTGCTTTTTCAGCGCCACACTTTTCAACACTGACTCTCCAGCGTCTGCAGTCCTCACTTTGACGTCAACGTCTAACAGTCACTCAATCCATCGGGACCGCAACGGTTTTCAACTATGATTCTGTGAGAAGGAGCAAAGCGTTTTGGTTCCTGTTTGAGTACATTTTCAGCATCAGTGGGACTGGATGAGAGACCCTACTGTTACAGCGCAGTGTGTGTGGAGCCTGAAACAGTTATACGGCCTGGAAAGAGGAATTCACGGTGGGGAGGGGCTCCACACGCATTTGTGTGTAACTGAAGCTTCAGCCATGGAGAAACCCGAGGAATCCAGCCCAGTGGAGAAACGGTGGAAGTGTGGCGACTGTGGGAAAAGCTTCCGTGTCCCATATGTCCTGGAGGTGCAGTCACACTGGGGAGAGCCCGTTCCCCTGTCCCGTCTGCGGGAAGGGCTTCAGCACTTCCTCCACCCTGCTAACCCACCAGTGGATCCACACTGGGGAGACGCCCTTCAGCTATTCCTCCACCCTGCTGAGACACCAGCGGGTCCACATGGGGGAAGAGGCCCTTCATGTGTCCCGAGTGCGGGAAGAGATTTACCCAGGCCTCCAACCTGCTGACCCACCAGCGGATCCACACAGGAGAAAGGCCCTTCAGCTGCCCCCTGTGCGGGAAGGGCTTCACCAGCTCTACCAATCTCCGGAGGCACCAGCGAGTTCATTTACCATCGCAGGGGGATTGAAGGCGCGATGGCTGAGTGGCAGTATCAACTGGACTATCAACCCAGTTCCGGGGGCTCCCGGGTTTGAATCCCAGTGCAGATGGTGCGATACAGGGATGGGTTGAAATTGCTGAGTGAGGCAACACTTCCTCTGGGTTAAGGCTGTACCAAGGATCCAATTACAAAGAGACAACTTGGTGGTGACCAAAAGTAAAGAAGTGAGGTGGGTTGGGGGGTGATGGGGTAGCGTGTGCGCTTTGACCGTGAGCTGTTTAAAAAGCTGCTACTTTTTCTCTGCCTTTTTGCTGAGGGGGTTTGAAGCTGTAACAAAGTTGGATCTCAATAAAAGTTACCTGAATTTACCCCCTGGCTCAACTCTCATTGAAAGCTTTGAGCTCCGAGAATACTTGGGTGAGAGCCAAGATATGCAATATCTCCATGTATAATAATGAAGTAGCTCATTTATTCTGAAATTATTTCAATTAGTTGGTCAATTGCCAAATAATAGCTGCATAACTGTTGTCAATATTGATACCCAGGAAAGCTATTTTGTTTAGTATATTTCCTTTGTAAAGATCTTATCTAAATTATAAAATGAATGTATTTTCATCTGAAATAAAATTTGCAGTGTTTTATTAAATGGTGAAAGTAACTTTGCACTTAATTGCTCCGTTTGGGATTAAACATTATGACTTAAATTATGAAAGATCACTTTTATCTATGGTGAGTCTATTAACAAACAAATGTTGCCATTTGCTCTCAAGTTAGCTCAGATTCAATTTGAAATTCTTGAATGAGTTGAATAAGGGGTAAAAAATAAATATTTATTGCACTTTTCTGAAATTCTCTGCACTGCCATTGTATTTGGTTAAATAAATTATGTATCTCTCTTCGTAACTTTGATATCACCACAAATCTTAGGAACCCCATCCAGGACAAACATAAGTAGAAAGTAGGAGACAACAGCTTCGCTTCACTTGGAGGTCACCACTGATGTTCCCTAGCCAGGTAATGAAACGTCTGGATATCAAACCTACAGCTCAGTGAGCAAACCTACACCCTAAACATTCTACTTTGCTGAAAGACTGCACAATCTGCAGGCAGTCAATACATGTAATATATTGTAAATTCCACTTTGAAAATAGATAATAGGTCCACTACTTTTTGGATGTGAGCATAAGTGGAATAGTAAGCAAGTTTGCTGATGACACCAAAATTGGAGGTGTAGTGGACAGCGAAGGAGGTTACCTCAGATTACAATGGGATCTTGATCAGATGGGCCAATGGGCTGAGAAGTGGCAAATGGAATTTAATTTAGATAAATGTGAGGTGCTGCATTTTGGGAAAGCAAATCTTAGCAGGACTTATACACTTAATGGTAAGGTCCTAGGGGGTGTTGCTGAACAAAGAGACCTTGGAGTGCAAGTTCATAGCTCCTTGAAAGTGGAGTTGCAGGTTGACAGGATAGTGAAGATGGTGTTTTGTATGCTTTCCTTTATTGGTCAGAATATTGAGTACAGGAGTTGGGAGGTCATGTTACTGCTGTACAGTTGGAATAGTACAATTCTGGTTTCCTTCCTATCAGAAAGATGTTGTGAAACTTAAGGGTTCAGAAAAGATTTACAAGGATGTTGCCAAGACTGGAAGATTTGAGCTATAGGGAGAGACAGAACAGGCTGGGGCTGTTTTCCCTGGAGCGTCAGAGGCTGAGGGGTACCCTTATAGAGGTTTATAAAATCATGAGGGGCATGGATAGGATAGATAGAAAAAGTCTTTTCCCTGGGGTGGGAAAGTCCAGAACTAGAGGGCATAGGTTTACAGTGAGAGGGGAAAGATATGAAAGAGACCTAAGAGGCAACCTTTTCACTTAGAGGGTGGTACGTGTATGGAATGAGCTGCCAGAGGAAGTGGTGGAGGCTGGTACAATTACAACATTTAAAAGGCAACTGGAGGGATATGGGCCCCGAGCTGGCAGGTGGGACTAGATTGGGTTGGGATATTGCGCACAGGGATGTGCAGGGTAGGTGCATTAGTCAGGGGTAAATGTTAAGCAATAGGGGTAGGGGAATTGTGTGGGTGGGTTTACCCTTCGGAGGATCGGTGTGTAGTCTTTGGGCTGAGTAGCCTGTTCCCACAGTGTGGGGAGTCTCTGAACGGGAAGGGATTTTTGTAAACTGTGCAAGGTAACGCAGGCGTAGTGCGGGGGCCTGCTGTTGGCCTTGCTCCGCCCCTTGCTCCTCCCCCTGTTGTTGAGCTGTCTAACAAACAGCTACTCTTTCTCTGCCTTTTTGCTGGGGGGATCTGAAGCTGTAACAATGTTGGGACGTAATAAAGGTAACCTGAACGTTCTGCCGGATTCAGGCTCTCATTGAAAGCTGAGAGCTCCAAGCGGTTTTTGTTTTAAAGCTGCTCATTTCTTGCAGCCTCCTGCACTAAGTTTCCAATGTTGTGTATCAGATGGAGCAGTGACTGAGTAGCTGGTTTCGTTAGAGAGAATGGCCAATTCACCGAGAGAGAGAATTGGGACCAGCGTTGAACAGATCATGACTGGATATGGATCTACCTGCATCTAGGTGGATGGGCTGAGACTTTTTCACTGGCACATAGGAGGTGGAGAGGTGACCTTATCAGGGTTTACAAAATCATGAGGGGAGAGATGAGGTGAACGACGGGTATCCTTCCCCTAGGGTTGGGGTTTCAAGATTAGGGAGCAAATTTTGATGGTGACAGGAGAAAGAGATTTTAAAAAGACTTGAAGGCCACAATTTTTTTTATACAGAGTGGTTAACATGCAGACTAAATGTCTAGAGGAAGTGGTGGATGCAGGTACAGTAACAACGTTTAAAAGACATTTGGATAAGTTCATGAATAGGAAAGGATTGGAGGGATATGGGCCAAAATACTGGCAGGTGGGACTGGTTTAGTTTGAGAACATAGTCAGCATGGACTAGTTGGACTGAAGGGTCTGTTTCTGTGCCGTATGGCTCTGTAACTCGGTTCTATACTGGTCTTAAAACCATTTTCTTGCCTTCCCCATAAACATTCACATAAAAATCAGATGAACTCAGCCTTGAATATATTCAATGACCCCCTAACTGTAGGAAGACATTCCCGCTTCCGATCAGAATTCCTCTTGCTAATACACCACTTGCCTTGCTCAGTACCTGCTGCACCTGTCTGACAACTGGCACAGAAGGACACTAATACCCCTCTGAACATCCACACATCATTCCTGATGAAGGGCTCATGCCCAAAACTTCGACTGTCCTACTGCTGCTTGACCTGCTGTGCTTTGCCAATTGTGGTCTTCTCTACATCGGGAAAACAGAGTGTAAACTCGGGGAACGGTTTGCTGAGCATCGCAGAGGCTGAGCGGACTTCCCAGTCTCCACCCATTTCAATGCCCCTTCCCACTCCCCTTCTGACATGACTATCTTTGGCTTCCTCCATTACCACAACAAACCAAACCACAAATTGGAGGAACAAAACCTCATCTTCTGTCTGAGCAGTCAACAGCCTGGAGGACTCAACACTGAGTTCTCCAATTTCAAATAATCTCCCATCCCATCCCCCAACTCACTTCCCAGCCCCTTCCACTCTTCCCTGCCAACTAGATTCCTTCCTCCCATTCACCAACCAGGTCGTACCAGGTTATGGGGATAAGGCAGCAACAGGATACTGATTGAGGATGATCAGCCATTATCACAATGAATGGTGGTGCTGGTTCGAAGGGCAGAATAGCCTACTCCTGCACCTATTGTCTATTGTACCCTCTACCTGTCTCCACCTATCCACACTTCAATACCCTGCCCCAGCACACCCTTGTTCCACAGCTCTCCCTATACCCACCCCCCAGTCCTGAACAAGAGTTACACCAGATACCTCGACTTCTCCACCTCCTAATACTGCCTGGCTTGCTACATTCTTTCAGTCTCCTGCCTGTCTATTTTGCCAATTGAGAACAAAGGCCTGGACTAACTTTTCCAGAGTCTGTCCCCTCGCTGGATTCACTCCCATTCCTTTCAGTTGCTCCAAGTCAACAACTGAACCTCAGAATGAAGTGTAAATGGAAATGGGGGTGAGAAAAGAGAGTGCCGTACTCTCAGATGTTGGACAGAGGAAAGGAGTTGCAGTCTGAGGTCAAGCTCAATCTTCATTCAGAGAGAGGAGAAGCAGGAGCTTCAGAACCTCATGGTCCAGCTTCCACATTCACCAATAGGGGAGCTCCGAATGGCAGGAGGACAATTCTCCCTCCGGTCCTCCAGTGCTCCTTATTTGTCCATCAAACGTAGGACTCACCCCTATTCTGCTGACAGCGAGGAACACGCCCAATGTTTTGGTGACACTGGCAAACATGTGCCTGCTTGTTGACACTGAGGAGTGTACACAATATGCACTGTAGCAATGCTGGTGTTATTGACAGAACTTAAGTGTCCAAATTCCTATGGGAGAACAAAAAGGGGAGAGCCATTTTTTTCCATGTGGCTCAATATTTGATTGCTTTTGCATTTGTCTGGCTGCTCAATGTTTTTATGTCTTTTCCTCAATATGCTCTGTAGGAATGCTGGTGTTATTGACAGATTTTAAGTTTCCAAATGCCTATAGGCTAACAAAAAGGGTACAGCCATAATTTTTTTCTCCCCCATGTGGCTCGATATTTGATTGCTTTTGCATTTGTGTGGCTGCTCAATGTTTAAGTCTTTTCCTCAGTGTTGGGGTGAGATTCACAACTAGAAGGCATAGGTTTAGGGTGAGACCACAAAGATACCTGAGGGGCAACGTTTCCACGCAGAGGGTGGTGCGTATATGGAATGAGCTGCCAGAGGAAGTAGTGGAAGCTGATATAATTACAGCATTTAAAAGTTATCTGGCTGGGTATATGAATAGTAAGGGTTTAGAGGGATATGAGTCAAGTGCTGGCAAAGGGGACTAGATTAAGTTAGGATATCTGGTTGACATGGACAGGTTGGACCGAATGGGTCTGTTTCTGTGCTGTACATCGCTATGACTCTAAATAATAAAAAGTCTACTTTTCCAAATAACAAACTATATCCATGTTAACAAGGCTTAGTGCACCACATACGTTACTAACCATTCTCAACAAGTCCTGCCCCTTCAATGACTGAGGAACATAGACATGCTGGTGCATAATCTCCTTCACTAGTATTTACACACTACCCTCAGCAATTGCACAAGTAACAGCAAAGAGTAAACAGCACAAGGATTAAACAAACAGTGAGGGGGTAAACAGCACAAGGATTAAACAAACAGTGAAGGCAAACAGCACAAGGATTAAACAAACAGTGAGGGGGTAAACAGCACAAGGATTAAACAAACAGTGAGGAGGTAAACAGCACAAGGATTAAACAAACAGTGAAGGCAAACAGCACAAGGATTAAACAAACAGTGAGGGGGTAAACAGCACAAGCCACAGTAAAATCAGATGGAAAGTGAGTGTAAAATGTCACTATGACAGGACAGGCCCCACATTCCTTCCCCTCCGTCCCCCCCCCCAACCTGCCTCACCTTTCACCTCCCGGGCCCAGTACCTTCCAGGTGGCCCCAGAGTTGACACAGGGGCCGCCCCACGACCAGTAGAACTCCACCACCCAGGCGGCCGACGGGTTCCCAAACAGGCCCTTAACCCCATCCGCCTCCAGAATGATCACCGGCTCCTACCTGCTGTACAGCCGGGCGGTGTGGCCGTGACACAGCAGCTGCCCCAGGAAGGCGGCGGTGCCCAGTGACGGGTGTCTGCCCCGGGGCCGCACGGCGCCATTTTCCTAACGGCCGCCCCTTCCCCGCTCGAGCGACTTCTCCTCCCAACCGCCTTCACCCCCGTGTGACGTCAGCTCAGGGGGATGGGCGGGGCCGGGGAGGGAGGTGGGGGAGGGGGGTACACTGCCACTGCCACTGACATCTAACGGAACAGCATCATATCTAAAAGGGGGGGGCAATCTGCATTTTAAAGTGACGTGGACATTTTAACGGCCTATTTTTGCAAATAAACAGATTTAAATGGACAAAATTATATTTCAAAAGGGATGTGGGCACATTCAAAGGGATATCTTAATATGTAAAGTGACGCAGTTATATCTAAGTGAATCTACATTTCGAAGAGACGTTGCCCTATTTATAAGCAGAAGTACCCCTTTAAGAGACATACTGATATCTAAAGGGGTAAATATACATTATCGAGGAGCAAGATTGCGCTGAGAAGAACATAACACATTTAAAGGGTGAGTTACATGTAAAGGGGCATTTTTATATTTAAAAAGATACATTGAAATCTGAAGAGACTTGTTCATAAGTAGAAGTACATGGTAACATTAAGGAAGCATGACCGTATTGGAAATAGTGTAGCCATTTTTAAAAAGGGGGTTGTAGTGGCCGTGAGATGGTTTAATTTTTAAGAAAATAAGCAAGTTATTACGATTTGGAATGGTCTTGAAGGGGTGATGGAACCAGCAACCATGGAGAAAGTTAAAATTCACACAACACCAGGTTATAATCCAACAGGCTTATTTGGAAGCACTAGCTTTCGAAGCGCCGCTCCTTCATCTGGTGGTTGTGGAGAATGAGATCACGATCACGGAGTTTATAGCCAATGGAGTCCAGTGGTATGGAGATGTGATACATCAAACAATTTTAGATTAAATCTTTCACCTTTTGAATGGGTTTCGAAAGGTATGTTAATCCTAGAATTTGATTTTAATTACCTTCTCACGAATATCATTCAAATGCAGAGCTTTTCTAACAATAGGTGTGAATCCTGTCTGCGTCCGAATGTTGAGGCAGACTGACATTTTACTTAGAGAAAAATTTTGCATTTAAACTTCATTTTTGAGGAAGTAATTTACAGATTAGGGTGTAGAGGTCAGGGTGGATTGGCTGTGCTGAATTACCCATAGCGACCAGGGATGTGCAACTTAGAATAGATTGTCCATGGGAAATACGGAGAAAGGGGATGGATATGGATGAGATACTCTTCGGAGGGCCAGAGTAAAATAGATGGGCTGAATGGCCTGCTTCCATGTTATTGGGATCCTATGACTCCCCCCGACAAAGGAGCATTTTATCTGCATGTATCCTGTCAAGCCCCTTTCAGAATTCTACTGGTTTCAATGAGATCACTTCTGGTTCAGAGAGGTATACAGCACAGAAACAGACCCTTCGGTCCAATTCATCCATGCCGATCAGGATTCCCAAACTAAACTAGTCCCACTTGCCTGTGTTTGGCCCATATCCCTCTAAACTTTTCTATGCATGTACTCATCCAAACTCCACATGCAAACCACCCTCTGTCAAAAAGTTGCCCCTCAGGTTCCTTTTAAATCTCTCTCCTCTCACTTTAAAGAAATATGCCCCCTAGTCTTGAGCTCCCCTACGCTAAGGAAGAGCGCTTTGGTGTTCACCTTACCTCCACGCCTCATGATTTTATCAATCTCAATAATGTCACCCCTCAACCTCCTGTGCTCCAGTGAATGAAGTCCCAACCTCTTCTTATAACTCAAACCCTCCAGTCCTGGCAACATCCTGGTAAATCTTTACCAGACCCTCTCTAATAGAATTCTTCCTCTTACAGGATCACCAGAACCATACTCGGTACTCTACAAGTGGCTTCACCAACATCCTGTACAACCTCAACATGATTAGATTATATTAGATTACTTCCAGTGTGGAAACAGGCCCTTCGGCCCAACAAGTCCACACCGACTCGCCGGATGTCCCAATCCCTCTACTCAATGGTGTGAACAATGAAGACAAGTATGCTAAATGCCTTCTTGACCACCCTGTCTAGCAGCGATGCAACTTTCAAAGAACTATGTACCTGAACCCCATCATGTCTCTCTTTTACAGCACAACACAGGGCCCTACCATTAACCGTACACGTCCTGCCCTTCCTTGTTTTAGCAAAATGCAAGCCCTCACTTTTAATAGCTCACTCATACACACGCTTTCTCTCAGACACCCACATCCCCAACACTCTCACAGGCTTATACTCCATCACACTCTCATTTTACCAAGCATGCACACACACACTTACATACATGCATTCACACATCACTTTTTGGGCAAACTTATATTGGCAGAATTATGTTTGCAGATACATTCGACTTTGCTCAAAAAGTGCACAAACTGCAGGCAGTCAATCCATGTAATATTTTATAAATTCCTACTTTGGAACTAGAACCAGTCTGATTCAAGATTGGGATACTGTCAGACTTGAACCTCACACTTTATTGCATTGTCTGGGCTGAGATGTCACTTTTTAAAATAAAAAACCTTAAGTCATCTCGAGAACGTGAATTAATAGTAGTTCTGGGATTTACAGATTAATGAACTGAAACCTGCAACTCAGTCTAAAAGGTGAAAGACTTAACAGCAATCTTGGTTTGTTCAATATATCCTATCAGTTGCATGACACTGTGATCTTTTGCGATAAAATCTGTGTCTTATGATTCTGCTCCACAGTTACCTGCTGAAGGAGCAGTGCTCCGAAAGCTAGTGCTTTCCAAATAAACCTGTTGGACTATAAACTGGTGTTGTGTGATTTTTAACTTTATCCAGCCCAGTCCAACATTGGCTCCTCCACATAATTTCTTGCGAACACAGCCCACACCTCCTGATGCTGCCAAGAAATCTTACAATGCCGATGAAATGACACTCTCTGCACTCCTGAAAAATTGACAGTTTCTCACGATACTGGCTGCTCATTCACGACTCCATCTGATACGCAACATTGGAAGCTTAGTGCAGGAGGCGGAAAGAAATGAGCAGCTTTAAAACAAAAACCCCTTGGCGCTCAAAGCTTTCAATGAGAGTCTGAGCCCGGCAGTAAGTTCAGGTAACCTTTATTGTGACCCAACTTTGTTACAACTTCAGATCTCCTCAGCAAAAAGGCAGAGATAAAGTTGCTTGTTGAACAGCTCAAAATCAAAGCGCACACATTTCGCCCCACCACTTTCTTTACTATTGATCAGCACTGAGATGTCCCTTTCTAATTGGGTCCTTGGTACAGCCTTAACCCGGAGGAAGTGTTGCCTCACTCGGCAATTTCAACCTGTACCCTGTATAGCGCCATCTGCTGCAGTGGGATTCAAACCCGGGAGCACCAAGAACAGGGTCGATAGTCCAGTCAATAATGGCACTCAGCCATTGCTCCTTCAAACACCCTGCGATGGTAGGTGAATGCGCTGGTGCCTCTGGAGGTGGGAGGAGCGGGTGAAGTCCTTCCCGCATTCGGGACAGCTGAACAGCCTCTCCCCCGTGTGGACCCGCCAGTGGGTCAGCAGGGCGGAGGAATTGCTGAAGGCCTTCCTGCACTCGGGGCAGCTGAAGGGCCTCTCCCCCGTGTGAATCCGCTGGTGCTTCAGTAGGTTTGAGGAATTGCTGAAGGCCTTCCCACATTCGGGGCAGCTGAAGGGCCTCTCCCCAGTGTGGATCCGCTGGTGGGTCAGCAGAGAAGAGGAATTGTTGAAGGCCTTCCCGCACTCGGGGCAGCTGAAGGGCCTCTCCCCACTGTGGGTCCGCTGGTGGGTCAGTAGGGAAGAGGAATCGCTGAAAGCCTTCCCACAATCTGGGCAGCTGAAGGGCCTCTCCCCCGTGTGGACCTGCTGGTGCCTCAGCAGGTTGGGGGAATTGCTGAAGGCCTTCCCACACTCGGGGCAGCTGAAGGGCCTCTCCCCTGTGTGGGACCGCCGGTGGGTCAGCAGGTTGGAGGCCTGGGTAAATCTCTTCCCACACTCAGGGCAGGAGAACGGCCTCTCCCCTGCGTGGGCCCGCAGGTGTCTCAGCAGGTGGGAGGCCTGGGTAAATCTCTTTCCGCAGTTGGGGCAGCTGAAGGGCCTTTCCCCCGAGTGGGACCGCTGGTGCCTCAACAGGTCGGAACAATTACTGAAGGCCTTCCCGCACTCTGGGCAGGGGAATGGCCTCTCCCCGGTGTGGGTCCGCTGGTGCCTCAGCAGGGCGGAGGTCTGGGCAAAGCCCTTCCCGCACTCAGGGCAGGAGAATGGCCTGTCCCCTGTGTGGATGTGCTGATGAATCTGCAGGGCAGACGGGAAATGGAAGCTATTCCCGCCATCACTGCACTTGCACCGTTTCTCCACGGGGCGGGATTCCTCGGGTTTCTCCATGGCCGAAGCTTCAGCTGCACACAAATACGTTTCCAGCCCCTCCCTGCTGTCAATTTCTGCTGCTACATGCCCCACACTCAATGCGCTAAAATGGTAGGGTCTCTCATCCAGTCCCACTGATGCTGAAAACATACTCAAACAGGAACCAAAACGCTTTGCTCCTTCTCACAGACTCATAGTTGAAAATTCTTTCCGGTCCCGATGGATTGAGTCATTGTCATCAATGTGAGGACTGCAGACGCTGGAGGATCAGTGTTGAAATGTGTGGTCCTGGAAATGGCCAACAGGTCAGGCAGCATCCGAATAGCAGGAGAGTCAACGTTTCGGGCATAAGAACTTCATGCGTTGATTTTGAAACTTCTATCTTCAAATCTTCAAATACACTGTTTAAAAAGAGATTGCAAAAGTCATCACTGTCAGTGCAGGGTAGAATTCAGAACAAGCAATTCTACCTTCTGTGGAATATTCTTGTTTCTCCACAAAATTGAAAGCACCATCCCACTCTCTCTCCCCATCTGTTCTCACTCCAATCTAACTAATTCTCCTGAAGGTGCTGATTCAGGATCTTACAGGGGCAGATGAGCAAAAAACATCAAGACTGACATCTCTCTGAATTTTGGATAATTCCACCTGAAACCTAATATCTTTCACAACACTGGGATATTGCTAAGAGTGAGCAGGTCTGCTTTTGGGAAGCAAAAAAAAGTGTCAATTTAGGGTGAACCTGCAATGCAGCTTCTTGAGGAAGAACCAGACACAAAATGGTTAACGACCCCAGGAAGGTGGGAGCAAAATGAGACGTCAAGGCATTAATACCGATACACTTCAGTCAAACTCTTCTGCTTCCAGTCAGGGCAAAACATCCTCTGAAAGTCCAGTTATCACAGCCACACTTCTGCTTTCACTGAAGACTATTAGAGTCACACAGCACAGACACAGACCCTTGGGCCCAACCTGTCCGAGCTGACCAGATTTCCTAAATTAATCTAGTCACATTTGTTATCACTTAGCCCCTATATGGGCTGGGTGCTGGGACTAAATTGTGTTGGCTATCTGGTCGGCAAGGACGAGTTAGATCGAAGGGTCTGTTTCCGTGCTGTACATCTCTATGATTTGCCACCACTTGGCCCCTCTCCATCTGAACCCTTTGTATTCATCCGCCCATCCAGATGCCTTTTAACTGTAGGAATTGTACCAGCCCCCACCACTTCCTCTGGCAGCTCATTCCACATGCGCATCACCCTCTTCATGAAAAAGTTGCCCCTGAGGTCTCTTTTACATCTCCCCACTGCCGTCACCCTGAACCTATGACCTTCCAGTTCGGGACTCCCCCATCCCAAGGGAAAGATCTTGTCTATTTACCCTATCCATGCTCCTCATGATTTTATAAAAGTCTATAATGTCACCTCTCAGGCTCTGGTGTGATGGGGAAAACAGCCCCACGCTATCCTTCCGTCCCTCCTCACCCGGGTAATTAAGACATATACCTGAGGTTGCAAGCCTGCTCCCTCCCTGGATTCACTCCAACTGCCACAAGTGAATAGATTTCCCCCCTCCCCTCCCAGGACAAAGAGTTGCCCAAAGAGAGGGAGTTTCACTCAAACTGACAGGACCACTTCCGCGTTGTGACGCCATCAATGGGTCGAGGGTGGGGGAGGGGGGAGGGTGAAGGGGCGAAACAAAAGGGGCGGGGCGAGGTGAGGTGCACAGTTGCAGGAATCCCTTTCCTTCACAGAATCCCCACAGCGTGGAAGCAGGCCACTCAGCCCAACGAGTCCAAACCAACCCTCGAAGGGTAACCCACTCACACCCATTCCCCTACACCTCTTGCTCTACTCACTGACTATCACACCTAACCTGCACATGTGGGCGGCACGGTGGCAAAGTGGTTAGCACTGCTGCCTCATAGCGCCGGAGACCCGGGTTCATATCCCGCCTCAGGCGACTGAATGTGTGGAGTTTGCACGTTCTCCCCGTGTCTGCGTGGGTTTCCTCCGGATGCTCCGGTTTCCTCCCACAGTCCAAAGATGTGCAGGTCAGGTGAATTGGCCATGCTAAATTGCCCGTAGTGTTAGGTAAGGGGTAGATATAGATGTAGGGGTATGGGTGGGTTACGCTTTGGCGGGGCGGTGTGGACTTGTTGGGCCGAAGGGCCTGTTTCCACACTAAGTAATCTAACCCCTGGGCACTATGGATAATAGGTTTATTTAGAAGCACTAGCTTTTGGAGCGCTGTTCCTTCATCAGGTGATTGTGGAGAATAAGATCATAACACATAGAATTTATAGAAAACGATGACAGTGTCCTGACACTGAAATGATACATTGAACAAACCTGGATTGTTAAGCCGTTCATCTTTACAAATGGGTTGCAGGTTTCATTAATATGCAAATCCCAGAAATCCCTGGAAGGCACCTTCTCCATATAACTTAAATTTTGATAACAAAAAGTGACATTTCAGCTCAGCTCTGCAAATATACATTCACTCCCGTGGACTTGTGTGTGTGTGCGCATGAGAGAGAAAATGTCTATTTCCATCCTGTACATCTTTGTCTATTTCGGTTGGTGTAAATATTGTTGTAAATCATAGCTGGGTTCTCATAGATAGATGTAAGAGAGAGAGAATTCCTCAAGTATGACAGTCTCAGAATCGTAGGAGACCCCCATTTCTGGTTTACTTCCGAATGAACAAACATTAAACACGAGCACCTATTTGTTTCAAATTTGGATTCATTTTTCTTGTGTGATTCCCTGCTATGATTACACTGTGTGTCTGGATGGTTGACAGGCTGGGAGATGTGGGTTGGGGCTTGATTGGCTGAATGCTTTATTGTTCCGGAATGTGACAAAAAAAAGTGGGGGGGGCAAAGCTTCAGCAGAAATCCAGCAGAGCTGACAACAGACCGACATCTTACTCTGTAGGAACAGGGAGATCAACAGAGGACAGAGAAATCAGGACCTGAAATCAGAGCTGACACCAGACTACCCTGTGATCAGTGCTTTGATTAGCAGCACCAACCTTATACCTTTACCTCGCTTCCCATATGACCAAACCCTCGATATTTAGGATCCAATCCTTGTCATCCTGAAGCCATGTCTCTGTAAGGAGTCTCAGATCATAATTATTCTCTTCAATGTGTGCAGTCAACTCATTTACTTTTGTCACAATGCAGCACACATTCAGATACCATTTCTGGTTTCAATTTTTGTGATCTTTAGAATCCAATTTTGATTGCTGGCATATTTACTCTCCTTGTCCCTTTCTCTCATTCTCTGAAGTTCATTTCCCACATCACTACATTGCTCACTGGCCTTGGTTTGGATTGTTCATGCTAAATTGCCCAGAATGTCGAGGTTAGGTGGGTTAGCCATGGGAGATGCAGGTTTGTAGTTTCATAGTAATACAAACAGGAGTAGGCCATTTGGCCCATCTAGCCTGCTGCACCATTCATTAAGATCATGGCTGATCTATCTATTGTCTCAGCTCCTCCTCCCTGCATTGTCCCAACTACCCTTAATTCCCCTACCATGCAAAAACCACTTCCAACTGTGTCTTGAATATACTTAATGAAGCTGCCTCTACTGATTCCTTGGGCAGAGAACTCCACAGATTCACTATTCTCCAGGAAAAACAGTTCTTCTTCATCTCTGTCCTGAATCTACTCCTCCTAATCTTGAGGCCTGGTTTCATTCACCAACAGAAATGACTCAATAGGTAGAGCTTCATCCCCACAGTGCAATGAATTCCCACTTTCCACCAAAATCCCAGATGTACTCACTCACTCAATTGCTGTCTCACAAATGCAGGATTTCATTGTTACTTCTTCTGCTCCCATTAAGGGCAAAACATCTTTGAAAGCTGCTCTGAAACTCCAGCCTCCATAATCACACTTCTGCTTTCACCGAAGGAGATTAGAGTCATACAGCACGGAAACAGACCCTTTGGTCCAACTCGTCTGGCCAAACAGATATCCTAAATTAATCTAGTCCAATTTGCCTGCATGTGGCCCACATCTCTCTAAACCCTTCCTATTCATGTACCCATTCAGATGCCTTTAAAAATTCCGACTAATCTCAAACGTACGCCTTCTAGTTTTGGATTCTCCTACATTGGGGAAAAGACCTTGGATATTCACCCTATCCATGCCCCTTATGAACGTCTATAAGGTCACCCCTCAGCCTCCAATGCTCTCGGGAAAATATCCCCAGCCATTTGAGCCTTTCCCTGTCACTCAAACAGCAGACTTGTAAATCTTTTCCGACCCCTTTCAAAGTTTCACAATGTCTTTCCTATAAAAAGGGAGACCAGAAATGAATACACAGTCTTCCAAACATGGACTAACCAATGTCCTACACAGCCACAACATGACCTCCCAACGCCTATATTCAATGCACTGACCAATAAAGGAAAGCATACCAAATGCCTTCTTCACTATCCTGTCTACCGGTGACTCCGCTTTCAAGGAACTATGAACCTGCACTCTAAGGTCTCTTTGTTCTGCAATATCCCCCTTTACCGTGTCAGTCCTGCCTGGATTGCTTAACCAAAATGCAAACCACACACTTCTCGGATTTAAACTCCATCTACCACACTTTGGACAATCAGCCCACCTGATCAGTTCTAATTTATAGTGAACTCTCTTTCCTTGCTTATTCCTTAGAAGTTGAAAATCTCTATCCCACACACTCTCCCTCCATTCTCAGTTTGCTGAACCTAATCCCTGCTGTAACTCATCCTGAAGGATGCAGTTGACGCTGGTTAATAGGCCCACAAGCAGGGGTGTCCTAACTGAAACGTAATGAATACTGAATGGCCTGGAAAGAGTGGAAGTTGGGAAGGTGTCTCCATTGACTGGAGAGACTAGGACTAGTGGGCACAGCCTCAGAGTAAAGGGAAGACCTTTTAGAATTGAGGTAAGGAGAAACTTCTTCAGCCAGAAAGCGGTGAATCTATGGAATTCACTGCCACAGAAGGCTGTGGTGGAGGCCAGGTCACTGAGGATATTTAAGACTGAGATGAAGACGTTCTTGAGCATCAAGATGATGGAGGGTTATGGAGACAAAGTGGGACAATGTGGTTGAGAAACCTATCAGTCACGATCGAATAGCAGAGCTGACCTTGAATGGCCAATTTCTGCTCCGATGTCTTATGTTCTCCTGCCGTCCTGCACAGAGGGGGCGAGAATTGGAAGCAGGAATAGGCCATCTGTTTGTTCAAGCCTGCACCAGCATTCAACGAATCATAACTGGATATGAATCTACCGACTTCTAGGTCCAACCTAGAGGGCATCGGTTTTGGGTGATAGGGAAAAGATATATTTCAGACTGAAGAGACAACCCATTGACACAGAGGGTGGTGTGTATATGGAATGGGCAGCTGGAGGAAGTGGTGGAGGCTGGTACAATTACAACATTTAAAAGGCATCTGGATGGGGACATGATTAAGGAGGATTTTGAAGGATGTGGATCAAATACTGGCGAATGGGTCATTAGATTAAGTTCGGATATCTGAACAGCCTGGACTGAAGGGTTTGGTTCTGTGCTCTGCAACTCCGTGACTCTATTACTACGTAGTCGGAATCAATTTCACAACACCCGAAATAATCTATTCACCCCTTATAGCCTGTTCTGAGCTGTGGCCTAACTATACATATTTCAGTGCAAGTTTCAGAAAGATTCCATCAGCTCTTTTAAAAAATTGAACATGCTTTCAGACTTTAACAATGTTTGTGAATATATCATTTTTGCTATTCTTAAAAGATCAGCGATTTCTCTCCCCTTCCCCCCACACTGCAACCTCCTCCATCCCCCCACCAGTCTCCCACGTAGAGTTAGCACCATCCATCTCCCTCATCTTCAAAAGGGCTTGAAACAGTGAGCAAAGAGGGCTTGAGGCACAAGAAAGGATGGAGGCTTTGGCAGTGAGAAGTGTGAGAGACAATGGAAAGGGTGGCAGAGGGTGAGGGCAGGGAATACAGGGGAGAATACAGAGAATGGGGGAGGGAGCAGAGGGTTGGGGGGAAGAGTCATTCAGCACAGGAACAGACCCTTCAGTCCAACTAGCCCATGCTGACTATGTTCTCAAACTAAACTAGCTCCATCTGCCAGTGTTTGGCCCATATCCCTCCAAACCTTTCCTAGTCACGTACTTATCCAAATGTCTTTTAAACATTGTAACTGTACCTGCATCTACCACTTCCTCTAGACATTCATTCCACACACAAACCACTCTGTGTAAAAAGAAAAATAGAGTCCCTCATGTCTCGTTGGAATCTTTCTCCTCTCACCCTAATCTTGAAACCGCCACCGAGGGAAATGACACCCACCATTAACGTCATCCATATCCTTCATGATTTTATCAACCTTAATAAGGTCACCCTCTCAACCTCCCATAGTCAAGTGAAAAAGTCCCAGTCTCTCCACCTAGATGTAGGCAGATTCATATCCTGTTATGATGTGTTCAATACTGGTGCAGGCTCAAAAGACCAAATAGCCTACCCCGCTCCCATTTTTCTCACTCTGTGTCCAGGACAGCAAGCGACTGAAGACAGAGGAGCAGGAATTATGCCATTCAGCCCATCAGGTCTGTTCATACCATTCAATCGTGTCTGATAAGTTTCTCAACCCCATTCTCCCACTCTCTTCCCGTAGCCCTCGATCCCCTTGATACTCAAGGACCTATCTGTCTCAGTCTTAAATATCCTCAGTGACCTGGCCTCTGCAGCCTTCTGCGGCATTAAATTCCATAGATTCACCGCTCTCTGGCTGAAGTACTTTCTCCTTATCTCTGTTCTAAAAGGCTTTCCCTTTACCCTTAGGCTGTGTCCTCAGGTCCTATTCCCTCCTACCAATGGAAACATCTTTCCAATGTCCACTGTATCCAATTGGATGTCACTTGAGTGTGAGCCTGTTAATCAGCATGAACCAGACCAGACCATTCAGGATGAGGTACAGCAAAGTGAAAATAGTGAAAATGGCGGTAGAGTGTTTGGAACTGGGGTGAGGTGGAGGAAAGGGAAATGAGGAGACTGTTGAAGTCCACATTGATGCCCTGGGGTTGAAGTGTTCTGAGGCGGAAGATGAGCCGTTTTTCCTCCAAGCGTCCGGGGGTGGGAGGTGTCGGGGGTGGGAGAGGGGAGTTGAAATGTTGGGCCACAGGGCGGTGCAGTTGATGGGTGCAGGTGTCCCAGAGATGTCCCCAAAAGCACTCTGCTAGGAGGCATCCAGTCTCCCCAATGTAGAGGAGACTGCATCGGGAGCAACGGATACAATAAATGATATTGGTGGATATGCAGGTAAAACTTTGATGGATGTGGAAGGCTCCTTAAGGGCCTTGGATGAAGGTGAGGGTGCAGGTTTTTCAATTCCTGCAGTGGCAGGGGAAGGTGCCAGGATGGGAGGGTGGGTTGTAGGGGGGCGTGGACCTGACCAGGTAGTCACGGAGGGAACGGTCTTTGCGGAAGGTGGAAAGGGGTGGGGAGGAAAATATATCCCTGGTGATGGGATCTTTTTGGAGGTGGCGGAAAAGTCAGCAGATGATTTGGTTTATGCGAAGGTTGGTAGGGTGGAAGGTGAGCACCAGGGGCGTTCTGTCCTTGTTACGGTTAGAGGTGTAGGGTCTGAGGGCAGAGGTGCGGGATGTGGACGAGATGCATTGGAGGGCATCTTTAACCATGTGGGAAGGGAAATTGTGGTTTCCAAGAACGAGGCCATCTGGTGTGTTCTGTGGTGGAAATAGTCATTCTGGGAGCAGATACGGCAGAGGAATTGGGAATACGGGATGGCATTTTTGCAGGAGGTAGAGTGGGAAGAGGTGTAATCCAGGTAGCTGTGGGAGTCGGTGGGTTTGAAAAAATGTCGGTGTCAAGTCAGTCGTCATTAATGGAGATGGAGAGGTCCAGGAAGGGGAGGAAGGTGTCAGAGATGATCCAGGTAAATTTAAGGTCAGGGTGGAATGTGTTCGTGAAGTTGATGAATTGCTCAACTTCCTCGCGGGAGCACGAGGTGGCGCCAATGCAGTCAATGTAAGCCTTTTAAATGTTGTAATTGTACCAGCCATCACCACTTCCTCTGGCAGCTCATTCTTTGCACGCACCCTCACCCTAAAACTATGACCCATCCAGGGAAAAGACCTTGTCTATTTACCCTATCATGCGCCTCCTGATTTTATAAAAGTTTGTAGGGTCACCCCTCAGCCTCTGGCGCTCGAGAGAAAATAGCCCTAGCCTCTTCAGCTCAAACCCTGACAACATCCTTGTCAATCTTTTCCTAACCCTTTCAAGTTTCACAACATCCTTCCTCTAGCAGAGAGACCAGAACTGCACACAACATTCCAAAAGTGGCCTAACCAATGTCTGGTGCAGCTACAACATAACTTCCCAACTCTTATAATTAGAGGATTGCGAAAGTTTTCAAAACCCACAAAAAAGAATGGAGAGACAAATAGATCTTTTGAGGGTCAGCTTGGAACATCAGGGCGGGGGGATGGGAATGAGGGAAGGAAGCTGAATGTGCTGGAGCCAAGGCGTAGGAAGAACAGAGCATGCAAAACCGGCTTGAAGCTGCAATGAGGAAAATTGCATGTGCTGTACTTACACCTGTTGCAGTTAGTGGTGGGAATCGGGTTCATTTTAAAGATCAAAACAGAAAACTATCTACCCCTCCGCCTTCCCAACATCGATTCTTCAGTTCCTCCTCACCCGGATAATTAAGACACATACCGGAGTTTGCGGAGTCTACTCCCTCCCTGGATTCACTCCAGTTGCTACAAGTGAACAATTTCGCCTCCTTCCATCTCTGTCTCCCTCCCAGGATGAAGAGTTGTCCAGAGGGAGGGAGATTCACTTTGACAGGTCGACTTCCGCGTTGTGACGTCATAAAGGAACCGGGGGGTGGGGGGCGAGGAAAAGTGACGGCAAAGGGGGCAGGGCAAGACCGACGGCGGGCCCCCGCGCTGCGGCTGGAGTGGCGGAGAACACACTTTCCAAAGCCCCCTCTCTCCAGTGTGGAAGCAGGCCACTCGGACTCACCGACCCTCTCACGGGTCACCCACCCACACCCATTGCTATACATTTAACCCAGAGTAATATACCTGATGCCGAATTTAGCATGACCAATCCACCCTAACCTGCACATCCCTGGGCACTATGGGTAATTTAGCATAGCCAATCCACTTTAACCTGGACAAAGTTTAAAATCACACAACTCCAGGCTGGAGAACAACAGGCTTCTTTGGAAAATGTAACTTTGAATGATTTGCGTTCAATTCCCGCTTCGAGCAATTGTCTGTGTGGTGTTTGCACATTCTCCCCGCGTCTGAACGGGTTTCCACCGGGTGTTCCGGTTTCCTCCCACAATTCAAAGATGTGCAGGTTAGGTGAATTGGCCATGCTAAATTGCCCCGTAGTAAGTGCATTAGTCAGGGGTGAATGTAGGGGAATGGGTCTGGGTGGGTTGCTCTTCGGAGCGTTGGTGTGGACTTTTTGGGCTGAAGGGCCCGTTCCCACACTGTTTGGAATAATTATATAAAATGCCCCCAATCCATTCGAGTGCCCGACGTTAGTTTTAATTGGGTAGTAGAAATCTGCAATAAGTATAATTGCTCGCTTCAGGACATCCAGACTTGAATTAATTTAGCAAACAAGTCACATTGGGCAACTATTAAAGACTCTGTTGGATTTCCCCTGGGTTGTGGACTCATGCAGAGACACAAACAACTTGCTTTGTAAACAGTGTTCGATTTGCAAATGGAACGGCTGACAGATATTGAGAGTTTGCACCGTTGGTTAAGCAGCGGTGTGTCATAGCCAGGATTTGTGAGGCTCAACTCCCTAATTTGGACTGTTCTGGAAAGTGTGTGCTTCGCTAGCCTTGGAAGGAAGGAAGGAATAAACAAAAGTGAAAAACAGATATGAAGCAAGTTGGAAAATGTTACAGAGAGACACACACACAGGTAGAAGTTTGCAGAAAAGTTAACACTTCATAATCTGATTTCAATGCACATTAGCCTGGGTATGGGACTGATATCACAGGGGCCTCAAAAAGGCCTCAATACTCAAACCAAAATGTGGGTGATCACTGCTGGACTGGTTTGTGTTCATTCTCTGCTGCTGCCTATTTCAGTTGATTGTGTACATTATTGTTAACACTCACAAACCTGGTGGCACCCAGATTTTTGGAAAGCAGCTAGGAAAAGATCTGAAGCGTGTTTAATTTGTAAACAAACAAGATGCATACTCTAAGAGGGATGCCCTGGGTTTGTTAACCACCTCCTTGCCTGGTCGGCCTTTTTAAATTGTCTACAACTTGCTTATATAGAATTACCTCGTGTACATTGTCATGGATATTGTCTAATAAGAGTAGATGAATCAAAACCATCCCAATGATGAAACAGCTGACACTGTATGTTGGACAAGTGGGAAATATTTGCATCAGTTAACCAAAGCACTTCAAAGTTTACTGTCATGGGTATGTCAAGTCGAAGACTTAGGACCAGGGCATTTTGGAGCCTGCTTCCTTGGGCAGAGAATTCCGCAGATAAACTACTCTCTGGGAAAAGCAGCAGCCCTCACTTCCTCCTCCTCATCTCTGTCCTAAACCTACTCCCCCAAAGCTCAAGGCCTAGTCTCAGCCACCAGCAGAAATGACTGGATAAGGTAGGGCTTCATCCTTGAAGTGCAATGAATTCCCACTTGCCCCCAAAATCCCTTAGTTGCTTGCTGTCTCACAAATAAAAGATTTCATTGTAACTTCTTCCGGTCCCAGTAAGGGCAAAACATCTTTGAAAGCTGCTCTGAAAGCCCTGTCTTCACAACCACACTTCTGCATTCACCGAATACAGTAAGAGTCATACACCACACAAACAGATCCTTCCACCCACCTCGTCGATGCCAACCATATATCCAAAATCAATTTGCCAGCATGTGGCCCATATTCCTCAACACCCTTCCTATTCATGTACCCATCCAGATGCCTCTTAAATGTTGTAATTATACCAGCCTCCACCACTTCCTGTCAGCTCGTTCCATACATGAAAAACCCTGAGAGAAAAAGTGGCCCCTCAGGTCCCTTTTAAATCTTTGCCCTCTCAGCTCAAACCTCTGCCTTCTAGTTTTGGACTCCTCTACCCGGAGGAAAAGACCTTGGCTATTCAACCTATCCATGCCCCTTATAAACTTCTATAATGTCACCCCTCAGCCTCTGACACTACAGGGAAAACAGCCCCAACTTATTCAACCTCTCCCTCTCGCTCAAACCCTCCAACTCTGACACCAGCCTTATAAACCTTTTCCAAATCCTTTCAAGTTTCACAACATCCTTCCATAGGATGGAGACCAGAATTACACACAATATTCCAAAAGTGGCCTAACCAATGTCCTGTGCAGCCACAATATGACCTCCCAACTCCTTCACTCAATGCTCTGACCAATAGAGAAAAGCATACCAAACATCATCTTCACGATCCTGTCTGCCTGCAACTCCACTTACAAGGAACTATGAACCTGCACTCCAAGGTCTATTTCTTCTGCAACACCTCCCCTGTGTAAGTCCTGCCTGCATTGCTTGACCAAAATGCAACACATCACATTTGTCCAAGTTCAACTCTCTCTGCCCCTCCTCGGCCCATCAGCCCATCCAATCAATTCTAAGTTATAGTGAACTTTCTTTCCTCTCTTATGCCTTAGAGGCTGAAGATCTCCATCGCACACACTCTCCCTCCATTTTCAATTTGCTGAACCTAATCCCTGCTGTACCTCATCCTGAAGGGTCTGGTTCATGCTGATTAACAGGGCCATACTTAGGGGAGATCTAACTGAAACATACAGAAGACTGAACAGCCTGGACAGAGTGGATGTTGGGTAGATGTTTCCATTAGTATGAGAAACTAAGACCCGAGGGCACACTTTTAGAGTAAAGGGAAGACTTTTTAGAATGGAGATAAGGAGAAACTTCTTCAGTCAGAGTGGCGAATCCATGGAATTCATTGGCACAGAAGACTGCAGAGGCCAGGTCACTGAGGATATTTAGACTGAGATAGCTAGGTTCTTGAGTATCGAGGGGGACAGGGAGAAAGCAGCAGAATGGTACTCAGATATTGATCAACTACGATTGAATGGTAAGAGCAGACCCGATGGGCTGAATAGCCCACTTTCTGCTCTTATGTCTGTGGTCTCTTGCTGTCCAGGACAAAGCATGAGAATTGGGAGCAGGAGTCGGCCATTTGGTCTTTCAAGCCTGCACCAGCATTGAACAGATCACAAATGGATACGGATCTCCCTACATCTAGGTGCAGAGGCTGGGACTTTTTTCACTGGAGCATTGGAGGTTGAGAGGTGTCCTTCGAGAGGTTTAAAGAATCATGAGGAATATAGGTGAGGTGAACGGCAGGTGTCATTTCAAGATGAGGGCGCAAACTTTTAAAGTGAGAGTAGAACGATTCTAAAGACATGAGGAGCACTTTTTTTCTTAAAATAAAAAGAGAGTGGTTTGTGTGTGGAATGAATGTCTAGAGGAAGTGGTGGATGCAGATACAGTTACAATGTTTAAAATACATTTTGATAAGTACGTGAATAAGAATGGTTCAGAGGGAAATGGGCCAAACACAGGCAGGTGGGATGAGTTTAGTCAGTCAGCATGGACTAGTTGGACTGAAGGGTGTGTTTCTATGTTGTACAGCTGTTACTGCTCTGTACTTAAAACTATTTTCTTGCCTTCCCCAATAACCATCCACTTCTTTGTTGTTCAAAAATCATGTGAACTCAGCCTTGAATATATTCAATGACCCCCTAACTGCAGGGAGACATCCCCACTTCTAAACTCAATTCCTCTTGCTAATATAACACTTGCCTTGCTGATTACTTGCTGCACCTGTCTGACTGGCATAGGAGGACGCTGAGGCCCCTTTGTACGTCCACACATCATTCCTAATGAAGGGCTCGTGCTCAAAACGTCAACTGACCTGCTGCTTGGCTGCTGCCTGACCTGCTGAGTTTTTTGGTGCCACACATTGCAACTCTGATCTCCAGCATTTGCAGTCCTCACTTTCTTCACCTCCCAATATACCACCATTTAAAAAATACACCTCATTTCTGCTTATTTTTCCCCCACAGTAAAGACTATAACTTCACCCTGTGGTACTGCATTTGCCATATGTTTGAGGCACAGACCGGGACCAGCTTTTCCAGAGTCTGTCCTCTTTCTGGATTCACTCCCTTTTTCAGTTGCTGCAAGTCAACAATTGGATCCCAGCATGAAAATAAAAGAAATAGAAAAGGGAGTGAGAGAAGAGTGTGCTGTTGGACAGAGGAAGGAAATTACAGTCTTGGATGAATCTCAGTCTTCATTCAGAGAAAGAGGAGCAGCAGCAGCTTCATAGGTTCATGGGTCAAGATTAGAAAAGCACAGCAGGTCAGGCAGCATCCAAGGAGCAGGAAAATCGACGTCTCAGATTCAGACAATAGGGCTGTTCTGAATGGTAGGAGGACCAGGCTCCTCCTTCCGGTGTTCCAGTGCTCCTCATTGGGCTGGCAAATTAAATTCATGCACCATTTTTACAGACAGATAGAAGCATGCGCAGTTTTTATTTGCAGACACCGGCGAACATGCGCAGCGCTTGCTGACACCAAGGGGCACGTGCAGTAGACTTTGTAGATATGCTGGTGTAACTGACAGATTCAACTGGCCAAATGCCAATACGAGGAAAAAAAGGTAGAGCCACAATTTTGTTTCACCTCCCCACCCCGACTCTACATAACCGCACATGCTCCTCGCTATTCTCCTTACCCTCACCTCTCATGATTTTTCAAATCTCAATAAGGTCATCCCTCAACCTCCTCCACTCCAGTGATAAAGTCCCAGCCACTCCCTATAACTCAAACCCTCCAGTCCTGGCAATGTCCAAGTAAATCATTACCGAACCATCTCTAATAGTATTCCTCCTATGACAGGGCGACCAGAACTGTACCCAGTACTCCAAAAAAAATAGATTCACCAACATCCTGTACAGCCTCAACATAGAACAAAGAAAATTTACAACCCAGGAACAGGCCCTTCAGCCCTTCAAGCCTAAGCCGATCCAAATCCCCTGTCTAAACCTATCGTGCAATTCCTGAATCTATATCCCTCTGCTCTCCACCTACTCATGCATCTGTCCAGATGCACTTTTTTAAAAAAAAGATATTTTTATTGAAAATTTAACGTTTTTACAAGTTTACAAATAAAAAAAACACAAGTACAAACATTAATATACAATTAAATCTTAAATAATAGCCAAAACCTGTCAAAGAAAAAGAAAAAGGCAAAACTCAACTAACTACTAATCTAACCCATAACTAACCAGAGTGTATGATCAAATAAATTACATTATTCAAGAGAAAACAAGGATAATATAGTAATTAAGTCGTGAAGTACATGCTTGGAATGAGTGAACATCAAGTCATAATAAAACCCGTATTCATGCGGGATTCCTCTCCCAAGGGGCCCCAGACCAGCCAGAACCGTTACCTCAACTAGATGAAAGTCCTTGATAGAATGGCCAAAATATCTGTATATATGAAATTCAAAAAGGGCTGCTATATGTTATAGAATAATTCAGTTTTTTGTTGCACCATATTTGTAAGGAAGTCAAGGGGAATATATTCCATGATTAATCTATGCCAATTTGGAAGTCCTGGAAGGCCCTCAGCCACCCAGTTTATTAAGATATTTTTCCTTGCACAGAAGGAGAAAATGGAAAATAATTTGCTCCCGTGCACATCCAAAGAAGGTAAGCTCGAGAAGCCCAGAAGAAGAGATACTGGATCTACTGTAATTTACGTTGCCAAGATGTCTGTCAGGGCGTTTACTACTTTGGTCCAGTATTTGAGGATCTTATGGCATGTCCACAAGCGGTGTGTAAGAATGCCCACCTCTGTTTTACATTTGGGACACATTGCAGATTCTCCTGCCCTAAAGTTTGCCAATCGTTCTGGTACCATATGGGCCCTATGAAATTTCTTTACCTGAATGGCCTGGGTTCTGTTACAAATGGAGATTGTTTTTGGCATTTTCCCAGATGTCATTCCACTGTTCTGTAGAAATTTCCAGCCCCAAATTCTGATCCCATGTTCTAAGCAGACGGTCCATATCTTCCGACATTTCATCACGTAATAAATGATAAACAGTGCTGACCGAGGGTACACCCATTGGCCACAACACTCTACGTTCTCTATCTGATTTATAGAGACTATCTAATAGCATAGCCTTCTTCTGTATGACGTCTCGAATTTGGAAGTATCGAAAGAGGTCTCCATTAGGTAATCCAAATTTCTGATGCAGCTATTCAAAAGACATCAGGACCCCTCCTCAAACAGATCCCCTAAACAGGAGATACCCCTGGATCTCCAGGATTTGAATATGGCATCTGTAAGCTCCAGTTGAAAACCCCATGCCCCCACTATCGGAGTATAGGGGGATGTTTTATGTGAATTACCCTCGTTTTGCCACATTATATTCCAAGCTTTAATTGTGTTTCGTACTGTAGGGTTTCTACAGTGGTTCGTGATGATTTACATTTTATCTAAAAATAAGAGGTTAATAAGAGGGCACTGTACTTGAGAAGCCTCGACGTCCATCTAGATTGATTGCAGATCAGACGAGACCCAATTGGCTATGTAGCTGAACAAGGAACTTAATTGAGACTTCCTAAAGTCTGGAAAATCCAGCCCTCTCCCCTTGCCTGTGGAAGCTGTAGCTTCCTTAACTTAATGAGAGGCCGTCTAGGATTCCAGATGAAAAAACCCAGCCAATGATACAGTTTACGCAGTGCCATACTCATCAGCATCACCGGAAGCATTCTCATAGGGTATAAGAGGGAGCAAGACATTCATTTTAATTAGGGCTATTCTACCTAGCCAGGAAATTGGAAGGCCTCCCCAGCGTTGAAGGTCCTGCCTTACCCTTTCCAATAGACGCACAAATTGGCTTTATACAGTTGGCCAAACACTGGGGTGATAAAAATGCCTAAGTGTAAGAAACCCCCCAGAGACCACCGAAAGGGGAAGTGGGATCCGTCCAATAAGTGGGACATATTAGTGAAGCCACCCATCGGCATGGCCTCCGATTTTGAAAACTTAATTTTGTAGCCTGAAAATGAACTAAATGTATTAATAACTTGGATGAAGAGAGGCATGGACATCAGAGGATTATTAAGAAAAAGGAGATCATAATCTGCGTATAGGGTAATTTTATGTTTACCTGCACCAACCCTCGGGGCCGTTATAGAACATAGAACATAGAAGAATACAGCGCAGTACAGGCCCTTCAGCCCTCGATGTTGCGCCGATCAAAGCCCACCTAACCTACACTAACCCATTATCCTCCATATACCTATCCAATGCCCGCTTAAATACCCATAAAGAGGGAGAGTCCACCACTGCTACTGGCAGGGCATTCCATGAAATTACGACTCGCTGAGTGAAGAACTTACCCCTAACATCAGTCCTATATCTACCCCCCCTTAATTTAAAGCTATGCCCCCTTGTAATAGCTGAAATATTAGCTATGCCCCCTTGTTATATTAGAGTAAGCCCATATCGCTTCCCGCCAGTGGCTCAATTATTAGCGTGAATAGCAATGGTGAGAGAGGACATCCCTGACGGCAGCCCCTATCCACACTGAAGCTATCCAAACCTAATCCATTGGTGATCACAACTGCTTTGGGATCATTATACAGTGTTGAGAGACATTTGGCAAATACGTTTCCAACCCTAAACCTTTCCAATGTATAGAACAGGTATGACCATTCAACCCTGTCGAATGCCTTCTCTGCGTCCAATGAGACTACTATTCCCGGTATTCTTTCCTGATGACAGACTTTATTCACATTCAAGACCCTTCTAATATTTTTAGATGATCCACGGCCCTTAATACATCCAGTCTGGTCCTCTTATGATATATGGCAGTACCCTCTCCAGCCTCAATGCTAATGTTTTAGAGAGAATTTAAAAATCTACAGTTAGCAAGGATATTGGTCTGTATCGTGCACAATCTTCTGGATCCTTTCCTTTTTTGAGAATAAGGGAGATATTCACCTCTTTCAGTAAAGGCAGGAGGCAGCCCTGACTATTTGTGTAGTTATATATGTCCATAAGTGGGCCAGCTAATACTCCTGTGAACTCTTTGTAAAATTCAACCTGAAAGCCCTCTGGGCCAGGTGCCTTACCGCTCTGAAGTTACCTGATTGCACCAAGTATTTCCTGGGTTGTTAGGGGAGCATTCAGGACCGATACCTATTCCGGGATTAAGTCCGGAAAGGCCAGGCTTTTAAAAAAGGACTGCATCCTCCTGGCTCTATCTTTACAATCCTGTGATCAGAATAAAACTTTCTGAAGATTGTGTTGATCCCTTTATGATGTGAATCAGAGTACCAGCACTTTCCCTGATAGCTGTGATAGTTTGAGGGGCCCTTTTGTTTTCCTTGCAAGAAATGCTAAGTATCTACCAGGTTTATCACTAAATTCATATAATCTTTTTTTTGCAAATAACATTTCCCTCTTTGCCGTTTGAGTGAAGGCGGTATTCAGAGCTGTCCTAAGGGTCATAATACTTTGTAATTTGGCAATAGAAGGTCTGTCAGCGTATGCTGTTTCAGCTGCTTTTAAGCGAGCCTCAAGTAGACGCTGTTGTTTTCCCTTTAATTTTTTCCGGGTCACCGAGTATGAAATGATCACAACTCTCGCATAAGCTTCAATAGTCTCCCACATCATTGATGGGTTACTAGCTGTACCTGAATTAATTTCCAAGAAAGCTTTAATTCTTGAGAAAAATATTTTGCAAATTTACTATCCTTCATGAAGAAGGAATCCATACGCCAATGTCAGGAAGATGCCTCATTGTTCCTAGCCTTGATTTCCATGCACACAGCAGCGTGATCAGAAATGATCATATCACCTATTTTACAGGACGATATGGAATTTTAAAAAGTCGAGGGGATAAAAAACATGTCAATTCTCGTGTGACATTTATGTGGATTAGAGTAAAAAGAGAAATCTCTGCCTTGCGGGTGGAGGAACCTCCACACATCTATTAATTCTAATTCTTGATTCAAATTCGCCAATTGTCTAAATCTGGGGGATACACCTGCAGTATTCTTGGGTATCCTGTCTATTTCCAGCTCCATAATGCAATTAAAGTCTCCCCCTATAATTGTATGATGAGCACAGAGAGCCATCAGTTTGGAGAAGGCTTCCGTTATAAATTTGAAAGGATGCGCCGGGGGACAATACTGGTTTAAAATCCCATATTCCTCTCCATTTATAAGGGCTTTAATTAGTATATATCATCCAGATTCATCTTTTATCTGACTTAGGATTTTGAAAGGGAGATTCTTCCAAATAAGAATGACTACTCCCCTACATTTTGAGCTGAAGGAAGAAAAGAAGGCCTGATCAAATCCACCCTGTTGTAATTTTAAATCTCCTTTATCCAATAAATGGGTCTCCTGTAGAAGAGCTATATGAACCCTTTCTTTTTTGAGGTTTGATAATATTTTCTTCCTTTTGATTGGAGAATTACTCCCCTTGGCATTCCAGGTGCATTATTTAAGCGAATGACTCACCATAATCATCCAGGCAAGTCCAAGACCCCCTGGGAGGAGAAACACCATCCAAAACGCACCTGGGCAGTACGGTGGCACAGTGGTTAGCACTGTTGCCTCACAGCGCTAGAGACCCAGGTCAATTCCCGCCTCAGGCGACTGACTGTGTGGAGTTTGCACGTTCTCCATGTCTGCGTGGATTTCCTGCGGGTGCTCCGGTTTCCTCCCACAGTCCAAAGATGTGCAAGTCAGGTGAATTGGCCATGCTAAATTGCCCGTGTTAGGCAAGGGGTAAATGTAGGGGTATGGGTGGGTTGCACTTTGGTGGGTCGGTATGGACTTGTTGGGCCGAAGGGCCTGTTTCCACACTGTAATGTAATCTAATCTAAAAGATTAGACCATAGAAAATTCACAAAAATTGAGATTCTTTATTACACTCACACCAATAAAAAAAAAACTATTTCTAAATAAAACAATATAACATATTTAAATGGAGATTTTTCCCGTTTCCGGGGGAATCACTTCCTTTCCGAAAACCAATCATATCCTCTCCCGACCAGTGCCCCACCCTCGACCAAGGCACCCCATAATAAAGTGAAGAAAATTCAAGTGTACGACCAAGCTAAAGTTAACAATGAGTCCCCTACCCTCCTCCCCCTCCCCACCCACACATCAACACCTAGATATATTTGGTGATATTAATACAACATATAAACATATAAAACTATAAAATTACAGTCTCAGCAGATAATAATTAATTATGGTAATACAAAATAACAGGGGAAATAACCCCGTTTTAAGAGAAAAAATAAGACAAAACAGAGACCCCTCCTCACCTAAATCTACTAGACCACCCGGCCTATATATATTTACAAAAAAAGGAGAAAATCGCAGAGTGGAGAACAAATAAGCACCCCCTCCCTACTTCCCGGAGATAATATTAAGCAATAAAGTAATAAAAGAGAAAAAAAAGGGAGAACCAGAGAAGGGGGAGGGCAGAACAACATCATTCACCACACGAGTTAAATCTTACAATTTATCTAAGAGACTCCAAAAATTCTTTGGCCTTCTCCGGCGATCCGAAGTTATACATGGACCCTTCATGGCTAAAACGAAGCGTCGCTGGGTAGCACAGGGAGTACTGAATGTTTAAATCCCTTAAACGCCCTCCTCTTTTGGACCAGAGCCAGGGAAAAGTCTTGAAACAGCATAATCTTGGATCCTATGTAAATCATGGCTTGGGGATCTTTCCCAAGATTTCTGGAAGCTTCCAGGAGCATCTGCTTCTCCTAAAAGCACTGCAGCCGGAACAGGACCGGGTGGGGGCGCTGGTCCAAGCCGGTGGGCCCATTCTACCCTGACCTGGCCTGATCCACCCTCCAGATTCAATAACTGCGGAAGCCACTGCTCCAGAAACGTTGTTAGCGGGCCTTCCTCTTCCCATTTGGGAAGGCCCAGCAAACGAATATTTTCTCGACCACCTCGATTTTCGAGGTATTTGATGTGATCTTCCAAGGCCCGGACTCACTGTTCGAGAGTCCAGACCCGACCCACGGCTGATTCTGCAGCAGCCTGGGAGGTCGCAGCCTTTAGCTCCACCCCTCCGACTTGATGTTCGATTCTTTCAATATCTTGGTCGTGCTTCTGCAGCGCGACCGAGGGCGACTCCCACCTGCTCCTGGACGCTATGAAGGTGTCGATCTTCTCTTCAAGCTAAGAAATCACTGCAACAAGGCTCGCCACCATAGTTAAGGCCCCTGGGGCAGCTGCAGACGCCTCTGCTGCAGCTGGGGAAGGGTTCCTATGTGGTGCGAGCTGCGGGCATTCTTTCCTTTAGTCATTTTAACAGGGCACTAAACTGCTCAAGTTTGGTGCAAAATAACTAGTGTATTTAAATAAAAGCTATTTTAAATGATTTGGCAGGTGTGGTGGAGGCAGGCAGCCCACTTTGCCTGAGTCTTGGACAGAGCACTACAGACTCAGACTTGCTGGGTCGCCACCATCTCCCCCGCCCAGATGCACTTTAAATGAATCTAACATCCCTGCCTCTACTTTTCCTGACAATGCATTCCAGATATCTATCACCGTCTGAGTAAAGTACTTTCTGTGTGCATCTCCAACATGATGTCCCAACTCCTGTACTCAGCATGTGAACAATGAAGGCAAGTGTGCGAAACACCTTCTTCACCCCTGTCTACCAGTGATGTAACTTTCAAGATCAATGAACCTGAACACCTCCGGGTCTCTGTTCTACAACACGACCCAGGGTCCTACCATTACCTGTTCAAGTCTTGCCCGTCTTTATTTTAGCAAAATGTAACCCCTCACTTCTATCCATACCTCTGTCATACATGTGGTCTCTCAGACATACACATACACCACGCCCTCAACACACTCACCCTCTCACAGGCTCATACTCCATCACAATCACAATTTATCAAGCATGCACACATGCAAATACACTCACCAACGCGTAGTCTTATACACAAACTCACATGCACACACACACACTTTCCGGATGAAGGGCTTTTCCCTGAAACGCCGATTTTCCTGCTCCTCGGATGCTGCCTGACTTGCTGTGCTTTTCCAGAACCACTCTAATCTAGACTATTCCATAGATTCATGACCCTCTGGGAAAAGCAGTTCCTCCTCATCTCTGTCTGAAAGCTACTCCCTCTAACCTTGAGGCCTAGTCTCACCCAGCAGCAGAAATGACCAGATAGGGTAGGGCTTCATCCCCACAGTGCAATGACATTGAGAAGATGTTTCCATTGGTAGGAGAGACTAGGACCAGAGGGCACAACTTTAAGAATAAAGGGAAGACCTTTAGGAACAGAGATGAGCGACGTTGCCTTTTCTGCCGACAGCGAGGAGCATGGACCATGTGTTGGTGACACCAGCGAGCAGGCGTGCTGTTGTTCACACCATGGAACAGACATTATGTCGTGATGCTGGTGTTATTGACAGATTTTAAGTGTTTAAATGCCAATAGGAAAAATAAAGGGTAGTGCCACAGTTCTTTTTCCCCATGTGGCTCAACATTTTATAGCTTTTGCATTTTGTCTGGCTGCTCAACTTTTTTAATGTCCTTTCCTCAGTGTTGGGGTGAGGTTCACAACAAGAGGGCATAGGTTTAGGGTGAGAGCAGAAAGATATTAAAGGTACCTAAGGGGCATCTTTTCCATGTAGAGGGTGGTGCATGTATGGAATGAACTGCCAGAGGAAGTAGTGGAGGTCAGTATAATTACAGCATTTAAAACACATCTGAATGGATAGATGAATAGGAAGGGATTAGTGGGATATGAGCAAAGTGCTGGCAAATGGGACTAGATTAATGCAGGGTATCTGGTTGGCGTGGACAGGTTGGACCGAATGGGTCTGTTTCCATGCTGTACATCTCTATGACTCTAAATAATAAAAAGTATATTTTGACAAATAACAAACTATATCCATGTTAACAAGGTTTAGTGCACCACATACTTTACTAACCATTCTCAACAGGTCCTGCCCCTTCAATGACTGAGGAACATAGACATGCTGGGGCATAATCTCCTTCACTAGTATTTACACACTCCCCTAGGGAATTGCACAAGTAACAGCAAAGAGTAAACAGCACAAGGATTAAACAAACAGTGAGGGGGTAAACAGCACAAGGATTAAACAAACAGTGAGGGGTAAACAGCACAAGGATTAAACAAACAGTGAGGGGGTAAACAGCACAAGCCCCAGTAAAAGCAGATGGAAAGTGAGTGTATAATGTCACTATGACAGGACAGGCCCCACATTCCTTCCCCTCCGTCCCCCCCCCCAACCTGCCTCACCTTTCACCTCCCGGGCCCAGTACCTTCCAGGTGGCCCCAGAGTTGACACAGGGGCCGCCCCACGACCAGTAGAACTCCACCACCCAGGCGGCCGACGGGTTCCCAAACAGGCCCTTAACCCCATCCGCCTCCAGAATGGTCACCGGCTCCTACCTGCTGTACAGCCGGGCGGTGTGGCCGTGACACAGCAGCTGCACCAGGAAGGCGGCGGTGCCCAGTGACGGGTGTCTGCCCCGGGCCGCGCGGCGCCATTTTCCTAACGGCCGCCCCTTCCCCGCTCGAGCGACTTCTCCTCCCAACCGCCTTCACCCCCGCGTGACGTCAGCTCAGGGGGGTGGGCGGGGCCGGGGAGCCTCACCGTCACCAAGCAACAGACACCTCGCGCTACAACTGCTCATTCACAAAAACAAACTCTCCTGTCTCGCTCTGCAGCTGCAGGGGGGACACTGCCACGTTTCGAGGAGCCCTGTCTACATTGGGAAAGCTCACGGCTCAATTTAAACAGATATCCCGACATATAACGGAACGGCGTCATATCTAAAGGGGGCAATCTGCATTTTAAACGGACGTGGACATTTTAATGGGTATTTCTGCAAATAAAGAGGTTTAAATGGACGAGATTACATTTCAAAGGGATGTGGGCACATTCAAAGGGATATCTTAATATGTAAAGTGACGCAGTTATATCTAAATGAATCTACCATTGGTGGGTCCACATGGGGGAGATATCGTTCAGTTGCCCGAAGTGCTGGAAGGCCTTCAGCAATTCCTCAGCCATGCTGAGGTACCAGTCCGTTCACACCGGGGAGAAGACGTTCTCCTGCCCGAGTGTGGGAAGTGCTTTACCCGCTCCTCCACACTGCTGAAGCAGCAGCTGGTCCACACGGGTGGGGGAGGGGGAGGCCATTCTGATGCCCTGAGTGCGGGAAGGCCTTCAGCAATTCCTCCACCCTGCTGAAGCACCAGTGTGTCCACACTGGGGAGAGACCCTTCAGCTGGCCCGAGTGTGGGAAGAGGTTCATGTTTTCCTGCAACTTGCGGAACCACCAGCGGGGGCACCATCGCTCCCAGCAATCAGATCCCACCAGTGACGCTGCCTTCGGTCACCGCCCAGGACTGAATCCACTGCCAGTTCTGACAGTGGGTGCAGTGGGAGAGTAGTTGGGCTGTTATTGTTTTCTGCTGGAATGCAATTGCCCCCCCTACACCCCACAAAACCAACCCCATGGTTGCTCAGGGTTAGCACTGCTGCCTCATGGCATCAGGAACTCAGGAATAATTCCACCCTTGGGGGTCTGTGTGCAATTTATGAAGGGTAGGAAAATGGATCTGAGTGGGTTAGTCTTCGGAAGATCAGTGCAGATGTGTTCGGCTGAAGGACCTGTTTTTCCACATTGTAGGAGTTCTACGATCCTATGAGCTTTGCTTTCAGGGGACACTGCTGCTCATTGAGCCAGGGACTGCACATTGCCAATGAAATGATCTAGAGAAACCTAAGACCGCAAGAACATCAGAGCAGATGTTAGACCAATGAGCCGGACGAGTCTACTCTGCCATTAGTTAGAGACAAAAGTAGTGCAGATGGGATTAGCTACAGTGTGGAAACAGGCCATTCATCCCAACAAGTCCACATCGAACCCTCCGAAGAGTAACCCATCCAGACCCATTTCCCTCTGACTAATGTACCTAACTCTATGGGCAATTAAGCATGGCCCATCCACATGACCTGCACATCTTTGGTTTATGGAAGAAAACAGGATCATCCAGAGAAAACCCACGCAGACACTGGGAGAATGTGCAAACTCCTCACAGACAGCCACCCAAGGCTGGAATAAAACCTGGGTCCCTGGCTCTGTGAGGCTGAGCCACTACATGTTGCAACCCGAAGTTGGTAAGCAGGAGGTTGGGAGAACACAGCAAGCCAGGCAGCACCAGGATGTGGAGTAGTCAGCGTTTTGGGTCTTAACCCTTCTTCAGGACTGAAACATTGACTTCTCTGTGAGAAACGATTTACGGAAATGTTGTTGGGGGTTGGAGGATTTGAGCTACAGGGAGAGGCTGAATAGGCTGGGGCTGTTTTCACTGGAGCATCGGAGGCAGCAGAGTGATCTAATTGAGGTTACAAAATCATGAGGGGCATGTACAGGGTAATAGACAAGGTCTTTTCCCTGGGCTGGGGGAGTCCAGAACTCGAGGGCATAGGTTTAGGGTAAAAGGCGAAATGTATAAAAAGGGACAACTTCTTCATGCAGAGGGTGGTACTTATATGAAATGAGCTGCCACAGGATATGGGTCAGGTGTTGTCAAATGGGACTAGATTAATTTAGGATATCAGGTCAGCATGGACAAGTTGGACCAAAGGGTCTGTTTCCATGCTGTACGTGTCTCTGACTACTAGTCCTGATGTAAGTTTAAAATAGAGTCCAAGTAACTTTGAATAGTTCAATCTTGTTGAGCTCACCTCCTCAAAAGTTTCAGATGCTGAGTTGGACAAAGTATCCCATCAAGTTCAACACAAACCCAGAGTTGAAGAAGTCAGAAGTCAGAACACCAAGGGGACCAAAACTGATCACAATATTCCAGGTACGGCCTCATCAACGTCCTGTATAACTACAACATAACTTGCCAACATCTGTACTCAATTCCCTAACCAATGAAGGTCAGTGTGCTGAAACCTCTCTTCACTGCCTTGTGTACCGATGTTGTCAGAGATATAGGACCTACATGAAACTGATACACAATCCAGCTGCTGAGAGCCCAGAAGCAGAGTAGTGCTGCGTGAGTGTGCTAGGCTTTAGATTTTGACACCACCTCCCCACACTTCTGGAGACCTCAGGTCTGTAGCTTGCCTTCTTATCCTTGAGGGTTTTCCACCTGTTTGAAACAGCCTGTCCTGCAATTAACCCCTTTACGCCAAGGCTTTCCTTCTACAGGCAGAATTAATTGTCCTTCTGTCACACAGTTATTAAACACCATTATCTCATCTGTCCAAAGGAACAGCTCATTGTTTTGCCTCCTCCTGCCCAGCGATAGTTAATGTATGTTATTTGTTAACTCCCTTGTAGCAGTTTCTCATTGGCCCTTTCGTTTCTTGGTCCAGAAAGAGTTATTGCAGACTCATGAAGTTATCAAAGTTCTGGAGTTTACAGGATCACACCACATTCCTCTCTGCCTCCCCCAGGAATAACGATTGCTCCTGAGATACTCACAGTTCCTGACGTTCCTTGATATCCCCAAATACAATCCATATGTCAGGAAATCACTGGTGCTGCCCTGACATAGATAGTCATTGTTGGAACAGAAGATTATGGGGAGAAAATGCAGAAATCCGAAATGCAAAGAGACTTGGGAGTTCAAGTCCAGGATTTTCTCAAAGTAAACTTGCAGGTTGAATTGCACTTTCCCCTGCAAGTGCCGAATGTGTGACGCCAGCCCATTTACCTGCTCCCTCCTCGCTATCCAAGGGGCCAAACTTACCTTCCAGGTGAAGCAGCACTTTACCTGCACTACCCGCAATCCAGTCTACTGCATTTGCTGCTCACAATATGGGCTCATCTACATTGGGGAAAACGAACCGTAAACTGGGAGACTGCTGCACAGAACATCTACGTTCTGCCTGCAAAAAAGACCCTGAGCTTCCAGTTGCCTGCCAATTCCACACCCCACCCTGTTCCCTGGCCAACATCTCTGTCTTAGGTTTGCTGTTGTGTTCCAGCGAAGCTCAGCACCAGCAGAACGAAGAGCACCGAATATTACACTTGGGGACATTGCATCCCTCCGGTCCCAATATCGAATTCAATAATTCTAGGGCCTGAACTCCATGGTATCCTCGTCCCTGCCGCACACGCCAAGCCTTGTTATCACATAGTCTGTCATTCCACACTACTTAACCACGAACAGTGTCCATTAACAGTTATTCACCCCCACCCCCCACCCCCCAACTCCACGCAGATCGTTATCAACTCCTTTTTCTGTCCAACAGTTCTTCCTTCGCTTTGGGCTCTGTCCTGATCTTCCCTTCCTCCCACAATAAACCGACATTTTCCCAATCACCATCAGTTCTGTGGAAGGGTCACCGGCAACTCCTGTTTTTTGTTCCTGATATACAGCATCCGCAGTTCTTTCAGATTTTTATTGAGAGAGAGTTGGAAATTGTTTCGAGAGACAGAAGGAGAAGGGGGAGAAACAGAACAGACATGAACGGAAAATCATTGTAGTGCGATCACTTCCCTTAAGCATGAATAGAGCGCCTGGGTCGTCCGTGAGCTTGTGGCGCAACGGTAGCGCGTCTGACTCCAGATCAGAAGGTTGCGTGTTCAAATCACGTCAGGCTCACTGCAATCAGCGTCTAACATCTCAAATGAAGAAAGGAATACGTCGTATATCAGTTGTATCAAAAGTTCTTTGCGGAAACTTTCGATCACACGTGAATCTTTGCTGTCAGTTTGATTTGTGAACACTGTGTCGGGGAGGTGAGGTGGTGTGCCCAATGTGCGAAGTAGGAAGCTCCACGCAATGTGCGAAGTCGAACACAAACTGTTCATCACGGGATTTAAACGCACAGTCGCTTCGTTCAGTTGGTGACCGCGGGGTGTGAATAACATGATACCGATTTTTTTACAACATAATCTAGAGATTGCCATCCAGGTTTTAGTCACATCACACTGCCACGTAATGATGTTATGGCCTCAGTAAACTATAATAACGTGAAGATCGCTGGGATGATTTTCTACATCCGACTGCAATATAAACACAGATCATTGTTTCCAGTTTTGGTGGAACAAAAGACATCATATTGATGGAAAATTACAGTTAGTGCAAACACAGCTAGCCATCGATAAATATTAATCCTGTTCACTTCAATGGCCAAATTTCAATTCAGGAACCAAGTGCACTCGGCTGCTTGTAACATAGACAACATGACAAAATGGCTCATAGGAGGAGAAATGGGACATTGAGGAGAAGTGAAATGTTTGCTTTTGGTCACCTTCACAATTGTGAGAAAAACAGGTTGAAAGGATTCTTAAAAGGTGTCTGAAGGAGTGGTGAGGCATAACACTTCAGACAGTGCAAAGGGGAAGACCACTTTCTAGTGGAAGAAAAAGACATTCCTTATTTCTGAAAGAACTGGGAAACCGAAGAGGGGATGAAATCTGACTTGGGAGCTGTTTCCTATTTGTTGAGGATGTTGCTTCATCACAGTCTTGGTTTAGACCATAAGCTCTTCATCAGGAATAAAGGGTGGCCCAAGGGTGCTGAGAGATAAATGGGAAGGAAGTGAGGCTGGAGGGAAGGCAGCTGGGAGTGCAATAGGTAGATGGAGGTAGGGATTGATGGTGATCGGTCAGAGATGAGGGTGGAGCAAATAGGTGAGAAGCAAGGTGGACAGGTATGACAGGTCAAGAGGTTGGTGTCGAATTGGAAGGTTGGATCTGGGACAAGGTGGGGGAGAGGAAATAAGGAAACTGATGAAATCTGCATTGATACCATGTAGTTGGAGGGTCCTAAAGCAGAAGTTGAGGTGTTTTTCTTACAAGTGTCGGGTAGCAAGAGGTTGGCAGTGGAGGAGGCCCAGGACTTGCATGTCCTTGGTGGAATGGGAGGGGGAGTTAAAGTGGTAAAAACAATGACTGCAGATGCTGAAAACCAAATACTGGAAGAGTGGTGCTGGAAGAGCACAGCAGTTCAGGCAGCATCCAACGAGCAGTGAAATCGACGTTTTGGGCAAAAGCCCTTCATCAGGAATAAGGCAGTGAGCCTGAAGCGTGGAGAGATAAGCTAGAGGAGGGTGGGATAAAGTGTTTAGCCACAGGGCGGTGTGTCGGTTAGAATTAGAGTCCAAGAGTTGTTCCCTGAAATATTCGGTTAGTTGGCATCCAGTTTCCCCAATGTGGTTGAGACCATATTGCGAGCAATGGACATAATCTTATTAATACATTGCATAAGCTTAGCCTGCCAGAATTATTTTCTTTTATTAAATTAAAGAAAATTTTTATTCAATTGGATGACTGCATGAAACGGTTTGTTGGTGAGATTTGATTCATCACTCCCAAATGAGACGATGCCATGAATATCAGTGAACTGCTCTTTTTGTTAAAAACCACAAGTTCTTGATTTATTTTCACAACTTACTGGTATTCACACGTGCACATTCAATGTCAAACTCTGACATCAGAAATTAAATTACAGCATTAATTTTGACTTGAGCTATTCGAACAAACAAATTAATATCACACAGTGAATCGCAAGTCTGATTAATCTGAAATTAAATTTGACCAAAAAAATATAAAATCAAGATGGGAGATAAGAAATGGGGGAAGGGCAGAAGGCGAGAAATGCAGCATCATAGAAAGTGCTCCCCCAGAAAGTGCATTTTACCAACCACCACTGCTAAATATAAACACTCTGATATGATCCTTCGGTTTTAATGTAAACCATAGCCCCATACAGTAGGTACCATTTAAATGAGTTAAAAATACAAGCATTGAGCAAATCCAGCTTCCAGCCTTACCCCCCACCCCCCACCCCCCACCTCGCTTCTTTGAGCTTGGACCATCCTCCAGCGCCGGGGGGTTGTTGAACTCCTGGGCTCCAGCGGCCACGCCTCCACTGAAGAAGCTTTGGGAAACAGATGCAAAGGCAAGATGCAGAACAGAGAACCTTTGTATATGAAAGTAGCTTACAGAGACATTGAGCAATAGAATCACATGGTTTTTACCCATCGACCTCTGGGTTATCTACCCAGCACACTCACGCAGCAATTCTCTACTTCTGTGCTCCCAGCAGCTGGACCGTGGATCAGTTTAAAGTAGGTCCTATATCTCTGTTTACATCGGTACATAAGGCAGTGAAGAAAGGTTTCAGCACACTGGCCTTCATCAGTTAGGGAACTGAGTACAGATGTTGGCAAGTTATGTTGTCGTTATACAGGACGTTGATGAGGCTGCACCTGGAATATTGTGATCAGTTTTGGTCCCCTTGGTGTTCCGACTTCTGACTTCTTCAACTCTGGGTTTGTGTTGAACTTGATGGGATATTTTGTCCAACTCAGTATGTTTAAACAGTATCTCTCAGAGGGATTCATCTGAATCTTTTCAGGAGGTGAGCTCAACAAGATTGAACTATTCAAAGTTACTTGGACTCTATTTTAAACTTACATCAGGGCCAGTAGTCAGAGACACGTACAGCATGAAAACAGACCCTTCGGTCCAACTTGTCCATGCTGACCTGATATCCTATATTAACCTACTCCCATTTGACAGCACCTGACCCATATACTCTGGCAGCTCATTTCATATATTTACCACTCTCTGCATGAAGAAGTTGTCCCTTTAATTTGTTTCGCCTCTTACCCTAAACTTGTGCCCTCTAGTTCTGGACTCCCCTACCCAAGGAAAGGACATTGTCTATTACACTGTCAATGCCCCTCATGATTTTATAACCGCTATTAGATCCCTTCTCTGCCTCCAATGCTCCAGTGAAAACAACCCCACGCTCTTCAGCCGCTCCCTGCAGCTGAAACCCTCCAACCCCCAGCAACATTCATGTAAATCTTTTCTCATAAATAAGTCACTCTTTCAGTCATGAAGAAGGGTTAATACCCAAAACGCTGACTACTCCACATCCTGGTGCTGCCTGGCTTGCTGTATTCTCCCAACCTCCTGCTTGCCAACTTCGGGTTGCAATATGTAGTGGCTCAGTGATTACCACTGCAGCCTCACAGCGCCAGGGACCCAGATTTGATTCCAGCCTTGGGTGGCTGTCTGTGAGGAATTTGCACTTTCCCCCAATGTCTGAGTGAGTTTTCTCTGGGTGGTCCTGTTTTCTTCCATAAACCAAAGATGTGCAGGTCATGTGGATGGGCCATGCTGAATTGCCCATAGAGTTAGGTACATTAGTCAGAGGGAAATGGGTCTGGATGGGTTACTCTTCGGGGGGTTAGTGTGGACTTGTTGGGACAAATGGCCTGTTTCCACACTGTAGCTAATCTCATCCAATACATTTGTTACTAACGAATGGCAGAGTAAGCCAAACTTCTTCTCCGATGTTCTTGCGGTCTTAGGTTTCTCTGGATCATTTCATTGGCAATGTGCAGTCCCGGGCTCAGTGAGCAACAGTGTCCACTGAAGGCAAAGCTCATAGAATCATAGAACCCCCACAATGTGGAAACAGGTCCTTCAGCCAAACAGATCTGCACTGATCTTCGGAAAACTAACCCACTCAGATCCATTTTCCTATCCTCCATAACTTGCACACAGACTCCCAAGGGTGGAATTATTCCTGAGTTCCTGGTGCCATGAGGCAGCAGTGCTAACCCTGAGCCACCATGGAGTTGTGATTGTGGGGTGTCGGGAAGGCAATTGCAGTCCAGCAGAAGACTAAAACAGCCCACCGACTCTCCCACTGCACCCACTGTCAGAAATGGCAGGAGGTTCAGACCTGGGAGGTGACTGAAGGCATCATCACTGGTAGGATCTGATTGCTGGGAGCGCTGGTGCCCCCGCTGGTGCTTCCACTAGTTGTAGGAAAACATGAACCTCTTCCCACACTCGGTCCAGCTGGAGGGCATCTCCCAGGTGTGGGCACATTGGTGTTTCAGTAGGGCAGAGGAATTGCTGAAGGCCTTCCCACACTTAGGGCAGTAGAATGGCCTCCCCTCCGCCGCCACTGTCCCCCCCCCCTCCCCCCCAACACGCCCGTGTGGTCCAGCTGGTGATTCAGCAGTGTGGATGAGCAGGTAAAGACCTTCCCACATTCGGGGCAGGAGAACAGGAGAATGGCTTCTCCCCGGTGTGGATAGACTGGTGCTTCAGCAGGGCCGAGGAATTGCTGAAGGCCTTCCTGCACATAGGGCAACTGAACGACCTCTCTACCATTTGGACACACCAATGGGCCAGTACGTCGGAGGAAAGAGCAATGCCCCTCCTGCAGTTGGGGCAGAAGAACGGCCTCTCAGTGTGGACCCACTGGTGTCTCAACAGATGGGAAGAACTGCTGAAGGCCATCTCGCACTTGGGGCCGGAGAACAGCCTTCCCCGGTGTGGGCCAACTGGTCCGTCAGCAGGGCAGAGGAATCACTGAAGGCCTTCCCACATTCAGGGCAGTAGAGGGGCCTCTTACTCTCTGTGGACCCATTGGTGCTTCAGAACCCTTTCAAATTTCATAATATCCTTCTGATTGGAGGGACACCAGAATTGCACACAATATTCTAAAAGTGGTCTCACAAATGTCCTATACAGCCACAACATAACTTCGCAACTCCAATTCAGGCAGCATCCAAGCAGCTTCGAAATCGACGTTTCGGGCAAAAGCCCTTTGTCAGAAATAAAGGCAGTGAGCCTGAAGCATGGACAGATAAGCTTATCTCTCCATGCTTCAGGCTCACTGCCTTTATTCCTGACGAAGGGCTTTTGCCTGAAACGTCGATTTCAAAACTACTTGGATGCTGCCTGAACTGCTGTGCTCTTCCAGCACCACTAATCCAGAATCTGGTTTCCAGCATCTGCAGTCATTGTTTTTACCTTCCCAACTCCAATACTCAGTCAGAGGATTGGGAACGCTTTCAAAACCCACAAAAAACAAACAGGAAAGAATGGAGGGACAAACCGAATTTTTGAGAGTGAGCTTGGAAGCATCACTGGGAAATCGGCGGAATGGGTTTATTGGGGACGCGTTCTCCTTAAATACACTATATACGTATTTCTCTTGTGGTCTTCGTAGTTTCTCTGTGCTGCAGTGTGTCGTGGCTCGTTGAAATAATGTCCTGATGCAGCTTCGTTTGTGGGTGTTGGGATGATTGCTTCTGTGGTTAAGTATTTGGTTTGTGTGTGTTGTTTTTCTGTAGATGCCAGTTTGAAGTTCCACATTGACTGTTCGCTCTACTGTGACATCGAAGAATGCTGTTTATTGTTGTTCTCCTCTTTTTCAAACTAGGAGCCCCCCTCAGGCCATAGTCTCACTACTTGGAACACCAATATACAGACTAGTCAAAGGCCTCCACTGAGGACTAAAACACCAAGTCGAAGATTCATGCCACTCCATTTACTCCATCCAAGAATTCCCAAACACCAAAGACACGAAGATAGAAGAGGATGGAATAATGTTGTCCTTTGACATAACAGCCCTGTTCACATCCATTAACATCAACGTGGCCAAAGAAAACTGAAGACACTACTCGAAGAACTAAAGACAAAAACACAGAACCAACTTCAGCAGCAAAGATAACACTGTCAACCTCGTGGAACTGTGCCTTATCACCCACTTCATATTCAGTAACAAGCCCTACAAACAAAACAACGAAACGCCCATGAAACACTTCTGTCATCAAAAAATGAAACAAATTAGAGGAAACCTACAACACCATCAACAATCTCCTTCCTGGCATAAAATTCACAAAAGAGGAGAACAACAACAAAGTGCCATTTCTAGATGTCACAGTAGACCGAACAGTCAATGATAAATTCAAAACAGCCTCTGCAGGAAAGCAACACACGCGAACCAAGTACTTAGCTACAGAAGTAATCATCCCTACACATACAAACAAATCTGAACGAGGGTACGATTCCAACGAACCACAACACAGTGCAGCACCCAGTGACTCCGAAGACCAATAAGTAAATCTACAGCGCATTTTAGGAGAATGGGCAGCCAAAAAAACACACTGCAAATAGCTTCCCTGACCGGGAATTGAACCCGGGCCGCAGCGGTAAAAGCGCCGAATTCTAACCACTAGATTACCAGGGACACGGCCGCGAAGTTTGACAGGTCTACTGAAAATTGCTTCCCTGCCCGGAAATCGAACCCGGGTCACGGCATTTCGAAGGCTTCCGCCAAAGTTGTTTCTTGTATCCATTGCTCCCGATGCGGTCTCCTCTTCATTGGGGAGACTGGAGCCCCGTCGCAGAGTCAAGTCACAACGTTTGAGGGAGCATCTCCAGGACACCCGCAATAATCAACCCCATCGCCCTGTGGCCCAACATTTCAACCTCCCCTCCCACTCTGCCAGGGACATGCAGGGCCTGGGCCTCCTCCATCGCTCCTCCCTCCCCACCCGATGTCTGGGGGAAGAACGCCCCAACTTTTGCCTCGGATACATTCAACCCCAGGACATCAATGTGAACTGCACCAGTTTCCTCATTTCCCCTCCCCCCCACCTTACCTCAGTTCCAACCTTCCAGCTGAGCGCTGTCCTCAGGACCTGTCAATCTCCCTTCCCACCTATCCGCTCCACCCTCCTCTCTGACCTGTCACCTACGTCCCCACCCCCATTCACCGATTGTACTCTTTGCTACCTTTGGCCCAGCACCCCCCAATTTATCTCTCTACCCTGGAAGCGTCCTGCCTCTATTCCTGATGAAGGGCTTTTGCCTGAAACGTCGATTTTCCTGCTCCTCGGAAGCTGTCTGACCTGCTGTGCTTTTCCAGCACCACTCTGATCTAAACTCTGGTTTCCAGCATCTACAGTCCTCACTTTTGCCTACCCAATAAACCCAGTGTGCCGATTTCACATCAACAAGCTGACACAAGGAGACACAACGTCTACAGAAACCCTAGCCGCATTACTTTACATTAAAGACATCTGGGAAATGATGTCCAGACAAATCAAACCCCTCAGCATCATGGTAGCCCACAAATTTACCAACTCACTTAAACAGCGGCTAATGAACCTGAAATACCCGATACAAACAACCAGCAAACGAATGTTATTTACAAAATACCATACAAGGAAATATATACATGAACTCTGCCACACAGGTCTCTGTGGCAAGAAATGCTGGGATGAGATAAGGAAGATTTTTTTCAGCCAAAATGAATCGACACTGACTGGACAGCCATTTAAAATCAACGCTGTCAGCCCAGGATGGAAGACCTGAAGGGATGAACAGTTTTCTTATTTCCTGAAGACTTACAAAGCTGAGACTGGGTTTTGGTGTTTGTTTCCTTTCCACTCCGAGGAGCCGCAGTGGTTGGGGCGGTGTGTTGGGGAAAGTGAAATGTGCCTGTGAGCAGCGTGTGGGGCTATTTCAGCTTCCTCTCCTCTGACAGCGCTGTGACGGGACTCTGATGTTCTCAGGGACATTTACTGACGCGACACAGTGAAAAGAGTCTCGTTCCTGCAGATCAGGAATTCAAACCGTATGCCGGCTTCAGGACAATGAGAAAGATTATTTGGTGTGTGTGAAGAAGCTGTGAGCTGCATTTCAAACAGGTCGGTGGAGTCAGATGCGTCATCCGTTTCGCCGGCGCCATGCAGCAGAGGTCTGACTTTAACACGGACATGGGCAGCAATGGGAACATTCACAAGAGGAACAGCCAAAGATAATCACCGTCACTGCTTCCCTTCCATAGTCCCAACTTTGTGAAGCAGTATCTTTCACAGGCAAATAAAACACCCTTGTCCACAGGTGCCCGCTTAACTTCGATCACGACTTCACGCCCCTCACTGTTCTAGTCTCATTTCCAAACTCTTGGCTGAGAGCCTCAATAGCAGCTCTGTGGGTATCTGCTTGTTCCACCCTGACGGGCAGTGGGTTGCAGATTCCCGACCAGTCCCAATGTGATTGAAATATTTCAACTCCTCCACTGATTTGCATTTTAAAAAAAAACCGTGGAGCAGTCTCCCTTTTCTTTTGATGTCGTTTCTCAACTGTAGTCGGCAGGGTTCACACCTGCGTGGGGGAACCGCAATGGATTTCATGTCCATCGCATTCACCACTCGGCCCACCAATACAGAACCACACTGACAGCTTCATTTCCCAGGTCTCTCTGCCTGTGGAGCTGAGAAAGAGTAAAGCATTGCTGAGTTTGTTTGAATTCAATCACTTCACAGGTTTCGAAAGGGTTAAATATCTGCAAATGGAGAGTCTGGGTGTTTCATCCCGAAAGATGAAATGGACGTTCAGTTAAAAACAAAAACAGAAATTGCAGGAGCAACTCAGCAGGCCAGGCAGCATCTTTGGAAAGAGAATCAGAGACAACATTTCAGAACTCGTTTTTTTCCTCATCCAAGTACATCCAAACCTGCTGAGTTTCTCCAGCAGTTTCGCTTTCTGTCTCGGATTCTCAGCATCCGCAGTCCTTTACGTTAGAAATTCAATCAATTCAGAAACCCCTTTTTACTGCCTCAGTGGAGAAGATTTCCGTTTGGGAAACATTTTCCTGAAACCATTAAAAACGTGCATTTTCGCAGCCAAGAAAGCGGTAGGAGCGAGAACAAGAAACACTGCGTCTCTGGGTGGTCTCGAACCACCAACCTTACAGTTAACAGCCGAACGCGCTGACCAATTGCGCCACAGAGACCACCCTGGCGACCGCCGGCACAATGTCTTTGAGGAACCTACTAATCAATTCATAATTCAACCCGCCCCGCCCAAAATTACCATTCTCCTCTATCAGTTTTACTTTTCCATAATAAAGCCTTGGACATTCATTATGGAGACATGGGGACAGCCTGATCCCACCATCTGCAGGCACATCCATGTCACTAGGAACGAGCTGTCCTACACCGGGGCCATCGCCCTCCGATCCTTTCAGTGTTTTGCCTCTTCCCAAATTTTCTCATTGGCCCCGAGCCGAGAATGGGTTTGAATTCCTGATGTACAGAGAATTCTTTCAATGTCTCGGGTCAGTTCATGTCCCGAGAATATCAGAGTCAATCAGCCTCTTAAACAAGGGGACGGTGTCTGCTCAGTCCGTCAGTTCATCCTTCATTCTCCTCTAATTCCACTTCCCAAAGAGTTTCTAAAGATTCACAAAGCTGGAGACTGGGATTTGTGTTTTACTTCCTGAACATTTTTGCACCTGCTAACTGACAATATTTTGCTAAGACCTCTTCCCTATTGTAACATTTGCATCATGTCCAGGGATGAGCAATTTCGATTTTGTGGAGACATTCCCAAGTTTGGGAATGTTCTCTTTGGAGCAAACAAGGTGAACTGGAGATTTCCGGGGGCTGTTGGCAATGATGGGAGAAGACGTGGTGTGAATGGGCAGGTTAATGATCAGAAAAATCTATTGCCACTGACTAGGGTCAGTTACCAGAGGACAGGGATTGAAGTTCTTTAATGGAAAGCAGCATTTGTGTCGAACAAACAGAGAATACTGCAGAAAGCCAACGGGTCGAGCAGCATCTGTGGAAAGGTAAACTGAGCCGACGTTTTGGGTGTGCTACGGTTTTTGTTCAGAACTCAGTCTTTTGCCTCTTCCCAAAGTTGGTCCAGGTCTGTGTCTCAATTGACAAACACATGGCAAGTGCAGTACCGCAATGTGAAATTATAGCCTTTGCTGTTTTTTTTTTAAACAGGCAGTGCATTGATTAAATGGTGACGCATTGAAATGTGGAGAAAGTGATGACTAGAGGTGAAAGTCGAAAAATGTGGCACTGGAAAAGCACGGAGATGTGTCACTGGTCAGGTAGCATCTGAGGAGAAGGACAGGGAACGTTTCGGGCACAAGCCCTTCATCAGGAATGATGTATGGTTGTACTAAGGGGTCTCAGAGTACCTCCACACCAGTCAATGCCAGTTGTCGGGCAGATGCATCAGGCAATGAGCCAGGCAAGTGATATATTACGAAGAGGAATTGAGTTCAGAAGTGGGGTCATTGAACATATTCAAGGCGAAGTTCATCTGAGTTTTGAACAATACAGAAGTGGATGCTTATGGGGGGAGGTTCGAAAATGGTTTTATGACCAGTACAGGTCAGTCACAGAGTCAGACAGCACTGAACAGACCCTTCATCCAACTAGTCCATGCTGAGTATGTTCTCAAACTAAACTCGTCGCACCTACCAGTGTTTGGCCCATAAACCTTCCAACCTTTCGTATTCATGTACTTATCCAAATGTCTTTTAAACGTCGAAACTGTACGTGTATAAAATCATGAGAGGCATAGATGGGATTAATAGACAAAGTCTTTTCCTGGGGTGGGGGAGTACAGAACGAGAGGGCATGGGTTTCGTGTTAGAGGGGAAAGATACAAAAGAGATCTAAGGGGCAACTTTTTCACGCAGAGGATGGTACGTTTATTGAATGATCTGCCAGAGGAAGTGTTGAAGGCGAGTACGATTGCAACATTTAAAAGACATTTGGGTAGGTGTATGAAAAGTAAGGGTTTGGAGGAATATGGGGCAGTGTGCTGTCAGGTGGGACAAGATTGGGTTGGGATAGTTGGTCGGCATGGACAAGTTGGACCAAACAGTCTGTTTTTGTGCTGTACATCTCTATCTCAATGTTTAACATACTCAGTGACCTGGCCTCCACAGTTTTCTGTGACAATGAATTCCATAGATTCACCACTCTCTGGCTGAAGGAATTTCTCCTAATCTCCATTCTCCCTTTATGCTGAGGCTATGCCCATGGGTATTAGTCTCTCCTCCCAATGAAAACACCTTCCCAATGTCCACTCTGTCCAGGCCGTTCATTGTTCTGTACGTTTCAGTTAGATCCCCCTTGAATGTGGGCCTGTTAATCAGCATGAACCAAACCCTTCAGGATGAGGACATCCGTGATTAGATTCAACAAAGTGAGAATGGAGGGTGAGAGTGTGGGATGGAGATTTTCAGCTTTTAATGAATACGGTAGGAAAGAAAGTTTAATATAAATTATAATTGATCAGATGAGTCGATGGGCCAAGGAGTAGTGGATTGAGTTTAATTTAGACAAATATGAGCTGTTGCATTTTGATGAGGTAACTCAGGGCAGGACCTATGAGGTTAATGGTAAATTAATGGAATTCTGTGTTCAAGGAAGCAGTAGAGGCAGCTTCAGTAAGACACTGTTGGATGGGTTTTTTGCGTGGTAAGGGAATTAAAGGAAGTTGGGATAATGCAATTAGGAGGAGCTGAGACGATTGATCGATCCACCATGATTTTAATGAATGGCGGAGCAGGGTCGATGGGCCAAATGGCCTACTCCTTCTATTACTTTGAAACCATAACCCTGCGTTTCCCATGGCTAATCCACCTAACCTGTACATCCCTGGACACTGGGCAATTTATAATCGCCAATCCAAATCAAGGCCAGTGAGCAATGCAGTGATGTGGAAACCAAACACCAGAGAATGATAGAAAGGGACAAGGAGAATAAATGTACTAGAAAGCAAAACTGGATTCTAACCATCACAAAAAATAAAACTAAAAGCTCAGTATGTGAATGTGTGCTGCATTGTAACAAAAGCGAATTAATTGACTGCACACATTGAAGAGAATAATTATGATCTGAGACTCCATACAGAGCTATGGCTTCAGAATGACAAGGGTTGGATCTGGAATATCGAGGGAATACGTGGCATTCAAGTCGAGTGAGAAGCTCAGTAACGGTAGAGGGTGGGCACTGCTAATCAAAGCACTGATAGCATGGTAGTCTGGTGTCAGCTCGGATTTCAAGTCCTGATTTCTCTGTCCTCTGATCTCCCTGTTCCCACAAATTTAAATGTTGTCTGTTCTCAGCTCTGCTCGATTTCTGTTGAAGCTTTGACCCCCTTTTACACCTTCTGGAGCAATAAAATATTCTGAGCCTCCTGGAAATAACACCTTATCTATACCCCTCCTGATTTTAAAAATCTCTAAACTTATCTGTCAACTTCCTCGGCTCCATTGGAAAAATGTCCCAGCTTCTTCTTAATTCAAACCCTCCATTCCCAGCAACACGCTGGTAAAGTCAGGAATAGGGAATTGCATCAAATCACATAAATGTACCGTCTGAAACAATCTAGCTGTGTTCTGGCCTGAGATATTGAGAGTCCTTGGTGAAAGTAATTACGAACGCAATAATTTTTGTCACAGATTTGAACAATCATTTTGCAACAAAGGGGTCTACTTTGATAAGGAGGAAGTGGTCATTTCTAGGGTAAGTGAACAGTTTGTAGATCAGGGAGATGAAGTTCCAGACACTTGGGAAGGGCAAGGAATGAATTTGATAAATAAGACAAAGAACTGTGGATGCTGGAAATCTGAAACAAAAACTGAGAACACTGCAAAAATTCAGCAGGACTGGAAGCATCTGTGGAGAGAAAGCAGAGTTAAGGTTTCGAGTCCAACAACTCCTCTTCAGGATTCTGAAATAGTTTATGATAACCCTTTAAGTCATCTGCCCAGTTTTAAGACCATAATACACAGAGGCAGGATGAGGCCATTTGGCCCATCGAGTCTGCTCCACCAGTCGATCATGGCTGATTTGTTTCCCTATCCCATTATGCTGCCCTCTCCTCATAACCCTTGACCCCTTACTAATCAAGAACCTATCACTGTCTTAAATGCCCTCAATGACTTGGCATCCTCAACCCTTCTCCGAGTGGAAACATCATCTCCACGTCCACACTATCCAGTCATAGAGTAGCACAGCGCTGCCTGACCCACTGTGATCTCCAGCATTTGTTGTTTTCAGGAAGGATTCCAGCATCTACAACAACGCGCTTCTAAATTTTGTACCCAGTTGGTTAGCGCTCCCTGGATCCCGTGATATTTAACCTTACTCAACAATCCACTGTGCAGTACAATTAACAAAGTTCCCCGCTCCCACCTCTTTCTGCACACATGGGCAGCACGATGGATCAGTGGTTCGCACTGCTGCCTTACAGCACCAGGGATCCGCTTTCGATTCCATCCTTGGGGCGACTGTCTGTGTGGAGTTTGCACATTCTACCTGCCGTGTCTGCTGGGTTTCCTCCGGGTGCTCTGGTTTCCTCCCAAAATCTAAAGATGTGCAGTTTCGGGAGAAGTGGCCATACTAGATGGGTTCACAGTGTGCAGTAAGTGTAGTGGAACGGGATAGGGGAATGTGTCCACATGGGTTACGCATTGGATGGTCGATGTGGACTTGTTGGGCTGAATGGCGTGTTTCCACATTGCAGGAATTCTACGTGGCATTCCCCCAACTCCAGAGTCTCAGCACTCTTTGGTTTTCCCATGGACAGTGTGTGGGAGGGAAACAATGTTTTACATGGGAGTAAGGTTCCGTGAGTGTGAAGCTAAAAGTAAACGCAGTGCATTGCTTGAGCTGTTTTCCCCGGTATACCAGAGGCTGAGGGGTAATCTTACAGACGTTTATAAAATCATGAGAGGCATGGATAGGATAAATAGACAAGGTCATTTCCCTGTGATGGGAAAAGTCCAGAACAGGACGATATTATGTTTGGGGTGAGGGAGGCAAGTGTAAGGAATGATCTGTCGGAGGAAGTGGTGGATGTAGGTCCAATTATAACATTTAAAAGGCATCTGGATGTGTATATGAATAGGACGAGTTCAGAGGGATATGGCCAAGTGCTGGTAAATGAGACGAGATTAATTTCGGCTATCTGGTCGGCACGGATGAGAAGGACTGAAGGACCTGTTTCTGTGCTGTGTATCTCTATGACTCTGGCTTGCCTGTAATGTTTGCCCTGCCTGTGTGTTCAGTTTCTGTCTGGTGTCGGTGACAATGCCTTGATATCTCATTTCCTCCATCTCCCCACTTCCACCTTCCCAGATGTTAACTATTTCATGTCTGGTTGTTTCTCAAGAAGCTGCATTGAAGGTTCATCCTGAATTGACACTTCTTTTTGCTTCCCAAAATCAGACTTACTCACTCCTCGATGTCGTGAAAGATACTAACTCTCAGATGGAGGTATCCAAAATTCAGAGGTGTCTGTCTTGATGTTTTCACTTTTCGGTCTCTGTAAGATCCTGAATCAGTTCCGTCGGGAGAATTAGTTTGAGCGGAGTGAGAATAGAGGGGTGAGAGGAGGTGGGATGGTGCTTTCAATTTTGTCGAAAAAGAAAAGAATGTTCTGCAGAAAGTAGAATTGCTTGTTTGGAATTTCCAACCTGGACTGACAGTGATGACTTTTGTAATCTCTTTTTACAGATTATTTGAAGATCTGCAGACGGAAGTTTCAATATCAATAGATGAAGAGCTTTGCCTGAACCATTGACTCTGCTGCTCCTCAGATGCTGTCTGATCTGCTGTGCTTTGACTCTGACTCTCGAGCATTTGCAGTCCTCAATTTCACGTCAATGTCTGGCAGTCACTGAATCCATCGGGACTATAACAATTTTCGACTATGATTCTGTGAGAAGGAACCAAGCTTTTTGGTTCCTCTTTCAGTACGTTTTCAGCATCAGTGAGACTGGATGAGAGACCCGACTATTGAAGCACTCTGATTGTGGAGCCAGTAAAAGTTATCCAGACTGGGAGGAGGAATTCACGGCAGGAGGTGCTGTACACGCTTTAGTGAACAGCTGAAGCCTCGGTCATGGAGAAACCCAAGGAATCCCGTCCCGTGGATAAACCATGAAAATGTGGCAACTGTGGGAAAGGCTTCCGTTTCCCATCTGACCTGGAGACTCATGGGCGCAGTAACACCGGGGTGAGACTGTTCTCCTGCCCTGAGTGCGGGAAGACCTTCAGCAGTTCCTACTTTCTGCAGAGGCACCAGCGGGACCACACAGGCGAGAGGCCATTCTCCTGCCCCGAATGCGGGAAGACCTTCAGCTATTCCTCCGTCCTACTGACCCACCGCCGGGTCCACATATGAGAGAAGCTGCTCCAAGTACGGGAAGGCCTTCAACGATACCTCTGCCCTGCTGAGGCAACAGCGGGTCCACACCGGGGAGAGCCCGTTCTCCTGCCTCAACTGTGGGAAGGGCTTTACCCAGGCCTCCCACGTTCGGGTCCATACGGGGGAGAGGCCCTTCCCCTGCCCAGAGTGCGGGAAGGCCTTCAGCAATTCCTCCCAACTGCTGAGGCACAGGTGGGGCCATACCGGGGAGAGGCCGTTCACCTGCCCCGAGTGGAAGCAGAGGTTCTCATCATTGTGCACCTTGCAGAAGCACCAGCGGGCACACCAGTGCTCCCAACAATCTGATTCTGCTGGTGAAACTGCTGTGGGTCACTGAGAGCACTGAACCCCTGCACATTCTGACAGTGCTTCTCATGGGACATCGGTCGTTTTGTTTTTGTTTTATGCCGTCGTGCTCCCCCACCCCTGTAACTTTGCTTCCATTGGGCACTGCTGCTCGTTGAGACCAGGAGCTGTTCTCTCTAGATTCTACTGTCCAGTTAAAGAATTGTTGGCTCTTTCTGGGAATGAGTCACAGCCTGTAAGAAACGGCTGAATACTGGGGTGTCTATTCACATTCAGCAGTGACTTTTAAATTAGATTTACAGTTACGTGTCTATGAAACAGTCATAGTCCAAATATTGCACAAAGGCTTGGCAATCCATTGTTGGAAACTGTTTGCTTGAATTGGTAAGTTTAAAAAAAAATTCTTTTTTAATTTGCCGCTTAAGTCTCTGTCTCTGAGATAGTGGGGGGCTTGATCAAAGGGTTTAAATCATTGCTCTTAATTAGATTATCTTCTTTAACTTTGCCCGAGAAAATTTGCCATATTTATAATTGTTGGTTTTTGTTTAAATTATAATGTTGATGAGCAAGATCTGTTCTTCATCAAGTCTGGTTCGGAACAGTTGAGAAATTGAGGGACATTGCATGTTTAAATTTCACTGTGTTGTGAATCTGGTGACAGTGACATTCATTTGTATTGGGTTGCTTACCCTTAGTTGTCGTGTCTTCCACCCCAACTATTCACTATGGTAGTGAGTTCCGCAGTCTCACCACACTCTGAGGTTTTTCATGAAATCCTTAGTAGAGAATTGTAAGGGAAAATGTTGACAAGGGCAGAATATAGGGTGTTAACTGCAAATGCCAGGAAGACATTCGACAAAGTAAAAACATAACAATGTAGAGACAAATAAAGAACTTTGACAGCAATGAGGAGGTCACACGTCAGAGTTCAAGTTAATGATCGTGACAAAAAGAAAAGGTAGTCTGCAGATATTGGATATTGTAATGAAGCAAGTTTCTAGATGCCGTAGTTTGTTTAAGACGATAATAAGAGATGAAATAATCAAAACCACTCATGTAATTTGATGTCGGTAACCATAAGGTTTGTGCATACTATTAATTGATATAGGCCAATTGCGTGCAAGTCGGCCATTCAGCCCATCGAGTCAACATTGACTGACCGTCCCACCCAGACCCAGTCGTTACCCTATCCCTGTAACCCTGCATCTTCCATGGAAAATCTACCCTCAACGGCACGTACTTTGGACCGTGGGAGGAGGCCAGAGCACCACAGGAAGCCAACGCAGACAAAAGGGGAGAATGGGCAAACTCCATACAGAAGGTCGGCCCGAGGGTGGGATCAAACCCAGGTCACTGATGCCGTGAGGCAGCAGTGCTAACCACCGTGCCACCACCACATGCTGTTCTCTAAAGAAGTGAATTTCAAAGACTCGAGAACACTTGTGAGAAAAACAAAACTCTCCTATCTTAAATGAGAGACTAGTCTCTGGCTAGAATTGAGTTGACATTACATTTACATTAAGTCCTCTCCAGATGTTATACAGCTCCATCGGATCATCTGTTTCTTCTAAACTCAAACTGACACAAGCACAGCCTGACATCCCCTTGTCCCCGATTATAGGTTGAGTAAATGAGCGACCCTCCACCTCACTGGTTTGACAATGGATGCCCTCAATCCAAGTTGACCTTAACTGTCCAAAGTCTTGACCCCCACGCCACAATGTGGTCAGCCGCACCTCAGCCCTGAACGAGAGCAGAGGAACTAACCAGACAGCAGTGAGGTGGATATTGCATTCCCAGAGAATAGTATTCACATGAGAATGTTGTTCAGCTCACATTCGGATCATTGCAGGGACTATATCTCCTGTCACTTACATGTCTTTGATCCCAATAACAGTCAGTTGTGTTGTACATTGTGTGTGTTTTATCTGTGTTTCACTACATGATTTTCTGTTGCTGTCATTCCCATTAGGATGTGTGAATTCAGTAACAGATAATCGTCTCAGTTCTGAATTTTCCTTGAGGATTGTTGTAGAACGGACTAAGTGTCAGTCAGAATGGAAGAAGCTCTACTGTTTATTTAACCCTTTGCTGTCCTTCTCCTGGGACTGTATGAATGGGGAAGTGTAGATGGAGGTTTACTCTGTATCTAACCCAGTGTAGTCTCTGTCTTGGCAGTGTTTGTTGGGGACAGTGTTGAGGTAGCTTCACTTGAAATTGAAGAGTAGAGGAAGCTTTATTCTGATTGTCATTCCATGCTGTCCTTGTCCTGGGAGGTTTAATGGCATCTATAATTGAAGTGAACGCAATTTGGCTGTGGGAGTGGAGGGTACTTCTACCTGAGCACACCCATCTTTGAGATTGCTGTGCCGATCAAGACAATCTCAGACACCTTCATGCACTTTTCCAACCAAGCACAGGGTGGTTAAGGGTGGGTATAAATGCTGGCATTGCCAGCGAAGCCCACACCCCATGCATGAATAAATACTTTCTGTTTAAAAGTTACATTCACGTTCCAAACCCTCTAATGTATGATTACTTATATGGTAAATTCCTGTCTGTTTGGAATTTCATTTTAAAACATAGGAATTTGTCAACCATGTAGAAATATAACAAGAACAACAAATGGAGAATTTAACAGGTAATGAGCAGGACCAGAATGCTGAGTCAGCCTGACCTCCAAGGCTGAGAGAGTTCTCCCAGATGTTGAAGTTACACCAGTGCCTTTTACTCTTGCAGCTTCCCCAAAAGTTTGTCCCTGATGTAAGATCATTCAATGACCCGAAGTACGAACTGTTTTTATCTCCATAGCTGGTGCCAGAGTTCCTTAGTAATTCCAGCCCTACTGCTCTACCCTTTTATGGGATTTGAGCTTCCCTAAGTCAGTGTAATGAAGAACTGCAGATGCTGGAGATCTGAAACGCAAAAATGCATCAAATGCTGGAGAAACTCAATAGGACTGGCAGCACATGTGGAGAGAGAAGCAGAGTTAGCATTTTAAGTGCTGTGACCCTTCTTCACAACTGTTCTGGACTCAGGCCAGGATATTGACTCTGTTTCTTTCCTTCTCTCTCCACCGGTGTTGCCAGACTGGCTGAGTTTCTCCAGCAATTTCTGTTATGACACTTGCACAAGGTTGATGTTTGTCATCCATCCCTAAGTGCAAGGTGTCTTGCTTGTGCCAATTCAGAGGGCATTTTAAGAGTCAACCACATTGCTGTGGGTCTGGAGTCACATGTAAGACTGACCATGCAAGGATGGCAGTTTCCCTCCTGAAAGGACATTGGTGAACATGGGTTTTTATGGCAATTGACGTCAGTGCCAACGATACCACACTGAGACTAACTTTGTGTTCCCCATTTATTATTTGAATTATTCACATCTCACCTCTTGCTGTCTTGTGATTTGAACTCATGTTCCCTGGATTACTCATCCTGTGACATTATGACTACACTGTTGTTTCCCATTCTTTGCTATTTTGTGTTTGCTGTTCACGTCTTTGTTCTCTGATGTTTGGGAAATTGAACCTGTTTAAAAGATTGCCCTAAACTTGTCCGTTTGACCACCTGCCTTAATCTGTGCTCCGGTCTTGTGATTTTTAAAGGAATTCTCATTATGTTCATGTGAAGCACTTTGACATAGTTAATTGTACCACAGGTATTACTTGAATGCAACTTGTGTCCCTATCTTAATATCTGAAAGTACAGGGTCATATTTTAAATGTAGAAGACAAAAATGAGGATGATTTATTTTCTTTCTGAGGGTTGTGTGATTTTGCAAAAGGCAGTTGGTTCAAAATCTTTAAGGCAGAGGTAGATATGTTCGTGATAACCAAGTGGATGGAAGTTTGTCGGGGATGTGTAGGAATGTAGAGTTGAGGTTGAATTCACATCAGCCATGATCTTATTGACTGTTACAGCAGGCTCGAAGTGCCGAGTGGCCTACTCCCGCCCATTATATGTTTGTATCAAGCGGTCTGTGTCTCCCCTCTTATAGCTATGAACTGGGTAATTCCTTTCCAATATTGCCCCTTGTAGACAGTTAATTTCACACCAGATGGCCCCCTATTGGGAGCAGGCACATTGTAGCGATTGCAGTATTTCTTGTGTTAATTTTGTGGCTTCTTACTCAGTGTTGCTGAGAATCTTCGAAATAAAAACCAAAACACTTCTAATATTATCGCACGAATGGAAGTGTTGGTTTGGATGTATCATTGTTGAATTAGCCATTCCCATCTCTTCCAGAATTCTGTGTTTAAAGCCCTCGAGTCTGGTTTCCACCCCTGAAGCAGTTCTTTTCAAGGTCATATTTGACATCCTTTGTAAAGCTGACAGGGATAAAAATTCCCTCGTCGACCTGCAGACAGCCTTGATCAGAGTTAATGACAGTACTGACCCTCTCCAGCATCACTCTATCCTCTGGGAGGGTCTGCTTTTAGCGTTTTCTGTTCTTATTTATTTTCCGGTAGCTGCTGGTGTTGGCATCGATACTGATGATATCCAACTGTACCTGAAGACCACTTCTCTCCCGACTCCTCTATCATTCATAATTTACCAATAATTTCATCTGAATGCCTGCCAAATTCCAGCACTGGTTAACCATAAACATTCCCTTAGTTAAATATTGTGAAGTGTGAAGCCATTATTTTAGCCCCAAGGTTCGACGTGAGCCCCTGTCCCCCCCACCAACCCCACCCCCACCCCAGTAACTCTGTTGACAGCCTTCATGTCACTTTAAAACTAGGATCGATAGATTCGTGAAGAGCCGGTGGATGAAAAGTTACAGGAAAAGGGCAGGAAAGTGAATGTGGGGAATGCCAGATCACCCAGTGTCCTACTGAATGGAGAAGCAGGCTCAAGGGGCTGAATGGCATATTCCTATTCTTATTTCTTATCGTTTCCGAGCCCTTACCTCTGATACAGGACACTGACTTCAGTGTGTGCCATTACTGAGAGTGCTGATGTTCCCTTGTGTAATATCAACAACTTAGCAGCTGCTAAAACCTCTTGCTCCTTTATTAACTCCAAACACAATAGCCAATGTGTTCAGGGGAGGCGATGGCCGACTTTATTGTCACCAGACTATTCACCCAGGTAATGTTCTGGGGACTTGGATTCACAACCTGCCACGGCAGATAGTGGAATCTGAATTCAATATAAATCCGGAATTAAGAGTCTAATGATGAAATCGTTGTGGTTTGTTGTAAAAACTTGTCTGGTTTCCTGCTGTCCGAACCAGACCTGATCTACATGTGATTCAGATCCACTGTCAGCTGGTTGAATCTTCACTGCACTTTCAATCAAAACCTCCACTATAACCTCCCTACGTTTATAGTCCATTTAAAGGCCAATCTCCCTTTTGCCTTCCCTATTAGTCACTGGGCTCCCAGAAGCAGGATCGTGGATCAGTTTAAAGTAGGTCCTATATCTCTGATTACATCGGTACACAAGACAGTGAAGAAAGGTTTCAGCACACTGGCCTTCATCAGTTCGGGAATTGAGTATAGATGTTGGCAAGTTATGTTCTAGGTATACAGGACGTTGATGAGGCTGCACCTGGAGTATTGTGATCAGTTTTGGTCCCCTTGGTGTTCTGACTTCTGACTTCTTCAACTCTGGGTTTGTGTTGAACTTGATGGGATACTTTGTCCAACTCAGCATGTTTAAACAGTATCGCTCAGAGGGATTCATCTGAAACTTTTCAGGAGATGAGCTCAACAAGATTGAACTATTCAAAGTTACTTGGACTCTATTTTAAACTTGCATCAGGATCATTAGTCAGAGACACATACAGCATGGAAACAGACCCTTTGGTCGAACTTATCCATGCTGACCTGATATCCTAAACTAATCTAGTCCCATTTCACAACACCTGACCCATATCCTGTGGCACCTCATTTCATATAAGTACCACCCTCTGCATGAAGAAGTTGTCCCTTTAAGATATTTCGCCTCTCACCCTAAACCGCTGCCCTCTAGCTCTGGACTCCACCATCCCAGGGAAAAGACGTTGTCTATTAACCTGTCCATGCCCCTCATGCTTTTGTAATCTCTATTAGGTCACTCCTCTGCCTCTGATGGTCCAGTGAAAACAGTCCCAGCCTATTCAGCCTCTCCCTGTAGTTCAAATCCTCCAACCCCCAGCAACATTCCGGTAAATCGTTTCTCACAGAGAAGTCAACGTTTCAGTCCTGAAGAAGGATTAATAACCAAAACGGTGACTACTCCACATCCTGGTGCTGCCTGGCTTGCTGTATTCTCCCAACCTCCTGCTTGCCGACTTCGGGTTGCGACATATAGTGGCTCAGTGTTTACCACTGCAGGCTCACCGTGCCGGGGACCCAGGTTTGATTCCAGCCTTGGGTAGCTGCCTGTGAGGAGTTTTCATATTCTTCCAGTGTCTGCGTGGGTTTTCTCTGTGTGGTCCTGTTTTCTTCCATAGTCCAAAGATGTTCAGGTCATGTCGATTGGTCATGTTTAATTGCCAATAGAGTTAGGTACATTAGTCAGAGGGAAATGGGTCTGGATGGGTTACTCTTCGGAGGGTCGATGTGGACTTGTTGGGACAAATGGCCTGTTTCCACACTGTAGCTAATCTCATCTGCACTACTTTTGTCACTAACGAATGGCTGAGTAGTCTCGATGGTCCGAATGGCCTAACTTCTGCTCCGATGGTCTTGCGGTCTTACGTTTCTCTGGATCATTTCATTTGGCAATGTGCAGTCCCTGGCTCAATAAGCAGTAGTTTCCAATGAAATCAAATCTCATATGATGGTTAAACTCCTACAGTGTGGAAACAGGTCCTTCAGCCCAACCCATCTGCACAGATTCTCCGAAGAGTAACCCACTCAGATCCATTTTGCAATACCCTCCATAATTTGCACACAGACCACCAAGGGTGGAAGTATTCCTGGGTTCCTGGTGCCATGAGGCAGCAGTGCTAACCGTGAGCCACCATGTGGTTGTGGTTGTGGGGGGTGGGGGCGGCAATTGCAGTCCAGCAGAAAACAAAAACAGCCCACCTACTCTCCCACTGCACCCACTGTCAGAACTGGCAGGAGGTTCAGTCCTTGAGGGTGACGAAAGACAGCGTCACCGGTGGGATCTGATTGCTGGGAGCGCTGGTGCCCCCGCTGGTGCTTCCGCAAGTTGCAGGAAAACATGAACCTCTTCCCACACTCGGGCGAGCTGAAGGGCATCTCCCCGGTGTGGACGGACTGGTGCATCAGCAGGGCTGAGGAATTGATGAAGGACTTCCTGCACTTAGGCAACTGAACGACCTCTCCCCCATGTGGACCCACCAATGGGCCAGCAGGTCGGAAGAAAGGGCAAAGCCCTTCCTGCAATCGGGGCAGAAGAACGGTCTCTCATTGTGGACCCACTGGTGTCTCAGCAGGTGGGAAGAACTGCAGAAGGCCATCTCGCACTTGGGGCTGGAAAACAGCCTTCCCCGGTGTGGACCAACTGGTGCGTCAGCAGGGCAGAGGAATCACTGAAGGCCTTCCCACACCCAGGGCAGCAGAAGGGCCTGTTCCCCTCTGTGGACCCATTGGTGCTCCAGAACCCTTTCAAATTTCACAATATTCTTCTGATAGGAGGGAGACCAGAATTGTACACAATTGTACACAATATTCCAAAAGTGGTCTAAAAAATGTCCTAAAAAAAACCACAACATAACCTCCCAACTCCAATACTCAGTCAGAGGATTGGGAAAGCTTTCAAAACCCACAAAAAACAAACAGGAAAGAATGGAGGGATTAACCGAATTTTTGAGAGTCAGCTTGAAAGCATCAATGTGAAATCGGCGGAGGGGGTTTATTGGGGACGTGTTCTCCTTAAATACACTATATACGTATTTTTTTTGTTCGTCGTTTCTCTGTGCTGCAGTGTGTAGTCGCTCGTTGAAATAATGTCCTGATGCAGCTTCGTTTGTGGGTGTTGGGATGATTGCTCTGTGGTTAAGTATTTGGTTTGTGTGTGTTGTTTTTCTGTAGATGCTAGTTTGAAGTTCCCTATTGAGTGTTCGCTCTACGGTGGCTTCAACAAATGGCACTTTGTTGTTGTTCTCCTCCCCTTCAAACCAGGAGCCCCCCTTAGACCATAGTCTCACTCCTTGGCACACCAATATACAGACTATTCAAAGGCCTCCACTGAAGGCTAAAACACCGAGTCGAAGATTCACTCCACTCCATTTACTCCATCCAAGAATTCCTGAACACCAAAGACACTGAGATAGAAGAGCATGGAATAATGTTGTCCTTTGACATAACAGCCCTATTCACATCCATAAACATCAACGTGGCCAAAGAAAACTGAAGACACTACTCGAAGAACCAAAAACACAGACACAGCATCAGTTTCATCAGCAAAGATAACACTGTCAAGCTCGTGGAACTGTGCCTTACCATCCACTTCATATTCAATAACAAGCCCTACAAACAAATCAACGAAATACACATGAAACCACCGGCATCAGGATTCCTAACTGAAGCAATCATGCAGAGAATCGAACAAACAGCCCTTCCAACAATCCAACCCAAACTTAGAGTCCGCTACAGCGATGACACTGTTGCCATCAAAAAATGAAACAAATTAGAGGAAACCGACAACACCATTAACAATATCCTTCCTGGCATAAAATTCACAAAAGAGGAGAACAACAACAAAGTGTCATTTCTTGATGTCACAGTAGAGCGAACAGTCAATGGTAAATTCAAAACAGCGTCTACTGGAAAACAATGCACGCGAACTAAGAACTTAACTACAGAAGCAATCACCACGACACATACAAACAAATCTGAATCAGAATACGATTTCAACGAGCCACGATACACTGCAGCACCCAGGAACGACGAAGATCAATAAATAACTGTCCAGAGCATTTCAGAAGAACGGGCAGCCTATAAACCCCCTGAAAACGGTTTCCCTGACCGGGAATCGAACCCGAGCCGCGGCAGGGAGAGCGCCGAATCCTAACCACTAGACCACCAGGGAGATGGCAACACACCCTGATAGATCTACTGAAAATTTCTTCCCTGCCCGGAAATCGAATCCGGGCCGTGGTCGGTCGAAGGCTTTCACCTGTGTATCCAACAATGTCATTTCTTGTATCCATTGCTCCCGATGCGGTCTCCTCGACATTGGGGAGACTGCAGACTCCTCGCAGAGTCAAGTCACAGCGCTTGAGGGAAAATCTACATGACACCCGCACCAATCAACCCCATCGCCCTATGGCCCAACATTTCAAACCCCCTCCCACTCTGCCGAGGAAATGCAGGTCCTGGGCCTCCTCCATCGCCGCTCCCTCCCCACCCGATGCCTGGAGGATGAACGTCTCATCTTCCACTTGGGGTAAATTCAACCCCAGGCCATCAATGTGGACTTCATCAGTTTCCTCATTTCCCCTGCCCCCACCTTACCTCAGTTCCAACCTTCCATCTCAGTGCTGTCCTCATGACCTCGCCAACCTGCCAATCTCCCTTCCCACCTAGCCGCTTCATCCTCCTCTCTGATCTGTCACCTCCATCCCCACCCCCATTCACCTATTGTACTTTTTGCTACCTTCGGCCCAGCACACCTCAGCCCCAATTTATCACTCCACCCTGGAGGGGTCCTGCCTCTATTCTTGATGAAGGGCTTTTTCCCGAAACGTCGATTTTCCTGCTCCTCGGAAGCTGTCTGACGTGCTGTGCTTTTCTAGCACCACTCTGATCTAAACTCTGGTTTCTAGCCTCTGCAGTCCTCACTTTTGCCTACCCAATAAACCCAGTGTGCCAATTTCACATCAACAAACTGACACAAGCAGACACAACGTCTACAGAAACCCTAGCCGCATTACTTTACATTAAAGACATCTGTGAAATGATGCCCAGACAACTCAACCCTCTCAGCATCATGGTCGCCCACAAATTTACCAACACACTTAAACAGGGGCTAATGAACCTGAAATACCCGATACAAACAACCAGAAAAGTTTGTTGTTGTCAAAATACCATACAAGGAAATATATACAAAATACCATACAAGGAAATATATACATGAATTCTGCCACACAGATCTCTGTGGCAAGAAATGCTGGGATGAGATAAGGAATATTTTTTTCAGCCAAAACGAATCGGCACTGACTGGACAGCCATTTAAAATCAACGCTGTCTGCCCAGGATGGAAGACCCGAAGGGATGTACAGTTTTCTTATTTCCTGAAGACTTACAAAGCTGAGACTGGGTTTTGGTGTTTGTTCCCTTTATACTCCCAAGAGCCGCAGTGGTTGGGGCGGTGTGTTGGGAAAATGAAATGTGCCCGTGAGCAGTGTGTGGGGCCTTTCAGCTTCCCCTCCTCCGACAGCGCTGTGACTTGACTCCGATGTTACCAGGGACATTTACTGACACGAGACAGTATGAAGATTCTCATTCCTGCAGATTAGGAAACGTAAACATACGCCAGTTTCAGGACAATGAGAAAGATTAATTGGGATGTGTGAAGAAGCTGTGAGCTGCATTTTAAACAAGTAGGTGGAGTCAGATACGTCATCCATTGCCCCCATGGTCGTGAGAGCACCTGACGCCACCATGCTCTGACGTTAACACGGACATGCGCAGCAATGGGAACATTCAAAAGGTGAACAACAAAAGATAATCACCGTCACTGATTCCCCTCCACAGGCCCAACTTTGTGAAGCAGTATCTTTCAATGGCAAAGGAAACACCCTTGTCCTCAGGTGCCTGCTTCATTTCGATCACGATTTCAAGCCCCTCACTCTTCTAGTCTTTTTTCCAAACACTTGGCTCAGAGCCTCAAAAGAAGCTCTGCGGGTGTCTGCTTGTTCCATCCTGACAGACAGCGGGTTGCAGATTCTCACCGTTACCAATGTGAATGAAATATTTCCCAACTCCACTGATTTGAATCTTAAATAAGAAAGCGGAGAACAGTCTCTCTTTCTTTTTGACGACATTTCTCAACTGTCGTCGGCAGGGTTCACACCTGCGTGGGGGAACCGCAATGGATTTCATGTCCATCGCATTCACCACCCGGCCCACCAATACAGAACCACACTGACAGCTTCATTTCCCAGGTCTCTCTGCCTGTGGAGCTGCGAAAGAGTGAATCATTGCAGAGTGTGTTTGAATCCAATCACTTCTCAGGTTTCGAAAGGGTTAAATATCTGCAAATGGCGAGTCTTTGTGTTTCATCCCGGTAGATGAAATGGACGTTCAGTTAAAAACAAAAACAGAAATTGCAGGAGCAATTCAGCAGGTCAGGCAGCATCTGTGGAAAGAGAATCAGAGACAACATTTCAGAACTCGTTTTTTTCCTCATCCAGGTACAGCCAAACTTGCTGAGTTTCTCCAGCAATTTCGCTTTCTGTCTCGGATTCTCAGCATCCACAGTCCTTTCCATTAGAAATTCAATCAATTCAGAAAGCCCTTTGTGCTGCTTCAGTGGAACAGATTTCCATTTGGGAAGCATTTTCCTGAAACCATTAAAAACGTGCTCTTTCGCAGCCAAGAAAGCGTTAGGAGTGAGAACAAGAAGCACACCGTCCTGGGGTGGTCTCGAACCACCAACCATCCAGTTAACAGCCGAACGCGCTGACAAATTGCGCCACAGAGACAGGGGCCAGTACTGCTTGCACAGTGTCTTTGAGGAACCTACTAATCAATTCATAATTCAACCCGCCCCGCCCAAAATTACCATTGTCTTCTATCAGTTTTACTTTTCCACAATAAAGCCTTGGACATTCATTATGGAGACATGGGGACAGCCTTATCCCACCATCTGCAGGCACATCCATGTCACGAGGAACGAGCTCTCATTCACCGGGGCCATCGCCCTCCGAGCCTTTCAGCGTTTAGCCTCTTCCCGAATTTTCTCATTGTCCCCGAGCCAAGAAGGGGTTTGAATTCCTGATGTGCAGAGAATTCCTTCAATGTCTCGGGTCAGTTCATGTCCCGAGAATATCAGAGTCAATCAGCCTCTTAAACAAGGGGACGGTGTCTGGATTGTCTCTGCTCAGTCGGACAGTTCATCCTTCATTCTCCTCTAATTTCACTTCCCAAAGAGTTTCTAAAGATTCACAAAGCTGGAGACTGGGATTTGTGTTTTACTTCCTGAACATTTTTCCACCTGCTAACTGACAATATTTTACCAAAACCTCTTCCCCATTGTAACACTTGCATCATGTCCAGGGATGACGAATTTACATTTTGTGGAGACATTTCCCAAGTTTGGGAACGTTCTCTTTGGAGCAAAGAAGGTTATCTGGAGATTTCCAGGGGCTGTTGGCAATGATGGGAGAAGACGTGGTGGGAATGGGCAGGTTAATGATCGGAAGAACCTATTGCCACTGAATAGGTTCAGTTTCCAGAGGACAGGGATTGAAGTTCTTTAATGGAACTTTTTAACACACACAGCAATGGAAATATGCATAAGAGGAACAGCCAAAGCTAATCGCCGTCACTGCTTCCCTTCCATAGTCCCAACTTTGTGAAGCAGTATCTTTCACTGGCAAATAAAACACCTTTGTCCTCAGGTGCCTGCTTAACTTCGATCACGACTTCACGCCCCTCACTGTTCTAGTCTCATTTCCAAACTCTTCGCTCTTAACCTCAAAAGCAGCTCTGTGGATATCTGCTTTTTCCACCCTGACAGGCAGTGGGTTACAGATTCCCGACCAGTCCGAATGTGATTGAAATATTTCAACTCCTCCACTGATTTGCCTCTTAAGAAAACCGTGGAGCAATCTCCCTTTCTTTCTGACGACAGTTCTCAACTGTAGTCGGCAGGGTTCACACCTGCGTGGGGGAACCGCAATGGATTTCATGCCCATCGCATTCACCACTCGGCCCACCAATACAGAACCACACTGACAGCTTCATTTCCCAGGTCTCTCTGCCTGTGGAGCTGAGAAAGAGTGAATCATTCCAGAGTGTGTTTGAATCCAATCACTTCACAGGTTTCGAAAGAGTTAAATATCTGCAAATGGCGAGTCTGAGTGTTTCATCCCGAAAGTTGAAATGGACGTTCAGTTAAAAACAAAATCGGAAATTGCAGGAGCAACTCAGCAGGTCAGGCAGCGTCTGTGGAAAGAGAATCTGAGACGACATTTCAGAACTCTTTTTTTCTCATCCAACGACAGCCAAACCTGCTGAGTTTCTCCAGCAGTTTCTCTTTCTGTCTCAGATTCTCAGAATCCGTAGTCCTTTACGTTCGATGTTCAATCAATTCAGAAACCCCTTTGTACTTCCTCAGTGGAGAAGATTTCCTTTTGGGAAACATGTTCCTGACACCATTAAAAACACGCACCTTAGCAGCCAAGAAAGTGGTAGGAGCGAGAACAACAAACCCGTCCCAGGGGGATCTGGAACCAACAACTTTGCAGTTAACATCCGAACGGGCTAATTAATGGCGATGCAGAGACAAGCAAACACGCAGCTTGCACAGTCTCTGAGAAGAGGCTCTTAGTCAATTCATAACTGAGCCTCCCGTGCCCAGAATTATCATTGTCCCCTGTAGTTTTACTTTTGTATAATAAAGCCAGGCCATTCAATGTGAAGACATGGGGACAGTCTGATCCCACCATCTGCAGGCACATCCATGTCACGAGGAACGAGCTCTCCTACACCGGGGCCATCGCCCTCCGAGCCTTTCAGTGTTTTGCCTCTTCCCGAATTTTCTAATTGGCCCCGAGCCGAGAATGGGTTTGAATTCCTGATGTGCAGAGAATTCTTTCAATGTCTCAGACCAGTTCATGTCCCGAGAATATCAGAGTCAATCAGCCTCTTAAACAAGGGGACAATGTCTGGACTGTCTCTGCTCAGTCGGGCAGTTCATCCTTCATTCTCCTCTAATTCCATTTCCCAAAGAGTTTCGAAAGATTCACAAAGCTGGAGACTGGGATTTGTGTTTTACTTCCTGAACATTTTTCCACCTGCTAACTGACAATATTTTGCCAAAACCTCTTCCCCATTGTAACACTTGCATCATGTCCAGGGATGAGGAATTGCCAATATGTGGAGACATTCCCAAGTTTGGGAATGTTCGCTTTGGAGCAAAGAAGGTTAAGTGGAGATTTTCAGGGTCTGTTGGCAATGATGGGAGAAGACGTGGTGTGAATGGGCAGGTTAATGATCAGAAGAACCTATTGCCACTGACTCGGGTCAGTTACCAGAGGACAGGGATGAAAGTTCTTTAATGGAAAGCAGCATTTGTGCAGAACAAACACAGCGAATACTGCAGAAGGCGAACGGGTCGAGCAGCAACTGTGGAAAGGTAAACAGAGCTGACGTTTTGAGTGTGTTACGGTTTTTGTTCAGAACTCGAGTTTCCTGCATGGCAATAAATTCCCAGACGTTTGAAAACGTGGCTTTATTGAGACGGGTTTTGTGAAGTTTGAGCGATATTGCAACCAACAGGAAGTCATTTAAAATCGCCAGCGAAGAAAGCACATTCAGCAGGATTCCAACCTGGGCGGGGGAATCCCAAAGAATGTCTAAGGCGGCAACGTAAATGTTCGGCCACAACTAGAGGCCCCAAGCTGTGGTCTAAATTTCTCATGGAATGGGTCCAACAGGAAAGGTGAGTTTTGGGCTTGTCATGGCCGCGTCATAACCGCAATGCTTCCTGTACTCCTGGATTTGATCAGAACAGAGGAGACTGATGGGGAATTTACCTGAACTGCACACATTGATGAGAGATAGAGCGGGTGGAAAAGATCAATTTCCAAGTTAAGAGAGATTAATAATCAGAGCCAAAAATAAGGAGCCACTTCAAGAAATTTGCGGTTCATTCAGGAAAGCTAAAGTAGAATTGTTCACAGAAAATTGTGATGAAAGTCTCTCGAGTTATTTTGATGAGAAGTGTTGATGATGCTACTACAATCGATAGGATGAACGTAGATTGATAAATGTATTTGGTAATAGTTCTGTTCTAGCCCTGGGAGCGAAACCTGGATCTGAAGGAGTATAAGGGACATTAACAACATCGATCTGAAATTGGTTCCGTGACAAGAAACAAAGCCATCATTAACAGTTGGCTTTTGAACTGTAGGAGGTTTCCAGTGAAATTAGCTTGAGGCTTGAGATATGCAAGATCAAGCTAATTTAGGTAAAACACGGAAATGCTGTTCTCATTTGCAGAGAGTGAAAGGATTACGAGACACAAATTAAACATCTTCAGCAAGTGATACAGGGGACTGGGAAGATAAGTATCATAAACTGTGAAAAACAAAGTTCTGGAGTACAATACATACATTCAAAGATCGAAAACCTTCAGGTCCTGATTAATCAAGTGTCACTCTCAGATTGTATTGTGGGGCTTTTCTGCAAAACATCCACTTGCAAAGTTCTCCTAAAAGAGTGACAATCCTCATTCCTGTCAGCCCAGGAGAGAAAATCCGAAGTAATGAACACATTTCTTATTTTCTGAAGATTCACAAAGCTGAGACTGGATTTTGGTGTTTGTTTCCTTTCCACTCCCAGGAGCCGCAGTGGTTGGGGTGGTGAGTTGGAGAAAGTGAAATGTGTCCATGAGCAGCCTATGGGGCTATTTCAGCTTACCCTCCTCTGACAGCGGTGTGACTTTACTCTGATATTCTCAGGGACATTTACTAACGCGAAAGAGTGAAAAGAGTCTCGTTCCTGCAGATCAGGAATTCAAACCGTATGCCGGCTTCAGGACAATGAGAAAGATTAATTGGGGTGTGTGAAGAAGCTGTGAGCTGCATTTCAAACAGGTCGCTGGAGTCAGATGCGTCATCCATTGCGCCCCGGCACTGTGCGTACCTGACGCCACCATGCTGCAGAGTTCTGACGTGAACACGGACATGGGCAGCAATGGGAACATTCACAATGTGAACAACCAAAGATAATCACCGTCACTGCTTCCCTTCCATAGATCCAACTTTGTGAAGCAGTGTCTTTCACTGGCAAATAAAACACATTAATCCTCAGTTGCCTGCTTCATTTCGATCACATTTCAAGCCCCTCACTGTTCTAGTCTCATTTCCAAACTCTTGGCTCATCGCCTCAAAGGTAGCTCTGTGGGTATCTGTTTCACTCTGACAGGCAGTGGGTTGCAGATCCCTACCAGTCCCAATGTGAGTGAAATATTTCAACCCCCTCCACTGATGTGAATCTTAAAGAAGAAACCGGGGAACAGTCTCCCTTTCTTTTTGACCACATTTCTCATTTTGTACTCGGAAGGGTTCACACCTGCGTGGGGAACCCGCAATGGATTTCATGTCCATCGCATTAACCACTCGACCCACCAATACAGAACCACACTGACAACTTCATTTCTCAGGTCTCTCTGCCTGTGAAGCTGAGAAAGAGTGAATTATTGCTGGGTTTGTTTGAATCCAATCACTTCGCAGGTTTCGAAAGGGTTAAATATCTGCACATGGCGAGTCTGGTTGTTTCATCCCGAAAGATGAAATGAACTTTCAGTTAAAAACAAAACCAGAAATTGCAGGAGCAACTCAGCAGGTCAGGCACCATCGGTGGAAAGAGAATCAGAGACAATATTTCAGAACTCTGTTTTCTCCCACAGGTACTGCCACACCTGCTGAGTTTCTCCAGCAGTTCCTCTTTCTGTCTCAGATTCTCAGCATCAGCAGTACATTACAAATTCAGCCTCATGTGCAGGAATAAGAATCCTTTCAATTTCCCAAAAAAAATGGCAGAGATTTCAAGGCATTTGGAAAAAAAGTAAAAGTGACATTTGGAAGAACATGTTCGCACAGGGAGTGGTTCGGATCCGTAAATCCCTGTCTGACCGTGACAAAGAGGCAGATTCACGAACACAAAAGGGAATCCGGTTCTCATGTTCAAAGTAAGAATGTGGAGATTTACAGGGAGAAGGCAAGGGAATGATGCGAATAGAGACTCTCATTTACTTGCTGTGTAGAACCAGCAGAGCTAAGGTGGGCCTCCAAATGCGCTGTGACACGTGTTGTGATTCAGAGTGAACTCACAGTTCGACCAACGGAAGGTGGGTATTTAGAAAAAGTTGATACTTACACAATCTCCTCACGTCAGCGCAACAGCAAAATGGTTTAATTATCCACCAGTGGAGAGAGCCCTGTTCCTGGAGATGGGACAAACAGCTAGCTCAGGGATATCAGTCCACATTCCTCTCTTTGCCGCCACTTCAGAGGGAGAACATTGGAGGGCCAAAGGAGTGTAGGACGGCGACTAACTTAATGGAGACTGTTCCTGGTTCACAATAAGTGGTGTGTAACAGCAGACTATGTGATAACAAGGTCTCGTGTGGGTGTGGTAGGAGTCAAAGGCATGTGGGAGTTCGGATCCAAACAATATTGAACTCGATGCTGAGGACTGGATGGTTATAGGATCTCCAAGTTTAAAATGAGGCGTTGGTCTTCCATCTGGATCTTAGCTTTCATGGAACACTGTTGCATGCCTGACACAGAGATGTTGGCCGGGGAACAGGGTGGCGTGTTAACGTGACAGGCAACCAGATGCTCAAGGCCTTTTTTTGCAGAACCAAAATGTTCTGCGAAGCAGTCACCCAGTTTATGCTTCATGCTACTTTGGGGAAACCACACTGTGAGCAATGAATGCAGTAGACTATGTTGTTGCAAATGTGCAGGTAAATGGGCAGGTGTTACACATTCGGCGGTTGCAGCGGATAGTTCCTTGGGACAATGGGAGGTGGGTGTGGGGTGTTGCGAGTGAAGGAAGAGTGGACCCGAGGTGTAAGCCCTGCCGACTTACCTCCTCTCATATATAAATCCGTGAAGTTTGAAGAACATTCCACAGAATGATTCAGTACCACGTGACTCACGAACTAATTTGAATTCATGTTCCGGGGCCAGCATCATTATTGTGTCACAGCAGCTGCAGGCCATCACCGGGGGCTCTCCCTATGATGTCACAGTAAGGCTGGAAGCCCCCGGGACAGTTTATCAAAGAAACCTCCCTGTGGTTCAGGGCAACCCTGCATCGGGAAGCATTGGGATGGACAACCACTATCAGTTAACATGGGGAACACATCTCCACATTACGCAGCCTCGAGGCAAACTTCCCTTCCTTCTACTGAAAGTTCAAAAGCCCTCAGACCGAAATTCGACAGGTCAGTTTGGAAGAATTTCTTCCAGGTGTTCGCTAAGTATATCTATGAGCACTTTGTAAAGTTTGAACATTGCGAGTGTTGAAATTATGTGCTTTTGAGCGAAATCACAGTTCAAAAAAATAGAATGTGGGAATTTAGACAGAGTTTATATTTGCACGACGGCGATATGTCTGCGGGTGCATGATGGGAGCATCACCCAGAAGGGAAACCATCTCTCCTATTCAGTCAATGGCGTCTTTAGCAGCTTTCCCGTATAACGGCGCACTGTTCTGCACCTCGCCTTCTCATCTCTTTCCCAAAAAAACTTCGACATAAATATTTCACATTGATACACAGGCCCAGTATGCACAATTGAGATGACACCCACGTGGAGGTCTGAGTGGTCTTCTGTTGTTCTCTGTACCCTATGTTGAGGAGGGCAATGCTTGTCACGGGTCACTCCGGTGTCAGAGAAAGGTTTATAAACAAAACAGTTTAATTTTATGCTAGTAGAGAGGGCCCGGTTCCTGGGTCCGGGACAAACGGCAGCAGGGAGACAGAATGAGAAGCAATTGTTCTGGAAACTCTTCGCCACTTGCAATTCTCAGAGCAATGTCAAGTGTATTTCACACTGAGCAAGACTCAGCTGGTTAAATAGGTGGAGCGGGGATGCTTGTGTGATCTCGGTGTGGCTCGTTGGTCTCGGGGTATGATTCTCGCGTTGGGTCTTCTACTACGAAGACTTGCGCGAAATCCCAGACGAGCCCAGATTTTCTGGCTTGTGCAAGAGTGCCCGGTTAACTTTCTCAAAAAGCACATTCGCTAAAGTCGGGGCTTTTGCCCGAAACGTTAATTTTACTACTCCTCGGATGCTGCCTGAACTGCTATTTTATTCCAGCACCACTAATCCAGAATCTGGTTTCTAGCATCTGCAGTCATTGACTTTACCTGCTTGGAGTACGAATTGGGCAGAAAGCAAGGAAGTGAAATGATGGAATATTGCGTTGACGTGAGTGGTGCCGTGTTTAAGGAATGTCAGCAATGAAGCAATATTGGAAAATTAGGACACCTCTCCTCGGAGAACAGAAGTTTGAATTCTGGCCAGATTGAAGTTTTCCAAGTCATGCGAAGTCTTGACAGAGAAAGTAATGTAGTCAAAATGCTCCCACGCCTGAAAGGGTTGGCAGAGTATTAAAATCATGAGGAAAATAACCAAAAGTGACATTCGGAAGAAAGCTTTCGTACAGGGAGTAGTTGGTGTCAGTAAATCCCGAACTGACACTGACAAAGAGGCAGATTCATTGGACGCAAACGGGAATTCGGTGGTCATGTTTAAAGTAACAATGTGTAGAATTACATGGAGAAGGCAAGAGACACATGTTTACTTACTGTGTCGAACCAGCAGAGCGAAGGTGGGCCGCATGGCCTCCGTCTGCGCTGTGTAACATGTTGTGATTCAGAATGAAATCACAGTTCAACCAACAGAATGTGGGGGTTTAGAAAACAAGTTTATATTTACACAGCCTCCATACGTCTGCGCAACAGCATATGGTATGACAGCGGTGGAGATCTTCGACATCAGTCTCGAAGGGACCTGTGGATAGCACTCGGCGCATGGGTGCAGAGTGGCGCAGCAGTAGTATGCTGGGGTAGCCATGGGCACACGTATGGGCCCAAGCTATGCCTGTCTCTTTGTTAGCTACGTAGAACAGTTGATCTTCCATAATTCCACCGACACCACTGTCCACCTCTTACTCCCCTACATTGATGACTACATTGGCGCCACCTCCTGCTCCCGTGAGGAGGTTGAGCAATTCAACAACTTCATGAACACATTCCACACTGTCCTTAAATTTACCTGGACCATCTCTGACACCTCCCTCCCCTTCCTGGACCTCTCCATCTCCATTAATGACGACCGACTTGACACTGACATTACTTACAAACCCACTGACTCCCACAGCTACCTGGATTACACCTCTTCCCACCCTACCTCTTGCAAAAATGCCAGCCCGTACTCCCAATTCCTGCGCCTCCACCGAATCAGCTCCCAGGAGGACCAGTTCCGCCACAGAACACACCAGATGGCCTCCTTCTTTAGAGACCGCAATTTCCCTTCCCACGTGGTTACAGGTGCCCTGCAACGCATCTCGTCCACCTCCCGCATCTCCGCCCTCAGACCCCCACCCCTCCAAACGTAACAAGGACAGAACGCCCCTGGTGCTCACCTACCACCCTACCAACCTTCGCTTAAACCAACTCATCCACCGACATTTCCGCCACCTCCAGACCCCACCACCAGGGATATATTTCGCTCCCCATCCCTTTCTGCCTTCGGCAAAGACCTTTCCCTCCGTGACCACGACCCCCTACAACCCACCCTCCCATCCTGGCACTTTCCCCTGCCACCGCAGGAACTGTAAAACCTGCGCCCACACCTCCTCCCTCACCTCTATCCAAGGCCCTAAAGGAGCCTTCCACATCCATCAACATTTTACCTGCACATCCACTATTATCATTTATTGCATCCGTTGCTCCCGATGCAGTCTCCTCTACATTGGGGAGACTGGGCGCCTCCTAGCAGAGCACTTTCGGAAACATCTCCGGGACACCTGCACCAATCAACCACACTGCCCCGTGGCCCAACATTTCAATTCCCCCTCCCACTCTGCCGAGGACATGGAGGTCCTGGGCCTCCTTCACCGCCGCTCCCTCACCACCAGACGCCTGGAGGAAGAACGCCTCATCTTCCGCCTCAGAACACTTCAACCCCGGGGCACCAATGTAGATTTCACCAGTTTCCTCATTTCGCCTTCCCCACCTCACCCTAGTTCTAAACTTCCAGCTCAGCACTGTCCCCATGACTTGTCCGGACTTGTCCGACCTGCCTATCTCCTTTTCCACCTATCCACTCCACCCTCTCCTCCCTGACCTATCACCTTCATCCCCTCCCCACTCACCCATTGTACTCGATGCTACTTTCTCCCCACCCCACCCTCCTCTAGCTTATTTCTCCACGCTTCAGGCTCACTGCCTTTATTCCTGATGAAGGGCTTTTGCCCGAAACGTCGATTTCGAAGCTCCTTGGATACTGCCTGAACTGCTGTGCTCTTCCAGCACCACTAATCCAGAATCCGAGGACCATTGTTAAAAGACATGACAGCCCTACTTGAGTTATTTGGATATAGATTTGTCAGTTATCTTAACTAGTGTATTTGTTTAACCAAGATGGTGAGGTTTGTCACCCTGGGCCCTGGAGGAGGTCTCCTGAGTTAATACGGCTATATATACAATGCTCCAGTTCCTTTATTTGGGAGCATTGCGCCGAGCACAGCTGTTCTGTATTCTTGTGTTTTTTAGCTCTATTATTTATATATATATTTATTGGTGTTGCTTTGCACAATGTTCGGGTTTGTTTTGTATTATAGGGTAGGTTAGTAGTTAATGGACAGTAGTTGTATTGTGATTTGTGTTTTTATCTTTTTATTATACTGATATTAATAAATATATTTACAACATAAAGAGGTACAGGCAAGGTCGTAAAGCTTCAGGGATCAGACTCCCGTGAGCGGCCTCTCTCACCCACCAATACAATATCTTGTTGAATGCAGTTGGACATCTCTTACTGTTACTTTGGTTTAGACCTTTATCCCGCCCGGATCCAATACCATGACCATCTTCTCGGACCTTCCTCCAGCTCCAGTGAGTTGTTGAGCTCCTGGGCTCCGGCCGCCGCCGAAGAAGCCGCCGCCGCTGGCTCTCTCTCCACCACCGCCGACATTTTAAATTTGTTTTCTCGTTCACCCGGAAACCGTCACCTCCCCCTTCCCGGGCCCCGGAAATTATACAAAAATAAACAATAAACCCCACCGGGGACTGTCTCCTTTTCTTCACAACTTTTGTTTGAAAAGTTCCGGCTTTAATTTGAAATGTATTTTAAAGGTATTTCCTGAGATAAACGATGCCTGTCTGCCCCCTCCCACCGTCAGAAACCGCCCGCTGAGTCGATGAGAAAACTGCAGCATCGCGTCGCCATCTTTGTTTTTCTTCTTCTTTTCGTCTCCTCCTTCTGTGACGCGCGTCATCCGCGCCCCGTCCTATCAGAGCGCACCTTATTCCACCTGACCAATGGCGGCCGGGTGTGCGGACAGTACTGGTCCTATCCCCGGAATGTCGCGCTCCGATTAGTCCGCACGGACCTCAGGCTTTGGGATTGGTGGAGAGGTTCGCAGGCCCTTCACTGTCCCCGCCCCTTTACTGCAAAAGGCTCGAGGAGCACAGAATGAGCGTCCCATGTTCAGGAGGAAGGTGTTCTCACTCATTCATTCAACAGGAGATGGGCTCAATTTAATATAATGGACTCGGAGGGAACAATGGTCGTGTCCTATGTTGAGGAGGAAGGTGTTTCCATTCATTTACCAGACAGGCTTTTTTATGGTGCAGTGGTAGTGTCCCTACCTCTGAGCCCTGAGTCCCAGGTTGAAATCCCATTGCTCCAGTATGTTTAATAACATCCACAATCAATTTTTTTTTGTCATAAGTCACACAACGCCAAATTATAGTTCAACAGGTTTATTTAAAACTCACAAGCTCTAGGAGCGTAGCCCATTCATCAAGTGAAGTCGTGGAAAAGTATGGAGAGAGAATTCTGCCATGGATGGTGAAGAAAGACAGAGCATCTCCACAGTCAACCGCCTACTCCCATTCCTATTTCTGATCTTAATACATGCAAGTTGTGTGTTTTCCAAACATTAATTTATGTCCATTGTTTAAAAACAAATATTTAAGGATGGTCAGTTCTTTCTCAATTGGGCACATTGTGACCCAGAACAATTTATATGGCACTGTTAATATCATAAACCCTCTCAAGAGATATCACAGGAGCAATTCATAAAAAAAGTCACTGAATCACTCAAGTAGAGAAAGAACACTGCAGATATTGGGAATCTAAACGTTATCGATGTGAAATGTTAACAATGGTAGGGGAACACCCCAATAAGGGAACTCAGCTGACTGACATAATTACAATCACGACAACATCCAGTACTACTCTTCAACCTGCGGCGTGACATCGAACAATTCTTCTGCCACCTTTGCCTCCACGCCTTCTTCTTCAACCAGGATTCCCGCCCACCCTCTGACTATCCCTTCTCCCGCTTCCAATGCCTCCAACCCACCCTATCCACCTGGACACCCCGTGCTGGCCTCTTACCTGCCCTCGATCACTTCATCGCCAATTGCCGCCGCGACATTAACCGCCTCAACTTCTCCACCCCTCTCACCCACTCCAACCTCTCACCCTCGGAACGTGCAGCCCTCCACCCCGACCTCAAATTCACCTGGACCGTCTCAGACTCCTCCCTCCCCTTCCTAGACCTTTCCATTTCTACCCACCTGACCTGCACATCTTTGGACTGTGGGAGGAAACCCATGCAGACAGGGAGAACATGCAAACTCCACACAGACATTCACCTGTGGTTGGAATTGAACCGAGGTCCCTAATGCAGTCAGGTAGCAATGCCAAGCACTGTGCCAACCCAATATGATATTAAATTTGAACAAATGCTCTAAGCTGCAAATTTGTCCATGTGAAGAACTTACTACAAATGATTCGAAGGAAGATCCATATGAATTGTGTTTTGGGAGAGATCCAGAACTTATTTCGTTTATGATTGAAAATCTTTGACCTTTGGAATGGTCTGCAAGAGAGAGTGTTGGAGTAAGATTAATGGCATTCATTGTGGCATTCAAAAGAGACTTTGATAATGAAACTGAAATGGAAAGTAATCAGTGTTCGGTGAAGAGTATCGGGCGACTGAATCAACACGGACATTTACTATAATCTGACCAACTCCCACAGCTACCTAGACTACACCTCCTCCCACCCTGCCCCCTATAAAAACGCCATCCCATATTCCCAATTCCTTCGTCTCCGCCGCATCTGCTCCCAGGAGGACCAGTTCCAAAACCGTACCACCCAGATGGCCTCCTTCTTCAAAGACCGCAGTTTCCCCCCAGACGAGATTTACGATGCCCTCCACCGCATCTCCTCCGCTTCATGCTCCTCTGCCCTTGAGCCCCGCCCCTTAAACCGCCATCAGGACAGAACCCCACTGGTCCTCACCTACACCCCACCATTCTCCATATACAGCGTATCATCCGCCGTCATTTCCGCCACCTCCAAATGACCCCACCACCAGGGATATAATTCCCTCCCCTCCCCTATCAGCGTTCCGAAAAGACTACTCCCTCCGTGACTCCCTCGTCAGATCCACACCTCCCACCAACCCAAACTCCACTACTGGCAGCTTCCCCTGCAACCACATAAAATGCAAAACTTGCGCCCACACCTCCTCCGTTACTTCCCTCCAAGGTCCCAAGGGATCCTTCCATATCTGCCACAAGTTCACCTGCACCTCCGCACACATCATTTATTGCATCCGCTGCACCCGATGTGGCCTCCTCTATATTGGGGAGACAGGCTGCCTACTTGCGGAACGTTTCAGAGAACACCTCTGGGATACCCGGACCAACCAACCCAACCACCCCGTGGCTCAACACTTCAACTCCCCCTCCCACTCCACCAAGGATATTCAGGTCCTTGGACTCCTCCATCGCCAGACCATAGCAACACCACGGTTGGAGGAAGGACGCCTCACCTTCCGCCTAGGAACCCTCCAACCACAAGGGATGAACTCCAATTTCTCCAGTTTCCTCATTTCCCCTCCCCCCACCTTGTCTCAGTCAAATCCCTCGAACTCAGCACCGCCTTCCTAACCTGCAATCTTCTTCCTGACATCTCCGCCCCCACCCCCACTCTGTCCTATCACCCTCACCTTGACCTCCTTCCAGCTATCGCATTTCCAACGGCCCTCCCCCACGTCCCTTCTCCCTACATTTTATCTTATCCTCATTCCTGAAGAAGGGCTCATGCCCGAAACGTCGATTCTCCTGCTCCTGGGATGCTGCCTGACCTGCTGCGCTTTTCCAGCAACACATTTTTCAGCTGAGAAACTTATCAGTCATGATTAAATTGTATGAGCAGACCCATGGGCTGAATGGCCTGATTTCTACTCCTATCTCTTATGGTGTCTTGCTGTCCTGGACACAATGTGAGAGAATTGGGTGTAGGATTAGGCTATTCGGTCTTTCGAGCCTGCACCAACATTGAACAGATCATAACTGGATACGAATATACCTACATCTAGATGGATAGGCTGGAATCTTTTTCACCGGAGCATAGGAGGTTGAGGGGTGACCTGAAATTGAAAAAATCATGGGGGCTATAGATGAAGTGAATGATGGGTGTCCTTTCCTTAGAGCGGGGATTTCAAGCTTAGGAAGCAAACTATGGAGGTGAATGGAGAAAGATTTTAAAAGCCATGAGGCACACGATTCTTTTTTCTCCACAAATAGTTGTTTGTGTGTAGAATGAATGTCCAGAGGAAGCGTGGGATGCTGGCACAGTAACAATGTTTAAATTTGGATAAGGACATAAATGGGAAAGGTTCTGAGGTGTTATGGTCTAGGCTAGCCCACTCAAAACATTCTTAAGCAGGTAGCCCAGACCGTAAGTTTGCTATTTGTTTCGATAAGTGTACAGTGAAAATTACCCAGAGTAACTTAGGTAGTTGACTGCCAGGTTTTAAAACAGAAGTGTATTCACAAGATTGTGGAAGAAAACACAAAGAACAGAAGAGAGAATACCAACAGAACTCAGTCTATCGAAACGAGACTTAAATATGCTGTTCCAAATATACACAACAGTCCCAATAAACAAACCTCTTAAACAGAGAATAAAACTGAAACAGAAGCTTACAGGTCAGAGTTAGGAAGATGGAAGGAGAGAGGGTTTAACAGCTTTTCTCCACACAGTCCACTGCTGAACTCACTCAAACAAGATTTCAGCTCTCACAACTGACCCCTCCCCTTTTATTATGCACGTCACTTCAAAAACATAAAAGCTTTGATATAAAGTCTTATCTGTTTACATAAAAACAAAAAGGCCTCCCGATATACTTTTAATCTCTCTACTAAACCAGTCATTTTGGAGCCCAGGACTGTTTTACAACCTCTCTAAATGAAGCCAAGGACATAGTATCCTTGTTGAAGAAGGTCCAGCTTTTAGAAAAAAGGACCAGCTTTTTTGACAGAGGGATATGAGCCAAACGCTGGCAAGTGGGATTGGTTAAGTATGAGAACATAGCATTGGGCTAGTTGGGCTGAAGTGTTTATTTCTGTACTGAATGACTCTGTAACTGTTCTATACTGGTCTCAAAACCATTTTTTTGCTTTCCCCCATAACCATCCACTTCTTTATTGTTCAAAATTCAGATTAACTCAGGCTTGAATATATTCAATGACCACCCCCCACCGCCCAAAACTGCAGGAAGACATCCCCATTTTTGAACTCCTCTTGCTCATGTACCGCCTTGCTCATTGCTTGCTGGACCGGTCTGACAACTGGCATTGACTGGTCTAGAAGGACACTGAGGTCCACTTGTACATCCACACATCATTCCTGATGAAAAGTTCGTGCCAAAAACGTTGACTTTCCTGCTTCTCGGATGCTGCCTGACCTGTTGTGTTTTCCAGCAACACACTTGACGCTGATCTCCAGAATCTGCAGTCCTCACTTCCTCCACATCCCAGTATATGAACATTTAAACCATGCACTTCCTTCCTGCTTATTTTTTTCCAAAGCAAAGTCTATAACTTTACATTGTGGTACTGCATTTGCCATGCGTTTGCCAATTGAAACACAGCCCTGGAACAACTTTTCCAGATTCTGTATCCTCCCTGGATTCATTCCCTTTCCCTTCAGTTCATGCAAGACAGCAACTGAAACCCAGAATGAAAAATGAATGGAAAAGTGGGTGAGAAAAGAGTGTGCCGTACCCACAGATGTTGGACAGAGTAAAGATGTTGCAGTGTGGGACTAAGTTCAATCTTCTTTCGAGAGAGAGGAGCAACACCAGGTTCAGAAGCTCATGGCCTACCTTCCGCATTCAGACGAAGGGGTCTCTCTGATTGGCAGGAGGACCAGGCTTCTGCCAGTCCTCCAGGTCTCACCATTGGTCCTCCACAAGAAAGTCAGGGGTCGTTTCCATGGACAGTGACGAGCATGCTCAGTGCTTTTGCTGACACCGCAGCACATGCGCAGTGCTAGCTGATTCCACGAAGCATGTGCAATACGCTCTGGGAGAGGCTGGTGTTACTGACAGGTTTTAATCATCCAAATGTCAATAGGAGAAAAAAGCTGGAGCCATAATTTTATTTTTCCCTGTGGCTCGACATTTTATTCCTGTTGAAATTTGTCTGGCTGCTCAACTTTATGTGTCTATTTCCCAGGGTAGAGGAAGTCCAAAGCTAGAGACGAAGGAAATGTAAGAATTGTGTGATAAATGGCAGAACTCATAGCAGCACTGGCATACAGAAGGATTTGGGCATATTGATCCGTGGAAGTGGTAAAGCAGGTCGGTACGGTGGTCAAGAAGAAACACAGCACGCTTCCTTGAGTGTAAGAGTTGGCGAGTTATGTTACAGCTATTTATTCTGGCCACATTCGGAATACTATGTTCAGTTCTGGTCGCCACACTACCGGAAGGATGTGGGTGCTCTGGCAGAGGGTACAGACAAGGTTCACCAGGACATTGCCTGGTCTGAAGGGCTCGAGTTATGAGGAGAAGTGGCATAAACCTGATTTTCTTTTCTCTGGGAAGACAGAGGCTGAGGGGAGACCTCGAAAAAATGATGAGACACAGATTGGCTGGACTGGGGTGGCAGGGTAGCTCAGTGGTTTGCACTGATGCCACACAGTGCCAGACACCCGAGTTCGATTTCAGTCTCGGGTGACTGTGTGGAGTTTGCACATTCTTCCTGCACGCCACCTCTCGTGTCTGCAAGGGCTTCCTCCTACATTCCAAAAATGTGTAGGTTCGAGTGGATTAGCCATGCTAAATTACCCATCGTGTCCAGGGATAAGCAGGTTAAGTTGGATTGTCTGTGTATAAATTGCCCCAGTGTTGAGGGATGTGTACGTAAGTGCATTAGTTAGGGATAAATATAGAGTAATAGGGGTAGGGGAATGAGTCCCTGTGGGTTAGTCCTTGGAGGGTCGGTGTTGACTTGTTGGACTGAATCGTCTGTTTCCACCCTGGAGGGATTCTATGATCGTCAGAGGTTTTTTTTCCCTCCAGGGTGAAAAGGTCAACTAAAATAGGGAACAGGTTCGAGACGAGAAGGGGACTTTCAATGTTGTGAAACTTGAAAGGATTGAGAAAAGATTCACAAGGATGTTGCCAGGGTAAGAGTTTTAAACCACAGGGAGAGGCTGATTAGGATGGGGCTATTTTCCCAGGAGCATCGCAGGCTGAGTGATTTTTTTCAAAGTGGTTTATAAAAACTTGACGGTCGTGGTTGGGGTAAATAGACAAGGTCTTTTCTATGGGATGGGTGAGTGCAGAACTAGAGGGCATAGGTTGAGGGCGAGAGAGGAAACATTTAAAAGGGACCTTGCAGTCAACCTTTTCATGCAGAGGGTTGTGCATGCATGGAATGAGCTGCCAGAGGAAGTGGTGGAGGCTGGTGGCAGCTTCTGGATGGGTGTATGAATAGGAAGGGTTTAGTGGGATATGGGCCAAGTTCTGGCAAATGGGACAAGATGAATTTTGCATATCCGGTTAGCATGGACAATTTAGCTTGAAGGGTCTGTTTTTGTGCTTTACGTCTCCGACTCTATGGCTGGTGAAAAATATTGGCATTCATCGAAACATTTATGCAACAGAAAAGTATAAGCGGGTGAAGATAAGCCTCACGTCATTGATCCACGAATCCTGGTGTCGTATGGATGTATTTCCAGTAATAGAGTTAGTATGACATGGAAGGAGTCCAAAAACATGGCTTCTTTTATAAAAATTCACACTTGATACTTAAATCCGAGTCTTCTGGGAATCTAAGACAACCGTGCGTTAATATAAGACAGATAAGTCTGGGGTATATGGTACATATTTGATGGAATGTTTATGGCTCTAAAACCCTGATTTGCAGTTGGTTCTGGGCTCGTAATATTGTACCGCAGCATATTGTATATCTTCAGTAAGAACGTCAACACTGCACGATAGATGTCCATTCAACAACTTAAGTCCATGTGAACTCTTCATGGAGTATGCAATCTACCACATTACTCTGCTGTATACATTTACATATAGATCAGCACAAAGATCTTGGGTAATAAGAGAGGAAAGAATGTTCCACAGAAACTAGAATTGTGTGTTTTGATTTTCTATTGTGGACTGACAGCGATGACCTTTGCAATCTCTTTCACAGGAATATTATAAGAGAAGAATTTGGAGGCAGAAATCTCAGAACAAACATCACATCGAAGTCTGACAGTCGCTTGATTCACCAGGACTTGGATATTGATGGCCTCGACAACAAGGAGGAGGCGGTTGGTCTGCTCAGTTTGGTTTTAAACGTCAATGTGACTGGAAACTCAGAGTCTCACAAAGCCACACACCAGAGTAGTGACCCGAACATGAAAAATGGCTTCCCGGACCGGGAATCGAACCCGGGCCGCGGCGGTGAGAGCGCCGAATCCTAACCACTAGACCACCAGGAAGACACGAGCATATGTTGGTATCTCTGCTGAAAATTGTTTCGCTGCCCGGGAATCAAACCCAGGTACAGCCACCAATGTAATTTTATGTATCCATTGCTCCCGATGCGATCACTCCAACACTGGGGAGACTGGAGAGTCAAGTCACATCTCCGGGACACCCGCAACTATCAACCCCATCGCCATGTGCCCCAACATTTCAACTCAGCCTCCCACTCGGCCGAGGACATGCAGGTCCTGGGCCTCCTTCGTCGCCGCTGCTTCCCCACCCGACGCCTGGAGGAAGAACACCTCATCTTCCGCCTCGGAACACTTCAACTCCAGGGCATCAATGTGGACTTCACCAGTTTCCTCATTCCCCCTCCCCCACCTTACCTCAGTTCCAACCTTCCAGCTCAGCACTGATCTCATGACCTGTCCTACTTGCCAAGCTCCCATCCCACCTATCAGCAAAACACTCCTCTCTGACCTGTCACCTCCATCCCCAACACCATTCACATATTTTACTCTTTGCTACCTTTGCCCCAGCACACCCCCACCCCCAATTTATCTCTCCACCCTGGAGGCGTCCTGCCTCTATTCCTGATGAAGGGCTTTTGCCCGAAACGTCGATTTTCCTGCTCCTCGGGAGATGCTTGACCTATTGTGCTTTTCCAGCACCATTCTGATCTAAAGTCTGGCTTCCAGCATCTCCAGTCCTCACTTTTGCCTACCCAATAAACCCAGTGTGCCGATTTCACATCAACAAATTGACACAAGCAGACACAACGTCTGCAGAAACCCTAGCCACATTACTTTACATGAAAGACATCTGGGAAATGATGTCCAGACAACTCAACCCTCTCAGCATCATGGTAGCCCACAAACCTACCAACTCACTTAAACAGGGGCGAATGAACCTGAAATACCCGATACAAACAACCAGCAAACGAATGTTATTTACAAAATACCATACAAGGAAATATATACATGAACTCTGCCGCACAGTTCTCTGAAGCAAGAAATGCTGGGATGAGATAAGGAAGATTTTTTGAGCGAAAACGAATCGACACTGACTGGACAGCCATTGAAAATCAACGTTGTCTGCACAGGATGGAAGACCCGAAGGGATGGACAGTTTTCTTATTTTCGGAAGATTCACAAATATGAGACTAGGTTTTGGTGTTTGTTCCTTTCCACTCCCAGGAGCCGCAGTGGTTGGGGTGGTGTGTTGGGGAAAGTGAAATGTGCCCGTGAGCAGCATGTGGGACGATTTCAGCTTCCCCTCATCTGACTGCGCTGTGACGGGACTCTGACGTTCTCAGGGACATTTACTGACGCGAGACAGTGAAAGGATTTTCATTCCCGCAGATCGGGAATTCAAACCGTACGCCGGCTTCAGGACAATGAGAAAGATTAATTGGGGTGTGTGAAGAAGCTTTGAGCTGCATTTCAAACAGGTAGGTGGAGTCAGATGCATCATCCATTGCGCCCCGGCACTGTGCAGACCTGACACCGCCATGCTGCAGAGTTCTGACGTTAACACGGACATGCGCAGCAATGGGAACATTCACAAGAGGAACAGCCAAATATAATCACCGTCACTGCTTCCCTTCCATAGTCCCAACTTTGTTCAGCAGTAGCTTTCACTGGCAAATAAAACACATTAATCCTCAGGTGCCTGCTTCATTTCGATCACGACTTCACGCCCCCCACTGTTCTAGTCTCATTTCCAAATACTTGACTCATCGCCTCAATAGCAGCTCTGTGGGTATCTGCTTGTTCCACCCTGACAGGCAGTGGGTTGCAGATTCCCGACCATTCCGAATGTGAGTTAAATATCTTTCACCCTCCACTGATTTGAATCTTAAAGAAGAAACCGGGGAACAGTCTCCCTTTCGTTTTGACGACATTTCTCATTTTGTAGTCAGCAGGGTTCACACCTGCGTGGGGAAACTGCAATAGATTTAAAGTCCGTCGCATTAACCACTCGGCCCACGAATAAAGAACCACACTGACAGCTTCATTACCCAGGTCTCTCTGCCTGTGGAGCTGAGAAAGAGTAAATTATTGCTGGGTTTGTTTGAATCCAATCACTTCGCAGGTTTCGAAAGGGTTAAATATCTGCAAATGGAGAATCTGGTTGTTTCATCCCGAAAGATGAAATGAACTTTCAGTTAAAAGCAAAAACAGAAATTGCAGGAGCAACTCAGGAGGTCAGGCACCATCGGTGGAAAGAGAATCAGAGACAATATTTCAGAACTCTGTTTTCTCCCACAGGTACTGCCACACCTGCTGAGTTTCTCCAGCAGTTCCTCTTTCTGTCTCAGATTCTCAGCATCCGCAGTCCTTTACGTTAGAAATTAAATCAATTCAGCCTCATGTGCAGGAATGAGAATCCTTTCAATTTACCAAAAAATTGGCAGAGATTTCAAGGCATTTGGAAAAAAACTAAAAGTGACATTAGGAAGAACATTTTCGCACAGGGAGTGGTTCGGATCCGTAAATCTCTGTCTGACCGTGACAAATAGGCAGATTCAAGAACACAAAAGGGTATTCGGTGGAAATGTTCAAAGTCACAATGTGGAGATTTGCAGGGAGAAGGCAAGGGAATGATACGAATAGAGACTCTCATTTACTTGCTGTGTAGAACCAGCAGAGCTAAGGTGGGCCTCCAAATGCGCTGTGACACGTGTTGTGATTCAGAGCGAACTCACAGTTCACGAACGGAAGGTGGGAATTTAGAAATTTTATATTTACACAGTCTCCTCACGTCAGCGCAACAGCAAAATGGTTTAATTATCCGCCAGTAGAGAGAACCCTGTTCCTGGAGTTGGGACAAACAGCTGACTCAGGGATAGCAGTCCACATTGCTCTCTTTGCCACCAGATCAGTGGGAGAATATTGGAGGGCGAAAGGAGTGAATAACGATCTGTGTAGGAGAGTGCCTAACTGTTAATAAAGACTGTTCCTGGCTCACAATAAGTCGTGTGTAACAGCAGACTATGTGATAACAAGGCCTCGTGTGGGTGAGGTAGGGGTCAAGGGCATGGGGGAGCTCGGGTCCAAACAATATTGAACTCGACGTTGAAGACTGGAGGGCTATAGGATCTCCAAGTGGAAAATGAGGCTTTGGTCTTCCATCTGGAGCTGAGCTTTGATGGAACACTGCTGCATGCCTGAGACAGAGAGGTTGGCCAGCGAACAGGGTGGCGTGTTAAAGTGACAGGCACCAGAAGCTCAAGGCCTATTTTTGAGGGCAGAACCGAGATGTTCTGCGAAGCAGTCACCCAGTTTATGCTTCATGCTACTTTGGGGAAACGACACTGTGAGCAACGAATGCAGCAGACTAGTGTGTGGCAAATGTGCAGGTAAAGGGCTGCTTTACCTGGAAGGTATGTTTGAGCCCTTGGATATTCAGGAGAGAGCAGGTAAATGGGCAGGTGTTACACATTCGGCGGTTCCAGCGGAAAGTGCCTTGGGACAATGGGAGGTGGGTGTGGGGTGTTGCGAGTGAAGGAAGAGCGTATCCGAGGTGTAAGCCCTGCCCATTTCCCTCCTCTCATATATAAATCCGTGATGTTGAAAGAACATTCCATAGAATGATTCAGTACCACGTGACTCATGCACAAATTTTTATTCATGTTCCGGGGCCAGCATCATTATTGCGTCACAGCAGCTGCAGGCCATCACCAGGGGCTAGCCCTATGACGTCACGGTACGGCTGGAAGCCCCCGGGACAGTTTATCAAAGACACCTCCCTGTGCGTCAGGGCAGCCCTGCGTCGGGAAGCACTGGGATGGTCAACCACTATCATTTTACTTGGGGAATACATCTCCACATTACACAGCCTCGAGGCAAATTTCCCGTCCTTTTACTTGTAGTTCAAGAGCACTCAAACCGAAATTCCCCAGGTAAGTTTGGAAGAATTTCTTCCAGGTGTTCGCTAAATATATCTATGAGCACTTCGTTAAAGTTCGAACGTTGCGAATGTTGAAATTTTGTGCTTTTGAGCGAAATCACAGGACGAAAAAACAGAATGTGGGAATTTAGACAGAGTTTATATTTGCACGATGGCGATATGTCTGCGGGTGCGTGATGGGAGCATCACCCAGAAGGAAAACCATCTCTCCTATTCGCTCAATGTCTTCTTTAGCAGCTTTCCCGTATAACGGCGCACTGTTCTGCACCTCGCCTTCTCATCTCTTTCCCAAAACACTTCGACATAAATATTTCACATTGATAGACTGGCCCAATGTGCACAGTTGAGATGACACCCTCGTGGAGGTCTGATTGGTCTTCTGTTGTTCTCTGTATCCTATGTTGAGGAGGTCAATGCTTGTCACTGGTCACTCCGGTGTTAGAGAAAAGTTTAGAATCAAAACGGTTTAACTTTCTGCCAGTAGAGAGCCCGGTTCCTGGAGCGGGAGAAACAGCAGCAGGGAGACAGAATGAGAAGCAGCTGTTCTGGAAATTCTGCCGCGTGCAATTCTCAGAGCAATGTCAAATGCATTTCACACTGAGCAAGACTCAGCTGGTTGAAGAGGTAGAGTAGGTGTCTGTGGGTGGTGTTGGTGTTGCTGGTTGGTGTCTGGGTATGATTTTTGATGTGGGTCTTCTACTGCGCAGGCTTGCAAGTAATCCAGGGTTCAAATCTCGGACGAGCCCGCATTTTCTGGTTTGTGCAAGAGTGCCCGGTTAATTTTCTCAAAAAGCACCTTCGCTAAACTCGGTTGGGCTGCTTGGAGTACAAATTGAGCATAAAGCAAGCGAGTGAAATGATGGAATATTGCGTTGACGTCAGTGGTGCCGTGTTTAAGGAATGTCAGCGATGAGGGTAGATTGGAAAATTGGGACAGCTCTGCTCAGAGAACAGAAGTTTGAAATCTGATTGAAGCTTTCCAAGTCATGCGGGATCCAGACAGAGAAAGTAACGCAGTTAAAATGCTCCCACGCCTGAAAGGATCAGTAATGATTCTGCAGAGTTTTAAAGTCATGAGGAAAAGAACTAAAAGTGACATTCGGAAGGGTGTGGTTAGGGTCAGCAAATCCCTATCTGACATTGACAAACAGGCAGATTCAATAGCTGCATAGGGGAATTCGGTGGTCATGTTTAAAGTAACAATGTGTAGAATTACATGGAGAAGGCAAGAGACACATGTTTACTTACTGTTTCGACCCAGCAGAGCGAAGGTGGGCCGCATGGCGTCCGTCTGCGCTGTGACACAGGCTGTGATTCAGAATGAAATCACAGTTCGACCAACACAATATGGGAGTTTAGAAAACAAGTTTATATTTACACAGTCTCCATACGTCTGTGGAACAGCATATTACACGACAGCAGTGGAGATCTTTGACATCAGGCTCGAACGTACATGCCACATGCCAGACAAAAGGCTGAAGAGACCTGTCGAAAACGGGATCGCGCTGGGAGTAACCCAGCGGTCGATGGATCGAAACCATCCTCTGCTGTTGCTCGATGTCTCCTTGAGCAGCTTCCTTTTGTAATGGTGCTGTGCTCTCTTCTGTATCTTGCCTTTGCACCTACTTCCTGAGTGTCTGAATGCCCTACATCAAACCGATACACTCGCGAACCTCACACGGTTCAAGTAACATGCTTTGTGGAGGTCTGAGTGGTCTATTCTTAGTCGGTTTCCTATGAACTGATTCGCAAAACCACTTCTCTGCGATGCCAATGAGCTGATAAAGTTGAAACACATGCCTTGCAGTTTCATCCATTCCCTGCAGTAATTCACCACGCCGGGTCGGACGTGAATGACAAGACGATCAGCATTTCAGAAACTGTATCACCACTCAGATACAATTCCTTACTATTAGGACAGATATCACCGATTGTGAATCACCTCAAAGAGAGACAAGTGACAGAGAGTCGCCGTGACTCGATGGGCTGAACGCCTTTGTCAGCGGGAGAATGCTGCTACGCGTTTATGCCGTCCCAATGCCTGTCTCTGGGACAGACAGGCTGAGGGAGCAATAATGTTCATTTTAAACCATCCCTTCCGTGTTGGACCGCCTGCAGTCCCTCAGCTCAGGGCCGTGGGGATGACTCTCAGTGAGTGAAGGTTTCACACGGATTCTCTTCATCTGGGACACTTGGGGCTCAGATGTTAACTGCTGCGCGGTCGCAGCAAAGAAAGCGATGCCCACTTTGCAATAGACTTTCCGTAAGGTTGCTGCGTGAAGACGATTTCTGAACACCAAGCAGGCTGCACAACAATGTGAATTTACCTGAGCGAAGAGTCCTCGGTGTTCATGTCTCTCTGTCCCACCAGCACAGCATTTTTCTATCTCTCCGATAACAGACCTTTGGAGCAAGTTCACAATCGAAGCTCACTTCACACGCATTAGTGTAACTGATACCTCTCACCGCAAGGGATTGAGTGATAGAGAGCAGAAGAGCGAATGGACTCTTCCCTCCACCTCCTCCCCCCCTCCCCGCTCCCAGAACAGCTTGCAAGTAGGAACAAATTGGTTTCATTATCCACCAGTGGAGAGAGCCCAGTTGCTGGGGATGAGACAAACTTCAGCGCCCCGGGACAGAATGACATGCAGATGTTCTGGAAACTGCTGCTTGCAATTCTTGGAGCAACGTGGAATGTATTTCACTCTGAGCAAGTTCAGCTGGCTCAGAGTCTCCAATGTCCATTACTCTCTGAGTTTATATTTGCACATCGGCGACATGTCTGCACAACAGCACATGACACTTCAGCAGGGAAGATCTTTTGACGTCATTCTCGAACATGCAAGTCACACGCCAGATGAAAAGCTGAATAATTCTCTGGAAAAGCTACCGTGCAGGAGAATGGCACAGCAGGTGCATGCAGGGATCATAACCCAGAAGCGAAACCATTTTCTCCTATTCACTCAATGTCATCTTTAGCAGCTTTCCCGTATAACGGCGCTCTGTTCTGTTCTTTGCCTTGTCATCTGCTTCCCAAAACTTCGGGTATCTGATTTAAATATGTCACATCGATACACAAGTCAAATGTATACAGTTGCGCTTGCACACTTCTGGAGCTCTGAGTTGTCTTGTCCAGTTTTCTGTCGGTGTGTTCTGAACTCAAGTTTTAAACCTCTTCTCTCAGATGGCAATGAACCGGTGAAGTTGTAACACATGACTTGCTGGTTTGGTCCATTCCTGCAGTAAAGAAACCAACGCCCGTGAAAGAAAAGACTTTCTGCAGGATTGCTGTGTCAAGACAAATTCTGAACACCAAGCAGGCTGCACAAAAATGCAGTCATACCAATTTACCTGAGGGAAGAGTCTCCGGTGTCCATTTCTCTCTGTCCCGACAGCACAGCATCTTTCTTTCTCTCCGTTAACAAGACCTTTGGATCAAGTTCAAATTTGCCCATTTCCTACGCATGACTGTAACTGACTTATCCTGCCTCACGTAATAGTGAGAGAGAGCAGAAGAGTGAATGGGCTCTGCCTTCCACCAGCACAGCTTGTAAGTAGAAACGAAATGGTTCAATTATCCACCAGTGGAGAGAGCCGGGTCCCTGGAGACGGGGCAAACAGCTGCGTCCTGGGAGCAGGGAGACATATTGAGAAGCAGATGTTCTTGAAACTCTTTGCTGCTTGTAATTCTGGGAGCAATGTACAATGTATTTCGTACTGAACAAGTCTCAGCTGCTTCAGGAGCTGGGCGCGCGCATGATGTTTGGCTCGTTTGTCTCGGGGTGTGATGCTAGCTTTGGGTTTTCTACCTTATACAGGCGAGTGGGAGGTGCCGGGCTCCAATCCCAGGCAAACCCTCATTTCTTAAATTGACCTGAGCAAAAATGCCAGGTTAGTTTTCTCAAAACGCCGCTTCGTTAAATCAGATCGGACTGCCTGAATTAGGTATGGGACAGAGGTACCATTGCAGAGAACACGGCGAAGGGAAACACTTGCTCAAAGTGAGAACAAGCATTGCAGATTTTTCGCCCGCGCAATCCTAGTCTGAATGAATCCTCCACCTGTATTACGCTCAATTCTGAGGGTGATACTTCAGGAATCGGGCAAGTGAAGTGATTGCAGACGGCGCTGAACAGATCGAAGTGAATGTTACCGTGTATGAGGAATGTCAGCAATGAAGGGAGATTGGAAAGTTGGGGCAGTTGACCTTGGTGAACAGAGGGCTGAAAGCTGGTCTGATTGAAGTTTTCCACATCATGAGGGATTTAGACAGAGGAAATAAAGCAGTGAAAATGCTCCCATGCCTGAAAGGATCGAGAACGATTTGGCAGAGATTGAAAGTCATCAGGAAAATTAGTAAAAGTGACATTAGGTAGAGCGTTTTCGCACAGGGAGTGGGGTCAGTAAGTCGCTGTCTGACAGTGACAAAGAGACAGATTCAATGGACACAAAAGGGAATTCGGTGGGCATGTTGAATGTAACAATATGCAGATTTACAGGGAGAAGGCGACAGAATGAGACACTTATTTACATATTGTGTTGAACCAGCAGAGCTAAGGTGGGCTGCATGGCCTCAGTCTGCGCTGTCACACGTTTTGTGATTCTGAGTGAAATCGGAGTTGGAACAAGAAAACGTAGGAAATTTGACAACGGATATATTCTGCCCAACAGGATACTCCATCACAGCAATGAAGGTGTTTTGACATCATTCTCGAAGGTATATTCCACAATGCAGATTCAAAACCGAGTATTCCTTTGAATCACTGAGTAATTTGTTTACAGTTATTCAGTTGAGGTGAGCGGAGTTGCGCATTGGGAACCACTCCAGTTGATAGGTCGAAGCCGTTTTCTCCTGTGTGATAGTCCCACCAGCACTCCAATTTGCTGTGCTTCCAGTCAGTAGATGCAGATTACTATCCCATACTGATACACGGGCCACGATGACCCAGCTGTGGTGACAAGCTTGTGAAGGTCTGAGTGCTCTTCTCCTGTTCTCAGTCTGGTTGCTATGATCCGAATCATCAAACCTCTCTTCTCCGAGATAGGAATAAACTGGTGAAGGTGAAACACATCAGTTACGGTGTGTCCCATGTGCAGGAGGCCCTGCAGTAATTCCCCACGCTGTTTCACACAGCAGCATCCTCTCGGTGAATTACGCTTGGATAAAATACCGACTGAACCAAATCAATGTCCGCCACTGGATTTTACTGACACTGTTTATAAAATTCAGGCTCACCGTTAATGTGGGGAGAGGATGCCAGACTGTAGTTTCCGCTCCTTCTGTTGAATAAAGATATTTTTAACTGAGTAAAAACAATGACTGTAGATGCTGGAAAGCAAATACTGGATTAGTGGTGCTGGAAGAGCACAGCAGTTCAGGCAGCATCCAACGAGCAGCGAAATCGACGTTTCGGGCAAAAGCCCTTCACCAGGAATAAAGCATTCTTATTCCTGATGAAGGGCTTTTGCCCGAAACGTCGATTTCGCTGCTCGTTGGATGCTGCCTGAACTGTTGTGCTCTTCCAGCACCATTAATCCAGTATATAATTTTAACTGAGTCCAGTGAGAGGAAAGGATATGCTGTTGGTGGGAAACATTTCTATCTGAACTCGCATTCACTCTCCTGAACGATTGAAACATAAAGCTGGGAGTCTTTGGATTATGTTGTGAACACATCGATATTATGTTATTCACACCGCGCTGTCACCAACTGAACGAAGCGGCTGCCCAGAGGGAGGCGGCTGTGTTTAAATCCCGTGATGAACTGGGGGAGCTGAGCATTTACCCAAACAATGGGCTCACCACCTCCCTGACACAGTGTTCACAAATCAAACTGACAGCAAAGCTTCACGTGTGCTTGAAAGTTTCCGGAAGGAAGACTTGGCTCAATAATTATCCGAGGTGAACGTGCTCCTTTCTTGATTTGAAATGTAAGAAGCTGACATCAGTGAGATGGGCGTGATTTGAACACGCAACCTTCTGATGTGGAGTCAGACGCGCTACGGTGGCGGCACAAGCGCATCGACGGCATGTGCCCTCTATTCATACTTCAGGGAGATGATCGTACAACAATGATTTTAGGTCATGACGAACAACCGAGATCAACAGTTCATGTCTGTTCTGTCTCTCCCCCCTCTCCTTCTTTCTCTCGAAACAATTTCCAACTCTACCTCAATAAAAGGCTGAAAGAACTGCGGATGCTGTATATCAGAAACAAAAATCACAGTAGTTTCCGGTGACTATTCTATAGAACTGATGGTGATCGGGAAAACGTTGGTTTATATGCAGGAAATACCATGGGAGGATGGCGGATGCAGAAAATGACTGATCAGGACAGAGCCCAAAGCGAGGGAAGAACTGTTGGTCAGAAAAGGGAGTTGATAACGATCCGCGTGGGAAGGTGAATGGAGACTGTTCGTGTCTAAGAATAGGTAGTGTATAATGACAGACTATGTGATTACAAGGCTTGGTGTGTGTGTGGAAGGGACGAGGATACTATAGATTTCAGGCCCTAGAATTATTGTTTTCGATGTTGGGACCGGAGGATGTATGGTCCCCAAGTGTAATATTCGGTGCTCTTCGTTCTGCTGGTGCTGAGCTTCGATGGAACACCATAGCAAACCTGAGACAGAGATATTGGCCAGGGAACAGGGTAGGTTGTGGAATTGGCAGGCAACTGGAAGCTCAGGGTCTTTCTTGCGGGCAGAACGTAGATGTTCTCTGCAGGAGTCACCCAGTTTACGCTTCATTTTCCCCAATGTGGATGAGACCACATTGTGAGCAGCAAATGCAGTAGACTGGAAGTGCAGGCAGAGTGCCCTTTCACCTGGAAGGTAAGTTTGGGCCCTTGGATGGTGAGGAGGGAATAGGTAAATGGGCTGGTGTCACACATTCGGCAGTTGCAAGGGAAAGTGCCGTTGGACTGTTGGGGTGGGAATGGGGGTAGGGTTGATGGAAATGAAGGAAGAGTGGACCCAAGGTATACTCCTCCCCATTTACGTATCCGCCAAATAGAGGAATTTGCAAAGAGTGTACAAGGAAATTTTTTAATTCACAGTGAGGATGTACATACTGGCGAGGGTGCAAAACCTAAGGGCCAGGAACCATAATTCAATTAACATTAGAATAGAGACTGGACATAATATATCAGATCTAAAAGTTGAAGTTCTAAAATTGAGGAAGACTCAGGTATTAGGCACGATCTTTCAAAACCTGATTGGGGACAGATGTTCGCAGGTTAAAGGACTGCTGGAAAACGGGATGCCTTCAAATATGAGATAACAAGAGTCCACACACAGTATATTCCTGTTAGGGTGAAAAGAAAGGCTGGTAGGTGTAGGGAATGCTGGATGGCAAGAGAATTTGAGATTTGGTTAAGATAAAGAAGGATGCATATATCAGGGGTGAACAGAGAGATCGAATGAATCCTAAGAGAATAAAGGCTGTACGAGCATACGTAAGAGGGAAATCATGAGGGCAAAAAGGGGACATGAGATAGCTTTGGCAAATAGCGTTAAGGAAAACCCAAAGGGTTTTTATAAATACATTAAGGACAAAAGGATAACAAGGGAGAGAATAGGGCCCTCAAAGATCAGCAAGGCGGCCTTTGTGTGGAGCTGCAGTAGATGGGGGGCGGGGGGGGGTGTGATTCTGAACGGATATTGTGCATCAGTGTTTACAGTGGAGAAGGGCATGGAAGATGTAAAATGTGAGAAGTAGATGGTGAAATGTTGAAAAAATGCCCATACTATAGATGAGAAATTGCTGGATAATTAGAAATGCATAAACGTGGATAAATCCTAAGGACTTGATCTGGAGTACCCTAGAACTCTGTGGGAAACTGGGCAAGTGATTGGTGGGACTTTCACTGAGATATTTGTATCATCAATAGTCACAGGTGAGGTGCCGGAAAGCTCGAGGGTGGCTAATGTGCTGCCACTATTTAAGAAAGGTGGTAAGGAAAAGCCAGGGAACTCGAGACCCGTGAGCCTCACATCCTTGATGGGCAAGTTTTTGGAGAGAATCCTGAGAGATAGGATTTACATTTATTTGGAAAGGCAAGAATTGATTAGGGATAGTCAGCATGGCTTTATGCTTGGGAAATCATGTCTCACGAATTTGATTGAGTTTTTTGAAGAAGTACAAAATGGATTGATGAGGGCAGAGCGATGGACGTGATCTATATGGACTTCAGGAAGGCATTCATCAAGGTTCCTCATGGTCAACTGGTGAGCAAGGTTTAATCTCATGGCATGCAGGGACAACTAGCCATTTGGACGCAGAACAGGCTAGAAGGCAGAAGACGGAGGATGGTGATGGAGGGTTGCTTTTCAGACTGAAGGCCTTTGACCAATGGTGTATCACAAGGATCGATGCTTGGTCTGCTACTTTTTGTCATTTATATAAATGATTTGTATGTAAACGGAGGAGGTACAGTTAGTAAGTTTGTAGATGACACCAAAATTGGAGGTGTAGTGGACAGCAAAGAAGGTTACCTCAGATTACAACGGGACCTTGATCAGATGGGCCAAAGGGCTGAGGAGTGGCAGATGCAGGTTAATGTAGATAAATATGAGGTGCTGCATTTTGGAAAAACAAATCAGAGCAGGACTTTTACAATTAATGGTAAGTTCCTTGGAAGTGTTGTTGTGCAAAGAGACCTTGGAGTTCAGGTAGGAAGTTCCTTAAAAGTAGAGACGCAGGCAGATTGGATAGTAAACAAGGCGTTTGGTGTGCTTTCCTTTGCTGGTCAGAGCATCGAGGATAGATGTTGGGAGCTCATGTTGCCACTGTACAGAACATTGGTCAGGCCACGTTTGGAATATTGGATGTAATTTTGATCTGCTTCCTATCGGAAAGATGTTGTGAAACTAGAAAAGGTGCACAAAAGATTTACAAGGATTTTGCCAATGTTGGAGGGTTGAACTATAGGGCGAGGCTGAATGGACTGTTTTCTCTGGAGCGTCAGAGGCTAAGGGGTGACCTTATTGAGGTGTATAAAATCATGAGGGATATGGATAGAGCAAATAGGCAAGTTAGTTTCCTTGGGATGGGGGAGTCCAGAACTACAGGGCATAGTTTTAGGGAGGGGAGGGGAAAGATATAGAAGGAACTTTAGGGGCAAACTTTTCACGCAGAGGGTGATGCATGTACGGCATGAGCTGCTGGAGTAAGTGATGGAGGCTGTATAATTACAGCATTAAAAATGCATCTGGATGTGTATATGAATAGGAAGGTTTTATGGGGATTTGGGTCAAGTGCTGGCAAATGGGACTAGATTAGTTTGGGATATCTGGGCTGCATGGACGAGTTGGACCGAAGGGTCTGTTTCCGTGCTGTACATCTGTGTCACTCTGTGAGACTCCATGGGATTCTCTAGGAGAAAGTCAGGACTGCAGATGCTGGAGATCAGAGCTGAAAATGTGTTGCTGGAAAAGCGCAGCAGGTCAGGGCGCATCCAAGGAGCATCAGAATCGACGTTTCCAGCATGAGCCGTTCTTCAGGAATTTTAAACTATAAACTATAAACATTCCCTTAGTTAAATATTGTGAAGTGTGAAGCCATTGTTTTAGTCCCCAAGTTCGACCTGAGCGCCCCCACCCTCCTCCATCGCAGTAACTCTGTTGACAGCCTTCATGTCACTTTAAAAGTAGGATCGATAGATTCGTGATCAGTCGGGGGATGAACAGTTACAGGAAAAGGGCAGGAAAGTGAATGTGGGGAATGTTAGATCAGCCACAATCCTATTGAATGGAGAAGCAGGCTCAAGGGGTTGAATGGCATTTTCCAATTCCTATTTCTTATGGTTCCCGAGCCCTTCACAAGGTGTGTGTGTGTGTATCTGTGTGTGTGTGTCGGGGGGTTGGGGGGGCGTTGGGGTTGGGGGCGCGCACGCACGTGCATACATGCATGCAGGGTTCATGAATGGTAGATTTCCTGACCTAAAAAGGACAGTTTCTGGAGAAACACAACAGTTCCGGTAGCATCTATGAAGAGACGACAGTGTTACTGCTTTGAGTCCAGTGGTCCTTCAAAACTTGGCTGGATTTAAAACATTCACTGTTTTCTCCCCACAGATGCTGCCAGACCTGTTGCGTTTCCTCAGTAATTTTGCCTTTTGTTGCTGATCTCCAACATCTGCAATTCAGTATTTTAGTGAATAACTGTTTCCTGGTTGCTAGGACAGAGAGAAACTTTCACCTCCACATCTCTTTATTAGTTGAACATAAATTCCACCAGCAGCCATGATGGGATTTGAATTTGTGTTCTCAGAAGACCTAGATCTCTGCTCAACCATTATCACTAGATCCCAATCTTCCCTTCAATGACAATTTTCTCCTATTTTTCATTATTCATTCACGGGATGTCGCATTTTGTCTCCCACTATTGTTCTGGTAAACATCAACTTCACTTTCCCGCTATTTCCCCATAATCCTCAATTCCCTTTCTGATTTAAAAAAAATCTTAGTTTTGAAATGCACTTAACAATCCAGCTCAACAGCTGTCCTAAACATACCATCCCTTATTTGCAGGTTATTCCCTCTGGTTCTAAACTCACCCACAAGGGTAAACTTTCCCACCTCGAGCCTGTCACGTCTCCTCAGAATCTTGTTTGTGACAATAAGGTTACCTCGAAATCTTCTAACTTCTATTAACCACAGGCCGAACGAATTCATTTCTCCTCATAAGGCATTATTTTCATCCCTGATAGCATCCTGGTCAACCTTCTCTGGACGGCCTCCAATGCCGGTATATCTTACCTTAGCTAAAAGGCCCAAAACTCTTCCCAGTGTTTAGTTGTGGCCTGATTGGTGTCTGATTTAGGTTCACTATAACTTCCCTACTTTTATACTCCATTTAAAAACCAACATCCCGTTTGCCTTCCCTATTATTCACTGAACTTGGATGAAGTGTTCATGAATGCGAGCTTGGAAATCCTCCTATTCAGCAGCTTTCACCATTTAATATTCAGCACTTTTCCTCCTGGCAAAGTGTACAACCTCATTTCCCCAGATTCTGTTCCAAGTCCTGAGTTGGGAGGAAGGGAAAGTGAAAGTGACAGGGAGTATGGAGTTAAATGGAAAGATAAGCAGCAGGATAGCATGTGTGCAGGCGGATTTAAGCTTGAGGCATACTGGGAATGCAGCAAAAAGGAAGGATAACTTAGGACATCTTATGACTTCCAATATCTCTAATGATAAGAAAGTTCGCATTAAGGCACGTTACCTGAATGCTCGGAGCTTTGGTAACAAAGCAGATGAACTAATGGCACAGATCATCGTGAATGATTATGATGTGGTAGGCATCACAGAGACATGGTTACGGGGGTCAGGACTGGCAGTTAAACATCCAAGGATTTTCAATTTATCGAAAAGACAGGGAGGCGGGCAGATGGGGCGGGGTTGCCTTGTTCGTTAAGAACAAAATTTAATCTATGGCACTAAATGACATAGCGTCGGACAATGTGGAGTCTGTGTGGGTGGAATTGAGGAACTACAAAGGCAAAAAAATCATAATGGGAGTGATGTACAGCCCTCCAAACAGTGGTCAGGACCAGGGGCGCAACATGTACCAGGAAATAGAGAAGGCATGTCAGAAAGGCGAGGTCACGATGATCATGGGAGACTTCAATATGCAGGTGGACTGGAAAAAAATGTTGCCAGTGGATCCAAAGAAAGGGAATTCATGGAATGCTTACCGGATGGCTTTTTGGAATAGCTTGCCATGGAGCCCACAAGGGAGCAGGCTATTCTGGACCTAGTTCTATGTAATGAACCAGACTTGATAAAAAATCTTAAAGTAAGCGAACACTTGGGAAGCAGCGATCATAATATGGTAGAGTTCAGTCTGCAGTTTGAAAGGGAGAAGGGAAAATCAGATGTAATGGTGTTACAGTTAAATAAAGGGAATTATGAGGGGATGAGAGAGGAACTGACGAAAATAGACTGGAAGCAGAGCCTGGAAGGAAGGTCGGAGAGCAAAAATGGCAGGAGGTTGTGGGTGTAATTGAGGACACTGTACAGAGGTTCATCCCCAAGAAAAGAAAGATTATCCAGGGCGGGATTAGACAGCCATGGCTGACAAAGGAAGTCAGGAAGTGTATTAAAGAAAAAAAGAGAGATCCTATAAAGTGGCCGAGAGCACTGGGAAATCAGAAGATTGGGAAGGCTACAAAAACAAACAGAGGATAACAAAGAGAGAAATAAGGACGGAGAGGATCAAATATAAAGGTAAGCTAGCCAGTAATATGAGAAATGATACCAAACTTTTCTTTCAATACATAAGAAACAAACGACAAGCAAAAGTAGACATTGGGCCACTTCAAACTGTTGCTGGAAGCCTAGTGATGGGTGATAAGGAAATAGAAGGAAAACCTAAAAAGTACTTTGCGTCAATCTTCACAGTGGAAGACATGAGTAATATACCAACAATTAAAGGGAGTCAGGGGGCTGAATTGAGTAGGGTTGCCATTACAAAAGAGAAAGTGCTCGGAAAGCGAAAACGTCTTAAAATTGATAAATCTCCTGGCCCCGATGGACTACATCCCAGAGTTCCTCGGGATGTGGCTGAGGAAATATCGGAGGTGTTGGTTGAGATCTTTCAAAAGTCACTGGAGTCAGGGAAAGTCCCAGATGATTGGAAGATCGCTGTTGTAACCCTTTTGTTCAAGAAAGGATCAAGACAGAAGTGTGAAAATTATAGGCCAATCAGCCTAACCTCGGTTGTTGGTAAAATTCTACAATCCATTCATTAAGGATGAGGTTTCTAAATTCTTGGAAGAGCAGGGTCGGATTAGAACAAGTCAACATGGATTTAGTAAGGGGAGGTCGTGCCAGACAAGTATGTTGGAATTCTTTGAAGAGGTGGCAAGTAGGTTCGACCAGGGAAACCCAGTGGATGTGGTCTATCTAGACTTCCAAAAGGCCTTTGATAAGGTGCCACACGGGAGGCTGCTGAGCAAGGTGAGGGCCCATGGTGTTCGAGGTGAGCTACTGGTATGGATGGAGGATTGGCTGTCTGACAGAAGGCAGAGAGTTGGGATAAAAGGTTCTTTTTCGGAATGGCAGCCGGTGACGAGCGGTGTCCCGCAGGGTTCAGTGTTGGGCCGCAGCTGTTCACATTATATATTAATGATCTGGATGAAGGGACTGGGGGCATTCTAGCGAAGTTAGCTGATGATACGAAGTTAGGTGGACAGGCAGGTAGTATTGAGGAAGTGGGGAGGCTGCAAAAGGATCTAGACAGTTTGGGAGAGTGGTCCAGGAAATGGCTGATGGAATTCTATGTGAGCAAATGCGAGGAAAAATGAATACAAGCATCGACTACTTTCTAAACGGTGAGAAAATTCATCAAGCCAAAGTACAAAGTGATCTGGGAGTGCTAGTCGAGGATTATCTCAAGGTCAACATGCAGGTTGAGTTCGTGATTAAGAAAGTGGATGCAATGTTGTCATTTATCTCAAGAGGGTTGGAACATAAAAGCACCATTGTGCTCTGAGACTGTATAAAGCTCTGGTTAGGCCCCATTTGGAGTACTGTGTCCAGTTTTGGTCCCCAAACCTCAGGAAGCACATACTGGCAATGGAGCATGCCCAGCAGAGATTCACATGGAAGATCCCTGGAATGGTAGGTCTAACATACGAGGAACGGCTGAGGATCCTGGGATTGTATTCATTGGAGTTTCGAAGATCAAGGGGGGATCTAATAGAAACTTACAAGATAATACATGGCTTGGAAAGGGAGGACGCTAGGAAATTGTTTCTGTTAGGCAAGGAGACTAGGACCCGTGGACTCAGCCTTAGAATTAGAGGGGGTAAATTAAGAACAGAAATGTGGAGAGGTTTCTTCAGCCAGAGAGTGGTGGGCCTATGGAATTAATTGCCGCAGAGTGCAGTGGAGGCCGGGACGCTAAATATCTTCAAGGCAGCGATTGATAAATTCTTGATGTCACAAGGAATTAAGGGGTACGGGGAGAATGCGGGTAAGTGGAGTTCAAATGCCCATCAGCCATGATTGAATGGCGGAGTGGATTCAATGGCTGAATGGCATTACTTCCACTCCTATGTCTTATGGTCTCAACCACTGTCTTTTCCCGAAGGGTAGGGGAGTTCAAAATTTGGGAGTATATTTTTAAGATGAGAGGGAGAAGATTTAAAAAGGACGGGGGGGTTAGAGGTGGGCAACTATTTTACATTGAAGGTGTTTCTTGTGTGGAATGAACTGTCAGAGGAAGTGATGGGTGCAGGTAATGTTACAATGTTTAAAATTATTTGGATAAGTACGTATGAGCCACACACAAGCAGGTGGGTCTAATCCTCCCCAGATATTCAAAGGGACAGCCAGTCAGAGGGGAGCAGTGCCACGCCTATCATTGTTGTGTGGCATGTGACAGCTGCAACAAGACGTCCCAACTCCTCTGCTCAATGCTCTGAACAATGAAAGCAAGCATGCCAAAAGCCTTCTTCACCACCCTGTCTACCCACGACTCCATTTTCGAGGAGCGAAAAACCTTCAACCCTAGATCTCTTGGTTCAAAATACTACATATGAAGCAGATTTGGTGCTTGTTGGTAGACGTTAATATTTGGTGCATACCTCTCCTCTAATTTGGTATCTTATACTGAATGCCATCACTGATGAAGTCCAGTGTGCCAAAACCTGAACTTCAAAATCCCTCTGTTCAACTACACTCAAGGTCCTACCATTCACCATGTAAATCCTACCATGGTTTATCGATACAGAATGTAAGACCTCATACTTAGCTATATTAAACTCCATTTGCCAATAACTTTAAACTTGTGCAATGGAGTTCTCGACTCTCCTTCCCCAGGTAAAAGACCGTTCCTATTTACCCTATCCATGCCCTCATGATTTTATAAACATTTATAAAGTCACCCCTCACCCTTCAAAACTTCCGGTAAAATGACCCCAGTCGATTCAGCGTCTTCCTGGAGCTCAAACCCTCCAACCCTGGCAGCATCCTTGTCAATGTTTTCTGAACCCTTTCAAGTTTCATAACCTCCTTCCTGTAGCAGAGAGCACAGAATTGCCTGCAGTATTCCAACAGTGGTGTAATCAATGTCCTCTCTGAAGAGGACTTTAAAAAATATAACTACAAGCACATCAGGTTACTTGGGTATGACTGTCCCATAGCAGTTTGTTTTGGCTGTCCTTCATTAATCTATTTTTTTTTAAGTTATAAGAAAATGTTTTGTGGGATGTGATGATTGCGAGCACATCCAACATTTGCTCATTGTCCCTCATGGCCCTTGGACAGAGTAATTGTGATTACATGCTAGAAGGCAGTTGTGAGTCAACCACATTATAGTAGGTCTGGAGTCACAAGGTGTGTGTGTGTGTGTGTGTGTGTGTGTGTCTGAGTGTGTGTGTGGGGGGGGGGGGAGTGCGCACGCACGTGCATACATGCATGCAGGGTTCATGAATGGTAGATTTCCTGATCTAAAAAGGACAGTTTCTTGAGAAACAGAACAATTATGGTAGCATCTATGAAGAGACAACAATGTTACTGCTTTGAATCCAGTGGTCCTTCAAAACCTGGCTGGATTCAAAACATTAACTGGTTTCTCTCCACAGATGCTGCCAGATCTGCTGCGTTTCCCCAGCAATTTTGCCTTTTGGTGCTGATCTCCAACATCTGCAATTCATTATTTTAGTGAATAACTGTTTCCTGGTTGCCAGGACCGAGAGAAACTTTCACTTCCAGGTCTTTTTATGAGTTGAACATAAAGTCCACCAGCAGCCATGATGAGATTTGAATTTGTGTTCTCAGAAGATCTGTGGGTTGCTCAACCATTATCACTAGATCCCAATCTTCCCTTCAATGACAATTTTCCCCAGACTATTTTCCTTTATGCATTCACGGGATGTCGCACTTTGCCTCACACTGTTGTTCTGGTAAACATCAACTTCACTTTCCCGCTGTTTCCCCATAATCCTCAATTCCCTTTCTGATTTAAAAAAATATATATCTTAGTTTTGAATGCACTTAACAATCCAGATTAAACTGCTGTCCGAAACATCCAATCCCTTCTTTGCAGGTTATTCCCTCTGGTTCTAAACTCACCCACAAGGGTAAACTTTCCCACATCAAGCCTGTCACGTCTCCTCAGAATCTTGTTTGTGACTAAAATGTTACCTCGAACTCTTCTAACTTCTATTAACCACAGGCCCAACCTACTCATTTCTCCACATAAGACCTTATTTCCATCCCTGATATCATCCTGGTCAACCTTCTCTGGACTGCCTCCAATGCCAGTATATCTTTCCTTAGCTAAAAGGCCCAAAATTGTTCCCAGTGTTCAGTTGTGGCCTAATTGGTGTCTGATTTCGGTTCACAATAACCTCCCCACTTTGATACTCCATTTAAAATCCCACCTCCCATTTGCCTTCCCTGTTACTCACTGAACTTGGATGAAGTGTTCATGGATGCGAGCTTGGACATCCTCCTATTCAGCAGACTTTTCCATTTAACATTCAGCACTTTTCCTCCTGGCAAAGTGCACAATCTCATTTCCCCACATTCCATTCCATCGGCCAAGGTTTTGCTCATTTGCTTAACCTGTCGATATCCCTCTCCATGTCATCCTCACCAACTGCATTCCAATCAACTGTCTTTACTGCAGTCTTGGCAATAGTACATTCACTTTACTTATCCAAGTAATTCATATCTATATTGTAAATAATTTTGGCCCAAGCACTGATCCCTGTGGTACATTGCTAGTTAAGATTTGCGATCCTGAACATAACCCTTACCCCTACTATATCATTGGTTAGCCAATCATCTATCCATTTGATCAGAGCGTCTCCAATATCATGTGAATATCATTTGCTCTGCCAGCAAGTCTTCCCAAACTGTCCTTGAAAAAGTGGTGGTGAGCTGTCTCTTAAATTGCTTCACAAATATGATGTGGTCTATAATAAAGGCTCAGGAGCGAGTTCCAGGATTTTGATCAATTACATCGAAGCAATGCGGATATGTCACAGTTGGAATGTTGTGTTCACACTTATCTCCTCTTGCTGGTTGAAGTGATGGAGTGGAAGTTGCTCTTGAAGAGCCGCCACTCATATAATCAAGCCAGACAGATCGATTGTGGCCAGACACTCTGACATTTTGACTTCTCATCAATCTATATTCTTTCCATCCAAGTTTTAGTCACATAAAAATGCCACGCAATGCTGTTATGGCCTCAATAAACCAGAATAACGTGAAGATCGCTGGGATGATTTTCTACATCCGACTGCAATATAAACACAGATCATTGTTTCCAGTTTTGGTGGAACAAAAGACACCGTATCGCTGGATAATTACAGTTAGTGCAAACACAGCTAGCCAACAATAATATTAATACTGTTCACTTCAATGGCCAAATTTCAATTGAGAAACCAAGTGCACTCGGCTGCTTGTAACATTGACAACATGACAAAATGGCTCATAGGAGGAGAAATGGGGCATTGAGGAGGAGTGAAATGTTTGCTTTTGGTCACCTCCAGAATTGTTAGAAAAACAGGTTGAAAGAATTCTTAAAAGTTGGCTGAAGTAGTGGTGTGGCATAACACTTCAGACAGAGCAAAGTGGAAGACCACTTTCTAGTGGAAGAAAAAGACAATTCTTATTTCTGAAGGAACTGGGAAACAGAAGTGGGGATGAAATCTGACTTGGGAGCTATTTCCTATTTGTTGAGGATGTTGCTTCATCACAGTCTGGGTTTAGAGCTTAAGGTCTTTATCAGGAATAAAGGGTGGCCCAAGGGGGCTGAGAGATAAATGGGAAGGAAGTGGGGCTGGAGGGAAGGCAGCTGGGAGTGCAATAGGTAGATGGAGGTAGGGATTGATGGTGATAGGTCAGAGATGAGGGTGGAGCAAATAGGTGAGAAGCAAGGTGGACAGGTATTACAGGTGACGAGGTTGGTGTCGAATTGGAAGGTTGGGTCTGGGACAAGGTGGGGGAGAGGAAATGAGGAGACATTGAGCAATAGCATCACATAGTTTTGACCCATCGACCTCTGGGTTATCTACTCAGCACACTCAGGCAGCACTACTCTGCTTTTGGGCTCCCAGCAGCTGGATTGTGGATTAGTTTAAAGTAGGTCTTATATCTCTGACAACATCGGTACACAAGGCAGTGAAGCAAGGTTTCAGCACTCAGGCCTTCACCAATTAGGGAATTGAGTATAGATGTTGGCAAGTTATGTTGTAGTTATGCAGGACGTTGATGAGGTTGCACCTGGAATATTGTGATCAGTTTTGGTCCACGTGGTGCTCTGACTTCAGACTTTTTCAACTCTGGTTTTGTGTTGAACTTGATGGGATACTTTGTCCAACTCAGCATGTTTAAACAGTATCTCTCAGAGGGATTCATCTGAAACTTTTCAGGAGATGAGCGCCACAAGTTTGAAGTATTCAAAGTTACTTGGACTCTATTTCAAAATTACATCAGGACCAGTCGTCAGAGACACGTACAGCATGGAAACAGACCCTTCGGTCCAACTTGTCTATGCTGACCTGATATCCTAAATTAATTACTCCCATTTGACAACACCTGGCCCATATACTCTGGCAGCTCATTTCATATATGTACCACCCTCTGCATGAAGAAGTTGTCCTTTTAATATATTTCGCCTCTCACCCTAAACCTCTGCCCTCAAGTTCTGGACTCCCCCAGCCCAGGGAAAATACCTTGTCTATTACCCTTTCCATGCCCCTCATGATATTGTAACCTCTATTAGGTCACTCCTCTGCCTCCGATGCTCCAGTGAAAACAGCTCCAGCCTATTCAGCCTCTCCCTGGAGCTCAAGCCCTCTAACCCCCAGCAAAATTCCCATAAATCGTTTCTCACAGAGAAGTCAACGTTTCAGTCCTGAAGAAGGGTTAATACCCAAACCGCTGACTACTCCACATCCTGGTGCTGCCTGGCTTGCTGTATTCTCCCAACCTCCTGCTTGCAGCTTCGGGTTGCAATATGTCGTGGCTCAGTGGCTACCACTGCAGCCTCACAGCGCCAGGGACCCAGGTTTGATTCCAGCCTTGGGTGGATGTCTGTGAGGAGTTTGCACATTCTCCCAGTGTCTGCGTGGGTATTCTCTGGGTGATCTTGTTTTCTGCCATAAACCAAATATGTGCAGGCCTTGTGGATTGGCCATGCTTAACTGCCCATAGAGTTAGGTACATTAGTCAGAGGGAAATGGGACTGGGTAGGTTACTCTTCGGAGGGTTGGTGTGGACTTGTTCGGACAAATGGCCTGTTTTCACACTGTAGCTAATCTCATCTGCACTACTTTTGTCACTAACGAATGGCAGAGTAGACTGGACGGGCCGAATGGCCTAACTTCTGCTCCGATGGTCTTGCGGGCTTAGGTATTTTTGGATAACTTAATTGGCAATGTGCAGTCCCTGGCTGAATGAGTAGCAGTGCCTGCGCTAGTGCTTCCGCAAGTTGCAAGAAAACATGAACCTCTTCCCACACTCGGGCCAGCTGAAGGGCCTCTCCTCAGTGTGGACACACTGTTACCTCAGCAGGGCGGAGGAATTGCTGAAGGCCTTCCCGCACTCGTGGCAGGAGAACGGCTTCTCCCTGGTGTGAATGGACTCGTGCCTCAGCAGGGCTGAGTAACTGCTGAAGTCCTTCCTACACTTAGGGCAACTGAACGACCTCTCCCCCATGTGGACACACCAATGGACCAGCAGGTCGGAGGAAAGAGCAAAGCCCTTGCTGCACTCAGGACAGCAGAAGGGCCTCTTCCCCTCTGTGGACCCATTGGTGCTTCAGAACCCTTTTAAATTCCACAACATCCTTCTGATAGGATGGAGACCAGAATTGCACACAATATTCCAAAAGTGGTCTTACCAATGTCCTGTCCAGCCACAACATAACTTCCCAACTCTAATACTCAGTCAGAGGATTGGGAAAGCTTTCAAAACCTACAAAAAACAAACAGGAAAGAATGGAGGGATAAACCGAATTTTTGAGAGTCAGCTTGGAAGCATCAATGAGAAATCAGCAAACTGGGTTTATTGGGTACCCATTCTCATTAAAAACACTATATACGTATTTCTCTTCTGCTCTTCGTAGTTTCTCTGTGCTGCAGTGTGTAGTGGCTCTTTGAAATAATGTCCTGATGCAGCTTCGTTGTGGGTGTTGGGATGATTGCTTCTGTAATTCAGTACTTGGTTTGTGTGTGTTGTTTTTCTGTCGACGCTCGTTTGAAATTCCCCATTGACTGTTCGCTCTACTGTGACATCTAGGAATGGCACTTTTTTGTCGTTCTCCTCCTCTTCAAACCAGGAGCACCCCCTCAGGCCATAGTCTCACTACTTGGAACACCAATATGCAGACTAGTCAAAGGCCTCCACTGAAGACTAAAACACCAAGTCGAAGATTCACGCCACTCCATTTACTCCATCCAAGAATTCCTGAACATCAAAGACACTAAGATAGAAGAGGATGGAATAATGATGTCCTTTGACATAACAGCCCTGTTCACATCCATTAACATCAACGTGGCCAAAGAAAACTGAAGACACTACTCGAACAACCAAAGACACAAACACAGCATCAACTTCATCAGCAAAGATAACACTGTCAACCTCGTGGAACTGTGCCTTACCACCCACTTCATATTCAGTAACAAGCCCTACAAACAAATCATAGGAACACCCATGAAACCACCAGTATCAGGATTCCTAGCAGAAGCAATAATGCAGAGACTCGAACAAACAGCCCTTCCAACGATCCAACCCAAACTTTGGGTCCGCTGGAGCGATGACACTTTTGTCATCAAAAAATGAAACAAATTTGAAGACACCGACAACACCATCAACAATATCCTTACTGGCATAAAATTCACAAAAGAGGAGAACAACAACAAAGTGCCATTTCGAGATGTCACAGGAGAGCGAACAGTCAATGGGGAATTCAAAACAGCGTCTACAGGAAAACAATGCACGCAATGCAAGAACTGCAGAAGCAATCATCCCTACACATACAAACAAATCTGAATCAGGACACTATTTCAACGAGCCACTACACACTGCAGCACCCAGGAACGACGAAGATAAATAAAAAAACTGAACAGCATATTTAAGAAGTACGGGTAGCCTATAAACTCCGAGAAAATGGCTCCCCTGACCGGGAATCGAACCCGGGCCGCGGCGGTGAAAACGCCGAATCCTAACCACTAGACCACCAGGGAGACACGGGCAAAAGCTCTCAGCTCTACTGAAAATTACGTTGCTGGCCGGAAATCGAACCTGGGCCGCGGTAGTTCGCAGGCTTTCACCTGTGCATCCAACATTGTCATTTCTTGTATCCATTGCTCCCGATGCGGTCTCCTCTCCATTGGGGACACTGGAGACTCCTCGCAGAGTCAAGTCACAGCGCTTGAGGGAACATCTCCAGGACACCCGCACCAATCAACCCCATCGCCCTATGGCCCAAAATATCAGCCCCCCCTCCAACTCTGCACATCAACAAACTGACACAAGCAGACACAACGTCTGCAGAAACCCTAGCACATTACTTTACATTAAAGACATCTGGGAAATGATGTCCAGAAAACTTAACCCTCTCAGCATCATGGTCGCCCACAAACTTACCAACACACTCAAAAAGCGGCTAATGAACCTGAAATACCCGATACAAACAACCAGCGAACGAATGTTATTTACAAAATACCATACAAGGAAATATATACATGAACTCTGCCACACAGTTCTCTGTGGCAAGAAATGCTGGGATGAGATAAGTAAGATTTTTTCAGCCAAAACGAATCGACACTGACTGGACAGCCATTTAAAATCAACGCTGTCAGCCCAGGATGGAAGACCCGAAGTTTTCTTATTTCATGAAGATTTACAAAGATGAGACTGGGTTTTGGTGTTTGTTCCCTTTCCACTCCCAAGAGCCGCAGTGGTTGGGGCGGTGAGTTGGGGAAAGTGAAATGTGCCCATGAGCAGCGTGTGGGACTATTTCAGCTTCCCCTCATCTGACAGCGCTGTGACTTGACTCTGATGTTCTCAGGGACATTTACTGACGCGAGACAGTGAAAGGATACTCATTCCCGCAGATCGGGAATTCAAACCGTATGCCGGCTTCAGGACAATGAGAAAGATTAATTGGGGTGTGTGAAGAAGCTTTGAGCTGCATTTCAAACAGGTAGGTGGAGTCAGATGCATCATCCATTGCGCCCCGGCCCTGTGCGTATCTAACGCCACCATGCTGCAGAGTTCAGACGTTAACACGGACATGCGCAGCAATGGGAACATTCACAAGAGGAACAGCCAAAGATAATCACCACCACTGCTTCCCTTCCATAGTCCCAAATTTGTCAAGCAGTATCTTTCACTGGCAAATAAAACACCTTTGTCCTCAGGTGCCTGCTTAACTTCGATCATGACTTCACGCCCCTCACTGTTCTAGTCTCATTTCCAAATACTTGGCTCAGAGCCTCAAAAGCAGCTCTGTGGGTATCTGCTTGTTCCACCCTGACTGGCAGTGGGTTGCAGATTTCCGACCCCTCCACTGATTTGAATCTTAAAGAAGAAACCGGGGAACAGTCTTCCTTTCTTTTTGACGACATTTCTCAACTCGAGTCGGCAAGATTCACAACCTCGTGGGGAAACCGCAATCAATCTCAAATCCATCGTATTAACCACTCGACCCACGAATAAAGAACCACACTGACAGATTCATTTCCCAGGTCTCTCTGCCTCTGGAGCTGAGAAAAAGTGAATTATTGCTGGGTTTGTTTGAATCCAATCACTTCACAGGTTTCGAAAGGGTTAAACATCTGCACATGCCGAGTCTGGTTGTTTCATCCCGAAAGATGAAATGAACTTTCAGTTAAAAACAGAAACAGAAATTGCAGGAGCAACTCAGCAGGTCAGGCACCATCGGTGGAAAGAGAATCAGAGACAATATTTCAGAATTCTGTTTTCTCCCACAGGCACTGCCAAACCTGCCGAGTTTCTCCAGCAGTTCCTCTTTCTGTCTCAGATTCTCAGCATCCGCAGTCCTTTACGTTAGAAATTAAATCAATTCAGCCTCATGTGCAGGAATGAGAATCCTTTCAATTTCCCAAAAAATTGGCAGAGGTTTCAAAGCATTTGGAAAATAAGTAACATTAGGAAAAACATTTTCGCACAGGGAGTGGTTCGGATCCGTAAATCCCTGTCTGACCGTGACAAGGAGGCAGATTCAAGAACACAAAAGGGAATTCGGTGGTTATGTTCAAAGTAACAATGTGTAGATTTACAGGGAGAAGGCAAGAGAATGATACGAATAGAGACTCTCATTTACTTGCTGTGAAGAACCAGCAGAGCTAAGGTGGGCCTCCAAATGCGCTGTGACACGTGTTGTGATTCAGAGTGAACTCACAGTTCGACAAACGGAAGGTGGGTATTTAGAAAAAGTTTATATTTACACAGTCTCCTCACGTCGGCGCAACAATAAAATAGTTTAATTATCCACCAGTGGAGAGGGACCTGTTCCTGGAGATGGGACAAACAGCTGGCTCAGGGATATCAGTCCACATTGGTCTCTTTGCTGCAAGTTCAGAGGGAGAACATTGGAGGGACAAAGGAGTGAATAGCTATCTGTGTAGGAGGGTGAATAACTGTCAATGGAGACTGTTCCTGGCTAACAATAAGTCGTGTGTAACAGCAGACTATGTGATAACAAGGCCTCGAGTGGGTGAGGTAGGGGTCAAGGGCATGGGGCAGTTCGGGTCCAAACAATATTGAACTCGATGTTGAAGACGGAGAGCTATAGGATCTTCAAGTGGAAACTGAGGCGTTGGTCTTCCACCAGGAGCTTAGCTTTGCTGGAACACTGCTGCATGCCTGAGACAGAGATGTTGGCCAGGGAACAGGGTGGCGTGTTAAAGTGACAGGCAATCAGAAGCGCAAGGCCTTTTTTTGCGGGCAGAACCCAGCTGTTCTGCGAAGCAGTCACCCAGTTTATGCTTCATGCTACGTTGGGGAAACCACACTGTGAGCAACGAATGCAGTAGACTAGTTTGTGGCCAATGTGCAGGTAAAGTGCTGCTTTACCTGGAAGTTATGTTCGAGCCCTTGGATATTCAGGAGGGAGCAGGTAAATGGGCAGGTATTACACATTTGGTGATTGCAGGGGAAAGTGCCTTGGGACAATGGGAGGTGGGTGTGGGGTGTTGCAAATGAAGGAAGAGTGGACCCGAGGTGTAAGCCCTGCCCATTTCCCTCCTCTCACATATAAATCCATAAAGTTGAAAGAACGTTCCATCGAATGATTTAGTGCCACGTGACTCACGAACTAGTTTGTATTCATGTTCCGGGGCCAGCCTCATTATTGTGTCACAGCAGCTGCAGGCCATCAGCGGGGTCTCGCCCTATGACGTCACGGTACGGCTGGAATCCCCCGGGACAGTTTATCAAACTGTCCTGTGGGTCAGGGCAACCCTGCATCGGGAAGCACTGAGATGGTCAACCACTATCAGTTAACATGGGGAACACATCTCCACATTACACAGCCTCGCGGCAAGCTTCCCTTCGTTCCACTTAAAGTTCAAGAGCTCTCAAATTTCTTCCAGGTGTTCGCTAAATATATCTATGAGCACTTTGTTAAAGTTTGAATTTTGCGAGTGTTGTAATTTTGTGCTTTTGGAGAAATCACAGTTCGAAAAAAGAGAATGTGGGAATTTAGACAGAGTTTATATTTGCACGACGGTGATATGTCTGCGGGTGCGTGATTGGAGCATCACCCAGAGGGGAAACCATCTCCCCTATTCAGTCAATGTCGTTTTTGCAGCTTTCCCGGAAGACGGCGCACTGTTCTGCACCTCGCCTTCTCATCTCTTTCCCAAAAAAACTTCGACATAAATATTTCACATTGATTTCCTGGCCCAATGTGCACAGTTGAGATGACACCCTCGTGGAGGTCTAAGTGGTCTTCTGTTGTTCTCTGTACCCTATGTTGAGGAGGGCAATGCTTGTCACTGGGCAATCCGGTGTCAGAGACAAGTTTAGAAACAAAATGGTTCAACTTTCTGCCAGTCGAGAGGGCTCGGTTCCTGGGGCCGGGACAAACAGCAGCAGGGAGACAGAATGAGAAGCAGCTGTTCTGGAAACCCTTTGCCGCTTGCAATTCTCAGAGCAATGTCAAATGTATTTCACACTGAGCAAGACTCAGCTGGTTGAAGATGTGAAGTGGCAGTGGCAGCTCGTAGTATGTGTGGCTTCTTGGACTAGGGGTATGATTCTCGCTGTACATTTTCCACTGCGAGACATCCCCGGTTGAAATCCTAAACGAGCCCACGTTTCCTGATTTGTGCACGAGTGCCTGCTTCATTTTCTCAAAAAGCGCCTTCGCTAAACTCCATTGGACAACGAATTGGGCAGGAAGCAAGCAAGAGAATTGATGGAATATAGCATTGACATCAGTGGTCCCGTGTTTAAGGAATGTCAGCAGTGAAGCAAGATTGGAAAATTAGGACAGCTCTGCTCGGAGAACAGAAGTTTGAAATCTGGCCTGATTGAAGCTTTCCAAGTCATGCGAAGTCTAGGCAGAGAAAGTAATGCAGTTAAAATGCTCCCACGCCTGAAAGGATCGGCAACGATTTGGCAGTGTTTTAAAGTATTGAGGAAAAGAACCAAAAGTGACATTAGGAAGAACGCTTTCGTACAGGGAATGGTTAGGGTCAGTAAATCCCGAACTGACACTGACAAACAGGCAGATTCTATCGACGCAAACGGGAATTCGGTGATCATGTTTAAAGTAACAATGTGCAGAATTACATGGAGAAGGCAAGAGAATGATACGAATAAAGACCCACGTTTCCTTACTGTGTCGACCCAGCAGAGCGAAGATAGGCCGCATGGCGTCCGTCTGCGCTGTGACACAGGCTGTGATTCAGAATGAAATCACAGTTTGACCAACAGAATGTGGGAAGTTCGAAAAAATGTTTATACTTACACAGCCTCCATACGTCTGTGGAACAGCATATTACACGCCAGCAGTGGAGATCTTTGACATCAGTCTCGAATGTGCATGCCACATACCAGCCAAAAGGCTGAAGGGACCTTGGAAAACGGGAACGTGCTGGGCCCATAACGCAGAGGTCGATGGATCGAAACCATCCTCCGCTGTTGCTCGATGTCTCCTTGAGCAGCTTCCTTTTGTAATGGTGCTGTGCTCTGTTCTGTATCTTGCCTTTGCACCTACTTCCTGAGTGTCGGAATGTCCTATATCATACCGATACTCTCACGAACCTCACACCGTTCAAGTAACGTGCTTTTGGAGGTCTGAGTGGTCTTCTCCTGTTCTTCGTCGGTTTCCTATGAACTGAATCGCTAACCCACTTCTCTGAGATGCCAATGAGCTGAGACGCATACCTTGTGGTTTCGTGCCTTCCCTGCCATCGTTCGCCTCGCCGGTTCGGACATGAATGACAAGATGATCTGCATGTCAGAAACCGTATCACCACTCAGACACAGTCCCTTACTATTAGGACAGATATCACTGATTGTGAATCACCTCAGAGAGAGACAAGTGGCAGAGAATCGCCGTGGACTCGATGGGATGAACCACCTCTGTCGGCGGGAGAATGATGCTACGTGTTTATGCCGTCCCGCTGCCTATCTCTGGGACAAAGAGGCTGAGGGAGAAAATCTGGTTCATTTTTAACCGTCCCTTCCGTGTTGGACCGCCTGCAGTCCCTCAGCTCGGGGCCGTGGGGATGACTCTCAGTGAGTGAAGGTTTCACTCGGATTTTCTTCATCTGGGACACTTGGGGCTCAGATGTTAACTGCTTTGCGGTCGCAGCGATGAAAGCGATGCCCATTTTGCAATAGACTTTCCGTAAGATTTCTGCTTGAAGACGAATTCTGAACACCAAGCAGGCTGCACAACAATGTACTCATATGAATTTACTTGAGGGAAGTGTCCTCGGTGTCCATTTCTCTCTGCCCCGCCAGCACAGCATCTTTCTATCTCTCCGATAACAGACGTTTGGAGGAAATTCATAATCAAAGTTACTCACGTCCCACGCATTAGTGTAAGTGAAACCTCTCACCCCAAGGGATTGAGAGATAGAGAGCAGAAGAGCGAATGGACTCTTCCCTCCCTCCAGAAAAGCGTGCAAGTAGAAACAAATTGGCTTAATTATCCGCCAGTGTAGAGAGTCCAGTTCCTGGGGATGAGACAAACATCAGCGTCTCGGGGACAAAATGACAAGTAGATGTTCTAGAAACGCTTTGCTGCTTGCAATTCTTGGGGCAAAGTGGAATGTATTTCACACTGAGAAAGTTTCAGCTGGCTCAGAGTCTCAAATGTACATTGCTCTCTGAGTTTATACTTGCACATCGACGATATGTCTGCACAATAGCACATGACAACAGCAATGCAGGAGAATGGCACAGCGGGTGCATGCTGGGATCATAACCCAGAAGCAAAACCATTTTTTCCTATTCACTCAATGTCGTCTTGAGCAGCTTTCCCGTATAACGGCGCTCTGTTCTGTTCCTTGCCTTGTCATCTGCTTCCCAAACTTCGAGTATCTGAGTTAACTATGTCACATCGATACACAAGTCAAATTTACACAGTTGTGCTGGCACCATTGTGGAGCTCTGAGTTGTATTGCCCTGTTCTTTGTCGGTGTGTCCTGATTTCGTGTGAAATCTCTTCTCTCAGATGGCAATGAACCGGTGAAGTTGAAACACGTGACTTGCTGTTTTTGTCCACTTCCCGCAGTAAAGAAACCAACGCCCGTGTAATAAAAGACTTTTTGCAGGATTGCTGTGTCAACACAAATTCTGAACAGCAAACAGGCTGCACAAAAATGCACTCATACCAATTTACCTGAGGGAAGAGTCTCCGGTGTCCATTTCTCTCTGTCCCGACAGCACAGCATCTTTCTGTCTCTCCGTTAACAAGACCTTTGGAACAAGCTCAAAGTTGCCCATTTCCTACGCATGACTGTAACTGACTTAACGTGCCTCACATAATAGTGAGAGAGAGCAGAAGAGTGAATGGGCTCTGCCTTCCACCAGCACAGCTTGTAAGTAGAAACGAAATGGTTCAGTTATCCACCAGTGGGGAGAGCGGGATCCCTGGGGACGAGACAAACAGCAGCGTCCTGGGAGCAGGGAGACAGATTGAGAAGCAGATGATCTTGAAACTCTTCCCCAATTGCAATTCTGGGAGCAATGCACAATGTATTCCATAATGAGCAAGTGTCAGCTGCTTCCGGAGGTGGATGCATCCATGGCTGGTGCCTCGTTAGTCTGGGATATGATTCTAGCTTTGGGTGTTGTAGCGAATGCAGCCGTGTGAGAGTTTCCGGATTCCAATCCCAGTCGAAACATCATTCGTTAAATTGACCTGATCAAAAATGCCCGATGAATTTTCTCAAAAAGCCGCTTCGTTAAATAAGATCGGACTCCCTGAATTAGGGACAGTGCAGAGCTGCCATTGCAGTGAACACGGCGAAGGGAAACAAATGTTCAAAGTGAGAACAAGTATTGCAGATTTTTCGCCCGCGCAATCCGAGTCTGAATGAATCCTCCACCTGTATTACGCTCAATTCTGAGGGTGATACTTCAGGAAGCGGGGAAGTGAAGTAAGTGCAGACGGCGCTGAACAGGTTAACGTGAGTGGTGCCATCCTGAGGAATGTCAGCAATGAAGGGAGATTGGAAAGTTTGGGGCAGCTCTCTTTAGAGAACAGAGGGCTGAAAGCTGGTCTGATTGAAGTTTTCCACGTCATGAGGGTTTTAGACAGAAGAAATAATGCAGTGAAAATGCTCCCAGGCCTGAAAGGGTCGAGAACGATTTGGCAGAGATTGAAAGTCATCAGGAAAATAAGTAAAAGTGACATTAGGAAGACCGTTTTCGCACAGGGAGTGGGGTCAGTAAGTCGCTGTCTGACAGTGACAAAGAGGCAGATTCAATGGACACAAAAGGGAATTTGGTGGGCATGCTCAATGTAACAATGTGCAAGAGTTACAGGGACAAGGCAACAGAATGAGACACTTATTTACATATTGTGTTGAACCAGCAGAGCTAAGGTGGGCTGCATGGCCTCAGTGTGATTCTGAGTGAAATCGGAGTTGGATCAACAGAACATAGGAAATTTGACAACGGATATATTCTGCCCAACAGGATACTCCATCACAGCAATGAAGGTGTTTTGACATCATTCTCGAAGGTACATGCCACAGTGCATATTCAAAACGGAGTATTCCTTTGAATCACTGAGAAATTTGTTTACAGTTATTCAGTCGAGGTGAGCGGAGTTGCGCATTGGGAGCCACTCCAGTTGATAGGTCGAAGCCGTTTTCTCCTGTTTGATCGTCCCACTAGCACTCCAATTTGCTGTGCTTCCAGTCAGTAGATGCAGATCACTATCCCATACTGATACATGGGACACGATGACCCAGCTGTGGTGACAAGCTTGTGAAGGGCTGAGTGCTCTTCTCCTGTTCTCTGTCTGGCTGCTATGATCCGAATAATCAAACCTCTCTTCTCCGAGATAGGAATAAACTGGTGAAGGTGAAACACATCAGTTGCGGTGTGTCCCATGCGCAGGAGGCCCTGCAGTAATTCCCCACGCTGTTTCACACAGCAGTAGCCTCTCGGTGAATTACACTTGGCAAAAAAATCGATTGAACCAAATCAGTGTCCGCCATTGGATTTTCCTGACACCGTTTATAAAATTCAGGCTCACCGTTAATGTGGAGAGGGGTCGTCAGACTGTAGTTTCCGCTCCTTCTGTTGAATAAAGATAATTTTAACTGTGTCCAGTGAGAGGAAAGGATTTGCATTTGGTGGGAAACATTTCTATCTGAACTCGCTGTCACTCCCCTTGAAAGCTTGAAAGATTGAAACATAAAGCTGGGAGTCTCTGGATTATGTTGTAAAAATATTGGTCTTATGTTATTCACACCGCGCTGTCACCAACTGAACGAAGCAACTGCCCAGAGGGAGGCGGCTGTGTTTAAATCCCGTGATGAACCCGGGGAGCTGAGCATTAACCCAAACAATGGGCACACCACCTCCCTGACACAGTGTTCACAAATCAAACTGACAGCAAAGATTCACGTGAGATCGAAAGTTTCCGAAAAGAAGATTTGGCTCAACAGATATCCGGAGTGAACGCACTCCTTTCTTGATTTGAAATGTAAGAAGTCGACGTCAGTGAGCCTGACGTGACTCGAACACGCAAACTTCTGATCTGGAGTCAGACGCGCTACCGTTCGCCACAAGGTGACTTGTAAGCTCTATTCATGCTTAAGGAAGGTGATCGCGCCGCAATGATTTTACGTTATGAACGACAACGGAGATCAACAGTTCATGTCTGTTCTGTCTCTCCCACCTCTCCTTCTGTCTCTCGAAACAATTTCCAACTCTACCTCAATAAAAAGCTGAAAGAACTGCGGATGTTGTATATCAGAAACAAAAAAACAGGAGTTGCCGGTGACCCTTCCACAGAACAGATGGTGATTGGGAAAACGTTGGTTTATATGCAGGAGATATTGTGGGAGGAAGGCGGATGCAGTAAATGATAGATCAGGACAGAGCCCAAAGCGAGGGAAGAACTGTTGGACAGGAAAGGGAGTTGATAACGATCTGCGTGGGAGGGTGAATGGAGACTGTTCGTGGCTAATAATAGGTAGTGTGTAATGACAGACTGTGTGATAACAAGGCTTGGTGTGTGTGGAAGGGATGAGGATACTATGGAGTTCAGGCCCTAGAATTATTGAATTCGATATTGCGACCGGAGGATGTATGGTCCCCAAGTGAAATATTTGGTGCTCTTCGTTCTGCTGGTGCTGAACTTCGCTGGAACACTACAGTAAACCTGAGACAGAGATGTTGGCCAGGGAATAGGGTGGGGTGGGGAATTGGCAGGCAACTAGAAGCTCAGGTTCTTTTTGCGGGCAGAACGTAGATGTTCTGTGCAGCAGTCGCCCAGTTTTAGTCTTCGTTTTCCCCATTGTAGATGAGACCACATTGTGAGCAGCACATGCAGTAGATTGGGTTGTGGGAAGAGCAGGTAAAGTGCTGCTTCACCGGGAAGGTAAGTTTGGGCCCTTGGATAGTGAGGAGGGAGCAGGTAAATGGGCTGGTGTCAGACATTCGGCATTGCAAGGTAAAGTGCCGTTGGACTATTGGGTTAGGGTTGATAGGAATGAAGGAAGAGTTGACCCAAGGTATAACTCCTGCCCATTTACTTATCCGCCAAATAGAGAAATTTGTTAAGTGTGTACAAGGAAATTTTCTAATTCACAATGAGGATGTACATACTGGCGAGTGTGCAAAACGTAAGGGCCAGCAACCATAATTCCATTAACAATAGAATAGTGATTGAAAATAATATACCAGATCTAAAAGTTGAAGTTCTAAATTGGAGGAAGACTCAAGTATGAGGCAAGATGTTTCAAAAGCTGATTGGGGGCAGTTGTTCGCAGGTTAAAGGTCTGCTGGAAAATGGGAGGCCTTCAAATATGAGATATCAAGAGTCCACACACAGTATATTTCTGTTAGGGTGAAAGGAAAGGCTGGTCGGTGTAGGGCATGCTGGATGACCAGAGAAATTGAGATTTTGGTTAAGATAAAGAAGGATGCATACGTCAGGGATCGACAGAGAGATCGAGTGAATCCTAAGAGAATAAAGGCAGTACGAGCATACTTAAGAGGGAAATCATGAGGGCAAAAAGGGGACATGAGATAGCTTTGGCAAATAGAGTTAAGGATAAGCCAAAAGGTTTTTTTATAAATACGTTAAGGACAAAAGGATAACAAGGGAGAGAATAGGGCCCCTCAAAGATCAGCAAGGCGGCCTTTGTGTGGAGCTGCAGTAGATCGTGGCGGGGTGGGGGGCGGGAATACTGAACGGATATTATGCATCGGTGTTTACTGTGGAGAAGGGCTTGGAAGATATAGAATGTGAGAAAGTAGATGGTGACATGTTGAAAAAATGTCCATATGGCAGATGAGAAATTGCTAGATATCTTGAAATGCATAAAAGTGGATAAATCCCAAGGACCTGATCAGGAGTACCCTTTCACACTATGGGAAACTGGGGAAGTGATTGCTGGGCCTCTCAATGAGATATTTGTATCATCAATAGTCACAGGTGAGGTGCCGGAAGGCTAGAGGGTGGTTAAGGTGGTGCTACTATTTAAGAAAGGTGGTAAGGAAAAGTCAGGGAACTATAGACCGGTGAGCCAGACATCCGTGACGGGCAAGTTTTTGCAGAGAATCCTGAGAGATAGGGTTTACATGCATTTGGAAAGGCAAGAATTGATTAGGGATAGTCAGCATGGCTTTATGCTTGGGAAGTCATGTCTGACGATTGAGTTTATTGAAGAAGTACAAAGTGGATTGATGAGGGCAGAGCGATGGTTGTGATCTATATGGACTTCAGGAAGGCGTTCATCAAGGTTCCTCATGGGAGACTGGTGCGCAATGTTCAATCTCATGACATGCAGGGACAACCAGCCATTTGGATGCAGAACTGGCTAGAAGAAAGAAGACAGAGGGTGGTGATGGAGGGTTGCTTTTCAGACTGAAGGCATGTGACCAATGGTGTATCACAAGGATCGATGCTGGGTCCGCTACTTTTTGTCAATTATATAAATGATTTGTATGTGAACGGAGGAGGTATCGTTAGTAAGTTTGTAGATGACACCAAAATTGGGGGTGTATGGACAGCAAAGAAGGTTATCTCAGATTACAACGGGACGTTGATCAGATGGGCCAATGGGCTGAGAAGTGGCAGATGGAGGTTAATGTAGATAAATATGAGGTGCTGCATTTTGGAAAAACAAATCAGAACAGGACTTTTACACTTAATGGTAAGTTCCTTGGAAGTGTTGCTGAGCAAAGAGACCTTGGAGTTCAGGTTGATAGTTCCTTAAAAGTAGAGACGCAGGTAGATTGGGTAGACTAGAAAGCGTTTGGTGTGCATTCCTTTGTTGGTCAGAGCATCGAGGATAGATGTTGGGAGCTCATGTTGCCACTGTACAGAACATTGGTCAGGCCACGTTTGGAATATTGCATGTAATTTTGGTCTGCTTCCTATCGGAAAGATGTTGTGAAACTAGAAAATATGCAGAAAAGATTTACAAGGATGTTGCCAGGGTTGGAGGGTTGAGCTTTCGGGCGAGGCTGAATAGACTGTTTTCTCTGGAGCGTCGGAGGCTAAGGGGTGACCTTATAGAGGTTTATATAATCATGAGGGATATGGAGAGGGCAAATAGACAAGTTCTTTTCCCTGGGATGGGGGAGTCCAGAACATAGTCCAGGGCATAGTTTTAGGGAGTGGAGGGGAAAGATATCGAAGGGACTTGAGGGGCAACCTTTTCACGCAGAGGGTGATGCATGTACGGCATGAGCTGCCGGAGTAAGTGATGGAGGCTGTATATTTACAGCATTTAAAATGCATCTGGATGTGTATATGAATAGGAAGGTTTTATGGGGATTTGGGCCAAGTGCTGGCATATGGGACTAGATTAGGTTAGGATATCTGGGCTGCATGGACGAGTTGGACCGAAGGGTTTGTTTACCTGCTGTACATCTCTGTCACTCTGTGAGAATCCATGGGATTCTCTAGGAGATAGTCAGGACTGCAGATGCTGGAGGTCAGAGCTGAAAATGTGTTGCTGAAAAAACGCAGCAGGTCAGGCAGCATCCAAGAAGCTGGAGAATCCACGTTTCGGGCATGAGCCCTTCTTCATGAATTTTAGGTATAAACTATAAACATTCCCTTAGTTAAATATTGTGAAGTGTGAAGCCATTGTTTTCGTCCCCAAGTTCGACCTGAGCTCCCCCCTCCCCCATCCAAGTAACTCTGTTGACAGCCTTCATGTCACAGGAAAAGGGCAGGAAAGTGCATGTGGAGAATGTCAGATCAGCAGGCTCAAGGGGTTGACTGGCATTTTGCTGTTCCTATTTCTTATGGTTCCCGAGCCAGTACCTCTGAAACAGGGTCCTGGCTTCAGTGTGTGCGATTACTGAGAGTGCTGATGTTCCCTTGTGTAAAATCAACAACTTAGCAGCTGCTGAAACCTCTTGCTCTTTTGTTACGTCTAAGCACAATATGCCAATGTGTCCAGGGGAGGCGATGGCCGACTTTATTGTCACCAGACTATTCACCCAGGTAATGTTCTGCGGACCTGGGTTCAAAATCTACCACGGCAGTTGGTGGAGTCTGAATTCAATATAAATCTGGCATTAAAAATCTAATGATGAAACTGTTGTGGTTTGTTGTAAAAACTTATCTGGCTTCCTGCTGTCCGAACCTGATCTACATGTGATTTCAGACCCACTGTCAGCTGGTTGAATCGTCACTGCCCTTTCAGTCAATTCTTCAAGCTCACCTTTTTTAACTATGATGTTACCAGAGTGATTTATACACGGCATAGGCTGGGACTTTTTTCACTGGAGTGTAGAAGGTTGAGGATGGAGGTTATGGAGGTTTATGAAGTCACGAGGGACAAAGATAAGGTGAATAAACACTGTCTTTTCCTGAAGGATAGGGAAGTTCAAAGTTTGGGAGTATATTTTTAAGATGAGAGGGAGAAGATTTAAAAAGGACGGAGGGGGGCAACGTTTTTTACATTGAAGGTGGTTCGTGTGAAGAATGAACTGTCAGAGGAAGTGGTGGATGCAGGTAATTTTACAACGTTTAAAATTATTTGGATAAGTACATAAGAGCCAAACACAGGTAGGTGGGTCTAATCTTCCCCCAGATATTCAAAGGGACAGCCAGTCAGAAGGGGGGGGGCAGGGCCACGCCTATCGTTGTTGTGTGGCATGTGTGACAGCTGCAACAAGACATCCCAACTCCTGTGCTCAATGCTCTGACCAATGAAAGCAAGCATGCCAAAAGCCTTCTTCACCACCTTGTCTACCCACGACTCCATTTTCTAGGAGCTAATAACCCGCAACCCTAGATCTCTCTGGTCCCCTTGGCGTTCTGATTTCTGACTTCTTCAACTCTGGGTTTGTGTTGAACTTGAAGGGATACTTTGTCCAACTCAGCATGTTTAAACAGTATCTTTCAGAGGGATTCATTTGAAACTTTTGAGGAGGTGAGCTCAGCAAGATTGAACTATTCAAAGTTACTTGGACTCTATTTTAAAGTTACATCAGGACCAGTAGTCAGAGACACGTACAGCATGGAAACAGACATTTCGGTCCAACTTGTCCATGCTGACCTGATATCCTAAATTAATCTAGTCCCATTTGACAGCACCTGACCCATATACTCTGGCAGCTCATTTCATATATATACCACAGTCTGCATGAAGAAGTTGTCCATGTAATATATTTTGCTTCTTCCCCTAAACCTCTGCCCTCGAGTTCTGGACTCCCCCATCCCAGGGAAAAGCCCTTGTCTATTACCCTGTCCATGCCCCTCATGCTTTTGTAACCTCTATTAGGTCACTCCTCTGCCTCTGATAATCCAGTGAAAACAGTCCCAGCCTATTCAGCCTCTCCCTGTAGCTCAAACCCTCCAACCCCCAGCAACATTCCTGTAAATCGTTTCTCATAGAGAAGTCAACGTTTCAGTCCTGAAGAAGGGTTAATACCCAAAACGCTGACTACTCCACATCCTGGTGCTGCCTGGTTTGCTGTATTCTCCCAACCTCTTGCTTTCCTTCATTGGCACGCAGAATGTATTGGCTCAGTGGTTACCACTGCAGCCTCATAGTGCCGGGGGCCCAGTTTGATTGCAGCCTTGCGTGACTGTATGTGAGGAATTTGCACTTTCTCCCAGCGTCTGTGTGGGTTTTTCTGGGTGATCCTGTTTTCTTCCATCAACCAAAGATGTGCAGGTTTTTTGGATTGGCCATGCTTAATTGCCCGTAGAGTTAGGTACATTAGTCAGATGGAAATGGGTCTGGATGGGTTACTTTTCGGAGGGTCGGTGTGGACTTGTTGAAACAAATGGCCTGTTTTCACACTGAAGCTAATCTCATCTGCGCTACTTTTGTCACTAACGAATGACAGAGTAGACCCGACAGGCCGAATGGCCTAACTTCTGCTCCGACGGTCTTGCGGTCTGAGGTTTCTCGGGATCATTTCATTTGGCAATGTGTAGTCCCTGGCTCAATGAGCAGCAGTGTCCACTGAAAGCAAAGCTCGAAGGACGGTTGAACTCCTACAATGTGGAAATAGGTCCTTCAGCCCAACACATCTGCACTGATCTTCCGAAGAGTAACCCAGTCAGATCCATTTTCCTACCCTCCCTAAATTGCACACAGACCCCAAAGGGTGGAATTATTCCTGGGTTCTTGGTGCCATGAGCAGCAGTGCAATCCGTGAGCCACCATGGGGTTGTGGTTCTGAGGTGTAGGGGAGGCAATTGTAGTCCAGCAGAAAACAAAAACAGCCCACCTACTCTCCCACTGCACCCACTGTCAGAACTGGCAGGAGGTTCAGTCCTGGCTGGTGACCCAAGGCAGCGTCACCGGTGGGATCTGATTGCTGGGAGCGTTGGTGCCCCCGCTGGTGCTTCCGCAAGTTGTAGGAAAATATGAACCTCTTCCCACACTCGGGCGAGCTGAAGGGCCTCTCCCCAGGTTGGAAACACTGGTGCTTCAGCAGGGCGGAGGAATTGTTGAAGGCCTTCTCGCACTCAGGGCAGCAGAATGGCCTCACTCGGTCCACCACCGCCCTCCACCCCCACCCTCCCCGGGTGGATCAGCTGGTGCTTCAGCAGTGTGGAGGAGCGGGTAAAGCTCTTCCCACACTCGGGGCAGGAGAACGGCTTCTCCCTGATGTGAATGGAGTCATGCCTCAGCAGGGCTGAGGAATTGCTGATGGCCTTCCTGCACTTCGGGCAACTGAACGACCTCTCCGTGATGTGGAATCACCCATGGGCCATCAGGTCGGAAGAAAGAGCAAAGCCCTTCCTGCACTCGGGGCAGAAGAACGGCCTCTCCTCAGTGTGGACCCACTGGTGTCTCAGCAGGTGGGAAGAACTGCAGAAGGCCATCTCGCACCTGGGGCCGGGTAACGGCTGTCCCTGGTGTGGACCAACTGGTGCGTCAGCAGGGCAGAGGAATCACTGAAGGCCTTCCCACACTCAGGGCAGCAGAAGAGCCTCTTCCCCTCTGTGGATCCATTGGTGCTTCAGAACCCTTTCAAATTTCACAATATCCTTCTGATAGAAGGGAGACCAGAATTGTACACAATATTCCAAAACTGGTCTAACCAATGTCCTGTACAGCCACAACATAACTTCCCATCTCAGTCAGAGGATTACGAAAGCTTTAAAAACCCACAAAAAACAAACAGGAAAGAATGGAGGGAAAAATCGAATTTTTGAGAGTCAGCTTGGAAGCATCAATGAGAAATCGGCGGACTGGGTTGATTGGGTGTTCGTTCTTCTTGAGTACATATGCGTATTTCTTTTCGGCTCTTCGCAGTTCCTCTGTGCTGCAGTGTGTAGTGGCTCGTTTAAATAATCTCCTGATGCAGCTTCGTTTGAGGGTGCTGGGATGATTGCTTCTGTGGTTAAGTATTTGGTTTGTGTGTGTTGTTTTTCTGCAGATGCTAGTTTGAAATTCCCCATTGACTGTTCGCTCTACTGTGACATCTAGGAATGGCACTTCGTTGTTGTTCTCCTCCTCTTCAAACCAGGATACCCCCTCAGGCCATAGTCTTACTACTTGGAACACCAATATACAGAGTGGTCAAAGGCCTCTACTGAAGACTAAAACACCAAATCGAAGATTCACTCCACTCCATTTACTCCATCCAAGAATTCCTGAACACCAAAGACACAAAGATAGAAGAGGATGGAATAATGATGTCCTTTGACATAACAGCCCTGTTCAATCCATTAACATCAACGTGGCCAAAGAAAACTGAAGACATTTCTCGAAGAACCAAAGATACAAACACAGCACCAACTTTATCAGCAAAGATAAAACTGTCAACCTCGTGGAACTGTGCCTTACCACCCAATTCATATCCAGTAACAAGCCCGACAAACAAATCAACGAAACACCCATGAAACCACCGGTATTAGGATTCCTAGCAGAAGCAATAATGCAGACTCGAACAAACAGCCATTTCGACGATCCAACCCAAACTTTGTGTCCGCTACAGCAATGACACTTCTGTCATCAGAAAATGAAACAAATTAGAGGAAACATACAACACCATCAACAATCTCCTCACTGGCATAAAATTCACAAAAGAGGAGAACAACAACAAAGTGCCATTTCTAGATGTCACAGTCGAGCGAACAGTCAATGGTAAATTCAAAACAGCATCCACAGGAAAACAACGCACGCGAACCAAGAACTGAACCACAGAAGCAATCATCCCTCCACATACAAACAAATCTGAATCAGGACAGTATCTCAACGAGCCGCGACACACTGGAGCACCCAGGAACTACGAAGATCAATAAATAACTGTGCAGCGCATTTAAGAAGAACGGGCAACCTATAAACCCCCCGAAAATTGCTTCCCTGACGGGGAATCGAACCAGACAGCGGCGGTAAGAGCGCCGAAGCCTAACCACGAGACCACCTCAGATAAATTCAACCACAGGCCATCAATGCAGACCTCAGCAGTTTCCACATTTCCCCTCCCCCACATTACCTAAGTTCCAACCTTCCAGCTCAGCGTTATCCTCATGACCTGTCCTACCTGCCAATCTCCCTTCCCACCTATCCGCTCCACCCTCCTCTCTGACCTGTCACCTACGTCCCCACCCCCATTCACCTATTGTCCTCCTTGCTACCTTCGGCCCAGCAACCCCCAATTTATCTCTCTACCCTGGAGGCGTCATGCCTTTATTCCTGATGAAGGGCTTTTGCCCGAAACGTCGATTTTCCTGCTCCTCGGAAGCTGTCTGACCTGCTGTGCTTTTCCAGTACCACTCTGATCTAAACTCTGGTTTCCAGTATCTGCAGTCCTCACTTTTGCCTCCCAATAAACCCAGTGTGCTGATTTCACATCAACAAACTGACACAAGCAGACACAACGTCTGCAGAAACCCGAGCCACATTAATTTACATTAAAGACATCTGTGAAATGATGTCCAGACAACTCAACCCTCTCAGCATCATGGTCGCCCACAAACTTACCAACACAACTTAAACAGCGGCTAATGAACCTGAAATACCCGATACAAACACCCAGCAAACGAATGTTATTTACAAAATATCATACAAGGAAATATATACATGAACTCTGCGGCACAGTTCTCTGTGGCAAGAAATGCTGGGATGAGATAAGGAAGATTTTTTTTCAGCCAAAACGAATCGGCACTGACTGGACAGCCATTTAAAATCAACGCTATTAGCCCAGGATGGAAGATCCGAAGGGATGAAGTTTTCTTATTTCTTGATGATTTACAAAGTTGTGAGTGGGTTTTGGTGTTTGTTCCCTTTCCACTCCCAAGAGCCGCAGTGGTTGGGGCGGTGAGTTGAGGAAAGTGAAATGTGCCCATGAGCAGCGTGTGGGTCTCTTTCAGCTTCCCCTCCTCTGACAGCGCTGTGACTTGACTCTGATGTTCTCAGGGACATTTACTGACGCGAGACAGTGAAAAGAGTCTCGTTCCTGCAGATCAGGAATTCAAACCGTATGCCGGCTTCAGGACAATGAGAAAGATTAATTGGGGTGTGTGAAGAAGCTGTGAGCTGCATTTCAAACTGGTAGGTGGAGTCAGATGCGTCATCCATTGCGCCCCTGTCACTGTGCGGACCTGACGCCGCCATGCTGCAGGGTTCTGACGTTAACACGGACATGCGCAGCAATGGGAACATTCACAAGGTGAACAGCCAAAGATAATCACCGTCACTGCTTCCCTTCCATAGTCCCAACTTTGTGAAGCAGTATCTTTCACTGGCAAATAAAACACATTAATCATCAGGTGCCTACTTCATTTCGATCACGACTTTACGCCCCTCACTGTTCTCATCTCATTTCCAAATACTTGGTTCATCGCCTCAAAAGCAACTCTGTGGGTATCTGCTTGTACCACCCTGACAAGCAATGGGGTTGCAGATTCCCGACCAGCCCCAATGTGATTGAAATATTTCAACTCCTCCACTGACTTGCATCGTAAAAAACCGTGGAGCAATCTCTATTTCTTTTTGACGCCGTTTCTCAAATGTAGTCGGCAGGGTTCACACCTGCGTGGGGAAACTGCAAATTATGTCATGTCCATCGTATTCACCACTCGGCCCACCAATACAGAACCACACTGACAGCTTCATTTCCCAGGTGGATGAACTGTTCAACCTCCTCGTGGGAGCACGAGGCAGCGCCGATACTGTCATCGATGTAGCGGAGGAAAAGATGGGGTGTGGGACCAGTGTAGCTGCCAACAGTGTAGTTTTACTAACTCTTTCTACCCCGACCTCAAATTCACCTGGACAGTCTCAGACTCCTCCCTCCCCTTCCTCGACCTTTCCATTTCCATCTCGGGTGACCGAATCGACATGGACATTTACTATAAACCGTCCGACTCCCACAGCTACCTAGACGACACCTCCTCCCACCCTGCCCCCTGTAAAACGCCATCTCATATTCCCAATTCCTTCTTCTCCGCCGCATCTGCTCCCAGGAGGACCAGTTCCAAAACCATACCACCCAGATGGCCTCCTTCTTCAAGGACCGCAATTTCCCCGCAGACGAAGTCGACAATGCCCTCCACCGCATCTCTTCCACTTCCCACTCCTCCGCCCTTGAGCTCCGCCCCTCCAACCGCCACCAGGACAGAACCCCACTGGTCCTCACCTACCACCCCACCAACCTCCATGTCCAGCGTATCATCCGCCGTCATTTCTGCCACCTCCAAATGGACCCCACCACCAGGGACATATTTCCCTCCCCTCCCCTATCAGCGTTCCGAAAAGGCCAGTCCCTCCGTGACTCCCTCGTCAGGTCCACACCCCCCACCAACCCAACCTCCACTCCTGGCACCTTCCCCTGCAACCGCAAGAAATGCAAGACTTGCACCCACACCTCCCCCTTTACATCCCTCCACGGCCCCAAATGACACTTCCATATCTGCCACAAATTCACCTGCACCTCCACACACATTATCTATTGCATCCGCTGCACCCGATGTGGCCTCCTCTATATTGGGGAGACAGGCCGCCTACTTGCGGAACGTTTCAGAGAACACCTCTGGGACTCCCGGACCAACCAACCCAACCACCCCGTAGCCCAACACTTCAACTCCCCCTCCCACTCCACCAAGGACATGCAGGTCCTTGGACTCCTTCATCGCCAGACCATGGCAACATGACGGTTGGAGGAAGACCACCTCATCTTCCACCTGGGAACCCTCCAACCACAAGGGATGAACTCAGATTTCTCCAGTTTCCTCATTTCCCCTCCCCCCACCTTGTCTCAGTCAAATCCCTCGAACTCAGCACCGCCTTCCTAACCTGCAATCTTCTTCCTAACCTCTTTGCCCCCACCCCACTCCAGCCTATCACCCTTAACTTGACCTCCCTCCACCTATCGCATTCCCAACGCCCCACCCCAAAGTCCCTCCTCCCTACCTTTTATCTTAGCCTGCTGGACACACTTTCCTCATTCCTGAAGAAGGGCTGATGCCCGAAACGTCGATTCTCCTGCTCCTTGGATGCTGCCTGACCTGCTGCGCTTTTCCTGCAACACATTTTCAGCTCTGATCTCCAGCATCTGCAGTCCTCAGTTTATCAGGGCAGGATCTGCAAAGTTAATGGGGCATGTTGTTGAATAAAGATAACTTGGAGTGCTGCTTCATATTTTCTTGAAAGTGGAGTCGCAGGTAGACAGGCTAGCGAAGAATGTAGTATGTTTTGGTTGCTTTTATAAGTCAGTGCATTTCCGTGCAGATGTTGGGAGGTCATGTTGCCCCTGTACTGGACATTGATTAGGCCACTTTTGGAATACTGCGTTCAGTTCTGGTTACCCTGCTACAGGAAAAGTGTTGTGAATCTTTGAAAGAGGTTCAAAGATTTACAAGGCTACTGCCAGAGTTGGAGGGTTTGAGCTATATGGAGAGGCTAAATAGGTCGGGGCTGTTTTCCCTGGAGCATTGGAGGCTGAGGGGTGACTTTTAGAAGTTCATAAGGAGCATGGATAGGGTGAATAGCCAAGAGCTTTTGTACATAGTAGGGGAGTCCAAAACTAGAGGGTATAGGTTTGAGGTGAGAGGGGAAATATTTAAAAGGAACCTTATGGACAACTATCTCACACCGAGGGTGAATCGAGCATGGAATGAGCTGCGAGAGGAAGTGGTGGAGGCTGGTATAATTACAATATTTTAAAAGGCATCTGGTAGTAGGGTGAATTGAGAGGGATACAGGCTAAGTGCTGACAAATGGGACTATGTTAATTCGGAATATCTGGTCAGCACAGACAATTTCAACTGAAGGAAAGCAGAAATGTCGTTGTGAAGACTGGACTTTCAGAGCAACTTTCAAAGATGTTTTGCCCTTACTGGGAGCAGAAGCTACAATGAAATCTTTCATTTGTGAGACAGCAGTTGAGTGAATGAGTGCATCTAGGATTTTGGTGGAAAATGGGAAGTTGTTGAAATGTGAGGAAGAAGTGTTTTAAGTAAAGCGTCCTGAGCCGAGTGAAGGGTTAGGTGGGTTTTTGTTTTAAACTGCTCATTGCATTCAGCCTCTACCATTATATTTCCAATGCTGTACATCAGAAGGAACAGTGAATCAGTAACTGGCTTCATTAGAAGCCTTATGATTTTCAGTACTGCAGGTATTGCATTTTTTCATTAGCATTGTAAAGGTCACTGGCAGCAGCAGCAGGTGTGACTGTATTCACTAGAAATTATTAAGCAGTTAGATAACACACACACAAGAGGGCACGGTGGGACTTGTCTTTCCATTTGTAGAAGGTGGGAGATTCTGGGTTTGTGATCTGGGGCAAACACAACTGCGGTTAATCATAGAAGCCCTCCTGTGTGGAAACCGGCCATTCATCCCATCAAATCCACACTAACCAATCCAAAGAGCATGCCACCCAGCCCCAGCTTATCTAGTCATTTCTGCTGGTGGGTGAGACTAGGTCACAAGATTAGGGGGAGTGGAGGAGATAGAGGTGGAGAAATTGCTTTTCCCAGAGAGTGGTGAAGCCATGGAATTCCTTGCCCAAGGAAGCAAGAGTAGGAGCCATATTCAAGACACAGTTCGACGGGATTTTGCAAGGGAGGAATTTAGGGTAGTCGGGATAGTGCAGATAAGTGGAGCTGAGACGATGGATAGGTCATCCATGATCTTTATGAATAGTGGAGTAGGCTCAATGGGCCAAATGGCGCACTCCTGTTTCTATTCCTGTGAATGTATAAACCTGCATTTCTCACGGTCAATTCAAATCAAGGCAGGTGAGCAATGTAATGATGTGGAAAGTGAACATTAGAGAATGACAGAAAGGGACAAGGAGAGTAAATGTCCCAACAATCAAAACTGGATTGAAAAGATCACAACAATCGAAACTGAAGACTGTATGTCTGAATGTGTGCTGCATTGTAACAAAAGTGGATGAATTGACTGTACACATTGAAGAGAATATGATCTAAGACTCCTGACAGAGGCATGGCTTCAGGATGCCAAGGATTGGATCCTGAATATTGAGGGGGTACATGGTATTCAAATTGAATGTGAAGGTCTGTAAAGGTAGAGGGTTGGCCCTGCTAATCGAAGCACAGATCACAGTGTAGTATGGTGTCAACTCAGATTTCAGGTCCTTATTTCACTGTTCTCCTGTTGATCTCCCTGTTCCCACAGAGTGAAATGTCATCTGTTCTCAGCTCTGCTGGATTTCTGCTGAAGCCTTTGACCTCCTTTTACAGCTTCCAGAATAATAAAACATTCAGTCAATCAAGGCCCAACCCACATCTATTAGCCTGTCAACCATCCAGGCTGAGTGAGTCATCGTAGCAGGGAATAAAACAAGGACAATTAAACAAAATTAGACATAAACGAACATTTGGTGCTCATGCTTAAAGTTTGTTCATTAGATAGTAATCCAGAATTAGGGGTGTCCCAGGATTCTTCTTGTGCCCCACTTGAGAAATTCCCTCTCCCTTGCATCTAAGTATTAGTACACAGCTATGATTTATAACAATATTTACATCAACAGAAATAAAGCATCTGTTAACAAATATACATTGAGATATACAAACAGACTTTTTAATCCAACACATCTATGCTTTCCTATATAAATCTAGTGACCTATTTGCCAGCATTTGACCCATCTCCCTCCAAACCCTTCTTATTCACACACTCATCCAGATGCCTGTTAAATGTTTTAATTGTACCAGCCTCCACCAATTCCTTTGGACCATTTACTGTATCCATGCCCCTCATGGCTTTATGAACCACTTTAAGGTCACCCTTAGCCTCAGCCTCTGACACTCCAGCGAAACAGACCCATCCTATTCAGCCTCTCCTTATTTCACAAACCCACCAACCCTGGTGACATCCTTATCAATCTTTTCTGTGCCCTTTCAGATTTCACAACAGTTATCCTATCCTAGAGCAGGGAGATCAGAATTGAATGCTACATTCCTAAAGTGGCCAAACCAATGTCCTGTACAGCTGCAACGTGACTTCCCAACTCCTATACCCAATGCATTCAATGGGCCAAATGGTCTCTTTCTGCACTGTAGGGATTTAATTATTTGATTCTGTATCAGAGTCAATTTCAGTCACTATCTCTGGTTTATGGTGTGTCAGGGTAGGATCACTGGTACCAGAATTGCATGCAACACTCCAAACATGGCCTAACCAATGTTTTCTACAGTCGCAACATGACCTCCCAATCCTACACCCAGTGCACTGACCAAAAAAAGGCAAGCATACCAAACACCTTCTGCACTGTCCTGTCTACCTGCGACTCCACTTTCAAGGAACTATGAACTTACCATCGAGTCATACAGCTTGGAAACGGACCTTTGGTCCAACCAGTCCATGCCAACCATAATCCCAATCTCAACCAATCTCTCCTGCCTGCTCCTGGCCTATATCCCTCCAAACCTTTCCTATTCATGTACTTAAACAAATGTCTTTTAATTGTACCTGCATCCTCCACTTCCTCAGGAAGTTCATTCCACACATGAACCGCCCTCTGTCTAACATTAATATTTGAATGGCAAGGATGGGGATGAATTGAAATGGTTCATAAAATAAACAGTTTCTACCCAACCCCCTGTGGCAGATATGGTAGCAACTTCAACCCTGGAGTCTCACAAATCAGTATTTCCATGGAGTGGAGAGAAAATAAAGTGCTGGATTCACAGAGAAGGTGGTTTTCTGTGAGTGTGAAGCTAAAATTAAATCCGTGCTTTGGTTGAACTCAAGCTGCATTGACTTGGAGGAGAGCGAAGGGAGTATGCAAAGTGTCCTCCCCTCCCCACATACCTCAGCTGCAGGGTAGCACAGGCGCAGTGTGGGCCCACTTTCGCCCCACCCCCCATTGCCATTGTGGATGTCACAACATGTAAGTAGCCCTGTCAGTTTCATAGTGAAGGCCCCTCCCTCTGGGCAACATCTTGGAGCAAAGCAATGTCTCCCCCTTTCCATTCTTTATCTGGGGGAAGGTGGAGGGGGGCTAGAGAGAGTGACAGGGGGACACTATTCACTTGTGGTAACTGGAGTGAATCCAGGAAAGGAGCAGACTCTCCAAAGGTGCTCAGATGCTCTCTGTCTCAAAGGTATTTTCATTGTGTATTCCCTCAGTTTGGCACATATAGAGTTTGCACCCTGGAAAAGGATTGCTTCTTTCCTCATGTTCACAATTAAAAGGGTAGTTTCTCATGGAACTGAGCAGTTTTTAAGGGATTGGCACATTGATATAAAATGTAGACGCATGTTGCTTCATATAGTGTGTATGTGATATTGTTGGCTGTTGTAAAATCTTCGTGGCTATGATTTTTAACCTTCGAATGCAGTAATGGATTTATGCCATGTATTTATTGGCATTTTTCTATATACTAGGCCAGCAGGAAGTCATTCAGCAACTTTACCGGATTTCTTTTCTCAAACAGCTTTGACATTTCATTATCACATCCTTGATTCAGCTCCATTTCCAGCACCTTTGTCGGCAGCTTTGTCCAGGTCATTGTCATCTAAATGACGTTTGTCTCCATTCACACCTAAGGCTATCTGGCTGCATGAGGGCTTTCTGTGTCCTGCGTAATATATGATCAGCAGGCATCTAGTAATCTACAGGAATTGCCACAGATGTTATGTTCATTTAATTGTACTGACAGTGATCAATTAATTTGTGATTTTTTTTTGCAGGAAGACGTGCCGAAAGAAATCTGAAAGGAAATGATACATCAACTTCTGACAGAGCCATTTGATTCATTGGGACTTGAATATCAGCAGCCATTCCAGTCGAGAAGAAATGTTTGCTTTTGTCTGCTTGAGAGAGTTTGGACAGTCCTGGTAAACATGGAAATGTGGGGACTGTAGGAAATAATTCCCTTTCTCATCAGCGCTTGACACCCACAGACATGTTCACACTGGGGAGATGTCGTTCTCCTGCTCAGTGTGCGGGAAGAGTTTCAGTTGGCTGTGCAGTTCACACCAGGAAGAGGCCATTCATCTGTCACCATTGTGGGAAAGGATTCACTCAGTTGTCCCGGCTGCAGACACACCAGCGGGTTCACACAGGGAAGAGGCCGTTCTCCTGCTCTCAATGTGGGCAGTGATTCATCAATGCATCCATCTTCTGAAACACCAGCGAGTTCACGTGGGGGAGAGGCTGTTCACCTGCTCTGAGTGTGGGAAGGGATTTGTCGATTCTTACTCTCTGCTGACCCACCAGTGGGTCCACACTGGGTTCACCTGCCCCAAGTGTGGGAAGAGCTTCAGTCATGTGAGCAACGTGCGGAGGCACCAGCGGATCCACACCGGGGAGAGGCCGTTCACATGCTCCGTGTGTGGGAAGGGGTTCACTCAGTCATCTACACTGCTGATCCATCGAAGAGTCCACACCGGGGAGAGGCCATCCATCTGCTCTCAGTGTGGAAAGGGCTTCACCCGCTCCTCCCACCTGCGAGTTCACGTGCCATCGCAGGGGGATTGAAGGAATGACGGCTGAGTGTCATTATCGACTGGACTATCAACCCAATTCTGGGAACTGCCAGATTCAAATCCTGCTGTGCCAGGTTGCAGGATTGGAATTCGGTCAGAAATCTGGAGTTTAGAATCTCATGATGAAACAATTTTCAGAGGGAAAAACTCTCATCTGATTCACTCATGCCCTTTTTAGGGAAGGAAACTGCCCTTGTGGGAAAGGATTCACTCAGTCATCCCAGCTGCACCCTTTACCCGGTCTGATCTACACGTGACTCCTGACCCACAGCCATGTGGTTGACTCTTAACAGCCCTTCCCCCCCCCCCCACCTCCCCCTCCGCCCCCCCGCCACACACACACACGGCAATTGAGTGGCAATAATTTAGTTGGTTGAAATTGCTGAGTGAGGCAATATGTCCTTCGGCTTAAGGCTGGATCAAGGATCCAATTATAAAGGGACAACTCAGCTGACCAACAGTAAAGGAAGTGGAGTTGGGAGGAGTGTGTGCACTTTGAGCTGCTTTTTTTTTCAAAAATAAGCTACTTTTCATACACTTTTTTGCTGAGGAGATCTGAAACTGTAACAAAATTGGGTGGCAAAGTTGGGTTAAACAGAACTTAACCCCGGTCTCAGACTCTCATTGAAAGCTGTGAGATCCAACAGGTTTTTGTTTTAAAGCTGCTCATTTCTTTCAAACTCCTGCACTAAGTTGCCAATGTCATGTATCAGAATGAGCAGTGGATGAGTAGCTAGTATTGTTCGATAGTGTAAATTTTTCTGGAGTGCAGGTACCGCATCGTTTCATCGGCATTGTTAGGTTTACTGGCAGCACTGGGAGGTGTGGGATATATTCACAAGAAACAAAGTTAAAAATCATACAACACCAAGTTGTTTATTTGGAAGCACTAACTTTTGGAACACTGCTCCTTCATCAGGTGTTTGTGGAGCAGGACCATAAGAGAATTTATAGCAAAAGGTTGCAGTTTCATGCAACAGAAATGATATATTGAACAAACCTAGATTGTTGTTAAGTCTTTTCTCTTTTAGAATGGGTTGCAGGTTTTGGTTCATTAATATGTAAATCCCAGAACTTTGAAAACACATTCTCGAGACAACTTAAGGTCTGTATATCACACTTGAATCAGACTGGTTCTATTTCCAAAGTGGAAATTTATAAAATCTCACATGGATTGACTGCCTGAAGATTGTGAGCTTTTTGAGCAAAATATAATATATCTGCAAATATAATTCTGCAAATTCAAAGTCACCCCAAAACCTGATATGTAAGTGTGCGTGCATGAGAGTGTGAGAGTGTGGGCATGTGAGTGAGAGAGTGTGTTTGTGTGTGTGCATGCTTGATAAAGTGTGTGTGTGTGATAGAGTATCAGCCTGTGAGAGGGTGTGAGTGTGGGGGGTATATGTGTGTATGTGCTTTGTGTGTGTGAGAGAGAGTGACAGTGAAGTGGGGTTACCTGTCATGTGACATGAACCCAAGGTCCTGGTTGAGGCCATCCTTATGGGTTCCAAACTTGGCTATCAGCCTCTGCTGGTCCACTAAAATTGGTTAAGCAGTTGCACAACACACACTGGAGAGGCAGAGTGGGACTTATCTTTCGATTTGCAGGAGGTGGGAGGTTCTGGGTGCTGGAAACTAGGGAAAACACATGCTGGAGGACCTTCGGCTCAGAGAGATGGAACTGGAAGCCAGGCTGCAGACATGTTGGGGGAATCATAGAGCCCAGACATATAGCCTGTGGAAACAGGCCCTTGGTGACACTTCAGTCCATTTGAGAAATTGAATTTGCATCCACAGAGTTTCCACGGTGTAGGGGGAAGTGTGTCTTGGCAGCCTCAACGATCCAATGAAGGGCTCATCTACAGTGAGAATACCCAGTCCACATTTCGCCAAAGAGTTAAAGTTCTCTCACAGTCAGAACCCTGGGGCACTCCCACGCAGGCTGCGTGTAATCGCGGGGCTACTCGATGCATGTCAAGTTTGGAATAATTTCCTGCAGACAAATATTTCCCCTCCTGGATTCAAATGCTGCTGATATTCAGGCCCTGAGTAAATTCCTTGTGCATGCCTGAACAGCAAATCTCTTTCTCTGCTAATACCTTGAGAGATCAGATCACTGCTATCAGTGCAGGGCAGAAAATAAGATGAGAGAATTCTGGTTTGTACGGAACATCCTTCTCTATGTTCTACCCAAAATCTGTCTCCCAATTCCTCCACCTTTCAATGGATTCCAAACCGAATTCATCCTTCCGTCCTCCTGTTTTTGCCTAGCTCCCCTCTCTTGAAAGCGCTGACTCTCAGTTCAGTTTCTCAGCCACTTCTTCCATCCCCAGTATGTCGCCCATGTCTTTATTTAGTTTTTAAAAGAGAAAGGCAGTGGTTTGCTGATGCCAGGACGTGAGGGTGACTGCGCTCACACAGTGTTCCAGACTCCATGTAGTGTCATTTACAAAAATCTGCACTGCACGTGTACGGAGAAGGGGATCCTGGGAGTCGGGGTGGGGGAGGTATGGTGGGAGTGGGTGGTATGCATTCACCACCTCCCCATTGAATCAAGACCCAATCATCCCCTCAGTGTCCCCTGTCCATTTACCCATCGCCACCTATAGCCCGCCGTCCATTCTCTCTCACTATCCCGAGCTTCCCGTCTCTTCTCTCTCTCTCACACACATCCCACCCTCTGCACCCTCGTTTCTTACCCCACTCTCTGCAACCCCCTCCATTCTATCTCCATACCCTCTGCCCCCGTCCAGTCTCTCATCTACCCTCTGTCCCCCATCCATTCCCCTTCTCTTTCTCCCCACCCTCTGCCTTCCTGTATCCAGTCCCTCTCCCCACACTCATTCTCTCTCTCCCCCCACTCTCTGCCCCAATCATGCTCTCTCCCCACCCTCTCCTGCCATTCATTTTTGCTCTTTCTTCCCCCACATTCTGCCCTCGTCCACTCTCTCTCCCCACACTCTGCAACCGCCAATTCCTCTCGCTTCACATTCTGCACCCCCCCCATTCTCTCTCTCTGCCAAACCCTCTACCCCCCAACCTGTGCACCTCCAGGCTTTCTCTATCCCCGATGGTCTGTCCCCGTGTCCATTTTCTTTTTGTCTTTCCCTCCAAGCCTCTTCTTCCTGTCCAATCTCTGACCCCGCACCCCCAACCCCATCCTTTCTCCTGCCTCGAGACCTCTGAGCATAGAGAGAGAATGGATGGTAATGACTCTACCTGGGTGACAGGAGGGGTTGATTTGAGAAATAACTGATCTTTAACATTGAGAATAGCGAAAACGATGTACTCAGAAACATCGGTAAAGTCTGAAAGCATATTCAATTGTTGAAAAAAAAAGCTGCAGCCATCTTTCTGAAATTTCCATAAAAATCAGTGTAGTTAGGCCACAGTTGAGGACAGGCTGGAAGGGTGCAAGGGCGGAATCCTAGTCTTATGAAATTGGTTTAAATTGTGTAGAAATAGAGCCATAGAGTTGCACAGAACGGGAATAAACCTTTCGGTCCACGCCGACCATATATCCTAAATTAATCTAGTGATCCATTTGCCACCATTGGCCCATATACCTCTCAACTCTTCCTATTCATATACCCATCCAGATGCCTTTTAAATGTTGGAATTGTACCAGCCTCGACCACTGCCTCTGGTAGCTCATTCCATACATATACCATGCTCTTTGGTCCCTTTTGAACCTTTCCCCTCTCACCTTAAACCTCTGCCCCTCTAGTTTTGGACTTCCTCTACCCTGGGAAAAAGACATACAAATGTTGAGCAGCCAGACAAAATGAAAAAGTAATAAAGTGTTGAGCCCCAGGGAAACGAAACAAATTGTAGGTCTAGCGTTTCTTTTTTCTGACTGGCATTTGGACACCGAAAATCTGTCAGTTACACCGGCAACTCCACTTGGCATACTGCGCATGCTTCTCAGTGTCAGCAAGCACTGCGCATGCTTCTTGATGTCAGCAGAATACTGCGCATGCTCTTTGCTGTCAGCGGAAACGACGCGCGACATTGTTTTGATGGGCCAATAGAAAGTGCTGGAGGACCGGAAGGAACCTGCCCCCATTGTCTGATTGCGGAAGTTGGATCATGAGTTTGTGTTGGTGCCGTTGCTGCTCCTCTCTCTCTCTGAATGAAGATTGAGCCTGACCCCAACTGCAACTTCTTTCCTCTATCCAACATCTGTGAGTACAACACACTTTTCTCACCCCCTTTTACATTGTATTTTTTCATTCTCGTGTTCAACTCGACTTTTAGCAAAGTTGGTTCAGGTCTGTGTCTTAATTGGCAAACACATGGCAAATGCAGTAACACAGTGTGCAGTTGTAACCTTTCCTGTGAAATAAAAGCAGAGAGGAGATGCATTGTTTAAATGGTGATATATTGGGATGTGGAGCAAGTGAGCACTGCAGATGCTGGGGATCAGAGTTGAAAAGTGTGGTCCTGACAAAGCACAGCAGGTCAGGCACCATCCGAGGTGCAGGAGAGTCAACATTTTGGACACAAGCACTTCATCAGGAATGATGTGTGGATGTACAAAGGTGCCTCAGCTGCCTTCTACTCAGGCTTTCTACTCCAGTCAATGCCAGTTGTCACATAGGTGCAGCAAGCAATGACCAAGGCAAATGGTATATTAGCAAGAGAAATTGAGTTCAGAAATGTCTTCCTGCTGAGTTCATCTGACTTTTAAATGTCAAAAATAGTTATGGGGGAAGGCAAGATTTTTAAAAATTATTTTATTGGAAACTTTCAAATCCTTTACAAAACATCTAGACACAGAAAAGAACTAAACCAAAGTACAGAAAGATAGAGGCAATACAACAATGTCATATCACAATGCTATTAATAATGAACTACCTACTACCCTACCAGAACGACCATATCTGCTGAGCTTAAGCTAAACTATAATCAAATTAAATAAAAATTAAAGTAAACTGAATGCACATTAACTTAAATTAGATTATATCACATTACTTTATTCTATTTCACTCACCACACCTCCACTGAGGCTCCCAATCCTGTAAGCACCAGTCATTTTCCCAATATTCTTTTCCCCCAATCTCCCCCTCCCAGGGTCCCACGGGTGCCCAGACTGATTCCCATGGCTGTACCACACCCCTAATTAATATTGCTGAAAAGTCTGCATCAATATAATTTAGAAAGGGCCGCCATGTCTTGTAAAATTATTCCGTTTTGTGGTGCACCATATTTGTGAGGTAGTCTTGGGGGAGATGCTCCATCACCAGCATATGCCACCCCATAAGACCTGGGGGCATTTCCAATGGCCAATTCATTAAAATGTGCTTCCTCGCGCAGTGGGTAAGAATGTTACACAGTCTCTTCCCGTGTTCCCCCAGACAGAGCAAATTTGGCAACCCCAAAAGAACTTCAATCCTCAGGATGTTCTTACCAAGCACTCCAGTATCTCTGGATCTTACAACAGTGTGGGAGAATGCCTATACTAATTTTACATTTGGGACACCCTGGTGACGCTCCTCTCTTGAACTTAGCTAGCCTCTCTGGCGCCAAATGAGCCCTGTGTAAAATCTTCAATTGCATGACCTCTGCTTTGTTACATATTGAAATTTTTCTTACATTTTCCCATATATCTTCCCATACTTCCAATGAAATATCCTCTCCTACCTCCCGATTCCATGTCCTACAGAGTCCCTCCACATCACTAAGGCACATCCCTTCTGTAAATGATGCAAAATACTAACTGAAAGAGCACCCGTACACCGGAGCACTCTTTTCTCCACATGTGGCCTGTAAAGCTGAGCCAGGAGCGTGGTCTTCCTCTGTATATCATCCCTTACCTGAAAGTACCAGAAAACGTTCCTATTAGACAATCCATACTTCTGACTTAGCTGGCTAAATAACATGAAGATCTCCGCCTCAAATAAGTTTCCCAGACAGAAGATTCCCTTATTCTTCCATGACTTAAAGCCAGAGTTCATTGCCCCAGATTGAAATCCTTGGGCTCCCGCCAATGGGGTAAATGGCGAGGTCTTCAGCCAATTGCCCTTGTCTTGCCTCATTATCTTCCAGGCTTTCACCGTATTTAAAATGATTGGACTCTTACACTGCTCGGTCACGGATTTCATCTTATCTATGAATAATAGATTAACTAGGGGACTGCAAGGCTTCAATGTCAAGCCAAATCGACCCTGAATCCCCTCCCCCCGTGCCCTGTCACCCACATTTGCTAACAAAGCACTTATTTGTTATCTCCAAGTCTAGAAGGTCCACGACCACCACCACCACCCCCCCCCCCCCCCCGCCCCCCCGTTTTATCCTCTCCAGTAATTGTACATAGTTAGCTTTATACAGCTGGTGGAAGACAGGGGTAATAAAAAATTCCCAAATACAAAAACCCTTTTGACGACCGTCTAAACAGGAACTGCATTCCATCCTTCAGATCAGGCACCTCCATTAATACCCCCCACTGGCACGGCTTCCGATTTTGTAAAGTTGATCCTGCAGCCCGAAAAACTCCAAATACATTAATTGTTTGAATCAATCGAGGAGCGGACTCGTCCGGATTGGCCAAGGAGAAGTGGATGTCATCAGCTTATAGGGTGATCTTATTCCCGCCCATTCCCACCCCTGGCCCCACTATTTCAGGATCCCTCCTGACAGCCCCAGCTAATGGCTCAATTGCCAAGGTAAGTAGCAACGGTGAAAGAGGACACCCCTGTCGACTACCTCTCCCAATATTAAAGTTATCTGACTTAGTGCAGTTTGTGATGATGTTTGCCTTAGGATCATTATGCAATTCCACCACCCATCGACCAAAGGATCCCCCCAAACCAAAACGCTGTAGGATCCCAAATAGGTACGGCCATTCTATCTGGTCAAACGCATTTTCTGCGTCTCGGGAGACACCGAACCCGGGATCAATCTTTGCTGGCATACCTGCACTATGGTCAGTACCCTCCTGATATTGTTGGAGGAGCTACAGCCCTTGACAAAACCCGTCGATTCATCTTTCATAATTTAGCGCAACACATTTTCCAACCTCAGGGCCAGCATCTTGGTAACAATTTTAAAATTTACATTCAACAGGGTCTGTGTGAAGCACATTCTTCAGGCTCCTTCCCCTCCTTTAAAATGAGGGAGATATTAGCCTCCCTAAGAGAGTGCGGAAGACAATCCTGTGTATATGAATAGCAATACATCCCCAGAGGCGGCTCCACGAACACATTTATGAATTCCTTATAGAATTCACTTGGGAATCTATCTGACCCCAGTGGGATGCTTTATTGCTTCCTGCACCTCCTGTATCGTAATAGGCCCATTCGACAGGGAAACCTGTTCTGCCTTTATACTGGGGAGGTGCAGGTCCTCAAAAAAGGACTGCATCCTCGCTGCACCGTGTTCGTCTCCCTCTGACCGATATTACTGTGCAAAGTATTCCATAAATCTAACATTGATCTTCTTCAACTCACTGTGCCAGCCTTCTCTCTAACAGACATAAAAGATTGGGAAGCATTTTTCTTTCTAGCCAGATATCGACTTGGCTTATCTCCAAATTCAAACAATCTTTGTTCAGCAAAGGAGACCCTTTTTTCGCCACCTGTGTGTGCAATGAGTCGAGAGCAGTCCGGAGAGCTGCAGTTTGACCAGAGAAGGCCTATTATAATATGCTTCCTCAGCTATCTGCAGCCGGGTCTCCAGCATCTGATTTTGCTCCTCCCTCTGTCTCCTTCCATTTGTTGAATACGAAATAATCAGGCCTCATAAATATGCCTTAGTGGCCTCCCACAGTATTGCTGGATTACTGGCCGTACCTGGGTTGATATCTCAGAAGGCCTTGAACTCTCTTCTGCTGTACTCAACGGATTTGCTACGCCTAAACATGAATTGGTCCATGCACCAGTGCTGTGCATCCATTCCACCACCCTTGACTTTACCATCTAAATACACTGGCACATGGTCCGAGACACCTATATTGCCAATTTCACAAGCCAATGTTCTGTTCAAGCAATCCAATGGCATTAAAAAGTGTCAGTTCCCATGTGGCACTTGTGTGGGTTGGAAGAGAAAGTAATGTCTCTTCCATTAGGGTGGAAATGTCTCCAAAATCCACTAACCCCAACTCCTCGCACATGTCCACCAACTGCTTCGGGTGTGTCGGTGTATCTGCCTGGCCCCTTGGCACCCTGTCTACCTCGGGAATTATTAGGCGATTAAAATCTTCTCCAATGACCATGCGGCGCACCCTAGACTTATTAATTTAGGAACTGCATCAATTAGAAATTTAAGAGGGTGCACCGGGGGATGATATACATTCAGGACGCCATACTCTTCTCCATGTGTTAGAGCTGTAAGAATGATGGACCATCCATGTTCATCCTTAATTTGCTCAATAACCTGGACAGGGAGGTTCATTCTTACCAGTACAGCCACTCCTCTCCACTTGGAGCTAAAGGAGGAGAAGAATACCCTATCATAACCACACCCCCCCCCGCCCCCGCTGCAGTTTTAGATGTTCCTTATCATTTAAATGTGTCTCTTGCAGCAGGGCGATGTCCACCCTTTCCTTTCTAGGGCTTAACAGCATCTTTTTTAATGGGGGAATGGCTCCCTTTTACATTCCAGGTGCACCACCTGAACGAATCAGTAGCCATGGTCATCCAGGGCAGCCTGTGGTTATCCAAGAGGAGGAAGCTTATCTGAGGTGTGGTGAGCGACAAAGACATTAACTCTATAAAGTCTAAAAACTGCTCCTATTAAAAACTACTATAAATAAAAATCTAACAACCACATATAACTTAAGCAAACACTCAAATAACCCCAATTATGTAGAGAACTCCCCCCCCCCCCCACCCTTGCCACCATCCCGGCTCCTTCCCGCTGAGGCTGTGCCCCAAGCGCCAGGCAATTCACAGATTGAAAAATGCATGTTATTTACATTCTGAGAGTTAACAATGGATGCCCATCTCCCCACACCCCTTCTCCATACATCTTAACCACAGATATAGCCACCCCAATCCAAAAACAAAAGGACAGCAGTGAAAAAAAGGCCTCAGACAATACCTAACCGACCGTTTTACTAAATAATTCCAGTTTTACATGAAGGCAGTACATATAAAGCCGATAACCACAACAAAAAGGGGCAAAAAGTAGCATTGTCTGTCATGATGTCCCGCCTTCACCCCGACCTGAGTCCTTTCATTCAGTGAATTCACAAAGCCCTTCACCTTTTCTGTTGAATCAAAGTTATATACCGTCCCTTCATGAGAGAAATGCAACACGGCCAGGTACCTCAAGTATATTGAATGTTCAGATCGCTTAATTTTCTCTTAACTTCATCAAATGCTCTTCTGTTCTTAATTCAGGCTCCAGAGAAGTCCTGAAAACACATTATTCTTGAGCCTTTGTGCATTTAGGCCTCTGGATCTCTTACCAGTCTTCTTGCTGTTTCAATCACTAACTGTTTTTCTTTATAATGCAGGAGTTGCACTAGGACCGTGCGGGGGCGTGGGTCCGGCCCTGACCGCATTTCGACCAAGTGGGCCCGCCCCACACTCAACAGACCCGACTCCGACTCCAGCCCCAGGAATCCAACGAGGTCTTCACCTTCCTTGCATTCCGGAAGACCCACGAGCTGTAAGATTTTTCTTCTACTTTTGTTTTCCAGGTCGTCGTCCACTTGCTCCTGAAGGACCCGAACCTGGTCTTCCAGCGTTTGGATCCTTCCTCCTGAGACCTCTGCCACGGTCTCCGATGCCACGGTCCTCTCCTCCACTGCCTATTCTCTTCGGGCCAACATTTGAATTTTCTGTTTATGCTTTTCCAGCGTGGCAGATAGTGGTTCCACTGCTGCTTCAATCTTTTCTCAGAGTTTGCCATCTCCGAGAGTAACTGCTGCTGCCCCATTAAATCCAAAGGGTCTGCCCTGGGAGTTTGAGCAATGGCTCCAGGCACCCTCAATGCAGTAGGGGAGTGCCCTGCCTGCTGCACTCCTGTCGGCTCCTTTCCTTCATTTGCTTTCATTCTGGTCCTAAAGCTGTCAAACCACAATTATAGCAGCTCCAGATGTTCAGTAAGTTTCTATTAGCAATTTGTTTTCTCTTACAGATGGTTAATGAGGTGGGGGGGGGTGGGTAGGGGGTAAAGGTCCACCTTGCCGGGGGTATGGCACAGAGCCCAGCACAGCAGACCACTCAAACCACCGCCATCTTGGATTTCCAAGAAAATGGTTTTAAGACCAGTACAGAACAGCTACAGGGTCATACAGCACAGAAATAGACCCTTCAGTCCAACTCGTCTATGCTGACTATGTTTTCAAACCCAACTAGTCCCATTTGCCAGTGATTGGCCCATATCCCTCTGAACTGTTCCTATTCATGTGCTTTTCCAAATGTCTATTAAACATTGTAACTGTACCTGCATCCACCATTTCCTCTGGACACCCATCCACACAAACCACTCTCTGTGTGAAAGAAATAGAGCTCTTCATGTCTTTTTTAAAATCTTTCTCCTCTCACCTTCAAAATTTGTTCCCTAATCTTCAAAGCCCCACCCTAGGGAAAGGACACCTGCCGTTCACCTCATCTGTACCCCTCATGATTTTATAATCCTCTCTAACATCACCTCTCAATCTCCTCTGCTCCAGTGAAAGAAATCCCAGTCTATCCACCTGGCTGTAGGTATATTCATATCCAGTTACGATCTGTTCAATGCTGGTGCAGGCTCAAAAGACCAAATGGCCAACTCCTGCTCCCAATTCTCTCACTCTGTGTGCAGGACAGCATTGGGAGATTGGGAAAGGGGAGAGGTAGATACCTTGTATGTTTTTATTTTTAAAATGCACTTGATTCCCACAAATAAATGCAACAGGTACAAGTACAGCACATGCAGTATTCCTCATTGCAACTTCAAGGTTTTGTGTCCTCTTCTTCGATATTGGCTCCAGCACATTCGGCTTCCTTCCCGTCCCCCGTCCCCTCCCCCCCCCACTCCCCCCGCCCCCCCATCCCCGCCCTGAGCCGTTGATGCTTCCATTGTTTATAAAATCAAGAGAGGCATGGATAGGGTAAATAGACAAGGTCACTTCTCTGGAAATCCAGAACTAGAGAATAATAGGTTTGAAGGGGAGGGGGGTGGGGGAGATTTAAAAGGGACCTAAGGGGCAATTCATGCAGAAGACGGTGCATGTAAGGAAAGAGCTGGATGCTGGCATAATCCTAACATATTTAAAAGGCATCTGGATGGGTATATGAATAGGAAGGGTTTAGAAGGATATGGGCCAAATGCTGGCAAATGAGACGAGATTCGGTGAGGATATCTGGTCAGCATAGACCAGTTGGACCAAAGGGCCTTTGTCTGTGCTGTATATCCAGATGACTCTGGTTTGCCACTTCAGTCTGTTCAGTTTCTCTCTAGTATCATTGCCTTGATGTCTCATTCCAAAATTCCCCCACCCCCGTGGGGGCACGTTAACCATTTTGTGTTTGGTTGTTTGTCAAGAAGCTGAATATTAGGTTCATCCTGAATGTACACACTATATTTTTGCTTCCTAAAATCAGACCTGCTCACTCTCAATAGTATCCCAATGTCGTGGAAGATATTAATTTTCAGGTGGAGGTATCCAAAATTCAGAGAGATGTCAGTTGTGACTGTTTTGCTCTTCTGTCACAGTCAGATCCTGAATCAGTACTTTCATGAGAATTAGAATGGCGTGAGAACAGAGGGAGAGAGAGAGAGAGAGTGGGATGGTGCTTTCAGTTTTGTGGAATAACAAAAGAAAAGAATGTTCTGCAGAAAGTAGAATTGCTAGTTCTGAATTTGTACCCTGGACTGACAGTGATGACTTTTGTAATCTCTTTTCAGAGTATTTGATCTGAAGATGAAGTTTCAAAAGCACACATTTCAGGCTTATACCTGAACCATTGACTCCCCTGCTCTTCGTATGCTGCTTGACCCATAGTTTTTGACTCAGATTCTCCAGCATTCTTGAGCCACTCAATCCATCGGGACTGCAACAATTTTCAACTATGATCCAATTGGTTCCTGTTTCAGTACGTTTTCAGCATCAGTGGGACTGGAAGAGAGACCCTACTGTTGCAGCAACGCACTGAGTGTGGAGCCTGAATCAGCTATCTGGCTGGATAGAGGAATTCAAGGCAGGGAGGGGACATACACACGTTTGTGTACAACTGTAGCTTCGGCCATGGAGAAACCATGGAAGTGTGGCGACTGCGGGAAAGGCTTCCGTGTCCCGTCTGCCCTGGAGACACATCGGCGCAGTCACACCAGGGAGAAGCCATTCTCCTGTCCTGAATGCGGGAAGGCGTTCAGTGATTCCCCTGCCCTGCTGAGGCACCGACGGGTGCACACAGGGGAGAGGCCCTTCAGCTGCCTCAAGTGTGAGAAGGCCTTCAATGATTCCTCTGCCCTGATGAGGCACCAGCGGGTGCACACAGGAGAGAGGCCCTTCCGCTGCCCAGATTGTGGGAAGGTGTTCACTCGCTCCTCCCACCTCGTGATTCACCGACGGGTCCATACCGGTGAGAAGCCCTTCCCCTGCCCCAAATGTGGGAAGGCCTTCAGCGATTCCTCTGACCTGCTGGCCCACCGGCGGGTCCACACCGGTGAGAGGCCATTCACCTGCTCTGTCTGCGGGAAGTGCTTTACACGCTCTTCCGACCTGCTGAAGCACCGGCGGGTCCACACTGGGGAGAGGCCGTTCACCTGCCTCGAGTGCGGGAAGGGCTTTGCTGTCTCCTCCACTCTACTGACGCACCAGCGGGTCCACACTGGGGAGAGGCCGTTTGCCTGCCCCGAATGTGGGCAGAAGTTCACAATGTCCTGCAGCTTGAACAAGCACCAGCGGAGGCACCAATTCTCCCAACAATCCGATTCTGCCAGTAACACTGCTGAGGGTCATCCCCAGGACTGAACCTCCTGCCCTTTCTGATAGTGGGTGCAGTGGGAGAATTGATAGGCTTTTTTGTTTTCTACTGGGGGAGGGGGGTTGGGAGTGGTGGTGGCTCATTGGTTAGCGCTGCTGCCTCATAACACCAGGGACGCAGATTTCATCCTCAGGGTGAAGTCTGTTTGGAGTTTGCACTATCCCCCACCACCCCGTGTCTGTGTGCGTTTCCTCCGCGTGTTCCAGTGTCTTTCCAAAGTCCAAACATGCGCATATTTGGGCGAATTGGCCAATCTAAATAGTCCCATTGTGTGCAGGTGTGGTGCATTAGTTAGGGGTAAGTGCAGAGTGATAGGGTAGGAGAATGTGTCTGGGTGAGTTACTCTTCAAAGGGTCGCTCTGAACTTGTTGGGCAGAAGGGCCCGTTTCCACTTTGCAGGGATTCTATGATTCTGTGAACATTGCTTCCAGTGGGCGCTGCTGCTCATTGATCCCAGGACCCGCACAATCCTAAGATCACAAGACCATTGGAGCAGAAGTTAGGATATTTTGACCCATCGAATCTGCTCCACCATTTGTTAGAGACAAAATTAAAAACTGCAGATGCTGGAATCTAAAATAGACAAACAGGAGGTTGGGCACGACAAGGCAGGCAGCACCAGGAGGTGGAGAAGTCAGCATTTCAGGTATTATCTCTCAGGACTGAAGAAGGGTTCTACCCGAAACGTTGACATCTCCATCAGAAATGATTTATCAGGATGTTGTTAGAACTAGAGGGCATAGGTTTAGAGTGAGAGGGGAAAGATTTAAAAGAGACCGAAAGGGAATGCTTTTCATGCAGAGTGTGGTGCGTGTATGGAATAAGCTGCCAGAGGAAGTGGAGGAGGCAGGTAGAATTACAGAAGTTCAAAGACATTTGGTTGGGGGCATGAATAGAAAGGGTTAGAGGGATTTGGGCCAAGTGCTGGCAAATGGGACTAGATTAATTTAGAATATCTGGTCAGCATGGACGAGTTGGACTGAAGGATCTGTTTTCGCGCTGTACCTCTCTATGACTACCGGTCCTGATGTAAGTTTAGAATGGAATAACTTTGAATAATTCAATCTTGTTGAATTCACCTCCGGGAAGGTTTCAAATGAACCCCTCCAAGTGATATGATTTAACTACGCCGAGTTGGATAAAGTATCCCATCAAGTTCAACATGAATGCGCAGTTGAAAAAGTCAGAACTCACCCAACCCCAGGTTACAGTCCAACAGGTTTATTTGAAATCCCAAGCTTTGGGAGCATTGCTCCTTCATCAGTGCTGCTCCTTCATCACTTCACCTGATGAAGGAACAGTGCTTCGAAAGCTCATGAGTTCAAATCAATCTATTGGGTTTGTCACCTAGTGTTGTGTGACTTCTGACCTGTCCACCCCCAGCACCTCCACTTCAGAGTTGACGAATGAGATCAGATTTTATTCAGCATGATTTAGTGAGATATTCATCTGGATGTCCTTATGACTGAAACATCGATCCTCCTGCTCCTCGGATGCTGCCTGACCTGCTGTGCTTTTCCAGCATCTCACTCTCAACTCTGATCTCCAGCATTTTCAGTCCTCACATTTTCCTGGTTCATGTGGAAACTCAACACTGTCAGAGTGACAGAAACACCAGTCATCGAGTACTATAGCACAGAGACAGGCCCTTCAGCCCAAACCGGTCCATGCTGATCAAAATGTTTGTCAACACTAACCCCATTTCCCTGCACTTGGCCCATATCCTTCTAAAGCTTTCCTATCCATGTATTTGTTGAAACACATTTTCAATGTTGTTAATGGACCTGCTTCAACCACTTCCACTGGCAGCTAGTTCCCCCAGGCGAACTACACTCTATAAATATTTTGCCCTACACCTTTTCTTCCGTCTTTCTCCTCTCACCATAAAAACGCATCCTTGCTCTTGAAATCCTCCCCCTAAGGAAGACATAGCTACCAGTAAGCCAACTCTACCCCTCATGGTTTGAAAATATTGCCTCTCAACCTCCTCTGCTCCAGTGGAAAAACATCCCAGCCTAAATTCTGATTAGATAATAATGGCAGTGATGATTTTGGCTGTGTGTGTGTGTGTGTCAAGGATCTCTCATTTCTAAGGCAATGTTGTGCCTCTTAAGTTCACCTGATCTTAAAACGAATGGCACCCCATTCATTTAAAATGTCCATGTTTTCTGTGCAAAGTCGGTCCTGGTCAGGAAAGAGGCATTGGTGTCTTATATTCCCGTAGACTTCTTGCGACAGGGTTCATCTGCTCTGTTTTGAGATGTATGAGTAAATCTTCAGAACAAAAAAATTAATGCAGCCTTTATTCATGTCTCATTATTAAAAACACTTTCTCCATTTCCAGATGTGATTGAAAAGCTTCTCCCAATGAATCCTTGACTGATAACAGTATTTGTCAGGCTTTTCAAAGTCACTGCAGCTCTGTCACAGCAGAGGGGAAGGCTCTTTCAGACACAACGCGTCGTGCAGAAAATTCTCCCACATTAGTCGAGCAAAGTTGACGTCTTTTTAAGACATTGTGAAACTTGAAAGGGTTCAGAAAAGGTTTGGAAGGATGTTGCCAGGGCTGCAAGGTTTGAGCTTCAGGGAGAGGCTGAATACGCCGGTACTATTTTCCCTGAAGCTTCAGAGTCAGCCAGAACCATCTGTTGAATCAGGAAACATCTCTTCCTGCAGTAGCTTCAGACAGACTGCTTGCTAAAACCCAAACCAGGAGAAAAGAATGGGACAACTGCCCTTTCATTGTAGAAGTGTTTTAGAAAATAAAATGTCAAACCCTTTTCCCTGATTGTTGACTTAGCCAGTATCTGTTAACCATTAGTGAAATCCTTAATTCTAGACGAATGAGAAGCTCTGCCTTTTACAACCCCTCCTGAAAATAAACCAAGAACAACATAATCTTCTTAAAGGAGCAGCATCATCACAACAGAAAGCACCTGAACTGAAACATTTGTATCAAAGGGCTGTACAGTTAGCAGGACAAGAAAACAGGTTTTCAATTTCACCAATCAATTTAAATCAGCCCCATTGGCTACCAAAAACTTATTAAATTTAAATCCTAAAGTTTTGACAACAGGACCAATCCTGTCATAAAGAATTGGTGCTCTCAGTCAGCTGTGTATTCGAGAAAGCATCATTTAGAAAAATAGAAAAGGACATTCCTGACAGAGGAATCGGAGGAGGCATCCCCCACAGAAGATAGCAGAGAATATTCCGGAAGACACATAACCTGGTTGTAATCTGGGAGATTAAATTCTATTTTGTGTTATCTGAGTGGGAGATGTATTGATTGGAACAGCATACCAGAAGAATCTTGATTTATTCCAGAATACTCATTCGTTAGGACGGATTTATTTAGTTTGTTAGTTTGCTCACAGTGAGAGTTGGTTAAAGAAATTGTTGATTTTAAAGTGTCAGGGATTTTCTTTTAGCACTACAGCAGGTTACACCACTTATCACACTGACTTTTCACATTAAAGGGCAATGTGCCACTCTTTGGACGTTTCGGTTTGAGATCTTGGAGAGTGGGGGTGGTCAGGGTGGTGGGCGGGGTGAGGGGGGAGTTGCGGGGTGGTCAGCCTTCGCTTTATAACAGTATTGAAGACATTCTCTTGAATGCAATGGATTCAATATTAATCCCAGCCTCATGGTGTGGTTGTGGGTGAATTACCTTAATTTGGCTCCTGACTCAGAAACCGCACAGAGAATCAACTGCTGAAACAATGATTTACACTTTATTGCACGGAGCAACCACAAATAAAACCCCTCAATTTCATTCAGCTTCACCCCCTCAAACTTGGCTGTCACCCAATTGATGGCTGAATTTAACTGGGTTTCCAACGACAGTGCCCATCTCTGGAAGTGTCCAGGGGTTTGATGCAGTATTATTCTTCTAAGTACTGCTGCTGCTGTATCATTCTGGAGTTGAATTTTGGTGGCGTTTCCTCAGTTTCAAATCTGTGGTGTGACTTTTTTTTAAGACTCTAACATCACCTCACATTGCTGGAGACCTCAGGTCTGTAGTTTACCTTCTTATCCTTGAGGGTTAGCTGTCTGTTTGAAACAGCCTGCCCTGCAATTAACCCCTTCTTCCCAGGGTTGGTGAACTAGCAGAAATTAGGCCATTTATAGTATTGAATCTGCTCTGCCATTCAATCATGGTCGATATGTTTTTTAGCCCCATTTTCCCTGTAACCTTTGAGCCCCTTGATACTCAAGAATGAGTGAATGGTGGAGCAGACTCAATGGGCTGAATGGCCTAATTTCAGTTCCTGTGGTGTCACAGTTTCTCATCGGCCCTTTCGTTTCTTGGTCCAGAAAGAGTTATTGCTGACTTGTGAAGTTGGGGAAGTTCTGGAGTTTACAGGTGCACACCACGCTCCTCTCTGCCTCCTCCTGGGATAACGATTCTTCCTGAGATACTGGCAGTTCTTGAGATCCCTGGATATCCCTGAATACAAATCAGTGTGTCTGGAAGTCTCTGCTGCTACCTTGGAACAGAAGGATTATGGGGAGAAAATTCAGAAATCCGAACAGCAAAGAGACTTGGGACTTCTAGTCCAGGATTCTCTCAAGATAAACTTACAGGCTGAGTCAGTAGTTAGGAAGGCAAATGCAACAATGGCATTTATTTTGACAGGACTTGAATATAAAAGCAGGGATGTACTTCTGAAGGTCTATAAGGTTCCGGTCAGGCCACAATTGGAGTACTGTACCCAGTATTGGGGCCCATATCTCAGGAAGGATGTACTGGCCCTGGAACATGTTCAGAGGAGGTTGATGAGAATGGTACCAGGAGTGAAATGTTTAAGATATGAAGAACATTTGAGGACTCTGGGTCTATACTCAATGGAGTTTAGAAGATGACAAGGGAACTAATTGAAACCTACAGAATACTGAACAGCTTAGACAGAGTGGATGTTGGGAAAATGTTTCTATTGGTAGGAGAAACTAGGACCCGAGGGCTCAGCCTTCAAGTAAAGGGAAGACCTTATTAGAACGGAGATAAGGAGAACTTCTTCAGACAGACAGTGGTGTATCTATGGAATTCCCTGCCCCAGAAGGCTATGGAGGCCAGATCATTGAATGCATTTAAGATGGGGCTAATTAGGTTCTTAAGTATCAAGAGGATCAAAGGTTACGGGGAGAATGGTGTTGAGAAACTTATCAGCCATGATTGAATGGTGGAGCAGGCTCAATGGGCCGAATGGCATAACTTCTGCTCCTATAGTCTTATGATATGCTGATGTGTGGAGGGATGAGGATGGGGGAAAGAGATAAAGAGGGAAATGCAATTAAGTTGAAGCTGGATGCAGATACATAGAAAATACACGGATTGTACGATAAATTTCAGACCACATAGGAGCATTGGCATAGAGAGGGATCTGGCTATATTGATCTCCAAAAGTGGCAATACAGGCGGGTAACGTGATCAAGAAGGTTCACAAGCACGTTTGCCTTGAATGTAAGAGTTGGCAAGTTATGTTACAGCTATTTATTCCAGTCACATTCAGAATATTGTGTGCAGTTCCGGTCGCCACACGACCAGAAGGACATGGATGCTCTAGGGAGAGGGTATAGAGAAGGTTCACTAGGACATTACCTGGTCTGGAGGTCTCATTACGAGAAGAGATGGGATAAACCAAGACTATTTTCACTGTAAAGATGGAGGCGGAGGGATGACCTCAACAAAATGATGAGACACACAGATTGGCTGGACGGGGACGGCATGGTGGCTCAATCATTAGCACTGATGCCTCAGAGCACCAGGGTACCGGTTTGATTTCAGTCTCAGGCGACTATCTGTGTGGAGTTTGCACATTCTCCCGGTGTCGATATGGCTTTCCTCCGGTTTCGTCTCACAATCCAAATGTATTGGTTAGGGTGGAGTGGCTATGCTAAATTACCCACTGCCCAGGGATTGGCAGGTTAAGTTGGATTGTCCGTGCTTAAATTGCCCCACAGTGTTCAGGAAGGTGAAAGTTAGGGACATTAATCAGGGGTAAATTTCGAGTAATAGGGGTAGGAAATTGGTCTGTGTGGATTATTCCTTGGATGTTTGGTGTTGGGTCAGATAGTCTGTGAGGTTAGTCAGAGGCTTCCCCCCCACCCACCCCCACCCCCCACCCCCCCCGCCAGGGTCGAAAAATCAACTACAAGAGGGCACAGGTTCAAGGCGAGAGGGGGACAGTCTGGGGGAGAATTGAATGGGAAGATTTTTCACACAGATGGTAGATGCCTGGAATGCATTGCCAGTGGATGTGGTGGAAAGAGGCACCTTAGCAACACTTAAGGTGTATCTGGATAGACACATGAATGGGGGGTGCATACAGGGACCGAAACCATGCATTGGCAATAAATAGCAGGTCTAAGTTAGGATTAGGAATTGGCACAGCTTGGGCAGGGAGGAGTAGGGGGTACAGCGTATGCTGATGAAGGGGTGGATGGAGGCTCAGGTGGAGCATAAACACTGACAGAGGCCAATTGGATCGACTGTGCTGGAGACTCAATGGGACAGAAACAAATGTATCTATTTCAGATCTACCTGCACTTCAGCCGCTTTTGTGGACTGTTTCCGTAGGGAAGGTGCAATCCCAGGCTCAGAGAGTGTCAGCCCCCACTGGAAGTAAAGTGGGTGAGGGTGCGGCCCGTCAGCATAAAGAAACCCCTTGCCCTTCCCACTTCACCCACGAAACAGCGTTCAAGATGTGACTCTCGGCAATGGTAACAGCAGAATCCAACCCGAATCCCTGCGCCATCTCGCTTGTGAAGTTGCTGGTTTCTCCACAAGTTGCACGACTGGGTGAAGCCCTTCCGACACACTGGACAGCTGAACGGCCGCTCCTTGGTGTGGATGTGCTGGTGTTTGTGCAGGGTGGAGGAATCGCAGAAGTTGCTCCACATGGGACAGGTGAACAGCTTCTCCCCAGTGTGGACGCGGAATCGGAGCAGCAGGTGATACGACTGGGTGTAGCCCTTCCCGCACACGGAGCAGGAAAACGGTTTCTCCCCGGTGTGGATCCGCTGGTACGGCAGCAGGTGGTGTGACTGAGTGAAGCCCTGCCCACACACAGGGCAGATGAACGAGTTCTTGCTGGTGTGGACACACTGGTGGGCTAGGAGGTGGTGTAACTGAGTGAAGCCATTCCTGCACTGACTGCAGGTGAACAGCCGCTGCCCAGTGTGCAAACGCCGATGAATCTCCAGCGCAGACGGGGAAGGGAAACCATTCCCACACTCCCCACATTTCCACGGTTTCTCCATGGGGCAGGTGCCCTCGTCTGTCTCAGACCTTAACAATCAGTTGAATACTCGGTCACACTTACAGCATGTGCGTGGTGTTACTGGTGCACCCGCTGATAATTGGAATACTCTCATTCAGTCTGTGAAGCTTGTTCCACTCACTAGTCTGGTGTGTGGGTATGTGAGACTCTGAGTTTCCTCACACTGACGTCTAAAACCTAACTAAGCAGACAGACCTTCTCCCCTTTGTTTTCAAGGCCATCAATATCCACGTCCTCGTGAATCAACTGACTGTCAGACTTTGATGTGATGTTTGGTCTGAGATTTCTGCCGCCAAATTCTTCTCTTGTAATATTCCTGTGAAGTGATTGCAAAGGTCATCACAGTCAGTCCATGATAGAAAATCTGAACGTAATTCTAGTTACTGTGGAACATTATTTCCTCTCAATGCCAAAGATCTTTGTGTAGATATATATGTAACTGTCAACCAACAGGGTTATGGGGCAGACTGAATACCTCCACGAAGAGTTCACATGGACTCAAGTTGTTGAATGGACCTTTGTAGTGCAGTATTTACACTCTTACTGAAGATCTACAATATGCTGCAGTACGATATTACAAGCAGAAACAACTGCAAATCAGACAAGGTCTGTTCCGAAGTTGGACCATGAACTTTGAAGCTGCTGCTGCTCTTCCTCTCTCTCTGAATGAAGATTGATCTTCACCCAGACTGCAACTTCCTTCTTCTTTCCAAATATTTGTGAACACAGCCCTTTTTTTGAAGGATGGCATGTTTTCTGTTCATCACAATTAAAGGGGTGTCTTCCCCCTGATCTGCAAAGGGACTGTCAGTCTGGGGAGGACAGGGTCACGTCTTGATGTTGTTGTGTGCAATCTGTGACAGCTGCAACAATTCATCCCAACTCCTGTACTCAGTGCTCTGACTGATGAAAGCAAGCATGCTGAAAGTCTTCTTCACCGCCCTGTCTATCCATGTCTCCACTTTCTAGGAGCTATGAACCTGCAAACCTACATCTCTTGTTTTGAAATACTGTATATGAAACAGATTTGGTGCTTGTTGGTATGTGTGCTTATCTCGACTCTAATTCGGTATTTTACACTGAATGCCATGACTGATGAAGGCCAGTGTGCCAAAACATTTCTACCTGTGACTCAATTTTCAGAGAACTGTGAACCTGTACTCCAAGATCCCTCTGTTCCACAACACTCCTTAAGGTCCTACCATAGGCCATGAAATTCCGACATTGATTTGACGATGCAAAATGTAAGAGCTCACACTTATCTATATTAAACTCCATTTGTCATTAAACTTAAACCTATGCCCTCTAATTTTGGACTCCCTCACCCAAGAGAAAAGACCTTGCCTATTTACCCTACCCATGCCCCCCCATGATTTTATAAATGTCTGCAATGTCACCCCTCAGCCTCCAAATCTCCAGGGAAAATAGCCCCACTCTATTCAGCCTCGTCCTGTAGCTCAAACCCTCCAACCCTGGCAACATCTTTGTAAATGTTTTCTGAACCCTTTCAAGTTTCACAACACCCTTCCTGTAGCAGAAAGCACAGAATTACACGCAGTATCGCAACAATGATGGAACCAATATCCTCTCTGAAGAGGATTTTAAAACAATACTTATAACAACAAGCAAATCAGGTTAGTTGGGCATGACTTTCCCATAGCAGTTTATTTTGTTTGTCCTTCATTAACCTATGCTTTATAAAATATAAGAAAATATTTTGAGGGATGGGATTGTTGCTAGCCCGTCCAACATTTCCTCACCATCCCTCATGGTCTTTGGACCGAGCAATTGGCTACATTCTAGAAGGCAGTTGAGAGTAAACCACATTGTCGTGGGTCTGGAGTCACATGATGTGAGCGTGCACACACGTGTGTAGGGTTGTGAATGGCAGATTTCCCTCCCTTAAAGAACACTTTCACAACAATCAGGAATGATTGGATAAAAGCAACAGTTCTGGCAGCACCTATCAGGAGACGACAGTGTTACTGTTTTGAGTCCGGTGGCTCTTCAAAATTCGGCTGGATTCAAAACATTAACTGTTTTCTCTCCACAGATGCTGCCAGACCTGCTGCGTTTCCCCAGCAATTGTGCCTTTTGTTGCTGATCTCCAACATCTGTAATTCATTGTCTTAGCCAATAATGGTTTCCTGGTTGCCAGTACGGAGACAAACTCTCACTTCCAGATCTTTTTATTCGTTGAAAATAAAGTCCACTAGCATCCATGATGGGACTTTAATTTTTGTTCTCAGAAGACCGAGATCTCAGGGCTGCTTAACCAGTATCACTAGATCACAATCTTCCCTTCACTGACAGTGACATTGACAACCTTGTCCTGAATATTTTTCTTTATTCATTCATGGAACGTGACACTTTGTCTCCCAAAGAAAAGCCAAGTGCCAATTCAGAGGGCAGTTAAGACTCAACCACATGTGTTTGGATCAAGGGTTACACATTCACCAAATTGGGAGAAGACTGAAGATTTCCTTCCTTTAAAAAAGGTTATGAGTGAACAAGATAGGTACTTATGACAATTGTTAAGATCACCAAAGAAGCGATAAGATTTATATTCCAGATACATAAATTGATTTCAAATTGCATCGGGGACATAGCAGCATCAATTTGAAACTCCAGATGTTAAATCCAGTAACAATGCCCAAATGCCACCAACTCCCTACAATTTCGAGGCTTCCCAACACTGACTGGTCTATAATTGCCAGTTGCATCCTTTTTCTCGTTACTATTTACTATTCAATTCAGCCCATTGAGTTGACTCTGCCATTTATTCAGATCACGATTATTCTGGGAAACATTTCTTCCATTTTGCTGCCATTGTCCCATAATCCTCAATTCGCTTACTGATTAAAAAAAAACAACTATCTCAGCCTTGAATGCACGTAACAACCCAGGCTCAACAGCCCTCTGTAATATCAAATTCCACAGATTTACTGCCCTCAGGAGAAATCCCTATCTGTCCGAAACATGCAATCTCTTATTTGGAGGTTACTTCCTCTGGTCCCAGACTCACCCACTGTTCTACGCCTAGCCTGTCAAGTCTCCTCAGCATCTTGTACGTGACAATAAGGTTACCTCTAATTCTTCTAACTTCTAATAAGCACAGGCCCAACCTATTCAGTTCTCCTCATAAGGCATTCTTTCCATCCCTGGTATCATCATGGTGAACTTTCTCTGGACTGCCTCCAATGCCAATATATCTTTCGTCAGGTAAAGGGCTCGAAACTGTTCACAGTGTTCAGTTGTAGCCTGTCTAATGCCTTACATAGGTTCACTATCACCTTCCTATATTTATACGCTATTGAAAAGGCCAACCTCCCGTTTGCCTTCCTATTACTCACTGAAATTGGATGAAGAGATTCGTGGACGAGATTCCAAATCCCTCTATTCTAAACTTTTCTCCATTTAATATTCAGTTCTTCACCTCCTGACAAACTGCATTACCTCATTTTCCCATCTGCCAAGCTTTCACTCATTTGCTTAACCTGTCTATATCCCTCTCCAGATATCTAATGTCATCCTCACCACCTGCTTTCACATCAACTGTCTCTTCTGCAAACTTAGCAATAGTACATTCACTTTACTTATCCAAGTAATTCGTATATATATTGTAAATAATGTTGACCCTAGCGCTGATCCCTGTGGTACACCAGTAGTTACAAGTTGCCATCCTGATCATGCCCCTTACCACAACTGTGGCAGTTAGCCAATCCTCTATCCATGCTAACATACAGTCTCCAACACCCTGGGCTCTTTGATTATTTCATAAGATGTGAATATCATTGACTGTGCCAACAACTCTTCCCAAACTGACCTTGAAAAGGTGGTGCTGAGCTGCCTCTTAAATTGCTTCACAAATATGATGTGGACTGCAACAATGTTCAGGAGTGAGATCCAGCATTTTGGTAAATAACAAAGAAACAATGCGATATATCTTGCAGTCGGAATCCTATCTTCACACTTGTCTGTTCTTGGTGGTTGAGGTCATGGCTTAGAAGGTGCTTTTGAAGAACTGCCACTCATGCAATCAAGCCAGACTGATAGATTGTGGCCCCAGACTCTGCCATTTTGACTTCCCTCATCAATCTACATTCTTTCCAACGAAGTTTCAGTCTCAAACCGCCACGCAATACCATCTGTTACGGCTTAAAAGATAAGAATACACATGATTTCCAACCGTATCTTGGATTGTATAAATCTTTGCCTGCCAGAATTATTTTCTTAGACTTTAGTTAAACTGGGTGACTGCATGAAATGGTTTTTTGGTCAGACTATATTCATCATCCTCAAAGGAGACAATGCCAGTAATACTCTTGAACTCGTCTTTTTGCTTAAAAAGCACGAGTTCTTGATTTATTTTTACAACTTACTGACATTCACACCTGCACATTCAATGTCAAACTCAGACAACATAACTGAAATTACACCATTAATCTTGTTTTTCAACAATCCAACAGATTAATTAATAATACACAGTGAATACCAAGGCTGATTAATGTAAAATTAAATTTGACCGAAAATGTAAAATCGAGATGAGAGATAACAAATGGGAAGGGCAGAAGGCAAGAAATGCAGCATCATAGAAGGTGCTCCTTAAGGGAGTGTATTTTCCAAACTACAACTGCTGAATATAAACAAACACTCTGACATGATCCTCCGGTTTTAATGTAAACCATAGCCCCATACAGTAGGTACTATTTAAATAAGTTAATAGATACAAGCCTTGAGCAAATCCAGCCTCCAACCTGGCCCCCCGCTTCTTGGAGCTCGGAGAGGGGTTCCCACACATTCATTCAACAGGAGACGGCTCAATTTATTGTAATGGGCACGGAGGGTATAGTGGTCGTGTCTCATATTGAGGAGGAAGCTGTTTCCTCTCATGCAACAGAAGAGGACCTATTTACGAGAGTTTTTTTGTGGTGCAGCTGTTGTCTCCCACAGAGCCTTGAGGCTCAGGTTCAAATCCCACTGCTCCAGTGTGTGTAATAACATTACTGACCAAGCCACGTGCCAACTGCCATACGGATAAGAAAATTAGAGAAGTAAACACGTCAAGCTGTTCAATGTTATCTCCAAAAATATCACTTCCACACTTCCAATCCCATTGGTAATCCAGGGGGCCCAGCCTCGTTGGACGAAGGTGCTTTTTGAGAAGACTAATCCGGCATTTTTTGCACAATCAAGTTAAGAGAGCGGGGATCACTCGCAAGACTGCACGGTGGACGACAATTACAATTCTCGGCGGGGAGGCTGAATTATGAATTCACGAATAGCCGACCCTAAGCGATGGTGCAGCGCAGCCCATACCCTGCCTCTGTGGTGCAATTGTTCAGCGCGTTCTGTCCATTTCAAATCCAGGGGAACAGGAAACGTTGGGGCTATGGCGCGGACAGGACAATCCCAATACATACCTTTCCTGTTAGAATTATTCCATGAGAAAGTTTAGACCACAACTTTGGGCGTGTACTTGTGGCCCATCACTTAAGGTGTTGGCGTAGAGATCCTTTGGAGCTCCCCCGCCCAGGGTGCTAACCTGCTGGCTATGCTTTCTTCGCTGGCGATTTTAAATGACTTCCTGTTGGTTGCATTATCGCTCAAACTTCACAAAACCCGTCTCAATAAAGACCCGTTTTCTCATGTCTGGGAATTGATTGCCATGCAGGAAACTCGGGTTCTGAACAAACAACGTACCAGACTCACAACGTCAGCTCTGTTTCCCTTTCCACAGATGCTGCTCGACCCGTTGGCTTTCTGCAGTATTCTCTGTGTCTATTAGGCACAAGTGCTGCTTTTCATTCAAGAACTTCAATCCCTGTCCTCAGGTAACTGACTCTGGTCAGTGGCAATTGGTTCTTCTGATCATTAATCTGCCCATTCCCACCGCTTCTTCTCCCATCATGACCAACAGCCCCAGGAAATCTCCAGTTATCCTTCTTTGCTCCAAAGCGAACATTCTCCACCTTGGGAATGTCTCCCCAGAATGGAAATTCCTCATCCCTGGACATGAGGCAAGGGAAGAGAATTTGGCAAAATATTGTCAGTTAGGAAATGGAAAAAATGTGCAAATGTTCATGAAGCAAAACAGAAATCCCAGTCTCCAGCTTTGTGAACCTTTAGAAACACTTTGCGAAGCGGATTTAGAGGAGAATGAAAGATGACCTGTCCGATTGAGCAGAGACAGTCCAGACACCGTCCCCTTGTTGAAGAGGCCGGGAGGTTGACTCTGATGTTCTCGGCACATGAACTGATCTGAGACATTGAAAGAATTGTCGTTCCTGCACATCAGGAATTCAAACCCCTTCTCCCCTGCGAGCCAATGAGAGAACTCGGGAACAGGCAAAACACTGAAAGGCTGGAAGGGCGCCGGCCCCGGAGTAAGAAAGCTAGTTCCTCGTGACATGGATGTGTCTGCAGAGAGTGGGATCAGACTGTTCAGTGTCTCCACAGTAAATGTCCCAGATTTTATTTGTGAAAATTAAGACTGATAGACCACAATTGTAATTCTCGGCGGGGCAGGCGAATTTTGAATTCACTAATAGCCTCCCCTAAGCGATGATGTTTTGTCGTTGCCTGTCTCTGTGGCGCAATTGGCCAGTGCATTCAGGTGTTAACTGAAAAGTTGGTTGTTCGAGCCCACCCTGTGGCGGTGTGTCGGTTGCTCCTCCTTGGCTTGGGTTGTGTGCTTTTAATGGGGTCTATCAAAAAATTTCCAGAACAGCTGCTTCTCATTCTGTCTCCCTGCTTCCGTTTGTCCCGTCTCCAGGAACCGGGCCCTCTCTACTGGCCGAAAATTAAACCGTTTTCTTTCGAAACTTTTCTCTGACACTTGAGTGACCAGTGACAAGTATTGCCCTCCTCAACATAGGGTACAGAGAACAGGAGAAGACCACGCAGACCTCCACAAGTGTGTCATCTCAACTCTGCATACTGGGCCTGTGTATCAATGTGAAATATTTATGTCGAAGTGTTTTGGGAAGTAGATGAGTAGGCGAGGTGCAGAACAGAGCGCCCTTATATGGAAAGCTGCTAAAGAGGACATTGAGTGAATAGGAGAGATGGTTTCCCTTATGGGTGATGCTCCCATCACGCACCCGCAGACATATCGCCGACGCGCAAATATAAACTCTGTCGAAATTCCCACATTCTATTTTTTCGAACTGCGATTTCGCTCAAAAGCACATAATTTCAACACTCGCAAAATTCAAATTTTAACAAATTGCTCATAGATGTACTTTGCGGACACCTGGAAAAAGTTCTTCCAAACGTACCTGGGGAATTTCGGTCTGAGGGCTCTTGAACTTCAAGTAGAATGACGGGAAGTTTGTCTCGAGGCTATGTAATGTGGAGATATGTTCCCCATGTTAACTGGTAGTGGTTGACCATCCCAGTGCTTCCCGATGCAGGGTTGCCCTGACACACAGGGAGGTTTCTTTGATAAACTGTCCCGGGGGCTTCCAGCCGTACCGTGACGTCACAGGGCGAGCCCCCGGTGATGGCCTGCAGCTGCTGTGACGCAATAATGATGCTGGCCCCGGAACATGAATACAAATTAGTTCATGAGTCACGTGGTACTGAATTATTGGATGGAATGTTCTTTCAACTTCACGGATTTATATGTGAGAGGAGGTAAGTGGGCAGGGTTACACCTCGGGTCCACTCTTCCTTCACTCTCAACACCCCACACCCACCTCCCATTGTCCCAAGGCACTTTATCCTCTAACCGCCGAATGTGTAACACCTGCCCATTTACCTGCTCCCTCCTGAATATCACAGGGCTCGAACATCCCCGCCAGGTGAAGCAGCACTTTACCTGCACATTTGCCACAACCTAGTCTCCTGCATTCGCTGCTCACAGTGTGGTTTCCCCAAAGTAGCATGAAGCATAAACTGGGTGACTGTTTCGCAGAACATCTCAATTCTGCCCGCAATAAAGGCCCTGAGCTTCGGGTTGCCCGCCACTTTAACACGCCACCCTGTTCCCTGGCCAACATCTCTGTGTCAGGCATGCAGCAGTATTCCAGCAAAGCTCAGCTCCAGATGGAAGAACAACGCTTCATTTTCCACTTGAAGACCCTACATGCCCCCTGTCTTCAATATTGAGTTCCATGACTTTAGGGCCTGAAATCCGCCATGTCCTATTCTCTCCTATTCACGTAACGTCGTCCTTAGCAGCTTACCCGTCTAAGGGTGCTCTGTTCTGCACCTCGCCTTCTCATCTGCTTCCCAAAAAACTCAACATGAATATTTCACATTGATATACTGGCCCAATGTGCACAGTTGAGGTGACACACTCGTGGAGGTCTGCGTGGTCTTCTCCTGTTCTCTGTTGAGGAGGGCAATGCTTGTGGTCATGTTCAGATGCGCAGATTTACACGGAAAAGGCAAGAGAATGATACGAATTGAGACACGCATTTACTTACGGTGTAGAACCAGCAGAGCGAAGGTGGGCCGCATGGCCTCCGTCTACGCTGTGACATATGTTATGATTCAGAGTTAAATCACAGTTCGATCAACAGAATATGGGAATTTAGAAAACAGTTCACATTCACACAGCCTCCATACGTCTGCGAAACACCATATAACACGACAGCAGTGGAGATCTTTGACACCAGTCTCGAACTTGCCTGTCACACGCCAGACGAAAGGGTGAAGGGATCTATGGAAAACACTCCGTGCGGGAAATTAGAGTGGCGCAGCGGGAGGGTGCTGGGTTCATGTCCCTCGATCGAAACTGTCGTCTGCTATTGCATCCCTTTGTAACGGGATTCTGTTCTATATCTTGCCTTTGCCTCTGCTTCCCAAATCTTCGAGCATCTGAGCTGAATATGTCACTAAACACGGGCCCAATTTACACAATTGAGGAGAAGTGCTTGTGGAGATTTGAGTTGTTTCCCGCCAGTCTGCTCTGAACTGAATCCTAACACCTCTTCTCTGAAATGGGAATGAGCTGGTGAAGTTGAAACAATTCGAATTCGAATCCCTGCAGTGTGGAAACAGGCCCTCCTGCTCAACAAGTCTTTATCAACCCTCCGAAGAGTAACCCACCCAGACCCGACATTTACTTCTGACTGATGCGCCCAACCTACCGACCTCTGGGCACTATGGGGCAGTTGAGCATGGTCAGTCCACCTAACCTGCACATCTTTCGACTGTGGAAGGAAACCAGAGCACCGCAGGAAACCCACGCAGACATTTGGGAGATTGAACAAACTCCACACAAACAAACCACACAAGGGTAGGATCGAATTCAGGTCCCGTTATGAGACAGCAGGGTTAACCACTGAACCACAAAGCCACATTATTTGCGGTCGTATTCATTCCCTGCAATAATTCCCCACTCCGGTTCAGACGTGAATGACAGGACGATCAGCATTTCGAAAGCAGCATCACCACACAGACACAGTTCCCATGATGAGGACACATATCACCGATTGGGAATCATCTCGGAGAGATACAAGTGACAGAGAGTCACATGGAAATGATGGACTGAACGGCTTCAGGCTGCGGCGGAATGACGTCACGCGTTGATGCCGTCACTCTCCCTGTCTCTGGGGCAGAGCGGCTGAGGGAGAAACAATGGCTCATTTTTAACTTCATCTGGGACAGTTGGGGCTCAGATGTTCACTGCTGCCCGTTCGCAGCAAAGAAACAGACGCCTGTGTTAGAAAAGTCTTTCTGCAGGATTGCAGTGTGAAGACGGAATTCTGAACACCGAGCAGGCTGCACACAAATGTACTCATATGAATTTACCTGAGGGAACAGTTTCCAGTGTCCATTTCTCTCTGTCCCACCAGCACAGCATCTTTCTGTCTCTTTGATTACAGACCTTTGTAATGTAGTTAAAACTTGCCCATTTCCTACGCATTAGTGTAACTGACGTCTCCCATCCCAAGTGATTGCGAGAGAGCAGAAAAGCGAATGGGCTCTGCCCTCCCCCAGAACAGTTTGCAAGTAGAAACAAAATGGTTTAATTATCCACCAGTGGAGAGAGTCCAGTAACTGGGAACGGGACAAACAGCAGTGTCCTGTGCGCAGGGAGACGGAATGAGAAGCAAATGTTGTGGAATCTCTTTGCTGTTTGCGATTCTTGGAGCAACTCAAACGTATTTCACATTGAGCAAGTCTCAGCTGCTTCAGGGGAGGGCGCTTGGAGCGTCCGGGGTCAGGGCAGCGCACCCCGGGTGGGGCCTGTGGCTCGTTGGTCTAGCGGTATGATTCTCGCTTCGGGCTTTCAGTTGGGTAGACTTGCGAGAGATCCCGGGTTCATATCCTGGACGAGCTCTCATTTCTTAAGTTGCCTTGTGCAGAAACGCCGGCGCAATTTTCTCAAAAAGCACATTTATTCAACGAGATCGGACTGCCTGAGGGGCCGAGCTCCCATAACAGCGAACATGGTAAAAAGGAACACTTGCTCAAAGTGAAAACAAGCATTGCACCTCGTTCGCCCGCGCAGTCCGACTCTGAATGAATCCTCCAGCTGCATTATTGCTCAATTGTGAGCGAGAAATTTCAGGAAGCAGGGAAGTGAAGTGATTGCAGACAGCACTGAACAGGTTGACGTTCATGGTGCCGTGTATGAGGATTTTCAGCAATGAAGGTAGATTGGAAAGGTGGGACAGTTCTCCTTGGAGAACAGTAGGTTGGAAGCTGGCCTGATTGACGTTTTTCAAGTCATGAGGGTCTAGACACAGGACTAATGTAGTGCAAATGCTCCCACGCCTGAAAGGATCGACAACGATTCAGCAGAGTTTTAAAATCACGAGGAAAAGAAGTAAAAGTGACATTAAGAAGAACATTTTCGTACAGGGAGTGATCAGGGTCAGAAGGTGACGCAAACTTCAAACAATTATGGTCCTGAACCCATAGGACATATATACTTATCCTTGGGGGGAGGTTTGCTAGTGCTCTTTGGGAGGGTTTAAACTAACTCTGCAGGGGCATGGGAACCTGGACTGTAGCTTTAGGGTACAGGACCTTGAGTGTAGGGAGGTTAGGAACATGGCATCGATCTCGAAGGAGGGTGCCTGTAAACAGGAAGGTGGCTTGAAGTGTGTATACTTCAATGCCAGAAGTATAAGAAATAGGTGAGCTTGCAGCATGGGTTGGTACCTGGGACTTCGATGTTGTGGCCATTACAGAGACGTGGGTAGAACAGGGACAGGAATGGCTGTTGCAGGTTCCAGGGTTTAAATGTTTTAGTAGGGTCAGAGATGGGGGTAAAAGAGGGGGAGGTGTGGCATTGCTTGTCAAGGATAGTATTACAGCAGTAGAAAGGGTGATGGAGGAAGACTTGCCATCTGAGGTAGTGTGGGCAGAGGTTAGAAATAGAAAAGGTGAGGTCACCCTGTTCAAGGCGTTCGATAAGGTACCCCATGGCAGGCTAATGCAAAAACTACGGAAGTATGGCATTGAGGGTGCATTAGAGGTTTGGATTAGGAATTGGCTGGCTGGAAGGAGACAGAGGGTAGTAGTTGATGGTATAGGTTCATCTTGGAGTGCAGTTACTAGCGGTGTTCCACAAGGATCTGTTTTGGGACTATTGCTGTTTGTCATTTTTATAAATGACCTGGAGGAGGGGCTTGAAGGCTGGGTGAGCAAGTTTGCGGATGACACGAAAGTCGGTGGAGCTGTGGACAGCGAAGAAGGATGTGGCAGGTTACAGCACGATATAGATAAGTTGCAGAGCTGGGCAGTAAGGTGGCAAATGGAATTCAATGTAGCTAAGTGTGAAGTCATTCACTTTGGTAGGAGTAACAAGAAGATGGATTACTGGGCTAATGGTAGACTACTTGGTGGTGTGGATGAGCAGAGGGATCTTGGTGTCCATGTACACAGATCTTTGAAAGTTGCCACCCAGGTAAATAGTGCTGTGAAGAAGGCATATGGTGTACTGGGCTTTATTGGTAGAGGAATTGAGTTCCAGAGTCCTGAGGTCATGTTGCAGTTGTATAAGACTCTGGTGCGGCCTCATCTGGAGTATTGTGTGCAGTTTTGGTCGCCATACTACAGGAAGGATGTGGAGGCATTGGAACGAGTGCAGAGGAGGTTTACCAGGATGTTGCCTGGCATGGTAGGAAGATCGTATGAGGAAAGGCTGAGGCACTTGGGGCTTTTCTCATTGGAGAAAAGAAGGTTTAGGGGAGATTTGATAGAGGTGTACAAGATGATTAGGGGTTTAGATAGGGTTGACAGTGAGAACCTTTTTCCGCGTATGGAGTCAGCTGTTACTAGGGGACACAGCTTTAAGTTTAGGGGTGGTAGGTATCGGACAGATGTTAGGGGTAGATTTTTTACCCAGCGGGTTGTGAGTTCATGGAATGCCCTGCCAGTAGCAGTGGTGGACTCTCCCTCTTTATGGTCATTTAAGCGGGCATTGGACAAGCATGTGGAGGTTATTGGGCTAGTGTAGGTTAGGTAGGCTTCGGTCGGCGCAACATCGAGGGCTGGAGGGCCTGTACTGCGCTGTATCTTTCTATGTTCTATGTTCTAGGACAGACGGATGGGAGTGGAAGACAAGAAGAAAGAGAGACACAGAGTGAGCGAGAAAAGGGAGAAAAGTCAGAAAATCAGAAGTTAAGGAAGAACATAGAGAGACTGAGGAAGGGATACAATTCCAGTGGGTCCCAGCTTTCTCTGTGGTTTCATACACTCCCTCTCATCCATGAGAGACAGGCCCTGCTCCTAGAATCTACGTCAGTCTGGCTGGTTCAGGGACGGTGTGGGGGTGATGGACGGTGGTTAATCTATCAAAACTGACACTGAGACTCTAACAGTACACACACTCATACACAAACACACACACACACAAACCCTTTGATACTCACCTCCTGCTCCATCCACATGGCAGAGGGAACTATGGCTGACAGGACCTGCTTTAAATACCTTCAGGTCTATGACTTAAAGATCCTTCTGTGCCCAAAACGCAGCTCTTCTACCGAGATTATACCTCCCCCAGAGATGGAGCATTACAAGTTGTGAGTTGAGAGGAATCGGGGGTGGTGTGAGAGAAAGCAGCAGCTCAATAGTTTAGTCCAAACTATCTGTCTGTCTGTCCCTCTCCTCCTTCCCCCACCTCCTCACCCCACACACAGATTACAGACTTAAAATCCACACAGAGACAAAGCTGCAGTTTCAAACCAGCAGCAGCCACAACACACTTTCATTTAGACAACAGAACACAGAATTCTGCACCCAAAGGACACAAATTTATTTCACAAGGAAACAAGGATTTTCACACAGCTAAAGACAACATTGTCTGAGTATATCTCTGGACATGTTTGTAAAAGTCAGTGATTCTGTGTCTCACTCTGACTGTATTGCGCTTCCATCTCTGTGTTAATGTCTGTTTTTCTCTGTTGATGTGACTATCTCTGCAAGCAATGGGACACAGATTATGTCGGAGGGAAGTTTGAGTGTGTCTGTCTGTGTATGAATGACAAACTGTCTGCAGTGGCACACGTTGTCCCAGAAGCGTGTGGCTGAAAATTTCTGTATACCTGTCTGTGAATCTGATTTTGTGCCTGTGAGTGTTGGTGTGTGCCCAGTCCTGCCTGCAATGGGACAAACTTTGATTCATCACGTTTATAATTCATTCTTTCAAAGTCAGAGTTTCTCTCTCTCTCTGAGAAGTACAGTAACACAATGCCGCCTTCTGCTGGCCTACCCATGTGACATCACAAGTGCCACATTTCCCTGTTCCACTGCATCTGTGTCCTTGGGGGGGTTGAGATCCATCAGAATTTAATTGAGAACAGCAGCAGCAGCACACAGCAGTCAGGTGTGAACTCAGAAGGTGGGATGACTGAGTAAATCCTTTCCCAGAAAAGCAGCAGGTAACGGCTTCTCACCAGTGTGTATTCGTTGGGGTTTCAGAAGGTTTTTTTGAATGGACAAATTGCTCCCCACACACAGAGAGGGGAATGGCCTCTCCCCAGTGTGAACGGACTCATGTATCAGCATTTCATGTCTGTGTTTAAAGCTTTTTTTCTCAATGTGAGCATTTCAAAGGTCTCTCAGTGTTTACCAGTTGGTGTGTCTAGAGGCTGATAACAGAGAATGCCTTGTTATACTCAGGGCAGATGAATGGCCTCTCCCCACTGAGTGCATTCTTGTTTCTCAAGGACGGGTGATTGATTGAATCCCTTCCCACAAACAGTAGATGAATGACTTATCTCCAGTGTGACTGCATCAATGAATTTCCAGCATGTATAGACATATGTATCCCTTCCCACAGTTTGCACATTTCCATGGTTTCTGTGGTGTAGATCATGTCTCTCCATATTGGATGATCAGCTGATTCCTCACTTAGACACAGGTCAGGGTTAATAGACTTATAGAATCCCTACAGTCCACAAGTCCACACCAACCCTCTGGGGATAAAGACATCCAGACCCATTCTCCTACCCCATTATTGAACATTTACTCTTGACTAATACACCTAACCTACACATCCCTGAAAACAGTGAGCAATTTTACATGGTGAATTCACCTAACCTGCCCATCTTTGAATTGGGAGAAGAAACCGGAGTACCCAGATGGAGCTGACGCAGACCCAGGGAGAATGTGCAAACTTCACAGATACAGTCGGCTGAGGCTGGGATTGAGCCACTGTGGCGATACAATCTCTCCCTGCTGTGAATGGTGGGATGCTTTTCAATCTGTGGGACTGGTGCAGGACTTGTCCATTTGTCACTGGATACACCGATGTTTGCAAACGTTTCCCACAGACAAACATTGACAATCTAATGGTTTTCAAATCCTGATGAATTGACTCACTCTAAGATGCTGATAAGATATTTGCTTAGAATTCACGCTGATAAATGTGTCTCTGTGATACTCTGTGAAACAAACTTAAATCAGGAAAAATCAGAGATTGAGAAATCGTACTGTTTAAGATACTAAAAGGAGTTAAGAATCATAAAAACCTTATAGTGTGGAAGCAGGCCGTTTGAATCCACACCCATCCTCTGAAGACCATCCCACACAGACTCACCCCATATCCCTGCATTGCCCATGGCTTACCCACTCTAACCCCGTGTAAAAGAATTTCCCAGAGTTCAGGACTAACTTGAATACAAACACTTCCCAGCAGGTTGACATAAACCCATACATTTCCTCCCTCCAGCTCTGTCTCTCACTTTTCGACTCCACCAGCTCAGACACCCGCACTGCGCATGCTCCATAAACCACTTGGCGCTGCCTTTTGTTCATTCTGATTCGCTCGGTGTCCCGCCAATTCCAGAATGTCGTCCCGAGCTGCCCCACTTTCTATTGGGCAGGACATGCGGTCAGTCAAACAAGAGGTGAAGCAAAAAAGAGATATGTGTTCATCTCTGAGCCGGCGTGTGTTTATTGTCCATCCCTCGTTGACTGGAGGACGGTGAAGAGTCAACCACAATGGAGTCACATATCGGTCAAACCGGAGAAATGTGAGCCCAATGGTATCTTACAATAATTGACAGTCCAGATTTTTAATGACTTAACGTAACACCCCTAACTGGCCTGATGAGATTTGAACACCTCTCACAGAACATTAACCAGGATTGGTTTGGAGTAGACCAGTTACATTGAGACAAAACCACTGTTTTCTAAGACAGGAATTTCCAGCTTTTGTCAACAGGAGGACACAATGTTTCAGGGAAACCAGAAGTATCTATTCAGAATTTCCAACATGAACTGACAGGAATAACTTCTGTAAAACTCCCTCACAGGATTTTGGGGTGAAGATTTACATAGGAAAAGAAGAATCATAACCCATAAGTCCGTGTGTGAATAAGAATAATACTTATTGTTACGTCATGGAGATCAAACCCTGTTAATTAAACTAAGCGCCCAGAAAAACTCACCTTGCCTCATAATCTGTTAAAATGTGAGTGACAGAATTCCTAAATTCCACTATTTAAAGAAAATATTTTTCTAATAATGAACACTAAACAAAACCTATTCACAAATCCAACACCCCCTTTCTTTAACTACTTACTATCTGACCCCAACTTGACACGACTTAATATGCTATTGTAATAACATATTTATTAAACTTTACAAACGTTATATAATCTCAAGGCCACACAGTCTCCTCTTCATTGATGTTTTCACCTTTCTAGCTGCTGAGCTTCCTGGGTGCTCTTCTTTTTACTTTATGTTTCGCGTGAAAAGGTACCTTTGATGGAGAGTGTTTTGAATTTCTCTGAGAGCAAGGTATTAGATCAGCAGTTGCTCTCCCACTAACTTTCAAAATGCCGGTTTATATCCCACATAGGACACATTAAATTCTTATTTGATTGATTTCCAGAGATCAAAACAATAAAATTCAAAATCTCATTGCCTTCTGGTATCCTAGGCAGAGCTGAAATTAATTAAATTTGAATTATTGTAAAAACATCAAACAGAACACAGGTATCCATTTAACAGCCAATTGCTACATTTGAAGCAGCCCGACCTTTTGCTCGCAGCTGTGGCTGTACTTTAAGTTGAGAAAAGCACTCTCTATCTTAAACTGACAATACATGCTTTCGACTTCATCACATTGCATTGATCATTTGTCCTGGACGAACACGAAGACTCCAACACCATGATGCAACCATGTAAATGTGGAGACTATGGGAAGGGATTGGAGTTACCCTGTCGAGCTGGAAATTGATTGCTACAGTCCCACTGCAAATTAGCTTTTGCTCTACATGTGGAAAGGGATTCACAGTGTATTCCAGCTTCCAGAAAAATTTGCTTATCACACTGAGGAGATACCGTTTAGCTGAACCTCCTGTGGAAAGTGTTTCACACAGTCAGTCAACCTCCCTGTGCACCAACGAGTTCACACTGGGGACAGGCTGTTTATGTGCCCTGTATGTGGGAAGGAATTTGCCAGACATCAAACTTGTTGCAACATCAGCGAGTTGACACTGGAGCTAAATTATTTACTTGCTCAGAGTTTGTAAAGGGATTCGGATAGCCCCACAACCCGCTGATACATCAACACATTCATTCTGGTGAGAGTGTGTAAAAGAATTCACTTCTGCCGACACATCAATGAGTTCACACGAGGGAGAGATCATTCACTTGCTCCGAGTGTAATACAAACTGCATTCAGCTTTCTCAGCTCTTCGGTGCAGTTACAACATTGGCATCGACCCAACAATCTAGAAATTTGGCAGACTGCCTGTGCACAAAGTAGCAGTACATCTCCAACTCAGGATTAATCGTCCTATCAGTATACTCTCGATTATCGATAAAGCTATGTAACATATCGAATAACATCCTCTCAATACCACCAGTCTCACTCAGGTACTGACCTCATTCTAGCCTTTGGTTAAAACATGGACAAAAAAGCTTAATCCTAGAGGTGAGATGAGATTGACCTCGAGGCTGCATTCGACCCAGTGTGGCATCAAGGTGCTTTGATTAGATTCCAGGATGTAATTTACTACTGCGTACGTTATTCTCTATATAAATCACAACGATCCTCTTAATTAGGTTCCAGTCTGTAATTCATTCCCGAGTATGTTATTCAATATACAAACTATCCCGAACCCCTCAATTAGATTATAGCCTGCATTACACACTCAGTTTTCTGTTATACCGGATGTAATCATCCTGATTCCCTCGATCAAGTTTCCATCTGTAGCTCACTTCTGATTGTGTTATTCTGTCAGTTAACAAACCCCATCTCTTGATTAGATTCCAGTCTATAAAACCCTTCCTTGAATCTAGTTACCTTTCAGAAAATGTCCATATTTAATTTTGAACTTTTTTCAGCGACCAATCTATAATCGCTCTGTCTAATGTAAAATCACGGTCTTCCATGGCATAAATTTTACCCAACATGGCATGCGAATGTGATCGCTCCCCATTCTACATGCAGGAGTCCCACGACCATGCGCAATGTGCGCTTAAAGGCACATGGGCTGGAGTTGGGAACATGCGCACTGATGGTCCGGAAGCCGGAAGGGAGAATGATGTCAATTTCTGTCCAACACTGACAGTGATGGTTCCGAGAAACTCCTCTCACAGATTAGATCAGATTACCTACAGCGTGGAAACAGGCTATTCGGCCCAACACCAAACCCTACGAAGAACAACTCACCCAGACCCATTCCCCTACATTTACCCCTGGCTAATCCAGATTGTGGGAGGAAACCGGAGCACCCGGAGCAAACCCACGCAGACACGGGGAGAATGTGCCAACTCCACACAGACAGTTGCCCGAGGCGGGAACCACCGCCTGAGCCACTGCGCCACCCTCATGGGCGGGGGGCGTTTCCAGGCTTTTCCTCGAGTAATGTTTGAATGTTTGATTGGAGTCATGTGGTGAGTCTTTCTGATCTCTGTCTCATTCACATGATAATTTTGGTGGTTTGTAGTTTACTGCGACTGTTAAGCTGCACTCCTCAATCTTACTCATACATGGGACCTGAACGTCTTTAGTATCTATTTGCTATATCTAATTGTGCTATTCTGAGTTCCAGACTTCAGACCCTTGGAGTTGGATTCTAGAGTGTGGTGCTGGAAAAGCACAGCAGGTCAGGCAGCATCCGAGGAGCAGGAGAATCGATGTTTCGGGCAAAATCCCTTCATCTGGAAACCCTGGAGTTCGATGTCAGTTTGAATGAGAATGTTGGGCATTTACTGAGCTCCTGGAGTTCAGAGGTTTAGAGCTGGAGAAGATGATAGAGATAGCGAGGGACAAGACTATGAGCAAAGATTGACATTTTATAATGGATCTGCTGCATCACCAGGAACCTGTGTGCGTCAGCAGGCATAGCAATCATAGATTAAATGAACTTGGTGTGAGGAAGGCGAGAAGCAGCCGTGATCTGGAACGAAAGGAGGTCACTGGACCTGAAATGTTGACTGTACTGTCTGTCCATTGATGGTACCAGACCTACTGAGGTTCTCCAGCAATTTTTGTTTTTGTTTCTGTTTCTGATTTCCAGCATCCACAGTTATTTGTTTCTTGTTTAGCGATTTGGATGATCTCAGATTTATGGGAAGTAGAATGTTTCAGGTCTTCAGGTGCGTGACAGAAGAATCAAACTCAAGAGGTGACAAAGGCATAGTGTAATTTTCAGAAGCAGATGAACTGAGGTGGGGCAGGATCAGAAATTATTCCTGAGATTTGAAGAGGTGATCCCAATGAAAGTGTGGACATGCAGCTGGTAACTCATCTGAGAGGTAAAGCATTTACCAAGCTTTCAAGCAGCTACTTCAGCCTCACACGTTTTGGAATGAGGATAGATGGAAGTGGTGCTGGAGAGTGGTGTTTGCAGTGTGATTTGGACATAATAGATTTGAACTTCTCATTATTTAGTTGTGCAAGAGTCCCAAGTATTTAGAATTGGGTGTTGGGAAGCTGAAGGCAGTTCGGTAAGGTGTAAAAGGCCGGGCCGGGGTGGTGGGGGGAGGGGTGGTGCGGTTGGGCGGGCAGGGTGGTGGGCGGGGCGTGTCAAAGCTTCAATAGAAATCCAGCAGAACTTAGAACAGACAACACCTAGCTCTGTGGGAACGGGGAGACCAACAGAGGACAGAGAAATCAGGACCTGAAATCCAAGATGACACCAGACTACCATGTTATCAGTGCTTTGATTTGCATTGCCAACCTTCCACCATTACCGAACTTCCCATTTGATTTGAATGTCACGTACCTTTAATATTCAGTATCCAATCCTTGTCATCCTAAAACCACGTCTCTGTAAGGAGTGTCAGATCACACTTATTTTCTTCAGTCAATTCGTTCACTTTTCTTACAGTGCAGCAAACATTCAGACACAGTCTTTAGTTTCAAGTTTTGTGATCATTACAATCCAGCTTTGATTGGTGGTACATTTATTCCCCTTGTCCCTTTCTATTGTTCTCTGACATTCACTTTCCACATTACTACATCGCTCACCTGCCTTGGTTTAGAATTGCCCATCATGTCCAGGGATGTGCAGGTTAGATTGGTTAGCCATGGGAAATACAGAGTTATCGTTTCATAGTAATAGAAGTAGGAGTCGGCTCTTTGGCCTGTCGAGCCTGCTCCACTATTCATTCAGATGATGGCTGATCTATTTATCATCTCAGCTCCTCCTACCTGCATTATTCCATCTCCCCTTAATTCCCCTTCATGCAATATCCCATCCAACTGTGTCTTGAATATAATTAATGAAGCTAGCTCATCTGCTCCCTCGGGCAGAGGATTCCACAGAGTCACACGAATGACAACATGGAAAGAAACCTTCAGTCCAACTCATCCATGTTGACCAGTTATCCTAAACAGTCTAGTCCCATTTGCTAGCACTTGGCCCATATCCCCCTAAACCCTTCCTATTCACGTACCCATCCAGATGCCTTTTATGTGCCGTAATTATACAAGGCTCCACGGCTTCCTCAAGCAGCTAATTCCATACCTGCACCATGCTCTGCATTAAAAAGTTGTCCCTTAAGTCCATTTTATTTCTTTCCCCTCTCACCGTTAATGTATGCCATCTAGTTCTAGACTCCCTGAATTCAGGGAAAAGATCTTGTCTGTTTATCCTATCAATGCCCCTTATGATTTTATAAACCTCAATCAGGTCACCCCATAGCTTCTGATGTTGTAGGGATAACAGCCCCAATTTATTCAGCTTCTCCCGATAGCTCAAATCTTCCAACCCTGGCAACATCCTTGTAAATCTTTTCTAGCAACACATTTTCAGCCCGTATCCTATCAATGCAAATTTTGCAAACCTCCATAAAGTCACCCCTCAGCCTCCAACACTCCAGAGAAAACAGCCACAGCCTGTTCAATGTCAACTATATTTCACTCTGAGCAAGACTCAGCTGGTTCAAGAGGTAGACCGGGGCCGCACAGGCAGCTGCTGTGTGGCTTGTTGGTCTCGGGCTATGATTTTCGCTTTGGATTTCTTTCGACGCAGAGGTACGAGAGATTCGAGGCTCAAATCCTGGACCAGCCCGCGTTTCATGACTTGTGCCAAAGTGCCTGTTTAACTTTCTCAAAAAGCACCTTCGTTAAACGAGGTTGGGCTCCCTGGAGTACGAATGGGGCAGATAGCAGAGAAGTGAAATGATTGGACATAGCGTTGAATAGGTTGACGTGAGTGGTGCAGTGTTTGAGGGATGTCAACGATGAGGGTCGATTGGAAATTTGGGACAGCTCCCTTCGGAGAACAGAAGTTTGAAATCTGGCCCGATTGAAGCTTTCCAAGTCATGCGAAGTCTAGACAGAGGAAATAATGTCGTTAAAATGCTCCCACTCCTGAAAGAATCGGCAGAATTTTAAAGTCATCAGGAAAAGAACCAAATGTGACATGAGGAAGAACGCTTTCGTACAGGGAGTGGTTGGAGTGAGTAAATCCCTAATTGACACTGACAAAGAGGCAGATTCATTAGACGCAAACGGGAATCCGGTGGTCATGTTTAAAGTAACAATGTGCAGAATTACATGGAGAAGGCAAGAGAATGATACGAATAGAGACCCACGTTTACTGACTGTGTCGACCCAGCAGAGCGAAGGTGGGCCGCATGGCGTCTATTTAGAGTGAAATCACAAGAGAATGTGGGAAGTTAGAAAAAGTTTATATTTACACAGCCTCCATACGTCTGCGCAACACCATATAAGACGACAGCAGTGGAGATCTTTGACATCAGTCTCGAGCGTGCATGTCACGCGCCAGACGAAAGGCTGAAGGGACCTGTGCAGCGGCACGCTGTGCGTGGGAGCAGAGTGGCGCAGCGCGAGCGTGCTGGGCCCATACCCCGAGCTCGAAGCCATCCTCTGCTATTGTTCAGAGTCTCGTTGAGCGACTTTCTTTTGTGATGGTACTCTGTTCAGCATCTTGCCTTTAAAACGACTACCTGAGTGTCTAAATATCTATAACAGCGCTTTGTTCTTTTCCTTGCCATGTCATTTGCTTCCCAAAACTTCGGGTATCTGAGCTCAATATATCACATCGATACACAAGTCAAATTTACACAGTTGCGCTGGCACCCTTGTGGAGCTCTGAGTTGTCTTGTCCTGTTCTCTGCCGGTGTGTCCTGATCTCGTGTGAAACCTCTTCTCTCAGATGGCAATGAACTGGTGAAGTTGAAACTCGTGATTTGCTGTTTTAGTCAATTTCCTGCAGTAAAGAAACCAACGTCCGTGTAATAAAAGACTTTCTGCAGGATTGCTGTGTCAGGACAAATTCTGAACAGCAAGCAGGCTGCACAAAAATGCACTCATATCAATTTACCTGAGGGAAGAGTTTCCGTTGTCCATTTCTCTCTGTCCCGACAGCACAGCATCTTTCTGTCTCTCCGTTAACAACACCTTTGGAACAAGTTCATAGTTGCCCATTTCCTACGCATGACTGTAACTGACTTCTCCTGCCTCACGTAATAGTGTGAGAGATCAGAAGAGTGAATGGGCTCTGCCTTCCACCAGCACAGCTTGTAAGTAGAAACGAAATGGTTCAATTATCCACCAGTGGAGAGAGCCCGGTCCCTGGGGACAGGAAAAACAGCAGCGTCCTGGGGGCAGGGAGACAGATTGCGAAGCAGATGTTCTTCAAACTCTTCGCTGCTTGCGTTTCTGGGAGCAATGCACAATGAATTTCGTATTGAGTAAGTCTCAGCTGCTTCAGGAGGTGGCTGCAGCCATGGCTGGTGGCTCATTAGTCTGGGATATGATTCTAGCTTTGGGTCTTCGAGCATATGCAGCGGTGTGAGATTTCCCGAGTTCCAATCGCAGGCGAACCATCATTCCTTAAATTGACCTGAGCAAAAATGACCGATCAATTTTGTCAATTAAAGCCGCTTCGTTAATTAAGATTGGACTGCCTGAATTAGGGACGGCGCAGAGCTGCCATTACAGTGAACACGGCGAAGGGAAACACTTGTTCAAAGTGAGAACAAGTATTGCAGATTTTTCGCCCGCGCAGTCCGAGTCTGAATGAATCCTCCACCTGTATTACGCTCAATTCTGAGGGTGATACTTCAGGAAGCGGGGAAGTGAAGTGATTGCAGACGGCGCTGAACAGGTTAACGTGAATGGTACCGTCCTGAGGAATGTCAGCAATGAAGGGAGATTGGAAAGTTTGGGGCAGCTCTCTTTGGAGAACAGAGGGCTGAAAGCTGATCTGATTGAAGTTTTCCACGTCATGAGGGTTTTAGACAGAGGAAATAATGCAGTGAAAATGCTCCCAGGCCTGAAAGGATCGAGAACGATTTGGCAGAGATTTAAAGTCATCAGGAAAATAAGTAAAAGTGACATTAGAAAGACCGTTTTCGCATAGGGAGTGGGGTCAGTAAGTCGCTGTCTGACAGTGACAAAGAGGCAGATTCAATGGACACAAAAGGGAATTCGGTGGGCATGTTCAATGTAACAATGTGCAGATTTGCAGGGAGAAGGCGACAGCATGAGACACTTATTTACATATTGTGTTGAACCAGCACAGCTAAGGTGGGCTGCATGGCCTCAGTCTGCGCTGTCACACATTTCATGATTCTGTGTGAAATCGGAGTTGGACCAACAGAACGTAGGAAATTTGATAACGGGTATATTCTGCCCAACGGGATACTCCATCACAGCAATGAAGGTGTTTTGACATCATTCTCGAAGGTACATGACACAATGCAGATTCAAAACCGAGTATTCCTTTGAATCACAGAGTAATTTGTTTACGGTTATTCGGTTGAGGTGAGCAGAGTTGCGCATTGGGAGCCACTCCAGTTGATAGGTCGAAGCCGTTTTCTCCTGTGTGATAGTCCCATCAGCACTCCAATTTGCTGTGCTTCCAGTCAGTAGATGCAGATTACTATCCCATACTGATACACGGGCCACGATGACCCAGCTGTGATGTCAAGCTTGTGAAGGTCTGAGTGCTCTTCTCCTGTTCTCTGTCTGGCTGCTTTGCTCCGAATCTTCAAATCTCTCTTCTCCGCGATAGGAATTAACTGGTGAAGGTGAAACACATCAGTTGCAGCGTGTCCCATGCGCAGGAGGCCCTGCCGTAATTCCCCACGCTGTTTCACACAGCAGCATCCTCCCGGTGAATTACGCTTGGCAAAAAAAAAATCGATTGAACCAAATCAGTGTCCGCCACTGGATTTTACTGACACCGTTTATAAAATTTAGGCTCACCATTAATGTGGAGAGGGGCTGTCAGACTGTAGTTTCCGCTCCTCCTGTTGAATAAAGATAATTTTAACTGTGTCCAGTGAGAGGAAAGGATTTGCTGTTGGTGGGAAACATTTCTATCTGAACTCGCTGTCACTCTCCTGATAGATTGAAACATAAAGAAGGGAGTCTCTGGATTATGTTGTAAAAATGTTCGCATTATGTTATTCACACCTCGCTGTCACCATCTGAAATAAGTGGCTACCCAGAGGGAGATGGCTGTGTTTAAATCCCGTGATGTACTGGGGAGCTGAGCATTTACCCCAACAATGACGCCCGTGAGCCTGATGCGAGTCGAATATGCCACCTTCGGATCTGGAGTCAGACAAGCTACCTTTGCGCCACAAGCTCATGGGTGGCTCCTTCCCTCTATTCATACTTAAGGGAAGTGATCGCACTGCAATGATTTTACATTATGAGGAACAACGGAGATCAATAGTTCATCTCTGTTCTGTCTCTCCCCCCTCTCCTTCTGTCTCCCGAAACAATTTCCAACTCTACCACAATAAAAAGAAGAAAGAACTGTGGATGCTGTATATCAGAAACAAAACAAACAGGAGTTGCCGGTGACCCTTCCACAGAACTGATGGTGATTGGGAAAACGTTGGTTTATATGCAGGAGATATTGTGGGAGGAAAGCGGATGCAGTAAATGACAGATCAGGACAGACCCCAAAGCGAGGGAAGAATTGTTGGACAGGAAAGGGAGTTGATAATGATCCGTTTGGGAGGGTGAATGGAGACTGTTCGTGGCTCAGAATACATAGTGTGCAATGACAGACTGTGTGATAACAAGTCTTGGTGTGTGTGGAAGGGACGAGGATACGATGGATTTCAGACCCTAGAATTATTGAATTCGATATTGGGATCGGAGGGATGTATGGTCCCCAAGTGTAATATTCGGTGCTCTTCGTTCTGCTGGTGCTGAGCTTCACTGGAACACTACAGTAAAACTTAGACAGAGATGTTGGCCAGGGAACAGGGTGGGGTGTGGAATTGGCAGGCAACTGGAAGCTCAGGGTCTTTTTGCGGGCAGAACGTAGATGTTCTGTGCAGCAGTTACCCAGTTTAAGTTTCGTATTCCCCATTGTAGATGAGGCCACATTGTGAGCAGCAAATGCAGTAGACTGGTTTGTGAGAAGAGCAGGTAAAGTGCCGCTTCATCTGAAAGGTAAGTTTGGCCCTTGGATAGTGAGGAGGAAGCAGGTAAATGGGCTATTGTCACACATTCGGCAGTTGCAAGGTAAGGTGCCGTTGGACTATTGGGGTGGGAATGGGGTTAGGGTTGATGGGAATGAAGGAAGAGTTGACCCAAGTTATAACTTCTGCCCATTTACTTATCCGCCAAATAGAGAAATTTTTTTCAGTGTGCACAAGGAAATTTTCGAATTCACAATGAGGATGTACATACTGGCGAGGGTGCAAAACCTAAGGGCCAGCAACCATAATTCTATTAACATTACAATAGTGATTGAAAATAATATATCAGATCTAAAAGTTGAAGTTCTAAATTGGAGGAAGACTCAGGTATGAGGCAAGATCTTTCAAAAGCTGATTGGGGGCAGTTGTTCGCAGGTAAAAATGGAAAATGGGAAGCCTTCAAATCTGAGATAACAAGAGTCCACACACAGTATATTCCTGTTCGGGTGAAAGGAAAGGCTGGTCGGTGTAGGGCATGCTGGATGACCAGAGAAATTGAGATTTTGGTGAAGATAACGAAGGATTCATACGTCAGGTATCGACAGAGAGATCGAATGAATCCTGAGACAATAAAGACAGTACAGCATACTTAAGAGAGAAATCATGAGGGATAAAAGGGGACATGAGATAGCTTTGGCAAATAGAGTTAAGAATAACCCAAAGGGTTTTTATAAATACGTTCAGGACAAAAGTATAACAAGGGAGAGAATAGCGACCCTCAAAGATCAGCAAGGCGGCCTTTGTGTGGAGCTGCAGTAGATCGGGTGGGGCGGGGGGGCGGGGATAGTCAACGGATATTATGCATCAGTGTTTACTGCGGAGAAAGACATGGAAGATATAGAATGTGAGAAAGTAGATGGTGACATGTTGAAAAAATGTCCATATTACAGGTGAGAAATTGCTGGATATCTTGAAATGCAAAGAAGTGGATAAATCCCAAGGACCTGATCAGGAGTACCCTAGAACTCTGTGGGAAACTGGCGAAGTGATTGCTAGGCCTCTCACTGAGGTATTAGTGTCATCAATAGTCACAGGTGAGGTGCCAGAAGGCTAGAGGGTGACTGACGTGGTGCCACTATTTAAGAAATGTGGTAAGGAAAAGCCAGGGAACTATAGACCAGTGAGACAGACTTCCGTGACGGGCAAGTTTTTGGAGAGAATCCTGAGAGATAGGATTTACATGTATTTGGAAAGGCAAGAATTGATTAAGGATAGTCAACATGGCTTTATGATTGGGAAAGCATGTCTCACGAACATGATGGAGTTTTTTGAAGAAGTACAAAGTGGATTGATGAGGGCAGAGCGATGGACGTGATTTATATGGACTTCAGGAAGGCGTTCATCAAGGTTCCACATGGGAGACTGGTGAGCAAGGTTTAATCTCATGGCATGCAGGGACAACTCGCCATTTGGATACAGAACTGGCTAGAAGGCAGAAGACAGAGGCTGGTGATGGAGGGTTGCTTTTCAGACTGAAGGCCTGTGACCAATGGTGTACCACAAGGATCGATGCTGGGTCCGCGACTGAATGGTAAGTTCCTTGGAAGTGTTGCTGAACAAAGAGACCTTGGAGTTCAGGTTGATAGTTCCTTAAAAGTAGAGGCGCAGGCAGATTGGATAGTAAAGAAGGCGTTTGGTGTGCTTTCCTTTGTTGGTCAGAGCATCGAGGATAGATGTTGGGAGCTCATGTTGCCACTGCACAGAACATTGGTCAGACCACGTTTGGAATATTGCATGTAATTTTGGTCTGCTTCCTATCGGAAAGATGTTGTGAAACTAGAAAAGGTGCAGAAAAGATTTACAAGGGTGTTGCCGGGGTTGGAGGGTTGAGCTATAGGGCGAGGCTGAATAAGACTGTTTTCTCTGGAGCGTCGGAGGCTAAGGAGTGACCTTATAGAGGTTTATAAAATCATGAGGGATATGGATAGGGCAAATAGACAAGTTCTTTTCCCTGGGATTGGGGAGTCCAGAACTAGAGGGCATAGTTTTAGGGAGGGGAGGGGAAAGATATAGAATGTACTTAAGAGGCAACCTTTTCACGCAGAGGGTGATGCATGTACGGCATGAGCTGCAGGAGTAATTGGTGGAGACTGTATATTTACAGCATTAAAAATGCATCTGGATGTGTATAAAAATAGAAATGTTTATGGGGATTTGGGCCAAGTGCTGGCAAATGGGACTAGATTAGGTTAGGATATCTGGGCTGCATGGACGAGTTGGACTGAAGGGTCTGTTTCCGTGCTGTACATCTGTGTCACTCTGTGAGACTCCATGGGATTCTCGAGGAGAAAGTGAGGACTGAAGATGCTGGAGATCAGAGCTGAAAATGTGTTGCTGGAATAGCGCAACTGGTCAGGCAGCATCCAAGGAGCAGAAGAATCGACGTTTCGGGGATGAGCCCTTCTTCAGGAAGTTTTAGCTATAAACTATAAACATTCCCTTAGTTAAACATTGTGAAGTGTGAAGCCATTGTTTTAGTCCCCAAGGTCGACCTGAGCTCCCCCTTCCCCATCCCAGTAACTCTGTTGACAGCCTTCATGTCACATTTCAAACGAGGATCAATAGATTCGTGATCAGTCGGGGGATGAACAGTTACAGGAAAAGGGCAGGAAAGTGCATGTGGAGAATGTCAGATCAGCCACAATCCTATTGAATGGAGAAGCAGGCTCAAGAGGTTGAATGGAATTTTGCTGTTCCTATTTCTTATGGTTCCCGAGCGCTTACCTCTGATACAGGGTCCTGACTTCAGTATGTGCCATTACTGAGAGTGCTGATGTTCCCTTGTGTAATATCAACAACTTAGCAGCTTCTGAAACCTCTTGCTCCTGTGTTACCTCTAAACACAATATGCCAATGTGTCCAGGGGAGGTGATGGCCGAATTTATTGTCACCAGAGTATTCACCCAGATAATGTTCTGGGGACCAGGGTTCAAAACCTACCACGGCAGATGGTGGTATCTGAATTCAATATAAACCTGGAATTAAGAGTCTAATGATGAAACTGTTGTGGTTTGTTGTAAAAACTTATCTGGTTTCCTGCTCTCCGAACCTGATCTGATCTGATCTACATGTGATTTCAGATCCACTGTCAGCTGGTTGAATCTTCACTGCCCTTTCAGTCAATTCTTAAAGCTCACCTTTTTTAACTATGATGTTGCCAGAATGATTTATAGACGGCATTGTCTGGGACATTTTTTCAATGGAGTGTAGGAGGTTGAGGGTGGAGTTTATGGAGGTTTATGAAGTCATGAGGGACAAAGATAAGGTGAATAACCAGCGTCTTTTCCTGAAGGGTAGGGAGTTCAAAGTCTGGGAGTATATTTTTAAGATGAGAGGGAGAAGATTTAAAAAGGACGGAGGGGGGCAACGTTTTTTACATTGAAGGTGGTTCGTGTGTGGAATGAACTGTCAGAGAACGTGGTGGATGCAGGTCATGTTACAATGTTTAAAATTATTTGGATAAGGACATATGAGTCACACACAGGCAGGTGGGTCTAATCTTCCCCCAGATATTCAAAGGGACAGCCAGTCAGAGGGGGGCAGGGCCATGCCTATCGTTGTTGTGTGGCATGTGTGACAGCTGCAACAAGACGTCCCAAATCCTGTGCTCAATGCTCTGACCAATGAAAGCAAGCATGCCAAAAGCCCTCTTCACCACCCTGTCTACCCACGACTCCATTTTCTAGGTGCTAATAACCCGCAACCCTAGATCTCTCTCAGTTTTGGTCCCCTTGGTGTTCTGACTTCTGACTTCTTCAACTCTGGGTTTGTGTTGAACTTGAAGGGATACTTTGTCCAACTCAGCATGTTTAAACAGGGATTCATTTGAAACTTTTCAGGAGGTGAGCTCAACGTTACTTGGACTCTATTTTAAAGTTACATTAGGACCAGTCGTCAGAGACACATACAGCATGGAAACAGACCCTTCGGTCCAACTTGTCCATGCTGACCTGATATCCTAAATTAATCTAGTCCCATTTGACAGCACCTGACCCATATACTCTGGCAGCTCATTTCATATATATACCACTCGCTGCATGAAGAAGTTGTCCATTTAATATATTTGTCTCTTACCCTAAACCTCTGCCCTCTAGTTCTGGACTCCCCCATCCCAGGGAAAAGACCTTGTCTATTACCCTGTCCATGCCCTTCATGATTTTGTAACCTCTATTAGGTCACTTCTCTGCCTCTGATGATCCAGTGAAAACAGTCCCAGCCTATTCAGCCTCTCCCTGTAGCTCAAATCCTCCAAACCCCTGCAACATTCCCGTAAATCGTTTCTCACAGAGAAGTCAGCGTTTCAGTCCTGAAGAAGGGTTAATACCCAAAACCCTGACTACTCCATATCCTGGTGCTGCCTGGTTTGCTGTATTCTCCCAACCTCCTCCTTGCCTACTCGGCGTGCAGTATTTAGTGGCTCAGTGGTTACCACTGCAGCCTCATAGTGCCAGGGACCCAGGTTTGATTCCAGCCTTGGGTGACTGTCTGTGAGGAATTTGCACATTCTCCCAGTGTCTGCGTGGGTTTTCTCTGGGTGATTCTGTTTTCTTTAATAAACCAAAGATGTGCAGGTCTTGTGGATTTGCCATGCTTACTTGCCCGTAGAGGTAGGTACATTCGTCAGAGGGAAATGTGTTTGGATGGGTTACTCCTCCGAGGGTCGATGTGGACTTGTTGGGACAAATGGCCTGTTTCACACTGAAGCTAATCTCATCTGCGCTACATTTGTCACTAACGAATTACAGAGTAGACTCGCCAGGCCGAATGGTCTAACTTCTGCTCCGATGGTCTTACGGTCTTAGGTTTCTCTGGATCATTTCATTTGGCAATGTGCAGTCCCGGGCTCAATGAGCAGCAGTGTCCACTGAAAGCAAAGCTCATAGGATGGTTGAACTCCTACAATGTGGAAACAGGTCCTTCAGCCCAACACATCTGCACTGATCTTTCGAATAGTAATCCAGTCAGATCCATTTTCATACCCTCCCTAAATTGCTCACAGACCCCAAAGGGTGGAATTATTCCTGGGTTCTTGGTGCCATGAGGCAGCCGTGCAATCCATGAGCCACCATGGGGTTGTGGTTGTGGGGTGTAGGGCAGGCAATTGAAGTCCAGCAGAAAACTAAAACAGCGCACCTCCTCTCCCACTGCACCCACTGTCAGGACTGGCAGGATGTTCAGTCCTGGGGGGTGACCCAAGGCAGCGTCGCGGGTGTGTTCTGATTGCTGGGAGCTTTGTTGCCCCTGCTGGTGCTTCCGCAAGTTGCAGGAAAATATGAACCTCTTCGCACACTCGGGAGAGTTGAAGGGCCTCACCCCAGTGTGGACACACTGGTGCTTCAGCAGGGCGGAGGAATTCAGGGCGCACTCAGGGCAGCAGAAAGGCCTCCCCCCTCCGCCACCACCTCCCGCCTCCGCCACCCCGGGTGGATCAGCTGGTGCTTCAGCAGTGTGTAGGAGCGGGTAAAGCCCTTCCCACACTCGGGGCAGGAGAACTGCTTCTCCCTGGTGTGGATGGACTAGTGTCTCAGCAGGGTTGAGGAACTGCTGAAGGCCTTCCTGCACTTAGGGCAACTGAACGACATCTCCCCGATGTGGACCCACTAGTAGGCCAGCAGGTCGGAAGAAAGATCAAAGCCCTCCCTGCACTTGGGGCAGAAGAACTGCCTCTCCTCATTGTGGACCCAATGGTATCACAGCAGGTGGGAAGAACTGCTGAAGGCCATCTCGCACTTGGGGCAGGAGAACAGCCTTCCCCGGTGTGGACCAACTGGTGCGTCAGCAGGGCAGAGGAATCACTGAAGGCCTTCCCACACTCAGGGCAGCAGAAGGGCCTCTTCCCCTCTGTGGACCCATTGGTGCTTCAGAACCCTTTCAAATTTCACAATATCCTTCTGATAGGAGGGAGACCAGAATTACATACAATATCCCAAAAGTGGTCTAACCAATTTCCTGTACAGCCACAACATAACTTTCCAACTCCAACACTCAGTTAGAGGATTACGAAAGCTTTCAAAACCCACAAAAAACAAACAGGAAAGAATGGAGGGAAAAACCGAATTTTTGAGAGTCAGCTTGGAAGCATCAATGAGAAATCGGCAGACCTGGTTTATTGGGTACCTGTTCTCCTTAAATATACTATATACGTATTTCTCTTGTGCTCTTCGTAATTTCTCTGTGCTGCAGTGTGTAGCGGCTCGTTGAAATAATGTCCTTTTGAATCTTCGTTTGTGGGTGTTGGGATGATTGCTTCTGTGGTTTAGTATTTGGTTTGTGTGTGTTGTTTTTCTGTCGACGCTTGTTTGAAGTTCCCCATTGACTGTTCGCTCTACTGTGACATCTAGAAATGGCACTGTGTTGATGTTCTCCTCCCCTTCAAACCAGGAGCCCCCCTCAGGCCCAAAGTCTCACCACTTGGTACACCAATATACAGACTCGTCAAAGGCCTCCACTGAAGACTAAAACATCAAGTCGAAGATTCACACCACTCCATTTCCTCCATCCAAGAATTCCTGAAAACCAAAGACACTAAGATTGAAGAGGATGTAATAATGATGTCCTTTGACATAACAGCCCTGTTCAATCTATTAACATCAACGTGGCCAAAGAAAACTGAAGACACTACTCGAACAACCAAAGACACAAACACAGCACCAACTTCATCAGCAAACATAGCACTGTCAACCTCGTGGAACTGTGCCTTACCACCCACTTCATATTCAGTAACAAGCCCGACAAACAAATCAACGAAACATCCATGAAACCACCAGTATCAGGATTCCTAGCAGAAGCAATAATGCAGAGACTCGAACAAACAGCCCTTTCGACAATCCAACCCAAACTTTGAGTCCGCTACAGCGATGACACTTTTGTCATCAGAAAATAAAACAAATTAAAGGAAACCTACAACACCATCAACAATCTCCTTACTGGCATAAAATTCACAAAAGAGGCGAACAACAACAAAGTGCCATTTCTAGATGTGACAGTAGAGCGAACAGTCAATGGTAAATTCAAAACAGCGTCTGCAGGAAAACAACGCACGCGAACCAAGAACTTAACTCCAGAAGTAATCATCCCTACACATAAAAACAAAACTGAAGCAGGTCAGTATTTCAACGAGCTACTACACACTGCAGCACCCAGGAATTCCGAAGATCAATAAATCACTGTGCGGCTCATTTAAGAAGAACGGGCAACCTTCCAACGCCCTGAAAATTGCTTCCCTGACCGGGAATAGAACCCGGGCCGCAGTGGTGAGAGCGCCGAATCCTAACCACTAGACCACCAGGGAGATGCGCCTCGACGCTGACAGCTCGACTGAAAATTTCTTTCCTGCCCCGAAATCGAATCCGGGCCACGGTTGTTCGAAGTCTTTCACCTGTGCATCCATCAATGTCATTTCTTGTATCAATTGCTCCCGATGCGGTCTCATCTACATTGGGGAGACTAGAGACTCCTCGCAGAGTCAAGTCACAGCGCTTGAAGGAACACCTTCAGGACACCCGCACCAATCAAACCCATCGCCCTCTGGAACAATATTTCAAAACCGCTCCCAGTCTGCCGAGGACATGCAGGTCCTGGGCCTCCTCCATCGCCGCTCCCTCCCCACCCGATGCCTGGAGGATGAACGTCTTACCTTCCGCCTCAGATAAATTCAACCCCAGGCCATCAATGCGGACTTCGCCAGTTTCCTCATTTCCCCTCCCCCGACCTTACCTCAGTTCCAACCTTCCAACTCAGCGCTGTCCTCATGACCTGTCCGACCCGCCAAACTCTCTTCCCACCGACCCGCTCCACCCTCCTCTCTGACCTGTCACTTCCATCCCCTCCGCCATTCACCTACTGTACTATTTGATACCTTCGGCCCAGCACCCTCCAATTTATCTTTCTACCCTGGAGGCGTCATGCCTTTATTCCTGATGAAGGGCTTTTGCCCGAAACGTCGATTTTCCTGCTCCTCGGAAGCTATCTGACCTGCTGTGCTTTTCCAGCACCACTCTGATCTAAAATCTGGTTTACAGCATCTGCAGTCCTCACTTTTGCCTACCCAATAAACCCAGTGTGCCAATTACACATCAACAAACTGACACAAGCAGACACAACGTCTGCAGAAGCCCTAGCCACGTTACTTTACATTAAAGACATCTGGGAAATGATGTCCAGACAACTCAACCCTCTCAGCATCATGGTCGCCCACAAACCTACCAACACACTTAAACAGCGGCTAATGAACCTGAAATACCCGATACAAACAACCAGCAAACGAATGTTATTTACAAAATACCATACAAGGAAATATATACATGAACTCTGCCACACAGTTCTCTGTGGCAAGAAACGCTGGGATGAGAGAAGGAAGATTTTTTCAGCCAAAACGAATCGGCACTGACTGGACAGCCATTTCAAATCAACGCTGTCTGCCCAGGATGGAAGATCCGAAGGGATGTACCGTTTTCTTATTTCCTGAAGATTTACAAAGCTGAGACTGGGGTTTGGTGTTTGTTCGCTTTCCACTCCCGGGAGCCGCAGTGGTTGGGGTGGTGTGTTGGGGAAAGTGCAATGTGCCGGTGAGCAGCGTGAGGGGCTATTTCAGCTTCCCCTCCTCTGACAGCGCTGTGACTTGACTCTGATGTGGTCAGGGACACTGACTGACGCGAGACAGTGAAAGGAGTCTTGTTCCTGCAGATCGGGAATTCAAACCGGATGCCGGCTTCAGGACAATGAGAAAGATTAATTGGGGTGTGTGAAGAAGCTGTGAGCTGCATTTCAAACAGGTCGGTGGAGTCAGATGCGTCATCCATTGCGCCCCGGCCCTGTGCGTTCCTGACGCCGCCATGCTGCAGAGTTCTGACGTTAACACGGACATGCGCAGCAATGGGAACATTCACAATGTGAACAACCAAAGATAATCACCGTCACTGCTTCCCTTCCATAGTCCAACTTTGTGAAGCAGTATCTTTCACTGGCAAATCAAACACCTTTGTCCTCAGGTACCTGCTTCATTTCGATCATGACTTCACGCCCCTCACTGTTCTAGTCTCATTTCCAAACTCTTGGCTCATCGCCTCAATAGCAGCTCTGTGGGTATCTGCTTGCTCCACCCTGACGGGCAGTGGGCTACAGATTCCCGACCAGTCCCAATGTGATTGAAATACTTCAACCGCTCCACTGATTTGCATTTTTAAAAAACCGTGGAGCAATCTCCCTTTCTTTTTGACGACGTTTCTCAACTGTAGTCGGCAGGGTTCACACCTGCGTGGGGGAACTGCAATGGATTTCATGTCCATCGCATTCACCACTCGGCCCATCAATACAGAACCACACTGACAGCTTCATTTCCCAGGTCTGTCTGCCTGTGGAGCTGCGAAAGAGTGATTCATTGCAGTGTTTGTTTGAATCCAATCACTTCACAGGTTTCAAAAGGGTTAAATATCTGCAAATGGCGAGTCTGGATGTTTCATCCCAAAAGATGAAATGGACGTTCAGTTAAAAACAAGAACAGAAATTGCAGGAGCAACTCAGCAGGTCAGGCAGCATCCGTGAAAAGAGAATCAGAGACAACATTTCAGAATTCTTTTTTCCCTCATCCAGGTATAGCCAAACCTGCTGAGTTTTTCCAGCAGTTTCGCTTTCTGTCTCGCATTCTCAGCACCCGCAAACCTTCACGTTAGAAATTCAATCAATTCAGAAACCTCTTTGTGCTTCCTCAGTGGAAAAGATTTCCGTTTGGGAAACATTTTCCTGACACCATTAAAAACGTGCACTTTCGCAGCCAAGAAAGCGGTAGGAGCGAGAATAAGAAACACTCCGTCCCTGGGTGGTTTCGAACCACCAACCTAGCCGAACGCTAGGTTAATAGCCGAACGCGCTGACAAATTGCGCGACAGAGACAGGTCGGAGTTGCAGCCGCACAGTGTCTTTGAGGAAGCTACTATTCAATTCATAATTCAACCCGCCCCGCCCAAAATTGCCATTGTCTTCTATCAGTGTTACTTTTCCATAATGAAGCCTTGGACATTTAGTATGGAGACATGGGAACAGCCTGATCCCACCATCTGCAGGCACATCCATGTCACGAGGAACGAGCTCTCCTACACCGGGACCGTCGCCCTCCGAGCCTTTCAGTGTTTTGCCTCTTCCCGAATTTTCTCATTGGCCCCGAGCCGAGAATGGGTTTGAATTCCTGATGTGAGAGAATTCTTTCAATGTCTCGGGTCAGTTCATGTCCCGAGAATATCAGAGTCAATCAGCCTCTTACACAAGGGGACGGTGTCTGGACTGTCTCTGCTCAGTCCGTCAGTTCATCCTTCGTTCTCCTCTAATTCCACTTCCCAAAGTGTTTCTAAAGATTCACAAAGCTGGAGACTGGGATTTCTGTTTTACTTCCTGAACATTTTTCCACCTGCTAACTGACAATATTTTGCCAAAACCTCTTTCCCATTGTAACACTTGCATCATGTCCAGGGATGAGCAATTTTCATTTTGTGGAGACATTCCCAAGTTTGGGAATGCTCTCTTTGGAGCAAACAATGTTAACTGGAGATTTCCAGGGGTTTTTGTCAATGATGGGAGAAGACGTGGTGTTTTCGCTGCTCGTTGGATGCTGCCTGAACTGCTGTGCTCTTCCAGCACCACTAATCCAGTATTTGGTTTTCAGCATCTGCAGTCATTGTTTTTACCTTGTTGATTTTAACCCTACTGCGAATCCTCTTGCAAGGATGCCTGCCTTGAAGAAGTTTTCCTCCTCTCTCTACAAGAATCTCAGGGAGTCCCTCTCCCACTGCAACTCCCAGGTCATTTCCTCTGCTCTGAAGCTCTTCAACCATGTTGTGAAACAAACTCGGTACCACAGCCACATTTGCCTAGTTTCAAACTTCCAGCTCAGTTACTGTCTCCTTGACTTGTCCGACCTGCCTATCGTCTTTTCCACCTATGCACTCCACCCTCTCCTCCTTGACCTATCACCTTCATCTCCTCCCCCACTCACCCATTTTACTCTATGCTACTCTCTCCTCACCCCCACCCTCCTCTAGCTTATCTCTCCATGCTTCAGGCTCGCTGCCTTTATTCCTGATGAAGGGCTTTTGCCCGAAACGTCGATTTCGCTGCTCGTTGGATGCTGCCTGAACTGCTGTGTTCTTCCAGCACCACTAATCCAGTATTTGGTTTTCAGCATCTGCAGTCATTGTTTTTACCTTAATGATCAGAAGAACCTATTGCCACTGACTCGCGTCAGTTACCAGAGGACATGGATTGAAGTTCTTTAATGGAAAGCAGCATTTGTGTCGAACAAACACAGCGAATACTGCAGAAAGCCAACGGGTCGAGTAGCATCAGTGGAAAGGTAAGCAGAGCCGACGTTTTGAGTGTGCTACGGTTTTTGTTCAGAACTCAGTGTTTTGCCTCTTCCCGAAGTTGGTCCAGGTCTGTGTCTCAATTGACAAACACATGGCAAGTGCAGTGCGGCAATGTGAAGTTATAGCCTTTGCTGTTTAAATGAAAAGCAGTGCATTGTTGAAATGGTGACATATTGGAATGTGGAGGAAGTGAGGACTGGAGGTGAAAGTCGAAAAATGTGGTACTGGAAAAGCACAACAGGTCAGGTAGCATCTGAGGAGAAGGACAGGGAAAATTTCGGGAACAAGCCCTTCATCAGGAATGATGTATGGATGTATTAAGGGGTCTCAGATTCCTTCCACACCAGTCAATGCCAGTTGTCGGGCAGATGCAGCAGGCAATGAGCGAGGCAAGTGGTATATTACGAAGAGGAATTGAGTTCAGAAGTGGGGTCATTGAACATATTTAAGGCTAAGTTCATCTGAGTTTTGAACAACAAAGAAGTGGATGCTTATCGGGGGAGGTAAGAAAATGGTTTTAAGACCAGTACAGGTCATTCACAAAGTCTGACAGCACTGAACAGACCCTTCATCCAACTAGTCCGTGCTGAGTATGTTCTCAAACTAAACTCGGCCCACCGACCAGTGTTTGGCCCATAAACCTTCGAAACTTTCGTATTCATGTACTTATCCAAATGTCTTTTAAACGTTGTAACTGTACATGTATAAAAACATGAGGGGCATGGATAGGATTAATAGACAAAGTCTTTTCCTGGGGTGGGTGAGTCCAGACCGAGAGGGCATGGGTTTCGTGTTAGAGGGGAAAGATACAAAAGAGACCTAAGAGGCAACTTTTTCACGCAGAGGATGGTACGTTTATTGAATGATCTGCCAGAGGAAGTGGTGAAGGCTAGTACGATTGCAACATTTAAAATGCATTTGGGTAGGTGTATGAATAGGAATGGTTTGGAGGGATATGGGGCCGTGTGCTGTCAGGTGGGACTAGATTGGGTTGGGATAGTTAGTCGGCATGGACAAGTTGGACCAAACAGTCTGTTTCTGTGCTGTACATCTCTATCTCAATGTTCAACATACTCAGTGACCTGGCCTCCACAGTTTTCTGTGACAATGAATTCCATAGATTCACCACTCTCTGGCTAAAGAAATTTCTCCTAATCTCCATTCTCCCTTTATGCTAAGGCTATGCCCATGGGTATTAGTCTCTCCTCCCAATGAAAACATCTTCCCAATATCCAATCTGTCCAGGGCGTTCAATGTTCTGCACGTTTCAGTTAGATTCCCCTTGAATGTGGGCCTGTTAATCAGCATGAACCAAACCCTTCAGGATGAGGACATCCGTGATTAGATTCAACAAAGTGAGAATGGAGGGTGAGAGTGTGGGGTGGAGATTTTCAGCTTTTAGGGAATAAGGTAGGAAAGAAAGTTTAATATAAATTATAATTGATCAGATGAGCCGATGGGCCAAGGAGTAGTGGATGGAGTTTAATTTAGACAAATATGAGCTGTTGCATTTTGATGAGGCAACTCAGGGCAGGACCTCTGTGGTTAATGGTAAATTAATGGAATTCTGTGCTCAAGGAAGCAGTAGAGGCAGCTTCATTAAGACACTGTTGGATGGGTTTTTTGCGTGGAAAGGGAATTAAGGGAAGTTGGGATAATGCAATTAGGAGGAGCTGAGACGATTGATCGATCCGCCATGATTTTAATGAATGGCGGAGCAGGGTCGATGGGCCAAATAGCCTACTCCTTCAATTACTTTGAAACGATAACCCTGCGTTTCCCATGGCCAACCCACCTAACCTGCACATCCCTAAACACTGGGCAATTTACCACAGCCAATCCAAATCAAGGCCAGTGAGCAATGGAGTGATGTGGAAACCAAAAACCAGAGAATGAGAGAAAGGGACAAGAAGAATAAATGTACTAGCAATCAAAACTGGATTCTAACCATCACAAAAAATAAGACTAAAAGCTCAGTCTGTGAATGTGTGCTGCATTGTAACAAAAGCGAATTAATTGACTGCACACATTGTAGAGAATAATTATGATCAGAGACTCCTTACAGAGATATGGCTTCAGAATGACAAGGATTGGATCCGGAATATCGAGGGGATACGTGGCATTCAAGTCGACTGAGAGGCTCAGTAAAGGTGGAAGGTGGGCACTGCTAATCAAAGCACTGATAACATGGTAGTCTGGTGTCAGCTCGGATTTCAGGTCCTGATTTCTCTGTCCTCTGATCTCCCTGTTCCCACAGAGTTAAATGTTGTCTGTTCTCAGCTCTCCTCGATTTCTGTTGAAGCTTTGACCCCCTTTTGCACCTTCTGGAGCAATAAAATATTCTGAGCCTCCTGGGAATGAGACCTTATCTATACCCTTTCTGATTTTAAAAAACTCTATAAGGTTAACTGTCAACTTCCTCGGCTCCATTGGAGAAATGTCCCAGCTTCTTCTTAATTCAAACCCTCTATTCCCTGCAACACGCTGGTAATGTCGGGAATAGGGAATTGTATCAAATCACATAAATGTACTGTCTGAAACAATCTAGCTGTGTTCTGGCCTGAGATATTGAGAGTCCCTGGTGTAAGTAATTACGAATGCAATAATTTTGGTCACAGAATTGAACAATAATTTTGCAACAAAGGGATCTACTTTGATAAGGAGGTAGTCGTCATTTCTAGGGTAAGTGAACAGTTTGTAGATCAGGGAGATGAAGTTCCGACACTTGGGAAGGGCAAGAAATAACTGTCATAAATAAGACAAAGACCTGTGGATGCTGGAAATCTGAAACAAAAACTGAGAACACGGGAAAAACTCAGCAGGACTGGAAGCATCTGTGGAGAGAAAGCAGAGTTAAAGTTTCGATTCCAACAACCCCTCTTCAGGATTCTGAAATAGTTTGTGAGAACCCCTTAAGTCACCTGCCCAGCTTTAAGACCACAATACTCAGGAGCAGGATGAGGCCATTTGGCCCATCGAGTCTGCTCCACCAGTCGATCATGGCTGATATGTTTCTCTATCCCATTCTGCTGCCCTCTCCTCATAACCCTTGACCCCTTATTAATCAAGAACCTATCTCTGTTTTAAATGCCCTCAATGACTTGGCATCCTCAACCCTTCTCCTAGTGGAAACATCATCTCCACGTCCACACTGTCCAGTCATAGAGTAGCACAGCGCTGCCTGACCCACTGTGATCTCCAGCATTTGTTGTTTTCAGGAAGGATTCCAGCATCTCCAACAACGCGCTTCTAAATTTTGTGCCCAGTTGGTTAGCTCTCCCTGGATGCCGTGAGATTTAACCTTACTCAACAATCCACTGCGTAGTACAATTAACAAAGTCCCAGCCCCCACCTCTTTCTGCACACATGGGCAGCACGATGGATCAGTGGTTCGCACTGCTGCCTTACAGCGCCAGGGATCTACTTTCCATTCCAGCCTTGGGGCGACTCTCTGTGTGGAGTTTGCCCATTCTCCCTGCCGTGTCTGCTGGGTTTCCTCCGGGTGCTCTGGTTTCCGCCCAACATCTAAAGGTGTTCAGTTTCGGGAGAAGTGGCCATACTAAATGGGCCCATAGTGTGCAGTAAGTGTAGTGGAATGGGATAGGGGGAATGTGTCCACATGAGTTACGCTTTGGATGGTCGATGTGGACTTGTTGGGCTGAATGGCGTGTTTCCACATTGCAGGAATTCTACGTGGCATTCCCCCAACTCCAGAGTCTCAGCAGTCTTGGCTTTTCCCAAGGACAGTGTGGGGGAGGGAAACAATGTTTTACACGGGAGTAAGGTTCTGTGAGTGTGAAGCTAAAAGGAAACGCAGTGCATTGCTTGAGCTGTTTTCCCCGGTATACCAGAGGCTGAGGGGTGATCTTACAGACATTTATAGAATCATGAGGGGCATGGATAGGGTAAATAGACAAGGTCATTTCCCTGGGATGGGAGAACTCCAGAACAGGAGGATAATATGTTTGAGGTGAGGGAGGCAAGTGTAAGGAATGATCTGCCGGAGGAAGTGATGGATGTAGGTCCAATTATAACATTTAAAAGGCATCTGGATTGGTATATGAATAGGAAGAGTTCAGAGGAATATGGGCCAAGTGCTGGTAAATGAGACGAGATTAATTTAGGCTATCTGGTAGGCACGGATGAGTTGGACTGAAGGACCTGTCTCTGTGCAGTGTATCTCTGTGACTCTGGCTTGCCCGTAATGTTTGCCCTGCCTGTGTGTTCAGTTTCTGTCTGGTGTCGGTGTCAATGCCTTGATATCTCATTTCCTCCATCTCCCCACTTCCACCTCCCCAGATGTTAACCATTTCGTGTCTGGTTGTTTCTCAAGAAGCTGCATTGAAGGTCCATCCTGAATTAACACTATTTTTTGCTTCCCAAAATCAGACTTACTCACTCCTAGATGTCGTGAAAGATACTAACTTTCAGGTGGAGGTATCTAAAATTCTAAGGTGTCTGTCTTGATGTTTTCACTTTTCGGTCTCTGTAAGATCCTGAATCAGTACCGTCGGGAGGATTAGTTTGAGCGGAGTGAGAATAGAGGGGTGAGAGGGGGAGGGATGGGGCTTTCAATTTTGTGGAAAAAGAAAAGAATGTTCTGCAGAAAGTAGAATTGCTTGTTGGGAATTTATAACCTGGACTTACTGTAATGACTTTTGTCATCTCTTTTTACAGATTATTTGAAGATCTGAAGATGGACGTTTCAATATCAATAGATGAAGAGCTTTGCCTGAAACATTGACTCTGCTGCTCCTCAGATGCTGCCTGATCTGCTGTGCTTTGACTCTGAATCTCCAGCATTTGCAGTCCTCAATTTCACGTCAATGTCTGGCAGTCACTGAATCCATCGGGACTATAACAAGTTTCGACTATGATTCTGTGAAAAGGAACCAAGCTTTTTGATTCCTCTTTCAGTACGTTTTCAGCATCAGTGAGACTGAAAGAGAGACCCGACTGTTGCAGCACTCTGATTGTGGAGCCAGTAAAAGTTATACAGACTGGGAAGTGGAATTCACGGCAGGGAGGTGCTGTCCACGCGTTTGTGTGCAGCTGAAGCTTCTGTCATTGAGAAACCCAAGGAATCCCATCCCGTGGAGAAACCATGAAAATGTGGCGACTGTGGGAAAGGCTTCCGTCTCCCATCTGACCTGGAGACTCATGGGCTCAGTCACACCGGGGTGAGACTGTTCTCCTGCCCTGAGTGCGGAAAGACCTTCAGCATTCCTACTCTCTGCAGAGCCACCAGGGGGTCAACACAGGCGAGAGGCCATTCTCCTGCCCCAAATGCGGGAAGACCTTCAGCTATTCCTCTGTCCTACTGACCCACCGCCGGGTCCACATATTAGAGAAGCCCTTCAGCTGCTCCAAGTACGGGAAGGCCTTCAATGATACTTCTGCCCTGCTGAGGCAACATTGGGTCCACACCGGGGAGAGCCCATTCTCCTGCCTCAAGTGCGGGAAGGACTTTACCCAGGCATCCCACCTTCGGGTCCATACGGGGGAGAGGCCCTTCCCCTGCCCAGAGTGATGGAAGGCCTTCAGCAATTTCTCCAACTGCTGAGGCACAGATGGGGCCATACCGGGGAGAGGCTGTTCACCTGCCCCGAGTGGAAGCGGAGGTTCTCATCATTCTGCACCTTGCAGAAGCACCAGCGCGCACACCAGTGCTCCCAACAATCTGATTCTGCCGGTGAAGCTGCTGTGGGCCACTGCGAGGACTGAACTCCTGCACATTCTGACAGTACTGATAATGGGAGAGTCGGTCTTTTTTTTTGTTTTATGCGGTCGTGCTCCCCCACCCCTGCAACTTTGCTTCCATTGGGCACTGCTGCTCTTTGAGACCAGGAGCTGTTCTCTCTCGATTCTACTGTCCAGTTAAAGAATTGTTGGCTCTTTCTGGGATTGAGTCCCAGCCTGTAAGAAATGGCTGAATACTGGGGTGTCTATTCACATTCAGCAGTGACTTTTAAATTAGATTTACAGTTACGTGTCTGTGAAACAGTCATAGTCCAAAGATTGCACAAAGGCTTGGCAATCCATTGTTGGAAACTGTTTGCTTGAAATGGTAAGTTTAAAAAAAAATTCTTTCTTAATTTGCCGCTAAAGTCTCTGTCTCTGAGATGGTGGGGGACTTGATCAAAGGGTTTAAATAATTGCTATTAATGAGATTATCATCTTTAACTTTGTTCGAGAAAATTTGCCATATTTATAATTTGGTTGTTATTTAAATTATAATGTTGATGTGCAAGATCTGTTCTTCATCAAGTCTGGTTCGGGACAGTTGAGAAATTGAGGGACATTGCATGTTTAAATTTCACAGTGTTGTGGATCTGGTGACAGTGACATTCAGTTGTATTGGGTTGCTTACCCTCAGTTGTAGTGTATTCCACTCCAACTATTCACTATGGTAGTGAGTTCCGCAGTCTCACCACACTCTGAGGTTTGTCATGAAATCCTTAGTAGAGAATTGTAAGGGAAAATGTTGACGAGGGCAGAATATAGGGTCTTAACTGCAAATGCCAGGAGGACATTCGACAAAGTAAAAACATGACAATGTAGAGACAAATAAAGAACTTTGACAGCAATGAGGAGGTCACACATCGGAGTTCAAGATAATGGTCTTGACAAAAAGAAAAAGTACTCTGCAGATATTGGATATTGTAATTAAGCAAGTTTCTAGATGCTGTAGTTGGTTGAATACAATAATAAGAGATGAAATAACCAAAACCACTCATGTAATTTGATGTCGGTAACCATAAAGCAAGTGCATATTATTGATTGATAAAGGCCAATTGCGTGCAAGTAAGCCATTCAGCCCATCGAGTCAACATTGACTGACCGTCCAACCCAGAACCAGTTCGTTACCCACCACCACATGCTGGTCTCTAAAGAAGTGAATTTCAAAGACTCGAGAACACTTAAGAGAAATAAAAAACTCTCCTATCTTAAATGAGAGACTAGTCTCTGGCTAGAATTGAGTTGACATTACATTTACAATAAGTCCTCTCCAGATGTTATACAGCTCCATTGGATCATCTGTTTCTTGTAAACTCAAACTGATACAAGCCCAGCCTGACATCCCCTTGTCCCCGATTATAAGTTGAGTAAATGAGCGACCCTTGACCTCACTGGCATGACAAAGGATGCCCTCAATCCAAGTTGACCTTAACTGTCCAACCTCTTAACCCCCACGCCACAATGTGGTCAGCCGCACCTCAGCCCTGAACGAGAGCAGAGGAACTGAATAGACAGCATTGAGGTGGGCATTGCATTCTCAGTGAATATTGTTCAAGTGTGAAATTTGTTCAGCTCACATTTGGATCACTGCAGGGACTATGTCTCCTGTCATTTCAATGTCTTTGATCCCAATAACAGTCTAGTTTTGTTGTACATTGTGTGTGTTTTATCTTTGTGTCACGACATGATTTTCTGTTGCTGTCATTCCCATTAGGATGTGTGAATTCAGTACCAGATAATAGTCTCAGTTCTGAATTTTCCTTGAGGATTGGTATATTACGGACTAAGTGTCAGTCAGAATGGAAGAAGCTCTACTGTTTATTTAACCCTTTGCTGTCCTTCCCCTGGGACTGTATGAATGGGGAAGTGTAGAGGAAGTTTTACTCTGTATCTAACCCAATGCAGTCTCTGTCTTGGCAGTGTTTGTTGGGGACAGTGTTGAGGTAGCTTCACTTGCAATTGAAGAGTAGAGGAAGCTTTATTCTGATTGTCATCCCATGCTGTCCTTGTCCTGGGAGGTTTAGATGGCATCTATAATTGAAGTGAATACAGACTTGGCTGTGGGAGTGGAGGGTACTTCAACTTGAGCACACCCATCTTTGAGATTGCTGTGCTGATCAAGACAATCTCAGACACCTTCATGCACTTTTCCAACCAACCACAGGGTGGTTAAGGATGGGTATAAATGCTGGCATTGCCAGCGATGCCCACACCCCATGCATGAATAAATACTTTCTGTTTAAAAGTTTACATTCACGTTCCAAACCCTATAATGTATGATTACATACATGGAAAATTCCTGCCTGCTGGAATTTCATTTTAAAACATAGGAATGTGTCAACCATGTAGAAATATAACAAGCACAACAAATTGAGAATTTAACAGGTAATGAGCAGGACCAGAATGCTGAGTCAGCCTGACCCCCAAGGCTGAGAGAGTTCTCCCAGATGTTGAAGTTACACTGGTGCCTTTTACTCTTGCAGCTTCCCCAAAAGTTTGTCCCTGATGTAAGATCATTCAATGACCCGAAGTACGAACTGTTTTTAATCTCCATAACTGGTGCCAGACTTGCTGAGTAATTCCAGCGCTTCTGCTCTACCCTTTTATGGGATTTGAGCTTCCCTAAGTCAGTGTAATGAAGAACTGCAGATGATGGAGATCTGAAACACAAAAATGCGTCAAATACTGGAGAAACTCAATAGGACTGGCAGCACATGTGGAGAGAGAAGCAGAGTTAGCATTTCAAGTGCTGTGACCCTTCTTCACAACTGTTCTGGACTCGAGCCAGGATATTATCTTTGTTTCTTTCTCTCTCTCTCCACCAGTGTTGCCAGACTGGCTGAGTTTCTCCAGCAATTTCTGTTATGACACTTTCACAAGGTTGATGTTTGTTATCCATCCCTAAGTGCAAGGTGTCTTGCTTGTGCTAATTCAGAGGGCAGTTTAAGAGTCAACCACATTGCTGTGGGTCTGGAGTCACATGTAAGTCAGACCATGCAAGGATGGCAGTTTCCCTCATGAAAGGACATTGGTGAACATGGGTTTTTAGGACAATTGACGTCAGTGCCATCGATACCATACTGAGACTTACTTTGTGTTCCCCATTTATGATTTGAATTATTCACATCTTACCTCTTGCTGTGGTGGGATTTGAACTCATGTTCCCTGGATTACTCATCCTGTGACGTTATGACGACACTGTTGTTCCCCATTCTTTGCTATTTTGTGTTTGCTGTGCACGTCTTTGTCCTCTGATGTTTGGGAAAATGAACCTGTTCAAAAGATTGCCCTAGACTTGTCCCTTTGACCAAGAATTTGGTCACCTGTCTCATCTGTGCTCCGGTCTTGTGATTTTTAAAGGAATTCTCACAATGTTCATGTGAAGCACTTTGAGATAGTTAACTGTACCACAGGTATTATTTGAATGCAGCATGTGTCCCTATCTTAATATCTGAAAGTACAGGGTCATATTTTAAATGTAGAAGACAAAAATGAGGATGATTTCTTTTCTTTCTGAGGGTTGTGTGTCTTCTTCAAAAGGCAGTGGATTCAAAATCTTAAAGGCAGAGGTAGATAGGTTCTTGATAACCAAGTGGATGAAAGATTGTCGGGGATGTGTTGGAATGTAGAGTTGAGGTTGAATTCAGATCAGCCGTGATCTTTCTGAATGTTGCAGCAGGCTCGAAGTGCCCAGTGGCCTACTCCCGCCCATTATATGTTTGTATCAATCAGTATGTGTCTCCCCTTTTATAGCTATGAACTGGGTAATTCCTTTCCAATATTGCCCCTTGTAGACAGTTAATTTCACACCGATGGCCCCGTATTGGGAGCAGGCACATTGTAGCAATTTTGTTGCTTCTTACTCAGTGTTGCTGAGAATCTTCGAAATAAAAACCAAAACACTTCTATTATTATCGCACCAATGGAAGTGTTGGTTTGGATGTATCATTGTTGAATTAGCCATTCCCATCTCTTCCAGAATTCTGTGTTTAAAGCCCTCGAGTCTGGTTTCTCCCCCTGAAACAGTTCTTATCAAGGTCATATTTGACATCCTTTGTAACGGTGACAGGGATGAACATTCCTTCGTCGACCTGCAGACAGCCTTGATCAGGGTTAATGACAGAACTGACCCTCTCCAGCATCACTCTATCCTCTGGGAAGGTCTGCTTTTAGTGTCTTCCGTTCTTATTTGGTTTACCGTAGCTGCTGGTGTTAGCATCTATACTGATGATATCCAACTGTGCCTGAACACCACTTCTCTCCCGACTCCTCTATCATTCATAATTTACCAATAATTTTATCTGAATGCCTGCCCAATTTCCAGCATTGGATAACCATAAACATTCCCGAAGTTAAATATTGTGAAGTGTGAAGCCATTGTTTTAGTCCCCAAGTTCGACCTGAGCCCCCGTCCCCACCCCCCACCCCCACCCCAGTAACTCTGTTGACAGCCTTCATGTCACTTTAAAACTAGGATCGATAGATTCGTGAAGAGTCGGGGGATGAACAGTTACAGGAAAAGGGCAGGAAAGTGAATGTGGAGAATGCCAGATCACCCAGAATCCTACTGAATGGAGAAGCAGGCTCAAGGGGCTGAATGGCATATTCCTGTTCCTATTTCTTATGGTTCCCGAGCCCTTCCCTCTGATACAGGACACTGACTTCAGTATGTGCCATTACTGAGAGTGCTGATGTTCCCTTGTGTAATATCAACAACTTAGCAGCTGCTAAAACCTCTTGCTCCTTTGTTACCTCCGAACACAATCAGCCAATGTGTTCAGGGGAGGCGATGGCCGACTTTATTGTCACCAGACTATTCACCCAGGTAATGTTCTAGGGACTTGTGTTCAAAACCTGCCACGGCAGATGGTGGAATCTGAATTCAATATAAATCCGGAATTAAGAGTCTAATGATGACCTCGTTGTGGTTTGTTGTAAAAACCTATCTGGTTTCCTGCTGTCCGAACCTGGTCTGATCTACATGTGATTGAGATCCACTGTCAGCTGGTTGAATCTTCACTGCCCTTTCAATCAAAACCTCCACTATAACGTCCCTACTTTTATACTCCATTTAAAGGTCAATCTCCCTTTTGCCTTCCCTATTAGTCACTGTGCTCCCAGAAGCAGGATTGTGGCTCAGTTTAAAGTAGATCCTATATCTCTGATTACATCGATACACAAGGCAGTGAAGAAAGGTTTAGGCACACTAACCTTCATCAGTTCGGGAATTGAGTTTAGATATAGTTATGTTGTCGTTATACAGGACGTTGATGAGGCTGCACCTGGAATATTATGATCAGTTTTGGTCCCCTTGGTGTTCTGACTTCTGACTTCTTCAACTCTGGGTTTGTGTTGAACTTGATGGGATACTTTGTCCAACTCAGCATGTTTAAACAGTATCGCTCAGAGGGATTCATCTGAAACTTTTCAGGAGGTGAGCTCAACAAGATTGAACTATTCAAAGTGACTTGGACTCGATTTTAAACTTACATCAGGACCAGTAGTCAGAGACACATACAACATGGAAACAGACCCTTTCGTCCAACTTGTCCATGCTGACCTGATATCCTAAACTAATCTAGTCCCATTTGACAGCAGCTGACCCAAATTGTGTGGCAGCTCATTTCATATAAGTACCACCCTCTGCATGAAGAAGTTGTCCCTTTAATATATTTCGCCTCTCACCCTAAACCTATGCCCTCTAGTTCTGGACTCCCCCATCCCAGGGAAAATACCTTGTCTATTAACCTGTCCATGCCACTCATGATTTTGTAACCTCTATTAGGTCACTCCTCTGCCTCTGATGGTCCAGTGAAAACAGTCCCAGCCTATTCAGCCTCTCCCTGTAGCTCAAGTCCTCCAACCCCCAGCAACATTCCCGTAAATCATTTCTCACAGAGAAGTCAACGTTTCAATCATGAAGAAGGGTTAATACCCAAACCGCTGACTATTCCACATCCTGGTGCTGCCTGGCTTGCTGCATTCTCCCAACCTCCTGCTTGCCTACTTCGGGTTGCAATATGTAGTGGCTCAGTGTTTTCCACTGCAGGCTTACCGTGCTAGGGACCCAGGTTTGATTCCAGCCTTGGGTGGCTGTCTTTGAGGAGTTTTCATATTCTCCCGGTGTCTGCGTGGGTTTTCTCTGGGTGGTCCTGTTTTCTTCCATCGTCCAAAGATGTTCAGGTCATGTGGATTGCCCATGCTTAACTGCCCATAGAGTTAGGTATATTAGTCAGAGAGAAATGGGTCTGGATGGGTTACTCTTCGGAGGGTCGCTGTGGACTTGTTGGGACAAATGGCCTGTTTCCACACTGTAGCTAATCTCATCTGCACTACTTTTGTCACTAACGTATTGCTGAGTAGACTCGATGGGCCGAATGGCCTAACTTCTGCTCCGATGGTCTTGCGGTCTTACGTTTCTCTGGATCATTTCATTTGGCAATGTGCAGTCCCTGGCTCAATGAGCAGCAGTTTCCAATGAAAGCAAAGCTCATATGATGGTTGAACTCATATAGTGTGGAAACAGGTCCTTCAGCCCAACACATCTGCACAGATTCTCCGAAGAGTAACCCACTCAGATCCATTTTCCTACCCTCCATAAATTGCACACAGAGCCCCAAGGGTGGAAGTATTCCTGGGTTCCTGGTGCCATGAGGCAGCAGTGCTAACCCTGAGCCACCATGGGGTTGTAGTTGTGGGGGGTGGGGCAGGCATATGCAGTCCAGCAGAAAACAAAAACAGCCCACCTACTCTCCCACTGCACCCACTGTCAGAACTGGCAGGAGGTTCAGTCCTGGGGGGGTGACTAAAGGCAGCGTTACCGGTGGGATCTGATTGCTGGGAGCACTGGTGCCCCCGCTGGTGCTTCCGCAAGTTGCAGGAAAACATGAACCTCTTCCCACACTCGGGCCAGCTGAAGGGCCTCTCCCGGTGTGGACACACTGGTGCTTCAGCAGGGTGGAGGAATTGCTGAAGGACCTCCCGCACTCAGGGCAGCAAAAAGGCCTCCCCTCTCCACCCCCCCATCCCCCCGTGTGGATCAGCTGGTGCTTCAGCAGTGTGGAGGAGCGGGTAAAGCCCTTCTCACACTCGGGCAGGAGAATGGCATCTCCCCGGTGTGGACGGACTGGTGCCTCAGTAAGACAGAGGAATTGATGAAGGCTTTCCTTCACTTAGGCAACTGAACGGCCTCTCCCCCATGTGGACCCACCAATGGGCCAGCAGGTCGGAGGAAAGTGCAAAGCCCTTCCTGCAATCGGGGCAGAAGAACGGCCTCTCCTCAGTGTGGACCCACTGGTGTCTCAGCAGGTGGGAAGAACTGCTGAAGGCCATCTCGCACTTGGGGCTGGAGAACAGCCTTCCCCGGTGTGGACCAACTGGTGCGTCAGCAGGGCAGAGGAATCACTGAAGGCCTTCCCACACTCAGGGCAGCAGAAGGGCCTCTTCATCTCTGTGGACCCATTGGTGCTTCAGAACCCTTTCAAATTTCACAGTATCCGTCTGATACGAGGGAGACTAGAATTGTACACAATATTCCAAAAGTGGCCTAAAAAGTGTCCTGTACAACCACAACACAACCTTCCAACTCCAATACTCAGTCAGAGGATTAGGAAATCTTTCAAAACCCACAAAAAACAAACAGGAAAGAATGGAGGGTCAAACCGAATTTTTGAGAGTCACCTTGAAAGTATCAATGAGAAATCGGTGGAGGGGGTTTATTGGGGACCCGTTCTCCTTTAATACACTATATACGTATTTCTCTTGTGCTCTTCGTAGTTTCTCTGTGCTGCAGTGTGTAGTGGCTCGTTGAAATAATCTCCTGATGCAGCTTCGTTTGTGGGTGTTGGGATGATTGCTTCTGCAGTTAAGTACTTGGTTTGGGTCTGTTGTTTTTCTGTAGATGCCAGTTTGAAGTTCCGCATTGACTGTTCGCTCCACTGTGACATCAAGGAATGGCACTTTGTTGTTGTTCTCCTCCCCGTCAAACCAGGAGCCCCCCTTAGACCATAGTCTCACTACTTGGAACACCAATATACAGACTAGTCAAAGGCCTCCACTGAAAGATAAAACACCTCCACTGAGGACTAAAACCCCAAGTCGAAGATTCACTCCACTCCATTTACTCCATCCAAGAATTCCTGAACACCAAAGACACTGAGATAGAAGAGGAAGGATTAATGTTGTCCTTTGACATAACAGCCCTGTTCACATCCATTAACATCAACGTGGCCAAAGAAAACTGAAGACACTACTCGAAGAACTAAAGACACAAACACAGCATCAACTTCATCAGCAAAGATAGCACTGTCAAGCTCGTGGAACTGTGCCTTACCATCCACTTCATATTCAATAACAAGCCCTACAAACAAATCAACGAAATACGCACGAAACCTCCAGCATCAGGATTCCTAGCAGAAGCAATAATGCAGAGACTCGAACAGACAGCCCTTCCAACGATCCAACCCAAACTTTGGGTCCGCTACAGGGATGACACTTTTCTCATCAAAAAATGAAACAAATTAGAGGAAACCTACAACACCATCAGCAATCTCCTTCCTGGCATAAGATTCACAAAAGAGGAGAACAACAACAAAGTGCCATTTCTTGATGTCACAGTGGAGCGAACAGTCAATGGTAAATTCAAAACAGCGTCTACAGGAAAACAATGCACGCGAACCAAGAACTTAACTACAGAAGCAATCACCCCTACACAATCAAACACATCTGAATCAGGACACTATTTCAGCGAGCCACGACACACTGCTGCACCCAGGAACGACGAAGATCAATAAATAACTGTACAGAGCATTTCCGAAGAACGGGGAGCCTCTAAACCCCCTGAAAACAGTTTCCCTGACCGGGAATCGAACCCGGGCCGCGGTGGGGAGAGCGCCGAATCCTAACCACTAGACCACCAGGGAGATGCAAGCTGAGCCTGATAGCTCTACCGAACATTACTTCCCTGCCCGGAAATCGAATCCGGGCCATGGTCGGTCGAAGGCTTTCACCTGTGCATCCAACAATGTCATTTCTTGTATCCATTGCTCCTGATGCAGTCTCCTCTACATTGGGCAGACTAGAGACTCCTCGCAGAGTCAAGTCACAGCGCTTGAGGGAACATCTTCAGGACACCCGCACCAATCAACCCCATCGCCCTCTGGCCCAACAGTTCAAACCCCTCCCACTCTGCCGAGGACATGCAGGTCCTGGGCCTCCTCCATCGCCGCTCCCTCCCCACCCGATGCCTGGAGGATGAACGTCTAATCTCCCGCTTGGGTTAAATTCAACCCCAGGCCATCAATGTGGACTTCATCAGTTTCCTCATTTCCCCTCCCCCACCTTACCTCAATTCTAGCCTTCCAGCTCAGCGCTGTCCTCATGATCTGTCCTACCTGCCAATCTCCCTCCCCACCTATCCACTCCACCCTCCTCTCTGATCTGTCACCTCCATCCCCACCCCCATTCACCTATTGTACTTTTTGCTACCTTCGACCCAGCACACCTCAGCCCCAATTTATCTCTCCACCCTGGAGGGGTCCTGCCTCTCTTCCTGATGAAGGGCTTTTGCCTGAAACGTCGATTTTCCTGCTCCTCGGAAGCTGTCTGACCTGCTGTGCTTTTCTAGCACCACTCTGATCTAAGCTCTGGTTTCCAGCATCTGCAGTCCTCATTTTTGCCGACCCAATAAGCTCAGTGTGCCAATTTCACATCAACAAACTGACACAAGTAGACACAACGTCTGGAGAAACCCTAGCCACATTGCTTTACAATAAAGACATCTGGGAAATTATGTCCGGATAACTCAATCCTCTCAGCATCATGGTAGCCCACAAACCTACCAACACAACTTAAACAGCGGCTAATGAACCTGAAATACCCGATACAAACAACCAGAAAACGAATGTAATTTACAAAATACCATACAAGGAAATATATACATGAACTCTGCCGCACAGTTCTCTGTGGCAAGAAATGCTGGGATGAGATAAGGAAGATTTTTTCAGCCAAAACGAATCGACACTGACTGGACAGCCATTTAAAATCAACGCTGTCAGCCCAGGATGGAAGACCCGAAGGGATGTACAGTTTTCTTATTTCCTGAAGATTTACAAAGCTGAGACCGGGTTTTGGTGTTTGTTCCCTTTCCACTCCCAAGAGACGCAGTGGTTGGGGCGGTGAGTTGGGGAAAGTGAAATGTGCCCATGAGCAGCATGTGGGTCTCTTTCAGCTTCCCCTCCTCTGACAGCGCTGTGACTTGACTTTGATGTTCTCAGGGACATTTACTGACGCGAGACAGTGAAACGATTCTCATTCCTGCAGATTAGGAATTGTACCCATACGCCGGTTTCATGACAATGAGAAAGATTAATTGGGATGTGTGAAGAAGCTGTGAGCTGCAGTTGAAACAAGTAGGTGGAGTCAGATACGTCATCCATTGTCCCCATGGTCCTGAAGAAATGTTTGCTTTTGTCTGCTTGAGAGACTTTGGACACTGGTGTGGCAGGAAGAATACTGAGATACCGAGTGAAGAAGATTCAGTGCGCTGACTGTGAAAAGTGCTTCAAACCATTTACTCAGATTGGGGAATTAAAATCACACCCCTCGCGATGGGAAAGACGATGTCCCCGCTCTGTTTGTAATTTCAAACCCAGAGCAACACAAGGAAAGCTCCACCCAATGGGGAAACCGTGGAAATGTGGGGACTGTGGGAAAGGATTCCCTTCCCCATCAGTGCTGGAAACCCACAGACGCATTCACAACGGGGTGAGGACGTTCACCTGCTCAGTGTACAGGAAGGGGTTCAGTCAGAGAGAAGCCATTCACGTGCCCCATGTGCAGGGGAGAGCTCACTCAGTCAGCTGCACTGCTGACCCACCAGTGGGTCCACACTGGAGAGAGGCCATTCACCTGCTGTAAGTTCCAAAAGGGCTTCACCTGCTCCTCCCACCTGAGGAGGCACCATCGAGTTCACGTGCCAGTGCAAGGGGATTGAAGGAGCGATGGCCAAGTGCTCCGATCAACCCAGCACTGGGGCGTCCCAGGTTCGAATCCCACTGCGGTGGATGGCAGAATTGGAGCTCGTTCAGTAATCTGGACTTCAGAATCTAAGGATGAAACCACTTTTAGCGGGAAAAAACACCATCTGATTCACTCATGACCTTTTTAGTGAAGGAAACTGCCGTTGCGGGAAAGGGTTCACTCAGTCATCCCAGCTGCATGTTTTACCCGGCTGTACCAGGGATCCAGTTACAAAGGGTCAACTCAGCTGACCAACAAAGAAAGGGGGGGGGGGGGGGGGGGAGAGTGGGTGCATTTTGAGCTGGAGGTGTTTTCTTTAAAAACTACTTTTTGTATGCCCTTTTCCTGGGGAAATCTGAAGCTGTAACAAAAGAGGGTCGTAGTAAAGGTTACCTGAACTTACCACCCGGCTTAGACTCTGTGACGTCCAACAGGTTTTTGTTTTAAAGCTGCTCATTTCTTTCAGCCTCCAGCACTAATGTCATGTCTCAGAAGGACCAGTGAATGAGTCGCTAATATTGTTACAAATTGTATATTTTTTCAGGACTTCAGGTTCATTGTTTCATTGGAATTGCAAAGTTTACTGGCAACAGTGGGAGGTGTGGGCTGTATTCACTGGAAACAAAGTTTTAAAATCTCAAAAACACCAGGGTATATTCTAACAGGTTTATTTGGAAGCACTAGGTTTCGAAGTGCTGCTCCTTCTTCAGGTAGCTGTGGTGTAGAATCACAAGACACAGAATATATCACAAAAACATTATAGTGTCATTCAACATAAGTGACGTATTGAAGAAACCTAGATTGCTGTTAAATCTTTCATCTTTTAAAATGGGTTGCAGATTTCGGTTCATTAATATGTACATTCCAGAACTGTTAAGTCACGTTCTCCAGGAAACTTGATGTTTTATACAAGGAGGTAACCTCACATCAAACAACGCATGAAAGCTGTGAGGTGAGTCTGTCTGTATCCCAATCTTGAGTCAGACTGTTTCTATTTCCAAATATATAATCCTGCAAAAGCAAATTCATCCCAAATGTGTGAGTGCATGCATGAGAGAGTGTGTATGTGCGTGTGCATGCTGGGTAAAGTGTGTGTGTGATGGAGTGTCATCATGTGCGAAGATGTATGCGTGGGTGTGAGTGGGGGGGCGTATTAGTGTGTGTCTGAGAGAGAGCATGTCTATCGGAAAGGCTCTGCATGAGCGTGTGAGTATGGAAGAGTGAGTGTGAGAGTGAGAGAGTGAGAGAGAGAGAGCGTAACAGTGAAGTGGGGTTACCTGTCAAGTGACATGAACCCAAGTTCGCGATTGAGGCCATCCTCCTGGTTTCCGAACTTGGTTATCAGCGTTTGCTGGGCCACTAAAAATGATTAAGCAGTTACACAATACACATTAGAGAGGGCCGAGTGGGACTTGTCTTTCGATTTGCAGAAGGTGAGACGTTCTGGGTGCTGAAAACGAAGGAATACACATACTGGAGGACCTTCGGCACAGAGAGATGGAGCTGGAAACCAGTCTGCAGACACGTTGGGGGATTCACTGTGGAAACAGGCCGTTTGATCCACCAAGTCCACACTGACCCTCCGAAGAACATACCCCCACTCCCCGACCCACCAGTTAACCCCACAGCTAATCCCTGAATTTCGAACGCCCAATCCACTCTAGCCTGCACATCTTTGGAACATGGGAGAAAACCCGAGCACCCAGAGGAAACCGACGTGAACAGGGGGTGGGGGAGGGGTAGGAAAGTGCAAACTCCACACAGTCACTGTGAGGGTGGGATCGAACCCAGGTCCCTGGCGCTGCGAGGAATCCCCTCTCCAGCTCTATGCATTCGATTGGCTTCTCCCCAATCTTGGTGACACTCCAATCAGTTTGAGGAATTCAATTTGCTTTCACAGAGTTTCCACGGGGAAGGGGTCGTTGTTACTCGGCAGATTGAACGATCCAATGAAGGGCTCGTCTATAGCGAGAACACTGGTCCACATTTCGCTGAAAAATTAAAGTTCTCTCCGCAATTAGAACCCTTGAGTACTCCCACGCAAGCTGCGTGTATTCACGGGGATTCTCAATGCATGTTGATATTTGAAATCATTTCCTGCAGACAAACATTTCCCCTCCTGGATTCAAACACTGCTGATATTCAGGCCCTGACTAAATTTCTATTCCATGCCCGAAAAGCAAATCCTCCTCTGCTAATAACTTGAGAAAACAGATCACTGCTGTCAGTGCAGGGCAGAAAATAGGATGAGAGAATTTTGGTTTGCACAGAACAGCCTTCTCTATCTTCTACCCGAAATCTCTGTCTCTCAATTCCTAAGCCTTTCAATGGATTCCAACCCAAATTCATCCTTCCATCCTCCTCCCTTTGCCCAGCTCCCCTCTCCTGAAAGTGCTGACCATCTGTTCAGTTTCTCAGCCGCATCTCGCCATCCTTAGTATATAGCCCACATCTTTATTTAGTTTTTAAGACAGAAAGGCAGTGGTTTGCTGATGCCTGGATGTGATGGTGATTGCATTCACACAGTGTTCCAGACTCGGCTCTCGTGTCATTCAGAAAAGTCTGCACTGCACATGTGCAGAGAAGGGGATGCTGGGTGTAGGTGGGATGCATTCTCACCTCCCCATCCAATCATCCCCATAGCGTCCCCTGTCCATTCCCTCACCGCCACCCATAGCATCCCCTGTCCATTCTCTCTCTACCCTAACCTACCAGTCCCTTCTCTCTCTCTCCCCACATGCCACTCTCCCCACCCCGTCCATTCTATCTCTGCACCCTCTGCCCTCTGTCCAGTCCCTCATCCACCCTCTGTCCCCATCCATTCCCTTTATCGCTCCACCCTCTGCCTTCCCCAATCCAGTCCCTTCCCTTACACTCATTTTCTCTCACCTCCCACACGCTGCCCCCATCCATTCCTTCTCTCCACCACCTTCTCCTGCCATTCATTGTTGCTCTCTTTCTCCACCCTCTACCCCGTCCATTCTCACCCCAACCTTTGCCCCGTCCATTCTGTCCCCACCCACTGCCGCCCGTCCATTCTCTCCCCACCCACTGCTCCCCGTCCATTCTCTCCCCACCCATTGACCCCATTCATTCTCTCCCCACCTACTGCCCCATCCATTCTCTCCCCGCCCACTGCCCCGTGTCCATTCTGTCCTGATCCACTGCTCCCCGTCCAATCTCTCCCCATCCACTGCCCCATGAATTATCTCCCCACCACAGACCCCCGTCCATTCTCTCCCCACCCACTGCCCCGTCCATTCTCTCTCCCCACACTCTGGAACCAATTTCTTTCACTTCACACTTTGCAACTCTGCATTCTCTCTCTCCTCCCCAATCCTCTTCACCAAATTCTCTCTCTCTGCTCCCACCCTGTGTACCCCCATGCATTCTCTACCACCAATGCTCTGCTCTTCTACCTATTTTCTCTCTTTCTCTTCCCCAGTCTCTGCGCCCCCCCCCCGTTCAATCTCACTCTGAGTACCCTCCCCCGTCCTTTCTCGTGCCTCGAGCCCTCTTTGATCTCTGTATCAAAACCTTCTAATGATAGAGAGAGAATGGATGGTGATGGCGACCTGGGGTGTGGGTGGGGAAGGGAAGCGTGAGAAATGGCTGACCTTTAACATTGAGAATAGCTAAAATGATGTATTCAGAAACATCAGTAATGTCTGAAAGCACATTCAAATGTTTAAAAAAAAGCTGCAGACATCTTTCTGAAACTTGCATTGAAATCTGCGCAGTTAGGCCACAATTGAGGACAGCCGGTAAACTTGGAATGGCCTATTCCTAGTCTTGTGAATTGGTTCAGAATATGTAGAAATACAGTCATAGACTTGCAGAGATCAGAAACAAACCTTTCGGTCCACGCCGACATTTCCTACATTACCCTCGTGATCCATTTGCCAGCATTTGGCCCATATCTCTCTCAGCCCTTCCTATTCATACCTCCATCCAGATGCCTTTTAAATGTTGTAATTCTACCAGCCTCGACCACTGCCTCTGGTAGCTTATTCCAAACGCATGCCACGCTCTGTGTGAAAAAGGTCCCCCGTTCAGTCCCTTTTAAACCTTTTTCCTCTCAGCCTAAACACCTCTAGTTTTGGACACCCTCTACTCTGGGGAATAGATATACAAAAGTTGAGCTGCCAGACAAAATCATAGAGTCACAGAGATGTCCAGCATGGAAACAGACCCTTTAGTCTAACTCATCCATTCGACCAGATATCACAACCCAATCTAGTCCCACCTACCAGCACCCAAATATATCCTTCCAAACCCTTCCTATTCATAGAGCCATCCAAAAGCCTCTTAAATGTGGCAATTGTACCAGCCTCCACCGTTTCCTCTGGCAGCTCATTCCATACACGTACCACCCTCTGCGTGATTCAGTTGCTCCTTCGGTCTCATTTCTATCTTTCCCCTCTCACCCTAAACCTATGCCCTCTCGTTCTGGACTCCCCGAACCCAGAGAAAAACCTTTGCCTATTTATTCTATCCATGCCCCTCATAATTTTGTAAACCTCTATAAGGTCACCCCTCAGTCTCTGATGCGCCAGGGAAAACAGCCCCAGCCTGTTCAGCCTCTCCCTCTCGCTCAGATCCCCCAACCCTCAACATCCTTGTAAATCTTTTCTGAACCCTTTCAAGTTTCACGACATCTTTCCAATTGGAAGGAGACCAGAATTGCACGCAATATTCCAACAGCGGCCTAACCAATGTCCTGTACAGCCGCAACATGACCGCCCAAATGCTGTACTCAATACACTGACCAATAAAGGAAAGCATACCAAACGCCTTCTTCACTATCCTATCTACCTGCGACTCCAATGTTCAGGAGCTATGAACCTGCACTCCAAGGTCTCTTTGTTCAGCAACACTCCCTAGGACCTTACGATTAATTGTATAAGTCCTGCTAAGATTTGCTTTCCCAAAATGCAGCACCTCACATTTATCTGAATTAAACTCCATCTGCCACTTCTCAGCTCCTTGGCCCATCTGCTCCAGATCCTGTTGCAATCTGAGGTAACCCTCTTTGCTGTCCACGACACCTCCAATTTTGGTGTCATCTGAAAACTTACTAACAGTCCCTTTTATGGTCGCATCCAAATCATTTACGTAAATGACAAAAGGTAGAGGGCCTAGCACTGATCCTTGTGGCACTCCACTGGTCACAGGCCTCCAGCCGGAAAAACTGCCCTCCACCACCACCCTCTGCCTTCTACCTTTGAGCCAGTTCTGTATCCAAATGGCTAGTTCTCCCTGAGATCTAACCTTGCTAATCAATCTCCCATGGGGAACCTTGTCGAACGCCTTACTGAAGTCCATATAGATCACATCTACTGCTCTGCCCTCATCAATCTTCTTTGTTACTTCTTCAAAAAACTCAATCAAGTTTCTGAGACATGAATTCCAATGCACAAAGCCATGTTGACTATCCCGAATCAGTCCTTGCCTTTCCAAATACATGTACATCCTGCCCCTCAGGATTCCCTCCAACAACTTGGCCACCACCGTGGTCAGGCTCACCGGTCTATGGTTCCCTGTACTGTCTTTACTGCCCTTCTTAAACAGTGGCACCACATTTGCCAACCTCCAGTCTTCCGGCACCTCACCTGTGACTATTGATGATACAAATAACACAGCAAGAGGCCCAGCAATCACTTCTCTAGCTTCCCACAGAGTTCTTGGTTACACCTGATCAGGTCCTGGGGATTTATTCATCTTTAACCGTTTCAAGACATCCAGCACTTCTTCCTCTGTAATCTGAACTTTTTGCAAGGTGTCACCATCTATTTCCCTTCAGTCTATATCTTCCATATCCTTGTCCACAGTAAATACTGATGCAAAGTATTCATTTAGTATGTCCCCCATTTTCTGTGGCTCCACACAAAGACCGCCTTTCTGATCTTTGACGGGCCCTATTCTCTGAGTAGAAAGTGAGGACTGCAAATACTGGAGATCAGAGCTGACATTGTGTTGCTGGAAAGGCGCAGCAGGTCAGGAAGCATCCAAGGAACAGGAGAATCGACGTTTCGGGCATAAGCCCTTCTTCAGGATGCATAGTTGGGCCACAACCAAGGACAGGCTGTAAGAGTGAATGAGTGAATAAAAGACAAGTCCCACCTCGCCCATGAGGAGAAAGTGAGAAATGCAGATGCCGGAGATCAGAGTCGAGAGTGTTGTGTTGAAAAAGCACAGCAGGTCAGGCAGCATCCAAGGAGCAGGGGAGTCAACGTTTCAGACATCAGCCCTTCACCTTGCCCTCTCTAGTGTGTGTTGTGAAACTGCTTAACTGCTTAATCATTTCTAGTGGCCGAGCAGAGGCTAATAACAAGTTTGGAACACACGAGAATGACCTCAGCTGAAACCTTGGATTCATGTCTCACTACAGGAGAACCAGCTCCACAATACACACAAACCCTGTCTCTCTCTCTGAATCTGTCTCTCTCTCTCTCTCTCTTCTCTCTCATACACACACACACACACACACACACACACACACACAAGTCCTCACACGGTCGTGCAGACCCTCTCTGATAGACAGGGGTCTCTCTCAGACACACATGGATACACCCCTCACACTCTCATCCATGCACACACCTTCTCACACAATTATACACCATTACACGCACACTTTACCCAGCATGCACACACACACAGACACACTCAGACGCTCTGTCTCATGAATGCACTCACACATAGAAGTCTTTGGGGTGAATTGCATTTGCAGGATTGTATGTTTGGAAATAGAAAAAGTCTGACTCAAGACTGTGATACAGAACGACTCTAAACTCACAGCTTTCATGCGTTATCTGAACTCAGGTGTCACCTCCCTTTATAAAACATTAAGTTACCTGGAGAATATTACGAAAAAGAAGTTCTGGGATTTACAGATTAATGAACCGAAATCTGGCACCTATTTTAAAAGATGAAAGACTTAACAGGTTTCTTCAATGTATCAGTGGGTGTGGACCCACTGGTGGGTCAGCAGTGCAGCTGACTGAGTGAACCCCTCCCGTACATGGGGCACGTGAATGGCTTCTCTCACTTGTGGACCCACTCGTGCGTCTCCAGTTGGCTGAACCGAATGAAGCCCTTCCTGCACACCGAGCAGGTGAATGGCCTCTCCCCGCTGTGATTACGTCTGTGGGTTTCCAACACGGATGGGGAAGGGAATCCTTTCCCTCAGTCCCCACATTTCCACAGTTTCCCATTGGGGGAGCTTTCCTTGTGTTGGTCTGGGTTTGAAATTACAATCAGAACGGGGACATAGTCTATCCCCACTGTCAGGGATGAGACTTTGATACCCCCAAGCTGAGTAAATGGTGTAAAGCACTTTTCACAGTCAGCGCACTGAATCTCCCTCACTCGGTGTCTCAGTATTCTTCCTGCCGCACCAGTGTCCAAAATCTCTCAAGCAAACAAAAGCAACCATGTCTTCTTGATTGGAATGGCTGCTGATATTCAAGTCCCAATGAATCAAGCGGCTCTGTCAGAAGTTGATGTATCATTTGTTTTCAGATTTCATTCGGCACGTCTTCCTGCAAAAAAAAGTCACAAAATAAGTGGTCATTGTCAGTATACTTAAACGAACATAACATAGGTGACAGTTCCTGTAGTTTGCTAGATGCCTGCTGATCACATAATACCCAGCACACAGAAACCTGAAATCCCTCATGCAGCCAGATAGGCTTAGGTGTGTTTAGAGGAAAACTTCATTCAAATATAATCTAATCTTAAACTAAATACGTGTACATATATATATATCAATATGCCAATCGTGACAATGCGGATCAGTTCCAAGCGAAACTACACATTTAATTGTGAACATGAGGAAAAAAGCAATCATTTTCCAGGGTGCAAACTGCATACGTGCTAAACTGAGGGAATACACAAGGAAAAGACCTAAAAGAGAGATAGAAACTACTTGAGCACCTTTGCAGAATCTGCTCCCTCTCTGGATTCTCTCCAGTTGCTTCAAGTAAACCTCCCTGAGGGTCAGGCAGCCCTGCATCGGGAAGCACTGGGATGGTCAACTACGACCAGTTTACATGGAGAACACATCTCCACATTAAACAGTCTCGAGGCAAATTTCCCTTCCTTCCACAAAGTTCAAGACCCCTCAAAGCGAAATTCCCCAGGTAAGTTTGGAAGAATTTCTTCCAGGTGTTCACTAATCATTTCTATGAGCACTTTGTTAAAGTTTGAATATAGCGAGTTTTGAAAATTAGTGATTCTGAGCGAAATCACAGTTCGAAAAACAGAATGTGGGTATTTAGACTGAGTTTATTTTTGCACATCGACGATATGTCTGCACAACAGCATATGACACGACGGCAGTGAAGATCTTCTGACCTCATTCTCAAACGTGCCAGATGAAAAGCTGAATACTTCTGTGGAAAAACTGCCGAGCAATGCAAGAGAATGGCACAACGCGTGCGTGTTGGAACCAGAACCCAAAGGAGAGACCATTCTCTCCTATTCATTCAACGTCGTCTTTAGCAGCTTTCCCGTATAATGGCGCTCTGTTCTGCACCTTGCCTCCGCTTCCCAAAAAAGCTTCGACATAAATGTTTCACATGATATACTGGCCCAATGTGCACAGTTGAGGTGACAACCTCTGAGTGGTCTCCTGTTCTCTGTATCCTATGTTGGGGTGGGCAATGCTTGTCACTGGCTATTCTGGTGTAAGAGAAAAGTTTCGAAACAGTGGAGGGAGTCCGATTCCTGGTGACGGGACAAACAGCAGCAGGGAGACAGAATGAGAAGCAGCTGTTCTGGAAACTCTTTGTAACTTGCAATTCTTAGAACAATGTCAAATGTATTTGACACTAAGCAAGTCTCAGCTGGCTCAAGCGGTGTGTGGTGGATGAGGAATGAATCGCTGTTTGGCTTGTTGGTCTAGGGGCATGATCCCAGGTAGAGTCTTTAACAGTGCAGACTAGTGTGCGGTCCTGGATTCACATCCCAGACGAGGCTGCGTCGCTTAACTTGATTTGTGCAAAAATGCCCCATTAATTTTCTCAAAAAGCACCTTCGTGAAACGAGGTTGGGCTGCTAGGAATACGAATGAGGCAGAAAACAGGGAAGTGAAATGGTTGGAGATCGTGTTGAACAGGTTGACGTGAGTGGTGCGGTGTTTGCGGAATGTCAGCAATAAAGGTAAATTGAAATATTGGGCCAGCTCTCCTCGGAGAACCGAAGTTTTCCAAGTCAGTAGGGGCCGAGAAACAGGAAATAATGCTGTGACAATGCTCCCATGCCTGAAAGGATCTATCGTGATTCGGCAGAGCATTAAAGTCACGAGGACGAGCGAATGCAGTAGACTAGGTTGGAGAAAATGTGCAGGTAAAGTGCTGCTTCACCTGGAAGGATATTCAGGAGGGAGCAGGTAAATTGTGCTTCTGAGTGAAATCACGGTTCGTAAAAACAGAATGTGGCAATTTAGACAGAGTTAATATTTGTTCGTCGGCGATATGTCTGCCGGTGCGCGATGGGAGCATAACCCAGAATGGAAACCATCTTCCCTATTCACTCAATGTCGAGTTTAGCAGCTTTCCCGTATAACGGCGCACTGTTGTGAACCTCGCCTTCTCATCTGCTTCCCAAAAAACTTCGACGTAAATATTTCACATTGATACACAGGCCCAGTATGCAGAGTTGAGATGACACACTCGTGGAGGTCTGCGGGGTCTTCTCCTGTTCTCTGTACCCTATGTTGAGGAGGGCAATACTTGTCACTGGTCACTCCGGTGTCAGAGAAAAGTTTAGACAGAAAACGGGTTAATCTTCTGCCAGTAGAGAGGGCCCGGTTCCTGGGGACAGGCAAACGGCAGCAGAGAGACAGAATGAGAAGCAGCTGTTCATACAGTCATAGAGATGTACAGCATGGAAACAGACCCTTCGGTCCAACCTGTCCATGCCGACCAGATATCCCAGCCCAATTTAGTCCCACCTGCCAGCACCCGGCCCATATACCTCCAAACCCTTCCTATTCATATATCCATCCAAACGCTTCTGAAATGTTGCAATTGTACCAGTCTCCGCCACTTTCTCTGGCAGCTCATTCCATACACGCACCACCCTCTGCGTGAAAAAGTTGCCCCTTAGATCTCTTTTATATCTTTCTCCTCTCACCCTAAACCTCTGCCCTCTAGTTCTTGACTCCCCGACCCCAGGGAAAAGACTTTGCCTATTTATCCTATCCATGCCCATCATAATTTTGTAAAGCTCCATAAAGTCACCTTTCAACCTCCGACGTTCCAGAGAAAACAGCCCCAGTCTGTTCAATGTAAACTGGACTTTCCTCTGAGCAAGACTCAGCTGGTTCAAGAGGTAGAGCGGGGGCAGGGGCGCCCGTGTGGCGAGCCGTGTGGCTCATTGGTGTCGGGGTGTAATTCTCGCTTTGGGTCTTCATTAACGCAGGCGTTCGAGAGATCCCGGGTTAGGAGCCCGGGTTTCATGACTTGTGCGAAAGTGCCTATTTAATTTCCTCAAAAAGCGCCTTCGTAAAACGAGGTTGGGCTTCCTGGAGGACCAATGGGACAGAAAGCAGCGAAGTGAAATGATTGGAGATAGCGTTGAATAAGTTGACGTGAGTGGTACCATGTTTGAGGGATGTCAGCGATGAGGATCGATTGGAAATTTGGGACAGCTCTCTTCAGAGTACAGAAGTTTGAAATCTGGCCCGATTGAAGCTTTTCAAGTCATGCGAAGTCTAGACAGAGAAAGTAATGTCGTCAAAATGTTCCCACGCCTGAAAGGATCGGCAACGATTCGGCAGAGTTTAAAAGTCACAAGGAAAAGAGCCAGAAGTGACATGAGGAAGAATGCTTTCGTACAGGGAGTGGTTGAGGTCAGTAAATCCCGAACTGACATTAGACGCAAACGGCAACATTTGACACAACCAATATACGGAGTCAACGGACTCCTTTCGTGATTTGAAACATAAGGAGTCGACGTAATGGAGCCAATCGCGATTGCGCCTCAAGTTCACACAGGCCATGGCTTCGAAGCTGTGCGCTTTTAATGGGGTCAGGAAAATGTTCCCCAAACGGAAATCTTCTCCACAAAGGGGGTTCGAATTGAATTAATGTCTAACGTAAGGGACTGCGGATGCTGAGAAGCCGAGACCAAAAGAGAAACTCGGCAGGTTTGACAGTACCTGTCGGAGAAAAAAAATTCTGAAATGTTGTCTCTGATTCTCTTTCCACAGACGTTGCCTGACCTTTTCAGTTCCTCCTGCAATTTCTCGTTTTGTTTTTTACTGAAAGTTCATTTCATCTTTTGGGACGAAACAACTAGAGATGCCACATGCAGATATATAACCCTTTCGAATCATTGTGACGTGATTGGATTCAAACAAACTCTGCGATGATTCACTCTTTCTCAGCTCCACAGGCAGACAGACCTGGGAAATAAAGCTGTCAGTGTGGTTCTGTATTCGTGGGCCGAGTGGTTGATGCGATGTACATGAAATCCATTGCGGTTTCCCCACGCAGGTGTGAACCCTGCCGAGTAGAAAATGAGAAATGTCGTCGTAAAGAAAGGGAGCTTGCTCCCCGGCTTCTTCTTTCAGATTCAAATCAGTGGAGGGTCAAAAATATTTCACTCACATTGGGACGGGTGGGAATCTGCAACCCACTGCCTGTTCGGGTGGAACAAGCAGATACCCGCAGAGCTTCTTTTGAGGCAATGAGCAAAGTGTTTGGAAATGAGACTAAAAGAGTGAGACGCTTGAAATCGTCATCGAAATGAAGCAGGCACCTGTGGACAAAGGCATTTCCTTTGCCAGTGAAAGATACTGCTTCACAAAGTTGGGCCTGTGGAAGGGAATCAGTGACGGTGATTATCTTTGGTTGTTCACCTTGTGAATGTTCCCATTGCTGCGCATGTCCGTCTTGGCGTCAGAACTCTGCAGCATGGTGGCGTGAGATCCGCACAGGGCCGGGGCGCAATGGATGATGCATCTGACTCCACCTACCGGTTTGAAATGCAGCTCACAGCTTCTTCACACACCCCAATTATTCTTTCTCATTGTCCTGAAGCCGGCATACGGTTTGAATTCCCGACCTGCGGGAATGAGAATCCTTACACTGTCTCGCGTCAGTAAATGTCCCTGAGAACATCGAAGTCAACTCACAGCGCAGTCATATGAGGGGAAGCTGAAATAGCCCCACACGCTGCTCACGGGCACATTTTATTCTCCCCAACTCAACGCCTCAACCACTGCGGCTCCTGGGAGTGGAAAAGAAACAATCACCAAAACCCAGTCTAAGCTCTGTGAATCTTCAGAAAATCAGCAAACGTTCATCCCTTCGGATTTTCTATCCTGGGCTGACAGGGATGGGTTTTGTCACTCTTTTGTAGGACATTGCAAGTGGATGTTTTGCAGAAAAGCACCACAATGCCATCTGATTAATCAGCACCTAGATGTTTTCGGTCTTTGAATGTAAGTGTTGTGCTGCAGAACTTTGTTGTTGCCAGTTTCTAATACTTATCTTCCCAGTTCCCTGTATCACTTGTCGAAAATGTTTAATTTGTGTCTTGTAATCCTTTCACTGTCTGCTAATGAGGATAGCGTTTCCGTGTTTTACCTAAATTATCTTGACCTTGCATACCTCAAGCCTCAAGCTAATTTCACGAGAAACCTTGTCCTGTTCAAAAGCCAACTGTGAATGATGGCTCTGTTCCTTGTCACGTGTCCAATTTCAGATCGATGTTGTTAATTGTCCCTTCTACTCCTTCAGATCCAGGTTTCGCTCACAGGGCTAGAACAGAACTGTCACCAAATACATTTACCAATCTACGTTCATCCTATCGATTGTATTAACATCACCAACACTTCTCATCAAAATAACTCGAGAGACTTTCATCATAATTTTCTGTGAACAGTTCTACATTAGCTTTGCTGAATGAACCCCATATTTCTTGAAGTGGCTCCTTATTTTCGGCCCTGATTATTAATCTCTCTACGCATGGGAATGGATCCTTCCCAGCCACTCTATCTCTCATCAATGTGTTTAGTTCAATGCGATCTCCCATCAGCCTCCTCTGTCCTGATCAAATCCAGGGGAACAGGAAACGTTGGGGCTATGGTGCGGACAGGACAAGCCCAATACTCACCTTTCCTGTTAGAACTATTCCATGAGAAAGTTTAGACCTCAACTTTGGGCGTGTAGTTGTGGCCGAACACTTAAGGTGTTGGTGTAAAGATCCATTGGGGCTCCCCCGCCCAGGGTGGTAACCTGCTGACTATGCTTTCTTCACTGGCGATTTTAAATGACTTCCTGTTGGTTGCATTATCGCTCAAACTTCACAAAACCCGTCTCAATAAAGTCCCGTTTTCTCATGTCTGGGAATTGATTGCCATGCAGGAAACTCGGGTTCTGAACAAACAACGTACCAGACTCACAACGTCAGCTCTGTTTCCCTTTCCACAGATGCTGCTCGACCTGTTGGCTTTCTGTAGTATTCTCCGTGTTTATTAGGCACAAGTGCTGCTTTTCATTCAAGAACTTCAATCCCTGTCCTCTGGTAACTGACTCTGGTCAGTGGCAATTGGTTCTTCTGATCATTAATCTGCCCATTCCCACCGCTTCTTCTCCCATCAGTACCAACAGCCCCAGGAAATCTCCAGTTATCCTTGTTTGCTCCAAAGCGAACATTCTCAACCTTGGGAATGTCTCCCCAAAATGGAAATTCCTCATCCCTGGACATGAGGCAAGGCGTACAATTGGGAAGAGATTTTGCCAAATATTGTCATTTAGGAAATGGAAAAATGTTCAAATGTTCATGAAGCAAAACAGAAATCCCAGTCTCCAGCTTTGTGAACCTTTAGAAACACTTTGGGAAGCGGATTTGGACTAGAATGAAAGATGACCTGTCCGACAGTCCAGACACCGTCCCCTTGTTGAAGAGGCCAGGAGGTTGATTCTGATGTTCTCGGCACACGAACTGATCTGAGACATCGAAAGAATTGTCGTTCCTGCACATCAGGAATTCAAACCCCTTCTTGCCTCCGAGCCAATGAGAGAACTCGGGAACAGGCAAAACACTGAAAGGCTCGAAGGGCGACGGCCCCGGAGTACGAAAGCTAGTTCCTCGTGACATGAATGTGTCTCCAGACAGCCCCCGGTATCTCCAGAATACATCTCCCAGGCTTGATTATGGAAAAGTTAAACTGAGAGACGACAATTGTAATTCTAGGCGGGGAGGCTGAATTATAAAATCACTAAGCGATGGCGCCACTAACGTTTGCGCCTGTCTCTGTGGCGCAATTGGTCGGCGCGTTCGGCTGTTAACCAAAAGGTTGGTGGTTCGAGCCCACCCAGGGGCGGGGCGTTCGCTGCTCTCCTTAGGCTTCGACGCTGTGCGCTTTGGATGGGGTCAGGAAAATGTTCCCCAAACGGAAATCTTCTCCGCAGAGGGGTTGCGAATTGACTTAATGTCTAACCTGAGGGACTGCGTATGCTGAAAAGACGAGACCCAAAGAGAAACTCTAGAGGTTTTACAGTACCTGTCGGAGCAAACAAAATTCTGGAATGTTGCCTCTGATTCTCTTTCCACAGATGTTGCCTGCCCCGCTGAGTTCCTCCTGCAATTTCTCACTGAAAGTGAACACATCTCCAAACATTTCATTTCTCTGTTTTCTGCCTCATTCGGACTCCAGGCAGCCCACGCTCGTTTCACGAAGATGCTTTTTGAGAAAGTTAATCAGGTAGTTTTGCACAAGTCAAGTTAAAAAAAAAAAGCAGGCTCGTGCGGGATTTGAACCCAGGACCTCTCGCAAATCAGCGCAGTAACAGACCCTAAGCGATAGTCATACGCCTAGAACAACGAGCCAGAAAGCACGCACGCAGGTAATGCCCCAGACCTCTTGAGCGACCTGAGACATGCTCAGTATGAAATACATTTGAGATTCCTCTCAGAATTGCAAGCGGCAAAGACTTTCCCGAACAGCTGCTTCTCATCCAGTCTCCCTGCTGCTATTTCATTCCACTGCATTCGCTGCTCACAGTGTCGTTTCCCCAACGTAGCATGAAGCATAAACTGGGTGACTGCTTCGCAGAACATCCCGCTTCTGCCCGCAGAAACTAAAGGCCCTGACCTTGCGGTTGCCTGCCACTTTAACACATCACCCTGTTCCCTGGCCAACAGCCCTGTCTCAGGCTTGCAGCAGTGTTCTAGCTCCAGATGAAAAAACAACAAATTTCATTTTCCACTTGGAGACCTTACAGCCCTCCGGTCTTCAATATCGAGTTCTATAACTATAGGGCCTGAACTCCCCCATGTCCTTGACCCCTACCACACGAAAGACTCCTGTTCATCACCTCGTCTGCTATGACACACGACACATTGTGAGCCACTAAGAGTCTCCATTAACAGTTATTCGCCCTCTCACGAGGATCGTTATTCACTCCTATGTCCTTCATATTGTTCTTTCTCTGAGCTGGCGGCAAACACAGCAATGAACATTGGAGACTCTGAGCCAACTGAAACTTGCTCAGTGTGAAGTACATTCCACATTGCTGCAAGAATTGCAAGCAGCAAAGCGTTTCCAGAACATCTGTTTGTCATTCTGTCCCCGGGGGGCTGATGTTTGTCTCATCCCCAGGAACTGGACTATCTCCACTGGCGGATAATTAAACCATTTTATTTCTACTTGCACGTTGTTCTGGGGGGAGAGGGGGTGGGGGAAAGTAGGGTTTGGGGAGGGCAAGAGTCCATTCGCTCTTCTGCTCTCTCTCCCTCTTTCTCTCTCTCTCTGAAACTCTTGAGGTGAGAGGTGTCAGTTACATTGATGCGGGGAACATGAACAACTCTCTCCACTGGCATATAATTCAACCATTTTGTTTTGAAACATTTCTCTGACACACGTGCGTCCCGTGACAAGCATTGCCCTCCTCAACATCGAATACAGGGAACAGGAGAAGACCACGCATGTGAAACAGGGAATTCTCATCCATTGTTTCAGGTTGCACAAATAGGAAAATAATGTTTCTGACGGAAGCTTACAATCCTGGTGGCTTTTGTGAGAAATGCCAAGAGGGTTTTGGACATTGTCAGGGTTTGTTCACCAACTGAGGTTTCCAGGGTCTGAGCCACACAACAAGTGACAGGATGGAGAAGGGAATGTGGACTTGGGTTACATACCCATGATAGAGTCATAGAACTCGACAACACAGACACAGACCTTTCAATTCTAACATGTCCATGCCGATCAGATATCCCAAATTGGTCAGGCCGCTTGTGGAATACTGTGTTCAGTTCGGGTCTCCCTGATTTAGGAAGGGTTTTAAACTTAAAACGACTCAGAAAAGATTCACAAGGATCTTGCCAGGGTTGGAGTGTTTGAGTTATGGAGAGAGGCGGAATGGGCTGGGGCTGATTTTCTGGAGTATCAGAGGCTGAAGGGTGACCGAATAGAGGGTTATAAAATCATGAGTGGCATGGGTAGGGTAATGAGACAAGGTCTTTTCCCAGAGTGGGGTGTCCAAAACTGTCCAAGGGCAGAAGTTTCAGGTGAGAGGGAAAAGATTTAAAAGGGGCATAAAGAGGTAACCTTTTCACACAGAGGGTGGTGTGTGCTGCCAGCGGATTTGCTAAACGCTTGTAAAATTACTACACTTAAAAGACGTCTGGATGGGGACATTCATAGGAAGGGTTTAGAGGGATATGGGTCAAATGCTGGCAAATCGGAGTAGATTTGTCCAGGATAGCTGCTGGGCATGAATGTGTTGGACTGAATGTGTTGGACTATTTCCGTGCTGTACATTGTTGTGACTCTCCGTCCAATACTCACTTACTGTCCCCTTCAATAACAGTATAATTGGAAGTATATTGACATATCTAAAACACAATATTACCACAAATAATTATTATCTAATCTTAGAGAACCACGATTAGTGCATTAAATGCTTCAGTAGCACCAGACAGATCTGTGTCCCTTTTTAAGTTCCAATACTGATAAGTGCCATGAGGATCTGAAACCTGGAGAGAGAGAATGTGAAATTCCTACCCTTGGATTCACAGCCTCGGCCTCCAGTTGCTACAAGTGAACAGTGGTTTTTCGCCACCCCCACCCCACCCCCCGCCACCTTTCTTACTCTCCCAGGATGAGGAATGGGAAAAGAGAAACGTTGTTTTTCTCCCCGATGTCGCGCAGAGGTACAGAGTTTCACTCTGAAACTGATAGGGCTGCTTCTGCGTTGTGACGTACAGAATCATGGCAGAGAATTCTTGGAGGAGCCAATCGGAGCCGCAGTCTTGAGAGTGTGGTGCTGATAAAGCACAGCAGGTCATGCAGCATCCGAGGAGCAGGAGAATTGGCGTTTCAGGAATGAGGCTTGTGAGCCAAGGGGGTGGAGAAATAAATGAGAGGGGTGTAGAGATGGGGGTGGGTGGGGGAAGGTGGCTGAGAGTGTGACAGGTAGTGAAGGTGTGGTAATGGCGATAGGTCAGAGAGGAGTTTGGAGCGGATAAGTGGGAAGGAAGATGGACAGGTCATGAGGGCGGTGCTGAGTTAGAAGGTTGGGTCTGGGATAAAGTGGGGGGAGGGCAAATGAAGAAACTGGTGAAATCCACACCAATCCCGTCTGGTTGGAGGGTCCCAAGGTGGAAGATGAGGCGTTCTTCCTCCAGGCGTCGGGTGGTTAGGTTTTGACGATTGAGGAGTCCCAGGACCTGCATGTCCTTGGCGAAATGGGAGGAGTTAAAGCATTCAGGCACTGGGCAGTGGCGTTGCTTTGTGCATCTGTCCTGAATATGTTCTCTGAAGTGTTCTGCAAGTAGTTGCCCTGTCTCCCCAAGGTAGTGGAGACCGCATCAGCAGCAATGGAGACAGTAAATGATGTGTGGGGAAGTGCAGGTGAATCTATGATGGACGTAGAAGGCTCCTTTAGGGCATTGGACAGAGGTAAGAGGGGAGCTGTGGGCGCAGGTTTTCCAATTCTTGCAGTGGTGAGGGAAGGTGCCAAGATTGGAGAGTGGGTTGGGTTGGGGAGCAGATAAGATGCGCTTGGAGGCCATCATCGACCATATTGGAGTGGAAATTGTGGTCTTTGAAGAAAGAGGCCATCTGGTGTGTTCTGTGGTGGAACTGGTCCTCCTGGGAGCAGATGTGGTGGAGGCGGAAGAATTGGGAATCAGGGATAGCGTTTTTACACGAGGCAGGATGGGGGAAGCTGTAGTCCAGGACGCTGTGGAAGTCGGTGGGTTTGCAGAAGATGTCCGTGTTGCATCTGTCACTGTTAGAGGGAGAGGTCCAGGAAAGGGAGGGAAGTGTCTGAAATGGTCTAGGTGGACTTAAAGTCAAGGTGTAATGTGTTGGTGAAATTGATGAAGTGTCCAACCTCCACGTGGGAGCACAAGGTGGCACCGATACAGCCATCAATGGAACGGAGGAAAAGGTGGGGAATGGTCCCAGTGTAGCTGCGGAAGACTGACTTTTCTATGTACCTAATGAAGAGATAGGCATAGCTGGTGCCTACTCCTATGCCCATGGCTACCCCTTTGGTCTGGCAGAAGTGGGAGGATTCAAAGGAGAAATTATTGAGGGTGAGAACCAGTTCAGCCAAATGAATCAGTGCGTCATTGGAGGGGTACCATTGGGGACCCCAGGAGAGGAAGAAATTTGAAGGCCTTGGAGCCGCAGTGCCAGCCAGTGATGTCCATGTGTTTTAAACTGCCTGTCTCGCATTGGTCAACTGCCCTCGCATGTGCCTGGAGATTGACCAATTGGAATTCCTGGAGGACCGCAAGGCTGTTAGGTCTTCCTGTCAATCAGAACCCCCTATGTCTGATTGCAGAAGTTGGACCATGAGTTCCTGAAGCTGTTGCGCCTCTCTCTCTGAACGAAGATTGAGCTTCACCCCAGACTGCAACTTCCTTCCTCTATATGATATCTGTGAGTACCACACACTCTTTTCTCACCCTCTCCTTTTCCATTTATTTTCTCATTCTGAGGTTAACTTGTTGACTTTGCAGGAGATGAAAGTGGGGTAGAGTTTATAGGATGAGTGGGCTTGTTCCAGCTGCTCATGGTATTGGTGAGACCACAGCTCAAATATATTCTGTGAATTTCTGGGTCATTTCCTTAATGAGGGATGTACTTGTATTGGAAGCAGTTCAGAGAAGGTTCACTCGACTGATTCCTGTCATGAAGAGGATTGTCTTATGAGGAGAGGTTGAGCAGATTGGGTAAGCAGTCACTGGCTTTGAGAAAAATGAGGGGTGACGTCATTTTAAACCAATAAAACTCTGAGGGTTCTCATCAACACAGGTTCTGATAAAATCCTTCCCAGTCAGAAAGTCTAGAGCTCACTTACACAGATTACAAATCAGGGCCCTCCCAATATCAGGCAGAAATGATGAATTTATTCTCTCGTTAATTTGTGTAATGCTTCCCCTCAGAGAATAATGGATTCTGGCCCATGGAATGTCTTCAAGGCTGAATTGAACATAATTGTGAGTGACAGGTATGTGAAAGGTTATAGACAGCAGGCAGGAAATGGAGTTAAGGCCACAGCAGCACAGACATGATCTTGTGGAATGGCAGAACAAGCCCCATGAGCTGAATGGCCCACTCCTGGCCCAGTCTCTTACAGCCTGTGTCCAGGACGGGAGAAGGCGAGCATAGATCTGTCAGTCAACATTTGTCAGCATTTTAAGGAGAACGGGAATGAGGGTGATAATAGCTACAGCAGACTAAGAATGGAGGGAGACTGTAGCATTAAGATTCACATTTTTGAGGGAAGGAGAAACGAAAGAATGTTTCACAGAAACCAGAATTGTTTGTTTTGAATTTCTATACTGTCTAGACAGCAATGTCTTCTGTAATCTCCTTTTACAGGATACGAGAAAGGGAGGATTTACAGCCAGAAATCTCAAAACAAGATCTGATAGAGACAATCAATTCATTGACACGGGAATATCATCGGCTTTTGAATCTAGTAGAATTTTAAAATTTCTCTCCTGTCCTGTCTGCTTCACAAGGTTTCAAACATCAGTGAGACTGAGGTATGCATACCTGAGTGAGAGTGTTCCAATGAACTGACTGTGGGAAGAGCTTTAAGCGGGTACACAGCCTGAAATAGGAACACCCCATTCTCAGCAGTAATAGATGGAACACATTCCGTACATGAGTGGTCTTTCAACCGATTGTCAAAGCTGGAGAGAGACAAGGATTCCCACATCATGGTGAAATCGTGGGAGCAAAGCAATATCTTCGCCCTTTCCATTCCTCATCCTGGGAGGGAGAGAGAGAGAGGGAGGAAACACTATTCAGTTGTAGCAACTGAAGTGAATCCAGGGAGGGAGCAGACTCTGCAAAGGTGTCAGATGCTCTCTGTTCTTCTTAACGGTATATTAATTTTTTTCCCCTCAGTCTGATACGTTTATTTAAATACAATTTGCATTGTGGAAAAAGACCACTTCTTTCCTCGTGTTCAGAATTAAAAGGGTAGTTACTCATGGGATGGAGCAGAATCTAAGGGATTGGCACGTTGATATAAAATGTAGACATATGTTGCTTCATATGGTGTATATCTGATATTATTCGCTGTTATAAAAGCTTTGTGGCTATTATTTTTCACATTCTAATCTAGCACAGAAGTTATATTCTGTATTTCTTGTCATCTTTTTTATTGAATAGGACAGCAGAAAGTCATTCAGCAACTTTACTGGTTTGTTTTTCTCAAGTAGCCTTGATATTTCATTTTCATTGTCCTTGATTCAGCTCCATTTCCAGCGCCTTTGTAGGCAGCTTGTTCCAGGTTATTGTCACCGAAATGAAGATTTCCTCCATACACACTTAAGGCTATCTGGCTGCATGAGGGTTTTCGGGTTTCTGTGTCCTGGATAAGATGTGATCAGGCATCTGACAAACTACAGAAATTGTCACCTATGTTATGTTCATTTAACAGTACTGTCTGTGATCACGTATTTTGTGAATTTATTTTTGCAGGAAGACATATAGAAAGAAATCTGAAAGTAAATGATACATCAACTTCTGACAGAGCCACTTGATTCATTGGGACTTGAATATCAGTAACCATTCAAATCGAGAAGAAACGTTTGCTTTTGTCTGCTTGAGCGATTTTGGACACTTTAGCAGGAAGAATACGGAGATACCCGAGTGAGGGAGATTCAGTGCACTGTCTGTGAAAGGTGCTTGAAACTAGTTACTCAGTTTGGGAAATCAGTCTCACTCCTCACGGTGGAGAGAGACTGTGTACCCATTCTGTTGATAATTTCAAACCCAGAGCGACACAAGGAAAGCTCTCCCCATGGGGAAACTGTGGAAATGTGGGGACTGTGGGAAAGGGTTCCCTTCACCGTCAGTGCTGGAGACTCATAGAAGCATTCACATGGGGAGAGGCCATTCTCCTGCTCTGTGTGTGGGAAGGGATTCAGTTGGTTGTGCAACCAGCTGATGCACTGGCATGTTCACATCGGGGAGAAGCCATTCACTTGCTCCAAGTACACGAATACATTCGTCAATTCTCCTGGCCTGCTGAAATATTCTTGGGTCCGCACTGGGGAGAGGCTGTTCACCTACTGTCACTGCAGGAAGGGGTTCATGAGTTCATCCACCCTGTAGACATACCAGTGGGTCCACACTGGGAGAGGCTGTTCTCCTGCCCTGAGTGCAGGAAGGGATTTGGTTGGGTGGACAACTTCCGGAGGCACTAATGAGTTCAAGTGCCATCACGCTGCTTGAAGGAGCAATGGCGAAGTGGTATTGTCAACTGAATTACACATTCAACTCTGTGAACTCCCGCGTTTGAATCTCGCCACGGCAGGTTGGAATGTGGTCAGAAATCTGGAGTTCAGAATCTAATGGTGAAACCATTTTCAAGGAGAAAACATCCTCATCTGAATCACTTATGGCGTTTTTAGGGAAGGAAATTGCTGTTGTGGGAAAGGATTCATTCAGTTTCTTGTGATCAAAAAGGCAGATCACATCGTTAAGTGGCATAGTAAATAATAGGTAAACAGCGGCAAAAACAAAGACACAGGTTCAGGCAAATTATGAGAGTTTGAGAGTCCATTCAGTGTTCTAACAATAGTCGGGTAGAAACTGTTACAAAACTGGCTGGTGCGTGTGTTCAGGCTTCTGTACCTTCTCCCCAATGGTAGAGGTTGTAGACAAACGTTGCCAGAGTGGGATGGATCTTTAAGAATGCTGGCGGCCTTCCCTTGACAGCAAGCCTGGTAGATGGATTCTATAGATGGGAGGTTGGCCTTTGTGATTGTCCGGGCTGAGTTCACCACTCTCTGTATCCGTCTCCAATCTTGAATGGTACAGTTGCCATACTAGGTAGTGATACATCCAAGACAGCTTGTTGTGGATGACCACTCCCAGGAGACAATAGACAATAGATGCAGGAGTAGGCCATTCTGCCCTTCGAGCCTGCACCGCCATTCAATATGATCATGGCTGATCATTCCTAATCAGTATCCTGTTCCAGCCTTATCTCCATACCCCTTGACTCCACTATCTTTAAGAGCTCTATCCAATTCTTTCTTAAATGAATCCAGAGACTGGGCCTCCACTGCCCTCTGGGGCAGAGCATTCCACACAGCCACCACTCTCTGGGTGAAGTAGTTTCTCCTCATCTCTGTCCTAAATGGTCTACCCCGTATTTTTAAGTTGTGTCCTCTGGTTCGGCACTCCCCCATCAACGGAAATATGTTCCCTCCTGCCAGAGTGTCCAGTCCTTTCATAATCCTATACGTTTCAATCAGATCCCCTCTCAGTCTTCTAAACTCAAGGGTATACAAGCCCAGTCGCTTCAGTCTTTCCGTGTAAGGCAATCCTGCCATTCCAGGAATTGACCTCGTGAACCTACGCTGCACTCCCTCAATAGCCAGAATGTCTTTCCTCAAATTTGGAGACCAGAACTGTACACAGTACTCCAGGTGTGGTCTCACCAGGGCCCTGTACAGCTGCAGAAGCACCTCTTTGCTTCTATACTCAATCCCTCTTGTTATGAAGGCCAGCATGCTATTAGCCTTCTTCACGACCTGCTGTACCTGCATGCTTGCCTTCATTGACTGGTGGACAAGAACACCCATATCTCTCTGAACAGCCCCTTTACCTAATTTGAGACCATTGAGGTAGTAATCTGCCTTCCTGTTCTTGCCACCAAAGTGGATAACCAGACATTTATCCACATTAAACTGCATCTGCCATGCATCTGCCCACTCACCTAACTTGTCCAGGTCACCCTGTAATCTCCTAACATCCTCATCACATTTCACCCTACCACCCAGCTTTGTGTCATCAGCAAATTTGCTAATGTTATTGCTGATACCATCTTCTATATCATTTACATATATTATAAAAAGCTGCGGTCCCAGCACGGATCCCTGCGGTACCCCACTGGTCACTGCCTGCCATTTCGAAATGGAGCCGTTAATCACTACCCTTTGTTTCCTATTAGCCAACCAATTCTCTATCCAATCTAGTACTTTGCCCCCAATCCCGTGCGCCCTAATTTTACTCACTAACCTCTTGTGTGGGACTTTATCAAAAGCTTTCTGAAAGTCCAGGTACACTACATCCACTGGATCTCCCTCGTCCATCTTCCGAGTTACATCCTCAAAAAATTCAAGAAGATTAGTCAAGCATGATTTCCCCTTCATAAATCCATGCTGACTCTGTCCTATCCTGTTACTATTATCCAGATGTACCGTAATTTCATCCTTTATAATAGACTCCAGCATCTTTCCCACCACTGAGGTCAGACTAACTGGTCTATAATTTCCTGCTTTCTCCCGCCCACCCTTCTTAAAAAGTGGCATAACATTAGCCGCCCTCCAATCCTCAGGAACCGACCCCGATTCTATTGAACTCTGGAAAATAATCACCAGCGCATCCACGATTTCCCGAGCCACCTCCTTCAGTACCCTGGGATGCAGGCCATCAGGTCCCGGAGACTTATCAACCTTCAGACCTAACAGTCTCTCCAACACCAAATCCTGGCAAATAGAAATTCCCTTAAGTTCAGGTCCTTCAGCCACTGTTACCTCAGGGAGATTGCTTGTGTCTTCCCCAGTGAACACAGATCTGAAGTACCCATTTAATTCCTCTGCCATTTCTTCGTTCCCAGTAATATATTCCCCTGCTTCTGTCTTCAAGGGCCCATTTTTTGTCCTAACCATTTTTTTTGCCTTGGACATACCTAAAAAAGCTTTTACTATCCTCCTTTATATTCTTGGCCAGTTTACCTTCGTACCTCATTTTTTCTCTGCGTATTTCCTTCTTACTAATCCTCTGTTGTTCTTTAAAAGCTTCCCAGTCCTCCGTTTTCCCGCTTATCTTCGCTAAGTTATACTTTTTCTCTTTTAACCTTATATGTTTCTTTACTTCCCTCGTCAGCCACGGCCGCCCATGTCTCCTCCTGGGATCTTTCTTCCTTTTAGGAATGAACTGATCCTTCATCTTCTGCATTATACACAGAAATATCCGCCATTGTTCCTCCACGGTCTTCCCTGTTAAGGTATTGAACCATTGAACTTTGGCCAGTTGCTCCCTCATAGCTCCATATTTCCCTTTATTCAACTGAAATATTGTCACTTCAGATTGTACCCACTCCCTCTCAAATTGCAGATTGAAGCTTATTGTATTATGGTCACTACTTCCCAATGGCTCCTTCACTTCGAGGTCACTGACCAATTCTGGTTCGTTACACAATACCAGATCCAGAATCGCCTTATCCCTGGTCGGCTCCAGCACCAGCTGCTCTAAAGATCCATCTCTGAGGCACTCCACAAAGTCTCTTTCTTGAGGCCCGATACCATCCTGATTCTCCCAGTCTACCTGCATGTTAAAATCCCCCATAACAACTGTAGCTTGACACTCTCCTATCATTGTACCTCAGGATTTGCCTGAACTTGTGTCTTTGTTTTTGCCGCTGTTTACCTATCATTTACGATTCCACTTAACTGTGTGATCTGCCTTTTTGATCGCAAGACAACGCTTTTCACTGTGCCTCAGTACATGTGACAATAAATAAATTCAATTCAGTTCAACTGGTGGATGTAGTCCAGTTAATGTGTATGGGGGCATGAGTAACATCCCGCCAAAAGTCAATAACGAGTTTCTTGGTTTTGCTAACATTGAGATCTAGTTTGTTTTCAGTGTATAATTTTTCCAGGTCTTCCACCTCCCGTCTGCAGTCTCTTTCGTTGCCATCTGAGATTTGACTGACTATGATGGTACCAGTGAACTTGTAAATGGCATTAGTCTTGTATTTGTTGATGCAGTCATGGGTATACAGTGAGTACAGTAGGGGGCTGAGTATGCACCCCTGGAGGGCTCCAGTGTTGAGTGTTAGTGAGGATCAAATGTTGTCCCCAGTCTTCACTGATTGTGGCCCGTGGGTCAGGAAACTGAGGATCCAGTTGCAGAGAGTGGGGCTTAGTCCGAGATCACTAAGTTTCGTAATCAGTCTCGAGGGGATAATAGTGTTAAAGGCTGAACTGTAGTCAAGTAGGATTCTTACGTAGCTGTTCTTAGTGTCAAGAAGTTCAAGGGAGGAGGGAAGGGTAAATGATAATGCATCTGACGTGTATCACAATTTGTCGATAGGCAAATTGGAGTGGGGCAAGAGTAGTGGGAAGGCTGGAGTTGATTAATACCATGACCAGCTTTTCAAAGCAATTCATCACCACCAAAGTTAGGGAAACTGGGCGGTAGTCATTGAGACGTATTGCATGAGTCTTCTGAGGCACAGGGATGATGTTGGCCCTCTTGAAACAGGCAGGGACAATGGCCTGCTGCAGGAAGAGGTTGAAGATATCCGAGAAGACCTCTGCCAGTTGATCTGCACATGCTCTGAGTGCACGGCCTGGTCCGACATCTGACCCATCGCTTTCCTTGGATTGATCTGACCTCTGGATTTTCTCTGGACATTCATTCTACACACAAACCACTCATAAAAAAGGGTGCTTCTGATGTCTTTATAAAATCTTCCTCATCTCACCTTAAAAATTTGCTCCCTAATCTTGAAGTTCACATCTGAGCGAAAGGACATCTCTATTCTTCATGATTTTAGCATCCTCTGTAAGGTCACCTCTCAATATCCTATGCTCCAGTGAAAAAAAAATCCCAGTTTATCCACCTAGATGTAGGTAGATTAATATCCAGTCATGATCTGTTGAATGCTGGTGCAGGCTTGAAAGACCAAATGGCCTACTCCTGCTCCCAAGTTTCTCTCACTGTGTCCAGAACAGCAAGAGCCTATAGCACACAGGAGCCGAAATTAGGCCAATCAGTCCACTGGGTCTGCTCCACCATTCAATCATGGCTGATACGTTTCTCAACCCCATTCTCCAGCTTTCTCCCCTTGATACTCAAGAAATTATATGTTTCAGTCTTAAATATACTCAGTGACATGAGTACCACAGCTTTCTGTGGCAGTAACTTTCATAGATTCGCCACTGTCTGGCTGAAGAAGTTTCTCCTTATCTCTGTTCGAAAAGATCTTCCGTTTACTCGAAAGCTGTGCCCTCGAGTCCTCATCTCTCCTACCAATGGAAACACCTCCCCCAACATGCACTCTATCCAAGCCATTCAGCATTCTTATGTTTCAATTAAATCCCCCTTGAGTGTAGGCCTGTTAATCAGCATGAACCAGACTTTTTAGGATGAGGCAGAGCAGGGATTAGGTTCAGTAAAATGAGAATGAAAGGAGAGTGTGTGAGATGAGATTTTCAGCTTTTAGCGAATAAGGGAGCAAAGAGAGTTTGCTATAAATTATAATCGATCGGACGGGATAACGGACCGAGGATTGGCAGATGGAGTTAATTTAGACAAACGTGAGGTGTTGCATTTTAGAAAAGCAATCCAGGACTCAACCAGTTAATGGGGAATGTTGCTCGTGAGGGTGAGAATAGGTGGACAGGGCAGATGAATGCGTGGCTGAGGAACTGGTGCATGGGAGAATGGATCCAAAAATGTGAATATTGGAATCTCTTCTGGGGCAGAAAAGACCTGTACAAGAAGGATGGATCGCACCCAAATTGGAAAGGGACTAATATATTGCTGGGAGATTTATGAGAGCTGCTCCGGAGGATTTAAACTAGTAAGGTGGGGGTGGGTGGGGGGCAGGGATTGCTAGACCCAGAGAAATAGTGAGGAAAGAGATCAATCTGTGACTGGTCCAGTTGGGAAAGGGATTGAGTCAAACAATCAGAGCAGGAAGTAACAAAGCAGAGAACAAGGTAGGACTGGTAAATTAAACTGCATTTATTTCAATTGCAAGAGGCCGAACAGGGAAGGCAGATGATGGTTAGGAACTTGGGACTGAGATATCATGGCAGTTACAGAAACATAGCTCAAGGATGGACAGGACTGGCAGCTTAATGTTCCAGAACACACATGCTATTGGAAGGATAGAAAGGGGGGCAGGAGAGGAGGGAGAGTGGCTTTTTTAAAATCAGGGATATATTACTGTGCTTAGGGAGGATATTCCTGTGTATACATGCAGGAAGCTTATTTGGGTGGAACTGAGAAATAAGAAAAGGGATGATCACCTTATTGGGATTTTATTACAGACTCCCTAATAGCCAGAGGGAAATTGAGAAAAGAATTGTAAGGAGATTTCAGTTATCTGTAATAATAATAGGGTGGTTATGGTCAGGGATTTTAACTTTCCAAACATAGACAGGGACTGCCACAGTGTTAAGGGTTTAGATGAAGAGGAATTTAAATGTGTACAAGAAAATTGTCTGATTCAGTAAGTGGACGTTCTGACTAGTGAAGGTGTAAAACGTGACCGACTCTTGGGAAATAAGGCAGGACAGGTGACTGAGCTGTCAGTGGAGGAGCACTTTGGGGCCAGTGACCATAATTGCATGAGCAATAAAAGAGTAATGATAAAGTATAGACCAGATCTAAATTGGAGGATGGCTAACTTGGTATTAGGCAAGATCTTTCAAAAGCTAACTGGGAGCAGATGTTTGCAGGTAAAGGGATGGCTAGAAAATGAGAAACCTTCAAAAATAAGAAACTGAGAGTCCAGAGACAGTATATTCCTGTTACAGTGAAACGGGAAAAACTCGATAAAAACAAGGACTGCAGATGCTGGAAACCAGATTCTAGATTAGATGAAGAGCTTTTGCCCAAACCATCGATTTTCCTACTCCTCGGATGCTGCCTGAACTGCTGTGTTTTTCCAGCACCACTCTAATCCAGAACCTAGGGTGAAAGGGGAGGCTGGTAGGTGTAGTGAATGTTGAATGACTCGAGGAATTGAGCTTTTGGTTCAGAAAAAGAAGGAAGCATAAGTCAAGTATAGACAGGTGAGATCGAGTGAATCCTGACAGTACAAAGGCAGTTGGAGTATAATTAAGAGTAAACTCAGGAGGGCAAAAAGGGAACATGAGATAGCTTCGACAAGTAGAGTTAAGGAGAATAAAAGGGTTTTTATAAATACATTAAGGAGAAAAGGGTAACTAGGGACAGAACAGGGCCCCTCGAAGATCAGCAAGACAGCCTATGTGTGGAGCTGCAGGGGTTGGGGTAGATAATAAACAAGTATTTTGCATCGGTGTACTGTAGGGAAGGACATGGAAGAAATTGAATGTGAGGAAACAGATAATGATATCTTGAAAAGTGTAAAAATGTCCATACTACAAAGGAGGTGGTGCTGGATGTCTTGAAATGCATGCAAGTGGATTAATCCCCAGGATCTGATCAGGTGTACCCTAGAGCTCTGTGGGAAGCTAGAGAAGTGATTGTTGGGTCCCTTGCTGAGGTATTTGTACGATTGATAGTCTCAAGCGAGGTGATGAAAGACTGGAGGTTGTCTAACGTGGTACCAATATTTAAGAAAGATTGCAAGGAAAAGCCAGGTAACTATCAACCAGTGAGCCTGACATTGCCGGAGGGCAAGTTGTTGGAGGTAATCCTGAGGGACGGGATTTACATGTATTTGGAAAGGCAAGGACTGATTAGGGATAGTCAGCATCGCTTTGTGCGTGAGAAATCATGTCTCACGAACTTGTTTGAGTTTTTTGAAGAAGTAACAAGAGATTGATGAGGGCAGAGCAGTGAATCGGATTCCTGTGAGTGTGGCGTTGATGATCTGGTGTGTGTTCTCTATTTCTGTGTTTTTAATTATTACAAAGGTAGCTGACCCAGAGTTTGGGTTGAAGTTGTGGTAAGACTGTTTGTTCTAACCTTTGCATTACTGCTTCTGCTATGAGTCCAGAGATCGGTGAGCCCATGGGTGTTCCGTTGATTTGTTCGTATATTTGGTTATTGAATGTGAAGTGTGTTGTGAGACACAAGTCCAGTAGTTTAAGTATGCCGTCTTTGTTGATAGGTTCAACGTCCTATTGTCTGTTATGTCTGTCCAGCAGGTTGGCAATTGTTTCTTTGGCTAGTGTTTTGTCGATGGAGGTGAACAGTATCGTTACATCGAATGAGACCATAGTTTCTTCCTTGTCTATGTGTATATTTCTGATGATGTCCAAGAATTCCTGCGTCGATTGTATAGATTGTCTGGATCCACTGATCAGGTGTTTCAGTTTCCCAACATGAGCAAAACTAATGTAATGTACAAAATCCCATGCAAGGACTGCACAAAACACTACATCGGACAAATAGGAAGACAGCTAACGATCCGTCTACACGAACACCAACTAGCCACGAAACGACACGACCAGCTATCCTTAGTAGCCACACACACAGACGACAAGCAACATGAATTCGACTGGGACAACACGACCATTATAGGGCAAGCCAAACAGAGAACAGCCAGGGAATTCCTAGAGGCATGGCACTCATCCACAGACTCTATCAACAAACACATCGACCTGGACCCAATATACCGGACACTACAGCGGACAGCTCGAACTGACAACCGGAAGCGGCAGAGACAGGCCACTATAAATTCCGGAGGAAACAGCACAGAAGCGCTTCACAGGAGGCTCCCAAGCACTGAGGATGTCACCTAGACAGGGGACGGAACGTTTGCAAGACAAATTCCCAGCTCGACGAACAGAACCACAACAACGGGCTAAGGAATGACAGATGGAGTTTAATTTGGATAAATGTGAGGTACTGCATTTTGGAAAAGCAAACCCGGTAAGGTCCAAGGGAGTATTGCTGATCAAAGAGACCTTGGAGTGCAGGTTCAAAGCACCTTGACAGTAGAGTCGCAGGTAGATACAACATTGAGGACTGCATTTGGTATGCCTTCCATTATCGGTCAGAGCATTGGGTAGTAAAGTTGAGAGGTCACGTTGCAGCTGTATAGAGCACCTGGTTAGGCCACTTTCGGAATATTGTGTGCAATTCTGGTCTCCTTCCTAACAGGAGGATGCTGTGAAACTTGAAAGGGTTCAGAAAAGATTTACAAGAATGTTGCCGGGTTTGGAAGATTTTAGCTGGAGAGGCAGAATAGACTCGGGCTGTTTTCCCGGAGCGTAAGTGGCTTTTCCTTGGCGGGGGAGGGGGGGTGGTGGTGGTGGTGGAAATACACCTTCCACACGTTTATTCTATCCATAATCCTCATGATTTTATAAACAGACAAAGTCTTTTCCCTGGGTTGTGGATTCCAGAATTAGAGGGCACAGGTTTAGAGTGAGAGGGGAAAGATTTTAAAAGGGACCTCAGGGGCAAGTGTTTCATGTAGAGGGTGGTGCATGTATGGGATGTAAGTGATAGAGGATGGTACAATTACTGCATTTAAAAGGCATCTGGATGGGTATATGAATAGGAAGGGTTGAGAGCAATAGTGGCCAAGTCCTGGCAAAATGGGACGAGATTAGGTTAGGATAACTGGTCAGCATGGACGAGTTGGACTAAAGGGTCTGTTTCCGTGCTGTACACCTCTACGACTTTCCATCAGGACTCTGAAATTGTTCATGAAAACCACTTCAGTAATCTGCCCAGTTTTAAGACTACAATATACAGGAGCAGAATGAGGCCATTTGGCCCACTGAGTCTGCTCCACCAGTCGATCATAGCCGATATGTTTCTCAACCCCATTCTGTTGCCTTCTCCTCGTAACCCTTGATCCCCTAACTTATCAAAGACCTATCTATCCCTGTCTTAAATGCCCTCAGTGACTTGGCCTCCACAGCGCTCTGCAGCAATGAGATGCACAGATTCTCCATCCTCTGGCTGAAGAAATTCCTCCTCCTCTCAGTTCTGAAGGGCATTCCTTCACCCTGAGCCTGTGTCCTCTGGTCCTCGTTTCTCCTACTGGTGGAAACATCTTCCCCATATCCACTGTTTCCAGTCAGAGTCACACAGCATGGAAACAGATCCTTCGGTCCAACCAGTCCATGTCGACCATAATCCCAAACTAAACTAGTCCCACCTACATGTGTTTGGCCCAATATCCGTCTGAGCATTTCTTATTCATGTACTATTCCAAATGTCATTTAAATGTTGTGACTGTAAGAGCATCTACCACTTCCTCTGGAAATTCATTCCACACATGAAGCAGTCTCTGTGTGAAATGTTGCCCCTTATTTTGTTTTTAAATCTTGCTGTTCTCACCTTAAAAATAAGTCCGCTCGTCTTGAAATCCCCTATTCCAGGGAAATGACTCCTGAGATTCATTTTCTCTGTATCCAGCAAGATTTTATAAATCTCTAAGAAGACCTGAAATGTTAGCTTGCTCTCTCTATGTGGACGCTGCCTGACCAGCTGTGATCTCCAGCATTTGTTGTTTTCAGGACGGATTCCAGCATCTGTAGCAATGCGCTCCTGAATGTTGGCTACCTCTTCCCAGAACCTTCGAGACTCGACCTTACTCAACAATCCACTGTGCGATACAGTCAATAAAATTCCACATTGCATCTCTTTCAGCACACATGGGCAGCACGTGGCTCACTGGTTAGCACTGCTGCCTCACAGCACCAGGGATAAGGATTTGACTCCAGCTTCAGGTGAATGTCTGTGTGGTCTTTGCACATTGTCTCCCCTCCACCCCCCCACCCCCCCTCCGCCATGGCTGTGTGGGTTTCATCCAGGTGCTCCGGTTTCCTCCCACTGTCCAAATATGTGCAGGTTAGGGTGAATTGGCCATGCTAAATTGCCCCATAGTATTCAGCGATGTGTGGGTTAGGTATATCAGTCGGAGGTAAATGGAGAGTGATAGGAGTACGGAAATGGGTGTGGGTGGGTTACTCTTCGGAGTGTTAGTATATACTTGTTGGGCCAAATGGCCTCATTCTGCACTGTAGGGATTTTCAGTGGCAACCCCCAGCTCTCAGGGGAAGTGGGGACGGGCTGAAAGTTCAGTGAGTGTGAAGCGAAAATTAAAGGTAGTGCTTTGCTTGAGCTTAAGTGGAGTGACTTGGTGGCGGGACTGGAAAAGGAAGGTACGGTGTCTCAGTGGTTAGTGCTGCTGCCTCACGGCACCAGGGCCCCAGATACGATTCCAGCCTCGGGGCCGTTGTCTGTGTGGATATTGCACTTTCTCCAACTGGTGTTTTCGGCGGATTTCTTCCAGTGCACCTGTTTCTTCTCACTATCCAAAGATGTGCAGGTTTGGAAGAATTAGCCATGTTAAATTGTCCATAGTGTCCAGGATGTGCAGGTTAGATGCATTAATCAGGTGTAAATGTAGAGCAATCGGAGTAGGATAATGGTGCTTTCAATTTCATGGAATTACAAAAGAAAAGAATGTTCCGCATAAAGTAGAATTGCTTGTTCTGAATTTCTGCCCTGACTGCCAGTGATGGCTTTCATAATCTTTTTTTCAAGTGCATTTGAAGATCTGAAGACTGAAGTTTCAAATTCAATAGTTGAAGGGCTTATGCCCGAAACAGCAACTCTCCTGCTCCTTGGATGCTGCCTGACCTGCTGTGTATTTCCAGCACCACACATTTTGACTGACTCTCCAGCGTCTGCAGTCCTCATTTTCACGTCAATGACAGACAGTCAATCAATCCATTGGGACTGTAACGATCTTCGACTATGATTCTATGAGAAGGAGCAAAACTCTTTGGTTTCTGTTTCAATCCGCTTTCAGCATCAGTGGAGCTGGATGAGAGACGCTACTGCGGCAGCGCATTGAGTGTGCAGTCTGTAACAATTAGACAGCGTGGAAAGAGGAATTCACGGCAGGGAGGGGCTGTACATGCATTTGTGTGCAGCTGAAGCTTTGTCCATGGAGAAAACAGAGGAATCTCGCCCCATGGAGAAACCGTGGAAGTGTGGTGACTGCGGGAAAGGCTTCAGTGTCCCATCTGCCCTGGAAATTCATCAGCGCAGTCACACCAGGGAGAGGCCGTTCTCCTGCCCAGAGTGGGGGAAGGGATTTATCCGCTCTTCCCACCTGCTGGACCACCGCCGGGTCCACACTGGGGAGAGACCATTCACCTGCCCTGAGTGCGGGAACAGCTTCACCCACTCCTCCCACTTGCTGGCGCACCAGCGTGTCCACTCGGGGAGAGGCCCTTCCCCTGCTCTGATTGTGGGAAGGCCTTCAGCACATCCTCTGACCTGCTGAGGCACCAGCGTGTTCACACCGGGGAGAAGCCCTTCTCCTGCCCAGAGTGCGAGAAACGCTTTAACCGCTCCTCCCACCTACTGGCCCACCCGTGGGTCCACACGGGAGTGTATCCGTTCTACTGCCCTGAGTGCAGGAAGGGCTTCAGCGATTCCTCAAACTTGCTGACCCACCGGCGGGTCCACACAGGGGAGAGGCCATTCAGCTGCCCTGAGTTCGGCAAGAGGTTCACATTTTCCAGCAACTTGCAAAGACACCAGCGGGGGCACCAGTGCTCCCAACAATCGGATACCGCCAGTGACGCTGCTGTGGACTAAACCTTGTGCCCCACTCTGACAATGGGTGCAGTGGGAACGTTGTTGGGCTTTTAAAACAATTTTCTGGACTACACACCGCCTCGCACCCCCAAGTGCAATCCTAACGTGGTTCGGGGCGACCTGGTGGCTCAGTGCTTAGCACAGCTGCCTCATAGAGCCATGGACCCGGGTTTGATTCTACTGTTTGATTCTCCCGTGTCTGCATGGGTTTCCTCCGGGTGTTCCGGTTCTGCTCCCACAATACAAAGATGTACAAGTTAGGGTGAGTTAGCCTAGCTCAATTGTCCATAGTGTTCAGGGATGTGTAAGTGTGTGCATTAGTGATGGGTAAATGTAGACTGGTCGAGAGTGAGGTGCTGGAAAATCACAGAAGGTCAGGCAAAATTTGAGGCGTAGGAGAATCGACGTTTTGGGCATAAGTCCTTCCTCAGCAATGATGCCTGAAACGTTGATTCCCCTGATCTTCGGATGCTGCCTGATCTGCTGTGCTTTTCCAGCACCACACTCTCGACTGTGATCTCCAGCATCTGCAGTCCTCACTTTCTCCAAGTAAATGTAAAGTAATAGGGTTAAGAGAATGGGTCTGGGTGGGTAACTCTACGGAGGGTTGGTGTTGCCTTGTTGGGCCAAAGAGCCTGTTTACATTCTGTAGGGATTCTGTGATTCCATAAACTTTGCTTCCAGTGGGCAACACTACTCGGAGTCTGGGACTGCACGTTCCCACTGAAACAATCCACAGAAAGCTCAGACCATAAGAGCAGACTTTAGGCCATTCAGCCAACTGAGTCTGCTCCGCCATTTGTTAGAAACAAAATAAAAATTGCGATTGCTGGAACCCAAAGTACGCAAGCAGGAGGCTGGGAGAACGCAGCAAGCCAGCTAGCATTAGGAGGTGAAGGTAGCATTTCAGGTATTAACCCTCCTTCAGGACTGAAGAAGGGTTCTTCCCAAAACATTGACTTCTGCATCAGAAACAATTTACTAGGATGTTGCCGGGGGTTGAAGGGTTTGAGCTGCAGGGAGAGGCTATTTGGCTGGGTGAGAGATTTAAAAGGGACATAAGGGGCAATGTTTTCATGCAGAGGGTAGTGCGTGTATGGAATGAGTTTCCAGAGAAAGTGGAGGCTGGTACAATTATGCCACTGAGAAGGCATGAACAGGAAGGATATGGGCCAAATACTGACAAATTGGACCAAATTAATTGAGGATGTCTTGTCAGCATCGATGAGTTGGACCAAAGGGTCTGTTTCCATGCTGTAAATCTCTATGTCTACCTGTCCTGATGTAAGTTTTAAAATAGAGTCCAAGTAACTTTGAATAGTTCAGTCTTGTTGAACTCACCTCTTGAGAGGTTTTAAATGAATCCCTCCAAGTGATACTGTTTAAAAATTCCGTGTTGGACAAAATATCTCATTGAGTTCGACGCAAACCCACAGCTAAAGACATCAGAAGTCACACAACACCAGCTTACAGACCAACAGGTTTATTTGAAATTACAAGCTTTAGGGGCATTGCTCCTTCTTCAATGCTGCTGCTTCATCACTTCACCGACAAAGGAGCAGTGCTCTGAAATCTCGTGAGTTCAAATAAACCTGTTGGACTCTAACCTGGTGCCGTGTAACTTCTGCCCTTGTCCAGCCCAATCCAACACCAGCACGTCCACATCAGACTAATGAGATCAAATTTTATTCAGGGTGATTAAGTGATCTGAAAACTCAAAACTGTTGGAGCGACAAAGAGACACGAGTCAGTGCTACAGCACGGAGACAGGCCCATCGGCCCAAACTAGTTCACACTGACCAAAATGTCCATCAACAGTCACCCCATTTCCCTGCACTTGGCCACTATCCTTCTAAGCCTTTCCTCTCCATGTATTTGACCAAATGTATTTTAACTGTTGTTAATGTACCTACCTCAACCAATTCCACTGGCAGCTCAGTCCATACACAAACCACACTCTGAAAAAATATGTGGGGCAAACATTTTACAATATCTCCCCTCTCACCATGCAAATGTGTCCGCACTCACGATACAAATGTATCCCCAGTCTTGAAATTATCCATACTTGGGAAGAGACAACAATCCTTAACCCTATCTATAACACTCACGGTTTTATAAACTTCGCCTCTCATCCTCCTCTGCTCCAGGGGAAAACATCCCAGCCTTAATTCCAATTTGTTAATAATGGCGCAGTGATGATTTCAGCTGTGTGTGTGTCAAGGATCTCTCATTTCTAAGCCAATGCAGTGCCACTTAAGTTTACCTGCCCTTAAAACGAATGGTACCCCATTCATTTAAAATGTCTATGGTTTCTGTGCAAAGTCAGTCCTCATTGGAAAACAGCCAATTGTGTCTTAAATCCCATAGGCTGCTTCTGACCAGGTGTGTATGCTCTGTTTTGAGATGTAGGAGTAAAACTTCACAGTAAAAGATTAATGCAGCCTTTATTCATGACTCATTATTAAACACACTTTCACCATTTACAGCTGTAATTGAGAGGCTTCTTTGAATTAGTCGACATGTTTGTAACAAGTTGTGAAACATGAAAGGGTTCTGAAAAGACTTACAAAGATACTGCAAGGGTTGGTGGGTTTGAGCTGCTGCAAGAGGCTGAAATAGACTGGGGCTATTTCCCCTGGAGGGTTAGAGGCTGAGGGGTGACCTTACAGACGGTTTTGTGGGAGAAACATTTTAGTAAAAAAAAGATCTAAACCCTTTGTTGCCTTTGCCAATATCTGTTGGCCATTAGTGAAGTCCCTTAGCCCAAACGGATCAGACCCTCTGCCTTTTACAACCACTGTTGGGAAAAAAAATCAAGAACAACATAATCTTCTTAAAGGAGTAACATCATCACAACAGAGTGCACACAAGCTGAAACATTTCTATCAAAAGGTCGTACAGTTAGCAGGCCGAGATAATGACTTTTCAATTTAGACAATTAATTTAAATCGGGTCCTTTGGCTACCAAAACCTATTGAGCCTAAATCTGAAAACAGAGGACCAATCCTACTGTAAAAACTCAATAGAGCATCAAGGGTATAAAAGAAGGGGACAGTTGGACAGAGCCCCAGAACTAACTCCCCATTGCTAGAGCTAAGAGTCCTCAGCACTAGAGAGAGACATCAGCTCTGACAGTCATCTGTGAATGAGAGAGCATCATTTACAAACAAACCAGAAGAGCAGGAATTGGAGGAGACATTCCTGACAAAAGATTCAATAGAAGGATGCATAGAATATTCTGGAAGACATGTAACCTGGCTGTAATCAGAGAGACTAAATTCTATTTCTTGTTGTATTGGTGGGTCTTCTATTTATTGGAACAGCATATGACAAGAATCCTGTTTTATGCCAGAATTGTCAGTAGTTCGAAGGGATTTATTCGGTTTGTTAATAGATTAGTTCAGTTGTTCACCATTCAAGTTGGATACGTAAATTGCTTTTTCTTGATTTTAAAGTGTCAGGGATTTATTTTTGTTTTTAAGACTAGAGAAGATGACACCACTTTTCACACTAATTTTATAGATTATAGAGCAATGCGCTCCTCTTTTGGTGCTTCGGTTTGAGATCTCAGAGAGGGGAGGGGATTCAGCATTCGCTGTAACAGTATTGACGTGCCGTCCTGCTGAATGCAAACCAGTCATTATTAATCCCAGCCTCTCGCTCTGGTTGTGGGTGAATCGCTTTGATTTGAATACTGACTCAGAAACTGCACAGACAACCAACTGTTGAACCATGATTTTCACTTTATTGTAAGTAGCAACCAAAATATAAAACTCCTCAAGTAAGCAAGTTCAGCCTCTCTCTCCCCCCGCCCCCACACCCCCTCCATCTTGGCTATCACCCAAGTGATGGTGGAATTTAACATTGTTTCTCCTAACAGTGCCCATCTCTGAAAGTTTACAGGGGTTTGATGCAGTGTTGTTCTTCCAAGTACTGCTGCTAAATCATTCTGGAGTTGAATTCTGGTGGAGTTCCCTCACTTTCAGATTTGTGGTGTAACGTTTCTTTAGATTCTTACACCACCTCCCCACTCTTCTGGAGACCTCTGGTCTGTAGCTTACCTTCTTATCCTTGAGGGTTTTCCACCTGTTTGAAACAGCCTGTCCTGCAATTAACCCCTTTACGCCAAGGCCTTCCTTCTACAGGCAGAAGTAATTGTCCTTTTGTCACACAGTTATTAAACACCATTATCTCATCTGTCCAAAGGAACAGCTCATTGTTTTGCCTCCTCCTTCCCAGCGATAGTTAATGTATGTTATTTATTAACTCCCTTGTAGCAGTTTCTCATTGGCCCTTTCGTTTCTTGGTCCAGAAAGAGTTATTGCTGACTCATGAAGTTATCAAAGTTCTGGAGTTTACAGGACCACACCACATTCCTCTCTGCCTCCCCCAGGAATAACGATTGCTCCTGAGATACTCGCAGTTCCTGACATTCCTTGGTATCCCCAAATACAATCCATATGTCAGGAAATCACTGGTGCTACCCTGACACCAGATAGTCACTGTTGGAGCAGAAGGATTATGGGGAGAAAATGCAAAATCCGAAGTGCAAAGAGACTTAGGAGTTCAAGTCCAGGATTTTCTCAAAGTAGAGTTGCAGGTTGAGTTGCACTTTCCCCTGCAACTGCCGAATGTGTGACACCAGCCCATTTACCTTTTCCCTCCTCACTATCCAAGGGGTCAAACTTACCTTCCAGGTGAAGTGGCACTTTACCTGCACTACCGACAACCCAGTCTACTGCATTTGCTGATCATAATATGGGCTCATCTACATTGTGGAAAACGAAGCATAAACTGGGTGACTGCTGCACAGAACATCTACGTTCTGCCCGCAAAAAGACCATGAGCTTCCAGTTGCCTGCCAATTCCACACCCCATCCTGTTCCCTGGCCAACATCTCTGTCTCAGGTTTGCTGTTGTGTTCCAGCGAAGCTCAGCACCAGCAGAACGAAGAGCATCGAATATTACACTTGGGGACCATACATCCCTCCGGTCCCAATATCGAATTCAATAATTCTAGGGCTGAACTCTACAGTATCCTCGCCACTTCCACACACACCAAGCCTTGTTATCACATAGTCTGTCATTCGACACTACTTAGCCACGAACAGTCTCCATTAACCCTCCCACGCAGATCGTTATCAACTCCTTTTTCTGTCCAACAGTTCTTCCTTCTCTTTGGGGTCCGTCCTGATCTCCGCCTTCCTCCCACAATATCTCCTAAACATAAACCGACATTTTCCCAATCACCATCTGTTCTGTGGAAGGGTCACCGGCAACTCCTGTTTTTTGTTCCTGATATACAGCATCCGCAGTTCTTCCAGATTTTTATTGAGAGAGAGTTGGAAATTGTTTCGAGAGACAGAAAGAGAAGGGGGAGAAACAGAACAGACATGAACGTAAAATCATTGTAGGGCGATCACTTCCCTTAAGCATGAATAGAGCGCATGGTGCATCTGTGAGCTTGTGGCGCAACGGTAGCGCGTCTGACTCCAGATTAGAAGGGTTGCGTGTTCAAATCACGTCAGGCTCACTACAGTCAACGTCTTCAGAAAGGAGTATGTTCACTCCGGATATCCGTTGTGTCAAATTTTCTTTGCGGAAACTTTCGATCTCACGTGAATCTTTGCTGTCAGTTTGATTTGTGAACACTGTGTCAGGGAGGTGGTGTGCTGAGCATTGTTTGGGTAAATGCTCAGCTCCCCACAATGTGAGAAGTAAAACACAGACTGTTCATCACGGGATCTAAACATAGCCGGATCGTTCAGTTGGTGACCGCGGGGTGTGAATAACATTATACCGATATTTTTACAACATAATCTAGAGATTGCCATCCAGGTTTTAGTCACATCAAACTGCCACGTAATGCTGTTATGGCCTCAGTAAACTATAATAACGTGAAGATCGCTGGGATGATTTTCTACATCCAACTGCAATATAAACACAGATCATTTTTTCCAATTTTAGTGGAACAAAAGACATCGTATTGGTAGATAATTACAGTTAGTGCAAACACAGCTAGCCATCGATAAATATTAATCCTGTTCACTTCAATGGCCAAATTTCAATTCAGAAACCAAGTGCACTCGGCTGCTTGTAACAGAGACAACATGACAAAATGGCTCATAGGAGGAGAAATGGGGCATTGAGGAGGAGTGAAATGTTTGCTTTTGGTCACCTCCACAATTGTTAGAAAAACAGGTTGAAAGGATTCTTAAAAGGTGTCTGAAGGAGTGGTGAGGGACAACACTTCAGACAGCGCAAAGTGGAAGACCACTTTCTAGTGGAAGGAAAATACATTCCTTATTTCTGAAAGAACTGGGAAACAGAAGAGGGAATGAAATCTGACTTGGGAGCTATTTCCTATTTGTTGAGGATGTTGCTTCATCACAGTCTTGGTTTAGAGCATAAGCTCTTCATCAGGAATAAAGGGTGGCCCAAGGGGGCTGAGAGATAAATGGGAAGGAAGTGGGGCTGGAGGGAAGGCAGCTGGGAGTGCAATAGGTAGATGGAGGTAGGGATTGATGGTGATAGGTCAGAGATGAGGGTGGAGCAAATAGGTGAGACACAAGGTGGACAGGTATGACAGGTCAAGAGGTTGGTGTCGAATTGGAAGGTTGGATTTGGGACAAGGTGGGGGGAGAGGAAATAAGGAAACTGATGAAAACTGCATTGATACCATGTAGTTGGAGGGTCCTAAAGCCGAAGTTGAGGTGTTTTTCCTACAAGTGTCGGGTAGCAAGAGGTTGGCAGTGGAGGAGGCCCAGGACTTGCATGTCCTTGGTGGAATGGGAGGGGGAGTTAAAGTGGTAAAAACAAAGACTGCAGATGCTGAAAACCAAATACTGGAAGAGTGGTGCTGGAAGAGCACAGCAGTTCAGGCAGCATCCAACGAGCAGCGAAATCGACGTTTCGGGCAAAAGCCCTTCATCAGGAATAAGGCAGTGAGCCTGAAGCGTGGAGAGATAAGCTAGAGGAGGGTGGGATAAAGTGTTCTGCCACAGAGCGGTGTGTCGGTTAGAATTAGAGTCCAAGATTTGTTCCCTGAAATATTCGGTTAGTTGGCATCCAGTTTCCCCAATGTGGTTGAGACCATATTGCGAGCAATGGACAAAATCTTATAAATAGATTGCATAAGTCTTAGCCTGCCAGAATTATTTTCTTTTATTAAATTAAAGAAAATTTTTATTCAATTGGATGACTGCATGAAACGGTTTGTTGGTCAGATTTGAATCATCACTCCCAAATGAAACGATACCATGAATATCAGTGAACTGCTCTTTTTGTTAAAAACCACAAGTTCTTGATTTATTTTCACAACTTACTGGTATTCACACCTGCACATTCAATGTCAAACTCTGACATCAGAAATTAAATTACAGCATTAATTTTGACTTGAAATATTCGAACAAACAAATTAATAGCACACAGTGAATCGCAAGTCTGATTAATCTGAAATTAAATTGACTAAAAAAATATAAAATCAAGATGGGAGATAAGAAATGGGGGAAGGGCAGAAGGCGAGAAATGCAGCATCATAGAAAGTGCTCCCCCAGAGAGTGCATTTTGCCAACTACCACTGCTAAATTTTAACACTCTGATATGATTTTTCGGTTTTAATGTAAACCATAGCCCCATACATTAGGTACCATTTAAATGAGTTAAAAATACAAGCATTGAGCAAATCCAGATTCCAGCCTTACCCCTCCTTCTTGGAGCTTGGACCTTCCTCCAGCGCCGGGGGGTTGTTGAACTCCTGGGCTCCAGCGGCCACGCCTCCACTGAAGAAGCTTTGGGAAGCAGATGCAAAGGCAAGATACAGAACAGAGAACCTTTGTATATGAAAGCAGCTTACAGAGTCATTGAGCAATAGAATCACATGGTTTTTACCAATCGACCTCTGGGTTATCTACCCAGCACACTCTCGCAGCAATTCTCTACTTCTGTGCTCCCAGCAGCTGGATCGTGGATCAGTTTAAAGTAGGTCCTATATCTCTGATTACATCGGTCCACAAGGCAGTGAAGAAAGGTTTCAGCACACTGGCCTTCATCAGTTAGGGAACTGAGTGTAGATGTTGGCAAGTTATGTTGTAGTTATACAGGACGTTGATGAGGCCGCACCTGGAATATTGTGATCAGTTTTGGTCCCCTTGGTGTTCTGACTTCTGACTTCTTCAACTCTGGGTTTGTGTTGAACTTGATGGGATACTTTGTCCAACTCAGCATGTTTAAACAGTATCTCTCAGAGGGATTCATCTGAAACTTTTCAGGAGGTGAGCTCAACAAGATTGAACTATTCAAAGTTACTTGGACTCTATTTTAAACTTACATCAGGACCAGTAGTCAGAGACACGTACAGCATGGAAACAGAACCTTCGGTCCAACTTGTCCATGCTGACCTGATATCCGATATTAATCTACTCCCATTTGACAGCACCTGACCCATATACTCTGGCAGCTCATTTTATACATATGCCACCCTCTGCATGAAGAAGTTGTGCCTTTAATTTGTTTCGCCTCTTACCCTAAACTTATGCCCTCTAGTTCTGGACTCCCCTACCCAAGGAAAGGAAATTGTCTATTACACTGTCCATGCCCCTCATGATTTTATAACCGGTATTAGGTCACTTCTCTGCCTCCGATGCTCCAGTGAAAACAACCCCACGCTATTCAGCCGCTCCCTGCAGCTCAAACCCTCCAACCCCCAGCAACATTCATGTAAATCTTTTCTCATAGATAAGTCACTCTTTCAGTCATGAAGAAGGGTTAATACCCAAAACGCTGACTACTCCACATCCTGGTGCTGCCTGGCTTGCTGTATTCTCCCAACCTCCTGCTTGCCAACTTCGGGTTGCAATATGTAGTGGCTCCGTGATTACCACTGCAGCCTCACAGTGCCGGGGACCCAGATTTGATTCCAGCCTTGGGTGGCTGTCTGTGAGGAATTTGCACATTCTCCCAATGTCTTAGTGAGTTTTCTCTGGGTGGTCCTGTGTTCTTCCATAAACCAAAGATGTGCAGGTCATGTGGATGGGCCATGCTTAATTGCCCATAGAGTTAGGTACATTAGTCAGAGGGAAATGGGTCTGGATGGGTTACACTTCAGAGGGTCGGTGTGGACTTGTTGGGACAAATGGCCTGTTTCCACACTGTAGCTAATCTCAGCCAATACTTTTGTTACTAACGAATGGCAGAGTAGGCCAAACTTCTTCACCGATGGTCTTGCGGTCTTAGGTTTCTCTGGATCATTTCATTGGCAATGTGCAGTCCCGGGCTCAATGAGCAACAGTGTCCACTGAAGGCAAAGCTCATAGAATCATAGAACCCCCACAATGTGGAAACAGGTCCTTCAGCCGAACACATCTGCACTGATCTTCCGAAGACTAACCCACTCAGATCCATTTTCCTACCCTCCATAACTTGCACACCGACTCCCAAGGGTGGAATTATTCCTGGGTTCCTGGTGCCATGAGGCAGCAGTGCCAACCTTGATCCACCATGGAGCTGTGATTGTCGGGTGTCGGGAAGGCAATTGCAGTCCAGCAGAAGTCTAAAACAGCCCACCTACTCTCCCACTGCACCCACTGTCAGAACTGGCAGGAGGTTCAGACCTGGGAGGTGACTGAAGGCATCATCACTGGTAGGATCTGATTGCTGGAAGCGCTGGTGCCCCCGCTGGTGCTTCTGCAAGTTGTAGGAAAACATGAACCTGTTCCCACACTCGGTCCAGCTGGAGGGCATCTCCCAGGTGTGGGCACATTGGTGCTTCAGTAGGGCAGAGGAATTGCTGAAGGCCTTCCCGCACTTAGGGCAACTGAACGACCTCTCTACCATTTGGACACACCAATGGGCCAGTACGTCGGAGGAAAGAGCAATGCCCCTCCTGCAGTTGGGGCAGAAGAACGGCCTCTCAGTGTGGACCCACTGGTGTCTCAACAGATGGGAAGAACTGCTGAAGGCCATCTCGCACTTGGGGCGGGAGAACAGCCTTCCCTGGTGTGGACCAACTGGTCCGTCAGCAGGGCAGAGGAATCACTGAAGGCCTTCCCACACTCAGGGCAGCAGAAGGGCCTCTTCCCCTCTGTGGACCTATTGGTGCTTCAGAACCCTTCAAATTTCACAATATCCTTCTGATTGGAGGGACACCAGAATTGCACACAATATTCTAAAAGTGGTCTCACCAATGTCCTGTACAGCCACAACATAACTTCCCAACTCCAATTCAGGCAGCATCCAAGCAGCTTCGAAATCGACGTTTCGGGCAAAAGCCCTTCGTCAGGAATAAAGGCAGTGAGCCTGAAGCATGGAGAGATAAGCTTATCTCTCCATGCTTCAGGCTCACTGCCTTTATTCCTGACGAAGGGCTTTTGCCCGAAACGTCGATTTCGAAGCGACTTGGATGCTGCCTGAACTGCTGTGCTCTTCCAGCACCACTAATCCAGAATCTGGTTTCCAGCATCTGCAGTCATTGTTTTACCTTCCCAACTCTAATAATCAGTCAGAGGATTAGGAAAGCTTTCAAAACACACAAAAAACAAACAGGACAGAATGGAGGGACAAACCGAATTTTTGAGAGTCAGCTTGGAAGCATCACTGAGAAATCGGCGGAATGGGTTTATTGGGGACGCGTTCTCCTTAAATACACTATATACGTATTTCTCTTGTAGTTTCTCTGTGCTGCAGTGTGCAGTGGCTCGTTGAAATAATGTCCTGATACAGCTTCGTTTGTGGGTGTTGGGATGATTGCTTCTGTGGTTAAGTATTTGGTTTGTGTGTGTTGTTTTTCTGTAGATGCTAGTTTGAAGTTCCCCATTAAGTGTTCGCTCTACTGTTACATCTAAGAATGGCAGTTTATTGTTGTTCTCCTCTTTTTCAAACTAGGAGCCCCCCTCAGGCCATAGTCTCACCACTTGGAACACCAATATACAGACTAGTCAAAGGCCTCCACTGAGGACTAAAACACCAAGTCGAAGATTCATGCCACTCCATTTACTCCATCCAAGAATTCCTGAACACCAAAGACACGAAGATAGAAGAGGATGGAATAATGTTGTCCTTTGACGTAACAGCCCTGTTCACATCCATTAACATCAACGTGGCCAAAGAAAACTGAAGACACTACTCGAAGAACTAAAGACAAAAACACAGAACCAACTTCAGCCTGCAAAGATAACACTGTCAACCTTGTGGAACTGTGCCTTACCACCCACTTTATATTCAGTAACAAGCCCTACAAACAAATCAACGAAACGCCCATGAAACACTTCTGTCATCAAAAAATGAAACAAATTAGAGGAAACCTACAACACCATCAACAATCTCCTTCCTGGCATAAAATTCACAAAAGAGGAGAACAACAACAAAGTGCCATTTCTAGATGTCACAGTAGACCGAACAGTCAATGGTAAATTCAAAACAGCCTCTGCAGGAAAGCAACACACGCGAACCAAGTACTTAGCTACAGAAGTAATCATCCCTACACATACAAACAAATCTGAACGAGGACACGATTTCAACGAACCACAACACAGTGCAGCACCCAGTGACGACGAAGACCAATAAGTAACTCTGCAGCGCATTTAAGGAGAATGGGAAGCCAAAATGACACACTGCAAAGAGCTTCCCTGACCGGGAATCGAACCCGGGCCGCAGCGGTGAAAGCGCCGAAAACGCCGAATCCTAACCACTAGACCACCAGCGAGACGACATCGAAGTTTGACAGCTCTACTGAAAATTGCTTCCGTGCCCGGAAATCGAACCCGGGTCACGGTAGTTCGAAGGCTTCCACCAAAGTTGTTTCTTGTATCCATTGCTCCCGATGCGGTCTCCTCTCCAGTGGGGAGACTGGAGCCCCGTCGCAGAGTCAAGTCACAGCGTTTGAGGGAACATCTCCAGGACACCCGCACCAATCAACCCCATCGCCCTGTGGCCCAACATTTCAACCTCCCCTCCCACTCTGCCTGGGACATGCAGGACCTGGGCCTCCTCCATCGCCCCTCCCTCCCCACCCGATGTCTGGGGGAAGAACGCCCCAACTTCTGCCTCGGATACATTCAACCCCAGGACATCAATGTGGACTGCACCAGTTTCCTCATTTCCCCTCCCCCCACCTTACCTCAGTTCCAACCTTCCAGCTGAGCGCTGTCCTCAGGACCTGTCAATCTCCCTTCACACCTATCCGCTCCACCCTCCTCTCTGACCTGTCACCTGCGTCCCCACCCCCATTCACCTCTTGTACTCTTTGCTACCTTTGGCCCAGCACCCCCCAATTTATCTCGCCACCCCTGGAAGCGTCCTGCCTCTATTCCTGATGAAGGGCTTTTGCCCGAAACGTCGACTTTCCTGCTCCTCGGAAGCTGTCTGACCTGCTGTGCTTTTCCAGCACCACTCTGATCTAAACTCTGGTTTCCAGCATCTACAGTCCTCACTTTTGCCTACCCAATAAACCCAGTGTGCCGATTTCACATCAACAAACTGACACAAGGAGACAAAACGTCTACAGAAACCCTAGCCACATTACTTTACATTAAAGACACCTGGGAAATGATGTCCAGACAAATCAACCCTCTCAGCATCATGGTAGCCCATAAACCTACCAACACACTTAAACAGCGGCTAATGAACCTGAAATACCCGATACAAACAACCGGAAAACGAATGTTACTTACAAAATACCATACAAGGAAATATATACATGAACTCTGCCACACAGTTCTCTGTGGCAAGAAATGCTGGGATGAGATAAAGAAGATTTTTTTTTAGCCAAAACGAATCGGCACTGACTGGACAGCCATTTAAAATCAAGGCTGTCAGCCCAGGATGGAAGACCCGAAGGGATGAACAGTTTTCTTATTTCCTGAAGATTTACAAAGCTGAGACTGGGTTTTGGTGTTTGTTTCCTTTCCACTCCCAATAGCCACAGTGGTTGGGGCGGTGAGTTGGGGGAAAGTGAAATGTGCCCGTGAGCAGCGTGTGGGGCTATTTATGCTTCCTCTCCTCTGACAGCGCTGTGACGGGACTCTGATGTTCTCAGGGACATTTCCTGACGCGAGACAGTGAAAGGATTCTCATTCCCGCAGATCGGGAATTCAAACCGTATTTCGGCTTCAGGACAATGAGAAAGATTAATTGGGGTGTGTGAAGAAGCTGTGAGCTGCATTTCAAACAGGTAGGTGGAGTCAGATGCGTCATCCATTGCGCCGGCGCCATGCAGCAGAGGTCTGACGTTGACACGGACATGGGCAGCAATGGGAACATTCACAAGAGGAACAGTCAAAGATAATCACCGTCAATGCTTCCCTTCCATAGTCCCAACTTTGTGAAGCAGTATCTCTCACAGGCAAATGAAACACCCTTGTCCTCAGGTGCCTGTTTAACTTCGATCACGACTTCACGCCCCTCACTTTTCTAGTCTCATTTCCAAACTCTTGGCTCAGAGCCTCAAAAGCAGCTCTGCGGGTATCTGCTTGTTCCACCCTGACAGGGAGTGGGCTACAGATTCCCGACCAGTCCCAATGTGATTGAAATATTTCAACCCCTCCACTAATTTGCATTTTAAAAAAAACCGTGGAGCAATCTCCCTTTTCTTTTGATGTCGTTTCTCAAGTGTAGTCGGCAAGGTTCACACCTGTGTGGGGGAACCGCAATGGATTTCGTGTCCATCGCATTCACCACTCGGCCCATCAATACAGAACCACACTGACAGCTTCATTTCCCAGGTCTCTCTGCCTGTGGAGCTGAGAAAGAGTGAATCATTGCAGAGTTTGTTTGAATTCAATCACTTCACAGGTTTCCAAAGGGTTAAATATCTGCAAATGGCGAGTCTGGGTGTTTCATCCCGAAAGATGAAATGGACGTTCAGTTAAAAACAAAAACAGAAATTGCAGGAGCAACTCAGCAGGCCAGGCAGCATCTTTGGAAGGAGAATCAGAGACAACATTTCAGAACTCGTTTTTTTCCTCATCCAAGTACATCCAAACCTGCTGAGTTTCTCCAGCAGTTTCGCTTTCTGTCTCGGATTCTCAGCATCCGCAGTCCTTTACGTTAGAAATTAAATCAATTCAGAAACGCCTTTTTACTGCCTCAGTGGATAAGATTTCCGTTTGGGAAACATTTTCCTGAAACCATTAAAAACGTGCATTTTCGCAGCCAAGAAAGCGGTAGGAGCGAGAACAAGAAACACTGCATCTCTGGGTGGTTTCGAACCACCAACCTTTCAGTTAACAGCCGAACGCGCTGACCAATTGCGCCACAGAGACCACCCCAGCAACCACCTGCACAATGTCTTTGAGGAACCTACTAATCAATTCATAATTCAACCCGCCCCGCCCAAAATTACCATTCTCCTCTATCAGTTTTACTTTTCCATAATAAAGCCTTGGACATTCATTATGGAGACATGGGGACAGCCTGATCCCACCATCTGCAGGCACATCCATGTCACGAGGAACGAGCTGTCCTACACCGGGGCCATCGCCCTCCGATCCTTTCAGTGTTTTGCCTCTTCCCAAATTTTCTCATTGGCCCCGAGCCGAGAATGGGTTTGAATTCCTGATGTACAGAGAATTCTTTCAATGTCTCGGGTCAGTTCATGTCCCGAGAATATCAGAGTCAATCAGCCTCTTAAACAAGGGGACAGTGTCTGGACTGTCTCTGCTCAGTCCGTCAGTTCATCCTTCATTCTCCTCTAATTCCACTTCCCAAAGAGTTTCTAAAGATTCACAAAGCTGGAGACTGGGATTTGTGTTTTACTTCCTGAACATTTTTGCACCTGCTAACTGACAATATTTTGCTAAGACCTCTTCCCCATTGTAACATTTGCATCATGTCCAGGGATGAGCAATTTCGATTTTGTGGAGACATTCCCAAGTTTGGGAATGTTCTCTTTGGAGCAAACAAGGTGAACTGGAGATTTCCAGGGCCTGTTGGCAATGATGGGAGAAGACGTGGTGTGAATGGGCAGGTTAATGATCAGAAGAATCTATTGCCACTGACTAGGGTCAGTTACCAGAGGACAGGGATTGAAGTTCTTTAATGGAAAGCAGCATTTGTGTCGAACAAACACAGAGAATACTGCAGAAAGCCAACGGGTCGAGCAGCATCTGTGGAAAGGGAAACAGAGCCGACGTTTTGGGTGTGCTACGGTTTTTGTTCAGAACTCAGTCTTTTGCCTCTTCCCGAAGTTGGTCCAGGTCTGTGTCTCAATTGACAAACACATGGCAAGTGCAGTACCGCAATGTGAAATTATACCCTTTGCTGTTTTTTTTAAACAGGCAGTGCATTGATTAAATGGTGACGCATTGAAATGTGGAGAAAGTGATGACTAGAGGTGAAAGTCGAAAAATGTGGCACTGGAAAAGCACGGAGATGTGTCACTGGTCAGGTAGCATCTGAGGAGAAGGACAGGGAACGTTTCGGGCACAAGCCCTTCATCAGGAATGATGTATGGTTGTACTAAGGGGTCTCAGAGTACCTCCACACCAGTCAATGCCAGTTGTCGGGCAGATGCATCAGGCAATGAGCAAGGCAAGTGATATATTACGAAGAGGAATTGAGTTCAGAAGTGGGGTCATTGAACATATTCAAGGCTAAGTTCATCTGAGTTTTGAACAACACAGAAGTGGATGCTTATGGGGGGAGGTTCGAAAATGGTTTTATGACCAGTACAAGTCAGTCACAGAGTCAGACAGCACTGAACAGACCCTTCATCCAACTAGTCCATGCTGAGTATGTTCTCAAACTAAACTCGTCGCACCTACCAGTGTTTGGCCCATAAACCTTCCAACCTTTCGTATTCATGTACTTATCCAAATGTCTTTTAAACGTCGTAACTGTACGTGTATAAAATCATGAGAGGCATAGATGGGATTAATAGACAAAGTCTTTTCCTTGGGTGGGGGAGTACAGAACGAGAGGGCATGGGTTTCGTGTTAGAGGGGAAAGATACAAAAGAGATCTAAGGGGCAACTTTTTCACGCAGAGGATGGTACGTTTATTGAATGATCTGCCAGAGGAAGTGGTGAAGGCGAGTACGATTGCAACATTTAAAAGACATTTGGGTAGGTGTATGAAAAGTAAGGGTTTGGAGGAATATGGGGCAGTGTGCTGTCAGGTGGGACAAGATTGGGTTGGGATAGTTGGTCGGCATGGACAAGTTGGACCAAACAGTCTGTTTTTGTGCTGTACATCTCTATCTCAATGTTTAACATACTCAGTGACCTGGCCTCCACAGTTTTCTGTGACAATGAATTCCATAGATTCACCACTCTCTGGCTAAAGGAATTTCTCCTAATCTCCATTCTCCCTTTATGCTGAGGCTATGCCCATGGGTATTAGTCTCTCCTCCCAATGAAAACACCTTCCCAATGTCCACTCTGTCCAGGCCGTTCATTGTTCTGTACGTTTCAGTTAGATCCCCCTTGAATGTGGACCTGTTAATCAGCATGAACCAAACCCTTCAGGGTGAGGACATCCGTGATTAGATTCAACAAAGTGAGAATGGAGGGTGAGAGTGTGGGATGGAGATTTTCAGCTTTTAATGAATAAGGTAGGAAAGAAAGTTTAATATAAATTATAATTGATCAGATGAGTCGATGGGCCAAGGAGTAGTGGATTGAGTTTAATTTAGACAAATATGAGCTGTTGCATTTTGATGAGGCAACTCAGGGCAGGACCTATGAGGTTAATGGTAAATTAATGGAATTCTGTGTTCAAGGAAGCAGTAGAGGCAGCTTCAGTAAGACACTGTTGGATGGGTTTTTTGCGTGGTAAGGGAATTAAAGGAAGTTGGGATAATGCAATTAGGAGGAGCTGAGACGATTGATCGATCCACCATGATTTTAATGAATGGCGGAGCAGGGTCGATCGGCCAAATGGCCTACTCCTTCTATTACTTTGAAACCATAACCCTGCGTTTCCCATGGCTAATCCACCTAACCTGTACATCCCTGGACACTGGGCAATTTATAATCGCCAATCCAAATCAAGGCCAGTGAGCAATGTAGTGATGTGGAAACCAAACACCAGAGAATGATAGAAAGGGACAAGGAGAATAAATGTACTAGAAAGCAAAACTGGATTCTAACCATCACAAAAAATAAAACTAAAAGCTCAGTATATGAATGTGTGCTGCATTGTAACAAAAGCGAATTAATTGACTGCACACATTGAAGAGAATAATTATGATCTGAGACTCCATACAGAGCTATGGCTTCAGAATGACAAGGGTTGGATCTGGAATATCGAGGGAATACGTGGCATTCAAGTCGAGTGAGAAGCTCAGTAACGGTAGAGGGTGGGCACTGCTAATCAAAGCACTGATAGCATGGTAGTCTGGTGTCAGCTCGGATTTCAAGTCCTGATTTCTCTGTCCTCTGATCTCCCTGTTCCCACAGATTTAAATGTTGTCTGTTCTCAGCTCTGCTCGATTTCTGTTGAAGCTTTGACCCCCTTTTACACCTTCTGGAGCAATAAAATATTCTGAGCCTCCTGGAAATAACACCTTATCTATACCCCTCCTGATTTTAAAAATCTCTAAACTTACCTGTCAACTTCCTCGGCTCCATTGGAAAAAAGTCCCAGCTTCTTCTTAATTCAAACCCTCCATTCCCAGCAACACGCTGGTAAAGTCAGGAATAGGGAATTGCATCAAATCACATAAATGTACCGTCTGAAACAATCTAGCTGTGTTCTGGCCTGAGATATTGAGAGTCCTTGGTGAAAGTAATTACGAATGCAATAATTTTTGTCACAGATTTGAACAATCATTTTGCAACAAAGGGGTCTACTTTGATAAGGAGGAAGTGGTCATTTCTAGGGTAAGTGAACAGTTTGTAGATCAGGGAGATGAAGTTCCAGACACTTGGGAAGGGCAAGGAATGAATTTGATAAATTAGACAAAGAACTGTGGATGCTGGAAATCTGAAACAAAAACTGAGAACACTGCAAAAATTCAGCAGGACTGGAAGCATCTGTGGAGAGAAAGCAGAGTTAAAGTTTCGAGTCCAACAACTCCTCTTCAGGATTCTGAAATAGTTTATGATAACCCTTTAAGTCATCTGCCCAGTTTTAAGACCATAATACACAGGGGCAGGATGAGGCCATTTGGCCCATCGAGTCTGCTCCACCAGTCGATCATGGCTGATATGTTTCCCTATCCCATTATGCTGCCCTCTCCTCATAACCCTTGACCCCTTACTAATCAAGAACCTATCTCTGTCTTAAATGCCCTCAATGACTTGGCATCCTCAACCCTTCTCCGAGTGGAAACATCATCTCCACGTCCACACTATCCAGTCATAGAGTAGCACAGCGCTGCCTGACCCACTGTGATCTCCAGCATTTGTTGTTTTCAGGAAGGATTCCAGCATCTACAACAACGCGCTTCTAAATTTTGTACCCAGTTGGTTAGCGCTCCCTGGATGCCGTGAGATTTAACCTTACTCAACAATCCACTGTGCAGTACAATTAACAAAGTTCCCCGCTCCCACCTCTTTCTGCACACATGGGCAGCACGATGGATCAGCGGTTCGCACTGCTGCCTTACAGCACCAGGGATCCGCTTTCGATTCCAGCCTTGGGGCGACTGTCTGTGTGGAGTTTGCACATTCTCCCTGCCGTGTCTGCTGGGTTTCCTCCGGGTGCTCTGGTTTCCTCCCAAAATCTAAAGATGTGCAGTTTCGGGAGAAGTGGCCATACTAAATGGGCCCATAGTGTGCAGTAAGTGTAGTGGAATGGGATAGGGGAATGTGTCCACATGGGTTACGCATTGGATGGTCGATGTGGACTTGTTGGGCTTAATGGCGTGTTTCCACATTGCAGGAATTCTACGTGGCATTCCCCCAACTCCAGAGTCTCAGCACTCTTTGGTTTTCCCATGGACAGTGTGTGGGAGGGAAACAATGTTTTACATGGGAGTTAGGTTCCGTGAGTGTGAAGCTAAAAGTAAACGCAGTGCATTGCTTGAGCTGTTTTCCCCGGTATACCAGAGGCTGAGGGGTAATCTTACAGACGTTTATAAAATCATGAGAGGCATGGATAGGATAAATAGACAAGGTCATTTCCCTGTGATGGGAAAAGTCCAGAACAGGACGAAATTATGTTTGGGGTGAGGGAGGCAAGTGTAAGGAATGATCTGCCGGAGGAAGTGATGGATGTAGGTACAATTGTAACATTTAAAAGGCATCTGGACGGGTATATGAATAGGAAGAGTTCAGAGGGATATGGCCAAGTGCTGGTAAATGAGACGAGATTAATTTCGGCTATCTGGTCGGCACGGATGAGTTGGACTGAAGGACCTGTTTCTGTGCTGTGTATCTCTATGACTCTGGCTTGCCTGTAATGTTTGCCCTGCCTGTGTGTTCAGTTTCTGTCTGGTGTCGGTGACAATGCCTTGATATCTCATTTCCTCCATCTCCCCACTTCCACCTTCCCAGATGTTAACTATTTCATGTCTGGTTGTTTCTCAAGAAGCTGCATTGAAGGTTCATCCTGAAATGACACTTTTGTTTGCTTCCCAAAATCAGACTTACTCACTCCTCGATGTCGTGAAAGATACTAACTCTCAGATGGAGGTATCCAAAATTCAGAGGTGTCTGTCTTGATGTTTTCACTTTTCGGTCTCTGTAAGATCCTGAATCAGTTCCGTCGGGAGAATTAGTTTGAGCGGAGTGAGAATAGAGGGGTGAGAGGAGGTGGAATGGTGCTTTCAATTTTGTCGAAAAAGAAAAGAATGTTCTGCAGAAAGTAGAATTGCTTGTTTGGAATTTCCAACCTGGACTGACAGTGATGACTTTTGTAATCTCTTTTTACAGATTATTTGAAGATCTGAAGACGGAAGTTTCAATATCAATAGATGAAGAGCTTTGCCTAAACCATTGACTCTGCTGCTCCTCAGATGCTGTCTGATCTGCTGTGCTTTGACTCTGACTCTCGAGCATTTGCAGTCCTCAATTTCACGTCAATGTCTGGCAGTCACTGAATCCATCGGGACTATAACAATTTTCGACTATGATTCTGTGAGAAGGAACCAAGCTTTTTGGTTCCTCTTTCAGTACGTTTTCAGCATCAGTGAGACTGGATGAGAGACCCGACTATTGAAGCACTCTGATTGTGGAGCCAGTAAAAGTTATACAGACTGGGAGGAGGAATTCACGGCAGGGAGGTGCTGTACACGCGTTAGTGAACAGCTGAAGCCTCGGTCATGGAGAAACCCAAGGAATCCCGTCCCGTGGATAAACCATGAAAATGTGGCAACTGTGGGAAAGGCTTCCGTTTCCCATCTGACCTGGAGACTCATGGGCGCAGTAACACCGGGGTGAGACTGTTCTCCTGCCCTGAGTGCGGGAAGACCTTCAGCAGTTCCTACTTTCTGCAGAGGCACCAGCGGGACCACACAGGCGAGAGGCCATTCTCCTGCCCCGAATGCGGGAAGACCTTCAGCTATTCCTCCGTCCTACTGACCCACCGCCGGGTCCACATATGAGAGAAGCTGCTCCAAGTACGGGAAGGCCTTCAACGATACCTCTGCCCTGCTGAGGCAACAGCGGGTCCACACCGGGGAGAGCCCGTACTCCTGCCTCAACCGTGGGAAGGGCTTTACCCAGGCCTCCCACGTTCGGGTCTATACGGGGGAGAGGCCCTTCCCCTGCCCAGAGTGCGGGAAGGCCTTCAGCAATTCCTCCCAACTGCTGAGGCACAGGTGGGGCCATACCGGGGAGAGGCCGTTCACCTGCCCCGAGTGGAAGCAGAGGTTCTCATCATTGTGCACCTTGCAGAAGCACCAGCAGGCACACCAGTGCTCCCAACAATCTGATTCTGCTGGTGAAACTGCTGTGGGTCACTGAGAGCACTGAACCCCTGCACATTCTGACAGTGCTTCTCATGGGACATCGGTCGTTTTGTTTTTGTTTTATGCCGTCGTGCTCCCCCACCCCTGTAACTTTGCTTCCATTGGGCACTGCTGCTCATTGAGACCAGGAGCTATTCTCTCTAGATTCTACTGTCCAGTTAAAGAATTGTTGGCTCTTTCTGGGAATGAGTCACAGCCTGTAAGAAACGGCTGAATACTGGGGTGTCTATTCACATTCAGCAGTGACTTTTAAATTAGATTTACAGTTACGTGTCTGTGAAACCGTCATAGTCCAAATATTGCACAAAGGCTTGGCAATCCATTGTTGGAAACTGTTTGCTTGAATTGGTAAGTTTAAAAAAAAAATCTTTTTTAATTTGCCGCTTAAGTCTCTGTCTCTGAGATGGTGGGGGGCTTGATCAAAGGGTTTAAATCATTGGTATTAATTAGATTATCTTCTTTAACTTTGCCCGAGAAAATTTGCCATATTTATAATTGTTGGTTTTTGTTTAAATTATAATGTTGATGAGCAAGATCTGTTCTTCATCAAGTCTGGTTCGGAACAGTTGAGAAATTGAGGGACATTGCATGTTTAAATTTCACTGTGTTGTGAATCTGGTGACAGTGACATTCATTTGTATTGGGTTGCTTACCCTTAGTTGTCGTGTCTTCCACCCCAACTATTCACTATGGTAGTGAGTTCCGCAGTCTCACCACACTCTGAGGTTTTTCATGAAATCCTTAGTAGAGAATTGTAAGGGAAAATGTTGACAAGGGCAGAATATAGGGTGTTAACTGCAAATGCCAGGAAGACATTCGACAAAGTAAAAACATGACAATGTAGAGACAAATAAAGAACTTTGACAGCAATGAGGAGGTCACACGTCAGAGTTCAAGTTAATGATCGTGACAAAAAGAAAAAGTAGTCTGCAGATATTGGATATTGTAATGAAGCAAGTTTCTAGATGCCGTAGTTTGTTTAAGACGATAATAAGAGATGAAATAATCAAAACCACTCATGTAATTTGATGTCGGTAACCATAAGGTTTGTGCATACTATTAATTGATATAGGCCAATTGCGTGCAAGTCGGCCATTCAGCCCATCGAGTCAACATTGACTGACCGTCCCACCCAGACCCAGTCATTACCCTATCCCTGTAACCCTGCATCTTCCATGGAAAATCTACCCTCAACGGCACGTACTTTGGACCGTGGGAGGAGGCCAGAGCACCACAGGAAGCCAACGCAGACACAAGGGGAGAATGTGCAAATTCCACACAGAAGGTCGGCCCGAGGGTGGGATCAAACCCAGGTCACTGATGCCGTGAGGCAGCAGTGCTAACCACCGTGACACCACCACATGCTGCTCTCTAAAGAAGTGAATTTCAAAGACTCGAGACCACTTGTGAGAAAAACAAAACTCTCCTACCTTAAATGAGAGACTAGTCTCTGGCTAGAATTGAGTTGACATTACATTTACATTAAGTCCTCTCCAGATGTTATACAGCTCCATCGGATCATCTGTTTCTTCTAAACTCAAACTGACACAAGCACAGCCTGACATCCCCTTGTCCCCGATTATAGGTTGAGTAAATGAGCGACCCTCCACCTCACTGGTTTGACAATGGATGCCCTCAATCCAAGTTGACCTTAACTGTCCAAAGTCTTGACCCACACGCCACAATGTGGTCAGCCGCACCTCAGCCCTGAACGAGAGCAGAGGAACTAACCAGACAGCAGTGAGGTGGATATTGCATTCCCAGAGAATAGTATTCACATGAGAATGTTGTTCAGCTCACATTCGGATCATTGCAGGGACTATATCTCCTGTTACTTACATGTCTTTGATCCCAATAACAGTCAGTTGTGTTGTACATTGTGTGTGTTTTATCTGTGTTTCACTACATGATTTTCTGTTGCTGTCATTCCCATTAGGATGTGTGAATTCAGTAACAGATAATCGTCTCAGTTCTGAATTTTCCTTGAGGATTGGTGTAGAACGGACTAAGTGTCAGTCAGAATGGAAGAAGCTCTACTGTTTATTTAACCCTTTGCTGTCCTTCTCCTGGGACTGTATGAATGGGGAAGTGTAGATGGAGTTTTACTCTGTATCTAACCCAGTGTAGTCTCTGTCTTGGCAGTGTTTGTTGGGGACAGTGTTGAGGTAGCTTCACTTGCAATTGAAGAGTAGAGGAAGCGTTATTCTGATTGTCATCCCATGCTGTCCTTGTCCTGGGAGGTTTAGATGGCATCTATAATTGAAGTGAATGCAGACTTGGCTGTGGGAGTGGAGGGTACTTCTACCTGAGCACACCCATCTTTGAGATTGCTGTGCTGATCAAGATAGTCTCAGACACCTTTATACACTTTTCCAACCAACCACAGGGTGGTTAAGAATGGGTATAAATGCTGGCATTGCCAGCGATGCCCACACCCCATGCATGAATAAATACTTTCTGTTTAAAAGTTACATTCACGTTCCAAACCCTCTAATGTATGATTGCTTACATGGAAAATCCTTGTGTGTTTGGAATTTCATTTTAAAACATAGGAATGTGTCAACCATGTAGATTTATAACAAGAACAACAAATGGAGAATTTAACAGGTCATGAACAGGACCTGAATGCTGAGTCAGCCTGACCCCCATGGCTGGGAGAGTTCTCCCAGATGTTGAAGTTGCACCAGTGCCTTTTACCCTTGCAGCTTCCCCAAAAGTTTGTCCCTGATGTAAGATCATTCAATGACCCGAAGTACGAACTGTTTTTATCTCCATAGCTGGTTCCAGACTTGCTGAGTAATTCCAGCCCTTCTGCTCTACCCTTTTATGGGATTTGAGCTTCCCTAAGTCAGTGTAATGAAGAACTGCAGATGATGGAGATCTGAAACACAAAAATGCGTCAAAAGCTGGAGAAACTCAATAGGACTGGCAGCACATGTGGAGAGAGAAGCAGAGTTAGCATTTCAAGTGCTGTGACCCTTCTTCACAACTGTTCTGGACTCAAGCCAGGATATTGACTCTGTTTCTTGCTATCTCTCTCCACCGGTGTTGCCAGACTGGCTGAGTTTCTCCAGAAATTTATGTAATGACACTTTCACAAGGTTGATGTTTGTTATCCATCCCTAAGTGAAAGGTGTCTTGCTTGTGCCAATTCAGAGGGCAGTTTAAGAGTCAACCACATTGTTGTGGGTCTGGAGTCACATGTAAGTCAGACCATGCAATGATGGCAGTTTCCCTCCTGAAAGTACGTTGGTGAACATGGGTTTTTATGACAATTGACGTCAGTGCCATCGATACCACACTGAGACTAACTTTGTGTTCCCCATTTATGATTTGAATTATTCACATCTTACCTCTTGCTGTGGTGGGATTTGAACTCATGTTCCCTGGATTACTCATCCTGTGACATTATGACTCTACTGTTGTTTCCCATTCTTTGCTATTTTGTGTTTGCTGTTCACGTCTTTGTCCTCTGATGTTTGGGAAATTGAACCTGTTTAAAAGATTGCCCTAAACTTGTCCCTTTGACCATGTATTTGGTCACCTGTCCTAATCTGTGCTCCGGTCTTGTGATTTTTAATTGAATTCTCATTATGTTCATGTGAAGCACTTTGACATAGTAAACTGTACCACAGGTATTATTTGAATGTAGCTTGTGACCCTATCTTAATACCTGAAAGTACAGGGTCATATTTTAAATGTAGAAGACAAAAATGAGGATGATTTCTTTTCTTTCTGAGGGTTGTGTGTCTTCTTCAAAAGGCAGTGGATTCAAAATCTTTAAGGCAGAGGTAGATAGGTTCTTGATAACTAAGTGGATGAAAGATTGTCGGGGATGTGTTGGAATGTAGAGTTGAGGTTGAATTCAGATCAGCCATGATCTTATTGAATGTTGCAGCAGGCTCGAAGTGCCGAGTGGCCTACTCCGCCCATTATATGTTTGTATCAAACAGTCTGTGTCTCCCCTCTTATAGCTATGAACTGGGTAATTCCTTTCCAATATTGCCCCTTGTAGACAGTTAGTTGAACACCAGATGGCCCCCTATTGGGAGCAGGCACATTGCAGCAGTTGCAGTGTTTCTTGTGTTAATTTTGTTGCTTCTTACTCAGTGATGCTGAGAATCTTCGAAATAAAAACCAAAACACTTCTATTATTATCGCACCAATGGAAGTGTTGGTTTGGATGTATCATTGTTGAATTAGCCATTCCCATCTTTTCCAGAATTCTGTGTTTAAAGCCCTCGAGTCTGGTTTCTACCCCTGAAACAGTTCTTATCAAGGTCATATTTGACATCCTTTGTAACAATGACAGGGCTAAACATTCCCTCATCGAACTGTGGACAGCCTTGATCAGGGTTAATGACAGTACTGACCCTCTCCAACATCACTCTATCCTCTGGGAGAGTCTGCTTTTAGCGTCTTCCGTTCTTATTTGTTTAACCGTAGCTGCTGGTGTTGGCATCTATACTGATGATATCCAACTGTGCCTGATCACCACTTCTCTCTCGACTCCTCTGTCATTCATAATTTACCAATAATTTCATCTGAATGCCTGCTCAATTTCCAGCATTGGATAACCATAAACATTCCCTTAGTTAAATGTTGTGAAGTGTGAAGCCATTGTTTTAGCCCCAAAGTTCGACCTGAGCCTCCGTCCCCACCCCCCACCCCAGTAACTCTGTTGAGAGCCTTCATGTCACTTTAAAACTAGGATCGATAGATTTGTGAAGAGTCGGGGGATGAACAGTTGCAGGAAAAGTGCAGGAAAGTGAATGTGGGGAATGCCAGATCACCCAGAATCCTACTGAAGGGAGAGGCAGGCTCAAGGGGCTGAATGGCATATTCCTGTTCCTATTTCTTACCGTTCCCGAGCCCTTACCTCTGTGACAGGACACTGACTTCAGTGTGTGCCATTACTGAGAGTGTTGATGTTCCCTTGTGTAATATCAACAACTTAGCAACTGCTGAAACCTCTTGCTCCTTGATTACCTCTAAACAGAATAAGCCAATGTGTTCAGGGGAGGCGATGGCCGACTTTATTGTCACCAGACTATTCACCCAGATAATGTTCCGGGGAATTGGATTCACAACCTTCCACGGCAGATGGTGGAATCTGAATTCAATATAAATCTGGAATTAAGAGTCTAATGATGAAATCATTGCGATTTGTTGTAAAAACCTATCAGGTTTCCTGCTGTCCGAACCTGGTCTGATCTACATGTGATTCAGAACCACTGCCAGCTGGTTGAATCTTCACTGCACTTTCAATCAAAACCTCCACTATAACCTCCCTACTTTTATACTACATTTAAAGGCCAATCTCCCTTTTGCCTTCCCTATTAGTCACTGTGCTCCCAGAAGCAGGATTGTGGATCAGTTTTAAGTAGGTCCGATATCTCTGATTACATCGGTACACAAGGCTGTGAAGAAAGCTTTAGGCACGCTAACCTTCATCAGTTCGGGAATTGAGTATAGATGTTGGCAAGTTATGTTGTAGGTATACAGGACGTTGATGAGGCTGCACCTGGAATATTGTGATCAGTTTTGGTCCCCTTGGTGTTCTGACTTCTGACTTCTTCAACTCTGGGTTTGTGTTGAACTTGATGGGATACTTTGTCCAACTCAGCATGTTTAAACAGGGATTCATTTGAAACTTTTCAGGAGGTGAGCTCAACAAGATTGAACAATTCAAAGTTACTTGGAGTCTATTTTAAACTTACATCAGGACCAGTAGTCAGAGACACATACAGCATGGAAACAGACCCTTCGGTCCAACTTGTCCATGCTGACCTGATATCCTAAACTAATCTAATCCCATTTGACAACACCTGACCCATATACTCTGGCAGCTCATTTCATATAAGCACCACCCTCTGCATGAAGAAGTTGTCCCTTTAATATATTTCGCCTCTCACCCTACACCTGTGCCCTCGAGTTCCGGACTCCTCCATCCCAGGGAAAAGACCTTGTCTATTAACCTGTCTATGCCCCTCATGATTTTGTAACCTCTATTACGTCACTCCTCTGCCTCTGATGGTCCAGTGATAACAGCCCCAGCCTATTCAGCCTATCCCTGTAGCTCAAACCCTCCAACCCCCAGCAACATTCCCGTAAATCGTTTCTCACTGAGAAGTCAACGTTTAAGTCCGGAAGAAGGGTTAGTACCCAAAACACTGACTACTCCACATCCTGGTGCTGCCTGGTTTGCTGCATTCTCCCAGCCTCCTGCTTGCTGACTTCGGGTTGCAACATGTAGTGGCTCAGTGTTTACCACTGCAGGCTCACCGTGCCGGGGACCGAGGTTTGATTCCAGCCTTGGGTGGCTGTCTGTGAGGAGTTTTCATATTCTCCCAGTGTCTGCGTGGGTTTTCTCTGGGTGATCCTGTTTTCTTCCATAGTCCAAAGACGGTCAGGTCATGTCGCTTGGTCATGCTTAATTGCCCATAGAGTTAGGTACATTAGTCAGAGGGAAATGGTTCTGGATGGGTTACTCTTCAGAGGGTCGATGTGGACTTGTTGGGACAAATGCCCTGTTTCCACAATGTAGCTCATCTCATCTGCACTACTTTTGTCACTAATGAATGGCTGAGTAGACTCGATGGGCCGAATGGCCTAACTTCTGCTCCAATGCTCTTGCGGTCTTACGTTTCTCTGGATCATTTCATTTGGCAATGTGTAGTCCCTGGCTCAATGAGCAGCAGTTTCCAATGAAAGCAAAGCTCATATGATGGTTGAACTCCTCCAGTGTGGAAACAGGTCCTTCAGCCCAACACATCTGCACAGATTCTCCGAAGAGTAACCCACTCAGATCCATTTTTCTACCCTCCATAAATTGCACACAGACCCCCAAGGGTGGAAGCTTTCCTGGGTTCCTGGTGCCATGAGGCAGCAGTGCTAACCCTGAGCCACCATGAGGTTGTAGCTCATGTGGAGGGTGGGGGAGGCAATCCCACTGCACCCACTGTCAGAACTGGCAGGAGGTTCAGTCCTTGGGGGTGACTAAAGGCAGCGTCACCGGTGGGTCCTGATTGCTGGGAGCGCTGTTGCCCCCGCTGGTGCTTCCGCAAGTTGCAGGAAAACATGAACCTCTTCCCACACTCGGGCCAGCTGAAGGGCCTCTCCCCGGTGTGGACACACTGGTGCTTCAGCAGGGAGGAGGAATTCCTGAAGGACTTCCCACATTCAGGGCAGCAGAAAGGACTCCCCCCCTCCGCCCCCCATCCCCCCGTGTGGACCAGCTGGTGCTTCAGCAGTGTGGAGGAGCGGGTTAAACCCTTCCCACAGTCGGACAGGAGAATGGCATCTCCCCAGTGTGGACGGACTGGTGCATCAGCAGGGCTGAGGAATTGATGAAGGACTTCCTGCACTTAGGCAACTGAACGACCTCTCCCCCATGTGGACCCACCAATGGGCCAGCAGGTCAGAGGAAAGAGCAAAGCCCTTCCTACAATCGGGGCAGAAGAACGGCCTCTCCTCAATATGGACCCACTGGTGTCTCAGCAGGTGGGAAGAACTGCTGAAGGCCATCTCGCACTTGGGGCCGGAGAACAGCCTTCCCCGGTGTGGACCAACTGGTGCGTCAGCAGGGCAGAGGAATCACTGAAGGCCTTCCCACACTCAGGGCAGCAGAAGAGCCTCTTCCTATTTTTGGACCCATTGGTGCTTCAGAACCCTTTCAAATTTCACAATATCCTTCTGATAGGAGGGAAACCAGAATTGTACACAATATTCCAAAAGTGGTCTAAAAAATGTCCTGTACAGCCACAACATAACTTCCCAACACCAATACTCAATCAGAGGATTGCGAACGCTTTCAAAACCCACAAAAAACAAACAGGAAAGAATGGAGGGATAAACCGAATTTTTGAGAGTCACCTTGAAAGCATCAATGAGAAATCGGCGGAGGGGGTTTATTGGGGACCCGTTCTCCTTAAATACACTATATACGTATTTCTCTTGTGCTCTTCGTAGTTTCTCTGTGCTGCAGTGTGTAGTGGCTCGTTGAAATAATGTCCTGATGCAGCTTTGTGGGTGTTGGGATGATTGCTTCTGCAGTTAAGGATTTGGTTTGTGTGTGTTTTTTTTCTGTAGATGCCAGTTTGAAGTTCCCCATTGACTGTTCGCTCTACTGTGACATCAAGGAATGCCACGTTCTTGTTGTTCTCCTCCCCTTCAAGCCAGGAGCCCCCCCTTAGACCATAATCTCACCACTTGGAACACCAATATACAGACGAGTCAAAGGCCTCCACTGAAGGCTAAAACACCGAGTCGAAGATTCACTCCACTCCATTGACCCCATCCAAGAATTCCTGAACACCAAAGACACTGAGATAGAAGAGGATGGAATAATGTTTTTGACATTATTTTTGACATAACAGCCCTGTTCACATCCATGAACATCAACGTGACCAAAGAAAACTGAAGACACTACTCGAAGAACCAAAGACACAAACACAAAAGAGCACCAAATTCATCAGCAAAGATAGCACTGTCAAGCTCGTGGAACTGTGCCTTACCATCCACTTCATATTCAATAACAAGCCCTACAAACAAATCAACGAAATACGCATGAAACCACCAGCATCAGGATTCCGAGCAGAAGCAATAATGCAGAGACTCGAAAAAACAGCCCTTCCAACAATCCACCCCAAACTTTGAGTCCCCTGCAGCGATGACACTTTTGTCATCAAAAAATGAAACAAATTAGAGGTAACCTATAACACCATCAACAATATCCTTACTGGCATAAAATTCACAAAAGAGGAGAACAACAACAAAGCGCCATTTCTAGATGTCACACTAGAGCGAACAGTCAATGGTAAATTCAAAACAGCGTCTACAGGAAAACAATGCACGCGAACCAAGAACTTAACTACAGAAGCAATCACCACTACACATACAAACAAATCTGAATTAGGACACGAATTCAACGAGCCACGATACAATGCAGCACCCAGCAACTACGAATATCAATAAACAACTGTACAGAGCATTTAAGAAAAACGGGTAGGCTATAAACCCCCTGAAATCGGTTTCCCTGACCGGGAATCGAACCCGGGCCGTGGCGGCGAAAGCGCCGAAACCTAACCACTAGACCACCAGGGAGATACGAACCGAGTCTGATAGCTCTACTGAAAATTTCTTCCCTGCCCGGAAATCGAATGGGGGCCGTGGTCAGTCGAAGGCTTTCACCTGTGTATCCAACAATGTCATTTCTTGTATCCATTGCTCCTGATGCGGTCTCCTCCACATTGGGGAGACTGGAGACTCCTCGCAGTGTCAAGTCACAGCGCTTGAGGGAACATCTACAGGACACCCGCACCAATCAACCCCATCGCCCTCTGGCCCAACATTTCAAACCCCCTCCCACTCTGCCGAGGACATGCAGGTCCTGGGCCTCCTCCATCGCCGCTCCCTCCCCCCACCTTACGATGCCTGGACGATGAACACCTCATCTTCCGCTTGGGGTAAATTCAACCCCAGGCCATCAATGTGGACTTCATCAGATTCCTCATTTCCCCTCCCCCCACCTTACATCAATTCCAACCTTCCAGCTCAGCGCTGTCCTCATGACCTGTCCTACCTGCCAACCTCCCTCCCCACCTATCCGCTCCACCCTCCTCTCCGATCTGTCACCTCCATCCCCACCCCCATTCACCTATTGTACTTTTTGCTACCTTCGGCCCAGCACACCCCACCCCCAATTTATCTCGCCACCCCTGGAAGCGTCCTGCCTCTATTCCCGATGAAGGGCTTTTGTCCAAAACGTCGATTTTCCAGCTCCTCGGAAGTTGTCTGATCTGCCGTGCTTTTCCAGCATCATTCTGATCTAAACTCTGGTTTCCAGCATCTGCAGTCCTCACTTTTGCCTACCCAATAAACCCAGTGTGCCGATTTCACATCAACAAACTGACACAAGCAGACACAACGTCTGCAGAAACCCGAGCCACATTACTTTACATTAAAGACATCTGGGAAATGATGTCCGGACAACTCAACCCTCTCAGCATCATGGTAGCCCACAAATTTACCAACACACTTAAACAGGGGCTAATGAACCTGAAATACCCGATACAAACAACCAGAAAACGAATGTAATTTACAAAATACCATACAAGGAAATATATACATGAACTCTGCCGTACAACTTTCTGTGGCAAGAAATGCTGGGATGAGATAAGGAAGATATTTTCAGCCAAAAAAAATTGACACTGACTGGACAGCCATTTAAAATCAACACTGTCTGCCCAGGATGGAAGATCCGAAGGGATGAACTTATTTCTTATTTCCTGAAGATTTACAAAGCTGAGACTGGGTTTTGGTGTTTGTTCCCTTTCCACTCCCAAGAGCCGCAGTGGTTGGGGCAGTGTGTTGGGGAAGGTGAAATGTGCCCATGAGCAGCGTGTGGGGCTTTTACAGCATCCCCTTCTCTGAGAGCGCTGTGAGTTGACTCTGATGTTCTCAGGGACATTTACTGACGCGAGACAGTGAAAAGATTCTCATTCCTGCAGATTAGGAATTGTACCCATACGCCGGTTTCATGACGATGAGAAAGATTAATTGGGATGTGTGAAGAAGCTATGAGCTGCAGTTGAAACAAGTCGGTAGAGTCAGATGCGTCATCCATTGCCCCCATGGTCCTGAAGAAATGTTTGCTTTTGTCTGCTTGAGAGACTTTGGACACTGGTGTGGCAGGGAGAATACTGAGATACCGAGTGAGGGAGATTCAGTGCGCTGACTGTGAAAAGTGCTTCAAACCATTTACTCAGATTGGGGAATTAGAATCACACCCCTCGCGGTGGGAAAGACTATGTCCCCGCTCTGTTTGTAATTTCAAACCCAGAGCAACACGAGGAAAGCTCCACCCAATGGGGAAACCGTGGAAATGTGGGGACTGAGGGAAAGGATTCCCTTCCCTATCAGTGCTGGAAACCCACAGACGCATTCACAACGGGGTGAGGCCGTTCACCTGCTCAGTGTGCAGGAAGGGGTTCAGACAGAGAGAAGCCATTCACGTGCCCCATGTGCAGGGGAGAGCTCACACAGTCAGCTGCACTGCTGACCCACCAGTGGGTCCACACTGGAGGGAGGCCATTCACCTGCTGGAAGTTCCAAAAGGGCTTCACCTGCTCCTCCCACCTGCGGAGGCACCATCGAGTTCACGTGCCAGCACACGGGGATTGAAGGAGCGATGGCCCAGTGCTCCGATCAACCCAGCACGAGGGCGTCCCAGGTTCGAATCTCACTGCGGTCGATTGCAGAATTGGAGGTCGGTCAGTAATCTGGACTTCAGAATCTAAGGATGAAACCACTTTTCGGGGGGAAAAAACACCATCTGATTCACTCATGTCCTTTTTAGTGAAGGAACCTGCCGTTGCGGGAAAGGGTTCACTCAGTCATCCCAGCTGCATATTTTACCCAGCTGTACCAGAGATCCAGTTACAAACTGACAACTCAGCTGACCAACAAAGAAAGTGGGATGGGGGCAGTGGGTGCATTTTGAGCTGGAGGTGTTTTCTTTAAAAACTACTTTTTGTATGTCTTTTTCCTGGGGAAATCTGAAGCTGTAACAAAATAGGGTCAGAGTAAAGGTTACCTGAACTTACCGCCCAGCTTAGACTCTGTGAGGTCCAACAGGTTTTTGTTTGAAAGCTGCTCATTTCTTTCAGCCTCCAGCACTAATGTCATGTCTCAGAAGGACCAGTGAATGAGTAGCTAATATTGTTACAAATTGTATAATTTTTCAGGACTTCATGTTCATTGTTTCATTGGAATTGCAAAGTTTACTGGCAACAGTGGGAGGTGTGGGCTGTATTCACTGGAAACAAAGTTTTAAAATCTCACAAACAACAGGGTATATTCTAACATGTTTATTTGGAAGCACTAGATTTCGAAGTGCTGCTCCTTCTTCAGGTAGCTGTGGTGTAGAATCACAAGACACAGAATATATCGCAAAAACATTAGAGTGTCATGCAACATAAGTGACGTATTGAAGAAACCTAGATTGCTGTTAAATCTTTCATCTTTTAAAATGGGTTGCAGATTTCGGTTCATTAATATGTACATTCCAGAACTTCTTTTAAGTCACGTTCTCCAGGAAACTTAATGTTTTATAAAAGAAGGTAACACCTCACATCAAACAACGCATGAAAGCTGTGAGGTGAGAGTCTGTCTGTATCCCAATCTTGAGTCAGACTGGCTCTGTTTCCAAATATATAATCCTGCAAATGCAAATTCACCCCAAATGTGTGAGTGCATGCATGAGAGAGAGAGAGTGTGTATGTGCGTGTGCATGCTGGGTAAAGTGTGTGTGTGATGGAGTATAATCACGTGCGAAGATGTATACGTGGGTGTGAGTGGGGGGGCGTATTAGTGTGTGTCTGAGAGAGAAATGTCTATCGGAAAGGCTCTGCACGAGCGTGTGAGTATGTAAGAGTGTGTGTGTGTGTGAGAGTGAGAGAGAGAGAGAGAGAGAGAGCGTAACAGTGAAGTGGGGTTACCTGTCATGTGACATGAACCCATGGTCGCGATTGAGGTCATCCTCCTGGTTTCTGAACTTGGCTATCAGCCTCTGCTGGGCCACTAAAAATGATTAAGCAGTTACACAACACACATTGGAGAGGGCAGGGTGGGACTTGTCTTTCGATTTGCAGAAGGTGGGACGTTCTGAGTGCTGGAAACGAAGGAATACACATACTGGAGGACCTTCGGCACAGAGAGATGGAGCTGGAAGCCAGGCTGCAGACACGTTGGGGGATTCATTGTGGAAACAGGCCGTTTGGCCCACCAAGTCCACACTGACCCTCCGAAGAACATACCCCCACCCCCCGACCCACCCGATAACCCCACAGCTAATCCCTGAATTTAGAACTCCCAATCCACTCTAGCCTGCACATCTTTGGAACATGGGAGAAAACCCGAGCACCCAGAGGAAACCGACGCGGACAGGGGGTGGGGGAGGGGTAGGAAAGTGCAAAATCCACACAGTCACTGTGAGGGTGGGATTGAACCCAGGTCCCTGGCGCTGCGAGGAATCCCATCTTCAACTCTCGGCAATCGACTGGCTTCAAACTGACACTCCAATCAGTTTGAGGAATTCAATTTGCTTCCACAGAGTTTCCACGTGGCAGGGGTCGTTGTTGTTCGGCAGATTCAACGATCCAATGAAGGGCTCGTCTATAGCGAGAACACTAGTCTGCATTTCGCTAAAAAGTTAAACCTCTGTCCCCCCTTTCTCTCGGGGATCTGGGGTGGAGGGTGCTGCACGCAGCAGTCCCCTGCAACCGCAGGTTGCGGTGGTTCACGGACTCCCAGCCCAACTGCTTGTTCTGTGGCGCTGTGGAGTCCGTGGACCATGTATATATTGGTTGTGGGCGTTTGCACTCCCTTTTTGATTTTCTCAAGAACCTTCTCCTCTGTTTCTGGCTGCACTTCAGTCCCACGCTCCTGATCTTCGGGCACCCGGTACGGAGGAGGGAGGGCAGGTCCGAGGACCTCCTCGTGGGTCTGCTCCTGGGCCTGGCCAAACTGGCCATCAACAGGTCCAGGCAGCGGGCCGTGGAGGGGGTCGTTAGGGCCGACTGCCTGCCCCTCTTCCGGGGTTACGTTAGAGCCCGGGTGTCCTTGGAGAAGGAGCACGCGGTGTCCACCGACACCCTGGAGTCGTTCAGGGAGAGGTGGGCGCCGCAGGGAGTGGAGTGCATCATTTCCCCCTCCAACTCTATTTTGATTTAGTCCCTACCCTCCCCTTCACTGTTTTGATCACACAGCATTGCCCTTTGATGTGGAGGGCAGTGCTTGTCACTGGCCACGCGGGTATTTTTCATATCTTCCTGGTGGTGGAAATTGAATAAAGATTTGTGCACTTTGCGTCTTTCACTGTGTCGCACATCTACACACACGCACACACACCATGGGTGCTGGGGAATAAAAATAAGCACTACCGCACTTAGGCGGTAGTGTGGGGGTTAAATTTAAAAAAAAAAAAGTTAAACCTCTGTCCGCAATTAGAACCCTTGAGCACTCCCACGCAGGCTGCATCTATTCACAGGGATTCTCAATGCATGTTGATATTTGAAATCATTTCCTGCAGACAAACATTTCCCCTCCTGGATTCAAACACTGCTGATATTCAGGCCCTGACTAAATTTCTTGTCCATGCCTGAAAATCAAATCCTCCTCCGCTAATAACTTCAGAAAACAGATCACTGCTGTAAGTGCAGGGCAGAAAATAGGATGAAAAAAATTTGGTTTGCACAGAACAGCGTTCTCTTTCTTCTACCTGAAATCTCTGTCTCTCAAATCCTAAACCTTTCAATGTATTCTAACCCAAATTCATCCTTCCATCCTCCTGCCTTTGCCCAACTCCCCTCTCCTGAAAGTGCTGACCCTCTGTTCAGTTTCTCAGCCACATCTCGCCATCCTTAGTATATAGCCCACATCTTTATTTAGTTTTTAAAACAGAAAGGCAGTGGTTTGCTGATGCCAGGATGTGAGGATGACTGCACTCACACAGTGTTCCAGACTCGTCTCTCGTGTCATTCCGAAAAGTCTGCACTGCACATGTGCAGAGAAGGGGTTGCTGGGAGTGGGTGGGATGCATTCTCACCTCCCCATCCAATCATCCCCATAGCGTTCCATGTCCATTCCCTCACCGCCACCCATAGCATCCCCTGTCCATTCTCTCTCTCTCTACCCTAACCTACCAGTCCCTTCTCTCTCTCTCCCACACATGCCACTCTCCCCACCCCATCCATTCTATCTCTGCACCCTCTGCCCTCTGTCCAGTCCCTCATCCACCCTCTGTCCCCATCCATTCCCTTTATCGCTCCACCCTCTGCCTTCCCCAATCCAGTCCCTTCCCTTACACTCATTTTCTCTCACCTCCCACACGCTGCCCTCATCCATTCCTTATCTCCCCCACCTTCGCCTGCCATTCATTGTTGCTCTCCTTCTCCACCCTCTACCCCGTCCATTCTCACCCCAATCTGTCCCCACCCACTGCTCCCTGTCCAATCTCTCCCCACCCATTGACCCCATCCATTCTCTCCCCACCTACTGCCCCGTCCATTCTCTCCCTATCCATTCCCCGTCCATTCTCTCCCCACCCACTGCCCCGTCCATTCTCTCCCTACCCATTGAACCCTTTCCATTCTCTCCCCACCCACTGCCCCGTGTCCATTCTGTCCTGATCTACTGCTCCCCTTCCAATCTCTCCCCACCCATTGACCCCTTCCATTCTCTCCCCACCCATTCCCCATCCATTCTCTACACACCCACTGCCCCGTCCATTCTCTCCCTACCCATTCCCCGTCCATTTCCTCCCCACGCACTGTCCCCGTCCATTATCTCCCCACCCATTTAACCCTTTCCATTCTCTCCCCACCCATTGCCCCAGTCCATTCACTCTCCACCCACTGCCCCGTCCATTCTCTCTCCCCACACTCTGCAACCAATTTCTTTCACTTCACACTTTGCAACTCCGCATTCTCTCTCTCCTCCCCAATCCTCTTCACCACATTCTCTCTGTCTGCTCCCACCCTGTGTACCCCCATGCATTCTCTACCCCCAATGCTCTGCTCTCCTACCCATTCTCCCTCTTTCTCTTCCCTCAGTCTCTGCGCCCCCGGTCAAATCTCACTCTGAGTACCCTCCCCGTCCTTTCTCGTGCCTCGAGCCCTCTTTGATCTCTGGATCAAACCCTTCTAATGATAGAGAGAGAGAATGGATGGTGATGGCGACCTGGGGTGGGGGTGGGGAAGGGAAGCGTGAGAAATGGCTGACCTTTAACATTGAGAATAGCTAAAATGATGTATTCAGAAACATCAGTAATGTCTGAAAGCACATTCAAATGTTTAAAAAAAGCTGCAGACATCTTTCTGAAACTTGCTTTGAAATCTGCGCAGTTCGGCCACAATTGAGGACAGCCGGGAAACTTGGAATGGCCTATTCCGAGTCTTGTGAAATTGGTTCAGAATATGTAGAAATACAGTCATAAAGTTGCAGAGAACAGAAACAAACCTTTCGATCCACGCCTACAACATTGCCTAAATTAACCAAGTGATCCATTTGCCAGCATTTGGCCCATATCTCTCTCAGCCCTTCCTATTCATACGTCATCCAGATGGCTTTTAAATGTTGCAATCCTACCAGCCTCGACCACTGCTTCTCGCAGCTTATTCCAAACGCACGCCACGCTCTGCGTGAAAAAGTTACCCCGTTTGGTCCCTTTTAAACCTTTTCCCTCTCAGTCTAAACACCTCTAGTTTTGGATTTCCTCCACCCTGGGGAATAGATATACAAACGTTGAGCTGCCAAACAAAATCATAGAGTCACAGAGATGTCCAGCATGGAAACAGACCATTTAGTCCAACCCATCCATGCCGACCAGATATCACAACCCAATCTCGTCCCATCTGCCAGCACCCAGCCCATATACTTCCAAACCCTTCCTATTCATGTATCCATCCAAAAGCCTCTAAAATGTGACAATTGAAGCAGCCTCCACCGTTTCCTCTGGCAGCTCATTCCATACACGTACCACCCTTTGCGTGATTCAGTTGCTCCTTCGCTCTCATTTCTATCTTTCCCCTCTCACCCTAAAACTATGCCCTCTAGTTCTGGACTCCCCAATCCCAGAGAAAAACCTTTGCCTATTTATTCTATCCATGCCCCTCATAATTTTGTAAACGTCTATAAGGTCACCACTCAGCCTCTGATGCGCCAGGGAAAACAGCCCCAGTCTGTTTAGCCTCTCCCTCCAACCCTGGCAATATCCTTGTAAATCTTTCTGAACCCTTTCAAGTTTCACAACATCTTTCCGATAGGAAGGAGACCAGAATTGCACGCAATATTCCAACAGTGGCCTAACCAATGCCCTGTACAGCCGCAACATGACCGCCCAAATGCTATACTCAATACACTGACCAATAAAGTAAAGCATACCAAACGCCTTCTTCACTATCCTGTCTACCTGCGACTCCAATTTTAAGGAGCTATGAACCTGCACTCCAAGGTCTCTTTGTTCAGCAACACTCCCTAGGACCTTATGATTAATTGTATAAGTCCTGCTAAGATTTGCTTTCCCAAAATGCAGCACCTCACATTTATCTGAATTAAACTCCATCTGCCACTTCTCAGCTCCTTGGCCCATCTGGTCCAGATCCTGTTGTAATCTGAGGTAACCCTCTTTGCTGTCCACTACACCTCCAATTTTGGTGTCATCTGAAAGTTTACTAACAGTACCTTTTATGCTCGCATCCAAATCATTTATTAAAATGACGAAAAGCAGAGGGCCCAGCACTGATCCTTGTGGCACCCCACTGCTCACAGGCCTCCAGCCGGAAAAACAGCCCTCCACCACCACCCTCTGCCTTCTACCTTTGAGCCAGTTCTGTATCCAAATGGCTAGTTCTCCCTGAGATCTAACCTTGCTAATCAATCTCCCATGGGGAACCTTGTCGAACGCCTTACTGAAGTCCATATAGATCACATCTACTGCTCTGCCCTCATCAATCTTCTTTGTTCCTTCTTCAAAAACCTCAATCAAGTTTCTGAGACATGAATTCCTATGCACAAAGCCATGTTGACTATCCCGAATCAGTCCTTGAATTTCCAAATACCTGTACATCCTGCACCTCAGGATTCCCTCCAACAACTTGGCCACCACCATGGTCAGGCTCACCGGTCTATAGTTCCCTGGACTGTCTTTACCGCCCTTCTTAAACAGTGGCACCACATTTGCCAACCTCCTGTCTTCCGGCACCTCACCTGTGACTATCGATGATACAAATAACTCAGCAAGAGACCCAGCAATCACTTCTCTAGCTTCCCACAGAGGTCGTGGTTACACCTGATCAGGTCCTGGGGATTTATCCATCTTTAACCGTTTCAAGACATCCAGCACTTCTTCCTCTGTAATCTGGACATTTTGCAAGTTGTCACCATCTATTTCCCTTCAGTCTATATCTTCGATATCCTTTTCCACAGTAAATACTGATGCAAAATATTCATTTAGTATCTCCCCCATTTTCTGTGGCTCCACACAAAGGCCGCCTTTCTGATCTTTGAGGGGCCCTATTCTCTGAGGAGAAAGTGAGGACTGCAGATGCACAGTTGGGCCACAACCAAGGATAGGCTGTAAGAGTGAATGAGTGAATAAAAGACAAATCCCACCTCGCCCATGAGGAGAAAGTGAGAACTGCAGATGATGGAGATCAGAGTCGAGAGTGTGGTGTTGAAAAAACACAGCAGGTCAGGCAGCATCCAAGGAGCAGGAGAATCAACGTTTCAGATATAAGCCCTTCACCTTGCCCTCTCCAGTGTGTGTTGTGAAACTGCTTAACTGCTTAATCATTTCTAATGGCCGAGCAGAGGCTGATAACAAGTTTGGAACACACGAGAATTAATTCAGCTGAAACGTTGGATTCATGTCTCACTACAGGAGACCCAGCTACACAATACACACAAACTCTATCTCTCTCTCTGTCTCTCACACACACAAACACACACACACACACACACACACACACACAGACACACGCACACACAGACGTACTCACACGGTCGTGCAGACCCTCTCTGATCGACAGGCTCTCTCTCAGAAACACATTGATAAACCCCTCACACTAACATTCATGCACACACCTTCTCACACAATGAAACTCCATCACACGCACACTTTACCCAGCATGCACACACACACACACACACACACACACACAGACTCTCTGTCTCATGAATGCACTCACACACAGAAGTCTTTGGGGTGAATTGCATTTGCAGGATTATATGTTTGGAAATAGTAAAAGTCTGACTCAAGACTGGGATACAGACAGACTCTAACCTCACAGCTCTCATGCGTTATCTGAACTCAGGTGTCACCTCCCTTTGTAAAACATTAAGTTAACTGGAGAATGTTACTAAAAATAAGTTCTAGGATTTACAGATTAATGAACTGAAATCTGCAACCCATTTTAAAAGATGAAAGACTTAACAGGTTTCTTCAATGTATCATTTATGTTGCATGACACTATAATCTTTTACTATATATTCTGTGTCTTACCATTCTACTCAACAGCTACCTGATGAAGGAACAGCGCTCCAAAACCTAGTGCTTCCAAATAAACCTGTTGGACTATACCCTGGTGTTTGTGTCATTTTAAAACTTTGTTTCAAGTGAATACAGCCCGCACCTCCCACTGTTGCCAGTAAACTTTGCAATGCCAATGAAACAATAAAGCTGCAGTGCTAAAAAATTTACAATTTCGAACAATACCATCGACTCATTCACTGTTCCTTCTGAGACACGACATTGGAAACTCGGTCCTGGTGGCTGAAAGAAATGAGAAGCTGTTGGATTTCCCAGCTTTCAATGAGAGTTTAAGCCTGACGGTAAGTTCAGGTAACCTTTACTGCGACCCAACTTTGTTGCAGCTTCAGGTCTCCACATCACAAGGCGTACAAATACTAGCTTTTCTTAAAAAAACGCACCTGAAGCTCAAAGTGCACACACTGACGCCCACTCCTCCCACCACACTTTCTTTATTATTGGTCAGTTGAGTTGTCGATTTGTAACTGGATCCTTCGTACAGCCGGGTAAAGCATGCAGCTGGGACGACTGAGTGAATCCTTTCCGGCAACGGCAGTTTCCATCACTGAAAAGGACATGAGTGAATCAGGTGGGTTTTTGCCCTCTGAAAATGGTTTCATCCGGAGATTCTGAAGTCCAGATGACTGAGCGAATCCCAATTCTGCCGTCTGCCGCGACGGGATTCGAACCTGAGAGTCCCCAGAGCTGGGTTGTTAGCGGCGCTCGGCCATCGCTCCTTCCATCCCCCCTGCGATGGCACGTGAACGCGCTGGTGCCTCCGCAGGTGGGAGGAGGAGCAGGTGAAGCCCTTCCGGCACTGACAGCAGGTGAGCGGCCTCTCTCCAGTGTGGACCCACTGGTGGGTCAGCAGTGCAGCTGACTGAGTGAACCCCCTTCCGTACATGGGGCACGTGAATGGCTTCTCTCATTTGTGGACCCACTCGTGCATCTCCGGATGGCTGATCCGACTGAAGCCCTTCCTGCACACCGAACAGGTGAATGGCCTCTCCCCGCTGTGAATACATCTGTGGGTTTACAACACGGATGGGGAAGGGAATCCTTTCCCTCAGTCCCCACATTTCCACAGTTTCCCCATTGGGGGAGCTTTCCATGTGTTGGTCTGGGTTTGATATTACAATCAGAACGAGGACATAGTCTATCCCCACCGTGAGGAATGAGACTTTGATTCCTCCAAGCTGAGTAAATGATGTGAAGCACTTTTCACAGTCAGCGCACTGAATCTCCCTCACTCGGTGTCTCAGTGTTCTTCCTGCCGCACCAGTGTCCAAAATCTCTCAAGCAAACAAAAGCAACAATGTCTTCTTGATTGGAATGGCTGCTGATATTCAAGTCCCAATGAATCAAGTGGCTCTGTCAGAAGTTGATGTATCATTTGTTTTCAGATTTCTTTCGGCACGTCTTCCTGCAAAAAAAATCACAAAATAAGTGATCATTGTCAGTATACTTAAACGAACATAATATTGGTGGCAGTTCGTGTAGTTTGCCAGATGCCTGCTGATCACATAATACCCAGCACACAGAAACCTGAAATCACTCATTCAGCCAGATAGGCTTAGGTGTGTTTCGAGGAAAACTTCATTGAAATCTAATCTGATCCTAAACTAAATACGTGTACATATATATATCAATATGCCAATCCTTTCAATGCGGCTCAATTCCATGAGAAACTACACTTTTAATTATGAACATGAGGAAAAAAGCAATCATTTACAAGAGTGCAAACTGCATACGTGCCAATCTGAGGGAATACACAAGGAAAATACCAAAAAGAGAGATAGAAAGTATTTGAGCACCTTTGCAGAATCTGCACCATCTCTGGATTCTCTCCAGTTGCTACAAGTAAACCTCCCTGGGGGTCACGCAGCCCTGCATCGGGAAGCACTGGGATGGTCAACTACGACCAGTTTACATGGAGAACACATCTCCACATTGAACAGCCTCGAGGCAAACTTCCCTTCCTTCCAGTTAAAGTTCAAAACCACTCAAAGCGAAATTCCCCAGTTAAGTTTGGAAGAATTTCTTCCACGTGTTCACTAATCATTTCTATGAGCACTTTGTTCAAGTTTGAATATTGCGAGTTTTGAAAATTAGCGATTCTGGGCGAAATCACAGTTCGAAAAACAGAATGTGGGAATTTAGACAGAGTTTATATTTGCACATCGACGATGTGTCTGCACAACAGCAAATGACACGACAGCAGAGAAGATCTTTTGAAGTCATTCTCAAACGTGCCTGCCACACGCCAGATGAAAAGCTGAATACTTCTCTGGAAATACAGCCGAGCAATGCAGGAGAATGGCACAACGCGTGCTTATTGGGATCATAACCCAAAAGAGAGACCATTCTCTCCTATTCATTCAACGTCGTGTTTAGCAGCTTTCCCGTATAACAGCGCTCTGTTCTGCACCTTGCCTTCTCATCTGCTTCCCAAAAAAGCTTCGACATAAATATTTCACAATGATATACTGGCCCAATGTGCACAGTTGAGGTGACAACCTCTGAGGGGTCTCCTGTTCTCTGTACCCTATGTTGAGGAGGGCAATGCTTGTCACTGGCCACTCGGGTGTCAGAGAAAAGTTTCGAAACAGTGGAGGGAGCCCGGTTCCTGGGGACGGGACAAACAGCAGCAGGGGGACAGAATGAGAAGCAGCTGTTCTGGAAACTCTTTTTCACTTGCAATTCTTAGAGCAATGTCAAATGTATTTCACACTAAGCAAGTCTCAGCTGGCTCAAGAAGTGTGTGGTGGGGAAATAGCCGCTCTTTGGCTTGTTGGTCTAGGGGCATGATTCTCAGGGAGAGTCTTTAACTGTACAGACTTGTGCGCGGTCCTAGATTCAACTCCCAAAAAAGGCTGCGTCTCATAACTTGATTTGTGGAAAAATGGCCCATTAATTTTCTCAAAAAGCACCTTCGTGAAACGAGGTTAGGCTGCCAGGAATACGGATGGGGCAGAAAACAGGGAAGTGAAATGTTTGGAGATCGCGTTGAATAGGTTGACGTGAGTGGTGCGGTGTTTGAGGGATGTCAGCGATGAGGGTCGATTGGAAATTTGGGACAGCTCTCTTCGGAGTACAGAAGTTTGAAATCTGACACGATTGAAGCTTTTCAAGTCATGCAAAGTCTAGCCAGAGAAAGTAATGTAGTCAAAATGTTCCCACGCCTGAGAGGATCGACAACGATTCGGCAGAGTTTTAAAGTCATGAGGAAAAGAACCAAAAGTGACATGAGGAAGAATGCTTTCGTACAGGGAGTGGTTGGGGTCAGTAAACCCATAACTGACACTGACAAAGAGGCAGATTTATTAGACGCAAACGGGAATTCGGTGATCATGTTGAAAGGAACAATGTGAAGAATTACATGGAGAAGGCAAGAGAGACGAATACGAATAGAGACCCACGTTTACTTTCGGTGTCGACCCAGCAGAACGAAGGTGGGCCGCATGACGTCTAATCAGAGTGAAATCACAAGAGAATGAGGGGAGTTAGAAATAGTTTATATTGACACAGTCTCCATATGTCTGTGGAACACCATATAAGATGACAGCAGTGGAGATCTTTGACATCAGTCTCTAACGTGCATGCCACGCGCCTGACGAAAGGCTGAAAGGACCGGTGGCAACGGCTTAGGCGAGTAGGAGCAGAGTGGTGCAGCGGGAAGCGTGCTCGGCCCATAACCTAGAGGTCGATGGATCGGAGCTGTCCTCTCTTATCGTTCAGTGCCTCCTTGAGCGACTTTCATTGGTGGTGGTACTCTGTTCAGCATCTTGCCTTTCAAACGACTTCCGGAGTGTCTAAATATCTTTTACGGCGCTTTGTTCTTTTCCTTGCCATGTCGTTTGCTTCCCAAAACTTCGGGTATCTGAGCTCAATATCGATACACAAGTCAAATTTACACAGTTGCGCTGGCAGCCTTGTGGAGATCTGAGATGTCTTGTCCTGTTCTCCGTCGCTGTGGCCTGATCTCGTGTGAAAACTCTTATCTCAGATGGCAATGAACCGGTGAAGTTGAAACACATGACTTGCTGTTTTAGTCCATTTCCTGCAGTAAAGAAACGAACGTCCGTGTAATAAATGACTTTCTACAGGATTGCTGTGTCAAGACAAATTCTGAACACCAAGCAGGCTGCACAAAAATTCACTCATATCAATTTACCTGAGGGAAGAGTCTCCTGTCCATTTCTCTCTGTCCCGACAGCACAGCATCTTTCTGTCTCTCCGTTAACAAGACCTTTGGATCAAGTTCAAAGTTGCCCATTTCCTACGCATGACTGTAACTGACTTAACCTGCCTCACGTAATAGTGTGAGAGAGCAGAAGAGTGAATGGGCTCTGCCTTCCACCAGCACAGCTTGTAAGTAGAAACGAAATGGTTCAATTATCCAACAGTGGAGAGAGCCCGGTTCCTGGGGACAGTACAAACAGCAGCGTCCTGGGAGCAGGGAGACAGATTGAGAAGCAGATGTTCTTGAAACTCTTCCCTGCTTGCAATTCTGGGAGCAATGTACAATGAATTTCGTACTGAGCAAGTCTCAGCTGCTCCAGGAGGTGGCTACTCCCATGGCTGGTGGCTCGTTAGTCTGCGATGTGATTCTTGCTTTGGGTCTTCGAGCATATACAGCCGTGTGAGAGTTCCCGGGTTCCAATCCCAGGCGAACCATCATTCCTTAAATTGATATGAGCAAAAATGCCCGATCAATTTTGTCAATTAAAGCCGCTTCGTTAATTTAGATCGGACTGCCTGAATTTGGGACGGCGCAGAGCTGCCATTGCAGTGAACACGGCGAAGGGAAACACGTGGTGAAAGTGAGAACAAGTATTGCAGATTTTTCGCCCGCGCAATCCGAGTCTGAATGAATCCTCCAACTGTATTACCCTCAATTCTGAGGATGATACTTCAGGAAGAGGGGAAGTGAAGTGATTGCAGACGGCGCTGAACAGGTTAACGTGAATGATACCGTCCTGAGGAATGTCAGCAATGAAGGGAGATTGGAAAGTTTGGGGCAGCTCTCTTTGGTGAACAGAAGGCTGAAAGCTTGTCTGATTGAAGTTTTCCACGTCATGAGAGTTTTAGAGAGAGGAAATAATGCAGTGAAAATGCTCCCAGGCCTGAAAGGATCGAGAACGATTTGGCAGAGATTTAAGGTCATCAGGAAAATAAGTAAAAGTGACATTAGGAAGACCGTTTTCGCACAGGGAGTGGGGTCAGTAAGTCGCTGTCTGACAGTGAGAAAGAAGCAGATTCAATGGACACAAAAGGGAATTCGGTGGGCATGTTCAATGTAACAATGTGCAGATTTACAGGGAGAAGGCGACAGAATGAGACACTTATTTACATATTGTGTTGAGCCAGCAGAGCTAAGGTGGGCTGCATGGCCTCAGTCTGCACTGTCACACATTTCGTGATTCTGAGTGAAATCGGAGTTGGACCAACAGAACGTGGGAAATTTGACAACTGGTATATTCTACCCAACAGGATACTCCATCACAGCAATGAAGGTGTTTTGACATCATTCTCGAAGGTACATGACACAATGCAGATTCAAAACCGAGTATTCCTTTGAATCACTGAGTAATTTGTTTACAGTTATTCAGTTGAGGTGAGCGGAGTTGCGCATTGGGAACCACTCCAGTTGATAGGTCGAAGCCGTTTTCTCCTGTATGATAGTCCCACCAGCACTCCAATTTGCTGTGCTTCCAGTCAGTAGATGCAGATTTCTATCCCATACTGATACACAGGCCACGATGACCCAGCTGTGGTGACAATTTTGTGAAGGTCTGAGTGCTCTTCTCCAGTTCTCTGTCTGGCTGCTATGATCCGAATCATCAAACCTCTCTTCTCCGAGATAGGAATAAACTGGTGAAGGTGAAACACATCAGTTGCGGAGTGTTCCATGCGCAGGAGGCCCTGCAGTAATTCCCCACGCTGTTTCACACAGCAACATCCTCTCGGTAAATTACGCTTGGCAAAAAAAATCGATTGAACCAAATCAGTGTCCGCCACTGGATTTTACTGACACCGTTGATAAAATTCAGGCTCACCGTTAATGTGGAGAGGGGTCGTCAGACTAGGGTTTCCGCTCCTTCTGATGAATAAAGATAATTTTAACTGTGTCCAGTGAGAGGAAAGGATTTGCTGTTGGTGAGAAACATTTCTATCTGAACTCGCTGTCACTCTCCTGATAGATTGAAACATAAAGACGGAAGTCTCTGGATTATGTTGTAAGAATATTGGTATTATGTTATTCACACCGCACTGTCACCAACTGAACGAAGCGGCTGCCAGAGGGAGACGGCTGTGTTTAAACCCCGTGATGAACTGGGGGAGATGAGCATTTAGCCCAACAACGACGTCAGTGAATCTGACGTAATTCAAACACGCCATCTTCCGATCTGGAGTCAGACACGCTACCTTTCAGCTACACGGTCACGGATGGCTCCTTCCTTCTATTCATACTTCAGGGAAGTGATCGCACTGCAATGATTTTACATTATGAGTAACAACGGAGATAAATAGTTCATGTCTGTTCTGTCTCTCCCCCCTCTCCTTCTGTCTCCCGAAACAATTGCCAACTCTACCTCAATAAAAAGTTGAAAGAACTGTGGATGCTGTATATCAGAAACAAAAAAGACAGGAGTTGCCGGTGACCCTTCCACAGAACTGATTGTAATTGGGAAAACGTTGGTTTATATGCAGAAGATATTGTGAGAGGAAGGCAGATGCAGTAAATGACAGATCAGGACAGACCCCAAAGTGAGGGAAGAATTGTTGGACAGGAAAGGGAGTTGATAACGATCCGTGTGGGAGGGTGAATGGTGACTGTTCGTGGCTCAGAATACATAGTGTGCAATGACAGACTGTGTGATAACAAGTCTTGGTGTGTATGGTCGGGACGAGGATACTATGGATTTCAGGCCCTAGAATTATTGAATTCGATATTGGGACCGGAGGGATGTATGGTCCCCAAGTGAAATATTCGGTGTTCTTCGTTCTGCTGGTGCTGAGCTTCACTGGAACACGACAGCAAACCTGAGACAGAGATGTTGGCCAGGGAACAGGATGGGGTGTGGAATTGGCAGGCAACTGGAAGCTCAGGGTCTTTTTGCGGGCAGAACGTAGATGTTCTGTGCATCAGTTACCCAGTTTATGTTTCGTTTTCACCAATGTAGAAGAGGCCACATTGTGAGCAGCAAATGCAGTAGACTGGGTTGTGGGAAGAGCAGGTTAAGTGCCGCTTCACCTGGAAGGTAAGTTTGGCCCTTGGATAGTGAGGAGGGAGCAGGTAAATGGGCTGGTGTCACACATTCGGCAGTTGCAAGGTAAAGTGCCGTTGGACTATTGGGGTGGGAATGGGGTTAGGGTTGATTGGAATGAAGGAAGAGTTGACCCAAGCTATAACTTCTGCCCATTTACTTATCCGCCAAATAGAGAAATTTTTAAAGTGTGCACAAGGAAATTTTCTAATTCACACTGAGGATGTACATACTGGCGAGGGTGCAAAACCTAAGGGCCAGCAACCAGAATTCTATTAACATTACAATAGTGATTCAAAGTAATATATCAGATCTAAAAGTTGAAGTTCTAAATTGGAGGAAGACTCAGGTATTAGGCAAGATCTTTCAAAAGCTGATTGGGGGCAGTTGTTTGCAGGTTAAAGGACTGCTGGAAAATGGGAAGCCTTCAAATATGAGATAACAAGAGTCCACACACAGTATATTCCTGTTAGGGTGAAAGGAAAGGCTGGTAGGTGTAGGGAATGCTGGATGACCAGAGAAATTGTGATTTTGGTAAAGATAACGAAGGATTCATACGTCAGGTATTGACAGAGAGATCGAGTGAATCCTTAGAGAATAAAGACAGTACAGCATACTTAAGAGAGAAATCATGAGGGCAAAAAGGGGACATGAGATAGCTTTGGCAAATAGAGTTAAGGATAACCCAAAGGATTTTTTATAAATACGTTAAGGCCAAAAGTATAACAAGGGAGAGAATAGCGCCCCTCAAAGATCACCAAGGCAGCCTTTGTGTGGAGCTGCAGTCGATTGGATTGGGCGGGGAGGGGGGTGGGGGGATACTCAACGGATTTTGTGCATCAGTGTTTACTGTGGAGAAAGGCATGGAAGATATAGAATGTGAGAAAGTAGATGGTGACATGTTGAAAAAATGTCCATATTACAGATGAGAAATTGCTGGATATCTTGAAATGCAGAGAAGTGGATAAATCCCAAGGACCTGATCAGGAGTACCCTAGAACTCTGTGCGAAACTGGGGAAGTGACTTCCGGGCCTCTCACTGAGATATTTGTGGCATCAATAGTCACAGGTGAGGTGCCGGAAGGCTGGCGGGTGATTAACGTGGTGCCACTATTTAAGAAATGTGGTAAGGAAAAGTCAGGGAACTATAGACCAGTGAGACAGATATCCGTGACGGGCAAGTTTTTGGAGAGAATCCTGACAGATAGGATTTACATGTATTTGGAAAGGCAAGAATTGATTAAGGATAGTCAACATGGCTTTATGCTTGGGAAATCATGTCTCACGAACATGATTGAGTTTTTTGAAGAAGTACAAAGTGGATTGATGAGGGCAGAGCGATGGACGTGATTTATATGGACTTCAGGAAGGCATTCATCAAGGTTCCACAAGGGAGACTGGTGAGCAAGGTTTAATCTCATGGCATGCAGTGACAACTCGCCATTTGGATACAGAACTGGCTAGAAGGCAGAAGACAGAGGGTGGTGATGGAGGGTTGCTTTTCAGACTGAAGGCCTGTGACCAATGGTGTACCACAAGGATCGATGCTGGGTCCGCTAGTTTATGTCATTTATATAAATGATTTATATGTAAACGGAGGAGTATAGTTAGTCAGTTTGTAGATGACACCAAAATTGGAGGTGTTGTGGACAGCAAAGAAGGTTACCTCAGATTAAAATGGGACCTTGATCAGATGGGCCAATGAGCTGAGAAGTGGCAGATGGAGGTTAATATAGATAAATATGAGGTGCTGCATTTTGGAAAAACAAATCAGAGCAGGACTTTTACACTTCATGGGAAGTTCCTTGGAAGTGTTGCTGAACAAAGAGACCTTGGAATTCAGGTTGATCGTTCCTTAAAAGTAAAGACGCAGGCAGATTGGGTAGTAAAGAAGGTGTTTGGTATGCTTTCCTTTGTTGGTCAGAGCATCGAGGATAGATGTTAGGACCTCATGTTGCCACTGTACAGAACATTGGTCAGGCCACGTTTGGAATATTGCATGTAGTTTTGGTCTGCTTCCTGTCGGAAAGATGTTGTGAAACTAGAAAAGGTGGAGAAAAGATTTACAAGGGTGTTGCCAGGGTTGGATGGTTGAGCTATACGGCGAGGCTGAATCCACTCTTTTCTCTGGAGCGTCGGAGGCTAAGGGGTGACCTTATAGAGGTTTATAAAATCATGAGGGATATGGATAGGGCAAATAGACAAGTTCTTTTCCCTGTGATGGGGGAGTCCAGAACTAGAGGGAATAGTTTTAGGAAGGGGAGGGGAAATATATAGAATGCACTTAAGAGGCAACCTTTTCACGCAGAGGGTGATGCATGTACGGCATGAGCTGCCGGAGTAAGTGGTGGAGGCTGTATAATTACAGCATTTAAAATGCATCTGGATGTGTATAAAAATAGGAAATATTTATGGGGATTTGGGCCAAGTGTTGGCAAATCGGACTTGATTAGGTTAGGATATCTGGGCTGCATGGACGAGTTGGACCGAAGGGTCTGTTTCCATGCTGTACATCTGTGTCACTCTGTGAGACTCCATGGGATTATTCAGGAGAAAGTGAGGACTTCAGATGCTGGAAATCAGAGCTGAAAATGTGTTTCTGGAAAAGCGCAGCAGGTCAGGCACCATCCAAGGAGCAGAAGAATCGACGTTTCGGGCATGAGCCCTTCTTCAGGAAGTTTTAGCTATAAACTATAAACATTCCCTTAGTTAAACATTGTGAAGTGTGAAGCCATTGTTTTAGTCCCGAAGTTCGACTTGAGCTCCCCGCTCCCCCATCCCAGTAACCCTGTTGACAGCCTTCGTGTCACATTTAAAACTAGGATCAATAGATTCGTGATCAGTTGGGGGATGAACAGTTATAGGAAAAGGGCAGGAAAGTGCAAGTGGAGAATGTCAGATCAGCCACAATCCTATTGAATGGAGAAACAGGCTCAAGGGGTTGAATGGCTTTTTCCTGTTCCTATTTCTTATGGTTCCCGAGCCCTTACCTCTGAAACAGGGTCCTGGCTTCAGTGTGTGCCATTACTGAGAGTGCTGATGTTCCCTTGTGTAATATCAACAACTTAGCAGCTGCTGAAACCTCTTGCTCCTTTGTTACCTCTAAACACAATATGCCAATGTGTCCAGGGGAGGTGATGGCCGAATTTATTGTCACCAGACTATTCACCCAGGTAATGTCCTGCGGACCTGGGTTCAAAACCGACCACGGCAGATGGTTGAATCTGGATTCAATATAAAACTGGAATTAAGAGTCTAATGATGAAGCTGTTGTGGTTTGTTGTAAAAACTTATCTGGTTTCCTGCTCTCCGAACCTGATCTGATCTGATCTCCATGTGATTTCAGATCCACTGTCATCTGGTTGAATCTTCACTGCCCTTTCAGTCAATTCTTAAAGCTCACCTTTTTTAACTATGATGTTGCCAGAATGATTTATAGACGGCATAGGCTGGGACTTTCTTTCACTGGAGTGTAGGAAGTTGAGGGTGGAGGTGATGGAGGTTTATGAAGTCATGAGGGACAAATATAAGGTGAATAACCAGCGTCTTTTCCTGAAGGGTAGGGAGTTCAAAGTCTGGGAGTATATTTTTAAGATGAGAGTGAGAAGATTTAAAAAGGACGGAGGGGGGCAACGTTTTTTACATTGAAGGTGGTTCGTGTGTGGAATGAACTGTCAGAGAACGTGGTGGATGCAGGTCATGTTACAATGTTTAAAATTATTTGGATAAGTACATATGAGCCACACACAGGCAGGTGAGTCTAATCTTCCCCCAGATATTCAAAGGGACAGCCAGTCAGAGGGGGGCAGGGCCATGCCTATCGTTGTTGTGTGGCATGTGTGACAGCTGCAACAAGACGTGCCAACTCCTGTGCTCACTGCTCTGACCAATGAAAGCAAGCATGCCAAAAGCCCTCTTCACCACCCTGTCTACCCATGACTCCATTTTCTAGGTGCTAATAACCCGCAACCCTCGATCTCTCTCAGTTTTGGTCCCCTTGGTGTTCTGACTTCTGACTTCTTCAACTCTGGGTTTGTGTTGAACTTGATGGGATACTTTGTCCAACTCAGCATGTTTAAACAGTATCTCTCAGAGGGATTCATCTGAAACTTTTCAGGAGGTGAGCTCAACAAGATTGAACTATTCAAAGTTACTTGGACTCTATTTTAAAGTTACATTAGGACCAGTCGTCAGAGACACATGCAGCATGGAAACAGACCCTTTGGTCCAACTTGTCCATGCTGACCTGATATCCTAAATTAATCTAGTCCCATTTGACAGCACCTGACCCATATACTCTGGCAGCTCATTTCATATATATACCACTCGCTGCATGAAGAAGTTGCCCATTTAATATATTTGTCTCTTACCCTAAACATCTGCCCTCTAGTTCTGGACTCCCCCATCCCAGGGAAAAGACCTTGTCTATTACCCTGTCCATGCCCGTCATGATTTTGTAACCTCTATTAGGTCACTTCTCTGCCTCTGATGATCCAGTGAAAACAGTCCCAGCCTATTCAGCCTCTCCCTGTAGCTCAAATCCTCCAAACCCCTGCAACATTCCCGTAAATCGTTTCTCACAGAGACGTCAACGTTTCAGTCCTGAGGAAGGGTTAATACCCAAAACCCTGACTACTCCATATCCTGGTGCTGCCTGGTTTGCTGTATTCTCCCAACCTCCTCCTTGCCTATTTCGGCGTGCAGTGTGTAGTGGCTCAGTGGTTACGACTGCAGCCTCACAGTGCCAGGGGCCCCGGTTTGATTCCAGCCTTGGGTGACTGTCTGTGAGGAATTTGCACATTTTCCCAGTGTCTGCGTGGGTTTTCTCTGGGTGATTCTGTTTTCTTTAATAAACCAAAGATGTGAAGGTCTTGTAGATTTGCCATGCTTTCTTGCCCGTAGAGGTAGGTACATTAGTCAGATGGAAATGAGTCTGGATGGGTTACTCTTCCGAGGGTCGGTGTGGACTTGTTGGGACAAATGGCCTGTTTCACACTGAAGCTAATCCCATCTGCGCTACATTTGTCACTACCGAATGACAGAGTAGACTCGACAGGCCGAATGGCCTAACTTCTGCTCCGATGGTCTTACGGTCTTAGGATTCTCTGGATCATTTCATTTGGCAATGTGCAGTCCCGGGCTCAATGAGCAGCAGTGTCTACTAAAGGCAAAGCTGATAGGATGGTTGAACTCCTACAATGTGGAAACAGGTCCTTCAGCCCAACACATCTGCACTGATCTTTCGAATAGTAATCCAGTCAGATCCATTTTCCTACCCTCCCTAAATTGCACACAGACCCCGACGGGTGGAATTATTCCTGGGTTCTTGGTGCCATGAGGCAGCAGTGCAATCCATGAGCCACCATGGGGTTGTGGTTGTGGGGTGTAGGGCAGGCAATTGAAGTCCAGCAGAAAACTAAAACAGCACACCTCCTCTCCCACTGCACCCACTGTCAGGACTGGCAGGATGTTCAGTCCTGGGGGGTGACCCAAGGCAGCGTCGCGGGTGTGTTCTGATTGCTGGGAGCTTTGGTGCCCCTGCTGGTGCTTCCGCAAGTTGCAGGAAAAGATGAACCTCTTCGCACACTCGGGCGAGCTGAAGGGCCTCACCCCAGTGTGGACACACTGGTGCTTCAGCAGAGCGGAGGAATTCAGGGCAGCAGAAAGGCCTCCCCCCTCCGCCACCACCTCCCGCCTCCGCCACCCCGGGTGGATCAGCTGGTGCTTCAGCAGTGTGGAGGAGCGGGTAAAGCCCTTCCTATACTCGGGGCAGGAGAACGGCTTCTCCCCGGTGTGAATGGACTAGTGTCTCAGCAGGGTTGAGGAACTGCTGAAGGCCTTCCTGCACTTAGGGCAACTGAACGACATCTCCCCGATGTGGACCCACTAGTGGGCCAGCAGTTCGGAAGAAAGATCAAAGCCCTCCCTGCACTCGGGGCAGAAGAACTGCCTCTCCTCAGTGTGGACCCACTGGTATCACAGCAGGTGGGAAGAACTGCTGAAGGCCATCTCGCACTTGGGGCAGGAGAACAGCCTTCCCCGGTGTGGACCAACTGGTGCATCAGCAAGGCAGAGGAATCACTGAAGGCCTTCCCACACTCAGGGCAGCAGAAGGGCCTCTTCCCCTCTGTGGGCCCATTGGTGCTTCAGAATCCTTTCAAATTTCACAATATCCTTCTGATAGGAGGGAGACCAGAATTACATACAATATTCCAAAAGTGGTCTAACCAATGTCCTGTACAGCCACAACATAACTTTCCAACTCCAACACTCAGTTAGAGGATTACGAAAGCTTTCAAAACCCACAAAAAAAAAACAGGAAAGAATGGAGGAAAAAACCAAATTTTTGAGAGTCAGCTTGGAAGCATCAATGAGAAATCGGCAGACGTGGTTTATTGGGTACCTGTTCTCCTTAAATATACTATATACGTATTTCTCTTGTGCTCTTCGTAATTTCTCTGTGCTGCAGTGTGTAGCGGCTCGTTGAAATAATGTCCTGTTGAATCTTCGTTTGTGGGTGTTGGGATGATTGCTTCTGTGGTTTAGTATTTGGTTTGTGTGTGTTGTTTTTCTGTCGACGCTTGTTTGAAGTTCCCATTGACTGTTCGCTCTAATGTGACATCTAGAAATGCCACTGTGTGGATGTTTTCCTCCCCTTCAAACCAGGAGCCCCCCTCAGGCCCAAAGTCTCACCACTTGGAACACCAATATACAGACTCGTCAAAGGCCTCCACTGAAGACTAAAACATCAAGTCGAAGATTCACACCACTCCATTTCCTCCATCCAAGAATTCCTGAAAACCAAAGACACTAAGATTGAAGAGGATGTAATAATGATGTCCTTTGACATAACAGCCCTGTTCAATCTATTAACATCAACGTGGCCAAAGAAAACTGAAGACACTACTCGAACAACCAAAGACACAAACACAGCACCAACTTCATCAGCAAACATAGCACTGTCAACCTCGTGGAACTGTGCCTTACCACCCACTTCATATTCAGTAACAAGCCCTACAAACAAATCAACGAAACATCCATGAAACCACCAGTATCAGGATTCCTAGCAGAAGCAATAATGCAGAGACTCGTACAAAGAGCCCTTTCGACGATCAACCCAAACTTTGAGTCCGCTACAACGATGACACTTTTGTCATCAGAAAATAAAACAAATTAAAGGAAACCTACAACACCATCAACAATCTGCTTACTGGCATAAAATTCGCAAAAGAGGCGAACAACAACAAAGTGCCATTTCAAGATGTCACAGTAGAGCGAACAGTCAATGGTAAATTCAAAACAGCGTTTACAGGAAAACAACGCACGCGAACCAAGAACTTAACTACAGAAGTAATCATCCCTACACATAAAAACAAAACTGAATCAGGTCAATATTTCAACGAGCCACGACACACTGCAGCACCCATGAATTACGAAGATCAATAAATCACTGTGCGGCTCATTTTAGAGGAACGGACAACCTTCCAACGCCCTGAAAATAGCTTCCCTAACCGGGAATCGAACCCGGGCCGCGGCGGCGAGAGCGCCGAATCCTAACCAGTAGACCACCAGGGAGATGCGCGTAAACGCTGACAGCTCGACTGAAAATTTCTTTCCTGCCCCGAAATCGAATCCGGGCCACGGTTGTTCGAAGGCTTTCACCTGTGCATCCATCAATGTCATTTCTTGTATCCATTGCTCCCGATGCGGTCTCCTCTCCATTGGGGAGACTAGCGACTCCTCGCAGAGTCAAGTCACAGCGCTTGAAGGAACATCTCCAGGACACCCGCACCAATCAACCCCATCGCCCTCTGGAACAAAATTTCAAAACCCCTCCCACTCTGCCGAGGACATGCAGGTCCTGGGCCTCCTCCATCGCCGCTCCCTCCCACCCGATGCCTGGAGGATGAACGCCTCATCTTCCGCCTTGGATAAATTCAACCCCAGGCCATCAATGCGGACTTCGCCAGTTTCCTCATTTCCCCTCCTCCCACCTTACCTCAGTTCCAACCTTCCAACTCAGCGCTGTCCTCATGACCTGTCCAATCTGCCAATCTCTCTTCCCACCTATCCGCTCCACCCTCCTCTCTGACCTGTCACTTCCGTCCCCTCAGCCATTCACCTATTGTACTCTTTGATACCTTCGGCCCAGCACCCTCCAATTTATCTTTCTACCCGGGAGGCGTCAAGCGTTTATTCCTGATGAAGGGCTTTTGCCGGAAACGTCGATTTTCCTGCTGCTCGGAAGCTGTCTGACCTGCTGTGCTTTTCCAGCACCACTCTGATCTAAACTCTGGTTTCCAGCATCTGCAGTCCTCGCTTTTGCCTACCCAATAAGCCCAGTGTGCCAATTTCACATGAACAAACTTACACAAGCAGACACAACATCTGCAGAAACCCTAGCCACATTACTTTACATTAAAGACATCTGGGAAATGATGTCCGGACAACTCAACCCTCTCAGCATCATGGTCGCCCACAAACCTACCAACATACTTAAACAGCGGCTAATGAACCTGAAATACCCGATACAAACAAGCAGAAAACGAATGTTATTTACAAAATACTATACAAGGAAATATATACATGAACTCTGCCACACAGTTCTCTGTGGCAAGAAACGCTGGGATGAGATAAGGAAGATTTTTTCAGCCAAAACGAATCGACACTGACTGGACAGCCATTTAAAATCAACGCTGTCAGCCCAGGATGGAAGATCCGAAGGGATGTACCGTTTTCTTATTTCCTGAAGATTTACAAAGCTGAGACTGGGTTTTGGTGTTTGTTCGCTTTCCACTCCCAAGAGCCGCAGTGGTTGCGCCGGTGTGTTGTGGAAAGTGAAATGTGCCCGTGAGCAGCGTTAGGGGCTATTTCAGCTTCCCCTCCTCTGACAGCGCTATGACTTGACTCTGATGTTCTCAGGGACACTTACTGACGCGAGACAGTGAAAAGAGTCTCGTTCCTGCAGATCAGGAATTCAAACCGTATGCCGGCTTCAGGACAATGAGAAAGATTAATTGGGGTGTGTGAAGAAGCTGTGAGATGCATTTCAAACAGGGAGCTGGAGTCAGATGCCTCATCCATTGCGCCCCCGGCCCTGTGCGTATCTCACGCCACCATGCTGCAGAGTTCTGACGTTAACACGGACATGCGCAGCAATGGGAACATTCACAAGGTGAACAGCCAAAGATAATCACCGTCACTGCTTCCCTTCCATCGTCCCAACTTTGTGAAACAGTATCTTTCACTGGCAAATAACACACCTTTGTCCTCAGGTACCTGCTTCATTTCGATCACGACTTCACGCCCCTCACTGTTCTAGTCTCATTTCCAAACTCTTGGCTCAAAGCCTCAATAGCAGCTCTGTGGGTATCTGCTTGTTCCACCCTGACAGGCAGTGGATACAGATTGCCGACCAGTCCCAATGTGATTGAAATACTTCAACTCCTCCACTGATTTGCATCTTTAAAAAAAACCGTGGAGCAATCTCCCTTTTCTTTTTGACGACGTTTCTCAACTGTAGTCGGCAGGGTTCACACCTGCGTGGGGAAACCGCAATGGATTTCATGTCCATCGCATTCACCACTCGGCCCACCAATACAGAACCACACTGACAGCTTCATTTCCCAGGTCTGTCTGCCTGTGGAGCTGCGAAAGAGTAAATCATTGCTGAGTTTGTTTGAATCCAATCACTTCACAGGTTTCGAAAGGGTTAAATATCTGCAAATGGCGAGTCTGGATGTTTCATCCCGAAAGATGAAATGGACGTTCAGTTAAAAACAGAAATTGCAGGAGCAACTCAGCAGGTCAGGCAGCATCAGTGGAAAGAGAATCAGAGACAACATTTCAGAATTCGTTTTTTTCCTCATCCAGGTACAGCCAAACCTGCTGAGTTTCTCCAGCAGTTTCGCTTTCTGTCTCGGATTCTCAGCATCCACAGTCCTTTACGTTAGAAATTAAATCAATTCAGAAACCTCTTTGTGCTTCCTCAGTGGAAAAGATTTCCATCTGGGAAATATTTTCCTGAAACCATTAAAAATGTGCACTTTCGCAGCCAAGAAAGCGGTAGCCCCACAGTGTCTTTGAGGAACCTACTATTCAATTCATAATTCAACCCACCCCGCCCAAAATTGCCATTGTCTTCTATCAGTTTCACTTTTCCATAATAAAAACTTGGACATTCATTATGGAGACATGGGGACAGCCTGATCCCACCATCTGCAGGCACATCCATGTCACTAGGAACGAGCTCTCCTACACCGGGGCCATCGCCCTCCGAGCCTTTCAGTGTTTTGCCTCTTCCCGAATTTTCTCATTGGCCCCAAACCGAGAATGGGTTTGAATTCCTGATGTGCAGAGAATTCTTTCAATGTCTCGGGTCAGTTCATGTCCCGAGAATATCAGAGTCAATCAGCCTCTTAAACAAGGGGACGGTGTCTGGACTGTCTCTGCTCAGTCCGTCAGTTCATCCTTCATTCTCCTCTAATTCCACTTCCCAAAGAGTTTCTAAAGATTCACAAAGCTGGAGACTGGGATTTCTGTTTTACTTCCTGAACATTTATCCACCTGCTAACTGACAATATTTGCCAAAACCTCTTCCCCATTGTAACATTTGCATCATGTCCAGGGATGAGCAATTTCCATTTTGTGGAGACATTCCCAAGTTTGGGAATGTTCTCTTTGGAGCAAAGAAGGTTAACTGGAGATTTCCAGGGTCTGTTGGCAATGATGGGAGAAGACGTGGTGTGAAGTTTTCCTCCTCTCTCTACAAGCTCTTGCAAGGATGCCTGCCTTGAAGAAGTTTTCCTCCTCTCTCTACAAGAATCTCAGGGAGTCCCTCTCCCACTGCAACTCCCAGGTCATTTCCTCTGCACTGAAGCTATTCTACCATGTCGTGAAACAAACTCCCTACCACAGCCACATTTGCTTCAACACTGTCTCCTTGACTTGTCCGGACTTGTCCGACCTGCCTATCTCCTTTTCCACCTATCCACTCCACCCTCTCCTCCTTGACCTATCACCTTCCTCTCCTCCCCCACTCACCCATTGTACTCTATGCGACTCTCTCCCCACCCCCACCCTCCTCTAGCTTATCTCTCCATGCTTCAGGCTCACTGCCTTTATTCCTGATGAAGGGCTTTTGCCCGAAACGTCGACTTCGCTGCTCGTTGGATGCTGCCTGAACTGCTGTGCTCTTCCAGCACCACTAATCCAGTAATGATCAGAAGAACCTATTTCCACTGACTAGGGTCAGTTACCAGAGGACAGGGATTGAAGTTCTTTATTGGAGAGCAGCATTTGTGTTGAACAAACACAGCGAATACTGCAGAAAGCCAACGGGTCGAGCAGCATCTGTGGAAAGGGAAACAGCCGGCGTTTTGAGTGTGCTACGGTTTTTGTTCAGAACTCAGTCTTTTGCCTCTTCCCGAAGTTGGTCCAGGTCTGTGTCTCAATTGACAAACACATGGCAAGTGCAGTGCCGCAATGTGAAATTATAGCCTTTGCTGTTTAAAAAAAAAAGCAGTGCATTGTTAAAATGGTGATATATTGGAATGTGGAGAAAGTGAGGACTAGAGGTGAAAGTCGAAAAATGTGGCCCTGGAAAAGCACAACAGGTCAGGCAGCATCTGAGGAGCAGGACAGGGAACAAGCCCTTCATCAGGAATGATGTATGGATGTACTAAGGGGTCTCAGAATCCCTCCACACCAGTCAATGCCAGTTGTCGGGCAGATGCAGCAGGCAATGAGCAAGGCAAGTGGTATATTACGAAGAGGAATTGAGTTCAGAAGTGGGGTCATTGAACATATTCAAGGCTAAGTTCATCTGAGTTTGGAACAGCAAAGAAGTGGATGCTTATGGGGCGAGATAAGAAAATGGATTTAAGACCAGTACAGGTCAGTCACAGAGTCAGAAAGCACTGAACAGACCCTTCATCCAACTAGTCCATGCTGAGTATGTTCTCAAACTAAACTCGTCGCACCTACCAGTGTTTGGCGCATAAACCTTCGAACCTTTCGTATTCATGTACTTATCCAAATGTCTTTTAAACATTGTAACTGTACGTGTATAAAATCATGAGGGGCATGGATAGGATAAATAGACAAAGTCTTTTCCCTGGGGTGGGGGAGTCCAGAACGACAGGGCATGGGTTTCGCGTTAGAGGGGAAAGATACAAAGAGATCTAAGGGGCAACTTTTTCACGCAGAGGATGGTACGTTTATTGAATGATCTGCCAGAGGAAGTGGTGAAGGCTAGTCCGATTGCAGCATTTAAAAGGCATTTGGGTAGGTGTATGAATAGGAAGGGTTTGGAGGGATATGGGGCCGTGTGCTGTCAGGTGGGACAAGATTGGGTTGGGATAGTTGGTCGGCATGGACAAGTTGGACCAAACAGTCTGTTTCTGTGCTGTACATCTCTATCTCAGTGTTAAAAATACTCAGTGACCTGGCCTCCACAGTTTTCTGTGACAATGAATTCCATCGATTCACCACTCTCTGGCTAAAGAAATTTCTCCTAATCTCCATTCTCCCTTTATGCTAAGGCTATGCCCATGGGTATTAGTCTCTCCTCCCAATGAAAACATCTTCCCAATGTACACTCTGTCCAGACCGTTCAATGTTCTCTACGTTTCAGTTAGATCTCCCTTGAATGTGGGCCTGTTAATCAGCATGAACCAAACCCTTCAGGATGAGGACATCCGTGATTAGATTCAACAAAGTGAGAATGGAGGGTGAGAGTGTGGGATGGAGATTTTCAGATTTTAAGGAATAAGGTAGGAAAGAAAGTTTAATATAAATTATAATTGATCAGATGAGGTTATGGGCCAAGGAGTAGTGTATGGAGTTTAATTTTGACAAATATGAGCTGTTGCATTTTGATGAGGCAACTCAGGACAGGACCTGTGTGGTTAATGGTGAATTAATGGAATTCTGTGCTCAAGGAAGCAGGAGAGGCAGCTTCATTAAGACACTGTTGGATGGGTTTTCTGCGTGGTCGGGGAATGAAGGGAAGTTGGGATAATGCAATTAGGAGGAGCTGAGTCGATTGATCGATCCGCCATGATTTTAATGAATGGCGGAGCAGGGTCGATGGCCCAAATGGCCTACTCCCTCTATTACTTTGAAACTATAACCCTGCGTTTCCCATGGCTAACCCACCTAACCTGCACATCCCTGGACACTGGGCAATTTAGCACAGCCAATCCAAATCAAGGCCAGTGAGCAATGTAGTGATTTGGAAACCAAATAACAGAAAATGATAGAAAGGGACAAGAAGAAGAAATGTACGAGCAATCAAAACTGGATTCCAACCATCACAAAAAATAAAACTAAAAGCTCAGTATGTGAATGTGTACTGCATTGTAACAAAAGCGAATTAATTGACAGCACACATTGTAGAGAATAATTATGATCTGAGACTCCTTACAGAGATGTGGCTTCAGAATGACAAGGATTGGATCCGGAATATCGAAGGGAGACGTGGCATTCAAGTCGAGTGAGGAGCTCAGTAACGGGAGAGGGTGGGCACTGCGAATCAAAGCACTGATAGCATGGTAGTCTGGTGTCAGCTCGGATTTCAGGTCCTGATTTCTCTATCCTCTGATCTCCCTCTTCCCCCAGAGTTAAATGTTGTCTGTTCTCAGCTCTGCTCGATTTCTGCTGAAGCTTTGATCGCCTTTTACACATTCTGGAGCAATGAAATATTCTGAGCCTCCTGGAAATGACACATTATCTATACCCCTCCTGCTTTTAAAAATCTCTAAAGTTATCTGTCAACTTCCTCGGCTCAATTGGAAACATGTCCCAGCTTCTTCTTATTTCAAACCCTCCATTCCCTGCAACATGCTGGTAAAGTCGGGAATAGGGAATTGCATCAAATCACATAAATGTACTGTCTGAAACAGTCTAGCTGTGTTCTGGCCTGAGATATTGAGAGTCCCTGGTGGAAGTAATTACGAATACAATAATTTTGGTCACAGAATTGAACAATCACTTTGCAATAAAGGGGTCTACTTTGATAAGGCGGTAGTGGTCATTTCTAGGGTAAGTGAACAGTTTCTAGATCAGGGAGATGAAATTCCAGACACTTTGGAAGGGCAAGAAATGAATTTGATAAATAAGACAAAGAACTGTGGATGCTGGAAATCTGAAACAAAATCTGAGAACACGGGAAAATCTCAGCAGGACTGGAAGCATCTGTGGAGAGAAAGCAGAGTGAAAGTTTCGAGACCAACAACTCCTCTTCGGGATTCTGAAATAGTTTGTGAGAACCCCTTAAGTCATCTGCCCAGCTTTTAGACCAGAATACACAGGAGCATGATGAGGCCATTTGGCCCATCGAGTCTGCTCCACCAGTCGATCATGGATGATATATTTATCCATCCCATTCTGCTGCCCTCTCCTCATAACCCCTTACTAATCAAGAACCAATCTCTGTCTGAAATGCCTCAATGACTTGGCATCCTCAACCCTTCTCCTAGTAGAAACATCATCTCCACGTCCACACTGTCCAGCCATAGAGGAGCACAGCGCTGCCTGAATCACTGTGATCTCCAGCATTTGTTGTTTTCAGGAAGGATTCCAGCATCTCCAACAACGCGCTTCTAAATTTTGTACCCAGTTGGTTAGCTCTCCCTGGATCCCGTGAGATTTAACCTTACTCAACAATCCACTGTGTGGTACAATTAACAAAGTTCCCAGCCCCCACCTCTTTCTGCACACATGGGCAGCACGATAGATCAGTGGTTCGCTGCCTTACAGCGCCAGGGATCCGCTTTCGATTCCAGCCTTGGGGCGACTGTCTGTGTGGAGTTTGCACATTCTCCCTGCCGTGTCTGCTGGGTTTCCTCCGGGTGCTCTGGTTTCCTCCCAACATCTAAAGGTGTGCAGTTTCGGGAGAAGTGGCCATACTAAATGGGTCCATAGTGTGCAGTAAGTGTAGTGGAATGGGCGAGGGGAATGTGTCCACATGGGTTCCGCTTTGGATGGTCGGTGTGAACTTGGGCTAAATGGCGTGTTTCCACATTGCAGGAATTCTACGTGGCATTCCCCCAACTCCAGAGTCTCAGCACTCTTGGTTTTTCCCATGGACAGTGTGGGGGAGGGAAACAATGTTTTACACGGGAGTAAGGTTCAGTGAGTGTGAAGCTAAAAGTAAACGCATTGCTTCAGCTGTTTTCCCCGGTATACCAGAGGGTGAGGGGTGATCTTACAGACGTTTATACAATCATGAGAGGCATGGCTAGGGTAACTAGACAAGGTCATTTCCCTGGGATGGGAGATGTCCAGAACAGGAGGATAATATGTTTGAGGTGAGGGAGGCAAGTGTAAGGAATGATCTGCCGGAGGAAGTGATGGATGTATGTCCAATTATAACATTTAAAAGGCATCTGGACGGGTATATGAATAGGAAGAGTTCAGAGGGATATGGGCCAACTGCTGGTAAGTGAGACGAGATTAATTTAGGCTATCTGGTTAGCACGGATGAGTTGGACTGAAGGACCTGTCTCTGTGCTGTGTATCTCTGTGACTCTGGCTTGCCCGCAATGTGTTCAGTTTCTGTCTGGTGTCGGTGAAAATGCCTTGATATCTCATTTCCTCCATCTCCCCACTTCCACCTCCCCAGATGTTAACCACTTCGTGTTTGGTTGGTTCTCAAGAAGCTGCATTGAAGGTTCATCCTGAATTGACACTTTTTTTTGATTCCCAAAATCAGACTTACTCACTCCTACATATCGTGAAAGATCCTCACTTTCAGGTGGAGGTATCCAAAATTCAGAGGTGTCTATCTTGATGTTTTCACTTTTCGGTCTCTGTAAGATACTGTATCAGTACCGTCGGGAGGGTTAGTTTGAGCGGAGTGAGAATAGAGGGGTGAGAGGGGGTGGGATGGTGCTTTCAATTTTGTAGAAAAAGAAAAGAATGTTCTGCAGAAAGTAGAATTGCTTGTTTGGAATTTCTAACCTGGACTGACAGTAATTGACTTTTGTAATCTCTTTTTACAGATTATTTGAAGATCTGAAGACGGACGTTTCAATATCAATAGATGAAGAGCTTTGCCTGAAACATTGACTCTGCTGCTCCTCAGATGCTGCCTGATCTGCTGTGCTTTGACTCTGACTCTCCAACATTTGCAGTCCTCAATTTCACGTCAATGTCTGGCAGTCACTGAATCCATCGGGACTATAACAATTTTCGACTATGATTCTGTGAGAAGGAACCAAGCTTTTTGGTTCCTCTTTCAGTACGTTTTCAGCATCAGTGAGACTGGAAGAGAGACCTGACTGTTGCAGCACTCTGATTGTGGAGCCAGTAAAAGTTATACAGACTGGGAAGAGGAATTCACCGCAGGGAGGTGCTGTACACGCGTTTGTGTGCAGCTGAAGCTTCGGTCATGGAGAAACCCAAGGAATCCCGTCCCGTGGAGAAACCACGAAAAGAGTCAACTGTGGGAAAGGCTTCCGTTTCCCATCTGACCTGGAGACTCATGGGCGCAGTCACACCGGGATGAGACTGTTCTCCAGCCCTGAGTGCGGGAAGACCTTCAGCAATTCCTCTGTACTGCAGAGTCACCAGGGGGTCCACACAGGAGAGAGGCCATTCTCCTGCCCCGAATTCGGGAAGGCCATCAGCTATTCCTCCGTCCTACTGACCCACCGCCGGGTCCACATATTAGAGAAGCCCTTCAGCTGCTCCAAGTACGGGAATGCCTTCAGCGATACATCTGCCCTGCTGAGTCAACAGCGGGTCCACACCGGGGAGAGCCCGTTCTCCTGTCTCAAGTGTGGGAAGGGCTTTACCCAGGCATCCCACCTTCGGGTCCATACCGGGAGACAGGCCCTTCCCCTGCCCAGAGTGTGGGACGGCCTTCAGCAATTCCTCCCAACTGCTGAGGCACAGGTGGGCCCATACCGGGGAAAGGCCGTTCACCTGCCCCGAGTGGAAGCGGAGGTTCTCATCATTCTGCACCTTGCAGAAGCGCCAGCGGGCCCACCAATGCTCCCAACAATCTGATTCTGCTGGTGAAGCCCCTGTGGGTCACTGAGAGGACTGAACCCCTGCACATTCTGACAGTGCTTATAGTGGGAGAGTCGGTCGGTTTTTTTTTTGTTTTATGCCGTCGTGCTCCCCCACCCCTGCAACTTTGCTTCCAGTGGGCACTGCTGCTCGTTGAGACCAGGAGCTGTTCTCTTTAGATTCTACTGTCCAGTTAAAGAATTGTTGGCTCTTTCTGGGAATGAGTCCCAGACTGTAAGAAATGGCTGAATACTGGGGTGTGTATTCACATTCAGCAGTGATTTTTAAATTAGATTTACAGTTACGTGTCTGTGAAACAGTCATAGTCCAAAGATTGCACAAACGCTTGGCAATCCATTGTTGGAAACTGTTTGCTTGAATTGGTAAGTTTTAAAAAAATCTTTCTTAATTTGCCGCATAAGTCTCTGTCTCTGAGATGGTGGGGGACTTGATCAAAGGGTTTAAATAATTGCTATTAATTAGATTATCTTCTTTAACTTTGCCCTAGAAAATTTGCCATATTTATAATTGTTGGTTTTTGTTTAAATTATAATGTTGATGTGCAAGATCTGTTCTTCATCAAGTCTGGTTCGGAACAGTTGAGAAATTGAGGGACATTGCATGTTTAAATTTCACTGTGTTGTGAATCTGGTGACAGTGACATTCATTTGTATTGGGTTGCTTACCCTTAGTTGTAGTGTCTTCCACCCCAACTATTCACTATGATAGTGAGTTCCACAGTCTCACCACACTCTGAGATTTTTCATGAAATCCTCAGTAGAGATTTGTAAGGGGAAATGTTGACGAGGGCAGAATATCGGGTCTTAACTGCAAATGCCAGGAAGACATTCGACAAAGTAAAAACATGACAATGTAGAGACAAATAAAGAAGTTTGACAGCAATGAGGAGGTCACACGTCAGAGTTTAAGATAATGGTCGTGACCAAAAGAAAAAGTACTCTGCAGATATTGAATATTGTAATTAAGCAAGTTTCTCGATGCTGTCGTTGGTTGAATACGATAATAAGAGATGAAATAACCAAAACCACTCATGTAATTTGATGTCGGTAACCATAAAGCAAGTGCATACTATTGATTGATTTAGGCCAATTGCGTGCAAGTAGGCCATTCAGCCCAACGAGTCAACATTGACTGACCGTCCCACCCATACCCAGTTCGTTACCCTATCCCTGTAACCCTGCATCTCCCATGGTCAATCTCCCCTCAACTGCACGTCCTTTGGACTGTGGGAGGAGGCCAGAGCACCACAGGAAGCCAACGCAGACAGAAGGGGAGAATGTGCAAACTCCACTCAGACAGTCGGCCCGAGGGTGGGATCAAATCCAGGTCACTGATGCCGTGAGGCAGCAGTGCTAACCACCGTGTCACCACCACATGCTGCTCTCTAAAGAAGTGAATTTCAAAGACTCGAGCACCCTTGTGAGAAAAACAAAACTCTCCTGTCTTAAATGAGAGACTAGTCTCTGGCTAGAATTGAGTTGACATTACATTTACATTAAGTCCTCTCCAGATGTTATACAGCTCCATCGGATCATCTGTTTCTTCTAAACTCAAACTGATACAAGCCCAGCCTGACATCCCCTTGTCCCCGATTATAAGTTGAGTAAATGAGCGACCCTCGACCTCACTGGCATGACAAAGGATGCCCTCAATCCAAGTTGACCTTAACTGTCCAACCTGTTGACCCCCACGCCACAATGTGGTCAGCCACAACTCAACCCTGAACGAGAGCAGAGGAACTGAATAGACAGCAGTGAGGTGGACATTGCATTCCCAGAGAATATTGTTCAAGTGTGAAATTTGTTCAGCTCACCTTCGGATCACTTCAGGGACTATGTCTCTTGTCATTTAAATGTCTTTGATCCCAAGAACAGTCCAGTTTTGTTGTACATTGTGTGTGTTTTATCTGTGTGTCACTACATGATTTTCTGTTGCTGTAATTCCCATTAGGATGTGTGAATTCAGTACCAGATAATAGTCTCAGTTCTGAATTTTCCTTGAGGATTGGTGTAGAACGGACTAAGTGTCAGTCATAATCGAAGAAGCTCTACTGCTTTTTTAATCCTTTGCTGTCCTTCTCCTGGGACTGTATGAATGGGGAAGTGGAGAGGAAGTTTTACTATGTATCTAACGCAATGCAGTCTCTGTCTTGGCAGTGTTTGTTGGGGACAGTGTTGAGGTAGCTTCACTTGCAACTGAAGAGTAGAGGAAGCTTTATTCTGATTGTCATCCCATGCTGTCCTTGTCCTGGGAGGTTTAGATGGCATCTATAATTGAAGTGAATGCAGACTTGGCTGTGGGAGTGGAGGGGACTTCTACCTGAGCACACCCATCTTTGAGATTGCTGTGCTGATCAAGACAATCTCAGACACGTTCATGCACTTTTCCAAGCAACCACAGGGTGGTTAAGGATGGGTATAAATGCTGGCATTGCCAGCGAAGCCCACACCCCATGCATGAACAAATACTTTCTGTTTAAAAGTTACATTCACGTTCCAAACCCTCGAATGTATGATTACTTACATGGAAAATTGTTGTCTGTTTGTAATTTCATTTTAAAACATAGGAATGTGTCAACCATGTAGAAATATAACAAGAACAACAAATGGAGAATTTAACAGGTAATGAGCAGGACCAGAATGCTGAGTCAGCCTGACCCCCCAAGGCTGAGAGAGTTCTCCCAGATGTTGAAGTTACACTGGTGCCTTTTACTCTTGCAGCTTCCCCAAAAGTTTGTCCCTGATGTAAGATCATTCAATGAGCCGAAGTACGATCTGTTTTTATCTCGATAGCTGGTGCCAGACTTGCTGAGTAATTCCAGCCCTTCTGCTCTACCCTTTTATGGGATTTGAGATTCCCTAAGTCAGTGTAATGAAGAACTGCAGATGATGGAGTTCTGAAACACAAAAATGCGTCAAATGCTGGAGAAACTCAATAGCACTGGCAGCACATGTGGAGAGAAGAGCAGAGTTAGCATTTCAAGTGCTGTGACCCTTCTTCACAACTGTTCTGGACTCAAGCCAGGATATTGTCTCTGTTTCTTTCTCTCTCTCTCCACTGGTGTTGCCAGACTGGCTGAGTTTCTCCAGCAATTTGTTATGACACGTTCACAAGGTTGATGTTTGTTATCCATCCCTAAGTGAAAGGTGTCTTGCTTGTGCCAATTCAGAGGGCAGTTTAAGAGTCAACCACATTGCTGTGGGTCTGGAGTCACATGTAAGTCAGACCATGCAAGGATGGCAGTTTCCCTCCTGAAAGGACGTTGGTGAACATGGGTTTTTAGGACAATTGACGTCAGTGCCATCGAGACCATACTGAGACTAACTTTGTGTTCACCATTTATGATTTGAATTATTCACATCTTACCTCTTGCTCAGGTGGGATTTGAACTCATGTTGCCTGGATTACTCATCCTGTGACATTATGACGACACTGTTGTTTCCCATTCTTTTCTATTTTGTGTGTGCTGTTCACGTCTTTGTCCTCTGATGTTTGGGAAATTGAACCTGTTTAAAAGATTGCCCTAAACTTGTCCCTTTGACCAAGTCTTTGGTCACCTGTCCTAATCTGTGCTCCGCAGTTGTGATTTTTAAAGGAATTCTCATAATGTTCATGTGAAGCACTTTGAGATAGTTAACTGTACCACAGGTATTATTTGAATGCAGCTTGTGTCCCTATCTTAATATCTGAAAGTACAGGGTCATATTTTAAATGTAGAAGACAAAAATGAGGATGATTTCTTTTCTTCTGAGGGTTGTGTGTCTTCTTCAAAAGGCAGTGGATTCAAAATCATTAAGGCAGAGGTAGATAGGTTCTTGATAACCAAGTGGATGAAAGATTGTCGGGGACGTGTTGGAATGTAGAGTTGAGGTTGAATTCACATCAGCCATGATCATATTGAATGTTGCAGCAGGCTCGAAGTGCCGAGTGGCCTACTCCCGCCCATTATATGTTTGTATCAAGCAGTCTGTGTCTCCCCTCTTATAGCTATGAACTGGGTAATTCCTTTCCAATATTGTCCCTTGTAGACAGTTAATTGAACACCAGATGGCCCCCTATTGGGACCAGGCACATTGTAGCAATTGCAGTATTTATTGTGTTAATTTTGTTACTTCTTACTCAGTGATGCTGAGAATCTTCGAAATAAAAACCAAAATACTTCTATTATTATCGCACCAATGGAAGTGTTGGTTTGGATGTAACATTGTTGAATTAGCTATTCCCATCTTTTCCAGAATTCTGTGTTTAAAGCCCTCGAGTCTGGTTTCCACCCCTGAAACAGTTCTTATCAAGGTCATGTTTGACATCCTTTGTAACGGTGACAGGGATAAACATTCCCTCGTCGACCTGCGGACAGCCTTGATCAGGGTTAATGACAGTACTGACCCTCTCCAGCATCACTCTATCCCCTGGGAGGGTCTGCTTTTAGAGTCTTCCGTTCTTATTTGTTTTACCGTAGCTGATGGTGTTGGCATCTGTACTGATGATATCCAACTGTGCCTGAAGACCACTTCTCTCCCGACTCCTCTATCATTCATAATTTACCAATAATTTCATCTGAATGCCTGCCGAATTTCCAGCATTGGATAACCATAAACATTCCCTTAGTTAAATATTGTGAAGTGTGAAGCCATTGTTTTAGTCCCCAAGTTCGACCTGAGCCCCAGTTGCACCCCCCCCCCCCCCACCCGGCCCACCACGCAAGTAACTCTGTTGACAGCCTTCACGTCACTTTAAAACTAGGATCGATAGATTCATGAAGAGTCGGGGATGAACAGTTGCAGGAAAAGGGCAGGAAAGTGAATGTGGGGAATGCCAGATCACCCAGAATCCTACTGAATGGAGAAACAGGCTCAAGGGGCTGAATGGCGTATTCCTGTTCCTACTTCTTCTGGTTCCCGAGCCCTTCCCTCTGATACAGGACACTGACTTCAGTGTGTGACATTACTGAGAGTGCTGATGTTCCCTTGTGTAATATCAACAACTTAGCAGCTGCTAAAACCTCCTGCTCCTCTGTTACCTCGAAACACAATATGCCAATGTGTTCAGGGGAGGCGATGGCCGACTTTATTGTCACCAGACTATTCACCCAGGTAATGTTCTGAGGACCTGGGTTCAAAACCTGCCACGGCAGATGGTGGAATCTGAATTCAATATAAATCTGGAATTCAGAGTCTACTGATGAAATCGTTGTCGTTTGTTCTAGAAACTTATCTGGTTTCCGGCTGTCCGAAACTGGCCTGATCTACATGTGATTCAGATCCACTGTCAGCTGGTTGAATCTTAACTGCCCTTTCAATCAAAACCTCCATGATAACCTCCCTACTTTTATACTCCATTTAAAGGTCAATCTCCCTTTTGCCTTCCCTATTAGTCACTGTGTTCCCAGAAGCAGGATTGTGGATCAGTTTTAAGTAGGTCCTATATCTCTGATTACATCAGTAAACAAGGGAGTGAAGAAAGGTTTAGGCACACTAACCTTCATCAGTTCGGGAATTGAGTATAGATGTTGGCAAGTTATGTTGTAGGTATACAGGACGTTGATGAAGCTGCACCTGGAATATTGTGATCAGGTTTGGTCCCCTTTGTGTTCTGACTTCTGACTTCTTCAACTCTGGGTTTGTGTTGAACTTGATGGGATACTTTGTCCAACTCAGCATGTTTAAACAGTATCTCTCAGAGGGATTCATTTGAAACTTTTCAGGAGGTGAGCTCAACAAGATTGAACTATTCAAAGTTACTTGGACTCTATTTGAAACTTACATAGGGACCAGTAGTCAGAGACACGTACAAGATGGAAACAGACCCTTCGGTCCAACTTGTCCATGCTGACCTGATATCCTAAACTAATCTAGTCCCATTTGACAACACCTGACCCATATCCTGTGGCAGCTCATTTCATATAAGTACCACCCTCTGCATGAAGAAGTTGTCCATGTAATATATTTCGCCTCTCACCCTAAACCTATGCCCTCTAGCTCTGGACTCTCCCATCCCTGGGAAACGACATTGTCTATTACCCTGTCCATGCCCTTCATGATTTTGTAACCTCTATTAAGACACTCCTCTGCCTCTGATGCTCCAGTGAAAACAGTCCCAGCCTATTCAGCCTCTCCCTGGAGCTCAAACCTTCCAACCCACAGCAACATTCCTGTAAATCGTTTCTCACAGAGAAGTCAACGTTTCAGTCATGAAGAAGGGTTAATACCCTAAACGCTGACTACTCCACATCCTGGTGCTTGCCTGGCTTGCTGTATTCTCCCAACCTCCTGCTGGCCTACTTTGGGTTGCAACATGTAGTGGCTCAGTGTTTACCACTGCAGCCTCACAGTGCCGGGGACCCAGGTTTGATTCCAGCCTTGGGTGGCTGTCTGTGGGGAGTTTTCATATTCTCCCAGTGTCTGCGTGGGTTTTCTCTGGGTGATCCTGTTTCCTTCCATAGTCCAAAGATGTTCAGGTCATGTGGATTGGCGATGCTTAATTGCCCATAGAGTTAGGTTCATTAGTCAGAGGGAAATGGGTCTGGATGGGTTACTCTTCGGAGGGTCGGTGTGGACTTGTTGGGACAAATGACCTGTTTCTTCACTGTAGCTAATCTCATCTGCACTACTTTTGTCACTAACGAATGGCTGAGTAGACACGATGGGCCGAATGGCCTAACTTTTGCTCCGATGGTCTTGCGGTCTTACGTTTCTCTGGATCATTTCATTTGGCAATGTTCAGTCAATGGCTCAATGAGCAGCAGTTTCCAATGAAATCAAAGCTCATATGATGGTTGAACACCTACAGCGTGTAAACAGGTCCTTCAGCCCAACACATCTGCACTAATTCTCCGAAGAGTAACCCACTCAGATCCATTTTCCTACCCTCCATAAATTGCACACAGAGCCCCAAGGGTGGAAGTATTCCTGGGTTCCTGGTGCCATGAGGCAGCAGTGCTAACCCTGAGCCACCATGAAGTTGTGGTTGTGGGGGGTGGGGGAGGCAATTGCCGTCTAGCAGAAAACACAAACAGCCCACCTACTCTCCCACTGCACTCACTGTCAGAACTGGCACGAGGTTCAGTCCTGGGGGGTGACTAAAGGCATCGTCACCGGTGGGATCTGATTGCTGGGAGCGCTGGTGCCCCCGGTGGTGCTTCCGCAAGTTGCAGGAAAACATGAACCTCTTCCCACACTCGGGCCAGCAGAAGGGCCTCTCCCTGGTGTGGGCACACTGGTGCTTCAACAGTGTGGAGGAGCGGGTAAAACCCTTCCCACATTCGGGCAGGAGAATGGCTTCTCCCCGGTGTGGATGGACTGGTGCATCAGCAGGGCTGAGGAATTGATGAAAGACTTCCTGCACTTAGGGCAACTGAACGACCTCTCCCCCATGTGGACTCACCAATGGGCCAGCAGCTCGGAAGAAAGAGCAAAGCCCTTCCTGCACTCGGGGCAGAAGAACGGCTTCTCCTCAATATGGACCCACTGGTGTCTCAGCAGGTGGGAAGAACTGCTGAGGGCCATCTCGCACTTGGGGCTGGAGAACAGCCTTCCCTGGTGTGGGCCAACTGGTGCATCAGCAGGGCAGAGGAATCACTGAAGGCCTTCCCACACTCAGGGCAGCAGAAGGGCCTCTTCATCTCTGTGGACCCATTGGTGCGTCAGAACCCTTCCAAATTTCACAATATCCTTCTGATAGGAGGGAGACCGGAATTGTACACAATATTCCAAAAGTGGTCGAAAGAATGTCCTGTACAACCACAACATAACCTCCCAACTCCAATACTCAGTCGGAGGATTGCGAAAGCTTTCAAAACCCACAAAAAACAAACAGGAAAGAATGGACAGTCAAACCGAATTTTTGAGAGTCACCTTGAAAGCATCAATGGGAAATCGGCGGAGGGGGTTTATTGGGGACCCGTTCTCCTTCAATACAGTATGTACGTATTTCTCTTGTGCTCTTCGTAGTTTCTCTGTGCTGCAGTGTGTAGTGGCTCGTTGAAACAATCTCCTGATGCAGCTTCGTTTGTGGGTGTTGGGATGATTGCTTCTGCAGTTAAGTATTTGGTTTGAGTGTGTTGTTTTTCTGTAGATGCCAGTCTGAAGTTCCCCATTGACTGTTCGCTCTACTATGACATCAAGGAATGCCACGTTGTTGTTTTTCTCCTCCCCTTCAAACCAGGAGCCCCCCTTAGACCATAGTCTCACTACTTGGAACACCAGTATACAGACTATTCAAAGGCCTCCAGTGAAGGCTAAAACACCGAGTCGAAGATTCACTCCACTCCATTTACTCCATGCAAGAATTCCTGAACACCAAACACACTGAGATAGAAGAGGATGTAATAATGTTGTCCTTTGACATAACAGCCCTGATCACATCCATTAACATCAACGTGGCCAAAGAAAACTGAAGACACTACTCGAACAACCAAAGACAGAAACACAGCACCAACTTCATCAGCAAACATAGCACTGTCAAGCTCGTGGAACTGTGCCTTACCACCAACTTCATATTCAGTAACAAGCCTTACAAACAAATCAACGAAATACGCACGAAACCTCCAGCATCAGGATTCCTAGCAGAAGCAATAATGCAGAGACTCGAACAAACAGCCCTTCCAACGATCCAACCCAAACTTTGAGTCCGCTACAGAGATGACACTTTTGTCATCAAAAAATGAAACAAATTAGAGGAAACCTATAACACCATCAACAATATCCTTACTGGCATAAAAATCACAAAAGAGGAGAACGACAAAGTGCCATTTCTCGATGTCACAGTAGAGCGAACAGTCAATGGTAAATTCAAAACAGCGTCTACAGGAAAACAATGCACGCGAACCAAGAACTTAACTACAGAAGCAATCACCACGACACATACAAACAAAACTGAATCAGGACACGATTGCAACGAGCCACGAATCACTGCAGCACCCAGGAACTACGAAGATCAATAAGCAACTGGACAGAGCATTTCAGAAGAACGGGGAGCCTGTAAACACCCTGAAAACGGTTTCCCTGACCGGGAATCGAACTCGGGCCGCGGCGGTAAAAGCGCCGAATCCTAACCACTAGACCACCAGGGAAATGAAAGCACATCCTGATAGGTCTACTGAAAATTTCTTCCCTGACCCGAATTCGCATCCGGGCCGTGGTCAATCGAAGGTCAACCAGTGTATCCAACAATGTCATTTCGTGTATCCATTGCTCCTGATGCGGTCTCCTCTACATTGGGGAGACTGGAGACTCCTCGCAGAGTCAGGTCACAGCGCTTGAGGGAACATCTACAGGACACCCGCACCAATCAACCCCATCGCCCTCTGGCCCAATATTTCAAACCCCCTCCCACTCTGCCGAGGACATGCAGGTCCTGGGCCTCCTCCATCGCCGCTCCCTCCCCACCCGATGCCTGGAGGATGAACGCCTCATCTTCCGCTTGGGGTAAATTCAACCCCAGGCCATCAATGTGGACTTCATCAGATTCCTCATTTTCCCTCCCTCCACCTGACCTCAATTCCAACCTTCCAGCTCAGCGCTGTCCTCATGACCTCGCCTACCTGCCAATCTCCCTCCCCACCTATCCGCACCACCCTCCTCCCTGACCTGTCACCTTCATCCCCAAATCCCATTCACCTATTGTACTTTTTGCTACCTTCGGCCCAGCACACCCCACCCCCAATTTATCTCTCCACCCTGGAGGGGTCCTGCCTCTATTCCTGATTAAGGGCCTTTGCCCGAAACGTCGATTTTCCTGCTCCTCGGAAGCTGTCTGATCTGCTGTGGTTTTCCAGCACCACTCTGATCTAAACTCTGGTTTCCAGCATCTGCAGTCCTCACTTTTGCCTCCCAATAAACCCAGTGTGCCAATTTTACATCAACAAACTGACACAAGCAGACACAACGTCTGCAGAAACCCTAGCCGCATTACTTTACATTAAAGACATCTGGGAAATGATGTCCGGACAACTCAACCCCCTCAGCATTATGGTAGCCCACACATTTACCAACACACTTAAACAGCGGCTAATGAACCTGAAATACCCTATACAAACAACGAGAAAACGAATGTTATTTACAAAATACCATACAAGGAAATATAGACATGAACTCTGCCGCACAGTTCTCTGTGGAAAGAAATGCTGGGATGAGATAAGGCAAGATGTTTTCAGCCAAAACGAATCGACACTGACTGGACAGCCATTTAAAATCAACGCTGTCAGCCCACGATGGAAGACCCGAAGGGATGAACAGTTTTCTTATTTCTTGAAGATTTACAAAGCTGAGACTGGGTGTTGGTGTTTGTTCCCTTTCCACTCCCAAGAGCCGCAGTGGTTGGGGCGGTGTGTTGGGGAAAGTGAAATGTGCCCGTGAGCAGCGTGTGGGGCTATTTCAGCTTCGCTTCCTCTGACAGCGCTGTGACGGGACTCTGATGTTCTCAGGGACATTTACTGTCGCGAGACAGTGAAAAGATTCTCATTCCTGCAGATTAGGAATTGTACCCATACGCCGGTTTCATGACAATGAGAAAGATTAATTGGGATGTGTGAAGAAGCTGTGAGCTGCAGTTGAAACAAGTAGGTGGAGTCAGATACGTCATCCATTGCCCCCATGGTCCTGAAGAAATGTTTGCTTTTGTCTGCTTGAGAGACTTTGGACACTGGTGTGGCAGGAAGAATACTGAGATACCGAGTGAGGGAGATTCAGTGCGCTGACTGTGAAAAGTGCTTCAAACCATTTACTCAGATTGGGGAATTAAAATCACACCCCTCGCGGTGGGAAAGACTATGTCCCCGTTCTGTTTGTAATTTCAAACCCAGAGCAACACAAGGAAAGCTCCACCCAATGGGTAAACCGTGGAAATGTGGGGACTGTGGGAAAGGATTCCCGTCCCTGTCAGTGCTGGCAACCCACAGACGCATTCACAGCGGGGTGAGGCCGTTCACCTGCTTTGTGGGCAGGAAGGGGTTCAGTCAGAGAGAAGCCATTCACGTGCCTCATGTGCAGGGGAGAGTTCACTCAGTCAGCTGCACTGCTGACCCACCAGTGGGTCCACACTGGAGAGAGGCCATTCACCTGCTGTAAGTTCCAAAAGGGCTTCACCTGCTCCTCCCAGCTGAGGAGGCACTATCGAGTTCACGTGCCAGCGCAAGGGGATTGAAGGAGCGACGGCCAAGTGCTCCCATCAATCCAGCACTGGGGCGTCCCAGGTTCGAATCCCACTGCGGTAGATTGCAGAATTGGAGTTCGGTCAGTAATCTGGACTTCATAATCTAAGGATGAAACCACTTTTAGGGGGAAAAAAACACTATCTGATTCACTCATGCCCTCTTTAGTGAAGGAAACTGCCGTTGCGGGAAAGGGTTCACTCAGTCATCCCAGCTGCATGTTTTCCCCGGCTGTACCAGGGATCCAGTTACAAACGGATAACTCAGCTGACCAACAAAGAAAGTGGTGTGGGGAGAGTGGGTGCCTTTTGAGCTGGAGGTGTTTTCTTTAAAAACTACTTTTTGTATGCCTTTTTCCTGGGGAAATCTGAAGCTGTAACAAAATAGGGTCGTCGTAAAGGTTACCTGAATTTACCGCCCGGCTTAGACTCTGTGAGGTCCAACAGGTTTTTGTTTTAAAGCTGCTCATTTCTTTCTGCCTCCAGCACGAAAGTCATGTCTCAGAAGGACCAGTGAATGAGTAGCTAATATTGTTAGACATTGCATATTTTTTCAGGACTTCAGGTTCATTGTTTCATTGGAATTGCAAAGTTTACTGGCAACAGTGGGAGGTGTGGGCTGTATTCACTGGAAACAAAGTTTTAAAATCTCACAAACACCAGGATATATTCAAACAGGTTTATTTTGAAGCACGAGGTTTCGAAGTGCTGCTCCTTCTTCAGGTAGCTGTGGAGTAGGATCATAAGACACAGAATATATCGCAAAAAGATTATAGTGTCATGCAACATAAGTGATGTATTGAAGAAACCTAGATTGCTGTTAATCTTTCATCTTTTCAAATGGGCTGCAGATTTCGGTTCATTAATATGTACATTCCAGAACTTCTTTTAAGTCACGTTCTCCAGGAAACTTGATGTTTTATAAAAGGAGGTAACACCTCACATCAAACAACGCATGAAAGCTGTGAGGTGAGTCTGTCTGTATCCCAATCTTGAGTCAGACTGGTTCTATTTCCAAATATATAATCCTGTAAATGCAAATTCACCCCAAATGTGTGAGTGCATGCATGAGAGAGAGTGTGTGTATGTGCGTGTGCATGCTGGGTAAAGTGTGTGTGTGATGGAGTGTCGTCATGTGCGAAGATGTATGCGTGGGTGTGAGTGGGGGGGCGTATTATTGTGTGTCTGAGAGAGAGCATGTCTATCGGAAAGGCTCTGCACGAGCGTGTGAGTATGTAAGAGTATGTATGAGAGTGAGGGAGAGACAGAGAGAGAGAGAGCGTAACAGTGAAGTGGGGTTACCTGTCATGTGACATGAACCCAAGTTCGCGGTAGAGGCCATCCTCCTGGTTTCTGAACTTGGCTATCAACCTTTGCTGGGCCTCTAAAAGTGATTAAGCAGTTACACAACACACATTGGAGAGGGCAGGGTGGGACTTGTCTTTCGATTTGCAGAAGGTGGGACGTTCTGGGTGCTGGAAATGAAGGAATACACATACTGGAGGACCTTCGGCACAGAGAGATGGAGCTGGAAGCCAGGCTGCAGACACGATGGGGGATTCACTGTGGAAACAGGCTGTTTGACCCACCAAGTCCACACTGACCCTCCGAAGAATGTAGTCCCCCCCCCCCGACACACCCGATAATCCCCACAGCTAATCCCTGAATTTAGAACGCCCAATCCACTCTAGCCTGCACATCTTTGGAACATGGGAGAAAACCCGAGCACCCAGAGGAAACCGACGTGGACAGGGGGTGGGGGAGGGGTAGGAAAGTGCAAAATCCACACAGTCTCTGTGAGGGTGGGATTGAACCCAGGTCCCTGGCGCTGCGAGGAATCCCCTCTCCAGCTCTTGGCTTCTCCCCAATCCTGGTGACACTCCAATCAGTTTGAGGAATTCAATCTGCTTCCATAGAGTTTCCACGGGGCAGGTGTCGTTGTTACTCGGCAGATTCAACGATCCAATGAAGGGCTCGTCTATAGCGAGAATACTGGTCCACATTTCGCTGAAAAATTAAAGTTCTCTGCGCAATTAGAAACCTTACGCACTTCCACGCAGGCTGCGTGTATTCACGGGGATTCTCAATGCATGTTGATATTTGAAATCATTTCCTGCAGACAAACACTGGATTCAAACACTGCTGATATTCAGGCCCTGACTACATTTCTTGTCCCTGGCTGAAAAGCAAACCCTCCTCTTCTAATACCTTGCGAAAACAGATCACTGCTATCAGCGCAGGGCAGAAAATAGGATGAAAGAATTTTGGTTTGCACAGAACAGCCTTCTCTATCTTCTACCCGAAATCTCTGTCTCTCAATTCCTCCACCTTTCAATAGATTCCTACCCAAATTCATCCTTCCATCCTCCTGCCTTTCCCCAGCTCCCCTCTCCTGAAAGTGCTGACCCTCTGTTCAGTTTCTCAGCCACATCTCGCCATCCTTAGCATATAGCCCACATCTTTATTTAGTTTTTAAAACAGAAAGGCAGTGGTTTGCTGATGCCAGGATGTGAGGGTGACTGCACTCACACAGTGTTCCAGACTCGTCTCTTGTGTAATTCAGAAAAGTCTGCATTGCACATGTGCAGAGAAGGGTATGCTGGGAGTGGGTGGGATGCATTCACCAGCTCCCCATTGAAACATCCCCATAGCATCCCCTGTCCATTCTCTCTCTCTACCCTAACCTACCAGTCCCTTCTCTCTCTCTCCCACACATGCCACTCTCCCCACCCCGTCCATTCTATCTCTGCACCCTCTGCCCTCTGTCCAGTCCCTCATCCACCCTCTGTCCCCATCCATTCCCTTTATCGCTCCACCCTCTGCCTTCCCCAATCCAGTCCCTACCCTTACACTCATTTTCTCTCACCTCCCACACGCTGCCCCCATCCATTCCTTTTCTCCCCCACCTTCTCCCGCCATTCGTTGTTGCTCTCTTTCTCTACCCCGTCCATTCTCTCCCCAACCATTGACCCCGTCCATTCTCTCCCCACCCATATCCCCGTCCATTATCTCCCCACCCATTGACACCTGTCCATTCTCTTCCCACCGACAGTCCCGTGTCCATTCTGTCCTGATCCACTGCCCCCGTCCATTCTCTCCCCACCCGCTGCCCCCGTCCATTATCTCCCCACCCATTGACACCTGTCGATTCTCTCCCCACCCACTATTCCCGTCCATTCTCTCCCCACCCACTGCCCCGTCCATTCTCTCGCCACCCACTGCCCCCGTCCATTCTGTCCTGATCCACTGCCCCCGTCCATTCTCTCCCCACCCACTGCCCCGTCCATTCTCTCCCCACCTACTATCCCCGTCCATTATCTCCCCACCCATTGACACCTGTCCATTCTCTCCCCACCCACTGCCCCGTCGATTCTCTCCCCACCCACTGCCCCGTCTACTCTCTCCCCACCCACTGCCCCCATGAATTCTCTCCCCACCCACTGCCCCGTCCATTCTCTCCCCACCTACTGCCCCGTCCATTCTCTCCCCACCCCCTGCCCCGTCCATTCTCTCTCCCCACACTCTGCAACCAATTTCTTTCACTTCACACTTTGCAACTCCCCATTCTCTCTCTCCTCCCCAATCCTCTTCACCACATTCTCTCACTCTGCTCCCACCCTGTGAACCCCCATGCGTTTTCTACCGCCGATGCTCTGCTCTCCTGCCCATTTTCTCTCTTTGTCTTCCCCCAGTCTCTGCGCCCCCCCCCCCGTCCAATGTCACTCTGAGTACCCTCCCCGTCCTTTCTCGTGCATCAAACCCTCTTTGATCTCTGTATCAAACCCTTCTAATGATAGAGAGAGAATGGATGGTGATGGCGACCTGGGGTGGGGGCGGGGAAGGGAAGCAAAGAAGGTTAACTGGAGATTTCCTGAGATTGTTGGTCATGATGGGAGAAGAAGCGGTGGGAATGGGCAGATTAATGATCAGAAGAACCAATTGCCACTGACCAGAGTCAGTTACCAGAGGACAGGGATTGAAGTTCTTGAATGAAAAGCAGCACTTGTGCCTAATAAACACAGAGAATACTGCAGAAAGCCAACAGGTCGAGCAGCATCTGTGGAAAGGGAAACAGAGCTGACGTTGTGAGTCTGGTACGTTGTTTGTTCAGAAAACGAGTTTCCTGTTTGGCAATCAATTCCCAGACATGAGAAAACGGGACTTTATTGAGACGGGTTTTGTGAAGTTTGAGCGATAATGAAACCAACAGGAAGTCATTTAAAATCGCCAGCGAAGAATGCATAGCCAGCAGGTTACCACCCTGGGCGGGGGGTGCCCCAAAGGATCTCTACGCCAACACCTTAAGTGTTCGGCCACAACTACACGCCCAAAGTTGTGCTCTAAACTTTCTCATGGAATAGTTCTAACAGGAAAGGTGAGTATTGGGCTTGTCCTGTCGGCGCCATAGCCCCAACGTTTCCTGTTCCCCTGGATTTGATCAGGACAGAGGAGGCTGATGGGAGATCGAATTGAACTAAACACATTGATGAGAGATAGAGCGGGTGGGAAGGATCCATTCCCATGAGTAGAGAGATTAATAATCAGGGCCGAAAATAAGGAGCCACTTCAAGAAATTTGGGGTTCATTCAGCAAAGCTAATGTAGAACTGTTCACAGAAAATTGTGATGAAAGTCTCTCGAGTTATTTTGATGAGAAGTGTTGATGATGCTAATACAATCGATAGGATGAACGTAGATTGGTAAATGTATTTGGTGACAGTTCTGTTTCTGTGAGCGAAACCTGGATCTGAAGGAGTATAAGGGATCCGAAATTGGACACGTGACAAGAAACAGAGCCATCATTAACAGTTGGCTTTTGAACTGGAGAAGGTTTCTCGTGAAATTAGCTTGAGGCTTGAGCTATGCAAGGTCAAGATAATTTAGGTAAAACACGGAAACGCTGTCCTCATTAGCAGACAGTGAAAGGATTACAAGACACAAATTAAACATTGTCGACAAGTGATACAGGGGACTGGGAAGATAAGTATTATAAACTGTGAACAGCAAAGTTCTGGAGCACAACACTTACATTCAAAGACCGAAAACATCCAGGTCCTCATTAATCAGATTCCATTGTGGTGCTTTTCTGCAAAACATCCACTTGCAAGAGAGTGACAAAACCCATCCCTGTCAGCCCAGGGTAGAAAATCCGAAGGGATGAACGCTTGCTCATTTTCTGAAGATTCACAGAGCTTAGACTGGGTTTTGGTGATTGTTTCTTTTCCACTGCCAGGAGCCGCAGTGGTTGAGGCGTTGAGTTGTGAAGAATAAAATGTGCCCGTGAGCAGCATGTGGGGCTATTTCAGCTTCCCCTCATATGACTGCGCTGTGAGTTGACTCAGATGTTCTCAGGGACATTTACTGACGCGAGACAGTGAAAGGATTCTCATTCCTGCAGATCGGGAATTCAAACCGTATTCCGGCTTCAGGACAATGAGAAGATTAATTGGGGTGTGTGAAGAAGCTGAGAGCTGCATTTCAAACAGGTAGGTGGAGTCAGATGCATCATCCATTGCGCCCCGGCCCTGTACGTATCTTACGCCACCATGCTGCAGAGTTCTGACGTTAACACGGACATGCGCAGCAATGGGAACATTCACAATGTGAACAACCAAAGATAATCACCGTCACTGATTCCCTTCCACAGGCCCAACTTTGTGAAGCAGTATCTTTCACTGGCAAAGGAAACACCCTTGTCCTCAGGTGCCTGCTTCATTTCGATCACGATTTCAAGCACCTCACTGTTCTAGTCTCATTTCCAAACACTTTGCTCATAGCCTCAAAAGAAGCTCTGCGGGCATCTGCTTGTTCCACCCGAACAGGCAGTGGGTTGCAGATTCCCACCAGTCCCAATTTGAGTGAAATATTTTTCCCTCTCCACCGAAATGAATTTAAAAAAGAAGCCGGGGAGGAAACTCCCTTTCTTTTCGACGACATTTCTCATTTTGTACTCGGCAGGGTTCACACCTGCGTGGGGAACCCGCAATGGATTTCAAGTCCATCGCATTAACCACTCGGCCCACGAATACATAACCACACTGACAGCTTGACTTCCCAGGTCTGTCTGCCTGTGGAGCTGAGAAAGAGTGAATCATCGCAGAGTTTGTTTGAATCCAATCACTTCACAGTGATTCGAAAGGGTTAAATATCGGCACATGGTGTTTGCAGATATTTAGGTGTTTCACCCCAAAAGATGAAATGAACATTCAGTTAGAAATTGCAGGAGGAACTCAGCAGGTCAGGCAACATCTGTGGAAAGAGAATCAGAGGCAACATTTCAAAATTCTGTTTTCTCCGACAGGTACTGTCAAACCTGCCGTGTTTCTCTTTTGGTCTCGTCTTCTCAGCAGACGCAATCCCTTCCGTTAGACATTAATTCAATTCAATTCAGAAACCCCTTTGTGGAGAAGATTTCCGTTTGGGGAACATTTTCCTGACCCCATCAAAAGCGCACAGCTTCGAAGCCAAAGAAGGGCTGCGAACACCCCGCCCCTGGGTGGGCTCGAACCAGCAACCTTTCGGTTAACAGCCGAACGCGCTGACCAATTGCGCCACAGAGACAGTCGCAGACTCGGGCGGCACCATCGTTTAGTGATTTTATAATTCAGCCTCCCCGCCAGGAATTACAATTGTGGTCGATCTGTTTTGCTTTTCCATAATCAAGCCTGGGAGATCTCTTGTGGAGATACCGGGGACAGTCTGCAGACACATCCATGTCACGAGGAACTAGCTCTCTTACACCGGGGCCGCCGCCCTTCCAGCCTTTCAGTGTTTTGCCTGTTCCCGAGTTCTCTCCTTGGCTCGCAGGGGAGAAGGGGTTTGAATTCCTGATGTGCAGGAACGACAATTCTTTCAATGTCTCAGATCAGTTCATGTGCCGAGAACATCAGAGTCAACCTCCCGGCCTCTTCAACAAGGGGACGGTGTCTGGACTGTCTCTGCTCAATCGGACCGGTCATCTTTCATTCTCCTCTAAATCCGCTTCCCAAATCGTTTCTAAAGGATCACAAAGCTGGATACTGGGATTTCTGTTTTGCTTCATGAACATTTGCACATTTTTTCCATTTCCTAACTGACAATATTTTGCCAAATTCTCTTCCCTTGCCTCATGTCCAGGGATGAGGAATTTCCATTCTGGGGAGACATTCCCCAGGTGGAGAATGTTCGCTTTGGAGCAAAGAAGGATAACTGGAGATTTCCTGGGGCTGTTGGTCATGATGGGAGAAGAAGCGGTGGGAATGGGCAGTTTAATGATCAGAAGAACCAATTGCCACTGACCAGAGTCAGTTACCAGAGGACAGGGATTGAAGTTCTTGAATGAAAAGCAGCACTTGTGCCTAATAAAGACAGAGAATACTGCAGAAAGCCAACAGGTCGAGCAGCATCTGTGGAAAGGGGAACAGAGCTGACGTTGTGAGTCTGGTACGTTGTTTGTTCAGAACCCGAGTTTCCTGCATGGCAATCAATTCCCAGACATGAGAAAACGGGTCTTTATTGAGACGGGTTTTGTGAAGTTTGAGCGATAATGCAACCATACGGAAGTCATTTAAAATCACCAGCCAAGAATGCACAGCCAACAGGTTACCACCCTGGGCGGGGGAGCCCCAAAGGATCTCTACGCCAACACCTTAAGTTTTCGGCCACAACTACACGCCCAAAGTTGTGCTCTAAACTTTCTCATGTAATTCTTCTAACAGGAAAGGTGAGTATTGGGATTGTCCTGTCCGCGCCATAGCCCCAACGTTTCCTGTTCCCCTGGATTTGATCAGGACAGAGGAGGCTGATGTGAGATCGAATTGAACTACACACATTGATGAGAGATAGAGCGGGTGGGAAGGATCCATTCCCATGCGGAGAGAGATTAATAATCAGGGCCGAAAATAAGGAGCCACTTCAAGAAATTTGGGGTTCATTCAGCAAAGCTAATGTAGAACTGTTCACAGAAAATTGTGATGAAAGTCTCTCGAGTTATTTTGATGAGAAGTGTTGATGATGCTAATACAATCGATAGGATGAACGTAGATTGGTAAATGTATTTGGTAACAGTCCTCGTTATCGCATCGCCCTCTTGTTTAATTGATTCGACCCTCCTCATCTCCATGTACAGGAATTGCTCCCCAGCCTATGTCGCAACTCTGTAACAAAATGCGTAAAAATTACTTAGTAAATCCTGAGTACCAGATCAAGTCACAATCCAGTGGTTCCATGAGCTTTGAAAGTAACACAAAACGTACCATGGCAACGATTGCTCTGAGATAATCTGGGTGACAAAGTTTCCTAATTACTTTCCTCGAAATGAATCCCATCTTACTCATGTCAGTGTACGTTAATATGGAAAGGTATTAATTCCCATAGCACTTGACCGTTCTAATTCTGTGATTGAGCCATTTATTGGCCTCGAGACATGAGTAGAACCTGTCAATTTTCAAGTGCCACCGTTAAGCCACAACTACAAACTTGTCTCCCGTTCACTCTCAGCTTTCCCTCATAACCGACCAACGGGGACAGGAAGAAAACGAACGGGAGTAAAACTCAGTTTGAATATGATTCGATTGCCAGTTGAAGAAAGAGCGAATTTTCCGCACAAAAAACAAAGTTTAACGGGAACATTGCACAATATGGATGTCAAACTCACGACCTCAGAATAAAAATCTTTTGTTCTCCTCCTGAGGTATTCGAACATATAGTCAGGGTGTGACCAGTTCTTTTATCAAGGCAAAATAACTTCTTAAACTTTACGAAAACAAATATATTGATCAGCAGAAGTCCACAGCTCCAATGCTTTCTGCTCAAAACTCAGGAAAATCATTAAGATTCCACTTCCTTTTTGCTTCTTTCTCAACGCTAACATCCAGTTTCTTCAGTTTCTCTTCTTGAATGTAAAGTTGTTTGTCTTTTTTTTTGCCTTTTTTTGAAAGCAAATTCGCTTCAATATCAACAAAACTGACAGGCAAATCTGACACACAAACAGCCATTCGCTACCACATATCCCCAATTCTCACTTTCAGATTTGCAAAGGTCAATAAAATAAAGGAACTAAGCAGTTGAGTACGTTTAGAAAGTAGATGACTGACTTTTATGGGTGACTCGCTTGGGCCTTTGCCAACGCTGCTCGCAGGTTTCGTGATCAGGACATAATCTCCCTCAGTTTTGCTGAGCCTGTGCTTGGTTCATTGGGAGATTAGGCCCGGGTTGCAGTCGACCCCGACTTAAGTTGCGTTGTTGTTTTTCACTGGCAGCAGAAGATTGGAGATTATAGGACCAGAACATTGCTGCTTTTCTATTTTTTCTTGTGTCGTTCCATCTGGGACTGAGGAAAGAGAATCATTATCGGGAAACCAAGAACATTACGTTTCTAAAGATTCAAGTGCAGGAATTCAATCAGTTAACTGTTCTGTGACTGTGTTTGTCCGAATATTGGTATAAGATTCCTGGGTGTGTCTGTGTTCGATATTTCAAGAACAAATAATTGGAGAATATTTTCTTGCAGATTGTGCCCCCGATAACAGGCCGGAAATGTGCAACAAGGAAACAGTTAAGATTATAGGAACATAGGAATATGAGTAGGCCATTTAGCCCCTCAAGTGTGTTCCAACGTTCAAAGAAATCATGGCTGATCAGAGGCCTGACTCCATTTATCTGTCTTTGGCCCATGTCCCTTAATACCTTTCCTGAACAAAAAAAATCTGTGTCGGATTTAAAGCTGACAAATGATCCTGTACCCACTGCCATTTATGTAGGATATTTCCAAACATCTGACAAACTCAATGTGTAGAAGTGCTTCTGAACATGTACCCTGAAAAGTCTGGCCCTAATTCTACAATTTTGCTCCATTTCGACTTACAACTATTTTGGTGAACAGCCGGACTTGCTGACTAAATGCACCAAAGAGTCTGAGATGTAAAAAATCAGTAAGATCACGAAACCCGAGTGTTAGCGAATTCCAGCTTCAGACTACAATTACAGAAATAGCAATTGTCCTTTACAAGTGTGACTTTAACAAAATAAAGGCTGGGACATTCATTGTAAACGGTCTGACCACAGACACTGCAGACACACCCATGTCACAGAAACCACCCCTGTGTGGGGATACAAACAGAGTGGTATGGCAGCCTGTCTGCAATTTCGTTCGTTTCACTTGCATTGTCACTTTTGTCTCTCTTTAGAAACACGAACTGACTGAGCGGAATGCAGTCTTTCTCAGCCGTAATCATACGATGGTTTTATAGCACTATCACCTCTTTAATTATTGGTCGAGTAATTCGGGAACGTGGTTTGGAAGCCGATGGCTCTCACCGTGTTCAAACTTTACCAAATGTCTGCAGAAATCATTAGCCAACATCGGGAAAAAGTGCTTCCAGACATACCTGAGGAATTTCGGTTTGATAGGCCTTGAACTTAAGTGGAAGGAAGGGAAGCCCCGATGCAGGGGCTGCCTGACCCTCTTTAAAAAACTCTCACCAGAAATTCCACCCGCAACACGACGTCATCGGACATGCGCAGTGATGGCCTGCAGCTATTGTGACGCAATAATGATGCTGGCCCCAGGAACATGAATATGTATTCGGCATGGGTCACGTGGTGCTGAATCCAAAAAATAGTTTTCAGAACATCTGCTTCTCATTCTGTCTCCCAGGACCCGGGCGGGTCTCCACTGGCGGATAATTACACCATTCTGTTTTTAAGTTTGGCTCGAACACCCGAGTGGCCAGGGACAAGCATTACCTTCCTCAACAAAGGGGACAGAGATCAGAAGAACACCACCCTAAACTCCACAAGTGTGTAACCTCAACTTTCCACGTTGGGCCAGTGTATCATTGTGATGATATTTAGTTCACATCTTCAAACATTTGTTGGGGTAGCGGGTGAGGAGGGAAAGCTGCAAAAGATGATACTGAGCGGATAGCAGAGGATGGCTTCTACCCATCAACCTCCGGTTCTGGGCCCAACACGGTCCCGCTGCAGCACTCTGCTATGCTACACTACAGCCTTTCAGACAAGTTTTCAGCTTTTCATCTGGCGTATGACATGCACGTTCGAGATTGATGCCAAAAGATCTTCACTACTCTCATGAAATATGCTGTTGCGAAGATGTATCGCTGTTGTGCAAATATTAACGTTGTCTAAATTATAACATTCTGCTTTTCGAACTGTGATTTCTCTCAGAACTACACACTTTCAAAAATCACCAATTTCAAACGTAAACACAGTGCCCACAGAAAGAATTAGCCATCTCAATGTTTCCCAATGCAGGGCTGCCTGACCCTCAAGGAGGTTTCTTTGATAAACTGTGTCCAAGCATTCCAGCCGCATGTCATTTGGCATGCACGATGACGGCCTGCAGCTATTGTGACACAATAATGATGCAGGCCCATGGAACATGAATATGAATTAGCCGTGGGTCACGTGGTAGTGAATCATTCAAACGGATGTTATTCCGTGTCCAGGGATTTATTTGAGGGATGAGGTAAATGGGCAAGAGTTACACCTGGGGTTCACTCTTCCTTCACTCCCATCACCCGCCCATCGCCCCATTTTACTTTGTCCTGCAACGGCCGAAATCGGAACACCTGCCTGTTTCCCCCACCCTCCTCAGTATTCAAGGGCCCGAACATACCTTCGACGTGAAGCAACAGTTTACCTGCACATTCTACAGCCAAGACTACTGCATTCGCTGCTCACAATGTGGTCTCGTCAACACTGGAGAAACGAAGCGGAAACTGGATGACTGCTTCGCAGAACATCTCGGTTCTGCCCGCAAAAAGGCCCTGAGCTTCCAGTTGCCTGCCACTTCAGCACACCACCCTTTTCCCTGTCCAGCATCTCTGTCTCAGGCTTGTTGCAGTGTTCCAGCAGAACAATTTTACACTTGGGGCACTACAGTCGTCCTCAATATTGAATTCAATAATTTTAGAGCCTGAACTTCCCCACATCTTAGCCCCGACCACGCACACAAGGCCTTGTTATCACGTAGTCTGCCATTGCACACCACCGATTATTAGCCACTAACAGTTTTCTTTAACAGCTCCCAGACAGATCGCTAACAACTCCTTTGTCTGTCCAACCAATCTTGTCTCACTTTGGGCTCTATCCCTATCTATCATTTACTCCGCCCGCCTTCCTCCCACCCTTCCATCTGCATATTAACCGACATTTTCCTAATCATCACCAGCTCTGTGGAAGGGTCACCGGATTCTGCTTCACAGAAGCTGCCAGACATGCTGAGCTTTTCCAGCAACTACTCTTTTTGTTTCTGATATACAGCATCCGCAGTTTTTATTCAGAAAGAGTTGCAAATTTGTTTGAGAGACAGAGTGAGAGAGTGAGTGAGACAGAACAGCCATGAACCGTTGGCCTCCGTTCTCAATCATAACATAAAATCATTGCAGTACGATCACTTCCCTCAAACCTGCGTAGTGTGGGCTTGTGACGCAACGGGAGCGCGTCTATCTACTACTTACAACGTTGTGCGTTCAAATCTCATCAAGCTCAGTGGGGCGCAATTTCTGCTCCTTCAACTCAAGAAGATTCCACACAACTTTCAACTATGATTCTATGGAAGGAGCAAAGCTTTCTTTTTGGTTCCTGTTTGAATATGAGTTTCAGCATCAGTGGGACTGATTGAGAGACCCGACTGTTGCAGAGCACAGAGTGTGGAGCCTGAAAAAGTGCTACGGACTGGAAAGAGGAATTCACAGCGGGGAGGGGCTGTACACACGTTTGTGTGCAGCTGAAGCTTCGGCCATGGAGAAACCCGAGGAATCCCGCCCCGCTGAGAAACCATGGAAATGTGGCGACTGCGGGAAGGGTTTCCATGTCCCATCTGTCCTGGCGGCTCATCAGTGCAATCACACTGGGAAGAGGCCGTTCTCCAGTCCCGGGCGGGCGAAGGGCTTTACTTGCTCCTGTGTCCTGCTGGCCCACCAGCATATACACACTGGTGAGAGGACGTTTTACTGCTCCGTATGTGGGAAAGTGTTCACTTGGGTGAACAACTTCCCGACCCACCAACGATTCTACACAGGAGAGAGGTTCTTCAGTTGCCATGAGTGCGGGAAGGCTTTCAGCAATTCCTCAGAGCTGCTGAATCACCAGCGAGTCCACATGGGGGAGAGGCCATTCAGCCGCCCAGAGTGTGGGAAGGTCTTCAGCGATTCCTCCAGGCTGCTGGCCCATCAGCAGTTCCACAAAGGGGAAGAAGCCCTTCAGCTGCCCATAATGCGGGAAAGCTTACAGCAATTCTTCTGATCTGTTGTCCAACCGGCGGGTCCACACCAGGGAAAGGCCATTCAACTGCCCCGAGTGCGGGAAGGGGTACAGTCGCTTCTCCAAACTGCTGGCCCACCAATGGGTCCACACCGGGAGAGGCCGTTTGCCTGCCCCGCCTGCGGGTGGAGGTTCACATTGTCCTGCAATTTGTGGAGGCATCAACAGGGGCACCAGCGCACCCATCAATCATATTCCACCAGTGACGCTGCAGTGGGTCACCCCCAGGGCTGAACCTCCTGCCCATTCTGACTGAGAGTCAGTGGTCGTTTTTTATTTTGTGCTGGATTCAACCACCCACACCCACCCCAACCCCAGCCCACCCTATGGTGGCTCAGCGATGGCACGGTGATTCAGTGGTTAGCACCACTACCCCACTGTGCTGACCTGGTTCATTTCTACCCTGTGATTGACAGTCTGTGTGTAGCTTGCACGATACACCCCCACGTCTGTATGGGTTACCTCCGAGTGCTCTGGTTTCCTCCCACAGTCTAAAGATGTGCAGTTTAGGATGGATTGGCTCATCGAAATTGTCCCATAGTGTTGAGGGGTGTGTAGGTATGGTGCATTAGTCAGGGTTTAAATGTAGAGGAATAGGGATAGGGAAATGGGTCTGGCTGGGTTACTCTGCGGAGGGCCAGTGTGGACTTGTTAGACCAAAGGACCTGTTTCCATGCTGTAGGGAATCTAATCTAATCGAGAAAAAAAAATCCTCGTAGCGATACAGTTTAAATATGCCGAGTTGGACAAAGTATCCCATCAAATTTGAGAGAAAACCAGAGTTGAAGAAGTCGGAAGTCACACGACACCATGTTACAGTGCAACAAATTTACTTGAAATCACAAGCTTTAGGAGCATTGCTCTTTCATGAGTGCTGCTCCTTCATCACTTCATCTGGTGCCATGTGACTTCTGACCTTATCCACCCCAATTCAACACCAGCACCTCTGCATTAGAGTTGACGAATGAGATTGGATTTTATTCGGCCTGATTTAGTGAGATGTTCATTTGGAAACTCTAAGTGTTGGACCGACAAAGAGACGTGAATCATAGAGTCCTACAGCAGGAGACAGGCCCTTCGTCCCAACATGGTCCACGCTGACCAAACTGTCCATCAACACTAAGCCCATTTCCCTGCACTTGGCCCATTTCCTTCCATACCTTTCCTATCCACGTATTTGTCCAAAAGCCTTTTAAATGTTGTTAATGTACCCACCTCAACCACTTCTGCTGGCAGTTCATTCCATATGTGTACCACCATCTGCGTTAAAAAGTTGCCCCTCACATTCCCTTTTATTCTTTCTCCTCTCACCTTAAACTGAAGCCCTCGAGCCCTCAATTGCCCAACCCCTGGGAGATTGAGTGCATTCACCCTCTCCATGTCTCTCATGATCTCTTCACTTCGATAAGGCCCCATCCCCCCTCAATCTCTAATGCTCGAAATAAAAACGTCTTAGCTTGTCCAACCTCTCCCTTTTACTCAGACCCTTGAGTCCTGAGTATGTATCTTTGTATATGTCTTCAGCACTATTCCAAGTTTAGTAACATTTTTGTCATAACAAGGTGATCAAAATTGATGACAATACTCCAAATGCAGCCTCATCAAAATCCGGATCAACTGCAACATAACTTGCCAACGTCTCTCCTCAATGCCCTGACTGATGAAGGCCAGTGTGCTTATAGCCTGCTTCACTGCCCTGTCTCCCTGTTTTGTTGGAAATATAGGACCTAATCCAAACTGGATAATCTGGCTGGGAGGACAGGAAACCACTTACTTTCTTGAGACAAGTCTCCCAGAGAGAACTTGCTGACTGACTGTCTGATCGACCGAGCCTCACAGGGACCCACTGCCCTCAGTTATCTGGAGGGAGTCCACACATTTGCCTCAGGTGGTGCTTGAAACCTTTATCATCTTTGGGAAGGATCCCCATTCATTCACTGCTATGGAGTCATGCAGCCTGGAAACAGACCCTTCAGACCAACCAGTCCATGATCCCCAACTAAACTAGTGCCACCCATCTGCTCCTGGCCTGTATCCAGTTTGTCAATAGTTTTGTTCATTTGTTCACCCTGAGACTTGGATAAATAAATTGCTGATTGTTGATTTTAACGTGTTGGGGATTTATTTTTATCACTAGAGCAGGCGATATTACTTATCATGCTAATTTTACAGATTATAGGGCGATGCGCTCCTCTGGGTGTTTCGGTTTGAGATCTAGGATAGTGGTGTCAGCCTTTGCTTTATAAGAGTATTGACGTGATGTCCTGCTGAATGCAATGGAGTCAATATTAATCCCAGCCTCTAGCTGTGGTTGTGGGTGAATTGCCTTAATTTGGCTCCTGACTCAGAAACTGCACATAGAATCAACTGCTGAAACAATGATTTACACTTTATTGTATGTAGCAAACAAAAATAAAACCTCTCAAGTAACCAAGTTCAACCTCACCCTCAACTTGACTATCACCCAATCGATGGCAGAATTTTACTGAGTTTCCACCGACACATCTGTCTCTGGAAGTGTCCAGGGATTCACTGCAGTGTTGTTCTTCCAAGTACTGCTGCTGCATCTTTCTGGAGTTAAATTCTGGTGGAGATTCCTCACTTTCAAATCTGTGGTGTGACAATTCTTCAGATTCTAATACCACCTCCCCACACTTCTGGAGATCTCAGGTCTTATCCTCGAGGTTTAGCGGTTTGTTTGAAACAGCCTGTCCTGCAGTAAACTCCATTATGTTAGGGTCTTCTTAATTGTCCTTTTTCATGAGGTTATTAAATACTTATCGCAGCTCGTTGTTTTGCGTCCTTCTTCCCCGGGATGGTTAACTAGCAGAAATTAGGTCATTTAGCCCATTGAGTCTGCTCCATTATTCAATCATGGCTGATAAGTTTATTAACCCAAACTCCCCGTAACCCTTGATACTTTTGAATGATTGTATGGTGGACCAGACTCAATGGGCTGAATGGCCTAATTTCTGTTTCTGAGGTCTTATGATGTAACAGTTTCTCAGTGGCCCTTTTGTTTCTTGGTCCAGAAAGAGTTATTGCTGACTCAGGCAGTTTGGAAAGTTCTGGAGTTTACAGGACCGCACCACATTTCTCTCTGCCTCCTCCTGGGATATTGGTAATTCCCAAGATCCCTTGGTATCCCTGAAAACAATCAATGTGTCTGGAAATCTCTGCTGCTGCTCTGGAACAGAAGGATTATGGGGAGAAAATTCAGAAATCTGATGTGCAAAGGAACTATGGAGTTCTACTCCAGGATTCTCTCAAGGTAAACTTGCAGGTGGAGTCACTAGTTGGGGAGGCAAATGCAATGATGACATTTATTTTGATTAGACTTGAATATAGAAGCAGGGATGTACTTCTGAGGCTCTGTAAGGCTCCGGTCAGGCCACAATTGGAGTACTGAATGCAGTTTTGCCGTAAATATTTCAGGAAGGATAGCCCTTGAACATGTTCAGAGAAGGTTCTTGAGAATGGCCCAGGAATGAAAGATCAAACATATGAAGAACATCCTATGATCTTATGATATGCTGATGTGTGGAGGGTTTGGGGATAGGGGTGGGGGGAGATGAAGAGAAAAAAAATAGGGTGAAGCTGGATAGAGACGAAGGAAATATAAGATTTGTATGATAAATGGCAGAACTCATAGCAGCACTAGCATACAGAAGGATTTGGGCATATAGATCCGTGGAAGTGGTAATGCAGGTGGGTACGGTGGTCAAGAAGAAACACAGCACGCTTCCTTAAGTGTAAGAGTTGGCGAGTTATGTTACAGCTATTTATTCTGGTCACATTCGGAAGACTACGTGCAGTTCTGGTCGCCAAACTACCGGAAGGGTGTGGATGATCTGGCAGAGGGTGCAGACAAGGTTCACCAGGACATTGTCAGGTCTGAAGGGCTCTTATTATGAGGAGATGTGGCATAAACCTGGATTGTTTCTCTGGAAAGACAGAGGCTGAGGGGAGACCTCAACAAAATGATGAGACACAGATTGGCTGGACAGGGGTGGCAGGGTAGCTCACTGGTTTGCATTGATGCCTCACAGTGCCAGAGACCCGAGTTCGATTTCAGTCTTAGCTGACTGTCTGTGTGCAGTTTGCACATTCTCCCTGCACCTCATGTCTGCATGGGCTTCCTCCTACATTCCAAAAATGTGTCGGTTAGGGTGGATGAGCCATGCTAAATTACCCATAGTGTCCACTGATAGGCAGGTTAAGTTGGATTGTCTGTGTGTAAATTGCCTCAGTGTTCAGGGATGTGTATGTCAGGTGCATTAGTCAGGGGTAAATATAGAGTAATGGGGTAGGGGAATGAGTCCATGTAGGTTAATCTTTGGAGGGTCGCTGTTGACCTGTTTGGCTGAATCGTCTTTTTCCACCCTGGAGGGATTCTATGATAGTCAGAGGCATTTTTCCCTCCAGGCTGGAAAGGTCACATAAAAGAGGGCACAGGTTCGAGACGAGAGGGGACTGTCTGGGGAGAGGTTGTGGTGGTGGGGATTCACACAGAGGGGTGGTGGGGGGCGGGGTTCCTGGAACGCCCTGTCAGTGCAGTTAGTGGAGGCAGGCTCCTTAACAACGTTTAAGGTATATCTTGATAGACACATGAACGGGAGGTGAACAGAAGAACAGAGACCATACCTGGGCAATAAAGAGCAGGTTCAGTGTATTAGATTCCCTACAGTATGGAAACAAGCTCTTCGGCCAGGCAAATCTACACCAACCCTCGAAAGAGTAACCCAGCCAGACCCATTCCCCTATTCTATATTTACCCCTGACTAATGCACCTAATACTATGGGCAATTTAGCATGACCAATTCATCTAATCTGCACATCTTTGGATTGTGGGAGGGACCCCACGTAAACACGGGGAGAATGCGCAAACTCCACAGAAATCGAACCTGGATCCCTGGTGCTGTGAGGCAGCAGTGCTCACCACTCAGCCACCGTGCCGCCCCACTACAGGTTCCCCCCACTATCTGAAAGTAGAGCATTCCTATGAATCCTTTCGTAAGCTGACATGGAGTAAAGCGAAGAAGCAATTACCATGAACAAATTTAGATTATGCCTTTCTTTGTAAAAGCGAAAATCCTCTTCGGATTTCTTTTGGTTTGTGAAAACAATTATTAATGTAGGTCTTTCGTAAAGGTCAAGTAGTGTAAAGTTAATTTTCGAAAGGTGGGGGATACCTTTATGCTGATGGAGGGGAGATGAGAGTCAATGAAGAGGGGTGTGTGGATGGAGGCTCAGGTGGAGAATAAACACTGACAGAGACCAATTGAGCTGCCCGGCCTGGGCCTGTGCTGGAGACTCAGTGGGACAGAGACAAATGTATCTATTTCAGGTATACCTGCAGTATGCTCCATCCAGGATTTTTCAAAAAATGTCCTTCATCTGCTTCAGCATATGGGGCAAATGAACGGTTTCTCCCCGGTGTGGACCAGGAGGTGATGCGACTGAGTGAATCCTATCCCGCGCTGAGGGCAGGTGCACGGCCGCTGCCCAGTGTGCAAATGCTGATGAATGTTCAGTGCAGGCGGGGAAGGGAAACTGTCCTTACACTCCCTGCATTTCCACGTTTTCTCCATGGTGCAGGTGTCCTCGTTTTTCTCCAGGTTCAACGATCAGGTGAAAACTCGCTCACACTTACGCCATGTGTATGATGTTACTGATGAACACTCTGATAATTGGAACACTCATTCAGTCTGTAAAGCATGTTCCAGTCACTACTCTGGTGTGTGGGTATGTGAGACTCTGAGTTTCCAGTCACCCTGACGTTTCCAACCTTACTAAGCAGACATACCGCCTCATCCTTGTTTCATGGCCATTAATATCCAAGTCCTGGTGAGTCAAGTGACTGTCAGACTTTGATGTGATGTTTGGTCTGAGATTTCTACCTTCAAATTCTTCTCTTATAATATTCCTGTAAAAAGAGATTGCAAAGGTCATCGCTGTCAGTCCACATTAGATAATCAGAACAAATAATTCTAGTTTTTGTGGAAAATTCTTACCTGGATATCAAACCTACAGCTCAGCGAGCAAACCTCCACCCTAAACATTCTTTCCTCTCTTCATACCCAAGATCTTTGTGCTGATCTATATGTAAATGTATACCAGCTGGGTCATGTGGTGGATTGCATGCTCCATGAAGAGTTCACATGGACTCAAGTTGCTGAATGGACATCTATTTCGGTATTGACGTTCTTATTGAAGATATACAATATGCTGCAGTACAATATTATGAGCCCAGAAACAACTGCAAACCAGGCTTTTAGAGCCACAAACATTCCATCGAATATGTACCAGATACCCCAGACTTATCTATCTTATATTAAGGCACGGTTATCTTAGATTCCCAGAAGACTCGGATTTATGTGGGAAATTTTGGAAAAGAAGCCATCGTTTTGGACTCCTTCCATGTCATACTGACTCTATTACGGGAAATCCATCCATACTGCACCAGGATTCATGGATCAATGACATGAGGCTTATGTTTACCCTCTTGCAATTTCCTGTTGCATAAATGTTTCAACGAATGCCAATACTTTTTACCATTCAGAGTCAGAGATGTAAAGCACAGAAACAGACTCTTCAATCTAAATTGTCCAAGCCGACAAGATATCCAAAATTAATCTTGTCCCATTTGCCAGCACTTGGCCCATATACCTCTAAATCCTTTCTATTCATATACCCATCCAGATGCCTCCACCAGCCTCCACCACTTCCTCTGGCAGCTCATTCCATGCATGCATAACCCTCTGCATGAAAAGGTTGACTGCAAGGTCCCTTTTAATTTTTCCCCTCTCACCCTCAACCTATGCCCTCTAGTTCTGCACTCCCCCTATCCCAGGGACAAGACCTTGTATATTCACCCCATCCACGCCCCCAAGCTTTTATAAACCTCTTTCATTAAAAAAATCACTCAGCCTGCGATGCTCCAGGGAAAACAGCCCGATCCTATTCAACCTCGCCCTGTGATTCAAACCCTCTCCCTGTGGTTCAAACCCTCTTACCCTGGTGACATCCTTATGAATCTTTTCTGAATTCTTTCAAGTTTCACAATATTCTTCCTACTGGAGGGAGACCAGAATTGCACACAATATTCCAGAAGAAGCCGACTGAAACCGACATTTGCAGAGTCTGCTCCCCGTTTGGCTTCATCCTCTCTGCCTCTAGTTGCTGCAAGTGAACTGCGCCTCCCCCCTCTCTCGCCCTCCCAGGATGAGGAATGGAAAGGGGGAAATATTAATTGTGTGTGTGTGTGTGTGTGTGTGTGTGTGTGTGTGTGTGTGTGTGTTTGTGTGTGTATGCGCGCGCGCAAACCGTAGGTAGCCAATTAGATTTGCGGTGGTTGATAGTGACATTCCTGCATTTCCAGGCTGACTGTCTCCCATCGCTCACGTCACCCAGTCCAGGCAGTGCTGTGATTGGAGATTGACCAATGGGGAGCCCTGAAGGACCAGAATTAACTGGGTCCTCTTGCCAATCAAAGCCCCTCTATTTTCTGAATGTCCAAGTTGGACCATGAGCTTCTGAAGCTACTGCCGTTCCTCTCTTTCTGAATGAAGATTGAGCTTCACCCCTGACTGCAACTTCCTTTCTCTGTCCAAACATCTGTGAGGACAGCACATTTTTGTTGAAGTAAGGCATGTTTCCTGAACATCACAATTAAAGGGGTGTCTTCCCCCTGATATTCAAAGGGATGGTCAGTCAGAGAAGGGCAGGGTCATACCTTGTGTTGTGTGGCATGTGTGACAGCTGCAACAAGACGTCCCAACTCCTATGCTCAATACTTAGACTGATGATTGGAAGCAGGCTGAAAGGCTTCTTCACCACCCTGTCAACATGTAACTCGACTTTGTTGGAACTATGAACATGCACCCCGAGATTTCTTGGTTCGAAATACTGCAAATGATACAAATTCGGTGCTTGTCGGAAGAACATTATCATTTGGCACTTATCCATACTCTAATTCACTATCTTATTTAGATACATTATTTATGTCTCTCTAATCAGTATATGTTTGTTATTCTTTCCTGACTTCAATATAGCACTGAATCTATTTTATACTCCAAGTGCAGCCTCACCAACATTCTGTATAACTGAAACATAAATTCCCAGCTTCTATACTGAAAGCTCTAACTGATGAAGACTAGTGTGCCGAAATACTATTACCTATGATTCCACTTTCAGTGAACTGTGAACCTACTCCGAGATCCCTCTGTTCCACTTCAGGTCCAACCATTCACCATGAAACTCCTACCTTGATTTGACTATCCAAACTGTGAGGCCTTATGGTTATCTCGATTAAACTCCATTTGCTAAAAAACTTAAATCTATGCACTCTAGTTTTTGACTCCCCACCACCACCCCGGGGAAAAGACCTTTCCTATTTCTCCTTTTCCATGCCCCTCATAATTTTGTGAAGTTCTATAAAGTCACCCCTCAGCCTCCAAAGCTCCAGGGAAAATACCCCCCCCCCCCCAGTCTGTTCAGCCTTTTCATCGCGCTCAAACTCTCCAACCCTGGCAGCGTCCTTGTAAATCTTTTCTGAACCTTTTCTAATTTCACAACATCCTTCGCCGAGCAAATAGTCAGAATTGCATGCAGTATTCCTACAGTGATGTAACCTCTGAAGACAATTTTGAAAAATACTTAAAATTTTATGGTATTACTACAAGGAAATCAAATCAGTTGGGCATGACATTCCCATAGCAATTTGTCTTGGTTGTCCTTCATTAACCGATGCTTTTCTTGTAAAAAAAAAATTGTGGCATGTGATTGTTGCAAGCATGTGCAACATTTTCTCACCGTCCCTCATGTCCCTTGGACCGAGTAATTCACTGCATGCTGGAAGGTAGCTGAGAGTCAACCCCACACTGTAGTAGATCTGGAATCACATGGTCGCTGTGAACACACAGGATTGATGAATGGTAGATTTTCCTCCACAAAGGAATCATTTCACAACAATCAAACAATAATGGTTGGAGACCCCGAACAGTTCTGGCAGCTTCTATAAAGAGATTAGTGTTAATGTTTCTTGTCCAGTGGCCCTTCAAAAGTGACTGGATTCAAAACACTAACTGTTTTCTCTCCACAGATGCTGCCAGACCTGCTGCGATGCCCCAGCAATGGTGCCCTTTGTTTCCGATCTCCAACATCTGCAGTTCATTGTTTTCATCAATAATGGTTTCCTGGTGGCCAGTACTGAGACAAACTCTCACTTCCAGATCTTTTTATTAGTTGAACATAAATTCCACTGGCTGCCATGATGGGATTTGAATTTTTGTTCTCAGAAGACATAGATCTCTGGGTTACTCAACCATTATCACGATATCACAATCGTCACTTCAGTGACAATTTTCTGCTGAATATTTTCCTTTATTCATTCATGGCATGTGGCACTTGATCTCCCAGAAAAACCAAGTGCCATTTCAGAGGGCAGTTACGAGTAAATCACGTTACCGTGGATCAAGAGTGACACAATCGCCTAGCTGGGTATGGACTAAAGATTTCTTCCCGAACAAGATAGGCCCTTAGATCAATTGCTAAGATCACCAAAGCAGCGATAAGTTTTATATTCCAGATATATTAATTGATTTCAAAGCTCACCGGAGACATAGCAGCATCAATTTGAAACTCCGGATGTTAAATCCAGTAACAATGGCAAAATGCCACCAACTCCGTGCAATCTCTAATTTTCCAACACTGACCGGCCTGTAGTTGCCAGTTGTATCCTTTTCCCCTTTATTACTTACTATTCAATTCAGCGCATTGAATAAATTCTGCCGTTTATTCAGATCACGTTTGTTCTGGTAAACATCAACTCCACTTTCCTGCCATTTCCCCATAATCCTCAATTCCCTCACTGGTTAAAAAAAAATCTGACAGCCTTGAATGTACTAAACGACCCAGGCTCAACAACACTCTTTCGTAACATGTTCCACAGATTTACTGCCTTCAGTAACAATTCCTATCTGTCTTCAACATGCAATCCCTCATTTGCAGGTTATTCCCTCTGGTGCTAGACTCACCCACAAAGCTAAACTTTTCCACATCAAGCCCGTCAAGTATCCTTAGAATCTTTTATGTGAAAATAAGGTTACCTCTAAATCTTCTAACTTCGAATAAGTACAGGCCCAACCTATTCACTTCTCTTCATATGATATTCTTTCCATCCCTGATATCATCCTGGTCAACCTTCTCTGGGCTGCCTCCAATGCCAGTATATTTTTCCTTAGGTAAAGGACCCTCCCAGTGTTCAGTTCTGACTTGACTGATGCCTGACATAGGTTCACTATAACCTCCCTACTTTTATACTCTATTTAAAGGCCAACCTCCCATTTGCCTTCCCTATTACTCACTGAATTTGGCTGAAGAGATGCATGGATATGGGCTTCCAAATCCCTCTATGCAACAGCTTTCTCCATTTGACATTCAACACTTTTCCTCCTGGCAAAGTGCACAACATCATTTCCCCACATTCTATTCCGTCTGCCAAAGGTTTGCTCATTTGATTAACCTGTCTATATCCCTCTCCAGATATTTCATGTCATTCTTACCACCTGCCTTCCCATCAACCGTCTCTTCCGCAGTCTTGGCAATAGTGCATTCACTTTACTTATCCAAGGAATTCAGATAGATTTTGTAAATAATTTTGGCCCCGGCGCTGATCCCTGTGGCACACTACTAGTTACAATTTGCTATCGTGAACATGCCCCTTATCCCAATTGTATCATCGGTTAGCCAATCCTCTGTCCATGCCTCTTTGCTTATTATTTCATGAGATGTGACTATCATTGGCTCTGCCAACAACCCTTCCCAAACTGTCCTTGACAACATGGTGCTGAGCTGCCTCTTAAATTGCTTCACAATTATGATTTGGTGTGCAATAATGTTCAGGAGCGAATTCCAGGCTTTTGATCAATAACAAAGAAGCAATGCGATGTATTTCACAGTTGGAATGCTGTGTTCACACTTACCTGCTCTTGGTGGTTGAGGTGATGGCTTGGAAGGCGCTTTTGAAGACCCACCACTTTATCAAGCCAGACTGATAGATTGTAGCCAAAGATTCTGCTTTTTGACTTTCCTCATCAATCTAAATTCTTTCCAGCCACATTTTTAGTCTTAAACTGCCACAGAATGCCTCCTTTTATAGCTTGAGTCAACTATAATAATATGACAATTCTTGGGTTGATTGTTCACACCTGAGTGCAACATAAATACAGATCATTGTTTCCAGCTTTGGTGGAACAAAAAACAGCAAATTGGTGGATAATTACAGTTAGTGCAAACAAAGCTCGTGATCAATAAAGATTTTCCCAGTTCACTTCAATGGCTAAATTACATTTTGAAAACCAAGTACACTCAGACAACATCTCAAAGTGGTTCATAGGAGGAGAAATGGGGCATTGCTTTTGGTCACCGCCACCATTGTCTGAAAGACAGGTTGAAAGGATTCTTAAAAGCTGGGCAAAGACGTGGAGTGGTATAACACTTCAGACACCGCAAAGTATAAGACCACTTTCTCGTGGAAGAAAAAGACATTTCTTATTTCGAGAAGAATGGGGAAACAAATGGAGAACACATCTGAATTGGGAGCTCTTTCTTATTCAGGATGTTCCTTCACCACAGTCTTTGTTTAGAGCATAAGTTCTTCATCAGGAATGAAGGTTGGTCCAAGGAGGCCGAGAGATAATTGGGAAGGAGATGGGGATGGAGGGGAGGTAGCTGTGAGTGAAATAGGTCGATGGAGGTGGGGAGAGATCATGAGAGGTAAGACAGGATGGTGGAGCGAATAGGTGGGAAGCAAGATGAAAAGATAGGACAGCTCAAGAGGCCAATGCCGAGCTGGAAGGTTGGATCTGGGACAAGGCGCGTGGTGTGGGAGTGAGGGTGAGGGGAAATTTGGAAGCTGGTGAAATCGACATTGATCCCATGTAGTTGGTGGGTTCCAAGGCGGAAGATGAAGTGTTCTTCCTACAAGCGTCAGGTTGCTAGAGCTTGGAGGGGGATGCGGCCAAGTACTTGCATACCCTTGACGGATTGGGAGGGGGAGTTAAAGTGTTCAGCCACAGGGCGGTGGGGTCGTTCAGTTGTGGAGACCTAGAGCTGTTCCCTGAAATGTTCTGCAAGTTGGCATCCAGTCTCCCCAATGTGGCAGAGCAATTGATATATAAATAAATCTTATACACAAATTCTATAAATTTTAGCATGCCAGAGTCATTATCTTCAATTAAGTTAAAGAAAATTTTAATTAAATTGGGTGACTGCATGAAACGGTTTGTTGGTCAGGCTCAACACATCACCTTCAAATGAGACAATGCCATTGATTGCGGTGAACTGCTCTTTTTGCTCTTAAATCACATGTTATTGATTTATTTTCACAACTTACTGGTATTCACACCTGCACATTCAATGTCAAACTCTGATATCAGAAATGAAATTACACCATTCACTTGGACTTACAATATTCGAACAAACAAATTAATAGCACACATTGAATACCAAGTCTGATAAATATGAAATCAAATTTTACCAAAAAACTATAAAATCAAGATGGGAGTTAAGAAATGGGGGAAGAGCAGAAGGCAAGAAATGCAGCATCATAGAAGGTGCTCCTCCAGGAAGTGTATTTTACGACCTACAACTGCTAAATATAAACAAACCCTCTGACATGATCCTCTGGTTTTAATGTAAACCATAGCCCCTTACAATAGATACCATTTAAATTAGTTAATATGATACAAGCCTTGAGCAAATCCAACCTCCAGCCTTACACCCCGCTTTTTGGAGCTCGGACCTTCCTCCAGCTCCAGGGGGTTGTTGAGCTCCTGGGCTCCAGCTGCCACTACCACTCCTCTACTTAAGAAGCTTTGGGAAGCAGATGCAAAGGCAAGATACAGAACAGAGCACCTTTGCCAAGGAAAGCAGCTTAAGGAGACATTGAGCAATAGCATCATATGGTTTTGACCTATCGACTTCTTCGTTATCTACCCAGCACACTCATGCTGTACTACTCTGCTTCGGTGCACCCAGCAGCTGGATTGTGGATCAGTTTAAAGTAGGTCCTATATCTCTGATAACATCGCTGCACAAGGCAGTGAAGAAAGGTTTAGGCACACTAATCTTCATCAGTTAGGGAATTGCGATAGATGTTGGGAAGTTATATTGTAGTTATACAGGACATTCATGAGGATGCACCTGGAATATTGTGATCAGTTTTGGTCCCCTTGGTGTTCTGACTTCTGACTTCTCCAACTCTGGGTTTGTGTTGAACTTGATGGGATACTTTGTCCAACTCAGCATGTTTAAACAGTATCTCTCAGAGGGATTCATCTGAAACTTTTCAGGAGGTGAGCGCCACAAGATTGAACTATTCAAAGTTACTTCGACTTTATTTTAAACTTACATCAGGACCAGTAGTCAGAGACACATACAGCGTGGAAACAGACCCTTTGGTCCAACTTTTCCATGCTGACCTGAAATCCTAAAGTTATCTGGTCACATTTGACAGCTCCTGACCCATATCCTGTGGCAGGTCATTTCATATAAGTACCACCCTCTGCATGAAGAAGTTGTCCCTTTAATATATTTCGCCTCTCACCCTAAACCTATGCCCTCTATTTCTGGACTCCCCCATCCCAGGGAAAATACCTTGTCTATTACCCTGTCCATGCCTCTCATGATTTTGTTACCTCTATTAGGTCACTCCTCTGCCTCCGATGCTCCAGTGAAAACAGCCCCAGCCTATTCAGACTCTCCCTGTAGCTCAAACCCTCTAACCCCCAGCAACATTCCATAAATCGATTCTCATAGAAAAGTCAACGTTTCAGTCCTGAAGAATGGTTAATACCCAAAACGCTGACTACTCCATATCCTGGTGCTGCCTGGCTTGCTGTATTCTCCCAACCTCCTGCTTGCCTACTTCGGGTTGCAACATGTACTGGCTCAGCCTCACAGCACAAGGGACCCAGGTTTGATTCCAGCCTTGGGTGGCTGTCTGTGAGGAGTTTGCACATTCTCCCAGTGTCTGCGTGGGTTTTCTCAGGGGGTCCTGTCCAAAGATGTGCAGGTCATGTGGACTGGCCATGCTGTATTGCCCATAGAGTTAGGTGCATTAGTTAAAGAGAAATGGGTCTGGGTGCGTTACTCTTCAGAGGGTCGCTTCTGGACTTATCGGGACAAATGGCCTGTTTCCACACTGTAGCGAATCTCATCTGAATTTTTTACTCTAACAAATGGCAGAGTAGAGTTGAAGGGCCGAATGGCCTAACTTCTGCTCCGATGATCTTGTGGTCTTAGGTTTCTCTGGATCATTTCATTGCCAATGTGCAGTCCCGAGCTCAATGAGCAGCAGTGTCCTCTCAAAGCAAAGCTCAAAGGATCGTAGAAATCCTACAGTGTGGAAACAGGTCCTTCAGCCCAACACATCTGCACTGATCCTCCGAAGAGTAACCCAGTCAGATCCATTTTCCTATCCTCCACAAATTGCACACAGACCCCCAAGGGTGGAATTCATCCTGAGTTCCTGGTGCCATGAGGCAACAGTGCTAAGCACTGAGTCACCGTGACGCCACTGAGTCACAGTGAGGTTATGGTTGTGGGGGGTGGTGGAGGCAATTGCAGTCCAGCAGAAAACAAAAACAGCTCACCAACACTCCCACTGCACCCACTGTCAGAAGTGGCAGGAGGTTTAGTCCATGGGGTGACCCAAGGCAGAACACCGGTGGGATCTGATTGCTGAGAGCGTTGGTGCCCCCGCTGGTGCTTCCACAAGTTGCAGGAGAACATGAATCACTTCCCACACTCGTGCCAGCTGAAGGGTCTCTCCCCGCTGTGGACACACTGGTGCTTCAACAGGGCGGAGGGGCGGGTAAAGCCCTTCCCGCACTCGGGGCAGGAAAATGGCTTCTCTCCAGTGTGGACGGATTGGTGGTTAAGCAGGGCTGAGGAATTGCTGAAGGCCTTCCTTCACTTAGGGCAACTGAACGACCTCTCCCCCATGTGGATCCACTCGTGGGCCAGCAGGTCAGAGGAAAGAGCAAAACCCTTCCTGCACTCGGGGCAGAAGGACGGCCCCTCCTCGGTGTGGACCCACTGGTGTCTCAGCAGGTGGGAAGAACTGCAGAAGGCCATCTTGCATTTGGGGCCAGAGAACTTACGTCCTGGCGTGGGCCAACTGGTCCGTCAGCATTGCAGAGGAATCACTAAAGGCCTTCCCGCACTCAGGACAGCAGAAGGGCCTCTCCCCTCTGTTGACCCATAGGTGCTTCAGAACCCTTTGAAATTTCACATTATCCTTCTGATAGGAGGGAGACGAGAATTGCACACAATATTCCAAAATTATTCCACAATATTCCAACGCCCTGTACAGCCACAACATAGCTTCCCAACTCCAACACTCAGTTAGAGGATTGGGAAAGTTTTCAAAACGCACAAAATAAAATAGGAAAGAATGGAAGGACAAACCGAATTTTTGAGAGTCAGCTTGGAAGCATCAATGAGAAATTGGCGGAATGTGTTTATTGGGTACCCTTTCTCCTTAAATACACTATATACGTCTTTCTCTTCTGCTCTTCGTAGTTTCTCTGTCCTGCAGTGTGTACTGGCTCGTTGAAATAATGTCCTGCTGCAGGTTCGTTTGTGGGTGTTGGGATGATTGCTTCTGTGATTAAGGACTTGGTTTGTGTGTGTTATTTTTCTGTCCACGCTAGTTTGAAGTTCCCCATTGACTGTTCGCTCTACTGTAACATCTAGGAATGGCACTTTGTTGCTGTTCTCCTCCTCTTCAAACCAGGAGCCCCCCTCAGGCCACTTGGAACACCAATATACAGACTAATCAAAGACCCCCACTGAAGACTAACACACCAAGTCGAAGATTCGCACCATTCCAGTTACTCTATCCAAGAACGCTTGAACACCAAAGACACCAAGGTAGAAGAGGATGGAATAATGTTGTCCTTTGACATACAGCCATGTTCACATCCATTAACATAAACGTGGCCAAAGAAAAATGAAGACACTACTCGAAGAACCAAAGACACAAACACCAAACAGCACCAACTTCATCAGCAAAGATAACATTATCAAGCTCGTGGAGCTGTGCCTTACAATCCACTTCATATTCAGTAACAAATCCTACAAACAAATCAACGAAACACCCATGAAACCACCAGAATCAGGATTCCTAGCAGAAGCAATAATGCAGAGACTCGAACAAACAGCCCTTCCAACGATCCAATCCAAACTTTGGGTCCGCTCCAGCGATGATACTTTTGTCATCATAAAATGAAACAAATTAGAGGAAACGTACAACACCATCAATAATATCCTGACTGTCATAAAATTCACAAAAGCGGAGAACAACAAGAAAGTGCTATTTCTAGATGTCACAGTAGAGCGAACAGTCAATGGTAAATTCAAAACAGCCTCTACAGGAAAACAACGCACGCGAACCAAGAACTTAACTACAGAAGCAAACATCCCTACACATACAAACAAATCTGCATCAGGATGCTATTTCAACGATCCACTACACACTGCAGCACCCAGGAACTATGAAGATCAATAAATAACTGTACAGCGCATTTAAGAAGAATTAGTAGCCAACAGACACGCAAAAAATTGGTTCCCTGACCGGGAATCGAACCCGGGTCGCAGCGGTGAGAGCGCCGAATCCTAACCACTAGACCACCAGGGATATATGCATGCTCTGCGCTAGCTCTACTGAGAATTGCTTCTCTGCCCGGGAATCGAACCCGTGCCGCGATGGTAAGAAGTCTTTCACCTGAACATCCACCAATGTAATTTTTTGCATCCATTGCTCCCAATGCGATCTCTACAACTTTGGGGAGACTGGAGAGTCAAGTCACATCTCCGGGACACCGGCACCAATCAACCCCATCGTCCTGTGCCCAACATTTCAAACCCCCCCTCCCACTCTGCCAAGGACATACACGTCCTGGGCCTGCTTCACCGCCACCCCCTCCCCACCCGACGCCTGGAGGAAGTACACCTCATCTTCCGCCTCAGAACACTTCAACCCCAGGGCATCAATGTGGACTTCACCAGTTTCCTCATTTCCTCTCCCCGCACCTTACTTCAGTTTTAAACTTCCAGCTCAACACTGACATCATGACCTGTTCTGCTTGCCAAGCACCCGTCCCACCTATCCGCTCCACTCTCCTCTCTGACCTATCACCTCCATACCCACCACCATTCACCTATTTTACTCTTTGCTACCTTCGCCCCAGCACACCCCCCATCCCCAATTTATCTCCCCAACCTGGAGGCGTCCTACCTCTACTCCTGATGAAGGGCCTTTGCCCGAAACTTCGATTTTCCTGCTCCTCGGAAGCTGCTTGACCTGTTGTGCTTTTCCAGCACCACTCTGATCTAAACTCTGGCTTCCAGCATCTCCAATCCTCAGTTTTGCCTTCCCAATAAACCCAGAATGCCGATTTCTCATCAACAAATTGACACAAGCAGACACAACGTGTGCAGAATCCCGAGCCGCAATACCTTACATTAAATACATCTGTTAAATGATGTCCAGACAACTCAAACCCCTCAGCATCATGGTCGCCCACAAACCTACCAACACACTCGAACAGCGGCTAATGAACCTGAAATACCCGATACAAACAACCAGCAAACGAATGTTAATTACAAAATACCATGCAAGGAAATATATACATGAACTCTTCTGCACGGGTCTCTGTGGCAAGAAATGCTGGGATGAGATAAGGAAGATATTTTCAGCCAAAAAGAATTGACACTGACTGGACAGCCATTTAAAATCACCCCTGTCAGCCCAGGATGGAAGACCCGAAGGAATGAACATTTTTCTTATTTCCTGAAGATTTACAAGGCTGAGACTGGGTTTTGGTGTTTGTTGGCTTTCCACCCCCAGGAGCCGCAGTGGTTGGCGCGGTGAGTTGGGGAAAGTGAAATGTGCCCGTGAGCAGCGTGTGGGTCTCTTTCAGCTTCCCCTCCTCTGACAACGCTATGACTTGACTTTGATGTTCTCAGGAACAGTCACTGACGCGACACAGTGAAAAGAGTCTCATTCCCGCAGATCGGGAATTCAAACCTTATGCCCGCTTCACGACAATGAGAAAGATTATTTGGGGTGTGTGAAGAAGCTGTTAGCTGCATTTCAAACAGGTAGCTGGAGTCAGATGCGTCATCCATTGAGGCCCCGGCACTGTGCGGACCTGACACCGCCATGCTGCAGAGTTCTGATGTTAACACGGACATGCGCAGCAATGGGAACATTCACAAGGTGAACAGCCAAAGATAATCACCGTCACTGCTTCCCTTCCACAGTACAACTTTGTGAAGCAGTATCTTTCACTGGCAAAAAAACACCTTTGTCCTCAGGTGCCTGCTTCATTTCGATCACGACTTCACGCCCCTCATTGTTCTCGTCTCATTTCCAAATACTTGACTCACTGCCTCAAAAGCAGCTCTGTGGATATCTGCTTGTACCACCCTGAGAGGCAGTGGGTTGCAGATTCCCGACCAGTCCTAACATGAGTGAAATATCTTTCACCCTCCACTGACTTGAATCTGAAAGAAGAAACCGGGGAACAGTCTCCCTTTCTTTTTGACGACATTTCTCATTTTGTAGTCGGCAGGCTTCACACCTGCGTGGGGAAATCGCAGTTTTTAAATCCTTATGTTCAGCAGCACAAGAAAACTGTCGGTCAGCAATCGTATTTCGAGAGTGGTACTTCCAGCTCTGGTAGTCCTGCTGGGTCACCAGAGAGGGAGGGAGAGAAGATGTCACATCTAAAAAGCAAACCGAAAAGTTTTTGTTTGTTCCGTCAGTTGAGTGGGTTCTGCACTCAGATGAGACTGGATACTGATTTTAATGGATCAAAATTGAACACTACAATGGAACACCTTAAATTTCAAGAGTGTTGAAAGGGCAAATCAAACTGTAACCTTGGAGAGATATGCTTCCATTTCTAACCTTAGGGAATCCAAATGAGACATTTTTACTGATCACTCCATTTCAGAGTACTGCTCTTTCATCAGGTGGTCATGGACAATAAGATCATGATCACAGAATTTATAGCCAAAGGAGTCCACGGTCATGGAGCTGTCCTTCACTAAACAATTTTAGATTAAATCTTTCATATTTTAGAATGGGCTTCTGTCCTTTGGTACATTAATCCCAGAACTTGTTTTAAATTACCTTCAAGAACTTCATTTAAACGCAGAGCTTTTTGAACAACAATGCCAGTCTGACTCGATATTGGGACACAGACAGAATTCACAACTCTTTTTAGAAAAGCTCTACATTTAAATAACTTTCTGAAATGGCTGATCTTTAACATCATGCTGATGACGTCCTTTTGTTCTTGGCCAATCTGGAGGAGTCCGTTCCTCGATTGATTCAAACAGTTAATTTATTTGGCAGTGTTTTGGGTTGCAGGATCAACTTTACAAAATCGGAAGGCGTGCCGATGTGGGGGCAGAATTAGTGGAGGTGCCTGATCATATTTCAAGTAACAATATGCAGAAATACACAGAGAAGGTAAGTGAATGATACGAATAGAGACACACGTTTACTTACTTTGTCGAACCAGCAGAGTGAAGGTGGGCCGCATGGCGTCCGTCTGCGCTGTGACACATGCTGTGATTCAGAGTGAAATCACAGTTCGACCAACAGAATGTGGGAAGTGAGAAAAAAGTTTATATTTACACCGTCTCCATACGTCTGTGAAACAACATATTACACGACAGCAGTGGAGGTCTTTGACACCAGTCTCGAACGTGTCTCCTTGAGCAGCTTCTCAGATGGCAATGAACCGGTGAAGTTGAAACACATGACTTGCTGTTTTTGTCCATTTCCTGCAGTAAAGAAACCAACAGCCGTGTAACAAAAGACTTTCTGCAGGATTGCTGTGTCAAGACAAATTCTGAACACCAAACAGGCTGCACAAAAATGCACTCATATCAATTTACCTGAGGGAAGAGTCTCCGGTGTCCATTTCTCTCTGTCCCGACAGCGCAGAATCTTTCTATCTCTCCGTTAACAGGACCTTTGGAACAAGTTCAAAGTTGGCCATTTCCTACACATGACTATAACTGACTTCTCCTGATTCACGTAATAGTGAGAGAGAGCAGAAGAGTGAATGGGCTCTGCCTTCCACCAGCACAGCTTGTAAGTAGAAACGAAATGGTTCAATTATCCACCAGTGGAGACAGCCTGGCTCCTTGGGACGGGACAAACAGCAGCTTCCTGAAAACAGACAGACAGAAAGAGAAGCGGATGGTCTTGAAACTCTTTGCTGCTTGTAATTCTGGGAGCAATGTACAATGTATTTCGTACTGAGCAACTCCCAGTTGCTTTTGGAGGCGAGCACTCACATGGTATTTGGCTCGTTGGTCTCGGGGTATGATGCGAGCTTTGGGTTTTCTCGCTTATACAGAAGTGTGGGAGGTGCCGGGCTCCAATCCCAGGAGAACCTTAATTTCTTAAATTGACCTGAGCAAAAATGCCGGGTCAGTTTTCTCAAAAAGCCGCTTCGTTAAATCAGATCGGACTGCCTGAATGAGGAATGGGACAGAGGTACCATTGCAGTGAACATGGCGAAGGGAAACACTTGCTCAAAGTGAAAACAAGTATTGCAGAGTTTTTGCCCGCGCAATTCGAATGAATCCTCTACCTGTATTACGCTCAATCCTCAGGGTGTTACTTCAGGAAGCGGGGAAGTGAAGTCATTGCAGACAGCACTGAATTGGTTGAAATGAATGATGCCGTGCATGAGGAATGTCAGTCATGAAGGTAGATTGGAAAGTTGGGGCAGCTCTCTTTGGTGAACAGAGGGCTGAAAGCTGGTCTGATTGAATTTTCCACGTCATGAGTCGAATTCTTCGAGGAGGTGACCAAGCATGTGGATGAGGGTAGAGCAGTGAATGTAGTGTACATGGATTTTAGTAAGGCATTTGATAAGGTTCCCCATAGTAGGCTTATGCGGAAAGTCAGGAGGCATGGGATAGAGGGAAATTTGGCCAATTGGATAGAAAACTGGCTAACCGGTCGAAGTCAGAGAGTGGTGGTAGATGGTAAATATTCAGCATGGAGTCCAGTTACAAGTGGAGTTCCGCAGGGATCAGTTCTGGGTCCACTGCTGTTTGTAATTTTTATTAATGACTTAGATGAGGGAGTCGAAGGGTGGGTCAGTAAATTTGCAGATGATACAAAGATAGGTGGAGTTGTGGACAGTGAGGAGGGCTGTTGTCGGCTGCAGAGGGACTTAGATATGATGCAGAGCTGGGCTGAGGAGTGGCAGATGGAGTTCAACCCTGCCAAGTGTGAGGTTGTCCATTTTCGAAGAACAAATAAGAATGCGGAATACAGGGTTAATGGTAGGGTTCTTGGTCAGGTGGAAGAACAGAGGGATCTTGGGGTCTATATACATAGATCTTTGAAGGTTGCCACTCAGGTGGATAGAGTTTGTAAGAAGGCCTATGGAGTATTATCGTTCATTAGCAGAGGGATTGAATTCAAGAGTCGTGAAGTGATGTTGCAGCTGTACAGGACTTTGGTTAGGCCACATTTGGAGTACTGTGTGCAGTTCTGGTCGCCTCACTTCAGGAAAGATGTGGAAGCTTTGGAGAGGGTGCAGAGAAGATTTACCAGGATGTTGCCTGGAATGGAGAGTAGGTCGTACGAGGATAGGTTGAGAGTTCTCGGCCTTTTCTCGTTGGAACGGCGAAGAATGAGGGGTGACTTGATAGAGGTTTATAAGATGATCAGAGGAATAGATAGAGTAGACAGTCAGAAACTTTTTCCCCGGGTACAACAGAGTGTTACAATGGGACATAAATTTAAGGTGAAGGGTGGAAGGTATAGGGGAGATGTCAGGGGTGGGTTCTTTACCCAGAGAGTGGTGGGGGCATGGAATGCGCTGCCCGTGGGAGTGGTAGAGTCAGATTCATTGGCGACCTTTAAGCGGCATTTGGATAGGTACATGGATGGGTGCTTAATCTAGGATAGAAGTTCGGCACAACATCGTGGGCCGAAGGGCCTGTTCTGTGCTGTATTGTTCTATGTTCTATGTTCTATGAGGGTTTTAGACAGAGGAAATAATGCAATGAAAATGCTCCCAGGCCGAAAAGGATCGAGAACGATTTGGCAGAGATTGAAAGTCATCAGGAAAATCAGCAAAAGTGACATTAGGAAGACCGTTTAAGCACAGGGAGTGGGGTCAGTAAGTTCCTGTATGACAGTGATCAAGAGTTAGATTCAATGGACACAAAAGGGAATTCGGTGGGCATGTTCAATGTAACAATGTGCAGATTTACAGGGAGAAGGCGACAGAATGAGATACTTATTTACATATTGTGTTGAGCCAGCAGAGCCCAGGGGGGTACATGGCCTCAGTCTGCGCTGTCACACATTTTGTGAGTCTGAGTGAAATCAGAGTTGGACCAACAGAACGTGGAAAATTTGACAATGGATATATTCTGCCCAACAGGATACTCCATCACAGCAATGAAGGTGTTTTGACAACATTATTGAAGGTACATGACACAATGCAGATTCAAAACCGAGCAATCCTTTGAATCACTGAGTAATTTGTTTAGTTATGCAGTTGAGGTGAGCGGAGTTACGCATTGGGAGCCACTCCAGTTGATAGGTCGAAGCCGTTTTCTCCTGTGTGATAGTCCCACCAGCACTCCAATTTGCTGTGCTTCCAGTTAGTAGATGCAGATTACTGTCCCATACTGATACACGGGCCACGATGACCCAGCTCTGGTGATAAGCTTGTGAAGGGCTGAGTGCTCTTCTCCTGTTCTCTGTCTGGCTGCTATGATCCGAATCATCAAACCTCTCTTCTCCGAGATAGGAATAAATTGGTGAAGGTGAAACACATCAGTTGCGGTGTGTTCCATGCGCAGGAGGCCCTGCAGTAATTCCCCACGCTGTTTCACACAGCAGCATCCTCCCGGTGAGTTTCACTTGGCAAAAAAAACGATTGAGCCAAATTTGTGTCCGCCACTGGATTTTACTGACACTGTTTATAAAATTCAGGCTCACCGTTAATGTGGAGAGAGGCCGTCAGACTGTAGTTTCCGCTCCTTCTGTTGAATAAAGATAATTTTAATTGTGTCCAGTGAGAGGAAAGGACTTGCTGTTGGTGGGAAACATTTCTATCTGAACTCGCTGTCACTCTCCTGATAGATTGAAACATAAAGCTGGCGTCTCTGGATTATGTTGTAAAAATATTGGTATTATGTTGTTCACACCGCGCTGTCACCAACTGAACGAAGCGGCTGCCCAAAGGGAGACGGCTGTGTTTAAATCCCGTGATGAACTGGGGGAGCTGAGCATTTACCCAAACAATGGGCACACCACCTCCCTGACACAGTGTTCACAAATCTAACTGACAGCAAAGCTTCACATGTGTTTGAAAGTTTGCATAAAGAAGATTTGCCTCAACAGATATCCGGAATGAACGTGCTCCTTTCTTGATTTGAAATGTAAGAAGTCGACGTCAGTGAACCTGATGTGATTGGAATACGTAACCTTCTGATGTGGAGTCAGACGCGCTACCCTTGCGCCACAAGCTCACGGATGACCCAGGGCTTCTGTTCATGCTTAAGGAAAGTGATCGCACTACAATGATTTTACGTTATGAGTAACAGCGGAGATCAACAGTTTATGTCTGTTCTGTCTCTCCCCTCTCTCCTCCTGTCTGTCGAAACAATTTCCAACTCTACCTCAATAAAAAGGTGAAAGAATTGCGGATGCTGTATATCAGAAACAAAAAAAACAGGAGTTGCCGGTGCCCCTTCCACAGAACTGATGGTGATCGGGAAAACTTTGGTTTATCTGCAGGAGATATTGTGGGAGGAAGGCGGATGCAGTAAATGATAGATCAGGATAGAGCCCAAAGCGAGGGAAGAACTGTTGGACAGGAAAGGGAGTTGACAACGATGTGCGTGGGAGGGTGAATGGAGACTGTTTGTGGCTAAGAATAGGTAGTGTGCCATGACAGACTACGTGATAACAAGGCTTGGTGTGTGTGGAAGGGACGAGGATACTATGGATTTCAGGCCCTAGAATTATTGATTTCGACATTGGGACCAGAGGGATGCCCAACCAGGGAGCCCAACCTCGTTTTGCGAAGGTGCTTTTTGAGAAAATTAAATAGGCACTTTCGCACAAGTCATGAAAAGCGGGCTCGTCCGCGAGTGGAACCAAGGATCTCTCGCACGTCTGCGTCGACGAAGACCCAAAGCGAGAATCATGCTGCTCGACCAACGAGCCCCCCGGTTGGCGCGCTGGCGCCCCTGCCCCCGCCCTACCTCTTGAACCAGTTGATATTGAACAGGCTGGGGCTGTTTTCTCTGGAACGTCGGAGGTTGAAGGGTGACTTTATGGAGGTTTACAAAAGTATGAGGGGCATGGATAGGATAAATAGGCAAAGTCTTTTCCCTGGGGTCGGGGAGTCAAGACCTCGAGGGCATAGGTTTAGGGTGAGACGGGAAAGATATAAAAGAGACCTAAGGGGCAACTTTTTCACGCAGGGGGTGGTGCGTGTATGGAATGAGCTGCCAGAGAAAGTGGCAGAGACTGGTACAATTGCAATATTTAAGAGGCGTTTGGATGGATATATGAATAGGAAGGGTTTGGAGATATATGGGCTGGGTGTTGGCAGGTGGGACTAGATTGGGGTGGGATATCTGGTCGGCATGGACGGGTTGGACCAAAGGGTCTGTTTCCATGCTGTACATCTCTATGACTGTATGAACAGCTGCTTCTCATTCTGTCTCTCTGCTGCCGTTTGCCCGTCCCCAGGAACCGGGCCCTCTCTACTGGCAGAAAATTAAACCGTTTTCTTTCTCAACTTTTGTCTGACACCGGAGTGACCAGTGACAAGCATTGGCCTCCTCAACATAGGGTACAGAGAACAGAAGAAGACCCCGTAGACCTCCACGAGTGTGTCATCTCAACTCTGCATACTGGGCCTGTATATCAATGTGAAATATTTACGTCGAGGTTTTTTGGGAAGCAGATCAGAAGGCGAGGTGCACAACAGTGCGCCGTTCTACTGGAAAGCTGCTAAAGACGACATTGAGTGAATAGGGAAGATGGTTTCCCTTCTGGGTTATGCTCCCATCACGCACCGGCAGACATATCGCCGACAAGCAAATATCAACTCAGTGGCGTTTCCCCAACGGAGCATGAAGTATAAACTGGGTGTCTGCTTCGCAGAACATCTCGGTTCTGCCCGCAAAAAAGGCCCTGAGCTTCTGCTTTCCTGCCACTTTAACACGCCACCATGTTCCCTGGCCAACATCTCTGTCTCAGGCTTGCAGCATTGTTCTAGCAAAGCTCAGCTCCAGATGGAAGAACAACGCCTCATATTCCACTTCAAAACCCTACAGCCCTCCGGTCTTCAAGATCGAGTTCCATGACTTTAGGGCCTGAAATCCCCCATGTCCTTGACCCCTACCACACACATACGAGCCCTTGTTATCACATAGTCTGCTATGACACACTACTTATTGTTAGCCACTAACGGTCTCCATTAACATTATTCACCCTCCCACACGGATCGTTATTCACTCCTTTGTCCCTCCTATTGTTCTCTCTCTGAGCTGGCGGGAAAGAGAGCAATGTACACTGGAGACTCTGAGCCAGCTTATACTTGCTCAGTGTGAAATACATTCCACTTTGCTCCAAGAATTGCAAGCAGCAAAGAGTTTCCAGAACATCTGCTTGTCATTCTGTCCCCGGGATGCGGTTTCTGACATGCGGATCGTCTTGTCATTCACGTCGGAACCGGCGTGGCGAACTACTGCAGGGAAGGCACGAAACCACAAGGTATGCGTTTCAATTTTATCAACTCATTGGCATCTCAGAGAAGTGGTTTTGCGATTCAGTTCATAGGAAACCGACGAAGAACAGGAGAAGACCACTCAAACCTCCAAAAGCACGCAACTTGAACGGTGTGAGTTTCGCGACAGTATCAGCCTGATAGGGGGCATTCAGACACTGAGGAAGTCGTTTGAAAGGCAAGATGCTGAGCAGAGTACCTTCACAAGTGAAAGTCGCTCGAGGAGGCACTGAGCAATAGCAAAGGATGGTTTCGATCCATTGACCGCGGGGTTATCGGCCCAGCACGCTCCCGCTGCGCCAATCGGCACCAACGCGCCGTCTGGTTTTCCACAGGTCCCGTCAGCCTTTCGTCTGTCGCGTGGCATGCACGTTCGAGACTGATGTCAAAGATCTTCACTGCTGTCATCTTATATGGTGTTGCACAGACGTATGGAGGCTGTGTAAATATAAACTTTTTCTAACTTCGCACATTCTCTTGTGATTTCACTCTGAATAGACGCCATGCGGCCCACCTTCGCTCTGCTGGGTCGACACAGTAAGTAAACGTGGGTCTCTATTCGTATCATTCTCTTGCCTTCTCCATGTAATTCTGCACATTGTTACTTTAAACAGGACCACCGAATTCCCGTTTGCGTCTAATGAATTTGCCTCTTTGTCAGTGTCAGTTAGGGATTCACTGACCCCAACCACTCCCTGTACGAAAGCATTCTTCCTAATGTCACTTTTGGTTCTTTTCCTCATGACTTTAAAACTCTGCCGAATCGTTGCCGATCCTTTCAGGCGTGGGAACATTTTGACGACATTACTTTCTCTGTCTAGACTTCACATGACTTGAAAAGCTTCAATCGGGCCAGATTTCAAACTTCTGTTCTTCGAAGAGAGCTGTCCCAAATTTCCAATCCACCCTCATCGCTGAAATCCCTCAATCACAGCACCACTCGCGTCAACCAAATTAAACTGTTTTCTTTCTAAAGTTTTCTCTGACACCGGAGTGACCAGTGACAAGCATTGCCCTCCTCAACATAGGATACAGAGAACAGGAGACCCCTCAGAGGTTGTCACCTCAACTGTGCACATTGGGCCAGTATATCATTGTGAAATATTTATGTCGAAGCTTTTTTGGGAAGCAGATGAGAAGGCAAGGTGCAGAACAGAGCGCCGTTATCCGGGAAAGCTGCTAAAGACGACCTTGAATGAATAGGAGAGAATGGTCTCCCTTTTGGGTTATGGTCCCAACACGCACCCGTTGTGCCATTCTCCTGCATTGCTCAGCAGTTTTTCCAGAGAAGTATTCAGCTTTTCATCTGGCGTGTGGCAGGCACGTTTGAGAATGACGTCAAAAGATCTTCTCTGCTGTCGTGTCATATGCTATTGTGCAGACATATCGTCGATGTGCAAAAATAAACTCTGTCTAAATTCCCACATTCTGATTTTCGAACTGTGATTTCGCTCGGAATCACTAATTTTCAAAACTCACAATATTCAAACTTTAACAAAGTGCTCATAGAAATGATTAGTGAACACCTGGAAGAAATTCTTCCAAACGAACCTGGGGAATTTCGCTTTGAGGGGTCTTGAACTTTAAGTGGAAGGAAGGGAAGTTTGCCTCGAGGCTGTTTAATGTGGAGATGTGTTCTCCATGTAAACTGGTCGTAGTTGACCATCCCAGTGCTTCCCGATGCAGGGCTGCTTGACCCCCAGGGAGGTTTACTTGTAGCAACTGGAGAGAATCCAGAGATGGAGCAGATTCTGCAAAGGTGCTCAAATACTTTCTATCTCCCTTTTAGGTCTTTTCCTTGTGTATTCCCTCAGTTTGGCGCTATGCAGTTTGCACCCTGGAAAAGGATTGCTTTTTCCCTCATGTTCACAATTAAAAGTGTAGTTTCTCATGGAACTGAGCCGCATTGAAAGGATTGTCATATTGATATATATATATGTACACGTATTTAGTTTAAGATTAGATTAGATTTGAATTAAGTTTTCCTCTAAACACACCTCAGCCTATCTGGCTGCATGAGGGATTTCAGGTTTCTGTGTGCGAGGTATCATGTGATCAGCAGGCATCTGGAAAACTACAGGAACTGCCACCTATGTTATGTTCATTTTAGTGTACTGACAATGATCACTTATTTTGTGACTTTTTTTGCAGGAAGACGTGCGGAAAGAAATCTGAAAACAAATGATACATCAACTTCTGACAGAGCCACTTGATTCATTGGGACTTGAATATCAGCAGCCATTCCAATCAAGAAGACATGGTTGCTTTTGTTTGCTTGAGAGATTTTGGACACTGGTGAGACAGGAAGAATACTGAGACACCGAGTGAGGGAGATTCAGTGCGCTGACTGTGAAAAGTGCTTCACACCATTTACTCAGCTTGGGAGAATCAAAGTCTCACCCCTCACGGTGGGGATAGACTATGTCCTCGTTCTGATTGTAGTTTCAAACCCAGACCAACACATGGAAAGCTCCCCCAATGGGGAAACTGTGGAAATATGGGGACTGAGGGAAAGGATTCGCTTTCCCATCCGTGTTGGAAACCCACAGACGTATTCACAGCGGGGAGAGGCCATTCACCTGCTCGGTGTGCAGGAAGGGCTTCAGTCGGATCAGTCATCTGGAGAGGCACGAGTGGATCCACAAGTGAGAGAAGCCATTCACGTGCCCCATGTACGGAAGGGGGTTCACTCAGTCAGCTGCACTGTTGACCCACCAGTGGGTCCACACTGGAGAGAGGCCGTTCACCTGCTGTCAGTGCCGGAAGGACTTCACCTGCTCCTCCCACCTGTGGAAGCACCAGCGCGTTCACGTGCCATCGCAGGGGGGATGGAAGGAGCGATGGCCGAGCGCCACTAACAACCCAGCTCTGGGGAGTCCCAAGTTCGAATCCCGTCGCGGCAGATGGCAGATTTGGGATTCGGTCAGTAATCTGGAATTCAGAATCTAAGGATGAAACTGTTTTAAGAGGACAAAAACCAATCTGATTCACTCATGTCCTTTTCAGTGATGGAAACTGCTGTTGCGGGAAAAGATTCACTCAGTCGTCCCAGCTGCATGCTTTACCCGGATGTACGAAGGATCCAGTTACAAAGGGACAACAACTCAACTGACCAATAATAAAGAAAGTGTGGTGGGAGGAGTGGGGGTGAGTGTGTGCACTTTGAGCTTGAGGTGTTTTTTTTTAAGAAAAGCAACTTTTTGTACGCCTTGTGATGTGGAGATCTGAAGCTGCAACAAAGTTGGGTCGCAGTAATGGTTACCTGAACTTACCGTCAGGCTTAAACTCTCATTGAAAGCTGGGAGATCCAACAGCTTCTCATTTCTTTCAGCCACCAGCACCGAGTTTCCAATGTCGTGTCTCAGAAGGAGCAGTGAATGAGTAGATGGTATTGTTCGAAATTGTAATTTTTTTAGGACTGCAGGTTTATTGTTTCATTGGCATTGCAAAGGTTACTGGCAACAGTGGGAGGTGTGGGCTGTATTCACTGGAAACAGTTTTAAAATGACACAATCACCAGGGTATAGTCCAACAGGTTTATTTGGAAGCACTCGGTTTTGGAGCGCTGTTCCTTCATCAGGTAGCTGTTGAGTCGGATGGTAAGACACAGAATATATAGCAAAAGATTACAGTGTCGTGCAACATAAATGATATATTGAAGACACCTGTTAAGTTTTTCATCTTTTAAAATGGGTTGCAGATTTCGGTTCATTAATCTGTATATCTCAGAACTTCTTTTTAGTAACATTCTCCAGGTAACTTAATGTTTTATAAAGGGGAGTGACACCTGAGTTCAGATAATGCATGAGAGCTGTGAGATTAGAGTCTGTCTGTATCCCAGTCTTGAGTCAGGCTTTTTCTATTTCCAAACATATAATCCTGCAAATGCAATTCACCCCAAAGACTTCTATGTGTGAGTGAATTCATGAGACAGAACGTCTGTGTGTGTGTGTGTGTGTGTGTGCATGCTGGGTAAAGTGTGCTTGTGATGGAGTATAATTGTGTGAGAAGGTGTGTGCATGGATGTGAGTGTGAGGGGTTTATCAATGTGTTTTTAAGAGAGAGCCTGTCGATCAGAGAGGGTTTGCACGACCGTGTGTGTGTGTGTGTGTGTGTGTGTGTGTGTGTGTGTGTGCATGTTTGTGTGTGTGAGGCAGAGAGAGAGATAGGGTTTGTGTGTATTGTGTAGCTGGGTCTCCTGTAGTGAGACATGAATCCAAGGTTTCAGCTGAAGTCATTCTCGTGTGTTCCAAACTTGTTATCAGCCCGGCCACTAGAAATGATTAAGCAGTTAAGCAGTTTCACAACACACACTGGAGAGGGCAAGGTGAAGGGCTTAGGTCTGAAACGTTGATTCTCCTGCTCCTTGGATGCTGCCTGACCTGCTGTGCTTTTTCAACACCACACTCTCGACTCTGATCTCCAGCATCTGCAGTTCTCACTTTCACCTCATGGGCGAGGTGGGATTTGTCTTTTATTCACTCATTCACTCTTACAGCCTATCCTTGGTTGTGGCCCAACTGTGCATCCTGAAGAAGGGCTTATGCCCGAATCATCGATTTTTCTGTTCCTTGGATGCTTCCTGACCTGCTACGCTTTTCCAGCAACACATTTTCAACTCTGATCTCCAGCATCTGCAGTCCTCACTTTCTCCTCAGAGAATAGGGCCCCTCAAAGATCAGAAAGGCGGCCTTTGTGTGGAGCCACAGAAAATGGGGGAGATACTAAATGAATATTTTGCATCAGTATTTACTGTGGAAAAGGATTTCGAAGATATAGACTGAAGGGAAATAGATGGTGACACCTTGCAAAATGTCCAGATTACAGAGGAAGAAGTGCTGGATGTCTTGAAACGGTTAAAGGTGGATAAATCCCCAGGACCTGATCAGGTGTAACCAAGAACTCTGTGGGAATCTAGAGAAGTGATTGCTGGGCCTCGTGCTGAGTTATTTGTATCATCGATAGTCACAGGTGAGGTGCCGGAAGACTGGAGGTTGGCAAATGTGGTGCCACTGTTTAAGCAGGGCTGTAAAGACAGTCCAGGAACTATAGACCGGTGAGCCTGACCACGGTGGTGGCCAAGTTGTTGGAGGGAATCCTGAGGGGCAGGATGTACATGTATTTGGAAGGGCAAGGACTGATTCGGGATAGACAACATGGCTTTATGCATAGGAATTCATGTCTCAGAAACTTGATTGAGTTTTTTGAAGAAGTAACAAAGAAGATTGATGAGGGCAGAGCAGTAGGTGTGATCTATATGGACTTCAGTAAGGCGTTTGACAAGGTTCCCCATGGGAGATTGATTAGCAAGATTAGATCTCAGGGAGAATTAGCCATTTGGATACAGAACTGGATCAAAGGTAGAAGGCAGAGGGTGGTGGTGGAGGGCTGTTTTTCCGGCTGGAGGCCTGTGACCAGTCGAGTGCCACAAGGATCAGTGCTCGGCCCTCTACTTTTTGTCATTTACATAAATGATTTGGATGCGAGCATAAAAGGGACTGTTCGTCAGTTTTCAGATGACACCAAATTTGGAGGTGTCGTGGACTGCAAAGAGGGTTACCTCAGATTACAACAGGATCTGGAACAGATGGGCCAAGGGGCTAAGAAGTGGCAGATGGAGTTTAATTCAGATAAATGTGAGGTGCTGCATTTTGGGAAAGCAAATCTTAGCAGGACTTATACAATTAATAGTAAGGTCCTAGGGAGTGTTGCTGAACAAAGAGACCTTGGAGTGCAGGTTCATAGCTCCTTAAAATTGGAGTCGCAGGTAGATAGGATAGTGAAGAATGCGTTTGGTATGCTTTCCTTTATTGGTCAGTGTATTGAGTACCCCATTTGGGCGGTCATGTTGCGGCTGTATAGGACATTGGTTAGGCCACTGTTGGAATATTGCATGCAATTCTGGTCTCCTTCCTATCGGAAAGATGTTGTGAAACTTGAACGGGCTCAGAAAAGATTTACAAGGATGTTGTGAAGGTTGCAGGATCTGAGTTAGAGGGAGAGGCTGAACAGGCTGGGGCTGTTTTCCCTGGTGCATCAGAGGCTGAGGGGTGACCTTACAGAGGTTTACAAAATTATGAGGGGCATGGATAGATTAAATAGGCAAAGGCTTTTCTTTGGGATCGGGGAGTCCAGAACGAGAGGTCATAGGTTTAGGGTGAGAGGGGAAAGATAGAAATGAGACCGAAGGAGCAACTGAATCACGCAGAGGGTGGTACGTGTATGGAATGAGCTGCCAGAGGAAACGGTGGAGGCTGGTACAATTGCCACATTTAAGAGGCTTTTGGATGGCTATATGAATAGGAAGGGTTTGGAAGGATATGGGCTGGGTGCCGGCAGGTGGGACTAGATTGGATTGTGATATCTGGTCGGCATGGATGGGTTGGACTAAAGGGTCTGTTTCCATGCTGGACATCTCTGTGACTCTATGATTTTGTCTGGCAGCTCAACCTTTGTATATCTATTCCCCAGGGTGGAGGAATTCCAAACCTAGAGGTGTTTAGGCTGAGAGGGAAAAGGTTTAAAAGAGACCAAACGGGGTAACTTTTTCACGCAGAGCGTGGCATGCGTTTGGAATAAGCTGCCAGAGGCAGTGGTCGAGGCTGGTAGAATTACAACATTTAAAAGGCATCTGGATGGAGGTATGAATAGGAAGGTCTGAGAGTGATATGGGCCAAATGCTGGCAAATGCATCACGAGGTTAATTTAGGAAATGTTGTCTGCGTGGACCGAAAGGTTTGTTTGTCTTCTCTGCAACTCTTTGACTGCATTTCTACATATTCTGAACCAATTTCACAAGACAAGGAATAGGCCATTCCAAGTTTACCGGCTGTCCTCAATTGTGGCCTAATTGCGCAGATTTCAATGCAAGTTTCAGAAAGATGTCTGCAGCTTTTTTTAAACATTTGAATGTGCTTTCAGACATTACTGATGTTTCTGAATATATCATTTTCGCTATTCTCAATGTTAAAGGTCAACCATTTCTCACACTTCCTTTCCCCACCCTCACCCCAGGTCGCCATCACCATCCATTCTCTCTCTATCATTAGAAGGGTTTGATACAGCGATCAAAGAGGGCTCGAGGCACGAGAAAGGACGGGGGAGGGTACTCAGAGTGAGATTTGACCGGGGGCGCAGAGACTGTGGGAAGAGAAAGAGAGAAAATGGGCAGGAGAGCAGAGCATCGGGGGTAGAGAATGCATGGGGGTACACAGGGTGGGAGCAGAGAGAGAGAATGTGGTGAAGAGGATTGGGGAGGAGAGAGAGAATGGGGAGTTGGAAAGTGTGAAGTGAAAGAAATTGGTTGCAGAGGGTGGGGAGAGAGAATGGACGGGGCGGTGGGTGGGGAGAGAATGGATGGGGGCCTGTGGTGGGGAGAGAATGGACGGGGGCAATGGGTGGGGAGAGAATTCATGGGGCAGTGGATGGGGAGAGATTGGACGGGGAGCAGTGGGTCAGGACAGAATGGACACGGGGCAGTCGGTGCGAATAGAATGGACAGGGGTCAATGGGTGGGGAGATAATGGACGGGGATAGTGGGTGGGGAGAGAATGGACGGGGCAGTGGGTGGGGAGAGAATGGACGGGGCAGTAGGTGGGGAGAGAATGGATGGGGTCAATGGGTGGGGAGAGATTGGACGGGGAGCAGTGGGTGGGAAGAGAATGGACGGGGCAAAGGTTGAGCTGAGAATGGACGGGGTAGAGGGTGGAGAAAGAGAGCAACAATGAATGGCTGGAGAAGGTGGTGGAGAGAAGGAATGGATGAGGGCAGAGTGTGGGAGGTGAGAGAAAATGAGTGTAAGGGAAGGGACTGGATTGGGGAAGGCAGAGGGTGGAGCAATAAAGGGAATGGATGGGGACAGAGGGTGGACGAGGGACTGGACAGAGGGCAGAGGGTGCAGAGATAGAATGGACGGGGTGGGGAGAGTGGCATGTGTGGGAGAGAGAGAGAAGGGACTGGTAGGTTAGGGTAGAGAGAGAGAATGGACAGGGGATGCTATGGGTGGCGGTGAGGGAATGGACATGGGACGCTATGGGGATGATTGGATGGGGAGGTGAGAATGCATCCCACCCACTCCCAGCATCCCCTTCTCTGCACATGTGCAGTGCAGACTTTTCTGAATTACACGAGAGACGAGTCTGGAACACTGTGTGAGTGCAGTCACCCTCACATCCTGGCATCAGCAAACCACTGCCTTTCTATTTTAAAAACTAAATAAAGATGTGGGCTATCCACTAAGGATGGCGAGATGTGGCTGAGGAACTGAACAGAGGGTCAGCACTTTCAGGAGAGGGGAGCTGGGCAAAGGCAGGAGGATGAAGGATGAATTTGGGTTGGAATACATTGAAAGGTTTAGGAATTGAGGGACAGAGATTTCGGGTAGAAGAAAGAAAAGGCTGTTCTATGCAAACCAAAATTCTCTCATCCTATTTTCTGCCCTGCACCGACAGCAGTGATCTGTTTTCTCAAGTTATTCGCAGAGGAGGATTTGGCTTTCAGGCATGGACAAGAAATTTAGTCAGGGCCTGAATATCAGCAGTGTTTAAATCCAGGAGGGGAAATGTTTGTCTGCAGGAAATGATTTCAAATATCAACATGCATTGAGAATCCCCGTGAATACACGCAGCCTGCGTGGGAGTACTCAAGGGTTCAAATTGCGGAGAGCACTTTAATTTTTCAGCGAAATGTGGACCAGTGTTCTCGCTATAGACGAGGCCTTCATTGGATCGTTGAATCTGCCGAGTAACAACGAACCCTGCCCCATGGAAACTCTATGGAAGCAAATTGAATTCCTCAAACTGATTGGCGTGTCACCAGGATTGGGGAGAAGCCAATCGATTGCCGAGAGCTGGAGAGGGGATTCCTCACAGCGCCAGGGACCTGGGTTCAATCCCACCCTCACAGTGACTGTGTGGATTTTGCACTTTCCTACCCCTCCCCCACCCCCTGTCCGCGTCGGTTTCCTCTGGGTGCTCGGGTTTTCTCACATTTTCCAAAGATGTGCAGGCTCGAGTGGATTCGGCGTTCTACATTCAGGGATTCGCTGTGGGGTTATTGGGTGGGTCGGGGGGTGGCGGTATGTTCTTCGGAGGGTCAGTGTGGACTTGGTGGGCCAAACGGCCTGTTTCCACAGTGAATCCCCCAACGTGTCTGCAGCCTGGCTTCCAGCTCCATCTCTCTGTGTCCTCCAGTATGTGTATTCCTTCGTTTCCAGCAATCAGAACGACCCACCTTCTGCAAATCGAAAGACAAGTCCCACCCTGCCCTCTCCAATGTGTGTTGTGTAACTGCTTAATCACTTTTAGAGGCCCAGCACAGGCTAATAGCCAAGTTCGGAAACCAGGAGGATGGCCTCAACCGCGAACTTGGGTTCATGTCACATGACAGGTAACCCCACTTCACTGTTACGCTCTCTCTCTCTCACTCTCTCACTCTCACACACACTCTTACACACTCACACGCTCGTGCAGAGCCTTTCCGATAGACATGCTCTCTCTCAGACACACACTAATGCGCCCCCTTCCACTCACACCCACGCATACATCTTCGCACATGATTATACTCCATCACACAGACACACATTACCCAGCATGCACACGCACATACACACTCTCTCTCTCATGCATGCACTCACACATTTGGGGTGAATTTGCATTTGCAGGATTATATATTTGGAAATAGAAACAGTCTGACTCAAGATTGGGATACAGACAGACTCTCACCTCACAGCTTTCATGCGTTGTTTGATGTGAGGTGTTACCTCCTTTTATTTAACCTCAAGTTTCCTGGAGAACGTGACTTAAAAGAAGTTCTGGAATGTACATATTAATGAACCGAAATCTGCAGCCCATTTTAAAAGATGAAAGATTTAACAGCAATCTAGGTTTCTTCAATACATCACTTATGTTGCATGAAACTATAATCGTTTTGCGATATATTCTGTGTCTTATGATCCTACTCCACAGCTACCTGAAGAAGGAGCAGCACTTCGAAACCTCGTGCTTCCAAATAAACCTGTTAGAATATACCCTGGTGTTTGTGAGATTTTAAAACTTTGTTTCCAGTGAATACAGCCCACAGCTCCCACTGTTGCCATTAAACTTTGCAATTCCAATGAAACAATGAACCTGAAGTCCTGAAAAAATATGCAATGTCTAACAATATTAGCTACTCATTCACTGGTCCTTCTGAGACATGACTTTAGTGCTGGAGGCTGAAAGAAATGAGCAGCTTTAAAACAAAAACCTGTTGGATCTCACAGAGTCTCAGCCGGGCGGTAAGTTCAGGTAACCTTTACTACGACCCTATTTTGTTACAGCTTCAGATTTCCCCAGGAAAAAGGCATACAGAAAGTAGTTTTTAAAGAAAACACCTCCAGCTCAAAAGGCACCCACTCTCCCCACCCCACTTTCTTTGTTGGTCAGCTGAGTTGTCCGTTTGTAACTGGGTCCCTGGGACAGCCGGTTAAAACATGCAGCTGGGATGACTGAGTGAACCCTTTCCCGCAACGGCAGTTTCCTTCACTGAAGAGGGCATGAGTGAATCAGATGGTGTTTTTTCCCCCTAAAAGTGGTTTCATCCTTAGATTATGAAGTCCAGATTACTGACCGAACTCCAATTCTGCCATCCACCGCAGTGGGATTCGAACCTGGGACGCCCCAGTGCTGGGTTGATGGGAGCACTTGGCCGTCGCTCCTTCAATCCCCTTGTGCTGGCACGTGGACTAGATGGTGACTCTTCAGGTGGTTGGAGCAGGTGAAGCCCTTTTGGAACTTACAGCAGGTAAATGGCCTCTCTCCAGTGTGGACCCACTGGTGGGTCAGCAGTGCAGCTGACTGAGTGAACTCTCCCCTGCACATGAGGCACGTGAATGGCTTCTCTCTGACTGAACCCCTTCCTGTACACTGAGCAGGTGAACGGCCTCACCCCGTTGTGAATGTGTCTGTGGGTTGCCAGCACGGATGGGGAAGGGAATCCTTTCCCACAGTCCCCACATTTCCACGGTTTCCCCATTGGGTGGAGCTTTCCTTGTGTTGCTCTGGGTTTGAAATTACAAACAGAGCGGGGACATAGTCTTTCCCACCGCGAGGGGTGTGATTTTAATTCCCCAATCTGAGAAAATGGTTTGAAGCACTTTTCACAGTCAGCGCACTGAATCTCCCTCACTCGGTATCTCAGTATTCTCCCTGCCACACCAGTGTCCAAAGTCTCTCAAGCAGACAAAAGCAAACATTTCTTCAGGACCATGGGGGCAATGGATGACGCATCTGACTCCACCTACTTGTTTCAACTGCAGCTCACAGCTTCTTCACACATCCCAATTAATCTTTCGCATTGTCCTGAAACCGGCGTATGGGTACAATTCCTAATCTGCAGGAATGAGAATCTTTTCACTGTCTCGCGTCAGTAAATGTCCCTGAGAACATCAGAGTCCCGTCACAGCGCTGTCAGAGGAGGGGAAGCTGAAATAGCCCCACACGCTGCTCATGGCCACATTTCACTTTCCCCCACACACCGCCCCAACCACTGTGGCTCTTGGGAGTGGAAAGGGAACAAGCACCAAAACCCAGTCTCATCTTTGTAACTCTTCAAGAAATAAGAAAACTGTACATCCTTTCGGATCTTCCATCCTGGGCTGACAGCGTTGATTTTAAATGGCTGTGCAGTCAGTGTCGATTCGTTTTGGCTGAAAAAAATCTTCCTTATCTCATCCAAGCATTTCTTTCCACAGAGAACTGTGTGGCAGTGTTCATGTATATATTTCCTTGTATGGTATTTTGTAAATAACATTCGTTTTCTCGTTGTTTGTATCAGGTATTTCAGTTTCATTAGCCGCTGTTGAAGTTGTGTTGGTAGGTTTCTGGGCGACCATGATGCTGAGAGGGTTGAGTTGTCCGGACATCATTTCCCAGATGTCTTTAATGTAAAGTAATGTGGCTAGGGTTTCTGCAGACGTTGTGTCTGCTTGTGTCAGTTTGTTGATGTAAAATTGGCACACTGCGTTTATTGGGAGGCAAAAATGAGGACTGCAGATGCTGGAAACGAGAGTTTAGATCAGAATGGTGCTGGAAAACCACAGCAGAACAGACAGCTTCCGAGGAGCAGGAAAATCGACGTTTCGGACAAAAGCCCTTCATCAGGAATAGAGGCAGGACCCTTCCAGGGTGGAGAGATAAATTGGGGGTGGGGTGTGCTGGACCGAAGGTAGCAAAAAGTACAATAGGTGAATGGGATTTGGGGATGAAGGTGACAGGTCAGAGAGGAGGATGGAGCGGCTAGGTGGGAAGGGAGATTGGCAGGTAGGCGAGGTCATGAGGACAGCGCTGAGCTGGAAGGTTGGAATTGAGGTCAGGTGGAGGGAGGGAAAATGAGGAATCTGATGAAGTCCACATTGATGGCCTGGGGTTGAATTGACCCCAAGCGGAAGATGAGACGTTCATCGTCCAGGCATCGAGTGGGGAGGGAGCGGCGATGGAGGAGGCCCAGGACCTGCATGTCCTCGGCAGTGTGGGAGGGGGTTTGAAATGTTGGGCCATAGGGCGATGGGGTTGATTGGTGCGGGTGTCCTGTAGATGTTCCCTCAAGCGCTGTGACTTGACTCTGCGAGGACTCTCCAGTCTCCCCAATGTAGAGGAGACCGCATCAGGAGCAATGGATACAAGAAATGACATTGTTGGATACACTGGTGAAAGCCTTCGATTGACCACGGCCCGGATTCGAATTCCGGTCAGGGAAGAAATTTTCAGTAGAGTTATCAGAATGCGCTTGCATCTCCCTGGTGGTGTAGTGGTTAGGATTCGGCGCTTTCACCGCCGCGGCCTGGGTTCGATTCCCGGTCAGGGAAGCCGTTTTCAAGGTGTTTGTAGGCTACCCGTTCTTCTTCAATGCTCGGTACAGTTGCTTATTGATCTTCGTAGTTTCTGGGTGCTGCGGTGGCTCGTGGCTCGTTGAAATCGTGGCCTGATTCAGATTTGTTTGTATGTGTAGTAATGATTGCTTCTGTAGTTAAGTTCTTGGTTCGCGTGCATTGTTTTCCTGTAGACGCTGTTTTGAATTTACCATTGACTGTTCGCTCCACTGTGACATCTAGAAATGGCACTTTGTTGTTGTTCTCCTCTTTTGTGAATTTTATGCCAGAAAGGATATTGTTGATGGTGTGATATGTTTCCTCCAATTTGTTTCATTTTTTGATGACAAAAGTGTCATCTCTGTAGCGGACTCAAAGTTTGGGTTGAATCGTTGGAAGGGCTGTTTGTTCGAGTCTCTGCATTATTGCTTCTGCTAGGAATCCTGATACTGGTGGTTTCACGCGTATTTCGTTGATTTGTTTGTAGGGCTTGTTACTGAATATGAAGTGGGTGATAAGGCACAGTTCCACGAGCTTGACAGTGCTATCTTTGCTGATGAAGTTGGTGCTGTGTTTGTGTCTTTGGTTCTTCGAGTAGTGTCTTCAGTTTTCTTTGGCCACGTTGATGTGAATGGATGTGATCAGGGCTGTTATGTCAAAGGACAACATTATTCCATTCTCTTCTATCTCAGTGTGTTTGGTGTTCAGGAATTCTTGCATGGAGTAAATGGAGTGGAGTGAATCTTCGACTCTGTGTTTTAGCATTCACTGGAGGCCTTTGAATAGTCTGTATATTGGTGTTCCAAGTAGTGAGACTATGGTCTAAGGGGGGCTCCTGGTTTGAAGGGGAGGAGAAAAACAACAAAGTGCCATTCTTTGATGTCACAGTAGAGCGAACAGTCAATGGGGAACTTCAAACTGGCATCTACAGAAAAACAACACACACAAACCAAATACTTAACCACAGAAGCAATCATCCCAACACCAACAAACGAAGCTGCATCAGGACATTATTTCAACGAGTCACTACACACTGCAGCACAGACAAACTACTAAGAGCACAAGAGAAATACGTATATACTGTATTTAAGGAGAACGCGTCCCCAATAAACCCCCTCCGCCGATTTCTCATTGATGCTTTCAAGGTGACTCTCAAAAATTCAGTTTGACCCTCCATTCTTTCCTGTTTGTTTTGTTTGGGTTTTGAAAGCTTTCGCAATCCTCCGACTGAGTAATGGATTTGGGAGGTTATGTTGTGGTTGTACAGGACATTTTTTAGTCCACTTTTGGAATATTGTGTACAATTCCGGTCTCCCTCCTATCAGACGGATATTGTGAGATTTGAAAGGGTTCTGAAGCACCAATGGGTCCATAGAGGGGAAGAGGCCCTTCTGCTGCCCTGAGTGTGGGAAGGCCTTCAGTGATTCCTCTGCCCTGCTGATGCACCAGTTGGTCCACACCGGGGAAGGATGTTCTCCGGCCCCAAGTGCGAGATGGCCTTCAGCAGTTCTTCCCACCTGCTGAGACACCAGTGGGTCCATATTGAGGAGAAGCCGTTCTTCTGCCCCGATTGCAGGAAGGGCTTTGCTCTTTCTTCCGACCTGCTGGCCCATTGGTGGGTCCACATGGGGGAGAGGTCGTTCAGTTGCCCTAAGTGCAGGAAGTCTTTCATCAATTCCTCAGCCCTGCTGATGCACCAGTCCGTCCACACCGGGGAGATGCCATTCTCCTCCCCGAATGTGGGAAGGGTTTTACCCGCTCCTCCACACTGTTGAAGCACCAGTGTGCCCACACCAGGGAGAGGCCCTTCTGCTGGCCCGAGTGTGGGAAGAGGTTCATGTTTTCCTGCAACGTGCGGAAGCACCACCGAGGGCATCAGCGCTCCCAGAAATCAGATCCCACCAGTGACGCTGCCTTCAGTCACCCCCAAGGACTGAACATCCTGCCAGTTCTGACAGTGGGTGCAGTGGGGGAGTAGGTGGGCTGTTTGTGTTTTCTGCTAGACGGCAATTGCCTCCCCCACCCCCCACAACCACAACTTCATGGTGGCTCACGGTTAGCACTGCTGCCTCATGGCACCAGGAACCCAGGAAAACTTCCACCCTTGGGGGTCTGTGTGCAATTTATGGAGGGTAGGAAAATGGATCTGAGTGGGTTACTCTTCGGAGAATCTGTGCAGATGTATTGGGCTGAAGGACCTGTTTCCACGCTGAAGGTGTTCAACCATCATGTGAGCTTTGCTTTCATTGGAAACTGCTGCTCATTGAGCCATTGACTGCACATTGCCAAGTGAAATGATCCAGAGAAACGTAAGACCGCAAGACCATCGGAGCAGAAGTTAGGCCATTCGGCCCATCGTGTCTACTCAGCCATCGTTAGTGACAAAAGTAGTTCAGATGAGATTAGCTACAGTGTAGAAACAGGTCATTTGTCCCAACAAGTCCACACCGACCCTCCGAAGAGTAACCCATCCAGACCCATTTCCCTCTGACTAATGTACCTAACTCTATGGGCAATCAAGCATTGCCCATCTACATGACCTGAACATCTTTGGACTATGGAAGGAAACAGGATCACCCAGAGAAAACCCACGCAGACACTGGGAGAATATGAAAACTCCCCACAGACAGCCACCCAAGGCTGGAATCAAACCTGGGTCCCCGGCACGGTGAGGCTGCAGTGGTAAACACTGAGCCACTACATGTTGCAACCCAAAGTAGGCCAGCAGGAGGTTGGGAGAATACAGCAAGCCAGGCAGCACCAGGATGTGGAGTAGTCAGCGTTTTGGGTATTAACCCTTCTTCATGACTGAAACGTTGACTTCTCTGTGAGAAACGATTTACAGGAATGTTGCTGTGGGTTGGAGGGTTTGAGCTCCAGGGAGAGGCTGAATAGGCTGGGACTATTTTCACTGGACCATCAGAGGCAGAGGAGTGACTTAAGAGAGGTTACAAAATCATGAAGGGCATGGACAGGTTAATAGACAAGGTCTTTTCCCAGGGATGGGAGAGTCCAGAGCTAGAGGGCATAGGTTTAGGGTGAGAGGCGAAATATATTAAAGGGACAACTTCTTCATGCAGAGGGTGGTACTTATATGAAATGAGCTGCCACAGGATATGGGTCAGGAGTTGTCAAATGGGACTAGATTAGTTTAGGATATCAGGTCAGCATGGACAAGTTGGACCGAAGGGTCTGTTTCCATGCTGTACGTGTCTCTGACTACTGATCCCTATGTAAGTTTCAAATAGAGTCCAAGTAACTTTGAATAGTTCAATCTTGTTGAGCTCACCTCCTGAAAAGTTTCAGATGAATCCCTCTGAGCGATACTGTTTAAACATGCTGAGTTGGACAAAGTATCCCATCAAGTTCAACACAAACCCAGAGTTGAAGAAGTCAGAAGTCAGAACACAAAGGGGACCAAACCTGATCACAATATTCCAGGTGCAGCTTCATCAACGTCTTGTATACCTACAACATAACTTGCGAACATCTATACTCAATTCCCGAACTGATGAAGGCCAGTGTGCTGAAACCTTTCTTCACTGCCTTGTGTACCTCTGTAATCAGAGATATCCGACCTACTTTAAACTGATCCACAATCCTGCATCTGGGAACACAGTGGCGAAGAGGGAAGGCAAAAGGGAGATTGGCCTTTAAATGGAGTACAAAAGTAGGGAGGTTATCATGGAGGTTTTGATTGAAAGGGCAGTGAAAATTCAACCAGCTGACAGTGGATCTGAATCACATGTAGATCTGGTCAGTGTCGGATAGCCGGAAACCAGATAAGTTTCTATGACAAACGACAACGATTTCATCAGTAGACTCTGAATTCCAGATTTATATTGAATTCAGATTCCACCATCTGCCGTGGCAGGTTTTGAACCCAGGTCCCCAGAACATTACCTGGGTGAATAGTCTGGTGACAATAAAGTCGGCCATCGCCTCCCCTGAGCACATTGGCATATTGTGTTTCGAGGTAACAGAGGAGCAGGAGGTTTTAGCAGCTGCTAAGTTGTTGATATTACACAAGGGAACATCAGCAGTCTCAGTAATGGCACACACTGAAGTCAGTGTCCTGTATCAGAGGGAAGGGCTCGGGAACCAGAAGAAGTAGGAACAGGAATACGCCAATCAGCCCCTTGAGCCTGTTTCTCCATTCAGTAGGATTCTGGGTGATCTAGCATTCCCCACATTCACTTTCCTGCCCTTTTCCTGTAACTGTTCATCCCCCAACTCTTCACGAATCGATCGATCCGACTTTTAAATGTGACATGAAGGCTGTCAACAGAGTTACTAGGGAGGGAGGCGGGGGTTGGGGGTGGGGGGACGGAGGCACACGTCGAACTTGGGGACTAAAACAATGGCTTCACACTTCACAATATTTAACTAAGGGAACGTCTATGGTTATCCAATGCTGGAAATTGGGCAGACATTCAGATGAAATTATTGGTAAATTATGAATGACAGAGGAGTCGGGAGAGAAGTGGTGTTCAGGCACAGATGGATATCATCAGTACAGATGCCAACACCAGCAGCTACGGGAAAACAAATAAAAACGGAAGACGCTAAAAGCAGACCCTCCTAGGGGATACAGTGATGCTGGAGAGGGTCAGTACGGTCATTAACCCTGATCAAGGCTGTCCGCAGGTCGACGAGGGAATGTTTATCCCTGTCACCGTTACAAAGGATGTCAAACATGACCTTGATAAGAACTGTTTCAGGGGTGGAAACCAGACTCGAGGGCTTTAAACACAGAATTCTGGAAAAGATGGGAATGGCTAATTCAACAATGTTACATCCAAACCAACACTTCCATTGGTGCGATAATAATAGAAGTGTTTTGGTTTTTATTTCGAAGATTCTCAGCAACACTGAGTCAGACGCAACAAAATTAACACAAGAAATACTGCAATTGCTACAATGTGCCTGGTCCCAATAGGGGGCCATCTGGTGTTCAATTAACTGTCTACAAGGGACAATATTGGAAAGGAATTACCCAGTTCATAGCTATAAGAGGGGAGACACAGACTGCTTGATACAAAAATATAATGGGCGTGAGTAGGCCACTCGGCACTTCGAGCCTGCTGCAACATTCAACATGATCATGGCTGATGTGAATTCAACCTCAACTCTACATTCCAACACATCCCCGACAATCTTTCATCCACTTGGTTATCAAGAACCTATCTACCTCTGCCTTAAAGATTTTGAATCCACTTCCTTTTGAAGAAGACACACAACCCTCAGAAGAAAAGAAATCTTCCTCATTTTTGTATTCTACATTTAAAATATGACCCTGTACTTTCAGATATTAAGATAGGGACACAAGCTGCGTTCAAATAATACCTGTGGTACAGTTAACTCTTTCAAAGTGCTTCACATGAACATAATGAGAATTCCTTTAAAAATCACAACTGCAGAGCACAGATTAGGACAGGTGACCAAATAGTTGGTCAAAGGGGCAAGTTTAGGGCAATCTTTTAAACAGGTTCAATTTCCCAAACATCAGAGGACAAAGACGTGAACAGCACACACAAAATAGCAAAGAATGGGAAACAACAGTGTCGTCATAATGTCACAGGATGAGTAATCCAGGGAACATGAGTTCAAATCCCACCACAGCAAGAGGTGAGATAAGAATAATTCAAATCATAAATGGGGAACACAAAGTAAGTCTCAGTATGGTATCGATGGCACTTACGTCAATTGTCATAAAAACCCATGTTCACCAATGTCCTTTCAGGAGGGAAACTGCCATCCTTGCATGGTCAGTCTTACGTGTGACTCCAGACCCACAGCAATATGGTTGACTCTTAAACTGCCCTCTGAATTGGCACAAGCAAGACACCTTTCACTTAGGGATGGATAACAAACATCAACCTTGTGAACGTGTCATAACAGAAATTGCTGGAGAAACTCAGCCAGTCTGGCAAGACCGGTGGAGAGAGAGAGAAAGAAACAGAGACAATATCCTGGCTTGAGTCCAGAACAGTTGTAAAGAACGGTCACAGCACTTGAAATGCTAACTCTGCTTCTATCTCCGCATGTGCTGCCAGTCCTATTGTGTTTCTCCAGCATTTGACGCATTTTTGTGTTTCAGAACTCCATCATCTGCAGTTCTTCATTACACTGACTTAGGGAAGCTCAAATCCCATAAAAGAGTAGAGCAGAAGGGCTGGAATTACTCAGCAAGTCTGGCACCAGCTATCGAGATAAAAACAATTCGTACTTGGGGTCATTGAATGATCTTACATCAGGGACAAACTTTTGGGGAAGCTGCAAGAGTTAAAGGCACTGGTGTAACTTCAACATCTGGGAGAACTCTCTCAGCCTTGGGGGTCAGGCTGACTCAGCATTCTGGTCCTGCTCATTACCTGTTAAATTCTCCATTTGTTGTTCTTGTTATATTTCTACATGGTTGACACATTCCTATGTTTTAAAATGGAATTCCAGCAGACAGGAATTTTCCATGTAAGTAATCATACATGAGAGGGTTTGGAACGTGAATGTAACTTTTAAACAGAAAGTATTTGTTCATGCATGGGGTGTGGGCATCGCTGGCAATGCCAGCATTTATACCCATCCTTAACCACCCTGTGGTTGGTTGGAAAAGTGCATGAAGGTGTCTTGATCAGCACAGCAATCTCAAAGATTGTGGAGTTTGCACATTCTCCCCTTCTGTCTGCGTTGGCTTCCTGTGGTGCTCTGGCCTCCTCCCACAGTCCAAAGGACGTGCAGTTGAGGGGAGATTGACCATGGGAGATGCAGGGTTACAGGGATAGGGTAACGAACTGGGTCTGGGTGGGACGGTCAGTCAATGTTGACTCGATGGGCTGAATGGCCTACTTGCACGCAATTGGCCTATATCAATCAATAGTATGCACTTGCTTTATGGTTACCGACATCAAATTACATGAGTGGTTTTGGTTATTTCATCTCTTATTATCGTATTCAACGAACTACAGCATCGAGAAACTTGCTTAATTACAATATCGAATATCTGCAGAGTACTTTTTCTTTTGGTCACGACCATTAACTTGAACTCTGACGTGTGACCTCCTCATTGCTGTCAAACTTCTTTATTTGTCTCTACATTGTCATGTTTTTACTTTGTCGAATGTCTTCCTGGCATTTGCAGTTAAGACCCGATATTCTGCCCTCGTCAACATTTCCCCTTACAATTCTCTACTAAGGATTTCATGAAAAATCTCAGAGTGTGGTGAGACTGCGGAACTCACTACCATAGTGAATAGTTGGGGTGAAGACACTACAACTAAGGGTAAGCAACCCAATACAAATGAATGTCACTGTCACCAGATTCACAACACAGTGAAATTTAAACATGCAATGTCCCTCAATTTCTCAACTGTTCTGAACCAGACTTGATGAAGAACAGATCTTGCACCTCAACATTATAATTTAAACAAAAACCAACAATTTTAAATATGGCAAATTTTCTAGGGCAAAGTTAAAGAAGATAATCTAATTAATACCAATGATTTAAACCCTTTGATCAAGTCCCCCACCATCTCAGAGACAGAGACTTATGCGGCAAATTAAGAAAGATTTTTTTTAAACTTACCAATTCAAGCAAACAGTTTCCAACAATGGATTGCCAAGCCTTTGTGCAATCTTTGGACAATGACTGTTTCACAGACACGTAACTGTAAATCTAATTGAAAAGTCACTGCTGAATGTGAATACACACCCCAGTATTCAGCCATTTCTTACAGTCTGGGACTCATTCCCAGAAAGAGCCAACAATTCTTTAACTGGACAGTAGAATCTAGAGAGAACAGCTCCTGGTCTCAACGAGCAGCAGTGCCCACTGGAAGCAAAGTTGCAGGGGTGGGGGAGCACGACGGCATAAAACAAAAAAAACCGACCAACTCTCCCATTATAAGCACTGTCAGAATGTGCAGGGGTTCAGTCCTCTCAGTGACCCACAGCAGTTTCACCAGCAGAATCAGATTGTTGGGAGCACTGGTGTGCCCGCTGGTGCTTCTGCAAGGTGCAGAATGATGAGAACCTCCGCTTCCACTCGGGGCAGGTGAACAGCCTCTCCCCGGTATGGGCCCACCTGTGCCTCAGCAAGTGGGAGGAATTGCTGAAGGCCTTCCCACATTCTGGGCAGGGGAAGGGCCTGTCCCCCGTATGGACCCGAAGGTGGGATGCCTGGGTAAAGCCCTTCCCACACTTGAGGCAGGAGAACGGGCTCTCCCCGGTCTGGACCCGCTGTTGCCTCAGCAGGGCAGAGGTATCGCTGAAGGCCTTCCCGTACTTGGAGCAGCTGAAGGGCTTCTCTAATATGTGGACCCGGCGGTGGGTCAGTAGGACGGAGGAATAGCTGATGGCCTTCCCGCATTCGGGGCAGGAGAATGGACTCTAGCCTGTGTGGACCCCCTGGTGCCTCTGCAGTACAGAGGAATTGCTGATGGTCTTCCCGCATTCAGGGCTGGAGAACAGTCTCACCCCGGTGTGACTGCGCCCATGAGTCTCCAGGTCAGATGGGAAACGGAAGCCTTTCCCACAGTCGCCACATTTTCATGGTTTCTCCACGGGACGGGATTCCTTGGGTTTCTCCATGACCGAAGCTTCAGCTGCACACAAACGCGTGTACAGCACCTCCCTGCCGTGAATTCCTCCTCCCAGTCTGTATAACTTTCACTGGCTCCACAATCAGAGTGCTGCAACAGTAGGGTCTCTCTTCCAGTCTCACTGATGCTGAAAATGTACTGAAACAGGAACCAAAAAGCTTGGTTCCTTCTCACAGAATCATAGTCGAAAATTGTTATAGTCCCGATGGATTCAGTGACTGCCAGACATTGACGTAAAACTGAGGGCTGCAAATGCTGGAGATTCAGAGTCAAAGTACAGCAGATCAGGCAGCATCTGAGGAGCAGCAGAGTCAATGTTTCAGGCAAAGCTCTTGATCCATTGATATTGAAACGTCCGTCTTCAGATCTTCAAATAATCTGTAAAAAGAGATTACAAAAGTCATTCCTGTCAGTCCAGGTTAGAAATTCCAAAAAAGCAATTCTACTTTCCGCAGAACATTCTTTTCTTTTCCCACAAAATTGAAAGCACCATCCCACCCCCTCTCACTCCTCTATTCTCACTCCGCTCAAACTAATCCTCCTGACGGTACTGATACAGGATCTTACAGAGACCGAAAAATGAAAACATCAAGACAGACACCTCTGAATTTTCGATGCCTCCACCTGAAAGTTAGTATCTTTCACGATATGAAGGAGTGAGTAAGTCTGATTTTGGGGAGCAAAAAAAGTGTCAATTCAGGATGAACCTTCAATGCAGCTTCTTGAGATACAACCAGACACGAAATGGTTAACATCTGGGGAGGTGGAAGTGGGGACGTGGAGGAAATGTGATATCAAGGCATTGACACCGACACCAGACAGAAACTGAACACACAGGCAGGGCAAACATTACAGGCAAGCCAGAGTCATAGAGATACACAGCACAGAAATAGGTCATTCAGTCCAACTCATCCGTGCCGACCAGATAGCGTAAATTAATCTCGTCTCATTTGCCAGCACTTGGCCCATATCCCTCTGAACTCTTCCTATTCATATATCCATCCAGATGCCTTTTAAATGTTACAATTGTACCTACATCCACCACTTCCTCTGGCAGATCATTCCTTACACTTGCCTCCCTCACCCCAAACGTATTATCCTCCTGTACTGGACTTCTCCCATCCCAGAGAAATGACCTTGTCTATTTATCCTATCCATGTATCTCACGATTCTATAAACGTCTGTAAGATCACCCCTCACCCTCTGAAATCCGAGCTGACACCAGACGACCATGCTATCAGTGCTTTGATTAGCAGTTTGAGAACAGACTCAGCATGGACTAGTTGGATGAAGGTTGTGTTCAGTGCTGTCTGACTCTGTGACTGATCTGTACTGGTCTGAAAACCATTTTCTTACCTCCCCCCATAAGCATCCACTTCTTTGTTGTTCAAAACTCAGATGAACTTCGCCTTGAATATGTTCAATGACCCCAGTTCTGAACTCAATTTCTCTTCGTAATATACCACTTGCCTTGCTCATTGCCTGCTGCATCTGCCCGACAACTGGCATTGACTGGTGTGGAGGGTCTCTGAGACCCCTTTGTACATCCATACATCATTCCTGATGAAGGGTTGTTCCCTGTCCTGCTCCTCAGATGCGACCTGACCGGTTGTGCTTTTCCAGTGCCACATTTTTCGACTTTCACCTCCAGTCCTCAGTTTCTCCACATTCCAATTTCTCACCATTTAAACAATGCACTGCTTTTTTTAAAAACAGCAAATGCTATAACTTCACATTGCGGCACTGCACTTGCCATGTGTTTGCCAATTGAGACACAGACCTGGACCAACTTCGGGAAGAGGCAAAAGACTGAGTTCTGAACAAAAATCGTAGCCCACTCAAAGCGCCGGCTTTGTTTCCCTTTCCACAGATGCTGCTCGACCCGTTCCCTTTCTGCAGTATTCGCTGTGTTTGTTCGACACAAATGCTGCTTTCCATTAAAGAACTTCAATCCGTGTCCTCTGGTAACTGAACCTAGTCAGTGGCAATAGGTTCTTCTGATCATTAACCTGCCCATTCACACCACGTCTTCTCCCATCATTGCCAACAGCACCTGGAAATGTCCAGTTAACGTTCTTTGCTCCAAAGAGAACATTCCCAAACTCGGGAATGTCTCCACAAAATGGAAATTGCTCATCCCTGGACATGATGCAAATGTTACAATGGGGAAGAGGTTTTGGCAAAATATTATCAGTTAGCAGGTGGAAAAATGTTCAGGAAGTAAAACACAAATCCCAGTCTCCAGCTTTGTGAATCTTTAGAAACTCTTTGGGAAGTGGAATTAGAGGAGAATGAAGGATGAACTGACGGACTGAGCAGAGACAGTCCAGACACCGTCCCCTTGTTTAAGAGGCTGATTGACTCTGATATTCTCCGGACATGAACTGACCCGAGACATTGAAAGAATTCTCTGCACATCAGGAATTCAAACCCCTTCTCGGCTCGGGCCGATGAGAAAATTCGGGAAGAGGCAGAACACTGAAAGGCTCGGAGGGTGATGGCCCCGGTGTAGGAGAGCTCGTTCCTCGTGACATGGATGTGCCTGCAGATGGTGGGATCAGGCTGTCCCCATGTCTCCATAATGAATGTCCAAGGCTTTATTATGGAAAAGTAAAACTGATATAGGACAATGGTAATTTTAGGCGGGGCAGGTTGAACTATGAATTGATTAGTAGGTTCCGCAAATACACTGTGCGGGCTGTGGGACCTGTCTCTGTGGCGCAATTGGTCAGTGCGTTCGGTTAGTAGCCGAAGGGTTAGTGGCTCGAGACCACCCAGGGACAGAGTGCTTCTTGTTCTCGCTCCTAACGCTTTCTTGGCTGCGAAAGTGCACGTTTTTAATGGTTTCAGGAAAATGTTTCCCAAACGGAAATCTTTTCCACTGAGGCAGTACAAAGTAGTTTCTGAATTGATTGAATTTCTAACGTAAAGGACTGCGGATGCTGAGAAACCGAGACAGAAAGCGAAACTGCTGGAGAAACTCAGCAGGTTTGGCTGTACCTGGATGAGGTAAAAAACGAGTTCTGACATGTTGTCTCTGATTCTCTTTCCACAGATGCTGCCTGACCTGCTGAGTTGCTCCTGCAATTTCTGTTTTTGTTTTTAACTGAACGTCCATTTCATCTTTCGGGATGAAACACCCAGACTCGCCATTTGCAGATATTTAACCCTTTCGAAACCTGTGAAGTGATTGGATTCAAGCAAACTCTGCAATGATTCACTCTTTCTCAGCTCCACAGGCAGAGAGACCTGGGAAATGAAGCTGTCAGTGTGGTTCTGTATTGATGGGCTGAGTTATGAATGCGATGGACATGAAATCCATTGCGGTTCCCCCACGCAGGTGTGAACCCTGCCGACTACAAATGAGAAGTGTCGTCAAAAAGAAAGAGAGATTGCTCCACGGGTTTTTTAAAGATGCAAATCAGTGGAGGGGTTGAACTATTTCAATCACATTGGGACTGGTCGGGAATCTGTAGCCCACTGCCTGTCAGGGTGGAACAAGCAAATACCCACAGAGCTGCTATTGAGGCGATGAGCCATGAGTTTGGAAATGAGACTAGAACAGTGAGGGGCGTGAAGTCGTGATCGAAATGAAGCAGGCACCTGAGGATAAAGGTGTTTTTTTGCCAGTGAAAGATACTGCTTCACAAAGTTGTACTATGGAAGGGAAGCAGTGACGGTGATTATGTTTGGCTGTTCCTCTTATGAATGTTCCGATTGCTGCGCATGTCCGTGTTAACGTCAGAACTCTGCAGCATGGCGGCGTCAGGTCCGCACAGTGACGGGGCGCAATGGATAACGCATCTGACTCCAGCGACCTGTTTGAAATGCAGCTCACAGCTTCTTCACTCACCCCAATTAATCTTTCTCATTGACCTGAAGCCGGCATACGGTTTGAATTCCTGATCTGCAGGAATGAGACTCTTTTCACCGTCTCGCGTCAGTAAGTGTCCCTGAGAACATCAGAGTCAAGTCATAACGCTGTCAGAGGAGGGGAAGCTGAAATAGTCCCACACGCTGCTCACGGGCACATTTCACTTTCCCCAACTCACCGCCCCAACCACTGCGGATCTTGGGAGTGGAAAGGAATCAAACACAAAAACCCAGTCTCAGCTTTGTAAATCTTCAGGAAATACGAAAACTGTTCATCCCTTCGGGTCTTCCATCCTGGGCAGACAGCGTTGATTTTAAATGGCTGTCCAGTCAGTGCCGATTTGTTTTGAAAAAAAACTTCCTTATCTCATTGTTGGAAACTCTTTGCTTGAATTGATAATGTTAAAAATTCTCTTCCTTAATTTACCAATATTCATAATTGTTTGTTTTTGTTTAAATTATGATTCTGGTGTGCAAGATCTGTTCATCAGGTGTGGGTCTCTTGATGAAACTGCTATGAGTCACTCCCAGTACTGAGCCCCTGTGTATTCTGACAGTGTGTGTGAAGTGGAAGAGTCAGTGGGCTTTTTTGTTTTCTGCCCTTGCCCCGCCCTGCCCCGCCACCAACTGCTTCCATTGGGTGTTGCTGCTTGTTGCGCCCAGGAGCTGTTCTCCCTAGATGCTACTATCCAGTTAAAGAATTGTTGGCTATTTCTGGGAATGAGTCCCAGCATGTAAGAAATGGCTGAATACTTTGGGGTGTCTATTCACATTCAGCAGTGACTTTTCAATTAGATTTACAGTTACGTGTCTGTGAAACAGTCATAGTCGAAGGATTGCACAAAGGCTTGGCAATCCATTGTTTGAAACTGTTTGCTTGAATTGGTAAGTTTTTAAAAAAATTCTTTCTTAAATTGCCGCTTAAGTTTCAGTCTCTGAGATGGTGGGGAACTTGATAAAAGGGTTTAAATAATTGCTATTAATTAGATTATCTTCTTTAACTTTGCCCGAGAAATTTTGCCATATTTATAATTGTTGGTTTTTGTTTAAATTATAATGTTGATGTGCAAGATCTGTTCTTCATCAAGTCTGTATCGGAACAGTTGAGAAATTGAGGGACATTGCATGTTTTAATTTCACTCTGTTGTGAATCTAGTGACAGTGACATTCATTTGTATTGGGTTGCTTACCCTTAGTTGTCGTGTCTTCCACCCCAACTATTCACTATGGTAGTGAGTTCCGCAGTCTCACCACACTCTAAGATTTTTTCATGAAATCCTTAGGAGAGAATTGTAAGGGGAAATGTTGACAAGGGCAGAATATAAGGTCTTAACTGCAAAAGCCAGGAAGACATTCGACGAAGTAAAACCATGACAATGTCGGGATAAATAAGGAACTTTGACAGCAATGAAGAGGTCACACGTCAGAGTTCAAGATATTGGTCGTCACAAAAAGAAAAAGTACTCTGCAGATATTGGATATTGTAATTAAGCAAGTTTCTAGATGCTGTAGTTGGTTGAATACGATAATAAGAGATGAAATAACCAAAATCATTCATGTAATTTGATGTCGGTAACCATAAAGCAAGTGCATACTATTGATTGATATAGGCCAACTGCGTGCAAGTAGGTCATTCAGCCCATTGAGTCAACATTGACTGACCGTCCCACCCAGACCCAGTTTGTTACACTATCCCTGTAACCCTGTATCTCCCATGGTCAATCCACCCTCAACTGCACATCCTTTGGACTGTGGGAAGAGACCAGAGCACCAGAGGAAACCCACGCAGACACAAGGGGAGAATGTGCAAACTCTACACAGACAGTCGGCCCGAAGGTGGGATCAAACCCAGGTCACTGATGCCGTGAGGCAGCAGTGCTAACCACCGTGACACCACCACATGCTGCTATCTTAAAAAGTGAATTTCAAAGACTCGAGAACACTTGAGAGAAAAACAAAACTCTCCTATCTTAAATGAGAGACTAGTCTCTTGCTAGAATTGTGTTGACATTACATTTACATTAAGTCCTCTCCATATGTTATACAGCTCCATCGGATCATCTGTTTCTTCTAAACTCAAACTGATACAAGCCCAGCCTGACATCCCCTTGTCCCCGATTATAAGTTGAGTAAATGAGCGACCCTCGACCTCACTGGCATGACAAAGGATTGCCTCAATCCAAGTTGACCTTAACTGTCTAACGTCTTGATCCCCACGCCACAATGTGGACAGCCGCAACTCAGCCCTGAACGAGAGCAGAGGAACTAACCAGACAGCAGTGAGGTGGACATTGCATTTCCAGAGAGTATTATTCACATGAGAATGTTGTTCAGCTCACATTCGGATCACTGCAGGGACTATGTCTCCTGTCATTTAAATGTCTTTGATCCCAATAACAGTCCAGTTTTGTTGTACATTGTGTGTGTTTTATCTGTGTTTCACGACATGATTTTCATTTGCTGTCATTCCCATTAGGATGTGTGAATTCAGTACCAGATAATAGTCTCAGTTCTGAATGTTCCTTGAGGATTGGTGTAGGACGTACTAAGTGTCAGTCAGATTGGAAGAAGCTCGACTGTTTATTTAACCCTTTGCTGTCCTTCCCCTGGGACTGTATGAATGGGACAGTGTAGAGGATGTTTTACTCTGTATCTAACCCAATGCTGTTTCTGTCTTGGCAGTGTTTGTTGGGGACAGTGTTGAGGTAGCTTCACTTGAAATTTAAGAGTAGAGGAAGATTTATTCTGATTGTCATCCCATGCTGTCCTTGTCCTGGGAGGTTTAGATGGCATCTATAATTGAAGTGAATGCAGACTTGGCTGTTGGAGTGGTGGTACTTCTGCCTGAGCACACCCATCTTTGAGATTGCTGTGCTGATCAAGACAATCTCAGACACCTTCATGAACTTTTCCACAGGGTGGTTATGGATGGGTATAAATGCTGGCATTGACAGCGATGCCCACACCCCATGCATGAATAAATACTTTATGTTTAAAATTTACATTCACGTTCCAAACCCTATAAAATATGATTACTTACATGGAAAATTCCTGTCTGCTGGAATTTCATTTTAAAACATAGGAATGTGTCAACCATGTAGAAATATAACAAGAACAACAAATGGAGAATTTAACAGGTAATGAGCAGGACCAGAATGCTGAGTCAGCCTGACCCCCATGGCTGAGAGAGTTCTCCCAGATGTTGAAGTTACACCAGTGCCTTTTACTGGTGCAGCTTCCGCAAAAGTTTGTCCCTGATGTAAGATCATTCAATGACTCGAAGTACGAACTGTTTTTATCTCCATAGCTTGTGCCAGACATACTAATTTCAGCCCTTCTGCTCTACCCTTTTATGGGATTTGAGCTTCCCTAAGTCAGTGTAATAAAGAACTGCAGATGCTGGAGATCTGAAACATAAAAATGCATCAAATGCTGGAGAAACTCAATAGGACTGGCAGCACATGTGGAGAGAGAAGCAGAGTTAGCATTTCAAGTGCTGTGACCCTTCTTCACAACTGTTCTGGACTCAGGCCAGGATATTGACTCTGTTTCTTTCTCTCTCCCTCCACCGGTGTTGCCAGACTGGCTGAATTTCTCCAGCAATTTCTGTTATGACACTTTCATAAGGTTGATGTTTGTTATCCATCCCTACGTGAAAGGTGTCTTGCTTGTGCCAATTCAGAGGGCAGTTTAAGAGTCAACCACATTGCTGTGGGTCTGGAGTCACATGTAAGACTGACCATGCAAGGATGGCAGTTTTCCTCCTGAAAGGACATTGGTGAACATGGGATTTATGACAATTGACGTCAGTGCCATCGATACCATACTGAGACTAACTTTGTGTTCCCCATTTATGATTTGAATTATTCACATCTCACCTCTTGCTGTGGTGGGATTTGAACTCATGTTCCCTGGATTACTCATCCTGTGACATTATGACTACACTGTTGTTTCCCATTCTTTTCTATTTTGTGTGTGCTGTTCACGTCTTTGTCCTCTGATGTTTGGGAAATTGAACCTGTTTAAAAGATTGCCCTAAACTTGTCCCTTTGACCAAGTCTTTGGTCACCTGTCCTAATCTGTGCTCCGGTCTTGTGATTTTTAAAGGAATTCTCATTATGTTCATGTGAAGCACTTTGACTTAGTTAACTGTACCACAGGTATTACTTGAATGCAGCTTGTGTCCCTATCTTAATATCTGAAAGTACAGGGTCATATTTTAAATGTAGAAGACAAAAATGAGGATTATTTCTTTCCTTTCTGAGGGTTGTGTGTCTTCTTCAAAAGGCAGTGGATTCAAAATCTTTAAGGCAGAGGTAGATCGGTTCTTGATAACCAAGTGGATGAAAGATTGTCGGGGATGTGTTGGAATGTAGAGTTGAGGTTGAATTCAGATCAGCCATGATCTTATTGAATGTTGCAGCAGGCTCGAAGTGCCGAGTGGCCTACTCCCGCCCATTATATGTTTGTATCAAGCAGTCTGTGTCTCCCCTCTTACAGCTATGAACTGGGTAATTCCTTTCCAATATTGCCCCTTGTAGACAGTTAATTGAACACCAGATGGCCCCCTCTTGGGAGCAGGCACATTGCAGCAATTGCAGTATTTCTTGTGTTAATTTTGTTGCTTCTTACTCAGTGTTGCTGAGAATCTTCGAAATAAAAAACAAAATACTTCTTTTATTATCGCACCAATGGAAGTGTAGGTTTGGATGTAACATTGTTGAATTAGCCATTCCCATGACTTCCAGAATTTTGTGTTTAAAGCCCTCGAGTCTGGTTTCCACCCCTGAAACAGTTCTTATCAAGGTCATATTTAACATCCTTTGTAACGGTGACAGGGCTAAATATTCCCTCGTCGACCTGCGGACAGCCTTGATCAGGGTTAAAACAGTACTGACCCTCTCCAGCGTCACTCTATCCTCTGGGAGGGTCTGCTTTTAGCGTCTTCAGTTCTTAATTGTTTTACCGTAGCTGCTGGTGTTGGCATCTGTACTGATGATATCCAACTGTGCCTGAACACCACTTCTCTCCCGACTCCTCTGTCATTCATAATTTACCAATAATTTCATCTGAATGCCTGATCCATTTCCAGCATTGGATAACCATAAACATTCCCTTAGTTAAATATTGTGAAGTGTGAAGCCGTTGTTTCAGCCCCAAATTTCGACGTGAGCCCCACCCCCCAAGTAACTCTGCTGACAGGCTTCATGTCACATTTAAAACTAGGATCGAGAGATTCATGAAGAGTCGGGGGATGAACAGTTACAGGAAAAGGGCAGGAAAGTGAATGTGGGGAATGCCACATCACCCAGAATCCAACTGAATGGAGAAGCAGGCTCAACGGGCTGAATGGCCTATTCCTGTTCCTATTTCTTATGGTTCCCGATCCCTTACCTCGGATACAGGACACAGACGTCAGTGTGTGCCATTACTGAGAGTGCCGATGTTCCCTTGTGTAATATCAACAACTTAGCAGCTGCTAAAACCTCTTGCTCCTTGATTACCTCCAAACACAATAAGCCAATATGTTCAGGGGAGGCGATGGACGACTTTATTGTCACCAGACTATTCACCCAGGTAATGTTACGGCGACTTGGATTTACAACCTGCCGCGGCAGATGGTGGAATCTGAATTCAATATAAATCTGGAATTAAGAGTCTAATGATGAAATCGTTGTGGTTTGTTGTAAAAACTTATCTGATTTTTTGCTGTCCGAACCTGACCTGATCTACTTGTGATTCAGATCCACTGTCAGCTGGTTGAATCTTCACTGCACTTTCAATCAAAACCTCCACTATAACCTCCCTACTTTTATACTCCATTTAAAGGCCAATCTCGCTTTTGCCTTCCCTATTAGTCACTGTGCTCCCAGAAGCAGGATTGTGGTTCAGTTTAAAGTTAGTCCTATATTTCTGATTACATCGGTACACAAGGCAATGAAGAAAGGTTTAGGCACACTAACCTTCATCACTTCGGGAATTGAGTATAGATGTTGGCAAGTTATGTTGTAGTTATACAGGACGTTGATGAGGCTGCACCTGGAATATTGTGATCAGTTTTGGTCCCCTTGGTGATCTGACTTCTGACTTCTTCAACTCTGGGTTTGTGTTGAACTTGATGCGATACTTTGTCCAACTCAGCATGATGAAACAGGGATTCATTTGAAACTTTTCAGGAGGTGAGCTCAACGAGATTGAACTATTCAAAGTTACTTGGACTCTATTTTAAACTTACATCAGGAGGAGTAGTGAGAGACACATACAGCATGGAAACAGACCCTTTGGTCCAACTTGTCCATGCTGACCTGATATCCTAAATTAATCCACTCCCATTTAACAACACCTGACCCATATACTCTGGCAGCTCATTTCATATAAGTATCACCCTCTGCATGAAGAAGTTATCCATTTAATATATTTCGCCTCTCACCCTAAACATATGCCCTCTAGTTCTGGACTCCCCCATCCCAGGGAAAAGACCTTGTCTATTAACCTGTCCATGCCCCTCATGATTTTGTAACCTCTATTAGGTCACTCCTCTGCCTCTGATGGTCCAGTGAAAACAGTCCCAGCCTATTCAGCCTCTCCCTGTAGCTCAAACCCTCCAACCCCCAGCAACGTTTCAGTCCTGAAGAAGGGTTAATACCCAAAACACTGACTATTCCACATCCTGGTGCTGCTTGGCTTGCTGTATTCTCCCAGCCTCCTGCTTGCGTACTTCGGGTTGCAATATGTAGTGGCTCAGTGTTTACCACTGCAGGCTCACAGTGCCGGGGACCCAGGTTTGATTCCAGCCTTGGGTGGCTGTCTGTGAGAAGTTTGCACATTCTCCCAGTGTCTGCGTGGGTTTTCTCTGGGTGGTCCTGTTTTCTTCCATAGTCCAAAGATGTTCAGGTCATGTCGATTGGTCGTGCTTAATTGCCCATAGAGTTAGGTACATTAGTCAGAGGGAAATGGGTCTGGATGGGTTACTCTTCGAAGGGTCGATGTGGACTTGTTGGGACAAATGGCCTGTTTCCACACTCTAGCTAATCTCATCTGCACTACTTTTGTCACTAACGAATGGCTGAGTAGACTCGATGGGCCGAATGGCCTAACTTCTGCTCCGATGGTCTTGCGGTCTTACGTTTCTCTGGATCATTTCATTTGGCAATGTGCAGTCCCTGGCTCAATGAGCAGCAGTTTCCAATGAAAGCAAAGCTCATATGTTGGTTGAACTCCTACAGCGTGGAAACAGGTCCTTCAGACCAACACATTTGCACAGATTCTCCGAAGAGTAACCCACTCAGATCCATTTTCCTACCCTCCATAAATTGCACACAGACCCCCAAGGGTGGAAGCATTCCTGGGTTCCTGGTGCCATGAGGCAGCAGTGCTAACCCTGAGCCACCATGAGGTTGTGGTTGTGGGGGGTGGGGGAGGCAATTGCAGTCCAGCAGAAAACAGAAACAGCCCACCTACTCTCCCACTGCACCCACTGTCAGAACTGGCAGGAGGTTTAGTCCTTGGGGGTGACTAAAGGCAGCGTCACCGGTGGGATCTGATTGCTGGGAGCGCTGGTGCCCCCGCTGGTGCTTCCGCAAGTTGCAGGAAAACATGAACCTCTTCCCACACTCGGGCCAGCTGAAGGGCCTCTCCCCGGTGTGGACACACTGGTGCTTCAGCAGGGTGGAGGAATTGCTGAAGGACTTCCCGCACTCAGGGCAGCAGAAAGGCCTCCTCCCTCCCCCCCCCCCCCCCCCATTCCCCCGTGTGGACCAGCTGGTGCTTCAGCAGTGTGGAGGAGTGGGTAAAGCCCTTCCCACACTCGGGCAGGAGAATGGCATCTCCCCGGTGTGGACGGACTGGTGCATCAGCAGGGCTGAGGAATTGATGAAGGCCTTCCTGCACTTAGGCAACTGAACCACCTCTCCCCCATGTGGACCCACCAATGGGCCAGCAGGTCGGAGGAAAGAGCAAGGCCCTTCCTGCACTCGGGGCACAAGAACGGCTTCTCCTCAATATGGACCCACTGGTGTCTCAGCAGGTGGGAAGAACTGCTGAAGGCCATCTCGCACTTGGGGCCGGAGAACAGCCTTCCCGGTGTGGACCAACTGGTGCGTCAGCAGGGCAGAGGAATCACTGAAGGTATTACCACACTCAGGGCAGCAGAAGGGCCTCTTCCCCTCTGTGGATCCATTAGTGCTTCAGAACCCTTTCAAATATCACAATATCCGTCTGATAGGAGGGAGACCAGAATTGTACACAATATTCGAAAATTGGTCTAAAAAATGTCCTGTACAACCACAACATAACCTCCCAACTCTAATACTCAGTCAGAGGATGGCGAAAGCTTTCAAAACCCACAAAAAACAAACAGGAAAAAATGGAGGGTCAAACCGAATTTTTGAGAGTCACCTTGAAAACATCAATGAGAAATCGGCGGAGGGGGTTTATTGGGGACCCGTTCTCCTTAAATACACTATATACGTATTTGTCTTGTGCTCTTCGTAGTTTCTCTGAGCTGCAGTGTGTAGTGGCTCGTTGAAATAATGTCCTGATGCAGCTTCGTTTGTGGGTGTTGGGATGATTGCTTCTGCAGTTAAGTACTTGGTTTGGGTCTGTTGTTTTTCCGTACATGCCAGTTTGAAGTTCCCATTGACTGTTCTCTCCACTGTGACATCGAGGAATGGCACTTTGTTGTTGTTCTCCTCCCCTTCAAACCTGGAGCCCCCCTTAGACCATAGTCTCAACACTTGGAACACCAATATACAGACTAGTCAAAGGCCTCCACTGAAGGCTAAAACACCTAGTCGAAGATTCACTTCACTCCATTTACTCCATCCAAGAATTCCTGAACACCAAAGACACTGAGATAGAACAGGATGGAATAATGTTGTCCTTTGACATAACAGCCCTGTTCACATCCGTTAACATCAACGTGGCCAAAGAAAACTGAAGACACTACTCGAAGAACCAAAGACACAAACACAGCATCAACTTCATCAGCAAAGACAGCACTGTCGAGCTCGTGGAACTGTGCCTTAGCATCCACTTCATATTCAATAACAAGCCCAACAAACAAATCAACAAAATACGCATGAAACCACCAGCATCAGGATTCCTATCAAAAGCAATAATGCAGAGACTCGAACAAACAGCCCTTCCAACGATCCAACCCAAACTTAGTGTCCGCGACAGCGATGACACTTTTGCCATCAAAAAATGAAAAAAATTAGAGGAAACCTACAACACCATCAACAATATCCTTCCTGGCATAAAATTCACAAAAGAGGAGAACAACAACAAAGTGCCATTTCTAGATGTCACAGTAGAGCGAACAGTCAATGGTAAATTCAAAACAGCGTCTTCCGGAAAACAGTGCACGCGAACCAAGAACTTAACTACAGAAGCAATCACCACTACACATACAAACAAATCTGAATCAGGACATTATTTCAACGAGCCACGACACACTGCAGCACCCAGGAACGACAAAGATCAATAAATAACTGCGCAGAGCATTTAAGAAGAACGGGTAGCCTCCAAACCCCCGGAAAAGGGCTTCCCTGATCGGGAATCGAACCCGGGCCGCGGCGGTGAGAGCGCCGAATCCTAACCACTAGACCACCAGGGACATGCAGTCACGTTCTGATAGCTCTACTGAAAATTTCTTTCCTTCCCGGAAATCGAATCCGGGCCGTGGTCAGTCGAAGGCTTTCACCTGTGTATCCAACAATGTCATTTCTGATGTCCATTGCTCCCGATGCGGTCTCCTCTACATTGGGGAGACTGGAGACTCCTCGCAGAGTCAAGTCACAGCGCTTGAGGGAACATCTACAGGACACCCACACCAATCAACCCCATCGCCCTTTGGCCCAACATTTCAAACCCCCTCCCACTCTGCCGAGGACATGCAGGTCCTGGGCCTCCTCCATCGCCGCTCCCTCCCCACCCGATGCCTGGAGGATTAACGCCTCATCTTCCGCTTGGGGTAAATTCAACCCCAAGCCATCAATGTGAACTTCATCAGATTCCTCATTTCCCCTCCCCCCACCTTACCTCAGTTACAAACTTCCAGCTCAGCGCTGTCCTCATGACCTCGCCTTCCTGCCAATCTCCCTCCCCACCTATCCGCTCCACCCTCCTCCCTGACCTGTCACCTCCATCCCCACCCCCATTCACATATTGTACTCCTTGCTACCTTCTGCCCAGCACACCCCACCCCCAATTTATCTCTCCACCCTGGAGGGGTCCTGCCTCTATTCCTGATGAAAGCCTTTTGCCCGAAACGTCGATTTTCCTGCTCCTCGGAAGCTGTCTGACATGCTGTGCTTTTCTAGCACCACTCTGATCTAAACTCTTGTTTGCAGCATCTGCAGTCCCCACGTTTGCCTCCCCAATAAACCCAGTGTGCCAATTTCACATCAACAAACTGACACAAGCAGACACAACATCTGCAGAAACCCTAGCCACATTACATTACATTAAAGACATCTGGGAAATGATGTCCAGACAACTCAACCCTCTCAGAATCATGGTAGCCCACAAATTTACCAACACACTCAAACAGCGGCTAATGAACCTGAAATACCCGATACAAACAACCAGAAAACGAATGTTATTTACAAAATACCATACAAGGAAATATATACATGAACTCTGCCACACAGTTCTCTGTGGCAAGAAATGCTGGGATGAGATAACGAAGATTTTTTTTAGCCAAAAAAAATCGGCACTGACTGGACAGCCATTTAAAATCAACGCAGTCTGCCCAGGATGGAAGACCCGAAGGGATGTACAGTTTTCTTAATTCCTGAAGATTTACAAAGCTGAGACTGGGTTTTGATGTTTGTTCCCTTTCCACTCCCAGGAGCCACAGTAGTTGGGGCGGTGAGTTGGCGAAAGTGAAATGTGCCCGTGAGCAGCGTGTGGGGCTATTTCTGCTTCCTCTCCTCTGACAGAGCTGTGACTTGACTCTGATGTTCTCAGGGCCATTTCCTGACGCGAGACAGTGAAAAGATTCTCATTCCCGCAGACTGACCATGCAAGGATGGCAGTTTCCCTCCTGAAAGGACATTGGTGAACATGGGATTTATGACAATTGACGTCAGTGCCATCGATACCATACTGAGACTAACTTTGTGTTCCCCATTTATGATTTGAATTATTCACATCTCACCTCTTGCTGTGGTGGGATTTGAACTCATGTTCCCTGGATTACTCATCCTGTGACGTTATGACTACACTGTTGTTTCCCATTCTTTGCTATTTTGTGTTTGTTGTTCACGTCTTTGTCTTCTGATGTTTGGGAAATTGAACCTGTTTAAAAGATTGCCCTAAACATGTCCCTTTGACCAAGTATTTGGTCACCTGTCTCATCTGTGCTCCGGTCTTGTGATTTTTAAAGGAATTCTCATAATGTTCATGTGAAGCACTTTGAGATAGTTATCTGTACCACGGGTATTATGTGAATGCAGCTTGTGTCCCTATCTTAATATCTGAAAGTACAGGGTCATATTTTAAATGTAGAAGACAAAAATGAGGATTATTTCTTTCCTTTCTGAGGGTTGTGTGTCTTCTTCAAAAGGCAGTGGATTCAAAATCTTTAAGGCAGAGGTCGATCGGTTCTTGATAACCAAGTGGATGAAAGATTGTCGGGGATGTGTTGGAATGTAGAGTTGAGGTTGAATTCAGATCAGCCATGATCTTATTGAATGTTGCAGCAGGCTCGAAGTGCCGAGTGGCCTACTCCCGCCCATTATATGTTTGTATCAAGCAGTCTGTGTCTCCCCTCTTATAGCTATGAACTGGGTCATTCCTTTCCAATATTGCCCCTTGTAGAAAGTTAATTTCACACCGATGGCCCCCTATTGGGAGCAGGCACATTGTCGCAATTGCAGTATTTCTTGTGTTAATTTTGTTGCTTCTTACTCAGTGTTGCTGAGAATCTTCGAAATAAAAACCAAAACACTTCTATTATTTTCGCATCAATGGAAGTGTAGGTCTGTATGTATCATTGTTGAATTAGCCATTCCCATCTTTTCCAGAATTCTGTGTTTAAAGCCCTCGAGTCTGGTTTCTACCCCTCAAACAGTTCTTATCAAGGTCATGTTTGACATCCTTTGTAACGGTGAAAGGGATAAACATTCCCTCAAGGTAAAAACAATGACTGCAGATGCTGAAAACCAAATACTGGATTAGTGGTGCTGGAAGAGCACAGCAGTTCCTGAACTGCCTGAACTGCTGTGCTCTTCCAGCACCACTAATCCAGTATAAACATTCCCTCGTCGACCTGCGGACAGCCTTGATCAGGGTTAATGACCGTACTGACCCTCTCCAGCATCACTCTATCCTCTGGGAAGGTATGATTTTAGCGTCTTCCGTTCTTATTTGTTTTACCGTAGCTGCTGGTGTTGGCATCTATACTGATGATATTCAACTGTGCCTGAACACCACTTCTCTCCCGACTCCTGTGTCATTCATAATTTACCAATTATTTTATCTGAATGCCTGCTCAATTTCAAGCATTGGATAACCATAAACATTCCCTTAGTTAAATATTGTGAAGTGTGAAGCCATTATTTTAGTCCCCAAGTTCGACCTGAGCCCCCGCCCACCCCCCCCCCCCCCCCAACGCCCACCCCAGTCACTCTGTTGACAGCCTTCATGTCACATTAAAACTAGGATCGATGGATTTGTGAAGAGTCGGGGGATGAACAGTTGCAGGAAAAGGGCAGGAAAGTGACTGTGGGGAATGCCAGATCGCCCAGAATCTTACTGAATGGAGAAGCAGGCTCAAGGGGCTGAATGGCATATTCCTGTTCCTATTTCTTATGGTTCCCGAGCCCTTACCTCTGATACAGGACACTGACTTCAGTATGTGCCATTACTGAGAGTGCTGATGTTCCCTTGTGTAATATCAACAACTTAGCAGCTGCTAAAACCTCTTGCTCCTTTGTTACCTCTGAACACAATAAGCCAATGTGTTCAGGGGAGGCGATGGCCGACTTTATTGTCACCCAGGTAATGTTCTAGGGACTTGTGTTCAAAACCTGCCACGGCAGATGGTGGAATCTGAATTCAATATAAATCCGGAATTAAGAGTCTAATGATGACCTCGTTGTGGTTTGTTGTAAAAACGTATCTGGTTTCCTGCTGTCCGAACCTGGTCCGATCTACATGTGATTCAGATCCACTGTCAGCTGGTTGAATCTTCACTGCCCTTTCAATCAAAACCTCCACTATAACCTCCCTACTTTTATACTCCATTTAAAGGTCAATCTCCCTTTTGCCTTCCCTATTAGTCACTGTGCTCCCGGAAGCAGGATTGTGGCTCAGTTTAAAGTAGGTCCTATATCTCTGATTACATCGATCCACAAGGCAGTGAAGAAAGGTTTAGGCACACTAACATTCATCACTTCGGGAATTGAGTATAGATGTTGGCAAGTTATGTTGTAGTTATACAGGACGTTGATGAGACTGCACCTGGAAAATTATGATCAGTTTTGGTCCCCTTGGTGATCTGACTTCTGACTTCTTCAACTCTGGGTTTGTGTTGAACTTGATGGGATACTTTGTCCAACTCAGCATGTTTTAACAGTATCCCTCAGAGGGATTCATGTGAACCTTTTCAGGAGGTGAGCTCAACAAGATTGAAGTATTCAAAGTTACTAGGACTCTATTTTAAACTTAGATAAGGACAAGTAGTCAGAGACACATACAGCATGGAAACAGACCCTTTCGTCCAACTTGTCCATGCTGACCTGATATCCTAAACTAATCTAGTCCCATTTGACAACACCTGACCCATATACTCTGGCAGCTCATTTCATATAAGTACCACCCTCTGCATGAAGAAGTTGTCCCTTTAATATAATTCGCCTCTCACCCTACACCTATGCCCTCTAGTTCTGGACTCCCCCATCCCAGGGAAAATACCTTGTCCTTTAACCTGTCCATGCCCCTCATGATTTTGTAACCTCTATTAGGTCACTCCTCTGCCTCTGATGGTCCAGTAAAAACAGTCCCAGCCTATTCAGCCTCTCCCTGTAGCTCAAATCCTCCAAACCCCAGCAACATTCCTGTAAATCGTTTCTCACAGAGAAGTCAACGTTTCAATCATGAAGAAGGGTTAATTCCCAAACCGCTGACTACTCCACATCCTGGTGCTGCCTGGTTTGCTGCATTCTCCCAGCCTCCTGCTTGCCTACTTCGAGTTGCAATATGTAGTGGCTCAGTGTTTACCACTGCAGGCTAACCGTGCCGGGGACCCAGGTTTGATTCCAGCCTTGGGTGGCTGTCTGTGAGGAGTTTTCATATTCTCCCAGTGTCTGCGTGGGTTTTCTCTGGGTGGTCCTGTTTTCTTCCATAGTCCAAAGATGTTCAGGTCATGTGGAGTGGCCATGCTTAACTGCCCATAGAGTTAGGTACATTAGTCAGAGAGAAATGGGTCTGGATGGGTTACTCTTCGAAGGGTCGATGTGGACTTGTTGGGACAAATGGCCTGTTTGCACACTGTAGCTAATCTCATCTGCACTACTTTTGTCACTAATGAATGGCTGAGTAGACTCGATGGGCCGAATGGCCTAACTTCTGCTCCGATGGTCTTGCGGTCTTACGTTTCTCTGGATCATTTCATTTGGCAATGTGCAGTCCCTGGCTCAATGAGCAGCAGTTTCCAATGAAAGCAAAGCTCACATGTTGGTTGAACTCCTACAGTGTGGAAACAGGTCCTTCAGCCCAACACATCTGCACCGATTCTCCGAAGAGTAACCCACTCAGATCCATTTTCCTACCCTCCATAAATTGTACACAGACCCCCAAGGGTGGAAGTATTCCTGGGCTCCTGGTGCCATGAGGCAGCAGTACTAACCCTGAGCCACCATGGGTTTGTAGTTGTGGGGGTTGGGGGAGGCAATTGCAGTCCAGCAGAAAACAAATACAGCCCACCTACTCTCCCACTGCACCCACTGTCAGAACTGGCAGGAGGTTTAGTCCTTGGGGGTGACTAAAGGCAGCGTCACCGGTGGGATCTGATTGCTGGGAGCGCTGGTGCCCCCGCTGGTGCTTCCACAAGTTGCAGGAAAACATGAACCTCTTCCCACTCTCGGGCCAGCTGAAGGGCTTCTCCCCGTGTGGACACACTGGTGCTTCAGCAGGGAGAAGGAATTGCTGAAGGACTTCCCACATTCAGGGCAGCCGAGAGGCCTCCCCCCCTCCACCCCCCATTCCCCCATGTGGACCAGCTGGTACTTCAGCAGTGTGGAGGAGCGGGTAAAACCCTTCCCACACTCGTGCAGGAGAACGGCTTCTCCCCGGTGTGGACGGACTGATGCATCAGCAGAGCTGAGGAATTGATGAAGGCCTTCCTGCACTTAGGCAACTGAACGATCTCTCCCCCATGTGGACCCACCAATGGGCCAGCAGGTCGGAAGAAAGAGCAAAGCCCTTCCTGCAATCGGGGCAGAAGAACGGCTTCTCCTCAATATGGACCCACTGGTGTCTCAGCAGGTGGGAAGAACTGCTGAAGGCCATCTCGCACTTGGGGCCGGAGAACAGCCTTCCCCGGTGTGGACCAACTGGTGTGTCAGGAGGGCAGAGGAATCACTGAAGGCCTTCCCACACTCAGGGCAGCAGAAGGGACTCTTCATCTCTATGGACCCATTGGTAGTTCAGAAATCTCTCAAATTTCACAATATCCTTCTGCTAGCAGGGAGACCAGAATTGCGCACAATATTCCAAAAGTGGTCTAAAAATTGTCCTGTACAGCCACAACATAACTTCCCAACTCCAATACTCAGTCAGAGGATTGGGAAAGCTTTCAAAACCCAAACAAAACAAACAGGAAAGAATGGAGGTATAAACCGAATTTTTGAGAGTCAGCTTGAAAGCATCAATGAGAAATCGACGGAGGGGGTTTATTGGGGACCCGTTCTCCTTAAATACACTATATCCGTATTTCTCTTGTGCTCCTCGTAGTTTCTCTGTGCTGCAGTGTGTAGTGGCTCGTTGAAATAATGTCCTGATGCAGCTTCGTTTGTGGGTGTTGGGATGATTGCCTCTGTGGTTTAGTATTTGGTTTGTGTGTGTTGTTCTCCTATAGATGCTAGTTTGAAGTTCCCCATTGACTGTTCGCTCTACTGTGACATCAAGGAATGGCACCTTGTTGTTGTTCTCCTCCCCTTCAAACCAGGAGTACCACCACCACCCCCCCCCCCCCCCACCACCCCCTCAGACCATAGTCTCACGACTTGGAACACCAATATACAGACTTGTCAAAGGCCTCCACTGAGGACTAAAACAGCAAGTCGAAGTTTCACTCCACTCCATTTACTCCTACCAAGAATTCCTGAACACCAAAGACACGAAGATAGAAGAGGATGGAATAATGTTGTCCTTTGACAGAACAGCCCTGTTCACATCCATAAACATCAACGTGGCCAAAGAAAACTGAAGACACTACTCGAAGAACCAAAGACACAAACACAGCACCAACTTCATCAGCAAAGATAACACTGTCAACCTCGTGGAACTGTGCCTTACCACCCACTTCATATTCAATAACAAGCCCTACAAACAAATCAACGAAATACCCATGATACCACCAGCAGCATCAGGATTCCGAGCAGAAGCAATAATGCAGAGACTCGAACAAATAGCCCTTCCAACGATCCACCCCAAACTTTGAGTCCGCTACAGCGATGACACATTTGTCATCAAAAAATGAAACGAATTAGAGGAAACCTACAACACCATCAACTATATCCTTACTGGCATAAAATTCACAAAAGAGGAGAACAACAACAAAGTGCCATTTCGAGATGTCACAGGAGAGCGAACAGTCAATTGTAAATTCAAAACAGCGTCCACCGGAAAACAATGCACACGAACCAAGAACTTAACTGCAGAAGCAATCATCCCTACACATACAAACAAATCTGAATCAGGACACTATTTCAACGAGCCACTACACACTGCAGCACCCAAAAACTACGAAGAACAAAAAAAAAACTGTAGTGAGCATTTAAGAAAAACGGGTAGCCTATAGACCCCCTGAAAATAGCTTCCCAGACTGGGAATCAAACCCAGACCGCATCGGTGAGAGCACCGAATCCTAACCACTAGATGCAGCCGTGCCTTGATAGATCTACTGAAAATTTCTTCCCTGCCCGGAAATCGAATCCGGGCCTTGTGAGGTCGAAGGCTTTCACCTGTGTATCCAACAATGTCATTTCTTGTAACCATTGCTCCCGATGCGGTCTCCTCTACATTGGGGAGACTGGAGACTCCTCGCAGAGTCAAGTCATAGCGCTTGAGGGAAAATCTCCAGGACACCCGCACCAATCAACCCCATCGCCCTATGGCCCAACATTTCAACACTCCCTCCCACTCTGCCGAGGACATGCAGGTCCTGGGCCTCCTCCATCGCCGCTCCCTCCCCACCCGATGCCTGGAGGATGAACGTCTCATCTTCCGCTTGGGGTAAATTCAACCCCAGGCCATCAATGTGGACTTCATCAGTTTCCTCATTTCCCCTCCCTCCGCCTTGCCTCAGTTCCAACCTTCCAGCTCAGCGCTGTCCTCATGACCTCGCCTACCTGCCAATCTCCCTCCCCACCTATCCGCTCCACCCTCCTCTCTGATCTGTCACCTCCATCCCCACCCTCATTCACCTATTGTACGTTTTGCTACCTTCGGCCCAGCACACCCCACCCCCAATTTATCGCTCCACCCTGGGGGAGGAGGAGGGGGTCCTGCCTCTATTCCTGATGAAGGGCTTTTGCCCGAAACGTCGATTTTCCTGCTCCTCGGAATCTGTCTGACCTGTTGTGCTTTTCTAGCACCACTCTGATCTAAACTCTGGTTTCCAGCATCTGCAGTCCTCACTTTTGCCTACCCAATAAACCCAGTGTGCCAATTTCACATCAACAAACTGACACAAGTAGACACAACGTCTGCAGAAACCCTAGCCGCATTTCTTTACATTGAAGACATCTGGGAAATGATGTCCAGACAACTCAAACCTCTCAGCATCATGGTCGCCCACAAATTTACCAACACATTTAAACAGCGGTTAATGAACCTGAAATACCCGATACAAGCAACCAGAAAAGTTTGTTATTTACAAAATACCAGACAAGGAAATATATACATGAACTCTGCCGCACAGGTCTCTGTAGAAAGAAATGCTGGGATGAGATAAGGAAGATTTTTTTCAGCCAAAACGAATCGGTACTGACTGCACAGCCATTTAAAACCAACGCTCTGTGTTGGGAAAGTGAAATGTGCCCGTGAGCAGTGTGTAGGGTCTTTCAGCTTCCCCTCCTCTGACAGCGCTGTGACTTGACTCTGATGTTCTCAGGGACATTTACTGACACGAGACAGTGAAAATATTCTCATTCCTGCAGATTAGGAACTGTACCAATACGCCGGTTTCAGGACAATGAGAAAGATTAATTGGGATGTGTGAAGAAGCTGTGAGCTGCAATTGAAACAAGTAGGTGGAGTCAGATGCGTCATCCATTGCCCCATGGTCCTGAGAGTACCGAACGCCACCATGCCCTGACGTTAACACGGACATGCGCAGCAATGGGTTCATTCACAAGGTAAACAACCAAAGATAATCACCGTCACTGATTCCCTTCCACAGGCCCAACTTTGTGAAGCAGTATCTTTCACTGGCAAAGGAAACACCCTTGTCTTCAGGTGCCTGCTTCATTTCGATCTCTATTTCAAGCCCCTCACTGTTCTAGTCTCTTTTCCAAACACATGGCTCATAGCCTCAAAAGAAGCTCTGCGGGTGTCTGCTTGTTCCATCCTGACAGACAGTGGCTTGCAGATTCTCACCGTTACCAATGTGAGTGAAATATTTCCCAACTCCACTGATTTGAATCATAAAGAAGAATCCGGGGAGCAATCTCCCTTTCTTATTGACGACATTTCTGAACTGTAGTCGGCAGGGTTCACACCTGCATGGGGAAACCGCAATGGAGTTCAAGTCCATCGCAATAACCACTCGGTCCACCAGTACAGAGCCATACTGACAGCTTGACTTCCCAGGTCTGTCTGCCTGTGGAGCTTAGAAAGAGTAAATCACTGCTGAGTTTGTTTGAATCCAAACACTTCACATAGGGTTTCGATAGGGTTAAATATTTGCACATGGCGAGTCTCGGTGTTTCATCCCAAATGATGATATGGACTTTCAGTTCAAACAAAAACTGGAATTGCAGGAGCAACTCAGCAGGTCAGGCAGCATCTGTGGAAAGAGAAGAAGAGACAAGATTTCACAACTTCTTCTGAACTTTGCCTTCTCCCACAGGTACTACCAAACATGCTGAGTGTTTCCAGCAGGTTGTCTTTGTGCCTCGGATACTCAGTATCCGCAGTCCTTGACATTGGACATTGAATCAGTTCAGAAACCCCTTTGAGTTTCCTCAGTGGAGACGATTTCCGTTTGGGAAACATTTTCCTGACCCAATTAAATACACGCTACTTTGCAGCTAAGAAAGCGGTAGGAGTGAAATCACCTTGGGTGGTTTCAAAACACCAACATTGCAGTTAATAGCCAAGCGCACTGACAAAATGCGCCACAACGACAGGCATTTGGGTGGCCTCCACAATCTCTTCGAGGAAGCTCGTACTGAATTAATGCATAATTCAGTTTGCCCCGCCATCAGTTTTATTTTTCCATAATAAAGCCTGGGACATACATTGTGGAGACATAGGGACAGTCTGATCCCACCCTCTGCAGGCACATCCATGTCACTAGGAACTAGCTTTCTTACTTCGGGGCCATCGCCCTTCCAGCCTTTCAGTGTTTTGCCTGTTCCCGAGTTCTCTCATTGGCTCGCAGGGGAGAAGGGGTTTGAATTCATGATGTGCAGTAACGACGATTCTTTCAATGTCTCAGATCAGTTCATGTGCCGAGAACATCAGAGTCAACCTCCCGGCCTCTTCAACAAGGGGACGGTGTCTGGACTGTCTCTGCTCAGTCGGACAGGTCATCTTTCATTCTCCTCTAAATCCGCTTCCCAAAGTGTTTCTAAAGGTTCACAAAGCTGGAGACTGGGATTTCTGTTTTGCTTCATGAACATTTGAACATTTTTCAATTTCCTAACTGACAATATTTTGCCAAAATCTCTTCCAATTGTACGCCTTGCCTCATGTCCAGGGATGAGGAATTTCCATTTTGGGGAGACATTCCCAAGGATGGGATTGTTCGCTTTGGAGATAAGAATGTTAACTGGAGATTTCCTGGGGCTGTTGGTAATGATGGGAGAAGAAGCGGTGGGAATGGGCAGATTAATGATCAGATGAACCAATTGCCACTGATCAGAGTCAGTTGCTGGAGGACAGGGATTGAAGTTCTTGAATGAAAAGCAGCACTTGTGCCTAATAAACACAGAGAATACTGCAGAAAGTCAACAGGTCGAGCAGCATCTGTGGAAAGGGAAACAGAGCTGACGTTGTGAGTCTGGTACGTTGTTTGTTCAGAACCCGAGTTTCCTGCATGGCAATCAATTCCCAGACATGAGAAAACGGGACTTTATTGAGACGGGTTTTGTGAAGTTTGAGCGATAATGCAACCAACAGGAAGTCATTTAAAATCGCCAGCGAAGAAAGCATAGCCAGCAGGTTACCACCCTGGGCGGGGAGCCCCAAAGGATCTCTACGCCAACACCTTAAGTGTTCGGCCACAACTACACGCCCAAAGTTGTGCTCTAAACTCTCTCATGGAATAGTTCTAACAGGAAAGGTGAGTATTGGGCTTGTCCTGTCCGCGCCATAGCCCCAACGTTTCCTGTTCCCCTGCATTTGATCAGGACAGAGGAGGCTGATGGGAGATCGAATTGAACTAAACACATTGATGAGAGATAGAGCGGCTGGGAAGGATCCATTCCCATGCGTAGAGAGATTAATAATCAGGGCCGAAAATAAGGAGCCACTTCAAGAAATTTGGGGTTCATTCAGCAAAGCTAATGTAGAAGTGTTCACAGAAAATTGTGATGAAAGTCTCTCGAGTTATTTTGATGAGAAGTGTTGATGATGCTAATACAATCGATAGGATGAACGTAGATTGGTCAATGTATTTGGTGACAGTTCTGTTCTAGCCCTGTGAGCGAAACCTGGATCTGAAGGAGTAGAAGGGACATGAACAACATCGATCTGAAATTGGACACGTGACAAGGAACAGAGCCATCATTCGCAGTTGGCTTTTGAACTGGAGAAGGTTTCTCGTGAAATTAGCTTGAGGCTTGAGGTATGCAAGGTCAAGATAATTTAGGCAAAACATGGAAACACTATCCTCATTAGCAGACAGTGAAAGGATTACAAGACACAAATTAAACATTTTCGACAAGTGATACAGGGGACGGGGAAGATAAGTATTGTAAACTGTGAACAGCAAAGTTCTGGAGCACAACACTTACGTTCAAAGACCGAAAACATCCAGGTCCTGATTAATCTGAAGGCATTGTGGTGCTTTTCTGCAAAACATCCACTTGCAATGTCCTACAAAAGAGTGACAAAACCCATCCCTGTCAGCCCAGGATAGAAAATCCGAAGGAATGAACGTTTGCTGATTTTCTGAAGATTCACAGAGCTTAGACTGGGTTTTGGTGATTGTTTCTTTTCTACTCCCAGGAGCCGCAGTGGTTGAGGCGTTGAGTTGGGGAGAATAAAATGTGCCCGTGAGCAGCATGTGGGGCTATTTCAGCTTCCCCTCATCTGACTGCGCTGTGAGTTGACTCAGATGTTCTCAGGGACATTTACTGACGCGAGACAGTGAAAGGATTCTCATTCCCGCAGATCGGGAATTCAAAACGTGTGCCGGCTTCAGGACAATGAGAAAGATTAATTGGGGTGTGTGAAGAAGCTGTGAGCTGCATTTCAAACAGGTAGGTGGAGTTTGGTGCTTCTTCCATTGCGCCAGGTCCTGTGCGCATCTAACGCCACCATGCTGCAGAGTTCTGACGCCAACACGGACATGCGCAGCAATGGGAACATTCACAAGGTGAACAACCAAAGATAATCACCGTCACTGATTCCCTTCCACAGGCCCAACTTTGTGAAGCGGTATCTTTCACTGGCAAAGGAAACGCCTTTGTCCTCAGGTGCCTGCTTCATTTCGATCACGATTTCAAGCCCCTCACTCTTCTGGTCTCATTTCCAAACACTTTGCTCATAGCCTCAAAAGAAGCTCTGCGGGTATCTGCTTGTTCCACCCGAACAGGCAGAGGGTTGCAGATTCCCACCAGTCCCAATTTGAGGGCAATATTTTTCCCCCTTCACTGATTTGAATCTTAAAGAAGAAGCGGGGGAGAAAACTCCCTTTCTTTTCGACGACATTTCTCATTTTGTACTCGGCAGGGTTCACACCTGCGTGGGGAAACCGCAATGGATTTCAAGTCCATCGCATTAAGCACTCGGCCCACGATTCAGAACCACACTGACAGCTTGACTTCCCAGGTCTGTCTGCCTGTGGAGCTGAGAAAGAGTGAATCATCGCAGAGTTTGTTTGAATCCAATCACTTCACAGTGATTCGAAAGGGTTAAATATCTGCACATGGTGTTTGCAGATATTTAGGTGTTTCACCCCAAAAGATGAAATGAACTTTCAGTTCGAAATTGCAGGAGGAACTCTGCAGGGCAGGCAACATCTGTAGAAAGAGAATCAGAGGCAACATTTCAGAATTTTGTTTTCTCTGACAGGTACTGTCAAACCTGCCGAGTTTCTCTTTTGGTCTCGTCTTCTCAGCATACGCAGTCCCTTACGTTAGACATTAATTCAATTCAGAAGCCCCTTTGTGGAGAAGATTTCCGTTTGGGGAACATTTTCCTGACCCCATTAAAAGCGCACAGCTTCGAAACCAAAGAAGAGCAGTGAGCACTCCGCCCCAGGGTGGGCTCGAACCAGCAACCTTATGGTTAACAGCCGAACGCGCTGACCAATTGCGGCACAGAGGCAGGCGCAGACGTAGGCAGCACTATGGCATAGTGATTTTATAATTCAGCCTCTCCGCCTAGAATTACAATTGTTGTCTATCAGTTTAACTTTTCCACAATCAAGCCTGGGAGATCTTTTGTTGAGATACCGGGGCTGTCTGCAGACACATCCATATCACGAGGAACTAGCTTTCTTACTCCGGTGCCATCGCCCTTCCAGCCTTTCAGTGTTTTGCCTGTTCCCGAGTTCTCTCATTGGCTCGGAGGCGAGAAGGGGTTTGAATTCCTGATGTGCAGGAACGACAATTCTTTCAATGTCTCAGATCAGTTCATGTGCCGAGAACATCAGAGTCAACCTCCCGGCCTCTTCAACAAGGGGACGGTGTCTGGACTGTCTCTGCTCAATCGGACAGGTCATCTTTCATTCTCCTCTAAATCCGCTTCCCAAAGTGTTTCTAAAGGTTCACAAAGCTGGAGACCGGGATTTCTGTTTTGCTTCATGAACATTTGATCATTTTTCCATTTCCTAACTGACAATATTTTGCCAAAATCTCTTCCCAATTGTACGCCTTGCCTCATGTCCATGGATGAGGAACTTCCATTTTGGGGAGACATTCCCAAGGTTGAGAATGTTCGCTTTGGAGCCAAGAAGGTTAACTGGAGATTTCCTGGGGCTGTTGGTCATGATGGGAGAAGAAGCGGTGGGAATGGGCAGATTAATGATCTGAAGAACCAATTGCCACTGACCAGAGTCAGTTACCTGAGGACAGGGATTGAAGTTCTTGAATGAAAAGCAGCACTTGTGCCTAATAAACACAGAGAATACTGCAGAAAGCCAACAGGTCGAGCAGCATCTGTGGAAAGGGAAACAGAGCTGACGTTGTGAGTCTGGGACGTTGTTTGTTCAGAACCCGAGTTTCCTGCATGGCAATCAATTCCCAGACATGAGAAAACGTGTCTTTATTGAGACGGGTTTTGTGAAGTTTGAGCGATAATGCAACCAACAGGAAGTCATTTAAAATCGCCAGCGAAGAAAGTATAACCAGCAGGTTACCACCCTGGGCGGGGAGCCCCAAAGGATCTCTACGCCAACACCTTAAGTGTTCGGCCACAACTACACGCCCAAGGTTGTGCTCTAAACCTTCTCATGGAATAGTTCTAACAGGAAAGGTGAGTATTGGGATTGTCCTGTCCGCGCCATAGCCCCAACATTTCCTGTTCCCTTGGATTTGATCAGGACAGAGGAGGCTGATGGGAGATCGAATTGAACTACACACATTGATGAGAGATAGAGCGGGTGGGAAGGATCCATTCCCATGCGGAGAGAGATTAATAATCAGGGCCGAAAATAAGGAGCCACTTCAAGAAATTTGGGGTTCATTCAGCAAAGCTAATGTGAAAGTGTTCACAGAAAATTTTGATGAAAGTCTCTGGAGTTATTCGATGAGAAGTGTTGATGATGTTAATACAATCGATAGAATGAACGTAGATTGGTAAATGTATTTGGTAACAGTCCTCGTTATAGCATCGCCCTCTTGTTTAATTGATTCGACCCTCCTCATCTCTATGTACAGGAATTGCTCCCCAGCCTATGTCGCAACTCTGTAACAAAATGCGTCAAAATCACTTAGTAAATCCTGAGTACCAGATCAAGTGACAATGCAGTGGTTCCATTAGCATTGAAAGTAACATAAAACGTACCATTGGCAACGATCGCTCTGAGATAATCTGGGTGACGAAGTTTCCTAATTTCTTTCCTCGAAATGAATCCCATCTTACTCATGTCAGTGTACGTTAATATGGACAGGTATTAATTCCCATAGCACTGGACCGTTCTAATTCTGTGAATGAGCCATTTATTGGCCTCGATGCATGAGTAGAATCTCTCAATTTTCAAGTGCCACCGTTAAGCCACAACTACAAACTTGTCTCCCGTTCACTCTCAGCTTTCCCTCATAACCGAGCAACGGGGACAGGGAGAAAACGAACGGGAGTAAAACTCAGTTTGAATATGAGTCGATTGCCAGTTGAAGAAAGAACGAATGTTCCGCACAAAAAGCAAAGTTTCACGGGAACATTGTACAATATGGATGTCAAACTCACGACCTCAGATTAAAAATCTTCTGTTCTACTCCTGAGGTATTCCAACATATAGTCAGGGTGTGACCAGTTCTTTTATCAGGGCAAAATAACTTTTTAAAATTTACGAAAATACATACATTTATCAGCAGAAGTCCATAGCTCCAATGCTTTCTGCTCAAAACTCAGGAAAATCATTAAGATTCCACTTCCTTTTTGCTTCTTTCTCAACGCTAACATCCAGTTTCTTCAGTTTCTCTTCTTGAATGTAAAGTTGTTTGTCTTTTCTTTGCCTTTTTTTGAAAGGAAATTCGCTTCAATATCAACAAAACTGACAGGCAAACCTGACACACAAACAGCCACTCGCTGCCACATATCCCCAATTCTCACTTTCAGATTTGCAAAGGTCAATAAAATTAAGGAAGTAAGCAGTTGAGCACGTTTAGAAAGTAGATGACTGACTTTTATGGGTGACTCGCTTGGGCCTTTGCCAACGCTGCTCGCAGGTTTCGTGATCAGGACATAATCTCCCTCAGTTTTGCTGAGCCTGTGCTCGGTTCATTGGGAGATTAGGCCCGGGTTGCACTTAAGTTGCGTTGATGCTTTTCACTGGCAGCAGAAGATTGGAGATTATAGGACCAGAACATTGCTGCTTTTCTATTTTTTCTTGTGTCGTTCCATCTGGGACTGAGGAAAGCGAATCATTATCGGGAAACCAAGAACAATACGTTTCTAAAGATTCAAGTGCAGGAATTCAATCAGTTAAATGTTCTGTGACAGTGTTTGTCCGAATATTGGTGTAAGACGCCTGGGAGTGTCTGTATTCGATATTTCAAGAACAAATAACTGGACAATATTTTCTTGCAGATTGTGTCCCAATAACAGGCCGGAAATGTGCAACAAGGAAACAGTTAAGATTATAGGAACATAGGAATATGAGTAGGCCATTTAGCCCCTCAAGTGTGTTCCAACGTTCAAAGAAATCATGGCTGATCAGAGGCCTAACTCCATTTATCTGTCTTTGGCCCATGTCCCTTAATACCTTTCCTGAACAAAAAAAATCTGTTTCGGATTTAAAGCTGACAAATGATCCTGTACCCACTGACGTTTATGTAGGATATTTCCAAACATCTGGCAAACTCAATGTGTACAAGTGTTTCTGAACATGTACCCTGAAAAGTCTGGCCCTAATTCTATAATTTTGCTCCATTTCGACTTACAACGATTTTGGAGAACAGCCGGACTTGCTGACTAAATGCACCAAAGAGTCTGAGATGTAAAAAAAAGTAAGATTACGAAACCCGAGTGTAAGCGAATTCCAGCTTCAGACTACAATTACTGAAATAGCAATTGTCCTTTATCAGTGTGACTTTACCAAAATAAAGGCTGGGACATTCATTGTAAACGGTCTGACCACAGACACTGCAGACACACCCATGTCACAGAAACCACCCCTGTGTGGGGATACAAACAGAGTGGTATGGCAGCCTGTCTGCAATTTCGTTCGTTTCACTTGCATTGTCACTTTTGTCTCGCTTTAGAAACACGAACTGACTGAGCGAAATACAGTCTTTCTCAGCCGTAATCATACGGTGCTTTTATAGCACTATCACTGCTTTAAGTATTGGTCGAGTAATTCGGGAACGTGGTTTAGAAGCCGATGGCTCTCACCGTGTTCAAACTTTACCAAATGCCTGCAGAAATCATTAGCCAACATCGGGAATAAGTGCTTCCAGACATACCTGTGGAATTTCGGGGTTTGATAGGTCTTGAACTTAAGTGGAAGGAAGGGAGGCCCCGATGCAGGGGCTGCCTGACCCTCTTTAAAAAACTGTCACCAGAAATTCCAGCCGCAACACGACGTCATAGGACATGCCCAGTGATGGCCTGCAGCTATTGTGACGCAATAATGATACTGGCCCCAGGAACATGAATATGAATTTGGAATGGGTCACGTGGTACTGAATCCAAAAAAATAGAAGGTCAGCCACCCAAACATGAGCAAAACCAACGTAGTGTACAAATTCTCATTGAAGGACTGCAGAAAACACCACATAGGACAAACAGGAAGACAGCTAACGATCTGTATCCATGACCAACAACTAGTCACGAAACGACACGACCAGCTATCCTTAGTAGCCACACACACAGATGACAAGCAACATTGTTCGACTGGGACAACACTACTATTGTAGGACAAGCCAAACAGAGAACAGCCAGGGAATGCCGAGAGGCATGGCATTCATCCACAGATTAAATCAACAAACACATCGACCTGGACCCAATATACCGGCCACTGCAGCGGACACCTGGAACTGACAACTGGAAGCGGCAGATACAAATCACAATAAATGCCGGAGGAAACATGACAGAAGCGCTTCACAGGAGGCTCCCAAGCACTGAGGATGTCACCTAGACAGGGGACGAAACGTCTGCAACACAAGTTCCCAGTTCGGCGAACAGAACCACAACAAAGTTTTAGTTTGCAGGAACTGAGTGACATAAACAGGATGCTCTCAAATTTCGACAGGAATTACACTTCCGTTCAAGATTTGTGGAAAGCTTTTTAGCTCGGCTGCCGATTGTCGTAGCTCGCCGAGCTGGGAAGTTGATTTGCAGGCGTTACATCCTCTGTCTATGTGACATCTTCAGTGCGTTGGAGCCACCTGTGAAGCGCTGCTGTACTGTGTCTTCTGGAATTTATTTGGTTCTGTTTCTGCTGCTTTTGTTTGACGGTTCTGGTTGTTCTTTGCAGTGATTGGCATATGTCAATGTGTTTATTGGTGGAGTCCGTGGGTGAGTGCCGTGTTTGTTGATTTCTCTGGCTGTCCTCTGTTCAGTTGTGCTATGACCATTGTGCTGTCCTCGTCGATTTTATCGTCCTTGTCATCTGTGTTTGTGTGGGTACCAGAGACAGTGTTTAATGGGTAGATGGTGTTCATGGTTACCGATTGCTAGTTGTCTGCCTGTTTGTCCTGTACTGTATAGTTTTCGTGCAGCCTTTCCATGGAATCTTGTAAACTATATATTTTTCCACATGATGTGGTTGGGTCTTTTGTTCTGGTGAGTTGTTGTCTGAGCGTGGCTGTCAGTATGTGGGCTGTCATGAATCCGAGTGGTCGGAGATGTCTGGCTATTAGTTCTGTGAGGTTTATTATATAAGGTAAAGTGGTGAGTGTGTTGGGTCGTGGCAGATCCTCGTCCCGTTGTTTGTCTGCTCGGGAATTGTGGATGAACTTGCGGTGATATCCGTTCTTGGTGAAGCCCCTGTAAACGTGTTCTTCTTCCCTTCACAGGTCGGCAGTGCTGCAGTGTGTTGTCGCCCTTTTGAACAGCGTCCTAATGCAGCTTCTCTTGTCTGTGTTTTGGTGTTGTAGTTCAGGGTCTGGTCTTGGCTTTTCTATACACTTTTGTAGCATATCCCCCGTTCTGTGTCCTTTCTCCCATAAACCATCAGCTTCCAGTTTCCTGTCACTTCAACCTCCCACTGTGTGCCCATGACACCATTTCAGTCTCTGATCTGCTGCAGTGCTCCCACAAGGCACAGCGCAACCTGGAAGAGCGAAACCTCATTTTCTACGGAGAGACCGTGCTGCCTTCAGGACCCAACACGGAGTTCAATCATTTTAGAACCTGTCCACCTTCTTTCACGGTCTTTACCCGCCCACACATCCCATCAGTTCCGAAGACGGATCGTTGGGCTCAAAACATTATCTCTTCCTTTCTCTCCACAGATGGACTAGACCTGCTGGATTTGTTCATTTGAAAATGAACAAAATGAGCAGGGAGACAGAATGAGAAGCACTGTTCTGGAAACTCTTTTGCTGCTTGCAATTCTGAGAACAATGGCGAATGTATTTCACACTGAGCAAGTCTCAGCTGGTTCAGGAGGTGCTGGAGCCAGCGGCCTGTGGCTCGTTGGTCTAGGGGTATGATTCTTGCATTGGGTGTTCTACCGCGCAGTCTTGCGAGAGATCCCGGCTTTCTTAACTTGACTTGTGCAAAAATGCCCGATTAAACTTCTCAAAAAGCACCTTCGTTAAACGAGGCTGGGCTCCCTGGAGTACGAATGGGACAGGAAGCGGGGAAGTGAAATGATCGGAGATAACGTTGAAAAGGTTGACGTGAGTGCTCCCGTGTCTGAGGACGGTCAGCAATGAAGGTAGTTTGGAAAATTGGGACAGCTCTCCTCGGAGAACAGAAGTTTGAAATCCGGCGTGGCAAGTTTTCCAAGTCATGAGGGGTCTAGAGATTGGAAATAATGTCGTGAAATTGTTCCCACGTCTGAAAGGATCAGGAACGATTCGGCAGCGTTTTAAAGTCACGAGGAAAAGAAGTAAAAGTGACATTCGGAAGAACGTTTTTGTACAGGGAATGGTTAGGGTCAGTAAATCCCTGTCTGACTGTGACAAAGGGGCAGATTCAATGGACACACAGTTGAATTCGGTGGTCTTGTTCGACCAACAGAATGTTCATATCAACACAGCCTCCACACCTCTGCACAGCAGTATATTATATAACAGCCGTGGAGATCTTTGATATGAGTCTGGAACGTGCATGCCAGACGCCTGTCGAAAAGCTGAAGGGTTCTGAAGAAAACACGGGGTACACCAAACGCAGAGTGGCGCAGCGAAAGTGTGTGGGCCCCACAACCCAGAGACCATTAGATCGAGGCCATCCTCTGTTGCTATTGCTCAAACTCTCCTTGAGTAGCTTTCCTTCGAAGTCCAGCATCTTGCCTTTGCATCTGCTCCCCAAAACTACGCGTGTCTGAGTAACATGTATCAAACTGATACACTCGCCAAATTCACGCAAGCGAAGTGACTCGCTTCTGGACGTCTGAGTGGTCTTCTCCTGTTCTCCATCGAGTTCCTCTGAATTGAATCGTAAAACCACTTTTCTGAGATGTCAATCAGCTGAAAAAGTTGAAACACATGCCTTACGTTTTTGTCCATTCCCTGCAGTAATTCACCACGCCGGTTCGGACGTGAATGATAAGGCGGTCGGCATGTCAGAAACCGCATTACGACTCAGACACATTCCCCCACGATTAGGACAAATCACCGATTGTGAATAACTTCAGAGAGAGGGAAGTGACAGAGAATCGCCGTGGACTCGATGGGCTGAACGGCTTCTGTCTGCGTGAGAATGATGCTACGTGTTTATGCCGTCCCACTGCCTGTCTCTGGGACAGACAGGTAGAGGGAGCAAAATTGGTTCATTTTTAACCGTCCCTTCCGTGTTGGACTGCCTGCAGTCCCTCAGCTCAGGGCCGTGGGGATGACTCTCAGTGACTGAAGGTTTCACGCGGATTCTCTTCATCTGGGACACTTGGGGCTCAGATGTTAACTGCTGCGCGGTCGCAGCAAAGAAAGCGATGCCCACTTTGCAATAGACTTTCCGTAAGATTGCTGCGTGAAGACGATTTCTGAACACCATGCAGGCTGCACAACAATGTGAATTTACCTGGGCGAAGAGTCCTCGGTGGTCATTTCTCTCTGTCCTGCCAGCACAGCATCTTTCTGTCTCTCCGATAACAGACCTTTGGAGAAAGTTCACAATCAAAGTTGTTCATGTTCCCCGCATGAATGTAACTGACACCTCTCACCCCAAGAGTTTCAGAGAGAGAGAGAGAGAGAAAGAGGGAGAGAGTGCAGAAAAGCGAATGGACTCTTACCCTCCCCCAACCCTACATTCCCCCACACCCCTCCCCCCAGAACAACGTGCAAGTAGAAATAAAATGGTTTAATTATCCGCCAGTGGAGATAGTCCAGTTCCTGGGGATGAGACAAACATCAGCCACCCCCCCCCCCGGGGACAGAATGACAAGCAGATGTTCTGGAAAGGCTTTGCTGCTTGCAATTCTTGCAGCAATGTGGAATGTACTTCACACTGAGCAAGTTTCAGCTGGCTCAGAGTCTCCAATGTTCATTGCTGTGTTTGCCGCCAGCTCAGAGAGAGAACAATATGAAGGACGTAGGAGTGAATAACGATCCTCGTGAGAGGGCGAATAACTGTTAATGGAGACTGTTAGTGGCTAACAATACGTCGTGTGTCATAGCAGACGAGGTGATAAACAGGAGTCTTTCGTGTGGTAGGGGTCAAGGACATGGGGGAGTTCAGGCCCTATAGTTATAGAACTCGATATTGAAGACCGGAGGGCTGGAAGGGCTCCAAGTGGAAAATGAGATGTTGTTCTTTCATCTGGAGCTAGAACACTGCTGCAAGCCTGAGACAGGGATGTTGGCCAGGCAACAAGGTGATGTGTTAAAGTGGCAGGCAACCGCAAGGTCAGGGCCTTCAGTTTCTGTGGGCAGAAGCGGGATGTTCTGCGAAGCAGTCACCCAGTTGATGCTTCATGCTACGTTGGGGAAACGACATTGTGAGCAGCGAATGCGGTGGAATGAAATAGCAGCAGGGAGACTGGAAGAGAAGCAGCTGTTCGGGAAAGTCTTTGCCGCTTGCAATTCTGAGAGCAATCTCAAATGTATTTCATACTGAGCATGTCTCAGGTCGCTCAAGAGGTCTGGGGCATTACCGGCATGCGTGCTTTCTGGCTCGTTGGTCTAGGCGTATGATTCTCACTTAGGGTCTGTTACTGCGCTGATTTGCGAGAGGTCCCGGGTTCAAATCCCGGACGAGCCCGTGTTTTTTTTTAACTTGACTTGTGCAAAACTGCCTGATTAACTTTCTCAAAAAGCACCTTCGTGAAACCAGCGTGGGCTGCCTGGAGTACGAATGAGGCAGAAAACAGAGAAATGAAATGGTTGGAGATCGTGTTCAACAAGCTACTTGGATGCTGCCTGAACTGCTGTGCTCTTCCAGCACCACTAATCCACAATCTGGTTTCCAGCATCTGCAGTCATTGTTTTTACCATAGTGCTCAACAGGTTGACGTGAGTGGTGCGGTGTTTGAGGAATGTCAGCAATCAAGGTAGATTGGAAAATTGGGACAGCTCTCCTCGGAGAACCGAACTTTTCCAAGTCATGAGGGACCGAGAAACAGGAAATAATGTTGTGAAAATGCTCCCACGCCTGAAAGGATCCATAACGATTCGGCAGAATTTTAAGTCACGAGGAAAAGAAGTAAAAGTGACATTAGGAAGAACGTTTTCGTACAGGGAGTGGTGAGGGTCAGTAAGTCCCTGTCTGACATTGACAAAGAGGAAGATTCAATGGACCCAAAAGGGAATTCGGTGGTCACGTTCAGATGTACAGATTTACGCTGAGAAGGCGAGAGAATGAAACGAATAGAAACACACGTTTACTTAAGTGCAGAACCAGCAGAGGGAAGGTGGGCCGCATGGCCGCCGTCTGCGCTGTGACACATGTTGTGAAATCACAGTTCGACCGACAGAATGTGGGAATTTAGAAAAAAGTTTATATTGACACAGCCTCCATACGTCTGCGAAACAGCATATCACACGACACCAGTGGAGGTCTTTGACATCAGGCTCGAAGGTGCCTGCCGCGTGCCAGACAAAAACCTGAAGTGTTCTGTGCAAACTGGTCCCCAAGCGGCAGCAGAGTGGCGCAGCGGGAGCGTGCTGGGCCCATAACCCAGAGGTCGATGGATCGAAACCATCCTCTGCTATCGTTCACTGTCACCTTGATCTGCTTTTCTTCAGCAAGCTGCCTTTGCATCTACTTGCCGATGTTCATATCGATCCACTCCATTCAAACGGCATGGGATTTTAGAGGTCTCAGTGGTATTCTGTTCTTGGTCGGTTTCCTCTGAACTGAATCGCAAAACCGGTTCTCTACGATGCTAATGAGCTGGTAAAGTTGAAACTCAGACATCGTCCCCCACCATTAGGACGGATACCACCGATTGTGAATAACCTCAGAGAGAGAGAGAGAGAGAGAGAGACAAGTGACAGACAGTCGCCGTGGAATCCATGGGCTGAATGGCTTCTGTCTGCGCGAGAATGATGCTACGTGTTGCTGAGGGAGCAAAAATGGTTCATTTTTAACCGTCCCTTCCGTGTTGGACTGCCTGCAGTCCCTCAGCTCAGGGCCGTGGGGATGACTCTCAGTGAGTGAAGGTTTCACGCGGATTCTCTTCATCTGGGACACTTGGGGCTCAGATGTTAACTGCTGCGCGGTCGCAGCAAAGAAAGCGATGCCCACTTTGCAATAGACTTTCCGTAAGATTGCTGCGTGAAGACGATTTCTGAACACCATGCAGGCTGCAAAACAATGTGAATTTACCTGGGCGAAGAGTCCTCGGTGTTCATTTCTCTCTGTCCTGCCAGCACAGCATCTTTCTGTCTCTCCGATAACAGACCTTTGGAGAAAGTTCACAATCAAAGTTGTTCATGTTCCCCGCATTAATGTAACTGACACCTCTCACCCCAAGAGTTTCAGAGAGAGAGAGAGAGAGAAAGAGGGAGAGAGAGCAGAAGAGCGAATGGACTCTTACCCTCCCCCAACCCTACATTCCCCCACCCCCCTCCCCCCAGAACAACGTGCAAGTAGAAATAAAATGGTTTAATTATCCGCCAGTGGAGATAGTCCAGTTCCTGGGGATGAGACAAACATCAGCCCCCCCGGGGACAGAATGACCAGCAGATGTTCTGGAAAGGCTTTGCTGCTTGCAATTCTTGCAGCAATGTGGAATGTACTTCACACTGAGCAAGTTTCAGCTGGCTCAGAGTCTCCAATGTTCATTGTTGTGTTTGCCGCCAGCTCAGAGAAAGAACAATATGAAGGACGTAGGAGTGAATAACGATCCTCGTGAGAGGGCGAATAACTGTTAATGGAGACTGTTAGTGGCTAACAATACGTCGTGTGTCATAGCAGACGAGGTGATAAACAGGAGTCTTTTGTGTGGTAGGGGTGAAGGACATGGGGGAGTTCAGACCCTATAGTTATAGAACTCGATATTGAAGACCGGAGGGCTGGAAGGGCTCCAAGTGGAAAATGAGATGTTGTTCTTTCATCTGGAGCTAGAACACTGCTGCAAGCCTGAGACAGGGATGTTGGCCAGGGAACAGGGTGATGTGTTAAAGTGGCAGGCAACCGCAAGGTCAGGGCCTTTAGTTTCTGCGGGCAGAAGCGGGATGTTCTGCGAAGCAGTCACCCAGTTTATGCTTCATGCTACGTTGGGGAAACGACACTGTGAGCAGAGAATGCGGTGGAATGAAATAGCAGCAGGGAGACTGGATGAGAAGCAGCTGTTCGGGAGAGTCTTTGCCGCTTGCAATTCTGAGAGCAATCTCAAATGTATTTCATACTGAGCATGTCTCAGGTCGCTCAAGAGGTCTGGGGCATTACCTGCGTGCGTGCTTTCTGGCTCGTTCGTCTCGGCGTATGATTCTCGCTTTGGGTCTGTTACTGCGCTGATTTGCGAGAGGTCCCGGGTTCAAATCCCGGACGAGCCCGCGTTTTTTAACTTGACTTGTGCAAAACTGCCTGATTAACTTTCTCAAAAAGCACCTTCGTGAAACCAGCGTGGGCTGCCTGGAGTACGAATGAGGCAGAAAACAGAGAAATGAAATGGTTGGAGATCGTGTTCAACAAGCTACTTGGATGCTGCCTGAACTGCTGTGCTCTTCCAGCACCACTAATCCACAATCTGGTTTCCAGCATCTGCAGTCATTGTTTTTACCATAGTGCTCAACAGGTTGACGTGAGTGGTGCGGTGTTTGAGGAATGTCAGCAATCAAGGTAGATTGGAAAATTGGGACAGCTCTCCTCGGAGAACCGAACTTTTCCAAGTCATGAGGGACCTAGAAACAGGAAATAATGTTGTGAAAATGCTCCCACGCCTGAAAGGATCCATAACGATTCGGCAGAATTTTAAGTCACGAGGAAAAGAAGTAAAAGTGACATTAGGAAGAACGTTTTCGTACAGGGAGTGGTGAGGGTCAGTAAGTCCCTGTCTGACATTGACAAAGAGGAAGATTCAATGGACCCAAAAGGGAATTCGGTGGTCACGTTCAGATGTACAGATTTACGCTGAGAAGGCGAGAGAATGAAACGAATAGAAACACACGTTTACTTAAGTGCAGAACCAGCAGAGGGAAGGTGGGCCGCATGGCCGCCGTCTGCGCTGTGACACATGTTGTGAAATCACAGTTCGACCGACAGAATGTGGGAATTTAGAAAAAAGTTTATATTGACACAGCCTCCATACGTCTGCGAAACAGCATATCACACGACACCAGTGGAGGTCTTTGACATCAGGCTCGAAGGTGCCTGCCGCGTGCCAGACAAAAACCTGAAGTGTTCTGTGCAACCAGCTCCCCAAGCGGCAGCAGAGTGGCGCAGCGGGAGCGTGCTGGGCCCATAACCCAGAGGTCGATGGATCGAAACCATCCTCTGCTATCGTTCACTGTCACCTTGATCTGCTTTTCTTCAGCAAACTGCCTTTGCATCTACTTGCCGATGTTCATATCGATCCACTCCATTCAAACGGCATGGGTTTTTAGAGGTCTCAGTGGTATTCTGTTCTTGGTCGGTTTCCTCTGAACTGAATCGCAAAACCGGTTCTCTACGATGCTAATGAGCTGGTAAAGTTGAAACTCAGACATCGTCCCCCACTATTAGGACGGATACCACCGATTGTGAATAACCTCAGAGAGAGAGAGAGAGAGAGAGACAAGTGACAGACAGTCGCCGTGGAATCCATGGGCTGAATGGCTTCTGTCTGCGCGAGAATGATGCTACGTGTTGCTGAGGGAGCAAAAATGGTTCATTTTTAACCGTCCCTTCCGTGTTGGACTGCCTGCAGTCCCTCAGCTCAGGGCCGTGGGGATGACTCTCAGTGAGTGAAGGTTTCACGCGGATTCTCTTCATCTGGGACACTTGGGGCTCAGATGTTAACTGCTGCGCGGTCGCAGCAAAGAAAGCGATGCCCACTTTGCAATAGACTTTCCGTAAGATTGCTGCGTGAAGACGATTTCTGAACACCATGCAGGCTGCAAAACAATGTGAATTTACCTGGGCGAAGAGTCCTCGGTGTTCATTTCTCTCTGTCCTGCCAGCACAGCATCTTTCTGTCTCTCCGATAACAGACCTTTGGAGAAAGTTCACAATCAAAGTTGTTCATGTTCCCCGCATTAATGTAACTGACACCTCTCACCCCAAGAGTTTCAGAGAGAGAGAGAGAGAGAAAGAGGGAGAGAGAGCAGAAGAGCGAATGGACTCTTACCCTCCCCCAACCCTACATTCCCCCACCCCCCTCCCCCCAGAACAACGTGCAAGTAGAAATAAAATGGTTTAATTATCCGCCAGTGGAGATAGTCCAGTTCCTGGGGATGAGACAAACATCAGCCCCCCCGGGGACAGAATGACCAGCAGATGTTCTGGAAAGGCTTTGCTGCTTGCAATTCTTGCAGCAATGTGGAATGTACTTCACACTGAGCAAGTTTCAGCTGGCTCAGAGTCTCCAATGTTCATTGTTGTGTTTGCCGCCAGCTCAGAGAAAGAACAATATGAAGGACGTAGGAGTGAATAACGATCCTCGTGAGAGGGCGAATAACTGTTAATGGAGACTGTTAGTGGCTAACAATACGTCGTGTGTCATAGCAGACGAGGTGATAAACAGGAGTCTTTTGTGTGGTAGGGGTGAAGGACATGGGGGAGTTCAGGCCCTATAGTTATAGAACTCGATATTGAAGACCGGAGGGCTGGAAGGGCTCCAAGTGGAAAATGAGATGTTGTTCTTTCATCTGGAGCTAGAACACTGCTGCAAGCCTGAGACAGGGATGTTGGCCAGGGAACAGGGTGATGTGTTAAAGTGGCAGGCAACCGCAAGGTCAGGGCCTTTAGTTTCTGCGGGCAGAAGCGGGATGTTCTGCGAAGCAGTCACCCAGTTTATGCTTCATGCTACGTTGGGGAAACGACACTGTGAGCAGAGAATGCGGTGGAATGAAATAGCAGCAGGGAGACTGGATGAGAAGCAGCTGTTCGGGAGAGTCTTTGCCGCTTGCAATTCTGAGAGCAATCTCAAATGTATTTCATACTGAGCATGTCTCAGGTCGCTCAAGAGGTCTGGGGCATTACCTGCGTGCGTGCTTTCTGGCTCGTTCGTCTCGGCATATGATTCTCGCTTTGGGTCAGTTACTGCGCTGATTTGCGAGAGGTCCCGGGTTCAAATCCCGGACGAGCCCGCGTTTTTTAACTTGACTTGTGCAAAACTGCCTGATTAACTTTCTCAAAAAGCACCTTCGTGAAACCAGCGTGGGCTGCCTGGAGTACGAATGAGGCAGAAAACAGAGAAATGAAATGGTTGGAGATCGTGTTCAACAAGCTACTTGGATGCTGCCTGAACTGCTGTGCTCTTCCAGCACCACTAATCCACAATCTGGTTTCCAGCATCTGCAGTCATTGTTTTTACCATAGTGCTCAACAGGTTGACGTGAGTGGTGCGGTGTTTGAGGAATGTCAGCAATCAAGGTAGATTGGAAAATTGGGACAGCTCTCCTCGGAGAACCGAACTTTTCCAAGTCATGAGGGACCTAGAAACAGGAAATAATGTTGTGAAAATGCTCCCACGCCTGAAAGGATCCATAACGATTCGGCAGAATTTTAAGTCACGAGGAAAAGAAGTAAAAGTGACATTAGGAAGAACGTTTTCGTACAGGGAGTGGTGAGGGTCAGTAAGTCCCTGTCTGACATTGACAAAGAGGAAGATTCAATGGACCCAAAAGGGAATTCGGTGGTCACGTTCAGATGTACAGATTTACGCTGAGAAGGCGAGAGAATGAAACGAATAGAAACACACGTTTACTTAAGTGCAGAACCAGCAGAGGGAAGGTGGGCCGCATGGCCGCCGTCTGCGCTGTGACACATGTTGCGATTCAGTGTGAAATCACAGTTCGACCGACAGAATGTGGGAATTTAGAAAAAAGTTTATATTGACACAGCCTCCATACGTCTGCGAAACAGCATATCACACGACACCAGTGGAGGTCTTTGACATCAGGCTCGAAGGTGCCTGCCGCGTGCCAGACAAAAACCTGAAGTGTTCTGTGCAACCAGCTCCCCAATCGGCAGCAGAGTGGCGCAGCGGGAGCGTGCTGGGCCCATAACCCAGAGGTCGATGGATCGAAACCATCCTGTGCTATCGTTCACTGTCACCTTGATCTGCTTTTCTTCAGCAAGCTGCCTTTGCATCTACTTGCCGATGTTCATATCGATCCACTCCATTCAAACGACATGGGTTTTTAGAGGTCTCAGTGGTATTCTGTTCTTGGTCGGTTTCCTCTGAACTGAATCGCAAAACCGGTTCTCTACGATGCTAATGAGCTGGTAAAGTTGAAACTCAGACATCGTCCCCCACTATTAGGACGGATACCACTGATTGTGAATAACCTCAGAGAGAGAGAGAGAGAGACAAGTGACAGACAGTCGCCGTGGAATCCATGGGCTGAATGGCTTCTGTCTGCGCGAGAATGATGCTACGTGTTGCTGAGGGAGCAAAAATGGTTCATTTTTAACCGTCCCTTCCGTGTTGGACTGCCTGCAGTCCCTCAGCTCAGGGCCGTGGGGATGACTCTCAGTGAGTGAAGGTTTCACGCGGATTCTCTTCATCTGGGACACTTGGGGCTCAGATGTTAACTGCTGCGCGGTCGCAGCAAAGAAAGCGATGCCCACTTTGCAATAGACTTTCCGTAAGATTGCTGCGTGAAGACGATTTCTGAACACCATGCAGGCTGCAAAACAATGTGAATTTACCTGGGCGAAGAGTCCTCGGTGTTCATTTCTCTCTGTCCTGCCAGCACAGCATCTTTCTGTCTCTCCGATAACAGACCTTTGGAGAAAGTTCACAATCAAAGTTGTTCATGTTCCCCGCATTAATGTAACTGACACCTCTCACCCCAAGAGTTTCAGAGAGAGAGAGAGAGAGAAAGAGGGAGAGAGAGCAGAAGAGCGAATGGACTCTTACCCTCCCCCAACCCTACATTCCCCCACCCCCCTCCCCCCAGAACAACGTGCAAGTAGAAATAAAATGGTTTAATTATCCGCCAGTGGAGATAGTCCAGTTCCTGGGGATGAGACAAACATCAGCCCCCCCGGGGACAGAATGACCAGCAGATGTTCTGGAAAGGCTTTGCTGCTTGCAATTCTTGCAGCAATGTGGAATGTACTTCACACTGAGCAAGTTTCAGCTGGCTCAGAGTCTCCAATGTTCATTGTTGTGTTTGCCGCCAGCTCAGAGAAAGAACAATATGAAGGACGTAGGAGTGAATAACGATCCTCGTGAGAGGGCGAATAACTGTTAATGGAGACTGTTAGTGGCTAACAATACGTCGTGTGTCATAGCAGACGAGGTGATAAACAGGAGTCTTTTGTGTGGTAGGGGTGAAGGACATGGGGGAGTTCAGGCCCTATAGTTATAGAACTCGATATTGAAGACCGGAGGGCTGGAAGGGCTCCAAGTGGAAAATGAGATGTTGTTCTTTCATCTGGAGCTAGAACACTGCTGCAAGCCTGAGACAGGGATGTTGGCCAGGGAACAGGGTGATGTGTTAAAGTGGCAGGCAACCGCAAGGTCAGGGCCTTTAGTTTCTGCGGGCAGAAGCGGGATGTTCTGCGAAGCAGTCACCCAGTTTATGCTTCATGCTACGTTGGGGAAACGACACTGTGAGCAGAGAATGCGGTGGAATGAAATAGCAGCAGGGAGACTGGATGAGAAGCAGCTGTTCGGGAGAGTCTTTGCCGCTTGCAATTCTGAGAGCAATCTCAAATGTATTTCATACTGAGCATGTCTCAGTTCGCTCAAGAGGTCTGGGGCATTACCTGCGTGCGTGCTTTCTGGCTCGTTGGTCTCGGCGTATGATTCTCGCTTTGGGTCTGTTAATGCGCTGATTTGCGAGAGATCCCGGACGAGCCCGCGTTTTTTAACTTGACTTGTGCAAAACTGCCTGATTAACTTTCTCAAAAAGCACCTTCGTGAAACCAGCGTGGGCTGCCTGGAGTACGAATGAGGCAGAAAACAGAGAAATGAAATGGTTGGAGATCGTGTTCAACAAGCTACTTGGATGCTGCCTGAACTGCTGTGCTCTTCCAGCACCACTAATCCACAATCTGGTTTCCAGCATCTGCAGTCATTGTTTTTACCATAGTGCTCAACAGGTTGACGTGAGTGGTGCGGTGTTTGAGGAATGTCAGCAATCAAGGTAGATTGGAAAATTGGGACAGCTCTCCTCGGAGAACCGAACTTTTCCAAGTCATGAGGGACCTAGAAACAGGAAATAATGTTGTGAAAATGCTCCCACGCCTGAAAGGATCCATAACGATTCGGCAGAATTTTAAGTCACGAGGAAAAGAAGTAAAAGTGACATTAGGAAGAACGTTTTCGTACAGGGAGTGGTGAGGGTCAGTAAGTCCCTGTCTGACATTGACAAAGAGGAAGATTCAATGGACCCAAAAGGGAATTCGGTGGTCACGTTCAGATGTACAGATTTACGCTGAGAAGGCGAGAGAATGAAACGAATAGAAACACACGTTTACTTAAGTGCAGAACCAGCAGAGGGAAGGTGGGCCGCATGGCCGCCGTCTGCGCTGTGACACATGTTGTGAAATCACAGTTCGACCGACAGAATGTGGGAATTTAGAAAAAAGTTTATATTGACACAGCCTCCATACGTCTGCGAAACAGCATATCACACGACACCAGTGGAGGTCTTTGACATCAGGCTCGAAGGTGCCTGCCGCGTGCCAGACAAAAACCTGAAGTGTTCTGTGCAACCAGCTCCCCAAGCGGCAGCAGAGTGGCGCAGCGGGAGCGTGCTGGGCCCATAACCCAGAGGTCGATGGATCGAAACCATCCTCTGCTATCGTTCACTGTCACCTTGATCTGCTTTTCTTCAGCAAGCTGCCTTTGCATCTACTTGCCGATGTTCATATCGATCCACTCCATTCAAACGGCATGGGTTTTTAGAGGTCTCAGTGGTATTCTGTTCTTGGTCGGTTTCCTCTGAACTGAATCGCAAAACCGGTTCTCTACGATGCTAATGAGCTGGTAAAGTTGAAACTCAGACATCGTCCCCCACTATTAGGACGGAATACACCGATTGTGAATAACCTCAGAGAGAGAGAGAGAGAGACAAGTGACAGACAGTCGCCGTGGAATCCATGGGCTGAATGGCTTCTGTCTGCGCGAGAATGATGCTACGTGTTGCTGAGGGAGCAAAAATGGTTCATTTTTAACCGTCCCTTCCGTGTTGGACTGCCTGCAGTCCCTCAGCTCAGGGCCGTGGGGATGACTCTCAGTGAGTGAAGGTTTCACGCGGATTCTCTTCATCTGGGACATTTGGGGCTCAGATGTTAACTGCTGCGCGGTCGCAGCAAAGAAAGCGATGCCCACTTTGCAATAGACTTTCCGTAAGATTGCTGCGTGAAGACGATTTCTGAACACCATGCAGGCTGCAAAACAATGTGAATTTACCTGGGCGAAGAGTCCTCGGTGTTCATTTCTCTCTGTCCTGCCAGCACAGCATCTTTCTGTCTCTCCGATAACAGACCTTTGGAGAAAGTTCACAATCAAAGTTGTTCATGTTCCCCGCATTAATGTAACTGACACCTCTCACCCCAAGAGTTTCAGAGAGAGAGAGAGAGAGAAAGAGGGAGAGAGAGCAGAAGAGCGAATGGACTCTTACCCTCCCCCAACCCTACATTCCCCCACCCCCCTCCCCCCAGAACAACGTGCAAGTAGAAATAAAATGGTTTAATTATCCGCCAGTGGAGATAGTCCAGTTCCTGGGGATGAGACAAACATCAGCCCCCCCGGGGACAGAATGACCAGCAGATGTTCTGGAAAGGCTTTGCTGCTTGCAATTCTTGCAGCAATGTGGAATGTACTTCACACTGAGCAAGTTTCAGCTGGCTCAGAGTCTCCAATGTTCATTGTTGTGTTTGCCGCCAGCTCAGAGAAAGAACAATATGAAGGACGTAGGAGTGAATAACGATCCTCGTGAGAGGGCGAATAACTGTTAATGGAGACTGTTAGTGGCTAACAATACGTCGTGTGTCATAGCAGACGAGGTGATAAACAGGAGTCTTTTGTGTGGTAGGGGTGAAGGACATGGGGGAGTTCAGGCCCTATAGTTATAGAACTCGATATTGAAGACCGGAGGGCTGGAAGGGCTCCAAGTGGAAAATGAGATGTTGTTCTTTCATCTGGAGCTAGAACACTGCTGCAAGCCTGAGACAGGGATGTTGGCCAGGGAACAGGGTGATGTGTTAAAGTGGCAGGCAACCGCAAGGTCAGGGCCTTTAGTTTCTGCGGGCAGAAGCGGGATGTTCTGCGAAGCAGTCACCCAGTTTATGCTTCATGCTACGTTGGGGAAACGACACTGTGAGCAGAGAATGCGGTGGAATGAAATAGCAGCAGGGAGACTGGATGAGAAGCAGCTGTTCGGGAGAGTCTTTGCCGCTTGCAATTCTGAGAGCAATCTCAAATGTATTTCATACTGAGCATGTCTCAGGTCGCTCAAGAGGTCTGGGGCATTACCTGCGTGCGTGCTTTCTGGCTCGTTGGTCTAGGCGTATGATTCTCGCTTTGGGTCTGTTACTGCGCTGATTTGCGAGAGGTCCCGGGTTCAAATCCCGGACGAGCCCGCGTTTTTTAACTTGACTTGTGCAAAACTGCCTGATTAACTTTCTCAAAAAGCACCTTCGTGAAACCAGCGTGGGCTGCCTGGAGTACGAATGAGGCAGAAAACAGAGAAATGAAATGGTTGGAGATCGTGTTCAACAAGCTACTTGGATGCTGCCTGAACTGCTGTGCTCTTCCAGCACCACTAATCCACAATCTGGTTTCCAGCATCTGCAGTCATTGTTTTTACCATAGTGCTCAACAGGTTGACGTGAGTGGTGCGGTGTTTGAGGAATGTCAGCAATCAAGGTAGATTGGAAAATTGGGACAGCTCTCCTCGGAGAACCGAACTTTTCCAAGTCATGAGGGACCTAGAAACAGGAAATAATGTTGTGAAAATGCTCCCACGCCTGAAAGGATCCATAACGATTCGGCAGAATTTTAAGTCACGAGGAAAAGAAGTAAAAGTGACATTAGGAAGAACGTTTTCGTACAGGGAGTGGTGAGGGTCAGTAAGTCCCTGTCTGACATTGACAAAGAGGAAGATTCAATGGACCCAAAAGGGAATTCGGTGGTCACGTTCAGATGTACAGATTTACGCTGAGAAGGCGAGAGAATGAAACGAATAGAAACACACGTTTACTTAAGTGCAGAACCAGCAGAGGGAAGGTGGGCCGCATGGCCGCCGTCTGCGCTGTGACACATGTTGTGAAATCACAGTTCGACCGACAGAATGTGGGAATTTAGAAAAAAGTTTATATTGACACAGCCTCCATACGTCTGCGAAACAGCATATCACACGACACCAGTGGAGGTCTTTGACATCAGGCTCGAAGGTGCCTGCCGCGTGCCAGACAAAAACCTGAAGTGTTCTGTGCAACCAGCTCCCCAAGCGGCAGCAGAGTGGCGCAGCGGGAGCGTGCTGGGCCCATAACCCAGAGGTCGATGGATCGAAACCATCCTCTGCTATCGTTCACTGTCACCTTGATCTGCTTTTCTTCAGCAAGCTGCCTTTGCATCTACTTGCCGATGTTCATATCGATCCACTCCATTCAAACGGCATGGGTTTTTAGAGGTCTCAGTGGTATTCTGTTCTTGGTCGGTTTCCTCTGAACTGAATCGCAAAACCGGTTCTCTACGATGCTAATGAGCTGGTAAAGTTGAAACTCAGACATCGTCCCCCACTATTAGGACGGATACCACCGATTGTGAATAACCTCAGAGAGAGAGAGAGAGAGACAAGTGACAGACAGTCGCCGTGGAATCCATGGGCTGAATGGCTTCTGTCTGCGCGAGAATGATGCTACGTGTTGCTGAGGGAGCAAAAATGGTTCATTTTTAACCGTCCCTTCCGTGTTGGACTGCCTGCAGTCCCTCAGCTCAGGGCCGTGGGGATGACTCTCAGTGAGTGAAGGTTTCACGCGGATTCTCTTCATCTGGGACACTTGGGGCTCAGATGTTAACTGCTGCGCGGTCGCAGCAAAGAAAGCGATGCCCACTTTGCAATAGACTTTCCGTAAGATTGCTGCGTGAAGACGATTTCTGAACACCATGCAGGCTGCAAAACAATGTGAATTTACCTGGGCGAAGAGTCCTCGGTGTTCATTTCTCTCTGTCCTGCCAGCACAGCATCTTTCTGTCTCTCCGATAACAGACCTTTGGAGAAAGTTCACAATCAAAGTTGTTCATGTTCCCCGCATTAATGTAACTGACACCTCTCACCCCAAGAGTTTCAGAGAGAGAGAGAGAGAGAAAGAGGGAGAGAGAGCAGAAGAGCGAATGGACTCTTACCCTCCCCCAACCCTACATTCCCCCACCCCCCTCCCCCCAGAACAACGTGCAAGTAGAAATAAAATGGTTTAATTATCCGCCAGTGGAGATAGTCCAGTTCCTGGGGATGAGACAAACATCAGCCCCCCCGGGGACAGAATGACCAGCAGATGTTCTGGAAAGGCTTTGCTGCTTGCAATTCTTGCAGCAATGTGGAATGTACTTCACACTGAGCAAGTTTCAGCTGGCTCAGAGTCTCCAATGTTCATTGTTGTGTTTGCCGCCAGCTCAGAGAAAGAACAATATGAAGGACGTAGGAGTGAATAACGATCCTCGTGAGAGGGCGAATAACTGTTAATGGAGACTGTTAGTGGCTAACAATACGTCGTGTGTCATAGCAGACGAGGTGATAAACAGGAGTCTTTTGTGTGGTGGGGTGAAGGACATGGGGGAGTTCAGGCCCCATAGTTATAGAACTCGATATTGAAGACCGGAGGGCTGGAAGGGCTCCAAGTGGAAAATGAGATGTTGTTCTTTCATCTGGAGCTAGAACACTGCTGCAAGCCTGAGACAGGGATGTTGGCCAGGGAACAGGGTGATGTGTTAAAGTGGCAGGCAACCGCAAGGTCAGGGCCTTTAGTTTCTGCGGGCAGAAGCGGGATGTTCTGCGAAGCAGTCACCCAGTTTATGCTTCATGCTACGTTGGGGAAACGACACTGTGAGCAGAGAATGCGGTGGAATGAAATAGCAGCAGGGAGACTGGATGAGAAGCAGCTGTTCGGGAGAGTCTTTGCCGCTTGCAATTCTGAGAGCAATCTCAAATGTATTTCATACTGAGCATGTCTCAGGTCGCTCAAGAGGTCTGGGGCATTACCTGCGTGCGTGCTTTCTGGCTCGTTGGTCTAGGCGTATGATTCTTGCTTTGGGTCTGTTACTGCGCTGATTTGCGAGAGGTCCCGGGTTCAAATCCCGGACGAGCCCGCGTTTTTTAACTTGACTTGTGCAAAACTGCCTGATTAACTTTCTCAAAAAGCACCTTCGTGAAACCAGCGTGGGCTGCCTGGAGTACGAATGAGGCAGAAAACAGAGAAATGAAATGGTTGGAGATCGTGTTCAACAAGCTACTTGGATGCTGCCTGAACTGCTGTGCTCTTCCAGCACCACTAATCCACAATCTGGTTTCCAGCATCTGCAGTCATTGTTTTTACCATAGTGCTCAACAGGTTGACGTGAGTGGTGCGGTGTTTGAGGAATGTCAGCAATCAAGGTAGATTGGAAAATTGGGACAGCTCTCCTCGGAGAACCGAACTTTTCCAAGTCATGAGGGACCTAGAAACAGGAAATAATGTTGTGAAAATGCTCCCACGCCTGAAAGGATCCATAACGATTCGGCAGAATTTTAAGTCACGAGGAAAAGAAGTAAAAGTGACATTAGGAAGAACGTTTTCGTACAGGGAGTGGTGAGGGTCAGTAAGTCCCTGTCTGACATTGACAAAGAGGAAGATTCAATGGACCCAAAAGGGAATTCGGTGGTCACGTTCAGATGTACAGATTTACGCTGAGAAGGCGAGAGAATGAAACGAATAGAAACACACGTTTACTTAAGTGCAGAACCAGCAGAGGGAAGGTGGGCCGCATGGCCGCCGTCTGCGCTGTGACACATGTTGTGAAATCACAGTTCGACCGACAGAATGTGGGAATTTAGAAAAAAGTTTATATTGACACAGCCTCCATACGTCTGCGAAACAGCATATCACACGACACCAGTGGAGGTCTTTGACATCAGGCTCGAAGGTGCCTGCCGCGTGCCAGACAAAAACCTGAAGTGTTCTGTGCAACCAGCTCCCCAAGCGGCAGCAGAGTGGCGCAGCGGGAGCGTGCTGGGCCCATAACCCAGAGGTCGATGGATCGAAACCATCCTCTGCTATCGTTCACTGTCACCTTGATCTGCTTTTCTTCAGCAAGCTGCCTTTGCATCTACTTGCCGATGTTCATATCGATCCACTCCATTCAAACGGCATGGGTTTTTAGAGGTCTCAGTGGTATTCTGTTCTTGGTCGGTTTCCTCTGAACTGAATCGCAAAACCGGTTCTCTACGATGCTAATGAGCTGGTAAAGTTGAAACTCAGACATCGTCCCACACTATTAGGACGGATACCACCGATTGTGAATAACCTCAGAGAGAGAGAGAGAGAGAGACAAGTGACAGACAGTCGCCGTGGAATCCATGGGCTGAATGGCTTCTGTCTGCGCGAGAATGATGCTACGTGTTGCTGAGGGAGCAAAAATGGTTCATTTTTAACCGTCCCTTCCGTGTTGGACTGCCTGCAGTCCCTCAGCTCAGGGCCGTGGGGATGACTCTCAGTGAGTGAAGGTTTCACGCGGATTCTCTTCATCTGGGACACTTGGGGCTCAGATGTTAACTGCTGCGCGGTCGCAGCAAAGAAAGCGATGCCCACTTTGCAATAGACTTTCCGTAAGATTGCTGCGTGAAGACGATTTCTGAACACCATGCAGGCTGCAAAACAATGTGAATTTACCTGGGCGAAGAGTCCTCGGTGTTCATTTCTCTCTGTCCTGCCAGCACAGCATCTTTCTGTCTCTCCGATAACAGACCTTTGGAGAAAGTTCACAATCAAAGTTGTTCATGTTCCCCGAATTAATGTAACTGACACCTCTCACCCCAAGAGTTTCAGAGAGAGAGAGAGAGAGAAAGAGGGAGAGAGAGCAGAAGAGCGAATGGACTCTTACCCTCCCCCAACCCTACATTCCCCCACCCCCCTCCCCCCAGAACAACGTGCAAGTAGAAATAAAATGGTTTAATTATCCGCCAGTGGAGATAGTCCAGTTCCTGGGGATGAGACAAACATCAGCCCCCCCGGGGACAGAATGACCAGCAGATGTTCTGGAAAGGCTTTGCTGCTTGCAATTCTTGCAGCAATGTGGAATGTACTTCACACTGAGCAAGTTTCAGCTGGCTCAGAGTCTCCAATGTTCATTGCTGTGTTTGCCGCCAGCTCAGAGAAAGAACAATATGAAGGACGTAGGAGTGAATAACGATCCTCGTGAGAGGGCGAATAACTGTTAATGGAGACTGTTAGTGGCTAACAATACGTCGTGTGTCATAGCAGACGAGGTGATAAACAGGAGTCTTTTGTGTGGTAGGGGTGAAGGACATGGGGGAGTTCAGGCCCTATAGTTATAGAACTCGATATTGAAGACCGGAGGGCTGGAAGGGCTCCAAGTGGAAAATGAGATGTTGTTCTTTCATCTGGAGCTAGAACACTGCTGCAAGCCTGAGACAGGGATGTTGGCCAGGGAACAGGGTGATGTGTTAAAGTGGCAGGCAACCGCAAGGTCAGGGCCTTTAGTTTCTGCGGGCAGAAGCGGGATGTTCTGCGAAGCAGTCACCCAGTTTATGCTTCATGCTACGTTGGGGAAACGACACTGTGAGCAGAGAATGCGGTGGAATGAAATAGCAGCAGGGAGACTGGATGAGAAGCAGCTGTTTGGGAGAGTCTTTGCTGCTTGCAATTCTGAGAGCAATCTCAAATGTATTTCATACTGAGCATGTCTCAGTTCGCTCAAGAGGTCTGGGGCATTACCTGCGTGCGTGCTTTCTGGCTCGTTGGTCTAGGCGTGTGATTCTCGCTTTGGGTCTGTTACTGCGCTGATTTGCGAGAGGTCCCGGGTTCAAATCCCGGACGAGCCCGCGTTTTTTAACTTGACTTGTGCAAAACTGCCTGATTAACTTTCTCAAAAAGCACCTTCGTGAAACCAGCGTGGGCTGCCTGGAGTACGAATGAGGCAGAAAACAGAGAAATGAAATGGTTGGAGATCGTGTTCAACAAGCTACTTGGATGCTGCCTGAACTGCTGTGCTCTTCCAGCACCACTAATCCACAATCTGGTTTCCAGCATCTGCAGTCATTGTTTTTACCATAGTGCTCAACAGGTTGACGTGAGTGGTGCGGTGTTTGAGGAATGTCAGCAATCAAGGTAGATTGGAAAATTGGGACAGCTCTCCTCGGAGAACCGAACTTTTCCAAGTCATGAGGGACCTAGAAACAGGAAATAATGTTGTGAAAATGCTCCCACGCCTGAAAGGATCCATAACGATTCGGCAGAATTTTAAGTCACGAGGAAAAGAAGTAAAAGTGACATTAGGAAGAACGTTTTCGTACAGGGAGTGGTGAGGGTCAGTAAGTCCCTGTCTGACATTGACAAAGAGGAAGATTCAATGGACCCAAAAGGGAATTCGGTGGTCACGTTCAGATGTACAGATTTACGCTGAGAAGGCGAGAGAATGAAACGAATAGAAACACACGTTTACTTAAGTGCAGAACCAGCAGAGGGAAGGTGGGCCGCATGGCCGCCGTCTGCGCTGTGACACATGTTGCGATTCAGTGTGAAATCACAGTTCAACCGACAGAATGTGGGAATTTAGAAAAAAGTTTATATTGACACAGCCTCCATACGTCTGCGAAACAGCATATCACACGACACCAGTGGAGGTCTTTGACATCAGGCTCGAAGGTGCCTGCCGCGTGCCAGACAAAAACCTGAAGTGTTCTGTGCAACCAGCTCCCCAAGCGGCAGCAGAGTGGCGCAGCGAGAGCGTGCTGGGCCCATAACCCAGAAGTCAATGGATCGAAACCATCCTCTGCTATCGTTCACTGTCACCTTGATCTGCTTTTCTTCAGCAAGCTGCCTTTGCATCTACTTGCCGATGTTCATATCGATGCACTCCATTCAAACGGCATGGGTTTTCAGTGGTATTCTGTTCTTGGTCGGTTTCCTCTGAACTGAATCGCAAAACCGGTTCTCTACGATGCTAATGAGCTGGTAAAGTTGAAACTCAGACATCGTCCCCCACTATTAGGACGGATACCACCGATTGTGAATAACCTCAGAGAGAGAGAGAGAGAGACAAGTGACAGACAGTCGCCGTGGAATCCATGGGCTGAATGGCTTCTGTCTGCGCGAGAATGATGCTACGTGTTGCTGAGGGAGCAAAAATGGTTCATTTTTAACCGTCCCTTCCGTGTTGGACTGCCTGCAGTCCCTCAGCTCAGGGCCGTGGGGATGACTCTCAGTGAGTGAAGGTTTCACGCGGATTCTCTTCATCTGGGACACTTGGGGCTCAGATGTTAACTGCTGCGCGGTCGCAGCAAAGAAAGCGATGCCCACTTTGCAATAGACTTTCCGTAAGATTGCTGCGTGAAGACGATTTCTGAACACCATGCAGGCTGCAAAACAATGTGAATTTACCTGGGCGAAGAGTCCTCGGTGTTCATTTCTCTCTGTCCTGCCAGCACAGCATCTTTCTGTCTCTCCGATAACAGACCTTTGGAGAAAGTTCACAATCAAAGTTGTTCATGTTCCCCGCATTAATGTAACTGACACCTCTCACCCCAAGAGTTTCAGAGAGAGAGAGAGAGAGAAAGAGGGAGAGAGAGCAGAAGAGCGAATGGACTCTTACCCTCCCCCAACCCTACATTCCCCCACCCCCCTCCCCCCAGAACAACGTGCAAGTAGAAATAAAATGGTTTAATTATCCGCCAGTGGAGATAGTCCAGTTCCTGGGGATGAGACAAACATCAGCCCCCCCGGGGACAGAATGACCAGCAGATGTTCTGGAAAGGCTTTGCTGCTTGCAATTCTTGCAGCAATGTGGAATGTACTTCACACTGAGCAAGTTTCAGCTGGCTCAGAGTCTCCAATGTTCATTGTTGTGTTTGCCGCCAGCTCAGAGAAAGAACAATATGAAGGACATAGGAGTGAATAACGATCCTCGTGAGAGGGCGAATAACTGTTAATGGAGACTGTTAGTGGCTAACAATACGTCGTGTGTCATAGCAGACGAGGTGATAAACAGGAGTCTTTTGTGTGGTGGGGTCAAGGACATGGGGGAGTTCAGGCCCCATAGTTATAGAACTCGATATTGAAGACCGGAGGGCTAGAAGGGCTCCAAGTGGAAAATGAGATGTTGTTCTTTCATCTGGAGCTAGAACACTGCTGCAAGCCTGAGACAGGGATGTTGGCCAGGGAACAGGGTGATGTGTTAAAGTGGCAGGCAACCGCAAGGTCAGGGCCTTTAGTTTCTGCGGGCAGAAGCGGGATGTTCTGCGAAGCAGTCACCCAGTTTATGCTTCATGCTACGTTGGGGAAACGACACTGTGAGCAGAGAATGCGGTGGAATGAAATAGCAGCAGGGAGACTGGATGAGAAGCAGCTGTTCGGGAGAGTCTTTGCCGCTTGCAATTCTGAGAGCAATCTCAAATGTATTTCATACTGAGCATGTCTCAGGTCGCTCAAGAGGTCTGGGGCATTACCTGCGTGCGTGCTTTCTGGCTCGTTGGTCTAGGCGTATGATTCTCGCTTTGGGTTTGTTACTGCGCTGATTTGCGAGAGGTCCCGGGTTCAAATCCCGGACGAGCCCGCGTTTTTTAACTTGACTTGTGCAAAACTGCCTGATTAACTTTCTCAAAAAGCACCTTCGTGAAACCAGCGTGGGCTGCCTGGAGTACGAATGAGGCAGAAAACAGAGAAATGAAATGGTTGGAGATCGTGTTCAACAAGCTACTTGGATGCTGCCTGAACTCCTGTGCTCTTCCAGCACCACTAATCCACAATCTGGTTTCCAGCATCTGCAGTCATTGTTTTTACCATAGTGCTCAACAGGTTGACGTGAGTGGTGCGGTGTTTGAGGAATGTCAGCAATCAAGGTAGATTGGAAAATTGGGACAGCTCTCCTCGGAGAACCGAACTTTTCCAAGTCATGAGGGACCTAGAAACAGGAAATAATGTTGTGAAAATGCTCCCACGCCTGAAAGGATCCATAACGATTCGGCAGAATTTTAAGTCACGAGGAAAAGAAGTAAAAGTGACATTAGGAAGAACGTTTTCGTACAGGGAGTGGTGAGGGTCAGTAAGTCCCTGTCTGACATTGACAAAGAGGAAGATTCAATGGACCCAAAAGGGAATTCGGTGGTCACGTTCAGATGTACAGATTTACGCTGAGAAGGCGAGAGAATGAAACGAATAGAAACACACGTTTACTTAAGTGCAGAACCAGCAGAGGGAAGGTGGGCCGCATGGCCGCCGTCTGCGCTGTGACACATGTTGTGAAATCACAGTTCGACCGACAGAATGTGGGAATTTAGAAAAAAGTTTATATTGACACAGCCTCCATACGTCTGCGAAACAGCATATCACACGACACCAGTGGAGGTCTTTGACATCAGGCTCGAAGGTGCCTGCCGCGTGCCAGACAAAAACCTGAAGTGTTCTGTGCAACCAGCTCCCCAAGCGGCAGCAGAGTGGCGCAGCGGGAGCGTGCTGGGCCCATAACCCAGAGGTCGATGGATCGAAACCATCCTCTGCTATCGTTCACTGTCACCTTGATCTGCTTTTCTTCAGCAAGCTGCCTTTGCATCTACTTGCCGATGTTCATATCGATCCACTCCATTCAAACGGCATGGGTTTTGAGAGGTCTCAGTGGTATTCTGTTCTTGGTCGGTTTCCTCTGAACTGAATCGCAAAACCGGTTCTCTACGATGCTAATGAGCTGGTAAAGTTGAAACTCAGACATCGTCCCCCACTATTAGGACGGATACCACCGATTGTGAATAACCTCAGAGAGAGAGAGAGAGAGACAAGTGACAGACAGTCGCCGTGGAATCCATGGGCTGAATGGCTTCTGTCTGCGCGAGAATGATGCTACGTGTTGCTGAGGGAGCAAAAATGGTTCATTTTTAACCGTCCCTTCCGTGTTGGACTGCCTGCAGTCCCTCAGCTCAGGGCCGTGGGGATGACTCTCAGTGAGTGAAGGTTTCACGCGGATTCTCTTCATCTGGGACACTTGGGGCTCAGATGTTAACTGCTGCGCGGTCGCAGCAAAGAAAGCGATGCCCACTTTGCAATAGACTTTCCGTAAGATTGCTGCGTGAAGACGATTTCTGAACACCATGCAGGCTGCAAAACAATGTGAATTTACCTGGGCGAAGAGTCCTCGGTGTTCATTTCTCTCTGTCCTGCCAGCACAGCATCTTTCTGTCTCTCCGATAACAGACCTTTGGAGAAAGTTCACAATCAAAGTTGTTCATGTTCCCCGCATTAATGTAACTGACACCTCTCACCCCAAGAGTTTCAGAGAGAGAGAGAGAGAGAAAGAGGGAGAGAGAGCAGAAGAGCGAATGGACTCTTACCCTCCCCCAACCCTACATTCCCCCACCCCCCTCCCCCCAGAACAACGTGCAAGTAGAAATAAAATGGTTTAATTATCCGCCAGTGGAGATAGTCCAGTTCCTGGGGATGAGACAAACATCAGCCCCCCCGGGGACAGAATGACCAGCAGATGTTCTGGAAAGGCTTTGCTGCTTGCAATTCTTGCAGCAATGTGGAATGTACTTCACACTGAGCAAGTTTCAGCTGGCTCAGAGTCTCCAATGTTCATTGTTGTGTTTGCCGCCAGCTCAGAGAAAGAACAATATGAAGGACGTAGGAGTGAATAACGATCCTCGTGAGAGGGCGAATAACTGTTAATGGAGACTGTTAGTGGCTAACAATACGTCGTGTGTCATAGCAGACGAGGTGATAAACAGGAGTCTTTTGTGTGGTAGGGGTGAAGGACATGGGGGAGTTCAGGCCCTATAGTTATAGAACTCGATATTGAAGACCGGAGGGCTGGAAGGGCTCCAAGTGGAAAATGAGATGTTGTTCTTTCATCTGGAGCTAGAACACTGCTGCAAGCCTGAGACAGGGATGTTGGCCAGGGAACAGGGTGATGTGTTAAAGTGGCAGGCAACCGCAAGGTCAGGGCCTTTAGTTTCTGCGGGCAGAAGCGGGATGTTCTGCGAAGCAGTCACCCAGTTTATGCTTCATGCTACGTTGGGGAAACGACACTGTGAGCAGAGAATGCGGTGGAATGAAATAGCAGCAGGGAGACTGGATGAGAAGCAGCTGTTCGGGAGAGTCTTTGCCGCTTGCAATTCTGAGAGCAATCTCAAATGTATTTCATACTGAGCATGTCTCAGGTCGCTCAAGAGGTCTGGGGCATTACCTGCGTGCGCGCTTTCTGGCTCGTTGGTCTCAGCGTATGATTCTCGCTTTGGGTCTGTTACTGCGCTGATTTGCGAGAGGTCCCGGGTTCAAATCCCGGACGAGCCCGCATTTTTTAACTTGACTTGTGCAAAACTGCCTGATTAACTTTCTCAAAAAGCACCTTCGTGAAACCAGCGTGGGCTGCCTGGAGTACGAATGAGGCAGAAAACAGAGAAATGAAATGGTTGGAGATCGTGTTCAACAAGCTACTTGGATGCTGCCTGAACTGCTGTGCTCTTCCAGCACCACTAATCCACAATCTGGTTTCCAGCATCTGCAGTCATTGTTTTTACCATAGTGCTCAACAGGTTGACGTGAGTGGTGCGGTGTTTGAGGAATGTCAGCAATCAAGGTAGATTGGAAAATTGGGACAGCTCTCCTCGGAGAACCGAACTTTTCCAAGTCATGAGGGACCTAGAAACAGGAAATAATGTTGTGAAAATGCTCCCACGCCTGAAAGGATCCATAACGATTCGGCAGAATTTTAAGTCACGAGGAAAAGAAGTAAAAGTGACATTAGGAAGAACGTTTTCGTACAGGGAGTGGTGAGGGTCAGTAAGTCCCTGTCTGACATTGACAAAGAGGAAGATTCAATGGACCCAAAAGGGAATTCGGTGGTCACGTTCAGATGTACAGATTTACGCTGAGAAGGCGAGAGAATGAAACGAATAGAAACACACGTTTACTTAAGTGCAGAACCAGCAGAGGGAAGGTGGGCCGCATGGCCGCCGTCTGCGCTGTGACACATGTTGTGAAATCACAGTTCGACCGACAGAATGTGGGAATTTAGAAAAAAGTTTATATTGACACAGCCTCCATACGTCTGCGAAACAGCATATCACACGACACCAGTGGAGGTCTTTGACATCAGGCTCGAAGGTGCCTGCCGCGTGCCAGACAAAAACCTGAAGTGTTCTGTGCAACCAGCTCCCCAAGCGGCAGCAGAGTGGCGCAGCGGGAGCGTGCTGGGCCCATAACCCAGAGGTCGATGGATCGAAACCATCCTCTGCTATCGTTCACTGTCACCTTGATCTGCTTTTCTTCAGCAAGCTGCCTTTGCATCTACTTGCCGATGTTCATATCGATCCACTCCATTCAAACGGCATGGGTTTTTAGAGGTCTCAGTGGTATTCTGTTCTTGGTCGGTTTCCTCTGAACTGAATCGCAAAACCGGTTCTCTACGATGCTAATGAGCTGGTAAAGTTGAAACTCAGACATCGTCCCCCACTATTAGGACGGAATACACCGATTGTGAATAACCTCAGAGAGAGAGAGAGAGAGACAAGTGACAGACAGTCGCCGTGGAATCCATGGGCTGAATGGCTTCTGTCTGCGCGAGAATGATGCTACGTGTTGCTGAGGGAGCAAAAATGGTTCATTTTTAACCGTCCCTTCCGTGTTGGACTGCCTGCAGTCCCTCAGCTCAGGGCCGTGGGGATGACTCTCAGTGAGTGAAGGTTTCACGCGGATTCTCTTCATCTGGGACATTTGGGGCTCAGATGTTAACTGCTGCGCGGTCGCAGCAAAGAAAGCGATGCCCACTTTGCAATAGACTTTCCGTAAGATTGCTGCGTGAAGACGATTTCTGAACACCATGCAGGCTGCAAAACAATGTGAATTTACCTGGGCGAAGAGTCCTCGGTGTTCATTTCTCTCTGTCCTGCCAGCACAGCATCTTTCTGTCTCTCCGATAACAGACCTTTGGAGAAAGTTCACAATCAAAGTTGTTCATGTTCCCCGCATTAATGTAACTGACACCTCTCACCCCAAGAGTTTCAGAGAGAGAGAGAGAGAGAAAGAGGGAGAGAGAGCAGAAGAGCGAATGGACTCTTACCCTCCCCCAACCCTACATTCCCCCACCCCCCTCCCCCCAGAACAACGTGCAAGTAGAAATAAAATGGTTTAATTATCCGCCAGTGGAGATAGTCCAGTTCCTGGGGATGAGACAAACATCAGCCCCCCCGGGGACAGAATGACCAGCAGATGTTCTGGAAAGGCTTTGCTGCTTGCAATTCTTGCAGCAATGTGGAATGTACTTCACACTGAGCAAGTTTCAGCTGGCTCAGAGTCTCCAATGTTCATTGTTGTGTTTGCCGCCAGCTCAGAGAAAGAACAATATGAAGGACGTAGGAGTGAATAACGATCCTCGTGAGAGGGCGAATAACTGTTAATGGAGACTGTTAGTGGCTAACAATACGTCGTGTGTCATAGCAGACGAGGTGATAAACAGGAGTCTTTTGTGTGGTAGGGGTGAAGGACATGGGGGAGTTCAGGCCCTATAGTTATAGAACTCGATATTGAAGACCGGAGGGCTGGAAGGGCTCCAAGTGGAAAATGAGATGTTGTTCTTTCATCTGGAGCTAGAACACTGCTGCAAGCCTGAGACAGGGATGTTGGCCAGGGAACAGGGTGATGTGTTAAAGTGGCAGGCAACCGCAAGGTCAGGGCCTTTAGTTTCTGCGGGCAGAAGCGGGATGTTCTGCGAAGCAGTCACCCAGTTTATGCTTCATGCTACGTTGGGGAAACGACACTGTGAGCAGAGAATGCGGTGGAATGAAATAGCAGCAGGGAGACTGGATGAGAAGCAGCTGTTCGGGAGAGTCTTTGCCGCTTGCAATTCTGAGAGCAATCTCAAATGTATTTCATACTGAGCATGTCTCAGGTCGCTCAAGAGGTCTGGGGCATTACCGGCGTGCGTGCTTTCTGGCTCGTTGGTCTAGGCGTATGATTCTCGCTTTGGGTCTGTTACTGCGCTGATTTGCGAGAGGTCCCGGGTTCAAATCCCGGACGAGCCCGCGTTTTTTAACTTGACTTGTGCAAAACTGCCTGATTAACTTTCTCAAAAAGCACCTTCGTGAAACCAGCGTGGGCTGCCTGGAGTACGAATGAGGCAGAAAACAGAGAAATGAAATGGTTGGAGATCGTGTTCAACAAGCTACTTGGATGCTGCCTGAACTGCTGTGCTCTTCCAGCACCACTAATCCACAATCTGGTTTCCAGCATCTGCAGTCATTGTTTTTACCATAGTGCTCAACAGGTTGACGTGAGTGGTGCGGTGTTTGAGGAATGTCAGCAATCAAGGTAGATTGGAAAATTGGGACAGCTCTCCTCGGAGAACCGAACTTTTCCAAGTCATGAGGGACCTAGAAACAGGAAATAATGTTGTGAAAATGCTCCCACGCCTGAAAGGATCCATAACGATTCGGCAGAATTTTAAGTCACGAGGAAAAGAAGTAAAAGTGACATTAGGAAGAACGTTTTCGTACAGGGAGTGGTGAGGGTCAGTAAGTCCCTGTCTGACATTGACAAAGAGGAAGATTCAATGGACCCAAAAGGGAATTCGGTGGTCACGTTCAGATGTACAGATTTACGCTGAGAAGGCGAGAGAATGAAACGAATAGAAACACACGTTTACTTAAGTGCAGAACCAGCAGAGGGAAGGTGGGCCGCATGGCCGCCGTCTGCGCTGTGACACATGTTGTGAAATCACAGTTCGACCGACAGAATGTGGGAATTTAGAAAAAAGTTTATATTGACACAGCCTCCATACGTCTGCGAAACAGCATATCACACGACACCAGTGGAGGTCTTTGACATCAGGCTCGAAGGTGCCTGCCGCGTGCCAGACAAAAACCTGAAGTGTTCTGTGCAACCAGCTCCCCAAGCGGCAGCAGAGTGGCGCAGCGGGAGCGTGCTGGGCCCATAACCCAGAGGTCGATGGATCGAAACCATCCTCTGCTATCGTTCACTGTCACCTTGATCTGCTTTTCTTCAGCAAGCTGCCTTTGCATCTACTTGCCGATGTTCATATCGATCCACTCCATTCAAACGGCATGGGTTTTTAGAGGTCTCAGTGGTATTCTGTTCTTGGTCGGTTTCGTCTGAACTGAATCGCAAAACCGGTTCTCTACGATGCTAATGAGCTGGTAAAGTTGAAACTCAGACATCGTCCCCCACTATTAGGACGGATACCACCGATTGTGAATAACCTCAGAGAGAGAGAGAGAGAGACAAGTGACAGACAGTCGCCGTGGAATCCATGGGCTGAATGGCTTCTGTCTGCGCGAGAATGATGCTACGTGTTGCTGAGGGAGCAAAAATGGTTCATTTTTAACCGTCCCTTCCGTGTTGGACTGCCTGCAGTCCCTCAGCTCAGGGCCGTGGGGATGACTCTCAGTGAGTGAAGGTTTCACGCGGATTCTCTTCATCTGGGACACTTGGGGCTCAGATGTTAACTGCTGCGCGGTCGCAGCAAAGAAAGCGATGCCCACTTTGCAATAGACTTTCCGTAAGATTGCTGCGTGAAGACGATTTCTGAACACCATGCAGGCTGCAAAACAATGTGAATTTACCTGGGCGAAGAGTCCTCGGTGTTCATTTCTCTCTGTCCTGCCAGCACAGCATCTTTCTGTCTCTCCGATAACAGACCTTTGGAGAAAGTTCACAATCAAAGTTGTTCATGTTCCCCGCATTAATGTAACTGACACCTCTCACCCCAAGAGTTTCAGAGAGAGAGAGAGAGAGAAAGAGGGAGAGAGAGCAGAAGAGCGAATGGACTCTTACCCTCCCCCAACCCTACATTCCCCCACCCCCCTCCCCCCAGAACAACGTGCAAGTAGAAATAAAATGGTTTAATTATCCGCCAGTGGAGATAGTCCAGTTCCTGGGGATGAGACAAACATCAGCCCCCCCGGGGACAGAATGACCAGCAGATGTTCTGGAAAGGCTTTGCTGCTTGCAATTCTTGCAGCAATGTGGAATGTACTTCACACTGAGCAAGTTTCAGCTGGCTCAGAGTCTCCAATGTTCATTGTTGTGTTTGCCGCCAGCTCAGAGAAAGAACAATATGAAGGACGTAGGAGTGAATAACGATCCTCGTGAGAGGGCGAATAACTGTTAATGGAGACTGTTAGTGCCTAACAATACGTCGTGTGTCATAGCAGACGAGGTGATAAACAGGAGTCTTTTGTGTGGTGGGGTGAAGGACATGGGGGAGTTCAGGCCCCATAGTTATAGAACTCGATATTGAAGACCGGAGGGCTGGAAGGGCTCCAAGTGGAAAATGAGATGTTGTTCTTTCATCTGGAGCTAGAACACTGCTGCAAGCCTGAGACAGGGATGTTGGCCAGGGAACAGGGTGATGTGTTAAAGTGGCAGGCAACCGCAAGGTCAGGGCCTTTAGTTTCTGCGGGCAGAAGCGGGATGTTCTGCGAAGCAGTCACCCAGTTTATGCTTCATGCTACGTTGGGGAAACGACACTGTGAGCAGAGAATGCGGTGGAATGAAATAGCAGCAGGGAGACTGGATGAGAAGCAGCTGTTCGGGAGAGTCTTTGCCGCTTGCAATTCTGAGAGCAATCTCAAATGTATTTCATACTGAGCATGTCTCAGGTCGCTCAAGAGGTCTGGGGCATTACCTGCGTGCGTGCTTTCTGGCTCGTTGGTCTCAGCGTATGATTCTTGCTTTGGGTCTGTTACTGCGCTGATTTGCGAGAGGTCCCGGGTTCAAATCCCGGACGAGCCCGCGTTTTTTAACTTGACTTGTGCAAAACTGCCTGATTAACTTTCTCAAAAAGCACCTTCGTGAAACCAGCGTGGGCTGCCTGGAGTACGAATGAGGCAGAAAACAGAGAAATGAAATGGTTGGAGATCGTGTTCAACAAGCTACTTGGATGCTGCCTGAACTGCTGTGCTCTTCCAGCACCACTAATCCACAATCTGGTTTCCAGCATCTGCAGTCATTGTTTTTACCATAGTGCTCAACAGGTTGACGTGAGTGGTGCGGTGTTTGAGGAATGTCAGCAATCAAGGTAGATTGGAAAATTGGGACAGCTCTCCTCGGAGAACCGAACTTTTCCAAGTCATGAGGGACCTAGAAACAGGAAATAATGTTGTGAAAATGCTCCCACGCCTGAAAGGATCCATAACGATTCGGCAGAATTTTAACTCACGAGGAAAAGAAGTAAAAGTGACATTAGGAAGAACGTTTTCGTACAGGGAGTGGTGAGGGTCAGTAAGTCCCTGTCTGACATTGACAAAGAGGAAGATTCAATGGACCCAAAAGGGAATTCGGTGGTCACGTTCAGATGTACAGATTTACGCTGAGAAGGCGAGAGAATGAAACGAATAGAAACACACGTTTACTTAAGTGCAGAACCAGCAGAGGGAAGGTGGGCCGCATGGCCGCCGTCTGCGCTGTGACACATGTTGTGAAATCACAGTTCGACCGACAGAATGTGGGAATTTAGAAAAAAGTTTATATTGACACAGCCTCCATACGTCTGCGAAACAGCATATCACACGACACCAGTGGAGGTCTTTGACATCAGGCTCGAAGGTGCCTGCCGCGTGCCAGACAAAAACCTGAAGTGTTCTGTGCAACCAGCTCCCCAAGCGGCAGCAGAGTGGCGCAGCGGGAGCGTGCTGGGCCCATAACCCAGAGGTCGATGGATCGAAACCATCCTCTGCTATCGTTCACTGTCACCTTGATCTGCTTTTCTTCAGCAAGCTGCCTTTGCATCTACTTGCCGATGTTCATATCGATCCACTCCATTCAAACGGCATGGGTTTTGAGAGGTCTCAGTGGTATTCTGTTCTTGGTCGGTTTCCTCTGAACTGAATCGCAAAACCGGTTCTCTACGATGCTAATGAGCTGGTAAAGTTGAAACTCAGACATCGTCCCCCACTATTAGGACGGATACCACCGATTGTGAATAACCTCAGAGAGAGAGAGAGAGAGACAAGTGACAGACAGTCGCCGTGGAATCCATGGGCTGAATGGCTTCTGTCTGCGCGAGAATGATGCTACGTGTTGCTGAGGGAGCAAAAATGGTTCATTTTTAACCGTCCCTTCCGTGTTGGACTGCCTGCAGTCCCTCAGCTCAGGGCCGTGGGGATGACTCTCAGTGAGTGAAGGTTTCACGCGGATTCTCTTCATCTGGGACATTTGGGGCTCAGATGTTAACTGCTGCGCGGTCGCAGCAAAGAAAGCGATGCCCACTTTGCAATAGACTTTCCGTAAGATTGCTGCGTGAAGACGATTTCTGAACACCATGCAGGCTGCAAAACAATGTGAATTTACCTGGGCGAAGAGTCCTCGGTGTTCATTTCTCTCTGTCCTGCCAGCACAGCATCTTTCTGTCTCTCCGATAACAGACCTTTGGAGAAAGTTCACAATCAAAGTTGTTCATGTTCCCCGCATTAATGTAACTGACACCTCTCACCCCAAGAGTTTCAGAGAGAGAGAGAGAGAGAAAGAGGGAGAGAGAGCAGAAGAGCGAATGGACTCTTACCCTCCCCCAACCCTACATTCCCCCACCCCCCTCCCCCCAGAACAACGTGCAAGTAGAAATAAAATGGTTTAATTATCCGCCAGTGGAGATAGTCCAGTTCCTGGGGATGAGACAAACATCAGCCCCCCCGGGGACAGAATGACCAGCAGATGTTCTGGAAAGGCTTTGCTGCTTGCAATTCTTGCAGCAATGTGGAATGTACTTCACACTGAGCAAGTTTCAGCTGGCTCAGAGTCTCCAATGTTCATTGTTGTGTTTGCCGCCAGCTCAGAGAAAGAACAATATGAAGGACGTAGGAGTGAATAACGATCCTCGTGAGAGGGCGAATAACTGTTAATGGAGACTGTTAGTGGCTAACAATACGTCGTGTGTCATAGCAGACGAGGTGATAAACAGGAGTCTTTTGTGTGGTAGGGGTGAAGGACATGGGGGAGTTCAGGCCCTATAGTTATAGAACTCGATATTGAAGACCGGAGGGCTGGAAGGGCTCCAAGTGGAAAATGAGATGTTGTTCTTTCATCTGGAGCTAGAACACTGCTGCAAGCCTGAGACAGGGATGTTGGCCAGGGAACAGGGTGATGTGTTAAAGTGGCAGGCAACCGCAAGGTCAGGGCCTTTAGTTTCTGCGGGCAGAAGCGGGATGTTCTGCGAAGCAGTCACCCAGTTTATGCTTCATGCTACGTTGGGGAAACGACACTGTGAGCAGAGAATGCGGTGGAATGAAATAGCAGCAGGGAGACTGGATGAGAAGCAGCTGTTCGGGAGAGTCTTTGCCGCTTGCAATTCTGAGAGCAATCTCAAATGTATTTCATACTGAGCATGTCTCAGGTCGCTCAAGAGGTCTGGGGCATTACCTGCGTGCGTGCTTTCTGGCTCGTTGGTCTAGGCGTATGATTCTCGCTTTGGGTCTGTTACTGCGCTGATTTGCGAGAGGTCCCGGGTTCAAATCCCGGACGAGCCCGCGTTTTTTAACTTGACTTGTGCAAAACTGCCTGATTAACTTTCTCAAAAAGCACCTTCGTGAAACCAGCGTGGGCTGCCTGGAGTACGAATGAGGCAGAAAACAGAGAAATGAAATGGTTGGAGATCGTGTTCAACAAGCTACTTGGATGCTGCCTGAACTGCTGTGCTCTTCCAGCACCACTAATCCACAATCTGGTTTCCAGCATCTGCAGTCATTGTTTTTACCATAGTGCTCAACAGGTTGACGTGAGTGGTGCGGTGTTTGAGGAATGTCAGCAATCAAGGTAGATTGGAAAATTGGGACAGCTCTCCTCGGAGAACCGAACTTTTCCAAGTCATGAGGGACCTAGAAACAGGAAATAATGTTGTGAAAATGCTCCCACGCCTGAAAGGATCCATAACGATTCGGCAGAATTTTAAGTCACGAGGAAAAGAAGTAAAAGTGACATTAGGAAGAACGTTTTCGTACAGGGAGTGGTGAGGGTCAGTAAGTCCCTGTCTGACATTGACAAAGAGGAAGATTCAATGGACCCAAAAGGGAATTCGGTGGTCACGTTCAGATGTACAGATTTACGCTGAGAAGGCGAGAGAATGAAACGAATAGAAACACACGTTTACTTAAGTGCAGAACCAGCAGAGGGAAGGTGGGCCGCATGGCCGCCGTCTGCGCTGTGACACATGTTGTGAAATCACAGTTCGACCGACAGAATGTGGGAATTTAGAAAAAAGTTTATATTGACACAGCCTCCATACGTCTGCGAAACAGCATATCACACGACACCAGTGGAGGTCTTTGACATCAGGCTCGAAGGTGCCTGCCGCGTGCCAGACAAAAACCTGAAGTGTTCTGTGCAACCAGCTCCCCAAGCGGCAGCAGAGTGGCGCAGCGGGAGCGTGCTGGGCCCATAACCCAGAGGTCGATGGATCGAAACCATCCTCTGCTATCGTTCACTGTCACCTTGATCTGCTTTTCTTCAGCAAGCTGCCTTTGCATCTACTTGCCGATGTTCATATCGATCCACTCCATTCAAACGGCATGGGTTTTTAGAGGTCTCAGTGGTATTCTGTTCTTGGTCGGTTTCGTCTGAACTGAATCGCAAAACCGGTTCTCTACGATGCTAATGAGCTGGTAAAGTTGAAACTCAGACATCGTCCCCCACTATTAGGACGGATACCACCGATTGTGAATAACCTCAGAGAGAGAGAGAGAGAGACAAGTGACAGACAGTCGCCGTGGAATCCATGGGCTGAATGGCTTCTGTCTGCGCGAGAATGATGCTACGTGTTGCTGAGGGAGCAAAAATGGTTCATTTTTAACCGTCCCTTCCGTGTTGGACTGCCTGCAGTCCCTCAGCTCAGGGCCGTGGGGATGACTCTCAGTGAGTGAAGGTTTCACGCGGATTCTCTTCATCTGGGACACTTGGGGCTCAGATGTTAACTGCTGCGCGGTCGCAGCAAAGAAAGCGATGCCCACTTTGCAATAGACTTTCCGTAAGATTGCTGCGTGAAGACGATTTCTGAACACCATGCAGGCTGCAAAACAATGTGAATTTACCTGGGCGAAGAGTCCTCGGTGTTCATTTCTCTCTGTCCTGCCAGCACAGCATCTTTCTGTCTCTCCGATAACAGACCTTTGGAGAAAGTTCACAATCAAAGTTGTTCATGTTCCCCGCATTAATGTAACTGACACCTCTCACCCCAAGAGTTTCAGAGAGAGAGAGAGAGAGAAAGAGGGAGAGAGAGCAGAAGAGCGAATGGACTCTTACCCTCCCCCAACCCTACATTCCCCCACCCCCCTCCCCCCAGAACAACGTGCAAGTAGAAATAAAATGGTTTAATTATCCGCCAGTGGAGATAGTCCAGTTCCTGGGGATGAGACAAACATCAGCCCCCCCGGGGACAGAATGACCAGCAGATGTTCTGGAAAGGCTTTGCTGCTTGCAATTCTTGCAGCAATGTGGAATGTACTTCACACTGAGCAAGTTTCAGCTGGCTCAGAGTCTCCAATGTTCATTGTTGTGTTTGCCGCCAGCTCAGAGAAAGAACAATATGAAGGACGTAGGAGTGAATAACGATCCTCGTGAGAGGGCGAATAACTGTTAATGGAGACTGTTAGTGCCTAACAATACGTCGTGTGTCATAGCAGACGAGGTGATAAACAGGAGTCTTTTGTGTGGTGGGGTGAAGGACATGGGGGAGTTCAGGCCCCATAGTTATAGAACTCGATATTGAAGACCGGAGGGCTGGAAGGGCTCCAAGTGGAAAATGAGATGTTGTTCTTTCATCTGGAGCTAGAACACTGCTGCAAGCCTGAGACAGGGATGTTGGCCAGGGAACAGGGTGATGTGTTAAAGTGGCAGGCAACCGCAAGGTCAGGGCCTTTAGTTTCTGCGGGCAGAAGCGGGATGTTCTGCGAAGCAGTCACCCAGTTTATGCTTCATGCTACGTTGGGGAAACGACACTGTGAGCAGAGAATGCGGTGGAATGAAATAGCAGCAGGGAGACTGGATGAGAAGCAGCTGTTCGGGAGAGTCTTTGCCGCTTGCAATTCTGAGAGCAATCTCAAATGTATTTCATACTGAGCATGTCTCAGGTCGCTCAAGAGGTCTGGGGCATTACCTGCGTGCGTGCTTTCTGGCTCGTTGGTCTAGGCGTATGATTCTTGCTTTGGGTCTGTTACTGCGCTGATTTGCGAGAGGTCCCGGGTTCAAATCCCGGACGAGCCCGCGTTTTTTAACTTGACTTGTGCAAAACTGCCTGATTAACTTTCTCAAAAAGCACCTTCGTGAAACCAGCGTGGGCTGCCTGGAGTACGAATGAGGCAGAAAACAGAGAAATGAAATGGTTGGAGATCGTGTTCAACAAGCTACTTGGATGCTGCCTGAACTGCTGTGCTCTTCCAGCACCACTAATCCACAATCTGGTTTCCAGCATCTGCAGTCATTGTTTTTACCATAGTGCTCAACAGGTTGACGTGAGTGGTGCGGTGTTTGAGGAATGTCAGCAATCAAGGTAGATTGGAAAATTGGGACAGCTCTCCTCGGAGAACCGAACTTTTCCAAGTCATGAGGGACCTAGAAACAGGAAATAATGTTGTGAAAATGCTCCCACGCCTGAAAGGATCCATAACGATTCGGCAGAATTTTAACTCACGAGGAAAAGAAGTAAAAGTGACATTAGGAAGAACGTTTTCGTACAGGGAGTGGTGAGGGTCAGTAAGTCCCTGTCTGACATTGACAAAGAGGAAGATTCAATGGACCCAAAAGGGAATTCGGTGGTCACGTTCAGATGTACAGATTTACGCTGAGAAGGCGAGAGAATGAAACGAATAGAAACACACGTTTACTTAAGTGCAGAACCAGCAGAGGGAAGGTGGGCCGCATGGCCGCCGTCTGCGCTGTGACACATGTTGTGAAATCACAGTTCGACCGACAGAATGTGGGAATTTAGAAAAAAGTTTATATTGACACAGCCTCCATACGTCTGCGAAACAGCATATCACACGACACCAGTGGAGGTCTTTGACATCAGGCTCGAAGGTGCCTGCCGCGTGCCAGACAAAAACCTGAAGTGTTCTGTGCAACCAGCTCCCCAAGCGGCAGCAGAGTGGCGCAGCGGGAGCGTGCTGGGCCCATAACCCAGAGGTCGATGGATCGAAACCATCCTCTGCTATCGTTCACTGTCACCTTGATCTGCTTTTCTTCAGCAAGCTGCCTTTGCATCTACTTGCCGATGTTCATATCGATCCACTCCATTCAAACGGCATGGGTTTTTAGAGGTCTCAGTGGTATTCTGTTCTTGGTCGGTTTCCTCTGAACTGAATCGCAAAACCGGTTCTCTACGATGCTAATGAGCTGGTAAAGTTGAAACTCAGACATCGTCCCCCACTATTAGGACGGATACCACCGATTGTGAATAACCTCAGAGAGAGAGAGAGAGAGACAAGTGACAGACAGTCGCCGTGGAATCCATGGGCTGAATGGCTTCTGTCTGCGCGAGAATGATGCTACGTGTTGCTGAGGGAGCAAAAATGGTTCATTTTTAACCGTCCCTTCCGTGTTGGACTGCCTGCAGTCCCTCAGCTCAGGGCCGTGGGGATGACTCTCAGTGAGTGAAGGTTTCACGCGGATTCTCTTCATCTGGGACACTTGGGGCTCAGATGTTAACTGCTGCGCGGTCGCAGCAAAGAAAGCGATGCCCACTTTGCAATAGACTTTCCGTAAGATTGCTGCGTGAAGACGATTTCTGAACACCATGCAGGCTGCAAAACAATGTGAATTTACCTGGGCGAAGAGTCCTCGGTGTTCATTTCTCTCTGTCCTGCCAGCACAGCATCTTTCTGTCTCTCCGATAACAGACCTTTGGAGAAAGTTCACAATCAAAGTTGTTCATGTTCCCCGAATTAATGTAACTGACACCTCTCACCCCAAGAGTTTCAGAGAGAGAGAGAGAGAGAAAGAGGGAGAGAGAGCAGAAGAGCGAATGGACTCTTACCCTCCCCCAACCCTACATTCCCCCACCCCCCTCCCCCCAGAACAACGTGCAAGTAGAAATAAAATGGTTTAATTATCCGCCAGTGGAGATAGTCCAGTTCCTGGGGATGAGACAAACATCAGCCCCCCCGGGGACAGAATGACCAGCAGATGTTCTGGAAAGGCTTTGCTGCTTGCAATTCTTGCAGCAATGTGGAATGTACTTCACACTGAGCAAGTTTCAGCTGGCTCAGAGTCTCCAATGTTCATTGCTGTGTTTGCCGCCAGCTCAGAGAAAGAACAATATGAAGGACGTAGGAGTGAATAACGATCCTCGTGAGAGGGCGAATAACTGTTAATGGAGACTGTTAGTGCCTAACAATACGTCGTGTGTCATAGCAGACGAGGTGATAAACAGGAGTCTTTTGTGTGGTAGGGGTCAAGGACATGGGGGAGTTCAGGCCCTATAGTTATAGAACTCGATATTGAAGACCGGAGGGCTGGAAGGGCTCCAAGTGGAAAATGAGATGTTGTTCTTTCATCTGGAGCTAGAACACTGCTGCAAGCCTGAGACAGGGATGTTGGCCAGGGAACAGGGTGATGTGTTAAAGTGGCAGGCAACCGCAAGGTCAGGGCCTTTAGTTTCTGCGGGCAGAAGCGGGATGTTCTGCGAAGCAGTCACCCAGTTTATGCTTCATGCTACGTTGGGGAAACGACACTGTGAGCAGAGAATGCGGTGGAATGAAATAGCAGCAGGGAGACTGGATGAGAAGCAGCTGTTCGGGAGAGTCTTTGCTGCTTGCAATTCTGAGAGCAATCTCAAATGTATTTCATACTGAGCATGTCTCAGTTCGCTCAAGAGGTCTGGGGCATTACCTGCGTGCGTGCTTTCTGGCTCGTTGGTCTAGGCGTATGATTCTCGCTTTGGGTCTGTTACTGCGCTGATTTGCGAGAGGTCCCGGGTTCAAATCCCGGACGAGCCCGCGTTTTTTAACTTGACTTGTGCAAAACTGCCTGATTAACTTTCTCAAAAAGCACCTTCGTGAAACCAGCGTGGGCTGCCTGGAGTACGAATGAGGCAGAAAACAGAGAAATGAAATGGTTGGAGATCGTGTTCAACAAGCTACTTGGATGCTGCCTGAACTGCTGTGCTCTTCCAGCACCACTAATCCACAATCTGGTTTCCAGCATCTGCAGTCATTGTTTTTACCATAGTGCTCAACAGGTTGACGTGAGTGGTGCGGTGTTTGAGGAATGTCAGCAATCAAGGTAGATTGGAAAATTGGGACAGCTCTCCTCGGAGAACCGAACTTTTCCAAGTCATGAGGGACCTAGAAACAGGAAATAATGTTGTGAAAATGCTCCCACGCCTGAAAGGATCCATAACGATTCGGCAGAATTTTAAGTCACGAGGAAAAGAAGTAAAAGTGACATTAGGAAGAACGTTTTCGTACAGGGAGTGGTGAGGGTCAGTAAGTCCCTGTCTGACATTGACAAAGAGGAAGATTCAATGGACCCAAAAGGGAATTCGGTGGTCACGTTCAGATGTACAGATTTACGCTGAGAAGGCGAGAGAATGAAACGAATAGAAACACACGTTTACTTAAGTGCAGAACCAGCAGAGGGAAGGTGGGCCGCATGGCCGCCGTCTGCGCTGTGACACATGTTGCGATTCAGTGTGAAATCACAGTTCAACCGACAGAATGTGGGAATTTAGAAAAAAGTTTATATTGACACAGCCTCCATACGTCTGCGAAACAGCATATCACACGACACCAGTGGAGGTCTTTGACATCAGGCTCGAAGGTGCCTGCCGCGTGCCAGACAAAAACCTGAAGTGTTCTGTGCAACCAGCTCCCCAAGCGGCAGCAGAGTGGCGCAGCGGGAGCGTGCTGGGCCCATAACCCAGAGGTCGATGGATCGAAACCATCCTCTGCTATCGTTCACTGTCACCTTGATCTGCTTTTCTTCAGCAAGCTGCCTTTGCATCTACTTGCCGATGTTCATATCGAAACACTCCATTCAAACGGCATGGGTTTTTAGAGGTCTCAGTGGTATTCTGTTCTTGGTCGGTTTCCTCTGAACTGAATCGCAAAACCGGTTCTCTACGATGCTAATGAGCTGGTAAAGTTGAAACTCAGACATCGTCCCCCACTATTAGGACGGATACCACCGATTGTGAATAACCTCAGAGAGAGAGAGAGAGAGACAAGTGACAGACAGTCGCCGTGGAATCCATGGGCTGAATGGCTTCTGTCTGCGCGAGAATGATGCTACGTGTTGCTGAGGGAGCAAAAATGGTTCATTTTTAACCGTCCCTTCCGTGTTGGACTGCCTGCAGTCCCTCAGCTCAGGGCCGTGGGGATGACTCTCAGTGAGTGAAGGTTTCACGCGGATTCTCTTCATCTGGGACACTTGGGGCTCAGATGTTAACTGCTGCGCGGTCGCAGCAAAGAAAGCGATGCCCACTTTGCAATAGACTTTCCGTAAGATTGCTGCGTGAAGACGATTTCTGAACACCATGCAGGCTGCAAAACAATGTGAATTTACCTGGGCGAAGAGTCCTCGGTGTTCATTTCTCTCTGTCCTGCCAGCACAGCATCTTTCTGTCTCTCCGATAACAGACCTTTGGAGAAAGTTCACAATCAAAGTTGTTCATGTTCCCCGCATTAATGTAACTGACACCTCTCACCCCAAGAGTTTCAGAGAGAGAGAGAGAGAGAAAGAGGGAGAGAGAGCAGAAGAGCGAATGGACTCTTACCCTCCCCCAACCCTACATTCCCCCACCCCCCTCCCCCCAGAACAACGTGCAAGTAGAAATAAAATGGTTTAATTATCCGCCAGTGGAGATAGTCCAGTTCCTGGGGATGAGACAAACATCAGCCCCCCCGGGGACAGAATGACCAGCAGATGTTCTGGAAAGGCTTTGCTGCTTGCAATTCTTGCAGCAATGTGGAATGTACTTCACACTGAGCAAGTTTCAGCTGGCTCAGAGTCTCCAATGTTCATTGTTGTGTTTGCCGCCAGCTCAGAGAAAGAACAATATGAAGGACATAGGAGTGAATAACGATCCTCGTGAGAGGGCGAATAACTGTTAATGGAGACTGTTAGTGGCTAACAATACGTCGTGTGTCATAGCAGACGAGGTGATAAACAGGAGTCTTTTGTGTGGTGGGGTCAAGGACATGGGGGAGTTCAGGCCCCATAGTTATAGAACTCGATATTGAAGACCGGAGGGCTGGAAGGGCTCCAAGTGGAAAATGAGATGTTGTTCTTTCATCTGGAGCTAGAACACTGCTGCAAGCCTGAGACAGGGATGTTGGCCAGGGAACAGGGTGATGTGTTAAAGTGGCAGGCAACCGCAAGGTCAGGGCCTTTAGTTTCTGCGGGCAGAAGCGGGATGTTCTGCGAAGCAGTCACCCAGTTTATGCTTCATGCTACGTTGGGGAAACGACACTGTGAGCAGAGAATGCGGTGGAATGAAATAGCAGCAGGGAGACTGGATGAGAAGCAGCTGTTCGGGAGAGTCTTTGCCGCTTGCAATTCTGAGAGCAATCTCAAATGTATTTCATACTGAGCATGTCTCAGGTCGCTCAAGAGGTCTGGGGCATTACCTGCGTGCGTGCTTTCTGGCTCGTTGGTCTAGGCGTATGATTCTCGCTTTGGGTCTGTTACTGCGCTGATTTGCGAGAGGTCCCGGGTTCAAATCCCGGACGAGCCCGCGTTTTTTAACTTGACTTGTGCAAAACTGCCTGATTAACTTTCTCAAAAAGCACCTTCGTGAAACCAGCGTGGGCTGCCTGGAGTACGAATGAGGCAGAAAACAGAGAAATGAAATGGTTGGAGATCGTGTTCAACAAGCTACTTGGATGCTGCCTGAACTGCTGTGCTCTTCCAGCACCACTAATCCACAATCTGGTTTCCAGCATCTGCAGTCATTGTTTTTACCATAGTGCTCAACAGGTTGACGTGAGTGGTGCGGTGTTTGAGGAATGTCAGCAATCAAGGTAGATTGGAAAATTGGGACAGCTCTCCTCGGAGAACCGAACTTTTCCAAGTCATGAGGGACCTAGAAACAGGAAATAATGTTGTGAAAATGCTCCCACGCCTGAAAGGATCCATAACGATTCGGCAGAATTTTAAGTCACGAGGAAAAGAAGTAAAAGTGACATTAGGAAGAACGTTTTCGTACAGGGAGTGGTGAGGGTCAGTAAGTCCCTGTCTGACATTGACAAAGAGGAAGATTCAATGGACCCAAAAGGGAATTCGGTGGTCACGTTCAGATGTACAGATTTACGCTGAGAAGGCGAGAGAATGAAACGAATAGAAACACACGTTTACTTAAGTGCAGAACCAGCAGAGGGAAGGTGGGCCGCATGGCCGCCGTCTGCGCTGTGACACATGTTGTGAAATCACAGTTCGACCGACAGAATGTGGGAATTTAGAAAAAAGTTTATATTGACACAGCCTCCATACGTCTGCGAAACAGCATATCACACGACACCAGTGGAGGTCTTTGACATCAGGCTCGAAGGTGCCTGCCGCGTGCCAGACAAAAACCTGAAGTGTTCTGTGCAACCTGCTCCCCAAGCGGCAGCAGAGTGGCGCAGCGGGAGCGTGCTGGGCCCATAACCCAGAGGTCGATGGATCGAAACCATCCTCTGCTATCGTTCACTGTCACCTTGATCTGCTTTTCTTCAGCAAACTGCCTTTGCATCTACTAGCCGATGTTCATATCGATCCACTCCATTCAAACGGCATGGGTTTTTAGAGGTCTCAGTGGTATTCTGTTCTTGGTCGGTTTCCTCTGAACTGAATCGCAAAACCGGTTCTCTACGATGCTAATGAGCTGGTAAAGTTGAAACTCAGACATCGTCCCCCACTATTAGGACGGATACCACCGATTGTGAATAACCTCAGAGAGAGAGAGAGAGAGAGACAAGTGACAGACAGTCGCCGTGGAATCCATGGGCTGAATGGCTTCTGTCTGCGCGAGAATGATGCTACGTGTTGCTGAGGGAGCAAAAATGGTTCATTTTTAACCGTCCCTTCCGTGTTGGACTGCCTGCAGTCCCTCAGCTCAGGGCCGTGGGGATGACTCTCAGTGAGTGAAGGTTTCACGCGGATTCTCTTCATCTGGGACACTTGGGGCTCAGATGTTAACTGCTGCGCGGTCGCAGCAAAGAAAGCGATGCCCACTTTGCAATAGACTTTCCGTAAGATTGCTGCGTGAAGACGATTTCTGAACACCATGCAGGCTGCAAAACAATGTGAATTTACCTGGGCGAAGAGTCCTCGGTGTTCATTTCTCTCTGTCCTGCCAGCACTGCATCTTTCTGTCTCTCCGATAACAGACCTTTGGAGAAAGTTCACAATCAAAGTTGTTCATGTTCCCCGAATTAATGTAACTGACACCTCTCACCCCAAGAGTTTCAGAGAGAGAGAGAGAGAGAAAGAGGGAGAGAGAGCAGAAGAGCGAATGGACTCTTACCCTCCCCCAACCCTACATTCCCCCACCCCCCTCCCCCCAGAACAACGTGCAAGTAGAAATAAAATGGTTTAATTATCCGCCAGTGGAGATAGTCCAGTTCCTGGGGATGAGACAAACATCAGCCCCCCCGGGGACAGAATGACCAGCAGATGTTCTGGAAAGGCTTTGCTGCTTGCAATTCTTGCAGCAATGTGGAATGTACTTCACACTGAGCAAGTTTCAGCTGGCTCAGAGTCTCCAATGTTCATTGCTGTGTTTGCCGCCAGCTCAGAGAAAGAACAATATGAAGGACGTAGGAGTGAATAACGATCCTCGTGAGAGGGCGAATAACTGTTAATGGAGACTGTTAGTGGCTAACAATACGTCGTGTGTCATAGCAGACGAGGTGATAAACAGGAGTCTTTTGTGTGGTAGGGGTCAAGGACATGGGGGAGTTCAGGCCCTATAGTTATAGAACTCGATATTGAAGACCGGAGGGCTGGAAGGGCTCCAAGTGGAAAATGAGATGTTGTTCTTTCATCTGGAGCTAGAACACTGCTGCAAGCCTGAGACAGGGATGTTGGCCAGGGAACAGGGTGATGTGTTAAAGTGGCAGGCAACCGCAAGGTCAGGGCCTTTAGTTTCTGCGGGCAGAAGCGGGATGTTCTGCGAAGCAGTCACCCAGTTTATGCTTCATGCTACGTTGGGGAAACGACACTGTGAGCAGAGAATGCGGTGGAATGAAATAGCAGCAGGGAGACTGGATGAGAAGCAGCTGTTCGGGAGAGTCTTTGCCGCTTGCAATTCTGAGAGCAATCTCAAATGTATTTCATACTGAGCATGTCTCAGTTCGCTCAAGAGGTCTGGGGCATTACCTGCGTGCGTGCTTTCTGGCTCGTTGGTCTAGGCGTATGATTCTCGCTTTGGGTCTGTTACTGCGCTGATTTGCGAGAGGTCCCGGGTTCAAATCCCGGACGAGCCCGCGTTTTTTAACTTGACTTGTGCAAAACTGCCTGATTAACTTTCTCAAAAAGCACCTTCGTGAAACCAGCGTGGGCTGCCTGGAGTACGAATGAGGCAGAAAACAGAGAAATGAAATGGTTGGAGATCGTGTTCAACAAGCTACTTGGATGCTGCCTGAACTGCTGTGCTCTTCCAGCACCACTAATCCACAATCTGGTTTCCAGCATCTGCAGTCATTGTTTTTACCATAGTGCTCAACAGGTTGACGTGAGTGGTGCGGTGTTTGAGGAATGTCAGCAATCAAGGTAGATTGGAAAATTGGGACAGCTCTCCTCGGAGAACCGAACTTTTCCAAGTCATGAGGGACCTAGAAACAGGAAATAATGTTGTGAAAATGCTCCCACGCCTGAAAGGATCCATAACGATTCGGCAGAATTTTAAGTCACGAGGAAAAGAAGTAAAAGTGACATTAGGAAGAACGTTTTCGTACAGGGAGTGGTGAGGGTCAGTAAGTCCCTGTCTGACATTGACAAAGAGGAAGATTCAATGGACCCAAAAGGGAATTCGGTGGTCACGTTCAGATGTACAGATTTACGCTGAGAAGGCGAGAGAATGAAACGAATAGAAACACACGTTTACTTAAGTGCAGAACCAGCAGAGGGAAGGTGGGCCGCATGGCCGCCGTCTGCGCTGTGACACATGTTGCGATTCAGTGTGAAATCACAGTTCAACCGACAGAATGTGGGAATTTAGAAAAAAGTTTATATTGACACAGCCTCCATACGTCTGCGAAACAGCATATCACACGACACCAGTGGAGGTCTTTGACATCAGGCTCGAAGGTGCCTGCCGCGTGCCAGACAAAAACCTGAAGTGTTCTGTGCAACCAGCTCCCCAAGCGGCAGCAGAGTGGCGCAGCGGGAGCGTGCTGGGCCCATAACCCAGAGGTCGATGGATCGAAACCATCCTCTGCTATCGTTCACTGTCACCTTGATCTGCTTTTCTTCAGCAAGCTGCCTTTGCATCTACTTGCCGATGTTCATATCGATCCACTCCATTCAAACGGCATGGGTTTTTAGAGGTCTCAGTGGTATTCTGTTCTTGGTCGGTTTCCTCTGAACTGAATCGCAAAACCGGTTCTCTACGATGCTAATGAGCTGGTAAAGTTGAAACTCAGACATCGTCCCCCACTATTAGGACGGATACCACCGATTGTGAATAACCTCAGAGAGAGAGAGAGAGAGACAAGTGACAGACAGTCGCCGTGGAATCCATGGGCTGAATGGCTTCTGTCTGCGCGAGAATGATGCTACGTGTTGCTGAGGGAGCAAAAATGGTTCATTTTTAACCGTCCCTTCCGTGTTGGACTGCCTGCAGTCCCTCAGCTCAGGGCCGTGGGGATGACTCTCAGTGAGTGAAGGTTTCACGCGGATTCTCTTCATCTGGGACACTTGGGGCTCAGATGTTAACTGCTGCGCGGTCGCAGCAAAGAAAGCGATGCCCACTTTGCAATAGACTTTCCGTAAGATTGCTGCGTGAAGACGATTTCTGAACACCATGCAGGCTGCAAAACAATGTGAATTTACCTGGGCGAAGAGTCCTCGGTGTTCATTTCTCTCTGTCCTGCCAGCACAGCATCTTTCTGTCTCTCCGATAACAGACCTTTGGAGAAAGTTCACAATCAAAGTTGTTCATGTTCCCCGCATTAATGTAACTGACACCTCTCACCCCAAGAGTTTCAGAGAGAGAGAGAGAGAGAAAGAGGGAGAGAGAGCAGAAGAGCGAATGGACTCTTACCCTCCCCCAACCCTACATTCCCCCACCCCCCTCCCCCCAGAACAACGTGCAAGTAGAAATAAAATGGTTTAATTATCCGCCAGTGGAGATAGTCCAGTTCCTGGGGATGAGACAAACATCAGCCCCCCCGGGGACAGAATGACCAGCAGATGTTCTGGAAAGGCTTTGCTGCTTGCAATTCTTGCAGCAATGTGGAATGTACTTCACACTGAGCAAGTTTCAGCTGGCTCAGAGTCTCCAATGTTCATTGTTGTGTTTGCCGCCAGCTCAGAGAAAGAACAATATGAAGGACGTAGGAGTGAATAACGATCCTCGTGAGAGGGCGAATAACTGTTAATGGAGACTGTTAGTGGCTAACAATACGTCGTGTGTCATAGCAGACGAGGTGATAAACAGGAGTCTTTTGTGTGGTGGGGTGAAGGACATGGGGGAGTTCAGGCCCCATAGTTATAGAACTCGATATTGAAGACCGGAGGGCTGGAAGGGCTCCAAGTGGAAAATGAGATGTTGTTCTTTCATCTGGAGCTAGAACACTGCTGCAAGCCTGAGACAGGGATGTTGGCCAGGGAACAGGGTGATGTGTTAAAGTGGCAGGCAACCGCAAGGTCAGGGCCTTTAGTTTCTGCGGGCAGAAGCGGGATGTTCTGCGAAGCAGTCACCCAGTTTATGCTTCATGCTACGTTGGGGAAACGACACTGTGAGCAGAGAATGCGGTGGAATGAAATAGCAGCAGGGAGACTGGATGAGAAGCAGCTGTTCGGGAGAGTCTTTGCCGCTTGCAATTCTGAGAGCAATCTCAAATGTATTTCATACTGAGCATGTCTCAGGTCGCTCAAGAGGTCTGGGGCATTACCTGCGTGCGTGCTTTCTGGCTCGTTGGTCTAGGCGTATGATTCTCGCTTTGGGTCTGTTACTGCGCTGATTTGCGAGAGATCCCGGACGAGCCCGCGTTTTTTAACTTGACTTGTGCAAAACTGCCTGATTAACTTTCTCAAAAAGCACCTTCGTGAAACCAGCGTGGGCTGCCTGGAGTACGAATGAGGCAGAAAACAGAGAAATCAAATGGTTGGAGATCGTGTTCAACAAGCTACTTGGATGCTGCCTGAACTGCTGTGCTCTTCCAGCACCACTAATCCACAATCTGGTTTCCAGCATCTGCAGTCATTGTTTTTACCATAGTGCTCAACAGGTTGACGTGAGTGGTGCGGTGTTTGAGGAATGTCAGCAATCAAGGTAGATTGGAAAATTGGGACAGCTCTCCTCGGAGAACCGAACTTTTCCAAGTCATGAGGGACCTAGAAACAGGAAATAATGTTGTGAAAATGCTCCCACGCCTGAAAGGATCCATAACGATTCGGCAGAATTTTAAGTCACGAGGAAAAGAAGTAAAAGTGACATTAGGAAGAACGTTTTCGTACAGGGAGTGGTGAGGGTCAGTAAGTCCCTGTCTGACATTGACAAAGAGGAAGATTCAATGGACCCAAAAGGGAATTCGGTGGTCACGTTCAGATGTACAGATTTACGCTGAGAAGGCGAGAGAATGAAACGAATAGAAACACACGTTTACTTAAGTGCAGAACCAGCAGAGGGAAGGTGGGCCGCATGGCCGCCGTCTGCGCTGTGACACATGTTGCGATTCAGTGTGAAATCACAGTTCAACCGACAGAATGTGGGAATTTAGAAAAAAGTTTATATTGACACAGCCTCCATACGTCTGCGAAACAGCATATCACACGACACCAGTGGAGGTCTTTCACATCAGGCTCGAAGGTGCCTGCCGCGTGCCAGACAAAAACCTGAAGTGTTCTGTGCAACCAGCTCCCCAAGCGGCAGCAGAGTGGCGCAGCGAGAGCGTGCTGGGCCCATAACCCAGAAGTCGATGGATCGAAACCATCCTCTGCTATCGTTCACTGTCACCTTGATCTGCTTTTCTTCAGCAAGCTGCCTTTGCATCTACTTGCCGATGTTCATATCGATTCAAACGGCATGGGTTTTTAGAGGTCTCAGTGGTATTCTGTTCTTGGTCGGTTTCCTCTGAACTGAATCGCAAAACCGGTTCTCTACGATGCTAATGAGCTGGTAAAGTTGAAACTCAGACATCGTCCCCCACTATTAGGACGGATACCACCGATTGTGAATAACCTCAGAGAGAGAGAGAGAGACAAGTGACAGACAGTCGCCGTGGAATCCATGGGCTGAATGGCTTCTGTCTGCGCGAGAATGATGCTACGTGTTGCTGAGGGAGCAAAAATGGTTCATTTTTAACCGTCCCTTCCGTGTTGGACTGCCTGCAGTCCCTCAGCTCAGGGCCGTGGGGATGACTCTCAGTGAGTGAAGGTTTCACGCGGATTCTCTTCATCTGGGACACTTGGGGCTCAGATGTTAACTGCTGCGCGGTCGCAGCAAAGAAAGCGATGCCCACTTTGCAATAGACTTTCCGTAAGATTGCTGCGTGAAGACGATTTCTGAACACCATGCAGGCTGCAAAACAATGTGAATTTACCTGGGCGAAGAGTCCTCGGTGTTCATTTCTCTCTGTCCTGCCAGCACAGCATCTTTCTGTCTCTCCGATAACAGACCTTTGGAGAAAGTTCACAATCAAAGTTGTTCATGTTCCCCGCATTAATGTAACTGACACCTCTCACCCCAAGAGTTTCAGAGAGAGAGAGAGAGAGAAAGAGGGAGAGAGAGCAGAAGAGCGAATGGACTCTTACCCTCCCCCAACCCTACATTCCCCCACCCCCCTCCCCCCAGAACAACGTGCAAGTAGAAATAAAATGGTTTAATTATCCGCCAGTGGAGATAGTCCAGTTCCTGGGGATGAGACAAACATCAGCCCCCCCGGGGACAGAATGACCAGCAGATGTTCTGGAAAGGCTTTGCTGCTTGCAATTCTTGCAGCAATGTGGAATGTACTTCACACTGAGCAAGTTTCAGCTGGCTCAGAGTCTCCAATGTTCATTGTTGTGTTTGCCGCCAGCTCAGAGAAAGAACAATATGAAGGACGTAGGAGTGAATAACGATCCTCGTGAGAGGGCGAATAACTGTTAATGGAGACTGTTAGTGGCTAACAATACGTCGTGTGTCATAGCAGACGAGGTGATAAACAGGAGTCTTTTGTGTGGTGGGGTGAAGGACATGGGGGAGTTCAGGCCCCATAGTTATAGAACTCGATATTGAAGACCGGAGGGCTGGAAGGGCTCCAAGTGGAAAATGAGATGTTGTTCTTTCATCTGGAGCTAGAACACTGCTGCAAGCCTGAGACAGGGATGTTGGCCAGGGAACAGGGTGATGTGTTAAAGTGGCAGGCAACCGCAAGGTCAGGGCCTTTAGTTTCTGCGGGCAGAAGCGGGATGTTCTGCGAAGCAGTCACCCAGTTTATGCTTCATGCTACGTTGGGGAAACGACACTGTGAGCAGAGAATGCGGTGGAATGAAATAGCAGCAGGGAGACTGGATGAGAAGCAGCTGTTCGGGAGAGTCTTTGCCGCTTGCAATTCTGAGAGCAATCTCAAATGTATTTCATACTGAGCATGTCTCAGGTCGCTCAAGAGGTCTGGGGCATTACCTGCGTGCGTGCTTTCTGGCTCGTTGGTCTAGGCGTATGATTCTTGCTTTGGGTCTGTTACTGCGCTGATTTGCGAGAGGTCCCGGGTTCAAATCCCGGACGAGCCCGCGTTTTTTAACTTGACTTGTGCAAAACTGCCTGATTAACTTTCTCAAAAAGCACCTTCGTGAAACCAGCGTGGGCTGCCTGGAGTACGAATGAGGCAGAAAACAGAGAAATCAAATGGTTGGAGATCGTGTTCAACAAGCTACTTGGATGCTGCCTGAACTGCTGTGCTCTTCCAGCACCACTAATCCACAATCTGGTTTCCAGCATCTGCAGTCATTGTTTTTACCATAGTGCTCAACAGGTTGACGTGAGTGGTGCGGTGTTTGAGGAATGTCAGCAATCAAGGTAGATTGGAAAATTGGGACAGCTCTCCTCGGAGAACCGAACTTTTCCAAGTCATGAGGGACCTAGAAACAGGAAATAATGTTGTGAAAATGCTCCCACGCCTGAAAGGATCCATAACGATTCGGCAGAATTTTAAGTCACGAGGAAAAGAAGTAAAAGTGACATTAGGAAGAACGTTTTCGTACAGGGAGTGGTGAGGGTCAGTAAGTCCCTGTCTGACATTGACAAAGAGGAAGATTCAATGGACCCAAAAGGGAATTCGGTGGTCACGTTCAGATGTACAGATTTACGCTGAGAAGGCGAGAGAATGAAACGAATAGAAACACACGTTTACTTAAGTGCAGAACCAGCAGAGGGAAGGTGGGCCGCATGGCCGCCGTCTGCGCTGTGACACATGTTGTGAAATCACAGTTCGACCGACAGAATGTGGGAATTTAGAAAAAAGTTTATATTGACACAGCCTCCATACGTCTGCGAAACAGCATATCACACGACACCAGTGGAGGTCTTTGACATCAGGCTCGAAGGTGCCTGCCGCGTGCCAGACAAAAACCTGAAGTGTTCTGTGCAACCAGCTCCCCAAGCGGCAGCAGAGTGGCGCAGCGGGAGCGTGCTGGGCCCATAACCCAGAGGTCGATGGATCGAAACCATCCTCTGCTATCGTTCACTGTCACCTTGATCTGCTTTTCTTCAGCAAGCTGCCTTTGCATCTACTTGCCGATGTTCATATCGATCCACTCCATTCAAACGGCATGGGTTTTGAGAGGTCTCAGTGGTATTCTGTTCTTGGTCGGTTTCCTCTGAACTGAATCGCAAAACCGGTTCTCTACGATGCTAATGAGCTGGTAAAGTTGAAACTCAGACATCGTCCCCCACTATTAGGACGGATACCACCGATTGTGAATAACCTCAGAGAGAGAGAGAGAGAGAGAGACAAGTGACAGACAGTCGCCGTGGAATCCATGGGCTGAATGGCTTCTGTCTGCGCGAGAATGATGCTACGTGTTGCTGAGGGAGCAAAGATGGTTCATTTTTAACCGTCCCTTCCGTGTTGGACTGCCTGCAGTCCCTCAGCTCAGGGCCGTGGGGATGACTCTCAGTGAGTGAAGGTTTCACGCGGATTCTCTTCATCTGGGACACTTGGGGCTCAGATGTTAACTGCTGCGCGGTCGCAGCAAAGAAAGCGATGCCCACTTTGCAATAGACTTTCCGTAAGATTGCTGCGTGAAGACGATTTCTGAACACCATGCAGGCTGCAAAACAATGTGAATTTACCTGGGCGAAGAGTCCTCGGTGTTCATTTCTCTCTGTCCTGCCAGCACAGCATCTTTCTGTCTCTCCGATAACAGACCTTTGGAGAAAGTTCACAATCAAAGTTGTTCATGTTCCCCGCATTAATGTAACTGACACCTCTCACCCCAAGAGTTTCAGAGAGAGAGAGAGAGAGAAAGAGGGAGAGAGAGCAGAAGAGCGAATGGACTCTTACCCTCCCCCAACCCTACATTCCCCCACCCCCCTCCCCCCAGAACAACGTGCAAGTAGAAATAAAATGGTTTAATTATCCGCCAGTGGAGATAGTCCAGTTCCTGGGGATGAGACAAACATCAGCCCCCCCGGGGACAGAATGACCAGCAGATGTTCTGGAAAGGCTTTGCTGCTTGCAATTCTTGCAGCAATGTGGAATGTACTTCACACTGAGCAAGTTTCAGCTGGCTCAGAGTCTCCAATGTTCATTGTTGTGTTTGCCGCCAGCTCAGAGAAAGAACAATATGAAGGACGTAGGAGTGAATAACGATCCTCGTGAGAGGGCGAATAACTGTTAATGGAGACTGTTAGTGGCTAACAATACGTCGTGTGTCATAGCAGACGAGGTGATAAACAGGAGTCTTTTGTGTGGTAGGGGTGAAGGACATGGGGGAGTTCAGGCCCTATAGTTATAGAACTCGATATTGAAGACCGGAGGGCTGGAAGGGCTCCAAGTGGAAAATGAGATGTTGTTCTTTCATCTGGAGCTAGAACACTGCTGCAAGCCTGAGACAGGGATGTTGGCCAGGGAACAGGGTGATGTGTTAAAGTGGCAGGCAACCGCAAGGTCAGGGCCTTTAGTTTCTGCGGGCAGAAGCGGGATGTTCTGCGAAGCAGTCACCCAGTTTATGCTTCATGCTACGTTGGGGAAACGACACTGTGAGCAGAGAATGCGGTGGAATGAAATAGCAGCAGGGAGACTGGATGAGAAGCAGCTGTTCGGGAGAGTCTTTGCTGCTTGCAATTCTGAGAGCAATCTCAAATGTATTTCATACTGAGCATGTCTCAGTTCGCTCAAGAGGTCTGGGGCATTACCTGCGTGCGTGCTTTCTGGCTCGTTGGTCTAGGCGTATGATTCTCGCTTTGGGTCTGTTACTGCACTGATTTGCGAGAGGTCCCGGGTTCAAATCCCGGACGAGCCCGCGTTTTTTAACTTGACTTGTGCAAAACTGCCTGATTAACTTTCTCAAAAAGCACCTTCGTGAAACCAGCGTGGGCTGCCTGGAGTACGAATGAGGCAGAAAACAGAGAAATGAAATGGTTGGAGATCGTGTTCAACAAGCTACTTGCATGCTGCCTGAACTGCTGTGCTCTTCCAGCACCACTAATCCACAATCTGGTTTCCAGCATCTGCAGTCATTGTTTTTACCATAGTGCTCAACAGGTTGACGTGAGTGGTGCGGTGTTTGAGGAATGTCAGCAATCAAGGTAGATTGGAAAATTGGGACAGCTCTCCTCGGAGAACCGAACTTTTCCAAGTCATGAGGGACCTAGAAACAGGAAATAATGTTGTGAAAATGCTCCCACGCCTGAAAGGATCCATAACGATTCGGCAGAATTTTAAGTCACGAGGAAAAGAAGTAAAAGTGACATTAGGAAGAACGTTTTCGTACAGGGAGTGGTGAGGGTCAGTAAGTCCCTGTCTGACATTGACAAAGAGGAAGATTCAATGGACCCAAAAGGGAATTCGGTGGTCACGTTCAGATGTACAGATTTACGCTGAGAAGGCGAGAGAATGAAACGAATAGAAACACACGTTTACTTAAGTGCAGAACCAGCAGAGGGAAGGTGGGCCGCATGGCCGCCGTCTGCGCTGTGACACATGTTGCGATTCAGTGTGAAATCACAGTTCAACCGACAGAATGTGGGAATTTAGAAAAAAGTTTATATTGACACAGCCTCCATACGTCTGCGAAACAGCATATCACACGACACCAGTGGAGGTCTTTGACATCAGGCTCGAAGGTGCCTGCCGCGTGCCAGACAAAAACCTGAAGTGTTCTGTGCAACCAGCTCCCCAAGCGGCAGCAGAGTGGCGCAGCGGGAGCGTGCTGGGCCCATAACCCAGAGGTCGATGGATCGAAACCATCCTCTGCTATCGTTCACTGTCACCTTGATCTGCTTTTCTTCAGCAAGCTGCCTTTGCATCTACTTGCCGATGTTCACATCGATCCACTCCATTCAAACGGCATGGGTTTTTAGAGGTCTCAGTGGTATTCTGCTCTTGGTCGGTTTCCTCTGAACTGAATCGCAAAACCGGTTCTCTACGATGCTAATGAGCTGGTAAAGTTGAAACTCAGACATCGTCCCCCACTATTAGGACGGATACCACCGATTGTGAATAACCTCAGAGAGAGAGAGAGAGAGAGACAAGTGACAGACAGTCGCCGTGGAATCCATGGGCTGAATGGCTTCTGTCTGCGCGAGAATGATGCTACGTGTTGCTGAGGGAGCAAAAATGGTTCATTTTTAACCGTCCCTTCCGTGTTGGACTGCCTGCAGTCCCTCAGCTCAGGGCCGTGGGGATGACTCTCAGTGAGTGAAGGTTTCACGCGGATTCTCTTCATCTGGGACACTTGGGGCTCAGATGTTAACTGCTGCGCGGTCGCAGCAAAGAAAGCGATGCCCACTTTGCAATAGACTTTCCGTAAGATTGCTGCGTGAAGACGATTTCTGAACACCATGCAGGCTGCAAAACAATGTGAATTTACCTGGGCGAAGAGTCCTCGGTGTTCATTTCTCTCTGTCCTGCCAGCACAGCATCTTTCTGTCTCTCCGATAACAGACCTTTGGAGAAAGTTCACAATCAAAGTTGTTCATGTTCCCCGCATTAATGTAACTGACACCTCTCACCCCAAGAGTTTCAGAGAGAGAGAGAGAGAGAAAGAGGGAGAGAGAGCAGAAGAGCGAATGGACTCTTACCCTCCCCCAACCCTACATTCCCCCACCCCCCTCCCCGCTGAACAACGTGCAAGTAGAAATAAAATGGTTTAATTATCCGCCAGTGGAGATAGTCCAGTTCCTGGGGATGAGACAAACATCAGCCCCCCCGGGGACAGAATGACCAGCAGATGTTCTGGAAAGGCTTTGCTGCTTGCAATTCTTGCAGCAATGTGGAATGTACTTCACACTGAGCAAGTTTCAGCTGGCTCAGAGTCTCCAATGTTCATTGTTGTGTTTGCCGGGAGCTCAGAGAAAGAACAATATGAAGGAAGTAGGAGTGAATAACGATCCTCGTGAGAGGGCGAATAACTTTTAATGGAGACTGTTAGTGGCTAACAATACGTCGTGTGTCATAGCAGACGAGGTGATAAACAGGAGTCTTTTGTGTGGTAGGGGTGAAGGACATGGGGGAGTTCAGGCCCTATAGTTATAGAACTCGATATTGAAGACCGGAGGGCTGGAAGGGCTCCAAGTGGAAAATGAGATGTTGTTCTTTCATCTGGAGCTAGAACACTGCTGCAAGCCTGAGACAGGGATGTTGGCCAGGGAACAGGGTGATGTGTTAAAGTGGCAGGCAACCGCAAGGTCAGGGCCTTTAGTTTCTGCGGGCAGAAGCGGGATGTTCTGCGAAGCAGTCACCCAGTTTATGCTTCATGCTACGTTGGGGAAACGACACTGTGAGCAGAGAATGCGGTGGAATGAAATAGCAGCAGGGAGACTGGATGAGAAGCAGCTGTTCGGGAGAGTCTTTGCTGCTTGCAATTCTGAGAGCAATCTCAAATGTATTTCATACTGAGCATGTCTCAGTTCGCTCAAGAGGTCTGGGGCATTACCTGCGTGCGTGCTTTCTGGCTCGTTGGTCTAGGCGTATGATTCTCGCTTTGGGTCTGTTACTGCGCTGATTTGCGAGAGATCCCGGACGAGCCCGCGTTTTTTAACTTGACATGTGCAAAACTGCCTGATTAACTTTCTCAAAAAGCACCTTCGTGAAACCAGCGTGGGCTGCCTGGAGTACGAATGAGGCAGAAAACAGAGAAATGAAATGGTTGGAGATCGTGTTCAACAAGCTACTTGGATGCTGCCTGAACTGCTGTGCTCTTCCAGCACCACTAATCCACAATCTGGTTTCCAGCATCTGCAGTCATTGTTTTTACCATAGTGCTCAACAGGTTGACGTGAGTGGTGCGGTGTTTGAGGAATGTCAGCAATCAAGGTAGATTGGAAAATTGGGACAGCTCTCCTCGGAGAACCGAACTTTTCCAAGTCATGAGGGACCTAGAAACAGGAAATAATGTTGTGAAAATGCTCCCACGCCTGAAAGGATCCATAACGATTCGGCAGAATTTTAAGTCACGAGGAAAAGAAGTAAAAGTGACATTAGGAAGAACGTTTTCGTACAGGGAGTGGTGAGGGTCAGTAAGTCCCTGTCTGACATTGACAAAGAGGAAGATTCAATGGACCCAAAAGGGAATTCGGTGGTCACGTTCAGATGTACAGATTTACGCTGAGAAGGCGAGAGAATGAAACGAATAGAAACACACGTTTACTTAAGTGCAGAACCAGCAGAGGGAAGGTGGGCCGCATGGCCGCCGTCTGCGCTGTGACACATGTTGTGAAATCACAGTTCGACCGACAGAATGTGGGAATTTAGAAAAAAGTTTATATTGACACAGCCTCCATACGTCTGCGAAACAGCATATCACACGACACCAGTGGAGGTCTTTGACATCAGGCTCGAAGGTGCCTGCCGCGTGCCAGACCAAAACCTGAAGTGTTCTGTGCAACCTGGTTCCCATCAGCAGCAGGGTGGCGCAGCGGGAGCGTGCTGGGCCCATAACCCAGAGGTCGATGGATCGAAACCATTCTCTGCTATCGTTCACTGTCACCTTGATCTGCTTTTCTTCAGCAAGCTGCCTTTGCATCTACTTGCCCATGTTCATATCGATCCACTCCATTCAAACGGCATGGGTTTTTAGAGGTCTCAGTGGTGTTCTGTTCTTGGTCGGTTTCCTCTGAACTGAATCGCAAAACCGGTTCTCTACGATGCTAATGAGCTGGTAAAGTTGAAACTCAGACATCGTCCCCCACTATTAGGACGGATACCACCGATTGTGAATAACCTCAGAGAGAGAGACAGAGAGAGACAAGTGACAGACAGTCGCCGTGGAATCCATGGGCTGAATGGCTTCTGTCTGCGCGAGAATGATGCTACGTGTTGCTGAGGGAGCAAAAATGGTTCATTTTTAACCGTCCCTTCCGTGTTGGACTGCCTGCAGTCCCTCAGCTCAGGGCCGTGGGGATGACTCTCAGTGAGTGAAGGTTTCACGCGGATTCTCTTCATCTGGGACACTTGGGGCTCAGATGTTAACTGCTGCGCGGTCGCAGCAAAGAAAGCGATGCCCACTTTGCAATAGACTTTCCGTAAGATTGCTGCGTGAAGACGATTTCTGAACACCATGCAGGCTGCAAAACAATGTGAATTTACCTGGGCGAAGAGTCCTCGGTGTTCATTTCTCTCTGTCCTGCCAGCACAGCATCTTTCTGTCTCTCCGATAACAGACCTTTGGAGAAAGTTCACAATCAAAGTTGTTCATGTTCCCCGCATTAATGTAACTGACACCTCTCACCCCAAGAGTTTCAGAGAGAGAGAGAGAGAGAAAGAGGGAGAGAGAGCAGAAGAGCGAATGGACTCTTACCCTCCCCCAACCCTACATTCCCCCACCCCCCTCCCCCCAGAACAACGTGCAAGTAGAAATAAAATGGTTTAATTATCCGCCAGTGGAGATAGTCCAGTTCCTGGGGATGAGACAAACATCAGCCCCCCCGGGCTGATGTTTGACCAGCAGATGTTCTGGAAAGGCTTTGCTGCTTGCAATTCTTGCAGCAATGTGGAATGTACTTCACACTGAGCAAGTTTCAGCTGGCTCAGAGTCTCCAATGTTCATTGTTGTGTTTGCCGCCAGCTCAGAGAAAGAACAATATGAAGGACGTAGGAGTGAATAACGATCCTCGTGAGAGGGCGAATAACTGTTAATGGAGACTGTTAGTGGCTAACAATACGTCGTGTGTCATAGCAGACGAGGTGATAAACAGGAGTCTTTTGTGTGGTAGGGGTGAAGGACATGGGGGAGTTCAGGCCCTATAGTTATAGAACTCGATATTGAAGACCGGAGGGCTGGAAGGGCTCCAAGTGGAAAATGAGATGTTGTTCTTTCATCTGGAGCTAGAACACTGCTGCAAGCCTGAGACAGGGATGTTGGCCAGGGAACAGGGTGATGTGTTAAAGTGGCAGGCAACCGCAAGGTCAGGGCCTTTAGTTTCTGCGGGCAGAAGCGGGATGTTCTGCGAAGCAGTCACCCAGTTTATGCTTCATGCTACGTTGGGGAAACGACACTGTGAGCAGAGAATGCGGTGGAATGAAATAGCAGCAGGGAGACTGGATGAGAAGCAGCTGTTCGGGAGAGTCTTTGCCGCTTGCAATTCTGAGAGCAATCTCAAATGTATTTCATACTGAGCATGTCTCAGGTCGCTCAAGAGGTCTGGGGCATTACCTGCGTGCGTGCTTTCTGGCTCGTTGGTCTAGGCGTATGATTCTCGCTCTGGGTCTGTTACTGCGCTGATTTGCGAGAGTTCCCGGGTTCAAATCCCGGACGAGCCCGCGTTTTTTAACTTGACTTGTGCAAAACTGCCTGATTAACTTTCTCAAAAAGCACCTTCGTGAAACCAGCGTGGGCTGCCTGGAGTACGAATGAGGCAGAAAACAGAGAAATGAAATGGTTGGAGATCGTGTTCAACAAGCTACTTGGATGCTGCCTGAACTGCTGTGCTCTTCCAGCACCACTAATCCACAATCTGATTTCCAGCATCTGCAGTCATTGTTTTTACCATAGTGCTCAACAGGTTGACGTGAGTGGTGCGGTGTTTGAGGAATGTCAGCAATCAAGGTAGATTGGAAAATTGGGACAGCTCTCCTCGTAGAACCGAACTTTTCCAAGTCATGAGGGACCTAGAAACAGGAAATAATGTTGTGAAAATGCTCCCACGCCTGAAAGGATCCATAACGATTCGGCAGAATTTTAAGTCACGAGGAAAAGAAGTAAAAGTGACATTAGGAAGAACGTTTTCGTACAGGGAGTGGTGAGGGTCAGTAAGTCCCTGTCTGACATTGACAAAGAGGAAGATTCAATGGACCCAAAAGGGAATTCGGTGGTCACGTTCAGACGTACAGATTTACGCTGAGAAGGCGAGAGAATGAAACGAATAGAAACACACGTTTACTTAAGTGCAGAACCAGCAGAGGGAAGGTGGGCCGCATGGCCGCCGTCTGCGCTGTGACACATGTTGCGATTCAGTGTGAAATCACAGTTCGACCGACAGAATGTGGGAATTTAGAAAAAAGTTTAAATTGACACAGCCTCCATACGTCTGCGAAACAGCATATCACACGACACCAGTGGAGGTCTTTGACATCAGGCTCGAAGGTGCCTGCCGCGTGCAGACAAAAACCTGAAGTGTTCTGTGCAACCAGCTCCCCAAGCGGCAGCAGAGTGGCGCAGCGGGAGCGTGCTGGGCCCATAACCCCGACGTCGATGGATCGAAACCATCCTCTGCTATCGTTCACTGTCACCTTGGTCTGCTTTTCTTCAGCAAGCTGCCTTTGCATCTCCTTGCCGATGTTCATATCGATCCACTCCATTCAAACGGCATGGGTTTTTAGAGGTCTCAGTGGTATTCTGTTCTTGGTCGGTTTCCTCTCAACTGAATCGCAAAACCGGTTCTCTACGATGCTAATGAGCTGGTAAAGTTGAAACTCAGACATCGTCCCCCACTATTAGGACGGATACCACCGATTGTGAATAACCTCAGAGAGAGAGAGAGAGAGAGACAAGTGACAGACAGTCGCCGTGGAATCCATGGGCTGAATGGCTTCTGTCTGCGCGAGAATGATGCTACGTGTTGCTGAGGGAGCAAAAATGGTTCATTTTTAACCGTCCCTTCCGTGTTGGACTGCCTGCAGTCCCTCAGCTCAGGGCCGTGGGGATGACTCTCAGTGAGTGAAGGTTTCACGCGGATTCTCTTCATCTGGGACACTTGGGGCTCAGATGTTAACTGCTGCGCGGTCGCAGCAAAGAAAGCGATGCCCACTTTGCAATAGACTTTCCGTAAGATTGCTGCGTGAAGACGATTTCTGAACACCATGCAGGCTGCAAAACAATGTGAATTTACCTGGGCGAAGAGTCCTCGGTGTTCATTTCTCTCTGTCCTGCCAGCACAGCATCTTTCTGTCTCTCCGATAACAGACCTTTGGAGAAAGTTCACAATCAAAGTTGTTCATGTTCCCCGCATTAATGTAACTGACACCTCTCACCCCAAGAGTTTCAGAGAGAGAGAGAGAGAGAAAGAGGGAGAGAGAGCAGAAGAGCGAATGGACTCTTACCCTCCCCCAACCCTACATTCCCCCACCCCCCTCCCCCCAGAACAACGTGCAAGTAGAAATAAAATGGTTTAATTATCCGCCAGTGGAGATAGTCCAGTTCCTGGGGATGAGACAAACATCAGCCCCCCCGGGCTGATGTTTGACCAGCAGATGTTCTGGAAAGGCTTTGCTGCTTGCAATTCTTGCAGCAATGTGGAATGTACTTCACACTGAGCAAGTTTCAGCTGGCTCAGAGTCTCCAATGTTCATTGTTGTGTTTGCCGCCAGCTCAGAGAAAGAACAATATGAAGGACGTAGGAGTGAATAACGATCCTCGTGAGAGGGCGAATAACTGTTAATGGAGACTGTTAGTGGCTAACAATACGTCGTGTGTCATAGCAGACGAGGTGATAAACAGGAGTCTTTTGTGTGGTAGGGGTGAAGGACATGGGGGAGTTCAGGCCCTATAGTTATAGAACTCGATATTGAAGACCGGAGGGCTGGAAGGGCTCCAAGTGGAAAATGAGATGTTGTTCTTTCATCTGGAGCTAGAACACTGCTGCAAGCCTGAGACAGGGATGTTGGCCAGGGAACAGGGTGATGTGTTAAAGTGGCAGGCAACCGCAAGGTCAGGGCCTTTAGTTTCTGCGGGCAGAAGCGGGATGTTCTGCGAAGCAGTCACCCAGTTTATGCTTCATGCTACGTTGGGGAAACGACACTGTGAGCAGAGAATGCGGTGGAATGAAATAGCAGCAGGGAGACTGGATGAGAAGCAGCTGTTCGGGAGAGTCTTTGCCGCTTGCAATTCTGAGAGCAATCTCAAATGTATTTCATACTGAGCATGTCTCAGGTCGCTCAAGAGGTCTGGGGCATTACCTGCGTGCGTGCTTTCTGGCTCGTTGGTCTAGGCGTATGATTCTCGCTCTGGGTCTGTTACTGCGCTGATTTGCGAGAGTTCCCGGGTTCAAATCCCGGACGAGCCCGCGTTTTTTAACTTGACTTGTGCAAAACTGCCTGATTAACTTTCTCAAAAAGCACCTTCGTGAAACCAGCGTGGGCTGCCTGGAGTACGAATGAGGCAGAAAACAGAGAAATGAAATGGTTGGAGATCGTGTTCAACAAGCTACTTGGATGCTGCCTGAACTGCTGTGCTCTTCCAGCACCACTAATCCACAATCTGATTTCCAGCATCTGCAGTCATTGTTTTTACCATAGTGCTCAACAGGTTGACGTGAGTGGTGCGGTGTTTGAGGAATGTCAGCAATCAAGGTAGATTGGAAAATTGGGACAGCTCTCCTCGTAGAACCGAACTTTTCCAAGTCATGAGGGACCTAGAAACAGGAAATAATGTTGTGAAAATGCTCCCACGCCTGAAAGGATCCATAACGATTCGGCAGAATTTTAAGTCACGAGGAAAAGAAGTAAAAGTGACATTAGGAAGAACGTTTTCGTACAGGGAGTGGTGAGGGTCAGTAAGTCCCTGTCTGACATTGACAAAGAGGAAGATTCAATGGACCCAAAAGGGAATTCGGTGGTCACGTTCAGACGTACAGATTTACGCTGAGAAGGCGAGAGAATGAAACGAATAGAAACACACGTTTACTTAAGTGCAGAACCAGCAGAGGGAAGGTGGGCCGCATGGCCGCCGTCTGCGCTGTGACACATGTTGCGATTCAGTGTGAAATCACAGTTCGACCGACAGAATGTGGGAATTTAGAAAAAAGTTTAAATTGACACAGCCTCCATACGTCTGCGAAACAGCATATCACACGACACCAGTGGAGGTCTTTGACATCAGGCTCGAAGGTGCCTGCCGCGTGCAGACAAAAACCTGAAGTGTTCTGTGCAACCAGCTCCCCAAGCGGCAGCAGAGTGGCGCAGCGGGAGCGTGCTGGGCCCATAACCCCGACGTCGATGGATCGAAACCATCCTCTGCTATCGTTCACTGTCACCTTGGTCTGCTTTTCTTCAGCAAGCTGCCTTTGCATCTCCTTGCCGATGTTCATATCGATCCACTCCATTCAAACGGCATGGGTTTTTAGAGGTCTCAGTGGTATTCTGTTCTTGGTCGGTTTCCTCTCAACTGAATCGCAAAACCGGTTCTCTACGATGCTAATGAGCTGGTAAAGTTGAAACTCAGACATCGTCCCCCACTATTAGGACGGATACCACCGATTGTGAATAACCTCAGAGAGAGAGAGAGAGAGAGACAAGTGACAGACAGTCGCCGTGGAATCCATGGGCTGAATGGCTTCTGTCTGCGCGAGAATGATGCTACGTGTTGCTGAGGGAGCAAAAATGGTTCATTTTTAACCGTCCCTTCCGTGTTGGACTGCCTGCAGTCCCTCAGCTCAGGGCCGTGGGGATGACTCTCAGTGAGTGAAGGTTTCACGCGAATTCTCTTCATCTGGGACACTTGGGGCTCAGATGTTAACTGCTGCGCGGTCGCAGCAAAGAAAGCGATGCCCACTTTGCAATAGACTTTCCGTAAGATTGCTGCGTGAAGACGATTTCTGAACACCATGCAGGCTGCACAACAATGTGAATTTACCTGAGCGAAGAGTCCTCGGTGTTCATTTCTCTCTGTCCTGCCAGCACAGCATCTTTCTGTCTCTCCGATAACAGACCTTTGGAGAACGTTCACAATCAAAGTTGTTCATGTTCCCCGCATCAATGTAACTGACACCTCTCACCCCAAGAGTTTCAGAGAGAGAGAGAGAAAGAGGGAGAGAGAGCAGAAGAGCGAATGGACTCTTACCCTCCCCCAACCCTACATTCCCCCACCCCCCTCCCCCCAGAACAACGTGCAAGTAGAAATAAAATGGTTTAATTATCCGCCAGTGGAGATAGTCCAGTTCCTGGGGATGAGACAAACATCAGCCCCCCCGGGGACAGAATGACCAGCAGATGTTCTGGAAAGGCTTTGCTGCTTGCAATTCTTGCAGCAATGTGGAATGTACTTCACACTGAGCAAGTTTCAGCTGGCTCAGAGTCTCCAATGTTCATTGCTGTGTTTGCCGCCAGCTCAGAGAAAGAACAATATGAAGGACGTAGGAGTGAATAACGATCCTCGTGAGAGGGCGAATAACTGTTAATGGAGACTGTTAGTGGCTAACAATACGTCGTGTGTCATAGCAGACGAGGTGATAAACAGGAGTCTTTTGTGTGGTAGGGGTGAAGGACATGGGGGAGTTCAGGCCCTATAGTTATAGAACTCGATATTGAAGACCGGAGGGCTGGAAGGGCTCCAAGTGGAAAATGAGATGTTGTTCTTTCATCTGGAGCTAGAACACTGCTGCAAGCCTGAGACAGGGATGTTGGCCAGGGAACAGGGTGATGTGTTAAAGTGGCAGGCAACCGCAAGGTCAGGGCCTTTAGTTTCTGCGGGCAGAAGCGGGATGTTCTGCGAAGCAGTCACCCAGTTTATGCTTCATGCTACGTTGGGGAAACGACACTGTGAGCAGAGAATGCGGTGGAATGAAATAGCAGCAGGGAGACTGGATGAGAAGCAGCTGTTCGGGAGAGTCTTTGCCGCTTGCAATTCTGAGAGCAATCTCAAATGTATTTCATACTGAGCATGTCTCAGGTCGCTCAAGAGGTCTGGGGCATTACCTGCGTGCGTGCTTTCTGGCTCGTTGGTCTAGGCGTATGATTCTCGCTTTGGGTCTGTTACTACGCTGATTTGCGAGAGGTCCCGGTTTCAAATCCCTGACGAGCCCGCGTTTTTTAACTTGACTTGTGCAAAACTGACTGATTAACTTTCTCAAAAAGCACCTTCGTGAAACCAGCGTGGGCTGCCTGGAGTACGAATGAGGCAGAAAACAGAGAAATCAAATGGTTGGAGATCGTGTTCAACAAGCAACTTGGATGCACCCTGAACTGCTGTGCTCTTCCAGCACCACTAATCCACAATCTGGTTTCCAGCATCTGCAGTCATTGTTTTTACCATAGTGCTCAACAGGTTGACGTGAGTGGTGCGGTGTTTGAGGAATGTCAGCAATCAAGGTAGATTGGAAAATTGGGACAGCTCTCCTCGGAGAACCGAACTTTTCCAAGTCATGAGGGACCTAGAAACAGGAAATAATGTTGTGAAAATGCTCCCACGCCTGAAAGGATCCATAACGATTCGGCAGAATTTTAAGTCACGAGGAAAAGAAGTAAAAGTGACATTAGGAAGAACGTTTTCGTACAGGGAGTGGTGAGGGTCAGTAAGTCCCTGTCTGACATTGACAAAGAGGAAGATTCAATGGACCCAAAAGGGAATTCGGTGGTCACGTTCAGATGTACAGATTTACGCTGAGAAGGCGAGAGAATGAAACGAATAGAAACACACGTTTACTTAAGTGCAGAACCAGCAGAGGGAAGGTGGGCCGCATGGCCGCCGTCTGCGCTGTGACACATGTTGCGATTCAGTGTGAAATCACAGTTCGACCGACAGAATGTGGGAATTTAGAAAAAAGTTTATATTGACACAGCCTCCATACGTCTGCGAAACAGCATATCACACGACACCAGTGGAGGTCTTTGACATCAGGCTCGAAGGTGCCTGCCGCGTGCCAGACAAAAACCTGAAGTGTTCTGTGCAACCAGCTCCCCAAGCGGCAGCAGAGTGGCGCAGCGGGAGCGTGCTGGGCCCATAACCCAGAGGTCGATGGATCGAAACCATCCTCTGCTATCGTTCACTGTCACCTTGATCTGCTTTTCTTCAGCAAGCTGCCTTTGCATCTACTTGCCGATGTTCATATCGATCCACTCCATTCAAACGGCATGGGTTTTTAGAGGTCTCAGTGGTATTCTGTTCTTGGTCGGTTTCCTCTGAACTGAATCGCAAAACCGGTTCTCTACGATGCTAATGAGCTGGTAAAGTTGAAACTCAGACATCGTCCCCCACTATTAGGACGGATACCACCGATTGTGAATAACCTCAGAGAGAGAGAGAGAGAGAGAGAGAGACAAGTGACAGACAGTCGCCGTGGAATCCATGGGCTGAATGGCTTCTGTCTGCGCGAGAATGATGCTACGTGTTGCTGAGGGAGCAAAAATGGTTCATTTTTAACCGTCCCTTCCGTGTTGGACTGCCTGCAGTCCCTCAGCTCAGGGCCGTGGGGATGACTCTCAGTGAGTGAAGGTTTCACACGGATTCTCTTCATCTGGGACACTTGGGGCTCAGATGTTAACTGCTGCGCGGTCGCAGCAAAGAAAGCGATGCCCACTTTGCAATAGACTTTCCGTAAGATTGCTGCGTGAAGACGATTTCTGAACACCATGCAGGCTGCAAAACAATGTGGATTTACCTGGGCGAAGAGTCCTCGGTGTTCATTTCTCTCTGTCCTGCCAGCACAGCATCTTTCTGTCTCTCCGATAACAGACCTTTGGAGAAAGTTCACAATCAAAGTTGTTCATGTTCCCCGCATTAATGTAACTGACACCTCTCACCCCAAGAGTTTCAGAGAGAGAGAGAGAGAGAGACAAAGAGGGAGAGAGAGCAGAAGAGCGAATGGACTCTTACCCTCCCCCAACCCTACATTCCCCCACCCCCCTCCCCCCAGAACAACGTGCAAGTAGAAATAAAATGGTTTAATTATCCGCCAGTGGAGATAGTCCAGTTCCTGGGGATGAGACAAACATCAGCCCCCCCGGGGACAGAATGACCAGCAGATGTTCTGGAAAGGCTTTGCTGCTTGCAATTCTTGCAGCAATGTGGAATGTACTTCACACTGAGCAAGTTTCAGCTGGCTCAGAGTCTCCAATGTTCATTGCTGTGTTTGCCGCCAGCTCAGAGAAAGAACAATATGAAGGACGTAGGAGTGAATAACGATCCTCGTGAGAGGGCGAATAACTGTTAATGGAGACTGTTAGTGGCTAACAATACGTCGTGTGTCATAGCAGACGAGGTGATAAACAGGAGTCTTTTGTGTGGTAGGGGTGAAGGACATGGGGGAGTTCAGGCCCTATAGTTATAGAACTCGATATTGAAGACCGGAGGGCTGGAAGGGCTCCAAGTGGAAAATGAGATGTTGTTCTTTCATCTGGAGCGAGAACACTGCTGCAAGCCTGAGACAGGGATGTTGGCCAGGGAACAGGGTGATGTGTTAAAGTGACAGGCAACCGCAAGGTCAGGGCCTTTAGTTTCTGCGGGCAGAAGCGGGATGTTCTGCGAAGCAGTCACCCAGTTTATGCTTCATGCTACGTTGGGGAAACGACACTGTGAGCAGCGAATGCGGTGGAATGAAATAGCAGCAGGGAGACTGGATGAGAAGCAGCTGTTCGGGAAAGTCTTTGCCGCTCGCAATTCTGAGAGCAATCTCAAATGTATTTCATACTGAGCATGTCTCAGGTCGCTCAAGAGGTGTGGGGCATTACCTGTGCAGGAAGTCCTTCATCAATTCCTCAGCCCTGCTGAGGCACCAGTCCGTCCACACCGGGGAGATGCCATTCTCCTGCCCGAGTGTGGGAAGGGCTTTACCCACTCCTCCACACTGCTGAAGCACCTGCTGGTCCACATGGGGGGATGGGGGGCGGAGGGGGCAGGCCTTTCTGCTGCCCTGAATGCGGGAGGTCCTTCAGCAATTCCTCCCCCCTGCTGAAGCACCAGTGTGTCCACACCGGGGAGAGGACCTTCAGCTGGCCCGAGTGTGGGAAGAGGTTCATGTTTTCCTGCAACTTGCGGAAGCACCAGCGGGGGCACCAGCGCTCCCAGCAATCAGATCCCACCAGTGACGCTGCCTTTAGTCACCCCCAAGGACTGAACCTCCTGCCAGTTCTGACAGTGGGTGCACTGGGAGAGTAGGTGGGCTGTTTTTGTTTTCTGCTGGACTGCAATTGCCTCCCCCACCCCCCACAACCACAACCTCATGGTGGCTCACGGTTAGCACTGCTGCCTCATGGCACCAGGAATCCAGGAATACTTCCACCCTTGGGGGTCTGCGTGCAATTTAAGGAGGGTAGGAAAATGGATCTGAGTGTGTTACTTTTTGGAGAATCAGTGCAGATGTGTTGTGCTAAAGGACCTGTTTCCACACTGTAGGAGTTCAACCATCGTATGAGCTTTGCTTTCATTGGATACTGCTGCTCATTGAGCCAGGGACTGCACATTGCCAAATGAAATGATCCAAAGAAACGTTAGACCGCAAAACCATCTGAGCAGAAGTTAGGCTAATCGGCCCATGAAGTATACTCAGCCATTCGTTAGTGACAAAAGTGGTGCAGATGAGATTAGCTACAGTGTGGAAACAGGCCATTTGCCCCAAAAAGTCCACATTGACCATCCGAAGAGTAACCCATCCAGACCCATTTCCCTCTGACTAATGTACCTAACTCTATGGGCAATTAAGCATGGCCAATCGACATGACCTGAACATCTTTGGACTATGGAAGAAAGCAGGACCACCCAGAGAAAACGCACTCAGACACTGGGAGAATATAAAAACTTCTCACAGACAGCCACCCAAGGCTGGAATCAAACCTGGGTCCCTGGCATGGTGAGCCTGCAGTGGTAAACACTGAGCCACTAAATGTTGCAACCCGAAGTAGGCAAGCAGGAGGTGGCGAGAATACAGCAAGCCAGGCAGCACCAGGATGTGGAGTAGTCAGCGTTTTGGGTATTAACCCTTCTTCATGACTGAAACGTTGACTTCTCTGTGAGAAACGATTTACGGGAATGTTGCTGTGGTTTGGAGGGTTTGAGCTACAGGGAGAGGCTGAATAGGCTGGGACTGTTTTCACTGGAGCATCAGAGGCAGAGGAGTGACCTAATAGAGGTTACAAAATCATGAGGGGCATGGACAGGTTAATAGACAAGGTCTTTTCCCTGGGATGGGGAGTCCAGAATGAGAGGTCAAAGGTTTTGGGTGAGAGGCGAAATATATTAAAGGGACAAATTCTTCACGCAGTGGGTGGTACTTATATGAAATGAGGTGCCACAGGATTTGGGTCAGGTGTTGTCAAATGGGACTAGATTAGTTTATGATATCAGGTCATCATGGACAAGTTGGACCAAAGGGTCTGTTTCCATGCTTTATGTGTCTCTGACTACTAGTCCTGATGTAAGTTTCAAATCGAGTCCAAGTAACTTTGAATAGTTCAATCTTGTTGTGCACACCTCCTGAAAAGTTTCAAATGAATCCCTGTTTAAACATGCTGAGTTGGACAAAGTATCCCATCAAGTTCAACACAAACCCAGAGTTGAGGAAGTCAGAAGTCAGAACACCAAGAGGGCCAATACCGATCACAATATTCCAGGTGCAGCCTCATCAACGTCCTGTATACCTACAACATAACTTGCCAACATCAATACTCAATTCCCTAATTGATGAAGGCCAGTGTGCTGAAACCTTTCTTCACTGCCTTGTGTACCGTTGTAATCAGAAATATAGGACCTACTTTAAACTGATCTACAATCCTGCTTCTGGGAACACAGTGACTAATAGGGAAGGCAAAAGGGAGATTGACCTTTAAATGGAGTATAAAAGTAGGGAGGTTATAGAGGAGGTTTTGATTGAAAGGGCAGTGAAGATTCAACCAGCTGACAGTGGATCTGAATCACATGGAGATCAGGTCAGGTTCGGACAGCAGGAAACCAGATAATTTTTTACAACAAACCACAACGATTTCATCATTAGACTCTTAATTCCAGATTTATATTGAATTCAGATTCCACCATCTGCCGTGGCAGGTTGTGCATCCAAGTCCCCGGAACATTACCTGGGTAAATAGTCTGGTGACAATAAAGTCGGCCATCGCCTCCCCTGAACACATTGGCTGATTGTGTTTGGAGGTAATAAAGGAGCAAGAGGTTTCAGCAGCTGCTAAGTTGTTGATATTACACAAGGGAACATCAGCACTCTCAGTAATGGCACACACTGAAGTCAGTGTCCTGTATCAGAGGTAAGGGCTCGGGAACGATAAGAAATAGGAACAGGAATATGCCATTCAGCCCCTTGAGCCTTCTTCTCCATTCAGTAGGATTCTGGGTGATCTGGCATTCCCCACATTCACTTTCCTGCACTTTTCCTGTAACTTTTCATCCCCCGACTCTTCACGAATCTATCGATCCTAGTTTTAAATGTGACATGAAGGCTGTCAACAAAGTTACTGAGGTGGGGGTGGGGGTGGGGAGGGGGCGGGGGCTCAGGTCGAACTTGGGGACTAAAACAATGGCTTCACACTTCACAATATTTAACGAAGGGAATGTTTATGGTTATCCAATGCTGGAAATTGGGCAGACATTCAGATGAAATTATTGATAAATTATGAATGATCGAGGAGTCGGGAGAGAAGTGGTGTTCAGGCACAGTTGGATATCATCAGTATAGATGCCAACACCAGCAGCTACGGTTAAACAAATCAGAATGGAAGACGCGAAAAGCAGACCCTCCCAGAGGATAGAGTGATGCTGGAGAGGGACAGTACTGTCATTAACCCTGATCAAGGCTGTCCGCAGGTCGACGAGGGAATGTTTATCCCTGTCATCGTTACAAAGGATGTCAAACATGACCTTGATAAGAACAGTTTCAGGGGTGGAAACCAGACTCGAGGGCTTTAAACACAGAATTCTGGAAAAGATGGGAATGGCTAATTCAACAATGTTACATCCAAACCAACACTTCCATTAGTGCGATAATAATAGAAGTGTTTTGGTTTGTATTTCGAAGATTCTCAGCAACACTGAGTAAGAATCAACAAAATTAACACAAGAAATACTGCAATTGCTACAATGTACCTGCTCCCAATAGGGGGCCATCGGTGTGAAATTAACTGTCTACAAGGGGCAATATTGGAAAGGAATTACCCAGTTCATAGCTGTAAGAGGGGAGACACAGACTGCTTGATACAAACATATAATGGGCGGGAGTAGGCCAATCGGCACTTTGAGCTTGCTGCAACATTCAATAAGATCATCCCTGATCTGAATTTAACCTCAACTCTACATTCCAACACATCCCCGACAATCTTTCATCCACTTGGTTATCAAGAACCTATCTACCTCTGCCTTAAAGATTTTGAATCCACTGCCTTTTGAAGAAGACCCACAACCCTCAGGGAGAAAAGAAATCATCCTCATTTTTGTCTTCTACATTTGAAATATGACCCTGTACTTTCAGATATTAAGATAGGGACACAAGCTGCATTCAAATAGTACCTGTGGTACAGTTAACTGTGTCAAAGTGCTTCACATGAACATAATGAGAATTCCTTTAAAAATCACAACTGCGGAGCACAGATTAGGACAGGTGACCAAAGACTTGGTCAAAGGGACAAGTTTAGGGCAATCTTTTAAACAGGTTCAATTTCCCAAATATCAGAGGACAAAGACGTGAACAGCAAACACAAAATAGCAAAGAATGGGAAACAACAGTGGAGTCATAATGTCACAGGATGGGTAATCCAGGGAACATGAGTTCAAATCCCACCACAGCAAGAGGTGAGATGTGAATAATTCAAATCATAAATGGGGAACACAAAGTTAGTCTCTGTATGGTATCGATGGCACTCGTCAATTGTCATAAGAACCCATGCTCACCAATGTCCTTTCAGGAGGGAAACTTCCATCCATGTATGGTCTGACTTACATGTGACTCCAGACCAACAGCAATGTGGTTGACTCTTAAACTGCCCTCTGAATTGGCACAAGCAAGACACCTTGCACTTAGGGATGGATAAAAAACATCAACCTTACGAAAGTGTCATAACAGAAACTGCTGGAGAAATTCAGCCAGTCTGGCAACACCGGTGGAGAGAGAGAGAGAAAGAAACAGAGACAATATTCTGGCTTGAGTCCAGAACAGTTGTGAAGAAGGGTCACAGCATTGGAAATGCTAACTCTGCTTCGCTCTCCACATGTGCTGCCAGTCCTATTGCCTTTCTCCAGCATTTGATGAATTTTGGGGTTTCAGATCTCCAGCATCTGCAGTTCTTCATTACACTGATTTAGGGACGCTCAAATCCCATCAAAGGGTAGCGCAGAAAGGCTGGAATTACTCAGCAAGTTTGGCACCAGCTATGGAGATAAAAACAGTTCGTACTTCGGGTCATTGAATGATCTTACATCTGGGACAAACTTTTGGGGAAGCTGCAAGAGTAAAAGGCACTGGTGTAACTTCAACATCTGGGAGAACTCTCTCAGCCATGGGGGTCAGGCTGACTCAGCATTCTGGTCCTGCTCATTACCTGTTAAATTCTCCATTTGTTGTTCTTGTTATATTTCTACATGGTTGACACATTCCTATGTTTTAAAATGAAATTCCAAACAGACAGGCATTTTCCATGTAAGTAATCATACATTAGAGGGTTTGGAACGTGAATGTAACTTTTAAACTATTTATTCATGCATGGGGCGTGGGCATCGCTGGCAATGCCAGCATTTATACCCATCCTTAACCACCCTGTGGTTGGTTGGAAAAGTGCATGAAGGTGTCTGAGATTGTCTTGATCAGCACAGCAATCTCAAAGATGGGTGTGCTCAGGTACAAGTACCCTCCACTCCCACAGCCAAGTCTGCATTCACTTCAATTATAGATGCCATCTAAACCTCCCAGGACAAAGACAGCATGGAATGACAATCAGAATAAAGCTTCCTCTACTCTTAAATTTCAAGTGAAGCTACTTCAACACTGTCCCCAACAAACACTGCCAAGACAGAGACTGCATTGGGTTAGATACAGAGTAAAACTTCCTCTACACTTCCACATTCATACAGTCCCAGGACAATGACAGCAGAGGGTTAAATCATCAGTAGAGCTTCTTCCATTCTGACTGACACTTAGTACGTCTTACACCAATCATCAAGGAAAATTCAGAACTGAGTCCATTATCTGGGACTGAATTCACACATCCTAATGGGAATGACAGCAACAGAAAATCATGTAGTGAAACACAGATAAAACACACACAATGTACAACAAATCTAGACTGTTATTGGGATCAAAGACATTGAAATGACAGGAGACATAGTCCCTGCAGTGATCCGAATGTGAGCTGAACAACATTCTCATGTGAATAATATTCTCTGGGAATGCAATGTCCACCTCACTGATGTCTGGTCAGTTCCTCTGCTCTCGTTCAGGGCTGAGTTGCGGCTGACCACATTGTGGCGTGGGGGTCAAGAGGTTAGACAGTTAAGGTCAACTTGGATTGAGGGCATCCTTTGTCATGCCAGTGATGTCGAGGGTCGCTCATTTACTCAACTTATAATCGGGGAGAAGGGGATGTCAGGCTGGGCTTGTATCAGTTTGAGTTTAGAAGAAACAGATGATCCGATGGAGCTGTATAACATCTGGAGAGGACTTAATGTAAATGTAATGTCAACTCAATTTTAGCCAGAGATTAGTCTCTCATTTAAGATAGGAGAGTTTTGTTTTTCTCACAAGTGTTCTCGAGTCTTTGAAATTCACTTCTTTAGAGAGCAGCATGTGGTGGTGTCACGGTGGTTAGCACTGCTGCCTCACGGCATCAGTGACCTGGGTTTGATCCCACCTTCGGGCCGACCGTCTGTGTGGAGTTTGCACATTCTCCCCTTGTGTCTGCGTGGGTTTCCTCTGGTGCTCTGGCCTCCTCCCACAGTCCAAAGGATGTGCAGGTGAGGGTGGATTGACCATGGGAGATGCAGGGTTACAGGGATAGTGTAACGAACTGTGTCTGGGTGGGACGGTCAGTCAATGTTGACTCGATGGGCTGAATGACCAACTTGCACGCAGTTGGTCTATATCAATCAATCGTATGCACTTGCTTTATGGTTACCGACATCAAATTACATGAATGGTTTTGGTTATTTCATCTCTTATTATCGTATTCAACCAACTACAGCATCTAGAAACTTGCTTAATTACTATATCCAATATCTGCAGAGTACTTTTTCTTTTTGTCACGACCATTATCTTGAACTCTGACGTGTGACCTTTTCATTGCTGTCAAAGTTCCTTATTTATCCCGACATTGTCATGTTTTTACTTTGTCGAATGTCTTCCTGGCTTTTGCAGTTAAGACCCTATATTCTGCCCTTGTCAACATTTTCCCTTACAATTCTCTACTCAGGATTTCATGAAAAACCTCAGAGTGTGGTGAGACTGCGGAACTCACTACCATAGTGAATAGTTGGGGTGGAAGACACGACAACTAAGGGTAAGCAACCCAATACAAATGAATGTCACTCTCACCAGATTCACAACAGAGTGAAATTAAAATATGCAATGTCCCTCAATTTCTCAACGGTTCCGAACCAGACTTTTTGAAGAACAGATCTTGCACATCAACATTATAATTTAAATAAAAAACAACAATGATAAATATGGCAAATTTTCTAGGGCAAAGTTAAAGAAGATAATCTAATTAATAGCAATTATTTAGACCCTTTTATCAAGTCCCCCACCTTCTCAGAGACTGAAACTTTAGCGGCAAATTAAGAAAGAATTTTTTTTTAAACTTACCAATTCAAGCAAACACTTTCCAACAATGGATTGCCAAGACTTTGTGCAATCCTTGGACAATGACTGTTTCACAGACACGTAACTGTAAATCTGATTTAAAAGTCAATGCTGAATGTGAATAGACACCCCAAAGTATTCAGCCATTTTTTACACCCTGGGACTCATTCCCAGAAAGAGTCAAAAATTCTTTAACTGGACAGTAGAATCTAGAGAGAACAGCTCCTGGGCTCAACAAGCAGCAACGCCCAATGGAAGCAGTTGGCGGCGGGGCAGGGCGGGGCAAGGTCAAAATCAAAAAAGCCCACGGACTCTCCCACTTCACACACGCTGTCAGAATACACAGGGGCTCAGTCCTGGGAGTGACCCACAGCAGTTTCGTGAAGTGAACCACACTTGATGAACAGATCTTGCACACCAGAATTATAATTTAAACAAAAACAAACAATTATGAATACTGCAAATTTACTAGGGCAAAGTTAAACAAGATAATCCAGTTAATAGCAATGATTTAATCCCTTTGATCAACTCCTCCACCATCTCCGAGACAGAAACTTAAGGGGTAAATTAAGGAAGAGAATTTTTCAAATTATCAATTCAAGCAAACAGTTTCCAACAATGGATTGCCAAGCCGTTGGGCAATCCTTCGATGATGAGTTGTTCACAGGCACATAACCGTAAATTTAATTTCTAAGTCACTGCTGAATGCGAATGGACACCCTGAAGTATTCAGCTATTTCTTACAGACTGGAACTCGTTCCCAGACAGAGTCAATAATTGTTTAACTGGACAAAAAAAATCTAAAGAGAACAGCTCCTGGTCTCAACGAGCAGCAGCGCCCACTGGAAGCAAAATTGCAGGGGTGGGGGAGCACGACGGCATAAAACAAAAAAATCCAACCGACTCTCCCACTATAAGCACTGTCAGAATGGGCAGGGGTTCAGTCCTCTCAGTGGCCCACAGCAGCTTCACCAGCAGAATCAGATTGTTGGGAGCACTGGTGCGCCCGCTGGCGCTTCTGCAAGGTGCAGAATGATGAGAACCTCCAGTTCCACTCGGGGCAGGTGAACGGCCTCTCCCCGGTATGGCCCCACCTGTGCCTCAGCAGGTGGGAGGAATTGCTGAAGGCCTTCCCGCACTCTGGGCAGGAGAAGGGCCTCTCCCCCGTCTGGACCCGAAGGTGGGATGCCTGGCTAAAGCCCTTCCTGCACTTGAGGCAGGAGAACGGGGTCTCCCCGGTGTGGACCCGCTGTTGCCTCAGCAGGGCAGAGGTATCATTGAAGGCCTTCCCGTGCTTGGAGCAGCTGAAGGACTTCTCTAATATGTGGACCCGGTGGTGGGTCAGTAGGATGGAGGAAATAGCTGAAGGCCTTCCCGCATTCGGGGCAGGAGAATGACCTCTCGGCTGTGTGGACCCGCTGGTGCCACTGCGGAAAGTAGGAACTGCTGAAGGTCTTCCCACACTCAGGGCAGGAGAACAGTCTCACCCAGGTGTTACTGCGCCCATGAGTCTCCAGGTCAGATGGGAAACGGAAGCCTTTCCCACAGTCGCCACATTTTCATGGTTTCTCCACGGGACGGGATTCCTTGGGTTTCTCCATGACCGAAGCTTCAGCTGCACACAAACGCGTGTACAGCACCTCTCTGCCGTGAATTCCTCTTCCCAGTCTGTGTAACCTTTACTGCCTCCATAATCAGAGTGCTGCAACAGTCGGGTCTCTCTTCCAGTCTCACTGATGCTGAAAACGTACTGAAAGAGGAACCAAAAAGCTTGGTTCCTTCTCACAGAATCATAGCCGAAAAATGTTACACTCCCGATGGATTCAGTGACTGCCAGACATTGACGTGAAATTGAGGACTGCAAATGCTGGAGAGTCAGAGTCAAAGCACAGCAGATCAGGCAGCATCTGAGGAGCAGCAGAGTCAATGTTTCAGGCAAAGCTCTTCATCTATTGATATTGAAATGTCCGTCTTCAGATCTTCAAATAATCTGTAAAAAGAGATTACAAAAGTCATCACTGTAAGCCCAGGTTATAAATTCCAAACAAGCAATTCTACTTTCTGCAGAACATTCTTTTCTTTTTCTACAAAATTGAAAGAACCATCCCACCCCCTCTCACCCCTCTATTCTCACTCCGCTCAAACTAATCCTCCCGATGGTACTGATTCAGGATTTTGCAGAGACCGAAAAGTGAAATCATCAAGACAGACACCTCTGAACTTTGGATACCTCCACCTGAGAGTTAGTAACTTTCACGACATCTAGGAGTGAGTAAGTCTGATTTTGGGAAGCAAACAAAAGTGTCAATTCAGGATGAACCTTCAATGCAGCTTCTTGAGAAACAACCAGATACGAAATGGTTAACATCTGGGGAGTGGAAGTGGGGAGATGGAGGAAATGAGATATCAAGGCATTGGCACCGACAACGGATAGATACTGAATATACAGACATGGCAAACATTACGGGCAAACCAGAGTCATGGAGATAACACCTCACAGAAACAGGTCCTTCAGTCCAACTCATCCGTGCCGACCAGATAGCTTAAATTAATCTCGTCTCTTTTACCAGCACTTGGCCATATCCCTCTGAACTCTTCCTATTCATATACCCATCCAGATGCCTTTTTAAAATGTTATAATTGGAGCTACATCCACCACTTCCTCCGACAGATAATTCACACTTGCTTCCCTCATCCCAAACATAATATCGTCCTGTTCTGTACTTCTCCCATCCCAGGGAAATGACTTTGTCTATTTACCCTATCCATACGTCTCATGATTCTATAAACGTCTGTAAGATTACCCCTCAGCCTCTGGTATACGGGGGAAAACAGTTCAAGCAATTCACTGCGTTTACTTCTAGCTTCACACGCACGGATCCTTACTCCCGTGTAAAACATTGTTTTCCTCCCGCACACTGTCCATGGGAAAAGCCAAGAGTGCTGAGACTCTGGAGTTGGGGGAATACCACGCAGAATTCCTGCAATGTGGAAACACGCCATTCAGCCCAACAAGTCCGCACCGACCATCCAAAGCGTAACCCATGCAGACACTTTCCCCTATCCCATGCCACGGCACTTACTGCACACTATGGGCCCATTTAGTATGGCCTATTCTCCCGAAACTGCACATCATTAGATTTTGGGAGGAAATCAGAGCACCCGGAGGAAACACGGTAGGGAGAATGTGCAAACTCCACGCAAACAGTCGCCCCAAGGCTGGAATCGAAAGCGAATCCCTGGCGCTGTAAGGCAGCAGTGCTAACCACTGATCCATCGCGCTGCGTATGTGTGCAGAAAGAGGTGGGGGCTGGGAACTTTGTTAATTGTACCGCACAGTGGATTGTTGAGTAAGGTTAAATCTCACGGGATCCAGGGAGAGCTAAACAACTGGGTACAAAATTTAGAAGCACGTTGTTGTAGATGCTGGAATCCTTGCTGAAATTAACAAATGCTGGAGATCACAGTGGGTCAAGCAGCGCTGTGCTACTCTATGACTGGTTAGTGTGGACGTGGAGATGATGTTTCCACGAGGAGAAGGGTTGAGGATGACAAGTCATTGAGGGCATTTCAGACAGAGATAGGTTCTTGATTAGTAAGGCGTCAAGGGTGATGAGGAGAAGGCAGCAGAATGGGATGGAGAAACGTATCAGCCATGATAGACTGGTGGAGCAGACTCGATGAGCCAAATGGCCTCATTCTGCTCCTGTGTATTATGGTCTTAAAGCTGGGCAGATGACTTAAGGGGTTCTCACAAACTATTTCAGAATCCTGAAGAGGAGTTGCTGGACTCGAAATTTTAACTCTGCTTTCTCTCCACAGATGCTTCCAGTTCTGCTGAGTTTTTCCAGTGTTCTCAGTTTTTGTTTCAGATTTCCAGCATCCACAGTTCTTTGTCGTATTTATCAAATTCATTTCTTGCCCTTCCCAAGTGTCTGGAACTTCATCTCCCTGATCTACAAACTGTTCACTTACCCTAGAAATGACCACTACCTCCTTATCAAAGTAGACCCCTTTGTTGCAAAATGATTGTTCAATTCTGTGACCAAAATTATTGCATTCGTAATTACTTACACCAGGGACTCTCAATATCTCAGGCCAGAACACAGCTAGATTGTTTCAGACAGTACATTTATGTGATTTGATGTAATTCCCTATTCCCTACTTTACCAGCGTGTTGCTGGGAATGGAGGGTTTGAATTAAGAAGCTGGTACATTTTTTCCAACGGAGCCGAGCAAGTTGACAGATAACTTTGTAGAGATTTTTAAAATCAGGAGGGGTATAGATAAGGTGTCATTTCCAGGAGGCTCAGAATATTTTATTGCTCCAGAAGGTGTAAAAGGGGGTCAAAGCTTCAACAGAAATCGAGCAGAGCTGAGAACAGACAACATTTAATCAGAGGAGAGAGAAATCAGGACCAGAAATCCGAGCTGACACCACACTACCATGTTATCAGTGCTTTGATTAGCAGTGCCCACCCTCTACCTTTACTGAGCCTCTCACTCGACTTGAATGCCACGTATCCCCTCAAAGTTCTGGATCCAATCCTTGTCATTCTGAAGCCATATCTCTGTAAGGAGTCTCAGATCATAATTATTCTCTTCAATGTGTGCAGTCAATTAATTCGCTTTTTTTACAATGCAGCTTTTAGTTTTATTTTTTGTTACAATGCAGCATACATTCACATACTGAGCTTTTAGTTTTATTTATTGTGATGGTTAGAATCCAGTTTTGATTGCTAGTACATTTATTCTCCTTGTCCCTTTCTCTCATTCTCTGGTGTTTGGTTTCCACATCACTACATTGCTCAAAGGCCTTGATTTGGATTGGCCATGCTAAATTGCCCAGTGTCCAGGGACGTGCAGGTTAGGTGGGGAGGCCATGTGAAACGCAGGGTTATCGTTTCAAAGTAATAGAAGGAGTAGCCCATTTGGCCCATCGACCTTGCTCCGCCATTCATTAAAATGATGGCGGATCGATCAATCGTCTCAGCTCCTTCTAATTGCATTATCCCAACTTCCCTTAATTCCCTTACCACGCAAAAAACCCATCCAACAGTGTCAAAGTGAAGCTGCCTCTACTGCTTCCTTGAGCACAATATTCCATTAATTTACCATTAACCACATAGGCCCTGCCTTGAGTTGCCTCATCAAAATGCAACAGCTCATATTTGTCGAAATTAATCTCCATCCACTACTCCTTGGCCCATCGGCTCATCTGATCAATTATAATGTATATTAAACTTTCTTTCCAACCTTATTCCCTAAAAGCTGAAAATCTCCATCCCACACTCTCACCCTCCATTCTCACTTTATTGAATCTAATCACGGATGTCCTCATCCTGAAGGGTTTGGTTCATGCTGATTAACAGGCCCACATTCAACGGAGATCTAACTGAAACGTACAGAACATTGAACGGCCTGGACAGAATGGACATTGGGAAGATGTTTTCATTGGGAGGAGAGACTAATACCAATGGGCATAGCCTCAGCAAAAAGGGAGAATGGAGATTAGGAGAAATTTCTTTCGCCAAAGAGTGGTGAATCTATGGAATTCATTGTCACAGAAAACTGTGGAGGCCAGGTCACTGAGTATGTTTAACAATGAGATAGAGATGTACAGCACAGAAACAGACTGTTTGGTCCAACTGGTCCATGCCGACCAACTATCCCAACCCAATCTAGTCCCACCTGACAGCACACGGCCCCATATCCCTCCAAACCCTTCCTATTCATACACCTACCCAAATGCCTTTTAAATGTTGCAATCGGACTAGCCTTCACCACTTCCTCTGGCAGATCATTCAATAAATGTACCATCCTCTGCGTGAAAAAGTGGCCCCGTGGATCTCTTTTGCATCTTTTCCCTCGAACGCGAAACCCATGTCCTCTCGTTCTGCACTCACCCACCCCAGGAAAAGACTTTCTTTATTAATCCTATCCATGCCCCTCATGATTTTATACACGTACAGTTACGACGTTCAAAAGACATTTGGATAAGTACATGAATACGAAAGGTTGGAAGGGTTATGGGCCAAACACTGGTAGGTGGGACGAGTTTACTTTCAGAACATACTCAGCATGGACTAGTTCGATGAAGGGTCTGTTCAGTGCTGTCTGACCCTGTGACTGACCTGTACTGGTCTTAAAACCATTTTCTTACCTCCCCCCATAAGCATCCACTTCTTTGTTGTTCAAAACTCAGCTGAACTTCGCCTTGAATATGTTCAATGACCCCACTTCTGAACTCAATTCCTCTTCGTAATATACCACTTGCCTCGCTCATTGCCTGCTGCATCTGCCCGACAACTGGCATTGACTGGGGTGGAGGGACTCTGAGACCCCTTAGTACATCCATACATCATTCCTGATGAAGGGCTTGTGCCCGAAACGTTCCCTGTCCTGCTCCTCAGATGCTCCCTGACCTGTTTTGCTTTTCCAGTGCCACATTTTTTGACTTTCACCTCTCGTCCTCACTTTATCCACATTCCAATATATCACCATTTAAACAATGCGCTGCTTTTTTTTTAAACAGCAAAGGCTATAACTTCACATTGCGGCACTGCACTTGCCATGTGTTTGCCAATTGAGACACAGACCTGGACCAACTTCGGGAAGAGGCAAAAGACTGAGTTCTGAACAAAAACCGTAGCACACTCAAAACGTCGGCTCTGTTTACCTTTCCACAGATGCTGCTCGACCCGTTGGCTTTCTGCAGTATTCGCTGTGTTTGTTCGACACAAATGCTGCTTTCCATTAAAGAACTTCAATCCCTGTCCTCTGGTAACTGACCCTAGTCAGTGGCAAGAGGTTCTTCTGATCATTAACCTGCCCATTCCCACACGTCTTCTCGCATCATTGCCAACAGCCCCTGGAAATCTCCAGTTAACCTTCTTTGCTCCAAAGAGAACATTCCCAAACTTGGGAATGTCTCCACAAAATGAAAATTGCTCATCCCTGGACATGATGCAAATGTTACAATGGGAAAGCGGTTTTGGCAAAATATCGTCAGTTAGCAGGTGGAAAAATGTTCTGGAAGTAAAACAGAAATCCCAGTCTCCAGCTTTGTGAATCTATCGAAACTCTTTGGGAAGTGGAATTAGAGGAGAATGAAGGATGAACTGTTCGACTGAGCAGAGATAGTCCAGACACCGTCCCCTTGTTTAAGAGGCCGGGGGATTGACTGTGATATTCTCGGGACATGAACTGACCCGAGACATTGAAAGAATTCTCTGCACATCAGGAATTCAAATCCATTCTCGGCTCGGGGCCAATGAGAAAATGCGGGAAGAAGCAAAACACTGAAAGGCTCGGAGGGCGATGGCCCCGGTGTAGGACAGCTCGTTCCTCGTGACATGGATGTGCCTGCAGATGGTGGGATCAGGCTGTCCCCATGTCTCCACAATGAATGTCCAAGGCTTTATTATGGAAAAGTAAAACTGATATAGGACAATGGTAATTTTTGGGCGGGGCGGGTTGAATTATGAATTGATTAGTAGGTTCCTCAAAGACACTGTGTGGCTGGTGTTTGGCCCGGTCTCTGTGGCGCAATTGGTCAGCACGTTCGGCTGTTTACCGAAAGGTTGGTGGTTCGAAACCACCCAGGGACGCAGTGTTTTCTGTTCCTGCTCCTATCGCTTTTTTGGCTGCGAAAGTGCACGTTTTTAATGGTTTCAGGAAAATGTTTCCCAAACGGAAATCTTCTCCACTGAGGCAGCACAAAGGGGTTTCTGAATTGATTGAAATTCTAATGTCAAGGACTGCGGATGCTGAGAATCCGAGACAGAAACCGAAACTGCTGGAGAAACTCAGCAGGTTTAGCTGTACCTGGATGAGAAAAAAAACGAGTTCTGAAATGTTGTTTCTGATTCTCTTTCCACTGATGCTGCCTGACCTGCTGAGTTGCTCCTGCAATTTCTGTTTTTGTTTTTAACTGAACGTCCATTTCATCTTTCGGGATGAAACACGCAGACTCGCCATTTGCAGATATTTACCCCTTTCAAAACCTGTGAAGTGATTGGATTCAAACAAACTCTGCAATGATTCACTCTTTCGCAGCTCCACAGGCAGAGAGACCTGGGAAATGAAGCTGTCAGTGTGGTTCTGTGTTGGTGGGCCGAGTGGCGAATGCAATGGACATGAAATCCATTGTGGTTTCCACACGCAGGGGTGAACCCTGCCGACTACAGTTGAGAACTGTCATCAGAAAGAAAGGGAGATTGCTCCACGGTATTTGTTAAAGATGCAAATCAGTGGAGGAGTTGAAATATTTCAATCACATTGGGACTAGTCGGGAATTTGTAGCCCACTGCCTGACAGGGTGGAACAAGCAGATACCCACAGAGCTGCTATTGAGGCGATGAGCCAAGAGTTTGGAAATGAGATAGAACAGTGTGGGGTGTGAAGTCGTGATCGAAGTTAAGCAGGCACCTGAGGACAAAGGTGTTTTATTTGCCAGTGAAAGATACTGCTTCACAAAGTTGGGACTATGGAAGGGAAGCAGTGGTGGTGATTACTTTTGGTTGTTCGCATTGTGAATGTTCGCATTGCTGCGCATGTCCGTGTTAACGTCAGAACTGTGCAGCATGGCGGCGTCAGGTCCGCACAGTGCCAGGGGCGCAATGGATGACGCATCTGACTCCACCTACCTGTTTGAAATGCAGCTCACAGCTTATGCACACATCCCAATTAGTCTTTCTCATTGTCCTGAAGCTGGCATACGGTTTGAATTCCTGATCTGCGGGAACGAGACTATTTTCACTGTGTCGCGTCAGTAAGTGTCCCTGAGAACATTAGATCACGTCATAGCGCTGTCGGAGGAGGGGAAGCTGAAATAGTCCCACACGCTGCTCACGGGCACATTTCACTTTTCCCAACTCACCGCCCCAACACTGCGGCTCTTGGGAGTGGAAAGGGAACAAACGCCAAAACCCAGTCTCAGCTTTGTAAATCTTCAGGAAATAAGAAAACTGTTCATCCCTTCGGGTCTTCCATCCTGGGCTGACAACGTTGATTTTAAATGGCTGTCCAGTCAGTGCCGAATCGTTTTGGCTGAAAAAAATCTTCCTTATCTCATCCCAGCATTTCTTGCCACAGAGAACTGTGCGGCAGAGTTCATGTATATATTTCCTTGTATGGTATTTTGTAAATAACATTCGTTTGCTGGTTGTTTGTATCGGGTATTTCAGGTTCATTAGCCGCTGTTTAAGTGTGTTGGGCGGTTTGTGGGCTACCATGATGCTGAGAGGGTTGAGTTGTCTGGACATCATTTCCCAGATGTCTTTAATGTAAAGTAATGTGGCTAAGGTTTCTGCAGACGTTGTGTCTGCTTGTGTCAGTTTGTTGATGTGAAATCGGCACACTGGGTTTATTGGGTAGGCAAAAGTGAGGACTGCAGATGCTGGAAACCAGAGTTTAGATCAGAGTGGTGCTGGAAAAGCACAGAAGGTCAGACAGCTTCCGAGGAGCAGGAAAATCGATGTTTCAGGCAAAAGCCCTTCATCAGGAATAGAGGCAGGACCCCTTCCAGGGTGGAGAGATAAATTGGGGGTGGGGTGTGCTGGGCCAAAGGTAGCAAAGAGTACAATAGGTGAATGGGGGTGGGGATGGAGGTGACATATCAGAGAGCAGGGTGGTGCGGATAGGTGGGGAGGGAGATTGGCAGGTAGGACAGGTCATGAGGACAGCGCTCAGCTGGAAGGTTGGAACTGAGGTAAGGTGGGGGGAGGGGAAATGAGGAAACTGGTGCAGACCACATTGTTGCTCTGGGGATGAATGTATCCGAGGCAGAAGTTGGGACGTTCTTCCTCCAGGCATCGGGTGGGGAGGGAGCGGCGATGGAGGAGGCCCAGGACATGCATGTCCCTGGCAGAGTGGGAAGGGGAGGTTGAAATGTTGGGCCACAGGGCGCTGGGGTTGATTGTTGCGGGTGTCCTGGAGATGTTCCCTCAAACGCTGTGACTTGACTCTGCGGCGGGGCTCCAGTCTCCCCAATGTAGAAGAGACCGCATCGGGAGCAATGGCTACACGAAATGACATTGGTGTTAGCCTTCTAACTTCGTGACTCGGGTTCGACTTCCGGGCAGGGAAGCAATTTTCAGGAGAGCTGTCCAGCTTTGCCTGTGTCTCCCTGGTGGTCAAGTGGTTCGGATTCAGCGCTTTCACCGCTGCGGCACGGGTTCAATTCCCGGTCAGGGAAGCAAATTTCAGTGTGTTGCTTGGCTCTCCATTCTTCTTAAAAGCGCTGTACAGTTACTATTTGGTCTTCGTAGTCACTGGGTGCTGCACTGTGTCTTGTTTCGTTGAAATAGTGCCCTCGTTCAGAAATGTTTGTATGTGTAGAGATGATTACTTCTGTAGCTAAGTTCTTGGTTCGCGTGTGCTGTTTTCCTGTAGAGGCTGTTTTGAATTTATCATTGATTGTTCGGTGGACTGTACATCTAGAAATGGCACTTTGTTGTTGTCCTCTTTTGTGAATTTTATGCCAGTAAGGAGATTGTTGATGGTGTTGTATGTTTCCTCTAATTTGTTTCATTTTTTGATGACAGAAGTGTTTCATGGGCGTTTCGTTGATTTGTTTGTAGGGCTTGTTACTGAATATGAAGTGGGTGGTAAGGTATAGTTCCACGAGGTTGACAGTGTTATCTTTGCTGCTGAAGTTGGTTCTGTGTTTTCGTCTTTAGTTCTTCGAGTCGTGTCTTTAGTTTTCTTTGGCCACGTTGATGTTAATGGATGTGAACAGGGCTGTTATGTCAAAGGACAACATTATTCCATCCTCTTCTATCTTCGTGTCTTTGGTGTTCGGGAATTCTTGGATGGAGTAAATGGAGTGGCATGAATCTTCGACTTGGTGTTTTAGTCCTCAGTGGAGGCCTTTGACAAGTCTGTATATTGGTGTTCCAAGTAGTGAGACTATGGCCTGAGGGGGGCTCCTAGTTTGAAAAAGAGGAGAACAACAATAAACTGCATTCTTAGATGTCACAGTAGAGCGAACAGTCAATGGCGAACTTCAAACTAGCATCTACAGAAAAACAACACACACAAACCAAATACTTAAACACAGAAGCAATCATCCCAACACCCACAAACGAAGCTGCATCAGGACATTATTTCAACGAGCCACTACACACTGCAGCACAGAGAAACTACGAAGACCACAAGAGAAATACGTATATAGTGTATTTAAGGAGAACGCGTCCGCAATAAACCCATTCCGCCGATTTCTCACTGATGCTTCCAAGCTCACTCTCAAAAATTCGGTTTGTCCCTCCATTCTTTCCTGTTTGTTTTTTGTGGGTTTTGAAAGCGTTCCCAATCCTCTGACTGAGTATTGGAGTTGGGAAGGTAAAAACAATGACTGCAGATGCTGGAAACCAGATGCTGGATTAGTGCTGCTGGAAGAGCACAGCAGTTCAGGCAGCATCCAAGGAGCTTCGAAATCGACGTTTCAGGCAAAAGCCCTTCGTCAGGAATAAAGGCAGTGAGCCTGAAGCATGGAGAGATAAGCTTATGTCTCCATGCTTCAGGCTCACTGCCTTTATTCCTGACGAAGGGCTTTTGCCTGAAACGTCGATTTCGAAGCTGCTTGAATGCTGCCTGAATTGGAGTTGGGAAGTTATGTTGTGGCTGTACAGGACATTGGTGAGACCACTTTTAGAATATTGTGTGCAATTCTGGTGTTCCTCCAATCAGAAGGATATTGTGAAATTTGAAAGGGTTCTGAAGCACCAATGGGTCCACAGAGGGGAAGAGGCCCTTCTGCTGCCCTGAGTGTGGGAAGGCCTTCAGTGATTCCTCTGCCCTGCTGACGCACCAGTTGGTCCACACCAGGGAAGGCTGTTCTCCGGCCCCAAGTGCGAGATGGCCTTCAGCAGTTATTCCCACCTGTTGAGACACCAGTGGGTCCACACTGAGAGGCCGTTCTTCTGCCCCAACTGCAGGAGGGGCATTGCTCTTTCCTCCGACGTACTGGCCCATTGGTGTGTCCAAATGGTAGAGAGGTCGTTCAGTTGCCTATGTGCAGGAAGGACTTCAGCAATTCCTCGTCCCTGCTGAGGCACCAGTCTATCCACACCGGGGAGAAGCCGTTCTCCTGCCCCGAATGTGGGAAGGTCTTTACCTGCTCCTCCACACTGCTGAATCTCCAGCTGGACCACACGGGGGTTTGGGGGTGGGGTGGGGGGGGGGAGAGTGGCGGAGGAGGGGAGGCCATTCTGCTGCCCTAAGTGTGGGAAAGCCTTCAGCAATTCCTTTGCCCTACTGAAGCACCAATGTGCCCACACCTGGGAGATGCCCTCCAGCTGGACCGAGTGTGGGAAGAGGTTCATGTTTTCCTACAACTTGCGGAAGCACCAGCGGGGGCACCAGCGCTCCCAGCAATCAGATCCTACCAGTGATGATGCCTTCAGTCACCTCCCAGGTCTGAACCTCCTGCCAGTTCTGACAGTGGGTGCAGTGGGAGAGTAGGTGGGCTGTTTTAGTCTTCTGCTGGACTGCCTTTGCCTTCCCGACACCCCACAATCACAACTCCATGATGGCTCAGGGTTAGCACTGCTGCCTCATGGCACCAGGAACCCAGGAATAATTCCACCCTTGGGAGTCTGTGTGCAAGTTAAGGAGGGTAGGAAAATGGATCTGAGTGGGTTAGTTTTCGGAAGATCAGTGCAGATGTGTTCGGCTGAAGGACTTGTTTCCACATTGTGGGGGTTCTATGATTCTGTGAGCTTTGCCTTCAGTGGACACTGTTGCTCATTGAGCCCGGGACTGCACATTGCTAATGAAATGAACCAGAGAAACCTAAGACCGCAAGACCATCGGAGAAGAAGTTTGGCCGACTCTGCCATTCGTTAGTAACAAAAGTATTGGATGAGATTAGCTACAGTGTGGAAACAGGCCATTTGTCCCAACAAGTCCACACCGACCCTCCGAAGTGTAACCCATCCAGACCCATTTCCCTCTGACTAATGTACCTAACTCTATGGGCAATTAAGCATGGCCCATCCACATGACCTGCACATCTTTGGTTTATGGAAGAAAACAGGACCACCCAGAGAAAACTCACTCAGACATTGGGGGAAAGTGCAAAGTCCTCACAGACAGCCACCCAAGGCTGGAATCAAATCTGGGTCCCCAGCACTGTGAGGCTGCAGTGGTAATCACTGAGCCACTACATATTGCAACCCGAAGTTGGCAAGCCGGGGGTTGGGAGAATACAGCAAGCCAGGCAGCACCAGGATGTGGAGTAGTCAGCGTTTTGGGTATAAACCCTTCTTCATGACTGAAAGAGTGACTTATCTATGAGAAAAGATTTACATGAATGTTGCTGGGGGTTGGAGGGCTTGAGCTGCAGGGAGCGGCTGAATAGCGTGGGGTTGTTTTCACTGGAGCATCGGAGGCAGAGAAGTGACCTAATAGCGGTTATAAAATCATGAGGGGCATGGACAGTGTAATAGACAATGTCCTTTCCTTGGGTAGGGGAGTCCAGAACTAGAGGGCATAAGTTTAGGGTAAGAGGCGAAACAAATTAAAAGGACAACTTCTTCATGCAGAGGGTGGTATATATATGAAATGAGCTGCCAGAGTATATGGGTCAGGTGCTGTCAAATGGGACTAGATTAATATAGGATAACAGGTCAGCATGGACAAGTTGGACCGAAGGGTCTGTTTCCATGCTGTACGTGTCTCTGACTACTAGTCCTGATGTAAGTTTAAAATAGAGTCCAAGTAACTTTGAATAGTTCAATCTTGTTGAGCTCACCTCCTGAAAAGTTTCAGATGAATCCCTCTGAGAGATACTGTTTAAACATGCTGAGTTGGACAAAGTATCCCATCAAGTTCAACACAAACCCAGAGTTGAAGAAGTCAGAAGTCAGAACACCAAGGGGACCAAAACTGATCACAATATTCCAGGTGCAGTCTCATCAACGTCCTGTATAACTACAACATAACTTGCCAACATCTATACTCAATTCCCTAACTGATGAAGGCCAGTGTGCTGAAACCTTTCTTCACTGCCTTGTGTACTGATGTAATCAGAGATATAGGACCTACTTTAAACTGATCCACGATCCAGCTGCTGGGAGCACAGAAGTAGAGTAGTGCTGCGTGAGTGTGCTGGGTCGATAACCCAGAGGACGATGGGTAAAAATCATGTGATTCTGTTGCTCAATATCTCTGTAAGCTGCTTTCATATACAAAGGTTCTCTGTTCTGCATCTTGCCTTTGCATCTGTTTCCCAAAGCTTCTTCAGTGGAGGCGTGGCCGCTGGAGCCCAGGAGTTCAACAACCCCCCGGCGCTGGAGGATGGTCCAAGCTCCAAGAAGCGAGAGGGGGCGGGGGGGGGGGGGGGGGGTGGGGAGGCGGGGGTAAGGCTGGAAGCTGGATTTGCTCAATGCTTGTATTTTTAACTCATTTAAATGGTACCTACTGTATGGGGCTATGGTGTACATTAAAACCGAAGGATCATATCAGAGTGTTTATATTTAGCAGTGGTAGTTGGTAAAATGCACACTCTGGGGGAGCACTTTCTATGATGCTGCATTTCTCGCCTTCTGCCCTTCCCCCATTTCTTATCTCCCATCTTGATTTTATATTTTTTTGGTCAAATTTAATTTCAGATTAATCAGACTTGCGATTCACTATGTGCTATTAATTTGTTTGTTCGAATATTTCAAGTCAAAATTAATGCTGTAATTTAATTTCTGATGTCAGAGTTTGACATTGAATGTGCAGGTGTAAATACCAGTAAGTTGTGAAAATAAATCAAGAACTTGTGGTTTTTAACAAAAAGAGCAGTTCACTGATATTCATGGCATCGTCTCATTTGGGAGTGATGATTCAAATCTGACCAACAAACCGTTTCATGCAGTCATCCAATTGAATAAAAATTTTCTTTAATTTAATAAAAGAAAATAATTCTGGCAGGCTAAGACTTATGCAATCTATTTATAAGATCATGTCCATTGCTCGCAATATGGTCTCAACCACATTGGGGAAACTGGATGCCAACTAACCGAATATTTCAGGGAACAACTCTTGGACTCTAATTCTAACCGACACACCGCCCTGTGGCTGAACACTTTATCCCACCCTCCTCTTGCTTATCTCTCCACGTTTCAGACTCACTGCCTTATTCCTGATGAAGGGCTTTTGCCCGAAACGTCGATTTCGCTGCTCGTTGGATGCTGTCTGAACTGCTGTGCTCTTCCAGCACCACTATTCCAGTATTTGGTTTTCAGCATCTGCAAGCATTGTTTTTACCACTTTAACTCCCCCTTCCATTCCACCAAGGACATGCAAGTCCTGGGCCTCCTCCACTGCCAACCTCTTCCGACCCGACACTTGTAGGAAAAACACCTCAACTTCTGCTTTAGGACCCTCCAACTACATGGTATCAATGCAGATTTCATCAGTTTCCTTATTTCCTCTCCCCCACCTTGTCCCAGATCCAACCTTCCAAATTCGACACCAACCTCTTGACCTGTCATACCTGTCCACCTTGCTTCTCACCTATTTGCTCCACCCTCATCTCTGACCTATCACCATCAATCCCTACCTCCATCTACCTATTGCACTCCCAGCTGCCTTCCCTCCAGCCCCACTTCCTTCCCATTTATCTCTCAGCCCCCTTGGGCCACCCTTTATTCCTGATGAAGAGCTTATGCTCTAAACCAAGACTGTGATGAAGCAACATCCTCAACAAATAGGAAATAGCTCCCAAGTCAGATTTCATCCCCTCTTCTGTTTCCCAGTTCTTTCAGAAATAAGGAATGTCTTTTTCTTCCACTAGAAAGTGGTCTTCCACTTTGCGCTGTCTGAAGTGTTATCCCTCACCACTCCTTCAGCCACCTTTTAAGAATCCTTTCAACCTGTTTTTCTAACAATTGTGGAGGTGACCAAAAGCAAACATTTCACTTCTCCTCAATGTCCCATTTCTCCTCCTAAGAGCCATTTTGTCATGTTGTCTCTGTTACAAACAGCCAAGTGCACTTGGTTTCTGAATTGAAATTTTGCCATTGAAGTGAACAGGATTAATATTTATCGATGGCGAGCTGTGTTTGCACAGACTGTAATTATCCACCAATACGATGTCTTTTGTTCCACCAAAACTGGAAACAATGATCTGTGTTTCGATTGCAGTCCGATGTAGAAAATCATCCCAGCGATCTTCACGTTATTCTAGTTTTCTGAGGCCATAACATCATTCCGTGGCAGTTTGATGTGACTAAAACCTGGATGGAAATCTCTGGATTCTGTTGTAAAAGTATCGGTATAATGTGATTCACACTGCGCGGTCACCAACTGAACGAAGCGGTTGTGTGTTGAAATCCCGTGATGAACAGTTTGTGTTCGACTTGTCATATTGCGGGGAGCTCAGCATTTCCCCAAACAATGGGCACACCACCTCCCTGACAGAGTGTTCACAAATCAAACTGACAGCAAAGATTCATGCATGATCGAAAGTGTCCACAACTTTTGACACAACAGATATACGGAGTGAACGTACTCTTTTCTTCATTGGAAATGTTCGACGTTGACTGTAGTGAGCCTGACGTGATTTGAACACACAACCTTCTGAAGTGGAGTCAGACGCGCTACCGTTGCGCCACAAGCTCACAGATGGCCCATGTGCTCTATTCATGCTTAAGGGAAGTGATCGCACTACAATGATTTTACGTTCATGTCTGTTCTGTTTCTCCCCCTTCTCCTTCTGTCTCTCGAAACAATTTCCAACTCTCTCTCAATAAAAATCTGAAAGAACTGCGGGTGCTGTATATCAGGAACAAAAAACAGGAGTTGCCGGTGACCCTTCCACAGAACAGATGGTGATTTGGAAAATGTCGGTTTATATGCAGGAGATATTGTGGGAGGAAGGCGGAGATCAGGACAGAGCCCAAAGCGAGGGAAGAACTGTTGGACAGAAAAAAGAGTTGATAACGATCTGCGTGAGAGGGTGAATAACTGTTAATGGAGACTGTTCGTGGCGAAGTAGTGTGGAATGACAGACTATGTGATAACAAGGCTTGGTGTGTGTGGAAGGGACGAGGATACTATGGAGTTCAGGTCCTAGAATTATTGAATTGGATATTGGGACCAGAGGGATGTGTGGTCCCCAAGTGCAATATTCGGTGCTCTTCGTTCTGCTGGTGCTGAGCTTCGCTGGAACACAACAGCAAACCTGAGACAGAGATGTTGGCCAGGGAACAGGGTGGGGTGTGGAATTGGCAGGCAACTGGAAGCTCAGGGTCTTTTTTGCAGGCAGAACGTAGATGTTCTGTGCAGCAGTCACCCAGAGAATGGGCAGCCCAAAAAACACACTGCAAATTGCTCCCCTGACCGGGAATCGAACCCGGGCCGCAGCGGTGAAAGCACCGAATCCTAACCACGAGACCACCAGGGAGATGGCAGCGAAGTTTGACAGCTCTACTGAAAATTGCTTCCCTGCCCGGAAATCGAACCCGGGTCACGGGAGTTCGAAGGCTTCCACCAAAGTTGTTTCTTGTATCCATTGCTCCCGATGCGGTCTCCTCTACATTGGGGAGACTGGAGCCCCGTCGCAGAATCAAGTCACAGCGTTTGAGGGAACATCTCCAGGACACCCGCAACAATCAACCCCATCGCCCTGTGGCCCCACATTTCAACCTCCCCTCCCACTCTGCCGAGGACATGCAGGACCTGGGCCTCCTCCATCGCCGCTCCCTCCCCACCCGATGTCTGGAGGAAGAACGCCCCAACTTCTGCCTCGGATACATTCAACCCCAGGACATCAATGTGGTCTGCACCAGTTTCCTCATTTCCACTCCCCCCACCTTACCTCAGTTCCAAACTTCCATCTGAGCGCTGTCCTCAGGACCTGTCAATCTCCCTTCCCACCTATCCGCTCCACCCTCCTCTCTGACCTGTCACCTTCGTCCCCAACCCCATTCACCTATTGTACTCTTTGCTACCTTTGGCCCAGCACCCCCCAATTTATCTCGCCACCCCTGGAAGCGTCCTGCTTCCATTCCTGATGAAGGGCTTTTGCCCGAAACGTCGATTTTCCTGCACCTCGGAAGTTGTCTGACCTGCTGTGCTTTTCCAGCACCACTCTGATCTAAACTCTGGTTTCCAGCATCTACAGTCCTCACTTTTGCCTACCCAATAAACCCAGTGTGCCGATTTCACATCAACAAATAGACACAAGTAGACACAACGTCTACAGAAACCCGAGCCACATTACTTTACATGAAAGACATCTGGGAAATGATGTCCAGACAAATCAAACCTCTCAGCATCATGGTAGCCCACAAACCTACCAACACACTTAAACAGCGGCTAATGAACCTGAAATACCCGATACAAACAACCAGCAAACGAATGTTATTTACAAAATACCATACAAAGAAATATATACATGAACTCTGCCACACAGGTCTCTCTGGCAAGAAATGCTGGGATGAGATAAGGAAGATTTTTTTCAGCCAAAACGAGTCGGCACTGACTGGACATCCATTTAAAATCAAGGCTGTCAGCCCAGGATGGAAGATCCGAAGGGATGAACAGTTTTCTTATTTCCTGAAGATTTACAAAGCTGAGACTGGGTTTTGGTGTTTGTTTCCTTTCCACTCCCAGGAGCCGCAGTGGTTGGGGCGGTGTGTTGGGGAAAGTGAAATGTGCCCGTGAGCAGCGTGTGGGACTATTTCAGCTTCCCCTCCTCCGACAGCGCTATGACTTGACTCTGATGTTCTCAGGGACATTTCCTGACGCGAGACAGTGAAAAGAGTCTCGTTCCTGCAGATCGGGAATTCAAACCGTATGCCGGCTTCAGGACAATGAGAAAGATTAATTGGGGTGTGTGAAGAAGCTGTGAGCTGCATTTCAAACAGGTAGGTGGAGTCAGATGCGTCATCCATTGCGCCCCTGGCACTGTGCGGACCTGACGCCGCCATGCTGCAGAGTTCTGACGTTAACACGGACATGCGCAGCAATGGGAACATTCACAAGAGGAACAGCCAAAGATAATCACCGTCACTGCTTCCCTTCCATAGTCCCAACTTTGTGAAGCAGTATCTTTCACCGGGAAATAAAACACCTTTATCCTCAGGTGCCTGCTTAACTTCGATCACGACTTCACGCCCCTCACTGTTCTAGTCTCATTTCCAAACTCTTGGCTCATCGCCTCAATAGCAGCTCTGTGGGTATCTGCTTGTTCCACCCTGTCAGGCAGTGGGTTGCAGATTCCCGACCAGTGCCAATGTGATTGAAATATTTCAACCCGTCCACTGGTTGCATTAAAAAAAACCGTGGAGCAATCTCCCTTTTCTTTTGATGTCGTTTCTCAACTGTAGTCGGCAGGGATCACACCTGCGTGTGGGAACCGCAATGGATTTCATGTCCATCGCATTCACCACTCGGCCCACCAATACAGAACCACACTGACAGCTTCATTTCCCAGGTCTATCTGCCTGTGGAGCTGCGAAAGAGTAAATCATTGCTGAGTTTGTTTGAATCCAATCACTTCACAGGTTTCGAAAGGGTTAAATATCTGCAAATGGCGAGTCTGAGTGTTTCATCCCGAAAGATGAAATGGACGTTCAGTCAAAAACAGATATTGCAGGAGCAACTCAGCAGGTCAGGCAGCATCTGTGGAAAGAGAATCAGGGACAACATTTCAGAACTCGTTTTTTACCTCATCCAAGTACAGCCAAACCTGCTGAGTTTTTCCAGCAGTTTCTCTTTCTGTCTCGGATTCTCAGCATCCGCAGTCCTTTTCGTTAGAAATTCAATCAATTCAGAAACCCCTTTGTGCTGCCTTAGTGGAAAAGATTTCCGTTTGGGAAACATTTTCCTGAAACCATGAAAAACGTGCACATTCGCAGCCAAGAAAGCGGTAGGAGCGAGAACACGAAGCACTCCGTCCCTGGGTGGTCTCGAACCACCAACCTTTCGGTTAACAGCCGAACGCGCTGACCAAGTGCGCCACAGAGACAGGTCCCAGCATGGCCCGCAAAGTGTCTTTGAGGAACCTACTATTCAATTCATAATTCAACCCGCCCCGCCCAAAATTACCATTGTCTTCTATCAGTTTTAATTTTCCATAATAAAGCCTTGGACATTCATTATGGAGACATGGCGACAGCCTGATCCCACGATCTGCAGGCACATCCATGACACTAGGAACGAGCTCTCCTACACCGGAGCCATCGCCCTCCAAGCCTTTCAGTTTTTGCCACTTCCCGAATTTTCTCATTGGCCCCGAGCCGAGAATGGGTTTGAATTCCTGATGTGCAGAGAATTCTTTCAATGTCTCGGGTCAGTTCATCTCCGGAGAATATCAGAGTCAATCAGCCTCTTAAACAAGGGGACGGTGTCTGGACTGTCTCTGCTCAGTCGGACAGTTCATCCTTCATTCTCCTCGAATTCCACTTCCCAAAGAGTTTCTAAAGATTCACAAAGCTGGAGACTGGGATTTGTGTTTTACTTCCTGAACATTTTTCCACCTGCTAACTGACAATATTTTGCCAAAACCTCTTCCCCATTGTAACACATGCATCATGTTCAGGGATGAGCAATTTCCATTTTGTGGAGACATTCCCAAGTTTGGGAATGCTCTCTTTGGAGCAAAGATGGTTAACTGGAGATTTCCAGGGGTTTTTGTCAATGATGGGAGAAGACGTGGTGTTTTCGCTGCTCGTTGGATGCTGCCTGAACTGCTGTGGTCTTCCAGCACCACTAATCCAGTATTTGGTTTTAAGCATCTGCAGTCATTGTTTTTACCTTGTTGATTTTACCCCAACTGCGAATCCTCTTGCAAGGATGCCTGCCTTGAAGAAGTTTTCCTCCTCTCTCTACAAGAATCTCAGGGAGTCCCTCTCCCACTGCAACTCCCAGGTCATTTCCTCTGCTCTGAAGCTCTTCAACCATGTTGTGAAACAAACTCGGTACCAGAGCCACATTTGCCTAGTTTCAAACTTCCAGCTCAGTTACTGTCTCCTTGACTTGTCCGACCTGCCTATCTTCTTTTCCACCTATCCACTCCACCCTCTCCTCCTTGACCTGTCACCTTCATCTCCTCCCCCACTCACCCATTGTACTCTATGCTACTCTCTCCCCACCCCCACCCTCCTCTAGCTTATCTCTCCATGCTTCAGGCTCACTGCCTTTATTCCTGATGAAGGGCTTTTGGCCGAAACGTCGATTTCGCTGCTCGTTGGATGCTGCCTGAACCGCTGTGCTCTTCCAGCACCACTAATCCAGTATTTGGTTTTCAGCATCTGCAGTCATCGTTTTTACCTGAATGATCAGAAGAACCTATTGCCACTGACTAGGGTCAGTTTCCAGAGGACAGGGATTGCAGTTCTTTAATGGAAAGCAGCATTTGTGTAGAACAAACACAGCGAATACTGCAGAAAGCCAACGGGAGGAGTAGCATCAGTGGAAAGGTAAACAGAGCCGACGTTTTGAGTGTGCTACGCTTTTTGTTCAGAACTCAGTGTTTTGCCTCTTCCCGAAGTTGGTCCAGGTCTGTGTCTCAATTGGCAAACCCATGGCAAGTGCAGTGCTGCAATGTGAAGTTATAGCCTTTGCTGTTTAAAAAAAAGCAGTGCATTGTTGAAATGGTGACATATTGGAATGTGGAGAAAGTGAGGACTGGAGGTGAAAGTCGAAAAATGTGGCACTGGAAAAGCACAACAGGTCAGGCAGCATCTGAGGAGCAGGACAGGGAACGTTTCGGGCACAAGCCCTTCATCAGGAATGATGTATGGATGTACTAAGGGGTCTCAGAGTCCCTCCACACCAGTCAATGCCAGTTGTCGGGCAGATGCAGCAGGCAATGAGCGAGGCAAGTGATATATTACGAAGAGGAATTGAGTTCAGAAGTGGGGTCATTGAACATATTCAAGGCTAAGTTCATCTGAGTTTTGAACAACAAAGAAGTGGATGCTTATCGGGGGAGGTAAGAAAATGGTTTTAAGAACAGTACAGGTCATTCACAGAGTCTGACAGCACTGAACAGACCCTTCATCCAACTAGCCCGTGCTGAGTATATTCTCAAACTAAACTCGGCACACCTACCAGTGTTTGGCCCATAAACCTTCGAAAGTTTCGTATTCATGTACTTATCCAAATATCTTTTCAACGTTGTAACTGTACATGTATAAAATCATGAGGGGCATGGATAGGATTAATAGACAAAGTCTTTTCCTGGGGTGGGTGAGTCCAGACCGAGAGGGCATGGGTTTCGTGTTAGAGGGGAAAGATACAAAGAGACCTAAGGGGCAACTGTTTCACGCAGACGATGGTACGTTTATTGAATGATCTGCCAGAGGAAGTGGTGAAGGCTAGTACGATTGCAACATTTAAAAAGCATTTGGGTAGGTGTATGATTAGGAAGGGTTTGGAGGGATATGGGGCCGTGTGCTGTCAGGTGGGACTAGATTGGGTTGGGATAGTTGGTCGGCATGGACAAGTTGGACCAAACAGTCTGTTTCTGTGCTGTACATCTCTATCTCAATGTTCAACATACTCAGTGACCTGGCCTCCACAGTTTTCTGTGACAATGAATTCCATAGATTCACCACTTTCTGGCTAAAGAAATTGCTCCTAATCTCCATTCTCCCTTTATGCTTAGGCTATGTCCATTGGTATTAGTCTCTCCTCCCAATGAAAACATCTTCCCAATATCCACTCTGTCCAGGCCGTTCAATGTTCTGTACGGTTCAGTTAGATCCCCCTTGAATGTGGGCCTGTTAATCAGCATGAACCAAACCCTTCAGAATGAGGACATCCGAGATTAGATTCAACAAAGTGAGAACGGAGGGCGAGAGTTTGGGATGGAGATTTTCAGCTTTTAGGGAATAAGGTAGGAAAGAAAGTTTAATATAAATTATAATTGATCAGATGAGCCGATGGGCCAAGGATTGTGGATGGAGTTTAATTTAGACAAATATGAGCTGTTGCATTTTGATGAGGCAACTCAGGGCAGGACCAATGTGGTTAATGGTAAATTAATGGAATTCTGTGCTCAAGGAAGCAGTAGAGGCAGCTTCATTAAGACACTGTTGGATGGGTTTTTTGCGAGGTAAGGGAACTCAGGGAAGTTGGGATAATGCAATTAGGAGGAGCTGAGACGATTGATCGATCCGCCATGATTTTAATGAATGGCGGAGCAGGGTCGATGGGCCAAATGGCCTACTCCTTCTATTACTTTGAAACGATAACCCTTCGTTTCCCATGGCCAACCCACCTAACCTGCACATCCCTAAACACTGGGCAATTTAGCATAGCCAATCCAAATCAAGGCCAGTGAGCAATGTAGTGATGTGGAAACCAAACACCAGAGAATGAGAGAAAGGGACGAGGAGAATAAATGTACTAGCAATCAAAACTGGATTCTCACCATCACAAAAAATAAGACTAAAAGCTCAGTATATGAATGTGTGCCGCATTGTAACAAAAGCGAATTAATTGACTGCACACATTGTAGAGAATAATTATGATCTGAGACTCCTTCCAGAGACATGGCTTCAGAATGACAAGGATCCGGAATATCGAGGGGATACGTGGCATTCAAGTCGAGTTAGGAGCTCAGTAACGGTAGAGGGTGGGCACTGCTAATCAAAGCACTGATAGCATGGTAGTCTGGTGTCAGCTCGGATTTCAGGTCCTGATTTCTCTGTCCTCTAATCTCCCTGTTCCCACAGAGTTAAATGTTGTCTGTTCTCAGCTCTGCTCGATTTCTGTTGAAGCTTTGACCCCCTTTTACACCTTCTGGAGCAATAAAATATTCGGAGCCTCCTGGGAATGACACCTTATCTATACCCCTTCTGATTTTAAAAATCTCTATAAGGTTAACTGTCAACTTCCTCGGCTCCATTGGAAAAATGTCCCAGATTCTTCTTAACTCAAACCCGCCATTCCCTGCAACACGCTGGTAAAGTCGGGAATAGGGAATTGTATCAAATCACATAAATGTACTGTCTGAAACAATCTAGCTGTGTTTTGGCCTGAGATATTGTGAGTCCCTGGTGTAAGTAATTACGAATGCAATAATTTTGGTCACAGAATTGAACAATCATTTTGCAACAAAGGGATCTACTTTGATAAGGAGGTTTGGTCATTTCTAGGGTAAGTGAACAGTTTGTAGATCAGGGAGATGAAGTTCCAGACACTTGGGAAGGGCAAGAAATGAATTTGATAAATAAGACAAAGAACTGTGGATGCTGGAAATCTGAAACAAAAACTGAAAACACTGGAAAAACTCAGCAAGACTGGAAGCATCTGTGAAGAGAAAGCAGAGTTAAAGTTTCGAGTCCAACAACTCCTCTTCAGGATTCTGAAATAGTTTGTGAGAACCCCTTAAGTTATCTGCCGAGCTTTAAGACCACAATACACAGGAGCAGGATGAGGCCATTTGGCCCATCGAGTCTGCTCTACCAGTCGATCATGGCTGATATGTTTCTCTATCCCATTCTGCTGCCCTCTCCTCATAACCCTTGACCCCTTATTATTCAAGAACCTATCTCTGTCTTAAATGCCCTCAATGACTTGGCATCCTCAACCCTTCTCCTAGTGGAAACATCATCTCCACGTCCACACTGTCCAGTCATAGAGTAGCACAGCGCTGCCTGACCCACTGTGATCTCCAGCATTTGTTGTTTTCAGGAAGGATTCCAGCATCTCCAACAACGCGCTTCTAAATTTTGTGCCCAGTTGGTTAGCTCTCCCTGGATGCCGTGAGATTTAACCTTACTCAAGAATGCACTGTGCCGTACCATTAACAAAGTTCCCAGCCCCCACCTCTTTCTGCACACATGGGCAGCACGATGGATCAGTGGTTCGCACTGCTGCCTTACAGCGCCAGGGATCCACTTTCGATTCCACTTTCGATTTCGACTCTCTGTGTGGAGTTTGCACATTCTCCCTGCCGTGTCTGCTGGTTTTCACCCGGGTGCTCTGGTTTCCGCCCAAAATCTAAAGGTGTTCAGTTTCGGGAGAAGTGGCCATACTAGATGGGCCCATAGTGTGCAGTAAGTGTCGTGGCATGGGATAGGGGAATGTGTCCACAGGAGTTACGCTTTGGATGGTCGGTGTGGACTTGTTGGGTTGAATGGCGTGTTTCCACATTGCAGGAATTCTACGTGGCATTCCCCCAAATCCAGAGTCTCAGCAGCCTTGGCTTTTCCCATGGACAGTGTGGGGGAGGGAAACAATGTTTTACACGGGAGTAAGGTTCTGTGAGTGTGAAGCTAAAAGGAAACGCAGTGCATTGCTTGAGCTGTTTTCCCCGGTATACCAGAGGCTGAGGGGTGATCTTACAGACGTTTATTGAATCATGAGAGGCATGGATAGGGTAAATAGACAAGGTCATTTCCCTGGGATGGGAGAAGTCCAGAACAGGAGGATAATATGTTTGAGGTGAGGGAGGCAAGTGTAAGGAATGATCTGCCGGAGGAAGTGGTGGATGTAGGTCCAATTATAACATTTGAAAGGCATCTGGACGGGTATATGAATAGGAAGAGTTCAGAGGGATATAGGCCAAGTGCTGGTAAATGCGACGAGATTAATTTAGGCTATGTGGTGGGCACGAATGATTTGGCCTGAAGGACCTGTTTCTGTGCTGTGTATCTCTATGACTCTGGCTTGCCCGTCATGTTTGCCCTGCCTATGTGTTCAGTTTCTGTCTGGTGTCGGTGTCAATGCCTTGATATCTCATTTCCTCCATCCCCCCACTTCCACCTCCCCAGATGTTAACCATTTAGTGTCTGGTTGTTTCTCAAGAAGCTGCAATGAAGGTTCATCCTGAATTAACACTTTTTTTTTGCTTCCCAAAATCAGACTTACTCACTCCTAGATGTCGTGAAAGATACTAACTTTCAGGTGGAGGTATCCAAAATTCAGAGGTGTCTGTCTTGATGTTTTCACTTTTCGGTCTCTGTAAGATCCTGAATCAGTACCGTCGGGAGGATTAGTTTGAGCGGAGTGAGAATAGAGGGATGAAAGGGAGTGCGATGGGGCTTTCAATTTTGTGGAAAAAGAAAAGAATGTTCTGCAGAAAGTAGAATTGCTTGTTTGGAATTTCTAACCTGGACTAACAGTGATGACTTTTGTAATCTCTTTTTACAGATTATTTGAAGATCTGAAGACGGACATTTCAATATCAATAGATGAAGAGCTTTGCCTGAAACATTGACTCTGCTGCTCCTCAGATGCTGCCTGATCTGCTGTGCTTTGACTCTGACTCTCCAGCATTTGCAGTCCTCAATTTCACGTCAATGTCTGGCAGTCACTGAATCCATCGGGACTATAACAATTTTCGACTCTGATTCTGTGAGAAGGAAACAAGCTTTTTGGTTCCTCTTTCAGTATGTTTTCAGCATCAGTGAGACTGGATGAGAGACCCGACTATTGCAGCACTCTGACTGTGGAGCCAGTAAAAGTTATACATTTGGGAAAAGTAATTCACGGCGGGAAGGTGCTGTACATGCGTTTGTGTGCAGCTGAAGCTTCGGTCATGGAGAAACCCAAGGAATCCCGTCCCGTGGAGAAACCATGAAAATGTGGCGACTGTGGGAAAGGCATCCGTTTCCCATCTGACCTGGAGACCCATGGGCGCCGTCACACCGGGGTGAGACTGTCCTCCTGCTCTGAGTGCGGGAAGACCTTCAGCAATTCCCATGCACTGCAGAGGCACCAGGGGGTCCACACAGGCGAGAGGTCATTCTCCTACCCCGAATGCGGGAAGGCCTTCAGCTATTCCTCCGTCCGACTGACCCACCGCCGGGTCCACATATTAGAGAAGCCCTTCAGCTGCTCCAAGTGCGGGAAGGCCTTCAAGGATACCTCTGCCCTGCTGAGGCACCAGCGGGTCCAGACCGGGGAGAGCCCGTTCTCCTGCCACAAGTGTGGGAAGGGCTTTACCCAGGCATCCCACCTTCGGGTCCATACGGGGGAGAGGCCTTTCCCCTGTCCAGAGTGCGGGAAGGCCTTCAGCAATTCCTCGCACCTGCTGAGGCACAGGTGAGGCCCATACCGGGGAAAGGCCGTTCACCTGCCCCGAGTGGAAGCGGAGGTTCTCATCATTCTGCACCTTGCAGAAGCACCAGCGGGCACACCAGTGCTCCCAACAATCTGATTCTGCTGGTGAAGCTGCTGTGGGTCACTGAGAGGACTGAACCCCTGCACATTCTGACAGTGCTTATAGTGGGAGAGTCGGTCGGTTTTTATTGTTTTATGCCGTCGTGCTCCCCCACCCCTGCAATTTTGCTTCCATTGGGCACTGCTGCTCGTTGAGACCAGGAGCTGTTCTCTCCAGATTCTACTGTCCTGTTAAAGAATTGTTGTCTCTTTCTGGGAATGAGTCCCAGCCTGTAAGAAACAGCTGAATACTGGGGTGTCTATTCACATTCAGCAGTGACTTTTAAATTAGATTTACAGTTACGTGTCTGTGAAACAGTGATAGTCCAAAGATTGCACAAAGGCTTGGCAATCCTATGTTGGAAACTGTTTGCTTGAATTGGTATGTTTAAAAATTTTTTTTTTTCTTAATTTGGCGCTTAAGTCTCTGTCTCTGAGATGGTGGGGGACTTGATCAAAGGGTTTAAATCATTGCTATTAATTAGATTATCTTCTTTAACTTTGCCCTAGAAAATTTGCCGTATTTATAATTGTTCGTTTTTGTTTAAATTATAATGTTGATGTGCAAGATCTGTTCTTCACCAAGTCTGGTTTGGGACAGTTGAGAAATTGAGGGTTATTGCATGTTTAAATTTCACTGTGTTGTGAATCTGGTGTCAGTGACAGTCATTTGTATTGGGTTGCTTACCCTTAGTTGTCGTGTCTTCCAAACCAAGTATTCACTATGGTAGTGAGTTCTGCAGTCTCACCACACTCTGAGTTTTTTCGTGAAATCCTTAGTAGAGAATTGTAAGGGAAAATGTTGACGAGGGCAGAATATAGGGTCTTAACTACAAATGCCAGGAAGACATTCGACAAAGTAAAAACATGACAATGTATAGACAAATAAAGAACTTTGACAGCAATGAGGAGGTCACACGTCAGAGTTCAAGATAATGGTCGTGACAAAAAGAAACAGTACTCGGCAGATATTGGATATTGTAATTAAGCAAGTTTCTAGATGCTGTAGTTGGTTGAATACGATAATAAGAGATGAAATAACCAAAACCACTCATGTAATTTGATGTCGATAACCATAAAGCAAGTGCATAGTATTGATTATTATAGGCCAATTGCGTGCAAGTAGGCCATTCAGCCCATCGAGTCAACATTGACTGACCGTCCCACCCAGACCCAGTTCGTTACCCTATCCCTGTATCTCCCATGGTCAGTCTACCATCAACTGCATGTCCTTTGGACCGTGGGAGGAGGCCAGAGCACCACGGGAAGCCAACGCAGACACAAGTGGAGAATGTGCAAACTCCACACAGACAGTCTGCCCGAGGGTGGGATCAAATCCAGGTCACTGATGCCGTGAGGCAGCAGTGCTAACCACCGTGTCACCACCACATGCTGCTCTCTAAAGAGGTGAATTTCAAAGACTCGAGAACACTTGTGAGAAAAACAAAACTCTTCTATCTTAAATGAGAGACTAGTCTCTGGCTAGAATTGAGTTGACATTACATTTGCATTAAGTCCTCTCCAGATGTTATACAGCTCCATCGGATCATCTGTTTCTTCTAAACTCAGCCTGACATCCCCTTGTCCCCGATTATAAGTTGAGTAAATGAGCGACCCTCGACCTCACTGGCATGACAAAGGATGCCCTCAATCCAAGTTGACCTTCACTGTCCAACCTCTTGACCTCCACGCCACAATGTGGTCAGCCGCAACTCAGCCCTGAACGAGAGCAGAGGAACTGAATAGACAGCAGTGAGGTGGACATTGCATTCCCAGAGAATATTGTTCAAGTGTGAAATTTGTTCAGCTCACATTCGGATCACTGCAGGGACTATGTCTTTGATCCAAATAACAGTCTAGTTTTGTTGTACATTGTGTGTGTTTTATCTGTGTTTCACTACGTGATTTTCTGTTGCTGTCATTCCCATTAGGATGTGTGAATTCAGTACCAGATAATACTTCAGTTCTGAATTTTCCTTGAGGGTTGGTGTAGGACGTACTAAGTGTCAGTCAGAATGGAAGAAGCTCTCCTGTTTATTTAACCCTCTGCTGTCATTGTCCTGGGACTGTATGAATGGGGAAGTGTAGAGGAAGTTTTACTCTGTATCTAACCCAATGCAGTCTCTGTCTTGGCAGTGTTTGTTGGGGACAGTGTTGAGGTAGCTTCACTTGAAATTCAAGAGTAGAGGAAGCTTTATTCTGATTGTCATCCCATGCTGTCCTTGTCCTGGGAGGTTTAGATGGCATCTATAATTGAAGTGAATGCAGACTTGGCTGTGGGAGTGGAGGGTACTTGTACCTGAGCACACCCATCTTTGAGATTGCTGTGCTGATCAAGACAATCTCAGACACCTTCATGCACTTTTCCAACCAACCACAGGGTGGTTAAGGATGGGTATAAATGCTGGCATTGCCAGCGATGCCCACACCCCATGCATGAATAAATAGTTTAAAAGTTTACATTCACGTTCCAAACCCTCTAATGTATGATTACTTACATGGAAAATTCTTGTCTGTTTGTAATTTCATTTTAAAACATAGGAATGTGTCAACCATGTAGAAATATAACAAGAAAAACAAATGGAGAATTTAACAGGTAATGAGCAGGAACAGAATGCTGAGTCAGCCTGACCTCCATGGCTGAGAGAGTTCTCCCAGATGTTGAAGTTACACCAGTGCCTTTTATTCTTGCAGCTTCCCCAAAAGTTTGTCCCTGATGTAAGATCATTCAATGACCCGAAGTACGAACTGTTTTTATCTCCATAACTGGTGCCAGACTTGCTGAGTAATTCCAGCGCTTCTGCTCTACCCTTTTATGGGATTTGAGCTTCCCTAAGTCAGTGTAATGAAGAACTGCAGATGATGGAGATCTGAAACACAAAAATGCGTCAAATGCTGGAGAAACTCAATAGGACTGGCAGCACATGTGGAGAGAGAAGCAGAGTTAGCATTTCAAGTGCTGTGACCCTTCTTCACAACTGTTCTGGACTCAAGCCCGGATATTGTCTTTGTTTCTTTCTCTCTCTCTCCACCAGTGTTGCCAGACTGGCTGAGTTTCTCCAGCAATTTCTGTTATGACACTTTCACAAGGTTGATATTTGTTATCCATCCCTAAGTGCAAGGTGTCTTGCTTGTGCCAATTCAGAGGGCAGTTTAAGAGTCAACCACATTGCTGTCGGTCTGGAGTCACATGTAAGTCAGACCATGCAGGGATGGCAGTTTCCCTCTTGAAAGGACATTGGTGAACATGGGTTTTTAGGACAATTGACGTCAGTGCCATCGATACCATACTGAGACTTACTTTGTGTTCCCCATTGATGATTTGAATTATTCTCATCTCACCTCTTGCTGTGGTGGGATTTGAACTCATGTTCCCTGGATTACTCATCCTGTGACGTTATGACTACACTGTTGTTTCCCATTCGTTGCTATTTTGTGTTTGTTGTTCACGTCTTTGTCTTCTGATGTTTGGGAAATTGAACCTGTTTAAAAGATTGCCCTAAACTTGTCCCTTTGACCAAGTATTTTGTCACCTGTCTCATCTGTGCTCCGGTCTTGTGATTTTTAAAGGAATTCTCATAATGTTCACGTGAAGCACTTTGAGATAGTTAACTGTACCACAGGTATTATTTGAATGTAGCTTGTGTCCCTATCTTAATATCTGAAAGTACAGGGTCATATTTTAAATGTAGAAGACAAAAATGAGGATGATTTCTTTTCTTTCTGAGGGTTGTGTGTCTTCTTCAAAAGGCAGTGGATTCAAAATCTTTAAGGCAGAGGTAGATAGGTTCTTGATAACCAAGTGGGTGAAAGATTGTCGGGGATGTGTTGGAATGTAGAGTTGAGGTTGAATTCAGATCAGCCATGATCTTATTGAATGCTGCAGCAGGCTCGAAGTGCCGAGTGGCCAACTCCCGCCCATTATATGTTTGTATCAAGCAGTCTGTGTCTCCCCTCTTATAGCTATGAACTGGGTCATTCCTTTCCAATATTGCCCCTTGTAGAAAGTTAATTTCACACCGATGGCCCCCTATTGGGAGCAGGCACATTGTAGCAATTGCAGTATTTCTTGTGTTAATTTTGTTGCTTCTTATTCAGTGTTGCTGAGAATCTTCAAACATAAAACCAAAACACTTCTATTATTATCGCACGAAAAGAAGTGTTAGTTTGGATGTAACATTGTTGAATTAGCCATTCCCATCTTTTCCAGAATTCTGTGTTTAAAGCCCTGGAGTCTGGTTTCCACCCCTGAAACAGTTCTTATCAAGGTGATATTTGACATCCTTTGTCACGGTGACAGGGATGAACATTCCCTCGTCGACCTACGGACAGCCTTGATCAGAGTTAATGACAGTACTGACCCTCTTTAGCATCACTCTATCCTCTGGGAGGGTATGATTTTAGCGTCTTCCGTTCTGATTTGTTTTACCGTAGCTGCTGGTGTTGGCATCTATACTAATGATATCCAACTGTACCTGAACACCACTTCTCTCCCGACTCCTCTGTCATTCATAATTTACCAATAATTTTACCTGAATGCCTGCCCAATTTCCAGCATTGGATAACCATAAACATTCCCTTAGTTAAATGTTGTGAAGTGTGAAGCCATTGTTTTAGTCCCCAAGTTCGACCTCAGCCCCCGTACCCACACCCCCCCCCCCACTCCCCCACCCCCACCCCAGTAACTCTGTTGACAGTCTTTATGTCACTTTAAAACTAGGATGGATAGATTCGTGAAGAGTCAGGGGATGAACAGTTGCAGGAAAAGGGCAGGAAAGTGACTGTGGGGAATGCCAGATCACCCAGAATCCTACTGAATGGAGAAGCAGGCTCAACGGGCTGAATGGCATATTCCTGTTCCTTTTTCTTATGGTTCCCGAGCCCTTACCTCTGATACAGGACACTGACTTCAGTATGTGCCATTACTGAGAGTGCTGATTTTCCCTTGTGTAACATCAACAACTTAACAGTTGCTAAAACCTCTTGTTCCTTTGTTACCTCTGAACACAATAGGCCAATGTGTTCAGGGGAGGCGATGGCCGACTTTATTGTCACCAGACTATTCACCCAGGTAATGTTCTAGGGACTTGTGTTCAAAACCTGCCACGGCAGATGGTGGAATCTGAATTCAATATAAATCCGGAATTAAGAGTCTAATGATGACCTCGTTGTGGTTTGTTGTAAAAACTTATCTGGTTTCCTGCCGTCCGAACCTGATCTGATCGACATGTGATTCAGATCCACTGTCAGCTGGTTGAATCTTCACTGCACTTTCAATCAAAACCTCCACTTTCACCTCCCTACTTTTATACTCCATTTAAAGGTCAATCTCCCTTTTGCCTTCCCTGTCAGTCATTGTGCCCCCAGAAGCAGGATTGTGGTTCAGTTTAAAGTAGGTCCTATATCTCTGATTACATCGATACACAATGCAATGAAGAAAGGTTTAGGTACACGAACCTTGATCAGTTCGGGAATTGAGTATAGATATAGTTATGTTGTAGTTATACAGGACGTTGATGAGGCTGTACCTGGAATATTATGATCAGTTTTGGTCCCGTTGGTGTTCTGACTTCTGACTTCTTCAACTCTGGGTTTGTGTTGAACTTGATGGGATACTTTGTCCAACTCAGCATGTTTAAACAGTATCGCTCAGAGGGATTCGTCTGAAACCTTTCAGGAGGTGAGCTCAACAAGATTGAAGTGTTCAAAGTTACTTGGACTCTATTTTAAACTTAGATCAGGACTCGTAGTCAGAGACACATACAGCATGGAAACAGACCCTTTGGTCCAACTTGTCCATGCTGACCTGATATCCTAAAGTAATCTAGTCCCATTTGACAACACCTGACCCAAATCCTGTGAAGTTGTCCCTTTAATATATTTCGCATCTCACCCTACACCCATGCCCTCAAGTTCTGGACTCCCCCATCCCAGGGAAAATAGCTTGTCTATTAACCTGTCCATGCCCCTCATGATTTTGTAACCTCTATTAGGTCACTCCTCTGCCTCTGATGGTCCAGTGAAAACAGTCCCAGCCTATTCAGCCTCTCCCTGTAGCTCAAACCCTCCAACCCCCAGCAACATTCCCGTAAATCGTTTCTCACAGAGAAATCAACGTTTCAATCATGAAGAAGGGTTAATACCCAAACCGCTGACTACTCCACATCCTGGTGCTGCCTGGCTTGCTGCATTCTCCCAACCTCCTGCTTGCCTACTTCGGGTTGCAATATGTAGTGGCTCAGTGTTTACCACTGCAGGCTCACCGTGCCAGGGACCCAGGTTTGATTCCAGCCTTGGGTGGCTGTCTGTGAGGAGTTTTCATATTCTCCCAGTGTCTGCGTGGGTTTTCTCTGGGTGGTCCTGTTTTCTTCCATAGTCCAAAGATGTTCAGGTCATGTGGATTGGTCATGCTTAATTGCCCATAGAGTTAGGTACATTCGTCAGAGGGAAATGGGTCTGGATGGGTTACTCTTCGGAGGGTCGATGTGGACTTGTTGGGACAAATGGCCTGTTTCCACACTGTAGCTAATCTCATCTGCGCTACTTTTGTCACTAACGGATTGCTGAGTAGACTCGATGGGCCGAATGGCCTAACTTCTGCTCCGATGGTCTTGCGGTCTGACGTTTCTCTGGATCATTTCATTTGGCAATGTGCAGTCCCTGGCTCAATGAGCAGCAGTTTCCAATGAAAACAAAGCTCATATGTTGGTTGAACTCTGACAGTGTGGAAACAGGTCCTTCAGCCCAACACATCTGCACTGATTCTCCGAAGAGTAACCCACTCAGATCCATTTTCCTACCCTCCATAAATTGCACACAGACCCCAAGGGTGGAAGTATTCCGAGTTCCTGGTGCCATGAGGCAGCAGTGCTAACCCTGAGCCACCATGGGGTTGTAGTTGTGGGGGGTGGGGCAGGCAATTGCAGTCCAGCAGAAGACTAAAACAGCCTACCTACTCTCCCAGTGCACCCACTGTCAGAACTGGCAGGAGGTTCAGTCCTGGGGGGTGACTAAAGGCAGCGTTACCGGTGGGATCTGATTGCTGGGAGCGCTGGTGCCCCCGCTGATGCTTCCGCAAGTTGCAGGAAAACATGAACCTCTTCCCACACTCGGGCCCGCTGAAGGGCCTCTCCCCCGTGTGGACACACTGGGGCTTCAGCAGGGCGGAGGAATTGCTGAACGATTTCCTGCAAACAGGGCAGCAGAAAGGCCTCCCCTCTCCACCCCCCATCGCTCCGTGTGGACCAGCTGGTGCTTCAGCAGTGTGGAGGAGCGGGTAAAGCCCTTCCCACACTCGGGCAGGAGAATGGCATCTCCCCGGTGTGGACGGACTGGTGCATCAGCAGGGCTGAGGAATTGATGAATTACTTCCTGCACTTAGGCAACTGAACGGCCTCTCCCCCATGTGGACCCACCAATGGGGCAGCAGGTCGGAGGAAAGTGCAAAGTCCTTCCTGCAGTCGGGGCAGAAGAACGGCTTCTCCTCAGTGTGGACCCACTGGTGTCTCTGCAGGTGGGAAGAACTGCTGAAGGCCATCTCGCACTTGGGGCTGGAGAACATCCTTCCCCGGTATGGACCAACTGGTGCGTCAGCAGGGCAGAGGAATCACTGAAGGCCTTCCCACACTCAGGGCAGCAGAAGGGCCTCTTCATCTCTGTGGACCCTTTGGTGCTTAAGAACCCTTTCAAATTTCACAATATCCGTCTGATCGGAGGGAGACTAGAATTGTGCACAATATTTCAAAAGTGGTCTAAAAAGTGTCCTGTACAACCACAACACAACCTTCCAACTCCAATACTCAGTCAGAGGATTGGGAAAGCTTTCAAAACCCACATAAAACAAACAGGAAGGAATGGAGGGATAAACCGAATTTTTGAGAGTCACCTTGGAAGCATCAATGAGAAATCGGCAGAGAGGGTTTATTGGGGACCCGTTCTCCTTAAATACACTATATACGTATTTCTCTTGTGCTCTTCGTAGTTTCTCTGTGCTGCAGTGTGTAGTGGCTCGTTGAAATAATGTCCTGATGCAGCTTCGTTTGTGGGTGTTGGGATGATTGCTTCTGTGGTTCAGTATTTGGTTTGGGTCTGTTGTTTTTCTGTAGATGCCAGTTTGAAGTTCCCCATTGACTGTTCGCTCTACTGTGACATCAAGTAATGGCGCTTTGTTGTTGTTCTCCTCCCCGTCAAACGAGGAGCCCCCCTTAGACCATAGTCTCACGACTTGGAACAGCAATATACAGACTAGTCAAAGGCTTCTACTGAAGGCTAAAACACCTAGTCGAAGATTCACTCCACTCCATTTACTCCATCCAAGAATTCCTGAACACCAAAGACACTGAGATAGAAAAGGATGGATTAATGTTGTCCTTTGACATAACAGCCCTGTTCACATCCATTAACATCAACGTGGCCAAAGAAAACTGAAGACACTACTCGAAGAACCAAAGACAAAAACACAGCATCAACTTCATCAGCAAAGATAGCACTGTCAAGCTCGTGGAACTGTGCCTTACCATCCACTTCATATTCAATAACAAGCCCGACAAACAAATCAACAAAATACGCACGAAACCTCCAGCATCAGGATTCCTAGCAGAAGCAATAATGCAGAGACTCGAACAGACAGCCCTTCCAACGATCCAACCCAAACTTTGGGTCCGCTACAGCGATGACACTTTTGTCATCAAAAACTGAAACAAATTAGAGGAAACCTACAACACCATCAACAATATCCTTACTGGCATAAAATTCACAAAAGAGGAGACCAACAACAAAGTGCCATTTCTAGATGTCACAGGAGAGCGAACAGTCAATGGTAAATTCAAAACAGCGTCTATCGGAAAACAATGCACGCGAACCAAGAACTTAACCACAGAAGCAATCACCCCGACACATACAAACATATCTGAATCAGGACACTATTTCAACGAGCCACGACACACTGCAGCACCCAGGAACTACGAAGATCAATAAATAACTGTATAGAGCAATTACGAAGAACGGGGAGCCTATAAACCCTCTGAAAATAGTTTCCCTGACCGGGAATCGAACCCGGGCCGCGGCGGTGAGAGCGCCGAATCCTAACCACTAGACCACCAGGGAATTGCAAACGCAGCCTGATAGCTCTACTGAAAATTACTTCCCTGCCCGGAAATCGAATCCGGGCCGTGGTCGTTCGAACGCTTTCACCTGTGTATCCAACAATGTCATTTCTTGTATCCATTGCACCTGATGCAGTCTCCTCTACATTGGGGAGACTGGCGACTCCTCGCAGAGTCAAGTCACAGCGCTTGAGGGAACATCTCCAGGACACCGGCACCAATCAACCCCATCGCCCTATGGCCCAACATTTCAAACCCCCTCCCACTCTGCCGAGGACATGCAGGTCCTGGGCCTCCTCCATCGCCGCTCCCTCCCGACTCGATGCCTGGAGGATGAACGTCTCATCTTCCGCTTGGGGTAAATTCAACCCCAGGCCATCAATGTGGACTTCATCAGTTTCCTCATTTCCCCTCCCCCACCTTATCTCAATTGTAGCCTTCCAGCTCAGCGCTGTCCTCATGATCTGTCCTACCTGCCAATCTCCCTCCCCACCTATCCGCTCCACCCTCCTCTCTGATCTGTCACCTCCATCCCCACCCCCATTCATCTATTGTACTTTTTGCTACCTTTGGCCCAGCACACCCCAGCCCCAATTTATCTCTCCACCCTGGAGGGATCCTGCCTCTATTCCTGATGAAGGGCTTTTGCCCGGAACGTCGATTTTCCTGCTCCTCCGATGCTTTCTGACCTGCTGTGCTTTTCTAGCACCACTCTGATCTAAGCTCTGGTTTCCAGCATCTGCAGTCCTCATTTTTGCCGACCCAATAAACTCAGTGTGCCAATTTCACATCAACAAACTGACACAAGTAGACACAACGTCTGCAGAAACCCTAGCCACATTACTTTACAATAAAGACATCTGGGAAATTATGTCCGGAGAACTCAATCCTCTCAGCATCATGGTAGCCCACAAACCTACCAACACAACTTAAACAGCGGCTCATGAACCTGAAATACCCGATACAAACAACCAGAAAACGAATGTAATTTACAAAATACTATACAAGGAAATATATACATGAAATCTGCCGCACAGTTCTCTGTGGCAAGAAATGCTGGGATGAGATAAGGAAGATTTTTTCAGCCAAAACGAATCGACACTGACTGGACAGCCATTTAAAATCAACGCTGTCAGCCCACGATGGAAGATCCGAAAGGATGTACAGTTTTCTTATTTCCTGAAGATTTACAAAGCTGAGACTGGGTTTTGGTGTTTGTTCCCTTTCCACTCCCAAGAGCCGCAGTGGTTGGGGCGGTGAGTTGGGGAAAGTGAAATGTGCCCATGAGCAGCATGTGGGTCTCTTTCAGCTTCCCCTCCTCTGACAGCGCTGTGACGGGACTCTGATGTTCTAAGGGACATTTACTGACGCGAGACAGTGAAAATATTCTCATTCCTGCAGATTAGGAATTGTACCCATACGCCGGTTTCATGACAATGAGAAAGCTGAATTGGGATGTGTGAAGAAGCTGTGAGGTCCAGTTGAAACAAGTAGGTGGAGTCAGATACGTCATCCATTGCCCCCATGGTCCTGAAGAAATGTTTGCTTTTGTCTGCTTGAGAGACTTTGGACACTGGTGTGGCAGGGAGAATACTGAGATACCGAGTGAGGGAGATTCAGTGCGCTGACTGTGAAAAGTGCTTTAAACCATTTACTCAGATTGGGGAATTAAAATCACACCCCTCGCAGTGGGAAAGACAATGTCCCCGCTCTGTTTGTAATTTCAAACCCAGAGCAACACAAGGAAAGCTCCACCCAATGGGGAAACCGTGGAAATGTGGGGACTGTGGGAAAGGATTCCCTTCCCCATCAGTGCTGGAAACCCACAGACGGATTCAGAATGGGGTGAGGACGTTCACCTGCTCAGTGTGCAGGAAGGGGTTCAGTCAGAGAGAAGCCATTCACGTGCCCCATGTGCTGGGGAGAGTTCACTCAGTCAGCTGCACTACGCTCCCACCAGTGGGTCCACACTGGAGAGAGGCCATTCACCTGCTGTAAGTTCCAAAATGGCTTCATCTGCTCCTCCCACCTGCGGCGGCGCCATCGAGTTCACGTGCCAGCGCAAGGACATGAAAGGAGCGATGGCCAAGTGCTCCGATCAACCCAGCACTGGGGCGTCCCAGGTTCGAATCCCACTGCGGTAGATTGCAGAATTGGAGTTCTGTCAGTCATCTGGACTTCAGAATCTCAGGATGAAACCACTTTTAGGGGGAAAAAGTACCATCTGATTCACTGATGTCCTTTTTAGTGACGGAACCTGCCGTTGCGGGAAAGAGTTCACTCAGTCATCCCAGCTGCATGTTTTACCGGGCTGTACCAGGGATCCAGTTACAAACGGACAACTCAGCTGACCAACAAAGAAAGTGGGGTGGGGGGACTGGGTGCACTTTGACCTGGAGGTGTTTTCTTTAAAAACTACTTTTTGTATGCCTTTTTCCTGGGGAAATCTGAAGCTGTAACAAAATAGGGTCGGAGTAAAGGTTACCTGAACTTACCGCCCGGCTTAGACTCTGTGAGGTCCAACAGGTTTTTGTTTTAAAGCTGCTCATTTCTTTCAGCCTCCAGCACTAATGTCATGTCTCAGAAGGACCAGTGAATGAGTAGCTAATATTGTTCCAAACTGTATATTTTTTCAGGACTTCTGGTTCATTGTTTCATTGAAATTGCAAAGTTTACTGGCAACAGTGGGAGGTGTGGGCTGTATTCACTGGAAACAAAGTTTTAAAATCTCACAAACACCAGGGTATATTCTAACAGGTTTATTTGGAAACACTAGGTTTCGAAGTGCTGCTCCTTCTTCAGGTAGCTGTGGTGTAGAATTACAAGACACAGAATATATCGCAAAAACATTAGACTGTCATGCAACATAAGTGACATATTGAAGAAACCGAGATTACTGTTAAATCTTTCATCTTTTAAAATGGGCTGCAGATTTCGGTTCACTAATTTGTACATTCCAGAACTTCTTTTAAGTCACGTTCTCCAGGAAACTTGATGTTTTATAAAAGGAGGTAACACCTCACATCAAACAACGCATGAAAGCTGTGAGGTGAGAGTCTGTCTGTATCCCAATCTTGAGTCAGACTGGTTCTATTTCCAAATATATAATCCTGCAAATGCAAATTCACCCCAAATGTGTGAGTGCATGAATGAGAGAGACAGTGTGTATGTGCGCGTGCAGGCTGGGTAAAGTGTGTGTGTGATGGAGTGTAATCATGTGCGAAGATGTATGCGTGGGTGTGAGTGTGGGGGGCGTATTAGTGTGTGTCTGAGAGAGACCATGCCTGTCGGAAAGGCACTGCACGAGCGTGTGAATATGTGCGTGTGTGAGAGTGAGACAGAGAGAGCGTAACAGTGAAGTGGGGTTACCTGTCTTGTGACATGAACCCATGGTAGCGATTGAGGCCATCCTCCTGGTTTCCGAACTTGGCTATCAGCCTTTGCTGGGCCACTAAAAATGATTAAGCAGTTACACAACACACATTGGAGTGGGCAGGGTGGGACTTGTTTTTCGATTTGCAGAAGGTGGGACTTTCTGGGTGCTGGAAACGAAGGAATACACATACTGGAGGACCTTCGGCACAGAGAGATGGAGCTGGAAGCCAGGCTGCAGACACGTTGGGGGATTCACTGTGGAAACAGGCCGTTTGGCCCACCAAGTCCACACTGACCCTCCGAAGAACATACCCCCACCGCCCCCCCCGACCCACCCGATAACCCCACAGCTAATCCCTGAATTTAGAACGTCCAATCCACTCTAGCCTGCACATCTTTGGAACATGGGAGAAAACCCGAGCACCCAGAGGAAACCGACGCGGACAGGGGTTGGGGGAGGGGTAGGAAAGTGCAAAATCCACACAGTCACTGTGAGGGTGGGATTGAACCCAGGTCCCTGGCGCTGCGAGGAATCCCCTCTCCAGCTCTCGGCAATCAATTGGCTTCTCCCCAATCCTGGTGACACTCCAATCAGTTTGAGGAATTCAATTTGCTTCCACAGAGTTTCCACGGGGCAGGGGTCGTTGTTACTCGGCAGATTCAACGATCCAATGAAGGGCTCGTCTATAGCGAGAACACTGGTCCACATTTCGCTGAAAAATTAAAGTTCTCTCCGCAATTAGAACCCTTGAGTACTCCCACGCAGGCTGCGTGTATTCACGGGGATTCTCAATGCATGTTGATATTTGAATTCATTTCCTGCAGACAAACATTACCCCTCCTGGATTCAAACACTGCTGATATTCAGGCCCTGACTAAATTTCTTGTCCATGCCTGAAAAGCAAATCCTCCTCTGCTAATAACTTGAGAAAACAGATCACTGCTGTCAGTGCAAGGCAGAAAATAGGATGAGAGAATTTTGGTTTGAACAGAACAGCCTTCTCTTTCTTCTACCCGAAATCTCTGTCTCTCAATTCCTAAATCTTTCAATGTATTCCAACCCAAATTCATCCTTCCATCCTCCTGCCTTTGCCCAGCTCCCCTCTCCTGAAAGTGCTGACCCTCTGTTCAGTTTCTCAGCCATGTCTCGCCATCCTTAGTATATAGCCCACATCGTTATTTAGTTTTTAAAACAGAAAGGCAGTGGTTTGCTGATGCCAGGATGTGAGGGTGACTGCACTCACACAGTGTTCCAGACTCGTCTCTCGTGTCATTCAGAAAAGTCTGCACTGCACATGTGCAGAGAAGGGGATGCTGGGAGTGGGTGGGATGCATTCTCACCTCCCCATCCAATCATCCCCACAGCGTCCCCTGTCCATTCCTTCACTGCCACCCATAGCATCCCCTGTCCATTCTCTCTCTCTACCCTAACCTACCAGTCCCTTCTCTCTCTCCCACACCTGCCACTCTCCCCACCCCGTCCATTCTATCGCTGCCTCTCTGCCCTCTGTCCAGTCCCTCATCCACCCTCTGTCCCCATCCATTCCCTTTATCGCTCCACCCTCTGCCTTCCCCAATCCAGTCCCTTCCCTTACACTCATTTTCTCTCACCTCCCACACGCTGCCCCCATCCATTCCTTCTCTCCCCCACCTTGTCCCGCCATTCATTGTTGCTCTCTTTCTCCACCATCTACCCCGACCATTCTCACCTCAACCTTTGCCCCGTCCATTCTCTCCCCACCCACTGCCGCCCGTCCATTTTCTCCCTATCTACTGCTCCCGTCCATTCTCTCCCCACCCACTATCCCCGTCCTTTATCTCCCCACCCACTGCCCCGTCCATTCTGTCCTGATCCACTGCTCCCCGTTCAATCTCTCCCCACCCACTGCCCCCATGAATTCTCTCACCACCCACTGCCCCCTCCATTCTTTCCTCACCCACTGCCCCGTCCATTCTCTCCCCACCCACTGCCCCATGAATTCTCTCCCCACCTACTATCCCCATCCATTATCTCCCCACCCATTGACCCCTGTCCATTCTCTCCCCACCCACTGCCCCGTTTCCATTCTGTCCTGATCCACTGCTCCCCGTTCAATCTCTCCCCACCCACTGCCCCCATGAATTCTCTCCCCACACACTGCCCTCCTCCGTTCTCTCCCCACCCACTGCCCCATGAATTATCTCCCCACCCACTGCCCCCGTCCATTCTCTCCCCACCCACTGCCCCATGAATTCTCTCCCCACCCACTATCCCCGTCCATTTTCTCCCCACCCATTGACCCCTGTCCATTCTCTCCCCACCCACTGCCCCGTTTCCATTCTGTCATGATCCACTGCTCCCCGTTCAATCTCTCCCCACCCACTGCCCCCGTCCATTCTCTCCCCACCCACTGCCCCGTCCATTCTCTCCCCACCCACTGCCCCGTCCATTCTCTCTCCCCACACTCTGCAACCAATTTCTTTCGCTTCACATTCTTCAACTCCGCATTTTCTCTCTCCTCCCCAATCCTCTTCACCACATTCTCTCTGTCTGCTCCCACCCTGTGTACCCCATGCATTCTCTACCCCCGATGCTCTGGTCTCCTGCCCATTTTCTCTCTTTTTCTTCCCCCAGTCTCCGCGCCCCCCCCCTCCAATCTCACTCTGAGTACCCTCACTCCGTCCTTTCTCGTGCCTCGAGCCCTCTTTGATCGCTGTATTAAACCCTTCTAATGATAGACAGAGAGAATGGATGGTGATGGCGACCTTGGGTGGGGGTGGGGAAGGGAAGCGTGAGAAATGTCTGACCTTTAACATTGATAATAGCTAAAATAATGTATTCAGAAACATCAGTAATGTCTGAAAGTACATTCAAATGTTTAAAAAAGCTGCAGACATCTTTCTGAAAATTGCATTGAAATCTGTGCGGTTAGGCCACAGTTGAGGACAGCTGGTAAGCTTGGAATGGCCGATTCCTAGTCTTATGAAATTGGTTCAGAATATGTAGAAATACAGTCATAGAGTTGCAGAGAACAGAAACAAACCTTTCGGTCCACGCCGACAACATAATTTCCTAAATTAACCTAGTGATCCATTTGCCAGCATTTGGCCCATATCTCTCTCAGACCTTCCTATTCATACCTCCATCCAGATGCCTTATAAATGTTGTAATTCTACCAGCCTCGACCACTGCCTCTGGCAGCTTATTCCAAACGCATGCCACGCTCTGTGTGAAAAAGTTCCCCCGTTCGGTCCCTTTTAACCCTTTTCCCTCTCAGCCTAAACCCCTCTAGTTTGGGACTTCCTCCACCCTGGGGAATAGATAGACAAACGTTGAGCTGCCAGACAAAATCATAGAGTCACAGAGATGTCCAGCATGGAAACAGACCCTTTGGTCCAACCCATCCATGCCGACCAGATATCACAACCCAAACTAGTCCCACCTGCCAGCACCCAGCCCATATCCTTCCAAACCCTTCCTATTCATATAGCCATCCAAAAGCCTCTTAAATGTGGCAATTGTACCAGCCTCCACCGTTTCCTCTGGCAGCTCATTCCAACACGTACCACCCTCTGCGTGATTCAGTTGCTCCTTCGGTCTCATTTCTATCTTTCCCCTCTCGCCCTAAACCTATGCCCTCTAGTTCTGGACTCCCCAATCCCAGAGAAAAAACCTTTGCCTATTTATTCTATCCATGCCCCTCATAATTTTGTAAAGCTCTATAAGGTCACCCCTCAGCCTCTGATGCGCCAGGGAAAACAGCCCCAGCCTGTTCAGTCTCTCCCTGTAGCTCAGATCCTCCAACCCTGGCAACATCCTTGTAACTCTTTTCTGAACCCGTTCAAGTTTCACAACAGCTTTCCGATAGGAAGGAGACCAGAATTGCACGGAATATTCCAACAATGGCCTAACCAATGTCCTGTCCAGCCGCAACATGACCGCCCAAATGCTGTACTCAATACACTGACCAATAAAGGAAAGCATACCAAACGCCTTCTTCACTATCCTATCTCCCTGCGACTCCAATTTTAAGGAGCTATGAACCTGCACTCCAAGGTCTCTTTGTTCAGCAACACTCCCTAGGACCTTACGATTAATTGTATAAGTCCTGCTAAGATTTGCTTTCCCAAAATGCAGCACCTCACATTTATCTGAATTAAACTCCATCTGCCACTTCTCAGCTCCTTGGCCCATCTGGTACAGATCCTGTTGTAATCTGAGGTAACCTTCTTTGCTGTCCACTACACCTCCAATTTTGGTGTCATCTGAAATCTTACTAACAGTACCTTTTATGCTCGCATCCAAATCATTTATGTAATTGACAAAAAGTAGAGGGCCTAACACTGATCCTTGTGGCACTCCACTTGTCACAGGCCTCCAGCCAGAAAAATAGCCCTCCACCACCACCCTCTGCCTTCTACCTTTGAGCCAGTTCTGTATCCAAATTGCTAGTTCTCCCTGAGATCTAACCATGCTAATCAATCTCCCATGGGGAACCTTGTCGAACGCCTTACTGAAGTCCATATAGATCACATCTACTGCTCTGCCCTCATCAATCTTCTTTGTTACTTCTTCAAAAAACTCAATCAAGTTTCTGAGACATGAATTCCAATGCACAAAGCCATGTTGACTATCCCGAATCAGTCCTTGCCTTTCCAAATACATGTACATCCTGCCCCTCAGGATTCCCTCCAACAACTTGGCCACCACCGTGGTCAGGCTCACCGGTCTATGGTTCCCTGTACTGTCTTTACCGCCCTTCTTAAACAGTGGCACCACATTTGCCAACCTCCAGTCTTCCGGCACCTCACCTGTGACTATTGATGATACAAATAACTCAGCAAGAGGCCCAGCAATCACTTCTCTAGCTTCCCACAGAGTTCTTGGTTACACCTGATCAGGTCCTGGGGATTTATCCATCTTTAACCGTTTCAAGACATCCAGCACTTCTTCCTCTGTAATCTGAACTTTTTGCAAGGTGTCACCATCTGTTTCCCTTCAGTCTATATCTTCCATATCCTTGTCCACAGTAAATACTGATGCAAAGTATTCATTTAGTATGTCCCCCATTTTCTGTGGCTCCACACAAAGACCGCCTTTCTGATTTTTGACGGGCCCTATTCTCTGAGTAGAAAGTGAGGACTGCAAATACTGGAGATCAGAGCTGAAATTGTGTTGCTGGAAAGGCGCAGCAGGTCAGGAAGCATCCAAGCAACAGGAGAATCGACGTTTCGGGCATAAGCCCTTCTTCAGGATGCATAGTTGGGCCACAACCAAGGACAGGCTGTAAGAGTGAATGAGTGAATAAAAGACAAGTCCCACCTCGCCCATGAGGAGAAAGTGAGAAATGCAGATGCCGGAGATCAGAGTCGAGAGTGTTGTGTTGAAAAAGCACAGCAGGTCAGGCAGCATCCAAGGAGCAGGGGAGTCAACGTTTCAGACATCAGCCCTTCACCTTGCCCTCTCTAGTGTGTGTTGTGAAACTGCTTAACTGCTTAATCATTTCTAGTGGCCGAGCAGAGGCTAATAACAAGTTTGGAACACACGAGAATGACCTCAGCTGAAACCTTGGATTCATGTCTCACTACAGGAGAACCAGCTCCACAATACACACAAACCCTATCTCTCTCTCTGAATCTGTCTCTCTCTCTCTCTCTCTTCTCTCTCATACACACACGCACACACACACACACACACACACAAGTCCTCACACGGTCGTGCAGACCCTCTCTGATAGACAGGGGTCTCTCTCAGACACACATGGATACATCCCTCACACTCTCATCCATGCACACACCTTCTCACACAATTATACACCATTACACGCACACTTTACCCAGCATGCAAACACACACAGACACACTCAGACGCTCTGTCTCATGAATGCACTCACACATAGAAGTCTTTGGGGTGAATTGCATTTGCAGGATTATATGTTTGGAAATAGAAAAAGTCTGACTCAAGACTGTGATACAGAACGACTCTAAACTCACAGCTTTCATGCGTTATCTGAACTCAGGTGTCACCTCCCTTTATAAAACATTATTGTACCTGGAGAATATTACTAAAAAGAAGTTCTGGGATTTACAGATTAATGAACCGAAATCTGGAACCCATTTTAAAAGATGAAAGACTTAACAGGTTTCTTCAATGTATCAGTGGGTGTGGACCCACTGGTGGGTCAGCAGTGCAGCTGACTGAGTGAACCCCCTCCCGTACATGGGGCACGTGAATGGCTTCTCTCACTTGTGGACCCACTCGTGCGTCTCCAGTTGGCTGATCCGAATGAAGCCCTTCCTGCACACCGAGCAGGTGAATGGCCTCTCCCCGCTGTGATTACGTCTGTGGGTTTCCAACACGGATGGGGAAGGGAATCCTTTCCCTCAGTCCCCACATTTCCACAGTTTCCCATTGGGGGAGCTTTCCTTGTGTTGGTCTGGGTTTGAAATTACAATCAGAACGGGGACATAGTCTATCCCCACTGTCAGGGATGAGACTTTGATACCCCCAAGCTGAGTAAATGGTGTAAAGCACTTTTCACAGTCAGCGCACTGAATCTCCCTCACTCGGTGTCTCAGTATTCTTCCTGCCGCACCAGTGTCCAAAATCTCTCAAGCAAACAAAAGCAACCATGTCTTCTTGATTGGAATGGCTGCTGATATTCAAGTCCCAATGAATCAAGCGGCTCTGTCAGAAGTTGATGTATCATTTGTTTTCAGATTTCTTTCGGCACGTCTTCCTGCAAAAAAAAGTCACAAAATAAGTGGTCATTGTCAGTATACTTAAACGAACATAACATAGGTGACAGTTCTTGTAGTTTGCCAGATGCCTGCTGATCACATAATACCCAGCACACAGAAACCTGAAATCCCTCATGCAGCCAGATAGGCTTAGGTGTGTTTAGAGGAAAACTTCATTCAAATATAATCTAATCTTAAACTAAATACGTGTACATATATATATATCAATATGCCAATCCTGTCAATGCGGATCAGTTCCAAGCGAAACTACACATTTAATTGTGAACATGAGGAAAAAAGCAATCATTTTCCAGGGTGCAAACTGCATACGTGCTAAACTGAGGGAATACACAAGGAAAAGACCTAAAAGAGAGATAGAAAGTATTTGAGCACCTTTGCAGAATCTGCTCCCTCTCTGGATTCTCTCCAGTTGCTTCAAGTAAACCTCCCTGGGGGTCAGGCAGCCCTGCATCGGGAAGCACTGGGATGGTCAACTACGATCAGTTTACATGGAGAACACATCTCCACATTAAACAGCCTCGAGGCAAATTTCCCTTCCTTCCACAAAGTTCAAGACCCCTCAAAGCGAAATTCCCCAGGTAAGTTTGGAAGAATTTCTTCCAGGTGTTCACTAATCATTTCTATGAGCACTTTGTTAAAGTTTGAATATCGCGAGTTTTGAAAATTAGTGATTCTGAGCGAAATCACAGTTCGAAAAACAGAATGTGGGTATTTAGACTGAGTTTATTTTTGCACATCGACGATATGTCTGCACAACAGCATATGACACGACAGCAGTGAAGATCTTCTGACCTCATTCTCAAACGTGCCTGCCACACGCCAGATGAAAAGCTGAATACTTCTGTGGAAAAACTGCCGAGCAATGCAAGAGAATGGCACAACGCGTGCGTGTTGGAACCAGAACCCAAAGGAGAGACCATTCTCTCCTATTCATTCAACGTCGTCTTTAGCAGCTTTCCCGTATAATGGCGCTCTGTTCTGCACCTTGCCTCCGCTTCCCAAAAAAGCTTCGACATAAATATTTCACAATGATATACTGGCCCAATGTGTACAGTTAAGGTGACAACCTCTGAGTGGTCTCCTGTTCTCTGTATCCTATGTTGAGGAGGGCAATGCTTGTCACTGGCTATTCTGGTGTCAGAGAAAAGTTTCGAAACAGTGGAGGGAGTCCGATTCCTGGGGACGGGACAAACAGCAGCAGGGAGACAGAATGAGAAGCAGCTGTTCTGGAAACTCTTTGTCACTTGCAATTCTTAGAACAATGTCAAATGTATTTCACACTAAGCAAGTCTCAGCTGGCTCAAGAGGTGTGTGGTGGATGAGGAATGAATCGCTGTTTGGCTTGTTGGTCTAGGGGCATGATCCCAGGTAGAGTCTTTAACAGTGCAGACTTGTGTGCGGTCCTGGATTCACATCCCAGACGAGGCTGCGTCACTTAACTTGATTTGGGCAAAAATAACCCATTAATTTTCTCAAAAACCACCTTCGTGAAACGAGGTTGGGCTGCCACGAATACGAATGAGGCAGAAAACAGGGAAGTGAAATGGTTGGAGATCGCGTTGAACAGGTTGACGTGAGTGGTGCGGTGTTTGCGGAATGTCAGCAATAAAGGTAAATTGAAATATTGGGCCAGCTCTCCTCGGAGAACCGAAGTTTTCCAAGTCAGTAGAGGCCGAGAAACAGGAAATAATGCTGTGACAATGCTCCCATGCCTGAAATGATCTATAGTGATTCGGCAGAGATTTAAAGTCACGAGGACGAGCGAATGCAGTCGACGAGGTAGCAGCAAATGTACAGGTAATGAGCTGCTTCACCTGGAAGGATATCCAGGAGGGAGCAGGTAAATTGTGCTTCTGAGTGAAATCACGGTTCGTAAAAACAGAATGTGGCAATTTAGACAGAGTTAATATTTGTTCGTCGCCGATATGTCTGCCGGTACGCGATGGGAGCATAACCCAGAAGGGAAACCATCTTCCCTATTCACTCAATGTCGAGTTTAGCAGCTTTCCCGTATAACGGCGCACTGTTGTGCACCTCGCCGTATCATCTGCTTCCCAAAAAACTTCGACGTAAATATTGATACAAAGGCCCAGTATGCAGAGTTGAGATGACACACCCGTGGAGGTCTGCGGGGTCTTCTCCTGTTCTCTGTACCCTATGTTGAGGAGGGCAATACTTGTCACTGGTCACTCCGGTGTCAGAGAAAAGTTTAGACAGAAAACGGGTTAATCTTCTGGCAGTAGAGAGGGCCCGGTTCCTGGGGACGGGCAAACGGCAGCAGAGAGACAGAATGAGAAGCAGCTGTTCATACAGTCATAGAGATGTACAGCATGGAAACAGACCCTTCGGTCCAACCCGTCCATGCCGACCAGATATCCCACCCCAATCTAGTCCCAGCTGCCAGCACCCGGCCCATATACCTCCAAACCCTTCCTATTCATATATCCATCCAAACGCTTCTGAAATGTTGCAATTGTACCAGTCTCCGCCACTTTCTCTGGCAGCTCATTCCATACACGCACCACCCTCTGCGTGAAAAAGTTGCCCCTTAGATCTCTTTTATATCTTTCTCCTCTCACCCTAAACCTATGCCCTCTAGTTCTTGACTCCCCGACCCCAGGGAAAAGGCTTTGCCTATTTATCCTATCCATGCCCCTCATAATTTTATAAACCTCCATAAAGACACCCTTCAACCTCCGACGTTCCAGAGAAAACAGCCCCAGCCTGTTCAATGTCAACTGGACTTTCCTCTGAGCAAGACTCAGCTGGTTCAAGAGGTAGGGTGGGGGCAGGGGCGCCAGCGCGCTAACCGTGTGGCTCGTTGGTGTCGGGGTGTGATTTTTGCTTTGGGTATTCATTGACGCAGGCGTTCGAGAGATCCAGGGTTCAAATCGCGGAGGAGCCCGCGTTTCATGACTTGTGCGAAAGTGCTGTTTAATTTCCTCAAAAAGCACCTTCGTAAAACGAGGTTGGGCTCCCTGGAGAACCAATGGGACAGAAAGCAGCGAAGTGAAATGATTGGAGATAGCGTTGAAGAGGTTGACGTGAGTGGTGCAGTGTTTGAGGGATGTCAGCGATGAGGGTCGATTGGAAATTTGGGAGAGCTCTCTTCGGAGTACAGAAATTTGAAATCTGGCCCGATTGAAGCTTTTCAAGTCATGCAAAGTCTAGACAGAGAAAGTAATGTCGTCAAAATGTTCCCACGTCTGAAAGGATCGGCAACGATTCGGCAGAGTTTAAAAGACATGAGGAAAAGAAACAAAAGTGGCATTACGAAGAACGCTTTTGTAAAGGGAGTGGTTGGGGTCAGTAAATCACAAAAAGGCAGATTCATTATACGCAAACGGCAAGACTTGGCCAAACGATACACGGAGTCAACGGACTCCTGTCGTGATTTGAAACGTAAGGAGACGACGTTATGGAGCCATTTGAGATTCAAACATGCAACTTTCGGATCTCGAGTCAGACGCGCTACCGTTGCGCCACAAGCTCACACAAGCCCGGACGCTGAAGCTGTGCGCTTTTAATGGGGTCAGGAAAATGTTCCCCAAACGGAAATCTTCTCCACAAAGGGGTTTCTGAATTGAATGAATGTCTCACGTAAGGGACTGCGTCTGCTGAGAAGCCGAGACCAAAAGAGAAACTCGGTAGGTTTGACAGTACCTGTCAGAGAAAACAAAATTCTGAAATGTTGTCGCTGATTCTCTTTCCACAGACGTTGCCTGACCTTCTCAGTTTCTCCTGCAATTTCTAGTTTTGTTTTTTACTGAAAGTTCATTTCATCTTTTGGGATGAAACAACTGGAGTCGCCGTATGCAGATATATAACCCTTTCGAATCACTGTGACGTGATTGGAGTCAAACAAACTCTGCGATGATGCACTCTTTCTCAGCTCCACAGGCAGACAGACAAGGGGAAGGAAGCAGTCAGTGTGGTTCTGTATTCGTGGGCTGAGTGGTTAATGCGATGGACTTGAAATCCATTGCGGCTTCCCAACGCAGGTGTGAACCCTGCCGAGTACAAAATGAGAAGTGTCGTCGAAAAGAAAGGGAGTTTGCTCTCCGGCTTCTTCTTTAAGATTCAAATCAGTGGAGGGGGAAAAACATTTCACTCAAATTGGGACTGGTGGGAATCTGCAACCCACTGCCTGTTCGGGTGGAACAAGCAGATCCCCTCAGAGCTTCTTTGGACGCTATGAGCAAAGTATTTGGAAATGAGACTAGAAGAGTGAGGGGCTTGAAATCGTGATCGATATGAAGCAGGTACCTGTGGACAAAGGCGTTTCCTTTGCCAGTGAAAGATACTGCTTCACAAAGTTGGGCCTGTGGAAGGGAATCAGTGACGGTGATTATCTTTGGTTGTTCACCTTGTGAATGTTCCCATTGCTGCGCATGTCCGTGTTGGCGTCAGAACTCTGCAGCATGGTGGCGTTCGATGCGCACAGGGACTGGCGCACCAAACTCCACCTACCTGTTTGAAATGCAGCTCACAGCTTGTTCACACACCCCAATTAATCTTTCTCATTGTCCTGAAGCCGGCATACGGTTTGAATTCCCGATCTGCGGGAATGAGAATCCTTACACTGTCTCGCGTCAGTAAATGTCCCTGAGAACATCTGAGTCAACTCACAGCGCAGTCAGATGAGGGGAAGCTGAAATAGTCCCACACGCTGTTCACGGGCACATTTTATTCTCCCCAACTCAACGCCTCAACCACTGCGGCTCCTGGGAGTGGAAAAGAAACAATCACCAAAACCCAGTCTAAGCTCTGTGAATCGTCAGAAAATCAGCAAACGTTCATCCCTTCGGATTTTCTATCCTAGGCTGACAGCGATGGGTTTTGTCACTCTTTTGTAGGACATTGCAAGTAGATGTTTTGCAGAAAAGCACCACAATGCCATCTGATTAATCAGGACCTGGATGTTTTCGGTCTTTGAATGTCAGTGTTGTGCTGCAGAACTTTGTTGTTGCCAGTTTCTAATACTTATCTTCCCAGTTCCCTGTATCACTTGTCGAAAATGTTTAATTTGTGTCTTGTAATCCTTTCACTGTCTGCTAATGAGGATAGTGTTTCCATGTTTTACCTAAATTATCTTGACCTTGCATACCTCAAGCCTCAAGCTAATTTCACGAGAAACCCTCTCCAGTTCAAAAGCCAACTGTTAATGATGGCTCTGTTCCTTGTCACGTGTCCAATTTCAGATCGATGTTGTTAATGTCCCTTATACTCCTTCAGATCCAGGTGTCGCTCACAGGGCTAGAACAGAACTGTCACCAAATACATTTACCAATCTACGTTCATCCTATCGATTGTATTAGCATCATCAACACTTCTCATCAAAATAACTCGAGAGACTTTCATCATAATTTTCTGTGAACAGTTCTACATTAGCTTTGCTGAATGAACCCCAAATTTCTTGAAGTGGCTCCTTATTTTCGGTCCTGATTATTAATCTCTCTACGCATGGGAATGGATCCTTCCCAGCCGCTCTATCTCTCATCAATGTGTGTAGTTCAATTCGATCTCCCATCAGCCTCCTCTGTCCTGATCAAATCCAGGGGAACAGGAAACGTTGGGGCTATGGCGCGGACAGGACAAGCCCAATACTCACCTTTCCTGTTAGAACTATTCCATGAGAAAGTTTAGACCTCTACTTTGGGCGTGTAGTTGTGGCCGAACACTTAAGGTGTTGGCGTAGAGATCATTTGGGGCTCCCCGCCCAGGGTGGTAACCTGCTGGCTACGCTTTCTTCGCTGGCGATTTTAAATAACTTCCTGTTGGTTGCATTATCGCTCAAACTTCACAAAACCCGTCTCAATAAAGACCCGTTTTCTCATGTCTGGGAATTGATTGTCATGCAGGAAACTCGGGTTCTGAACAAACAACGTATCAGACTCACAACGTCAGCTCTGTTTACCTTTCCACAGATGCTGCTCGACCTGTTGGCTTTCTGCAGTATTCTCTGTGTTTATTAGGCACAAGTGCTGCTTTTCATTCAAGAACTTCAATCCCTGTCCTCTGGTAACTGACTCTGGTCAGTGGCAATTGGTTCTTCTGATCATTAATCTGCCCATTCCCACCGCTTCTTCTCCCATCATTACCAACAGCCCCAGGAAATCTCCAGTTATCCTTGTTTGCTCCAAAGCGAACATTCTCAACCTTGGGAATGTCTCCCCAAAATGGAAATTCCTCATCCCTGGACATGAGACAAGGCGTACAATTGGGAAGAGATTTTGGCAAAATATTGTCAGTTAGGAAATGGAAAAATGTTCAAATGTTCATGAAGCAAAACAGAAATCCCAGTCTCCAGCTTTGTGAACCTTTAGAAACACTTTGGGAAGCGGATTTGGAGGAGAATGAAAGATGACCTGTCCGACAGTCCAGACACCGTCCCCTTGTTGAAGAGGCCGGGAGGTTGATTCTGATGTTCTCGGCACACGAACTGATCTGAGACATTGAAAGAATTGTCGTTCGTGCACATCAGGAATTCAAACCCCTTCTCGCCTCCGAGCCAATGAGAGAACTCGGGAACAGGCAAAACACTGAAAGGCTCGAAGGGCGACGGCCCCGGAGTAAGAAAGCTAGTTCCTCGTGACATGGATGTGTCTGCAGACAGCCCCCGGTATCTCCAGAATGCATCTCCCAGGCTTGATTATGGAAAAGTTAAACTGATAGACGACAATTGTAATTCTTGGCGGGGAGGCTGAATTATAAAATCACTAAGCGATGGTGCCGCCCACATCTGCGCCTGTCTCTGTGGCGCAATTGGTCAGCACGTTCGGCTGTTAACCGAAAGGTTGGTGGTTCGAGCCCACCCAGGGGCGGTGTGTTCGCTGCTCTCCTTTGGCTTCGAAGCTGTGCGCTTTTAATGGGGTCAGGAGAATGTTCCCCAAACAGAAATCTTCTCCACACAGGGGGGTTGCGAGTTGACTTCATGTCTTACCTAAGGGACTGCGTATGCTGAGAAGACGAGACCCAAACAGAAAATCAACAGGTTTGACAGTACCTGTCGGAGCAAACAAAATTCTGAAATGTTGCCTCTGATTCTCTTTCCACAGATGTTGCCTGCCCTGCTGAGTTCCTCCTGCAATTTCTCACTGAAAGTTCATTTCATCTTTTCGGGAGAAACACCGAAATATCTGCAAAACCATGTGCAGATATTTAACCCTTTCGAATCACTGCGAAGTGATTGGAGTCAAACAAACTCTGCGATGATTCACTCTTTCTCAGCTCCACAGGCAGACAGACCTGGGAAGTCAAACTGTCAGTGTGGTACTGAATCGTGGGCCGAGTGGTTGATGCAATGGACTTGAAATCCATTGCGGCTTCCCCACGCAGGTGTGAACCCTGCCGAGTACAAAATGAGAAGTGTCGTCGAAAAGAAAGGGAGTTTGCTCCCCCGCTTCTTCTTTAAGATTCAAATCAGTGGAGGGGGAAAAACATTTCACTCAAATTGGGACTGGTGGGAATCTGCAACCCACTGCCTGTTCGGGTGGAACAAGCAGATACCCTCAGAGCTTCTTTGGAGGCTATGAGCAAAGTGTTTGGAAATGAGACAAGAAGAGTGAGGGGCTTGAAATCGTGATCGAAATGAAGCAGGTACCTGTGGACAAAGGCGTTTCCTTTGCCAGTGAAAGATACTGCTTCACAAAGTTGGGCCTGTGGAAGGGAATCAGTGACGGTGATTATCTTTGGTTGTTCACCTTGTGAATGTTCCCATTGCTGCGCATGTCCGTGTTGGCGTCAGAACTCTGCAGCATGGTGGCGTTCGATGCGCACAGGGACTGGCGCACCAAACTCCACCTACCTGTTTGAAATGCAGCTCACAGCTTGTTCACACACCCCAATTAATCTTTCTCATTGTCCTGAAGCCGGCATACGGTTTGAATTCCCGATCTGCGGGAATGAGAATCCTTACACTGTCTCGCGTCAGTAAATGTCCCTGAGAACATCTGAGTCAACTCACAGCGCAGTCAGATGAGGGGAAGCTGAAATAGTCCCACACGCTGTTCACGGGCACATTTTATTCTCCCCAACTCAACGCCTCAACCACTGCGGCTCCTGGGAGTGGAAAAGAAACAATCACCAAAACCCAGTCTAAGCTCTGTGAATCGTCAGAAAATCAGCAAACGTTCATCCCTTCGGATTTTCTATCCTAGGCTGACAGCGATGGGTTTTGTCACTCTTTTGTAGGACATTGCAAGTAGATGTTTTGCAGAAAAGCACCACAATGCCATCTGATTAATCAGGACCTGGATGTTTTCGGTCTTTGAATGTCAGTGTTGTGCTGCAGAACTTTGTTGTTGCCAGTTTCTAATACTTATCTTCCCAGTTCCCTGTATCACTTGTCGAAAATGTTTAATTTGTGTCTTGTAATCCTTTCACTGTCTGCTAATGAGGATAGTGTTTCCATGTTTTACCTAAATTATCTTGACCTTGCATACCTCAAGCCTCAAGCTAATTTCACGAGAAACCCTCTCCAGTTCAAAAGCCAACTGTTAATGATGGCTCTGTTCCTTGTCACGTGTCCAATTTCAGATCGATGTTGTTAATGTCCCTTATACTCCTTCAGATCCAGGTGTCGCTCACAGGGCTAGAACAGAACTGTCACCAAATACATTTACCAATCTACGTTCATCCTATCGATTGTATTAGCATCATCAACACTTCTCATCAAAATAACTCGAGAGACTTTCATCACAATTTTCTGTGAACAGTTCTACATTAGCTTTACTGAATGAACCCCAAATTTCTTGAAGTGGCTCCTTATTTTCGGTCCTGATTATTAATCTCTCTCCGCATGGGAATGGATCCTTCCCAGCCGCTCTATCTCTCATCAATGTGTGTAGTTCAATTCGATCTCCCATCAGCCTCCTCTGTCCTGATCAAATCCAGGGGAACAGGAAACGTTGGGGCTATGGCGCGGACAGGACAAGCCCAATACTCACCTTTCCTGTTAGAACTATTCCATGAGAAAGTTTAGACCTCGACTTTGGGCGTGTAGTTGTGGCCGAACACTTAAGGTGTTGGCGTAGAGATCATTTGGGGCTCCCCGCCCAGGGTGGTAACCTGCTGGCTACGCTTTCTTCGCTGGCGATTTTAAATAACTTCCTGTTGGATGCATTATCGCTCAAACTTCACAAAACCCGTCTCAATAAAGACCCGTTTTCTCATGTCTGGGAATTGATTGTCATGCAGGAAACTCGGGTTCTGAACAAACAACGTATCAGACTCACAACGTCAGCTCTGTTTACCTTTCCACAGATGCTGCTCGACCTGTTGGCTTTCTGCAGTATTCTCTGTGTTTATTAGGCACAAGTGCTGCTTTTCATTCAAGAACTTCAATCCCTGTCCTCTGGTAACTGACTCTGGTCAGTGGCAATTGGTTCTTCTGATCATTAATCTGCCCATTCCCACCGCTTCTTCTCCCATCATGACCAACAGCCCCAGGAAATCTCCAGTTATCCTTGTTTGCTCCAAAGCGAACATTCTCAACCTTGGGAATGTCTCCCCAAAATGGAAATTCCTCATCCCTGGACATGAGACAAGGCGTACAATTGGGAAGAGATTTTGGCAAAATATTGTCAGTTAGGAAATGGAAAAATGTTCAAATGTTCATGAAGCAAAACAGAAATCCCAGTCTCCAGCTTTGTGAACCTTTAGAAACACTTTGGGAAGCGGATTTGGAGGAGAATGAAAGATGACCTGTCCGACAGTCCAGACACCGTCCCCTTGTTGAAGAGGCCGGGAGGTTGATTCTGATGTTCTCGGCACACGAACTGATCTGAGACATTGAAAGAATTGTCGTTCGTGCACATCAGGAATTCAAACCCCTTCTCGCCTCCGAGCCAATGAGAGAACTCGGGAACAGGCAAAACACTGAAAGGCTCGAAGGGCGACGGCCCCGGAGTAAGAAAGCTAGTTCCTCGTGACATGGATGTGTCTGCAGACAGCCCCCGGTATCTCCAGAATGCATCTCCCAGGCTTGATTATGGAAAAGTTAAACTGATAGACGACAATTGTCATTCTTGGCGGGGAGGCTGAATTATAAAATCACTAAGCGATGGTGCCGCCCACACCTGCGCCTGTCTCTGTGGCGCAATTGGTCAGCACGTTCGGCTGTTAACCGAAAGGTTGGTGGTTCGAGCCCACCCAGGGGCGGTGTGTTCGCTGCTCTCCTTTGGCTTCGAAGCTGTGCGCTTTTAATGGGGTCAGGAGAATGTTCCCCAAACAGAAATCTTCTCCACACAGGGGGGTTGCGAGTTGACTTCATGTCTTACCTAAGGGACTGCGTATGCTGAGAAGACGAGACCCAAACAGAAAATTGACAGTATCTGTCGGAGCAAACAAAATTCTGAAATGTTGCCTCTGATTCTCTTTCCACAGATGTTGCCTGCCCTGCTGAGTTCCTCCTGCAATTTCTCACTGAAAGTTCATTTCATCTTTTCGGGAGAAACACCGAAATATCTGCAAACACCATGTGCAGATATTTAACCCTTTCGAATCACTGCGAAGTGATTGGAGTCAAACAAACTCTGCGATGATTCACTCTTTCTCAGCTCCACAGGCAGACAGACCTGGGAAGTCAAACTGTCAGTGTGGTACTGAATCGTGGGCCGAGTGGTTGATGCAATGGACTTGAAATCCATTGCGGCTTCCCCACGCAGGTGTGAACCCTGCCGAGTACAAAATGAGAAGTGTCGTCGAAAAGAAAGGGAGTTTGCTCCCCCGCTTCTTCTTTAAGATTCAAATCAGTGGAGGGGGAAAAACATTTCACTCAAATTGGGACTGGTGGGAAACTGCAACCCACTGCCTGTTCGGGTGGAACAAGCAGATACCCTCAGAGCTTCTTTGGAGGCTATGAGCAAAGTGTTTGGAAATGAGACAAGAAGAGTGAGGGGCTTGAAATCGTGATCGAAATGAAGCAGGTACCTGTGGACAAAGGCGTTTCCTTTGCCAGTGAAAGATACTGCTTCACAAAGTTGGGCCTGTGGAAGGGAATCAGTGACGGTGATTATCTTTGGTTGTTCACCTTGTGAATGTTCCCATTGCTGCGCATGTCCGTGTTGGCGTCAGAACTCTGCAGCATGGTGGCGTTCGATGCGCACAGGGACTGGCGCACCAAACTCCACCTACCTGTTTGAAATGCAGCTCACAGCTTGTTCACACACCCCAATTAATCTTTCTCATTGTCCTGAAGCCGGCATACGGTTTGAATTCCCGATCTGCGGGAATGAGAATCCTTACACTGTCTCGCGTCAGTAAATGTCCCTGAGAACATCTGAGTCAACTCACAGCGCAGTCAGATGAGGGGAAGCTGAAATAGTCCCACACGCTGTTCACGGGCACATTTTATTCTCCCCAACTCAACGCCTCAACCACTGCGGCTCCTGGGAGTGGAAAAGAAACAATCACCAAAACCCAGTCTAAGCTCTGTGAATCGTCAGAAAATCAGCAAACGTTCATCCCTTCGGATTTTCTATCCTAGGCTGACAGCGATGGGTTTTGTCACTCTTTTGTAGGACATTGCAAGTAGATGTTTTGCAGAAAAGCACCACAATGCCATCTGATTAATCAGGACCTGGATGTTTTCGGTCTTTGAATGTCAGTGTTGTGCTGCAGAACTTTGTTGTTGCCAGTTTCTAATACTTATCTTCCCAGTTCCCTGTATCACTTGTCGAAAATGTTTAATTTGTGTCTTGTAATCCTTTCACTGTCTGCTAATGAGGATAGTGTTTCCATGTTTTACCTAAATTATCTTGACCTTGCATACCTCAAGCCTCAAGCTAATTTCACGAGAAACCCTCTCCAGTTCAAAAGCCAACTGTTAATGATGGCTCTGTTCCTTGTCACGTGTCCAATTTCAGATCGATGTTGTTAATGTCCCTTATACTCCTTCAGATCCAGGTGTCGCTCACAGGGCTAGAACAGAACTGTCACCAAATACATTTACCAATCTACGTTCATCCTATCGATTGTATTAGCATCATCAACACTTCTCATCAAAATAACTCGAGAGACTTTCATCATAATTTTCTGTGAACAGTTCTACATTAGCTTTGCTGAATGAACCCCAAATTTCTTGAAGTGGCTCCTTATTTTCGGCCCTGATTATTAATCTCTCTACGCATGGGAATGGATCCTTCCCACCCGCTCTATCTCTCATCAATGTGTGTAGTTCAATTCGATCTCCCATCAGCCTCCTCTGTCCTGATCAAATCCAGGGGAACAGGAAACGTTGGGGCTATGGCGCGGACAGGACAAGCCCAATACTCACCTTTCCTGTTAGAACTATTCCATGAGAAAGTTTAGACCTCAACTTTGGGCGTGTAGTTGTGGCCGAACACTTAAGGTGTTGGCGTAGAGATCATTTGGGGCTCCCCGCCCAGGGTGGTAACCTGCTGGCTACGCTTTCTTCGCTGGCGATTTTAAATAACTTCCTGTTGGATGCATTATCGCTCAAACTTCACAAAACCCGTCTCAATAAAGACCCGTTTTCTCATGTCTGGGAATTGATTGTCATGCAGGAAACTCGGGTTCTGAACAAACAACGTATCAGACTCACAACGTCAGCTCTGTTTACCTTTCCACAGATGCTGCTCGACCTGTTGGCTTTCTGCAGTATTCTCTGTGTTTATTAGGCACAAGTGCTGCTTTTCATTCAAGAACTTCAATCCCTGTCCTCTGGTAACTGACTCTGGTCAGTGGCAATTGGTTCTTCTGATCATTAATCTGCCCATTCCCACCGCTTCTTCTCCCATCATGACCAACAGCCCCAGGAAATCTCCAGTTATCCTTGTTTGCTCCAAAGCGAACATTCTCAACCTTGGGAATGTCTCCCCAAAATGGAAATTCCTCATCCCTGGACATGAGACAAGGCGTACAATTGGGAAGAGATTTTGGCAAAATATTGTCAGTTAGGAAATGGAAAAATGTTCAAATGTTCATGAAGCAAAACAGAAATCCCAGTCTCCAGCTTTGTGAACCTTTAGAAACACTTTGGGAAGCGGATTTGGAGGAGAATGAAAGATGACCTGTCCGACAGTCCAGACACCGTCCCCTTGTTGAAGAGGCCGGGAGGTTGATTCTGATGTTCTCGGCACACGAACTGATCTGAGACATTGAAAGAATTGTCGTTCGTGCACATCAGGAATTCAAACCCCTTCTCGCCTCCGAGCCAATGAGAGAACTCGGGAACAGGCAAAACACTGAAAGGCTCGAAGGGCGACGGCCCCGGAGTAAGAAAGCTAGTTCCTCGTGACATGGATGTGTCTGCAGACAGCCCCCGGTATCTCCAGAATGCATCTCCCAGGCTTGATTATGGAAAAGTTAAACTGATAGACGACAATTGTCATTCTTGGCGGGGAGGCTGAATTATAAAATCACTAAGCGATGGTGCCGCCCACACCTGCGCCTGTCTCTGTGGCGCAATTGGTCAGCACGTTCGGCTGTTAACCGAAAGGTTGGTGGTTCGAGCCCACCCAGGGGCGGTGTGTTCGCTGCTCTCCTTTGGCTTCGAAGCTGTGCGCTTTTAATGGGGTCAGGAGAATGTTCCCCAAACAGAAATCTTCTCCACACAGGGGGGTTGCGAGTTGACTTCATGTCTTACCTAAGGGACTGCGTATGCTGAGAAGACGAGACCCAAACAGAAAATTGACAGTATCTGTCGGAGCAAACAAAATTCTGAAATGTTGCCTCTGATTCTCTTTCCACAGATGTTGCCTGCCCTGCTGAGTTCCTCCTGCAATTTCTCACTGAAAGTTCATTTCATCTTTTCGGGAGAAACACCGAAATATCTGCAAACACCATGTGCAGATATTTAACCCTTTCGAATCACTGCGAAGTGATTGGAGTCAAACAAACTCTGCGATGATTCACTCTTTCTCAGCTCCACAGGCAGACAGACCTGGGAAGTCAAACTGTCAGTGTGGTACTGAATCGTGGGCCGAGTGGTTGATGCAATGGACTTGAAATCCATTGCGGCTTCCCCACGCAGGTGTGAACCCTGCCGAGTACAAAATGAGAAGTGTCGTCGAAAAGAAAGGGAGTTTGCTCCCCCGCTTCTTCTTTAAGATTCAAATCAGTGGAGGGGGAAAAACATTTCACTCAAATTGGGACTGGTGGGAAACTGCAACCCACTGCCTGTTCGGGTGGAACAAGCAGATACCCTCAGAGCTTCTTTGGAGGCTATGAGCAAAGTGTTTGGAAATGAGACAAGAAGAGTGAGGGGCTTGAAATCGTGATCGAAATGAAGCAGGTACCTGTGGACAAAGGCGTTTCCTTTGCCAGTGAAAGATACTGCTTCACAAAGTTGGGCCTGTGGAAGGGAATCAGTGACGGTGATTATCTTTGGTTGTTCACCTTGTGAATGTTCCCATTGCTGCGCATGTCCGTGTTGGCGTCAGAACTCTGCAGCATGGTGGCGTTCGATGCGCACAGGGACTGGCGCACCAAACTCCACCTACCTGTTTGAAATGCAGCTCACAGCTTGTTCACACACCCCAATTAATCTTTCTCATTGTCCTGAAGCCGGCATACGGTTTGAATTCCCGATCTGCGGGAATGAGAATCCTTACACTGTCTCGCGTCAGTAAATGTCCCTGAGAACATCTGAGTCAACTCACAGCGCAGTCAGATGAGGGGAAGCTGAAATAGTCCCACACGCTGTTCACGGGCACATTTTATTCTCCCCAACTCAACGCCTCAACCACTGCGGCTCCTGGGAGTGGAAAAGAAACAATCACCAAAACCCAGTCTAAGCTCTGTGAATCGTCAGAAAATCAGCAAACGTTCATCCCTTCGGATTTTCTATCCTAGGCTGACAGCGATGGGTTTTGTCACTCTTTTGTAGGACATTGCAAGTAGATGTTTTGCAGAAAAGCACCACAATGCCATCTGATTAATCAGGACCTGGATGTTTTCGGTCTTTGAATGTCAGTGTTGTGCTGCAGAACTTTGTTGTTGCCAGTTTCTAATACTTATCTTCCCAGTTCCCTGTATCACTTGTCGAAAATGTTTAATTTGTGTCTTGTAATCCTTTCACTGTCTGCTAATGAGGATAGTGTTTCCATGTTTTACCTAAATTATCTTGACCTTGCATACCTCAAGCCTCAAGCTAATTTCACGAGAAACCCTCTCCAGTTCAAAAGCCAACTGTTAATGATGGCTCTGTTCCTTGTCACGTGTCCAATTTCAGATCGATGTTGTTAATGTCCCTTATACTCCTTCAGATCCAGGTGTCGCTCACAGGGCTAGAACAGAACTGTCACCAAATACATTTACCAATCTACGTTCATCCTATCGATTGTATTAGCATCATCAACACTTCTCATCAAAATAACTCGAGAGACTTTCATCATAATTTTCTGTGAACAGTTCTACATTAGCTTTGCTGAATGAACCCCAAATTTCTTGAAGTGGCTCCTTATTTTCGGCCCTGATTATTAATCTCTCTACGCATGGGAATGGATCCTTCCCACCCGCTCTATCTCTCATCAATGTGTGTAGTTCAATTCGATCTCCCATCAGCCTCCTCTGTCCTGATCAAATCCAGGGGAACAGGAAACGTTGGGGCTATGGCGCGGACAGGACAAGCCCAATACTCACCTTTCCTGTTAGAACTATTCCATGAGAAAGTTTAGACCTCAACTTTGGGCGTGTAGTTGTGGCCGAACACTTAAGGTGTTGGCGTAGAGATCATTTGGGGCTCCCCGCCCAGGGTGTTAACCTGCTGGCTATGCTTTCTTCGCTGGCGATTTTAAATAACTTCCTGTTGGTTGCATTATCGCTCAATCTTCACAAAACCCGTCTCAATAAAGACCCGTTTTCTCATGTCTGGGAATTGATTGCCATGCAGGAAACTCGGGTTCTGAACAAACAACGTATCAGACTCACAACGTCAGCTCTGTTTACCTTTCCACAGATGCTGCTCGACCTGTTGGCTTTCTGCAGTATTCTCTGTGTTTATTAGGCACAAGTGCTGCTTTTCATTCAAGAACTTCAATCCCTGTCCTCTGGTAACTGACTCTGGTCAGTGGCAATTGGTTCTTCTGATCATTAATCTGCCCATTCCCAACGCTTCTTCTCCCATCATTACCAACAGCCCCAGGAAATCTCCAGTTATCCTTGTTTGCTCCAAAGCGAACATTCTCAACATTGGGAATGTCTCCCCAAAATGGAAATTCCTCATCCCTGGACATGAGACAAGGCGTACAATTGGGAAGAGATTTTGGCAAAATATTGTCAGTTAGGAAATGGAAAAATGTTCAAATGTTCATGAAGCAAAACAGAAATCCCAGTCTCCAGCTTTGTGAACCTTTAGAAACACTTTGGGAAGCGGATTTGGAGGAGAATGAAAGATGACCTGTCCGACAGTCCAGACACCGTCCCCTTGTTGAAGAGGCCGGGAGGTTGATTCTGATGTTCTCGGCACACGAACTGATCTGAGACATTGAAAGAATTGTCGTTCGTGTACATCAGGAATTCAAACCCCTTCTCGCCTCCGAGCCAATGAGAGAACTCGGGAACAGGCAAAACACTGAAAGGCTCGAAGGGCGACGGCCCCGGAGTAAGAAAGCTAGTTCCTCGTGACATGGATGTGTCTGCAGACAGCCCCCGGTATCTCCAGAATGCATCTCCCAGGCTTGATTATGGAAAAGTTAAACTGATAGACGACAATTGTAATTCTTGGCGGGGAGGCTGAATGATAAAATCACTAAGCGATGGTGCTGCCCACGTCTGCACCTGTCTCTGTGGCGCAATTGGTCAGCGCGTTCGGCTGTTAACCGAAAGGTTGGTGGTTCGAGCCCACCCAGGGGCGGTGTGTTCGCTGCTCTCCTTTGGCTTCGAAGCTGTGCGCTTTTAATGGGGTCAGGAGAATGTTCCCCAAACGGAAATCTTCTCCACACAGGGGGGTTGCGAGTTGACTTCATGTCTTACCTAAGGGACTGCATCTGCTGAGAAGACGAGACCCAAACAGAAAATCAACAGGTTTGACAGTACCCGTCGGAGCAAACAAAATTCTGAAATGTTGCCTCTGATTCTCTTTCCACAGATGTTGCCTGCCCTGCTGAGTTCCTCCTGCAATTTCTCACTGAAAGTTCATTTCATCTTTTCGGGAGAAACACCGAAATATCTGCAAACACCATGTGCAGATATTTAACCCTTTCGAATCACTGCGAAGTGATTGGAGTCAAACAAACTCTGCGATGATTCACTCTTTCTCAGCTCCACAGGCAGTCAGACCTGGGAAGTCAAACTGTCAGTGTGGTACTGAATCGTGGGCCGAGTGGTTGATGCAATGGACTTGAAATCCATTGCGGCTTCCCCACGCAGGTGTGAACCCTGCCGAGTACAAAATGAGAAGTGTCGTCGAAAACAAAGGGAGTTTGCTCCCCCGCTTCTTCTTTAAGATTCAAATCAGTGGAGGGGGAAAAACATTTCACTCAAATTGGGACTGGTGGGAATCTGCAACCCACTGCCTGTTCGGGTGGAACAAGCAGATACCCTCAGAGCTTCTTTGGAGGCTATGAGCAAAGTGTTTGGAAATGAGACTAGAAGAGTGAGGGGCTTGAAATCGTGATCGAAATGAAGCAGGTACCTGTGGACAAAGGCGTTTCCTTTGGCAGTGAAAGATACTGCTTCACAAAGTTGGGCCTGTGGAAGGGAATCAGTGACGGTGATTATATTTGGTTGTTCACCTTGTGAATGTTCCCATTGCTGCGCATGTCCGTGTTGGCGTCAGAACTCTGCAGCATGGTGGCGTTGGATGCGCACAGGGACTGGCGCACCAAACTCCACCTACCTGTTTGAAATGCAGCTCACAGCTTCTTCACACACCCCAATTAATCTTTCTCATTGTCCTGAAGCCGGCATACGGTTTGAATTCCCGATCTGCGGGAATGAGAATCCTTACACTGTCTCGCGTCAGTAAATGTCCCTGAGAACATCTGAGTCAACTCACAGCGCAGTCAGATGAGGGGAAGCTGAAATAGCCCCACACGCTGTTTACGGGCACATCTTATTCTCCCCAACTCAACGCCTCAACCACTGCGGCTCCTGGAAGTGGAAAAGAAACAATCACCAAAACCCCTTCTAAGCTCTGTGAATCTTCAGAAAATCAGCAAACGTTCATCCCTTCGGATTTTCTATCCTAGGCTGACAGCGATGGGTTTTGTCACTCTTTTGTAGGACATTGCAAGTAGATGTTTTGCAGAATAGCACCACAATGCCATCTGATTAATCAGGACCTGGATGTTTTCGGTCTTTGAATGTCAGTGTTGTGCTGCAGAACTTTGTTGTTGCCAGTTTCTAATACTTATCTTCCCAGTCCCCTGTATCACTTGTCGAAAATGTTTAATTTGTGTCTTGTAATCCTTTCACTGTCTGCTAATGAGGATAGTGTTTCCATGTTTTACCTAAATTATCTTGACCTTGCATACCTCAAGCCTCAAGCTAATTTCACGAGAAACCCTCTCCAGTTCAAAAGCCAACTGTTAATGATGGCTCTGTTCCTTGTCACGTGTCCAATTTCAGATCGATGTTGTTAATGTCCCTTCTACTCCTTCAGATCCAGGTTTCGCTCACAGGGCTAGAACAGAACTGTCACCAAATACATTGACCAATCTACGTTCATCCTATCGATTGTATTAGCATCATCAACACTTCTCATCAAAATAACTCGAGAGACTTTCATCACAATTTTCTGTGAACAGTTCTACATTAGCTTTGCTGAATGAACCCCAAATTTCTTGAAGTGGCTCCTTATTTTCGGCCCTGATTATTAATCTCTCTACGCATGGGAATGGATCCTTCCCAGCCGCTCTATCTCTCATCAATGTGTGTAGTTCAATTCGATCTCCCATCAGCCTCCTCTGTCCTGATCAAATCCAGGGGAACAGGAAACGTTGGGACTATGGCGCGGACAGGACAAGCCCAATACTCACCTTTCCTGTTAGAACTATTCCATGAGAAAGTTTAGACCTCAACTTTGGGCGTGTAGTTGTGGCCGAACACATAAGGTGTTGGCGTAGAGATCATTTGGGGCTCCCCCGCCCAGGGTGTTAACCTGCTGGTTATGCTTTCTTCGCTGGCGATTTTAAATAACTTCCTGTTGGTTGCATTATCGCTCAATCTTCACAAAACCCGTCTCAATAAAGACCCGTTTTCTCATATCTGGGAATTGATTGCCATGCAGGAAACTCGGGTTCTGAACAAACAACGTATCAGACTCACAACGTCAGCTCTGTTTACCTTTCCACAGATGCTGCTCGACCTGTTGGCTTTCTGCAGTATTCTCTGTGTTTATTAGGCACAAGTGCTGCTTTTCATTCAAGAACTTCAATCCCTGTCCTCTGGTAACTGACTCTGGTCAGTGGCAATTGGTTCTTCTGATCATTAATCTGCCCATTCCCAACGCTTCTTCTCCCATCATTACCAACAGCCCCAGGAAATCTCCAGTTATCCTTGTTTGCTCCAAAGCGAACATTCTCAACATTGGGAATGTCTCCCCAAAATGGAAATTCCTCATCCCTGGACATGAGACAAGGCGTACAATTGGGAAGAGATTTTGGCAAAATATTGTCAGTTAGGAAATGGAAAAATGTTCAAATGTTCATGAAGCAAAACAGAAATCCCAGTCTCCAGCTTTGTGAACCTTTAGAAACACTTTGGGAAGCGGATTTGGAGGAGAATGAAAGATGACCTGTCCGACAGTCCAGACACCGTCCCCTTGTTGAAGAGGCCGGGAGGTTGATTCTGATGTTCTCGGCACACGAACTGATCTGAGACATTGAAAGAATTGTCGTTCGTGTACATCAGGAATTCAAACCCCTTCTCGCCTCCGAGCCAATGAGAGAACTCGGGAACAGGCAAAACACTGAAAGGCTCGAAGGGCGACGGCCCCGGAGTAAGAAAGCTAGTTCCTCGTGACATGGATGTGTCTGCAGACAGCCCCCGGTATCTCCAGAATGCATCTCCCAGGCTTGATTATGGAAAAGTTAAACTGATAGACGACAATTGTAATTCTTGGCGGGGAGGCTGAATGATAAAATCACTAAGCGATGGTGCTGCCCCCATCTGCACCTGTCTCTGTGGCGCAATTGGTCAGCGCGTTCGGCTGTTAACCGAAAGGTTGGTGGTTCGAGCCCACCCAGGGGCGGTGTGTTCGCTGCTCTCCTTTGGCTTCGAAGCTGTGCGCTTTTAATGGGGTCAGGAGAATGTTCCCCAAACGGAAATCTTCTCCACACAGGGGGGTTGCGAGTTGACTTCATGTCTTACCTAAGGGACTGCATCTGCTGAGAAGACGAGACCCAAACAGAAAATCAACAGGTTTGACAGTACCCGTCGGAGCAAACAAAATTCTGAAATGTTGCCTCTGATTCTCTTTCCACAGATGTTGCCTGCCCTGCTGAGTTCCTCCTGCAATTTCTCACTGAAAGTTCATTTCATCTTTTCGGGAGAAACACCGAAATATCTGCAAACACCATGTGCAGATATTTAACCCTTTCGAATCACTGCGAAGTGATTGGAGTCAAACAAACTCTGCGATGATTCACTCTTTCTCAGCTCCACAGGCAGACAGACCTGGGAAGTCAAACTGTCAGTGTGGTACTGAATCGTGGGCCGAGTGGTTGATGCGATGGACTTGAAATCCATTGCGGCTTCCCCACGCAGGTGTGAACCCTGCCGAGTACAAAATGAGAAGTGTCGTCGAAAAGAAAGGGAGTTTGCTCCCCCGCTTCTTCTTTAAGATTCAAATCAGTGGAGGGGGAAAAACATTTCACTCAAATTGGGACTGGTGGAAATCTGCAACCCACTGCCTATTCGGGTGGAACAAGCAGATACAAAATGAGCTTCTTTGGAGGCTATGAGCAAAGTGTTTGGAAATGAGACTAGAAGAGTGAGGGGCTTGAAATCGTGATCGAAATGAAGCAGGTACCTGTGGACAAAGGCGTTTCCTTTGGCAGTGAAAGATACTGCTTCACAAAGTTGGGCCTGTGGAAGGGAATCAGTGACGGTGATTATATTTGGTTGTTCACCTTGTGAATGTTCCCATTGCTGCGCATGTCCGTGTTGGCGTCAGAACTCTGCAGCATGGTGGTGTTGGATGCGCACAGGGACTGGCGCACCAAACTCCACCTACCTGTTTGAAATGCAGCTCACAGCTTCTTCACACACCCCAATTAATCTTTCTCATTGTCCTGAAGCCGGCGTACGGTTTGAATTCCCGATCTGCGGGAATGAGAATCCTTACACTGTCTCGCGTCAGTAAATGTCCCTGAGAACATCTGAGTCAACTCACAGCGCAGTCAAATGAGGGGAAGCTGAAATAGCCCCACACGCTGTTCCCGGGCACATTTTATTCTCCCCAACTCAACGCCTCAACCACTGCGGCTCCTGGGAGTGGAAAAGAAACAATCACCAAAACCCCGTCTAAGCTCTGTGAATCTTCAGAAAATCAGCAAACGTTCATCCCTTCGGATTTTCTATCCTAGGCTGACAGCGATGGGTTTTGTCACTCTTTTGTAGGACATTGCAAGTAGATGTTTTGCAGAAAAGCACCACAATGCCATCTGATTAATCAGGACCTGGATGTTTTCGGTCTTTGAATGTCAGTGTTGTGCTGCAGAACTTTGTTGTTGCCAGTTTCTAATACTTATCTTCCCAGTTCCCTGTATCACTTGTCGAAAATGTTTAATTTGTGTCTTGTAATCCTTTCACTGTCTGCTAATGAGGATAGTGTTTCCATGTTTTACCTAAATTATCTTGACCTTGCATACCTCAAGCCTCAAGCTAATTTCACGAGAAACCCTCTCCAGTTCAAAAGCCAACTGTTAATGATGGCTCTGTTTCTTGTCACGTGTCCAATTTCAGATCGATCTTGTCAATGTCCCTTATACTCCTTCAGATCCACGTTTCGCTCACAGGGCTAGAACAGAACTGTCACCAAATACATTGACCAATCTACGTTCATCCTATCGATTGTATTAGCATCATCAACACTTCTCATCAAAATAACTCGAGAGACTTTCATCACAATTTTCTGTGAACAGTTCTACATTAGCTTTGCTGAATGAACCCCAAATTTCTTGAAGTGGCTCCTTATTTTCGGTCCTGATTATTAATCTCTCTACGCATGGGAATGGATCCTTCCCAGCCGCTCTATCTCTTATCAAGGTGTGTAGTTCAATTCGATCTCCCATCAGCCTCCTCTGTCCTGATCAAATCCAGGGGAACAGGAAACGTTGGGACTATTAAGCGGACAGGACAAGCCCAATACTCACCTTTCCTGTTAGAACTATTCCATGAGAAAGTTTAGACCTCAACTTTGGGCGTGTAGTTGTGGCCGAACACTTAAGGTGTTGGCGTAGAGATCACTTGGGGCTCCCCGCCCAGGGTGTTAACCTGCTGGCTATGCTTTCTTCGCTGGCGATTTTAAATAACTTCCTGTTGGTTGCATTATCGCTCAATCTTCAGAAAACCCGTCTCAATAAAGACCCGTTTTCTCATGTCTGGGAATTGATTGCCATGCAGGAAACTCGGGTTCTGAACAAACAACGTATCAGACTCACAACGTCAGCTCTGTTTACCTTTCCACAGATGCTGCTCGACCTGTTGGCTTTCTGCAGTATTCTCTGTGTTTATTAGGCACAAGTGCTGCTTTTCATTCAAGAACTTCAATCCCTGTCCTCTGGTAACTGACTCTGGTCAGTGGCAATTGGTTCTTCTGATCAATAATCTGCCCATTCCCAACGCTTCTTCTCCCATCATTACCAACAGCCCCAGGAAATCTCCAGTTATCCTTGTTTGCTCCAAAGCGAACATTCTCAACATTGGGAATGTCTCCCCAAAATGGAAATTCCTCATCCCTGGACATGAGACAAGGCGTACAATTGGGAAGAGATTTTGGCAAAATATTGTCAGTTAGGAAATGGAAAAATGTTCAAATGTTCATGAAGCAAAACAGAAATCCCAGTCTCCAGCTTTGTGAACCTTTAGAAACACTTTGGGAAGCGGATTTGGAGGAGAATGAAAGATGACCTGTCCGACAGTCCAGACACCGTCCCCTTGTTGAAGAGGCCGGGAGGTTGATTCTGATGTTCTCGGCACACGAACTGATCTGAGACATTGAAAGAATTGTCGTTCCTGCACATCAGGAATTCAAACCCCACCTCGCCTCCGAGCCAATGAGAGAACTCGGGAACAGGCAAAACACTGAAAGGCTCGAAGGGCGACGGCCCCGGAGTAAGAAAGCTCGTTCCTCGTGACATGGATGTGTCTGCAGACAGCCCCCGGTATCTCCAGAATGCATCTCCCAGGCTTGATTATGGAAAGGTTAAACTGATAGACGACAATTGTAATTCTAGGCGGGGAGGCTGAATTATAAAATCACTAAGCGATGGTGCCGCCCGCATCTGCGCCTGTCTCTGTGGCACAATTGGTCAGCGCGTTCGGCTGTTGACCAAAAGGTTCGTGGTTTGAGCCCAACCAGGGGCGGGGTGTTCTCTGTTTTCCTTTGGCTTCGATGCTGTGCGCTTTTAATGGGGTCAGGAAAATGTTCCCCAAACGGAAATCTTCTCCAAAAGGGGTTTCGAATTGACTTCATGTCTAACCTAAGGGACTGCGTATGCTGAGAAGACGAGACCCAAACAGAAAATCAACAGGTTTGACAGTACCTGTCGGAGAAAACCAAATTTTGAAATGTTGCCTCTGATTCTCTTTCCACAGATGTTGCCTGCCCTGCTGAGTTCCTCCTGCAATTTCTCACTGAAAGTTCATTTCATCTTTTCGGGAGAAACACCTAAATATCTGCAAACACCATGTGCCGATATTTAACCCTTTCGAATCACTGTCAAGTGATTGGAATCAAACAAACTCTGCGATGATTCACTCTTTCTCAGCTCCACAGGCAGACAGACCTGGGAAGTCAAGCTGTCAGTGTGGTTCTGAATCGTGTGCCGAGTGGTAAATGCGATGGACTTGAAATCCATTGCGGTTTCCCCACGCAGGTGTGAACCCTGCCGAGTACAAAATGAGAAATGTCGTCGAAAAGAAAGGGAGTTTGCTCCCCCGCTTCTTCTTTAAGATTCAAATCAGTGGAGGGGCAAAAATATTTCACTCAAATTGGGACTGGTGGGAATCTGCAACCCACTGCCTGTTCGGGTGGAACAAGCAGATACCCTCAGAGCTTCTTTGGAGACTATGAGCAAAGTGTTTGGAAATGAGACTGGAAGAGTGAGGGGCTTGAAATAGAGTTCGAAATAAAGCAGGCACCTGAAGACATGGGTGTTTCCTTTGCCAGTGAAAGGTACTGCTTCACAAAGTTGGGCCTGTGGAAGGGAATCAGTGACGGTGATTATCTTTGGTTGTTCACTTTCTGAATGAACCCATTGCTGCGCATGTCCGTGTTAACGTCAGAGCATGGTGGCGTTAGGTACTCTCAGGACCATGGGGCAATGGATGACGTATCTGACTCCACCTACTTGTTTCAAATGCAGCTCACAGCTTCTTCACACATCCCAATTAATCTTTCTCATTGTCCTGAAACCGGCGTATGGGTACAATTCCTAATCTGCAGGAATGAGAATCTTTTCACTGTCTCGTATCAGTAAATGTCCCTGAGAACATCAGAGTCAAGTCACAGCGCTGTCAGAGGAGGGGAAGCTGAAAGACCCTACACACTGCTCACGGGCACATTTCACTTTCCCAACACAGAGCGTTGATTTTAAATGGCTGTGCAGTCAGTACCGATTCGTTTTGGCTGAAAAAAATCTTCCTTATCTCATCCCAGCATTTCTTTCCACAGAGACCTGTGTGGCAGAGTTCATGTATATATTTCCTTGTAAGGTATTTTATAAATAACAAACTTTTCTGGTTGTTTGTATCGGGTATTTCAGGTTCATTAGCCGCTGTTTAAATGTGTTGGTAAATTTGTGGGCGACCATGCTGCTGAGGGGTTTGAGTTGTCTGGACATCATTTCCCAGATGTCTTTAATGTAAAGTAATGTGGCTCGGGTTTCTGCAGACGTTGTGTCTACTTGTGTCAGTTTGTTGATGTGAAATTGGCACACTGGGCTTATTGGGAGGCAAAAATGAGGACTGCAGATGCTGGAAACCAGAGCTTAGATCAGAGTGGTGCTAGAAAAGCACAGCAGGTCAGACAGCTTCCGAGGAGCAGGAAAATCGACGTTTCGGGCAAAAGCCCTTCATCAGGAATAGAGGCAGGACCCCTCCAGGGTGGAGAGATAAATTGGGGCTGAGGTGTGCTGGGCCGAAGGTAGCAAAAAGTACAATAGGCGAATGGGGGTGGGGATGGAGGTGACAGATCAGAGAGGAGGGTGGAGTGGATAGGTGGGGAGGGAGATTGGCAGGTAGGAGAGATCATGAGGACAGCGCTGAGCTGGAAGGCTAGAATTGAGGTAAGGTGGGGGAGGGGAAATGAGGAAACTGATGAATCCACATTGATGGCCTGGGGTTGAATTTACCCCAAGCGGAAGATGAGACGTTCATCCTCCAGGCATCGGGTGGGGAGGGAGCGGTGATGGAGGAGGCCCAGGACCTGCATGTCCTCGGCAGAGTGGGAGGGGGTTTGAAATGTTGGGCCAGAGGACGATGGGGTTGATTGGTGCGGGTGTCCTGGAGATGTTCCCTAAAGCGCTGTGACTTGACTCTGCGAGGAGTCTCCAGTCTCCCCAATGTAGAGGAGACTGCATCAGGAGCAATGGATACAAGAAATGACATTGTTGGATGCACAGGTGAAAGCCTTCGACCGACCATGGCCCGGATTCGATTTCCGGGCAGGGAAGTAATGTTTGGTAGAGCTAACAGGCTGTGCTTGTATCTCCCTGGTGGTCTAGTGGTTAGGATTCGGCGCTCTCACCGCCGCGGCCCGGGTTCGATTCCCGGTCAGGGGAACTGTTTTCAGGGGGTTTAGGGGCTCCCCGTTCTTCGGAAATGCTCTGTACAGTTATTTATTGATCTTCGTCGTTCCTGGGTGCAGCAGTGTGTCGTGGCTCGCTGAAATAGTGTCCTGATTCAGATGTGTTTGATTGTGTAGGGGTGATTGCTTCTGTAGTTAAGTTCTTGGTTCGCGTGCATTGTTTTCCTGTAGACGCTGTTTTGAATTTACCATTGACTGTTCGCTCCACTGTGACATCAAGAAATGGCACTTTGTTGTTGTTCTCCTCTTTTGTGAATCTTATGCCAGTAAGGAGATTGTTGATGGTGTTGTAGGTTTCCTCTAATTTGTTTCATTTTTTGATGAGAAAAGTGTCATCGCTGTAGCGGACCCAAAGTTTGGGTTGGTTCGTTGGAAGGGCTGTCTGTTCGAGTCTCTGCATTATTGCTTCTGCTAGGAATCCTGATGCTGGAGGTTTCGTGCGTATTTCGTTGATTTGTTTGTAGGGCTTGTTATTGAATATGAAGTGGATGGTAAGGCACAGTTCCACGAGCTTGACAGTGCTATCTTTGCTGATGAAGTTGATGCTGTGTTTGTGTCTTTGGTTCTTCGAGTAGTGTCTTCAGTTTTCTTTGGCCACGTTGATGTTAATGGATGTGAACAGGGCTGTTATGTCAAAGGACAACATTAATCCATCCTCTTCTATCTCAGTGTCTTTGGTGTTCAGGAATTCTTGGATGGAGTAAATGGAGTGGAGTGAATCTTCGACTTGGGGTTTTAGTCCTCGGTGGAGGTGTTTTAGCCTTCAGTGGAGGCCTTTGACTAGTCTGTATATTGGTGTTCCAAGTAGTGAGACTATGGTCTAAGGGGGGCTCCTGGTTTGACGGGGAGGAGAACAACAACAAAGTGCCATTCCTTGATGTCACAGTGGAGCGAACAGTCAATGCGGAACTTCAAACTGGCATCTACAGAAAAACAACAGACGCAAACCAAGTACTTAACTGCAGAAGCAATCATCCCAACACCCACAAACGAAGCTGCATCAGGAGATTATTTCAACGAGCCACTACACACTGCAGCACAGAGAAACTGCGAAGAGCACAAGAGAAATACGTATATAGTGTATTAAAGGAGAACGGGTCCCCAATAAACCCCCTCCGCCGATTTCTCATTGATACTTTCAAGGTGACTCTCAACAATTCGGTTTGACCCTCCATTCTTTCCTGTTTGTTTTTTGTGGGTTTTGAAAGATTTCCCAATCCTCTGACTGAGTATTGGAGTTGGAAGGTTGTGTTGTGGTTGTACAGGACACTTTTTAGGCCACTTTTGGAATATTGTGTACAATTCTAGTCTCCCTCGTATCAGACGGATATTGTGAAATTTGAAAGGGTTCTGAAGCACCAATGGGTCCACAGAGATGAAGAGGCCCTTCTGCTGCCCTGAGTGTGGGAAGGCCTTCAGTGATTCCTCTGCCCTGCTGACGCACCAGTTGGTCCACACCGGGGAAGGCTGTTCTCCAGCCCCAAGTGCGAGATGGCCTTCAGCAGTTCTTCCCACCTGCTGAGACACCAGTGGGTCCACACTGAGGAGAGGTCATTCTTCTGCCCCGATTGCAGGAAGGGCTTTGCACTTTCCTCCGACCTGCTGGCCCATTGGTGGGTCCACATGGGGGAGAGGCCGTTCAGTTGCCTAAGTGAAGGAAAGCCTTCATCAATTCCTCTGTCTTACTGAGGCACCAGTCCGTCCACACCGGGGAGATGCCATTCTCATGCCCGAGTGTGAGAAGGGCTTTACCCGCTCTTCCACACTGCTGAAGCACCAGCTGATCCACACGGGGGGATGGGGGGGTGGAGAGGGGAGGCCTTTTTGCTGCCCTGAGTGCGGGAGGTCCTTCAGCAATTCCTCCACCCTGCTGAAGCACCAGTGTGTCCACACCGGGAGAGGCCCTTCAGCTGGCCCGAGTGTGGGAAGAGGTTCATGTTTTCCTGCAACTTGCGGAAGCACCAGCGGGGGCACCAGTGCTCCCAGCAATCAGATCCCACCGTTAACGCTGCCTTTAGTCACCCCCCAGGACTGAACCTCCTGCCAGTTCTGACAGTGGGTGCAGTGGGAGAGTAGGTGGGCTGTTTTTGTTTTCTGCTGGACTGCAATTGCCTGCCCCACCCCCCACAACTACAACCCCATGGTGGCTCAGGGTTAGCACTGCTGCCTCATGGCACCAGGAACCCAGGAATACTTCCACCCTTGGGGCTCTGTGTGCAATTTATGGAGGGTCGGAAAATGGATCTGAGTGGGTTACTCTTCGGAGAATCTATGCAGATGTGTTGGGCTGAAGGACCTGTTTCCACACTGTAGGAGTTCAACCATCATATGAGCTTTGCTTTCATTGGAAACTGCTGCTCATTGAGCCAGGGACTGCACATTGCCAAATGAAATGATCCAGAGAAACGTAAGACCGCAAGGCCATCGGAGCAGAAGTTAGGCCATTCGGCCCATCGAGTCTACTCAGCAATACGTTAGTGACAAAAGTAGTGCAGATGAGATTAGCTACAGTGTGGAAACAGGCCATTTGTCCCAACAAGTCCACAGCGACCCTCCGAAGAGTAACCCATCCAGACCCATTTCTCTCTAACGAATATACCTAACTCTATGGGCAGTTAAGCATGGCCAATCCACATGACCTGAACATCTTTGGACGATGGAAGAAAACAGGACCACCCAGAGAAAACCCACGCAGACACCGGGAGAATATGAAAACTCCTCACAGACAGCCACCCAAGGCTGGAATAAAACCTGGGTCCCTAGCACGGTAAGCCTGCAGTGGAAAACACTGAGCCACTACATATTGCAACCCGAAGTAGGCAAGCAGGAGGTTGGGAGAATGCAGCAAGCCAGGCAGCACCAGGACGTGGAGTAGTCAGCGGTTTGGGTATTAACCCTTCTTCATGATTGAAACGTTGACTTCTCTGTGAGAAATGATTTACGGGAATGTTGCTGGGGGTTGGAGGACTTGAGCTACAGGGAGAGGCTGAATAGGCTGGGACTGTTTTCACTGGACCATCAGAGGCAGAGGAGTGACCTAATAGAGGTTACAAAATCATGAGTGGCATGGACAGGTTAATAGACAAGGTATTTTCCCTGGGATGGGGGAGTCCAGAACTAGAGGGCATAGGTTTAGGGTGAGAGGCGAAATATATTAAAGGGACAACTTCTTCATGCAGAGGGTGGTACTTATATGAAATGAGCTGCCACAGGATTTGGGTCAGGTGCTGTCAAATGGGACTAGATTAGTTTAGGATATCAGGTCAGCATGGACAAGTTGGACGAAAGGGTCTGTTTCCATGTTGTATGTGTCTCTGACTACTGGTCCTGATGTAAGTTTAAAATCGAGTCCAAGTCACTTTGAATTGTTCAATCTTGTTGAGCTCACCTCCTGAAAAGTTTCAAATGAATCCCTCTGAGCGATACTGTTTAAACATGCTGACTTGGACAAAGTATCTCATCAAGTTCGACACAAACCCAGAGTTGAAGAAGTCAGAAGTCAGAACACCAAGGGGACCAAAACTGATCATAATATTCCAGGTGCAGCCTAATCAACGTCCTGTATAACGACAACATAACTATATCTAAACTCAATTCCCGAACTGATGAAGGTTAGTGTGCCTAAACCTTTCTTCACTGCCTTGTGTATCGATGTAATCAGAGATATAGGACCTACTTTAAACTGATCCACAATCCTGCTTCTGGGAGCACAGTGACTAATAGGGAAGGCAAAAGGGAGATTGACCTTTAAATGGAGTATAAAAGTAGGGAAGTTATAGTGGAGGTTTTGATTGAAAGGGCAGTGAAGATTCAACCAGCTGACAGTGGATCTCAATCACATGTAGATCAGACCAGGTTCGGACAGCAGGAAACCAGATAGGTTTTTACAACAAACCACAACGAGGTCATCATTAGACTCTTAATTCCGGATTTATATTGAATTCAGATTCCACCATCTGCCGTGGCAGGTTTTGAACACAAGTCCCTAGAACATTACCTGGGTGAATAGTCTGGTGACAATAAAGTCGGCCATCGCCTCCCCTGAACACATTGGCTGATTGTGTTCAGAGGTAACAAAGGAGCAAGAGGTTTTAGCAGCTGCTAAGTTGTTGATATTACACAAGGGAACATCAGCACTCTCAGTAATGGCACATACTGAAGTCAGTGTCCTGTATCAGAGGGAAGGGCTCGGGAACCATAAGAAATAGGAACAGGAATATGCCATTCAGCCCCTTGAGCCTGCTTCTCCATTCAGTAGGATTCTGGGTGATCTGGCGTTCTCCACATTCACTATCCTGCCCTTTTCCTGTAACTGTTCATCCCCCGACTCTTCACGAATCTATCGATCCTAGTTTTAAAGTGACATGAAGGCTGTCAACAGAGTTACTTGCGTGGTGGTGGGGGGTGGGGACTAAAACAATGGCTTCACACTTCACAATATTTAACTAAGGGAATGTTTATGGTTATCCAATGCTGGAAATTGGGCAGGCATTCAGATAAAATTATTGGTAAATTATGAATGATAGAGGAGTCGGGAGAGAAGTGGTGTTCAGGCACAGTTGGATATCATCAGTATAGATGCTAACACCAGCAGCTACGGTAAACCAAATAAGAACGGAAGACGCGAAAAGCAGACCCTCCCAGAGGATAGAGTGATGCTGGAGAGGGTCAGTTCTGTCATTAACCCTGATCAAGGCTGTCTGCAGGTCGACGAAGGAATGTTCATCCCTGTCACCGTTACAAAGGATGTCAAATATGACCTTGATAAGAACTGTTTCAGGGGTAGAAACCAGACTTGAAGGCTTTTAACACAGAATTCTGGAAAAGATGGGAATGGCTAATTCAACAATGTTACATCCAAACATACACTTCCATTCGTGCGATAATAATAGAAGTGTTTTAGATTTTATTTCGAAGATTCTCAGCAACACTGAGTAAGAAGCAACAAAATTAACACAAGAAGTACTGCAATTGCTACATTGTACCTGCTCCCAATAGGGGGCCATCGGTGTGAAATTAACTGTCTACAAGGGGCAATATTGGAAAGGAATTACCCAGTTCATAGCTATAAAAGGGGAGACACATACTGATTGATACAAACATATAATGTGCGGGAGTAGGCCACTGGGCACTTCGAGCCTGCTGCAACATTCAATAAGATCATGGCTGAACTGAATTCAACCTCAACTCTACATTCCAACACATCCCCGACAATCTTTCATCCACTTGGTTATCAAGAACCTATCTACCTCTGCCTTTAAGATTTTGAATCCACTGCCTTTTGAAGAAGACACACAACCCTCAGAAAGAAAAGAAATCATCCTCAGTTTTGTCTTCTACATTTAAAATATGACCCTGTACTTTCAGATATTAAGATAGGGACACATGCTGCATTCAAATAATACCTGTGGTACAGTTAACTATCTCAAAGTGCTTCACATGAACATTGTGAGAATTCCTTTAAAAATCACAAGACCGGAGCAGAGATGAGACAGGTGACCAAATTCTTGGTCAAAGGGACGAGTCTAGGGCAATCTTTTGAACAGGTTCAATTTCCCAAACATCAGAGGACAAAGACTTGCACAGCAAACACAAAATAGCAAAGAATGGGGAACAACAGTGTCGTCATAACGTCACAGGATGAGTAATCCAGGGAACATGAGTTCAAATCCCACCACAGCAAGAGGTAAGATGTGAATAATTCAAATCATAAATGGGGAACACAAAGTAAGTCTCAGTATGGTATCGATGGCACTGACGTCAATTGTCCTAAAAACCCATGTTCACCAATGTCCTTTCATGAGGGAAACTGCCATCCTTGCATGGTCTGACTTACATGTGACTCCAGACCCACAGCAATGTGGTTGACTCTTAAACTGCCCTCTGAATTAGCACAAGCAAGACACCTTGCACTTAGGGATGGATAACAAACATCAACCTTGTGAAAGTGTCATAACAGAAATTGCTGGAGAAACTCAGCCAGTCTGGCAACACTGGTGGAGAGAGAGAGAAAGAAACAAAGACAATATCCTGGCTTGAGTCCAGAACAGTTGTGAAGAAGGGTCACAGCACTTGAAATGCTAACTCTGCTTCTCTCTCCACATGTGCTGCCAGTCCTATTGAGTTTCTCCAGTATTTGACGCATTTTTGTGTTTCAGATCTCCATCATCTGCAGTTCTTCATTACACTGACTTAGGGAAGCTCATATCCCATAAAAGGGTAGAGCAGAAGCGCTGGAATTACTCAGCAAGTCTGGCACCAGTTATGGAGATTAAAAACAGTTCGTACTTCGGGTCATTGAATGATCTTACATCAGGGACAAACTTTTGGGGAAGCTGCAAGAGTAAAAGGCACTGGTGTAACTTCAACATCTGGGAGAACTCTCTCAGCCATGGGGGTCAGGCTGACTCAGCATTCTGGTCCTGCTCATTACCTGTTAAATTCTCCATTTGTTGTTCTTGTTATATTTCTACATGGTTGACACATTCCTATGTTTTAAAATGAAATTCCAGCAGACAGGAATTTTCCATGTAAGTAATCATACATTAGAGGGTTTGGAACGTGAATGTAACTTTTAAACAGAAAGTATTTATTCATGCATGGGGCGTGGGCATCGCTGGCAATGCCAGCATTTATACCCATCCTTAACCACCCTGTGGTTGGTTGGAAAAGTGCATGAAGGTGTCTGAGATTGTCTTGATCAGCACAGCAATCTCAAAGATGGGAGTCCTCAGGTAGAAGTACTGTCCACTCCCACTGCCAAGTCTGCATTCACTTCAATTATAGATGCCATCTAAACCTCCCAGGACAAGGACAGCATGGGATGACAATCAGAATAAAGCTTCCTCTACTCTTCAATTGCAAGTGAAGCTACCTCAACACTGTCCCCAACAAACACTGCCAAGACAGAGACTGCATTGGGTTAGATACAGAGTAAAACTTCCTCCATACTTCCCCATTCATACAGTCCCAGGAGAAGGACAGTAAAGGGTTAAATAAACAGTAGAGCTTCTCCCATTCTGACTGACACTTAGTTCGTTCTACACCAATCCTCAAGGAAAATTCAGAACTGAGACTATTATCTGGTACTGAATTCACACATCCTAATGGGAATGACAGCAACAGAAAATCATGTCGTGACACACAGATAAAACACACACAATGCACAACAAAACTAGACTGTTATTAGGATCAAAGACATTTAAATGACAGGAGACATAGTCCCTGCAGTGATCCGAATGTGAGCTGAACAAATTTCACACTTGAAGAATATTCTCTGGGAATGCAATGTCCACCTCACTGCTGTCTATTCAGTTCCTCTGCTCTCGTTCAGGGCTGGGTTACGGATGACCACATTGTGGCGTGGGGGTCAAGAGGTTGGACAGTTAAGGTCAACTTGGATTGAGGGCATCCTTTGTCATGCCAGTGAGATCGAGGGTCGCTCATTTACTCAACTTATAATCGGGGACAAGGGGATGTCAGGCTGGGCTTGTATCAGTTTGAGTTTAGAAGAAACAGATGATCCGATGGAGCTGTATAACATCTGGAGAGGACTGAATGTAAATGTAATGTCAACTCAATTCTAGCCAGAGACTAGTCTCTCATTTAAGATAGGAGAGTTTTGTTTTTCTCACAAGTGTTCTCGAGTCTTTGAAATTCACTTCTTTAGAGAGCAGCATGTGGTGGTGGCACGGTGGTTAGCACTGCTGCCTCACGGCATCAGTGACCTGGGTTTGATCCCACCCTCGGGCCGACTGTCTGTGTGGAGTTTGCACATTCTCCCCTTGTGTCTGCGTGGGCTTCCTCTGGTGCTCTGGACTCCTCCCACAGTCCAAAGGATGTGCATTTGAGTGTGGATAAACCATGGGAGATGCAGGGTTACAGGGATAGGGTAACGAACTGGGTCTGGGTGGGACGGTCATTCAATGTTGACTCGATGGCCTGAATGGCCTACTTGCACGCAATTGGCCTATATCAATCAATAGTATGCACTTGCTTTATGGTTACCGACATCAAATTACATGAGTGGCTTTGGTTATTTCATCTCTTATTATCGTATTCAACCAACTACAGCATCTAGAAACTTGCTTAATTACAATATCCAATATCTGCAGAGTACTTTTTCTTTTTGTCACGACCATTATCATGAAATCTAACGTGTGACCTCCTCATTGCTGTCAAAGTTCTTTATTTATCCCGACATTGTCATGATTTTACTTTGTCGAATGTCTTCCCGGCATTTGCAGTTAAGACCCTATATTCTGCCCTTGTCAACATTTTCCCTGACAATTCTCTACTAAGGATTTCATGAAAAACCTCAGAGTGTGGTGAGACTGCGGAACTCACTACCATAGTGAATAGTTGGGGTGGAAGACACGACAACTAAGGGTAAGCAACCCAATACAAATGAATGTCACTGTCACCAGATTCACAACAGAGTGAAATTTAAACATGCAATGTCCCTCAATTTCTCAACTGTTCCGAACCAGACTTGATGAAGAACAGATCTTGCACAACAACATTATAATTTAAACAAAAAACAATAATTATAAATATGGCAAGTTTGCTCGGGCAAAGTTAAAGAAGATAATCTAATTAATACCAATGATTTAAACCCTTTGATCAAGTCCCCCACCATCTCAGAGACGGAAACTTCAGCGGCAAGTTAAGAAAGAATTTTTTTTAAACTTAAACTGTCCAATTCAAGCAAACAGTTTCCAACATGGATTGCCAAGCCTTTGTGCAATCTTTGAACTATGACTGTTTCACAGACACGTAACTGTAATATAATTTAAAAGTCACTGCTGAACACCCCAGTGTTCAGCCATTTTTTACAGGCTGCGACTCATTCCCAGAAAGAGCCAAAAATGCTTTAACTGGACAGTAGAATCTAGAGAGAACAGGTCCTGGTATCAACGAGCAGCAGCGCCCACTGGAAGCAAAGTTGCAGGGGTGGGGGAGCACGACGGCATAAAACAAAAAAAAACCGACCGACTCTCCCACTATAAGCACTGTCAGAATGTGCAGGGGTTCAGTCCTCTCAGTGACCCACAGCAGCTTCACCAGCAGAATCAGATTGTTGGGAGCACTGGTGTGCCCGCTGGTCCTTCTGCAAGGTGCAGAATGATGAGAACCTCCGGTTCCACTCGGGGCAGGTGAACGGCCTCTCCCCGGTATGGCCCCACCTGTGCCTCAGCAGGTGGGAGGAATTGCTGAAGGCCTTCCCGCACTCTGGGCAGGGGAAGGGCCTCTCCCCCGTATGGACCCGAAGGTGGGATGCCTGGGTAAAGCCCTTCCCACACTTGAGGCAGGAGAACGGGCTCTCCCCGGTGTGGACCCGCTGTTGCCTCAGCAGGGCAGAGGTATCGTTGAAGGCCTTCCCGTACTTGGAGCAGCTTCTCTGATATGTGGACCCGGCGGTGGGTCAGTAGGACGGAGGAATAGCTGAAGGCCTTCCCGCATTCGGGGCAGGAGAATGGCCTCTCGCCTGTGTGGACCCCCTGGTGCCTCTGCAGTACAGAGGAATTGCTGAAGGTCTTCCCGCACTCAGGGCAGGAGAACAGTCTCACCCCGGTGTGACTGTGCCCATGAGTCTCCAGGTCAGATGGGAAACGGAAGCCTTTCCCACAGTTGCCACATTTTCATGGTTTCTCCACGGGACGGGATTCCTTGGGTTTCTCCATGACCGAAGCTTCAGCTGCACACAAACGCGTGTACAGCACCTCCCTGCGGTGCATTCCTCTTCTCAGTCTGTATAACGTTTACTGGCTCCACAATCAGAGTGCTGCAACAGTCGGATCTCTCTTCCAGTCTCACTGATGCTGAAAACGTACTGAAAGAGGAACCAAAAAGCTTGGTTCCTTCTCACAGAATCATCGTCGAAAATTGTTATAGTCCCGATGGATTCAGTGACTGCCAGACATTGACGTGAAATTGAGGACTGCAAATGCTGGAGAGTCAGAGTCAAAGCACAGCAGATCAGGCAGCATCTGAGGAGCATCAGAGTCAATGTTTCAGGCAAAGCTGTTCATCTATTGATATTGAAACGTCCGTCTTCAGATCTTCAAATAATCTGTAAAAAGTGATTACAAAAGTTATTACTGTCAGTCCAGGTTAGAAATTCCAAACAAGCAATTCTACTTTCCGCAGAACATTCTTTTCGTTTTCTTCAAAATTGAAAGCACCATCCCACCCCCTCTCACCCCTCTATTCTCACTCCGCTCAAACTAATTCTCCCGACGGTACTGATTCAGGATCTTACAGAGACCGAAAAGTGAAAACATCAAGACAGACACCTCTGAATTTAGGATACCTCCACCTGAGAGTTAGTATCTTTCACGATATGTAGGAGTGAGTAAGTCTGATTTTGGGAAGCAAAAAAAAGTGTCAATTCAGGATGAACCTTCAATGCAGCTTCTTGAGAAACAACCAGACACGAAATGGTTAACATCTGGGGAGGTGGAAGTTGGGCGATGGAGGAAATGAGATATCAAGGCATTGTCACCAACACCAGACAGAAACTGAACACACAGGCAGGGCAAACATTACAGGCAAGCCAGAGTCACAGAGATACACAGCACAGAAACAGGTCCTTCTGTCGAACTCATCTGTGCCGACCAGATAGCGTAAATTAATCTCGTCTCATTTATCAGCACTTGGCCCATATCCCTCTGAACTCTTCCTATTCATATACCCATCCAGATACCTTTTAAATGTTATTATTGGACCTACATCCACCACTTCCTCCGGCAGATCATTCCTTACACTTGCCTCCCTCACCTCAAACATATTAACCTCCTGTTCTGGACTTCTCCCATCCCAGGGAAATGACCTTGTCTATTTATCCTATCCATGCCTCTCATGATTCTATAAACATCTGTAAGATCACCCCTCAACCTCTGGTATACCGGGGAAAACAGCTGAAGCAATGCGTTTACTTTTAGCTTCACACGCACTGAACTTTACTCCCGTGTAAAACATTGTTTCCCTCCCCCACACTCTCCATGGGAAATGCCAAGAGTGCTGAGACCATGGAGTTGGGGGAATGCCACGCAGAATTCCTGCAATGTGGAAACACGCCATTCAGCCCAACAAGTCCACACCGACCATCCAAAGCGTAACCCATGCGGACACATTCCCCTATCCCATTCCACTACACTTACTGCACACTATGGACCCATTTAGTATGCCCACTTCTCCCGAAATTGCACATCATTAGATTTTGGGAGGAAACCAGAGCACCCGGAGGAAACCCAGCAGACACGGCAGGGAGAATCTGCAAACTCCACACAGACAGTCGCACCAAGGCTGGAATCGAAAGCGAATCCCTGGCGCTGTAAGGCAGCAGGGTGAACCACTGATCCATCGTGCGGCCCATGTGTGCAGAAAGAGGTGGGGGCTGGGAACTTTGTTAATTGTACTACACAGTGGATTGTTGAGTAAGATTAAATCTCGCGGGGTCCAGGGACAGCTAAACAACTGGGTACAAAATTTAGAAGCGTGTTGTTGTGGATGCTGGAATCCTTCCTGAAAACAACAAATGCTGGAGATCACAGTGGGTCAGGCAGCGCTGTGCTACTCTATGACTGGATAGTGTGGATGTGGAGATGATGTTTCCACTCGGAGAAGGGTTGAGGATGCCAAGTCATTGAGGGCATTTAAGACAGAGATAGGTTCTTGATTAGTAAGGGGTCAAGGGTGATGAGGAGAGGGCAGCAGAATGGGATAGAGAAACATATCAGCCATGATCGACTGGTGGAGCAGACTCGATGGGCCAAATGGCCTCATCCTGCTCCTGTGTATTATGGCCTTAAAGCTGGGCAGATGACTTAAGGGGTTCTCACAAACTATTTCAGAATCCCGAAGAGGAGTTGTGGACTCGAAACTTTAACTCTACTTTCTCTCCACAGATGCTTCCAGTCCTGCTGAGATTTTCCAGTGTTCTCAGTTTTTGTTTCAGATTTCCAGCATCCACAGTTCTTTGTCTTATTTATCAAATTCATTTCTTGCCCTTCCCAAGTGTCTGGAACTTCATCTCCCTGATCTACAAACTGCTCACTTACCCTAGAAATGACCACTACCTCCTTATCAAAGTAGACCCCTTTGTTGCAAAATGATTGTTCAATTCTGTGACCAAAATTATTGCATTCGTAATTACTTACACCAGGGACTCACAATATCTCAGGCCAGAACACAGCTAGATTGTTTCAGACAGTACATTTATGTGATTTGATGCAATTCCCTATTCCCGACTTTACCAGCGTGTTGCAGGGAATGGAGGGTTTGAGTTAAGAAGAAGCTGGGACATTTTTCCAATGGAGCCGAGGAAGTTGACAGTTAACCTTATAGAGATTTTAAAATCAGAAGGGGTATAGATAAGGTGTCATTCCCAGGAGGCTTAGAATATTTTATTGCTCCAGAAGGTGTAAAAGGGGGTCAAAGCTTCAACAGAAATCGAGCAGAGCTGAGAACAGACAACATTTAACTATGTGGGAACACCTACCCAAATGCATTTTCAAAGTTGCAATCGTACTAGCCTTCACCACTTCCTCTGGCAGATCATTCAATAAACGTACCATCCTCTGCGTGAAAAAGTTGCCCCTTAGGTCTCTGTTGTATCTTTCCCCTCTAACACGAAACCCATGCCCTCTCGGTCTGGACTCACCCACCCCAGGAAAAGACTTTGTCTATTAATCCTATCCATGCCCCTCATGATTTTATACATCTACAGATACAACGTTTAAAAGACATTTGGATAAGTACATGAATACGAAAGTTTCGAAGGTTTATGGGCCAAACACTGGTAGGTGGGCCGAGTTTAGTTTGAGAACATACTCAGCACGGACTAGTTGGATGAAGAGTCTGTTCAATGCTGTCAGACTCTGTGACTGACCTTTACTGGTCTTAAAACCATTTTCTTACCTCCCCCGATAAGCATCCACTTCTTTGTTGTTCAAAACTCAGATGAACTTAGCCTTGAATTTGTTCGATGACCCCACTTCTGAACTCAATTCCTCTTCGTAATATATCACTTGCCTCGCTCATTGCCTGCTGCATCTGCCCGACAACTGGCATTGACTGGTGTGGAGGGACTCTGAGACCCCTCTATACATCCATACATCATTCCTGATGAAGGGCTTGTGCCCGAAACGGTCCCTGTCCTGCTCCTCAGATGCTGCCTGACTTGTTGTGCTTTTCCAGTGCCACATTTTTCGACTTTCACCTCCAGTCCTCACTTTCTCCACATTCCAATATGTCACCATTTCAACAATGCACTGCTTTTTTTTTAAACAGCAAAGGCTATAACTTCACATTGCAGCACTGCACTTGCCATGTGTTTGCCAATTGAGACACAGACCTGGACCAACTTCGGGAAGAGGTAAAAGACTGAGTTCTGAACAAAAACTGTAGCACCACTCAAAACGTCGGCTCTGTTTACCTTTCCACAGATGCTGCTCGACCCCTTGGCTTTCTGCAGTATTCCCTGTGTTTGTTCGACACAAATGCTGCTTTCCATTAAAGAACTTCAATCCCTGTCCTCTGGCAACTGACCCTCGTCAGTGGCAATAGGTTCTTCTAATCATTAATCTGCCCATTCCCACCACGTCTTCTCCCATCATTGACAACAGCCCCTGGAAATCTCCAGTTAACATTCTTTGCTCCAAAGAGAACATTCCCAAACTTGGGAATGTCTCCACAAAATGGAAATTGCTCATCCCTGGACATGATGCAAATGTTACAATGGGGAAGAGGTTTTGGCAAAATATCGTCAGTTAGCAGGTGGAAAAATGTTCAGGAAGTAAAACACAAATCCCACTCTCCAGCTTTGTGAATCTTTCGAAACTCTTTGGGAAGTGGAATTAGAGGAGAATGAAGGATGAACTGACGGACTGAGCAGAGACAGTCCACACACTGGCCCCTTGTTTAAGAGGCTGATTGACTCTGATATTCTCGGGACATGAACTGACCCGAGACATTGAAAGAATTCTCTGCACATCAGGAATTCAAACCCCTTCTCGGCTCGGGGCCAATGAGAAAATTCTGGAAGAGGCAAAACACTGAAAGGCTCGGAGGGCGATGGCCCCGGTGTAGGAGAACTCGTTCCTCGTGACATGGATGTGCCTGCAGATGTTGGGATCAGGCTGTCCCCATGTCTCCATAATGATGTCAAAGGCTTTATTATGGAAAAGTAAAACTGATAGAAGACAATGGTAATTTTGGGCGGGGCGGGTTGAATTATGAATTGATTAGTAGGTTCCTCAAAGACACTGTGCTGCCGGGGCCCAGGCCTATCTGTGTGGCGCAATTGGTCAGCGCGTTCGGCTGTAAATCGAAAGGTTGGTGGTTCGAGACCACGCAGAGACGGAGTGTTTCTTGTTCTCGCTCCTACCGCTTTCTTGGCTGCGAAAGTGCACGTTTTTAATGGTTTCAGGAAAATGTTTCCCAAACGGAAATCTTTTCCACTGAGGCAGCACAAAGGGGTTTCTGAATTGATTGTGTTTCTAACGTAAAGAACTGCGGATGCTGAGAATCCGAGACAGAAAGAGAAACTGCTGGAAAAACTCAGCAGGTTTGGCTGTACTTGGATGAGGAAAAAAACGAGTTCTGAAATGTAGTCTCTGATTCTCTTTCCACAGATGCTGCCTGACGTGCTGAGTTGCTCCTGCAATTTCTGTTTTTGACTGAACGTCCATTTCATCTTTCGGGATGAAACACTCAGACTCGCCATTTGCAGATATTTAACCCTTTCGAAACCTGTGAAGTGATTGGATTCAAACAAACTCTGCAATGATTCACTCTTTCTCAGCTCCACAGGCAGAGAGACCTGGGAAATGAAGCTGTCAGTGTGATTCTGTTTTGGTGGGCCGAAGTGGTGAATGCGATGGACATGAAATCCATGCGGTTTCCCCACGCAGGTGTGAACCCTGCCGACTACATTTGAGAACTGTCGTCAGAAAGAAAGGGAGATTGCTCCACGGTTTTTTTAAAAATGCAAATCAGTGGAGGGGTTGAAGTATTTCAATCACATTGGGACTGGTCGGGAATCTGTAGCCCACTGCCTGTCAGGGTGGAAACAAGCAGATACCCACAGAGCTGCTTTTGAGGCTCTGAGCCAAGAGTTTGGAAATGAGACGAGACCAGTGAGGGGCGTGAAGTCCTGATCGAAGTTAAGCAGGCACCTAAGGATTAATGTGTTTTATTTGCCAGTAAAAGATACTGCTTCACAAATTTGGGACTATGGAAGGGAAGCAGTGACGGTGATTATCTTTGGCTGTTCCTCTTGTGAATGTTCCCATTGCTGCGCATGTCCGTGTTAATGTCAGAACTCTGACCCATGGCGGCGTCAGGTTCGCACATTGCCAGGGGCGCAATGGATGACGCATCTGACTCCACCTACCTGTTTGAAATGCAGCTCACAGCTTCTTCACACACCCCAATTCATCTTTCTCATTGTCCTGAAGCCGACATATTGTTTGAATTCCTGATCTGCAGGAACAAGACACTTTTCATTGTCTCGCGTCAGTAAATGTCCCTGAGAACATCAGAGTCAAGTCACAGCGCTGTCAGAGGAGAGGAAGCTGAAATAGCCCCACACGCTGCTCACGGGCACTTTTCACTTTCCCCAACTCACCGCCCCAACCACTGCGGCTCTTGGGAGTGGAAAGGAAACAAACACCAAAACCCAGTCTCAGCTTTGTAAGTCTTCAGGAAATAAGAAAACTGTCCATCCCTTCGGATCTTCCATCCTGGGCTGACAGCCTTGATTTTAAATGGCTGTCCAGTCAGTGCCGATTCGTTTAGGCTGAAAAAAATCTTCCTTATCTCATCCCAGCATTTCTTGCCACAGAGACCTGTGTGGCAGAGTTCATGCATATATTTCCTTGTATGGTATTTTGTAAATAACATTCGTTTGCGGGTTGTTTGTATCGGGTATTTCAGGTTCATTAGCCGCTGTTTAAGTGTGTTGGTAGGTTTGTGGGCTACCATGATGCTGAGAGGGTTGAGTTGTCTGGACATCATTTCCCAGATGTCTTTAATGTAAAGTAATGTGGCTAGGGTTTCCGCAGACGTTGTGTCTACTTGTGTCAGTTTGTTGATGTGAAATCGGCACACTGGGTTTATTGGGTAGGCAAAAGTGAGGACTGTAGATGCTGGAAACCAGAGTTTAGATCAGAGTGGTGCTCGAAAAGCACAGCAGGTCAGACAGCTTCCGAGGAGCAGGAAAATCGACGTTTCGGGCAAAAGCCCTTCATCAGGAATAGAGGCAGGACGCTTCCAGGGGTGGCGAGATAAATTGGGGGGTGCTGGGCCAAAGGTAGCAAAGAGTACAATAGGTGAATGGGGTTGGGGACGTAGGTGACAGGTCAGAGAGGAGGGTGGAGCGGATAGGTGGGAAGGGAGATTGACAGGTCCTGAGGACAGCGCTGAGCTGGAAGGTTGGAACTCAGGGAAGGTGGGGGGAGGGGAAATGAGGAAACTGGTGCAGTCCACATTGATGTCCTGGGGTTGAATGTATCCGAGGCAGAAGTTGGGGCGTTCTTCCCCCAGACATCGGGTGGGGAGGGAGCGGCGATGGAGGAGGCCCAGGTCCTGCATGTCCCTGGCAGAGTGGGAGGGGAGGTTGAAATGTTGGGCCACAGGGCGATGGGGTTGATTGTTGCGGGTGTCCTGGAAATGCTCCCTCAAACGCTGTGACTTGACTCTGCGACGGGGCTCCAGTCTCCCCAATGTAGGGGAGACCGCATCGGGAGCAATGGATACAAGAAACAACTTTTGTGGAAGCCTTCTAACTACCGTGACCCGTGTTCGATTTCCGGGCAGGGAAGCAATTTTCAGTAGAGCTGTCAAACTTCACTACCGTTACCCTGGTGGTCTAGTGGTTAGGATTCGGCGCTTTCACAGCTGCGGCCTGGGTTTGATTCCCGGTCAGGGAAGCAATTTGCAGTGTGTTTTTTTGGCTGCCCATTCTCCTTAAATGCGCTGTCGAGTTACTGTTTGGTCTTCGGAGTCACTGGGTGCTGCACTGCGTTGTGGTTCGTTGAAATAGTGCCCTTGTTCACATTTGTTTGTATGTGTAGGGATGATTACTTCTGTAGCTAAGTACTTGGTTCACGTGTGTTGCTTTCCTGCAGAGGCTGTTTTGAATTTACCATTGACTGTTCGCTCTACTGTGACATCTCGAAATGGCACTTTGTTGTTGTTCTCCTCTTTTGTGAATTTTATGCCAGGAAGGAGATTGTTGATGGTGTTGTAGGTTTCCTCTAATTTGTTTCATTTTTTGATGACAGAAGTGTTTCATGGGTATTTCGTTGATTTGTTTGTAGGGCTTGTTATTGAATATGAAGTGGGTGGTAAGGCACAGTTCCACGAGATTGACTGTGTTATCTTTGCTGCTGAAGTTGGTTCTGTGTTTTTGTCTTTAGTTCTTCGAGTAGTGTCTTCAGTTTTCTTTGGCCACGTTGATGTTAATGGATGTGAACAGGGCTGTTATGTCAAAGGACAACATTATTCCATCCTCTTCTATCTTCGTGTCTTTGATGTTCAGGAATTCTTGGATGGAGTAAATGGAGTAGCATAAATCTTCGACTTGGTGTTTTAGTCCTCAGTGGAGGCCTTTGACTAGTCTGTATATTGGTGCTCCAAGTAGTGAGACTATGGCCTGAGGGGGGCTCCTAGTTTGAAAAAGAGGAGAACAACAATAAACTGAATTCTTAGATGTCACAGTAGAGCGAACAGTCAATGGGAAACTTCAAACTAGCATCTACAGAAAAACAACACACACAAACCAAATACTTAACCACAGAAGCAATCATCCCAACACCCACAAACGAAGCTGCATCAGGACATTATTTCAACGAGCCACTACACACTGCAGCACAGAAAAACTACGAAGACCACAAGAGAAATACGTATATAGTGTATTTAAGGAGAACGCGTCCCCAATAAACCCATTCTGCCGATTTCCCAGTGATGCTTCCAAGCTCACTCTCAAAAATTCGGTTTGTCCCTCCATTCTTTCCTGTTTGTTTTTTGTGGGTTTTGAAAGCGTTCCCAATCCTCTGACTGAGTATTAGAGTTGGGAAGGTAAAAACAATGACTGCAGATGCTGGAAACCAGATTCTGGATTAGTGGTGCTGGAAGAGCACAGCAGTTCAGGCAGCATCCAAGTAGCTTCGAAATCGACGTTTCGGGCAAAAGCCCTTCGTCAGGAATAAAGGCAGTGAGCCTGAAGCATGGAGAGATAAGCTTATCTCTCCATGCTTCAGGCTCACTGCCTTTATTCCTGACGAAGGACTTATGCCCGAAACGTTGATTTCGAAGCTGCTTGGATGCTGCCTGAATTGGAGTTGCGCAGTTATGTTGTGGCTGCACAGGACATTGGTGAGACCACTTTTAGAATATTGTGTGCAATTCTGGTGTCCCTCCAAGCAGAAGGATATTGTGAAATTTGAAAGGGTTCTGAAGCACCAATGGGTCCACAGAGGGGAAGAGGCCCTTCTGCTGCCCTGAGTGTGGGAAGGCCTTCAGTGATTCCTCTGCCCTGCTGACGGACCAGTTGGTCCACACCGGGGAAGGCTGTTCTCCGGCCCCAAGTGCGAGATGGCCTTCAGCAGTTCTTCCCACCTGTTGAGACACCAGTGGGTCCACACTGAGAGGCCGTTCTTCTGCCCCAACTGCAGGAGGGGCATTGCTCTTTCCTCCGTCGTACTGGCCCATTGGTGTGTCCAAATGGTAGAGAGGTCGTTCAGTTGCCCTATGTGCAGGAAGGCCTTCAGCAATTCCTCGGCCCTGCTGAGGCACCAGTCTATCCACACCGGGGAGAAGCCGTTCTCCTGCCCCGAATGTGGGAAGGTCTTTACCCACTCCTCCACACTGCTGAATCACCAGCTGGACCACACGGGGGTTTGGGGGGGGGGGGACAGTGGCGGAGGAGGGGAGGCCATTCTGCTGCCCTAAGTGTGGGAAGGCCTTCAGCAATTCCTCCGCCCTGCTGAAGCACCAGTGTGTCCACCCTGGGGAGAGACCCTTCAGCTGGTCCGAATGTGGGAAGAGGTTCATGTTTTCCTGCAACTTGCGGAAGTACTAGCGGGGGCACCAGCGCTCCCAGCAATCAGATCCCACCAGTGACGCTGCCTTCGGTCACCCCCCAGGACTGAATCTGCTGCCAGTTCTGACAGTGGGTGCAGTGGCAGAGTAGGTGGCCTGTTATTGTTTTCTGCTGGAATGCAATTGCCTCCCCTACACCCCACAAACCCAACCCCAAGGTAGCTCAGGGTTAGCACTGCTGCCTCATGGCACCAGGTACTCAAGAATAATTCCACCCTTGGGGTTCTGTGTGCAATTTATGGAGGGTCGGAAAATGGATCTGAGTGGGTTAGTCTTCGGAAGATCAGTGCAGATGTGTTCGGCTGAAGGTCCTGTTTTTCCACAGTGTGGGTGTGCTATGATTCTATGAGCTTTGCCTTCAGTGGACACTGTTGCTCATTGAGCCCGGGACTGCACATTGCCAATGAAATGATCCAGAGAAACCTAAGACCGCAAGACCATCGGAGAAGAAGTTTGGCCTTCTCTGCCATTCGTTCGAAACAAACGTATTGGATGAGATTAGCTACAGTGTGGAAACAGGCCATTTGTCAAAACAAATCCACACCGACCCTCTGAAGTGTAACCCATCCAGACCCATTTCCCTCTGACTAATGTACCTAACTCTATGGGCAATTAAGCATGGCCAATCCACAAGACCTGCATATCTTTGGTTTATGGAAGAAAACAGGACCACCCAGAGAAAACCCACGCAGACATTGGGAGAATGTGTACACTCCTCACTGACTACCACCCAAGGCTGGAATAAAACCTGGGTCCCTGGCACTCTGAGGCTGCAGGTGTAACCACTGAGCCACTACATATTGCAACCCGAGGTTGGCAAGCCGGGGGTTGGGAGAATACAGCAAGCCAGGCAGCACCAGGATGTGGAGTAGTCAGCGTTTTGGGTATTAACCCTTCTTCATTACTGAAAGAGTGACTTATCTATGAGAAAAGATTTACATGAATGTTGCTGGGGGTTGGAGGGTTTGAGCTGCAGGGAGCGGCTGTGTGCTGAAGGCCAGTGTGCTGAAGGCCAGTGTGCTGAAACCTTTCTTCACTACCTTGTGTACCGATGTTGTCAGAGATATAGGACCTACTTTAAACTGATGCAGAATCCAGCTGCTGAGAGCCCAGAAGCAGAGTAGTGCTGAGTGAGTGTGCTGGGCTTTAGATTTTGACACCACCTCCCCACACCTCTAGAGACCTCAGGTCTGTAGCTTGCCTTCTTATCTTTGAGGGTTTTCCACCTGTTTGAAACAGCCTGTCCTGCAATTAACCCCTTTATGCCAAGGCGTTCCTTCTACAGGCAGAATTAATTGTCCTTCTGTCACACAGTTATTAAACACCATTATCTCATCTGTCCAAAGGAACTGCTCATTGTTTTGCCTCCTCCTTCCCAGTGATAGTTAATGTATGTTATTTGTTAACTCCCTTGTAGCAGTTTCTCATTGGCCCTTTCGTTTCTTGGTCCAGAAAGAGTTATTGCTGACTCATGAAGTTTTCAAAATTCTGGAGTTTACAGGACCACACCACATTCCTCTCTGCCTCCCCCAGGAATAACGATTGCTCCTGAGGTACTCACAGTTCCTGACGTTCCTTGATATCCCCAAATACAATCCATATGTCAGGAAATCACTGGTGCTGCCCTGACATAGATAGTCAATGTTTGAACAGAAGATTATGGGGAGAAAATGCAGAAATCCGAAATGCAAAGAGACTTGGGAGTTCAAGTCCAGGATTTTCTCAAAGTAAACTTGCAGGTTGAGATGCACTTTCCCCTGCAAGTGCCGAATGTGTGACACCAGCCCATTTACCTATTCCCTCCTCGCTATCCAAGGAGCCAAACTTACATTCCAGGTGAAGTGGCCCTTTACCTGCACTTCCCACAACCCAGTCTACTGCATTTGCTGCTCACAATGTTGCCTCATCTACATTGGGGAAAACGAAGCCTTAACTGGGTGACTGCTGCACAGAACATCTACGTTCTGCCTGCAAAAAAGACCCTGAGCTTCCAGTTGCCTGCCAATTCCACACCCCACCCTGTTCCCTGGTCAACATCTCTGTCTCAGGTTTGCTGTTGTGTTGCAGCGAAGCCCAGCACCAGCAGAACGAAGAGGACTGAATATTTGACTTGGGGACATTGCATCCCTCCGGTCCCAATATCGAATTCAATAATTCTAGGGCCTGAACTCCATGGTATCCTCGTCCCTTCCACACACACCAAGCCTTGTTATCACATAGTCTGTCATTCCACACTACTTAACCACGAACAGTGTCCATTAACAGTTATTCACCCCCCCACCCCACCCCCCCCCCCCCCCCCACTCCACGCAGATCGTTATCAACTCCTTTTTCTGTCCAACAGTTCTTCCCTCGCTTTGGGCTCTGTCCTGATCTTCCCTTCCTCCCACAATATCTCCTGCATATAAACGACATTTTCCCAATCACCATCAGTTCTGTGGAAGGGTCACTGGCAACTCCTGTTTTTTGTTCCTGATATACAGCATCCGCAGTTCTTTCAGATTTTTATTGAGAGAGAGTTGGAAATTGTTTCGAGAGACAGAAGGAGAAGGTGGAGAAACAGAACAGACATGAATGAAAAATCATTGTAGTGCGATCACTTCCCTTAAGCATGAATAGAGCGCACGGACCATCCGTGAGTTTGTGGCGCAACGGTAGCGCGTCTGACTCCAGATCAGAAGGTTGCGTGTTCAAATCACGTCAGGCTCACTACAGTCAACGTCTAACATTTCAAATGAAGAAAGGAGTACGTCGGTTATATCGAAAGTTCTTTGCAGAAGCTTTCGATCACATGTGAATCTTTGCCGTTAGTTTGATTTGTGAACACTGTGTCGGGGAGGTGGTGTGCCCATTGTTTGGGTAAATGCTCAGCTCCCCGCAATGTGAGAAGTAAAACACAGACTGTTCATCACGGGATTTAAACACACAGCTGCTTCGTTCAGTTGGTGACAGCGCGGTGTGAATAACATTACACCGATATTTTTACAACATAATCTAGAGATTTCCATCCAGGTTTTAGTCACATCAAACTGCCACGCAATGATGTTATGGCCTCACTAAACTATAATAACGTGAAGATCGCTGGGATGATTTTCTACATCCGACTGCAATATAAACACAGATCATTGCTTCCAGTTTTGGTGGAACAAAAGACATCACATTGATGGAAAATTACAGTTTGTGCAAACACAGCTAGCCATCGATAACTATTAATCCTGTTCAATTCAATGGCCAAATTTCAATTCAGAAACCAAGTGCACTCGGCTGCTTGTAACATAGACAACATGACAAAATGGCTCATAGGAGGAGAAATGGGACATTGAGGAGAAGTGAAATGTTTGCTTTTGGTCACCTCCACAATTGTTAGAAAAACAGGTTGAAAGGATTCTTAAAAGGTGTGGTGACATTGACATTGAATGTGCAGGTGTGAATACCAGTAAGTTGTGAAAATAAATCAAGAACTTGTGGTTTTTAACAAAAAGAGCAGTTCACTGATATTCATGGCATCGTCTCATTTGGGAGTGATGATTCTGTCTCAGGTTTGCTGTTGTGTTGCAGCGAAGCCCAGCACCAGCAGAACGAAGAGGACTGAATATTTGACTTGGGGACATTGCATCCCTCCGGTCCCAATATCGAAGTGGTGAGGCATAACACTTCAGACAGCGCAAAGTGAAGACCACTTTCTAGTGGAAGAAAAAGACATTCCTTATTTCTGAAAGAACTGGGAAACAGAAGAGGGGATGAAATCTGATTTGGGAGCTATTTCCTATTTGTTGAGGATGTTGCTTCATCACAGTCTTGGTTTAGAGCATAAGCTCTTCATCAGGAATAAAGGGTGGCCCAAGGGGGCTGAGAGATAAATGGGAAGGAAGTGGGGCTGGAGGGAAGGCAGCTGGGAGTGCAATAGGTAGATGGAGGTAGGGATTGATGGTGATAGGTCAGAGATGAGGGTGAAGTAAATAGGTGAGAAGCAAGGTGGACAGGTATGACAGGTCAAGAGGTTGGTGTCGAATTGGAAGGTTGGATTGGGGACAAGGTGGGGGAGAGGAAATAAGGAAACTGATGAAAACTGCATTGATACCATGTGGTTGGAGGGTCCTAAAGCAGAAGTTGAGGTGTTTTTCCTACAAGTGTCGGGTAGCAAGAAGTTGGCAGTGGAGGATGCCCAGGACTTGCATGTCCTTGGTGGAATGGGAGGGGGAGTTAAAGTGGTAAAAACAATGACTGCAGATGCTGAAAACCAAATACTGAAATAGTGGTGCTGGAAGAGCACAGCAGTTCAGGCAGCATCCAACGAGCAGCGAAAGCGACGTTTCAGGTAAAAGCCCTTCATCAGGAATAAGGCAGTGAGCCTGAAGCGTGGAGAGATAAGCTAGAGGAGGGTGGGATAAAGTGTTCAGCCACACGGCGGTGTGCCGGTTAGAATTAGAGTCCAAGAGTTGTTCCCTGAAATATTCGGTTAGTTGGCATCCAGTTTCCCCAATGTGGATGAGACCATATTGCGAGCAATGGACATAATCTTATAAATAGATTGCATAAGTCTTAGCCTGCCAGAATTATTTTCTTTTATTAAATTAAAGAAAATTTTTATTCAATTGGATGACTGCATGAAACGGTTTGTTGGTCAGATTTGAATCATCACTCCCAAATGAGACGATGCCATGAATATCAGTGAACTGCTCTTTTTGTTAAAAACCACAAGTTCTTGATTTATTTTCACAACTTCCTGGTATTCACACCTGCACATTCAATGTCAAACTCTGACATCAGAAATTAAATTACAGCATTAATTTTGACTTGAAATATTCGAACAAACAAATTAATAGCACACAGTGAATCGCAAGTCTGATTAATCTGAAATTAAATTTGACCAAAAAAATATAAAATCAAGATGGGAGATAAGAAATGGGGGAAGGGCAGAGGGCAAGAAATGCAGCATCATAGAAAGTGCTCCCCCAGAGTGTGCATTTTGCCAACTACCACTGCTAAATATAAACACTCTGATATGATTTTTCAGTTTTAATGTAAACCATAGCCCCATACATTAGGTACCATTTAAATGAGTTAAAAATACAAGCATTGAGCAAATCCAGATTCCAGCCTTACCCCTCCTTCTTGGAGCTTGGACCTTCCTCCAGCTCCGGGGGGTTGTTGAACTCCTGGGCTCCAGCGGCCACGCCTCCACTGAAGAAGCTTTGGGAAGCAGATGCAAAGGCAAGATGCAGAACAGAGAACCTTTGTATATGAAAGCAGCTTACAGAGACATTGAGCAATAGAATCACATGGTTTTTACCCATCGTCCTCTGGGTTATCTACCCAGCACACTCTCGCAGCAAGTCTCTACTTCTGTGCTCCCAGCAGCTGGATCGTGGATCAGTTTAAAGTAGGTCCTATATCTCTGATTACATCGGTACACAAGGCAGTGAAGAAAGGTTTCAGCACACTGGCCTTCATCAGTTCGGGAATTGAGTATAGATGTTGGCAAGTTATGTTGTAGTTATACAGGACGTTGATGAGGCCGCATCTGGAATATTGTGATCAGTTTTGGTCCCCTTGGTGTTCTGACTTCTGACTTCTTCAACTCTGGGTTTGTGTTGAACTTGATGGGATACTTTGTTCAACTCAGCATGTTTAAACAGTATCTCTCAGAGGGATTCATCTGAAACTTTTCAGGAGGTGAGCTCAACAAGATTGAACTGTTCAAAGTTACTTGGACTCTATTTTAAACTTACATCAGAACCAGTAGTCAGAGACACGTACAGCATGGAAACAGACCCTTCGGTCCAACTTGTCCATGCTGACCTGATATCCTATATTAATCTACTCCCATTTGACAGCACCTGACCCATATACTCTGGCAGCTCATTTCATATATATACCACCCTCTGCATGAAGAAGTTGTCCCTTTAATTTGTTTCGCCTCTTACCCTAAACTTATGCCCTCTAGTTCTGGACTCCCCTACCCAAGGAAAGGACATTGTCTATTACACTGTCCATGCCCCTCATGATTTTATAACCGCTATTAGGTCACTTCTCTGCCTCCGATGCTCCAGTGAAAACAACCCCATGCTATTCAGCCGCTCCCTGCAGCTCAAACCCTCCAACCCCCAGCAACATTCATGTAAATCTTTTCTCATAGATAAGTCACTCTTTCAGTCATGAAGAAGGGTTAATACCCAAAACGCTGACTACTCCACATCCTGGTGCTGCCTGGCTTGCTGTATTCTCCCAACCCCCGGCTTGCCAACTTCGGGTTGCAATATGTAGTGGCTACGTGATTACCACTGCAGCCTCACAGTGCCGGGGACCCAGATTTGATTCCAGCCTTGGGTGGCTGTCTGTGAGGAATTTGCACTTTCCCCCAATGTCTGAGTGAGTTTTCTCTGGGTGGTCCTGTTTTCTTCCATAAACCAAAGATGTGCAGGTCATGTGGATGGGCCATGCTTAATTGCCCATAGAGTTAGGTACATTAGTCAGGGGGAAATGGGTCTGGATGGGTTACTCTTCGGAGGGTCGGTGTGGACCTGTTGGGACAAATGGCCTGTTTCCACACTGTAGCTAATCTCATCCAATACTTTTGTTACTAACGAATGGCAGAGTAGGCCAAACTTCTTCTCCGATGGTCTTGCGGTCTTAGGTTTCTCTGGATCATTTCATTGGCAATGTGCAGTCCCGGGCTCAATGAGCAACAGTGTCCACTGAAAGCAAAGCTCATAGAATCATAGAACTCCCACAATGTGGAAACAGGTCCTTCAGCCGAACACATCTGCACTGATCTTCCGAAAACTAACCCACTCAGATCCATTTTCCTCCCCTCCATAATTTGCACACAGACTCCCATGGGTGGAATTATTCCTGGGTTCCTGGTGCCATGAGGCAGCAGTGCTAACCCTGAGCCACCATGGAGTTGTGATTGTGGGGTGTCGGGAAGGCAATTGCAGTCCAGCAGAAGACTAAAACAGCCCAGCTACTCTCCCACTGCACCCACTGTCAGAACTGGCAGGAGGTTCAGACCTGGGAGGTGACTGAAGGCATCATCACTGGTAGGATCTGATTGCTGGGAGAGCTGGTGCCCCCGCTGGTGCTTCCGCAAGTTGTAGGAAAACATGAACCTCTTCCCACACTCGGTCCAGCTGGAGGGCATCTCCCCGGTATGGGCACATTGGTGCTTCAGTAGGGCAGAGGAATTGCTGAAGGCCTTCCCGCACTAAGGGCAGCAGAATGGCCTCCCCTCCTCCGCCACTCTCCTCCCCCCCAAACCCCCGTGTGGTCAAGCTGGTGATTCAGCAGTGTGGAGGAGCAGGTAAAGACCTTCCCACATTCGGGGCAGGAGAACGGCTTCTCCCCGGTGTGGATGGACTGGTGCCTCAGCAGGGCAGAGGAATTGCTGAAGGTCTTCCTGCACATAGGGCAACTGAACGACCTCTCTACCATTTGGACACACCAATGGGCCAGTACGTCGGAGGAAAGAGCAATGCCCCTCCTGCAGTTGGGGCAGAAGAACGGCCTCTCAGTGTGGACCCACTGGTGTCTCAACAGGTGGGAAGAACTGCTGAAGGCCATCTCGCACTTGGGGCCGGAGAACAGCCTTCCCCGGTGTGGACCAACTGGTGCGTCATCAGGGCAGAGGAATCACTGAAGGCCTTCCCACACTCAGGGCGGCAGAAGGGCCTCTTCATCTCTGTGGACCCATTGGTGCTTCAGACCCCTTTCAAATTTCACAATATCCTTCTGATTGGAGGGAGACCAGAATTGCACACAATATTCTAAAAGTGGTCTCACCAATGTCCTGGACAGCCACAACATAACTTCCCAACTCCAATTCAGGCAGCATTCAAGCAGCTTCGAAATCGACGCTTCGGGCAAAAGCTTCAGGAATAAAGGCAGTGAGCCTGAAGCATGGAGACATAAGCTTATCTCTCCATGCTTCAGGCTCACTGCCTTTATTCCTGACGAAGGGCTTTTGCCCGAAACGTCGATTTCGAAGCTACTTGGATGCTGCCTGAACTGCTGTGCTCTTCCAGCACCACTAATCCAGAATCTGGTTTCCAGCATCTGCAGTCATTGTTTTTACCTTCCCAACTCCAATACTCAGTCAGAGGATTGGGAACGCTTTCAAAACCCACAAAAAACAAACAGGAAAGAATGGAGGGACAAACCGAATTTTTGAGAGTGAGCTTGGAAGCATCACTGAGAAATCGGCGGACTGGGTTTATTGGGGACGCGTTCTCCTTAAATATATTATATACGTATTTCTCTTGTGGTCTTCGTAGTTTCTCTGTGCTGCAGTGTGTAGCGGCTCGTTGAAATAATGTCCTGTTGAATCTTCGTTTGTGGGTGTTGGGATGATTGCTTCCGTGGTTAAGTATTTGTGTGTGTTGTTTTCCTGTCGACGCTAGTTTGAAGTTCCCCATTGACTGTTCGCTCTACTGTGACATCTAGAAATGGCACTGTGTTAATTTTCTCCTCCAATTCAAACCAGGAGCCCCCCTCAGACCCAAAGTCTCACCACTTGGTACACCAATATACCGACTAGTCAGTGGCTCGTTGAAATAATGTCCTGATGCAGCTTCGTTTGTGGGTGTTGGGATGATTGCTTCTGTGGTTAAGTATTTGGTTTGTGGGTGTTGTTTCTCTGTAGATGCTAGTTTGAAGTTCCCCATTGACTGTTCGCTCTACTGTGACATCTACGAATGGCAGTTTATTGTTGTTCTCCTCTTTTTCAAACTAGGAGCCCCCCTCAGGCCATAGTCTCACGACTTGGAACACCAATATACAGACTAGTCAAAGGCTTCCACTGAGGACTAAAACAGCAAGTCGAAGATTCACGCCACTCCATTTACTCCATCCAAGAATTCCTAAACACCAAAGACACGAAGATAGAAGAGGATGGAATAATGTTGTCCTTTGACATAACAGCCCTGTTCACATCCATTAACATCAACGTGGCCAAAGAAAACTGAAGACACTACTCGAAGAACTAAAGACGAAATCACAGAACCAACTTCAGCAGCAAAGATAACACTGTCAACCTCGTGGAACTGTGCCTTACCACCCACTTCATATTCAGTAACAAGCCCTACAAACAAATCAACGAAACGCCCATGAAACACTTCTGTCATCAAAAAATGAAACAAATTAGAGGAAACCTACAACACCATCAACAATCTCCTTCCTGGCATAAAATTCACAAAAGAGGAGAACAACAACAAAGTGCCATTTCTCGATGTCACAGTAGAGCGAACAGTCAATGGTAAATTCAAAACAGCCTCTGCAGGAAAGCAACACACGCGAGCCAAGTACTCAGCTACAGAAGTAATCATCCCTACACAGACAAACAAATGTGAACAAGGGCACTATTTCAACGAACCACAACACAGTGCAGCCACCCAGTGACTACGAAGACCAAAAAGTAACTCTACAGCGCATTTAAGGAGAATGGGGAGCCAAAAAAACACACTGCAAATTGCTTCGCTGACCGGGAATCGAACCCGGGCCGCAGCGGTAAAAGCGCCGAATCCTAACCACTAGACCACCAGGGAGACGGCAGCGAAGTTTGACAGCTCTACTGAAAATTGCTTCCCTGCCCGGAAATCGAACCCGGGTCACGGTATTTAGAAGGCTTCCACCAAAGTTGTTTCTTGTATCCATTGCTCCCGATGCGGTCTCCTCTACATTGGGGAGACTGGAGCCCCGTCGCAGAGTCAAGTCGCAGCGTTTGAGGGAACATCTCCAGGACACCCGCAATAATCAACCCCATCGCCCTGTGGCCCAACATTTCAACCTCCCCTCCCACTCTGCCAGGGACATGCAGGACCTGGGCCTCCTCCATCGCCCCTCCCTCCCCACCCGATGTCTGGAGGAAGAACGCCCCAACTTCAGCCTCGGCTACATTCAACCCCAGGACATCAATGTGGACTGCACCAGTTTCCTCATTTCCCCTCCCCCCACCTTACCTGAGTTCCAACCTTCCAGCTCAGCGCTGTCCTCAGGACCTGTCAATCTCCCTTCCGACCTATCCGCTCCACCCTCCTCTCTGACCTGTCACCTCCATCCCCACCCCCATTCACCTATTGTACTCTTTGCTACCTTTGGCCCAGCACCCCCCAATTTATCTCGCCACCCCTGGAAGCGTCCTGCGTCTATTCCTGATGAAGGGCTTTTGGCCGAAACGTCGATTTTCCTGCTCCTCGGAAGCTGTCTGACCTGTTGTGCTTTTCCAGAACCACTAAGATCTAAACTCTGGTTTCCAGCATCTACAGTCGTCACTTTTGCCTACCCAATAAACCCAGTGTGCCGATTTCACATCAACAAACTGACACAAGCAGACACAACGTCTACAGAAACCCTAGCACATTACTTTACATTAAAGACATCTGGGAAATGATGTCCAGACAAATCAACCCTCTCAGCATCATGGTTGCCCACAAACCTACCAACACACTTAAACAGCGGCTAATGAACCTGAAATACCCGATACAAACAACCCGCAAACGAATGTTATTTACAAAATACCATACAAGGAAATATATACATGAACTCTGCCACACAGGTCTCTGTGGCAAGAAATGCTGGGATGAGATAAGGAAGATTTTTTTCAGCCAAAACGAATCGGCACTGACTGGACAGCCATTTAAAATCAACGCTGTCAGCCCAGGATGGAAGACCCGAAGGGATGAACAGTTTTCTTATTTCCTGAAGACTTACAAAGCTGAGACTGGGTTTTGGTGTTTGTTCCCTCTCCACTCCCAGGAGCCGCAGTGGTTGGGGCGGTGAGTTGGGAAAAGTGAAATGTTCCCATGAGCAGCGTGTGGGGCTATTTCAGCTTCCCCTCCTCTGACAGCGCTGTGACTTGACTCTGATGTTCTCAGGGACATTTACTGACGCGAGACAGTGAAAAGAGTCTCGTTCCTGGAGATCGGGAATTCAAACCTTATGCCCGCTTCAGGACAATGAGAAAGATTATTTGGGGTGTGTGAAGAAGCTTTGAGCTGCATTTCAAAGAGGTAGGTGGAGTCAGATGCATCATCCATTGCGCCCCTGGCACTGTGCGGATCTGACACCGCCATGCTGCAGAGTTCTGACGTTAAGACGGACATGCGCAGCAATGGGAACATTCACAAGAGGAACAGCCAAAGATAATCACCGTCACTGCTTCCCTTCCATAGTCCCAACTTTGTGAAGCAGTATCTTTCACTGGCAAATAAAACACCTTTGTCCTCAGGTGCCTGCTTTATTTCGGTCGCGACTTCACGCCCCTCACTATTCTAGTGTCACTTCCAAACTCTTGGCTCATCGCCTCAAAAGCAGCTCTGTGGGTATCTGCTTGTTCCACCCTGACAGGCAGTGGGCTACAGATTCCCGACCAGTCCCAATGTGATTGAAATATTTCAACCCGTCCACTGATTGCATTTTAAAAAACCCGTCGAGCAATCTCCCTTTTCTTTTGATGTCGTTTCTCAACTGTAGTCGGCAGGGATCACACCTGCGTGGGGGAACCGCAATGGATTTCATGTCCATCGCATTCACCACTCGGCCCACCAATACAGAACCACACTGACAGCTTCTTTTCCCAGGTCTGTCTGCCTGTGGAGCTGAGAAAGAGTGAATCATTGCTGAGTTTGTTTGAATCCAATCACTTCACAGATTCGAAATATCTGCAAATGGCGAGTCTGGGTGTTTCATCCCGAAAGATGAAATAGACGTTCAGTCAAAAACAGAAATTGCAGGAGCACCTCAGCAGGTCAGGCAGCATCTGTGGAAAGAGAATCAGAGACAACATTTCAGAACTCGTTTATTTCCTCATCCAAGTACAGCCAAACCTGCTGAGTTTTTCCAGCAGTTTCTCTTTCTGTCTCGGATTCTCAGCATCCGCAGTCCTTTACGTTAGAAATTCAATAAATTCAGAAACCCCTTTGTCCTGCCTCAGTGGAGAAGATTTCCGTTTGGGAAACATTTTCCTGAAACCATGAAAAACGTGCAGATTCGCAGCCAAGAAAGCGTTAGGAGCGAGAACAAGAAACACTCCGTCCCTGGGTGGTCTCGAACCACCAACCTTAACGGTTAACAGCTGAACGCGCTGACCAATTGCGCCACAGAGACAGGTCCCACCGCGGCCGGCAAAGTGTCTTTGAGGAACCTACTATTCAATTCATAATTCAACCTGCCCCGCCCAAAATTACCATTGTCTTCTATCAGTTTTACTTTTCCATAATAAAGCCTTGGACATTCATTATGGAGACATGGGGACAGTCTGATCCCACCATCTGCAGGCACATCCATGTCACGAGGAACGAACTCTCCGACACCGGGGCCATCGCCCTCCGAGCCTTTCAGTGTTTAGCCTCTTCCCGAATTTTCTCATTGGCCCCAAGCCGAGAATGGGTTTGAATTCCTGATGTGCAGAGAATTTTTTCAATGTCTCGGGTCAGTTCATGTCCCGAGAATATCAGAGTCAATCAGCCTCTGAAACAAGGGGACGGTGTCTGGACTGTCTCTGCTCAGTCGGACAGTTCATCCTTCATTCTCCTCTAATTCCACTTCCCAAAGAGTTTCGAAAGATTCACAAAGCTGGAGACTGGGATTTGTGTTTTACTTCCTGAACATTGTTCCACCTGCTAACTGACAATATTTTGCCAAAACCTCTTCCCCATTGTAACACATGCATCATGTGCAGGGATGAGCAATTTCCATTTTGTGGAGACATTCCCAAGTTTGGGAATGTTCTCTTTGGAGCAAAGAAGGTTAACTGGAGATTTCCAGGTGTTTCTGTCAATGATGGGAGAAGACGTGGTATTTTCGCTGCTCGTTGGATGCTGCCTGAACTGCTGTGCTCTTCCAGCACCACTAATCCAGTATTTGGTTTTCAGCATCTGCAGTCATTGTTTTTACCTTGTTGATTTTAACCCTACTGCGAATCCTTTTGCAAGGATGCCTGCCTTGAAGAAGTTTTCTTCCTTTCTCTACAAGAATCTCAGGGAGTCCCTCTCCCACTGCAACTCCCAGGTCATTTCCTCTGCTCTGAAGCTCTTCAACTATGTTGTGAAACAAACTCGGTACCACAGCCACAATTGCCTAGTTTCAAACTTCCACCTCAGTTACTGTCTCCTTGACTTGTCCGACCTGCCTATCTTCTTTTCCACCTATCCACTCCACCCTCTCCTCCTTGATCTGTCACCTTCATCTCCTCCCCCACTCACCCATTGTACTCTATGCTACTCTCTCCCCACCCCCACCATCCTCTAGCTTATCTCTCCATGCTTCAGGCTCACTGCCTTTATTCCTGATGAAGGGCTTTTGCCCGAAACGTCGATTTCACTGCTCGTTGGATGCTGCCTGAACTGCTGTGCTCTTCCAGCATCACTAATCCAGTATTTAGTTTTCAGCATCTGCAGTCATTGTTTTTACCTTAATGATCAGAAGAACCTATTGCCACTGACTAGGGTCAGTTACCAGAGGACAGGGATTGAAGTTCTTTAATGGAAAGCAGCATTTGTGTCAAACAAACACAGCGAATACTGCACAAAGCCAACGGGTCGAGTAGCATCAGTGGAAAGGTAAACAGAGCCGACGTTTTGACTGTGCTACGGTTTTTGTTCAGAACTCAGTGTTTTGCCTCTTCCCGAAGTTGGTCCAGGTCTGTGTCTCAATTGGCAAACACATGGCAAGTGCAGTGCCGCAATGTGAAGTTATAGCCATTGCTGTTTAAAAAAAATGCAGTGCATTGTTTAAATGGTGATATATTGGAATGTGGAGAAAGTGAGGACGAGAGGTGAAAGTCGAAAAATGTGGCACTGGAAAAGCACAACAGGTCAGGCAGCATCTGAGGAGAAGGACAGGGAACGTTTCGGGCACACGCCCTTCATCAGGAATGATGTCTGGATGTACTAAGGGGTCTCAGAGTCCCTCCACACCAGTCAATGCCAGTTGTCGGGCAGATGCAGCAGGCAATGAGCAAGGCAAGTGGTATATTACGAAGAGGAATTAAGTTCAGAAGTGGGGTCATTGAACTTATTCAAGGCTAAGTTCATCTGAGTTTTGAACAACAAAGAAGTGGATGCTTATGGGGGGAGGTAAGAAAATGGTTTTAAGACCAGTACAGGTCATTCACAGAGTCTGACAGCACTGAACACAACCTTCATCCAACTAGTCCGTGCTGAGTATGTTCTCAAACTAAACTCGGCCCACCTACCAGTGTTTGGCCCATAAACCTTCGAAACTTTCGTATTCATGTACTTATCCAAATGTCTTTTAAACGTTGTAACTGTACATGTATAAAATCATGAGGGGCATGGATAGGATAAATAGACAAAGTCTTTTCCTGGGGTGGGTGAGTCCAGACCGAGAGGGCATGGGTTTCGCGTTAGAGGGGAAAGATACAAAAGAGATCTAAGGGGCAACTTTTTCACGCAGAGGATGGTACGTTTATTGAATGATCTGCCAGAGGAAGTGGTGAAGGCTAGTACGATTGCAACATTTAAAAGGCATTTGGGTAGGTGTATGAATAGGAAGGGTTTGGAGGGATATGGGGCAGTGTGCTGTCAGGTGGGACTAGATTGGGTTGGGATAGTTGGTCGGCATGGACAAGTTGGACCAAACAGTCTGTTTCTGTGCTGTACATCTCTATCTCAATGTCCAACATACTCAGTGACCTGGCCTCCACAGTTTTCTGTGACAATGAATTCCATAGATTCACCACTCTCTGGCTAAAGAAATTTCTCCTAATCTCCATTCTCCCTTTATGCTTATGCTATGCCCATGGGTATTAGTCTCTCCTCCCAATGAAAACATCTTCCCAATGTCCACTCTGTCCAGGCCGTTCACTGTTCTGTACGGTTCAGTTAGATCCCCCTTGAATGTGGGCCTGTTAATCAGCATGAACCAAACCCTTCAGGATGAGGACATCCGTGATTAGATTCAACAAAGTGAGAATGGAGGGTGAGAGTGTGGGATGGAGATTTTCAGCTTTGAGGGAATAAAGTAGGAAAGAAAGTTTAATATAAATTATAATTGATCAGATGAGCCGATGAGCCAAGGAGTAGTGGATGGAGTTTAATTTAGACAAATATGAGCTTTTGCATTTTGATGAGGCAACTCAGGACAGGACAAATGTGGTTAATGGTAAATTAATGGAATTCTGTGCTCAAGGAAGCAGTAGAGGCAGCTTCATTAAGACACTGTTGGATGGGTTTTTTTGCGTGGTAAGGGAATTAAGGGAAGTTGGGATAATGCAATTAGGAGGAGCTGAGATGATTGATCGATCCGCCATGATTTTAATGAATGGCGGAGCAGGGTCGATGGGCCAAATGGCCTACTCCTTCTATTACTTTGAAACGATAACCCTGCATTTCCCATGGCCAACCCACCTAACCTGCACATCCCTGGACACTGGGCAATTTAGCATGGCCAATCCAAATCAAGGCCAGTGAGCAATGTAGTGATGTGGAAACCAAACACCAGAGAATGATAGAAAGGGACAAGGAGAATAAATGTACGAGCAATCAAAACTGGATTCTAACCATCACAAAAAATAAGACTAAAAGCTCAGTATGTGAATGTGTGCTGCATTGTAACAAAAGCGAATTAATTGACTGCACACATTGTAGAGAATAATTATGATCTGAGACTCCTTACAGAGATATGGTTTCAGAATGACAAGGATTGGATCCGGAATATCGAGGGGATACGTGGCATTCAAGTCGAGTGAGAGGCTCAGTAAAGGTAGAGGGTGGGCACTGCTAATCAAAGCACTGATAGCATGGTAGTCTGGTGTCAGCTCGGATTTCAGGTCCTGAATTCTCTGTCCTCTAATCTCCCTGTTCCCACAGAGTTAAATGGTGTCTGTTCTCAGCTCTGCTCGATTTCTGTTGAAGCTTTGACCCCCTTTTACACCTTCTGGAGCAATAAAATATTCTGAGCCTCCTGGGAATGACACCTTATCTATACCCCTTCTGATTTTAAAATCTCTATAAGGTTAACTGTCAACTTCCTCGGCTCCATTGGAAAAATGTCCCAGCTTCTTCTTAACTCAAACCCTCCATTCCCTGCAACACGCTGGTAAAGTCGGGAATAGGGAATTGTATCAAATTACATAAATGTACTGTCTGAAACAATCTAGCTGTGTTCTGGCCTGAGATATTGTGAGTCCCTGGTGTAAGTAATTACGAATGCAATAATTTTGGTCACAGAATTGAACAATCATTTTGCAACAAACGGATCTACTTTGATAAGGAGGTTTGGTCATTTCTAGGGTAAGTGAATAGTTTGTAGATCAGGGAGATGAAGTTCCAGACACTTGGGAAGGGCAAGAAATGAATTTGATGAAGAAGACAAAGAACTGTGGATGCTGGAAATCTGAAACATAAACTGAGAACACTGGAAAAACTCAGCAGGACTGGAAGCATCTGTGGAGAGAAAGCAGAGTTAAAGTTTCGAGTCCAACAACCCCTCTTCAGGATTCTGAAATAGTTTGTGAGAACACCTTAAGTCATCTGCCCAGCTTTAAGACCACAATACACAGGAGGAGGATGAGGCCATTTGGCCCATCGAGTCTGCTCCACCAGTCGATCATGGCTGACATGTTTCTCTATCCCATTCTGCTGCCCTCTCCTCATAACCCTTGACCCCTTATTGATCAAGAACCTATCTCTGTCTTAAATGGCCTCAATAACTTGGCATCCTCAACCCTTCTCCTAGTGGAAACATCATCTCCACATCCACACTGTCCAGTCATAGAGTAGCACAGCGCTGTCTGACCCACTGTGATCTCCAGCATTTGTTGTTTTCAGGAAGGATTCCAGCATCTCCAACAACGCGCTTCTAAATTTTGTGCCCAGTTGGTTAGCTCTCCCTGCATCCCGTGAGATTTAACCTTACTCAACAATCTACTGTGTGGTACAATTAACCAAGTTCCCAGCCCCCACCTCTTTCTGCACACATGGGCAGCACGATGGATCAGTGGTTCGCTCTGCTGCCTTACAGCGCCAGGGATCCGTTTTCGATTCCAGCCTTGGGGCAACTGTCTGTGTGGAGTTTGCCCATTCTCCCTGCCGTGTGTGCTGGGTTTCCTCCAGGTGCTCTGGTTTCCTCCCAACATCTAAAGGTGTGCAGTTTCGGGAGAAGTGTCCATACTAAATGGGTCCATCGTGTGCTGTAATTATAGTGGAATGGGATAGGGGAATGTGTCCACATGGGTTACGCTTTGGATGGTCGGTGTGGACTTATTGGGCTGAATGGCGTGTTTCCACATTGCAGGAATTCTACGTGGCATTCCCCCAACTCCAGAGTCTCAGCACTCTTCGTTTTTCCCATGGACAGTGTCGGGAGGGAAACAATGTTTTACACGGGAGTAAGGTTCTGTGAGTGTGAAGCTAAAAGTAAACGCAGTGCATTGCTTGAGCCATTTTCCCCGGTACACCAGAGACTGAGAGGTGATCTTACAGGCGTTTCGAGAGTCATGCGAGGCATGGACAGGGTAAATACACAAGGTCATTTCCGTGGGATGGGAGAAGTCCAGAACAGGAGTATAATATGTTTGAGGTGAGGCAAGCAAGTGTAAGGAATGATCTGCCGGAGGAAGTGATGGATGGAGGTCCAATTATAACATTTAAAAGGCATCTGGATGGGTATATGAATAGGACGAGTTCAGTGGGATATGGGCCAAGTGCTGGTAAATGAGACGAGATTAATGTAGGGTATCTGGTCGGAGAGGATGAGTTGGACTGAAGGACCTGTCTCTGTGCTGTGTATCTCTGTGACTCTGGCTTGCCTGTAATGTTTGCCCTACCTGTATGTTCAGTTTCTGTCTGGTGTCGGTGCCAATGCCTTGATATCACATTTCCTCCACCTCCCCACTTCCACCTCACCAGATGTTAACCATTTCGTGTCTGGTTGTTTCTCAAGAAGCTGCATTGAAGGTTCATCCTGAATTGACACTTTTTTTTGCTTCCCAAAATCAGACTTACTCACTCCTAGATGCCGTGAAAGATACTATCTTTCTGGTGGAGGTATCCAAAATTCAGAGGTGTCTATCTTGATGTTTTCACTTTTCGGTCTCTGTAAGATCCTGTATCAGTACCGTCGGGAGGATTAGTTTGAGCGGAGTGAGAATAGAGGGGTGAGAGGGGGTGGGATGGTGCTTTCAATTTTGTAGAAAAAGAAAAGAATGTTCTGCAGAAAGTAGAATTGCTTGTTTGGAATTTCTAACCTGGACTGACAGCAATGACTTTTGTAATCTCTTTTTACAGATTATTTGAAGATCTGAAGACGGACGTTTCAATATCAATACATGAAGAGCTTTGCCTGAAACATTGACTCTGCTGCTCCTCAGATGCTGCCTGATCTGCTGTGCTTTGACTCTGACTCTCCAGCATTTGCAGTCCTCAATTTCACGTCAATGTCTGGCAGTCACTGAATCCATCGGGACTTTAACAATTTTCGACGATGATTCTGTGAGAAGGAACCAAGCTTTTTGGTTCCTCTTTCAGTACGTTTTCAGCATCAGTGAGACTGGAAGAGAGACCCGACTGTTGCAGCACTCTGATTGTGGAGCCAGTAAATGTTATACAGACTGGGAAAAGGAATTCACGGCAGGGAGGTGCTGTACACGCGTTTGTGTGCAGCTGAAGCTTCGGTCATGGAGAAACCCAAGGAATCCCGTCCCGTGGAGAAACCATGACAATGTGGCGACTGTGGGAAAGGCTTCCGTTTCCCATCTGACCTGGAGACTCATGGGCGCAGTAACACCAGGGTGAGACTGTTCTCCTGCTCTGAGTGCGGGAAGACCTTCAGCAGTTCCTACTTTCTGCAGAGGCACCAGGGGGTCCACACAGGCGAGAGGCCATTCTCCTGCCCCGAATGCGGGAAGGCCTCCAGCTATTTCCTCCATCCGACTGATCCACCACCGGGTCCACATATTGGAGAAGCCCTTCAGCTGCTCCAAGTACGGGAAGGCCTTCAATGATACCTCTGCCCTGCTGAGGCACCAGCGGGTCCACACCGGGGAGAGCCCGTTCTCCTGCCTCAAGTGTGGGAAGGGCTTTACCCAGGCATCCCACCTTCGGGTCCATGCGGGGGAGAGGCTCTTCTCCTGCCAAGAGTGTGGGAAGGCCTTCAGCAATTCCTCCCACCTGCTGAGGCACAGGTGGGGCCATACCGGGGAGAGGCCGTTCACCTGCCCCGAGTGGAAGCGGAGGATCTCATCATTCTGCACCTTGCAGAAGCGCCAGCGGGCGCACCAGTGCTCCCAACAATCTGATTCTGCTTGTGTAACTGTTGTGGGTCACTGAGAGGACTGAACCCCTGCACATTCTGACAGTGCTTATCCTGGGAGAGTCGGTCGGATTTTTTTGTTTTATGCCGTCGTGCTCCTCACCCCTGCAACTTTGATTCCAGTGGGCGCTGCTGCTCGGTGATACCAATAGCTGTTCTCTTTAGTTTTTTCTTGTCCAGTTAAAAAATTATTGACTCTGTCTGGGTACGAGCTCAAGTCTGTAAGAAATAGCTGAATACTTCAGGGTGTCCATTCGCATTCAACCGTGACCTAGAAATTAAATTTACGGTTATGTGCCTGTGAACAACTCATCATCGAAGGATTGCCCAACGGCTTGGCAATCGATTGTTGGAAACTGTTTGCTTGAATTGACAATTTTAAAAATTCTCTTCCTTTATTTACCCCTTAAGTTTCTGTCTATGGGATGGTGGAGGACATGAACAAAGGGATTAAATCCTTGCTATTTACTGGATTATCTTGTTTAACTTTGCCCTCGTAAATTTGCAGTATTCGTAATTGTTTGTTTTAGTTTAAATTCTCATTCTGGTGTGCAAGATCTGTTCATCAAGTGTGGTTTACTTCAGGAAACTGCTGTGGGGCATTCCCAGGACTGAGCCCCTGTGTATTCTGACAGTGTGTGTGCACTGGGAGAGTCAGTGGGTTTTTTTGTTTTAATCCCTTGCCCCGCCACCAACTGCTTCCATTGTGCGTTGCTGCTTGTTGAGCCCAGGAGCTGTTCTCTCTAGATTCTATTGTCCAGGTAAAGAATTGTTGACTCTTTCTGGGAATGAGTCCCAGCCTGTAAAAAATGGCTGAATACTTTGGGTGTCTATTCACATTCAGCAGTGACTTTTAAATCAGATTTACAGTTACGTGTCTGTGAAACAGTCATAGTCCAAGGATTGCACAAAGGCTTGGCAATCCATTTTTGGAAACTGTTTGCTTGAATTGGTAAGTTTTAAAAAAATTCTTTCTTAATTTGCCGCTTAGGTTTCAGTCTCTGAGATGGTGGGGGACTTGTTCAAAGGGTTTAAATAATTGCTATTAATTAGATTATCTTCTTTAACTTTGCTCTGGAAAATTTGCCATATTTATAATTGTTGGTTTTTGTTTAAATTATAATGTTGATGTGCAAGATCTGTTCCTCATCAAGTCTGGTTCAGAACAGTTGAGAAATTGTGGGACATTGCATGTTTTAATTTCACTGTGTTGTGAATCTAGTGACAGTGACATTCATTTGTATTGGCTTGCTTACCCTTAGTTGTAGTGTCTTCCACCCCAACTATTCACTATGGTAGTGAGTTCCGCAGTCTCACCACACTCTGAGGTTTTTCATGAAATCCTTAGTAGAGAATTGTAAGGGGAAATGTTGACGAGGGCAGAATATAGGGTCTTAACTGCAAAAGCCAGGAAGACATTCGACAAAGTAAAACCATGACAATGTCGGGATAAATAAGGAACTTTGACAGCAATGAAGAGGTCACACGTCAGAGTTCAAGATAATGGTCGTGACAAAAAGAAAAAAGTACTCTGCAGATATTGGATATAGTAATTAACCAAGTTTCTAGATGCTGTAGTTGGTTGCATACGATAATAAGAGATGAAATAACCAAAACCACTCATGTAATTTGATGTCGGTAACCATAAAGCAAGTGCATACTATTGATTGATATAGGCCAATTGCGTGCAAGTAGGTCATTCAGCCCATCGAGTCAACATTGACTGACCGTCCTACCCAGACCCAGTTCGTTACCCTATCCCTGTAATCCTGCATCTCCTATGGTCAATGCACCCTCACCTGCACATCCTTTGGAATGTGGGAGGAGGCCAGAGCACCACAGGAAGCCCACGCAGACACAAGGGGAGAATGTGCAAACTCTACACAGACAGTCGGCCCGAAGGTGGGATCAAATCCAGGTCACTGATGCCGTGAGGCAGCAGTGCTAACCACCGTGACACCACCACATGCTGCTATCTTAAAAAGTGAATTTCAAAGACTCGAGAACACTTGAGAGAAAAACAAAACTCTCCTCTCTTAAATGAGAGACTAGTCTCTGGCTAGAATTGAGTTGACATTACATTTACATTAAGTCCTCTCCAGATGTTATACAGCTCCATCGGATCATCTGTTTCTTCTAAACTCAAACTGATACAAGCCCAGCCTGACATCCCCTTGTCCCCGATTATAAGTTGAGTAAATGAGCGACCCTCGACCTCACTGGCATGACAAAGGATGCCCTCAATCTGAGTTGACCTGAACAGTCTAACCTCTTGACCCCCACGCCACAATGTGGTCAGCCGCAACTCAGCCCTGAACGAGAGCAGAGGAACGGAATAGGCAGCAGTGAGGTGGACATTGCATTCCCAGAGAATATTATTCACATGAGAATGTTGTTCAGCTCACAGTCGGATCACTGCAGGGACTATTTCTCCTGTCATTTAAATGTCTTTGATTCCAACAACAGTCTAGTTTTGTTGTACATTGTGTGTGTTTTATCTGTGTTTCACTACATGATTTTCTGTTGCTGTCATTCCCATTGGGATGTGTGAATTCAGTCCCAAATAATAGTCTCAGTTCTGAATTTTCCTTGAGGATTGGTGTAGAACAGACTAAGTGTCAGTCAGAATGGAAGAATCTCTACTGTTTATTTAACCCTCTGCTGTCATTGACCTGGGACTGTACGAATGGGGAAGTGTAGAGGAAGTTTTACTCTGTATCTCACCCAATGCTGTTTCTGTCTTGGCAGTGTTTGTTGGGGACAGTGTTGAGGTAGCTTCACTTGAAATTTAAGTGTAGAGGAAGCTTTATTCTGATTGTCATCCCATGCTGTTCTTGTCCTGGGAGGTTTAGATGGCATCTATAATTGAAGTGAATGCAGACTTGGCTGTGGGAGTGGACGGTACTTCTACCTGAGCACACCCATCTTTGAGATTGCTGTGCCGATCAAGACAATCTCAGACATCTTCATGCACTTTTCCAACCAACCACAGGGTGGTTAAGGATGGGTATAAATGCTGGCATTGCCAGCGATGCCCACACCCCATGCTTGAATAAATACTTTCTGTTTAAAAGTTACATTCACGTTCCAAACCCTCTAATGTATGATTGCTTACATGGAAAATTCCTGTCTGCTGGAATTTCATATTAAAACATAGGAATGTGTCAACCATGTAGAAATATAACAAGAAAAACAAATGGAGAATTTAACAGGTAATGAGCAGGACCAGAATGCTGAGTCAGCCTGACCCCCATGGCTGAGAGAGTTCTCCCAGATGTTGTAGTTAATCCAGTGCCTTTTACTCTTGCAGCTTCCACAAAAGTTTGTCCCTGATGTAAGATCATTCAATGACCCGAAGTATGAACTGTTTCTATCTCCAAAGCTGGTGCCAGACTTGCTGAGTAATTCCAGCCCTTCTGCTATCCCGTTTTATGGGATTTGAGCTTCCCTAAGTCAGTGTAATGAAGAACTGCAGATGCTGGAGATCTGAAACACAAAAATGCATCAAATGCTGGAGAAACTCAACAGGACTGGCAGCACATGTGGAGAGAGAAGCAGAGTTAGCATTTCAAGTGCTGTGACCCTTCTTCACAGCTGTTCTGGACTCAGGCCAGGACATTGACTCTGTTTCTTTCTTTCTCTCTCCACCGGTGTTGCCAGACTGGCTGAGTTTCTCCAGCAATTTCTGTTATGACACTTCCATAAGGTTGATGTTTGTTATCCATCCCTAAGTGCAAGGTGTCTTGCTTGTGCCAATTCAGAGGGCAATTTAAGACTCAGCCACATTGCTGTTGGTCTGGAGTCACATGTAAGACTGACCATGCAAGGATGGCAGTTTCCCTCCTGAAAGGACATTGGTGAACATGGGTTTTTATGACAATTGACGTCAGTGCCATCGGTATCATACTGAGACTAACTTTGTGTTCCCCATTTATGATTTGAATTATTCACATCTTACCTCTTGCTGTGGTGGGATTTGAACTCATGTTCCCTGGATTATTCATCCTGTGACATTATGACTACACTGTTGTTTCCCACTCTTTGCTATTTTGTGTTTGCTGTTCACGTCTTTGTCGGAGGAGACGAGGAACCAGGGACACAGCCTGATAATTAGAGGGGGTCAATTTAAAACAGAAATGAGGAGACATTTCTTCAGCCAGAGAGTGTGGGCCTGTGGAATTCATTGCCATGGAGCGCAGTGGAGGCCAGGACATTAAATGTCTTCAAGGCAGAGATTGATAAATTCTTGATTATGCAATTAAGGGCTACGGGGAGAGTGTGGCTAAATGGAGCTGAAATGTCCATCAGCCATGATTAAATGACAGAATGGACTCAATGGGCTGAATGGCCTTACTTCCACTTCTGTGTCTTATGGTCGTAATTCATTGATGTTGACTAGATATTCTAAATTAATCTAGTCCCACATGCCAGCACATGGCCCATACCCCTCTGATCCCTTCCTATTCAGAAACCATCCAGATGCCATTCACATACTGTAATTGTACCAGCCTCCACCATTTCCTCTGGCAGCTCATTCTTTACGCTCACTAACCTCTGAGTTAAAAAGTTGCCCTTAGGTTTCTTTTAAGTCTTTGCTCATCCACCTCACCCTAAAGCTATTATACTTTAGTTCTGGACACCCCCAAACCCAGGGGACAATATCTTGTCTATTTACCCAATCCACGCCTTTCATGATTTTATAAATGTATACAAAGGCCTTTGCCACACTCGGGAAAAACAGCCCAAAACAATTCAGCTCAAACCCTCCAACACTGGCAGCATCCTTGTAAATCTTTTCTGTACGCTTTCGAGTTTCACAACGTCCTTTTGATTGGAGCGAGAGCAAAAGTGGCCGAACCAATGTCCTGTACAGCCACAACATAACCTCCCAACTCTGATAATCAGAGGATTGGGAAAGTAGTAATTTGTGGGTTTTGAAAACTGGGAAAGAATGGAAGTATAGCCTGAACTTTTGAGTGTCAGTTTGGAAGCATCAACACTTCGGTGGGGGGCGGGGTGGGGTGGGGGGTGCAGAAAGAAGAGATGAGGGAAGGAAACCAAATGTGCTGCAGCCAACACGGAGCAAGAACAGAGGATGTAAAACTGTTGCAGCCAGCTTGAAGCTGCAATGTGGATCATTGCACGTGCTGTACTTGAACCTGATGCATTTATTTGTGGGAATCAGATGCATTTTAAAAATAAAAATAACGTATCTCACCCTCCCCAACTGCTATCATCCGTCCCTCCTCACCCAGGTAATTAAGACACATACCTGAGTTGGCAGAGTAGATTCCCTCCTTGAATTCACTCCAGTTGCTACAAGTGAACAGATTACCCCCTCCCTCACTCCCTCCCAGGATGAGGAGTTGCCTAGAGGAGGGTGTTTCACATTGAAACTGATACGGCCACTTCCACGTTGTGATGTCAAAAATGGGGCAGGGAGCGGGGACAGGCCGACAGCAGAACTCTGCAGCAGATGGAAGGAGAGCAGTTTGCAAAAATCCCTTCCCTTCAAAGAATCCTCACAGTGTGGAAGCAGGCCACTCGGCCCAACAAGTCCAAACCAACGTTCTGAATGGAAATTCACCCATATCCCTCCCCTTATTGCCCTACATTTATCCCAGAGTAATACACCGAACTTACACATCCCTGGACTCTATGGAGGGAATTTAGTATGGCCAATCCACCCTTGAAGATCTGGATCCCAGGCAGGACACCTCCATCTCGAGATCGGTCAAAGAACGAACGGAATGCGGACTGTACAAATCAAAGTTATCAGTTTAATAAAGCAAGGCAGTTTAGTAAAGCAAGGCCACGAACACAGAAGCTTTTAACCTGTGTTGCTGGACAAATCTGTGCTAGGCTGCCTTATGTCATTAAGCTGATAACCTTGCTTTAAACAGACCGTACTCCTAGTGATTCTTTTGACCGATCTCTGATCGAGAGAGCCGATTGAGGGGGTCCAGACCTTCACCCTAACCTGCAGAACCCCGGACACTATGGATAAACTTACCTCGGCCAATCCACTCTAACCTGCACATCTCTGGACACTGGGGGTAAATTAGCATGGTCAGCATACACTAACAAGAACATCCTTGGGCATTATCAGTAATTTAGCATGGCTGAACCCCCCCTAACCTGCACATCACTGGACAGTCTGGGGAATTACCACGAGGTTGGAATTCTCTCCCAGAAATGACAGTTGATGGTGCCCTCACCAAGATGGCCGCCCGCGCTCCCCGCCCCAAGACAACATGCGCCTGACCCTCACAAAGATGGCGGCCAGTTGCCCGGGCAACCCGAGAGCGCCTTCGCCGGTGAAGTAAACACTGGGGCCTGTGGGGCTTCTATTGGAGGCCTCAGTCCTCCCCCTAGGAGTTTATAAACTCCCCAGTCTCCCTCCTCCCGCGGTTCCCAATCCTACCCTGTCTCACTGTCTCCTCTCCCCGGGGGCAGGAGCCAGGTCTTGCCGCTCGGGCCTGGCGACCTCCCCGGGATGTTTCTGAAACCTGGTCCTGTTCTGAAGGAGGGTCACCGGACCCGAAATGATTTCTCTCGGCACGAGCTGCCGGACCTGCTCAGCTTTTCCAGCGGTTCTTATTACTTCAGCCACCGGCACCATTCTCCTCCCACACTCAGTAACACCGCCTCAGTCCTGCTGCAGGACCTGCACTGCACATGCGCCAGCTCACAAGGGGCGGGGCCCAGGTCTGTGACGTCTCCTGGGTTGAGGGGGCGTGGTTGGGGAGGCCACCAAACAATCGGTGACAATGGGGGCGGGGCGATCGTTTTGCCGGCCCCCAGCCTCCAGAAAGGGGCTATTTCAAAAAGTTTCAACGTAGTGTTTTTTTTAACTTTTCAGCCTGTTGTGAAATGTTACTCTGGACCTCTGGAAGGGTCAAACATTAGGAAAGCTTCAAACATAAACAAAGGGAGATTAAAAATTATAAATAAAAATAGGTAAGTTAACTTACAAAAGAGACCTCCACTAAATATCAAAAAGGACAGCAAAAGCTTCTGTTGGTATGCTCATGGGAGCAGAGTCGCTGAGCTAAGTGTGATACCTTGGAAGATGAAAACTGTGAGTTCATGGGGGAACATTGAAGTGGCCTAATTCTACTCCGATATTTGTGAACTTTTGAACTCTGGAGCAGGCAGGACCTGAACCCGATCCAAGGTTAGGGTCGCTACCTCTGTGCAATAAGACATCCATAAAAATATCAAATCCTCCCCATTGGGGAATTGCACCCCCAGTCTCCTGAGTCACAGATGGGGATACTAACCACTACACTCCCGAGGATGCTGGACAGTTGCAAGATGATGGGGATAGGGGTGGAGAATAGGTGGGTGCTTCAGGAACTATTATAGACATGAAAGTGGGAATGGCATCCTTATGTACTGTGTCAAAACAGGGACTGCAGAAGCTGGAAACCAGAATCTAGATTAGAGTGGTGCTGGAAAAGCACAGCAGGCCAGCAGCATCCGAGGAGCAGGACTAAGCCAGCCAATGCACTGAGCTGTGCCACACAAGCACAGTCCCCCTGGAGTGTTACGAGAGGTATGTTCAGGCTGTAGGAAGAGATCCAATTCCCGGTTTGACCTGGAATGTAATCTCCACGGGCACACAGGGAGCGGTGATCAACTTGCTCCACATGTGGGAAGGGATTCACTGAGTCATTCAAATTCAAACACATCATTGACTTCCTACTGGACAGAAAGGATTAAACTTCTCAGCAACAACCGCTTTAAAAAAAATCCATTTTTATAGTCGTAGCGAGAATCACAGTTTTCCAAACTGTGGGCCAATACTAGTGATGTTGAGAGACCAGGTTTGGAATGCATGGCCGCCCAGGTAACAATGGTTGCTATGGGGCTCACAGTGATGACTGAGGGGCCGTCCCTTTAGATGCTCAGTTGTTTCTGTGTTGTTGATGAGGCTTGGCCTCATGGACTGCTCTCTGAAGTCAGATTCAAAATAAGTTTTGAAAATTATGAGAAATATCATACCCAGAAAAGACAGTGAAAAACTGTTCACCATGGTAAAAGCATTGAGAATAAGAATGCAGATTTCAAATCCATTACAAGGAAGAAAATGTGATGTGAGAAAGAAATTTCACACAGTGAGTAAATAGATCTGGAAGACATCGCATGGAACAGTGGTTGAAGCAGATTCAGTTAAGAGCATTGGAAAATTATTTGATGACAAGCAATGTACCAGTTACCAAGGAAACGTCAGGAAAATGGCACAGCATCAGAAAGCTCATTTCGAGAGCTGCATGGACACGATGGGCTGAATGGCCTGCTTCTGTGATTTAGTAATTCAGTGGTTCATAATTGCTTATCAGGTCTTCGTCAGTTGTGAATGTCAAGCTAATATCTGCTATTTTGTATGGTCAGTCTGATTGATGTTTTATAACTGCAGGGATTGGGACTAGGACCCCAGGTATTCACAGTATGTGTCAATGATTTAGATGAGGGAACTAATTGGAATATGTCACAAATTGCAGATGACACGAAGCTGGGTGGAAGGGTGAGCTGTGAGGAGGATACAATGTTATTTGGACAGTCTGAGTGAGTGGGTAAATGTATGTCAGATGCAGTTAGTGTGGATAAATGTGAGGTTATCCACTTTTCTAGCAAAAATAGAAAAGCAAATTATTTGAACAACTGTAACCTGGGAGATGGGAAGGTTCACCAAGAACTAATCCAAGATGGAGGACTGGAAAATTTGTGGCTGTAAGAGCTGCTCCTTTTTTGAGGTATTTTCAGTGTTGGAGGCGATTTCCTTGAATTCCAGGAGCAGCAATTAATGTTTTATATGCTGATGCATTGTTTTGGAACTTTAGAGTAAAAAAATCAAGACAACAGCAATTTTAAAATGGAGAAAGACAGCCAAAGGCAGCAAGCACATGGTCTGTAAGGGAGAGAGAGAGAGAGGGAGAGAGAGAGAGAGAGAGAAAGAAACGTATACTACTAACGGATACAGCAGTGAATCTGCAGTTACTGCCTTTGCTGTTTGAAATCATATATCTCTGAACATCTTGGAAAAATGAACAAACAGCAAAATTCACAGCTGATCTTGGAGGAACATGTGTAGGAGAGCTCACAGCACAGGAACAGATTACTGCAGAGTTTTTAACGTGTAACCTTGCCGTAAGTCTGCAGTAGTGAATAGAGTGGGTGCTTTCTTGATTATATGTCTTGAGATTTTAGAAGTTTACCAGCGAGTCCACAACAGGGAATGGCTAATCACCTGCTCCAAGCACAGGAAGGGATTCATCAATTCTGCCAGCCTGCAGACGCACCAGCGGGTCCACACCAGGCACAGCATGCTCACCTGCTCTCAGTGCGGCAAGGGCATCACCCCCTCCTCCAACCTGCGGAGGCACCAGTGAGTTCATGTGCCATCACAGGGTGATTGAACGAACAAGGGCCGAGTGCCATTATCGACTGGACTATCAATCCAGTTCTGGGGACTCCTCAGGACTCCTGGGTTTGAATCCCACCACAGCAGATGGCGGAATTGGAATTCAGTCAGAAATCTGGAGTTCAGAATCTAATGATGAAATCATTTTCTGGGGAAAGAAAACCCTCTGATTCACTCATGTTAGAGTCTGTCTGCAACCCAACCTTGAGTCAGATTGGTTCTGTTTCCAAAGTAGGGATTTATCAAATGACACATGGATTGACTGCCTGAAGATTGTGTGCATTTTGAGCAAAATATAATGTATCTGCAAATAAAATTCTGCAATTACAATTTCACCCCATAAACTGATGTGTGTGCATGCATGAGAGCGTGTGTGTTTGTGCATAAGAGCATGTGTTTGCTTTCGACCATGCTTGGTAACGTGTGTGAGTAATGGGGTACAAGCCTGTGTGAGTGGGGTCACTTGTAGTGTGACATGAAACCAAGGTCCCTGTTGAGGCCATCCTCATGGGTTCCATACTTGGCTATCAGTTATACAACACACATTGGAGAGGGCAGGGTGGGGCTTGTCTTTCAATTTGCAGAAGGTGGGAGGCTCTGGATGCTGTGATCCAGGGCAAACACATCCTGGAGGACATTTATTCAGAGAGATGGAGCTGGAAGCCAGGCTGCAGACATGTTGAGGGTAAAGTGGGAAAGCTAACCAGGCACTTTATTCTGGGAGACGGTCATTCCCTTCTGGAGAGAGCCTTTTGTTTGCATCAGTGGACAGGGTAAGGATGGTGTAAGTGCAGGTCTGGCAGGTAAAGGGGATCTGAGCGAGGGCTGCAGGTGGTAGAAGCTAACTGGTTGGGCAGTGGGAGTAAAAACAACATTGGGGAGGGGGAGGTGGTGGTAAGGGACAGAACAGTGACAGGGATGGTCTCCGTTCTCTGCAGTTGTCAGCAGGAGCACAGATGGCATTGGTGTCTGTTTGGTGCCAGGATTTAGGAACCGATGTGCTCAGGGCTGGAGAAGTGGGAAAGGGAGGTTGCAGTGGGTGTGGTCCAACAATGTCAGGAGGAGAGAGCCTCTGCTGAGGGCACATGAGAAGTTAGAAACTACTAGGACAAAGCAGAACATGAAAGCTCTGCGCGGCACAGTGGCTCAGACCACTGACTCACAATGTCAGGGACCTGGGTTCGGTCACACTCTTGAGCAGCTGTCTGTGTGGACTTTAACACGTCCTCACCCTTCTGTCTGCATGAGTTAACTCTGGGTGCAGTTCAGGTGGATCGGCCATGCTAAAGTGTCCACATATGTGCAACTGAGGGTTGGTTAACCATGGGGAACTACAGGAAAAACGGGTGGGTCTGGATGGGATACAGTTTGGAAGTTCAGTCTGAATTTTATTGGCCAAAAGGCCTTGCGGGATTATATGATTCTACTGCATTAGCCAAGCATCTATTGAGAAACACTTGCCTCAGGTCTGCTGTGGGTGGAGTGGATTCCAATCCATGAGACACTGACACCAGTCCTGAGGAAGGTGGGATTTGTGCTGTCAGTCCCCCAAACTTTTGGTCCACGTCCACTCTCTCTCCTCACACTCTGCACCTACCAATTCTCTGTGCTCAGCCTTCTTCACTCTCTTCCCCTCATTTTCTGCACCCCACCCTCTCTCCTCTGTCATCTTCTCTCTCTCTCTCTCCCCACTCCCCTGTCCATTCTCCCTCCCTTCTACCATTCCATACTTTCTCGTGCCCTCTTTGATTGCAGTATCTCTTTCTCAGGAAAGAGAGAGAATCGATGGTGATGACTCTACCTGGAAGACAGGGGTGTGCAAGAAATGGCTGATCTTTAAAATTAAGAACAGCTAAAATGATAGATTCAGAAACATTGTTAATTTATTTTTTAAAAGGCTGCAGTCATGTTTCTGAAACTTGCATTAAAATAGACGCATAGAGTCATACAGCACAGAAACAGATCCTTCAGTCCAACTCGCCCATCCCCTCCAGATCTCCTAAATTGATCTAGTGACCCATTTGACAGCATTTCGCCCATATCTCTCTCACACCTTCCTATTCAGATACCCATCCTGGCCCTGATGCCTTTCAAATGTTGTAATTGTAGCAGCCTCCACCACTTCCTCTGGGCAGCTCATTCCATACACACACCACACTCTACATGAAAGTTACCCCTTAGGACCGTTTTAAATCTTTCCCCTCTCACCCTTAACCTATGCCGTCTAGTTTTGGACTTCCTCTACCCTGGGGAAAAGACATACAAAGCCGGACGAAATTCAAAAGGAATAAAATGTCGAGCCACAGGGAAAACTAAAATTTTGGCTGCAGCTTTTTTTTCTCCTGTTGACATTTGGACGCTTAAAATCTGTCAGTGTCGCCCGCACCCCCACAGAGCGTACTGCGCATGTACTGCGGTGTCAGCAACAACTGCGCATGTACTGCGGTGTCAGCAACAACTGCGCATGTACTGCGGTGTCAGCAAAAGCACTGAGTATGCTCGTCGCTGTCCGCGGAAGCGGCGCTTGACTTCCTTCTGAAGGTAAAAGGACCAATGGTGAGACCCGGAGGACCGGAAGGAGCCTGGTCCTCCTGCCATTCAGAGCCGCCTCTGTCTGAACGCGGAAATTGAGCCGTGAGTTACTGAAGCTGCTGTTGTTCCTCTCTCTCTTTGAATGAAGATTGAGCTTCACCCCAGACTGCAACTCTGTCCAACATCTGTGGGTACGGCACTCTCTTTTCTCACCCACTTTTTCATTTCTTTTTCGTTCTGGGATTCAGTAGCTGACTTGCACGAACTGAAGGGAAAGGGAGTGAATCCAGGGAGGGGACAGACTCTGGAAAAGTTGGTGCAGGTCTGTGTCTCAATTGGCAAACGCACAGCAAATGCAGTACCACAATGTAAAGTTAAAGCCTATTGCTTTAAAAAAAAAGGCAGAAAGGAGGTGCATGGTTTAAATGATAATATACTGGTATGTGGAGAAAGTGAGGACTGCAGATGCTGGAGATCAGAGTCAAGTGTGGTGCTTGAAAAGCACCGCAGGTCAGGCAGCATCCGAGGAGGAGGAGAGTCGACGTTTTGAGCACGAGCCCTTTATCAGGAATGATGTGTGGATGTACAAAGGAACCTCAGCGTCCTTCTACACCAGTCACTGCCAGTTGTGAGACAGGTGCAGCAAACAGTCAGCAAGGCAAGTGGTATATTAGCAAGAGGAATTGAGTCCAAAAATGGGGATGACTTCCTGTAATTAGGGGGGGTCATTGAATATATTCAAGGCTGAGGTCATCTGACTTTTGAAGAACAAAGAAGTGGATGGTTATGGGGAAGGCAAGAAAATGGTTTTGAGACCATTACAGAATCATATAGCACAGAAATAGACCATTCAGTCCAACTGGTCCATGCTGTGTTCGCATGCTACACTAATCCCATCTGCCAGTGTTTGGCCCATATCCCTCTGTCACAAAACTGGTCCTTTTTATAAAAGCTGGTCCTTCTTCTCAAGGATACCGTGTCCTTGGTTTTTTTTTCAGAGTGGCGGGAAATTGGCCCCGGACTCCAAAATGGATGGTTGAGTACAGAAATGAAAAGGGCTTTTTTGTTTATATGTCAACAGATGAGACTTTAGGCCCAAGCTTTTATGTTTTCGAAGTGACCTGCACAATGAAAGACGAGTGATCTGTCGTGAAAGCTGAGGCCTTGTTTGAGTGAATTCAGCAGTGGACTGTGTAGAGAAAGGTTGTTAAACTCTCTCTCCTTCTGCCCTTCTAACTTCGACCTGTCCGCCTCTGTTTCAGTTTTACTGTGTGTTTAAGGAGTTTGTTTATTGGGACTGTTGTGTACATTTGGAACAGCATAATTAAGTCTAGTTTAGACCGACTGAGTTCTGTGGGTACTCTATATTCTGTTCTTTGTGTTTCATTCTGTATTCTTGTGAATACATTTATCTGTTTTAAATCCTGGTAGTCAACTTAGCTAACTTCGGGTAATTTTCACTGTGCACTTACTGAAACAAATAGCAAAGTTACGGTCTGTGCTGCCTCCTTAAGAATGTTTTGAGTGGTCTGGCCTAGTCCATAACACGTCCAAACCTTTCACATTCATGTCCTTATCCAAATGTCTTTTAAACATTGTAACTGTACCTGCGTCCCCGCTTCCTCTGAACATTCATTCCACATACGAACCATTATCTATGGGAAAACAAAGGTGTTCCTCCTGTCTTTTTTAAACCTTTCTCCACTCACCTTCAAAATTTGCTCCCTAACCTTGAAACCCCCACTCTAAGGAAAGGAAACCCATCATTCACTTCATCTATACCCCTCATGACTTTATAAAGCTTGATAAGATCACCCCTCAACCTCCTATGCTCCGGTGAAAAAGGTCCCAGCCTATCCACCAAGATGTAGGTATATTCATATCCAGTTCAATGTTGGTGCAGACTTGAAAGACCAAATGGCCTACTCCTGCTCCCAATTCTCTCACTATGTCCAGGACAGCAAGAGACCATAAGACCTAGGAGTAGAAATTAGGCCATTCAGCCAATCAGGTCTGCTCCACCATTCAATCATGGCTGACAAGTTTCTCAACCCCATTCTCCAGCTTTCTCCCCACAACCCTCAATATCCTTGATTCACAAGAACCTATTTATCTCAGTCTTGAATATACTCAGTGACTTGCCCAACACAGTCTCTGTGGCAATGAATTCCATAGGTTTCGCACTCTCTGGCTACAAAGGTTTCCTCTTTATCTGCATTCTAAAAGGTCTTCCCTTTACTCTAAGGCTGTGCCCTTGGGGCCTAGTCTCTCCTACCAATGGAAACATCTTCCCAACATCCACCCTATCCAGGCCAATCAGTATTCTGTATGTTTCAATTAGATCTCCAAGCGTGGGCTGTAAATCAGCGTAAACCAGACCCTTCAGGATGAGGGACAGCACGGATTAGGTTCAGCAAAGTGAGAATGGAGGGAGAATGTGTGGGATGGAGATTTTCAGCGTTTAGGAAATAAGAGAGGAAAGAAAGTTCAATCTAAATTAGAATTGAATGGATGGGCTGATGGGCCGAGGAGTGGCAGATAAAGTTTCACTTAGATAAATGTGAGGTGTTGCATTTTGGAAAGGCACATCAGGGCAGGATTTACACACTTAATGGTAAGGCTGTGGAGAGTGTTCCTGCATCAAGAGACCATGGAGTGCAGATTTGTAGTTCTGTGAAAGTGGAGTCACAGGTAGACACGGTAGTGAAGAAAGCGTTTGGTGGCGCTTGCGTTTATTGAGCAGAGCATTGAGTACGGGAGTTGGGAGTCATGTTATGGCTGTACATGACATGAGTTAGGCCACTTTTGGAATACTGCATTCAGTTCTGGTCTCCTATGTTAGAAAGATGTTGTGAAACTTCAAAAGAGTTTGGAAATGGTTTACAAGGCTGTTGCCAGAGTTGGAGGGTTTGAGTTATAGGGAGAGGCTAAAAAGACTGCGGCTGTTTTCCCTGGAGCGTAGAAGGCTGAGAGATGACCTTATAGAGGTTTATAGGGGCATGGTTAGGAGTCCAAAATGAGGGAGAGAGAAAAAGAAATTTACATTGCAGTGAATCTGCACAGTTACTGGACATTGCAGTGCATCTGGGAAAGGTTAATGAACAGCAAAATTCACAGCTGACCATGGAGGAACCTGTGTGGGGGAGCTCACAGAACAGGAACAGAGAAGTGTATAGTCTTTAATGTGTAACTTAGCTGTAAGTCTGCAGTCGTGAATGGAGTGGATTCTTTCTTGATTATATGTTTTACTGACATCTGTCTCTTGATTAAATTTTAAAAATATAAATCACAAGTACTGTGTTAGCCCGGAGCACATTTTTAGAGCAAAAAGATGGTGCTATTTTCTGGGTCTGTAGATTGTGAAGGAGCAAAGGTGGCCTTTATGAGAGTGATATGCTCTTCGACAATAGACAATAGATGCAGGAGTAGGCCATTCAGCCCTTCGAGCCTGCACCGCCATTCAATATGATCATGGCTGATCATTCCCAATCAGTATCCTGTTCCAGCCTTATCTCCATAACCCTTGACTCCACTATCTTTAAGAGCTCTATCCAATTCTTTCTTAAATGAATCCAGAGACTGGGCCTCCACTGCCCTCTGGGGCAGAGCATTCCACAGAGTCACCACTCTCTGGGTGAAGTAGTTTCTCCTCATCTCTGTCCTAAATGGTCTCCCCCGTATTTTTAAGTTGTGTCCTCTGGTTCGGCACTCCCCCATCAGCGGAAATATGTTCCCTCCTGCCAGAGTGTCCAATCCTTTCATAATCCTATACGTTTCAATTAGATCCCCTCTCAGTCTTCTAAACTCAAGGGTATACAAGCCCAGTCACTTCAGTCTTTCCGTGTAAGGCAATCCTGCCATTCCAGGAATTGACCTCGTGAACCTACGCTGCACTCCCTCAATAGCCAGAATGTCTTTCCTCAAATATAGAGACCAGAACTGTACACAGTACTCCAGGTGTGGTCTCACCAGGGCCCTGTACAGCTGCAGAAGCACCTCTTTGCTTCTATACTCAATTCCTCTTGTTATGAAGGCCAGCATGCTTTTAGCCTTCTTCACTACCTGCTGTACCTGCATGCTTGCCTTCATTGACTGGTGGACAAGAACACCCAGATCTCTCTGAACAGCCCCTTTACCTAATTTGATACCATTGAGGTAGTAATCTGCCTTCCTGTTCTTGCCACCAAAGTGGATAACCAGACATTTATCCACATTAAACTGCATCTGCCATGCATCTGCCCACTCACCTAACTTGTCCAGGTCACCCTGTAATCTCCTAACATCCTCATCACATTTCACCCTACCACCCAGCTTTGTATCATCAGCAAATTTGCTAATGTTATTGCTGATACCATCTTCTATATCATTTACATATATTGTAAAAAGCTGCGGTCCCAGCACGGATCCCTGCGGTACCCCACTGGTCACTGCCTGCCATTCCGAAATGGAGCCGTTAATCACTACTCTTCCTGTCAGATGTGGGAGATTGGAGAAAGTATCCATGTTACTGGTGATTATGTCTGCAGTAAGTGTGTTTGCTTGCAAATCCTATTGGATTGTGTGGATAAGCTGCAGCGACTCAATGATAGGAAGGGAAAAAAGCCGCAGCTACAGTCAGGGTGATGGGTTAACTCCAGGAAAGGTAGGAGGGGTAGGCAGGTAGTGTAGGAGTCTTCTGTGGCTATCCCCATTTCAAACAAGTCTGCTGTTTTGGAAAATGTAGGGGGTGATGGTCTCTCAGGGAATGTAGCACGAACAGCCAAGTTTCTGGTCTCGAGACATGCTCTCATGCAATGAGGGGTACGTCGGGTTCCAAGCGATCAATTGTGATAAAGGGCTCTCTAGTCAGAGATACAAACTGACGCTTCTGTGGTTAGCAGCGAAAAATCAGAATGGTGTGTCGCCTCCCTGGTGCCAGGATCAAGGATGTCTCCGAGAGGGTGCAGAATGTTCTCAAAAGGGAGAGGGACCGGTTGGAGGTCATTGTACACATTGGAACCAATGACATAGGGAGGGAAAAGGATGCGATTCTGAAGGGAAAGTGTAGAAAGTCAGGCACAAATTTAAAAAAAAAGAGGTCATAGAGTCAAGAAAAATCTGGATTACTGCCAGTGCTATGAGCTAGTGAGGGTTGGAATAGAGAAGATAGAGCAGATGAATGCATGGCTGAGGAGCTGGTGCATGGGAGAAGGGTTCACATTTTTGGATCATTGGAATCTCTTCTGGAGTAGATGTGACCTGTACAAGAAGCCTGAATATTGAAAGAGAGCTAATATACTGGCTGGGAAATTTGCAAGAGCTGCTCGGGAGGAATTAAACTAGCAAGGTGGGTCCGTGGGGAGGTACCCAGGGAAATGGTGAGGAAAGAGATCAATCTGAGACTGGTACAGTTGGGAAAGGGAGTGATTCAAACAGTCAGGTCAGGAAGGGACAAAGCAGAGAGCAAGGTAGGACTGACAAATTAAACTGCATTTACTTCATTGCAAGAGGCCGAACAGGGAAGGCAGTTGAACTCAGGGCATAATGAGGAAGATGGGATATGATATCATAGCAATTACAGAAACGTGGCTCAGGGATGGGCAGGACTGGCAGCTTAATGTTCCAGGATACAAATGCTACAGGAAGGATAGAAAGGGAGGCAAGAGATGAAGGGGAGTGGTGTTTTTGATAAGGGATAGTATTCCTGTTGGACTTAAGGAGGATATTCCTAGGAATACATCCAGGAAGGTTATTTGGTTGGAACTGAGAAATATGGAAGGGATGATCACCTTTATTGGGATTGTGTTGTAGACACCTTCATGGTCAGTGGGAAATTGAGAAACAAATTTGGATGGAGATTTGAGTTACCTGTAAGAGTAATAGGATGGTTATTGTTAGGGATTTTAACTTTTCAAACATAAACTGGGATTGCCATTGTGCTACGGGTTTAGATGGAGAGCAATTTGTTAGAAATGGAGCTAAGGGGAAAGTTTTCATGCAGAAGGTGGTGTGTGTACAAAGCTGTTAGAGGAAGTGGTGGGTGCTGGTACAATTATGATATTTAAAAGGCATCTGGATAGATGTATGAATAGGAGGGGTTTAGAGGGTTATTGGCCAAATGCTGGCAAATGGAACTAGATTAATTTTGGATATCTGGTCGACATGGATGAGTTGGACCAAAGGGTATGTTTCTGTGCTGTGTCACTCTCTGACTCTGGCTTGCCACTAATGTTTGCCACATCTCTATGTTCAGTTTCTATCTGGTGTCGGTGTCAACACCTTGTTGTCTCATTCCGACCCCATCTCCCACTGGATTGACAATGATGACTTTTGTAATCTCTTTTTACAGACTATCTGAAGACGGAAGTTTCAAAATCAACAGCTTATGCTTGACTCTCCTGCTCCTCGGATGCTGCCTGACCTGCTGTGTTTTTCCAACACGACACTTTTTGACTCTGATCTCCAGCATCTGCAGTCATCATTTTCACATCAATGTCTGACAGTCACTCAATCCATCGGGACAGCAAAGATTTTCAACTCTGATTCTGTGAGATGGAGCAATGCTTTTTGGTTCCTGTTTCATAATGTTTTCAGCATCAGTGGGACTGGATGAGAGATCCTCCTGTTGCAATGCACTGAGTGTGGAGCCAGAAACAGTTATTCGGCCTGGAAAGAGGAATTCACACCGGGGAGGGGCTGTACACACGTTTGTGTGCGGCTGAAGCTTCAGCCATGGAGAAACCTGAGGAATCCTGCCCCATGGAGAAACCATGGAAGTGTGGCGACTGTGGGAAATGCTTCAGTTTCCCGTCTGCCCTGGAGACTCATCGGCGCAGTCACACTGGGGAGAGACCTTTCCCCTGCCCGGAGTGCGGGAAGGGCTTTACCTGCTCCTCAAACCTGCTGGCCCACTTGCGGGTCCACACAGCGGAGAGACCAGTCTCCTGCCCAGAGTGTGAGAACAGCTTTGCCTAGGGGTCTACCCTCGTGGCCCACCAGCAGGTCCACACTGGGGTGAGATCCTTCCCCTGCCCTGTGTGCGGGAAGGCCTTCAGCAAATCCTCCAACCTGCTGACCCACCGGTGGGTCCACACTGGGGAGAGGCCCTTCAGCTATTCTGAGTGTGGGAAGGCCTTTGGTAATTCCTCTGCCCTGCTGAGGCACCAGCGGGTCCACACGGGGGAGAGGCCGTTCCCCTGCCCTGAGTGTGGGAAGGGCTTTAAACGCTCCTCTGACCTGCTGGACCACCAGCGGGTCCACACCGGGGAGAGGCCGTTCAGCTGTCCTCAGTGCGGGAAGGGCTTTACCCAGGCCTCCAACCTGCTGAGGCACCAGCGGGTCCACACCGGGGAGAGGCCGTTTGCCTGCCCCAAGTGCAGGCGGAGGTTCACGTCGTCCAGTAACTTGCAGAGACACCAGAGGGGGCACCAGCAGATTCCGTCGGCGACGCTGATGTGGATCACCCCCAGGACTGAACCTCCTGCCTGTTCTGACAGTGGGTGCAGGGGGAGCGTCAGTCTTTGTTTTCTGCTAGACAGCACCCCCACACCCCTCCCATTTTCCTCCAACCCCAGGTTAGCTCACGGGCGGCACAGTGGCTCAGTGATTAGTGCCACTATGTCACATTGCCAGGGACCAGGGTTCGATTCCACCCTCAGGGTGACTGTCTTTGTGAAGTTTGTGCATTCTCCCCCCATGTTTGCAAGGGTTTCCTCTGGGTGCTCCCACAGTCCAAACATGAGCAAGTGAATTAGCCAAGCTACATTGTCCCAGCGTGTTCAGGGATGTGTAGGTGCAGTGTATTGTTTAGGGGGTAATGTAGACTAATGGGGTAGGGGAATAGGTCTGGGTGGGTTACTCTTCAGAGGGTCGGTGTGGAATTGTTGGGTTGAAGGGCCTGTTTCCCTGTAGGGATTCTGTGAGCTTTGCTTGCAGTGGTGCTCACTGAGCCCTGGACTGCACGTTCCCTCTGAAGTGATCCGCACAAACCTCAGATGGCATCCAAACCAATGTACCAAACTAAAGGGGTAGCCATGGGCACCCACATGGGACCCAGCTATGCCTGCCTCTTTGTCGGGTACGTGGAACAGTCCATTTTCCTCAGCTACACCTGTTCCTCCGGTACATCGATGACCATATTGGTGCCACTTCATGCTCTCATAAGGAGTTTGAACAGTTTGTCATCTTTATCGACACCTTTCACCCCGACCTCAACTTCACCTGGACCATCTCCCTTTCCAGGACCTCTCCATCTCTGGCTACCGACTAACCGTGGACATCTACTACAAGCCCACCGACCCCCTACCTAGCTACCTAGATTACGCCTCCTCCCACCCCGCCTCCTGTAAAAACGCAATCCCATATTCCCAATTCCTCCACCGCATCTGTTCCCAGGATGACCAATTCCACCGGAGAAAATCCCAGAGGGCCTCCTCCTTCCAAGTTCGCAATTTCTCTTCCCACGTGGTCGACAATGCCCTCCAGCACATTTCCTCCACATCCTGCAACACCGCCCTTGAACCCCCCCCCCCCCCCCCCCAATGGAACAAGGACAGAACCCACCCCTAACCGTCCTCACCTTCCACCCCACCAACCTCCAGATACATCACATCAGCCTCTGCTACCGACAAATGGACCCCACCACCAGGTATATTTTTCTCTCCCCACCCCTATCAGCATTCCAGAGAGGCCATTTCCTCTGCGACTCCCTCGTCAGGTCCATGCGCCCACAACCAGCCCACACCCCACTCCCGGCCCCTTCCCCGCCACCACAGGAAGTGTAAAACGTGTGTCCATACCACTCCTCTCACCTCCATCCAAGGCCCCAAAGGATCCTTCCACATCTGACAGAAATTTACCTCGACCTCCACCAGTGTCATCCACTGTATCTATTCCATCCAATGTGGGCTTCTCTACGTCGAAGAGACAGGACACCAACTTGTGGATTGTTTCAGAGAACCACTCTGGGACACCCACAAACCCCACCGCCCTGTGGCTGAACACTTCAACTCCCCCTCCCATTCCATCAAGATCATTGAGGTCCTGGGCTGTCTCCATCGCCAAACCCTTACCACCTGACGCCTGGAGGAAGAACACCTCTTATTCCACCTTGGAACCCTGCAACCACATGGGATCAATGTGGAATTCAAAAGTTTCCTCATGTATCCTCCTCCTCCTCCTCCTCTTCCCCCCCCCACCTTATCACAGCCCCAAGCCTCCACTCGCCCTCCTGACCTGTCCATCACCTTTACCATCTATCCGCCCCAGACTCCTCTCCGACCAATCAGCTTCATCTGCCTATCGCATTCTCAGCTACCTTCTCCCCAACACCACCCCCCCCCCCTTCCATTTATCTCTCAGCCCTCCCGGTCCGCAAGCCTCATTGCTCATGAAGGGTTTATGCCCTAAACGTCAATTCTCCTGCTCCTTGGATGCTGCCTGACCTGCTGTGCTTTTCCAGCACCACACTCTCGATTCTGTCCACCTATGTTGTCAGAGATATAGGACCTACTCCAAACTGATCCACAGTCCAGTTGTTGGGACAGGAAACCGCTTCCTTTCTCGAGACAAGTCTCCCGAAGAGAACTTGCTGGCTAACTGATGTACTGAACTTCACAGTGCCCCACTGCTCTCAGTTATTTGGAAGGTGTCCACACATGTGCCTAAGGTGGTGCTCGAGACCTTTAATATCTCTTTGGGATTGATCCCCATTCATTTGAGGCTGTGTAGTCATACAGCCTGGAAACAGGCTGTTCAGTACATGATCCCCAACTAACCTAGTCCCACCAGCCTGCTCCTGGCCCTTATTTGATAGTCATAGTCATAGAGATGCACAGGACAGAAACAAACCATTTAATCCAACTCGTCCATGATGACCAGATATCCTCATATAATCCTACCGAAGGATGCAGGATTAAGAGTTCTCTTTGGCAAGAGACCTTAACAAGCTGTAGTAATGGACTCAAAGTATGCGATCATATTTCATCTCATATTTTAGAGACATGGTAACTAGATTTAGCCTGTCTACAATAATATATATAAAGAGGGGGGGATCATGACACAGGTAATGGAAAAATGAATCAGGAATGGAAGGGGTGGTGGGGGGAATGGTACCTAAAATACAGTGAAATGGGGGGATTTCATTCAAACCTAATTTAGAGGTATGTATGAAAATATAGAGACTGCAGTACTGAACATGACAGTAAAATGTCCCTTTCATAAAGGAGCATGTGCAAGAAATCAGACAGTGATACATAAAATCCCGACAGTGCAGAAAGAGGCCATTTGTCCCATTGAGCCTGCACTGACACACCAAAGACCATCCCACCCAGGATCATCCTGTTCTCCTGCATTTAGTATGACTAATCCACATAACCTACACATCACAGAGCAATTTTGCATGGTCAACCCACCTAACCTGCACATCTTTGGACTGTGGAAGGAAACCCATGCAGACAGGGAGAACATGCAAACTCCACGCAGACACTCACCTGAGGCTGGAATTGAACCTGGGTCCCTAGTGCTGTGAGGTAGCAATGCCAAGCACTGTGCCACCTCAATATGATATAAAATTTAAACAAATGCTCTCAGCTGCAAATTTGTTCATGTGAAGACCTTATTGCAAATGATTTGAAGCAAGATCCATATGAATTGTGTTTTGGGAGCGATCCAGAACATATTTCATTAATGATTGAAAATCTTTGACCTTTGGAATGGTCTGCGAGAGAGAGTGTTGGAGTCAGACTAAATTATGGCACTCAAAAGATAGTTGGATAATTAAACTGAAAAGGAAAGTAATCCGTGTTTGGTGAAGAGTAGCACTGGATACTGTGGTGATTATAATTAGGTCAGTCAGGTGAGTTCCCTTATTGGGGGTGTTCACCTGCTCGTCTTAACATTTCACTTCAATAACCTTTAGGTTCCCAATATCTGTCGGGCGCTTTCTCTGTTCAAGTGTCTACTCGAGTGACTCAGTGTCAAATTTTGTTTATGAATCGTTCCTCTGATATCTCATGAGAGGGGCTATGATGTTAACAGTGGTATCTAAATAGTTATGGGTCACAATGTGCTCAAGTGAGAAAGAATAAACTGACCATTCTTAAATATTCATTTTTAAACCATGGAAATAAAATTAATGTTTGGAAAATATACAACTTGTCATGTATTATGAAGATCAGAAATAGGAATGGGAATAGGTAATTGACTGTTGAGATGCTCTGTCTTTCATCACCATCCATGGCTGATCATTTATCTGAATTCCCTTTCCTGCACGTTTTGTTTTCCATGTCTTCACCTGATGAAGAGGCTACGCTCCAAGCACTTGCGATTTCAAATACACGTGTTGGACTATAGTTGTGTGACTTATGACTGAAAAAATTGAGTATGTTATTACACACACTGGAGCAGTGGGATTTAAACCTGAGCCTCAGGGCTCTATGGGAGACTACAGCTGCATCACAAAAAAAAACCCTCTGTAGTAAATAGGTCCTCTTCTGTTGAATGAGAGGAAACACCTTCCCCCTCAACATGAGACATGACCACTGTAACCCCACAGCCCATTACAGTAAATTGAGCCCATCTCCTGTTGAATGAATGAGTGAGAACACCTTCCTCCTGAACCCCTCGAGCCCATTGTAGTAAAGGGGCGGGGACAGTTAAGGGCCTGCGAACCTCTCCACCAATCCCAAAGGCTGCGGTCGGTGCGGACGAATCGGAGAGCGACATTCCGGGTTGTGGCAGCCTTTTTAACTGCAAATCCGGCCGCCATTGGTCAGGTGGAGTAAGGTGCGCTCTGATTGGAGGGAGCGCGGATGACGCGCGTCACTGAAGGAGGAGACGGAAAGAAGAAGAAAAACAAAGATGGCGGCGCGAGGCTGCGGTTTTCTCATCGACTCAGCGGGCGGTTTCTGACGGAGGGAGGGGGGCAGACAGGCATCGTTTACCTCAGAAAATACCTTTAAAATACATTTCAAATTAAAGCCGGAACTTTTCAAACAAAAGTTGTGAAGAAAAGGAGACAGTCCCCGGTGGGGTTTATTGTTTATTTTTGTATAATTTCCGGGGCCCGGGAAGGGGGAGGTGACGGTTACCGGGTGAACGAGAAAACAAATTAAAAATGTCGGCGGTGGAGGAGAGAGAGCCGGCGCCCGCGGCTTCTTCGGCGGCGGCCGGAGCCCAGGAGCTCAACAACCCCCGGAGCTGGAGGAAGGTCCGAGCTCCAAGAAGCGGGGGGTCCGGCTGGAGGCTGGATTTGCTCAAGGCTTGTATCTATTAACTTATTTAAATGGTACCTACTGTATGGGGCTATGGTTTACATTAAAACCGGAGGATCATGTCAGAGTGTTTGTTTATATTTAGCAGTTGTAGTTGGTAAAATACACTCCCTGGAGGAGCACCTTCTGTGATACTGCATTTCTTGCCTTCTGCCCTTCCTCCATTTGTTATCTCACATCTTGATTTTACATTTTCAGTCAAATTTAATTTCACATTACTCAGCCTTGGTATTCACTGTGTATTATTAATTAATCTGTTGGATTGTTGTAAAACAAAATTAATGGTGTAATTTCATTTGTGATATCTGAGTTTGACATTGAATGTGCAGGTGTGAATACCAGTAAGTTGTAAAAAATAAATCAATTGCTTGTCCTTTTTTAACAAAAAGAGGAGTTTAATGATATTATTGGCATTGTCTCCTTTGAGCATGATGATTCAAGTCTGACCAACAAACCATTTCATGCAGTCAATTAAAGTCTAAGAAAATAATTCTGGCAGGCTAAGATTTATACAACCCTAAATACGATTGATTATCTTTTGTATTCCTACCTTTAAGCCGTAACAGAAGGCATTGCGTGGCAGTTTGAGGCTGAAACATGGCTGGAAAGAATGTAGATTGATGAGGAAAATCAAATGGCAGAGTCTGGGGCCACAATCTATCAGTCTGGCTTGATTGCATGAGTGGTGGTTCTTCAAAAGCATCTTCCAAGTCATGACCTCAACCACCAAGAACAGACAAGTGTGAACACAGGATTCCGACTACAAGATATATCGCATTGCTTCTTTGTTATTGACCAAAATGCTGGAACTCACTCCTGAACATTGTTGCAGTCCACATCATATTTGTGAAGCAATTTAAGAGGCAGCTCAGCACCACCTTTTCAAGGACAATTTGGGAAGAGTTGTTGGCACAGTCAATGATAGTCACATCTCATGAAATAATCAAAGAGCCCAGGGTGTTGGAGACTGTATGTTAGCATGGATAGTGGATTGGCTAACTGCCACAGTTGTGGTAAGGATAGCAACTTGTAACTAGTGGTGTACCACAGGGATCAGCGCTGGGGCCAACATTATTTACAATATATATATGAATTACTTGGATAAGTAAAGTGAATGTACTATTGCTAAGTTTGCAGAAGAGACAGTTGATGTGAAAGCAGGTGGTGAGGATGACATTAGATATCTGGAGGGGGATATAGACAGGTTAAGCAAATGAGTGAAAGCTTGGCAGATGGGAAAATGAGGTAATGCAGTTTGTCAGGAGGTGAAGAACTGAATATTAAATGGAGAAAAGTTTAGAATAGAGGGATTTGGAATCATGTCCACGAATCTCTTCATCCAATTTCAGTGAGTAATAGGGAGGCAAATGGGAGGTTGGCCTTTTCAATAGAGTATAAATGTAGGAAGGTTATAGTGAACCTATGTAAGGCATTAGTCAGGCCACAACTGAATACTGTGAACAGTTTAGGGCCCTTTACCTGAGGAAAGATAGAATTGGCATTGGAGGCAGTCCAGAGAAAGTTGACCATGATGATATCAGGGATGGAAAGAATGTCTTATGAGGAAAACTGAATAGGTTGGGCTTGTGCTTATTAGAAGTTAGAAGAATTAGAGGTAACCTTATTGTCACGTACAAGATTCTGAGGAGACTTGACAGGCTAGATGTGGAAAAGTGGGTGAGTTGGGACCAGAGGAAGTAACCTCTAAATAAGAGATTGCATGTTTAGGACAGATAGGAATTTCTCCTGAGGGCAGTAAATCTGTGGAACTTGATACTACAGAGGGCTGTTGAGCCTGGGTTGTTATTTGCATTGAAGGCTGAGATAGTTGTTTTTTTTTAATCAGTAAGTGAATTGAGGATTATGGGACAATGGCAGGAAAGTGGAGTAAATGTTTGCCAAAATAATCATGATCTGAATAAATGGCAGAGTCAACTCAATGGACTGAATTGAATAGTAATTAGTAATGAGGAAAAGGATACAACTGGCAATTAGAGACCAGTCAGTGTTGGGAAGCCTAGAGATTGTAGGGAGTTGGTGGCATTTGGGTATTGTTACTGGATTTAACATCTGGAGTTTCAAATTGATGCTGCTATGGCCCCGATGCAATTTGAAATCAATTTATGTATCTGGAATATAAAGCTTATCGCTGCTTAGGTACTTATGACAATTGATAAGATCACCAATCTTGTTCACTAATAACATTTTTTTAAGGAAGGAAATCTTCAGTCCTTTCCCAGTTTGGTGAATGTGTCACTCTTGATCCAAAGTCATGTGGTTGGCTCTTAACTGCCCTCTGAATTGGCACTTGGTTTTTTTGGGAGACAAAGTGTCACGTTCCATGAATGAATGAAGAAAAATATTCAGGACAAGATTGTCAATGTCACTGTCAGTGAAGGGAAGATTGTGATCTAGTGATACTGGTTAAGTAGCCCAGAGATCTGTCTTCTGAGAACAAAAATTAAAATCCCATCATGGATGCTAGTGGACTTTATTTTCAATGAATAAAAAGATCTGGAAGTGAGAGTTTGTCTCAGTACTGGCAACCAGGAAACCATTATTGGCTAAGACAATGAATTGCAGATATTGGAGATCAGCAACAAAAGGCACAATTGCTGGGGAATCACAGCAGATCTGGCAGTATCTGTGGAAAGAAAACAGTTAATGTTTTGAATCCAGCCTAATATTGAAGGGCCACCGGACTCAAAACAGTAACACTGTCGTCTCCTCATAGATGCTGCCAGAACTGTTGCTTTTGTCCAATCATTTCTGATTGTCGTGAAAGTGTTCTTTCAGGGAGGGAAATCTACCATTCACAACCCTACACACGTGTGCACACGCTCACATCATGTGACTCCAGACCTACTACAATGTGGTTGACACTCAATTGCCTTCTTGCATGTAGCCAATTGCTCGGTCCAAAGGCCATGAGGGATGGTGAGCAAATGTTGGACATGCTAGCAACAATCGCATCCCTCAAAATATTTTCATATATATTATAAAGCATAGGTTAATGAAGGACAGCCAAAACAAACTGCTATGGGAAAGTCATGCCCAACTATCTTGATTTGCTTGTAGTTATAAATATTGTTTTAAAATCCTCTTCAGAGAGGACATTGGTTTCATCATTGTTGCAATACTGCATGCAATTCTGTGCTTTCTGCTACAGGAAGGGTGTTGTGAAACTTGAAAGAGTTCAGAAAACATTGACAAGGATGCTGCCAGGGTTGGAGGGTTGAGCTACAGGAAGGGGCTGAATAAACTGGGGCTATTTTTCCTGGAGCTTTGGAGGCTGAGGGGTGACTTTAAAGACATTTATAAAATCATGAGGGGCATGGGTAGGGTAAATAGGCAAGGTCTTTTCCCTTGGGGTGGGGGAGTCCAAAATTAGAGGGCACAGGTTTAAGGTTAATGGCAAATGGCGTTTAATATAGATAAGTGTGAGGTCTTACATTTTGTATAGTCAAATCAAGGTAGGAATTTCATGGTGAATGGCAGGACCTTAAGGAGTGCAGCGGAACAGAGGGATCTTGGAGTGCAGGTTCACAGTTCTCTGATAATGGAGTCACAGGTAGAAATTTTTTGGCACACTGGCCTGCATCAGTCATGGCATTCAGTACAAAATACCGAATTAGAGTTGAGATAAGCACACATACCAACAAGCACCAAATCTGTTTCATATACAGTATTTCAAACCAAGAGATGTAGGGGTGCTGGTTCATAGCTCCTAGAAAGTGGAGTCATGGGTAGACAGGGTGGTGAAGAAGACTCTCGGCATGCTTGCTTTCATCAGTCAGAGCACTGAGTACAGGAGTTGGGATGAATTGTTGCAGCTGTCACAGATTCCACACAACATCAAGACGTGACCCTGCCCTCCCCTGACTGACTGTCCCTTTGCATAGCAGGGGGAAGACACCCCTTTAATTGTGATGATCAGGAAACATGCCATCCTTCAAAAAAAGGGCTGTGTTCACAAATATTTGGACAGAGGAAGGAAGTTGCAGTCTGGGTGAAGATCAATCTTCATTCAGAGAGAGAGAGGAAGAGCAGCAGCAGCTTCAGAAGTTCATGGTCCAACCTCTGAAAAGACCTTGTCTGATTTGCAGTTGTTTCTGGGCTTGTAATGTCGTACTGCAGCATATTGTAGATCTTCAGTAAGAGGGTCAATACTGCACTACAGAGGTCCATTCAGCAACTTGAGTCCATGTGAACTGTCCGTGGAGGTATGCAGTCTGCCCCATAACCCTGTTGGTTTACAGTTACATATAGATCCACGCGAAGATCTTTGGGATTGAGAGGAAAGAATGTTCCACAGTAACTAGAATTACGTTCAGATTTTCTATCATGGACTGACTGTGATGACCTTTGCAATCACTTCACAGGAATATTACAATTGGCATCAGAAATCTCAGACCAAACATCACATCAAAGTCTGACAGTCACTTGATTCACGAGGACGTGGATATTGATGGCCTTGAAAACAAAGGGGAGAAGGTCTGTCTGCTTAGTTAGGTTTTAAACGTCAGTGTGACAGGAAACTCAGAGTCTCACATACCCACACACCAGACTAGTGAGTGGAACAAGCTTCACAGACTGAATGAGAGTATTCCAATTATCAGCGGGTTCACCAGTAACACCACAGTAAGCGTGAGTGAGTTTTCAACTGATTGTTAAGGTATGAGACAGATAAGGGCACCTGCACCATGGAGAAACCGTGGAAATGTGGGGAGTGTGGGAATGGTTTCCCTTCGCCATCTGCGCTGGAGATTCATCGGCGTTTGCACATGGGGCAGCAGCTGTTCACCTGCACTCAGTGCAGGAAAGGCTTCACTCAGTTCCACCACCTCCTGGCCCACCAGTGTGTCCACACCAGCAAGAACCCGTTCATCTGCCCCGTGTGTGGGCAGCGCTTCACTCAGTCACACCACCTGCTGCCGCACCAGCGGATCCACACCGGGGAGAAGCCGTTCACCTGTCCCATGTGGAGCAATGACTTGTGTGATTCCTCCATCCTGCGCAAACACCAGCACATCCACACCAAGGAGCGGCTGTTCACCTGTCCAGTGTGCGGGAAGGGCTTCACCCAGTCGTGCAACTTGTGGAGACACCAGCAACTTCACAAGTGAGATGGCGCAGGGATTCGGGTTGGATTCTGCTGTTACCATTGCTGAGAGTCACATCTTGAACCCTGTTTAGTGGGTGAAGTGGGAAGGGTAAGGGGTTCCTTTATGCTGACTTACCGTGCTCTCACCCACTTTACTTCCAGCGGGGGCTGACGCTCTCTGAACCTGGGATTGCACCTTCCCTACAGAAACAGTCCACAGAAGCGGCTGAAGTGCAGGTCGATCTGAAATAGATACATTTGTCTCTGTCCCATTGAGTCTCCAGCACAGTCGATCCAATTGGCCTCTGTCAGTGTTTATGCTCCACCTGAGCTTCCACCCGCCCCTTCATCAGCATACAGGTATCCCATGCTTTTAGAAAGTTCACTTTACCCCCTACCCCCTCCCCACCCAAGCCTGTGCCAATTCTTAATCCTAACTTAGACCTTCTATTTATTGCCGATGCGCGGTTTCTGTCCCTGTATTCACCTCCCATTCATGTGTCTATCCAGATACACCTTAAATGTTGCTAAGGTGCCTCTTTCCACTACATCCACTGGCAGTGTATTCCAGGCATCCACCATCCAACTGTGTGAAAAATCTTCCCTTTCAATTCTCCCCCAGACTGTCCCCCTCTCACCTTGAACCTGTGCCCTCTTGTAGTTGACTTTTCCGCCCTGAGTATCTAACAGACTATCTGGCCCAACACCAAACATCCAAAGAATAATCCGCACAGAACCATTTCCCTACCCCTATTACTCGATATTTACCCCCTGACTAATGTACCTAAATTTCACATTCCTGAACACTGTGGGACAATTTAAGCATGGACAATCCAACTTAACCTGCCAATCCCTGGGCAGTGGGTCATTTAGCATAGCCACTGCACCCTAACCTACACATTTGGATTGTGAGAGGAAACCGGAGGAAAGCCATATCGACACAGGGAGAATGTGCAAACTCCACACAGACAGTCACTTGAGACTGAAATCGAACCAGTTTCCCTGGCACTGTGACGCATCAGTGCTCATGATTGAGCCACCATGCCGCCCCCGTCCACCCAATCTGTGTGTCTCATCATTTTGTTGAGGTCATCCCTCCACCTCCATCTTTACAGTGAAAATAATCCAGGTTTATCCCATCTCTTCTCATAATGAGACCTCCAGACCAGGCAACGTCCCAGTGAACCTTTTCTATACCCTCTCCCCAGAGCATCCATGTCCTTCCGGTAGTGTGGTGACCAGAACTGCACGCAATATTCTGAATGTGACCGGAATAAATAGCTGTAACATAACTCGCTAACTCTTACACTCAAGGCAAACGTGGTGTGTGCCTTCTTGATCACGTTACCCACCTGTGTTGCCACTTTTGGAGATCTATATAGTCAGATCCCTCTGTATGCTAGTGTTTCAATGTGGTCTGAAATTTATCGTAGAATTCGTGTATTTCCTATGTATCTGTATCCAGCTTCACCTTAATTGTATTCCCCTCTTTATCTCTTTTCCCCCATCCTCACCCCTCCACACATCAGCATATCATAAGGCTATAGCAGCAGAAATTATGCCATTCAGCCCATTGAGTCTGCTCCACCATTCAATCATGGCTGATAAGTTTCTCAACCCCATTCTCCCCGTAACCTTTGATCCTCTTGATACTCAAGAACCTAGTTATCCCCGTCTTAAATATATTCAATGATCTGGCCTCCTCAGCCTTCTTGGGCAGTGAATTCCATAGATACACCACTCTCTGTATGAAGTTCTCCTTATCTCTGTTCTGAAAGGTCTTCCCTTTACTTGAAGGCTGAGGAGGAGGCAGAGAGGAGCGTGGTGTGCACCTGTAAACTCCAGAACTTCCCCAGCCAACAATAACGCTTTCTGGAGCAAGAAACGAAAGGGCTGATGAGAAACTGACACCACAGGAAGTGAAATTAGGCCATTCAGCCCATTGAGTCTGCTCCACCATTCACTCATTCTTGAGTATCAAGGGTCTCAAAGGTTACAGGGAGAATGGGGTTAAGAAACATATCAGCCATGATTGAATGGCAGAGAAGATTCAATAGTATAAATGGCTTGTTAACCATCCCTGGGAAGAAGGAGGCAACACAATAAGTTGTTTCTTGGGACAGGTAAGATAATGTTATTTAATAATGGTGTGACAAAAGGACAATTAATTCTGCCTGTAGAAGGAAAGCCCTGACATAGAGGGGTTAATTGCAGGGCAGGCTGTTTCAAACAGACAGCTAACCTTCAAGGATAAGAAGGTAAACTACAGACCTGAGGTCTCCAGCAATGTGAGGTGATGTTCGAGTCTTAAAAAAAAGTCACACCACAGATTAGAAATTGAGGAACCGCCACCAAAATTCAACTCCAGAACGATACAGCAGCAGCAGTACTTAGAAGAATAATACTGCATCAAACCCCTGGACACTTCTAGAGATGGGCACTGTCGGTGGAAACACAGTTGAATTCAGCCATCAACTGGGTGATAGCCAAGTTTGGCGGGGGTGAAGCTGAATTAACTTGAGAGGTTTTATTTGTGGTTGCTACGTGCAATAAAGTGCAAATCATTGTTTCAGCAGTTGATTCTCTGTGCGGTTTCTGAGTCAGGAGCCAAATTAAGGTGATTCACCCACAACCACACCATGAGGCTGGGATTAATATTGACTCCATTGCATTCAAGAGAATGTCATCAATACTGTTATAAAGCGAAGGCTGAACCCACCCCCCCCCCCCAACTCTCCAAGATCTCAAACCGAAACTTCCAAAGAGTGGCACATTGCCCTTTAATCTGTAAAGTCAGTGTGATAAGTGGTGTAACCTGCTGTAGTGTTAAAAGTAAATCCCTGACACTTTAAAATCAACAATCAGCAATTTATTTAACCAACTCTCACGGTGAACAAAACTACTAATAAACTGAATAAATCCGTCCTAACTACTGAGTATTCTGGAATAAATCAAGATTCTTCTGGTATGCTGTTCCAATCAATACATCCCATTCAGATAACACAAAATAGAATTTAATCTCTTAGATTACAACCAGGTTATGTGTCTTCCGGAATATTCTGTGCCATCTTCTGTCGGGATGCCTCCTCCGATTCCTCTGTCAGGAATGTCCTTCTCTGTTTTTCTAAATGATGCTTTCTCTAATACACAGATGACAGAGCGCCAATTCTTTACGATAGGATTGGTCCTGTTGTCAAAACTTTAGGATTTAAATTTAATAAGTTTTTGGTAGCCAATGGGGCTGATTTAAATTGATTGGTGAAATTGAAAACCTGTTGTCTTGTCCTGCTAACTGTACAGCCTTTTGTTACAAATGTTTCAGTTCAAGTGCTTTCTGTTGTGATGATGCTGCTCCTTTAAGAAGATTACGTTGTTGGTTTATTTTCAGGAGGGGTTGTAAAAGGCAGAGCTTCCCATTCGTCTAGGATTAAGGATTTCGCAAATGGTTAACAGATACTGGCTAAGGCAACAATCAGGGAAAAGGGTTTGACATTTTATTTTCTAAAACACTTCTACAATGAAAGGGCAGTTGTCCCATTCTTTTCCCCTGGTTTGGGTTTTAGCAAGCAGTCTGTCTGAAGCTGCTGCAGGAAGAGATGTTTCCTGATTCAACAGATGTTTCTGGCTGACTCTGAAGCTTCAGGGAAAATAGTACCAGCGTATTCAGCCTCTCCCTGTAGCTCAAACCTTGCAGCCCTGGCAACATCCTTCCAAACCTTTTCTGAACCCTTTCAAGTTTCACAATGTCTTAAAAAGACGTCAACTTTGCTCAACTAATGTGGGAGAATTTTCTAAATGACGCGTTCTGTCTGAAAGAATCCTCCCCTGTGCTGTGACAGAGCTGCAGTGACTTTCAAAAGCCTGACAAATGCTGTTATCAGTCAAAGATTCATTGGGAGAAGCTTCTCAATCACATCTGTAAATGGAGAAAGTGTTTTTAATAATGAGACATGAATAAAGGCTGCATTAATCTTTTGTTCTGAAGATTTACTCATACATCTCAAAACAGAGCATATGAACCCAGTCACAAGAAGTCTACGGGAATATAAGACACCAATGCCTATTTCCTGACCAGGACCGACTTTACACAGAAAACATGGACATTTTAAATGAATGGGGTGCCATTCGTTTTAAGATCAGGTGAACTTAAGAGGCACAGCATTGGCTTAGAAATGAGAGATCCTTGACACACACACACACACAGCCAAAATCATCACTGCCATTATTATCTAATCAGAATTTAGGCTGGGATGTTTTTCCACTGGAGCAGAGGAGGTTGAGAGGCAATATTTTCAAACCATGAGGGGTAGAGTTGGGTTAATGGTAGCTGTCTCTTCCCTAGGGGGAGGATTTCAAGACCAAGGACGTGTTTTTATGGTGAGAGGAGAAAAATGGAAGAAAAGATGTGGGGCAAAATATTTACAAAGTGTAGTTCACCTGAGGAAACAGCTACCAGTGGAAGTGGTTGAAGCAGGTACATTAACAACATTGAAAAGGTGTTTCAACAAATACATGGATAGGAAAGCTTTAGAAGGATATGGGCCAAGTGCAGGGAAATGAGGTTAGTGTTGACAAACATTTTGGTCAGCATGGACAGGTTTGGGCTGAAAGGCCTGTATCTGTGCTATAGTATTCTATGAATGGCGTCTCTTTGTAACTCTGACAGTGTTGAGTTTTCACATGAACCAGGAAAAAGTGAGGACTGAAAATGCTGGAGATCAGCGTTGAGAGTGTGGTGCTGGAAAAGCAGCAGGTCAGGCAGCACCCGAGGAGCAGGAGGATCGATGGTTCAGTCATAAGGACATCCAGATGAATATCTCACTAAATCATGCTGAATAAAATCTGATCTCATTCGTCAACTCTGAAGTGGAGGTGCTGGGGGTGGACAGGTCAGAAGTCACACAACACCAGGTGACAATCCCAATAGATTGATTTGAACTCATGAGCTTTCGAAGCTCTGTTCCTTCATCAGGTGAAGTGATGAAGGAGCAATGCTCCCAAAGCTTGGGATTTCAAATAAACCTGTTGGACTGTAACCTGGGGTTGTGTGACTTCTGACTTCTCCAACTGCGCATTCATGTTGAACTTGATGGGATATTTTATCCAACTCGGAGTAGTTAAATCATATCGCTTGGAGGGGTTCATTTGAAACCTTTCAGGAGTTGAATTCAACAAGATTGAAATATTCAAAGTTACTCAATTCTAAACTTACATCAGGACCGGTAGTCATAGAGAGGTACAGCGCGGAAACAGATCCTTCGGTCCAACTCGTCCACGCTGACCAGATATTCTAAATTAATCTAGTCCCATTTGCCAGCACTTGGCCCAAATCCCTCTAACCCTTTCTCTTCATGTCCCCAACCAAATGTCTTTTAAATTCTGTAATTCTACCAGCCTCCTCCACTTCCTCTGGCAGCTTATTCCATACACGCACCACACTCTGCATGAAAAGTTTTCCCTTTAGGTCCGTTTTAAATCTTTCCCCTCTCACTCTAAACCCATGCCCTCTAGTTCTAACAACATCCTGATAAATCATTTCTGATGGAGATGTCAACGTTTCGGGTAGAACCCTTCTTCAGTCCTGAGGGATAATACCTGAAATGCTGACTTCTCCACCTCCTGGTGCTGCCTGCCTTGTTGTGCCCAGCCTTCTGTTTGTCTATTTTAGATCCCAGCATCTGCAGTTTTTTTTATTTTGTCTCTAACAAATGGTGGAGCAGATTCGATGGGTCAAAATATCCTAACTTCTGCTCCAATGGTCTTGTGATTTTAGACTTGTGCGGGTCCTGGGCTCAATGAGCAGCAGCGCCAACTGGAAGCAATGTTCACAGAATCATAGAATCCCTGCAGTGTGGAAATGGGCCCTTCTGCCAAACAAGTTCAGAGCGACCTTTTGAAGAGTAACTCACCCAAACACATTCTCCTACCCTATCACTCTGCACTTACCCCTAACTAATGCACCACACCTACACATTCCTGAACACTATGGGACTATTCAGCTTCGCCAATACGCACAAACGTTTGGACTTTGGGAAGACACTGGAGCACGCAGAGGAAACCCACGCAGACACGGCGGGGGGGGGGGGGGGGGGGGGGGCGCGGAGGAATGATCAGTCTGGTTTGAACAGAGATGGATCAGATTTTGAAAGGCCTTTTGTTGATATGTAAATAGGTGTGACTTCAGGCCAAATTTGTCATGTTTTAGAAGTGACCTGTATAAAGAAAGAGGAGTGAGCTGAGCAGTTATAGTTCAGTATTGAACTGGTTGGAAGTTCAACAGGGAGCTGTGTGGAAACTCACTCTCTTTTCTGCCTCTCAACTTCAACCTATAAGCATGCGTTCCATTTATATTGGTTTTCAAAGGGAGTTGGCTTATTGGGACTGTTGTGTACAGTCAGAACAGCATAACTGAGTCTAGTTGGCAAGGTTGAGTTCTGTAGGGGTTCTTTGTGTTTCATTGTGTAATTTTGTGAATAAATTTTTGTCTGTTTTAAAATCTAGTAGTCAACAGAGCTAACTTACTCCAGGTAATTTTCACTGTACACTTACCAAATCAAATTGCAAAGTTATGGTCTGGGGCTGCCTGCTTCAGAATGTTTTGAGTGGTCTGGCTTAGTCCATAACACAGGCCCACACTTTCACTCAGGGGAGATATAATTGAAACATACAGAACATTGAAAGGCCTAAACAAAGTGGGCATTGGGAAGATGTTTCCATTGGTGGGCAAGACCAGGACCTGAAACAGACTAAAAAAGGGAAGACCTTTTAGAAGGGAGATAAGGAGAAACTTTTCAGCCAGAGAGTGGTGAATCCGTGGAATGTATTGCAACATGAGGCTGTGGAGGCTAGGTCACTGAGGGTATTTAAGATTGAGATAGATAGGTTCTTGAGTATCAAGGGGATCAAGGGTTACGGGGAGGAAGTGGGAGAATGAGGTTGAGAAACTTATCAACCACAGTTGTGTGGTATGAGCAGACCTGATGGGCTGAATGGCCGAATTCCTGCTCCTATGTTTTATGGTCTCTTGCTGTCTTGGACACAGTGAGAGAATTGGGAGCAGGAGTAGGCCATTTAGGTCTTTTGAGCATGCACCAGCACTGAACAGAGCATAACTGGATATGAATATACCTATATCTGAGTGGATAGGCCGGGACTTTTTTCACAGGTGCACAGGAAGTTGAGAAGTTTATAAAACCAAGAGGGATGTCAATGAGGTGAGTGGCTGGTGCTGTTTCCTTCAGATAGGGGTTTCAAGATTAGGGAGCAAACTTTTAAGGAGAGAGGAGAAAGATTTTAAAAAGACATGAGGAACACCTTTTTTTTTGAAAGAGAGTGGTTTGTGTGTGGAATCAATGTCCTAAGGAAGTGGTGGATATAGGTACAGTAATAACATTTAAAAGACATTTGGATAAGTACATGAGTAGGAAAGGTTCAGAGGGATATGGGCCAAACTACATGGGACTAGTTTAGTTTGTGAATATATTCAGCATGGACTAGTTGGACTGAAGTGTCTGTTTCTAAGCTGTATGACTCTGTAACTGTTCTGTACTGGACTTAAAACCATTATTTTTGCCTTCCCCCATCACCATCCACTTTTTTGTGGTTCAGAAATCAGATGAACGCAGGCTTGAATATATTCAATGGCTGCCTGATCGTAGAAAGCCATCCCAACTTTTGAACTCTTGCTAATATACCACATGCCTTGCTGATTGCTTGCTACATCTGTCTGACAACTGGCAGTGACTGGTGTGGAAGGATGTTGAGGCCCCTTTGTACATCCACATATCATTCCTGACGAAAGGCTGGTGTCCAAATCACCAACAATCCTGGTCCTCAGATGCTACCTGACGTGCTGTGCTTTTCCAGCAACACACTTTTCGACTCTAATCTCCAGAATGTGCAGCCCTCACTGTCTCCACATGCCCAATATATCACTATTTAAACAATGCAACTTTTTTCTGCATTTTATTCCACAGCAAAGGCAAAATCATGACATTGTGTTGATGCGTTTGCCAATGGAGCCACAGACCTGAACCAACGCTTGCAGAGTCTGTTCCCCCAACCCCCGATTCACCCCATTTCCTTTCAGTTGCTGCAAGTCGACAACTGAAGCTCAGAACTTAGAAACGAAATTGAAAATAGAGAGTGCCGTACTCACAGATGTCGGACAGAGGAAGGAGGTTGCAATCTCGGGTGAAGTTCAATCTCTATCCAGAGAGAGAGAGAGGAGCAACAACAGCAACTTCCGCATTCAGACAATAGGGGCGCTCTGATTGGCAGGAGGATCAGTCTCCTTCCGGTCCTCCAGTGCTTCCTATTGGTCCATCATAAGAAGGGCGCGAGCCGTGTTCGCGGACACCGAGCAGCTGGCGTAGTTTTTTTGGCTGACTCCGAGGAGAATGCGCAACAAAATAGATTGTTGACAGCCTATTGATCACTCAGTGGGAAGAATATGGGCAAAGTGCTGGCAAATGAGACTAGGTAAATTTAGGATATCTGGTCAGTCGGGACCGAAGGCTTTGTTTCTGTGCTCTACAATTCTATGATTCTTTTTTGACATAGTCTGAGCCAATTTCACAAGACTAGGAATAGGCCATTCACCCATTACAGCCTGTCCTCAGCTGTGGCCTAACTGCACATATTTCAATGCGAATTTCAAAAGATGTCTGCAGCTTTTTTATAAAGTTGAACATGCTTTAATAATGTTTCTGCATTTATCATTTTAGCTATTCTTAATTTTACACATAAGCCATTTCCCAGGTAGAGTCATCACCATCCGTTCTTCTGATCGGTTCCTGAATCCTGGCACCAGGCAGACACCAATATCATCTGGCCTCCAGCTGGCAACTGCAGGGAATGGAGACAATCCCTGACCCAACCTGAAGGCTATCCTGAGGGGGGTGACTGTCTCCCAGGATAAGGTGTCTGGATAAGGTCTCCCCACCCACCACCCGGTGAGGGGGTGGGGGGGGAAGAAGGAGTGCAGAATAGTCAACCAGACTGCTGTGGGTCTGGAGTCACGTGTAGGCCAGCCCGGGTAAAGGATGCACTGTGACGAGTGAGTGAATCTGTTCCCACAACAGCAATTTCCTTCCCTAAAAAGGTTGCGAGTGAATCAGATGGGGGTTTCCCCTCCCCTCCCCTCCCTGACAATTGTTTCGTTGTTAGATTCTGAACTCCAGATTTCTAATCGAATTCCAATTCCGCCATCTGCCTTGGCAGCTCCCGGAACTGGGTTAATAGTCCAGTCGATAAAGGCACTCAGCCGTCGCTGCTTTAAACCCCCTGCGATGGCATGTGAACTCTCTGGTGTCTCCGCAGGTGGGAGGAGCGGTTAAAACTCTTCCCGCACTGATAGCAGGTGAACGGCCTCTCCCCTGTGTGGACCCGCTGGTGCCTCAGCAAGTCAGAGGCCTGGGTAAAGCCCTTCTCGCACTCTGGGCAGCTGAAGGGCCTCTCCCCCATGTGGACCCGCTGGTGCTTCAGCCTGTCGGAGGAACTGTTGAAGGCCTTCCTGCACTCTGTGCAGGGGAATGGCCTCTCCCCCGTGTGGACCCGCTGGTGGGTCAGCAGGGCAAAGGAATTGCTGAAGCCCTTCCCACATTCGGTGCAGAGGAACAGCCTCTCCCCAGTGTGGACCTGCCGGTGGGCCAACAGGGTGGAGGCCTGGGTAAAGCCCTTCCCACATGCAGAGCACCTGAAGGGCCGCTCCCCCGTGTGGACCCGCCGGTGCCTCAACAGGTCAGAGCAATTGCTGAAGGCCTTCCCACACTCGGGGCAGCTGAAGGGCCTCTCCCTGGTGTGGACCCGCCGGTGCCTCACCAGGTCGGAGGAATTGCTGAATGCCTTCCCACACTCTGTGCAGGGGAATGGCCTCTCCCCGGTGTGACTGCGACGATGAATCTCCAGAGCAGATGGGAAACGGAAGTCTGTGCCACAGTCGCCACACTTCCACGGTTTCTCCATGGGGCAGGATTCCTTGGGTTTCTCCATGGCCGAAGCTTCAGCCACACACAACACGTGTAGAGCTCCTCCGCTCCGTGAATTCCTCTTCCCAGGCCTTATAACTGTTTCAGGCTCCACACTCAGTGCACTCCAACAGTAGGGTCTCTCATCCAGTCCCACTGATGCTGAAAATGGACTGAAACAGGAACCAAAACGCTTTGCTCCTTCTCACATAATCAGTCAAAAATTGTTGCGGTCCCGATAGATTGAGTGACTGTCAGACATTGATGTCAAAGTGAGGACGGCAGACGTTGGAGAGTCAGTATCGAAAAGTGCGATGCTGGAAAAGCACAGCAAGTCAGGCAGCATCTGAGGAGCAGGAGAGTCAACATTTTGGGCAGAAGACCTTCATCTGTTGATTTTGAAACTTCCGTCTTCAGATTTTCAAATACTCTGTCAAAAGAGATTACAAAATTCATTACTATCAGTCCAGAATAAAAATTCAGAACAAGCAATTTGTTTGTGTTGGTATTCCACAAAATTGAAAGCACTATATCTTTCTCTCTCTCTAACTCATTCTCCTGAATGTGTTGATTCAGGATCTTACAGGGGCAGAAAAGCAAAAACGTCAAGACTGAGTTTTGGATAACTCCACCTGAAATTTAATATCTTTCACAACACTGGGATATTGCTGAGACTGAGCAGGTCTGATTTTGGGAAGCAAACAAATGTCAATTCAGGGTGAACCTGCAATGCAGGTTCTTGAAGAACAACCAGACAAAATGGTTAACATTCCCAGGAGGTGGGGGGGAAAGCAAAATGAGCCATCAAGGCATTGACACCACCACCAGAGAGAAACTGAACATACAGACATGACAAACATTTGTGGAAAGCCACAGTCATCAAGATGTACAGCACTGAAACAGACACTTTGGTCAAATCCTTCTGTGCCCAACCAGATATTCAAAATTAATCTCACCCCATTTGCTAGCGTTTTGCCCATATCCCTTTGAACCCTTCCTTTTCATACACTCAGGCTGATGACTTTTAAATGTTGTCATTGTACCAGCCTTCACCAATTCCTTTGGCAGCTCATTCCATACATGCACCACTTTCTGTGTAAAAATGTTGCCCCTCAGGTCTCTTTGCAGTCTCCCCGCACCCCCCACCCCCGCCCTTAAATCTATTACCCTCGAGTTCTGGACTCCCCATCCCAAGGAAAAGACCTTGTCTATTTACCCAATCCATGCCCCTCATGATTTTAAAAAAGTCTATCAGGTTACCCCTCACACTCTGACGCACTAGGGAAAACAGCAACACCCTATCCTTCCAGCCCTCCTTTCCCGGGTAATTAAGACACCTATCTGACTTTCCAGAGTCTGCTCCCTCCCTGGGTTCACTCCAGTTGCTACAAGTGAACAAATTTCCTCCCCCCCGCACTCCACCCACCGCTTCCCTCCTTCTCCCCCTTCCTGAACAGCTAACAAAAATCCCTTCTCTTCACAGAACCCTCACTGTTCTAACAAGTCCACACCAACCTCCGAATGGCAACCTCACCACACCCATTCCCCTACTCCTATTGCTCTACATTTACCCCCTGACTAATGCATCTAACCTGCACATCCCTGGGCACTGTGGGTAATTTAGCACTGCCAATCCACCCTAACTTGCACATCCCTGGGTACTATGGGTAATTTCACCTAGCCAATCACACCTTACCTGGACAAAGTTAAAAATCACAACACCAGGTTATCGTCTAATGGGTTCATCTGGAAGCACCTGCATTTGAAGTGTTGCTCCTTCATCAGGTGGTTGTGGAGTGTAGGATCACAAGACACAGAATTTCTGGAAAAGCATTACAGTGTCCTGGCATTGAAATGATATATTGAACAAACCTGGATCGTTAAGTCTTTCATCTTTTCCAATGGATTGCAGATATCATTAATATGTAAATCCCAGAACTTCCTGTAAGGCACCTTCTCAGGATAACTAAGGCTTTATAACAAAAGGAGACACCTCAGCTCAAACAATGCATTAAAGGTGTGAGGTCAGAATCTGTCTGTATCCCAGTCTGGAGTCAGACTGGTTCTATTTCCAATGTGAAATTTACAAAATATTACATGTATTAACTGCCTGCAGATTGTGCATTTTCTGAGGAAAATAGAATAAATATAATTTGGCAAACACAAATTCACCCCCATGGACTTGTGCATGTGTGTGCATGAGACAGAGAAAAAGTCTGTTTCCATGCTGTATATCTCTATGTCAATTTGACAACAGATACTTTTTTTTTCCTGTTGGTAAAAATATTGTTGTAAATCATAGTGGGTACTAATAGCTCGATGTAACGGTGAGAGAATTCCTCAAATAAGGCACTGAAGAAATCCTGGGAGAATAGTATTTCTGGTTTCCTTCCTATTGACCAATATTAAGCACAAGCACCTACTTATTTCTAATTTTGGTTCACATTTCTTGCTTTATTCCCTGCTATGACTACACTCGGTGTCTGGATGATTAACAGGCTGGGAGATTGTGGGTCTGGATTCACTTATTGTTCCGGAAGGTGTAAAAAAAAGGGGGGGGGGGGTCAAAGCATCACAGCAGGAATCCAGAAGGGGTGAGAAATCAGGACCTGAAATCGGAGCTGACACCAGATTACCCTGTGATCGGTGCTTTGATTACCTGTGCTAACCCTCTACCTTGATCTTACTTTCCATTTGATCACCTCCTCAATATTGAGGATTCTATCCTTGTCATCCTGGAGCCATATCTCTGGAAGGAGTCCCATTTTTTAATTATTCCCTTTAATGTGTGCAGTCAATTCATTCACTTTTGCTCCAATGCAGCACACATTCAGACATACCATTTTTAGTTTCAATTTTTATGATCTTTAGAATCCAGTTTTGATTGCTGGTACATTTACTCTCCGTGTCTTTCTGTCGTTCTCGGATGTTCATTTTTCACATCACTGTATTGCTCACTGGCCTTGATTCGGATTGTCCATGCTAAATTGCCCATAGTGTCCAGAGATGTGCAGGTTAGGTGGGTTAGCGATGGGAAATGCAGGGTTAGAGTTTCATACTAATAGAAGCAGGAGTAGGACATTTGGCCCGTCGAGTCTGCTTTGCCATTCATTTAGATCATGACTGATCTCTCCATTGTCTCAGCTTCTCCTCCCTGCATTGTCCCAACTACCCTTAATACCTTTACCATGCAAAAACCCATCTAACTGTGTCCTGAATATACTTAATTAAGCTGCCTCTACTGCTTCCCTGGGCAGAGAATTACGTAGATTCACTATTCTCTGGGAAAAGCAGTTCTTCCTTCTCTCTATCCTAAATCTCCTCCAACTAATCTTGAGGAGTGGTCTCACCCACCAGCAGAAATGACTGGATAGGGTAGGGTTTCATCCCCACAGTGCAATGAAATCCCACTTTCCACCAAAATCTCAGATGTACTCACTCACTCAGGTGCTGTCTCATAAATGAAAGATTTTATTGTAACATCTTCTGCTCCCAGTAAGGACAAAACATCTTTGAAGGCTGCTCTGAAAGTCCAGTCTTCACAATGACACTTCTGGTTTCACCAAAGACCCAGAGAGTCATACAGCACAGAAACAGACCCTTCAGTCCAACTCGTATGTGCCGCCCAGATATCCTAACTTAATCTAGTCCAATTTACCAGCATTTGGCCCATATCCCTCTAAACCCTTCCTGTTCTTGTACCCATCCAGGTGCCTTTTAAATACTGTAATTTTATCAGGCTCCACCCCTTCCTATGACAGCTCATTCAATACATGCACTACCTTCTGCATGAAACAAGTTGCCCTTCATGTCCCTTTTAAATCATTCCCCTCTCACCTCAAACATATGCTCTCTACTTTTGCATTCACCCTATCCATGCCCCTTATAAATATTTATAAGGTCACCCCTGAGCGTCCGATGCTCCAGGAAAATATCCCTGACCGATTCAGCCTCTCTCTGTAGATCAAACCCTCCAACTCTGACAACAGCCTTTCAAGTCTTTTCTGACCCCTTTCAAAGTTTCACACCATCTTTCCTGTAGCAGGAAGACCAGAATTGAATGCAGTATTTTAAAAATGGCCTCACCAATGTCCTGTACAGCCACAACATGACCTCCCAACTCCGATACTCAATGCTCTGACTAATAAAGGAAAGCATACAAAATGCATTCTTCACTATTCTGGCTACCTGAGACTGCACTTTCAACGAACAATGAACCTGCACTCCAAGGTCTCTCTGTTCTGAAACACTCCCTTAACTGTCCTGCCTGGATTGCTTTACCAAAATGCAAACATCACATTTCCCTAAATTAATCTCCATCTGCCACTCCCTGGCCCATTGCCCCATCCAATCAATTCTAATTTATAGCGAACTCTCTGTACTTCTTATTCCCTGGAAGCTCAAAATCTCCATCCCACACACTCCCTCCATTCTCACTTTGTTGAACCTAATTCCTGCTGTACCTCATCCTGAAGGGTCTGGTTCATGCTGATTAACAGGGCCACACTCAGGGGAATCTAATTGAAACAAACACAATACTCAATGGCCAGGACAGAGTTGATGTTGGGAAGATGTTTCCATTGGAAGGAGAGACTAGCAGGCGAGGGCAGAGCCTTAGAGTAAAGGGAAGACCTTTCAGAACTGAGATTAGGAGAAATTTCTTTAGCCAGAGAGTGGTGAACTGATGGAATTCATTGCCACAGAAGGCTGTGGAGGCCAGGTAACTGAGGATATTTAACACTGAGACAGAAACAGTTCTTGAGTATCAAGGGGATCGAGGGTTACAGGGAGAAAACAGGAGAATGGGGCTGAGACAGTTCTCAGCCGTGATTGAATGGTATGGGCAGACCCAGTGGGCTAAATGGCTTAATTTCTGCTCTTATGAATAGGAAAGGCTCAGAGATATATAGGCCAAACAAGGTAGGACTAGTTTAGTTTATGAATATAGTCAGCATGAAATCAAGTATCTGTTTCTGTGCTGTACGATTCTGTAACTGATCTTAACCATTTTTATGTTCCCTCATAACCATCCACTTCATTGTTGTTCAAAAATCAGATGAACTCAGCTTTGAATATATTCAATGACCCCCAAACACAGGAAGGCCCCCCCCCCAACTTCTGAACTCAATTCCTTTTGCTAATACACCACTTGCTCTGCTGACTTCTTAGTGCACCTGACTGACAACGGGTATTGACTGGTGTAGAAAGACACTGAAACCTCTTTGTTCATCCACATAACATTCCCGATGAACGGCTCGTGTCCAAAACGTCAACTCTCCTGGTCCTTGGATGCTGTCTGACCTGCTGTTCTTTTCCAGGGCCACACTTGTCAACTCTGATCTCCAGCATCTGCACTCCTCACTTTCTCCATATCCCAACATATCACCATTAAAACAATGCACCTCCTTTCTGCTTTTGTTTTCCCACAGCAAAGGCTATATTATCACATTGCAGTCATGCGTTTGCCAATTGAGACACAGATCTGGACCAACATTTCTAGACAAGCGAGTACTGCAGATGCCGGAGATTAAAGTCGAGAGTGTGGTGCTGGAAAAGCACGCAGGTCAGGCAGCATCCGAGGAGCAGGAAAATTCCTGATGAAGGACTTTTGCCCGAAACGTCGATTTTCCTGCTCCTCGGATGCTGCCTGACCTGCTATGCTTTTCCAGCACCACACTGTCGACCAATATTTCTACACTCTGTCCCCACCCTGAATTCACTCCCTTTCCTTTCAGTTGTTGCAAGTCAACAATTGAACGCCAGAATGAAAAAAAAGTGGAACAGATGGCGAGAAAAGAGAGTGCCGTACTCACAGTTGTTGGACAGAGGAAGAAAGTTGCAGTTTGGGATAAAGCTCAATCTTCATTTAGAGAAACAGGAACAGCAGCAGGTGCTGCTTCAGAAGCTCATTGTTCAACTTCCGCATTCAGACAATACTGGTGCTCTGATTGGCAGGAGGACAAGATTCCTTCCGGTCCTCCCGAGTTCCCTATTGGTCCAACAAAAGTAGGTCATGAGTCGTTTGTGCGTACAATCAGGAGCATGCACAGTCTTTTGCTGACACCAGCGGACATGCGCTGTTCTTGCTGACACCGAGGGGCATGCGCATTATGCACTTCAGAAATGCTGACGTTCCTGACAGATTTGAAGTGTCCAAATGCCAATCGGAGGAAAAAAAAAAGTTGAACCACAATTTCCTTCCCCCCTCCACCCCCGTGGCTCGACATTGTATTCCTTTTGTATTTTGGCTGGCTGCTCAACTTGTGTGTTTCTTTTCCCTCAGTTAGGGGAGCCACAAACTGGACGGCATAGGTTTAGGTTGAGTGGGGAAAGATGAGGGACCAAAGGATTAGAAAAAACGTGAGACTTTGAATTTGCCTCAAGAAATGCCAGAACGAGAGGACATTAGTTGAGGGTGAGTGGGGAAAGGTTTAAAACGGACCTAAGGGGTAACTTGTTTCACGCAGAGGATGGTAAATGTATTGACTGAGCTGCCGGAGTGGAGGCTGGTACAATTACAACTTTTAAAAGGCATCTGGATGGGTGTACGAATAGGAAGGTTTAAAGGGGTTTGGGCCAAGTGTTGGCAAATAGGAATAGAATAATTTAGGATATCTGGTCGGCACAGACCAAACTGTTTCATTCCATGCTCCATGACTCTATTTCTACATAGAACCAATTTGACAATATTAGAATAGGCAACTCACCCCTTACAGCCTGTCCTCAACTGTGGCCAAATTGCACATATTTTAACGCAAGTTTCAGAAAGATTCCTGCAGCTTTTTTAAAAAAATACAATTGAACATGCTTTAATGTTGTTTCTGAGTAGCTATTCTCAATGTTAAAGATCAGCCATTTCTCGTGCACCCCATCTCCCAGGTAGAGTCATCACCATCTGTCTCTCTCTTCTTAGAAGGACTTGATACAGCGATCAAAGAGGGATGGAGGCACGAGAAATAACAGGTGGTGGGGAAAGAGAATGGTTGGGGGGGAGGGGGAGGAGCTGAGGGTGGGTGTCAAGAGAGAGAAAATGGACAGGGGACAGAAAGAGAATGGACAGAGGGCAGTGACACTTCAAATCCCACCTTCCCCAGGACCACAGTAATCATTTCTCAATATACAAATGGCTAAAGCAGTAGAATCACATAATCCCTGTAGGCCATTCAGCCCATTTACCTCACACTGACCTTCCAAATAGCATCCCACCAGACCAACCCACTTACCATACAGCCCTGCAGTTCCCCATGGCTTACGCACCCGAAAAAATGCATATCCTCGGACACTTCAGCACAGCTGATCCACCCTAAACTGCAGATCTTTGGACTGTGGGAGGAACCCACGCAGACACAAGGGGGACAATGTGCCAAAGTCGCCTGAGGCTGGAATCAAACCCAGCACTGTGAGGCAGCAGTACTGACCACTGAGCCACCATGCCACCCAGAGCTTTGATGTTCTGCTTTATCTTTTTAGCTTCTGACTTCTCATGCGCCCTCAGCAGAGGCTCTGCCCTCCTGAGATTTGTGGACCACACCCACTGCAGCCTCCCTTTCCCACTTCTCCTGTCCTGAGCACGTCGGTTCCTGAACCTGGTGCCAGACAGACACCGATGCCATCTGGCCTCCTGCTGCTAACTTCAGAGAAAGACGACAATCACCTGTCAATATTCTGCCCTTACCCCCAGCGCTCCCCCTCCCACCACTCAGCCAGTTAGGTCCTCCCCCTGCCTCCCAATCTCAGATCCCCTTTACCTGTGTGATTCACACTCACACCCTTCTGACCCTGTCCACTGACCTAATCAGAAGGGTCTGTCCAGAGGGGAATGACCATCTCCTGGAATAAAGTGTCCGGTTAACTTTCCCCGTGACGTGTCTGCAGCCTGGCTTCCAACTCCATCTCTCTGAGCCAAAGGTCTTCCAGCATGTGTTTACGCTGAATCACAGCATCCAGGACCTCCCACCTTCTGCAAAGTGAAAGACAAGTCTCACCCTGCCCTCTCCAATGTGTGTGTGTAGATTAGATTCGATTCTCTACAGTATGGAAACAGGCCCTTTGGCCCAAAATGTTCACATTGACCCTCCAAAGAGTAACCCACACAGACCTATTCACCTACTAACCACTGAGCCACCATGTCACCCAGAAACTGCTGAATTGTTTCTACTGGCCAAGCAGAGGCCGATAGCCAAGTTTGGAACCCATGAGGACGGTCTCAACCGGGACCTTGGGTGATCACAGTACACTTAACACTGTCTCTCACTCCCGCACATACACACCAAGTCACACAGACCCTCTCTCACACACACACCCTCTCACAGGCGTCTACTCCACTGCATCGACACACTTTATCAAGCATGCACATGCAAACACTCCATCTCTCTCTCTCTCATGCGCATGCGTGCACACACATACACACACAAACCTATGCAGTGAATTTGCATTTGCAGATACATTGTGCTTTTTGAGCAAAATACAATCTGCAGGCAGTCAATCTATGTAATATTTTATAAATTCCTACTTTGGAAATAGAACATGTGAGACTCAGGACTGGGATACAGACAGACTTGAACCTCACACCTTTCTTGCTTTGTCTGAGCTGAGATGTCACCTATTTTTATAAAATCTTAAGTCATCTGGAGAATGTGACTTAAAAGTAGTTCTGGGATATACATGTTAATGAACCGAAACCTGCAACCCATTCTAAAAGATGAAAGACTGAATCGCAACTGGACATGTTCAGGAAATCTTATCAACTGCATGACACTGCAATGTTTTGCGATAAGTTCTATGTCTTATGATCCTGCTCAACAGCTACCCGATGAAGGAGCAGCGGTCCCAAAGCTAGCGCTTCCAAATAAATCTGTTGGGACTATAACCTGGAGTTGTGTCGATTTTAACTTTATCCACCTCAGTCCAACACCAACAACTGCCCATCATTTCGAATGAACACAGCCCCCACCTCCTGGTGCTGCCAGTAAACTTTACAATGTCGATAAAACAACACAGTACCTGCACTCCTGAAATATCTGCAATTTCCAACGATACGAGCTATTCATTCACTGTTCCATCTGATACACGACATTGGAAACTTCGTGCAGGAGGCTGAAAGAAATCAACAGGTTTAAAACAAAAACCATTTGAAGCTCAAAGCCTTCAATGAGTGTCTGAGCCTGGCGGTAAGTTCAGGTAACCCTTTATTGTAACCCAACTTTGTTACAGCTTCAGATTCCCCCCCAGGAAAAAGGGAATGGGAGGGGCCCAGTGGGGGAAAGAAAGGGGGCGGGGGGCACAGAGGGGGGGCATGGGTACAGTGTGGAGTCAACCATAGGCCAGACAGGGTAAAGGATGCAGCTGGGACGACTGAGAGAATCCTTTCCCACAATGGCAGTTTCCTTCCCGAAAAATGGCGTGAGTGAATCAGATGGGGTTTTCTCACCCCAACTCCCCCTCAAAATTGGCTTCATTGTTAGACTTGGAACTCCAGATTACTGACTGAATTCCAATTTCACCATCTGCCACGGCAGGATTCGAACCCAGGAGGCCCCAGAACTGGGTTAATACGCCAGTCAATAATGGCACTCAGCCGTCACTCCTTCAATGCCCCTGCTATTGTACGTGAACTTGCTGGTGCCTCTGCAGGTGGGAGGAGCAGGTGAACACCTTACTGCACCCGGGACAACTGAAGGGCCTGTCCCCTATGTGGACCTGCTGGTGTTTCTGAAGTGCGATGGCCTGGGTAAAGCACTTCCCGCACTCGGGACAACTAAAGGGCCTCTCCCCCGTGTGGATCCGCTGGTGGGTCTGGAGGTTGGAGGCCCGGGCAAAGCCCTTCCCACACTCGGGGCACCTGAAGGGCCTCTCCACGGAGTGGGACCGCTGGTGTCTCAGCCGGGCAGAGGCCTGGGTAAAGCACTTCCCGCATTCACAGCAGCTGAAGGGCCTTTCCCCCGTGTGGACCCGCTGGTGGGTCTGCAGGGTGGAGGAATCGCTGAAGCCTTTACCGCACTCTGGGCAGCTGAAGGGCCGCTCCCCTGTGTGGAGCCGCTGGTGGATCAGCAGGGCAGAGGCCTGGGTAAAGGCCTTCCTGCATTCGGAGCAGCTGAAGGGCCTCTCCCCTGTGTGGACCCGCCGATGGGTCAGCAGGTGAGAGGAATCACTGAAGGCCTTCCCGCACTCGGGGCAGGAGAGTGGCCTCTCCCCCTTGTGGATTCGCTGGTGCCTCAGCAGGGCGAAGGAATTGCTGAAGACCTTCCCACACTCGGGGCAGCTGAAAGGCCTCTCCCCCGTGTGGACCCACCGGTGGGTCAGCAGGGCGGATGCCTGTGTAAAGCCCTTCCTGCACTCGGGGCAGCTGAAGGGCCTCTCCCCGGTGTGACTGCGCCGATGAGTCTCCAGAGCAGACGGGGCACAGAAGCCTTTCCCACAGTCGCCACACTTCCACGGTTTCTTCACGGGACGGGATTCCTCGGGTTTCTCCATGGCCGAAGCTTCAGCTGCACACAAACGTGGGTATAGCCCCACCCTGCTGTGAATTCCTTTTTCCAGGCTGTATAACTGTTTCAGGCTCCACACTCACTGCGCTGCAACGTAGGGTCTCTCATCCAGTCCCACTGATTCTGAAAATGTACTCGAGCAGGAAACAAACGCTTTGCTCCTTCTCACAGAATCACAGTCAAGAATCGTTGCAGTCCCGATGTCCCAGTGTCACTGTCAGACATTGATGTGAAAGTGAGGACTGCAGATGCTGGAGAGTCAAGACTTCAAAAGTGTGACGCTGGAAAAGCACTGTAGGTCAGGGAGCATCCGAGTAGCAGAAGAGTCAATGCTTCGGGCATAAGGCCTTCATCTGTCGATTTTGAAATTTCCATCTTCAGATACTCTGTAAAAAGAGATTACAAAAGTCATTACACTCAGTGCAGGGTAACAACTCTGAACAAGCAATTCTACTTTCTGCGGAATATACTTTTCTTTTCTTATTCCACAAAATTGAAAGCACCATCCCACTCTCTCCCCCTCTGTTCTCACTCCACTCTAATTCTCCTCAAGGTGCTGATTCAGGATCTTACAAATGCAACTAACAGAGTCATAGAGATGTACAGCATGGAAACAGACCTGAACCCAGGGAAAAGACTTTGTCTATTTATGCTATACAGGCCCCTCATAAATTTGCAACCTCTATAAGGTTACCCCTCAGGCTCCAACGCTCCAGGGAAAACAGCTCCAGTCTGTTCAGCCTCTCCCTATAGCTCAAATCCTCCAACCCTGGCGACATCCTTGTAAATCGTTTCTGAACCCTTTCAAGTTTCACAACATCTTTTCGTTGGAAGGAGACCAGAATTGCACGCAATATTCCAACAGTGGCCTAACCAATGTTCTGCACAGCTGCAACATGACCTGCCAAGAATACAAAATTAACACGAAAGAAGTCTTCGATAAGCATTTGGTACTTAAAGTTTGACAAGGCACTGATGAAATGCATCCAACAATCTTGAAGGAAGGGACGACAGAAATTGTGGAAGCCATAATTTATCAGTCTTCCATGGACTTGGAGGAGGTGCCAGAAGACTAGAGAACTGCAAACATTGCAGCCTGGTTTAAGAAAGGTTGTAAAGCTAATCTCAGCAATTATAGAGTCATAGACATGTTTTGCTATCCTAGCATTCCCATAAAGGCTGACAGAACAGGCTGTGTGCAGGAGTCTGCTGGGCACCACCTTCATTAATCAAAAGAGAAAGAGCTATTGATTCAGCACCTCAGTAAATCTTGAGACAGTTTTGGCTCCTATGCACATGTTGGGGTGCATGTAAGGAGATGTTTATAGTTTGCTTCTGTACTTAGAATTCATAAATTGAAGCCAGTGTACATTTTAAAAATATTTAAGATTAAAAGTACAGAGGAGATCAATATTATACAACAATCCAACAACCCCGCCCCAAGACAACATGCGCCTGACCCTCACAAAGATGGCAACCCGAGAGCTCCTTCGCTGGTGAAGTAAACACTGGGGCCTGTGGGGCTTCTATTGGAGGCCTCAGTCCTCCCCCTAGGAGTTTATAAACTCCCCAGTCTCCCTCCTCCCGCGGTTCCCAATCCTACCCTGTCTCACTGTCTCCTCTCCCCGGGGGCAGGAGCCAGGTCTTGCCGCTCGGGCCTGGCGACCTCCCCGGGATGTTTCTGAAACCTGGTCCTGTCCTGAAGGAGGATCACCGGGACCCGAAACCCGTCCTCACATTCCTCCCGACACGAGCTGCCGGACCTGCTCAGCTTTTCCAGCGGCTCCTGTTCTTGTTCCTTCAGCCGCCGGCGCCATTCCTCTCCCACACTCAATAACACGGTCTTTGTCCCATTGCACATGCGCCAACTCACAGGGGGCGGGGTCCCTCCTGGTGACGTAACACCCGCCGAAGTGACGCGGTTGGAGGAGTCCTCCAAGAAGTCGAAGACAATGGGGGCGGGGCGATCGTTTTCCCCGCCCTCAGCCACTTGAAAGGTGGGTTTCTTTTAAGTTTGAACGTACTTTCTTTCAATTTTCAGAAATGTTATTCCAGACCTCTGGAAAGCTGAAGCATTGAGAAACTTTCAGACATAAACAAACGGATACGAATAAAATCAATAAAAATAGGTAAGTTAAATTGCGAAATAAACCCAGCACAAAATATCAAAAAGAATAGCAAGAGCTTCTATTGGTATGCTGAAGGGAATAAAATCGCTGAAGTAAATGTTGGTCCCTTGGAAGGTAAAACCGCTGAGTTAATGGGGAACACTAAAATAGCAGAGCTGCTAAATCAAAACTTTCCTCAGCTTTCACATTGGAGGACAGCAATACTATCCTTATTGGAACAGGCAAGTCAGAGGCTGTGGAAAGGGTAGAACTGAAACAATCAACGTCGATAGGTACACTATCAGGATTGAGGGCGGACAGGTCCCCTGGGCCTAATGGCCCAGATTCTCATGTACCAAAGGAAGTGGATACGCTAGTTACAATATTCCAAAATTCCTTGGACCTAAGAAAGATTCATTGAGTTTATTTAAGACTGAGATAGGTAGATTCTTGATTGTCAAGGTTACGAAGAGAAAGCGCCAGAAAGGAGTTGACTTCAGCCATGATTGGGTGAAGGAGCAGAATTGCTGGGCCGAATGGCCTCATTTCTGCTCTGATATTTTATGAATCCACTGGAATGGGAAAATACTAATGTAACACCTATATTCAAAAAGGGAGAAAGGCAATATATGAGAAATTGCAGACCAGTTAGTTCAACAGCTGTTAATGGGAAGTTGTTAGAATCAATTATCAAGGAAGCAATATCAGGATGTTTGGAAAGTCAAACTCTTTAGATAGCTCCTTTCAAACTACTACCGTTAAGAAGGTCAAGAGCAGCAGTTACATGGGAGACCATTACCTGCAAGTTCTGTTCAAAGACACTCACTATTGAAGCAGCACACTCATCTCAACATATGGAGATTACAAAGGTAAAGATGGGAGAAACCATTGGAGAGATTTGAAGACTAAAATGAGAATTTTAAAATTTGGTTGTTGCTTGAATGGGCACCAGCACAGGTCAGTGGACACATGAGCCACAGAGGAATGAGAATTGTTGCCATGAAACAAGAGCAAAGTCTTAGATGATTTCAAGTTTACAGAAGGGCAAATGCGTAAAATTATTGATTGCATAATTGAAGTAGTCAAGCCTCGAGGTAAGGAAGGGACCAAAGATGATTCCAGCAGCAGCAGCTACTTTGAGAATGGGACAGGCTCGAATGAGATGACAGAGGCAGATACAGGAGGTTTTGTGCTGGCACAGGTCAGAAGCTCCTCTCAGAATCCAATGCAGCAAGTTATGAACAGCCAGGCTGAATCTGAGAGTTATAAGGGAGAGGGAGATGGAGGCAGTAGCTCAGGAATGAAGATGGATGCAAAAACTGGAAAGCAGTAACTTCGTCCTTCCCAGTGTTTAATTGGAGTGGATCCATCAATATGAAGAATCTCAGCAACCAGAATGGACCATGAAACTGGTGAGTTTTGAGAAGGTTTGTAGCTCAGGGTGAGGTTCTGGATGTAGGTTTGCTCGCTGAGCTGGAAGGTTCAATTTCATCACTGTAATAGGAAACATCTGCAGTGAGCCTCCAGATGAAGCACCAGTGGTGTAGCTCACTTTCTATTTAGATGTTTGGGTTTCTTTGGGTCAGCGATGCCATTTCCTGTGGTGGCATCATTTCGTATGGCAATGTCATTTCCTGTTCTTTTTCAGGGGGGTGTAAATGGGATCCAAGTCAATGTATTTGTTGATAGAATTCTGGTTGGAATGTGATGCTTCTAGGAATTCTCGTGCGTGTCTTGGTTTGGCTTGTCCTGGGATGGATGTGTTGTGCCATTCGAAGTGATGTCCTTCCTCATGCATATGTAAGGATACTAGGGATAGTGGGTGATGTCTTTTTGTGGCTAGTTGATGTTCATATATCCTAGTGGCTAGTTTTCTGCCTATTTGTCCAATGTAGGGACACCACATCCATCCTCGGATAAGGGTCTGTTTCTGTGTTGTTTGACTCTAACTCTTCTGTACTGGTCTTCACAACCATTTTCTTGTCTTCCCCAATACCCATCCAATTCATTGTTGTTTAAAATATCAGATGAACTCAGCCTTGAATGTATTCAGTGACCCCATAACTGCAGGAAGACATCCCCACTTCTGGACTCAATTCCTCTTGCTAATATACCACTTGCCTTGCACATTGCTTGCTGCACCTGTCTGACAACTGGCATTGATTGGTATGGAAGAACATGTTGCTGGAAAAGCACAGCAGGTCAGGCAGCATCCGAGAAGCAGGAGAATCAGCCCAAAATCAGCTTTTCCAGCAACACTCTCAACTCTGATCTCCAGCATCTGCAGACCTCAATTTCTCCTGGTGTGAAAAAACGCTGAGACCTCTTTGTCCATCCACACAGCATTCCTGATGAAGGGCTTGTGCCCGAAACATCAACTCTCCTGCTCCTCGGATGCTGTCTTTCCTGCTGTGCTGCCAGCGCCACATTTTTTGACTCTGATCTCCAGCTTCTGCCATCCTTACTTATTCCACATCCCAATATATGATCATTTAAACAATGCTTTGTGCTGTTTTCTTTTTCCACAACACCGGCGATAACTTCACACTGAGGTAACGCATTTGCCATGTGTTTGCCAATTGAGACACAGACCTGGACCAACTTTTCCAGTCTGTCCCCTCCCTGGATTCCCTCCCTTTGCTTTTAATTGCTTCAAGTCAAAATTGAACCCCAGCATGAAAAAAAGAGAATAGAAGAGGGGGGAGAGAAGAAAGATCACTGTGCTCACAGATGTTGGACAGAGGAAGTTCCAGTCTGTGGTGAATCTCAATCTTCATTCATAGAGAGAAGCAGCATCAGCAGCAGCCGCTTGAGAAGCTAATGGTCCACCTTCAGACAATAGAGAGGCTGTGTTTAACAAGAAGACTAATCTCCTACCGGTCCTCCCGTACTCCTCATTGGTCCATCAAAACAATGTAGCTCCGTTTTTGTGGACAGCTACAAGCATGTGCAGTGTTTTTGCTGACACTGAGGAGCACGCGTAGTAGACTCTGTGGAGATGAAGTTACTGGCAGTTTCTAACTGTCCAAAGGACAATGGGAGAAAAAAAGATAGAGCCACAATGACCACCACCACACACACACACACACACACACACACACACACCTCCCCTCCCCTCACCCCCCATAGATCGACATATCAACATGTACGCCTGGCTATTTTTGCTAATCACTTTACTACACCTCTCATGATTTTATATATCTCAATAAGGTCACCCCTCAACCTCCTCTGCTCTAGTGAAAGAAGTCTCAGCCTCTCCTTTTAACTCAAACCCTCCAGTCCAGGCAAATCTTTTCCGAACCCTCTCCAATAGTATTCTTCGTATAACAGGACAAACTGTACTCAGTACTCCAATAGTAGCCTCACCATCATCCTGTATAAACTCAACATTATGTCCCAACTCCTATACTCAATGGTGTGAACAATGAAGGCAAGTGTGCTAAATGCCTTCTTAACCACCCAGTCTACCAATGATGCAACTTTCAAACTACTATGTACCTCAACACCCTCAGATCTCTCTGTTCTACAATACAACTCAGGGCTCTCCCATTAACTGTACAAGTCCTGCACTTCTTTGTTTTAGCAAAATGCAAGCTCTTGCTTTTATCCATACCTCTCAAACACACACCCCAACACTCTCAACTCCTGAGGCTTATACTCCAACACACCCACACTTTACGAAGCATGGTACGCGCACTCTGATGCACGAGGTCACATGCATACACACACACACACACATATATATATAAAATCTATGGGGTGAATTTGCATTTGTAGAATTACATTTGCAGATACATGCAATTTCGCTCAACAAAGCACACAATCTGCAGACAGTTAATGCAGGCAGTCAATCCATGTAATATTTTATAAATTCCTACTTTAGAAATGAAACCAGTCTGATTCAAGATGGGATACAGACAGACTCAAACCTCACACCTGCCATGCATTGTCTGAGCTGAGAAGTCACTTATTTTTATAAAACCTTAAGTCATCATGAGATTGTAACTTAAAAGAAATTCTGAGATTTATACATTAAGGAAACCTGCAACCCATTTGAAAAGATGAAAGACTTAACAGCAATCTAGGTTTGTTCAATATATCCTATCAGTTGCATGACACTGTGATATTTTGCTATAAAATCTGTGTGCTTTGATCCTGCTCCACAGCTACCTGATGAAGGAGCAGCACTCCGAAAGCTCGTGATTCCAAATAAATGTTTTGGACTATAACCTGGTGTTGCATGATTTTTAACTTTATCCACCCCAGTCCAAGATCGGCTCCTCAAAACAGTTTCTAGCGAACACATCCCACACCTCCCTGAAATGATGCAGCACCTGCACTCCTGAAATATTTACAATTTCAAATGATACAAGCTCCTCATTCACTGCTCCATCTGATACACAACATTGGAAACTTAGTGCAGGAAGCTGAAAGAAATGAGCAGCTTTAAAACAAAAACTACTTGGAGCTCACAGCTTTCAATGTGAGTCTGAGCCCAACGGTAAGTTCAGGCAACCTTTATTGTGACTGAACTTTGTTACAGCTTCAGATCCCCCTAGCAAAATGGCATAGAAAAAAGTAACTGATTTTTTTTAAACAGCTCAAGGTCAAAACCCACACACTCCCTCCAATTTCTTTACTATTGGTTAGCATCTAGTTGTCCCTTTGTAACTGGATCCTTGGTACAGCCTTAACCCATAGAAAGTATTGCTTCACTCAATAATTTCAACCCATACCCTGTATCCAAGTAAGTTTCTCCCTGTGTATGGGTGGGGGGAGCCGTGTAGACAACCACACTGCTGTAGGTCTGGAGTCAGTCATGCGTAGGCCAGATCAGGGAAACAATGCAGCTGGGATGACTGAGTGAATCCTTTCCCCTAACAACAGTTTCCTTGCAGTCCCCTGCAACCGTAGATTGCGGTGGTTCACGGACTCCCAGCCCAACTGCTTGTTCTGTGGCACTGTGGAGTCCGTGGACCATGTATATATTGGGTGTGGGCGTTTGCACTCCCTTTTTGATTTTCTTAAAACCTTCTCCTCTGCTTTTGGCTGCACTTCAGTCCCACGCTCCTGATCTTTGGGCACCCGGTACGGAGGAGGGAGGGCAGGTCCGAGGACCTCCTCGTGGGTCTGCTCCTGGGCCTGGCCAAACTGGCCATCAACAGGTCCAGGCAGCGGGCCGTGGAGGGGGTCGTTAGGGCCGACTGCCTGCCCCTCTTCCGGGGTTACGTTAGAGCCCGGGTGTCCTTGGAGAAGGAGCACACGGTGTCCACCAACACCCTGGAGTCGTTCAGGGAGAGGTGGGCGCACCAGGGAGTGGAGTGCATTATTTCTCCCTCCAACTCTATTTTGATTTAGTCCCTACCCTCCCCTTCACCTTTTTGATCACACAGCATTGCCCTTTGATGTGAAGGGCAGTGCTTAGCACTGGCCACTCGGGTGTTTTCCTATCATCCTGGTGGTGGAAATTGAATCAAGATTCGTGCACTTTGTGTCTTTCACTGTGTCTCACACCTGCCCACACACACCATGGGTGCTGCGGAAAAATAAGCACGACCACAGTTAGGCGGTAGTGTGGGGGGGGGTTTAAAAAAAAACAACAGTTTCCTTCCCTAAAAAGGACATGAGTCAGTCAGATGGGGGTTTTCTTCACCCCCAAAAATGGTTTCATCGTTAAATACTGAACTCCAGGTTTCTGACCGAATTCCATTTCCGTCTTCTTCCGCAGCAGGATTCGCCGCAACTGGGTTGTTAGTCCAGTTGATAATGGCACTAGGCCGTCATTCCTTCAACCTCCTGCGATGGCAAATGAACTCGCTGGTGCCTCCGCAGGAGGGAGGAGCAGGCGAAGGCCTTCCCGCACTCAAGGCAACTGAAGGGCCTCTCCCCCGTGTGGACTCGCCGGTGGGTCTGGAGATTAGAGGAATCGCTGAAGGCCTTCCCACACTCAGGACACCTGAAGGGCCTCTCCCCTGTGTGGATCCGCCGGTGGGTCTGGAGATTGGAGGAATCGCTAAAGCCCTTCCTGCACTCGGGGCACCTGAAAGGCCACTCCCCCGTGTGGACCAGCTGATGCCTCAGCAGGGCAGAGGAATCGCTGAAAGCCTTCCAGCACTCGGGGCACCTGAAGGGCCTCTCCCCGGTGTGGAGCAGCTGGTGCTTCCGCAAGGTGCCCACTTGACTGAATCCCTTCCCACACTCGGGACAGCTGAAGGGCCTCTCCCGCGTGTGGACACGCCGGTGGGCCAGAAGATGGGAGGAATTGCTGAAGGCCTTCCCGCATTCGGGGCAGGGGAATGGCCTCTCTCCTGTGTGGACCCGCTGGTGGGTCAGCAGAATGGAGACCCGGGTAAAGCCCTTCCCACACTCGGGGCACCTGAAGGGCCTCTCCCCCGTGTGGCGCCGCTGGTGCCTCAGCATGGAGGCTGCCTGGGTAAAGCCCTTCCTGCACTCAGGGCAGGAGAATGGCCTCTCCCCCGTGTGGACCTGCTGGTGCCTCAGCAGGGTAGAAGCCTGAGTAAAACCCTTGCTGCACTCAGCGCAGGAGAATGGCCTCTCCCTGGTGTGACTGCGCTGATGAATCTCCAGGGCAGACGGGACACGGAAGCCTTTTCCACAGTCACCACACTTCCACGGTTTCTCCACAGGGTGAGATTCCTCGGCATTCTCCATGGCCAAAGCTTCAGCTGCTCACAAACACGTGTATAGCCTCTCCCCGCTGTGAATTCCTCGTTCCAGGCCGTATCACTCTTCCAGGCTCCACACTCAGTGCAGTTCAACAGTAGGGTCTCTCATCCAATCCCACTGATGCTGAAAATGTATTGAAACAGGAACCAAAAAGCTTTGCTCCTTCTCACAGAATCTAAGTTGAAAATTGCTGAGGTCCTGATGGATTGAGTGACTGTCAGCTATTGATGTCAAAGTGAGGATTGCAGATGCTGTACAGTGAGTCGAGAAGTGTGCTGGAAAAGCACATCAGTTCAGGCAGCATCTGAGGAGCAGGAGAGTTGATGTTTTGGGCATAAGCCCTTCATCTGTTGATTTGAAACTTCTATCTTCAAATACTCTGTAAAAAGAGATTACAAATGTCATCACTGTCTGTCCAGAATAGAAACTCAGAACAAGCAATTCTACTTTCTGCAGAATATTCCACAAAATTGAAAGCACCATCCCATTCTCTCTCTCTGTTCTCACTCCATTCTAACTAATTCTCCTGAAGGTATTGATTCAGGATCTTACAGGGGCAGAAAAGCAAAAATATCAAGACTCACATCCCTTTGAAGTTTGGATGACTCCACCTGAAAGTTAATATCTTCCACGACATTGGGATGCTGCTGAGAGCGAGCAGGTCTTATTTTGGGAAGCAAACAAAAATGTTAATTCAGGGTGAACCTGCCATGCAGCTTCTTGAGGAACAACCAGACACAAAATGGTTAATGCCCCTAGGAAGAGGGGAACAAAATGAGACATCAAGGCATTAACACTGACACCAGAGAGAAACTGAACATACAGGCGACTGTATGTGTGGAGTTTGCACGTTCTCCCCGTGTCTGCGTGGGTTTCCTCCGGGTGCTCCGGTTTCCTCCCACAGTCCAAAGATGTGCAGGCCAGGTGAATTGGCCGTGCTAAATTGCCCATAGTGTTAGGTAAGGGGTAGATGTAGGGGTATGGGTGGGTACACTTCGGCGGAGCGGTGTGGACTTGTTGGGCCGAAGGGCCTGTTTCCACACTGTAAAGTAATCTAAAGATGTGACAAACATTAGTGGAAAGCCAGAGTCATAGAGATATACAGCACAGAAACAGACCCTTCAGCCAGTCTTCCAGATACCCTAAATTAATCTAGTTGCATTTGCCAGCACTTGGCCCATATGCTTCTGAACCCTTTCTATTCATACACCCATCCAGATATCTTTTACATGCTGTAATTGTACCAACCTCCATCACTTCCTCTGGCAGCTCATTCCAAACATGCACCAGGCTCTGCGTGAAAAATTTGCCCCTTCGGATGCTTTTAAATACCCACCCTCACCCTAAATCTTGTTACTATCTTGTCCTGGACTCCCCTATCCCAGGTAAAAGACCTTGTCTATTTACCCGATCCATACTACTGATGATTTTATACAAGTCGATAAGGTCACCCCTCAGACTCTGCCGCGCTAGGGAAAACAACTCCATCCTATACTTCCATCTTCACTCACCCAGGTAATGAAGATTCATAGCTGAGTTTGCTCCCTCCCTGGATTCACTCCAGTTGCTAAAGTGAACAAATGTCCCTCCCTTCTCTCTCTCGCTCCCAGGAAGAAGAGTTGCCCGGACGGAAAGAGTTTCACTCTGAAACTGACAGGGCCACTTCCGCGTTGTGACATCAATAATGATTCACAAGGGCGGACCTAGGCCAACACCCAGGCCCCGCACTGCGCCTGCTCCAGACGACGGCGTCCCACTGACCTGCATTACGCCTGCTCCGGAGGGACGGCATCCGGCTGGCCCTCGCTGCGCCTGCTGCGGACGGCGGCCTCCAGCCGACCCTTACTGCGCCTGCTCCGGCTGGCCCTCCCTGCGCCTGCTGCGGACGGCGGCCTCCAGCTAACCCTTACTGCGCCTGCTCCGGCTGGACGGCATCCGGCTGGCCCTCGCTGCGCCTGCTGCGGACGGCGGCCTCCAGTTGACCCTTACTGCGCCTGCTCCGGATGGACGGCATCCGGCTGGCCATCACTGCACCTGCTCCGGACGGACGGCAGCCGGCTGGCTCTCACTGCGCCTGCTCCGGACGGACGGCATCCAGCTGGCTCTCACTGCACCTGCTCCGGACGGACGGCATCGGCTGGCCCTCTCTGCGCCTGCTCCGGACGGACGGCATCCGGCTGGCCCTCTCTGCGCCTGCTCCGGACGGACGGCATCCGGCTGGCACTCACTGCGCCTGCTCTGGACGGACGGCATCCGGCTGGCCCTCACTGCGCCTGCTCCGGACGGACAGCATCTGGCTGGCACTCTGCGCCTGTTGCGCCCACTCCGGACGGCCATCGCTGCCCTGCACAGTTGGGAAAATCCCTTCCCTTCAACAAATCCCCATCGTGTGGAAACAGGCAATTCGGCCCAACGAGTCTACACCGACCCTCCAAAGGGTAACCCACCCACACCCATTCCTCTACATTCACCCCCTGACTAATCCATCCGAACCTTCACAACCGTGGCACTATGGGTAATTTAGTATCGCCAATCCACCTTTACCTGGACAAAGTTAAAAATCACACAACGCCAGGTTATCGTCCAACAGGTTTATTTGAAAGAGTAGCATTTGGAGCGCTGCTCCTTCATCATGTGGTTGTGGAGGATAAGATCATAACGCACAGAATTTATGCAAAATCATTACAGTGGCAGTGCCACTGAAATGATCTATTGAACAAACCTGGATTGTGTAATCTTTCATCTTTTAGAATGTGTTGCAGGTATCACAAATATGTAAATCCCACAACTTGCTGCAAGGCACCTTCGAGATAAATAAGATTTTATAACAGAAGATGACATTTTTCAGACTGGGGGGGAGGAGGAGAGTAGGGGGGGGGAGGAGGAGAGTGGGGGGGGGGAGGAGGAGAGTGGGGGGGGAGGAGGAGGAGGAGAGTGGGGGGGAGGAAGAGAGTGGGGGTAGGAGGAGAGTGGGGGGAGGGAGGAGGAGAGTGGGGGGAGGGAGGGGGAGGAGAGTGGGGAGGAAGGGGGGAGGGATTAGGGGCAGGGATGGGGAGGAAGGGGGCAGGGATGGGGAGGAAGGGGGGAAGGATGGGGAGGAGGGGGGAAGGATGGGGGAGGAGGGGGGAAGGATGGGGGAGGAGGGGGGAAGGATGGGGGAGGAGGGGGAGGGCAGTTCTAGAGGGCATAGGTTTAGGGTGAGAGGGGAAAGATATAAAAGAGACCTAAAGGGCAACCTTTTCACAAAGGTATGTGTATGGAATGAGCTGCAAGAGGAAGAGGTGGAATAGCAAGGGTTTGGAGGGATATGGGCTGGGTGTGGGAAGGTGGGATTAGATAGGTTGGGATATCTAGTCGGCATGGACAAGTTGGATTGCAGGGTCTGTTTCTGTGCTGTACATCTCTACGACTCGATTTCAGCTCAGACAATGCATGAAAGGTGTGAGATCAGAGCCCGTCTGTATCGTAACCTTGAGTCAGGCTGGTTCTATTTTCAAAGTTGAGTTTACATAATACTACATGTATTGACTGTCTGCAGATTGTTCATTTTAGGAGCAAAATAGAATGTATCGGCAAATATAATGCTGCAACTACAAATTCACTGCCATGGACTTGTGTGTATACACACACACACACACGAGAGAAATAAAAAGGCTATTTCTTTGCTGCATATCACACAGACATTGAGATAACAGATGCTTTATTTCTGTGGTTGTAAATGTTGTTGTAAATTATAGCTGGATACTAATAGTTAGATGTAAGGGACAGAATTCCTCAAAATAGGGCACTATAAGAATCCTGGGAGAACCCTATCCTGGTTTACTTACTCGTGAACAAACATTAAGCACGAGTATCTATTTATTTCTAATTTTGTTTCGATTTTCTTGTTTGATTCCCTGCTATGACAACACTGTATCTGGATGGTTGACAGGCTGAGAGATGGTGGGTTGAGTCTCGATTGACTCAATGTTTTATTCTTCCAAATGGTGTAAAACTGGGGGTCAAAGCTTCAGCAGAAATCCAGCAGAGCTGACAGACCAACATCTTACTCTAAGCGAACAGGGAGGTCAACAGAGGAGAGAGAAATCAGGACCTGAAATCTGAGCTGACACCAGACTACCCTGTGATCAATGCTTTGATTCGCAGTACCAACCCTCTACCTTTACCTCGCTGCCCATTTAACTACCCCTTCAATATTCAGGATCCAATCCTTGTCATCCTGAAGCTGGGTTAGCCATGGGAAATGCAGGGTTATAGTTCCATAGTAATAAAAGCAGGAGTAGGTCATTTGTCCTATCAGACCTACTCTGCCTTTCATTAAGATCATGGCTGATCGATCCACCATTGCAGCTCCTCCTCCCTGCATTGTCAAAGCTACCCTTAATTCACCAACCATGCAAAAACTCATCCAACTGTGTCTCCAATATACTGAAATAGCCTCTACTGCATCACTGGGCAGAGAATTCCATAGATTCACGACTCTCCAGGAAAAACAGTTCCTCTTAATCTGTGTTTGAAAGCTACTCCCCCTAACCTTGAAGTCTAGTCTCACCCAACAGCAGAAATGACTGGATAGGGAAGGGCTATATCCCCAAAGTGCAATGAATTCCCACTTTCCCCCAAAATCTCAGATGGACTCACTCACTCAGTTGTTTGCTCATAAATGAAAGATTTCACTGTTACAACTTCTGCTCCTGGTCAGGGCAAAACATCTTTGACAGCTGCTCTGAAAGTCCAGTCTTCACAACCACACCTGTGAACCATTCTCCTCTCACCTCAAATATGCACCACCTAGTTTTGGACTGCACCATCCTGGGGAAAAGATCTTGGGTATTCACCCTATCCATGCCCGTTACAAACGTCAATAAGGTCACCCCTCAGTCTCTGATGCTCCAGGGAAAATATCCCTGGCCTATTCTCCCTCTCCCAGTAGTTCAATTCCTCCAAGTCTGGCAACAACCTTGTAAATCTTTTCCAACCTCTTTCAAAGTTTCACAACATCTTTCCTATATCAAGGAGACCAGATTGAATGCAGTGTTCCAAAAGTGGCCCAACCAATTTCATGTACAGGGGCCACATGACCTCCCAACTTCCATACTCAATGCACTGACCAAGAAAGGAAAGCATACTGAACGCCTTCTTTACTATCCTAGCTACCTGAGACTCCACTTTCAAGGAATTATGAAGCTGCACTCCAAGGTCTTTGTTCAGCAACACTCCCCTTAACTGTATCAGTTCTGCCTGGATTGCTTGACCAAAATGCAACTCCTCACATTTGTCTAAATTAAACTCCATCTCCCAAACTTCGGCCCAATGACCCATCTGCTCAATTCCCATTTATGGCAAACTCTCTTATTCCCTAGAAGCTGAAAATCTCCATCCCAAACTCACTCCCTCCATTCTCACTTTGCTGAACCTAATTCCTGCTGCATCTCATCCTGAAGGGTCTGGTTCATGCTGATACACAGGCCCACACTCGAATTGAAACATACAGAATACTGAATGGCATGGACAGACAGGACGTTGGGAAGATGTTTCGATTGGTAGGAGAGACAAGAACCTGAAGGCACAGCCTTAGAGTAAAGGGAAGGCCTTTTGGAACGGAGATAAGGGGAAACTTCTTCAACCAGAGAGTGGTGAATCTTTGGAATTCATTGCCATAGGAGGCTGTAAAGGACAGGTCATTGAGAATATTTAAGACGGAGGTAGACAGGTTCTTGAGTATCAAGGGGGTCAAGGGTTACGGGGAGAAAGCAGGAGAATGGGGCTGAGAAACTTATCAGCTGCGATTGTGTGCTATCAGCAGACCTGATGGGCTGAATGGCCTAATCTCAGCTCCTATGTCTTATGGTCTCTTGCTGTACTGGACACAGAGGGTGAGAATTGGGAGCAGGACTAGGACATCTGGTCTTTCGAGCCTGGACCAGTATTGCACAGACCATAACTGGATATGAATATACCTACATTTTGGTGGATAGGCTGGGACATTTTTCATTGGAGCATAGGAGGTTGAGAGGTGACCTTACTGAGGATGATTAAATCATGACAGATATAGCTAACGTGAATGGCAGGTGTCCTTTCCCTCGGGTGGGGGTTTCAAGATTAGGGAGCAAATTTTGAAGGAGAGAGGAGAAAGATTTGAAAGACATGAGGGACACTATTTTTCATTTTACACAGAGAGTGGTTCACGTGTGAAATGAATGTCCAGAGGAAGTGGTGGATGCAGGTGCAGTTATAGCATTTAAAGGACATTTGGATAAGTATCTGAATAGGAAAGATTCAGAGGATATAGACCAAATACTGGCAGGTGGGACTAGTTTAGTTTGAGAACGTAGTCAGCATGGATTGGTTGGACTGAAGGGGCTATTTCTGTGCTGTCTCACACTGTAACTGTTCTATACTAGTCTTGAAACCATTTTCTTGACATCCCCCATAAACATCCATTCCATTGTTGTTCAAAATATCAGATGAACTCAGCAGTGAATACGTTCAATGACAACCCCCCCCCCCCCTCCCAGGAAGACATCCCCACTTCTCAACTCAATTCCTCTTGCTAATATACCACTTGCTTTGCTGATAACTTGCTGCACCTGTCTGACAACTGCCAGTGACTGGTGCAGAAGGACACTGAGGTCCCATTGTACATCTACACATCATTCTTGATGAAGGGCTTGTGCCCAAAACATCAACTCTCCTGCTGCCTGACTAGCCTGTGCCACCGTGCCGCCCATAAGTGGTTTTATATTCAATATGCTCGTCTCCGAGATTCAAATACAATTATCTGTTATATTTTTGTCCTTTAGCTATGTCATATATTTCCAATTATAGAATTCTTGAAGGGAACAGTAAGTGACCATTGGACAGAGACCTCCCAATTCATATACTCAATGCTCTGACCAATATAGGGCTACTTTCTCTGGCGTGTCAGAGGGTGAGGGGTGACATTATGCAGGTTTATAAAATCATGAGGGGCATGGCTAGGGGAAATAGACAAGGTTTTTTCCCTGGAGTGGGGGAGTCCAGAACTAGCAGGCATAAGTTTACGGTGAGAAACCGTACGGGGCAACTTTTTCACGCAGAGGGTGGCACGTGTATGGAATGCACTATTAAAGGAAGTGGTGGAGGCTGCTACAATGACAACATTCAAAATGGCATCTGGATGTGTATATGAATTGGAAGGGTTCGAGGGATATGGGCTAAGCGCTGGCAAATGGGACTAGTTTAGGTTTGGATGTCTAGTCAGCATGGACAATTTTGAATGAATAGTCTGTTTCCGTATGTACATCTCCATGATTCTAAGACTCTATAACTCTCCCTAGAGCTCAAACCCTCCAAGCCTGGCAACATCCTTGTACATCTTGTCTGAACCCTTTCAACTTTAACATCCTTCTGATGCAAGAAGGCCAGAATTGAACACAATATTTCAGAAGTGGCCTCACCAATTTGGGATAACTGGTCAGCATGGATGAGTTGGACGGAAAGGTTTGTTTCCATGTGGTCAGGTTCTATGACTCTATGGTGGCGATATACCCAATGTCTGCATTCCCTTCTCCATCCTGCCATTTGTGGTGTGGCTCAAACTCTGGGAACATCAGTGGGTCACACAGACCATGACAATTTCAAAAATACCTCCAAAAGCCACCAGGATTGTAGGACATTACCAGAAACTCTCATTTTTCTAATTTGTCCAACCTTCAGTACTGGACAAGCATTCTCTGTTTCCCATGTTATCGTCCTGACAGCCTCCTGGGGAAGGGACAAACTGGAGCCAATCTTTCCATGGGATAGATTTCTTCACAGAGTAAAACATGACAGGTATACATCTCCCGACTCCACTGCATGTTCCAAATCAGTAAGTGTGTCTTAATATGTGCTCAACTGACCAGTGACTGTAAGCCCTCTTGCGTACTAATGTGTGTTGCTGGAAAAGGACAGGCAGCATCCCAGAAGCAGGGGAATCGATGTTTTGGGCATAAACTCTTCATCAGGATTGATGTTCAGGCAGAAGCCCTTCATCAGGATCAGCTATTTCTCAGAACTGCCTAAGGAACCATCTGATCTCACATGGACTCTGGACCACATTCAGCCCAGCACAGTTTGAACCTGAACAGGATACCCAGTACACACTACAAATTCGATAACCTTCTGCAACAATTCTCTTTCCGGATCCTCTGCTCCATGCTATCAGCCATGCACCGCCACCTACTCTACCTGCAGTCAGTCCTGCCTCAGCAATATTCCCCTTCCTCTTGAATACTAACACAAGTCACACCCACAAAGAATCCAGACGTTCTCTCCTTGCTGTGACTGGATTGGTGTCTGAGTAGATGGGATGACTGACTGAATCCCTTTCCGCACAGGGAGCAGGTGAAAGGCCTTTCCCCGGTGTGAACCCGCTTGTGTCTCTGCAGCTGGAATAATCCGTGAATCCCTTCCCGTACACAGAACAGGAGAACGGTCTCTCCTCAGTGTGGATGCGCCTGTGCGCCAGCAGGATGGATGAATGGCTAAACCCTTTCCAGCAGACGGAGCAGGTGAACAGCCTCTCCCTGGTGTGAACGTGCCGGGGTCTCTGCAGGTCAGAGGAGTTAGTGAATCTCTTCCCACACTCGGACCAAGTGAACGTCTACTCCTTGGTGTGAACCCGCTGGTGGGTCACCAGGGTGGATAAATGAATGAACTCCTTCCTGCACATGGAACAGGAGAACAGTCTCTCCCTGGTGTGAACCCGCTGGTGTGGAAGTAGGGCGGACAGAGCAGGAGGATGTTCGCTTCAGTGGTATGGCCTTATTGGTGGATCAGCAAGGCAGGTGATGAGGTGAATCCCTTCCTGCACTCAGAGCAGGTGAACAGCCTCTCTCCGGTGTGAGGCCGCTGGTGTGTCACTAGGGTGATACATAAATGAACCCCTTCCCACACACGGAGCAGGTGAAAGGTCTCTTCCCGGTGAAACTCCGCTGGTGGGTCACCAGTGTGGAAAAATGAATGAAGCCCTTGCTGCACATGGAGCCGGCGAACATCCTCTCCCTGCCGTGACCGTGGCAACGGCGTTTAAGCAAAGATTGAATTTTGAATTCCTTCCCGCAGTCCTCACATTTCCATGGTTTCTCCATGATGAGGGAATCCATGTCTCTCTCCAGCTTCGACAGTTGTTTGAAGGACCATTCACGCATGGGATGTGTTCAATATCTGTCCACTGCCATTCATCAGGCTTACTTTCCAATTAAGAAGATCATGCACGTCCTGCTGTGGCCTTAACTTCATTTGCCACCTGTACTCCATAACCTTTCATTCCCTGTCTCTCAAAATTCAGCCTTGAATACATTCAAAGAGCCAGTCTCTATTACTCTCTGCGTGGGAGCATTGCAATAAAGAAAAGAGAATAAATTCCTCATTCTGCCTGATATGGGAAAGCCCTTATTTATAATCTGCATTCATTGAGTTCTAGATTCTCTGACAAGGAAGCATTTTATCGGCATCCATCCTGACAAGCACCCCCCCCCCCCACCTCAGAAAATGCCGGACTCACTGATGTTGGACCGCAGAAGGAAATTGCAGTCTGGAGTGAAGCTCTATCTTCATTCAATTTCAGTGTAAAACTCCCTCCTCTATGCAACATCGGGGAGCAAAGCAATGTCTCCCGTTTTCCATTCTTCATCCTGCAATGTCTCCCCTTTTCCATTCGTCAGCCTGGCGGGGAGAGATGGGGGGAAACGGTTCACTTGTTGCAACTGCAGTGAATCCAGGGGGGAATTAGACTCTGCAAAGGTGCTCAGATGCTCTCTGTCCCTCTTAAAGTATTTTCACTTTTTTCCTTAATTTGCGACATACATTTGAATACAGTTTGCACCCGAGAAATGGATTGCTTGTTTCCTCAAGTACACAATTAAAAGGGTAGTTTCTCATGGAACTGAGCAGCATGTAAGGGATTAGCACATTAATATAAAAAGTACATATATGTTGCTTCATTTTGTGTATATCTAATATTACTCACTGTTGTAAAAGCTTCATGGCTAATATATTTAATCTTCTAATAATATTCTATATTTATTGTCATCTTTTTCATTTAATAGGATAGAAGGAAGTCATTCAGCAACTTAAATGGCTTTCTTTTCTCAAGCAGCCTTGATACTTTCACGTCCTTGATTCAGCTCCATTTGCAGCATCTTTGAGAGCATCTTGTTCCAGGTCATTGTGTGTGGGGGAAAGCTTCACTGAGGTGATTCTTAAGGCTGGCCGGCTGGCTGCATGACAGTTTTGGTGCCCTGGATAATATGTGATCAGAAGGCATCTGGCAGTTTGCAGGAATTAGGTGCCTATGCTATGCTAATTTAACAGTACACTTATTTTGTTATTTTTTCTAGAGAATTTCAAGAGGAAGACATGCAGAAAGAAATCTGAAACCAAGTGTAATATCAACTTCTGACAGAGCCACTTGATTTATTGGAACTTGAATATCAACAGTCATTTAAATCAAGAAGAAATGTTTGTTTCTGTATGTTTCAGAGATCTTGGACACTGGTGTGGCAGGAAGAACATAGCGGAATAGATACACAGGTGAGGGAGATTCAGGGCATTGACTGAAAAGCGCTTTGCCGAATTACTCAGCTTGGGGTATCAACATCACACCACTCGAGACTGTGTATCTGTTCTGTTTGCAATTGCAGCTGGCCGGCAAACCCAGAGCAACGCCAGGAGACTCCAAGCTCAAAAATGAAAAACAAACTGGAAATGTGGGGACGCTAGGAAAGGATTCCCTCCCCTTTTGGCACTTGAAATCCACAGATGCTTTCACAACGGGGAGTGGCCCTTCACCTGCTCTGTGTGCGGGTAGAGATTCATTGATTCTGAACCACCCAACTGACGCACCAGGGGGTTCATACCAGAGAGAGGCTGTTCACCTGCCCCGAGTGCGGGAAAGGCTTCAGTCAGATGTGCAACCTGTGAACACTCCAGCGGGTCCATTCGGGGGAGAGGACATTCACAGCCCTGCGTGTGGGAGGTGGTTTGCTCAGTTAGCTGCTCTGCTGATCCACCAGCAGGTCCACACTAAGGACAGGCCATTCACCTGCTTTCAGTGTAGGAAAGAGTTCATTGACTCCTCCTACCTGCGCAAGCACTGGTGAGTTCATGTGCCATCGCAGAGGGATTGAAGTAGCGACAGTCTCGTGCTATTATTGGCTGGATGATTAACCCAGTTCTGGGGCCTCGGGGGTTCGAATCCCGCCGTGGCAGATGGTGGAATTTTAAACCGGTCAGAGGTCTGAAACTTAGAATCTAACGATGAAATCACTTTCGCGGGGGGGGGGAGGCCATCTGATTCACTAATGTCTTTTATCAGGAAGGTAAATGTCATCCTTTACCTGGTCTGCCCCACACATGACTCCAGACCCGCAGCAGTGAGTTTGATTTTGACAGTCCTCGCTCCCACCGGGGAAGAAATGCTGGTCTAACCAGTGACGCCCTAATCCCACAGAGTCATGGGGTTGTACAGCACTGAAACAGATCCTTCGGTCCAACCCGTCCGTACTGACCAGATATCCTAACCCAATCAAGTCCCACTTACTAGAATTAGAAAGCGTAAAATTTCCAAAGGGCTTACTTCACATGCTCCTTTGTGTCAGCAAGCACTGCGCATGTGCATTTGTGTCCGCAGAGTATTGCGCATGCGCATAGCTCTCCGCCGCGCGACTATCTTTTACTGACCAATGGAGAACCCTGGAGGACCGGAAGGAGTCTGGTCCTCCTGCCAATTAGAGCCCTGCTATTGTCTAAATGTTGAAGTTAGACTGAGATTCTGAGGGTAAAAATAATGACTGCAGATGCTGGAAACCAGATTCTGGATTCGTGGTGCTGGAAGTGCACAGCAGTTCAGGCAGCATCCAACGAGCAGCGAAATCGACTTTCCGGGCAAAAACCCTTCATCAGGAATAAAGGCAGAGAGCCTAAAGCGTGGAGAGATAAGCTAGAGGGGGATGGGGAGAAAGTAGCATAGAGTACAATACTGGATTAGTGGTGCTGGAAGAGCACAGCAGTTCAGGCAGCATCCAACGAGCAGGAACTCCGAGTGGGGGAGGGGATGAAGGTGATAGGTCGGGGGGAGGGTGGAGTGGATAAGTGGAAAAGGAGATAGGCAGGTAGGACAATTCATGGGAACAGTGCTGAGCTGGAAGTTTGGAACTGGGGTGAGGTGGGGTAAGGGGAAATGAGGAAACTGGTGAAGTCCACATTGATGCCTCGGGGTTGAAGTATTCCGAGGCGTTCTTCCTCCAGGCGTGCGGGGGTGAAGGAGGCCCAGGATCTCCATGTCCTCGGCAGAGTGGGATGGGGAGTTGAAATGTTGGGCCACAGGGCGGTGTGGTTGATTGGTGCGGGTGTCCAACAGATGTTCCTTAAAGTGCTCTGCTAGGAGGCGTCCAGTCAACCCAATGTAGAGGAGACCGCATCGGGAGCAACGAATGCAATAAATGATATTAGTGGATGTGCAGGTAAAATTTTAATGGATGTGGAAGGCTCCTTTAGGGCCTTGGATGGAGGTGAGGGAGGAGGTGCAGGCGTAGGTTTTGCAGTTCCTGCGGTGGCAGGGGAAGGTGCCAGGATAGGAGGGTGGGTTGTGGGGAGGGGGGCGTGCACCTGACCAGGTAGTCATGGAGGGAACGGTCTTTGTGGAAGGCAGAAAGGGGTGGGGTAGGAAATATATCCCTGGTGGTAGGGTCTTTTTGGAGGTGGCGGAAATGTCGGTGGATGATTTGGTTTATGCAAAGGTTGGTAGTGTGGAAGGTGAATACCAGGGGCATTCTGTCCTTGTTACGGTTGGAGGGGTGGGGTCTGAGAGTGGAGGTGCGGGATGTGGACGAGATGCGTTGGAGGGCATCTTTAACCACGTGGGAAGGGAAATTGCAGTCTCTAAAGAAGGAGGCCATCTGGTGTGCCGGGTTCTACCTCCTTCCCAAGATCCACAAGCCTGACCACCCTCGCCGACCCATTGTCTCAGCATACTCCTGCCCCACTGAACTCATCTCTACCTACCTACTGTCCTATCCCCCCTAGTCCAGGAATCCACACATACGTTCGAGACATCACCCACGCCCTCCACCTCCTACAAGACCCCGTTTCCCAGCCCCCAACGCCTCATCTTCTCCATGGATATCCAATCCCTCTACACCTTCATCTGCCATGACCAGGGCCTCCAAGTGTTTTCCTCTCCCGACGTCCCCAACAGTACCATTCCACCGACACTCTTATCGTTTGGCCGAACTGGTCCTCACCCTTAACAATTTCTCCATCGAATCCTCCCACTTCCTCCAGACCAAAGGGGTAGCCATGGGCACACGTATGGGCCCCAGCTATGCCTGTCTCTTTGTTGGCTACATAGAACAGTCGATCTTCCGTAATTACACCGGCACCACTCCCCACCTCTTCCTCCGCTACATTGAAGACTGCATTGGTGCCACCTCATGCTCCCCCGAGGAGTTTGAGCAATTCATCAACTTCACCAACACATTCCACCCTGACCTTAAATTTACCTGGCCCATCTCTGACACCTCCCTCCCCTTCCTGGACCTCTCCATCTCTATTAATGACGACCGACTTGACACTGACATTTTTTACAAACCCACCAACTCCCACAGCTACCTGGATTACACCTCTTCCGACCTACCTCTTGCAAAAATGCCATCCCGTATTCCCAATTCCTCCACTTCCACCGTATCTGCTCCTCGGAGGACCAGTTCCACCAAAGAACCACACCAGATGGCCTTCTTCTTTAGAGACCGGAATTTCCCTTCCCACGTGGTTAAAGATGCATGCCAATGCATCTTGTCCACATGCCACACCTCCGCCTTCAGACCCCACCCCTCCAACCGTAACAAGGACAGAACGCCCCTGGTGCTCACCTTCCACCCTACCAACCTTTGCATAAACCAAATCATCTGCCACCTTCAAAAAGACCCCACCACCAGGGATATACTTCCCTCCCCACCCCTTTCCGCCTTCCGCAAAGACCATTCCCTCCGTGACTACTTGGTCAGGTCCACGCACCCCTACAACCCACCCTCCAATCCTGGCACCTTCCCCTGCCACCGCAGGAACTGCAAAACCTGCGCCCACACCTCCTCCCTCACCTCCATCCAAGGCCCTAAGAGAGCATTCCACATCTATTAAAGTTTTACCTGCACATCCACTAAGTATCTGGATGGGTTCATGAGCCAAATGCTGACACATGGGACGAGATTAATTTTGGATTTCTGGTTAGTATAGACGAGTTGGATTGAGGAGTCTGTTTCCCTGCTGAGTATCTCTCCGCCTCTATAACAAGACACATAGGGCCCTCGGTTTCACACACAAAAAAACTATCAGGAACATTGACTCTCTGAGTTAGATTGAGTCAATGTGGTAATTTTTGAGTCATACAAATGTACCTCAGGGAGACAGACCCTCAGAAGAAAGGGGCGGAGACACGCCACGATTGCGAACCTCTCCACCAATCACAAAACTTGCAGTCGGTGCGGCACGTAAGGGGCGTGTCTCCGAAAGTCGGCCGCCGTTGGTCAGGTGGAGTAAGGAGCGCTCTGATTGGGCGGGGCGTGGATGACGCGCGTCACTGAAGGAGGAGACGGAAAGAAGAAGAAAAACAAAGATGGCGGCGCGAGGCTGCGGTTTTCTCATCGACTCAGCGGGCGGTTTCTGACGGAGGGAGGGGGGCAGACAGGCATCGTTTACCTCAGAAAATACCTTTAAAATACATTTCAAATTAAAGTCGGAACTTTTCAAACAAAAGTTGTGAAGAAAAGGAGACAGTCCCCGGTGGGGTTTATTGTTTATTTTTGTATAATTTCCGGGGCCCGGGAAGGGGGAGGTGACGGTTACCGGGTGAACGAGAAAACAAATTAAAAATGTCGGCGGTGGAGGAGAGAGAGCCGGCGCCCGCGGCTTCTTCGGCGGCGGCCGGAGCCCAGGAGCTCAACAACCCCCCGGAGCTGGAGGAAGGTCCGAGCTCCAAGAAGCGGGGGGTCCGGCTGGAGGCTGGATTTACTCAAGGCTTGTATCTATTAACTTATTTAAATGGTACCTACTGTATGGGGCTATGGTTTACATTAAAACCGGAGGATCATGTCAGAGTGTTTGTTTATATTGAGCAGTTGTAGTTGGTAAAATACACTCCCTGGAGGAGCACCTTCTATGATGCTGCATTTCTTACCTTCTGCCCTTCCCCCATTTGTTATCTCACATCTTGATTTTACATTCTTTTGGTCAAATTTAATTTCACATTAATCGGGCATGGTATTCACTGTGTGGTATTAATTTGTTTGTTGGAATATTGTAAGACAAAATTAATGGTGTAATTTCATTTCTGATGTCAGAGTTTGACATTGAATGTGCAGGTGTGAATACCAGTAAGTTGTTAAAATAAATCCAGGATTAATGCTTTTAACAAATGCAGTTCACTGATATTAATGGCTTTGTCTCATTTCAGGGTGCTGATTCAAGTCTGACCAACAGACTCTTTCATCCCGTCATCCAATTTAATTAAAGTCTGATAGAAAATAATTCTTGCAGGCTAAAATTTATATAATTTATTTATAAGATTTATTTACGTGTCCGTTGCGATTGACATGGTCTCCTTTGCATTAGGGAGATTGGACTTGCAGAACGTTTCGGAGAACACCTCTGGGACACACGAACTAAATGATCCACCGCCCTGTGGCTGAACACTTTAACTACCCCTCCCACTCAGGTAAGGTATGTGTGTCCTGGGCTGCCTCCATCGCCAAACTCTAGCCACCTGACACCTGGAGGAAGAACACTTCATCTTCCATTATGGGACCATCCAACAAATGGGATCAATATAGATTTCACCAGTTTCCTCAATTCCACCCTCCCCCTCCCCCTTAACAAGCATTATGGGATAGTTAAGTATGGGATCAGAAAAAAAATGCATTTTCATCTTATACTTTGGTAGACATGGTAACTAGACTTAGTCTACAATAATCTATAAAGAGAAAAGGATCATAAGTCACGGTAATGGAAAAATTGATAAGGAATGAAAGGGGGAATGCTAGCTAAGATACAGTGGAAATGGGGGGAATTGCATGCAAAACTAATTTAGAGGTATGTGGGAAAATATAGACACTGCAGTACTGAACATGACAGCAAACTGTCCTTTTCAGAAAGGTGCATTTGCAAGACGTCAGACAGAAATGCATAAAATTCCTACAGTGCAGAAAGAGGCCATTTGTCACATTGAGTCTGCACTGACCCACCAAAGAGAATCCCATTCAGAATCACCCCATGCCCCTGCATTTACCATGGCTAATCCACCTAGCCTACACATCATGGAGCAATTTAGCCCGGTCAGTCCACCCACCCTCCATATCTTTGGACTGTGGGAAGAAATGCAAGTAGACAGGGAGAACATGCAAACTCCACACAGTCGGTCACCTGAAGTTAGAATTGAACCTGGGTCCCTGGCATTGTGAGGTAGCAGTGCTAAGCACCGTACTACCCCAATATGTTATAAAATTTGAATAAACCCACTATGTTGTAAATTTGTCCATATGAAGAAACTTCTGCAGATGATTGGAAGCAATAGTCCATACAAAATCTTTTTGAGTGTGATCCAAAACGTAATTCATTATTGATTGAAAATGCTTCGACCTCTGGAATGGTCTGCGAGAGTATGTGTTGGAATTAGATTCAATTATGGCATTCAAAAGAGAGTTGGATCATTAAACTGAAAAGTAAAGTAATTGCAGTGTTCGGTGAAGAGAAGTACTTGGTTCTGTGGTGATTATAATGTCAGTTAGGTGGATCGCACAGAATGAGTTCCTTGATTGGGGCTGTTAACCTGGTCCAGTCAGGGAGCCCTGGCTGACAGAAACAGGCATGTCAGAGGTTCTTTTCACTCTGAGCAAACTGGACCAGTGTCAAGGTTTCTGCACATGCAAATAAAGGGTAACATGGTGACACGCCTCTGTGGGGTTGTTTCAGGTACAATCCCCATATTTCCAGGCTGGCTGTCTTCCATTGGATAGTTGACATGTGAATCTCCTGGTCAAGGAGGCGCATGTCTGGGGATTGACCAATAGGAAGCCCAGAAGGACCGGAAGGTTCCTGCTCCTCCTACCAATCAGAGTTCCCCACCCCCTCCCCCATGTCTAAATGCAGAAGTTGGACCATGAGCTTCTGAAGCTGCTGCTGCTCCTCTCTCAATGAAGATTGATCTTCACCTCAAAGTGCAACTTTCTCCTTTTGTCCAACATTTGTTGGTACAACACTTTTTTTTTCGAAGGATGCCATCTTTCCTGATCATCACAATTAAAGGGGTGTCTTCCACATGACATTCAAAGGGACGGTCAGTTAGGAAGGCAGGGTCATGTCTTGTGTTATTGTGTGGTACGTGTGAAAGCTGCAACAAGACATCTCAACTGCGAAGCTCAGTGCTCTGACTGATGAAAGCAAGCGGGCCAAAAGCCTTTCCTGTCTACCTGTGACTCCACTTTCGAGGAGCTATGAACCTGCACCTCTCAGTTTGAATACTGCATGTGAAACAGATTCAATGCTTATTGGTAGACATTATTAGTTGGTACTTATCTTGACTATTTCAGTACCTTATCTCGATACATAATTTATGGCTCTCTAATAGTATATTTTTGTTATTCTTTTCTGCCTTTAATATAGCACTGAATCTATTTCACATGCATTGTCTCGAATCAAGAAGTTCGAGACACTGCATGTGACACTGCAGTGTCTCGAAGAAGTCCTAGAAAGTGGAGTCATGGGTAGACAGGGAGATGAAGAAGGCTTTCAGCATGCTTGGTTTCATCGGTCAGAGCATCAAATATAGGAGTTGGGACATCTTGTTGCAGCTGTACAAGATGTTAGTAAGGAGTACAGCATGCAATTCTAGTCACCCTACTGTTGGAAGGATATTACTAACTAGAAAGGATGCAGAAAAGATTTACTGCGATGCTACTTGGCTGGAAGGTTGTTATAAGGAGAGGCTGGATAGACTAAGACTTCTTTTTTCCCTGGAGCACAGGGGACTGAGACGTGATATAAAATCATGAGAGGCATAGATAAGGTAGACAGCCAAAGCTTTTTCCCCATGTGGGGGTCTAAACTTAGAGAGCATAAGTTTAAGGTGAGTGGAGGAGAGATATAAATGGGTCCAGAGGGGCAAACGTTTACACAGAGAGAGTGGAGAATGTCTGGAACAGATTGGCAGAGGTGGTGGTGCAAGCGAATACAATTTTGTCATAGAGTCATGGAAACAGACCCTTTGGTCCAACCCGTCCATGCCGACCAGATATCCCAACCCAATCTAGTCACACCTGCCAGCACCCGGCCGATATCCCTCCAAACCCTTCATATTCATATACCCGTCCAAATGCCTTGTAAATGTTGCAATTGTACCAGCCTCCACCACATCCTCTGGCAGCTCATTCCATACATGTACTACCCTCTGCGTGAAAAAGTTGCCCCTTAGGTCTCTTTTATATCTTTCCGCTCTCACCCTAAACCTATGCCCTCTAGTTCTGGACTCTCCAACCCTAGGGAAAAGACTTTGCCTATTTATCCTACCCATGCCCCTCATAATTTTGTAAACCTCTATAAGGTCACCCCTCAGCCTCCGACGCTCCGGGGAAAACAGCCCCAGCCTGTTCAGCCTCCCCCTGTAGCTCAGATACTCGAACCCTGGCAACATCCTTGTAAATCTTTTCTGAACCCTTTCAAGTTTCACAACATCTTTCCAATAGGAAGGAGATCAGAATTGCATGCATTTTTCCAACAGTGTCCTAACCAATGTCCTGTACAGCCGCAACATGACCTCCCAACTCCTGCAGTCAATACTCTGACCAATAAAGGAAAGCATACCAAACGCCGCCTTCACTATCCTATCTACCTGCGACTCCACTTTCAAGGAGCTATGAACCTGCACTCCAAGGTCTCTTTGTTCAGCAACACTCCCGAGGAACTTACCATGAAGTGTAAAATCCCTGCTAGGATTTGCTTTCCCAAATTGCAGCACCTCGCGTTCATCTGAATTAAACTCCATCTGCCACTTCTCAGCCCATTGGCCCATCTGGTCCAGATCCTGTTGTAATCTGAGGTAACCCTCTTTGCTGTCCACTACACCTCCAATTTTGGTGTCATCTGCAAACTTACTAACTGTACCTCTTATGCTCGCATCCAAATCATTTATGTAAATGACAAAAAGTAGAGGGCCCAGCACCGATCCTTGTGGCACTCCACTGGTCACAGGCCTCCAATCTGAAAAACAACCCTCCACCACCACCCTCTGTCTTCTACCTTTGAGCCAGTTCTTATCCAAATGGCTTGTTCTCCCTGTATTCCATGAGATCTAACCTTGCTAATCAGTCTCCCATGGGGAACCTTGTTGAACGCCTTACTGAAGTCCATATAGATCACATCTACTGCTCTGCCCTCATCAATCTTCTTTGTTACTTCTTCAAAAAACTCAATCAAAATTTGTGAGACATGATTTCCCACGCACAAAAGCCATGTTGACTATCCCAAATCAGTACTTGCCTTTCCAAATACATGTACTTCCTGTCCCTCAGGATTCCTTCCAACAACTTGCCCACCACCGAGGTCAGAGCTCACCGCTCTATCGTTCCCTGGCTTGTCTTTACCCCCCCTTCTTAAACAGTGGCACCACGTTTGCCAACCTCTAGTCTTCTGGCACCTCATCTGTGACTATCGATGAGACAAATATCTCAGCAAAAGGTCCAGCAATCACTTCTCTAGCTTACCACAGAGTTCTTGGGTACACCTGATTAGGTCCTGGGGATTTATCCACTTTAACCGTTTCAAGACATCCAGCATTTCCTCCTCTGTAATCGGACATTTTGCAAGATGTCACCATCTATTTCCCTACAGTCTATATCTCCCCCATTTTCTGTGGCTCCACACAAAGCCCGCCTTGCTGTTCTTTGATGGGCCCTATTCTCTCCCTTGTTACCTTTTTGTCCTTAATATATTAGTAAAAACCCTTTGGATTCTCCTTAATTCTATTTCCCAAAGCTATCTCATGTCCCCTTTTTGCCCTCCTGATTTCCCTTTTAAGTATACTCCTACTGCCTTTGTACTCTTCTAACGATTCACACTCTCTATCCTGTCTATACCAGACATATGCTTCCTTCTTTTTCTTAACCAAACCCTCAATTTCTTTAGTCATCCAGCATTCTCTGTACCTACCAGCCTTCCCTTTCACTTTGACAGGAGTATACTTTCACTGGATTCTTGTTATCTCATTTCTGAAGGCTTCCCATTTTCCAGCCGTCCCTTTACCTGCGAACATCTGCCTCCAATGAGCTTTCGAAAGTTCTTGTGTAATACCGTCAAAATTGGCCTTTCTCCAATTTAGAACTTCAACTTTTAGATCTGGTCTATCCTCTTCCATCACTATTTTAAAACAAATAGAATTATGGTTGCTGGCCCCAAAATGCTCCCCCACTGACACCTCAGTCACCCGCCCTGCCTTATTTCCCAAGAGTAGGTCAAGTTTTCCACCTCTTCTCGTAGGTACATCCACATACTGAATTAGAAAATTGTCTTGTACACAATTAAGAAATTCCTCTCCATCTAAACCTTTAACACTATGGCAGTCCCAGTCAATGTTTGGAAAGTTAAAATCCCCTACCATAACTATCCTATTATTCTTACAGATAGCTGAGATCTCCTTACAAGTTTGTTTCTCAATTTCCCTCTGACTATTGAGGGCTATATAATATAATCCCAATAAGGTGATCATCCCTTTCTTATTTCTCAGTTCCACCCAAGTAACTTCCCTGGATGTATTTCCAGGAATATCCTCCCTCAGCACAGCTGTAATGCTATCTCTTATCAAAAATGCCACGTCCCCTCCTCTCTTGCCTCCCTTTCTATCCTTCCTGTAGCATTTGTATCCTGAAACATTAAGCTGCCAGTCCTGCCCATCCCTGAGCCATGTTTCCATAATTGCTAGGATATCCCAGTCCCATGTTCCTAACCATGCCCTGAGTTCATCTGCCTTCCCTGATAGGCCCCTTGTATTGAAATAAATGCAGTTTAATTTATTAATCCTACCTTGTCCCTGCCTGCCGTGACTGTTGACTCACTTCTGTTCTCAGCTGTACACGTCTCAGATCGATCTCTTTCCTCACTATCTCCTTGCGTCCCACACCCACCCCCCCCCCCCCCCCCCCTTACTAGTTTAGATCCTCCCAAGCAGTTCTAACAAATTACCCTGCCAGTATATTAGTCCCCTTCCAATTTAGGTGCAATCCATCCTTCTTGTACAGCTCACTTCTACACCAAAAGAGATTCCAATGATCCAAAAATGTGAATCCTTCTCCCATACACCAGCTCCTCAGCCATGCATTCATCTGCTCTATCCTCCTATTGCTGCCCTCACTAGCTCATAGCACTGGGAGTAATCCAGATATTATTACCCTTGAGGACCTCCTTAAATTTCTGCCTAACTCTCTCTAATCTCCCTTCAGAGTCTCAACCTTTTTCCTTCCAATGTCATTGGTTCCAATGTGGACAATGATCTCCTGCTGGCCCCTCTCCCCAGTGAGAACATTCTGCACCGTCCCTGAGACATCCTTAATCCTGGCACCAGGGAAACGATGCACCATTCTGCTTTTTCTCTGCTGGCCACAGAACGTCTGTCTGTACCTCTGACTACAGAATTCCCTAATACGATTGATCTCTTATTGCATTAGAGCCAGTCTCAATACCAGAAACTTGGCTGTTTGTGCTACATTCCCCTAAGAATCCATCACCCCCTACATTTTCCAAAACAGCATACCTGTTTGAAATGGGTATATCCACAAAAGACTCCTGCCTTTGTGCCGACCTCTCTCACCCTCCCTGGAGTTAACCCATCTATGTGACTGTATCTGAGACTTTCCCCCCTTCCTATAACTGCCATCCATCACATACTGATGCTGTTGCAAATTCCTCATCGCTTCTATCTGTCTGTCCAACCGATCCACTCAATCTGATAAGATTCGCATCCAACAGCATTTATGGCCGATATAATCCACAGTAACCCTTAAACTCTCTTTAAACTCCCACATCTGACAAGAAGTACATATCACTGCAAAGGCCATTTTTGCTCCTTCACAATCTACAGACCCAGAAAATAACACCGTTTTATTCCTCTACAAACACTGCCCCAGGTTAAATTAATAGCTATGGCTTAGATTTTATGTTTAATCAAAAGACTTATCTCCAAAAACACATAATCAGGAAAGAATCCACTTTACTCACTACTGCAGCTTTTCTCTTTTACAGACTTAAAACAACAATTAACTTATCTGATTCTGTGCTGTGAACTTCGCTCAACAGTTCCTCCAAGATTAGTTGTGAATTTCACTGTTTGTTAATTTTCCCAGATGCACTCCGATGTCCAGCGATACACGAATTCAAACTGTCATTGAAGAAACATTTAGACAGGTACATGGATGGGAAGGGGTATGGAGGGATATGGACTAAATGCAGGGAATGGGACTAAATTAATTGTGAAAACTAGGCATCATGGGAACTGTTTCCATGCTGTAGACCTCTATGACTCAATTTCAAGACAGAAGGTTAGAATCGTAGAATCCCTACAATGGGGAAGCAGGCCATTCGGTCCACCAAGTTGCTACCGACCCTCCAAAGAACATCCCACTCGGATCTACCCCAACCCTGCATTTTCCATGGCTAATCCCCCGAGCTTGGACACTGATAATTTAGCATAGCCAATCCACCTAACCTACACATCCCTGAACACTATGGGTACTTCTGCACGGCCAATTCACCCTAACTTGCACCTCTTTGACTGTGGGAGGAAACCGATGCCGACACTGGGGTAATGTTCACACCCCACATGAACATTGCCCAAGGCTGGAATTGAACCTGGTCCCTGGTGCTGTGAGACAGCAGTGTTAACCACTGAGCCATTGTGCTGCCCATGGTTATGATACTCAAGGTTTTAATTTGATATTTTAAGTTAAGAACAACACCTGTGCCCCCGTAACCCTGCAAGCTTTTTTTTTGTTTCAAACACCCATTCAGTTTTGAAATCATTGATCCTTTGACTGGTGGGGAGAGTTTCAAAGAGATTTACCAGATGTTGTTGGGGATGGAGGGTTTGAGCTATGTGGATAGGATGGATCGGTTGGGACTCCTCTCACTGGAGCTTCAGACATTGAAGGCGACCTGGTAGAGGTTTATAAAATCTTGAGGGGTATAGATAAAGTGAATGAGGTGTATTTTCCATAGGCTGGGGGATTTCAAGACTATGGGGCACATTTTTAAGGTGGGAGGAGACAGAGTGGCAAAGGTTTTTTACACAGTGGTTCATGTGTGGAATGAACTGCCGGAGGAAGTGGTGGTGCTGCTACAATTACAACATTTAAAAGGAGAGGTGTGGGGGGGGGGATATTGGGTCAGCAGCAGGCAAGTGGGACAAGTTTAGTTTGGGATTATGTTCAGCATGGACTAGTTGAACTGAAGGGTCTGTTTCCATGCCATACGACCCGAGGAGTCATTCAGGTTACGATGGTCTGACTATCCAGATAACGCATGTGCTCACATCTCTGATCAAATCTTACGGTATATAAGACAATAGAATGTAAAGGAAGATCTTTTGGTTTTGGGGATGTGGAAACCAGAATTGTCTGTTCTGAATCTCTGCGCTGACTTTCATAATCTCTTTTTATACAGGTTACAAGAAGGGAAGGATCTCCAGAGAGAAATCTGAAAGCAAAAGCCATTTCAGGTCTGAAACAGCCTCTCAACACGCCATGATCTGAAGATCACAAGTCTCTGGACTTCAAATGTGAAACATTTATCTATTCTGTTACCTTCAAAGGTTTTTAAACGTCAGTGCAATTGGAAATGCCTGGAGTGTGAGAACACGCACAGATGTGTGTGAAAGTGTTCGACTGGCCATCAGAGGAAGTATCCCCAGGAACAGTACCTGAGTGAGAGTCTTCCTGTGTGCTTGGTTGTGGAAGGAGCTTGAACCAGTTAGACAGATCGAATCCTCACTGCACAATTGTTACGAACCAGACCGGATCCCCAGACAAATACTTTAAAAAGGTAGCCGTGACCCTCATTTTTTCTCATTTTAAAGCCATATGTGAAATGTGACTGCTGGCCTTTAAGCAAAACATGATTTGCTTAAAGGCTGTCATTAAAATACAGCTAAAGAGAGGAATTTAGGATAACTCTGCAGACTGGAAACTTAATAGACACAGAGTAACTGTTACTAACTAACTATTCCGATACAGTAACATCCCTTTAACACACCCTTTTTGGCAAAAAGGCGAATTCCAACACACATTTTCACATCGTGTTCTCCAGAAGGAACAAACCAACAAGAGCAAATTCAGAGAGAGTAGCAGCCAAGAGACACTCACTGAAGCTTCCAACTCCTCTTGCTGAATGCAAAAATCGAAAATAAAAGTAGAAAATATGGTCGAAGGTGCTGGACATACCCAAACTGCCCCCATTGGTCTGTTCTGAATGTGTGGTTGTGTTCGCCTCTGCCACTTCCTCTAATGGCACGTTCTGTGTGCGCACCACCCTCTGGGTTGGGAGTGGAGGTTGCCCATTGGGTCCTGTTTGTGTCTTTTCTCTCTCATCTTGGACCTATACCCCATGGTTCTGGACTCCCCCATTCTTGGGGGTGGGGGTGGGGGATCCTTAACTATTCACACTACCCACACCCTCATGATTTTGTAAACCTCTATAAGGTCACCCCTCTTCTTGTAACTCTCATTAATGAAAATCCAACGATTCATCAATGTCCAACTCCCAAAATAGTCTCTCATATTAATTTCCATCAGAAAGTGGTGATGCCAAGACAATGTCTTGCTCCCTCTGGGGTAAGGACTTGGCCACTTCATCCGGCGGATAGTTGTATGAATCATAGAATCTCTACAGTGCAGAAACAGGCCCTCAGCCCAACAACCCATACTGAGCCTCTGAAGAGTAACCCACCCACACCCATTCTTCGACCCTATTGCTCTACATTTACCCCTGACTAATGCATCGCACCGACACATCCCTGAACACTATGGGACAATTAAGCATGATCAATTCACCCTAACCAGCACATCTTTGGATTGTGGGAGGGAATGAAGCAACCGAAAGAAACCCACACAGACACTGGGAGACAACTTGGAAACTCCACAAAGACAGTTTCCCCGAGGGAGGAATCGAACTCCGACTGAGCCAGCAATTAAGACCCTGGCAATTTCCACTTACTTCCAGCCTCTTGTCTCAAAAGCCGCTGGAATTGAAAGATTCCATCTGAAGTTTTATTTTGCTTCAGTTCGATCAACGAATCTCTGTTTCCTTTGTCACAATTCTGACAACCTTACAGAGGGGAGGGAGCAACTGGAGATTTATTTTCAGTGTTAGATTTATTTTCAGAGTGAAACGTGATAGATGTATGCCTCCCAACTCCAATTCACGCTGTGTCAGTCGGTTTCCCTTCATACGATCAACCTTACCCATGTCGTCTTTTTCCCAGGGATGGGGAATTGAAGATTACAGGGGATGGATTTGAGATGTGAGGGGAAAGACTTAGGAAGGACCTGAGGGGAAATGCCTTCATGTAGAGGGTGGTGCAACAGTTCTGGTCACCACATTACCAAAAGGATGTGGGCGCTTTGGACAGAGTGCAGAGAAGGTTTATGAGGATGTTGCCTGGTATGGAAGGTGCTAGGTATGAAGAGAGGTTAGGTTTGTTTTCATTAGAAAAAAAAGGAGATTGAGGGGGGACCTGATTGAGGTTTACAAAATCATGAAATGTATAGACAGGGTGGATAGGAATAAGCTTTTTCCCAGGGTGAAGGACTCCATAATGAGAGGTCATGCTTTCAAGGTGAGACGTGGAAAGTTTAAAGGGGATACATGCGGCAAGTACTTTACACAGAGGGTGGTGGGCACCTGGAACATGTTGCCAGCAGAGGTAGTAAAGGTAGGCACGGTAGATTCATTTAAGATGCATCTGGGCAGATGCATGAGTAGGTGGGGAGCAGAGGGATACAGATGCTTAGGAAGTGGGCGACAGGTTTACACAGTAGGTTTGATCGGCTCAGGCTTGGAGGGCTGAAGGGCCTGTTCCTGGGCTGTAAATTTTCTTTGTTCTTTATATGTGGAGTTGGCTGCCAGAGAAAGTGATTGAGGCAGATACAATAACAACATTTAAAAGGCATCTGGATGGGTTTTTGGATCATAGAAGTATAGCATCTCTACTGTGTGGCAACAGTCCCTTTGGCCCAAAACATTCACACTGGCCTTTTGAAGAGTATCTCACCCAGACCCATTCCCCTATTACTCTACATCTACCTCTATAAGAGTACCCTTCAGTTTCCAGAGAAAAAAAAATCCCAGTCTATCCAACCTCTCCCAAAACTCAATTTTTCCAGACTCTGGAGCATCCTAGTAAATCTGTTCTGCACCTTTTCTAGTTTAATAATTTCCTTTCAATAGTAGGGTATCTAGAATTGAAAGCAGTACTCTGAAAGTGGTCTCACGAACGTCTTATAAAGCTGCAACAAAATGTCCCAACTCAATAAATACTGAGAAACTGGAGATTGGGAATCAGAAACAAAAACAGAAGTTGCTGGAAAAGCTCAGCAGATCTGGCAGCATCTGTGGAGAGAAATCAGAATTAACATTTTGGGATCAGTTTTGAGGGGCACCAGACCCAAAATGTAAACTCTGATTTCTCTCCATGGGGTGGTCCTATGCTCAGTGCTCTGACCAATGAAAGCAAGCGTGCTGAAAGTCATCTTCACCGCCCTGTCTACCTCTGAGTCCACGTTCAAGGAACTATGCACCTGCACCCTCTAGCTCACTTACAATTGACCTGTATATCCTGCCCTGGCTTGACCCACCAAAATGCAGTGATCTAAATTAAACTCCATCTGCCAATCTTCAGTCCATGGCCCACTTAGAGTCATACAGCATGGAAACAGGTCCTTTGGCCTAAACTGGTCCATGGTGCCCACCCAGCTAGTTCCAATTAGAGTCATAGAGATATACAGTTCAGAAGTGATCCTTCAGTCCAACTCATCCATCCTTATCAGATACCCTAACCTAATCTAGTCCCATTTGCCAGCACTTAGCCCATATCTTCATAAGCACTTCCTTTATTCATATACCCATCCAGATGTCTTTTAAATGCTGCAGTTGTACCAGCCTCCACCACTTCCTCTAGCAGCTCATTCCAAACACGCACCACCCTCTGCTTGAAAAAGTTGCTCCTCGGGTCCCTTCCCCTTTCACCCTATGCCCTATAGTTCTGACTTTCCCACCGCAGGGAAAAAACCTTGTATATTTACCCTATCCATGCTCCTCATGATTTTATCAACCTCTAAAGTCACCCCTCAGCCTCCGATGCTCCAGGGAAAACAGCCCTCTGATTTTGGTGCAGCATCTTGTATAGTTTCAGCTGACCTCAATGTATTTCCAATGAAGTTAATCATTTCACTGAATGATAAAGAGATGGACAGGGTTGTGGTCTGGCCCTGGACCTTTGTGACGTTTCCCAGACTCTGATCTCCCTCCTTGAGGCTTTTTCACACTGGATCCTGTATTCATGTAACATTTACCGGCTGCATCGTGGCAGCCGCCAATTCATTGAATACTTGCCCATCACTTCAGGAACCTTTTAAATTCCTCATTAAAGGCGATCCAAATGCATATTGATCTTTGATCAGTTCCATCAAATTTATGGTTACACCTACTCTTAGAATTCTTTCGCTAATAAGTTGTTGCGTCCCATGTTTACCAGTCACCTCTATCTTTATCCTTGGGTGTCTTATAATGTATTCATTCACCTCACATTCCAATGTCTGCTAATTTCTGTATCAATAATTCGTTCCTCTCTGTATGATATGGGGCTGCTTTCACTATCTGAAACTGGTTGGAATCTTTTCTTCTAATGCTTTAATAACTTTTTTTTGTGTAGGTAGATCTGAAACTACTAAAGGACCTATATCTATAAATATTTGAAGGATATTGGAGTCACAGGGATGTACAGCACAGAAACAGACCCTTCGGTCCAACCTGTCCATGCCGACCAGATATCCCAACCCAATCTACTCCCACCTGCCAGCACCTGGCCCATATCCTTCCAAACCCTTCCTATTCATATACCCATCCAAATACCTTGTAAATGTTGCAATTGTACCAGCCTCCACCACATCCTCTGACAGCTCATTCCATACACGTACCACCCTTTGCGTGGAAAAAGTTGTCCCTTAGGTCTCTTTAATATCTTCCCCTCTCACCCTAAACCTATGCCCTCTACTTCTGAACTCCCCGACCCCAGGGGCAAGACTTTGTCTGTTTATCCTATTCATGCCCTTCATAATTTTGTAAACCTCTATAAGGTCACCCCTCAGCCTCTGACACTACAGGGAAAACAGCCCCAGCCTGTTCAGCCTCTTCCTATAGTTCAAATCCTCCAACCGTGGCAACATCCTTGTAAATCTTTTCTGAACCCTTTTCAAGTTTCACAACATCTTTCTGATAGGAAGGAGACCAGACTTGCACGCGATATTCCAACAGTGGCCTAACCAATGTCCTGTACAGCCGCAACATGACCTCCCAACTCCTGTAGTCAATCCTCTGACCAATATAGGAAAGCATACCAAATGCCGCCTTCACTATCCTACCTACCTGTGACTCCACTTTCAAGGAGCTATGAACCTGCACTCCAAGGTCTCTTTGTTCAGCAACCTACTCTAAATATTAGAACAGATTGATTAAATAATTAAAGAGTCGACAGAGTTATTATCGTTTTACTTGTCAGAACTATATTAAGCAAACATTTTTTGCAAGATGTCTAACTCCTGTCAACTAATTACAGCTGCATTAACCATGGCTAGTTGTCTGTGTCCTGCTAAGTTATGGACAGTCAGAACAGGAAAAGACCTTGGCTATTTACCCTATCGGTGCCCCTCATCATTTTATAAACTTCTGGAATTGTCTGAAGACAATCTGTGATTCTGGAGATCACTGGAGGAGGCCAAGATGGTACTTCTGGCTGAAGATTGCTGTGAGTACTTCAGCCTGATTTTTTGTGCTGATGTGCAGGGCTCTTCCGTCATTGAGGATGGGGATATTGGTGGAGCCACCTCCTCCAATGAGTTTGTTAATTGTCCACCACCATTCACTATTGGATAGGGTAGGACTGCAGAGCTTAGATCTGATCCATTGGTTGCATTATTATTATTCACAATTTATAATAATGATTTGGAGTTTGGGACAGTGGGTCACAGGTCAAAGTTTGCAGAGGACTGTGAAACTTTGCAGAGGAACATAGATATTTTGAGTGAGTGGGCAAAGGTCTGGCAGATGGAAAACAGTGTTAATAAATGTGAAGTCATCTATTTTCATAGGAATAGCAGTAAAAAGGACTATGACTTGATGGTGAGAAGTTGCAGCATGCTGCTGTGCTGTGACCTGGGTGTCCTTGGACATGAATCAGAGGGTTGGTCTGCAGGTGCAACGAGTAATTAAGACGACAAATGGAATTTTGTCCATCATTACTAAAGGGATTGAGTTTAAAAGGTGGGAGTTTATGTTGGCCGTTCCGACAATCAATTCTATGCCAGACCCTCCGAAGAACGTTTCACACAGATCCCCCTCCCACCCTATCCAGTCATTTCTGCTGGTGGGTGAGACCTGGACTAGGGGTATTGGCCTCAATATGAGGGGGGAGTAGAATTCGGACAGAGATGAGGAGGAACTGCTTTGGAATCTTTGGAATTCTCTGCCCAAGGAAGCATTAGAGGCAGCTTCATTAAGTATATTCAAGAGACAGCTGGATGGGTTTTTACATTATAGGAGAATTAAGGGTAGTCGGGATCATGCAGATAGGAGGAGCTGAGATAATGGATCGATCAGCTATGATTTTAATGAATGGCAGAGCAGGTTCAATGGACCAAATGGCCTACTCCTGCTTCTATTACTATGAAACTATAACCCTGCATTTTCTATGGCTAACCCACCTAATCTGCACATCCCTGGACACAATGGGCAATTTAGCATGGCCAATCTAAATTGAGGCTGGTGAGCATTGTAGTGATGTGAAAAATGAATGTCAGAGAATGATAGAAAGGGACAAGGAGGATAAATGTGCCAGCACTCAAATTTGGATTCTAAAAATCACAAAACTTGAAACTAAAGAGTGTGTCTGAATGTATGCTGCATTGTCACAAAACTGAATGAATTGACTGCACACGTTGAAGAGAATAATTATGATTGGAGACTCTTTAGAGAGATGTGGCTTCAGGATGACAAGGATTAGATCCTGAATATTGAGGGGGTGCCATTCAAGTCAAATGGGAAGCTAGGTAAAGGTAGAGAGTTGGCACTGCTAACCAAAGCACTGATAACATGGTAGTCTAGTGTCAGCTTGGATTTCAGGTCCTGATTTCTCGTCCTCTGTTGATCTCCCTGTTCCCACAGAGGAAGATGTCAGCTGTTCTCAGCTCTGCTGAAGCTCTGACTTCTGCGCCTGCGCCCACGCCCACCCCCACCCCCAGCTCTTTACACCTTCTGGAACAATGAAACATTCAGTCGATCAAGGCCCATTCCACAATCTCCCAGCCTTAGGTCGCTTTTAAATCTTTGCCCTCCCACCCTAAACCAATGCCCTCTGGTTTCAGACTCTCCCACCCTGGGGCAAAGATGTTATTTCCCCTATCCGTGTCACTCATTATTTGATAAATCTCGACAGTTCACCCTCTGCTTTTGACGGCCCAAGGGCAACATCCCCATCCTATTCAGTCTCAATTTATACCACGAACCCTCCAATCCTGGCGACATCCTTATCAATCTATTGGAGTTTCACGATATCTTTCTATCCTATAGGAGGGAGACCAGAATCAAATGCAACATTCCAAAAGTGGCGTAACCAATGTCCTGTACAGCTGCAACTTGACCTTCCAACTCCTATACCCAATGCACTCAGTGGGTCAAATGGCCTCTTTCTGCACTGAAGGTGTTTATGATTTTAATTGATATAATATGTAGATTTATATTAAATATAAATTGCTTCATATCGTGTAAGTCTGATATTCACTGTTGTACAAGCTGCATGGCTATGATCTTTTACCTAATATAGTAATGGAATTACATGCTGTATTTCTTGTCATCAATTTTATTTAATAGGTGAGCAGGAAGTCATTCAGCATCTTAACTGGTTTTATTTTATCAGCAGTGGAGTTTAATTTAGATAAATGTGAGATGCTGCATTTTGGGAAAGCAAATCTTAGCAGGACTTATACACTTAATGGTAAGTTCCTCGGGAGTGTTGCTGAACAAAGAGACCTTGGAGTGCAGGTTCATAGCTCCTTGACAGTGGAGTCACAGGTAGATAGGATAGTGAAGAAGGCGTTTGGTATACTTTCCTTTATTGGTCAGAGTACAGTAGTTGGGAGGTCATGTTGCTGCTATACAGGACATTGGTTAGGCCACTGTTGGAACATTGCGTGCAGTTCTGGTCTCCTTCCTATCGGAAAGGTGTCGTGAAACTTGAAAGGATTCAGAAAAGATTTACAAGGATGTTGCCAGGGTTGGAGGATTTGAGTTATAGGAAGAGGTTGAATAAGCTGGAGCTGTTTTCCCTGGAGCGTCAGAAGCTGAGGGGTGACCTTATAGAGGTTTATAAAATCATGAACGGCATAGATAGGATGAACAGACAAAGTCTTTTCCCTGGGGTCAGGGAGTCCAGACCCAGAGGGCATAGTTTTAGGGTGAGAGGGGAAGTATGTAAAAGGAATCTAAGAGGCAACTTTTTCACTCCGGTACGTGTATGGAATGAGCTGCCAGAGGAAGTGGTACAATTGCAATATTTAAAAGACATCTGAATGGGTATATGAATAGGAAGGGTTTGGAGGGATATGGGCCGGGTGCTGGCAAGTGGGACTAGATTGGGTTGGGATATCTGGTCGGCGTGGACAGGTTGGACCGAAGGGTCTGTTTCTGTGCTGTACCTCTGTATGACTCTATGATGTTTCATTTTCATATCCTTATTCAACTTCATTTGGTTACAATGACTTGGAAATGAAGTTTTCCTCAATACACACTTAAGGCTATCTGGCTGCCTGATGCATCCTGGATAATATGTGATCAGCAGGCATCTGGCAATCTACAGGAGTTGTCATTTTTTTAAAAGATTACTTAGTATAGGAAATAGGCCCTTCAGCCCAACAAGTCCACACCGGCCCACCAAAGCGCAACCCACTCAGGCCTATTCTCCTACATTTACCCCTACACCTAACACTACGGGCAATTTAGCATGGCCAATTCACCTAACCTGCACATTTTTGGACTGTGGGAGGAAACCGGTGCACCTGGGGGAAACCCACGCAGACACGGGAAGAATGTGCAAACTCCACACCATCAGTCGCCTAAGGCGGGAATTGAACCCGGGTCTCTGGAGCTGTGAGGTCGCAGTTCTAACCACCATGCCGCCCACATTATATTTATTTGACTGTACTGACCGTGATCACTTATTTTGTGAATTTCGTTGCAGAAAGACATGGGAAAAGAAATCTGAAACCAAATGTTACATCAACCTCTGATGGAGCCACTTGATTCATTGGGAAAGGAAATCGTACCAAACATCATCTTCACTATCCTATCTACCTGCAAGTCTAAAGGAATTATGAATCTGTACTCCAAAGTCTCTTTGTTCAGCAACACTCCCTAGGACCTTACCATTAAGTGTATAAGTCCTGCTCTGATTGATTTTTCAAAAATACAGCACTTCACATTTATCTGAACTAAACTCCATCTGCCACTCCACAGCCCATTGGCCCATCTGATCAAGATCCTGTTTTAATCAGAAGTAAACTTCTTCGCTGTCCACTATACCTCCAATTTTGGAGTCCTCTGCAAACTTACTCTACCTATGTTCACAGCCAAACCACTTATATAAATGATGCAAAGTAATGGACCCAGCACCGATCCTCGTGGCACACACTGGTCACAGGCCTCCTGTCTGAAAAGTACCCCTCCACCATCACTCTGTCTTCTACCTTTGAGCTAGAACTTTGAAAAAAATAATTCTGAGGTCAAAATTCCTCCCATCGTTGTGGTTCTGTTCGCCGAACTGGGAATTTGTGTTGCAGACGTTTTGTCCCTGTCTATGTGACATTCTCAGTGCTTGGGAGCCTCCTGTGAAGTGCTTCTGTGATCTTTCCTCTGGCATTTATAGTGATTTGTATCTGCCGCTTCCGGTTGTCAGTTCCAGCTGTCCGCTGCAGTGGACAGATAACAAATCACTAAAAATGCCGGAGGAAACATCACAGAAGCGCTTCACAGGAGGCTCCCAAGCACTGAGGATGTCACCTAGATAGGGGACGAAACATCTGCAACACAAATTCCCAGCTTGGCGAACAGAACCACAACAATGAGCACCTGAGCTACAAATCTTCTCCCAAACTTTGAATCCCTCTCCTGCTCACATAATGCTGGGTGTAGCCAGCCAGCTAGCTGAGAGTCAGTCCTCAACGGAGGTTTTTTTTTTACTGAGGTGACTAAATCTCTTGGTTAAACCTTTTTTTAAAATCCCCTCACTACTGCTACTGTGGTCGTGCTTATTTTTTCCCCAGCACCCATGTGTGTGTGTGGAGGTGTGAGATAGCAGATACATTCAATTTTGCTCAAAGCACACAATCTGCAGGCAGTCAATCCATTAATATTTTATAAATTCCTACTTTGGAAGTAGAACCAGTCTGACTCAACATTAGGAGACAGGCAGGCTCTAACCTCACACCTTTAATACTTTCTCTGAGCTGAAGTGTCACCTTCAAATTACATCGAGAATATTCCTTATAAGTAGTTCTGGGATTTACATATTAATGAACCAGGATCATATTAATGAACCTGCAACCCATTCTCAAAGATGGAAGACTTGATAGCAATCTAGATTTGTTCAATTCAGTTGTATGACACTGCAATGTTTTGGTACAAATTCTATGTCTTGTGATCCTGCTCCACAGCTACCTGATGAAGGAGCAGCACTCCGAAAGCTATTCCTTCCAAATAATACCAGGTTATATTCCAATACGTTTGTCTGATTTTTACCTTTCTTTGTCGTGAACACAGCCCACATTTTCTGCTGCAGGCAGTAACCTTTACAATGTTGATGAAATGATGCAGTACTGCAGAGATGAAAAACTTAACAGTTTTAATTTTAATTCGGTGTCTTATGATCCTGGTCCACAGCTACCCGATGAAGGAGCGGTGCTCCAAAAGCTAGTACTTCCAAATAAACCTGTTGAACTATAACCTGGTGTTGTGAGACTTTTAATCTTTGTTTCTAGTGAATACAGCCCACACCTCCCACTGTTGCCAGTGAACCTAACATTGCTGATGAAACAATCAACCCGAACTCCTGAAAAATTTACAATTTCTCACAATTCTGCCACTCATTCACTTCTGATCCAAGACATTGGAAACTTATTGCTGGAGGTTGAAAGAAATGAGTAGCTTTAAAGCAAACACTTGTTGAATCTCACAGCTTTCAATGAGAGTCTGAGTCTGATGGTGAATTCTGGTAACCTTTATTGCAACCCTGCTTCATTACAGTTTCAATTTTTCCCAGAAAAAAGGTGCACAAAAAGTAGTGTTTTTTTAAAAAAAACAGCTCAAGGTCAAAGTGCACACAATCCCCATCCCCCACTTTCTTTACTATTGGTCAGCACCAAATTATCCCTTTGTAACTGGATCCTTGGTACAGCCCTCACCTGGAGGAAGTATTGCCTCACTCAGCAGTTTCAGCCTACACCCTGTATACAAGTTAGTTTCTCCAGCTCATTTGCAGGAGGGAGGTGTAATCATGAGTCAACCACACTGCTGTTGGTCTGGAGTCACGGGGTAGGCCAGACAGGGCAAAGGATGCAGCTGGGATGACAGTGAATCCTTTGCAGGAAAGGTAGCTTCATTCTCTAAAAAGGATAGGAGTGAATAAGATGGGGGTTTTCTTCCCCTGAAAATGGTTTCACCATTTGATTCTGAACTCCAGATTTCAATTGCGCCATCTACCATGGTGGGATTCAAACCTGGGAGACTCCAGAACTGGGTTGATTGTCTCGTCAAAAATGGTACTTACCCGTCACTCCTTCAATTTCTCTGTGATGGCACGTGAACTCGTTGATGTCTCTGGAGGTAGGAGGAGCAGGTGAAGCCCTTCCTGCACTTGGAGCAGGTGAATGGCCTCTCCCCAGTGTGGATCTGCTGGTGGGTCAGCAGATTGGAAGAATTGGTAAATCCCTTCCCACACTCTGGGCAGGTGAATGGCCTCTCCCCTGTATGGACCCGCTTATGATGCCGCAAATTGCTCATATGATTGAATCCTTTCCCGCACACAGAGCAGGTGAATGGTCTTTCCCCTGTGTGGATCCGCTGGTGGTTCAGCAGGCTGGAAGAATCACCGAATCCCTTCCCACACTCGGGGCAGATGAACGGCCTCTCCCCCGTGTGGACCCGCTCGTGCTTCCTCAAGTTGCTCACACGACAGAAAGCCTTCCCACACTCTGAGCAACCGAATGGCCTCTCCCCAGTGTGGACCCGCTGGTGGGTCAGCAGTGCAGATGAATGCGTGAACCCCTTCCCGCACACCAAGCACGTGAACGGCTTCTCTCCCGTGTGGACCCACTGGTGCGCCTGCAGGTTGGAAGAATTTGCGAATCCCTTTCCACACACTGAGCAGATGAACGGCTTCTCCCCGGTGTGAACACGTCTGTGAATTTCCAGCACTGAGGGGGAAGGGAATCCTTTCCCACAGTCCCCACATTTCCACGGTTTCCCCATGGGGAGAGTGTTCCTTGTGTCACTCTGGGTTTGAAATTACAAACAGAACGGGTACACAGTCTGTCCCCACCGTGAGGGGTGTGATTTTGATTCTCCCAAGCTGAGGAAATGGTTTGAAGCACTTTTTCCACAGTCAGCACACTGAATCTCCCTCACTCGGTGTCTTAGTATTCTTCCTGCCACACTAGTGTACAAAACCTCTCAAGCAGACCAAAGCAAACATTTCCTCTCAATTTGAATGGCTGCTGATATTCAAGTCCCAATGAATCAATGAGCTCTGCCAGTTGATGTATCAAATGCCTTCAAATTTCTTTCCGCATGTCTTCCTGCAAAAATAAACTCATAAAATAAGTGATCATGGTCAGTACAGTTAAATAAAGATACATTGATGGCAATTCCTGTAGATTCTGGATTAGTGGTGCTGGAAGAGCACAGCAGTTCAGGCAGCATCCAAGTAGCTTCGAAGTCGACGTTTTGGGCAAAAGCCCTTCATGATGAAGGGGTTTTGCCCGAAACGTCGATTTCGAAGCTACTTGGATGCTGCCTGAACTGCTGTGCTCCTCCAGCACCACTAATCCAGAAACTGGTTTCCAGCATCTGCAGTCATTGTTTTTAACCAATTCCTGTAGATTGCCAGGTGCCTGCTGATCACACATTATCCAGGTCACAGAAACCTGAAAACCCTCATGCAGCCAGATAGCCTTAAGTGTGTATGGAGGAAATCTTCATTTAGGGGACAATGACCTAGAACAAGTTGCCTACAAAGGTGCTGGATCAAGATATGAAAATAAAATGTCAAGACTGCTTGCAGAAAGAAAGCCAGGGAAGTTGCTGAATGTGTATGGTGGGGGATAGGTCCCAGGGCAATAATGAGGAAAGAGATTAACCCGAGATTCGTACAGTTGGGAAAGGGAGTGAATCAAACAGTCAGGGCAGGAAGGAATAAAGCAGAGAACAACGTAGGACTGAAGTTATACTGCATTTACATCAAAGCAAGAGACCTAACAGGGAAAGCAGATGAAATCAGGGCTCATGGTCAGAAACATGGGACTGGGACATCATAGCAATTACAGAAATGTGGCTCAGGGATGAACAGCTCAATGTTCCAGGATACAAATGCCATAGGAAAGATACAGAGGGGGGCAAGAGAGGTGGGGAGTGGTGTTTTGATAAGGGATAGTATTACAGCTGTACTTAGGGAGGATATTTCTGGGAATACATCCAGGGGAGTTATTTGGGTGGAACTGAGAAATAAGAAAGGGATGATCACCTTATTGGGATTGTAATATAAACCTCTAATAATCAGCAGGAAATTGAGATACAAATTTGTAAGGAGATTTCAGTTATCTGTAAGAATAATAGGATGGTTATGGTAGGGGATTTTAACTTTCCAAACATTGACTAGGACTGCCAGCATTCAGGGTTTAGATCAAGAGGAATTTGTTAAGCGTGGACAAGACAATTTTCTGAGGCAGTATGTGGATGTCCCTACTAGAGAAGGTGCAAAAACCGACCTACTTTTAGGAAATAAGGCAGGACAGGTGACTGAGGTGTCAGTGCTGGACCACTTTGGGAAAGGGACAGACCAGATCTAAAAGTTGAAGTTCTAAATTGGAGGAAGACTAATTTTAATAGTATTAGGCAAAAACTTTCAAAAGTTGATTGGGAGGCAGATGTTCACAGGTAAAGGGATGGCTGAAAAATGAGAAGCCTTCAGATATGAGATAATAAGAGTCCAGAGACAGTATGTTCCTGTTAGGGTGAAAGAAAAGGCTGGTAGGTGAAGGGAATGCTGGATGACTAGAGAAGTTGAGGAGCTGGCTAACAACAAGAAGGAAGCATATGACAAGTATGGACAGAACAAATCGAATGAATCCTTAGAAGAGTATAAAGGTGGTAGGAGTAAGCTTAAGAGGGAAATCAGGAGGCAAAAAGGGGACATGAAATAGCTTTGGTAAATAGGGTTAAGGAGAATTAGAAGGGTTTTTATAAATTAAGGACAAAAGGGTAATTGGGAGAGAATAGGGCCCCTCAAAGATCAACAAGGCAGCCTAAATGTGGAGCCTGGGTGGATGAGGGAAATACTAAATGAGTATTTTGCATCAGTTTTTACTGTGAAGGAGGACATAGAGGATATAGAATGTGGGGACATAGTTTGTAACGTCTTGAAAAATGTCCACATTACAGAGGAGGTAGAGCTGGATGTCTTGAAACACATAAAAGTGGATAAATCCCCAGAAGCTAGGCAAGTGACTCTTGGGCCCCTTGCTGAGATATTTGTATCATCGATAGTCACAGGTGAGGTGTCGGAAGACTGGAGTGGCTAACTAGTGGTGCCACTATTTAAGAACGGTGGTAAGGAAAAGCCAGGGAACTATAGACCAGCGAGCCGGACATCAGTGATAGGCAAGTTGTTGGAGGGAATCCTGAGAAACAGGATTTACATGTATTTGGAAAGGCAAGGACTAATTAGGGATAGTCAGCATGGCTTTGTGCTTGGGAAATCAATCAAACAAAGTTCCTCATGGAAGATTCGTTTGCAAGGTAAGATCTTATGAAATACAGGGAGAACTAGTCAACCTGATACTGAACTGGCTTGAAGGTAAAAGAAAGAGGGTGGTGGTGGAGAGTTCCTTTTCATACTGGAGCCTGTGACCAGTGGTGCCACAAGGATCGGTGCTGAATCCACTACTTTTTGTCATTTATATAAATGATTTGGATGTGAACATAGTAGGTATAGTTAATAAGTTTGCAGATGACACCAAAATTGGAGATTCAGTGGACAGTGAAGAAGGTTGCCTCTGATTAAAATAGGATCTTGGGCTGAGGAGTGGCAGATGGAGTTTAATTCAGATAAATACGAGGTGCTGCATTTTGGAAATGCAAATCAGATCAGGACTTCTTCAACCTCAATGTCATGGAGATGTCCAGCATGGACACAGACCCTTCGGTCCAACTTGCCCATGCTGACCAGATATCCAAAATTAATCTAGCTGCATTTACCAGCCCATCTCCCTCTCGACCTTTCCTATTCAAACACCCATCCAGAGGCCTTGTAAATGTTGTCATTGTACCAGCCTCCACCACTTCCTCTGACAGCTCATTCAATACATGCACCACCCTCTGCATGGAACTTTACATCGCTCCCCTCTCATTCTCAACCTCTGCCCTCCACTTCTGGACTCCCCTACCCCAGGAAAGAGACCTTGTCTATTTACTCTATCCATGCCCCTCATGAATTTACAGTAAGATCACCCCTCAGCCTCCAACACTCCAGGGAAAACAGACCAATCTATTCAGCCTCTCCCTGCAGCTCAAACCCTCCAACCCTGGAAACATCCTTGTAAAGCTTTTCTGAACCTTTCCAACCTTGCTATTCAAATACTAATTTTACACAGAGGGTGGTTCATGTGTGGAATGAACTTCCTGAGAAAATGGTGGATGCTGGTAGAATTAAAAGACATTTGTTTCAGTACATGAATAGGAAAGGTTTAGAGGGATACAGTCCAAGAGCAGGCAGGAGAGACTGGTTTAATGTGGGATTATGGTTGGCATGGACTGGTTGGACTGAAGATCTGTTTCCATGCTGTATGACTCTATGGCAGGCTTTTCGTTCTTGAAAGTGGAGTCACAGGGTAGACAGGACAGTGAAGGTGGTGTTTGGTACACTTCACAGGACATTGGTTAGGCCACTTTTGTAGTATTGCATGCAACTCTGATACCAGTGATCCCACCCTGACACGCCATGCACCAGAGATAATGACTAAAATTGACTGGGTCACAGATTAAAATCATAAAACCCCTGCAGTGCACAAAAAGGCTATTTGGTCCATTGAATGCATTGGGTATAGGAATTGGGAGGTCATGATGCAGCTGTACAGGACATTGGTTAGGCTACTTTTGGAATATTGCATTCGATTCTGGTCTCCCTGCTACAGGATAAGAAGGATGTTGTGAAACTTGAAAGGATGAAGGACAGATTGATAAGGATGTCGCCAAGGTTGGAGGGTTTGTGGTATAAAGAGAGGCTGAATAGTATGGGGCTGTTTCCTTGATGCATCAGAGGCAGAGGGATAACCTTGTCAAGGTTTATAAAATCATGAGGGGCATGAATAGGGAAGCATACTCCCCCAGGGTGGGGGTGTCCAAAACCAGAGGTCATAGGTTTAGGATGGGAGGGGAAAGATTTAAAAGTGACCGAAGGGTCAATGTTTTCACAGAGAGGGTGGTGCATACTGCACTGAGCTGCCAGAGGAAGTGCTCAGTACAATTACTTTTAAAAGGCATCTAGATGGGTATGTGAATAGGAAGGGTTTGGAGGGATAAAGGCCAAATGCTGGCAAATAGACCTAAATTTACATAGGATATCTTGTCTGCAAGGATGTGTTGGATCGCAAAGTCTATTTCCATGCTGTATGTTTCTATGTCTATTTGATAACAGATGCTTTATTTCTGTTGATGCATTTATCAATCATGCCTGGGTGGTAATACTTAGAGTCATAGAGATATACAGCATGGAAACAGACCCTTCGATCCAACCTGTCCATGCCGACCAGACATCCCAACACAATCTAGTCCCACCTGCCAGCACCCGGCATAGATGTAAGGGAGCGAGAATTCCTCAATTAGGGCACTCTAAGAACCCTGGGAGACATCAATTTCTGGTGTACGTCCTAACGAACAAACATTAAGTACAAGCACCTATTTATTCTCAATTTTGTTTAATTTTTCTTGTTTTATTCCCTGCTATGATGATTCTCTGTCTGGATGGTTGATAGGATGGGAGATTGTGGGTTGGGCCTTGAATGACAATGTTTTATTGTTCCAGCAGTTGTAAAAGGTGGGGGGGTGGGGGGGGGGGGGTGGGGGGGTGGTGGGTGGTCGAGACTTCAGCAGAAATCCTGCAGAGCTGAGAACAGACTGACATTTTACTCTGTGAAAACAGGGAGATCAACAGACGGCAGAGAAATCAGGACCTGAAATCCGAGCTGACACCAGACTACCATGTAATCAGTGCTTTGATTGGCAGTGCCTCTACCTTTACCTAGTTTCTCATTTGACCAGAATGCCACGTACCCCTTCAATATTCAGGATCCAATCTTGGTACCCTGAAGCCATGTCTCTGTAAGGAGTCTCAGATCATAATTATTCTGTTCGATGTGTGCAGTCTATTCATTCACTTTTGTTATGATGCAGCACACCTTCAGACACACAGTCTTCAGTTTCAATTTTTGTGATCTTTAGAATCCAGCTTTGATTGCTGGTACATTTACTCTCCTTGTCCCTTTCTATTATACTCGTGATGTTCATTTTCACATCACAACACTGTTCACCTGCCTTGATTTGGACTGGCCATGCTAAATTGCCCAGGGATGTGCAGGTTAGCTGGGGTAGCCATGGGAAATGCAGGGTTATAGTTTCATAGTAATTGAAGCAGGAGTTGGACATTTGGCCTGTCAAGCCTGCTGTGCTATTCATTAAGATCATAGCTGATCTATCCATCGTCTCAGCTCCTCCTACCTGCATTATCCCAACTACCCTTAATTCCCCACCATGCAAATACCTACTCAACTGTGTCTTGAATATTCTTAGTGAAGCTGTCTCTACAGGTTCCATAGGCAGAGAATTTCATGGAGTCACTACTTTCCGGGAAAAGCAGTTCCTCCTCATCTGTGTCTTAAACGGACTCCCTCTAATCTCGAGGCCATGACCTCTAGTCCTAATCTCACCCACCAGCAGAAGTTACTGGATCGATTGGTTGGTGGTGGTAGTGGTAGTGGAGGGATGGGGGCGGGGTGAGGTGGAAGCTTTTCGGAGGGGCCAACGTGGACTTGAGGGCCTGAACAGCCTACTTCCACACTGCAGGACTTCTATGATTTACCGCACTTAGTTTTGTCTTGGATCACAGCTCCCAGAACCTCCCAGCTTCTGCAAATTAAAAGACAAATCCCACTCTGCCATCTCGTATGTGTGTTATCTAACTGCTTTATCATTTCTAGTGAATATAGCCCACACCTCTCACTGTTGCCAGTAATGATTAGATTAGATTACTTACAATGTGGAAACAGGCCCTTCGGCCCAACACGTCCACACCAACCGTTCAAAGAGCAATACAATGCTGATGAAACAATGCAATACCTGCAGTACTGAAACCCGTAAGGCTTCTAACGATACCAGTTACTGACTCACTGCTCCTTCTGATGCACAGCATTGGAAATACAGTGTTGAAGGCTGAATGAAATGAGCAGTTTAACTCAAAACCCTTCACTAGGCTCCCCACTCAGCACACTTTACTTACTGCTGGTAAACCTTAAACCACTTCATCCCCACAGTGCAATGAATTCCCACTTTCCATCAAAATCCTAGACATACACGCATACTCAGTTCCTGTCTCACAATTGAAAGATTTCATTCTGGAACAACTTCTGCTTCCAGTAAAGGCAAAACATCTTTGAAAGCTGTTCTCAAAGTTCAGTCTTCACAATCACACTTCCGCTTTCACAGAAGATGATTAAAGTCATACAGCACAGAAACTGAGCCCTCAGTCCAACTCATCCATGCTGACCAGATATCCTAGATTAATCTAGTCCCATTTGCCAGCATTTGGCCCGTATCTCTCTAAACCCTTCTTATTCATGTACCCATCCAGATGCCTTTTAAATATTGTTATTGTAGCAGCCTCCATCACTTTCTCTGGCAGCTCATTCCAAACATGCACTACCCTCTGTGTGAAAAGGTTGCACCTCAGGTCCGTTTTAAATCTTTCCCCTCTCACATGAAACCTATGCCTTCCAGTTTTGGATTGGCCTGCCATGGGGAAAAGATTTTGGCTATTCACCCTATCCATACCCCTTATAAAATTCTGTAAGGTCACCCCTCAGCCTCCAATGCTGCAGGGAAATTATCCCTGGCCTATTCAGCATCTCACAATAGCTCTAACCCTCCAGCTCTGCCAACATCCTTGTAAATGTTTTCTGAACTCTTTCAAGTTTCACAACATTGTTCCATAGGAGGGGGCCCAGAATTGCACACACTATTCCAAAATAGTGGCCTAACCAATGTCCTGTGCGGCCATGACAATGACCCCCCACCTCCTGTACTCAATGCTCTGACCAGGAAACGAAAAAAAGTGTACCAAATGCCTTCTTCACTATCCTGTCTCCCTTCAATTCCACTTTCAAGGAACTAGAACCTGCAAGGTCTCTTTGTTCAGCAACATTCCCCATTAACTGTGTAAGTCATGCCCTGATTTGCCCTACAAAATGCAACACCTCATATTTATCTAAATTAAACTCATTCTACCACTCCTTGGCCCATCAGCCCATCCTATCAATTCTAATTTATATTGAACTTTCTTTCCTCTCTCAGCCCCGAAAAGCTGAAAAATCTCCATTCAACACACTCCCTCCATTCTGACATTGCTGAACGTAATTCCTGCTGCACCTCAACCTGAAGGATCTGGTTCATGCTGATCAACAGGCCCACGCTCGGGGGGGGGGGGGGGGGGGTGGAATCTAGTTGAAACAGAGAACACTGAATGGCCTGGACAGAGTGCACATGGGGAAGATGTTCCTATTGGTCGGAGAGTCTAGGGCCCGAGGGCACAGCATCAGAGTAAAAGGAATATCTTTTAGAACAAAGATAAGGTGAAATATTTTCAGCCGGTGAGTGGTGAATATGTGGAATTCATTGCTACAGAAGGCTGTGGAGGCCAGGTCACTGAGTAGATTTAAGACGGAAGTAGGTGGGTTCTTGAGTATCAAGGGGATCGAGGGTTACAGGGAGAAAGTGGGAGAATGGGATTGAGAAACTTACCAACCATGATTTAATGGCAGAGCAGCCCCGATGGGCTGAGACACCTAATTTATTCTCCTGTGTTTTATGGTCTCTTGCTTTCCTGGACACAGAGAGAAAGAATTGGGAACAGGAACAGGCTGTTTAGCCTGTCGAGCCTGCACCAACATAAGTGGATATGAAGATACCTACATCTAGGTGGATAGGCTGGAAATATTTCCACTGGAGCAGAGGAGGTTGAGAGGTGACCTTATCGGGGATTATAAAATCATGAGGGGTATAGATAAGGTGACTGGCGGATATCTTTTCCCTTAGTGGGGGTTCAAGATTAGGCAGCGAATTTGAAGGTGAGAGGAGAAATATTTTAAAAAGGCATAATAGGCACTTATTTTTAAAAACACAAAGTGCTTTGTGTGTGAAATGCATGTCCAGACGAAGAGGTGGACGCAGGTAAAGTTAGAACATTTTAAAGACATTAGGACAAGTACATGAATGATGAAGTTTAATTCAGATAAATGCGAGGTGCTGCATTTTGGAAAAACAAATCAGTGCAGGACTTATACACTTTATGGTAAGGTCCTGGGGAATGTTGCTGAACAAAGAAACCTTGGAGTGCAGTTCATAGTTCCTTGAAGGTAAAGTCGCAGATAGATAGCATAGTGAAGGCAGTATTTGGTACGCTGTCCTTTATTGGTTAGAGCATTGAGTAAAGGAGTTGGGAGGTGATGTTGCATATGTACAGGACATTGGTGAGGCCACATTTGAAATATTGCGTGCAACTCTGGTCTTCTTGCCATCAGAAGGATGTTGTGAAGCTTGAAAGGGTTCAGAAAAGATTCACCAGGATGTTAACAATTTTGAAAGATTTGAGCTCTTGGGTGAGGCTAAATAGGCTGGGGCTGTTTTCCTTGGAGTGCCAAAGGCTGAGGGGTGACCTTACAGAGGGGCATGGATAGGGCAAACAGACAAAATCTTCTCTGTGAGGTGGGGAGTCCAGAACTAAAAGTTTAGGGTGAGAGGGGAAAGACATAATAGGGACCTAAGGAGAGCTTTTTCACAAGAGAGTGGTGCGTGTATGGAATGACCAGCCAGAGGAAGTGGTGGAGGCTGGTATAATTACAGCATTTAAAAGGCATCTGGATTGGTCTATAAATAGGAAGGGTTTAAAGGGATATGGACCAAGTGCTGGCAAATAGGACTAGATTAGGATCATTGATCAGCATGGACTAGTTGGACTGAAGGGTCTGTTTCTGTAACCAATCTATACTGGTCTTAAAACCATTTTTTTGCCTTCCCCCATAACCATCCACTTCTTTGTTGTTCAAAAATCAGATGAACTCAGCCTTGGACGTATTCAATGACCCCCTAACTGCAGGAAGGCAACCCCACCTCTCAGCTCAATTCCTCTTGCTCACACGCCACTTGCCTTGCTGATTGCTTGCTACATCTGTCTTTGGATGCTGCCTGAACTGCTGTGCTCTTCCAGCACCACGAATCCAGTATTTGATTTTCAGCATCTGCAGTCATTGTTTTTACCTTGCTACATCTGTCTGACAACTGGCACCGATTGGTGTAGAATGACATCTACATCTGTAGATCTACACATCATTTCTGATAAAAGCTTCCTGCATTTGCCCTGTGTTTTTCAATAGAGACACAAAACTGAACTAACTTTCCCAGAATCTGTCCCCTCCCTGGATTCACTCCATTTCGCTTCAATGTCTGCAAGTCAACAGTTGAACCCCGGAATGGAAAATGGGGTGAGAAAAGAGACCATTGTACTCACAGATGTTGGACAGAGGAAGAAAGTTGCAGTCTGGGCTAAAGCTCAATCTTAATTCAGAGAGAGAGAGAAGCAGCACCAACCTCAGAAGCACATGATCCTACGTCCGCATCCACTCTGTAGGTTTGCTGTGATTGGCAGGAGGACCAGTCCCCATCCGGTCCTCCAGAGCGTCCCATTGGTTCACCAAACAAGATCGTGGGGCGTTTCCCCATGTCGCATGACCCACACGCGAAATGGTTGCTGACACCGAGTAGCATGCGCAGTATAGAGATGCTGGTTATTACTGACAGATTTTCAAAGTTAAAAATCACACAATGCCAGGTTATAGTCCAACCGTTTATTTATTTCCAATTTATTTGGAATCATTAGCTTTCGAAGCGCTGCTTCTTCATCGGGTGGTTGTGGAGCAGAATCATAATACACAGACGCTTTAGCAACAGGATTGCAGAGTCATGGAACGTAATATTAAACAAATTTAGCTTACCTCTATCATCTTTTAGAATGACCATGTTAGTTTCGATTCCTTCACATGTAAATCCCAAAACTTTTTAAAAGTTATGTTCTCAAGATAGGTTTTAACAATAGGTGTCATCTCAATCAGATAATGCATTGAAGGTGTTAAATTAAAGTCTGTCTGTGTCCCAATGTTACGTCAGACTGATTCTATTTCTATCGAGTCGCATGTGTCCAAAAATGAGACAGATACTAAAGAGTAGTCCATGGTGAGTGTGATGGTGGGCTGAAACTTGTTAATGTCAGTGTCATTAATTCAGTGACTCCTCGCCATGGGTGCAGAGGAAAAAAGATCATCAATATATCTGGTGTATAGTGTTGGTTGGAGGTCCTGTGCAGGAAAGAAAGACATAAGATTATGGGGTGCATTTGCATATGCAGAATTATATTTGTAGATACATTCTATTTTGTTCAAAATGTGCATAATCTGCAGGCAATCACTTCATGTAATATTTTATACATTCCTACTTTGGAAATAGAACCAGTCTGACTCAAGACAGACTCAAACCTCACACCTTTCATGCATTGTCTGAGCTGAGATGTCACCTCTTTTTATAAAACCTTCAGTTATCTCGAGACTGTGACTTTTAAAAAAGTGCTGGGATTTATATATTAATGAACTGAAATCTGAAACCCATTCTAAAGATGAAACACTTCAAAGCAATCTAGGTTTGTTCAATATATCATTCAATGTCCTTTTGCTACAAATACTGTGTCTTATGATCCTGCTCCACAGCTACCCAATGAAGGAGCAGCGCTCCAAAAGCTAGTGCTTCCAAATAAACCTGTTGGACTATAACCTGGTATTGTGTGATTTTTAACTTTGTTTCTAATGAAAACAGCCCACACCTCCCACTGGTGCCAGTAAACTTTACAATGCTGAAGAAATGATGAACCTGCAGTCCTGAAAAACGAACAATTTCGAATAATACGAGCTACACATTGACTGCTCCTTCTAATATATGGCATTAGAAACCTCGCACTGGAGATTGAAAGAAATGAGCAGCTTTCAAAGAAAAACCTGTTGGATCTCATCGCCTTCCATGTCTGAGTCCTTCGGTAAGTTCAGGTAAACTTTATTGTGGCAAAAGTGAGGATTGCAGATGCTAGAGATCAGAGTTTGGATTAGAGTGGTGCTAGAAAAGCACAGCAGGTCAGGCAGCATCTGAGGAGCATGAAAATTGACATTTCGGGCAAAAGCCCTTCATCAGGAATCAGATTCCTGATGAATGGCTTTTGCCTGGAACGTCGATTTTCCTGCTCCTCAGATGCTGCCTAACTTTTATTGTGACCCACTTTGTTACAGCTTCAGATATTCCCAGCAAAAAGGCATAGAAAGAGTAGCTTATTTGCATTTTTAACAGCTCAAGGTCAAAGCGTACACACTCCCCTGCATCCCACTTTCTTCACTGTTGGTCAGCTGAGTTGTCCCTTTGTAATTGGATCCTTGGAACTCCTAACCTGGAGGTAGTATTGCTTCACTCAGCAATTGCAACCCATATCCTGTATCCAAGTAAGATTCTCCCCGCGCATTTGCCGAGGGGCTGTCAAGCGTCAACCACACTGCTGTGGATCTGGAGTCAGGTGTAGACCAGACCTGGTAAAGGATGCAGCCGGGACGACTGAGTGAATCCTTTCCCACAACAGCAGTTTCCTTCCCTAAAACATGAGTGAATCAGATTGGGATGTTTTTCTCATCATGAGGTTCTGAACTCCAGATTTTTGACTGAATTCCAATTCCGCCATCTGCTATTCAAACCCGGGAGTCCCCAGAACTAGGTTATTAGTACAGTCGAAATTTGCTGAAGCTCCTTCAATCCCCCTGCAATGGCACGTGAACTCACTGGTGTCTCTGCAGGTGGGATGAGCGGGTGAAGCCCTTCCCGCACAGAGAGCAAGTGAACGGCCTCTCTCCGGTTTGAACCCGCTGGTGGGCCAGCAGTGTAGATGACCGAGTGAACTCCCTCCCGCACATGGAGCACTTGAACGGCTTCTCTTCCACATGAACCCGCTGGTGCTTCTGCAGATGGCCCATCTCACTAAATCCCTGTCCGCACACGGAGCGGGTGAACAGCCTCTCCCCTTTCCTCCATGTAAACGTGTCTGTAGGTTTCCAGCATCAATAGGAAAGGAAATCTTCTCCCACAGTACTAACATTTCCACATGGGGGGAAGCTGTCCTTGTGTCACTGTGTTTCAAATTACAAACAGAAAGGATACACAGTCTCTCCCCACCGTGAGTGGTAAGACTTTGATCCTCCAAGCTGAGTAAATGGTTTGAAGCACTTTTCACAGTCAGCACATTGAATCTCCCTCACTCGGGTGTCTCAGTATTCTTCCTGCCGCACCAGTGTCCAAAATCTCTCAAGCAGACAAAACAAAACATTTCTTCTCAATGTGAATGGCTGCTGATATTCAAGTCCCAATGAATCAAGTGGCTCTGTCAGAAGTTGATTATCTTGTGGTTTCAGATTTCTTTCCCCATGTCTTCCTGCAAATAAAATCACAAAATAAGTGATCACGGTCAGTACAGTCAAATGAACATAACATCGGTGACAATTCCTGTAGATTGCCAGATGCTAGCTGATCATATGTTTTCCATGACACAAAAACTTGAAAACCCTCACGCAGCCAGGTAGCGTGAAGTATATATTAAGAGGAAAACTTCATTTAGGTGACAATGACCTGGAACAACCTTCCTACAAAAGGTGCTGGAAATGGAGCTGAGTCAAGGTTTTGAAAATGAAATATCAAGACTGCTTCAGAAAAGGAAGCCAGTAAAGTTGCTGAAAGACTTCCTGCTGACCTATTAACTAAAAATGATTACAAGAAATACAGAATGTAATTCCATTACTATATTAGAAGGTGAAAAATCATAACCATGCAGCTTGTACAACAGTGAATATCAGATATACACTATATGAAGCAATCATAAAATCCCTGCAGTGCAGAAAAAGGCCATTTGGCCCATTGAATGCATTGGGTGAAGGAGTTGCGAGGTCACGCTGCAGCTGTGTAGGACACTGGTTAGGCCACTTTTGAAATATTGCATTCGGTTCTGGTTTCCCTGCTATAGGATAGGAAGGATGTTGTAAAACTTGAAAGGGTGCAGGACAGATTGATAAGGATGTCGCCAGTGTTGGTGGATTTGTGGTGTAAGGAGAGGCTGAATAGGATGGGCTGTTGCCCATGGAGTGTCGGAGGCTGAGGGTGACCGGGTAGAGGTTCATACAATCCTGAAGGGTGGATAGAGTAAATAGGCCAGAGTGGTGGTGGAGGCTGGTACAATTACAACATTTAAAAGGCATCTGAATGGGTGTGTGAATTGCAAGGTTTGGAGGGATATGGGCCAAATGCTGGCAAATGGGTCACTAGATTTATATAGGATAGCATGGATGTGTTGGATCAAAAAGTCTATTTCCGTGTTGTATATTTCTATGTCTATTTGATAACAGATGTTTCATTTCTGTTGATGAAAATATTGTTATAAATCAGAGCTGGGTACTAATACTTCGATGTAAGGGAGTGGGAATTCCACATGTAGGGCGTGATAAGAATGCTGGGAGACCCCAATTCTGGTTTGCTATCTAATGAACAACCTTTAAGCACGAGCACCAAATGTGCGTTTATGTCTAATTTTGTTTCATTTTTCTTGTTTTATTCCCTGCTATTGTTAAAGTACAGATTTGACATGGGCGAGGGAAGCCCTTATGGACTCAGACCCATAAGCCTCTCTTTCTTGGTTCGTCTTTGGAAGTCTGGAATAAAAACCTCTTCCAGACAGTTTAGTTTAATTTTAGTCATCCCCTTTATTCACTAGTAGCATCACTGTTACAACATAACACTGATACCTATACGCTAAACTAACTAGGTTCCAATAACCTAGGAGAGTAGGGTACCAGCTCTTCAAGTGCCCCAGTCGGCTACTCAAAAGTACTGATACAAAATGGCTTCCTTTATACAAAAGTTTACAAAAACATTGCATGTTCTTAATTAGACAGATAACAATGAAAGACAATAATTTGCAATGAAGGAAAGTTAATTGACAGATCTGTGTGTGCTTGACCGATCACTCCTAAAGGCCTATCAGGTGCTGAGATAGAGGCTGAGGGTGACCGGGTAGAGGTTCATACAATCCTGAAGGGTGGATAGAGTAAATAGGCCAGAGTGGTGGTGGAGGCTGTCTATCAGGTGGGAAAAACAAATCCAACCGAGTTAGTCGTTTGGTGGCGAGATAAGTTCCTATAAAGAAGTACCAGTCTAAATTAAGTGGGAGATGTCATAAGGTAACCTTGCACAGCTCGCATGTCTGATACAATTTTTTTACAAAATGGCTTTTTAGCAAGGAGGGCAAACTTTTGACCAGAAAATGGCTTCCTGACAGATTGTGTCAGAATCTCTTCAATGTTAGGTTTAGAATAATTTTAATCTGGGAGTAGATTCCTGCTTTTTATCTTAAGCACAAAATTGTTCTTTACCTGAGGCTGAAATGTTACTGCAAGGTTGTATTTAAAATGATTAGTCTTGAATTAAACATGCCTTCTTTTCAAGTTTGTGATTCAAATTCAAATAAGACATCAGATCTGAATGTTAGAATTGACAGTGGGGCAGTGTGTAAGGTCTGTAAAAACAGAAAGTTAAAGCTTTATCAATATTTCCTTTTATAGAGTTTGCATTTCATAACCAGAATTGGCTACTCAAAACATCAAAAATTCTCAAAATGCAATTAAATTCGATCCATACCAGCTAAGCACTAAGAGTTAATTTTCTACTGGATTCAACAGCCTCAGCACGAAAATGGTGTCTCTCTCTAGTGTCCTTTTGAACTCTCAAGTCAGGGTTTTGTAACAGCAAAGATTTATTTTCTCTGTGACTGCCCTGCTTGCAAGGGGTATAAGAATCCATTATAATTGACAGCAACTGAGTGTTAATTACAAAGTTTTTGATAATACCGAGTTTCATTTCATGGTCAGAATCAAACACTGTCATTAATTTCACAAGGGAATGGCTGTGAATGTTATCTCTTGGTGTCCTGTTCATACAGATTCACCGATGCTAAGGCAAACGTTCTTAATTGTCTTACAGCATCCTGTTATGACTTGGTAAACCCAGGTGTCCCTATCTTTTGCATTCTTTAAGATCCCCCCCTTTCTGAGCCTTGCTGCCTGTCTGTTTTCTAATGCAGTAAATGTGTTCTATAATTCAGCATTACATTTAGTCTAACTGTTTAAAGACAAGTTTTAAGGCTATAGACTTTCTCACTATGATGACTCTCGCGGTCTGGATGGTTGACAGGCTGGGAGATTGTGGGTTGGGCCTTGATCGACTGAATGTTTTATTGTTCTGGAAGGTGTAGAAGGGCCTCAAAATTTCAGCAGAAAGCCAGCTGAGCTGAGGACAGACGACACCTTACTCTGTGGGAACAGGGAGACCAACAGAAGGACAGAAATCAGGACCTGAAATCCAAGCTGACACCAGACTACCATGTTATCAGAGCTTTGATTAGCAGTGCCAACCCTCTACCATTACCTAGCTTCCCATTTGACTTGAATGCCATGTCCCTCCTCGATATTCAGAATCCAATCCTTGTCATTCCTGAAGCCATGTCTCTGGAAGGAGTGTCAGATCATATTGTCTTTAATGTGTGCAGTCAATTCATCCACTTTTGTTACAATCCAGCACACATTCAGACGTTCAGTCTTCTGGTTCAATTTTTGTGATTTGTCGAATCCAGTCTTGATTGCTGGGACATTTACTCTCCTTGTCCCTTTCTATCATTCTCTGATGTTCATTTTCCACATCACTACATTGCTCACCTGCCTTGATTCGGATTGCCCATGAGAAATGCAGGTTTATACGTTCACAGCAATAGAAGCAGGAGTAAGCCAATTGGCCCATCTAAGATCATGTCTGATCTATCCATCATCTCAGCTCCTCTTTACCTGCATTATCCTGACTACCCTAAATTCACCTACCATACAAAATCCCATCGAACTGTGTCTCGAATATGCCTGCTTCTATTGCTTCCTTGGGCAAAGGATTTCATAGATTCACCACTCTCGAGTTCCTCCTCCTCTGTCTTAAACGTACCCTTAATCTTGTTACCTCGTCTCACCCACCAGCAAAAACGACTAGATAGGGTGGGTCTGGGTGGTATGCTGTTTGGATAGGTCAGTGTGGACTTGATGGGATGAATGGCCTGCTTCCACGCTATAGGGATTCCATGATTTACCACAGTTGTGCTTGCTCCAGACCACAGCACCCAGAACCTCCCACCTTCTGCAAATCGAAAGACAAGTCCCACGCTGCCCTCTCGTATGTGTGTTCTGTAACTGCTTAATCATTTCTAGTGAATCCAGCCCACACCTCCCGCTGCTGCCAGTAACCTTTACAATGCTGATGAAACAACGTAATACCTGCAGTACTGAAAATCATAAGGTTTCTAACGATACCAGTTACTGATTCACCACTCCCACTGATGGACAGCATTGGAAATACAATGTCAACACTTCTGTTTTCCCTCAGTCCAAATTGTCCATGCTGACCAGATATCCCAAATTAACATAGTGCCATTTGCCAGCAATTAGCCCATATCCCTTTCAATTCTCCCTTTTACCAGATGCCTTTTAAAATGCTGTAATTATACCAGCCTCCACCACTTCCTCTGGCAGCTCATTCCATACACACAACACCCTCTGTGTGAGAAAGGTGCCTGTAAAGTTCCTTTTAAATATTTCCCCTCTCACCTCAGACCTATACTCTCTAGTTTTGGACTCCCCTACTCTGGGGAAAAGATCTTGGTTATTCACCCTATCCATGCTCCTTATGAACTTCTATAAAGTCACACCTCGGCCTCCAATGCTCCAGAGAAAACAGCCCCAGCCCATTCAGCCTCTCCATATAGATCAAACCCTCCAACTCTGGCAATAGCCTTATAAATCTTTTCCAAATCCTTGCAAAGGTTCGCAACACTTTTCATGTAGCAGGGAAACCAGACTGAATGCAGTATTCCAAAAGAGGCCTAATCAATGTCCTGCACAGCCGCAACATGACCTCCCAACTTCTGTACTGAAATGCACTGACCTATAAAAGCAAGTATACTAAACCTGTCTACCTGTGACTCCACTTTCAACAAAATATGAACCAACACTCCAAGATATCTTTATTCAACAACATTCCCCATTAAATGTGTAGATCCTGCCCTGATCTGCCTTTCCAAAATCCAAATTTCAAAATGTATCAGCTATGGTTGAATGGTGGAGCAGATCTGATGGGCTGAATGGCCTAATTTCTGCTCCTGTGTCATTTGGTCTCTTGCTATCCTGGACACAGAGTGAGAGAATTGGGAGCAGGAATAGGTCATTTGGTCTTTCCAGCTGGCACCAGCATTGAACAGTATATTCATAACTGGATATGACTATACCTGCACCTAGGTGGATAGGCTGGGACTTTTTTCACTGGAGCATTGGAGGTTGAGAGGTGACCTTAGAGAGGATTATAAAATCATGAGGGGTGTAGATGAGGTGAATGGCAGGTATTCTTTCCCTAGGGTGGGGTTTCAAGATTAGGGAGCAAAGTTTGAAGATGAGAAAAGAAATATTTTAAAAAGACATGAGGGACACCTTCTTTTTAAGACAAAGAGAAGTTCGTGTGTGGAATCAATTCCCAGAGGAATTGCTGGATGCAGGTACAGTTACAATGTTTAAAAGACATTTGGATAAGTACATGAATAGGAAAGGTTCGGGGGGATATGGGCCAAACACTGGCAGGTGGGACCAGTATAGTTTCAGAACACCGTCAGCATGGACCAGTTCGACTGAATGGTCTGTTTCTGGGCTGTATGACTCTGTAACTGTTCTGTAGTGGTCTTGAAACCATTTTCTTCTCTTTCCCCATAACTTCTTTGTTCTTCAAAGTCAAGTGAACTCAGCCTGGAATACACTCCATGACCGATCTAACTGCAGGAAGACTTCCCACTTCTGAACTCAATTCCTCTTGCTGATATACCACTTGCTTTGCTCATTGCTTGCTGCACCTGTCTGACAACTGGCACTGACTGGTTTCGAATGGTACTGAGGCCCCTTTGTCCATCCACACATCATTCCTGATGTAGGCTCATGCCCGAAATGTCGACTCTCCTCCTCCTCAGTTGCTGCCTAACCTGCTGTGCTTTTCCAGCGCCACACTTTTCAACTCTGATCTCCATCATCTCACTTTCGCCACATCTCAACATATCACCATCTAAACAATGCGCCTCCTTTCTGCGTTTTGTTCACTGCAAAGACTAGAACTTCACATTGTGATACTGCATTTGCCATGTGTTTGCAAATTGAGATACAGACCTGGATCAACTTTTCCTTGATTCAATCTTTCAGTTGCTGCAAGTCAACAATCAACCCCAGAATGAAAAAAAAAGTGGTGAGAAAAAGACTGTTGTATTCACAAATGTTAGACAGAGGCAGGAAGTTACAGTCTGGGGTGACATTTAATCCACATTCAGAGAGAAAAGAGCAGCAGCATCTTCAGAGCTCACAGTCCAACCTCCGCATTTCGACAATGGCCGGCTCTGATTGGCAGGAGGACCAGACTTCTTCCGGTCCTCCAATGGTCCATGGAAAGGAGCTCACGCGCCGTTTCTGCGGCGAACCAAGTGTGCGCAGTGCTTTGCTGACACCAGCAGTCATGTGCATTGCTTGCTGACACCGCGGAGCATGCTCGGTATGCAGGAATTTGTTACAAACTATTAAAAATCACAAAACCTCTGGTTATAGTCCAACAGACTTATTTGGAAGCACGGGTCTTTGGAGCGCTGCTCCTTCATCAGGTGGTTGTGGGGTATAACATCGTAACACAGAATTTATGATCTTATACTCCACAACCACCTGATGAAGGAGCAGCGCTCCGAAAGCTTTTGCTTCCAAAGAAGCCTATTCGACTGTAACCTGGTGTTGTGTGATTTTTAACTTCGTACACCCCAGTGCAACACGGGCACCTCCAGATCATGACAAATTTCAAGTGTCCAAATGCGAATACGAGAGAAAAATACCTAAGCAATTTTTTGTCGAAATGTTTTTTTTCCCTGTGCCTTGACATGTTATTCCTTTTGCATTTTGTCTGGCTGCTCAACGTTTCTGTCTTTTCCCCAGGGTAGAGGTATTCCAAAACTAGGGGATAAAGGTTTAGGGCGATGGGGAAAGATTTTAAAAGATTTAAAAGACTAGGAGTAGAACATTCACCCCTTATAGGGCGAAAGTGAGGACTGTAGATGCTGGAGATTAGGGTCAAGAGTGTGGTACTGGAAAAGCACAGCATCCGAGGAGCAGGAGAATCGACGTTTCGGGCAAAACCCTTCATCAGGAAATAGCCATGGGGAACTGCAGGGTTGCAGCGTAATCGAGTGGGTCTGGGTGGGATGCTGTTGGGAAGGTCGGTGTGAATGGCCTGTAGGGATAATATGGTTCCACTGCCTTAGCCACGCGTATATTGAGAAATGATTGCCCCAAGTCTGCTGTGGGAGGAGTGCGTTCCAGTTCGTGGGACACTGACACCCTGTCAGCGCTGTCCCTCTCTTCACGTTCTACACCTCTGTCCATTTTCTCCCCACACACTGCCCCCTGCCCATTCTCACTCCTCACACTGCACCCCCTATTCTATCCCCCAACCCTCTGAACCCCAGTCTGACCCCCTGTCCATTTCTCTCCCTTCTCCACCACCACCAGCGACCGCCCCCCCCCCCCCCATCCTTTCTCCTGCCTCAGCCCTCTTTGATCGCTGTATGAAGCCCTTCTAAGGAGAGAGCGAGAATGGTTGGTGATGACTCTACCTGGGAAACAGGGAATGTGAGAAATAGCTGATTTTTAAAATTGAGAATAACTCAAATCATATATTCAGAAGCTTTGTTAAAGTGCGGAAGAATGTTAATTTATTTTTAAAAAGCTGCAGAAATCTTTCTGAAACTTGCATTGATGTATTTGCACAACAAAGGACAGGCTATAAGGAGTGAATGAGTGAATAAAAGACAAGTCCCACCTTGCCCTCGAGGAGAAAGTGAGAACTGCAGATGTTGGAGATCACACTTGAGTGTGGTGCTGGAAAAGCACAGCAGGTCCCGCAGCATCCAAGGGGCAGGAGAATCGCCGGTTCGTGGCATAAGCGATTGGCACTCGGCCATCACTCCTTCAAACCCCCTGCGATGGCACCTGAACTCGCTGGTGCCTCCGCAGGTGAGAGGAGCAGGTGAAGCCATTCCGGCATTTACAGCAGGTGAATGGCCTCTCTAAGGTGTGAGCACATAAATGGCTTCTCTCACTTGTGGACCCACTCATGCGTCTCCAGATGGCTGATCCGACTGAAGCCCTTCCTGCACACCGAGCTGGTGAATGGCCTCTCCCGCTGTGAATACGTCTGTGGGTTTCCAGCAGGGATTGGGAAGGGAATGTTTTCCCTCAGTCCCCACATTTCCACAGTTTCCCCATTGGGGGAGCTTTCCTCGTGTTGCTCTGGGTTTGAAATTACAAACAGAATGGGGACATAGTCTTTCCCACCGTCAGGGGTGAGACTTTGATTCCCGCAATCTGAGTAAATGGTGTGAAGCACTTTTCACAGTCGGCGCACTGAATCTCCCTCACTCGGTGTCTCAGTATTCTTCCTGCCACACCAGTGTCCAAAATCTCTAAAGCAAGCAAAAGGAAACATTTCTTCTTGATTGGAATGGCTGCTGATATTCAAGTCCCAATGAATCAAGTGGCTCTGTCAGAAGTTGATGCATCATTTGCTTTCAGATTTCTTTCTGCACATCTTCCTGCAAAAAAAAATCACAAAATAAGTGATCACTGTCAGTACAGCTGAATGAACAAAACAAAGGTGGCAATTCCTGTAGATTGCCAGATGCCTGCTGATCACATATTACCCAACACAGAGAAATCTGAATACTCTCATGCAGTCAGATAGCCTTAGCTGTGTATTGAGGAAAACTTCATTTCGGCGACAATAACATGTAAAAAAAAAACTGCCTACAAAGGTGCTGGAAATGGAGTTGAATCAAGGATATGAAAATGAAATGTCAAGGCTGCTTGAGAAAAGAAAGCCAGTAAAGTTACTGAATTACTTCCTGCTGTCGGATTAAATAAAAAATGATGACAAAAAAAGGACGTGACCCCATTACTACATAAGAAGGTGAATAATAATTGCAAAGAAACTTTTACAACAGCCAACAATATCAGACATACACCAAATGAAGCAACATACGTCTACATTTTATATCAACGTGCCAATCCATTAAATGTTGCTCAGTTCCATGAGAAACTCGCCTTTTAATTGTGAACATGAGGAAAGAAGCAACCTTTTCCAGGGTGAAAACTGTAAACGTGCCAAATTGAGGAAATACACGAGGAAAATACACCCCACCTCCCCCTGCCCCACTTGCGGAGGATGGGGAATGGAAAGCAGGTGACATTGCTTTGCTCCCAGATGTTGCCCACAGGGAGGAAGTTTCACTCTGAAACTGACAGGGCTGCATCGCCGTTGTGATGTTAACAATGGAGGGTGTGCCGAGCAGCTGTCCCGCAGTTGAGGCACGTGTGGAGCGGAGGACACTTTGCAAACTCCCATTCTCCTCCAAGTCAAGCAGTTTGAGTTCAAGCAAAGTAAGGGGTTTAATTTTAGATGAGATAACCTCCTCTGTGCCATGGGAACCCTCCTACCATGGGGAATGCAGGGTTACAGATTCATAGTAACAGGAGGAGTAGGCCATTTAGGCCAAATCCTCCAACCCTGGCAACATCCTTGTAAATCTTTTCTGAAAACTTTCCAGTTTCACAACATCTTTCCGATAGGAAGCAGACCAAAATTACATGCAATATTCCAAAAGTGGCATGACCAATGTACTGAACAGTGGCAACATGAGCTCTCAATGACTTTACTCGATGCTCTGAACAATAAAGCAAAGCAGAACAAACGCCTACTTCACTATCCTATCTGCATGCGATTCTACTTTTAAGAAGCTATCAACCTGCACTCCACGGTCTCTTTGTTCAGCAACACTCCCGAGGACCTTACCATCAAGTACAAAAGCCCTGTTCTGATTTGCTTTTCCAAAATACAGCACCCCACTTTAACCTAAATTAACCTCCATCTGCCACTCCTCTGCCCATTGGCCCATCTGATCAAAGTCCCATTGTAATCTGAGTTAATCTTCTTTGCGTCCACTACACCTCCAATTTTGGTGTCATGTACAAACTTGCTAACTATACCTCCATGTTTATATCCAAATCATTTGTATAAGTGACAAAAAGTAGTGGACCCAGCACTGATCCTTGTTACTCACTATTGGTCACAGGCCTCCAGTCTGAAAAGCAACACTCCATCACCACCCTCTCTCTTCTGACTTCGAGCCAGTTCTGTATCCAAATGGATAGTTCTCCCTGTATTCCACGAGATCAAAACTTTCCCACCCGTCTCCCATGAAGAACCTTGTTGACCGCCTTGCTGAAGTCCATACAGATCACGTCCACCACTCTGCTTTCATCAATCCACTTTCTTACTTAGAGTCATAGAGATGTAGAGCATGGAAACAGACCCTTTGGTCCAGCCCATCCATGCCGACCAGATATCCCAACCCAATCTAGGCCCACCTGCCAGCACCTGGCCCATATCCCACCAAACCATTCCTACTCATATACCCATCCAAATGCCTTTTAAATGTTGCAATTGTACCAGCCTCCACCACTTCCTCTGGCAGCTCATTCCATACACGTACCAAGCTCTACATGAAAAGGTTGCCCCTTAGGTCCCTTTTATATCTTTCCCCTCTCACCCTAAACCTATGCCCTCTAGTTCTGGACTCCACCCCCCCAGGGGAAATAATTTGTCTATTTACCCTATCCATGGCCCTCATAATTATGTTAACCTCTATAAGGTCACCCCTCAGCCTCTGACGCTCCAGGGAAAACAGCCCCAGCCTGTTCAGCCTCTCCCTATAGCTCAAATCCTCCAACATTCTTGTAAATCTTTTCTGAACCCTTTCAAGTTTCACAACATCTTTCCGTTAGGAAGGAGACCAGAACAGCACGCAATATTCCAACATTGGCCAAACCAATGTCCTGTACAGCCGCAACATGACCGCCCAGCTCCTATACTCAATACTCTGACCAATAAACGAAAGCATACCAAACTCCTTCTTCACTATCCTATCTACCTGTGACTCCACTTTCAAAGAGCTATGAACCTGCACTCCAAGGTCTCTGTTCAGCAACTCTCCCTAGGACCTTACCATTAAGTGTATAAGTCCTGCTAAGATTTGCTTTCCCAAAATGCAGTACCTTGCATTTATCTGAATCAAACTCCTTCTTCAGAAAACTCAATCAAGTTCGTGAGACATGATTTCCCACGCACAAAGCCATGCTGACTATCGCTAATCAATTCTTTCTTTTCCAAATGCATGTAAATCTTATCTCCCAGGATTCTCTCCAACAACTTGACTCCCACGGATGTTAGGCTAACTGGTCTTTCATTCCCTGGCTTTTCCTTACCACTTTCTTAAACAGTGGCACCAAGTTACCCACCCTCCAGTCCTCCGACACCTCACCTGTGACTATCTATGATACAAATGTCTCAGCAAGAGGCCCAACAATGCTTTCCGTAGCTTTCCACAGAGTTCTAGGGTACACCTGATAAGGTACTGGGGACGTATCCACTTTTATGCATTTCAAGACATCCTTCACCTCCTCCTCTGTAATGTGGACATTTTCCAACATATCACCATCTATTTCCCACATTCTGTATCTTCCATGCCCTTCTCCACGGTAAACACTGATGCAAAATATTCGTTCAGCATCTCCTCCATCTACTGCAGCTCAACACGTAATCTGCCTTGCTGATATTTGAGGGGCCAAATTCTCTCCCTTGCTACCCTTTTGTCCTTAATGTATTTATAAAAACCCTTTGGATTCTCCTGAATTCTATTTTTCAAAGCGATCTCATGTCCCCTTTTTGCCCTCATGATTTCTCTCTTAAGTATGCTCGAACTGCCTTTATACTCTAAGGATTCACTCGATCTCTCTGTCTGTACCTGACATATGCTTCCTTGTTTTTCTTAACCAAAATCTCATTTTCTCTCGTCATCCAGCATTCCCTACACCTACTAGCCTTTCCTTTCACCCTAACTGGAATATACTGTGTTTGTACTCTTGTTATCTCATATCTGAAGGCTTCCCATTTTCCAGCAACCTGCGAACATCTGCCCCCAATCAGCTTTTAAAAGATCTTGCCTAATACCTGAATCTTCCTCCAATTTAGGACTTCAACTTTTCGCTCTGATATATTATTTTCAATCACTATTCTAATGTTAATAGAATTGTGGTTGTTGGCTCTTCGGTTTTACACCCTCGCCAGTATGTACATCCACATTGTGAATTAGAAAATTTCCTTGTACACACTTAACAAATTCCTCTATTTGGCAGACAGGTAAATGGGCAGGAGTTATACCTTGGGTCCACTCTTCCTTCATTCCCAACAACCCTACCCACATTCCCACCCCAATAGTCTAACGGCACTTTCCCCTGCAACTGCCGAATGTGTGACACCAGCCCATTTACCTGCTCCCTCCTCACTATCCAAGGGCCCAAACTTACCTTCCAGGTGAAGCAGCACTTTACCTGCACTACCCACAACCCAGTCTACTGCATTTGCTGCTCACAATGTGGCCTCATCTACATTGGGGAAAACGAAGCATAAACTGGGTGACTGCTGCACAGAACATCTACGTTCTGCCCGCAAAAAAGACCCTGAGCTTCCAGTTGCCTGCCAATTCCACACCCCACCCTGTTCCCTGGCCAACATCTCTGTCTCAGGTTTGCTGTAGTGTTCCAGCGAAGCTCAGCACTAGCAGAACGAAGAGCACCGAGTATTGCACTTGGGGACCAGACATCCCCCCGGTCCCAAGATCGAATTCAATAATTCTAGGGCCTGAACTCCATAGTATCCTCGTTCCTTCCACACACACCAAGCCTTGTTATCACATACTGGATTAGTGGTGCTGGAAAAGCACAGCAGTTCAGGCAGCATCCGAGGAGCAGTAAAATCAACGTTTCAGGCAAAAGCCCTTCATCAGGAATACAGGTTTCCAGCATCTGCAGTCATTGTTTTAACCTTGTTATCACATAGTCTGTCATTACACACGACCTTTCTTAGCCACGAACAGTCCCCAATAACAGTTATTCACCCTCCCACGCAGATTGTTATCAACTCCCTTTCCTGTCCAACAGTTCTTCCCTCGCTTTGGGCTCTGTCCTGATCTATCATTTACTGCATCCGCCTTCCTCCCACAACATTTTTCGCAAATAAACCGACATTTTCCCAATCACCATCTGTTGTGTGGAAGGGTCACTGGCAACTCCTGTTTTTTTGTTTCTGATATACAGCGTCCGCCGTTCTTTCAGCTTTTTGTTGAGGTAGAGTTGGAAATTGTTTCGAGAGACACAAGGAGAGGGGGGAGAGACAGAACAGACATGAACTGTTGATCTCCGCTGTTACTCATACCGTAAAATCATTGCAGTGCGATCACTTCCCTTAACCGTGAATAGAAGCACTTGGGGCCTTGTACGCTTGTGGCGTATCGTAAGCGCGTTTGACTCCAGATCCGAAGGTTGCGTATTCAAGTCACATCAGGCTTGCTGAAGTCAACTTCGTCTATTCCAAATCGACCAAGGCGTGCGCTCACTCCGGGTATCTGCTGGAAACTTTCGATCACATGTGAAGCTTTGCTGTCAGTTTGATTTGTGAACCCTTTAGCAGAGAGGTGGCGTGCCCATTGTTTGGGTAAATGCTCAGCTCCCCCAATGTGAGAACTAAATCGCAAACTGCTGCTTCGTTCAGTTGGTGACAGCACGGTGTGGGTACTTTTGCAACATAATCTTTTCATGATGACTTTAAATCTCTGCCAAATCGTTCTCGATCCTTTCAGGCCTGGGAGCATTTTCACTGCATTATTTCCTCTGTCTGGACCCCCCCCCCCCCCCCTCATGACGTGGAAAACTTCAATCAGACCAGCTTTCAGCCCTCTGTTCTCCAAAGAGAACTGTCCCAACTTTCCAATCTCCCTTCATTGCTGACATTCCTCAGGACGGTACCATTCACTTCAACCTGTTCAGCGCTGACTGCAATCACTTCACTTCCCCGCTTCCTGAAGTATCACCCTCAGAATTGAGCAAAAATGCAGCTGGAGGATTCATTCAGAGTCAGACTGCGCGGTCGAACAATCTGCAATACTTGTTATTTTGAGCGAGTGTTTCCGTTCACATGTTCGCTGCAATGGTAGCTCTACTCCATCACTAATCCAGGCAGTCCGATCTCATTTAATGAACCGGCTTTTCGAGAAAATTGACCAAGTCAATTTAAAAAATGAAGGCTCGTCTGGGATTGATACCCGGTAACTCTCCCATGTCTGCTTATGCTCGAAGACCCAAAGGTGGAATCATATCCCGAGAACAATGAACAACCTGCCATGGGCGCAGTGAACTCCTGAAACAGCTGAAATTGCTCAGTACGGAATACATTGTACATCGCTCCCAGAATTGCATGCAGCAAAGAGTTTCAAGACCATCTGCTTCTCAATTTGTGTCCCTGCTCCCAGGAAGCTGCTGTTTGCCGCGTCCCCAGGGACCGGGCTCTCTCCACTGGTGGATAATTGAAACATTTTCTCGTTGCACAGAACACTTCAGGTTTTTGTCTGGCACGCGGCAGGCACCTTCGAGCCTGATGTCAAAGACCTCCACTGGTGTCGTGTGATATGCTGTTTCGCAGACGTATGGAGGCTGTGTCAATATAAACTTTTTTCTAAATTCCCACATTCTGTCGGTCGAACTGTGATTTCACACTGAATCGCAACATGTGTCACAGCGCAGACGGCGGCCATGCGGCCCACCTTCGCTCTGCTGGTTCTGCACTTAAGTAAACGTGTGTTTCTATTCGTTTCATTCTCTCGCCTTCTCAGCGTAAATCTGTACATCTGAACGTGACCACCGAATTCCCTTTTGGGTCCATTGAATCTTCCTCTTTGTCAATGTCAGACAGGGACTTACTGACCCTCACCACTCCCTGTACGAAAACGTTCTTCCTAATGTCACTTTTACTTCTTTTCCTCGTGACTTAAAATTCTGCCGAATCGTTATGGATCCTTTCAGGCGTGGGAGCATTTTCACAACATTATTTCCTGTTTCTAGGTCCCTCATGACTTGGAAAAGTTCGGTTCTCCGAGGAGAGCTGTCCCAATTTTCCAATCTACCTTGATTGCTGACATTCCTCAAACACCGCACCACTCACGTCAACCTGTTGAACACTATGGTAAGAAAACAATGACTGCAGATGCTGGAAGCCAGATTGTGGATTAGTGGTGCTGGAAGAGCACAGCAGTTCAGACAGCATCCAAGTCGCTTGTTGAACACGATCTCCAACCATTTCATTTCTCTGTTTTCTGCCTCATTCGTACTCCAGGCAGCCCACGCTGGTTTCACGAAGGTGCTTTTTGAGAAAGTTAATCAGGCAGTTTTGCACAAGTCAAGTTAAAAAACGCGGGCTCGTCCGGGATTTGAACCCGGGACCTCTCGCAAATCAGCGCAGTAACAGACCCAAAGCGAGAATCATACGCCTAGACCAACGAGCCAGAAAGCACGCACGCAGGTAATTCCCCAGACCTCTTGAGCGACCTGAGACATGCTCAGTATGAAATACATTTGAGATTGCTCTCAGAATTGCAAGCGGCAAAGACTTTCCCGAACAGCTGCTTCTCATCCAGTCTCCCTGCTGCTATTTCATTCCACCGCATTCGCTGCTCACAGTGTCGTTTCCCCAACGTAGCATGAAGCGTAAACTGGGTGACTGCTTCGCAGAACATCCCGCTTCTGCCCGCAGAAACTAAAGGCCCTGACCTTGCGGTTGCCTGCCACTTTAACACATCACCCTGTTCCCTGGCCAACATCCCTGTCTCAGGCTTGCAGCAGTGTTCTAGCTCCAGATGAAAGAACAACATCTCATTTTCCACTTGGAGCCCTTCCAGCCCTCCGGTCTTCAATATCGAGTTCTATAACTATAGGGCCTGAACTCCCCCATGTCCTTGACCCCTACCACACAAAAGACTCCTGTTTATCACCTCGTCTGCTATGACACACGACGTATTGTTAGCCACTAACAGTCTCCATTAACAGTTATTCGCCCTCTCACGAGGATCGTTATTCACTCCTACGTCCTTCATATTGTTCTTTCTCTGAGCTGGCGGCAAACACAGCAATGAACGTTGGAGACTCTGAGCCAGCTGAAACTTGCTCAGTGTGAAGTACATTCCACATTGCTGCAAGAATTGCAAGCAGCAAAGCCTTTCCAGAACATCTGCTGGTCATTCTGTCCCCGGGGGGGCTGATGTTTGTCTCATCCCCAGGAACTGGACTATCTCCACTGGCGGATAATTAAACCATTTTATTTCTACTTGCACGTTGTTCTGGGGGGAGGGGGGTGGGGGAATGTAGGGTTGGGGGAGGGTAAGAGTCCATTCGCTCTTCTGCTCTCTCTCCCTCTTTCTCTCTCTCTCTCTCTCTGAAACTCTTGGGGTGAGAGGTGTCAGTTACATTAATGCGGGGAACATGCACAACTTTGATTGTGAACTTTCTCCAAAGGTCTGTTATCGGAGAGACAGAAAGATGCTGTGCTGGCAGGACAGAGAGAAATGAACACCGAGGACTCTTCGCCCAGGTAAATTCACATTGTTGTGCAGCCTGCATAGTGTTCAGAAATCGTCTTCACGCAGCAATCTTACGGAAAGTCTATTGCAAAGTGGGCATCGCTTTCTTTGCTGCGACCGCGCAGCAGTTAACATCTGAACCCAAGTGTCCCAGATGAAGAGAATCCGCGTGAAACCTTCACTCACTGAGAGTCATCCCCACGGCCCTGAGCTGAGGGACTGCAGGCAGTCCAACACGGAAGGGACGGTTAAAAACGAACCATTTTTGCTCCCTCAGCAACACGTAGCATCATTCTCGCGCAGACAGAAGCCATTCAGCCCATGGATTCCACGGCGACTGTCTGTCACTTGTCTCTCTCTCTCTCTCTCTCTGAGGTTATTCACAATCGGTGGTATCCGTCCTAATAGTGGGGGACGATGTCTGAGTTTCAACTTTAACAGCTCATAAGCATCGTAGAGAACCGGTTTTGCGATTCAGTTCAGAGGAAACCGACCAAGAACAGAATACCACTGAGACCTCTAAAAACCCATGTCGTTTGAATGGAGTGGATCGATATGAACATCGGCAAGTAGATGCAAAGGCAGCTTGCTGAAGAAAGCAGATCAAGGTGACAGTGAACGATAGCAGAGGATGGTTTCGATCAGAGGTCGATGGGCCCAGCACGCTCCCGCTGCGCCACTCTGCTGCCGCTCGGGGAGCTGGTTGCACAGAACACTTCAGGTTTTTGTCTGGCACGCGGCAGGCACCTTCGAGCCTGATGTCAAAGACCTCCACTGGTGTCGTGTGATATGCTGTTTCGCAGACGTATGGAGGCTGTGTCAATATAAACTTTTTTCTAAATTCCCACATTCTGTCGGTCGAACTGTGATTTCACACTGAATCGCAACATGTGTCACAGCGCAGACGGCGGCCATGCGGCCCACCTTCCCTCTGCTGGTTCTGCACTTAAGTAAACGTGTGTTTCTATTCGTTTCATTCTCTCGCCTTCTCAGCGTAAATCTGTACATCTGAACGTGACCACCGAATTCCCTTTTGGGTCCATTGAATCTTCCTCTTTGTCAATGTCAGACAGGGACTTACTGAACCTCACCACTCCCTGTACGAAAACGTTCTTCCTAATGTCACTTTTACTTCTTTTCTTCGTGACTTAAAATTCTGCCGAATCGTTATGGATCCTTTCAGGCGTGGGAGCATTTTCACAACATTATTTCCTGTTTCTAGGTCCCTCATGACTTGGAAAAGTTCGGTTCTCCGAGGAGAGCTGTCCCAATTTTCCAATCTACCTTGATTGCTGACATTCCTCAAACACCGCACCACTCACGTCAACCTGTTGAGCACTATGGTAAAAACAATGACTGCAGATGCTGGAAACCAGATTGTGGATTAGTGGTGCTGGAAGAGCACAGCAGTTCAGGCAGCATCCAAGTCGCTTGTTGAACACGATCTCCAACCATTTCATTTCTCTGTTTTCTGCCTCATTCGTACTCCAGGCAGCCCACGCTGGTTTCACGAAGGTGCTTTTTGAGAAAGTTAATCAGGCAGTTTTGCACAAGTCAAGTTAAAAAACGCGGACTCGTCCGGGATTTGAACCCGGGACCTCTCGCAAATCAGCGCAGTAACAGACCCAACGCGAGAATCATACGCCTAGACCAACGAGCCAGAAAGCACGCACGCAGGTAATGCCCCAGACCTCTTGAGCGACCTGAGACATGCTCAGTATGAAATACATTTGAGATTGCTCTCAGAATTGCAAGCGGCAAAGACTTTCCCGAACAGCTGCTTCTCATCCAGTCTCCCTGCTGCTATTTCATTCCACCGCATTCTCTGCTCGCAGTGTCGTTTCCCCAACGTAGCATGAAGCATAAACTGGGTGACTGCTTCGCAGAACATCCCGCTTCTGCCCGCAGAAACTAAAGGCCCTGACCTTGCGGTTGCCTGCCACTTTAACACATCACCCTGTTCCCTGGCCAACATCCCTGTCTCAGGCTTGCAGCAGTGTTCTAGCTCCAGATGAAAGAACAACATCTCATTTTCCACTTGGAGCCCTTCCAGCCCTCCGGTCTTCAATATCGAGTTCTATAACTATAGGGCCTGAACTCCCCCACGTCCTTGACCCCTACCACACAAAAGACTCCTGTTTATCACCTCGTCTGGTATGACACGCGACGTATTATTAGCCACTAACAGTCTCCATTAACAGTTATTCGCCCTCTCACGAGGATCGTTATTCACTCCTACGTCCTTCATATTGTTCTTTCTCTGAGCTGGCGGCAAACACAGCAATGAACGTTGGAGACTCTGAGCCAGCTGAAACTTGCTCAGTGTGAAGTACATTCCACATTGCTGCAAGAATTGCAAGCAGCAAAGCCTTTCCAGAACATCTGCTGGTCATTCTGTCCCCGGGGGTGCTGATGTTTGTCTCATCCCCAGGAACTGGACTATCTCCACTGGCGGATAATTAAACCATTTTATTTCTACTTGCACGTTGTTCTGGGGGGAGGGGGGTGGGGGAATGTAGGGTTGGGGGAGGGTAAGAGTCCATTCGCTCTTCTGCTCTCTCTCCCTCTTTCTCTCTCTCTCTCTCTCTGAAACTCTTGGGGTGAGAGGTGTCAGTTACATTAATGCGGGGAACATGAACAACTTTGATTGTGAACTTTCTCCAAAGGTCTGTTATCGGAGAGACAGAAAGATGCTGTGCTGGCAGGACAGAGAGAAATGAACACCGAGGACTCTTCGCCCAGGTAAATTCACATTGTTGTGCAGCCTGCATGGTGTTCAGAAATCGTCTTCACGCAGCAATCTTACGGAAAGTCTATTGCAAAGTGGGCATCGCTTTCTTTGCTGCGACCGCACAGCAGTTAACATCTGAGCCCCAAGTGTCCCAGATGAAGAGAATCCGCGTGAAACCTTCACTCACTGAGAGTCATCCCCACGGCCCTGAGCTGAGGGACTGCAGGCAGTCCAACCCGGAAGGGACGGTTAAAAATGAACCATTTTTGCTCCCTCAGCAACACGTAGCATCATTCTCGCGCAGACAGAAGCCATTCAGCCCATGGAGTCCACGGCGACTGACTGTCACTTGTCTCCCTCTCGTCTCTCTCTCTCTCTGAGGTTATTCACAATCGGTGGTATCCGTCCTCATAGTGGGGGACGATGTCTGAGTCGTGATGCGGTTTCTTACATGCTTGTCATTGACGTCTGAACCAGGGTGGCGAATTACTGCAGGGAATGGCCGAAACCGCAAGGCACGGGTTTCAACTTTACCAGCTCATTTGCATCGTAGAGAACTGGTTTTGCGATTCAGTTCAGAGGAAACCGACCAAGAACAGAATATCACTGAGATCTCGAAAACCACATCCCTTGAATGGAGAGGATTTGGCGAGTGCGTCGATACGAACATGCCATTTGGACACTCGGCAAATGGGTGCAAAGGCAACTTGCTGAAGAAAGCAGATCAAGGTGACAGTGAACGATAGCAGAGGATGGTTTCGATCCATCGACCTCTGAGTTATGGGCCCAGCACGCTCCCGCTGCGCCACTCTGCTCCCGCTTGGGAGCATGACACGTAGCATCATTCTCGCGCAGACAGAAGCCGTTCAGCCCATCGTGTCCACGGCGATTCTCTGTCACGTGCCTCTCTCTGAAGTTAATCACAATCGGTGATCTGTCCTAATCGTGGGGGAATGTGTCTGAGTCGTAATGCGGTTCCTGACATGCCGACCGTCTTATCACTCACGTCCGAACCGGCGTGGTGAATTACTGCAGGGAATGGACCAAAACGTAAGGCATGGGTTTCAACTTTATCAGCTGATTGACATCTCAGAAAAGTGGTTTTACGGTTCAATTCAGAGGAACTCGACGGAGAGCAGGAGAAGACCACTCAAATGTCCAGAAGCGAGTCACTTCACTTGCGTGAATTTGGCGAGTGTATCAGTATGTTACATGTCACTCAGACACTCGAAGTTTTGGGGAGCAGATGCAAAGGCAAGATATCGAACAGGGCCTCACTGCAAAGGAAAGCTACTCAAGGAGAGCTTGAGCCATAGCAACAGAGGATGGCATCGATCTAGGAGTCTTTGGGTTGTGGGGGCCACACGCTTGCGTTGCGCCACTCTGCGTTTGGCGTGCCCAGTCTTTTCCTCATAACCCTTCAGCTTTTCGACAGGCGTCTGGCATGCACGTTCCAGACTCATATCAAAGATCTCCACGGCTGTTATGTACGATACTGCTGTGCAGAGGTGTGGAGGCTGTGTTGATATGAACATTCTGTTGGTCGAACAAGACCACCGAATTCAATTGTGTGTCCATTGAATCTGCCCCTTTGTCACAGTCAGACAGGGATTTACTGACCCTAACCACTCCCTGTACGAAAACGTTCTTCCGAATGTCACTTTTACATCTTTTCCTCGTTACTTTAAAACGCTGCCGAATCGTTCCTGATCCTTTCAGACGTGGGAACAATTTCACGACATTATTTCCAACCTCTAGACCCCTCATGACTTGGAAAACTTGCCACGCCGGATTTCAAACTTCTGTTCTCCGAGGAGAGCTGTCCCAGTTTTCCAAACTACCTTCATTGCTGACCTTCCTCAAACACGGGACCACTCACGTCAACCTGTTCAACGTTATCTCCAATCATTTCACTTCCCCGCTTCCTGTCCCATTCGTACTCCAGGGAGCCCAGCCTCGTTTAACGAAGGTGCTTTTTGAGAAGTTTAATCGGGCATTTTTGCACAAGTCAAGTTAAGAAAGCCAGGATCTCTCGCAAGACTGCGCGGTAGAAGACCCAATGCAAGAATCATACCCCTCGACCAACGAGCCACAGGCCGCTGGCTCCAGCACCTCCTGAACCAGCTGAGACTTGCTCAGTGTGAAATACATTCGCCATTGTTCTCGGAATTGCAAGCAGCAAAAGAGTTTCCAGAACAGTGCTTCTCATTCTGTCTCCCTGCTCATTTTGTTCATTTTCAAATGAACAAAACCAGCAGGTCTAGTCCATCTGTAGAGAGAAAGGAGAGATAATGTTTTGAGCCCAACGATCCGTCTTCGGAACTGATGGGATGTGTGGGCGGGTAAAGACCGTGGAAGAAGGTGGACAAATGATTGAACTCGGTGTTGGGTCCTGAAGGCAGCACGGTCTCTCCGTAGAAAATGAGGTTTCGCTCTTCCAGGTTGCGCTGTGCCTTGTGGGATCACTGCAGCAGATCAGACACTGAAATGGTGTCATGGGAACACAGTGGGAGGTTGAAGTGACAGGAAACTGGAAGCTGACGGTTTATGGGAGAAAGGACACAGAACGGGGGATGTGCTACAAAAGTGTATAGAAAAGCCACATCCCAAGACCAGACCCTGAACGACAACACCAAAACACAGACAAGAGAAGCTGCATTAGGACGCTGTTCAAAAGGGCGACAACACACTGCAGCACTGCCGACCTGTGAAGGGAGGAAGAACACGTCTACAGAGGCTTCACCAAGAACGGATATCACCGCAAGTTCATCCACAATTGCCGAGCAGACAAACAACGGGACGAGGATCTGCCACGACCCAACACACTCACCACTTTACCTTATATAATAAACCTCACAGAACTTATAGCCAGACATCTCCGACCACTCGGATTCATGACAGCCCATAAACTGACAGCGACGCAGAGACAACAACTCACCAGAACAAAAGACCCAACCACATCATGTGGAAAAAATATATAGTTTACAAGATTCCATGCAAAGGCTGCACGAAAACTATACAGTACAGGACAAACAGGCAGACAACTAGCAGTCAGTAACCATAAACACCATCTACCCATTAAACACTGTCTCTGGTACCCACACAAACACAGATGACAAGGACGATAAAATCGACGAGGACAGCACAACGGTCATAGCACAACTAAACAGAGGGCAGCCAGAGAAATCAACAAACACGGCACTCACCCACGGACTCCACCAATAAACACATTGACATGTGCCAATCACTGCAAAGAACAACCAGAACCGTCAAACAAAAGCAGCAGAAACAGAACCAAATGAATTCCAGAAGACACAGTACAGCAGCGCTTCACAGGTGGGTCCAACGCACTGAAGATGTCACCTAGACAGAGGATGTAACGCCTGCAAATCAACTTCCCAGCTCGGCGAGCTACGACAATCGGCAACCGAGCTCCAAAGCTTTCCGTTAATCTTGAACGGAAGTGTAATTCCTGTCGAAATTTGAGAGCATCCTGTTTATGTCACTCAATTCCTGCAAACAAAAACTTTGTTGTGGTTCTGTTCGCCGAACTGGGAACTTGTGTTGCAGACGTTTCGTCCCCTGTCTCGGTGACATCCTCAGCGCTTGGGAGCCTCCTGTGAAGCGCTTCTGTGACGTTTCCTCCGTCATTTATAGTGATTTGTACCTGCCGCTTCCGGTTGTCAGTTCCAGCTGTCCGCTGCAGTGGCCGGTATATTGGGTCCAGGTCGATGTGTTTGTTGATTGAATCTGTGGATGACTGCCATGCCTCTAGGCATTCCTTGGCTGTTCTCTGTTTGGCTTGTCCTATAATAGTAGTGTTGTCCCAGTCGAACAATGTTGCTTGTCGTCTGTGTGTGTGGCTACTAAGGATAGCTGGTCGTGTCGTTTCGTGACTAGTTGTTGTTCATGGATGCGGATCGTTAGCTGTCTTCCTGTTTGTCCTATGTGGTGTTTTGTGCAGTCCTTCAATGAGAATTTGTGCACTACGTTGGTTTTGCTCATGTTTGGTTTGCTGACCTTCTATTTTCTTTGGATTCAGTACCACGTGACCCACGCCGAATTCATATTCATGTTCCTGGGGCCAGTATCATTATTGCGTCACAATAGCTGCAGGCCATCGCTGGGCACTTCCTATGACGTCGTGTGGCGGCTGGAATTTCTGGTGACAGTTTTTTAAAGAGGGTCAGGCAGCCCTGCATCGGGGCTTCCCTTCCTTCCACTGAAGTTCAAGGCCTATCAAACCGAAATTCCACAGGTATGTCTGGAAGCACTTTTTCCCGATGTTGGCTAATGATTTCTGCAGACATTTGGTAAAGTTTGAACACGGTGAGAGCCATCGGCTTCTTACCACGTTCCCGAATTACTCGACCAATCCTTAAAGCAGTGATAGTGCTATAAAAGCACCGTATGATTACGGCCGAGAAAGACTATATTCCGCTCAGTCAGTTCGTGTTTCTAAAGCGAGACAAAAGTGACAATGCAAGTGAAACGAACGAAATTGCAGACAGGCTGCCATACCACTCTGTTTGTATCCCCACACGGGGTGGTTTCTGTGACATGAGTGTGTCTGCAGTGTCTGTGGTCAGACTGTTTACAATGAATGTCCCAGCCTTTATTTTGGTAAAGTCACACTGATAAAGGACAATTGCTATTTCAGTAATTGTAGTCTGAAGCTGGAATACGCTAACACTCGGGTTTCGTGATCTTACTGTTTTTTTACATCTCAGACTCTTTGGTGCATTTAGTCAGCAAGTCCAGCTGTTCACCAAAATAGTTGTAAGTCGAAATGGAGCAAAATTGTAGAATTAGGGCCAGACTTTTCAGGGTACATGTTCAGAAGCACTTCTACACATTGAGTTTGAAGATGTTTGGAAATATCCTACATAAATGGCAGTGGGTACAGAATCATTTGTCAGCTTTAAATCCGAAACAGATTTTTTTTATTCAGGAAAGGTATTAAGGGACATGGGCCAAAGACAGATAAATGGAGTTAGGCCTCTGATCAGCCATGATTTCTTTGAACGTTGGAACACACTTGAGGGGCTAAATGGCTTACTCATATTCCTATGTTCCTATAATCTTAACTGTTTCCTTGTTGCACATTTCCGGCCTGTTATTGGGGGCACAATCTGCAAGAAAATATTCTCCAATTATTTGTTCTTGAAATATCTAACACAGACACACCCAGGCATCTTATACCAATTTTCGGACAAACACAGTCACAGAACAGTTAACTGATTGAATTCCTGCACTTGAATCTTTAGAAACGTAATGTTCTTGGTTTCCCGATAATGATTCGCTTTCCTCAGTCCCAGATGGAACGACACAAGAAAAAATAGAAAAGCAGCAATGTTCTGGTCCTATAATCTCCAATCTTCTGCTGCCAGTGAAAAACAACAACGCAACTTAAATCGGGGTCGACTGCAACCCGGGCCTAATCTCCCAATGAACCAAGCACAGGCTCAGCAAAACTGAGGGAGATTATGTCCTGATCACGAAACCTGCGAGCAGCGTTGGCAAAGGCCCAAGCGAGTCACCCATAAAAGTCAGTCATCTACTTTCTAAACGTGCTCAACTGCTTAGTTCCTTTATTTTATTGACCTTTGCAAATCTGAAAGTGAGAATTGGGGATATGTGGTAGCGAATGGCTGTTTGTGTGTCAGATTTGCCTGTCAGTTTTGTTGATATTGAAGCGAATTTGCTTTCAAAAAAAGGCAAAATAAAAGACAAACAACTTTACATTCAAGAAGAGAAACTGAAGAAACTGGATGTTAGCGTTGAGAAAGAAGCAAAAAGGAAGTGGAATCTTAATGATTTTCCTGAGTTTTGAGCAGAAAGCATTGGAGCTGTGGACTTCTGCTGATCAATATATTTGTTTTCGTAAAGTTTAAAAAGTTATTTCGCCTTGATAAAAGAACTGGTCACACCCTGACTATATGTTCGAATACCTCAGGAGTAGAACAAAAGATTTTTATTCTGAGGTCGTGAGTTTGACACTCATATTGTACAATGTTCCCGTGAAACTTTGCTTTTTGTGCGGATCATTCGCTCTTTCTTCAACTGGCAATCTAATCATATTCAAACTGAGTTTTACTCCCGTTCGTTTTCTCCCTGTCCCCGTTGCTCGGTTATGAGGGAAAGCTGAGAGTGAACGGGAGACAAGTTTGTAGTTGTGGCTTAACGGTGGCACTTGAAAATTGACAGATTCTACTCATGCATCGAGGCCAATAAATGGGTCAATCACAGAATTAGAACGGTCAAGTGCTATGGGAATTAATACCAGCCCATATTAAAGAACACTGAAATGAGTAAGATGGGATTCATTTCGAGGAAAGAAATTAAGAAACTTCGTCACCCAGATTATCTCAGAGCAATCGTTGCCATGGTACGTTTTGTGTTACTTTCAATGCTCATGGAACCACTGCATTGTGACTTGATCTGGTACTCAGGATTTACTAAGTGATTTTGAGGCATTTTGTTACGCAGTTGCGACATAGGCTGGGGAGCAATTCCGGTACATAGAGATGAGGAGGGTCGAATCAATGAAACAAGAGGGCGATGCTATAACGAGGACTGTTACCAAATACATTTACCAGTCTACGTTCATCCTATCGATTGTATTAGCATCATCAACACTTCTCATCAAAATAACTCGAGAGACTTTCATCACAATTTTCTGTGAACAGTTCTACATTAGCTTTGCTGAATGAACCCCAAATTTCTTGAAGTGGCTCCTTATTTTCGGTCCTGATTATTAATCTCTCTCCGCATGGGAATGGATCCTTCCCACCCGCTCTATCTCTTATCAATGTGTGTAGTTCAATTCGATCTCCCATCAGCCTCCTCTGTCCTGATCAAATCCAGGGGAACAGGAAACGTTGGGGCTATGGCGCGAACAGGACAAGCCCAGCACTCACCTTTCCTGTTAGAAGAATTACATGAGAAAGTTTAGAGCACAACTTTGGGCGTGTAGTTGTGGCCGAAAACTTAAGGTGTTGGCGTAGAGATCCTTGGGGGCTCCCCTGCTCAGGGTGGTAACCTGCTGGCTGTGCATTCTTGGCTGGTGATTTTAAATGACTTCCGTATGGTTGCATTATCGCTCAAACTTCACAAAACCCGTCTCAATAAAGACCCGTTTTCTCATGTCTGGGAATTGATTGCCATGCAGGAAACTCGGGTTCTGAACAAACAACGTATCAGACTCACAACGTCAGCTCTGTTCCCCTTTCCACAGATGCTGCTCGACCTGTTGGCTTTCTGCAGTATTCTCTGTCTTTATTAGGCACAAGTGCTGCTTTTCATTCAAGAACTTCAATCCCTGTCCTCTGGTAACTGACTCTGGTCAGTGGCAATTGGTTCTTCTGATCATTAAACTGCCCATTCCCACCGCTTCTTCTCCCATCATGACCAACAGCCCCAGGAAATCTCCAGTTATCCTTCTTTGCTCCAAAGCGAACATTCTCCAGCTTGGGAATGTCTCCCCAGAATGGAAATTCCTCATCCCTGGACATGAGGCAAGGGAAGAGAATTTGGCAAAATATTGTCAGTTAGGAAATGGAAAAAATGTGCAAATGTTCATGAAGCAAAACAGAAATCCCAGTATCCAGCTTTGTGATCCTTTAGGAACGATTTGGGAAGCGGATTTAGAGGAGAATGAAAGATGACCGGTCCGATTGAGCAGAGACAGTCCAGACACCGTCCCCTTGTTGAAGAGGCCGGGAGGTTGACTCTGATGTTCTCGGCACATGAACTGATCTGAGACATTGAAAGAATTGTCGTTCCTGCACATCATGAATTCAAACCCCTTCTCCCCTGCGAGCCAAGGAGTGAACTCGGGAACAGGCAAAACACTGAAAGGCTGGAAGGGCGCCGGCCCCGGTGTAAGAGAGCTAGTTCCTCGTGACATGGATGTGTCTGCAGACTGTCCCCGGTATCTCCACAAGAGATCTCCCAGGCTTGATTATGGAAAAGCAAAACAGATAGACGACAATTGTAATTCCTGGCGGGGAGGCTGAATTATAAAATCAATAAACGATGGTGCCGCCCGTGTCTGCGACTGTCTCTGTGGCGCAATTGGTCAGCGCGTTCGGCTGTTAACCGAAAGGTTGGTGGTTCGAGCCCACCCAGGGGCGGTGTGTTCGCTGCCCTTCTTTGGCTTCGAAGCTGTGCGCTTTTGATGGGGTCAGGAAAATGTTCCCCAAACGGAAATCTTCTCCACAAAGGGGTTTCTGAATTGAATTAATGTCTAACGGAAGGGATTGCGTCTGCTGAGAAGACGAGACCAAAAGAGAAACACGGCAGGTTTGACAGTACCTGTCGGAGAAAGCAGAATTTTGAAATGTTGCCTCTGATTCTCTTTCCACAGATGTTGCCTGACCTGCTGAGTTCCTCCTGCAATTTCTAACTGAATGTTCATTTCATCTTTTGGGGTGAAACACCTAAATATCTGCAAACACCATGTGCAGATATTTAACCCTTTCGTATCACTGTGAAGTGATTGGATTCAAACAAACTCTGCGATGATTCACTCTTTCTCAGCTCCACAGGCAGACAGACCTGGGAAGTCAAGCTGTCAGTGTGGTTCTGTATTCGTGGGCCGAGTGGTTAATGCGATGGACTTGAAATCCATTGCGGTTTCCCCACGCAGGTGTGAACCCTGCCGAGTACAAAATGAGAAATGTCGTCGAAAAGAAAGGGAGTTTCCTCCCCGGCTTCTTTTTAAATTCATTTCGGTGGAGAGGGAAAAATATTTCACTCAAATTGGGACTGGTGGGAATCTGCAACCCACTGCCTGTTCGGGTGGAACAAGCAGATACCCGCAGAGCTTCTTTTGAGGCTATGAGCAAAGTGTTTGGAAATGAGACTAGAACAGTGAGGGGCTTGAAATCGTGATCGAAATGAAGCAGGCACCTGAGGACAAGGGTGTTTCCTTTGCCAGTGAAAGATACTGCTTCACAAAGTTGGGCCTGTGGAAGGGAATCAGTGACGGTGATTATCTTTGGTTGTTCACCTTGTGAATGAACCCATTGCTGAGCATGTCCGTGTTAACGTCAGAACTCTGCAGCATGGTGGCGTAAGATACGTACAGGGCCGGGGCGCAATGGATGATGCATCTGACTCCACCTACCTGTTTGAAATGCAGCTCTCAGCTTCTTCACACACCCCAATTAATCTTCTCATTGTCCTGAAGCCGGCATACGGTTTGAATTCCCGATCTGCAGGAATGAGAATCCTTTCACTGTCTCGCGTCAGTAAATGTCCCTGAGAACATCTGAGTCAACTCACAGCGCAGTCATATGAGGGGAAGCTGAAATAGCCCCACATGCTGCTCATGGGCACATTTTATTCTTCACAACTCAACGCCTCAACCACTGCGGCTCCTGGGAGTGGAAAAGAAACAATCACCAAAACCCAGTCTAAGCTCTGTGAATCTTCAGAAAATGAGCAAGCGTTCATCCCATCGGATTTTCTATCCTGGGCTGACAGGGATGGGTTTTGTCACTCTTTTGTAGGGCATTGCAAGTGGATGTTTTGCAGAAAAGCACCACAATGGAATCTGATTAATGAGGACCTGGATGTTTTCGGTCTTTGAATGTAAGTGTTGTGCTCCAGGACTTTGCTGTTCACAGTTTATAATACTTATCTTCCCAGTCCCCTGTATCACTTGTCGACAATGTTTAATTTGTGTCTTGTAATCCTTTCACTGTCTGCTAATGAGGACAGCGTTTCCGTGTTTTACCTAAATTATCTTGACCTTGCATAGCTCAAGCCTCAAGCGAATTTCACGAGAAACCTTCTCCAGTTCAAAAGCCAACTGTTCATGATGGCTCTGTTTCTTGTCACGTGTCCAATTTCAGATCGATGTTGTTAATGTCCCTTATACTCCTTCAGATCCAGGTTTCGCTCACAGGGCTAGAACAGAACTGTCACCAAATACATTGACCAATCTACGTTCATCCTATCGATTGTATTAGCATCATCAACACTTCTCATCAAAATAACTCGAGAGACTTTCATCACAATTTTCTGTGAACAGTTCTACATTAGCTTTGCTGAATGAACCCCAAATTTCTTGAAGTGGCTCCTTATTTTCGGCCCTGATTATTAATCTCTCTCCGCATGGGAATGGATCCTTCCCAGCCGCTCTATCTCTCATCAAGGTGTGTAGTTCAATTCGATCTCCCATCAGCCTCCTCTGTCCTGATCAAATCCTGGGGAACAGGAAACGTTGGGACTATGGCGCGGACAGGACAAGCCCAATACTCACCTTTCCTGTTAGAACTATTCCATGAGAAAGTTTAGACCTCAACTTTGGGCGTGTAGTTGTGGCCGAACACTTAAGGTGTTGGCGTAGAGATCATTTGGGGATCCCCGCCCGGGGTGTTAACCTGCTGGCTATGCTTTCTTCGCTGGCGATTTTAAATAACTTCCTGTTGGTTGCATTATCGCTCAAACTTCACAAAACCCGTCTCAATAAAGACCCGTTTTCTCATGTCTGGGAATTGATTGCCATGCAGGAAACTCGGGTTCTGAACAAACAACGTATCAGACTCACAACGTCAGCTCTGTTTACCTTTCCACAGATGCTGCTCGACCTGTTGGCTTTCTGCAGTATTCTCTGTGTTTATTAGGCACAAGTGCTGCTTTTCATTCAAGAACTTCAATCCCTGTCCTCTGGTAACTGACTCTGGTCAGTGGCAATTGGTTCTTCTGATCATTAATCTGCCCATTCCCAACGCTTCTTCTCCCATCATTACCAACAGCCCCAGGAAATCTCCAGTTATCCTTGTTTGCTCCAAAGCGAACATTCTCAACATTGGGAATGTCTCCCCAAAATGGAAATTCCTCATCCCTGGACATGAGACAATTGGGAAGAGATTTTGGCAAAATATTGTCAGTTAGGAAATGGAAAAATGTTCAAATGTTCATGAAGCAAAACAGAAATCCCAGTCTCCAGCTTTGTGAACCTTTAGAAACACTTTGGGAAGCGGATTTGGAGGAGAATGAAAGATGACCTGTCCGACAGTCCAGACACCGTCCCCTTGTTGAAGAGGCCGGGAGGTTGATTCTGATGTTCTCGGCACACGAACTGATCTGAGACATTGAAAGAATTATCGTTCGTGCACATCAGGAATTCAAACCCCTTCTCGCCACTGAGCCAATGAGAGAACTTGGGAACAGGCAAAACACTGAAAGGCTCGAAGGGCGACGGCCCCGGAGTAAGAAAGCTAGTTCCTCGTGACATGGATGTGTCTGCAAACAGCCCCCGGTATCTCCAGAATGCATCTCCCAGGCTTGATTATGGAAAAGTTAAGCTGATAGACGACAATTGTAATTCTTGGCGGGGAGGCTGAAGTATAAAATCACTAAGCGATGGCGCCGCCCCTATTGGCGCCTGTCTCTGTGGCGCAATTGGTCAGCGCGTTCGGCTGTTAACCAAAAGGTTGGTGGTTCGAGCACACCCAGGGGCGGTGTGTTCGCTGCTCCCCTTTGGCTTCGAAGCTGTGCGCTTTTAATGGGGTCAGGAGAATGTTCCCCAAACGGAAATCTTCTCCACACAGTGGGGTTGCTCGTTGACTTCATGTATTACCTCAGGGACTGCGTATGCTGAGAAGACGAGACCCAAACAGAAAATCAACAGGTTTGACAGTACCTGTCGGAGCAAACAAAATTCTGACATGTTGCCTCTGATTCTCTTTCCACAGATGTTGCCTGCCCTGCTGAGTTCCTCCTGCAATTTCTCACTGAAAGTTCATTTCATCTTTTCGGGAGAAACACCGAAATATCTGCAAACACCATGTGCAGATATTTAACCCTTTCGAATCACTGCGAAGTGATTGGATTCAAACAAACTCTGCGATGATTCACTCTTTCTCAGCTCCACAGGCAGACAGACCTGGGAAGTCAAACTGTCAGTGTGGTACTGAATCGTGGGCCGAGTGGTTAATGCGATGGACTTGAAATCCATTGCGGCTTCCCCACGCAGGTGTGAACCCTGCCGAGTACAAAATGAGAAGTGTCGTCGAAAAGAAAGGGAGTTTGCTCCCCCGCTTCTTCTTTAAGATTCAAATCAGTGGAGGGGGAAAAACTTTTCACTCAAATTGGGACTGGTGGGAATCTGCAACCCACTGCCTGTTCGGGTGGAACAAGCAGATACCCTCAGAGCTTCTTTGGAGGCTGTGAGCAAAGTGTTTGGAAATGAGACTAGAAGAGTGAGGGGCTTGAAATCGTGATTGAAATGAAGCAGGTACCTGTGGACAAAGGCGTTTCCTTTGCCAGTGAAAGATACTGCTTCACAAAGTTGGGCCTGTGGAAGGGAATCAGTGACGGTGATTATATTTGGTTGTTCACCTTGTGAATGTTCCCATTGCTGCGCATGTCCGTGTTGGCGTCAGAACTCTACAGCATGGTGGCGTTGGATGCGCACAGGGACTGGCGCACCAAACTCCACCTACCTGTTTGAAATGCAGCTCACAGCTTCTTCACACACCCCAATTAATCTTTCTCATTGTCCTGAAGCCGGCATACGGTTTGAATTCCCGATCTGCGGGAATGAGAATCCTTACACTGTCTCGCGTCAGTAAATGTCCCTGAGAACATCTGAGTCAACTCACAGCGCAGTCAGATGAGGGGAAGCTGAAATAGCCCCACACGCTGTTTACGGGCACATCTTATTCTCCCCAACTCAACGCCTCAACCACTGCGGCTCCTGGGAGTGGAAAAGAAACAATCACCAAAACCCCGTCTAAGCTCTGTGAATCTTCAGAAAATCATCAAACGTTCATCCCTTCGGATTTTCTATCCTAGGCTGACAGCGATGGGTTTTGTCACTCTTTTGTAGGACATTGCAAGTAGATGTTTTGCAGAAAAGCACCACAATGCCATCTGATTAATCAGGACCTGGATGTTTTCGGTCTTTGAATGTCAGTGTTGTGCTGCAGAACTTTGTTGTTGCCAGTTTCTAATACTTATCTTCCCAGTCCCCTGTATCACTTGTCGAAAATGTTTAATTTGTGTCTTGTAATCCTTTCACTGTCTGCTAATGAGGATAGCGTTTCCGTGTTTTACTAAATTATCTTGAGCTTGCATACCTCAAGTCTCAAGCGAATTTCACGAGAAACCTTCTCCAGTTCGAAAGCCACCTGTTAATGATGGCTCTGTTTCTTGTCACGTGTCCAATTTCAGATCGATGTTGTTAATGTCCCTTCTACTCCTTCAGATCCAGGTTTCGCTCACAGGGCTAGAACAGAACTGTCACCAAATACATTAACCAATCTACGTTCATCCTATCGATTGTATTAGCATCATCAACACTTCTCATCAAAATAACTCGAGAGACTTTCATCACAATTTTCTGTGAACAGTCATACATCAGCTTTGCTGAATGAACCCCAAATTTCTTGAAGTGGCTCCTTATTTTCGGCCCTGATTATTAATCTCTCTCCGCATGGGAATGGATCCTTCCCAACCGCTCTATCTCTCATCAATGTGTTTAGTTCAATTCGATCTCCCATCAGCCTCCTCTGTCCTGATCAAATCCAGGGGAACAGGAACCGTTGGGACTATGGCGCGGACAGGACAATCCCAATACTCACCTTTCCTGTTAGAACTATTCCATGAGAAAGTTTAGACCACAACTTTGGGCGTATAGTTGTGGCCGAACACTGAAGGTGTTGGCGTAGAGATCTTTTGGGGCTCCCCGCCCAGGGTGGTAACCTGCTGGCTATGATTTCTTCACTGGCGATTTTAAATGACTTCCTGTTGGTTGCATTATCGCTCAAACTTCACAAAACCCGTCTCAATAAAGACCCGTTTTCTCATGTCTGGGCATTGATTGCCATGCAGGAAACTCGGGTTCTGAACAAACAACGTACCAGAGTCACAACGTCAGCTCTGTTTCCCTTTCCACAGATGCTGCTCGACCCGTTGGCTTTCTGCAGTATTCTCTGTGTTTATTAGGCACAAGTGCTGCTTTTCATTCAAGAACTTCAATCCCTGTCCTCAGGTAACTGACTCTGGTCAGTGGCAATTGGTTCTTCTGATCATTAATCTGCCCATTCCCACCGCTTCTTCTCCCATCATGACCAACAGCCCCAGGAAATCTCCAGTTATCCTTCTTTGCTACAAAACGAATATTCTCAACCTTGGGAATGTCTCCCCAGAATGGAAATTCCTCATCCCTGGACATGAGGCAAGGCGTACAATTGGAAGAGATTTTGGCAAAATATTGTCAGTTAGGAAATGGAAAAATGTTCAAATGTTCATGAAGCAAAACAGAAATCCCAGTCTCCAGCTTTGTGAACCTTTTGAAACACTTTGGGAAGCGGATTTAGAGGAGAATGAAAGATGACCGGTCCGATTGAGCAGAGACAGTCCAGACACCGTCCCCTTGTTGAAGAGGCCGGGAGGTTGACTCTGATGTTCTCGGCACATGAACTGATCTGAGACATTGAAAGAATTGTCGTTCCTGCACATCAGGAATTCAAACCCCTTCTCCCCTGCGAGCCAATGAGAGAACTCGGGAACAGGCAAAACACTGAAAGGCTGGAAGGGCGCCGGCCCCGGAGTAAGAAAGCTAGTCCCTCGTGACATGGATGTGTCTGCAGACTGTCCCCGGTATCTCCACAACACATCTCCCAGGCTTGATTATGGAAAAGTAAAACAGATAGACGACAATTGTAATTCTAGGCGGGGAGGCTGAATTATGAATTCACTAATAGCCTCCCCTAAGCGATGGTGCAGCGGACCTCGTCACATTTCTCTATCGCACCGTTGGGCTGTGCGTTCAGCAGTTTACCGGGAGGTTGGTGATTCAACCCCGCACAGGGGTGGTGTATTGCTGCTCTCCCTCCAACTGCGAAGTTGTCTGGTTTTAATGGGGTCAGGCAACCAATTTCCAGAATAGGTGCTTCTCATTCTGTTTCCCTGCTGTCCTTTGTCCCGTGTCCAGGAACCGGGCCCTCTCCACTGGCAGAAAATTTAACCTTTTTGTTTCGAAACTTTTCTCTGACACCTGGGTGACCAGTGACAAACATTGCCCTCCTCAACAGAGAACAGGAGAAGACCACGCAGACCTCCACGAGTGTGTCATCTCAATTGTGCACATTGGGCCAGTATATCAATGTGAAATATTTATGTTGAGTTTATTGGTAAGGAAATGAGAAGGCGAGGTGCAGAACAGTGCGCCCTTAGACGGGAAGGCTGCAAAAGACGACATTACGTGAATAGGAGAGAATAGGACATGGCGGATTTCAGGCCCTAAAGACATGGAACTCGATATTGAAGACCGGGGGCTCTGTAGGGTCTTCAAGTGGAAAATGAGGCTTTGTTCTTCCATCTGAAGCTGAGCTTTGCATGTCTGAGACAGAGATGTTGACCAGGGAACAGGGTGGCGTGTAAAAGTGGCGGGCAACCAGAAGCTCAAGGCCATTTTTTTTGCGGGCAGAATTGAGATGTTCTGCGAAACAGTCACCCAGTTTATGCTTCATGCTACTTTGGGGAAACCACACTGTGAGCAGCGAATGCAGTAGACTAGGTTGTGGCAAATGTACAGGTAAAGTGCTGCTTCACCTGGAAGATATGTTCGAGCCCTTGGATATTCAGGAGGGAGCAGGTAAATGGGCAGGTGTTACACATTCGGCGGTTCCAGGGGAAAGTGCCTTGGGTCAATGGGAGGTGGGTGTGGGGTGTTGCGAGTGAAGGAAGAGTGGACCCGAGGTGTAACCCTGCCCACTTACCTCCTCTCACATATAAATCCGTGAAGTTGAAAGAACATCCCAAAGAATAATTCAGTACCACGTGACTCACGAACTAATTCATATTCATGTTCCGGGGCCAGCATCGTTATTGTGTCACTGCAGCTGCAGGCCATCACCGGGGGCTCGCTCTATGACGTCACGGTGAGACTGGAAGCCCCCGGGACAGTTTATTAAAGAAACCTCCCTGTGGGTAAGGGCAATCTGCATCGGGAAGCACTGGGATGGTCAACCACTATCAGTTTACATGGGGAATACATCTCCACATTATGCAGCCTCGAGGCAAACTTCCTTTCCTTCTACTTAAAGTTCAAGAGCCCTCAAACCGAAATTCCCTAGGTACGTTTGGAATAATTTTTCCAGGCGTTCGCAAAGTATATCTATGAGCACTTTGTTAAAAATTGAATTTTGAGAGTGTTGAAATTTTGTGCTTTTGAGCGAAATCACAGTTCGAAAAAACAGAATGTGGGAATTTAGACAGAGTTTATGTTTGCGCATCGGCGATATGTCTGCGGGTGTGTGATCGGAGCATAACCCAGAAGGGAAACTATCTCTCCTAAACACTCAATATCCTCTTTAGCAGCTTTCCCGTATAGCGGCGCTCTGTTCTGCACTTCGCCTTCTCATCTGCTTCCCAAAACACTTGGACAATGAGAAGCAGCTGTTATGGAAACTCTTTGCCGCTTGCAATTCTCAGAGCAATGTCAAATGTATTTCACACTGAGCAAGTCTCAGCTCGTTCAAGAGGTGGGGCGGGTACGGGCGATGGGGTGCGCCTGGTTTCTAGCTCGTTGGTCTAGGGGTATGAATCTCGCTTTGACTCCGACTTGCTAGAGATGCGGTGCATGAGGAATGTCAGCAATGAAGCGAGATTGGAAAATTGGGACTGCCCTCCACGGAGAACAGAGGCCTTGCAAATCATAAGAGGCCGAGACAAAGGAAATAATGTTGTGAAAATGCTCCCACGCTACAAAGGATCCACAACGATTCGGCAGAGTTTAAATGTCAGGAGGGAAAGAAGTAAAAGTGACATTAGGAAGAACGTTTTCGTACAGGGAGTGGTGAGGGTCAGTAAGTCCCTGTCTGACATTGATAAAGAGGAAGATTCAATGGACCCGACAGGGAATTCGGTGGTCACGTTCAGATGTACAGATTTACACGGAAAAGGCAAGAGAATTATATGAATTGAGTCACACGTTTACTTACAGTGTAGAACCAGCAGAGTGAAGGTGGGCCGCATGGCCTCCGTTTACGCTGTGACACATGTTGGGATTCAGTGTGAGCTGAATATGTCACGAAACACGGGCCCAATTTACACAATTGAGGGGAAGTGCTTGTGGAGATTTGAGTTGCTTTACGCCAGTCTGCTCTGAACTGAATCCTAACACCTCTTCTCTGAAATGGGAATGAGCTGGTGAAGTTGAAACAATTCGAATTCGAATCCCTACCGAGTGGAAACAGGCCCTCCTGCTCAACAAGTCCTTATCAACCCTCCGAAGAGTAACCCGCCCAGACCCGACATTTACTTCTGACTTATGCGCCCAACCTACCGCCCCCTGGGCACAATGGGGCAGTTTAGCATGGTCAGTCCACCTAACCTGCACATCTTTTGACTGTGGAAAGAAACCGGAGCACCGCAGAAAACCCACGCAGACACGGGGAGATTGAACAAACTCCACACAAACAAGCTGCACACGGGTAGGATCGAATTCAGGTCCCGTTATGAGACAGCAGTGTTAACCACTGAACCACAAAGCCACATTATTTGCGGTTATATTCATTCCCTGCAATAATTCCCCACTCCGGTTCAGACGGGAATGACAGGACGATCAGCATTTCGAAAGCAGCATCACCACACAGACACAGTTCCCATGATGAGGACACATATCACCGATTGGGAATCATCTCGGAGAGATACAAGTGACAGAGAGTCACATGGGAATGATGGACTGAACGGCTTCAGGCTGCGGCGGAATGACGTCACACGTTGATGCCGTCCCTCTCCCTGTCTCTGGGACAGAGCGGCTGAGGGAGAAACAATGGCTCATTTTCAACTTCATCTGGGACAGTTGGGGCTCAGATGTTCACTGCTGCCCGTTCGCAGCAAAGAAACAGACGCCCGTGTTAGAAAAGTCTTTCTGCAGGATTGCTGTGTGAAGACGAATTCTGAACACCGAGCAGGCTGCACACAAATACACTCATATGGATATACCTGAGGGAACAGTTTCCGGTGTCCATTTCTCTCTGTCCCACCAGCACAGCATCTTTCTGTCTCTTTGATTACAGACCTTTGTAATGTCGTTAAAACTTGGCAATTTCCTACGCATTAGTGTAACTGACGTCTCCCATCCCAAATGATTAAGAGAAAGCAGAAGAGCGAATGGGCTCTGCCCTCCCCCAGAACAGTTTGCAAGTAGAAACAAAATGGTTTAATTATCCGCCAGTGAGGAGAGTCCAGCTACTAGGAACGGGACAAACAGCAGCGTCCTGGGCGCAGGGAGACGGAATGAGAAGCAAATGTTGTGGAATCTCTTTGCTGTTTGCGATTCTTGGAGCAACTCAAACGTATTTCACACTGAGCAAGTCTCAGCTGCTTCAGGGGAGGGCGCTTGGAGCGTCAGGGGTTAGGGCAGCCCACGCCCGGATGGGCCTGTGGCTCGTTGGTCTAGCGGTATGATTCTCGCTTCGGGCCTCCAGGTGGGTGGACTTGTGAGAGATCCCGGGTTCAAATCCCGGACGAACCTACATTTCTTAAGTTGCCTTGTGCAGAAACACCGGCGCAATTTTCTCAAAAAGCCCTCTTATGAAACGAGATCGTGCTGTCTGAAGTCGGGATGGTGTCGAGCTCCTCTTACAGCGAAAATGGCAAAAGGAAACACTTGCTCAAAGTGAAAACAAGCATTGGACGTAGTTCGCTCGCGCAGTCCGATTCTGAATGAATCCTCCAGCTGCATTATTGCTCAATTGTGAGCGTGAAATTTCAGGAAGCGGGGAAGTGAAGTGATTGCAGACAGCGCTGAACTGGTTGACGTTAATGGTGCCGTGTATGAGGATTGTCAGCAATGAAGGTAGATTGGAAAGTTGGGACAGTTCTCCTTGGAGAACAGTAGTTGGAAAGCTGCCTGATTGACAGTTTTCAAGTCATGAGGGTCTAGACACAGGAATAATGTAGTGCAAATGCTCCCACGCCTGAAAGGATCGACAACGATTCAGCAGAGTTTTAAAATCACGAGGAAAAGAAGTAAAAGTGACATTAGGAAGAACGTTTTCGTACAGGGTGTGATCAGGGTCAGTAGGTGACGCAGACCTCAAACAATTATGGTCCTGAACCCATAGGACAGACGGATGGGAGTGGAAGACAAGAAGAAAGAGAGACACAGAGTGAGCGAGAAAAGGGAGAAAAGTCAGAAAAACAGAAGTTAAGGAAAAACATAGAGAGACTGAGGAAGGGATACAATTCCAGTGGGTCCCAGCTTTCTCTGTAGTTTCATACACTCCCTCTCAACCAGGAGAGACAGGCCCTGCCCCTAGAATCTACGTCAGTCTGGCTGGGTCAGGGACGGTGTGGGGATGATGGACGGTGGTTAATCGATCAAAACTGACACTGAGACTCTAACAGTAACCACACTCATTCACACACACACACACACACACACACACACACACAAACACACACACACACAAACCCTTTGATACTCACCTCCTGCTCCATCCACATGGCAGAGGGAAGTGTGGCTGACAGGACCTGCTTTAAATACCTTCAGGTCTATGACTTAAAGACCCTTCTGTGCCCAAGACTCAGCTCTTCTACCGAGAGTATACCTCCCCCAGGATGGAGCATTACAAGTTGTGAGTTGAGAGGAAGCGGGGGTGGTGTGAGAGAAAGCAGCAGCTCAATAGTTTAGTCCAAACTATCTGTCTGTCTGTCTCTCTCCTCCTTCTCCCACCTCCTCACCTCACACACAGATTACAGACTTAAAATCCACACAGAGACAAAGCTGCAGTTTCAAACCAGCAGCAGCCACAGCACACTTTCATTTAGACAACAAAACACAGAATTCTGCACCCAAAGGACACAAATTTATTTCACAAGGAAACAAGGATTTTCACACAGCTAATCACAACATTGTCTGAGTATATCTCTGGACATGTTTGTAAAAGTCAGTGATTCTGTGTCTCACTCTGACTGTATTGCGCTTCCATCTCTGTGTTAATGTCTGTTTTTCTGTGTTGATGTGACTATCTCTGCAAGCAATGGGACACAGATTATGTCGGAGGGAAGTTTGAGTGTGTCTGTCTGTGTATGAATGACAAACTGTCTGCAGTGGCACACGTTGTCCCGGAAGCGTGTGTGTGAAAATTTCCTTATAGCTGTCTGTGAATCTGATTTTGTGCCTGTGAGTGTTGGTGTGTGCCCAGTCCTGCCTGCAATGGGACAAACTTTGATTCATCACGTTTATAATTCATTCTTTCAAAGTCAGAGTTTCTCTCTCTCTGAGAAGTAAAGGAAAACAATGCCGCCTTCTGCTGGCCTACCCATGTGACATCACAAGTGCCACATTTCCCTGTTCCACTGCATCTGTGTCCTTGGGGGTGGGGGTGGGGCGGGGGGGTTGAGATCCATCAGAATTTTATTGAGAACAGCAGCAGCAGCACACAGTTGCCTGAGTCAGGTGTGAACTCAGAAGGTGGGATGACTGAGTAAATCCTTTCCCAGAAAAGCAGCAGGTAACAGCTTCTCCCCAGTGTGTATTCGTTGGGCTTTCAGAAGGTTTTTTTGAATGGACAAATTGCTCTCCACATACAGAGAGGGGAATGCCCTCTCCCCAGTGTGAACGGACTCATGTATCAGCATTTCATGTCTGTGTTTAAAGCTTTTTTCTCAATGTGAGCATTTCAAAGATCTCTCAGTGTTTACCAGTTGGTGTGTCTAGAGGCTGATAACAGAGAATGCCTTATTACACTCAGGGCAGATGAATGGCCTCTCCCCACTGAGTGCATTCTTGTTTCTCAAGGACGGGTGATTGATTGAATCCCTTCCCACAAACAGTAGATGAATGACTTATCTCCAGTGTGACTGCATCAATGAATTTCCAGCATGTATAGACATCCCTTCCCACAGTTTGCACATTTCCATGGTTTCTGTGGTGTAGATCATGTCTCTCCATATTGGATGATCAGCTGATTCCTCACTCAGACACAGGACAGGGTTCATAGACTGAAAGATTCCCTACAGTCCACAAGTCCACACCAACCCTCTGGGGATAAAGACATCCAGACCTATTCTCCTACCCCATTACTGAACATTTATCCTTGACGAATTCACATAACCGACGCATACCTGAAAACAATGTGCAATTTGACATGGTCCATTCACCTAACCTGCCCATCTTTGAATTGGGGGAAGAAACCGGAGTACCCAGATGGAGCTGACGCAGACCCAGGGAGAATGTGCAAACTCCACAAATACAGTCGGCTGAGGCTGGGATTGAGGCACTGTGCCGATACAATCTCTCCCTGCTGTGAATGGTGGGATGCTATTCAATCTGTGGAACTGGTGCAGGACTTGTCCATTTGTCACTGGGTACACTGATGTTTGCAAACTTTTCCCACAGACAAACATTGACAATCTAATGGTTTTCAAATCCTGATGAACTGACTCATTCTAAGATGCTGATAAGATATTTGCTTAGAATTCACACTGATAAATGTGTCTCTGTGATACTCTGTGAAACAAACTTAAATCAGGAAAAATAAAAGATTGAGAAATCGTACTGTTTATGATACTAAAAGGATATAAGAATCATAAAAACCTTATAGTGTGGAAGCAGGCCGTTTGAATCCACACCCATCCTCTGAAGAGCATCCCACACAGACTGACCCCATATCCCTGCATTCCCCATGGCTTACCCACCTAGCGTGCACATCCCTGCACATTTTGGGCAATTTAGGAAGACCAACCCACCTAACCCATATATCGTTGAATTGTGGGAGGAAACAGGAGCACCGAGAGGAAACCACACAAACAAATGAAGAAAGTGCAAACTCCACGCAGTCACCCGAGTCTGGAATCAAACTCAGGTCCCCAGAGCTGAGAGGCAGCAGTGCTAACCATTGGGTCACCACGGAGTGGTGTGAAAGTCACTCAAATACTGACCGTGAAACATTACTGGACTGTCATGAAAAACTCAACGAGCTGACAAATGTCCTTCAGGGAAAGGGCGCGTTCTGGCCCTCTACAAGCCTCAGCTCTCAATGAAAGTAGAGATAGTGAGAGCAGTGGGATACTTACAGATAGTTTCCTCCATCTCCATCACAGGAATAACTGACAGATCCTCACTTCAAGAAGATCAAGATCAGAGTGAATGAAGAAGCATCACCTATAAACTCCGCTCTCAGACACACAATGTCCTCCTGTAGATACATGTTTTTGTTTCTTCAGAGAGAGGGAGAGACAGAGAGAGAATTGCAGCTCACTGACCTTCAAGAACCAGCCGCTCCGAAGCCTCTCCTTCCCAGTGCAGGAGAGACAAATGTTCCTCTTGGTTTGAGATTGCTGTGGGGAAATTCTTCCACTCTAACCCGGTGTAAAAGAATTTCCCAGAGTTCAGTACTAACTCGAATACAAACACTTCCCAGCAGGTTGTTCCTAAACCCATCCAGTCCCTCCCTCCAGCTCTGTCTCTCACTTTTCAACGCCACCAGCTCAGACACCCGCATTGCGTATGCTCCATAAACAACTCGGCGCTGCCTTTTGTTCACTCTGATTGGCTCGGTGTCCCGCCAATTCCAGAATGTTGTCACGAGCTGCCCCACTTTCTATTGGGCAGGACATGGGGTCAGTCACACAAGAGATGAAACATAAAAGAGATATGTGTTCACCTCTGAGCCGGCGTGTGTTTATTGTCCATCCCTCGTTGTCTGGAGGGCGGTGAGGAATCAACCACAAAAAAGTCACATTTCAGTCTAACCGGAGAAAGGTGAGCCCAATGGTATCATACAATAATTGACGTATCATACAATAATTGACAGTCCAGATTTTTAATGACTTAACGGAACACCCCTATCTGGCCTGTTGAGATTTGAACACCTCTCACAGAACACTAACCAGGGTTGGCTAGGACTAGACCAGTTACATTGAGACAAAACCACTATCTTCTGAGACAGGAATTTCCAGCTTTGGTCAACAAGAGGACACAATGTTTCAGGGAAACCAGAAGTATCTATTCAGAATTTCCATCATGAACTGACAGGAATAACTTCTGTAAAAGTCCCCTACAGGATTTTGGGGTGAAGATTTACATATGAAAAGAAGAATCATAATCCATAAATGCGTGTGTGAGTAAGAATAATACTTATTGTTACGTCATGGCAATCAAACCCTGTTAATTAAACTAACCGCCCAGAAAAACTCACCTTGCCTCATAATCTGTTAAAATGTGAGTGACAGAATTCCTAAATTCCACTATTGAAAGAAAATATTTTTCTAATTCTAATAGTGAACACTAAACAGAACCTATTCACAAATCCAACACCCCCTTTCTTTAACTACTTACTATCTGACCCCAGCTCGACGCAACTTAATATGCTTTTCTAATAACATATTTATTAAACGTTACATTAACTTAATCTCAAGGCCACACAGTCTCCTCTTCATTGATGTTTTCACTTTTCTAGCTGCTGATCTTCCTGGGTGCTCTTCTTTTTACTGTATGTTTCACGTGAACAGGTACCTTTGATGGAGAGTGTTTTCAATTTCTCTGAGAGCAAGGTATTAGATCGGCAGTCGCTCTCCCACTAACTTTCAAAATGCCTGGTTTATATCCCCCATAGGACTCGTTAAATTCTTATTTGATTGATTTCCAGGGATCAAATCAATAAAATTCAAATTTCATTGTCTTCTGGTATCCTGGGCATAGCTTAAATTAATTAAATTTGAATTGTTGCCAAAACATCAAACCGAACACAGGTATCCATTTAACAGCCAATTGCTACATTTGAAACAGCCCGACCTTTTGCTCGCAGCTGTGGCTGTACTTTAAGTTGAGAAAAGCACTCTCTATCTTAAACTCACAGTACATGCTTTCGACATCATCATATTGCATTGAGCATTTGTCCGGGTCCAACACGAAGACTCTAACGCCATGATGCAACCATGTAAATGTGGAGACTATGAGAAGAGATTGTAGTTACCCTGTCTAGCTGGAAATTGATTGATACAGTCACACTGGAAATAAGCTTTTGACTGCTCGACATGTGGAAAGGGATTCACAGTGTATTTCATCTTCCAGAAAAATTTGCTTATCACACTGAGGAGATACCGTTTAGCTGAACTTCCTGTGGAAAGTGTTTCACACAATCAGCCAACCTCACTGTGCACCAACGAGTTCACACTGGGGACAGGCTGTTTATGTGCCCCGTATGTGGGAAGGAATTTGCCGGACATCAAACGTGTTGCGACATCAGCGAGTTGACACTGGAGATAAATTATTTACTTGCTCAGAGTTTGCAAAGGGATTCAGATAGTCCCACAACCTGCTGATACATCAACACATTCATTCTGGTGAGAGTGGAGAAAAGAATTCACTTCTGCAGAGACATCAATGAGTTCACACAAGGGAGAGATCATTCACTTGCTCCGAGTGTAATACAAACTGCATTAAGTTTTCTCAGCTCGTCAGTGCAGTGACAACATTGGCATCTACCCAACAATATGGAAATTTGCCAGATTGCCTGTGTACAAGTAGCAGTACATATCCAACTCAGGATTTATCGTCCTATCAGTATACTCTCGATTATCGATAAAGCTATATTACATATCGAATAACATCGTCTCAGCTATGAGCTGCTGAGTGACCAGTTTGGGTACCACCAGGCTCACTCAGGTACTGACCTCATTCTAGCCTTTTGTTAAAACATGGACAAAAAAGCTTAATCCTAGAGGTGAGATGTGAGTATTGTGAGAAAGGGTTCCCTTCCCCCTCGGTGCCAGAAACTCACAGACACATTCACACCAGGGAGTGGCCATTCACGTGCTCCATGTGCGGGCAGGGATTCAATTGGATGGACAACCTGCAGATGCACCAGCGGGTCCACACAGGAGAGAAGCCATTCACATACCCCATGTGCGAGAGGGGGTTAGCGCAGTCATCTACACTCCTGATCCACCAGCAGGTCCACACGGGGGAGAGGCCATTCACATGCCCCGTGTGCAGGAAGGGCTTGTGGGCAACATAGAGCAACATGAACGGGTCCAAACAGGGAAGACACTGTTCATCTGCTCTGAGTGTGAGAAGGAATTCATGGATTCTTCCGGCCTGCTGACCCACCAGCTGGTCCACGCTGGAGACAGCCCACTCCCCCACTCTCAGTGCAGGAAGGCTTCTCCAGCTCCTCCCGCCTGCGGAGGCACCAGTGAATTCATGTGCCATTGCAGGGGGATTGAAAGAAAAACGGCCGAGTACCATTAGCCACTGGACTATCAACCCAGTTCTGGGAACTCACAGGTTTGAATCCTGTTGTGGCAGATGACGGAATTGGGATTTGGTCAGAAATCTGGAGTTCAGAATCTAACGATGAAACCGTTTTCAGGGCAACAAAGAAACCCCCATCTGATTCACTCATGTCCTTTTGAGGGAAGGAAACTACTGTTGTGGGAAAGGATTCACTCAGTCATCCCAGCTGCACCCTTTATCTGATTTGACCTACACGTGACTCCAGACCCACAGCAATGTGGTGGGCTCTTGACTACGCTCCATAATGCCTGGAAAATAGGTGGGGAGAAATTTACTTGGATACAGAGCACAGGTTGAAATTGCTGAGTGAGGCAATACTTCCTCTGGGTTAAGGCTGTACCAAGGATCCAATTTCAAAGGGACAAGTCTGTGCTGACCAATACTAAAGAAAGTGGGGATGGGGAGTGTGTGCAGTTTGACATTGAGCTGTTTAAGAATGAAATAAATTGGTTTTCATATGCCTTTTTGCTGGGGAGATCTGAAGCAGTACCGAAGTTGGGTCACAATAAAGGTGACCTGAACTTACCAGGAAAACAAATTTGTGGCACCAGTCTTTTTTTTTCTCTCCTATTAGCATTTGGACTGAAAATCTGTCGGTTACACCAGCACCTTCACAGGACATATTACGCATGCTACTCGGTGTCAACAAGCACTGCGCATATACGCCGGTGTCAGCAAAATACTGCGCATGCTCCTATCTGACAGCAGAAACAGTTCACGACGTACTTTTGACGGACCAATAGAAAGCGCTGGAAGACCGGAAGGGGTGTGGTCTTCCTGACATTGAGAGCGCCTCTGTTCTCTGAATGCGGACGTTGGACCATGAGTTTGTGAAGCTGTAGTTGCTGTTCTTCTCTCTCTCTGAATGAAGATTGAACTTCACCTCAGACTGCAACTTTTCTCTGTCCAACATCTGTGAGTACAACACACTCTTTTCTCACCCCCTTTTCCATTTTATTTTTTCACTCTGGAGTTCAGTTCTTGACTTGCAGCAAAGTTGGTTCAGGTCTGTGTCTTAATTGGCAAACACATGGCAAATGCAGTTACACAGTGTGAAGTTATAGTCTTTCCTGTGAAATAAAAACAGAAAGGAGGAACATTGTTTAAATGGTGAAAGATTGGGATGTGGAACAAGTGAGACCTGCATATGCAAGAGATCAGAGTCGAAATATGTGGCGCTGGAAAAGCACAACAGATCAGGCAGCATCCGTGGTGCAGGGCAGTCAATGTTTTGGGCAAAAACCATTCATCAAGAATGATGTGTGGACGTACAAAGGTGCCTCAGCTACCTTCTACTCAGGCTTTCTATCCCAGTCAATGCCAGTTGTCAGACAGGTGCAGCAAGCAATGAGCAAGGCAAGTGGTGTATTAGCAAGAGGAATTGAGTTCAGAAGTGTGGATGTCTTCCTGCAGTTCGGGGGGGTCATTGAATATATTGAAAGCTGAGTTTATCTGACTTTTGAATGTTAAAAGTAGTTATGGGGAAGGCAAGGAAATGTTTTTTTAAAATATTTTATTAGAATCTTTTTCCAAATCTTTTACAAAACATCTATAGACAAAAAAGAACCCTACCAAAATACAGAAAGATAGAGGCAGTACAACAACGTCATATCACGATACTATTAATAATGAACTAACTACTATTCTACGAGAACAACTGTACCTGCTTAGCTTAAACTAAACTTCAATCAAATTTTTAAAAATAAATTAACCTGAATTCAAATTAAATTACATCACATTATTTTATTCTATTTAACTCACTACAGCTCCACTGAGGCTCCCATCCCTGGGAGCTCCACTTATTGTCCCCATATTCTTTTCCCCCAGCCTCCCTTCCCAGGGCACCACTGGTGCCCAAACTGATTCCCATGGCATACCACGGCACTAATCAATATTGCTGATAAGTTTGCATCCATATAATTTAGAAAGGGTTGCCACGTCTTGTAAAACCGCCCTGTTCTGTAGTGCACCATATTCATGCGGTAGTCTTGGGGGAGTTGCTCCATCACTAGCCGACGTCACCCCGTAAGACCTGGGTTTTTTTCCAATGTCTATTTCATTAAAATGTTCTTCCTTGCATATGGGTAAGAATGTTACACAGTCTCTCCCTATGTTTCCCCAGGAGAGGGCAAATTTGCTAACCCCAGAAGAAGAAATGCCAGATCCACGTTAATTTCAATCCCGAGGATGTCCTTCGGCTCCCTTACTATAGCACTGCAGTAAGTCTGGATCTTGAAACATGACCAATAGCAGTGTGTGAGAGTGCCTATAATAATTTTACATTTGGGACAACCTGGTGATACTCCTCTCCTGAACTTAGCTAGCCTCGCTGGTGCCATATGAGCCCTGTGTAAAATCTTCAATTTCATGGCCTGTACTTTGTTACGTATTGAAATTTTGCTCACATTTTCCCATATTTCTTTTCCATACTTCCAATGAAGTATCATCTCCAAGTTCCTGATTCCACGTCCTACAGATTCCCTCCATGTCCCCTAAGGCACGTCCCTTTTGTAAATAATACAAAGTACTGACTAAAAGAACACCAGCACACTCGAGTACTCTTTTCTCCATGTCTGACCTGGAAAGCTGAGCTGGGACCATCATCTCTTTCTGTATATAACCCTTATCTGAAAGTACCGGAATAGGCACAATCCATATTTCTGACTTAGCTGGCTAAATGACATCAAGACCTCCCCCTTGAATAAATCTCCAAAGCAGGAGATTCCCTTATTCTCCAATGACCGAAAGCTGGAGTCCATTGCCCCAGGTTTAAATCCTTGGGATCCCACCAATGGGGTAAATGGTGAGGTCTTAAGCCAATTGCCCTCATCTTGCCTCATTTTCCTCCAGGTTTTCACCGTATTTAAAATGATTGGACTCTTACACTGCTCGGTCATGGATTTCATCTTATCCATAAATGATTAGGGAACAACGCAACTGCGAGGTTTCAACATCAAGCCAAATTGACCCTGAATCACCACCATGCCCCGACACCCAGATATGGGAACAAAGTGTATATTTGATGTTTCTTCAAGTCCAGAAGGTTCCCCCCACTCCCTCACCCTGCGAGAGCTGCAATTTGGTAAACTTAATTAGGGTGCGCCTGCGACACCAAATAAAAGAACCGAGGCAACCACTGAGCCTCCATAATACTCATCTGGGTAGCAACAACGGGAGCATTCTCAAGGGGTACAACAGGCGAGGAAGAACATTCATTTTATTCAGGGCGATTCGGTGTAACCATGATAACGGTAATCCCTTCCACTGCTGCAAATCCTGCTTTATCCTCTCGAGTAATTGTACATAGTTAGCTTTATACAGCTGGAGCTTTATACAGCTGGTGGAAGGCAGGAGTAATAAAAATTCTCAAATACAAAAATCCTTTTGACGACCATCTAAACAGGAACTGCATTCCATCCTTCAGATCAGGCACCTCCACTAATCCCCCCCACCGGCATGGCTTCCGATTTTGTAAAGTTGATCCTGTAGCCCGAAAAACAGCCAAATAAATTAATTGTTTGAATCAATTGAGAAACTGACTCCTCCAACTTGGCCAAGAACAAAAGGATGTCATAAGCATATTGGGTGATCTTCTGCTCCCCCATTCCCAGCTCTGGCCCCACAATTACAGGATCCCTCCTGATAGCCTCAGCTAATGGCTCAATTGCCAAGCTAAATAGCAGCGGTGAAAGGACACCCCTGTCGACTACCTCTCCCAGGATTAAAGTTATCTGACTTAGTGCTGTTGTGATGACTGCTGCCTGAGGATCATTGTACAACACAAATACCCATCTAGCAAAGGATCCCCCCAGAACAAAATGGTCGGGGACCCCAAACAAGTACAGCCATTCTATCGGGTCAAATGCCTTGTCTGCGTCTAGGGAGACCACCGAACCCAGGATCAATCTTTGTGGCATACCTGCACTATGTTCAGTACCCTCCTGATATTGTTGGAGGAGCTGCAGCCCTTAAAACCCATCTGATCATCTTTCATAATACAGGGCGACACCTGTTCCAACATCAGGGCCGGCATCTTGGGTAGAATTTTAAAATCTACATTTAACAGTGAAATGGGTCTGTATGAACCACATTCTTCGGGCTCTTTCTCCTTCTTTAAAATGAAGGAGATATTAGCCTCCCTGAGAGAGGGCGGAAGACAAACCTGTGTATCTGAATAGCTATACATCCTCAGAGGTGGCATTTATGAATTCCTTATAGAATTCACTTGGGAACCCATCTGACCCTGATGCGTTGCTACTCTGGAGATGCTTTATTGTTTCCTGCACCTCCTGTATCGTCATAGGCCCATTCAACAGGGAAACCTGTTCCGCCTTTATACTGGGGAGGGGCAGGTTCTCCAATTTCAAACAATCTTTGTTTGGCAAAGGAGACCCTTTTTTGCCACCTGTGTGTGCAATGAGTCGAGAGCAACCCTGAGAGCTGCAGCTTGACCAGTGAAGTCCTAATATAATATACTTCCTCAGCATCTCTTGTTGCTCCTCTCTCTGCTTCCTTCTAGTTGTTTAATACAAAATAACTAAGCCTCATAAATATGCCTTAGTGGCCTCCCACAGTATTGCTGTATTACTGGCCTTACTTGAGTTGATATCCCAGAAGACCCTGAACTTTTTTCTGATGTAGTCAACGAATTTGCCATTCCTTAAAAGGAATGGGTTCGTGCGCCAGTGCCGTGCATCCATTCCACCACCCTTGATTTTACCATCTAAATACACTGGCACGTGGTCTGAAACAGCTATATTCCCAATTTTACAAGCTAGTGTTTTATCCAAAATATCTGATGGCATAAAAAACAGTCAACTCGTGTGTGGCACTTGTGTGGGTTGGAACAGAAAGTAATGTCTCTTCCATTCAGGTGGAGGTGCCTCCACACATCCACTAACCCCAACTCCTCACACTGGGGCAGCACGGTGCCTCAGTGGTTAGTTCTGCTGCCTCCCAGCACCAGGGACCAAGGTCCGATTCCGGCCTTGGATGACTGTGTGTGGAGTTTGCACATTCTCCCCGTGTGGGTTTCGTCCGGGTGCTCTGGTTTCCTCGCACAGTCCAATGATGTACAGTTAAGGTGAATTGGCCATGCTAAATTGCCCATGGTGTTAGGTGCATTAGTCAGAGGTAAATGGGTCTGGGTGGATTACTCTTCGGAGGGTCAGTGTGCACTTGTTGGGCCGAAGGGCCCGTTTCCACACTGTAGGGAAACTAATCAAACTAATCATGTCCACCAACTGCTTAGATCGTGCAGTCATACATGCCAGGCCCCTTGTCACCCTGTCTACCTCAGGATCGATGAGGCGATTAAAATCCCCTCCTATAATCGTGCTGTGCACCCCAAGACTCATTAATTTAGCAACTGCATCAGTTAGAAATGTAAGAGGGTGCACAATGAGGGGGGTGGGGAATATACATTCAGGACGCCATACTCTTCTCCATGTAGTTGAGCTTTAAGAATGATGAACTGTCCAAATTCGTCCTTAATTTTCTCAAATACCTGGAAAGGGAGGTTCCTTCTTATCAGTATAGCCACTCCTCTACTCTTAGAGCTAAAGGAGAAGAATACCCTATCATAACTCCCCCACAACCCCACCCCACCTTACCCACAGCTAACATTCTGGATCCTTCCAAATGAGGCCGTGCCCTAGCCCCAGGCAAGTCACAGATGAACAAAAAAGACGTTATTTACATTCTGAGAGTTAAAAATGGATGCCCATTCACCCCCATCCCCCGCCACACACACACACCCCTTCTCCATACATCTTAACCATAGATATAGCCACCCCCAAACCAAAACCAAAAGGACAGCAGTTAAAACATGTCCTCACATAATGCACAACTGACCGATATACTAACTAATTCCGGTTTTACATCAAGGCAGTATGGAGAAGCCGATAACCACAAAAAAAATGTAGAGAGAGAAAACCAAAGAAGGGACAGAAAGAACTGTACCATTGTCCGTATCAATGGCCCCATCCCGATCCGAGTCCTTGAATTCAGAGAATTCACAAAGTCCTTCGCCTTTTCTGCTGAATCAAAATGATATACCGTCCCCCCATGAGCGAAATGCAACACGGCCAGGGACCTCAAGGAACATTGAATGTTCAGATCCCTTAATTTTCTCTTAACTTCATCAAAAGCCCTTTCTCTTCATAATTCTGGCTCCTGAGAAGTCCTAAAAAGATCTTAGTCTTGAGCCTTTAATGCACAAAGCCTGTGGATCTCTTCCCAGTCGTCTTGCTGTTTTAATCACTAACTGTTTTTCTTTATAATGCAGGAGTCACACAAGGACCGTGCGGGGGCGTGGGTCCGGTCCTGACCTGCACATTGCAATCCGGTACGCCCGCTCCAAACCCATCAGGCCCGACTCCAACTCCAGCCACAAGAACGTTAGGAACCACTTCTCCAGGATTCCAATGAGGTCTTTGCCTTCCTCACATTCCAGAAGACCCACGAGCTGTAAGCTTTTTCTCCTACTTTTGTTTTCTGGGTCGTCCACTTGCTCCTGAAGGACCCGAACCTGGTCTTCCAGCGTTTGGATCGTTCCTCCTGAGACCTCCGCCACGGTCCTCTCCTCTGCTGCCTATTTTCTTCGGGCCAACATTTGAATTTACTGCTCATGCTTTTCCAGCGTGGCAGATAGTGGTTCCACCGCTGCTTCAATCTTTTCTCAGAGTTTGCCAAACTCCGAGAGTAACTGCTGCTGCCCCATTAAATCCAAAGGGGCCGCCCTGGGAGTTTGAGCAATGGCTCCAGGCACCCCCGATGCAGTAGGGGAGTGCCCTGCCTGCTACACTCCTTTTGGCCCCTTTCCTTAATTTGCTTTCATCCTGGTCTTAAAGCTGTCAAACCACAATTTTAGCAGCTCCAGATGTTCACTAAGCGTCCACAATGCCATAGGATATGGCACAGAGCCCAACACAGCAGACCTCTCAGACCACGGCCATCTTGGATCTCCAAGAAATTGGTTTTCAGACCCCACCAGAGAACAGCTACAGGATCAGACAGCACAGAAACAGACCCTTCAGTCCAACTAGTCCATGCTATGTTCTCAAATTAAACTGGTCCATTTGCCAGTGATTGGCCCATATCCCTCCGAACCCTTCCTATTAATGCACTTATCAAAATGTATTTTAAACATTGTTACTGTACCTGCATCCACCACTTCCTCTGGACATTGATTCCACACGCAAACCACTTTCTTCACAAAAAAGTTCTCCTCGTATCTTTTTAAAATCTTTCTCCTCTCCCCTTCAAAGTTTGCTCCCTCATCTTGAAACCCCCACCCTAGGGAAAGGACACCTGCTGGTCACCTCATCTCTCCCCCTCATGATCTTATAATCCTCTATAAAGTCACCTCTCAACCTCCTACACTCCAGTGAAAAACATCTCAACCTATCCACCCAGATGTAAGTATATTCCTATCCAGTTATGATCTGTTCAGTGCTGGTGCAGGCTCGAAATACCAAATGGTCTACCCCTGCTCCCAATTCTGTCACACTGTGTGAGACCATAAGACATGAGAACAGAAATTAGGCCATTCAACGCATCGAGTCTGCTCCACCATTCAACCATGGCTGATAAATTTCTCAAACTCATTCTCCTGCTTTCTCCCCATTACCTTCGATTCCCTTGATACTCAAGAAGCTATCTTTCTCAGTCTTAAATATACTCGGTGACCTGGCCTCCTGTAGCAATGAATTTTATAGATTCAGCACTCTCTGGCTGAAGACATTTCTTCTTATCTCCACTCTGAAAAGTCTTCCCCTTACTGGAAGGTTGTGCCTTCAAGTTCCAGTCTCTCCTACCAATGGAGACATCTTGTCAATGTCCACTCTGTCCAGGGTGTTCAGTATTCTGTCTGTTTCCGTTAGATCTCCCCCCCCCAACCCCAAGTGTGGGCCTGATAATCAGCATGGACCAGACCCTTCAGGATGAGTTACAGAAGTATTAGGTTCAGCAAAGTGAGAATGGGAGAGAGTCTGAGGGATGGAGATTTTCAGCTTTCTGGGAATGAGAGAGGAAAGACAGTTTAATATAAATTAGAATTGATTAGATAGGCTGATGGGCCAAGGAGTGGCAGATGGAGTTTAATTTAGATGAGTATGAGATTTTGCGATTTGGTAAGGCAAATCAGGGCAGGACTTATACACCAAATTCTAAGGTCCTGGGGAGTGACGCAGAACAAAAAGACCTTGGAGAGCAGGTTCATAGTTCCTTGAAAATGGAGTCGCAAGTAGATCAGATAATGAAGGAGCTGTTTGGTATGCTTTCCTCCATTGGTCAGTACATAGAGTTAAACCATGTTTTGGAATACCACACATAATTCTGATCTCCCTGCTGCAGGAAAGATGTTGTGATACTTGAAAGAGTTCAGAAAGAATTTACAAGGCTGTTGCCAGAGTTGGAAGGTTTGAGCTCCAGGGAAAGGCTGAAGAGACTGGGTCTATTTTCCCTGGAGTGTTGGAGGCTGAAGGGTGACCTTATAGAAGTTCATAAGGGGCTTGGATAGGATGCATAGCCAAGATCTTTTCCCAAGGAAATGTGAGTCCAAAAGTATAGGGCATAGGTTTGAGATGAGAGTGGGAAGATTTAAAAATAACCTGAGGGGAAACTTCCTCACAAAGATGGTGATGTCTCTGTGGAATGAGCTGCCAAAGTTAGTGATGGAGGCTGGTACAATTACAACATATTAAAAGGCATCTGGACGGGTTCATGAATAGGAAGAGTTTTGATGGAAATGGGCCAAATGCTGGCAAATGGGACTGGATTAATTTAGGATATCTGGTCGGCACCATTGATTGGGCCGAAGGGTCTGTTTCTGTGCTGTATGACTCTAATCGTCTTCAGTGAAAGTAGAAGTGTGGTTGTGAAGACTAAACTTCCAGAGTAGTTTTCAAAGATGTTTTGCCCTGACTGGGAGCAGAAGTTACAATGAAATCTTTCATTTGTGAGACAGCAACTGAGTGAGGGAGCACATCTGGAATTCTGGTGGAAAGTGGGAATTCATTGCACTGTGGGGATGAAGTGCTTTCAGGTTTACTGGCAGTAAGTACAGTGTGCTGAGTGGAGAACCTAGTGAAGGGTTAGGTGGGTTTTTGTTTTAAACTGCTTATTTCATTCAGCCTTCAACATTGTATTTCCAACGCTGTCCATCAGAAGGAGCGGTGAATCAGTAACTGGTATCGTTAGAAGCCTTACGATTTTCAGTACTGCAGGTATTTCATTGTTTCATCATCATTGTAAAGGTTACAGGCAGCAGTGGGAGGTGTGGGCTGGATTCACTCGAAATGATTAAGCAGTTACAGAACACATATACGAGAGGGCAGGGGGGGACTTGTCTTTCCATTTGCAGAAAGTGGGAGGTTCTGGAAGCTGTCATCCGGAGCGCACACAACCTTGGTAAATCATTGAAGCCCTACAGTGTGGAATCAGGCCATTCAACCCATAAAGGCAATGCTGACCCCTCTGAAGACCATGCCACCCAGACCCACCCCCACCCCACATATTCTGTCCTGTAGTTTCTGCTGGTGAATTAGACTAGGACTAGGGGACATGGCCTCAGGATTAGGGAAAGTAGATTTAGGACAGAGATGAGGAAGAACTGCTTTCCCTGGAATGTGGTGAATGTATGGAATTCTCTGCCCAAGGAAGCAGTAGCAGCAGCTTTATTAAGTATATTCAGGATACAGTTGGCTGGGTTATTGTATTATAAGGAATGAAAGGGTAGTAGGGACAATGCAGATAGGAGGAGCTGAGATGATGACCTTAATGAATGGCAGAGCAGGCTGGATGGGCCAAATGGCCTACTCCTGCTTCTATCACTGAGAAACTATAACTGTGCATTTCCCTTGGCTAACCCACCTAACCTGCACATCCCTGGGCACAATGGGCAATTTAGCATGGCCAATCCAAATCAAGGCCGGTGAGCAGTGTGGTGATGTGGAAAATGAACGTTAGAGAATGATAAAAAGGGACAAGGAGGATAAACGTACCAGCAATCAAAGCTGGATTCAAAATATCACAAAAAATAAAAGTAAAAGCTGAATGTGTGCTGCATTGTAACAAAAGTGAATGAATTGGCTGCATACATTGAAGAGAATAATTATGATCTGAGACTCCGTATAGAGAAGTTTAATGGGAAGCTCAGTAAAGGTAGATGGTTGGCATTGCTAATCAAAGCACTGATCACAGGGGAGTCTGGTGTCAGCTCAGATTTCAGGTCCTGATTTCTCTGTCCTCTGTTGATCTCCCTGTTCCCACAGAGTAAGGTGTCGTATGTCCTCAGCTCTGCTGGGTTTTTGCTGAAGCTTTGACCCTCTTTTCCACCTTCCAGAACAATAAAACATTCAGTCACTCAAGGCCCAACCCACATTGCCCCAGCCTGTCAACCACCCAGACAGAGAGACTCATCGGAGTGGGGAATAAACAAGAAAAATGAAACACAATTAGAAATAAATAGATGAGTGTGTTTAATGTTTGTTCATTGGGAAGTAAGCCAGAAATAAAGGTCTCCCAGGATTCTTATGGTACCCAACTTGAGGAATTCTCTTTCCCTTACATCTAACTATTAGTACCCAACTCTGATTTATAACAACACACAGAAATAAAGCACTTGTTATCAAACAGACAGAGATAAACAGTACAGACATAGACATTTGCTTTCTCTCATGCACGCACACATGCATGTAAGTGTATAGGGTGAATCTGTATTTGCAGAATTACATTTATAAATACATAGAACATTACAGCGCATTGCAGACCCTTCGGCCCTCAATGTTGCACCGACCTGTGGAACCAATCTGAAGCTCATCTAACCGACACTATTCCATTCTCGTCCATATGCCTATCCAATGACCATTTAAATGCCCTTAAGGTTGGCGAGTCTACTACTATTGCAGGCAGTACGTTCCACACCTCTACTACACTGAGGAAAGACTCTACCTCTGACCATCTGTCCGATATCTATCACCCCTCAATTTAAAGTTATATCCCCTCGTGCTAGCCATTGCCATCCAAGGAAAAAGGCATTCACTGTCCAACTATCTAACTTTCTGATTATCTTATGTCTCAGTTAAGTCATCTTTCAACCTTCTTCTCCCTAACGAAAACAGCCGCAAGCCCCTCAGCCTTTCCTCCCTAAGACCTTCCCTCCATACCAGGTAACATCCTAGTAAATCTCCTCTGAACCTTTCCCAAAGCTTCCACATCCTTTCTATAATGCGGCGACCAGAACTGTACGCAATGCTCCAAATCTGGCCGCACCAGAGTTTTATAGAGCTGCAGCATGATCTCATGTTCTGAAACTCAATCCCTCTACCAACAAAAGCTAACACACCGTATGCCTTCTTAACAGCCCTATCAACCTGGGTAACTTTCAAGGATCTACGTACTTGGACACCAAGATCTCTCTGCTCATCTACACTCCCAAGAATCTTACCATTAGCCCAGTACTCTGCATTCTTGTTGCTCTTTCCAAAGTGAATCACCTCACGCTTTTCCGCATTAAACTCCATTTTCCACCTCTCAGCCCAGCCCGGCAGCTTATCTATGTCCCTCTGTAACTGACAACATCCTTAGTCAGTATCCACAACTCTACCGACTTTAGTGTCATTCGTGAATTTACAAACCCACCTTCTATGCCCTCATCCAGGTCATTAATAAAATGACGAAGAGCAGTGGACCCAAAACAGATCCTTGTGGTACCTCACGAGTAACTGAACTCCAGGATGAATATTTCCCATCAACCACCGCCCTCTGTCTTCTTTCAGCTCGCCAATTTCTGATCCAAAAATTTGATTTTGTTCAAAAAATGCGCAATCTGCTGGTAGTCAATGCAGGCAGTGCATGCATATACTATTTTATAAATGTCACTTTGGAAACAGAACCTGTCAGATTCAAAATTGGGATACAGACTGACTGTGACCTCCATACCTTTAAGGCATTGTCTGAGCTGAGATGTCACCTTTTGTTAGAAACCTTAAGTTATCTCTAAGGTGATTTGTAAGAAGTTCTGAGATTTACATATTAATGAGACCTACAACCCATTCTAAAAGATTAAAGACTGATGGTTTGCCACGTCTGTATGTTTAGTTTCTCACTGATGTTGACCCTGTGTCTGGTTGTTTCTAAAGACGCTGTATTGCAGGTTTATCCTGAATTTATACAGTTTTTCTTTGCTTCCCAAAATCAGATCTGCTCACACTGAGCAGTATCCCAATGTCGTGAAAGATGTTAACTTTCAGGTAGAGTTATTCAAAAGAGATGTTTTTACTTTTTTTGGCCCTGTAAGATCCTGCATTAGCATCCTTCGGGAAAATTAGAGTGGAGTGAGAATGGATAGGGGGAGAGAGATTGGGATGGTGCTTTCAATTTTGTGGAATAACAAAAGAAAAGATTGTTCTGCAGAAAAAGAATTGCTTGTTCTGAATTTCTACCCTGGACTGATGTTAAAGTGGAGATTTGAGACCTCCCAGGGAATCCCTGGTGGACTCGGACCTGTGAAGCCTCCCTCTTGGTTCGTCCCAGAAATCGTACTGTTTGGAAGTCTGGAATAAAAACCTGTTATGGACAGTTTAGTATAATTTTAGTTATCCCCTTTATTCACTAAAAGCATCACTGTGACAACATAACATTGATACCTATAAGCTAAAATAACTTGGTTCTAATAATCTAGGAGAGTAGGTTACCAGCTGTTCAAATGCCAAGCAGGCGACTCCAATGTATGATACAAAGTGGCTTCCTTTGTACAAAATTTTGAAAAAGAAATTGCATGTTCTTAATTAGACAGATAATAGCGAAAGACAATAATTCATAAGGAAGAAAAGCTCATTGACAGGTCTATGAAGCTTGACTAATCACTCCTACAGGCCCTAAGCCATTCGTCAGGTGGGAAAAACAGCTGAGTTAGGCGCTTGCTAGTGAGATAAACGCCTCTCATAAAGAGGTGACAGTCTCAGCTAATTGGAGAGTTCACAAGATAACCTTGCACAGCTCACATGTCAGATACAGTTCTTTTATAAAACGGCTTCTGAGTAAGGAGGGCAAACGTTCAATCATAAAATGGCCTCCCGACACATTGTGCAAGAATCTCTTCAATATTCGACCTCGAATAATTTCTAAGCTAGGAGCAGAATCCTGCTTTTTAAGCACTAAACCATTCTGTACCTGAGGCGGAGATGTTACCGTAAGGTTGTGTTCAAACTGATTCATTCGTCTTCGAATGAAACATGCCTACTTTTCAAGTTTGTGGTTCAAATTCAAATAAGACATAGGATCTAATTAGTTAGAATCGACAGTGGGGCAGTCCGTAAAAACAACAAGTAAATTAAAGCTTTATCAGTATTTCCTTTTACAGAATTTGCATTTCATAACCAGAATTGGCTTCTCAAAATGCAATTAAATTCAATCCATACCAGCTGAGCACTAAGAGTAAATTTTCTGCTGGATTCAACAGCCTCAGCACTAAAATGGTGTCTCTCTCTAGTGTCCTTTTGAACTCTCAAGTCAGGGTTTTGTAACAGCAAAGATTTATTTTCTCTGTGACTGCCCTGCTTGCAAGGGGTATACGAATCCATTATAATTGACAGCAACTGAGTGTTAATTACAAAGTTTTTGATAGTACTGAGTTTCGTTTCAGGGTCAGAACCAAACACTGTCATTAATTTCACAAAGGTAGTGAATGTTATCACTTGGTGTCCTGTTCATACAGAATCACTGATGCTAAGGCAAACGTTCTTAATTGTCTTACAGCATCCTGTTATCACTTGGTAAGCCCAGGTGTCCCTATCTTTTACATTCTTTAAGATGCCCCCCTTTTCTGAGCCTTGCTGTCTGTCTATTTTCTAGTGTAATAAATGTGTTCATAATTCAGCATTACATTTAGTCTAAATGTTTAAAGACAAGTTTTAAGGCTATAGACCTCAGTGACAATGATGACTTTTGTAATCTCTTTTTACAGAGTATTTGATCTGAAAACTGAAGTTTAAAAATCAACAGATGAGGGGCTTATGCCCAAAACGCCGACTCTCCTGCTCCTCAGATGCTGCCTGACCTGGTGTGCTTTTCCGCACTTTTTGACTCTGACTCTCCAGCGTCTGCTGTCCTCAATTTCAAGTCAATGTCTGACAGTCATTCAGTCCATTGGGACTGGAAGGAGTTTTGACTAAGATTCTGTGAGAAGGAGCAAAGTTTTTTGGTCCCTGTTTCAGTACGTTTTCACCATCAGTGGGACTGAATGAGAGACCCGACTATTACAGCGTACTGAGTGTGGAACCTAAAACAGTTATCCAGCCTGGAAAGAGGAATTCACGGCGGGGAGGGACTGCACACGTGTTTGTGTGCCGCTGAAGCTTCAGCCATGGAGAAACCAGAGGAATCCCGCCCATTGGAGAAACCTTGGAAGTGTGGCGACTGAGGGAAAGGCTTCCATGTCCCGTCTGTCCTGGAGGCTCATCAGCGCAGTCACACTGGGGTCAGGCCATTCTCCTGCCCAGAGTGCGGGAAGGGATTCAGCAGTTCCTCCGCCCTGCTGACCCACTAGCGGGTCCACACAGGGGAGAGGCCTTTCAGCTGCCCTCAGTGTGGGAAGGCCTTCACCCATGCCTCCAACCTGCTGACCCACTGGTGGGTCCATACCAGGGACAGGCCATTCAGTTGCCCCGAGTGTGGGAAGGCCTTCAGCAATTTCTCCCACGTGCTGATCCACCAGCGGGTCCACACCGGGGAGAGGCCATTCGCTTGTCCTGAGTGCGGAAAGGCCTTCAGCAATTCCTCTGACTTACTGAAGCACCAGCGAGTCCACACTGGGGAGAGGCCTTTCAGCTGCCCTGAGTGCGGGAAGGCCTTCACCCAGGCCTGCAACTTGCAGAGACACCAGCGGGGGCACTAGCGCTCCCAACAATCGGATTCTGCCGGTGAGGCTGCTGTGGGTCACCCCCAGGACTGAACCTCCTGCCCAGTCTGACAGTGGGAGAGTTGGTGGGCTTGTTTTGTTTTCTGCTGGACTGCACCCACTCCCACGGTGGCTCAGTGGTGAGTAGCATTGCCTCACAGTGCCAGGGACCCGGCTTTGATTCCACTATTGGGGCAACTATCTGTGTGGAGTTTGCACATTCTCCTTCTGTGCCTGCGTGGGTTTTCTCTGGGTGTTCCGGTTTCCTCCCACAGTCCAAAGGTGTGCAGGTAGGGTGGATTGGCGAAGTTAAATTGTCCCAGTGTTCAGGGATGTGTAGGTGTGGTGAATTAGTCAGGGGAAGTGTCGAGTAATAGGGTAGGGAAATGGGTCTGGGTGGGTTACTCTTCAGAGGGTCAGTTTGAAATTGTTGGGCTGAAGGACCTGTGTGCACACTGTATGGATTCTGTGATTCTATGAACTTTGATCCATTGGGCACTGCTGCTCGTTGAGCCCAGGACTGCACGTTCCCACTGAAACAATCTGCACAAACCTAAGACTGCAAGGCCATTGGAGCAGAAGTTAGGCCATACAGCCCATCGAGACTGCTCTGCCATTCGTGAGAGACAAAAACAAACTGCAGATGCTGGAATCCAAAGTAGGCAAACAGGAGGCTGGGAGAACACAGCAAGCCAGGCAGCACCAGCAGTGAAGTCAGTGTTTCAGTTATTAACCCAAATCATTGACTTCTCGACCAGAAATGATTTACCAGGATGTTGCCGAGAGTTTGGGCTACAGTGAGAGGTTGAATAGATTGGGGCTGTTTTCCCTGGAGTGTCAGAGGTTGAGGGGTGACCTTATATGGGTTTATAAAATCATGAGGAGTATGGATAGAGCAAATAACAAGGTCAGTTCCCTGGAGGTTGGGCAGTCCAGAACCAGAGGGTTTATGGTTAGAGGGGAAAGATTTAAATGGGACCTAAAGGGCAACCTTTTCATACAGAGGGTGATGCATGGATGGAATGAGCTGCCAGAAGAAGTGGTGGAGGCTGGTACAATGACAGCCTTTAAATAGTATCTGGATGGGGGCATGAATAGGAATGGTTGAGAGGGATATCGGCCAAGTGCTGGAAACCGACCCTTTGGTCCAACCCATTCATGCTGACCAGATATCCTCAATTAATCTAGTCCCATTTGCCAGCACCCCTCTAAACTCTTCCTGTTCATACACCCATCCAGGTGCCTTTTGATTAGATTCCCTACAGCGTGGAAACAGGCCCTTCGGCCCAACAAGTCCTCACCGACCCTCTGAAGAGTAACCCATCCTAACACTACAGGCAACTTAGCATGGACCTCAAGGGACAAGTTTTCACACAGAGCGTTGTGCATGTACAGAATGAGCTGCCAGGGGAAGTGGTGGAGGCTGGTACAATGACAACATATAAAAAGCATCTGGATGGGTATATGAGCTAAATGCTGACAAATGGGAGGAGATTAAATGTTGGATGTCTGGTCAGTATGGACGAGTTGTACCGAAGGGTCGGTTTCAGTGCTCTACACCTCTACGACTCGGCCTCTCGGGTTCATACACAAAGAATCTGTCAGTAACGTTGGGTTTCAGAGTTCGGTTGAAGCAATGTGGTATCTATTAGAGACTTCGAGTCAAAAGAGATGCACAGCAGGGGAACAGACCCTTCAGTCCAACTCGTCCATGCTGACTGCATATCCCAAATTAATCTCATCCCATTTGCCAGCACTTGTCCATATCCCTCTAAACTCTTCCTATTCATGTTCCAATCCAGATGACTTTTAAATGTTGAAATTGTACCAGCCTCCACCACTTCCTCTGGCAGCTCATTACATACATACACCACTCTCTCCGTGAAAAGGTCTCCCCTCAGGTCCTTTTTAAATCTTTTTCCCCCTCATCCTAAACCTCTAGTTTTGGATTCCCCATCCTAGGGAAAAGATTTTGAATATTTACCCTATCTGTGCCCCTCAATTTTATTAATATCTCCCAGGTCACTCCTCAGCCTCTGATGTTCCAGGCAAAAATATCTGCAACTTATTCAATCTCTCCCTGTAACTCAAACCCTCCAACCTCAGAACCATCCATTGAAATCTTTTCTGAACGCTTTCAAGTTTCACTACATCCTTCCTGGAGACACAATTTGCAGGTGTTCAGGGTTATGGACCAGGCCATATCCCCTCAAAACATTCTAGGAAGGTAGCCCAGACCCTAAGTTGTTTTGGGCAGAGGTATCTCAGGAGTGATGCAGCTGGTCAAATCACTTGGCTTCCAGGAAAACAATTTATTTACACACCGCCGAATGAAACCTTTGTGACCACTCCACTCGCGAGAGCCAAGAGTCCTCAGTTCTATTGAGAGGGGGAAATTGGATGTCAGTCATCTCTGTATTAGAGAATCATCATTTTAAAAAAACTGAGAAGGGCATTCCTGACAGAAGATTCAACAGAAGGTGGCACAGAATATTCCAAGAGACACGTAACCTGGCTGGAACCGGAGAACCTAAATTCCATTTTTTGTTACGAGAGGGAATCATATTTATTGGATCAGCATATCACGTGAATCTTGTTTTATTCCGGAACAGTCAGTAGTTAGAAGGGATTTATTCGGTTTTTTAATAGTTTAGTTCATCTGTTCACCGTTACTGTTGGATAAATAAATGGATTTTTGTTGATTTTAAAGTGTCAGGGATTTATTTTTGAACATTAGAGCAGCTTACACTACTTTTCACATTAATTTTACAGATTATAGGGCGATGCGCTTCTCTTTGGGTGTTTCGGTTTGAGATCTCTGGTGGGGTGGGAGTTGGTGTCAGCTTTCCCTTTCTAACAGTATTGACGTGATGTCATGCTGAATGCAGTGGAGTCAATATTAATCCCAGCCTCTTGTTCTGGTTGTGGGTGAATCGCCTTAATTTGGTCACTGACTCAGAAACAACACACAGAACCAACTGCTGAAACAATGATTCACACTTCATTGCACGTAACAACTAAAACTAAAAATTCTCAAGTAAGCAAGTTCAGTCTCACGGCTGCCACCCTCCCCCCACCCGGCTATCACCTGATTGCTGGCAGAATTTAACCGAGTTTCCATCGACAGTGCCCATCTCTGGAAGGGTCAAGGGGTTTGACACAATATTGTTCTTCCAATACTGCTGCTGCATCGTTCTGGAGTGAGAACATAGAACAATACAGCACAGTTCAGACCCTTCAGCCCTCGATGTTGTACCAGCCTTTTATCCAACTTGAAGATGAGACTAGCCTGCACACCCCTCAATTTACTTCCATCCATGTGCTTGTTCAGCAGTCGCTTAAATGTCCTAAAATGAATCTGACTCTCATTCCAACCCTGGAAGTGCATTCAATGCACTCACCATCGGAGTAAAAAACCTACCTCTGACATCTCCCCTAAACCTTCTTCCAATTACCTTAAAATTATGCCCTGTCATTTCTGACCTGGGGAAAAAGTCTCTAGCTATTTGTTCTATCTATGCCTCTCAACATATAGTACACCTCTATAAAGTCACCTCTCATCCTTCTTCGCTCCAATGAGAAAGGCCCTAGCTCCCCCAACCTAAGACATCCCCTCCATTCCAGGCAGCATCGAGGTAAATCTCCTCTGTACCCTCTCTCAGCTTACACAGCTTCCTGTTGTGGTTCTGTTCGCCGAGCTGGGAATTTGTGTTGCAGACGTTTCGTCCCCTGTCTAGGTGACATCCTCAGTGCTTGGCAGCCTCCTGTGAAGCGCTTCTGTGATTTTTCCTCTCGCAAGTTCCCTACACATCTTCCCTAAAATTCGGTGACTAAAAGTGAACACAATATTCCAAGTGTGATCTAACCAGTACTCCATACAGCTGCTACATAACCTTGCAGCTCTTAAGCTCAAACTCCCTGCTAATGAAAGCCAACACACCGTACACCTTCGTAACAACCTTATCAACCTGGGTGGCAACTTTGAGCGATCTATGGACTTGAACTCCAAGATCCCTCTGTTCCACCACAGGGTCAAGAATCCTTCCTTTAACCCCATAGGTTGAACAAACAGAGGAGTTTGGTGAAATGAGAATCATTAGATAAATGCTATTGAGCGAACTGATGGTGCTATGGGCTGGCAAATCTCTGGGTATAGATGGACTTCATCATAGAATTTTAAAAGGTGGCTAATGAGTTCATATTTGCATTAATGTTAATTTTCCAAGATTTATTAGATTCAAGCAAGTTTTCCTCAGACTGGAGAGTAACATATTTAATACTTCTGTTCTCGAAGGGAAAGATACATCATGGAAAATGTGGTCCCTTGAGTCTATGGCAATTAAACATTTGTTTTTGAATCAATTAAGGAGATTATAACCACCATGCCAAAAAGCTCATGGTAATTCAAAAGAATCAGCATGCTAATATGAAAACGAAATGTTGTTTCACCAATTTATACATAGAATTCCAAGAGTGTGGAAAGAGACCATTTGACCGATCAAGTCCTGCACCAACCGTCAAGTGCATCCCACCCAGATCCAGACCGCCACCCTACTCCCGTAACCCTGCATTTAGCATGGCTAACTCACCTAGCTTGTACATCCAAGGACATTACACAATCCAGCATAGCTAATCCACCGAACCGACACATCTTTGGACTGTGGAGCCCCCAGTGGAAACTCACAAAGACATAGACAGAACATGCAAACTCCAAACAGATAATCGACTCAAGGCTGAAATCAAGTAGGTGTCTCTGGCCGTGAGAGGGAACCACTGTGCCACCATGCTGTCCTCAAGGAATTAATTAAAAGAGTATGTAAATTGAAGCCTGTGGATATACTGAACTTGAATATCCTAAAGGTGTTTGACATGTTTTCACGAAAAGCATATTGCACAGAGGAGCGCATAGTGTAAAGTATAGTTATAGAACATCAACTGACTGGCAGAAAACAGAATATGCAAAAATGGTACTTTTGTCAAATTGGTTGTATATGACAATGTATTGTGGGGTTCCAACAGGCATCTCTGCTGGCTCCTCAACTTTCTACAATTATATAGATCACTTACAGGAGTGGATCAAAGGTATGTGGTTACATTTGCAGGCAACACAAAGATAGATGGAGATGTACATTGTGGGGATGACATATCAATGATGCAGATTGATAGATTGGTTAAATAAATAAGCAAAACTCTTGCAAGTGGTGTACAATATGGTAAAATGCAATTTGTTACCTACTTGGAGAACAACTGCATAATTCTGAGATGCAGAGGGATCCGGGGGCCTTGCAAATAAGTCACAAGTTAGAATGCAAGCACAGCAAGTGATTAGAAAGGCCAATGACATAAATGTAAGGCGATTATGCCTCAGCTATAGAGCAATGGTGGGACTACACCTTGAACACAGTGCTCAGTTTTGATATCCTCATCTAAGGAAGAATGAAAATGCATTAAAGGCAATTCACAGAAGGTAAACTAGATTGACACCCACAATGAACAGACTGTCTAATGGAAAATCATGAGACAGGCAGGTCTGACTTTCAACCAGAGTTTGGAATAGCAAGGGGTGATTTGATTGAAGTTTCTATGAGCCTGAATGGTCTTCAAAAGATGGATGTTGAAGGATGTTTACTTATTGTTGTGAACGAACAATTAGATCACCCATTTATAGAGTCATAGAGATGTACAACATAGAAACAGACCCTTCGGTCCAACCCGTCCATGCTGACCAGATATCCCAACCCAATCTAGTCCCACCTGCCAGTACCCGGCCCATATCCCTCCAAACCCTTCCTATTCATATACCCATCCAAATGCCTCTTAAATGTTGCAATTGTACCAGCCTGCACCACTTCCTCTGGCAGCTCATTCCATACACATACCAACCTCTGCGTGAAAATGTTGCCCTTTAGGTCTCTTTTATATCTTTCCCCTCTCACCCTAAACCTATGCCCTCTAGTTCTGGACTCTCCAACCCCAGGGAAAAGATTTTGCCTATTTATCCTATCCATACCCTCATAATTTTGTAAACCTCTATAAACATCTTTCCAACAGGAAGGAGACCAGAATTGCATGCAATATTCCAACAGTGGGCTAACCAATGTCCAATACAGCCACAACATGTCCTCTCAACTCATGTACTCAATACTCTGACCAATAAAGGAAAGCATACCAAATGTCTTCTTCACTATCCTATCTACCTGCGACTCCACTTTCAAGGAGCTATGAACCTGCACTCCAAGGTCTCTTTGTTCAGCAACACTCCCGAGGACCTTACCAATAAGTGCATAAGTCCTGCTAAGATTGGCTTTCCCAAAATGCAGCACCTCGCATTTATCTGAATTAAACTCCATCTGCCACTTCTCAGCCCATTGGCCCATCTGGTCAAGATCCTGTTGTAATCGGAGGTAACTCTCTTCTCTGTCCACCACACCTCCAATTTTGGTGTCATCTGCAAACTTACTAACTGTACCTCTTATGCTCGCATCAAAATCATTTTGGTAGATGACAAAAAGTAGAGGGCTCAGCACCGATCCTTGTAGCACTCCACTGGTCACAGGTCTCCAGTCTGAAACACAACCCTCCACCACCACCCTCTGTCTTCTACCTTTGAGCCAGTTCTGTATCCAAGTGACTAGTTCTCCCTGTATTCCGTGAGATCTAACCTTGCTAATCAATCTCCCAAGCGGAACCTTGTCGAACGCCTTGCTGAAGTCCATCTAGATCACATCTACTGCTCTGCCCTCATCAATCCTCTTTAATACTTCTTCAAAAAACGCAATCATTTGTGACAAAGAAGGAGGGAAATTTTTTGGAAGGTTGTGCAGCTTTGCGACAGAAGATAGTGGAGGCAAGACCATTGAATATTTCAACGGCAGAAGTAGATTAATTCCTTTGCCTAAGAAGAATCTAAGGTTATGGGGATGGATGCGAATGTGCAATGTATAACACAAAGTAATCAGCCATTATCTTCTTGAAGTGGAGCAGCTGAATGAGCCGAATGGCTTACTTCAGCTCCTAATTTGGACATTCAGATATTCTGCTAGCTATAATGACCTGAGTTTGACCAGCATATATTTCCAATAAGCCCATGTTGATTCTGCTCAGTCCTATCATTAATTTTTAATTGTCCTGTTGTACCTTTCATTGTAGATTCCCTGTGCTCTCTTTCTTCTTTCTTAAAGGGTGGGATGACATGTGCGACTTTCCAATTACCACTTTCCAGTGAACTAGTGTTAACCACCAAGCACAGGGAATTTAGCTACTTTAAATCCTATTCAGTTCTCTGATGCATTTTTGTCTCATACATATTAATATCCGTCAGTTCTTCATTTATACTAGCCCCGACATTTGCCATAATTTCTGGGAGCTATTAGTATTTTCCACTGAATGACATTTCCATCACTGAACCTCTTACCAGCAACATCCTGTGATTTAAACCTGTGACCTCCTGATTCAGAGAGAAGGCTGATCCCTACGAGCAGCTGGTTTGGGTGTATGACTGTCACCAACACGGTGGCAGTTTGGGAAATCCATTCTTGTTTGGCCAGTAAATACTCTATTCACGCTGCTCAGTATCAAAGGAGTTGACAGTGTCAGTATCAAAGGAGTTGACAGTCAGTAATTTGATTTATCTGAAACAGGTGAGATGTTTCCTGCCTCTGTGCCAAAAGCAAAGATCATGTCCAAAGAATCTGTCCCTAGTGGAGGTTTACTACTAACAATTGGAGTCCAAGACCTTTGTCCTTGGTTACTGATAGCTTATTGCTTGAGAGGTTGGATTAAGGGGACACCTATTCAGTTCTTGGTCAACTATCAACTATCCAGGGGCAGAGTGGCATCAACTTGTGCAGAAAGGAGCAGGAAGAAGCTAAACAGCATTCATGGGTTAAACGAATGAGTGGAAAAAATGTTTAATGTCACCCAATACGACAAAATCAGAACCATGTACTTTTCACCCAAGAAAGACTGATTGGAGAACTGCTAAATTATTAGAAATTAAGCACTATAAAAAGGGAAAAAAAGACTTTGGAGACCAAGTACACAAATCATCAAAAGTAACAGACAGGTACGAAAACCAACTGAAAAATACAAATAGAGGCCTCTATTACAAAGGAGATGAAATACATGGGGTTGAAAGTTATGTTTCAGTTCCAAGCATCATCGAATTCTAACATCACAGATAGACACAGATAGCCATCACAGATAGCCTGTCATGTCTGATAATTGAATTCTGATGGAGTTTCCTCACTTTCAAATTTATGGTGTGAAATTCTAACACCACCTCTGCACACTTCTGGAGACCACGAGTTTACAGAATCACACCACATTCCTCTCTACCTCTTCCAGGAATAACTATTTCTCCTGAGATACTGCCAGTTCCTCAGATTACTTGGTACCCTCGAATACAATCCGCATGTCAGGAAATCTCTGGTGCAGCCCCGACACCAACAGTCACCCTTGGAACTGAAGAAAATGCAGAAATCTAAGGTGCAAAGAGACTTGGGTGCTCTAGTCCAGGATTCTCTCAAGGAAAACTTACAGGTTGAGACAGTAGTTAGGAAGGCAAATGCAATGATGACATTTAATTTGACAGGACTTGAATGTAAAAGTAGGGATGTAGTTGAGGCTTTGTAACACTCTGGTCAGGCCATATTTGGAGTATTGTGCGCAGTTTTGGGCCCAAATCTCAGGAAGGATGTACTGGCCTAGGCGTGTGTTCAGAGGAGGTTCACGAGAATGGTCCCAGGAATGAACATCTGAACAAATAAGGAATGTTTGAGGACTCTGGGTCTATAGTTAAAGGAATTTAGAACGATGACGGGGGATCTAATTGAAGCCGACAGAATTCTGAACAGACTGGATGTTGGGAAGATGTTTCCTTTGGTAGGAAAGGCTAGGAGCCGAGGGCACAGACTTAGACCAAAGGGAAGACCCTTTAGAATGGAGGTAAAGAGAAACTTCTTCAGCTCGAGTGGTGAATAAATGGAATTCACTGCCACCGAAGACTGTGGAGGCCAGGTCATTGAGTACATTTAAGCTGTGAAAGATAGTTTCTTGAGTATGAAAGGGATCAAGGGTTACTGGGAGAATGGGGTTAAGAAACTGATCAGCCACGAGTGAATCGCAGAGCAGTCACAATGGGCTGAATGGCCTAATTTCAGCTCCTATGGTCTTATCATACACTGATGTGTGGAGGGGTGAGGAACGGGGGGAAAGAGATGAAGAGAGGAATACAATTAAGGGGAAGCTGGATACAGATGAGGGAGAAAGGAAGAGAAGGAAATACAAGAAGTGTACATTAAATTAGAGAATGCTTAGGAGATCTGGCATACAGAGGGATCTGGGCATATAGATCCCCGAAAGTGGCAAAGCAGGCAGGCACATGGTCAAGAAGGCATACAGCACGCTTGCCTAGAGTGTAAGAGTTAGCGAGTTATGTTACAGCTATTTATTCCGGCCACATTCATAACATTGCGTGCAGTTCTGGCTAGCATGCTACCGGAAGGACGTGGATGCTCTGGGAGAGGGTGCAGAGAAGGTTCACTAGGACGTTGCCTCTCATGAAAGCAAAACTCCTCTTTGGATTTCTTTTGATTAGCGAAAACAGGTACTAATGTGGGTCTTTTGTCAAAGCAAAGCATAAAGCAAACGTGTGATAAGTGGGGGATACCAGTTTGCTGATGAGGGATAGGAAGGGGCGATAAAGAGGGGTGGGTGGAGGCTCAGGCAGAGCGAAAACACTGACAGAGGCCAACTGAGCCGACCAGCCTAGCCCTGTGCTGGAGACTCAATGGGACAGAGACAAATGTATCTATTTCAGACCTACCTGCAGGGGTTGGAAAAACATTACGCTCCATCCAGGGTAAAAATGTCCTCTATCTGCTCCTGCAGATCAATTCTGTAGGGAAGGTGCTGTCAGACAGCACTGGAAGTGCAGCAAGTCCGACAGAAAAGATCCTCTTGCCCCTCCCACTTCACCCACTAAACAGGGTTCAAGGTGTGACTCAGCGGCAGTAACAGCAGAATATACTTGCACTAGACTGTGTCCAGCAGAGATTCACACGATCGATCCCTGGAATGATACGCCTAACATACGATGAATGGCTGATGATCCTGGGATTGTATTCATTAGCGCTCGGAAGATTGAGGAGAGATCTAATAGAAACTTACAAGATTATGCTTGGCTTAGAAAGGGTGGAGACTGGGAAGTTGTTTCCATTTGGTGGAGGAGACTAGGATCCAGGGACACAGCCTGATAATTAGAGGGGGTCAATTTAGAACAGAAACGAGGAGACATTTCTTCAGCCAGAGAGTGTGGGCCTGTGGAATTCATTGCCAGGGAGCACAGTGGAGGCCAGGACGTTAAATGTCTTCAAGGTAGAGATTGATAAATTCTTGATTAAGGAATTAAGGGCTACGGGGAGAGTGTGGGTAAGTGGAGCTGAAATGTCCATCAGCCATGATTAAATGACAGAATGGACTCAATGGGCTGAATGGCCTTACTTCCACTTCTACGTGTTATGGTCGTAAATCTTTTCTGAACCCTTTCAAGTTTCACAACGTCCTTTTGATAGGAGAGAGAGCAAAAGTGGCCTAACCAATGTCCTGTACAGCCACAACATAACCTCCCAACTCCGATACTCAGAGGATTGGGAAAGTTGTATTTTGTGGGTTGTGAAAACTGGGAAAGAATGGAAGTATAACCGGAACTTTTGAGGGTCAGTTTGGAAGCATCAACACTTCGGGGGGGGGGTGGGGGGTGCAGAAAGAAGAGATGAGGGAAGGAAACCAAATGTGCTGCAGCCAACACAGAGGAAGAACAGAGGATGTCAAACTTTTGCAGCCAGCTTGAAGCTGCAATGTGGATCATTGAACGTGCTGTACTTGAACCTGATGCATTTATTTGTGGGAATCAGATGCATTTTAAAAATAAAAATAACGTTTCTCCCCCTCCCCAATTGCTATCATCCGTCCCTCCTCACCCAGGTAATTAAGACACATACCTGAGTTGGCAGAGTAGATTCCCTCCTTGGATTCACTCCAGTTGCTACAAGTGAACAGATTTCCCCCTCCCTCTCTCCCTCCCAGGATGAGGAGTTGCCCAGAGGGGGGTGTTTCACATTGAAACTGATACGGCCACTTCCGCGTTGTGATGTCAAAAATGGGACAGGGAGCGGGGACAGGCCGACAGCAGAACTCTGCAGCAGATGGAAGGAGAGCAGTTTGCAAAAACCCCTTCCCTTCAAAGAATCCTCACAGTGTGGAAGCAGGCTACTCGGCCCAACAAGTCCAAACCAACGTTCTGAATGGTAATTCACCCATATCCCTCCCCTTATTGCCCTACATTTATCCCAGAGTAATACACCGAACTTACACATCCCTGGACACTATGGAGGGAATTTAGCATGGCCAATCCACCCTTGAAGATCTGGATCCCAGGCGGGACCCCTCCGTCTCGAGATCGGTGAAAGAACGAACGGAATGCGGACTGTACAAAGCAAAGTTATCAGTTTAATAAAGCAAGGCAGTTTAGTAAAGCAAGGCCACGAACACAGAAGCTTTTAACCTGTGTTGATGGACAAATCTGTGCTAGGCTGCGTTCTGTCATTAAGCTGATAACCTTGCTTTAAATAGACCGTACTCCTGGTGATTCCTTTGACCGATCTCGGATCGAGAGAGCCGATTGAGGGTGTCCAGACCTTAACCCTAACCTGCAGAACCCCGAACACTATGGATAAACTTACCTCGGCCAATCCACTCTAACCTGAACATCTCTGGACACTGGGAGTAAATTAGCATGGTCAACATACACTAACAAGAACATCCTTGGACATTATCAGTAATTTAGCATGGCTGAACCCCCCCCCCCCCTAACCTGCACATCGCTGGACAGTCTGGGGAATTAAGCTCGGCAAAGGCCGAGGTTACCACGAGGTTGGAATTCTCTCCCAGAAATGACAGTTGATGGTGCCCTCACCAAGATGGCCGCCCGCGCTCCCCGCCCCAAGACAACATGCGCCTGACCCTCACAAAAATGGCGGCCGGTTGCCCAGGCAACCCGAGAGCGCCTTCGCCGGTGAAGTCAACACTGGGCCTGTGGTGATTTTATTGGAGGCCTCAGTCCTCCCCCTAGGAGTTTATAAACTCCCCAGTCTCTCTCCTCCCGCGGTTCCCAATCCTACCCTGTCTCACTGTCTCCTCTCCCCGGGGGCAGGAGCCAGGTCTTGCCGCTCGGGCCTGGCGACCTCCCCGGGATGTTCCTGAAACCTGGTCCTGTTCTGAAGGAGGATCACCGGGACCCGAAATGATTTCTCTCGGCACGAGCTGCCGGACCGGCTCGGCTTTTCCAGCGGTTCTTATTACTTCAGCCACCGGCACCATTCTGCTCCCACACTCAGTAACACTGCCTCAGTCCCGCTGCAGGACCTGCACTGCACATGCGCCAGCTCGCAAGGGGCGGGGCCCAGGATTGTGACGTCTCCTGGGTTGAGGGGGCGTGGTTGGGGAGGCCACCAAACAATCGGTGAAAATGGGGGCGGGGCGATCGTTTTGCCGGCCCCCAGCCTCCAGAAAGGTGCTGTTTAAAAAAGTTTCAACGTCGTCTTTTTTTAACTTTTCAGCCTGTTGTGAAATATTATTCTGGACCTCTGGAAGGGTCAAACATTAGGAAAGTTTCAAACAGAAACAAAGGGATATTAAAAAATATAAATAAAAATAGGTAAGTTAACTTACAAAAGAGACCTCGCACTAAATATCAAAAAGGACAGCAAAAGCTTCTGTTGGTATGCGAATGGGAACAGAGTCGCTAAGCTAAGTGTGGTACCTTGGAAGATGAAAACTGTGAGTTCATGGGGGAACATTGAAGTGGCAGAGATTATCTCAGTTTTTATGTTGGCAGACAACAGAACTATTCCTATTAGAATTGGCAAGTCAAAGGCTATAGAAAGGGTAGAACTTAAACAATCAACGTTGAGAGGGTAAAGGTACACAGGAAACTATTTGGATTGAGGACAGACAAGTCCACTGATGCTGATGGTCTACATCCTGGGTCCTGAAGGAAGTGGCAACGGAGATAGTGAACTCATTAGTTACAATATTCCAGAAATCTCTTAAAATGGGAAAAATTCATTGCGTTTATTTAAGACTGAGATATATATATGTTCCTGATTGTCAAGGGGATCAAAGGTTACGGGAAGAAAGCTGGAGAATGGAGTTGAGAAACATCTCAGCCATGATTGAATGGTGGAGCAGACTCGATGGACTGAATGGCCTAATTTCTGCTCCTGTGTTGTATGATCTTATGGTTCCATTGGATTGGAAAAATGCTAATGTAACACCTGTATTCAGAATGGGATGGAGGCCATATGTGGGAAATTGCAGACCAGTTCGTTGAACATTTGTTATAGAGTCATAGAGATGGTGCAGCACGGAAACATACTCTTCAGTCCAACTTGACCATGTCAAAAGATATCCTAACCTAATCTAGTCCCATTTGCCAGCACTTGACTCATATTCCTCTAAACCCTTCCTATTCATCTACCCATCCAGATGCCCGTTAAATGCTGTAATTGTACCAGCCTCCACCACTTCCTCTGGCAACTCATTCCATACAAGCACACCCTCTGTATGAAAAAGTTGCCCCTTAGGTCCCTTTTACGTCTTTCCCCTCTCACCCTAAATCTATGCTGACTAGTTCTGGACTCCCCCATCCCATCGAAAAGACCTTGTCTGTTTATCCTATCCATGCCAGTCATTGTTTTATAAACATCCTTAAGGTCACCACTAACTCTCCGAAACTCCAGGGAAAACAACTCCTGCCTATTAAGACTCTCCCAAATGCTCCAACTCTGGAAACATCAGTGTAAGTCTTTTCTGAACCCTTTCAAGGGATCAGACAGGAAAATGGGGGTGATGAGCAGTCTTGATCGAATGACGCGGCAGACTTGATGGGCTGAATGGCCTAATTCTGCTCCTATATTTGTGAACTTTTCTGGAGCAGGCAGGACTTGAACCCGATCCAGGGTTAGGGTCACTGCCTCTGTGTGACAAGACATCCATAAAAATATCAAATCCTCCCCATTGGGGAATTGCACCCCCAGTGTCCTGAGTCACAGATGGGGATACTAACCACTACTCTACCGAGGATGCTGGACAGTTGCAAGATGATGGGGATCGGGGTGGAGAATAGGTGGGTGTTTCAGGAACTATTATAGACATGAAAGTGTGAATAGCATCCTTATGTACTGTGTAAAAACAAGGACTGCAGATGCTGGAAACCAGTGTATAGATTAGAGTGGTGTTGGAAAAGCACAGCAGGCCAGCAGCATCCGAGGAGCAGGACTAAGCCAGCCAATGATCTGACCTGTGCCACACAAGCACAGTCCCCCTGGAGTGTTACCAGAGGTATGTTCAGGCTGTAGGAAGAGATCCAATTCCCGGTTTGACCTGGAATGTAATCCCCACAGACACACAGGGAGCGGTGATCCACTTGCTCCACATGTGGGAAGGGATTCACTGAGTCATTCAAACTCAAACACAGCATTGACTTCCTACTGGACAGAAAGGATTAAACTTCTCAGCAACAACCGCTTTTTAAAAAAATCCATTTTTATAGTCGTAGCAAGAATCACAGTTTCTCAAACTGTGGGACAATACTAGTGATGTTGAGAGACCAGGTTTGGAATGCATGGCCGCCCAGGTAACAATGGTTGCTATGGGGCTCACAGTGATGACTGAGGGGCCGTCCCTTTAGATGCTCAGTTGTTTCCGTGTTGTTGATGAGGCTTGGCCTCATGGACTGATCTCTGAAGTCAGATTCAAAATAAGTTTTGAAAATTATGAGAAAAATCATACCCAGAAAAGACAGTGAAAAACTGTTCACCATGGTAAAAGCATTGAGAATAAGAATGCAGATTTCAAATCCATTACAAGGAAGAAAATGTGATGCGAGAAAGAAATTTCACACAGTGAGTAAATAGATCTGGAAGACATCGCATGGAACAGTGGTTGAAGCAGATTCAGGTAAGAGCATTGGAAAATTATTTGATGCCAAGCAATGTACCAGTTTCCAAGGAAGCGTCAGGAAAATGGCACAACATCAGAAAGCTCATTTAGAGAGCTGCATGGACACGATGGGCTGAATGGCCTGATTCTGTGATTTAGTAATTCAGTGGTTCATAATTGGTTATCAGGTCTTCGTCAGTTGTGAACGTCAAGCTAACATCTGCTATTTTGTATGGTCAGACAGATCGATGTTTTATAACTGCAGGGATTGGGACTAGGACCCCAGGTATTCACAGTATGTGCCAATGATTTAGATGAGGGAACTAAATGGAATATATCACAAATTGCAGATGACACGAAGCTGGGTGGAAGGGTGAGCTGTGAGGAGGATACAATGTTATTTGGACAGTCCGAGTGAGTGGGCAAATGTATGTCAGATGCAGTTAGTGTGGATAAACGTGAGGTTATCCACTTTTCTAGCAAAAATAGAAAAGCAAATTATTTGAATAACTGTAACCTAGGAGATGGGAAGTTTCACCAAGAACAAATCCAAGATGGAGGACTGGAAAATTTGTGGCTGTAAGAGCTGCTCCTTTTTTGAGGTATTTTCAGTGTTGGAGGCGATTTCCTTGAATTCCAGGAGCAGCAATTAATGTTTTATATGCTGATGCATTGTTTTGGAACTTTACAGTAAAAAAAATCAAGACAACAGCAATTTCAAAATGGAGAAAGACAGCCAAAGGCAGCAAGCACATGGTCTGTAAGGGAGAGAGAGAGAGAGAGAGAGAGAAACGTATACTTCTAACGGATACAGCAGTGAATCTGCATAGTTACTGTCTTTGCTGTTTGAAATCATGTATCTCTGAACATCTTGGAAAAATTAACAAACAACAAAATTAACAGCTGATCTTGGAGGAACATGTGTAGGAGAGCTCACAGCACAGGAACAGATTACTGCATAGTTTTTAACGTGTACCTTGCCGTAAGTCTGCAGTAGTGAATAGAGTGGGTTCTTTCTTGATTATATGTTTTGAGATTTTAGAAGTTCACCAGCGAGTCCACAACAGGGAATGGCTAATCACCTGCTCCAGGTACAGGAAGGGATTCATCAATTCTTCCAGCCTGCAGACGCACTAGCGGGTCCACACCAGGCACAGCATGCTCACCTACTCTCAGTGCGGGAAGGGCATCACCTCCTCCTCCAACCTGCGGATGCACCAGTGAGTTCATGTGCCATCACAGGGTGATTGAAGGAACAAGGGCCGAGTGCCATTATCGACTGGACTATCAACCCAGTTCTCGGGACTCCTCGGGACTCCTGGGTTTGAATCCCGCCACAGCAGATAGCGGAATTGGAATTCAGTCAGAAATCTGGAGTTCAGAATCTAATGATGAAATCATTTTCTGGGGAAAGAAAACCCTCTGATTCTCTCATGTTAGAGTCTGTCTGCAACCCAACCTTGAGTCAGATTGGTTCTGTTTCCAAAGTAGGGATTTATAACATGTCACATGGATTGACTGCCTGAAGATTGTGTGCTTTTTGGGCAAACTATAATGTATCTGCAAATAAAATTCTGCAATTACAATTTCACCCCATAAACTGATGTGTGTGCATGCATGAGAGCGTGTGTGTTTGTGCATAAGAGCATGAGTTTGCATTCGACCATGCTTGGTAACGTGTGTGAGTCATGGGTACAAGCCTGTGTGAGTGGGGTCACTTATAGTGTAACATGAAACCAAGGTCCCTGTTGAGGCCATCCTCATGGGTTCCGTACTTGGCTATCAGTTATACAACACACATTGGAGGGGGCAGGGTGGGGCTTGTCTTTCAATTTGCAGAAGGTGGGAGGCTCTGGATGCTGTGATCCAGGGCAAACACATCCTGGAGGACATTTATTCAGAGAGATGGAGCTGGAAGCCAGGCTGCAGACATGTTGAGGGTAAAGTGGGAAAGTTAACCAGGCACTTTATTCTGGGAGACGGTCATTCCCTTCTGGAGAGAGCCTTTTGTTTGCATCAGTGGACAGGGTCAGGAGGGTGTAAGTGCAGGTCTGGCAGGTAAAGGGGATCTGAGAGAGGTGGTAGGAGCTAACTAGTTGGGCAGTGGGAGTAAAAACAACATTGGGGAGGGGGAGGTGGTGGTAAGGGACAGAACAGTGACAGGGATGGTCTCCGTTCTCTGCAGTTGTCAGCAGGAGCACAGATGGCATTGGTGTCTGTTTGGTGACAGGATTCAGGAACCGATGTGCTCAGTGCTGGAGAAGTGGGAAAGGGAGGTTGCAGTGGGTGTGGTCCAACAATGTCAGGAGGAGAGAGCCTCTGCTGAGGGCACATGAGAAGTTAGAAACTACTAGGACAAAACAGAACATGAAAGCTCTGCGCGGCACAGTGGCTCAGACCACTCACTCACAATGTCAGGGACCTGTGTTCGGTCCCAATCTTGAGCAGCTGTCTGTGTGAACTTTAACACGTCCTCACCCTTCTGTCTGCATGAGTTAACTCTGGGTGCAGTTCAGGGTGGATCGGCCATGCTAAAGTGTCCACATATGTGCAACTGAGGGTTGGTTAACCATGGGGAACTGCAGGAAAAACGGGTGGGTCTGGATGGGATACTGTTTGGAAGGTCAGTCTGAATTTTATTGGCCAAAAGGCCTTGCGGGATTATATGATTCTACTGCATTAGCCAAGCATCTATTGAGAAACACTTGCCTCAGGTCTGCTGTGGGTGGAGTGGGTTCCAATTCATGAGACACTGACACCAGTCCTGAGGAAGGTGGGATTTGTGCTGTCAGTCCCCCAAACGTTTGGTCCACGTCCACTCTCTCTCCTCACACTCTGCACCTACCAATTCTCTGTGCTCAGCCTTCTTCTCTCTCTTCCCCTCATTTTCTGCTCCCCACCCTCTGTCCTCTGTCATCTTCTCTCTCTCTCTATCCCCACTCCCCTGTCCATTCTCCCTCCCTTCTACCATTCTATGCTTTCTCATGCCCTCTTTGATTGCAGTATCTCTTTCTCAGGAAAGAGAGAGAATCGATATTGATGACTCTAATGGAAGACAGGGGTGCGCAAGAAATGGCTGATCTTTAAAATTAAGAACAGCTAAAATGATAGATTCAGAAACATTGTTAACAGCTAAAAGCATATTAATTTATTTTTTAAAAGGCTGCAGTCATGTTTCTGAAACTTGCATTAAAATAGACGCATAGAGTCATACAGCACAGAAACAGATCCTTCAGTCCAACTCGCCCATCCCCTCCAGATATCCTAAATTGATCTAGTGACCCATTTGACAGCATTTCGCCCATATCTCTCTCACACCTTCCTATTCAGATACCCATCCTGACCCTGATGCCTTTCAAATGTTGTAATTGTAGCAGCCTCCACCACTTCCTCTGGGCAGCTCATTCCATACACACATCACACTCTACATGAAAGTTACCCCTTCGGACCGTTTTAAATCTTTCCCCTCTCACCATTAACCGATGCCGTCTAGTTTTGTACTTCCTCTACCCTGGGGAAAAGACATACAAAGCCGGACGAAATTCAAAAGGAATAAAATGTCGATCCACAGGGAAAAATAAAATTGTGGCTGCAGCTTTTTTTCTCCTATTGACATTTGGACACTTAAAATCTGTCAGTAACGCCAGCACCTCCACAGAGCATACTGCGCATGCTTCTCGGTGTCAGCGACAACTGCGCATGCTTCTCGGTGTCAGCGACAACTGCACATGTACTGCAGTGTCAGCAACAACTGCGCATGTACTGCGGTGTCAGCACAAGCACTGAGCATGCTCGTCGCTGTCCGCGGAAACAGCGCTTGACTTTCTTCTGAAGGTAAAAAGGCTAATGGCGACACCCGGAGGACCGGAAGGAGCCTGGTCATCCTGCCATTCAGAGCCGCCTCTGTCTGAACGCGGAAATTGAGCCGTGAGTTACTGAAGCTGCTGTTGTTCCTCTCTCTCTTTGAATGAAGATTGAGCTTCACCCCAGACTGCAACTCTGTCCAACATCTGTGGGTACGGTACTCTCTTTTCTCACCCACTTTTTCATTTCTTTTTCGTTCTGGGATTCAGTTGCTGACTTGCACTAACTGAAGGGAAAGGGAGTGAATCCAGGGAGGGGACGCTGGAAAAGTTGGTCCAAGTCTATGTCTCAATTGGCAAACGCACAGCAAATGCAGGACCACAATGTAAAATTAAAGCCAGTTGCTTTAAAAAAAAGGCAGAAAGGAGGTGAATGTTTAAATGATAATATATTGGTATGTGGACAAAGTGAGGACTGCAGATGCTGGAGATCAGAGTCAAGCGTGGTGCTTGAAAAGCACCGCAGGTCAGGCAGCATCCGAGGAGCAGGAGAGTCGACGTTTTGAGCACGAGCCCTTCTTCAGGAATGATGTGTGGATGTACAAAGGGACCTCAGCGTCCTTCTACACCAGTCAATGCCAGTTGTGAGACAGGTGCAGCAAGCAGTCAGCAAGGCAAGTGGTATATTAGCAAGAGGAATTGAGTCCAAAAATAGGGATGACTTCCTGTAATTAGGGGGGTCATTGAATATATTCAAGGCTGAGGTCATCTGACTTTTGAACAACAAAAGAAGTGGATGGTTATGGGGAAGGCAAGAAAATGGTTTTGAGTCCATTACAGAATCATATAGCACAGAAATAGACAATTCAGTCCAGCTGGTCCATGCTGTGTTCGCATGCTAAACTAATCCCATCTGCCAGTATTTGGCCCATATCCCTGTGTCACAAAGCTGGTCCTTTTTATAAAAGCTGGTCCTTCTTCTCAAGGATACCGTGTATTTGTTTTTTTTTCAGAGTGGCGGGAAATTGGCCCCGGACTCCAAAACGGATGGTTTAGTACAGAAATGAAAAGGGTATTAGTTGGCTTTTTTGTTTATATGTCAACAGATGAGACTTTAGGCCCAAGCTTTTATGTTTTCGAAGTGACCTGTACAATGAAAGACGAGTGATCTGTCGTGAAAGCTGAGGCCTTGTTTGAGTGAGTTCAGCAGTGGACTGTGTAGAGAAAGGTTGTTAAACTCTCTCTCCTTCTGCCCTTCTAACTTCGACCTGTCCGCCTCTGTTTCAGTTTTACTGTGTGTTTAAGGAGTTTGTTTATTGGGACTGTTGTGTACATTTGGAACAGCATAATTAAGTCTAGTTTAGATAGACTGAGTTCTGTGGGTATTCTATATTCTATTCTTTGTGTTTCATTCTGTATTCTTGTGAATACATTTATCTGTTTTAAATCCTGGTAGTCAACTTAGCTAACTTCGGGTAATTTTCACTGTGCACTTACTGAAACAAATAGCAAAGTTACGGTCTGTGCTGCCTCAAGAATGTTTTGAGTGGCCTGGCCTAGTCCATAACACGTCCAAACCTTTCACATTCATGTCCTTATCCAAATGTCTTTTAAACATTGTAACTGTACCTGCGTCCCTGCTTCCTCTGGACATTCATTCCACATACGAACCATTATCTATGGGAAAACAAAGGTGTTCCTCCTGTCTTTTTTAAACCTTTCTCCACTCACCTTCAAAATTTGCTCCCTAACCTTGAAACCCCCACTCTAAGGAAAGGAAACCCATCATTCACCTCATCTATACCCCTCATGACTTTATAAAGCTTGATAAGATCACCCCTCAACCTCCTCTGCTCCGGTGAAAAAGGTCCCAGCCTATCCACCAAGATGTAGGTATATTCATATCCAGTTCAATGTTGGTGCAGACCTGTTCAATGTTGGTGCAGACTTGAAAGACCAAATGGCCGACTCCTGCTCCCAATTCTCTCACTATGTCCAGGACAGCAAGAGACCATAAGACCTAGGAGCAGAAATTAGGCCATTCAGCCAATCCGGTCTGCTCCACCATTCAATCATGGCTGACAAGTTTCTCAACCCCATTCTCTTGCTTTCTCCCCGCAACCCTCAATATCCTTGATTCACAAGAACCTATTTATCTCAGTCTTGAATATACTCAGTGACTTGCCCAACACAGTCTCTGTGGCAATGAATTCCATAGGTTTCGCACTCTCTGGCTACAAAAGTTTCCCCTTTATCTGTGTTCTAAAAGGTCTTCCCTTTACTCTAAGGCTGTGCCCTTGGGACCTAGTCTCTTCTACCAATGGAAACATCTTCCCAACATCCACCCTGTCCAGGCCAATCAGTATTCTGTATGTTTCAATTAGATCCCCCAAGCGTGGGCAGTAAATCAGCGTAAACCAGACCCTTCAGGATGAGGTACAGCACGGATTAGGTTCAGCAAAGTAAGAATGGAGGGAGAATGTGTGGGATGGAGATTTTCAGCGTTTAGGAAATAAGAGAGGAAAGAAAGTTCAATCTAAATTAGAATTGAATGGATGGGCTGATGGGCCGAGGAGTGGCAGATAAAGTTTCACTTCGATAAATGTGAGGTGTTGCATTTTGGAAAGGCACATCAGGGCAGGATTTACACACTTAATGGTAAGGCCGTGGGGAGTGTTCCTGCATCAAGAGACCATGGAGTGCAGATTTGTAGTTCTGTGAAAGTGGAGTCACAGGTAGACACGGTAGTGAAGAAAGCGTTTGGTGGCGCTTGCGTTTATTGAGCAGAGCATTGAGTACGGGAGTTGGGAGTCATGTTATGGCTGTACATGACATTAGTTAGGCCACTTTTGGAATACTGCATTCAGTTCTGGTCTCCTATGTTAGAAAGATGTTGTGAAACTTCAAAAGAGTTTGGAAATGGTTTACAAGGCTGTTGCCAGAGTTGGAGGGTTTGAGTTATAGGGAGAGGCTGAAAAGACTGCGGCTGTTTTCCCTGGAGCGTAGGAGGCTGAGAGATGACCTTATAGAGGTTTATAAGGGGCAAGGATAGGAGTCCAAAATGAGGGAGAGAGAAAAAGAAACTTACACTGCAGGAATCTGCACAGTTACTGGACATTGCAGTGCATCTGGGACAGGTTAATGAACAGCAAAATTCACAGCTGACCATGGAGGAACCTGTGTGGGGGAGCTCACAGAACAGGAACAGAGAAGTATATAGTCTTTAATGTGTAACTTAGCTGTAAGTCTGCAGTTGTGAATGGAGTGGATTCTTTCTTGATTATATGTTTTACTAACATCTGTCTCTTGATTAAATTTTAAAAATATAAACCACAAGTACTATGTCAGCCCGGAGCACTTTTTTAGAGCAAAAAGATGGTGCTATTTTCTGGGTCTGTGGATTGTGAAGGAGCAAAGGTGGCCTTTATGAGAGTGATATGCTCTTAGACAATAGACAATAGACAATAGATGCAGGAGTAGGCCATTCAGCCCTTCGAGCCTGCACCGCCATTCAATATGATCATGGCTAATCATTCCCAATCAGTATCCTGTTCCAGCCTTATCTCCAAAACCCTTGACTCCACTATCTCTGAGAGCTCTATCCAATTCTTTCTTAAATGAATCCAGAGACTGGGCCTCCACTGCCCTCTGGGGCAGAGCATTCCACACAGCCACCACTCTCTGGGTGAAGGAGTTTCTCCTCATCTCTGTCCTAAATGGTCTACCCCGTATTTTTAAGTTGTGTCCTCTGGTTCGGCACTCCCCCATCAGCGGAAATATGTTTCCTCCTGCCAGAGTGTCCAATCCTTTCATAATCCTATACGTATCAATCAGATCCCCTCTCAGTCTTCTAAACTCAAGGGTATACAAGCCCAGTCGCTTCAGTCTTTCCGTGTAAGGCAATCCTGCCATTCCAGGAATTGACCTCGTGAACCTACGCTGCACTCCCTCAATAGCCAGAATGTCTTTCCTCAAATATGGAGACCAGAACTGTACACAGTACTCCAGGTGTGGTCTCACCAGGGCCCTGTACAGCTGCAGAAGCACCTCTTTGCTTCTATACTCAATTCCTCTTGTTATGAAGGCCAGCATGCTATTAGCCTTCTTCACGACCTGCTGTTCCTGCATGCTTGCCTTCATTGACTGGTGGACAAGAACACCCAGATCTCTCTGAACAGCCCCTTTACCTAATTTGATACCATTGAGGTAGTAATCTGCCTTCCTGTTCTTGCCATCAAAGTGGATAACCAGACATTTATCCACATTAAACTGCATCTACGATGCATCTGCCCACTCACCTAACTTGTCCAGGTCACCCTGTAATCTCCTAACATCCTCATCACATTTCACTCTACCACCCAGCTTTGTATCATCTGCAAATGTGCTAATGTTATTGCTGATACCATCTTCTATATCATTTACATATATTGTAAAAAGCTGCGGTCCCAGCATGGATCCCTGCGGTACCCCACTGGTCACTGCCTGCCATTCCGAAATGGAGCCGTTAATCACTACTCTTCCTGTCAGATGTGGGAGATTGGAGAAAGTATCCATGTTACTGATGATTATGTCTGCAGTAAGTGTGTTTGCTTGCAAATCCTATTGGATTGCGTGGATAAGTTGCAGCGACTGTTCGAGGTAATGAGGAATTTACAAGACCTGGGGCGATGATGGTTTGGCAATGATAGGAAGGGAAAAAAGCCGCAGCTACAGTCAGGGTGATGGGTTAACTCCAGGAAAGGTAGGAGGGGTAGGCAGGTAGTGTAGGAGTCTTCTGTGGCTGTCCCCATTTCAAACAAGTCTGCTGTTTTGGAAAATGTAGGGGGTGATGGTCTCTCAGGGAATGTAGCACGAACAGCCAAGTTTCTGGTCTCGAGACATGCTCTCATGCAATGAAGGGAACGTCGGGTTCCAAGTGATCAATTGTGATAAGGGACTCTCTAGTCAGAGGTACAAACTGACGCTTCTGTGGTTAGCAACGAAAAATCAGAATGGTGTGTCGCCTCCCTGGTGCCAGGATCAAGGATGTCTCCGAGAGGGTGCAGAATGTTCTCAAAAGGGAGAGGGACCGGTTGGAGGTCATTGTACACATTGGAACCAATGACATAGGAAGGGAAAAGGATGCGATTCTGAAGGGAAAGTGTCGAAAGTCAGGCACAAATTAAAAAAAAAGAGGTCCTAGAGTCAAGAAAAATCTGGATTACTGCCAGTGCTATGAGCTAGTGAGGGTTGGAATAGAGAGGATAGAGCAGATGAATGCATGGCTGAGGAGCTGGTGCATGGGAGAAGGGTTCATATTTTTGGATCATTGGAATCTCTTCTGGAGTAGATGTGACCTGTACAAGAAGGATAGATTGCACCTGAATGTTGGAAGAGAGCTAATATACTGGCAGGGAAATTTGCAAGAGCTGCTCGGGAGGAATTAAACTAGCAAGGTGGGTGCGTGGGGAGGTACCCAGGGAAATAGTGAGGAAAGAGATCAATCTGAGACTGGTACAGTTGGGAAAGGGAGTGAGTCAAACAGTCAGGTTAGGAAGAGACAAAGCAGAGAGCAAGGTAGGACTAACAAATTAAACTGCATTTACTTCATTGCAAGAGGCCGAACAGGGAAGGCAGTTGAACTCAGGGCATAATTAGGAAGATGGGATATGGTATCATAGCAATTACAGAAACGTGGCTCAGTGATGGGCAGGACTGGCAGCTTAATGTTTCAGGATACAAATGCTACAGGAAGGATAGAAAGGGAGGCAAGAGATGAGAGGGAGTGGTGTTTTTGATAAGGGATAGTATTCCTGTTGGACTTAAGGAGGATATTCCTAGGAATACATCCAGGAAGGTTATTTAGTTGGAACTGAGAAATAAGGAAGGGATGATCACCTTATTGGGATTGTGTTGTGGACACCCTCCTGGTTAGTGGGAAATTGAGAAACAAATTTGTATGGAGATTTGAGTTACCTGTAAGAGTAATAGGATGGTTATTGTTAGGGATTTTAACTTTTCAAACATAGACTGGGATTGCCATAGTGCTACGGGATTAGATGGAGAGCAATTTGTTAGAAACGGACCTAAGGGGCAAGTTTTCATGCAGAAGGTGGTGTGTGTACAAAGCTGTTAGAGGAAGTGGTGGGTGCTGGTACAATTATGACATTTAAAAGGCATCTGGATAGGTATATGAATAGGAGGGGTTTAGAGGGTTATTAGCCAAATGCTGGCAAGTGGAACTAGATTAATTTTGGATATCTGGTCAACATGGATGAGTTGGACCAAAGGGTATGTTTCTGTGCTGTGTCTCTCTCTGACTCTGGCTTGCCACTAACGTTTGCCACGTCTCTATGTTCAGTTTCTTTCTGGTGTCGGTGTCAATACCTTGTTGTCTCATTCCGACCCCACCTCCCCCCGGATTGACAATGATGACTTTTGTAATCTCTTTTTACAGACTATCTGAAGACGGAAGTTTCAAAATCAACAGCTGATGCTTGACTCTCCTGCTCCTTGTATGCTGCCTGACCTGCTGTGTTTTTTCTACACTCCACTTTTTGACTCTGATCTCCAGCATTGAAACTTCCGTCTTCAGATAGTCTGTAAAAAGAGATTACAAAAGTCATCATTTTCACATCAATGTCTGACAGTCACTCAATCCATCAGGACAGCAAAGATTTTCAACTATGATTCTGTGAGATGGAGCAATGCTTTTTGGTTCCTGTTTCATAATGTTTTCAGCATCAGTGGGACTGGATGAGAGACCCAACTGTTGCAGTGCATTGAGTGTGGAGCCAGAAACAGTTATACGGCCTGGAAAGAGGAATTCACACCGGGGAGGGGCTGTACACATGTTTGTGTGCGGCTGAAGCTTCAGCCATGGAGAAACCAGAGGAATCCTGCCCCATGGAGAAACCGTGGAAGTGTGGCGACTGTGGGAAATGCATCAGTTTCCCGTCTGCCCTGGAGACTCATTGGCGCAGTCACACCGGGGAGAGGCCATTCTCCTGCCCACAGTGCAGGAAGGGCTTTACCAGCTCTTCCAACCTGCTGGCCCACTTGTGGGTCCACACAGCGGAGAGACCATTCTCCTGCCCCAAGTGTGAGAAGAGCTTTGCCCAGGCCTCTACCCTTGTGGCCCACCAGCAGGTCCACACTGGGGTGAGATCCTTCCCCTGCCCTGAGTGCGGGAAGGCCTTCAGCAAATCCTCCAACCTGTTGACCCACCGGTGGGTTCACACCGTGGAGAGGCCCTTCAGCTATTCTGAGTGTGGGAAGGCCTTCGGTAATTCTCCCACCCTGCTGAGGCACCAGTACGTCCACACCGGGGAGAGGCCGTTCCCCTGCCCTGAGTGTGGAAAGAACTTTACCCGCTCCTCCCACCTGCTGACCCACCAGCGGGTCCACACGGGGAGAGACCATTCAGCTGTCCTGAGTGCAGGAAGGGCTTTACCCAGGCCTCCAACCTGCTGAGGCACCAGTGGGTCCACACCGGGGAGAGGCCGTTTGCCTGCCCCAAGTGCAGGCGGAGGTTCACATCGTCCAGTAACTTGCAGAGACACCAGAGGGGGCACCAGCAGATTCCGCCGGCAACGCTGATGAGGGTCACCCCCAGGACTGAACCTCCTGCCTGTTCTGACAGTGGGTGCAGTGGGAGCATCAGCGAGCTCTCTTTGTTTTCTGCTAGACAGCACCCCCACACCCCTCCCATCTTCCCCCAACCCCAGGTTGACTCACGGGCGGCACAGTAGCTCAGTGATTAGTGCCACTGCCTCACATTGCCAGGGACCAGGGCTCGATTCCACCCTCAGGGTGACTGTCTTTGTGGAGTTTGCACATTCTCCCCCATGTCTGCAAGGGTTTCCTCTGGGTGCTCCCACAATCCAAACATGAGCAAGTGAATTAGCCAAGCTAAATTGTCCCAGTGTGTTCAGGGATGTGTAGGTGCAGTGTATTGTTTAGGGGGTAATGTAGACTAATGGGGTAGGGGAATGGGTCTGGGTGGGTTACTCTTCAGAGGGTCGGTGTGGACTTGTTGGGTTGAAGGGCCTGTTTCCCTGAAGGGATTCTGTGAGCTTTGCTTGCAGTGATGCTCACTGAGCCCGGGACTGCACATTCCCACTGAAGTGATCCGCACAAATCTCAGATGGCATCCAAACCAATGTACCAAACTAAAGGGGCAGCCATGGGCACCCGAATGGGACCCAGCTATGCCTGCCTCTTTGTCGAGTACGTGGAACAGTCCATTTTCCTCAGCTACACCTGTTCCTCCAGTACATCGATGACCATATTGGTGCCACTTCATGCTCTCACAAAGGGTTCGTCATCTTTATCAACACCTTTCACCCCAACCTCAAATTCACCTGGACCATCTCCCTTTCCAGGACCCCTCCATCTCTGGCTACTGACTAAACGTGGACATCTACTACAAGCCCACCGACTCCCACAGCTACCTAGATCCGCCTCCTCCCACCCCACCTCCTATAAAAACGCAATCCCTTATTCCCAATTCCTCCTCCGCATCTGTTCCCAGGATGACCAATTCCACCGTAGAAAATCCCAGAGAGCCTCCTCCTTCCAAGTTCGAAATTTCTCTTCCCACGTGGTCGACAATGTCCTCCAGCACATCTCCTCCACATCCTACAACACCGCCCTTGCACCCCACCCCTCCCAATGGAACAAGGACAGAACCCACCCCCAACCGTCCTCACCTTCCACCCCACCAACCTCCGGATACATCACATCAGCCTCTGCTCCCTACAAACGGACCCCACCACCAGGTATATTTTTCTCTCCCCACCCCTACCAGCATTCCAGAGAGGCCATTTCCTCTGCGACTCCCTCGTCAGGTCCATGCGCCCACAACCAGCCCACACCGCACTCCCGGCCCCTTCCCCGCCACCACAGGAAGTGTAAAACATGTGTCCATACCACTCCTCTCACCTCCATCCAAGGCCCCAAAGGATCCTTCTACATCTGACAGAAATTTACCTCGACCTCCACCAGTGTCATCCACTTTATCCATTGCATCCAATGTGGTCTTCTCTACGTCGGAGAGACAGGACGCCAACTTGTGGATTGTTTCAGAGAACCACTCTGGGACACCAACAAACCCCACCGCCCTGTGGCTGAACATTTCAATTCCCCCTCCCATTCCATCTAGATCATTGAGGTTCTGGGCTGTCTCCATCGCCAAACCCTTACCACCTGACGCCTGGAGGAAGAACACCTCTTATTCCACCTTGGGACCCTGCAACCACATGGGATCAATGTGGAATTCAAAAGTTTCCTCATGTATCCTCCTCCTCCTCTTTCCCCCCCCCCCCCCCCCCCCCACCTTATCACAGCCCCAAGCCTCCACTCGGCAGCGTCCTCCTGACCTGTCCATCACCTTTCCCATCTATCCGCCCCACCCTCCTTTCCAATCCATCATCTTCATCTGCTTATCTCATTCTCAGCAACCTTCTCCCCAACACCCCCCCCCCCCCCGTTCCATTTATCTCTCAGCCCTCCCGGCCCACAAGCCTCATTGCTGATGAAGGGTTTATGCCCTAAACATCAATTCTCCTGCTCCTTGGATGCTGCCTGACCTGCTGTGCTTTTCCAGCACCACACTCTCGACTCTGTCCACCGATATTGTCAGAGATATAGGACCTGCTCCAAACTGATCCACAGTACAGTTGATGGGACAGGAAACCGCTTCCTTTCTCGAGACAAGTCTCCCGAAGAGACCTTGCTGGCTAACTGATGTACTGAACTTCACAGTGCCCCACTGCTCTCAGTTATCTGGAATGTGTCCACACATGTGCCTAAGGCGGTGCTCGAGACCTTTAATATCTCTTTGGGATTGATCCCCATTCATTTGAGGCTGTGTCGTCATACAGCCTGGAAACAGACCGTTCAGTACATGATCCCCAACTAAACTAGTCCCACCTGCCTGCTCCTGGCCCTTATTCGATAGTCATAGTCATAGAGATGCACAGGACGGAAACAAACCATTTAATCCAACTCATCCATGCTGACCAGATATCCTCATATAATCCTACCGAAGGATGCAGGATTAAGAGTTCTCTTTGGCAAGAGACCTTAACAAGCTGTAGTAATGGACTCAAAGTATGCAATCATATTTCATCTCATATTTTAGAGACATGGTAACTAGATTTAGCCTGTCTACAATAATATACATAAAGAGGAGGGGATCATAACACAGGTAATGGAAAAATGAATAAGGAATGGAAGGGGTGGGGGGGGGGTGGGAATCATAGCTAAAATACAGTGAAAAGGGGGGATTTCATTCAAACCTAATTTAGAGGTATGTATGAAAATATAGAGAGTGCAGTACTGAACATGACAGTAAAACGTCCCTTTCAGAAAGTAGCATGTGCAAGAAATCAGACAGAGATCATAAAATCCCTACAGTGCAGAAAGAGGCCATTTGTCCCATTGAGCCTGCACCGACACACCAAAGAGCATCCCACTCAGGATCATCCCGTTCTCCTGCATTTAGTATGACTAATCCACATAACGTACACATCACAGAGCAATTTCGCATGGTCAATCCACCTAACCTGCACATCTTTGGACTGTGGAAGGAAACCCATGCAGACAGGGAGAACATGCAAACTCCACACAGGCACTCACCTGAGGCTGGAATTGAACCAGGGTCCCTAGTGCTGTGAGGTAGCAATGCCAAGCACTGTGCCACCTCAATATGATATAAAATTTAAACAAATGCTCTAAGCTGCAAATTTGTCCATGTGAAGAACTTACTGCAAATGATTTGAAGCAAGATCCATATGAATTGGTGTTTTAGGGGAGATCCAGAACATATTTCATTAATGATTGAAAATCTTCGAACTTTAGAATGGTCTGTGAGAGAGTGTGTTGGAGTCCGATTCAATTATGGAATTCAAAAGATAGTTGGATCATTAAACTGAAAAGGAAAGTAATCCGTGTTCGGTGAAGAGTAGCACTGGATACTGTGGTGATTATAATTAGGTCAGTCAGGTGAGTTCCCTTATTGGGGGTGTTCACCTGCTCTTCTTTACATTTCACTTCAATAACCTTTAGATTCCCAATATCTGTCGGGCGCTTTCTCTGTTCAAGTGTCTAGTCGAGTGACTCAGTGTCAAATTTTGTTTATGAATTGTTCCTCTGATATCTCATGAGAGGGGCGATTATATTAACAGTGGTATCTAAATAGTTGTGGGTCACAATGTGCCCAAGTGAGAAAGAATAAACTGACCATTCTTAAATATTCATTTTTAAACCATGGAAATAAAATTAATGCTTGGAAAATATACAACTTGTCATGTATTAAGAAGATCAGAAATAGGAATGGGAATAGGGAATTGACTGTTGAGATGCTCTGTCTTTCATCACCATCCATGGCTGATCATTTATCTGAATTCTCTTTCCTGCACGTTTTGTTTTCCATGTCTTCACCTGATGAAGAGGCTACACTCCAAGCGTGTGCGATTTCAAATAGACGTGTTGGACTATAGTTGTGTGATTTATGACTGAAAAAAATTGAGTATGTTATGACACACACTGGAGCAGTGGGATTTAAACCTGAGCCTCAGGGCTCTATGGGAGACTACAGCTGCGTCATAAAAAAACCCTCTGTAGTAAATAGGTCCTCTTCTGTTGAATGAATGGAAACACCTTCCCCCTCAACATGAGACACGACCACTGTACCCCCACAGCCCATTACAGTAAATTGAGCCCATCTCCTGTTGAATGAATGAGTGAGAACACCTTCCTCCTGAACCCCTCGAGTCCATTGTAGTAAAGGGGCGGGGACAGTGAAGGGCCTGTAAACCTCTCCACCAATCCCAAAGGCTGCGGTCGGTGCGGACGAATCGGAGAGCGACATTCCGGGTTGTGGCTTCCTTTTTGACTGCAAAGCCGGCCGCCATTGGTCAGACGGAGTAAGGTGCGCTCTGATTGGAGGGGGCGTGGATGACGCGCGTCACTGAAGGAGGAGACGGAAAGAAGAAGAAAAACAAAGATGGCGGCGCGAGGCTGCGGTTTTCTCATCGACTCAGCGGGCGGTTTCTGACGGAGGGAGGGGGGCAGAACGACATCGTTTACCTCAGAAAATACCTTTAAAATACATTTCAAATTAAAGACGGAACTTTTCAAACAAAAGTTGTGAAGAAAAGGAGACAGTCCCCGGTGGGGTTTATTGTTTATTTTTGTATAATTTCCGGGGCCCGGGAAGGGGGAGGTGACGGTTACCGGGTGAACGAGAAAACAAATTAAAAATGTCGGCGGTGGAGGAGAGAGAGCCGGCGCCCGCGGCTTCTTCGGCGGCGGCCGGAGCCCAGGAGCTCAACAACCCCCCGGAGCTGGAGGAAGGTCCGAGCTCCAAGAAGCGGGGGGTCCGGCTGGAGGCTGGATTTGCTCAAGGCTTGTATCTATTAACTTATTTAAATGGTACCTACTGTATGGGGCTATGGTTTACATTAAAACCGGAGGATCATGTCAGAGTGTTTGTTTATATTGAGCAGTTGTAGTTGGTAAAATACACTCCCTGGAGGAGCACCTTCTATGATGCTGCATTTCTTACCTTCTGCCCTTCCCCCATTTGTTATCTCACATCTTGATTTTACATGCTTTTTGGTCAAATTTTAATTTCACATTAATCAGCCTTGGTATTCACTGTGTATTATTAATTAATCTGTTGGAGTGTTGTAAAACAAAATTAATGGTGTAATTTCATTTATGATGTCTGAGTTTGACATTGAATGTGCAGGTGTGAATACCAGTAAGTTGTAAAAATAAATCAAGAGCTTGTCCTTTTTTAACAAAAAGAGGAGTTTAATGATATTATTCGCATTGTCTCCTTTGAGCATGATGATTCAAGTCTGACCAACAAACCATTTCATGCAGCCAATTAAAGTCTAATTAAAGTCTAAGAAAGTAATTCTGGCAGGCTAAGATTTATACAACCCAAACTAAGATTGATTATCTTGTGTATTCTTACCTTTAAGCCGTATCGAAAGGCATTGCGTGGCAGTTTGAGACTGAAACATGGCTGGAAAGAATGTAGATTGATGAGGAAAATCAAATGGCAGTGTCTGGGGCCACAATCTATCAGTCTGACTTGATTGCATGAGTGGTGGTTCTTCAAAAGCACCTTCCAAGCCATGACCTCAATTACCAAGAACAGACAAGTGTGAACACAGGATTCCGACTGCAAGATATATCGCATTGTTTCTTTGTTATTGACCAAAATGCTGGAACTCACTCCTGAACATTGTTGCAATCCACATCATATTTGTGAAGCAATTTAAGAGGCAGGTCAGTTTGGGAAGAGTTGTTGGCACAGCCAATGATATTCACATCTCGTGAAATAGTAAGCAAAGAGCCCAGGGTGATTGATGAGGAAAGTCAAAGTGGCAGAGTCTGGGGCCACAATCTATCAGTCTGGCTTGATTGCATGAGTGGTGGTTCTTCAAAACCACCTTCCAAGCCATGACCTCAACCACCAAGAACAGACAAGTGTGAGCACAGCATTCCGACTGCGGAATATATCGCATTACTTCTGTTATTGACCAAAATGCTAGAACTCACTCCTAAACATTGTGGTAGTCCACGTCATATTTGTGAAGCAATTTAAGAGGCAGCTCAACACCACCTTTTCAAGGACAATTTGGGAAGAGTTGTTGGCACAGTCAATGATATTCACATCTCATGAAATAATCAAAGAGTCCAGGGTGTTGGAGGCTGTATGTTAGCATGGAAAGAGGATTGGCTAACTACCACAGTTGTGGTAAGGAGCATGATCAGGATGGCAACTTGTAACTAGTGGTGTACCACAGGGATCAGCGCTGGGGCCAACATTATTTGCAATATATATGTAAGAATTACTTGGATAAGTAAAGTGAACGTACTATTGCTAAGTTTGCAGAAGAGATAGTTGATATGAAAGCAGGTGGTGAGGATGACATTAGATATCTGGAGAGGGATATAGACAGGTTAAGCAAATGAGTGAAAGCTTGGCAGATGGGAAAATGAGGTAATGCAGTTTGTCAGGAGGTGAAGAACTGAATATTAAATGGAGAAAAGTTTAGAATAGAGGAATTTGGAATCACGTCCACGAATGTCTTCATCCAATTTCAGTGAGTAATAGGGAGGCAAATGGGAGGTTGGCCTTTTCAATAGAGTATAAATGTAGGAAGGTTATAGTAAACCTATTTAAGGTCTTAGTCAGGCCACAACTGAATACTGTGAACAGTTTAGGGCCCTTTACCTGAGGAAGGATATATTGGTATTGGAGGCAGTCCAGAGAAAGTTGACCATGATGATATCAGGTATGGAAAGAATGTCTTATGAGGAGAACTGAATAGGTTGGGCCTGTGCTTATTAGAAGTTAGAAGAATTAGAGGTAACTTATTGTCACGTACAAGATTCTGAGGAGACTTGACAGGCTAGATGTGGAAAAGTGAGTGAGTCTGGGACCAGAGGAAGTAACTTCCAAATAAGAGATTGCATTTTTAGGACAGATTGGGATTTCTCCTGAGGGCAGTAATCTGTGGAACTTGATACGACAGAGTGCTGTTGAGCCTGGGTTGCATTCAAGGCTGAGATAGTTTTTTTATATATCAGTAAGTGAATTGAGGATTATGGGACAATGGCAGGAAAGTGGAGTAAATGTTTGCCAGAATAATCATGATCTGAATAAATGGCAGAGTCAACTCAATGGGCTGAATTGAATAGTAAATAGTAATGAGGAAAAGGATACAACTGGCAATTACAGACCAGTCAGTTTTGGGAAGCCTAGAGATTGTAGGGAGTTGGTGGCATTTGGGAATTGTTACTGGATTTAACATCTGGAGTTTCAAATTGATACTGCTATGGCCCCGATGCAATTTGAAATCAATTTATGTATCTGGAGTATAAAGCTTATCGCTGCTTTGGTGATCTTATCAATTGTCATAAGTACCGATCTTGTTCACTAATAACCTTTTTTTAAAGGAAGGAAATCTTCAGTCCTTTCCCAGTTTGGTGAATGTGTCACTCTTGATCAAAAGTCATGTGGTTGACTCTTAACTGCCCTCTGAATTGGCACTTGGTTTGTTTTGGGAGACAAAGTGTCACGTTCCATGAATGAATAAAGTAAAATATTCAGGACAAAATTGTCAATATCACTGTCAGTGAAGGGAAGATTGTGATCTAGTGATACTGGTTAAGTAGCCCAGAGATCTGTCTTCTGAGAACAAAAATTAAAATCCCATCATGGATGCTAGTGGACTTTAATTTCAATGAATAAAAAGATCTGGAAGTGAGAGTTTGTCTCAGTACTGGCAACCAGGAAACCATTATTGGCTAAGACAATGAATTACAGATTTGGAGATCAGCAACAAAAGGCACAATTGCTGGGGAATCACAGCAGGTCTGGCAGCATCTGTGGAAAGAAAACAGTTTAGTGTTTTGAATCCAGCCTAATTTTGAAGGGCCACCGGACTCAAAACAGTAACACTGTCGTCTCCTCATAGATGCTGCCAGAACTGTTGCTTTTGTCTAATCATTACTGATTGTCGTGAAAGTGTTCATTAAGGGAGGGAAATCTACCATTCAAAACCCTACGCACGTCTGTGCACGCTCACATCATGTGACTCCAGACCTACTACAATGTGGTTGACACTCAACTGCCTTCTAGCATGTAGCCAATTGCTTGGTCCAAAGGCCACGAGGGATGGTGAGCAAATGTTGGACGTTCAAGCAACAATTGCATCCCTCAAAATATTTTCATATATATTATAAAACATAGATTAATGAAGGACAACCAAAATAAACTGCTATGGGAAAGTCATGCCCAACTAACTTGATTTGCTTGTAGTTATAAATATTGTTTTAAAATCCTCTTCAGAGAGGACATTGATTCCATCATTGTTGCAATACTGCATGCAATTCTGTGCTTTCTGCTACAGGAAGGGTGTTGTGAAACTTGAAAGGGTTCAGAAAACATTTACAAGGATGCTGCCGGGGTGGGACGGTTTGAGCTACAGGAAGAGGCTGAATAGACTGGGGCTATTTTCCCTGGAGCTTTGGAGGCTGAGAAGTGACATTTCAGACATTTATTAAAATCATGAGGGGCGTGGGTAGGGTAAATAGGCAACGTCTTTTCTCTTGGGGTGGGGGAGTCCAAAATTAGAGGGCATAGGTTTAAGGTTAATGGCAAATGGAGTTTAATATAGATAAGTGTGAGGTCTTCCATTTTGTATAGTCAAATCAAGGTAGGAATTTCATGGTGAATGGCAGGACCTTAAGGAGTGTAGTGGAACAGAAGGATCTTGGAGTACAGGTTCACAGTTCTCTGAAAATGGAGTCACAGGTAGAAATTTTTTGGCACACTGGCCTTCATCAGTCATGGCATTCAGTATAAAATACCAAATTAGAGTCGAGATAAGCACACATACCAACAGCCACCGAATCTGTTTCATATGCAGTATTTGAAACCAAGAGATGTAGGGGTGCAGGTTCATAGCTCCTAGAAAGTGGAGTCATGGGTAGATAGGGCGGTGAAGAAGACTTTCGGCATGCTTGCTTTCATCAGTCAGAGCACTGAGTACAGCAGTTGGGATGAATTGTTGCAGCTGTCACAGATTCCACACAACAACACAAGATGGGACCCTGTCCTCCCTTGACTGACTGCCCCTTTGCATATCAGGGGGAAGACCCCTTTAATTGTGATAATCAGGAAACATGCCATCCTTCAAAAAAAGGGCTGTGTTCACAAATATTTGGGCAGAGGAAGGAAGTTGCAGTCTGGGTGAAGATCAATCTTCATTCAGAGAGAGAGGAAGAGCAGCAGCAGCTTCAGAAGTTCATGGTCCAACTTCTGAAAGGACCTTGTCTGATTTGCAGTTGTTTCTGGGCTTGTAATATCATACTGCAGCATATCGTAGATCTTCAGTAAGAGTGTCAATACTGCACTACAGAGGTCCATTTAGCAACTTGAGTCCATATGAACTCTTCGTGGAGGTCTGCAGTCTGCCCCATAACCATGTTGGTTTACAGTTACATATAGATCTACACAAAGATCTTTGGGATTGAGAGGAAAGAATGTTCCACAGTAACTAGAATTACGTTCATATTTTCTATCATGGACTGACTGTGATGACCTTTGCAATCACTTCACAGGAATATTACAAGAGAAGAATTTGGCGGCAGAAATCTCAGACCAAACCTCACATCAAAGTCTGACAGTCACTTGATTCACAAGGACGTGGATATTGATGGCCTTGTAAACAAAGGGGAGAAGGTCTGTCTGCTTTGTTAGGTTTTAAACGTCAGTGTGACTGGAAACTCAGAGTCTCCCATACCCACACACCAGAGTAGTGACTGGAACAAGCTTTACAGACTGAATGAGAGTGTTCCAATTATCAGCGGGTTCTTCAGTAACACCACACACAGGCTGTGAGCGTGAGCGAGTTTTCAACTGATTGTTAAGGTCTGAGACAGATGAGGGCACCTGCACCATGGAGAAACCGTGGAAATGTGGGGAGTGTGGGAATGGTTTCCCTTTGCCATCTGCGCTGGAGATTTATCGGCGTTTGCACACGGGGCAGTGACTGTTCACCTGCACTCAGTGCAGGAAAGGCTTCACTCAGTTACACCACCCCCTGGCCCACCAGTGTGTCCACACCAGCAAGAACCCGTTCATCTGCCCCGTGTGTGGGCAGGGCTTCACTAGTCACACCACCTGCTGCTGCACCAGCGGATCCACACCGGGGAGAAACCGTTTTCCTGCTCCGTGTACAGAAAGGGCTACACCCGGTCGTATCACCTGCTGCTCACCTTCTGCATCCACACTGGGGAGAAGCCGTTCACCTGTCCCATGTGGAGCAATGACTTGTGCGATTCCTCCACCCTGCGCAAACACCAGCACATCCACACCAAGGAGAGGCCATTCACCTGTCCAGTGTGTGGGAAGGGCTTCACCCAGTCGTGCAACTTGTGGAGACACCAGCAACTTCACAAGTGAGATGGCGCAGGGATTCGGGTTGGATTCTGCTGTTACCATTGCTGAGAGTCACATCTTGTACCCTGTTTAGTGGGTGAAGTGGGAAGGGTAAGGGGTTCCTTTATGCTGACTGGCTGTGCTCTCACCCACTTTACTTCTAGTGGGGGCTGACGCTCTCTGAACCTGGGATTGCACCTTCCCTACGGAAACAGTCCACAGAAGCGGCTGAAGTGCAGGTCGATCTGAAATAGATACATTTGTCTCTGTCCCATTCAGTCTCCAGCACAGTCGATCCAATTGGCCTCTGTCAGTGTTTATGCTCCACCTGAGCCTCCACCCGCCCCTTCATCAGCATACAGGTATTGCCTGCTTTTAGAAAATTCACTTTACCCCCTACCCCCTCCCCACCCAAGCCTGTGCCAATTCTTAATCCTAACTTAGACCTTTCTATTTATTACCGATGCGTGGTTTCTGTCCCTGTATTCACCTCCCATTCATGTGTCTATCCAGATACACCTTAAGTGTTGCTAACGTGCCTCTTTCCACTACATCCACTGGCAGTGAATTCCAGGCATCCACCATCCAACTGTGTGAAAAATCTTCCCTTTCAATTCTCCCCCAGACTGTCCCCCTCTCACCTTGAACCTGTGCCCTCTTGTAGTTGACTTTTCCACCCTGAGTATCTAACAGACTATCTGGCCCAACACCAAACATCCAAAGAATAATCCGCACAGAACCATTTCCCTACCCCTATTACTCGACATTTACCCCCTGACTAATGTACCTAAATTTCACATTCCTGAACACTGTGGGACAATTTAAGCATAGACAATCCAACTTAACATACACATTTGGATTGTGAGAGGAAACCGGAGGAAAGCCATATCGACACAGGGAGAATGTGCAAACTCCACACAGACAGTCACCTGAGACTGAAATCGAACCAGTTTCCCTGGCACTGTGACGCATCAGTGCTAATGATTGAGCCACCATGCCGCCCCCGTCCAGCCAATCTGTGTGTCTCATCATTTTGTTGAGGTCATCCCTCCACCTCCATCTTTACAGTGAAAATAATCCAGGTTTATCCCATCTCTTCTCATAATGAGACCTCCAGACCAGGCAACATCCCAGTAAACCTTCTCTATACCCTCTCCCCAGAGCATCCACGTCCTTCCAGTAGTGTGGCGACCAGAACTGCACGCAATATTCTGAATGTGACCGGAATAAATAGCTGTAACATAACTCGCTAACTCTTACACTCAAGGCAAACGTGGTGTGTGCCTTCTTAATCACGTTACCCGCCTGTGTTGCCACTTTTGGAGATCTATATAGTCAGATCCCTCTCTATGCTAGTGTTTCTATGTGGTCTGAAATTTATCGTACAATTCGTGTATTTCCTGTGTATCTGTATCCAGCTTCACCTTAATTGTAATCCCCTCTTTATCTCTTTTCCCCCATCCTCACCCCTCCACACATCAGCATATCATAAGGCTATAGCAGCAGAAATTATGCCTTCAGCCCATTGAGTCTGCTCCACCATTCAATCATGGCTGATAAGTTTCTCAACCCCATTCTCCCCGTAACCTTTGATCCTCTTGATACTCAAGAACCTAGTTATCCTATCTTATATATATTCAATGATCTGGCCTCCTCAGCCTTCTGGGACAGTGAATTCCATAGATACACCACTCTCTTTCTGAAGTTTCCTTATCTCTGTTCTGAAAGGTCTTCCCTTTACTTGAAGGCTGAGGAGGAGGCAGAGAGGAGCATGGTGTGCACCTGTAAACTCCAGAACTTCCCCAACTTCACAAGTCAACAATAACGCTTTCTGGACCAAGAAACGAAAGGGCTGACGAGAAACTGTGACACCACAGGAAGTGAAATTAGGCCATTCAGCCCATTGAGTCTGCTCCACCATTCACTCATTCTTGAGTATCAAGGGGCTCAAAGGTTACAGGGAAAATGGGGTTAAGAAACATATCAGCCATGATTGAATGGCAGAGCAGAATCAATACGTTAAATGACTTGTTAACCATCCCTGGGAAGAAGGAGGCAACACAGTCTCTCCAAGATCTCAAACCGAAACGTCCAAAGAGTGGCACATTGCCCTTTAATCTGTAAAGTCAGTGTGATAAGTGGTGTAACCTGCTGTAGTGTTAAATGTAAGTCCCTGACACTTTAAAATCAACAATCAGCAATTTATTGAACCAACTCTCACGGTGAACAAATGAACGAAACTACTAACAAACTGAATAAATCCTTCTTAACTACTGAGTATTCTGGAATAAATCAAGATTCTTCTGGTATGCTGTTCCAATCAATACATGTCCCACTCAAATAACACAAAATAGAATTTAATCTCTCAGATTACAACCAGGTTATGTGTCTTCCGGAATATTCTGTGCCATCTTCTGTGGGGGATGCCTCCTCCGATTCCTCTCAGGAACCCCTTCTTTATTTTTCTAAATGATGCTTTCTCGAATACACAGATGACTGAGAGCACCAATTCTTTATGATAGGATTGGTCCTGTTGTCAAAACTTTAGGATTTAAATTTAATAAGTTTTTGGTAGCCAATGGGGCTGATTTAAATTGATTGGTGAAATTGAAAACCTGTTGTCTTGTCCTGCTAACTGTACAGCCCTTTGATACAAATGTTTCAGTTCAGGTGCTTTCTGTTGTGATGATGCTGCTCCTTTTAAGAAGATTATGTTGTTCTTGGTTTATTTTCAGGAGGGGTTGTAAAAGGCAGAGCTTCTCATTCGTCTAGGATTAAGGATTTCGCTAATGGTTAACAGATACTGGCTAAGGCAACAATCAGAGAAAAGGGTTTGACATTTTATTTTCTAAAACACTTCTACAATGAAAGGGCAGTTGTCCCATTCTTTTCCCCTGGTTTGGGTTTTAGCAGGCAGTCTGTCTGAAGCTGCTGCAGGAAGAGATGTTTCCTGATTCAACAGATGTTTCTGGCTGACTCTGAAGCTTCAGGGAAAATAGTACCAGCGTATTCAGCCTCTCCCTGTAGCTCAAACCTTGCAGCCCTGGCAACATCCTTCCAAACATTTTCTGAACCCTTTCAAGTTTCACAATGTCTTAAAAAGATGTCAACTTTGCTCGACTACTGTGGGAGAATTTTCTGCATGATGCGTTCTGTCTGAAAGAGCCCTCCCCTGTGCTGTGACAGAGCTGCAGTGACTTTCATAAGCCTGACAAATGCTGTTATCAGTCAAAGATTCAGTGGGAGAAGCTTCTCAATCACATCTGTAATTGGAGAAAGTGTTTTTAATAATGAGACATGAATAAAGGATGCATTAATTTTTTGTTCTAAAGATTTACTCATACATCTCAAAACAGAGCATATGAACCCGGTCACAAGAAGTCTACGGGAATATAAGACACCACTGCCTATTTACTGACCAGGACCGACTTTACACAGAAAACATGGACATTTTAAATGAATGGGGTGCCATTCGTTTTACGATCAGGTGAACTTAAGAGGCACAGCATTGGCTTAGAAATGAGAGATCCTTGACACACACACAGCCAAAATCATCACTGCCATTATTATCTAATCAGAATTTAGGCTGGAGAGGCTGGGATGTTTTTTCACTGGAGCAGAGGAAGTTGAGGCAATATTTTCAAACCAAGAGCGGTAGAGATGGCTTAATGGTAGCTGTCTCTTCCCTAGGGGGAGGATTTCAAGACCAAGGATGCGTTTTTATGGTGAGAGGAGAAATATGGAAGAAAAGATGTGGGGCAAAATATTTACAGAGTGTAGTTCGCCTGGGGAAACAGCTGCCAGTGGAAGTGGTTGAAGTAGGTACATTAACAACATTGAAAAGGCCTTTCAACAAATACATGGATAGGAAAGCTTTAGAAGGATATGGGCCAAGTGCAGGGAAATGAGGTTAGTGTTGACAAACATTTTGGTAAGCATGGACCGGTATGGGCTGAAGGGCCTGTCTCTGTGCTATAGTAATCGATGACTGGTGTCTCTTTGTCTCTCTGACAGTGTTGAGTTTCCACATGAACCAGGAAAAAGTGAGGACCGAAAATGCTGAAGATCAGAGTTGAGAGTGTGATGCTGGAAAAGCACAGCAGGTCAGGCAGCACCCGAGGAGCAGAAGGATCGATGGTTCAGTCATAAGGACATCCAGATGAATATCTCACTCAATCATGCTGAATAAAATGTGATCTCATTCGTCAACTCTGATGCAGAGGTGCTGGGGGTGGACAGGTCAGAAGTCACACAACACTAGGTGACAATCCCAATAGATAGATTTGAACTCACGAGCTTTCGAAGCTCTGTTCCTTCATCAGGTGAAGTGATGAAGGAGCAGCACTGATGAAGGAGAAATGCTCCCAAAGCTTGGGATTTCAAATAAACCTGTTGGACTGTAACCTGGGGTTGTGTGACTTCTGACTTCTTCAACTGCGCATTCATGTTGAACTTGATGGGATACTTTATCCAACTCGGCGTAGTTAAATCATATCGCTTGGAGGGGTTCATTTGAAACCTTCCCAGAGGTGAATTCAACAAGATTGAATTATTCAAAGTTACTCAATTGTAAACTTACATCTGGACCGGTCGTCAGAGAGGTACAGCACGGAAACAGATCCTTCAGTCCAATTCGTCCATGCTGACCAGATATTCTAAATTAATCTAGTCCCATTTGCCAGCACTTGGCCCAAATCCCTCTAACCCTTTTTATTCATGTCCCCAACCAAATATCTTTTAAATTCTGGAATTCTACCAGCCTCCTCCACTTCCTCTGGCAGCTTATTCCATACATGCACCACATTCTGCATGAAAAGTTTTCCCTTTAGGTCCCTTTTAAATCTTTCCCCTCTCACTCTAAACCTATGCCCTCTAGTTCTAACAACATCCTGATAAATCATTTCTGATGGAGATGTCAACGTTTCGGGTAGAACCCTTCTTCAGTCCTGAGGGATAATATCTGAAATGCTGACTTCTCCACGTCCTGTTGTGCCCAGCCTCCTGTTTGTCTATTTTAGATTCCAGCATCTGCAGTTTTTTATTTTGTCTCTAACAAATGGTGGAGCAGATTCGATGGGTCAAAATAGCCTAACTTCTGCTCCAATGGTCTTGTGGTCTTAGGATTGTGCGGGTCCTAGGCTCAATGAGCAGCAGCGCCCACTGGAAGCAATGTTCACAGAATCATGGAGTCCCTGCAGTGTGGAAATGGGCCCTTCTGCCCAACAGGTTCAGAGCGACCCTTTGAAGAGTAACTCACCCAGACACATTCTCCTACCCTATCACTCTGCACTTACCCCTAACTAAGGCACCACACCTACACCCCCTGAACACTATGGGACTATTTAGCTTGGCCAATTCGCCCAAATATGCGCATGTTTGGACTTTGGGAAGACACTGCAGCATGCGGAGGAAATGCACACAGACACTGGTGGCCAGGGCGGGTGGGGGCGGGGGGGGGGGGGGGGCGGGGGAGGAATACGTGCAAACTCCACACAGACAGTCACCCTGAGGATGAAATCTGCATCCCTGGTGTTATGAGGCAGCAGTGCTAACCAATGAGCCACCACCACTCCCAACACCCCCCTCCCCCCTCCCCCAGTAGAAAACAAAAAAGCCTATCAGCTCTCCCACTGCACCCACTGTCAGAAAGGGCAGGAGGTTCAGTCCTGGGGGTGACCCTCAGCAGTGTTACCGGCAGAATCGGATTGTTGGGAGCATTGGTGCCTCCGCTGGTGCTTGTTCAAGCTGCAGGACATTGTGAACTTCTGCCCACATTCAGGGCAGGCAAACGGCCTCTCCCCAGTGTGGACCTGCTGGTGCATCAGTAGAGTGGAGGAGACAGCAAAGCCCTTCCCGCACTCGAGGCAGGTGAATGGCCTCTCCCCAGTGTGGACCCACCGGTGTGTCAGCAGGTGGGAGGCCTGGGTAAAGCCCTTCCCGCACTCAGAGCAGCTGAAGGGCCTTTCCCCAATGTGGACCCGCCGGTGCTTCAGCAGGTCGGAAGAGCGTGTAAAGCACTTCTCGCAGACACAGCAGGTGAATGGCCTCTCGCCGGTGTGGACCCGCCGGTGGGCCAGCAGGTCAGAGGAATCGCTGAAGGTCTTCCCACATTTGGGGCAGGGGAAGGGCTTCTCACTGGTGTGGACCCGCCGGTGAATCATGAGGGGGGAGGAGCGAGTGAACACCTTCCCACAATCTGGGCAGCGGAAGGGCCTCTCCCCTGTGTGCACCCGCTGGTGCCTCATCAGGGCAGAGGAACCATTGAAGGCCTTCTCACACTTGAGGCAGCTGAAGGGCCTCTCCCCTGTGTGCACCCGTCGGTGCCTCAGCAGGGCAGAGGAATCACTGAAGGCCTTCTCGCACTCAGGACAGGAGAATGGCTTCTCCCTGGTGTGACTGCGCCGATGTGTCTCCAGGGCAGACGGGACACGGAAGCCTTTCCCGCAGTCGCCACACTTCCATGGTTTCTCCATCGCCGAAGCTACAGTTGCACACAAACGCGTGTATGTCCCCTCCCTGCCTTGAATTCCTCTATCCAGCTCGATAACTGATTCAGGCTCCACACTCAGTGCGTTGCTGCAACAGTAGGGTCTCTCTTCCAGTCCCACTGATGCTGAAAACGTAGTGAAACAGGAACCAATTGGATCATAGTTGAAAATTGTTGCAGTCCCGATGGAATGAGTGGCTCACAAATGCTGGAGAATCAGAGTCGAAAACTATGGGTCAGGCAGCATCCGAAGAGCAGGAGAGTCAATGGTTCAGGCATAAGCCCTTCATGTCTTGATTTTGAAACTTCATCTTCAGATCTTCAAATACTCTGTAAAACGAGGTTACAAAAGTCAGCACTGTCAGCCCAGGGTAGAAATTCAGAACAAGCAATTCTACTTTCTACAGAACATTCTTTTCTTTTGTTATTCCACAAAACTGAAAGCACCATCCCACTCTCTCTCTCTCCCTCCCTCTGTTCTCACTCCATTCTAATTCTCCTGAAAGTGCTGAATCAGGATCTGACAGGGACAGAAGAGCAAAACAGTCATGACTGACATCTCTCTGAATTTTGGATACCTCCACCTGAAAATTAATATCTTCCACGACATTGGGATACTGTTGAGAGTGATTTTGGGAAGCAAAAATAAAGTGTGTACATTCAGGATGAACCTGCAATTCAGCTTCTTGACAAACAACCAAACGCAAAATGGTTAACGTGCACCCACGGGGGTGGGGGAGTTTTGGAATGAGACATCAAGGCAATGATACTAGAGAGAAACTAAACAGACTGAAGTGGCAAACCAGAGTCATCTAGATATACAGCACAGACAAAGGCCCTTTGGTCCAACTGGTCTATGCTGACCAGATATCCTCACCGAATCTAGTCTCATTTGTCAGCGTTTGGCCCATATCCTTCTAAACCTTTTCTATTCATATACCCATCCAGATGCCTTTAAATATGTCAGGATTATGCCAGCATCCACTACTTCCTCTGGCAGCTCTTTCCTTACATGCACCATCTTCTGCATGAATTGCCCCTTAGGTCCCTTTTAAATCTCCCCCACCCCCCCAAACCTATTATTCATTAGTTCTGGATTTCCAGAGAAGTGACCTTGTCGATTTACCCTATCCATGCCTCTCTTGATTTTATAAAGAATGGAAGCATCAACGGCTAAGGGCGGGGATTGGCGGGGGCGGGGGGGGGGGGCGGGGTGGGATGCGGAAGGAAGCCGAATGTGCTGGAGCCAACGCGGAAGAAGAGGACACAAAACCTTGAAGTTGCAATGAGGAATACTGCATGTGCTGTACTTGTACCTGTTGATTTTATTTGTGGGAATCAAGTGTATTTTAAAAATAAAAACAAACAAGATATCTCCCCTTTCCCAATCTCCCAATGCTGTTCTGGACACAGAGTGAGAGAATTGGGAGCAGGAGGTGGCCATTTGGTCTTTTGACCCTGCACCAGCATTGAACAGATCGTAACTGGATATGAATATACCTACAGCCAGGTGGATAAACTGGGATTTCTTTCACTGGAGCAGAGGAGATTGAGAGGTGAGGTTATAGAGGATTATAAAATCATGAGGGGTACAGATGAGGTGAACGGCAGGTGTCCTTTCCCTAGGGTGGGGCTTTCAAGATTCGGGAGCAAATTTTGAAGGGGAGAGGAGAAAGATTTATAAAAACACATGAAGAGCTCCATTTTTTTCACACAGAGAGTGGATTTTGTGGATGGGTGTCCAGAGGAAGTAGTGGATGCAGGTACAGTTACAATGTTTAATAGACATTTGGATAAGCACATGAATAGGAAAAGTTCAGAGGGATATTGGTCAATCACTGGCAAATGGGACTAGTTGGGTTTGAGAACATAGTCAGCATAGACTAATTGGACCGAAGGGTCCATTTCTGTGCTGTATGACCCTGTAGCTGTTCTGTACTGGTCTTAAAACCATTTTCTTGGAAATCCAAGATGGCGGTGGTTTGAGTGGTCTGCTGTGCTGGGCTCTGTGCCATACCCCCGGCAATGTGGACCTTTACCCCCGCCCCCCCACCACCTCATTAACCATCTGTAAGAGAAAAATAATTGCTAATAGAAACTTACTGAACATCTGGAGCTGCTATAATTGTGGTTTGACAGCGTTAGGATCAGAATGAAAGCAAATGAAGGAAAGGGGCCGACAGGGGTGCAGCAGGCAGGGCCCTCCCCTACTGCATCGGGGGTGCCTCGAGCCATTGTTCAAACTCCCAGGGCAGTCCCTTTGGGTTTAATGGTGCAGCAGTAGTTACTCTCGGAGTTTGCCAAACTCTGAGATAAGATTGAAGCAGCAGTGGAACCACTACCTGCCACGCTGGAAAAGCATGAGCAGGAAATTCAAATGTTGGCCCGAAGAGAATAGGCAGCGGAGGAGAGGACCGTGGCATCGGAGACCGCGTCGGAGGTCTCAGGAGGAAGGATCTGAACGCTGGAAGACCAGGTTCGGGTCCTTCAGGAGCAAGTGGGCGACCTGGAAAACAAAAGTAGAAGAAAAATATTACAGCTCGCGGGTCTTCCGGAATGCAAGGAAGATGAAAACCTTGTTGGATTTCTGGGGCTGAAGTCGGGTCTGTTGAGTGTGGGGCGGGCCCACCGGATCAAAATGCGGTCAGGGCTGGACCCGCGCCCCCGCACGGTCCTAGTGCAACTCCTGCATTATAAAGAAAAACAGTTAGTGATTGAAACAGCAAGAAGATTGGTAAGAGATCCAGAGGCCTTAATGCACAAAGGCTCAAGAATGATGTCTTTTCAGGGCTTCTCAGGAGCCTGGATTAAGAACAGAAGAGCATTTGATGAAGTTAAGAGAAAATTAAGGGATCTGAACATTCAATATTCCTTGAGGGACCTGGCCGTGGTGCATTTCTCTCATGGAGGGACGGTATATAGTTTTGATTCAGCAGAAAAGGCGAAGGGCTTTGTGAATTCTCTGAATTAAAGGACTCAGGTCGGGGTGAAGGCGGGACATCATGACAGACAATGCTACTTTTTGCCCCTTTTTGTTGTGGTTATTGGCTTTATATGTACTGCCTTAATGTAAAACTGGAATTATTTAGTAAAACGGTCAGTTAGGTCTTGTCTGGGGCCTTTTTTCACTGCTGTCCTTTTGTTTTTGGATTGAGGGTGGCTATATCTGTGGTTAAGATGTATGGAGAAGGCGTATGGGGAGATGGGCATCGATTGTTAACTCTCAGAATGTAAATAATATGTTTTTTTCAATCTGTGAATTGCCTGGCTCTTGGGGCACAACCTCAGCGGGAAGGAGCCGGGATGGTGGCAAGAGAACTGCTCACAATGTGGTCTCATCTACAATGGGGAAAATGAAGCCTAAAACTGGGTGACTGCTGCACAGAACATCGACATTCTGCCCGCAAAAAGAACCTGAGCTTCCAGTTGCCTGCCAATTCCACACCCCACCCTGTTCCCTGGCCAACATCTCTGTCTCAGGTTTACTGTAGTGTTCCAGCGATGTTCAGCACCAGCAGAACGAAGAGCATCGAATATTTCACTTGGGGACCATACATCCTCCGGTCCCAATATCGAATTCAATAATTCTAGGGCCTGAAATCGTTAGTATCCTCGTCCCTTCCACACACACCAAGCCTTGTTATCACACAGTCTGTCATTACACACTACCTATTATTAGCCACGAACAGTCTCCATTCACCCTCCCACACAGATCGTTATCAACTCCCTTTCCTGTCCAACAGTTCTTCCCTCGCTTTGGGCTGTGTCCTGATCTATCATTTACTGCATCCGTCTTCCTCCCACAATATCTCCTGCATATAAACCAACGTTTTCCCGATCACCATCAGTTCTGTGGAAGGGTCACCGGCAACTCCTGTTTTTTTTGTTTCAGATATACAGCATCAGCAGTTCTTTCAGCTTTTTATTGAGGTAGAGTTGGAAATCGTTTCGAGAGACAGAAGGAGACGGGGGAGAGACAGAACAGACATGAACTGTTAATCTCCGTTGTTATTCATAACGTAAAATCATTGCGGCGCGATCACTTTCCTTAAGCATGAATAAAGCTCACCAGTCGTTCATGAGCTTGTGGCGCAACGGTAGCGCGTCTGACTCCAGATCAGAAGGTTGCGTGTTCGAATCACGTCAGGCTCACTGACTTCGACTTCTTATATTTCAAATCAAGAAAGGAGCACGTTCACTCCGGATATCTGTTGAGCCAAGTCTTCTTTACGGAAACTTTCAATCACACGTGAAGCTTTGCTGTCAGTTTGATTTGTGAACACCGTGTCAGGGAGGTGGTGTGCCTATTGTTTGGGTAAATGCTCAGCTCCCCCAGTTCATCACGGGATTTAAACACAGCCGCCTCCCTCTGGGCAGCCGCTTCGTTCAGTCGGTGACAGCGCGGTGTGAATAACATAATACCGATATTTTTACAACATAATCCAGAGACTCCCAGCTTTATGTTTCAATCTATCAGGAGAGTGACAGCGAGTGCAGATAGAAATGTTTCCCACCAACAGCAAATCCTTTCCTCTCACTGGACACAGTTAAAATTATCGTTATTCAACAGAAGGAGCGGAAACTACAGTCTGACGGCCTCTCTCCACATTAACGGTGAGACTGAATTTTATAAACGGCGTCAGTAAAATCCAATGGCAAACACTGATTTGGTTCAATCGATTATTTTGCCAAGCGTAATTCATCAAGGGGTTGCTGCTGTGTGAAACTGCGTGAGGAATTAACGCAGGGCCTCCTGCGCATGGAACACACCGCAACTGATGTGTTTCACCTTCACCAGTTTACTCCTATCTCGGAGAAGAGAGGTTTGATGATTCGGATCATAGCAGCCAGAAAGAGATCAAGAGAAGAGCACTCAGACCTTCACAAGCTTATCACCACAGCTGGGCCATCGTGGCCCGTGTATCAGTATGGGACAGTAATCTGCATCTACTGACTGGAAGCACAGCAAATTGGAGTGCTGGTGGGACTATCACACAGGAGAAAACGGCTTCAACCTATCAACTGGAGTGGCTCCCAATGCGCAACTCCGCTCACCTCAACTGAATAACTGTCAACAAATTACTCAGTGATTCAAAGGAATACTCCGTTTTGAATCTGTATTGTGGCATGTACCTTCGTGAATGATGTCAAAACACCTTCATTGATGTGATGGAGTATCCTGTTGGGCAGAATATGTCCGTTGTCATATTTCCTATGTTCCATTGATCCAAGTCCGGTTTCACTCAGAATCACAAAATGCGCAGACTGAGGCCATGCAGCCCACCTTAGATCTGCTGGTTAAACAATTATTTCACTTCCCCGCTTCCTGAAGTATCACCCTCAGAATTGAGCGTAATACAGGTGGAGGTTTCATTCAGACACGGATTGCGCGGGCGAAAAATCTGCAATACTTGTTCTCACTTTCAACACGTATTTCCCTTCGCCGTGTTCACTGCAATGGCAGCTCTGCGTCGTCCCTAATTCAGGCAGTCCGATCTTATTTAACGAAGCGGCTTTTGAGAAAATTCATCGGGCATTTTTGCTCAGGTCAATTTAAGGATTGATGGTTCGCCTGGGATCGGAACGCGGGAACTCTCACACGGCTGCATATGCTCGAAGACCCAAAGCTAGAATCATATCCCAGAGTAACGAGCCACCAGCCATGGGTCCAGCCACCTCCCAAAGCAGCTGAGAACAGGAGAAGACCACTCAGACCTCCAAAAGCACGTAACTTGAATAGTGTGAGTTTCGCGACAGTATCGGTACGGGGCACTGAAACACTCAGGAGGCCGTTTGAAAGGCAAGATGCAGAACAGAGTACCATCACAAACGAAGGTCGTTCAAGGAGGCAGTGAACAATAGCAGAGGATGGCTTCGATACAACGACCTCTGGGTTATGGGCCCAGCACGCCCCCGCTGCGCCACTCGGCTCCTACGCTCGGCGCGCCGCTCCGCTCCAAAGGCCCCTTCAGCCTTTCGTCTGGCGCGTGGCATGCACGTTCGAGACTGATGTCAAAGATCTTCACTGCTGTCGTCTGATATGGTGTTGCGCAGACGTATGGAGGCTGTGTAAACATCAACTTTTTATAACTTCCCACATTCTCTTGTGATTTCACTCTAAATAGACGCCATGCGGCCCACCTTCGCTCTGCTGGGTCGACACAGTAAGTACACGTGGGTCTCTATTCGTATCATTCTCTTGCCTTCTCCATGTAATTCTGCAGATTATTACTTTAAACATGATCACCGAATTCCCGTTTGCGTCTAATGAATCTGCCTCTTTGTCAGTGTCAGTTAGGGATTTACTGACCCCAACCACTCCCTGTACGAAAGCATTCTTCCTAATGTCACTTTCGGTTCTTTTCCTCATGCCTTTAAAACTCTGCCGAATCGTTGCCGATCCTTTCAGACGTAGGAACATTTTGACTACATTACTTTCTCTGTCTAGACTTCGCATGACTTGAAAAGCTTCAATCGGGCCAGATTTCAAACTTCCGTACTCCGAAGAGAGCTGTCCCAAATTTCCAACCGACCCTCATCGCTGACATCCCTCAAACACTGCACGACTCACGTCAACTTATTCAACGCTACCTCCAATCATTTCACTTCGCTGCTTTCTGTCCCATTGGTCCTCCAGGGAGCCCAACCTCGTTTTACGAAGGTGCTTCTTGAGAAAATTAAACAAGCACTTTCGCGCGATTCACTAAAATCAGGCTCGTCTGGGATTTGAACCCGGGATCTCTCGCACGTCTGCGTCGACAAAGACCCAAAGCGGGAATCATACCCCTAGACCAACGAGCCACACGGTCGGCGCACCGGCGTCCCTGCCCCCGCCCTACCTCTTGAACCAGCTGAGTCTTGCTCTGAGTAAAGTTCCAGTTGACATTGAACAGGCTGGGGCTGTTTTCTCTGGAACGTCGGAGGTTGGAGGGTGACTTTATGGAGGTTTACAAAATTATGAGGGGCATGGATAGGATAAATAGGCAAAGTCTTTTCCCTGGGGTCGGGGAGTCAAGAACTAGAGGGCTTTAGGGTTTAGGTGAGAGGGGAAAGATAGAAAAGAGACCTAAGGGGCAACCTTTTCACGCCGAGCGTGGTGCGTGTATGGAATGGGCTGCCAGAGAAAGTGGCGGAGATTGGTACAATTGCAACATTTAAGAGGTGTTTGGATGGATATATGAATAGGAAGGGTTTGGAGGTATATGGGCCGGGTGCTGGCAGCTGGGATTAGATTGGGGTGGGATATCTGGTCGGCATGGACGGGTTGGACCGAAGGGTCTGTTTCCATGCTGTACATCTCTATGACTGTATGAACAGCTGCTTCTCATTCTGTCTCTCTGCTGCCGTTTGCCCGTCCCCAGGAACCGGGCCCTCTCTACTGGCAGAAAATTAAACCGTTTTCTTTCTCAACTTTTCTCTGACACCGGAGTGACCAGTGACAAGTATTGCCCTCCTCAACATAGGGCACAGAGAACCGGAGAAGACCCCTCAGACCTCCACGAGTGTGTCATCTCAACTCTGCATACTGGGCCTGTGTATCAATGTGAAATATTTACGTCGAAGTTTTTTGGGAAGCAGATCAGAAGGCGAGGTGCACAACAGTGCGCCGTTATGCGGGAAAGCTGCTAAACTCGACATTGAGTGAATAGGGAAGATGGTTTCCCTTCTGGGTTTTGCTCCCATCGCGCACCGGCAGACATGTCGGCGACGAACAAATATTAACTCTGTCAAAATTGCCACATTCTGTTTTTACGAACTGTGATTTCACTCAGAAGCACAATTTACCTGCTCCCTCCAGAATATCCTTCCAGGCTCGAACATACCTTCCAGGTGAAGCAGCACTTTACCTGCACATTTGCCGCAACCTATTCTACTGCATTCGCTCGTCCTCGTGAGTTTAAATCTCTGCCGAATCACAATAGATCCTTTCAGGCATGGGAGCATTTTAACAGCATTATTTCCTGTTTCTCGGCCCCTACTGACTTGGAAAACTTCGGTTCTCCGAGGAGAGCTGGCCGAATTTTTCAACCTACCTTGATTGCTGACATTTTTACCTTATTCCTAAAACATCGCACCACTCACGTCAACCTGTTCAACGCGATCTCCAACCATTTCACGTCTCTGTTTTCTGCCTCTTTCATCCTCCAGACAGCCCAACCTCGCTTCACCAAGGTGCTTTTTGAGAAAATTAGTGGGGCATTTTTGCACAAATCAAGTTAAGCGACGCAGCCTTGACTGGGATTTGAATCTAGGACCGCACACAAGTCTGCACAGTTAAAGAGTCTACTTGGGATCATGCCCCTAGACCAACAAGCCAAAGAGCAGCTCTTTCCTCATTCACCACACACCTCTTGAGCCAGTTGAGACTTGCTTAGTGTGAAATACATTTGACATTGCTCTCTGAATTGCAAGAGACGAAGAGTTTCCAGAACAGCTGCTTCTCATTCTGTCTCCTTGCTGTATTTTGACCCCGTCCCCAAGGACCCGGCTCCCTCTACTGTTTCGAAACTTTTCTCTGACACCTGAGTGGCCAGTGACAAGTATTGCCCTCCTCAACATAGGATACAGTGAACAGGAGACCACTCAGAAGTTGTCACCTCAACTGTACACATTGGGCCAGTATATCATTGTGAAATATTTATGTCGAAGCTTTTTTTGGGAAGTGGATGAGAAGACAAGGTGCAGAACAGAGCGCCGTTATACGGGAAAGCTGCTAAAGACGACGTTGAATGAATAGGAGAGAACGGTCTCTCTTTTGGGTTACGGTCCCGACACGCACGCGTTGTGCCATTCTCCTGCATTGCTCGGCAGTTTTTCCAGAGAAGTATTTAGCTTTTCATCTGGCGTGTGGCAGGCACGTTTGAGAATGACGTCAGGAGATCTTCACTGCTGTCGTGTCATATGCCGTTGTGCAGACATATCGTCGATGTGCAAAAATAAACTCTGTCTAAATTCCCACATTCTGTTTTTCGAAATATGATTTTGCTCAGAATTACTAATTTTCAAAACTAGCAACATTCAAACTTTAACAAAGTGCTCATAGAAATGATCAGTGAACACCTGGAAGAAATTCTTCCAAACTTACCTGGGGAATTTCGCTTTGAGGGGTCTTGAACTTTAAGTGGAAGGAAGGGAAGTTTGCCTCGAGGCTGTTTAATGTGGAGATGTGTTCCCCATGTAAACTGGTCGTAGTTAACCATCCCAGTGCTTCCCGATGCAGGGCTGTCTGACCCCCAGGGAGGTTTACTTGTAGCAACTGGAGTGAATCCAGAGAGGGAGCAGATTCTGCAAAGGTGCTCAAATACTTTCTATCTCTATTTTAGGTATTTTCCTTGTGTATTCCCTCAGTTTGGCACGTATGCAGTTTGCACCCTGGAAAATGACTGCTTTTTTCCTCATGTTCGCAATTAAAAGTGTAGTTTCTCATGGAACTGAGCCGCATTGAAAGGAGTGTCATATTGATATATATATGTACACGTATTTAGTTTAGGATTAGATTAGATTTGAATTAAGTTTTCCTCTAAACACACCTGAGCCTATCTGGCTGCATGAGGGATTTCAGGTTTCTGTGTGCTGGGTATTATGTGATCAGCAGGCATCTGGCAAACTACAGGAACTGCCACCTATGTTATGTTCGTTTAAGTGTACTGCCAATGATCACTTATTTTGTGATTTTCTTTCCAGGAAGACGTGCCGAAAGAAATCTGAAAACAAATGAAACATCAACTTCTGACAGAGCCGCTTGATTCATTGGGACTTGAATATCAGCAACCATTCCAATCAAGAAGACATGGTTGCTTTTGTTTGCTTGAGAGATTTTGGACACTGGTGTGGCAGGAAGAACACTGAGACACCGAGTGAGGGAGATTCAGTGCGCTGACTGTGAAAAGTGCTTTACACCATTTACTCAGCTTTGGGGAATCAAAGTCTCATCCCTCACAGTGGGAAAGACTATGTCCCCGTTCTGATTGTAATTTCAAACCCAGACCAACACAAGGAAAGCTCCACCAATGGAGAAATTTTGGAAATGTGGGGACTGAGGGAAAGGATTCCCTTCCCCATCCGTGTTGGAAACCCACAGACGTATTCCCAGCGGGGAGAGGCCATTCACCTGCTCGGTGTGCAGGAAGGGCTTCAGTCGGATCAGCCATCTGGAGACGCACGAATGGGTCCACAAGTGAGAGAAGCCATTCACGTGCCCCATGTACGGAAGGGGGTTCACTCAGTCAGCTGCACTGCTGACCCACCAGTGGGTCCACACCGGAGTGAGGCCGTTCACCTGCTGTCAGTGCCGGAAGAGCTTCACCTGCTCCTCCCACCTGTGAAGGCACCAGCGCGTTCACGTGCCATTGCAGGGGGATGGAAGGGGCGATGGCCGATCGCCGCTAACAGCCCAGCTCTGGGGATTCTCAGGTTCGAATCCCGTCGCAGCAGACGGCAGAATTGGGATTCGGTCAGTAATCTGGACTTCAGAATCTAAGGATGAAACCGTTTTTAGAGGGCAAAAACCCATCTGATTCATTCATGTCCTTTTCAGTGATGGAAACTGCCGTTGCGCGAAAGGATTCACTCAGTCGTCCCAGCTGCATGCTTTACCCGGCTGTACGAAGGATCCAGTTACAAAGGGACAACTGAACGAACCAATAATAAAGAAAGTGTGGTGGGGGGAGTGGGAGGTGAGTATGCGCACTTTGAGCTTGAGGTGCTTTTTTTTAAAGAAAAGCTACTTTTTGTACGCCTTGTGATGTGGAGATCTGAAGCTGTAACAAAGTTGGGTCGCAGTAAAGGTTACCTGAACTTACTGCCAGGCTTAAACTATTTCAGAATCCTGAAGAGGAGTTGTTGGACTCGAAATTTTAACTCTGCTTTCTCTCCACAGATGCTTCCAGTCCTGCTGAGTTTTTCCAGTGTTCTCAGTTTTTGTTTCAGATTTCCAGCATCCACAGTTCTTTGTCTTATTTATCAAATTCAATTCTAGCCCTTCACAAGTGTCTGGAACTTCATCTCCCTGATCTACAAACTGTTCCCTTACCCTAGAAATGACCGCTACCTCCTTATCAAAGTAGACCCCTTTGTTGCAAAATGATTGTTCAATTCTGTGACCAAAATTATTGCATTCGTAATTACTTACACCAGGGACTCTCAATATCTCAGGCCAGAGCACAGCTCGATTATTTCAGACAGTACATTTATGTGATTTGATGCAATTCCCTATTCCTTACTTTGCCAGCGTGTTGCTGGGAATGGAGGGTTTGAATTAAGAAGAAGCTGGGACATTTTTCCAACAGAGCCGAGGAAGTTGACAGATAACTTTATCGAGATTTTTAAAATCAGGAGGGGAACAGATAAGGTGTCATTTCCAGGAGGCTCAGAATATTTTGTTGCTCCAGAAGGTGTGAAAGGGGGTCAAAGCTTCAACAGAAATCTAGCAGAGCTGAGAACAGACAACATTTAACTCTGTGGGAACAGGGAGATCAGAGGACAGAGAAATCAGGACCTGAAATCCGAGCTGACACCAAACTACCATGTTATCAGTGCTTTGATTAGCAGTGCCCACCCTCTACCTTTACTGAGCCTCTCACTCGACTTGAATGCCACATCTCCCCTCTATATTCCGGATCCAATCCTTGTCATTCTGAAGCCATATCTCTGTAAGGAGTCTCAGATCATAATTATTCTCTTCAATGTGTGCAGTCAATCAATTCGCTTTTTTTACAATGCAGCTTTTAGTTTTATTTTTTGTGATGGTGAGAATCCAGCTTTGATTGCTCATACATTTATTCTCCTTGTCCCTTTCTCTCATTCTCTGGTGTTTGGTTTCCACATCACTACATTGCTCACTGCTCTTGATTTCGATTGGCTATGCTAAATTGCCTAGTGTCCAGGGATGTGCAGGTGAGGTGGGTTAGCCATGGGAAACGCAGGGTGATCGTTTCAAAGTAATAGAAGGAGTAGGCCATTTGGCCCATCGACCCTGCTCCGCCATTCATTACAATCATGGCGGATCGATCAATCGTTTCAGCTCCTCCTAATTGCATTATCCCAACTTCCCTTAATTCCCTTACTACACAAAAAAAAACCCATCCAACAGTGTCTTAATGAAGCTGCCTCTACTGCTTCTTTGAGCACAGAATTCCATTAATTTACCATTAACCGCATAGGTCCTGCCCTGAGTTGCCTCATCAAAATACAACAGCTCATATTTGTCTAAATTAAACTCCATCCACTACTCCTTGGCCCATTGGCTCATCTGATCAATTATAATTTATATTAAACTTTCTTTCCAACCTTATTCCCTAAAAGCTGAAAATCTCCACCCCACACTCTCACCCTCCATTCTCAATTTGTTGAGTCTAATCACGGATGTCCTCATCCTGAAGTGTTTGATTCATGCTGATTAACAGGCCCACATTCAAGGGAGATCTAACTGAAACGTACAGAACATTGAACGGCCTGGACAGAGTGGACATTGGGAAGATGTTTTCATTGGGAGGAGAGACTAATACCCATGGGCATAGCCTTAGCATAAAGGGAGAATGGAGATTAGGAGAAACTTCTTTAGCCAGAGAGTGGTGAATCTATGGAATTCATTGTCACAGAAAACTGTGGAGGCCAGGTCACTGAGTATGTTTAACATTGAGGTAGAGATGGACAGCATAGAAACAGACTGTTTGATCCAACTTGTCCATGCTGACCAACTATCACAACCCAATCTAGTCCCACCTGACAGCACACGGCCCCATATCCCTCCAAACACTCCCTATTCATACACCTACCCAAATGCCTTTTAATTGTTGCAATCGTACTAGCCTTCAACACTTCCTCTGGCAGATCATTCAATAAACGTACCATTCTCTGCGTCAAAAAGTTGCCCCTTAGATCTCTTTTGTATCTTTCCCCTCTAACGCGAAACCCATGCCCTCTCCTTCTGGACACCCCCACCCCAGGAAACGACTTTGTTTATTAATCCTATCCATGCCCCTCATGATTTTATACACGTACAGTTACGACGTTCAAAAGACATTTGGATAAGTGCATGAATACGAAAGGTTGGAAGGGTTATGGGCCAAACACTGGTAGGTGGGACGAGTTTAGTTTGAGAACATACTCAGCATGGACTAGTTGGATGAAGGGTCTGTTCAGTACTGTCTGACTCTGTGACTGATCTGTACTGGTCTTAAAACCATTTTCTTACCTCCCCCTATAAGCATCCACTTCTTTGTTGTTCAAAACTCAGATGAACTTCGCGTTGAATATGTTCAATGACCCCACTTCTGAACTCAATTCCTCTTCGTAATATACCACTTGCCTTGCTCATTGCCTGCTGCATCTGCCCGACAGCTGGCATTGACTGGTGTGGAGGGACTCTGAGACCCCTTAGTGCATCCATACATCATTCCTGATGAAGGACTTGTGCCCGAAACGTTCACTGTCCTGTTCCTCAGATGCTGCCTGACCTGTTGTGCTTTTCCAGTGCCACATTTTTCGACTTTCACCTCTAGTCCTCACTTTCTCCACATTCCAAGATATAATCATTTTAACAATGCACTGCTATTTTTTTTAAACAGCAAAGGCTATAACTTCACATTGCGGAACTGCACTTGCCATGTGTTTGCCAATTGAGACACAGACCTGGACCAACTTCGGGAAGAGGCAAAAGACTGAGTTCTGAACAAAAACCGTAGCACACTCAAAACGTCAGCTCTGTTTCCCTTTCCACGGATGCTGCTCGACCCGTTGGCTTTCTGCAATATTCGCTGTGTTTGTTTGACACAAATGCTGCTTTCCATTAAAGAACTTCAATCCCTGTCCTCTGGTCACTGACCCTAGTCAGTGGCAATAGGTTCTTCTGATCATTAACCTACCCATTCACACCACGTCTTCTCCCATCATTGACAACAGCCCCTGGAAATCTCCAGTTAACCTTCTTTGCTCCAAAGAGAACATTCCCAAACTTGGGATTGGAAATTGCTCATCCCTGGACATGATGCAAATGTTACAATGGGGAAGAGGTTGTGTCAAAATATCGTCAGTTAGCAGGTGGAAAAATGTTCAGGAAGTAAAACACAAATCCCAGTCTCCAGCTTTGTGAATCTTTCGAAACTCTTTGGGAAGTGGAATTAGAGGAGAATGAAGGATGAACTGACGGACTGAGCAGAGACAGTCCAGACACCATCCCCTTGTTTAAGAGGCTGATTGACTCCTATATTCTCGGGACCTGAACTGATCCGAGACATTGAAAGAATTCTCTGCACATCAGGAATTCAAACCCCTTCTCGGCTCGGGGCCAATGAGAAAATTCAGGAAGAGGCAAACACTGAAAGGCTCGGAGGGCGATGGCCCCGGTGGTGGAGAGCTCGTTCCTCGTGACATGGATGTGCCTGCAGATGGTGGGATCAGGCTGTCCCCATGTCTCCACAATGAATGTCCAAGGCTTTATTATGGAAAAGTAAAACTGATAGAAGACAATGGTAATTTTGGGCGGGGCGGGTTGAATTATGAATTGATTAGTAGGTTCCTCAAAGACACTGTGCACGGAGCTCTTGGACCTGTCTCTGTGGCGCAATTGGTCAGCGCGTTCGGCTGTTAACCGAAAAGTTGGTGGTTCGAGACCAACCAGCGACAGCGTGTTACTTGTTCTCGCTCCTACCGCTTTCTTGGCTACGAAAGTGCACGTTTTTAATGGTGTCAGGAAAATGTTTCCCAAACGGAAATCTATTCCACTGAGGCAGCACAAAGGGGTTTCTGAATTGATTGAATTTCTAACATAAATGACTGCGGATGCTGAGAATCCGAGACAGAAAGCGAAACTGCTGGAGAAACTCAGCAGGTTTGGCTGGACCTGCTTGAGGAAAAAAACGAGTTCTGAAATGTTGTCTCTGATTCTCTTTCCACAGATGCTGCCTGACCTGCGGAGTTGTTCCTGCAATTTCTGTTTTTGTTTTGAACTGAACGTCCATTTCATCTACCGGGATGAAACACGCAGACTCGCCATTTGCAGAAATTTAACCCTTTCGAAACCTGAGAAGTGATTGCATTCAAACAAACTCTGCAAGGATTCACTTTTTCTCAGCTCCACAGGCAGAGAGACCTGGGAAATGAAGCTGTCAGTGTGGTTCTGTATTGGTGGGCCGAGTGGTGAATGCGATGGACATGAAATCCATTGCGGTTTCCCCACGCTGGTGTGAACCCTGCCGACTACAGTTGAGAAACGACGTCAAAAAGAAAGGGAGATTACTCCACGGTTTTTTTAAAGATGCAAATCAGTGGAGGGGTTGAAGTATTTCAATCACATTGGGACTGGTCGGGAATTTGTAGCCCACTGCCTGTCAGGGTGGAACAAGCAGATACCCACAGAGCTGCTATTGAGGCGATGAGCCAAGAGTTTGGAAATGACATCGAACAGTGAGGGGCGTGAAGTCGTAATCGAAGTTAAGCAGGCACCTGAGGACAAAGGTGTTTTATTTGCCAGTGAAAGATACTGCTTCACAAAGTTGGGACTATGGAAGGGAAGCAGTGACGGTGATTATCTTTGGTTGTTCACATTGTGAATGTTCCCATTGCTGCGCATGTCCGTGTTAACGTCAGAACTCTGCAGCATGGCGGCGTCAGATCCGCACAGTGACAGGGGCGCAATGGATGACGCATCTGACTCCACCTACCTGTTTGAAATGCAGCTCACAGCTTCTTCACACACCCCAATTAATCTTTCTCATTGTCCTGAAGCCGGCATACGGTTTGAATTCCTGAACTGCGGGAATGAGACTCGTTTCACTGTGTCGCGTCAGTAAGTGTCCCTGAGAACATTAGAGTCAAGTCATAGCGCTGTCAGAGGAGGGGAAGCTGAAATAGTCCCACACGCTGCTCACGGGCACATTTCACTTTCCCCAACTCACCGCCCCAACACTGCGGCTCTTGGGAGTGGAAAGGGAACAAACACCAAAACCCAGTCTCAGCTTTGTAAATCTTCAGGAAATAAGAACACGGTACATCCCTTCGGGTCTTCCATCCTGGGCTGACAGCGTTGATTTTAAATGGCTGTCCAGTCAGTGCCGATTCGTTTCGGCTAAAAAAAATCTTCCTTTTCTTATCCCAGCATTTCTTGCCACAGAGAACTGTGAGGCAGAGTTCATGTATATATTTCCTTGTATAGTATTTTGTAAATAACATTCGTTTGCTGGTTGTTTGTATCGGGTATTTCAGGTTCATTAGCCCCTGTTTAAGTGAGTTGGTCGGTTTGTGGGCTACCATGATGCTGAGAGGGTTGAATTGTCTGGACATCATTTCCCAGATGTCTTTAATGTAAAGTAATGTGGCTAAGGTTTCTGCAGACGTTGTGTCTGCTTGTGTCAGTTTGTTGATGTGAAATCGGCACACTGGGTTTATTGGGTAGGCAAAAGTGAGGACTGCAGATGCTGGAAACCAGAGTTTAGATCAGAGTGGTGCTGGAAAAGCACAGCAGGTCAGACAGCTTCCGACGAGGAGGAAAATCAATGTTTCGGGCAAAAGCCCTTCATCAGGAATAGAAGCAGGACCCCTCCAGAGTGGAGAGATAAATTGGGGGTGGGTTGTGCTGGGCCGAAGGTAGCAAAAAGTACAATAGGTGAATCGGGGTGGGGATGGAGGTGACAGATCAGAGAGGAGGGTGGAGCGGATAGGTGGGGAGGGAGATTGGCACGTAGGACAGGTCATGAGGACAGCGCTCAGCTGGAAGGTTGGAACTGAGGTAAGGTGGAGGGAGGGGAAATGAGGAAACTGGTGCAGACCACATTGATGCTCTGGGGATGAATGTATCCGAGGCAGAAGTTGGGACGTTCTTCCTCCAGGCATCGGGTGGGGAGGGAGCAGCGATGGAGGAGGCCCAGGACATGCATGTCCCTGGCAGAGTGGGAAGGGGAAGTTGAAATGTTGGGCCACAGGGCAATGGGGTTGATTGTTGCGGGTGTCCTGGAGATGTTCCCTCAAACGCTGTGACTTGAATCTGTGGCGGGGCTCCAGTCTCCCCAATGTAGAGGTGACCGCATCGGGAGCAATGGATACACGAAATGACATTGGTGTTCGCCTTCTAACTTGGTGACCCGGGTTCGACTTCCGGGCAGGGAAGCAATTTTCAGGAGAGCTGTCAAACTTTGCCTATGTCTAGCTGGTGGTCTAGTGGTTAGGATTCGGCGCTTTCACCGCTGCGGCCCGGGTTTAATTCCCGGTCAGGGTAGCAATTTTCAGCGTGTTGCTTGGCTATCCATTCTCCTTAAAAGCGCTGTACAGTTACTTATTGGTCTTCGGAGTCACTGGGTGCTGCAGTGTGTCGTGTTTCGTTGAAACAGTGCCCTCGTTCAGATTTGTTTGTATGTGCAGAGATGATTACTTCTGTACCTAAGGACTTGGTTCGCGTGTGCTGTTTTCCTGTAGAGGCTATTTTGAATTTAGCATTGATTGTTCGGTCGACTGTGACATCTAGAAATGGCACTTTGTTGTTGTTCTCCTCTTTTGTGAATTTTATGCCAGTAAGGAGATTGTTGATGGTGTTGTACGTTTCCTCTAATTTGTTTCATTTTTTTGATGACAGAAGTGTTTCATGGGCGTTTCGTTGATTTGTTTGTAGGGCTTGTTACTGAATATGAAGTGGGTGGTAAGGCACAGTTCCACGAGGTTAACAGTGTTATCTTTGCTGCTGAAGTTGGTTCTGTGTTTTCGTCTTTAGTTCTTCGAGTAGTGTCTTCAGTTTTCTTTGTTCACGTTGATGTTAATGGATGTGAACAGGGCTGTTATGTCAAAGGACAACATTATTCCATCCTCTGCTATCTTCGTGTCTTTGGTGTTCGGGAATTCTTGGATGGAGTAAATGGAGTGGCATGAATCTTCGACTTGGTGTTTTAGTCCTCAGTGGAGGTCTTTGACTAGTCTGTACATTGGTGTTCCAAGTCGTGAGACTATGGCCTGAGGGGGGCTCCTAGTTTGAAAAAGAGGAGAACAACAATAAACTGCATCTGAAGCACAGATGTCACAGTAGAGCGAACAGTCAATGGGGAACTTCAAACTAGCATCTACAGAAAAACAACACACACAAACCAAATGCTTAAACACAGAAGCAATCATCCCAACACACACAAACGAAGCTGCATCAGGACATTATTTCAACCAGCCACTACACACCGCAGCACAGAGAAACTACGAAGACCACAAGAGAAATACGTATATAGTGTATTTAAGGAGAACGCGTCCCCAATAAACCCATTTCGCCGATTTCTCAGTGATGCTTCCAAGCTCACTCTCAAAAATTCGGTTTTTCCCTCCATTTATTCCTGTTTGTTTTTTGTTGGTTTTGAAAGCGTTCCCAATCCTCTGACTGAGTATTGGAGTTGGGAAGGTAAAAACAATGACTGCAGATGCTGGAAACCAGATTCTGGATTAGTGGTGCTGGAAGAGCACAGCAGTTCAGGCAGCATCCAAGTAGCTTCGAAATCGACGTTTCAGGCAAAAGCCCTTCGTCAGGAATAAAGGCAGTGAGCCTGAAGCATGGAGAGATAAGCTTATGTCTCCATGCTTCAGGCTCACTGCCTTTATTCCTGACGAAGGGCTTTTGCCGGAAACGTCGATTTCGAAGCTGCTTGAATGCTGCCTGAATTGGAGTTGGGAAGTTATGTTGTGGCTGTACAGGACATTGGTGAGACCACTTTTAGAATATTGTGTGCAATTCTGGTGTCCCTCCAATCAGAAGGATTTTGTGAAATTTGAAAGGGTTCTGAAGCACCAATGGGCCCATAGAGGGGAAGAGGCCCTTCTGTTCCCCTGAGTGTAGGAAGGGCTTCAATGATTCCCATGCCCTGCTGACGCACCAGTTGGTCCACACCGGGGAAGGCTGTTCTCTGGCCCAAAGTGCGAGATGGCCTTCAGCAGTTCTTCCCACCTGTTGAGACACCAGTGGGTCCACACTGAGAGGCCGTTCTTCTGCCCCAACTGCAGGAGGGGCATTGCTCTTTCCTCCGACATACTGGCCCATTGGTGTGTCCAAATGGTAGAGAGGTCGTTCAGTTGCCCTATGTGCAGAAAGGCCTTCAGCAATTCCTCGGCCCTGCTGAGGCACCAGTCTATCCACACCGGGGAGAAGCCGTTCTCCTGCCCCGAATGTGGGAAGGTCTTTACCTGCTCCTCCACACTGCTGAATCACCAGCTGGACCACACGGGGGTTTGGGGGGTGGGGGAGAGTGGCGGAGGAGGGGAGATCATTCTGCTGCCCTAAGTGTGGGAAAGCCTTCAGCAATTCCTTTGCCCTACTGAAGCACCAATGTGCCCACACCTGGGAGATGCCCTCCAGCTGGTCCGAGTGTGGGAAGAGGTTCATGTTTTACTACAACTTGCGGAAGCACCAGCGGGAGCACCAGCTCTCCCAGCAATCAGATCCTACCAGTGATGATGCCTTCAGTCACCTCCCAGGTCTGAACCTCCTGCCAGTTCTGACAGTGGGTGCAGTGGGAGAGTAGGTGGGCTGTTTTAGTCTTCTGCTGGACTGCAATTGCCTTCCCGACACCCCACAATCACAACTCCATGATGGCTCAGGGTTAGCACTGCTGCCTCATGGCACCAGGAACCCAGGAACAATTCCACCCTTGGGAGTCTGTGTGCAAGTTATGGAGGGTAGGAAAATGGATCTGAGTTGGTTAGTTTTCGGAAGATCAGTGCAGATGTGTTCGGCTGAAGGACCTGTTTTTCCACATTGTGGGGGTGCTATGATTCTATGAGCTTTGCCTTCAGTGGACACTGTTGCTCATTGAGCCCGGGACTGCACATTGCCAATGAAATGAACCAGAGAAACCTAAGATCGCAGACCATCGGAGAAGAAGTTTGGCCTACTCTGCCATTCGTTAGTAACAGAAGTATTGGATGAGATTAGCTACAGTGTGGAAACAGGCCATTCATTCCAACAAGTCCACATCGACCCTCCGAAGAGTAACCCATCCAGACCCATTTCCCTCTGACTAATGTACCTAACTCTATGGGCAATTAAGCATGGCCCATCCACATGACCTGCACATCTTTGGTTTATGGAAGAAAACAGGACCACCCAGAGAAAACTCACTCAGGCATTGGGGGAAAGTGCAAATTCCTCACAGACAGCCACCCAAGGCTGCAATCAAATCTGGGTCCCCGGCACTGTGAGGCTGCAGTGGTATTCACTGAGCCACTACATATTGCAACCCGAAGTTGGCAAGCCGGGGGTTTGGAGAATACAGCAAGCCAGGCAGCACGAGGATGTGGAGTAGTCAGCGTTTTGGGTATTAACCCTTCTTCATGACTGAAAGAGTGACTTATCTATGAGAAAGGATTTACATGAATGTTGCTGGGGGCTGGAGGGTTTGAGCTGCAGGGAGCGGCTGAATAGCATGGGGTTGTTTTCACTGGAGCATCGGAGGCAGAGAAGTGACCTAATAGCGGTTATAAAATCATGAGGGGCATGGACAGTGTAATAGACAATGTCCTTTCCTTGAGCAGGGGAGTCCAGAACTAGAGAGCATAAGTTTAGGGTAAGAGGCGAAACAAATTAAAGGGACAACTTCTTCATGCAGAGGGTGGTATATATATGAAATGAGCTGCCAGAGTATATGGGTCAGGTGCTGTCAAATGGGACTAGATTAATATAGGATATCAGGTCAGCATGGACAAGTTGGACCAAAGGGTCTGTTTCCATGCTGTAAGTGTCTCTGACTACTGGTCCTGATGTAAGTTTAAAATAGAGTCCAAGTAACTTTGAATAGTTCAATCTTGTTGAGATCACCTCCTGAAAAGTTTCAGATGAATCCCTCTGAGAGATACTGTTTAAACATGCTGAGTTGGACAAAGTATCCCATCAAGTTCAACACAAACCCAGAGTTGAAGAAGTCAGAAGTCAGAACACCAAGGGGACCAAAACTGATCACAATATTCCAGGTGCAGCCTCATCAACGTCCTGTATTCCTGCAACATAACTTGCCAACATCTATACTCAATTCCCGAACTGATGAAGGCCAGTGTGCTGAAACCTTTCTTCACTGCCTTGTGTACCGATGTAATCAGAGATATAGGACCTACTTTAAACTGATCCACGAACCAGCTGCTGGGAGCACAGAAGTAGAGTAGTGCTGCGTGAGTGTGCTGGGTAGATAACCCAGAGGACGATGGGTAAAAACCATGTGATTCTATTGCTCAATGTCTCTGTAAGCTGCTTTCATATACAAAGGTTCTCTGTTCTGTATCTTGCCTTTGCATCTGCTTCCCAAAGCTTCTTCAGTGGAGGCGTGGCCGCTGGAGCCCAGGAGTTCAACAACCCCCCGGCGCTGGAGGATGGTCTAAGCTCCAATAAGCGAGAGGGGGCGGCGGGGGGGAGGGGGGGGGTAAGGCTGGAAGCTGGATTTGCTCAATGCTTGCATTTTTAACTCATTTAAATGGTACCTACTGTATGGGGCTATGGTTTACATTAAAACCGAAGGATCATATCAGAGTGTTTATATTTAGCAGTGGTAGTTGATAAAATGCACACTCTGGGGGAGCACTTTCTATGATGCTGCATTTCTCGCCTTCTGCCCTTCCCCCATTTCTTATCTCCCATCTTGATTTTATATTTTTTTGGTCAAATTTAATTTCAGATTAATCAGACTTGCGATTCACTGTGTGCTATTAATTTGTTTGTTCGAATATTTCAAGTCAAAATTAATGCTGTAATTTAATTTCTGATGTCAGAGTTTGACATTGAATGTGCAGGTGTGAATACCAGTAAGTTGTGAAAATAAATCAAGAACTTGTGGTTTTTAACAAAAAGAGCAGTTCACTGATATTCATGGCATCGGCTCATTTGGGAGTGATGATTCAAATCTGACCAACAAACCGTTTCATGCAGTCATCCAATTGAATAAAAATTTTCTTTAATTTAATAAAAGAAAATAATTCTGGCAGGCTAAGACTTATGCAATCTATTTATAAGATTATGTCCATTGCTCGCAATATGGTCTCAACCACACTGGGGAAACTGGATGCCAACTAACCGAATATTTCAGGGAACAACTCTTGGACTCCAATTCTAACCGACACACCGCCCTGTGGCTGAACACTTTATCCCACCCTCCTCTTGCTTATCTCTCCACGCTTCAGGCTCACTGCCTTATTCCTGATGAAGGGCTTTTGCCCGAAACGTCGATTTCGCTGCTCGTTGGATGCTGTCTGAACTGCTGTGCTCTTCCAGCACCACTATTCCAGTATTTGGTTTTCAGCATCTGCAGTCATTGTTTTTACCACTTTAACTCCCCCTCCCATTCCACCAAGGACATGCAAGTCCTGGGCCTCCTCCACTGCCAACCTCTTGCTACCCGACACTTGTAGGAAAAACACCTCAACTTCTGCTTTAGGACCCTCCAACTACATGGTATCAATGCAGTTTTCATCAGTTTCCTTATTTCCTCTCCCCCACCTTGTCCCAGATCCAACCTTCCAATTAGACACCAACCTCTTGACCTGTCATACCTGTCCACCTTGCTTCTCACCTATTTATTCCACCCTCATCTCTGACCTATCACCATCAATCCCTACCTCCATCTACCTATTGCACTCCCAGCTGCCTTCCCTCCAGCCCCACTTCCTTCCTATTTATCTCTCAGCCCCCTTGGGCCACCCTTTATTCCTGATGAAGAGCTTATGCTCTAAACCAAGACTGTGATGAAGCAACATCCTCAACAAATAGGAAATAGCTCCCAAGTCAGATTTCATCCCCTCTTCTGTTTCCCAGTTCTTTCAGAAATAAGGAATGTCTTTTTCTTCCACTAGAAAGTGGTCTTCCACTTTACGCTGTCTGAAGTGTTATGCTACACCACTACTTCAGACACCTTTTAAGAATCCTTTCAACCTGTTTTTCTAACAATTGTGGAGGTGACTAAAGCAAACATTTCACCTCTCCTCAATGTCCCATTTCTCCTCCTATGAGCCATTTTGTCATGTTGTCTATGTTACAAGCAGCCGAGTGCACTTGGTTTCTGAATTGAAATTTGGCCATTGAAGTGAACAGGATTAATATTTATCGATGGCTAGCTGTGTTTGCACTAACTGTAATTATCTACCAATACGATGTCTTTTGTTCCACCAAAACTGGAAACACTGATCTGTGTTTATATTGCAGTCGGATGTAGAACATTATCCCAGCGATCTTCACGTTATTATTGTTTACTGAGGTCATAACATCATTGTGTGGCAGTTTGATGTGACTAAAACCTAGATGGCAATCTCTAGATTATGTTGTAAAAATATCAGTATGATGTTATTCACACCCCACGGTCACCAACTTTGTTTAAATCCCGTGATGAACAGTTTGTGTTTTACTTCTCACATTGCGGGGAGCTGAGCATTTACCCAAACAATGGGCACACCACCTCTCTGACACAGTGTTCACAAATCAAACTGACAGCAAAGATTCACGGGTGATCGAAAGTTTCCGCAAAGAAGATTTGGCTTAACAGATATACGGAGTGAACGTGCTCCTTTCTTGATGTGAAATGTAAGAAGTTGATTGCAGTGAGCCTGACGTGATTTGAACACGCAACCTTCTGATCTGGAGTCAGACGCGCTACCGTTGCGCCACAAGCTCACGAGCAGCTGATAGCCTCTATTCATGCTTAAGGGAAGTGATCGCATTACAATGATTTTACGTTTATGTCTGTTCTGTCTCTCCCCCCTCTCTTTCTGTCTCTCTCAACAATTTCCAACTCTCTCTCAATAAAAATCTGAAAGAACTGCGGATGCTGTATATCAGGAACAAAAAACAGGAGTTGCCGGTGACCCTTCCACAGAACAGATGGTGATTGGGAAAATGTCGGTTTATATTCAGGAGATATTGTGGGAGGAAGGCGGAGATCAGGACAGAGCCCAAAGCGAAGGAAGATCTGTTGGACAGAAAAAGGTGTTGATAACGATCTGTGTGGGAGGGTGAATAACTGTTAATGGAGACTGTTCGTGGCTAAGTAGTGTGGAATGACAGACTATGTGATAACAAGGCTTGGTGTGTGTGGAAGGGCTGGGGATACTATGGAGTTCAGGCCCTAGAAGTACTGAGTTCGGTATTGGTACCGGAGGGATGTATGGTCCCCAAGTGTAATATTCGGTGTTCTTCGTTCTGCTGGTGCTGAGCTTCGCTGGGACAATACAGCAAACCTGAGACAGAGATGTTGGCCAGGGAACAGGGTGGGGTGTGGAATTGGCAGGCAACTGGAAGCTCAGGGTCTTTTTTGCCGGCAGAACGTAGATGTTCTGTGCAGCAGTCACCCAGTTTATGCTTCGTTTTACCCAATGTAGATGAGGCCACATTGTGAGCAGCAAATGCAGTAGACTGGGTTGTGGGTAGTTCAGGTAAAGTGCCGCTTCACCTGGAAGGTAAGTTTGGCCCCTTGGATAGCGAGGAGGGAGCAGGTAAATGGGCTGGTGTCACACATTCAGCAGTTGCAGGGGAAAGTTTACTTTGAGAAAATCCTAGACTTGAACTCTCAAATCTCTTTGCATTTCGGATTTCTGAATTTTCTTCCCAAATCCTTCTGTTCCATCAGTGACTGTCTGGTGTCAGGGCAGCACCAGTGATTTCCTGACATATGGATTGTATTTGGGGATACCAAGTAATGTCAGGAATTGCGAGTATCTCAGGAGCAATCATTATTCCTGGAGGAGGCAGAGAGGAATGTGGTGTGGTCCTGTAAACTCCAGAACTTTGATAACTTCATGAGGCAGCAATAAATCTTTCTGAACCAAGAAACGAAAGGGCCAATGAGAAACTGCTACAAAGGAGTTAACAAATAACATACATTAACTATCGCTGGGAAGGAGGAGGCAAAACAATGAGCTGTTTCTTTGGACAGATGAGATAATGGTGTTTAATAAATGTGTGGCAAAAGGACAATTAATTCTGCCTGTAGAAGGAAGGCCTTGTCGTAAACGGGTTAATCGCAGGACAGGCTGTTTCAAACAGGTGGAAACCCCTCAAGGATAAGAAGGTAAGCTACAGACCTGAGGTCTCCAGAATTGTGGGGAGGTGGTGTCAGAATCTAAAGAAACGTGACACCACAAATTTGAAAGTGAGGGAACTCCACCAGAAATCAACTCCAGAATGGTTTAGCAGCAGTACTTGGAAGAACAACACTGCATCAAACCCCTGTAAAGTTCCAGAGATGGGCACTGTTGGTGGAAACAATGTTAAATTCCACCATCACTTGGGTGATAGCCAAGATGGCGGGGTGGGGTTGGCGGGGGGTGGGGAGGGGGGTGGGGGAGGTTCGTGGGGAGAGAGAGGCTGAACTTGCTCACTTGAGGGATTTTATTTTTCGGTTGCTACCTACAATAAAGTGTAAATCATTGTTTCAACAGTTGGTTGTCTGTGCAGTTTGAGTCAGTATTCAAATTAAAGCGATTCACCCACAACCAGAGTGAGAGGCTCGGATTAATAATGACTCCTTTGCATTCAGCAGGACGGCACATCAATACTGTTATAAAGCGAATGCTGAATCCCCTTCCCTCTCTGAGATCTCAAACCGAAACACCAAAAGAGGAGTGCATTGCCCTATAATCTATAAAATTAGTGTGGAAAGTGGTGTCATCTGCTCTAGTCTTAAAAACAAAAATAAATCCCTGTCACTTTAAAATCAAGGAAAAGTAATTTACGTATCCAATTTGAATGGAGAACAACTGAACTAAACTATTAACAAACCAAATAAATCCCTTCGAACTACTGACAATTCTGGCATAAAACAGGATTCTTGCTGTTCCAATAAATACAAGACCCACTAATATAACAAGAAATAGAATTTAGTTTCTCAGATTACAGCCAGGTTACATGTCTTCCAGGATATTCTATTCATCCTTCTATTGAATCTTTTGTCAGGAATGTCTCCTCCAATTCCTGCCCTTCTGGTTTTTTTGTAAATGATGCTGACTCATTCACAGATGACTGTCAGGGCGGATTTCGCTGTCGAGTGCTGAGGACTAGACACGGTGGGCAGCACGGTGGCACGCTGCCTCACAGCGCCAGAGATCTGGGTTCAATTCCCGTCTCAGGCGACTCTCTGTGTGGAGTTTGCACGTTCTCCCCGTGTCTGCGTGGGTTTCCTCCGGGTGCTCCGGTTTCCTCCCACACTCCAAAGATGTGCAGGTCAGGTGAATTAGCCATGCTAAATTGCCCGTAGTGTTAGGTAAGGGGTAAGTGTAGGGATATGGGTGGGTTGCGCTTCGGTGGGTGCGGTGTGGACTTGTTGGGCCGAAGGGCCTGTTTCCACACTGTAAGTAATCTAATCTAAAAACTCTTAGCTCTAGCAATGGGGAGTTAGCTCTGGGGCTCTGTCCTTGATGCGATATTGAGTTTTTACAATAGGATTGGTCCTCTGTTGTCAGGTTTAGATTTAATAGGTTCTGGTAGTCAAAGGACCTGATTTAAATTAATTGTCGAAATTGAAATGTCATTATCTTGGCCCGCTAACTGTACGAACTTTTGATAGAAATGTTTCAGCTTGTGTGCTTTCTGTTGTGATGATGTTACTCCTTTCAGAAGATTATGTCGTTCTTGATTTTCTTTCCCAACAGGGGTTGTAAAAGGCAGAGGGTCTGATTCGTTTGGGCTAAGGGACTTCACTAATGGCCAACAAGTATTGGCAAAGGCAACAAAGGTTTGAGATCTTTTTTTTCTCGATTGCTTCGACCGGAAAACCGTCTGTAACGTCACCCCTCAGCCTCTGACCCTCCAGGGAAAATAGCCCCAGTCTATTTCAGCCTCTTGCAGTAGCTCAAACCCACCAACCCTGGTAGTATATTTGTAAGTCTTTTCAGAACGCTTTCATGTTTCACAACTTGTTACAAACATGTCGACTAATTCAGAGAAGCTTCTCAATTACAGCTGTAAATGGAGAAAGTGTGTTTAATAATGAGTCATGAATAAAGGCTGCATTAATCTTTTCCAGTGAAGTTTTACTCCTACATCTCCAAACAGAGCATACACACCTGGTCAGAAACAGCCTATGGGATTTAAGACACAATTGGCTGTTTTCCAATGAGGACTGACTTTGCACAGAATCCATAGCTATTTTAAAGGAATGGGGTACCATTCGTTTTAAGGTCAGGTAAACTTAAGAGGCACTGCATTGGCTTAGAAATGAGAGATCCTTGACACACACACTGCGGAAATCATCACTGCGCCATTATTAACAAATTAGAATTAAGGCTGGGATGTTTTCCCCCTGGAGCAGAGGAGGATGAGAGGCGAAGTTTATAAAACCGAGAGGGTTATAGATAGGGTTAAGGATTGTTGTCTCTTCCCAAGTATGGGGGAATTTCACGACTGGGGACACATTTGTATGATGAGTGGGGGCACATTTGTACGGGGAGAGAGGAGAGATTGTAAAATGTTTGGCCCACATATTTTTTCAGAGTGTGGTTTGTGTGTGGAATGAGCTGCCAGTGGAAGTGGTTGAGGTAGGTACATTAAGAACATTTAAAATACATTTGGTCAAATACACGGAGAGGAAAGACTTAGAAGGATAGTGGCCAAGTGCAAGGAAATGGGGTTACTGTGGATGGACATTTTGGTCGGCATGGACCAGTTTGGGCCAATGGGCCTGTTTCCATACTGTAGCACTGACTCGTGTTTGTCTGTCGCTCCAACAGTTTTGAGTTTTCAGATGAGCATCTCACTTAATCACACTGAATAAAATCTGATCTCATTAGTCAACTCTGATGTGGAAGTGCTGGTGTTGGATTGGGCTGGACAAGGGCAGAAGTCAATTGGCACCAGGTTAGAGTCCAACAGGTTTATCTGAACTCACGAGATTTCAGAGCACTGCTCCTTTGTCGGTGAAGTGATGAAGCAGCAGCATTGAAGAAGGAGCAATGCTCCTAAAGCTTGTGATTTCAAATAAACCTGTTGGTCTGTAACCTGGTGTTGTGTGACTTCTAATGTCTTCAGCTGTGGGTTTGTGTCGAACTTAATGGGATATTTTGTCCAACACGGCATTTTTAAACAGTATCACTTGGAGGGATTCATTTGAAACCTTTCAAGAGGTGAGTTCAACAAGACTGAGCTATTCAAAGTTACTTGGGCTCCATTTTAAAACTTACATAAGGACAGGTAGACATTGAGATATACAGCACGGAAACAGACCCTTTGGTCCAACTCATCGATGCTGACAAGACCTCCTAAATTAATTTGGTCCCATTTGTCAGTATTTGGCCCATATCCTTCTAAACCCTTCCTATTCATGTCCGAAACCAGATGCCTTCTCAGTGGTATAATTGTACCAGCCTCCACTTTCTCTAGAAACTCATTCCATACACGCACTACCCTCTGAGGGAAAACATTGCCCCTTACATCCCTTTTAAATCTCTCACCCAGCCAAATAGCCTCTCCCTGCAGCTCAAACCCTCCAACCCCCGGCAACATCCTGGTAAATTGCTTCTGATACAGAAGTCAGTGTTTTGGGAAGAACCCTTCTTCAGTCCTGAAGGAGGGTTAATACCTGAAATGCTAACTTCACCTCTCAATGCTACCTGGCTTGCTGCGTTCTCCCAGCCTCCTGCTTGCCTACTTTGGATTCCAGCAACCGCAATTTTTGTTTTGTTTCTAACAAATGGCGGAGCAGACTCAATGGGCTGAATGGCCTAATGTCTGCTCCAGTGGTCTTAGCTTTCTGCGGATTGTTTCAATGGGAACGTGCAGTCCCGGACTCAGAGTAGTGTCGCCCACTGGAAGCAAAGTTTATGGAATCACAGAATCCCTACAGACTGTAAACAGGCCCTTTGGCCCAACAAGGCAACACCAACCCTCCGTCGAGTTACCCATCCAGACACATTCTCTTAACCCGATTACTTTACATTTACTCTGAGAAAGTGAGGACTGCAGATGCTGGAGATCACAGTCGAGAGTGTGGTGCTGGAAAAGCCCAGCAGATCACGCAGCAGCAAGAGCAGGAGAATCAATGTTTCAGGCATCATTCCTGAGGAAGGACTTATGCCCAAAACGTCGATTGCCCTGCGCCTCAGATACTGCCTGACCTGCTGTGTTTTTCCAGCACCACACTTTTGACCAGTCTACATTTACCCCTGACTAATGCACCACACTTACACATCCCTGAACACTGTGGACAATTTAGCGAGGCTAACTCCCCCTAACTTGTACATCTTTGTATTGTTGGAACAAACCGGAGCACCTTGAGGAAACCCATGCAGACACGGCAGGAGAACGTACAAACTCACCACAGACAGTCACACCAAGAGTAGAATCAAACCCGGGTCCCTGGCTCTTTGAGGCAGCTATTCCAACCACTGAGCCACCATGCCGCCCTGAGCCACTGTGGGGTTGCAGTTGGGGGTGCGAGGCGGTGTGCAGTCCAGAAATTTAAAAAGCCCACCAACTTTCCCACCGCACCCATTCTCAGAACAGGGCAGAAGGTTTAGTCCACAGTAGCGTTACTGGCGGTATCCGATTATTGGGAGCACTGGTGCCCCAGCTGGTGCCTTCGCAATTTGCTGGAAAATGTGAACCTCTTGCCACACTCAGGGCAGCTGATTGGCCTCTCCACTGTGTGGACCCGGCGGTGGGTCAGCAGAGCAGAAGAATTGCTGAAGCCCTTCCTGCACTAAGGGCAATAGAACGGCTACACTCCCGTGTGGACCCGCCAGTGGGTCAGTAGGAGCGATTAAAGTGTTTCTCGCTCTCTGGGCAGGAGAACGCCTCCTCCCCGGTGTGGACCCGCTGGTGTATCAGCAGGGGGGAGGAACTGCTGTAGCCCTTTCTGCATACGGGGCAGTGGAAGGGCTTCTTGCCTGTGTGGACCCACTGGTGCCTCAGTAGGTCAGAGGATTTGCTGAAGGCCTTCCCACAATCATAGCGTGGAAGGGCCTCTCCCCGGTGTGGACATACTGGTGCGCACGTTAGTGGGAGGAGTGGGTGAAGCTGTTTCCGCAATCTGGGCAGGAGAATGGTCTCTCCCTGGTGTGACTGCGCTGATGAATTTCCAGGGCAGATGGGACACTGAAGCCTTTCCCGCAGTCACCACACTTCCACGGTTTCTCCATGGGGCGAGATCCCTCTGGTTTCTCCATGGACAAAGCTTCAGCTGCACACAAACGCATGCACAACCCCTCCCCGCCGTGAATCCCTCTTTCCAGGCTGTATAATTGTTACAGGCTGCATACTCAATGCGCTGCCATAGGAGCGTCTCTCATCCAGCTCCACTGATGCTGAAAATGTACTGAAACAGAAACCAAAGAGTTTTGCTCCTTCGCACAGAAAATCATTACAGTCCCAATGGATTGATTGACTGTCTGTCATTGATGTGAAAATGAGGACTGCCGACACTGGAGAGTCAGTCAAAATATGTGGTGCTGGAAATACACAGCAGGTCAGGCAGCATCCAAGGAGCAGGAGAGTTGCTGTTTCGGGCATAAGCCCTTCGTCTGTTGAATTTGAAACTTCAGTCTTCAGATCTTCAAATGCACTTGAAAAAAAGATTATGAAAGCCATCACTGTCAATCAGGGTAGAAATTCAGAACAAGCAATTCTACTTTATGCGGAACATTCTTTTCTTTTGTAATTCCATGAAATTGAAAGCACCATTACCCTACTCCGATTGCTCTACATTTACACCTGATTAATGCATCTAACCTACACATCCTGGACACGATGGGCAATTTAACATGGCTAATTCACCCAAACCTGCACTTCTTTGGATAGTGAGAAGAAACAGGTGCACTGGAAGAAATCCGCCACAAATACCAGTTGGAGAATGTGCAATAACCACACAGACAACGGCCCCGAGGCTGGAATTGTACCTGGGGCCCTGGTGCCGTGTGGCAGCAGCACTAACCACTGAGATACCATACCTTCCTTTTCCAGTCCCGCCACCAAGTCACTCAGCTTGAGCTCAAGCAAAGCACTACGTTTAATTTTCGCTTCACGCTCACTGAGCTTTCAGCCGGTCCCCACTTCCCCTCTGGGAAATGCAAAGAGCTGGGGTATTGCCACTTAGACTCCCTACAGTGCGGAAAGAGGCCATTTGGCTCAACAAATACATACCAACACTCCGAAGAGTAACCCACCCACACCGATTTCCCTACTCCTATCACTCTCCATTTAGTTCCGACTAATATACCTAACCCACACATCCCTGAACACTATGGGGCAATTTAGCATGGCCATTTTCACTCTAACCTGAAAATCTTTGGACTGTGGGAGGAAACCGGAGCACCTGGATGAAACCCACACAGCTACAGGGGGGGACAATGTGTAAACTCCACACAGACAGTCACCTGAAGCTGGAATCAAATCCTTGTCCCTGGTGCCGTGAGGCAGCAGTGCTAACTACTGAGCCACCGTGCCGCCCATGTGTGCTGAAAGAGATGCAATGTGGAACTGTATTGACTGTACCGCAGAGTGGATTGTTGAGTAAGGTCGAGTCTCGAAGGATCTGGGAAGAGGTAGCCAACATTTAGGAGCGCATTGCAACAGATGCTGGAATCCGTCCTGAAAATGACAAATGCTGGAGATCACAGCTGGTCAGGCAGCGTCCACATAGAGAGAGCAAGCTAACATTTCAGGTTCGGATGACTCTTCATAAAGATTTATAAAATCCTGGTGGATACAGAGAAGATGAATGTCAGGAGTCGTTTCCCTGGAATGAGGGATTTCAAGACTAGCGGACATATTTTTCAGGTGAGAACAGAAAGATTTAAAAACAAAATAAGGGCAACATTTTTACACAGAGTGCTTCACGTGTGGAATGAATTTTCAGAGGAAGTGGTAGATGCGCTTAGTCACAGCATTCAAATGACGTTTGGATAAGTACATGAATAAGAAATGTTTCGCGGGATATTGGGACAAGCACAGGTAGGTGGGAATAGTTTAGTTTAGGATTTTGGTCGACATAGACTGGTTGGACTGAAGGATCTGTTGCCGTGCTGTGTGACTCTGACTGGATACAGTGGATGTGGGGGAAGATGTTTCCACCAGTAGGTGAAACGAGGACCAGAGGACACAGGCTCAGGGTGAAGGAATGTTCTTCAGAACTGAGAGGAGGAATTTCTTCAGCCAGAGGATGGTGAATCTGTGGACCTCATTGCTGCAGAGCGCTGTGGAGGTCAAGTCATTGAGGGCATTTAAGACAGGGATAGATAGGTCTTTGATTAGTAAGGGGATCAAGGATTACGAGGGAAGGCAAGAGAATGGGGTTGAGAAACATATCGGCCATGATTGACTGGTGGAGCAGGCTCAATGGGCCAAATGGCCTCATTCTGCTCCTGTGTATTGTAGTGTTAAAACTGGGAAAATCGTGGAGGTGGTTTTCACGAACCATTTCAGAGTCCTGAAGTAAAATCGTAGAGATGTGCAGCACAGAAACAGACGCTTTTGTCCAACCCATCCATGCCGACCAGTTATCCTAACCTAATCTCCTCCCATTTGCCAGGACTTGGCCAATATCCCACGAAAACCTTCCTAATCATATACTCATCCAGATGCCTTTTAAATGCTGTAATTGTACCATCCTTCATCACTTACTCTGACATTCATTCCTTTCTGCACCACCCTCTGCATGAAACATTTGCCCCGGAGATCCCTTTTAAAGTCTTTCCCCTCTCACTCTAAACCTATGCCCTCTAGTTCTGGACACTACAAACCAGGGAGAAGACCTTGTATGTTTATAAAATCATGAGGATTATGGATAGAATAAACATCTGGAAGATCACCCCCCCTCCCACACACACACCCCCCAAGCCTCTAATGCTTCTGGAAAACAGCCCCAGTCTATTCTGACTCTCCAGATAGCTGAAATCCTCCAAACCCGGCAAAACCCTTTTTAATCTTTTCTTAACCCTTTCAAGTTTCACAGCATCCTCCTGTTAGGAAGCAGACCAGAATTGCACACAATATTCCAAAAATGGCCTCACCAGTGTTCTGTACAGCTGCAACATGACCTCTCAATTTCTGTACTCTATGCTCTGACGGATAAAGGAAGGCATACCAAATGCCTTCCTCTCTGTTCTATCTACCTGCGACTCTACTGTTAAGGAGCTATGAACATGCACTCCAAGGTTTCTTTGTTCAGCAATATTCCCTCGGACCTGACCTGAGTGGCTTTTCCAAAAATGCAGCACCTCATATTAATCTAAATTAAACTCCATCTGCCACTCCTTAGCCCATTGGCACATCGGATCAAGATCCCGTTGTGATCTGAGGTAACCTTATTTGCTCTTCACAACACCTCCAATTTTGCTGTCATCTGCAATCTTACTAACTCTTCCTCTGATGCTCACAGCCAAATCATTCATATAAAAGATGAAAAGTAGTGGAACCAGCACCAATCTTTGTGGTACAACACTGGTCACAGGCCTCCAGTCTGAAAATCAACCCTCCACCACCACCCTCTGTCTTCTACCTTCAAGCCAGATTGTATCCAAATGGCTAGGTCTCCCTGTATTTCTCGAGATCTAACCTTGCTAACCAGTCTCTCATGAGGAACCTTGTTGAACGCTTTTCTGAAGTCCATGGAGATCATGTCTACTGCTCTGCCCTCGTCAATCCCTTGTTACTTCTTCAAAAACCTCAATAAAGTTCGAGAGACATGATTTCTCTCGCACAAAGCCATGCTGACTATTCCTAATCAGTCCTTACATGTAAATCCTGTCCGTCAGGATTACCTCCAACAGTTTGCCCACCGGCAATGTCAGGCTCATTGGTTGATAGTTCCCTGGCTTTTCCTTACCACCTTTCTTAAATACTGGTACCACAAGTCTTTCGCCACCTCACGTGTGACTATCGATGATACAAATACCTCAGCAAGGGACCCAACAATCACTTCTCTAGCTTCTCACAGAGTTCTTGGGTACACCTGATCAGATCCTGGGGATTTATCCACTTGCATGCGTTTCAAGACATCCAGCACCACCTCCTTTGTAGTATGGACATTTTTACATTTTTCAAGATATCATAATCTTTTTCCCCAAATTCCAAATCTTCCATGTCCCTCTCCACAGTAAACACTGATGCAAAATACTTGTTTATTATCTCCCCCATTCTTCTGTGGCTCAACACATCGGCTGTCTTGCTAATCTTTGAGGGGCCCTATTCTCTTCCTAGTTATCCTTTTCTCCTATTTATAAAAACCCTTTCGATTCTCCTTAACTCTACTTGTCGAAGCTATCTCATGTTCCCTTTTTGCCCTCTTGAGTTTACTCTTAGGTATACTCCAACTGCCTATATACTGTCAGTATTCACTCGATCTTTCCTGTCTATACTTGTCATATGCTTCCTTCTTTTTCTGAGCTAAAAGTTCAATTTCTCTCGTCATTCAGCATTCACTACACCTACCAGCCTCCCCTTTCACTCTAACAGGAATATACTGTCTTTGGTCTCTCAGTTTCTTATTTTAGAAGGCTTCCCATTTTCTAGCCATCCCTTTACCTGCGAACATCTGCCCCCAGTTAGCTTTTGAAAGATCTTGCCTAATACCATCAAAGTTAGCCATCCTCCCATTTAGATCTGGTCTACAATTTATCATCACTCTTTTATAGCCCATAGAATTATGGTCACTGGCCCCAAAGTGCTCCTCCACTGACAGCTCAGTCTCCAACCTGCCTTAATTCCCAGGAGGTCACGTTTTGTTCCTTCACTAGTCAGAACATCCACTTACTGAATCAGAAAATTTTCTTGTCGACATTTAAATTCTTCTCCATCAAAATCTTAACACTATGGCAGTACCAGTCTATGTTTGGAAAGTTAAAATCCTTGACCATAACCACCCTATTATTATTACAGATAACTGAAATCTCCTTACAAATTTGTTTCTCAATTTCCCTCTGACTATTGGGGGGTCTATAATAAAATTCCAATAAGGTGATCATCCCTTTCTTATTTCTCAGTTCCACACAAATAAGCTTCCTGCATGTATTCCCAGGAATATCCTCACTAAGCACAGTAATATATCCCTTCTCAAAAAAGCCACTCTCCCTTCTGTCCTGCCCCCCTTTCTATCCTTCCAATACCATGTGTGTTTTGGAACATTAAGCTGCCAGTCCTGCCCATCCTTGAGCCATGTTTCTGTAGCTGCCATGATATCTTAGCCCCAAGTTCCTAACCATCATCTACCTTTCCTGTTTAGCATCTTGCAATTGAAATAAATGCAGTTTAATTTACCAGTCCTACCTTGTTCTCTGCTTTGTTCCTTCCTGCTCTGATTGTTTGACTCAGTCCCTTTCCCAACTGGACCAGAAACAGATTGATCTCTTTCCTCACTGTTTATCTGGGTCCCAGCAACCCCAGCCCACCCACCCACCCCCACCTTACTAGATGTTGCCGGGTTTGGAGGATTTTAGCTATCTGTAATGTGACCTTACAGAGGATTATAAAATTACGCACGATAGCGAAGTCCTTTCCTTCAGATGTGAGTTTCAAGATTAGGGAGCAAAATTTTCAAGGAGAGAGGAGATAGATTTTAAAAAGACATCAGAAGCACCCTTTTTTAAGAGAGTAGTTTGTGTGTGGAATGAATGTCCAGAGAAATCCCAGAGTCAGATCAGTTTTCCTTCGTGTGAATCCAAGGAAAGCGGTGGAACCAGACGTAGGACCAGGCCGTGCATCAGAGCATCTGCAGATCAACTGGCAGAGGTCTTCTCGCACATCTTCAACCTCTCCCTGCAGCAGGCCATTGTCCCTGCCTGTTTCAAGGGGGCCAACATCATCCCTGTGCCTCAGAAGACTCATGCAGCACGTTTCAATGACTACCGCCCAGTTGCCCTAACTTTAGTGATCATGAATTGCATTGAAAGGCTGGTCATGACATTAATCAACTCCAGCCTCCCCAGTACTCTTGCCCCACACCAACTTTCCTCATGGCAAATTGGGATCCACGTCAGATGCCATATCATTTGCCCTTCCTTCCTCCCTAGAACATCTTGACACCAAGAGCAGATACGTAAGAATCCTACTTATTGACAACAGTTCAGCCTTTAACACTATTAACCCCTTGAGACTCATTACTAAACTTAGTGATCTCGGACTAAGCCCCACTCTCTGCAACTGGATCCTCAGTTTCCTGGCCCACAGGCCACAATCAGTGAAGACTGGGGACAACATTTGATCCTCACTAACACTTAACACTGGAGTCCTCCAGGGGTGCGTACTCAGCCCCCTACTGTACTCACTGTATACCATGACTGTGTCGCTAAAAACCAGACTAATGCCATTTCCAAGTTCACTGGCACCACCATAGTCAGTCAAATCTCAGATGGCATCAAAACAGACTGCAGACGGGAGATGGAAGACCTGGGAAAATGATGCACCGAAAACAAACTAGATCTCAATGTTAGCAAAACCAAGAAACTCGTTATTGACTTTTGGCGGGATGTTACTCATGCCCCCATTCACATTAACAGCACAGAGGTGGAATAAGAGGAGAGTGTCAAGCTCCTGGGAGTGGTCATCCACAACAAGTGTCTTGGATGTATCACTACCTGGTATGGCAACTGTACCATTCAAGATTGGTGACGGTTACAGAGAGTGGTGAACTCAGCCCAGACAATCACAAAGGCCAACCTCCCATCTGTAGAATCCATCTACCAGGCCTGCTGTCAACGGAAGGCCGCCAGCATTCTTAAAGATCCATCCCACTCTGGCAATGTTTGTCTACAACCTCTGCCATCGGTGAGAAGGTACGGAAGCCTGAACACACGCACCAGTCAGTTTTGTAACAGTTTGCACCCTCCTATTGTTAGAACACTGAATGGACTCTCAAACTCTCAGCATTTGCCTGAACCTTTGTTTTTGTTTTTGCCACTGTTTATGTATTAATTATTATCTATTCTACACAACTATGTGATCTGCCTTTTTGATCACAAGACAATGCTTTTCACTGTGCTTCAGTACATGTGAAAATAAATACATTCCATTCAGTTCAAGTGGTGGATGTAGTCCAGTTAAAAAGGGTTAAAAAGCATTTGGATCAGCAAATGAATAGGAATGGTTCAGAGGGATATGGGCTAAACACTGGCAGGTGCAACTAGTTTAGTTTGAGAACATAGTCAGCATGGACTAATTGGACAGAACAGTCTGTTTCTGCACTGTCTGACTGTCTAACTGTTCGATACTGGTCTTAAACCCGTTTTCTTGCCTCCTCCATAACCATCCACTTCCTTGTTGTCGAAAATTCAAAGGAACTCAGTCTTGAATGTATTCAATGACCCCCCCCCCCCCCGCAACCACAACTGCAGGAAGGTATCTCCACCTCTGAACTCAATTCCTCTTGCTAATGTACCACTTGCCTTGCTCATTGCTTGCTGGTATAGTGGTAGTCTGGCGCACTGACCTCTGCACCGCTGAAGCCAAACGCCAACTCGAGGACACCTCTTCCTACTTCCCCCTCGACCATGACCCCACCCCAATCACCAAACCATCATCTTCCAGACCATACAGAATCTCATCACCTCAGGAGATCTCCCACCCACAGCTTCCAACCTCATAGTCCGGGAACCTCGCATTGCCCGGATCTACCTCCTTCCCATGATCCACAAGCCTGACCACACTGGCTGACCCAGTGTCTCAGCATGCTCCTGCCCCACTGAACTCATTTCTAACTACCTCGACACTGACTTATCCCCCCTCGTCCAGGAACTTCCCACATACGTTCAAGATACCACCCACACCCTCCACCTCCTCCAAGACTTCCGTTTTCCCGACCCCCAACGCCTCATCTTCACCATGGATATCCAATCCCTCTTCACCTCCATGGAGGCCATGACCAGGGTCCCCAAGCCCTCAGTTTCTTCCTCTTCCAACGTCCCCAACAGTAACCTTCCACCGACACTCTCATTCATTTGGCCGAACTGGTCCTTACCCTTAACAATTTCTCCTTCGAATCCTCCCACTTCCTCCAGACCAAAGGGGTTGCCATGGGCACCCATATGGGACCCAGCTTTGCCTATCTCTTTGTTGGCTCCACAGAACAGTCGATCTTCCGTAATTACACCGGCACCACTACCCACCTCTTCCTCTGCGACATTGAGGACTGCATTGGCACCACCTCGTGCTCTCGCGAGGAGGTTGAGCAATTCATCAACTTCACCAACACATTCCAACCAGACCGCCCTGTGGCCCAATATTTCAACGCTCCCTCCCACTCTGCCGAGGACATGGAGGTCCTGGGCCTCCTTCACCGCCGCTCCCTCACCTTAAATTTACCTGGACCATCTCTGACACCTCCCTCCCCTTCCTAGGCCTCACCATCTCCATTAATGACAACCGACTTGACACTGACATTTTTTAAAAACCCACCGACTCTACCCCACTTTCATCTCCTGCAAAGTAAACAAGTTAACCTCAGACTGAGAAAATAAACGGAAAAGGAGAGGGTGAGAAAAGAGTGTGTGGTACTCACAGATATCATATAGAGGAAGGAGGTTGCAGTCTGGGGTGAAGCTCAATCTTCATTCAGAGAGAGAGGCGCAGCAGCTTCAGAAACTCATGGTCCAACTTCTGCAATCAGACATAGGGGGTTCTGATTGACAGGAAGACCTAACAGCCTTCCGGTCCTCCAGGAACTCCAATTGGTCAATCTCCAGGCACATGCGAGGGCGGTTGACCAATGCGAGACAGGCAGTTTAAAACACATGGACATCACTGGCTGGCACTGCAGCTCCAAGGCCCTCAAATTTATTCCTCTCCTGGGGTCCCCACTGGTACCCCTCCAATGACACACTCATTCATTTGGCTGAACTGGTTCTCATACTCAATAATTTCTCCTTTGAATCCTCCCACTTCTGCCAGACCAAAGGTGTAGCCATGGGCACAGGCCTGTCTCTTCATCAGGTACATAGAAAAGTCAGTCTTCCGCAGCTACACCGGGACCATTCCCCACCTTTTCCTCCGTTACATTGATGGCTGTATCAGTGCCACCTTGTGCTCCCACGAGGAGGTTGAACACTTCATCAATTTCAGCAACACATTACACCTTGACCTATAGTTCACCTGGACCATTTCAGACACCTCCCTCCCTTTCCTGAACCTCTCCCTCGAACAGTGACCGATGCAACACGGACATCTTCTACAAACCCACCGACTCCCACAGCGACGTGGACTACAGCTTCTCCCATCCTGCCTCGTGTAAAAACGCTATCCTGATTCCCAATTCTTCCGCCTCCACCACATCTGCTCCCAGGAGGACCAGTTCCACCACAGAACACACCAGTTGCTCTCTTTCTTCAAAGACCACAGTTTCCACTCCAATATGGTCGACGTTGGCCTCCAAGCGCATCTAATCCGCTTCCCAACCCAACCCACTCTCCAATCTTGGCACCTTCCCTCACCACTGCAAGAATTGGAAAACCTGCGCCCACAGCTCCCCTTTTACCTCTGTCCAATGCTCGAAAGGAGCCTTCTACGTCCATCATAGATTCACCTGCACTTCCCCACACATCATTTACTGTATCCATTGCTGCTGATGCGGTCTCCACTACCTTGGGGAGACAGGACAACTACTTGCAGAACACTTCAGAGAACATATTCAGGACAGATGCACAAAGCAACCCCACTGCCCAGTGCCTGAATGCTTTAACTCCTCCTCCCCTTTCGCCAAGGACATGCAGGTCCTGGGACTCCTCAATCGTCAAAACCTAACCACCCAACGCCTGGAGGAAGAACGCCTCATCTTCCACCTTGGGACCCTTCAACCAGACGGGATTGGTGTGAATTTCACCAGTTTCTTCATTTGCCCTCCCCCCACTTTATCCCAGACCCAACCTTCTAACTCAGCACCGCCCTCATGACCTGCCCATCTTCCTTCCCACTTATCCGCTCCAAACGCCTCTCTGACCTATCGCCATTACCCCATCTTCACTACCTGTCACACTCTCAGCCACCTTCCCCCACCCACCCCCATCTCTACCCCCCTCTCATTTATTTCTCTACCCCCTTGACTCACAAGCCTCATTCCTGAAACGCCAATTCTCCTGCTCGTCGGATGCTGCATGACCTGCTGTGCTTTATCAGCACCACACTCTCAAAACTGCGGCTCTGATTGGCTCCTCCAAGAATTCTCTGCCATGATTCTGTACGTCACAACGCAGAAGCAGCCCTATCAGTTTCAGAGTGAAACTCTGTACCTCTGCGTGATATCGGGGAGAAAAACAACGTTTCTCCTTTCCCATTCCTCATCCTGGGAGAGAAAGAAAGGTGGCGGGGGGTGGGGTGGGGGTGGCGAAAAACCACTGTTCACTTGTAGCAACTGGAGGCCGAGGCTGTGAATCCAAGGGTAGGAATTTCACATTCTCTCTCTCCAGGCTTTCAGATCCTCATGGCACTTATCAGTATTGGAACTTAAAAAGGGACACAAATCTGTCTGGTGTTACTGAAGCATTTAATGCACTATTCGTGGTTCTCTAAGATTAGATAATAATTATTTGTTGTAATATTGTGTTTTAGATATGTCAATATACTTCCAATTATACTGTTATTGAAGGGGACAGTAAGTGAGTATTGGACGGAGAGTCACAACGATGTACAGCACGGAAATAGTCCAACACATTCAGTCCAACACATTCATGCCCAGCAGCTATCCTGGACAAATCTAGTCCCATTTGCCAGCATTTGACCCATATCCCTCTAAACCCTTCCTATGAATGTCCCCATGCAGACGTCTTTTAAGTGTAGTTATTTTACTTGCGTTTAGCAAATCCGCTGGCAGCACACACCACCCTCTGTGTGAAAAGGTTACCTCTTTATGCCCCTTTTAAATCTTTTCCCTCTCACCTGAAACTTCTGCCCTTGGACAGTTTTGGACACCCCACTCTGGGAAAATACCTTGTCTAATTACCCTACCAATGCCACTCATGATTTTATAAACCTCTATTAGGTCACCCTTCAGCTTCTGATACTCCAGAAAAGCAGCCCCAGCCCATTCCGCCTCTCTCCATAACTCAAACACTCCAACCCTGACAAGATCCTTGTGAATCTTTTCTGAGTCGTTTTAAGTTTAATACCCTTCCTAAATCAGGGAGAGCCGAACTGAACACAGTATTCCACAAGCGGCCTGACCAATTTGGGTTATCTGATCGGCATGGACATGTTGGAATTGAAAGGTCTGTTTCTGTGTTGTCGAGCTCTATGACTCTATCATAGGGATGTAACCCAAGTCCACATTCCCTTCTCCATCCTGCCACCTGTTGTGTGGCTCAGACCCTGGAAACCTCAGTTGGTAACCAAACCCTGACAATGTCCAGAAACCTCTTGGCATTTCTCACAAAAGTCACCAGGATTGTAAGCTTCCGTCAGAAACATTATTTTCCTATTTGTGCAACCAGAAACAATGGATGAGAATTCCCTCTTTCACATGCGTGGTCTTCTCCTGTTCCCTGTATCCGATGTTGAGGAGGGCAATGCTTGTCACGGGCCGCTCGAGTGTCAGAGAAAAGTTTCAAAACAAAATAGTAGAATTATATGCCAGTGGAGAGAGTTGTTCATGTTCCCCGCATTAATGTAACTGACACCTCTCACCCCAAGAGTTTCAGAGAGAGAGAGAAAGAGGGAGAGAGAGCAGAAGAGCGAATGGACTCTTGCCCTCCCCAAACCCTACTTTCCCCCACCCCCTCTCCACCCAGAACAACGTGCAAGTAGAAATAAAATGGTTTAATTGTCCGCCAGTGGAGATAGTCCAGTTCCTGGGGATGAGACAAATATCAGCCCCCTGGGGACAGAATGACAAGCAGATGTTCTGGAAACGATTTGCTGCTTGCAATTCGTGCAGCCAAAGTGGAATGTACTTCACACTGAGCAAGTTTCAGCTGGCTCAGAGTCTCCAATGTTCATTGCTGTGTTTGCCGCCTGCTCAGAGAAAGAACAATATGAAGGACGTAGGAGTGAATAACGATCCTCGTGAGAGGGCGAATAACTGTTAATGGAGACTGTTAGTGGCTAACAATACGTCGTGTGTCATAGCAGACGAGGTGATAAACAGGAGTCTTTCGTGTGGTAGGGGTCAAGGACATGGGGGAGTTCAGGCCCTATAGTTATAGAACTCGATATTGAAGACCGGAGGGCTGTAAGGTCTCCAAGTGGAAAATGAGATGTTGTTCTTTCATCTGGAGCTAGAACACTGCTGCAAGCCGGAGACAGGTATGTTGGCCAGGGAACAGGGTGATGTGTTAAAGTGGCAGGCAACCGCAAGGTCAGGGCCTTTAGTTTCTGCGGGCAGAAGCGGGATGTTCTGCGAAGCAGTCACCCAGTTAATGCTTCATGCTACGTTGGGGAAACGACACTGTGAGCAGCGAATGCAGTGGAATGAAATAGCAGCAGGGAGACTGGATGAGAAGCAGCTGTTCGGGAAAGTCTTTGCAGCTTGCAATTCTGAGAGAAATCTCAAATGTATTTCATACTAAGCATGTCACAGGTCGCTCAAGAGGTGTGGAGCATAACCTGCGCGCGGGCTTTCTGGCTCGTTGGTCTAGCCGTATGATTCTCACTTAGGATCTATTACTTTGCCGACTTGCGAGTGGTCCTGGGTTCAAATCCCGCACGAGCCTGCTTTTTTTTTTAACTTGACTTGTGCAAAACTGCCTGATTAACTTTCTCAAAAAGCACCTTTGTGAAACGAGCGTGGGCTGCCTGGAGTACGAATGAGGCAGAAAACAGAGAAATGGAATGGTTGGAGATCGTGTTCACTTTCAGTGAGAAATTGCAGGAGGAACTCCTCAGGGCAGGCAACATCTGTGGAAAGAGAATCAGAGGCAACATTTCAGAATTTTGTTTGCTCCGACAGGTACTGTCAAACCAGTTGATTTTCTCTTTGGGTCTCGTCTTCTCAGCATTCGCAGTCCCTGAGGTTAGACATTAAGTTAATTCGCAACCCCTGTGTGGAGAAGATTTCCGTTTGGGGAACATTTTCCTGACCCCAGTAAAAGCGCACAGCTTCGAAGCCAAAGGACAGCAGCGAATGCCCCGCCCCTGGGCGGGCTCGAGCCACCACCCTTTCGGTTAACAGCCGAACGCGCTGACCAATAGCGCCACAGAGACAGGCGCAGACAGGGCGGCACCATCGCTTAGTGATTTTATAATTCAGTCTCCCCGCCTAGAATTACAATTGTCGTCTATCAGATTAACTTTTCCATAATCAAGCCAGGGAGATGCATTCTGGAGATACCGGGGGCTGTCTGCAGACACATCCATGTCACGAGGAACTAGCTTTCTTACTCCGGGGCCGTCGCCCTTCCAGCCTTTCAGTGTTTTGCCTGTTCCCGAGTTCTCTCCTTGGCTCGGAGGCGAGAAGGGGTTTGAATTCCTGATGTGCAGGAACGACAATTCTTTCAATGTCTCAGATCAGTTCGTGTGCCGAGAACATCAGAATCAACCTCCCGGCCTCTTCAACAAGGGGACGGTGTCTGGACTGTTGGACAGGTCATCTTTCATTCTCCTCCAATTCCGCTTCCCAAAGTGTTTCTAAAGGTTCACAAAGCTGGAGACTGGGATTTCTGTTTTGCTTCATGAACATTTGAACATTTTTCCATTTTCTAACTGACAATATTTTGCCAAAATCTCTTCCCAATTGTACGCCTTGTCTCATGTCCAGGGATGAGGAATTTCCATTTTAGGGAGACATTCCCAAGGTTGAGAATGTTCGCTTTGGAGCAAACAAGGATAACTGGAGATTTCCTGGGGCTGTTGGTAATGATGGGAGAAGAAGCGGTGGGAATGGGCAGATTAATGATCAGAAGAACCAATTGCCACAGACCAGAGTCAGTTACCAGAGGACAGGGATTGAAGTTCTTGAATGAAAAGCAGCACTTGTGCCGAATAAACACAGAGAATACTGCAGAAAGCCAACAGGTCGAGCAGCATCTGTGGAAAGGGAAACAGAGCTGACGTTGTGAGTCTGATACGTTGTTTGTTCAGAACCCGAGTTTCCTGCATGGCAATCAATTCCCAGACATGAGAAAACGGGTCTTTATTGAGACGGGTTTTGTGAAGTTTGAGCGATAATGCAACCAACAGGAAGTCATTTAAAATCGCCAGCGAAGAAAGCATAGCCAGCAGGTTACCACCCTGGGCGGGGAGCCCCAAATGATCTCTACGCCAACACCTTAAGTGTTCGGCCACAACTACACGCCCAAAGTTGAGGTCTAAACTTTCTCATGGAATAGTTCTCACAGGAAAGGTGAGTATTGGGCTTGTCCTGTCCGCGCCATAGCCCCAACGTTTCCTGTTCCCCTGGATTTGATCAGGACAGAGGAGGCTGATGGGAGATCGAATTGAACTACACACATTGATGAGAGATAGAGCGGCTGGGAAGGATCCATTCCCATGCGTAGAGAGATTAATAATCAGGGCCGAAAATAAGGAGCCACTTCAAGAAATTTGGGGTTCATTCAGCAAAGCTAATGTAGAACTGTTCACAGAAAATTGTGATGAAAGTCTCTCGAGTTATTTTGATGAGAAGCGTTGATGATGCAAATACAATCGATAGGATGAACGTAGATTGGTTAATGTATTTGGTGACAGTTCTGTTCTAGCCCTGTGAGCGAAACCTGGATCTGAAGGAGTATAAGGGACATTAAAAACATCGATCTGAAACTGGACACGTGACAAGGAACAGAGCCATCATTAACAGTTGGCTTTTGAACTGGAGAGGGTTTCTCGTGAAATTAGCCTGAGGCTTGCGGTATGCAAGGTCAAGATAATTTAGGTAAAACACGGAAACACTATCCTCATTAGCAGACAGTGAAAGGATTACAAGACACAAATTAAACATTTTCGGCAAGTAATACAGGGAACTGGGAAGATAAGTATTAGGAACTGGCAACAACAAAGTTCTGCAGCACAACACTTAAATTCAAAGACCGTTAACATCCAGGTCCTGATTAATCTGATGGCATTGTGGTGCTTTTCTGCAAAACATCCACTTGCAATGTCCTACAAAAGAGTGACAAAACCCATCCCTGTCAGCCCACGATAGAAAATCCGAAGGGATGAACCTTTGCTGATTTTCTGAAGATTCACAGAGCTTAGACTGGGTTTTGGTGATTGTTTCTTTTCCACTCCCTGGAGCCGCAGTGGTTGAGGCGTTGAGTTGGGGAGAATAAAATGTGCCCGTGAGCAGCGTGTGGGGCTATTTCAGCTTCCCCTCATCTGACTGCGCTGTGAGTTGACTCAGATGTTCTCAGGGACATTTACTGACGCGAGACAGTGTAAGGATTCTTATTCCCGCAGATCGGGAATTCAAACCGTATGCCGGCTTCAGGACAATGAGTAAGATTAATTGGGGTGTGTGAACAAGCTTTGAGCTGCATTTCAAATAGGTAGGTGAGTTTGGTGCGCCAGGCCCTGTGCGCATCTAACGCCACCATGCTGCAGAGTTCTGACGCCAACACGGACATGCGCAGCAATGGGAACATTCACAAGGTGAACAACCAAAGATAATCACCGTCACTGATTCCCTTCCACAGGCCCAACTTTGTGAAGCAGTATCGTTCACTGGCAAAGGAAACGCCTTTGTCCAAAGGTGCCTGCTTCATTTCGATCACGATTTCAAGCCCCTCACTCTTCTAGTCTCATTTCCAAACACTTTGCTCATAGCCTCCAAAGAAGCTCTGATGGTATCTGCTTGTTCCACCCGAACAGGCAGTGGGTTGCAGATTCCCACCGGTCCCAATTTGAGTGAAATGTTTTTCCCCCTCCACTGATTTGATTCTTAAAGAAGAAGCCGGGGAGCAAACTCCCTTTCTTTTCGACGACACTTCTCATTTTGTACTCGGCAGGGTTCACACCTGCGTGGGGAAGCCGCAATGGATTTCAAGTCTATCGCATCAACCACTCGGCCCACGATTCAGAACCACACTGACAGCTTCCTTCCCTTGTCTGTCTGCCTGTGGAGCTGAGAAAGAGTGAATCATCGCAGAGTTTGTTTGAATCCAATCACTTCACAGTGATTCGAAATGGTTAAATATCGGCACATGGTGTTTGCAGATATTTCGGTGTTTCTACCGAAAAGATGAAATGAACTTTCAGTGAGAAATTGCAGGAGGAACTCAGCAGGGCAGGCAACATCTGTGGAAAGAGAATCAGAGGCAACATTTCAGAGTTTTGTTTGCTCCGACAGGTACTGTCAAACCTGTTGATTTTCTGTTTGGGTCTCGTCTTCTCAGCATACGCAGTCCCTTAGGTTCGACACGAAGTCAATTCGCAACCCCTGTGTGGGAAAGATTTCCGTTTGGGGAGCATTCTCCTGACTCCATTAAAAGCGCACAGCTTCGAAGCCAAAGGAGAGCAGCGAACACACCGCCCCTGGGTGGGCTCGAACCACCAACCTTTCGGGCAACAGCCGAACGCACTGACCAATTGCGCCACAGAGACAGGCGCAAACAATGCGGCACCATCACTTAGTGATTTTATAATTCAGCCTCCCCGCCTAGAATTACAATTGTCGTCTAACAGTTTAACTTTTCCAGAATCAAGCCTGCGAGATGCATTCGGAGATACCGGGGACAGTCTGCAGACACATCCATGTCACGAGGAACTAGCTTTCTTACTCCGGGGCCGTCGCCCTTCCCGCCTTTCAGTGTTTTGCCTGTTCCCGAGTTCTCTCATTGGCTCGGAGGCGAGAAGGGGTTTGAATTCCTGATGTGCAGGAACGACAATTCTTTCAATGTCTCAAATCAGTTCGTGTGCCGAGAACATCAGAATCAACCTTCCGGCCTCTTCAACAAGGGGACGGTGACTGGACTGTCGGACAGGTCATCTTTCATTCTCCTCCAAATCCGCTTCCTAAAGTGTTTCTAAAGGTTCACAAAGCTGGAGACTGGGATTTCAATTTTGCTTCATGAACATTTGAACATTTTTCCATTTCCTAACTGACAATATTTTGCCAAAATCTCTTCCCAATTGTACGCCTTGCCTCATGTCCAGGGATGAGGAATTTCCATTTTGGGAAGACATTCCCAAGGTTGAGAATGTTCGCTTTGGAGCAAACAAGGATAACTGGAGATTTCCTGGGGCTGTTGGTATTGATGGGAGAAGAAGCGGTGGGAATGGGCAGATTAATGATCAGAAGAACCAATTGCCACTGACCAGAGTCAGTTACCAGAGGACAGGGATTGAAGTTCTTGAATGAAAAGCAGCACTTGTGCCTAATAAACATAGAGAATACTGCAGAAAGCCAACAGGTCGAGCAGCATCTGTGGAAAGGTAAACAGAGCTGAAGTTGTGAGTCTGATAGGTTGTTTGTTCAGAACCCGAGTTTCCTGCATGGCAATCAATTCCCAGACATGAGAAAACGGGTCTTTATTGAGACGGATTTTGTGAAGTTTGAGCGATAATGCAACCAACAGGAAGTCATTTAAAATCGCCAGCGAAGAAAGCATAGCCAGCAGGTTACCACCCTGGGCGGGGCAGCCCCAAATGATCTCTACGCCAACACCTTAAGTGTTCGGCCACAACTACCCGCCCAAAGTTGAGGTCTAAACTTTCTCATGGAATAGTTCTAACAGGAAAGGTGAGTATTGGGCTTGTCCTGTCCGCGCCATAGCCCCAACGTTTCCTGTTCCCCTGGATTTGATCAGGACAGAGGAGGCTGATGGGAGATCGAATTGAACTACACACATTGATGAGAGATAGAGCGGCTGGGAAGGATCCATTCCCATGCGTAGAGAGATTAATAATCAGGACCGAAAATAAGGAGCCACTTCAAGAAATATAGGGTTCATTCAGCAAAGCTAATGTAGAACTGTTCACAGAAAATTGTGATGAAAGTCTCTCGAGTTATTTTGATGAGAAGCGTTGATGATGCAAATACAATCGATAGGATGAACGTAGATTGGTCAATGTATTTGGTGACAGTTCTGTTCTAGCCCTGTGAGCGAAACCTGGATCTGAAGGAGTATAAGGGACATTAACAACATCGATCTGACATTGGACACGTGACAAGAAACAGAGCCATCATTAACAGTTGGCTTTTGAACTGGAGAAGGTTTCTCGTGAAATTAGCTTGAGGCTTGAGGTATGCAAGGTCAAGATAATTTCGGTAAAACACAGAAACGCTATCCTCATTAGCAGACAGTGAAAGGATTACAAGACACAAATTAAACATTTTCGACAAGTGATACAGGGGACTGGGAAGATAAGTATTATAAACTGTGAACAGCAAAGTTCTGGAGCACAACACTTACATTCAAAGACCGAAAACATCCAGGTCCTGATTAATCAGATTGCATTGTGGTGCTTTTGTTGCAAAACATCCACTTGCGATGTCCTTCAAAAGAGTGACAAAACACATCCCTCTCACCCCAGGATAGAAAATCCGAAGGGATGAACGTTTGCTGATTTTCTGAAGATTCACAGAGCTTAGACTGGGTTTTGGTGATTGTTTCTTTTCCACTCCCAGGAGCCGCAGTGGTTGAGGCGTTGAGTTGGGGAGAATAAAATGTGCCCTTTAGCAGCATGTGGGGCTATTTCAGCTTCCCCTCATCTGACTGCGCTGTGAGTTGACTCAGATGTTCTGAGGAACATTTACTGACGCGAGACAGTGAAAGGATTCTCATTCCCGCAGATCGGGAATTCAAACCGTGTGCCGGCTTCAGGACAATGAGAAAGATTAATTGGGGTGTGTGAAGAAGTTGTGAGCTGCATTTCAAACAGGTAGGTGGAGTCAGATGCATCTTCCATTCCGCCCCGGGCCTGTGCGTATCTAACGCCACCATGCTGCAGAGTTCTGACGTTAACACGGACATGCGCAGCAATGCGAACATTCACAATGTGAACAACCAAAGATAATCACCGTCACTGATTCCCTTCCACAGGCCCAACTTTGTGAAGCAGTATCTTTCACTGGCAAAGGAAACACCCTTGTCCTCAGGTGCCTGCTTCATTTCGATCACGATTTCAAGCCCCTCACTCTTCTAGTCTCATTTCCAAACACTTTGCTCATAGCCTCAAAAGAAGCTCTGCGGGTGTCTGCTTGTTCCACCCGAACAGGCAGTGGGTTGCAGATTCCCACCAGTCCCAATTTGAGTGAAATAGTTTTCCCCCTCCACTGATTTGAATCTTAAAGAAGAAGCCGGGGAGCAAGCTCCCTTTCTTTTCGACGACATTTCTCATTTTGTACTCGGCAGGGTTCACTCCTGCGTGGGGAAACCGCAATGGATTTCAAGTCCATCGCATAAACCACTCGGCCCATGAATACAGAACCACACTGACAGCTTGACTTCCCAGGTCTGTCTGCCTGTGGAGCTGAGAAAGAGTGAATCATCGCAGAGTTTGTTTGAATCCAAGCACTTCACAGTGATTCGAAAGGGTTAAATATCGGCACATGGTGTTTGCAGATATTTAGGTGTTTCACCCCAAAAGATGAAATGAACTTTCAGTTAGAAATTGCAGGAGGAACTCAGCAGGTCAGGCAACATCTGTGGAAAGAGAATCAGAGGCAACATTTCAAAATTCTGTTTTCACCGACAGGTACTGTCAAACCTGCCGAGTTTCTCTTTTGTTCTGGTCTTCTCAGCATACGCAGTCCCTTACGTGAGACATTAATTCAATTCCGAAACCACTTTGTGGAGAAGAATTCCGTTTGGGGAACATTTTCCTGACCCCATTAAAAGCGCACAGTTTCGAAGTCAAAGAAGGGCAGCCAACACAGCGCCCCTGGGTGGGCTCGAACCACCAACCTTTCGGTTAACAGCCGAACGCGCTGACCAATTGCGCCACAGAGACAGGCGCGGCCGGGGCCTCCACCATCGCTTAGTGATTTTATAATTCAGACTCCCCGTCCAGAATTACAATTGTCGTCTATCAGTTTTACTTTTCCATAATCAAGCCTGGGAGATCTCTTGTGGAGATGCCGGGGACAGTCTGCAGACACATCCATGTCACGAGGAACTAGCTTTCTTACTCCGGGGCCGGCGCCCTTCCAGCCTTTCAGTGTTTTGCCTGTTCCCGAGTTCTCTCATTGGCTTGGAGGCGAGAAGGGGTTTGAATTCCTGATGTGTAGGAACAACAAGTCTTTCAATGTCTCAGATCAGTTTATGTCTCGAGAACAATAGAGTCAACCTCCCGGCCTCTTCAACAAGGGGACGGTGTCTGGACTGTCTCTGCTCAATCGGACCGGTCATCTTTCATTCTCCTCTAAATCCGCTTCCCAAAGTGTTTCCAAAGGTTCACAAAGCTGGAGACTGGGATTTCTGTTTTGCTTCATGAACATTTTTCCATTGCCTAACTGACAATATTTTGCCAAAATCTCTTCCCAATTGTATGCCTTGCGTCATGTCTAGGAATGAGGAATTTCCATTTTGGGAAGACATTCCCAAGGTTGAGAATGTTCGCTTTGGAGCAAAGATGGTTAACTGGAGATTTCCTGGGGCTGTTGGTCATGATGGGAGAAGAAGCGGTGGGAATTGGCAGATTAATGATCAGAAGAACCAATTGCCACTGACCAGAGTCAGTTACCAGAGGACAGGGATTGAAGTTCTTGAATGTAAAGCAGCACTTGTGCCTAATAAACACAGAGACTACTGCAGAAAGCCAACAGGTCGAGCAGCATCTGTGGAAAGATAAACAGAGCTGACGTTGTGAGTCTGGTACGTTGTTTGTTCAGAACCCGAGTTTCCCGCATGGCAATCAATTCCCAGACATGAGAAAACGGGTCTTTATTGAGACGGGTTTTGTGAAGTTTGAGCGATCATGCAACCAACAGGAAGTCATTTAAAATCGCCAGCGAAGAAAGCATAGCCAGCAGGTTCCCACCCTGAGCAGGGGAGCCCCCAAGGATCTCTACGCCAACACCTTAAGTGTTCGGCCACAACTGCACGCCCAAAGTTGTGGTCTAAAATATCTCATGGAATAGTTCTAAAGGGAATTGTGAGTACTGGGCTTGTCCTGTCCGCGCCACAGCCCCAACCCTGTTCCCTGGATTTGATCAGGACAGAGGAGGCTGATGGGAGATCGAATTGAACTACACACATTGATAAGAGATAGAGCGGGGGGGAAGGATCCATTCCCATGCGGAGAGAGATTAATAATCAGGGCCGAAAATAAGGAGCCACTTCAAGAAATTTGGGGTTCATTCAGCAAAGCTAATGTAGAACTGTTCACAGAAAATTTTGATGAAAGTCTCTTGAGGTATTTGATGAGAAGTGTTGGTGATGTTAATACAATCGATAGGATGTACGTAGATTGGTAAATGCATTTGGTAACAGTCCTCGTTACAGCATCGCCCTCTTGTTTCGTTGATTCGACCCTCCTCATCTCCATGTACAGGAATTGCTCCCCAGCCTATGTCGCAACTCTGTAACAAAATGCATCAAAATCACTTAGTAAAGCCTGAGTACGAGATCAAGTCACAATCCAGTGGTTGCATGAGCTTTCAAAGTAACATAAAATGTACCATACGCAACGATTGCTCTGAGATAATCTGGGTGACGAAGTTTCTTAATTTCTTTCCTCGAAATGAATCACATCTTACTCATTTCAGTGTCCTTTAATATGGACTGGTATTAATTCCCATAGCACTTGACCGTTCTAATTCTGTGATTGAGCCATTTATTGGCCTCGATGCATGAGTAGAATCTGTCAATTTTCAAGTGCCACCGTTAAGCCACAACTACAAACTTGTCTCCCGTTCACTCTCAGCTTTCCCTCATAACCGAGCAACGGGGACAGGGAGAAAACGAACGGGAGTAAAACTCAGTTTGAATATGATTAGATTGCCAGTTGAAGAAAGAGCGAATGTTCCGCACAAAAAAGCAAAGTTTCACGGGAAATTGTGCAATATGAGTGTCAAACTCACGACCTCAGAATAAAAATCTTTTGTTCTACTCCTGAGGTATTCGAACATATAGTCAGGGTGTGACCAGTTCTTTTATCAAGGCGAAATAACTTTTTAAACTTTACGAAAACAAATACATTGATGAGCAGAAGTCCACAGCTCCGATGCTTTCTGCTCAAAACTCAGGAAAATCATTAAGATTCCACTTCCTTTTTGCTTCTTTGTCAACGCTAACATCCAGTTTCTTCAGTTTTTCTTCTTAAATGTAAAGTTTTTTGTCTTTTTTTTTGCCTTTTTTTGAAAGCAAATTCGCTTCAATATCAACAAAACTGACAGGCAAATCTGACACACAAACAGCCATTCGCTACCACATATCCCCAATTCTCACTTTCAGATTTGCAAAGGTCAATAAAATAAAGGAAGTAAGCAGTTGAGCACGTTTAGAAAGTAGATGACTGACTTTTATGGGTGACTCGCTTGGGCCTTTGCCAACGCTGCTCGCAGGTTTCGTGATCAAGCCATAATCTCCCTCAGTTTTGCGGAGCCTGTGCTCGGTTCATTGGGAGATTAGGACCGGGTTGCAGTCGACCCCGACTTAAGTTGCATTGTTGTTTTTCACTGGCAGCAGAAGATTGGACATTATAGGACCAGAACATTACTGCTTTTCTATTTTTTCTTGTGTCGTTCCATCTGGGACTGAGAAAGGCGAATCATTATCGGGAAACCAAGAACATTACATTTCTAAAGATACAAATGCAGGAATTCAATCAGTTATCTGTTCTGTGACTGTGTTTGTCCGAATATTGGTATAAGATGCCTGGGTGTGCCTGTATTCGATATTTCAAGAACAAATAACTGGAGAATATTTTCTTGCAGATTGTGTCCCCAATAACAGGCCGGAAATGTGCAACAAGGAAACGGTTAAGATTATAGGAACATAGGAATATGAGTAGGCCATTTAGCCAATCAAGTGTGTTCCAACGTTCAAAGAAATCATGGCTGATCAGAGGCCTAACTCCATTTATCTGTCTTTGGCCCATGTCCCTTAATACCTTTCCTGAACAAAAAAAATCTGTTTCGGATTTAAAGCTGACAAATGATCCTGTACCCACTGCCATTTATGTACGATATTTCCAAACATCTTCAAACTCAAAGTGTAGAAGTGCTTCTGAACATGTACCCTGAAAAGTCTGGCCCTAATTCTACAATTTTGCTCCATTTCGACTTACAACTATTTTGGTGAACAGCCGGACTTGCTGACTAAATGCACGAAAGAGTCTGAGATGTAAAAAATCAGTAAGATCACGAAACCCGAGTGTAAGCGAATTCCAGTTTCAGACGACAATTACTGAAATAGCAATTGTCCTTCATCAGTGTGACTTTACCAAACTAAAGGTTGGGACATTCATTGTAAACGGTCTGACCACAGACACTGCAGACACACCCATGTCACAGAAACCACCCCTGTGTGGGGATACAAACAGAGTGGTATGGCAGCCTGTCTGTAATTTCGTTCGTTTCACTTGCATTGTCACTTTTGTCTCGCTTTAGAAACACGAACTGACTGAGCGGAATACAGTCTTTCTCGGCCGTAATCATACGGTGCTTTTATCGCACTATCACTGCTTTCAGTATTGGTCGAGTAATTCGGGAACGTGGTTTAGAAGCCGATGGCTCTCACCGTGTTCAAACTTTACCAAATGTCTGCAGAAATCATTCGCCAACATCGGGAAAAAGTGCTTTTAAACATACCTGAGGAATTTCGGGGTTTGATAGGTCTTGAACTTAAGTGGGAGGAAGGGAAGCCCCGATGCAGGGCCTGCCTGACCCTCTTTAAAAAACTGTCACCAGAAATTCCAGCCGCAACACGACGTCATAGGACAGGCCCTGCGATGGCCTGCAGCTATTGTGACGCAATAATGATGCTGGCCCCAGCAACATGAATATTAATTCGGCATGGGTCACGTGGCGCTGAATCAAAAAAACAAGTTTTCAGAACATCTGCTTCTCATTCTGTCTCCCAGGACCCGGTCGGGTCTCCACTGGCGGATAATTACACCATTCTGTTTTTAAATTTGGCTCGAACACCCTAGTGGCCAGAGACAAGCATTACCCTCCTCAACAAAGGGGACAGAGAACAGAAGAACACCACCCTGAACTCCACAAGTGTGTAACCTCAACTTTCTACATTGGGCCAGTGTATCATTGTGATGATATTTAGTTCACATCTTCAAAGATTTGTTGGGGAAGCGGGTGAGGAGGGAAAGCTGCAAAAGATGACACTGAACGGATAGCAGAGGATGGCTTCTACCCATCAGCCTCCGGTTATGGGCCCAAAACGGTCCCGATACACTACTTTGCTATGCTACGCTACAGCCTTTCCAGACAAGTTTTCAGCTTTTCATATGGTGTCTGACAAGCACGTTCGAGATTGATGTCAAAAGATCTTCACTACTCTCGTGAAATATGCTGTTGCAAAGATGTATCGCTGTTGTGCAAATATAAACGTTGTCTAAATTCCAACATTCTGCTTTTCGAAGTGTGATTTCGCTCAGAACTACATAATTTCAAAAATCACCAAGTTCAAACGGAAACACAGTGCCCACAGAAAGAATTAGCCATCCCAATGCTTCCCGATGCAGGGCTGCCTGACCCTCAGGGAGGTTTCTTTGATAAACTGTGTCCAAGCATTCCAGCCGCACGTCATTGGGTATGCACGAGGATGGCATGCAGCTATTGTAACACAATAATGATGCAGTCCCCGGGAACATGAATAAGAATTAGCCGTGGGTCACGTGGTAGTGAATCATTCAAACGAATGTTATTCCATGTCCAGGGTTTATTTAAGGGATGAGGTAAATGGGCAGGAGTTACACCTGGGGTTCACTCTTCCTTCACTCCCATCACCCGCCCATAGCCCCATGGCACTTTGCCCTGCAACGGCCGAAATTGTAACACCTGCCCGTTTCCCCCACCTTCCTCAGTATTCAAGGGCCCGCACATACCTTCGAGGTGAAGCAACAGTTTACCTGCACGTTCCACAGCCAAGACTACTGCATTCGCTGCTCACAATGTGGTCTCGTCAACATTGGAGAAACAAAGCGGAGACTGGGTGACTGCTTCGTAGAACATCTCGGTTCTGCCCACACAACGACCCTGAGCTTCCAGTTGCCTGCTCCTTCAGCACACCACCCTGTTCCATGTCCACCATCACTGTCTCAGGCTTGTTGCAGTGTTCCAGCAGAGCAATTTTGCACTTGGGGGCCCTACAGTCCCCCTCAATATTGAACTCAATAATTTTAAAGCCTGAACTTCCCCACATCTTAGCCCCGTACCACGCACACAAGGCCTTGTTATCACGTAGTCTGCCATTACATATCACATATTATTAGCCACTAACAGTTTCCTTTAACAGCTATTCACCCTCCCAGACAGTTCGTTATCAATTCCTTTGTCTGTCCAACCATTCTTGTCTCACTTTGGGCTCTATCCCTATCTATCATTTACTCCGCCCACCTTCCTCCCACCCTCCCATCTGCTTATTAACCGACATTTTCCTATTCATCACCAGCTCTGTGGAAGGGTCACCGGATTCTTCTTCACAGAAGCTGCCAGATCTGCTGAGCTTTTCCAGCAACGACTGTTTTTGTTTCTGAAATACAGCATCCGCAGTTTTTATTCAGAAAGATTTGCAAATTGGTTTGAGAGACAGAGTGAGAGAGTAAGTGAGAAGAACAGCCATGAACCGTTGGCCTCCGTTCTAATCATAAAGTAAAATCATTGTAGTACGATCATTGTAGTAAGGGCTTGTGGCTTGTGGCGCAACGGGAGCGCGTCTAACTGCAAACCAAAAAGTTGAATGTTCAAATGGTGTCAGCCTCAGTGTGCAGCATAGGTGCTCCATTCCTGCTGTTTCAGCTTAGAATAACAGAATGTGCCGCAGCCCACCCTGGCTCTGCTGCTTCTTTGCAATGAGCAAGTTAGTGTCTTTTTTCGTACCGTAAGCTTGCCTTCTCCCTGTCAGTCTCTGCTTTGTTCCTTTGAGAATGACCACCCCGAAATCCCTTCTGTGTCCATTGAATCTGCCTCTCTGTCACTGTCAGGCAGCCTTTCCTGATCCCAACCACTCCCTCTGCGAAAACGTTCTTCTTAATATCACTTTTCCTACTGACTTTCAGTCTCTGCCTATTCGCTTTCAATCCTTTCAGGCGTGGAAGCATTTTCACCAAAGCGGGAATCATACGCCTGGACCACTCCACCATACATCGTGGGCCCTCTCACCTCCCGAAGCAACTGGGACTTGGTCACTATGGAATACATTCTACATTCCTTCAATAATTGTAAGGATGCAACGGTTTCCAGAACATCTGCTTCTCATTCTGTCTCCCAGGAGCTGGGCTATCTACACTGGCAGATAATTACACAATTCTGTTTCTAAATTGTTCTCTCACACCCGAGCGGACAGGGACAAGCATTATCCTCCTCAACAAAGGGAACAGATAACAGGAGAGCACCACATGTGCGTCACCTCAACTTCCTATGTTGGGCCAGTATATCAGTGTGAGATATTTAGTTCGCATCTTCAAAGGCAAGATACAGAACATAGCACTAGTGTAGGGGAAAGCTGCTGAAGGAAACATCGAGAGGAGCATCGCGGATGGCTTCGACCCATCGACTGCTGGGTTATGAGCCCAACACGCTCCCGCTATGCCACTCTGCTATGCTGCATGGCAGCTTTTCCAGAGAAGTATTCAGCTGTTTGCCCCATGTTTGCACCAGGAACATAAAGAGATCCGGAGTTGAGTGATCTTTGCTCAACTGGAAGTGAGATCTATGAGCACGATATTGCAAAGCAAGTGCTGCCTGATGTTATTGTTGTCGACTTGTTATCACCGATTGGGAATAACAGTCCATCTTTCTGGCGAACAGAATATGGATGCTCTGTGAAGCAGTCACCCAGTCTGCACTTCGTTTCAACCGGGTCCGATCCATCTCCCGCAATTCTGCCTTCCCACTCTCGTGTGCAATGACGTCACGATGCGGCTGGAAGTCTAAGGGACAGTTTATCAAAGAAACCTCCCTGTGGGTCAGGCAGCCCTGCATCGGGAAACATGGGATGGCCACCCATTCTCAGTTTACATGGGGAACACTTCTCCATATTAAACGGCCTCGATGCAAACTTCCCTTTCTTCTGCTTAAATTTCGAAATCACAGTTCGAAAAGCAGAATGTGGGAATTTAGACAAAGTTAAGTTTGCACAACATCGATATGTCTGTGCAACAACATATGACCCGACAGCAGTGAAGATCTTTTGACATCAATCTCGAACGTGCATGCCACAGTCCAGATGAAAAGTTGAATACTTCTCTGGAAAAACTGCCATGCAGCACAGCAGAGTGGCATAGCGGGAGCGTGCTGGGCCCATAACCCAGAGGTCATAGAGTCATCGAGATGTACAGCATGGTAACAGACCCTTCGGTCCAAACCGTCCATGCCGACCAGATATCCCAACTCAATCTAGTCCCACCTGCCAGCACCCGACACAAATCCCTCCAAACCTTTCCTATTCACATACCCATCCAAATGCCTCTTAAAGATTGCAATTGTACCAGCCTCCACCACATCCTCTGGCAGCTCATTCCACACATGTACCACCCCCTGCGTGAAAACGTTACCCCTTAGATCTCTTTTATGTCATTCCCCTCTCACCCTAAACCTATGCCCTCTAGTTTTGGACTCCCCGAACCCAGGGAAAATACTTTGTCTATTTATCCTATCTATGCCCTTCATAATTTTGTAAACATGTATAAGGTCACCCCTCAGCCTCCGACGCTCCAGGGAAAACAGCCCCAGCCTGTTCAGACTCTCCCTGTAGCTCAGATCCTCCAACCCTGACAACATCCTTGTAAATCTTTTCTGAAACCTTTCATGTTTCACAACACCTTTCCGATAGGAAGGAGACCAGAATTGCATACAATATTCCAACAGTGGCCTAACCAATGCCTGTACAGCCGCAACATGACCTCCCAACTCCTGTACTCAGTACTCTGACCAATAAAGGAAAGCATACCAAACGCCTTCTTCACTATCCTATCTACGTGTGACTCCACTTACAAGGAGCTATGAACCTGCACTCCAAGGTCTCTTTGTTCAGCAACACTCCCGAGGACCTTACCATTTAGTGTATAAGTCCTGCTGAGATTTGCTTTCCCAAAATGGAGCACCTTGCATTTATCTGAATTAAACTCCATCTGCCACTCCTCAGCCCATTGGTCCATCTGGTCCTGATCCTGTTGTAATCTGAGGTAACCCTCTTTGCTGTCCACTACACCTCTAATTTTGATGTCATCTATAAACTTACTAACTGTACCTCTTATGCTCGCATCCAAATCATTTCTGTAAATGACAAAAAGTAGAGGGCCCAGCACCGATCCTTGTGGCACTCCACTGGTCACAGGCCTCCAGTCTGAGAAAAAAAAAAGCTTCCACCACCACCCTCTGTCTTCTACCTTTGAGCCAGTTCTGCACCAAATGGCTAGTTGTCCCTGTATTCCATGAGACCTAACCTTGCTAATCAGTCTCCCATGGGGAACCGGATTCTGGGTAATCCAAGTTGGAGGATGGGAACAATTTCTGGCTATAAGAGCTGCTCCTTTTTTTGAGGTATTTTAAGTGTTGGAGGCGATTTCCTCCCATTCCAGAAGCAGCAATTACTGTTTTATATGCTGTTGCATTGTTTTGGAACTTTTGGAAAAAAAGACAAAATAACAGCTGTTTTAATGGGGAGAAGAGCAGACAAAGGACAGTGTGAGGACAGTGCAGGAGACAGAGAGAGGGAGAGAGAACCTGCACAGTTCCCGCCTTTGCTGTTTGAATTCGTGTATCGCTGGACATCGGAGTGCATCTGGGAAGATTAACAAACAGTGAAATTCACAACTAATCTTGGAGTCGATGGGTCGAAGCCATCCTCGACTCTCCTCTCGATGTTTCCTTCAGCAGCTTTCCCCTACACTGGTGCTATGTTCTGTGTCTTGCCTTTGAAGATGCGAACTAAATATCTCACACTGATATACTGGCCCAACATAGGAAGTTGAGGTGACGCACATGTGGTGCTTTCCTGTTCTCTGTTCCCTTTGTTGTGGAGGATAATGCTTGTACCTGTCCGCTCGGGTGTGAGAGAACAATTCAGAAACAGAATGGTGTAATTATCCACCAATGGAAATAGCCCGGGTCCTGGGAGACAGAATGAGAAGCACATGTTGTAGAAACTCTCGCTGCATGCAATTCTTGGAGGAATGTAGAATGTACTCCACAGTGAGCAAGTCCCAGCTGCTTCAGGAGGTGAGAGGGCCCACCGTGTATGGTATGCTGGTCTAGGCGTATGATTCCCGCTTTGGTGAAAATGCTCTCACGCCTGAAAGGATCGAAAGTGAATAGGCAGAGACTAAAAGTCATTGGGAAGAGTAGGAAAAGTGATATTAAGATTAGATTATATTACATTACAGTGTGGAAACAGGCCCTTCAGCCCAACAAGTCCAGACTGACCCGCCAAAGCGCAACCCACCCATACCCCTACATTTACCCCTTACCTAACACTACAGGCAATTTAGCATGGCCAATTCACCTGACCTGCACATCTTTGGACTGTGGGAGGAAACCGGAGCGCCCGGAGGAAACCCACGCAGACACGGGGAGAACCGATATTAAGTGGAACGTTTTCACAAAGGGAGTGGTTGGGATCAGGAAAGGCTGCCTGACAGTGACAGAGAGGCAGATTCAATGGACACAAAAAGGATTTCGGGGTGGTCATGGTCAAAGTAACAATGCAGAGATATACAGGGAGAAGGCAAGATTACGATACGAATAAAGGTACATTGCTCATTTTGGAGAAGCAGCAGAGCAAAGGTGGGCTGTGACACATTCTGTGATTCTGAATGAACTGACAGATGGACCAACATAAGGTGGCAATTTATCCAAAGGTTATGTTTACACAGCCTCGACACCAGCAGCGTGAGATCTAACTTCTTGATTTGAAGCAGCAGAAATTGCGCCCCACTGAGCCTGATGTGATTTGAACGCGCAATCTTGTAATCAGCAGGTAGACGCGCTCCCGTTGCGTCACAAGCCAACACGACGCAGGGTTGAGGGAAGTGATCGGACTGCAATGATTTTACGTTATGATTGAGAACGGAGGCCAACGGTTCATGGCTGTTCTGTCTCACTCACTCTCTCACTCTGTCTCTCGAACCAATTTGCAACTCTTTCTGAATAAAAACTGCGGATGCTGTATTTCAGAAACAAAATCAGTAGATGCTGGAAAAGCTCAGCAGGTCTGGCAGCTTCTGTGAAGAAGAATCCGGTGACCCTTCCACAGAGCTGGTGATGATTAGGAAAATGTCGGTTACTATGCAGATGGGAGGGTGGGAGGAAGGCGGCGGAGTAAATGGTAGATAGGGATAGAGCCCAAAGTGAGACAAGAATGATTGGACAGACAAAGGAGTTGATAGCGATCTGTCTGGGAGGGTGAATAGCTGTGTAAGGAAACTGTTAAGGGCTAAGAATAGTTGGTGTGTACTGGCAGACTACGTGACAACAAGGCCTTGTGTGCGTGGTAGGGGGCTAAGATGTGGGGAAGTTCAGGCTCTAAAATTATTGAATTCAATATTGAGGACGACTATAGTGTCCCCAAGTGTAAAATTGTTCTGCTGGAACACTGCAACAAGCCTGAGACAGAGATGCTGGACAGGGAACAGGGTGGTGTGCTGAAGTGGCAGGCAACTGGAAGCTCAGGGCCTTTTTGCGGGCAGAACCTCGATGTTCTGCGAAGCAGTCACCCGCTTCGTTTCTCCAATGTTGACGAGACCACATTGTGAGCAGCGAATGCTGTAGTCTTGGCTGTAGAATGTGCAGGTAAACTGTTGCTTCACGTCGTAGGTATGTTCGGGCCCTTGAATACTGAGGAGGGTGGGGGGAACGGGCAGGGGTTCCAATTTCGGCCTTTGCAGGACAAGGTGTCATTGGGCTATGGGCGGGTGATGGGAGTGAAGGAAGAGTGAACCCCAGGTGTAACTCTTGCCCATTTACCTCATCCCTCAAATAAATCCCTGGACATGGAATAACATTCGTTTGAATGATTCACTACCACGTAACCCACGGCTAATTCATATTCATGTTCCAGGGGCCTGCATCATTATTGTGTCACAATACCTGCATGCCATCGTCGTGCATGTCCGATGACGTGCGGCCGGAACGCTTGGACACAGTTTATCAAAGAAACCTCCCTGAGGGTCAGGCAGCCCTGCATCGGGAAGTATTGGGATGGCTAATTCTTTCTGTGGGCACTGTGTTTACGTTTGAACATGGTGATTTTTGAAATTATGTAATTCTGAGCGAAATCACAGTTCGAAAAGCAGAATTTTGGAATTTAGACAACGTTAATATTTGCACAACAGCGATACATCTTCGCAACAACATATTTCACGAGAGTAGTGAAGATCTTTTGATTTCAATCTCGAACGTGTATGTCACACACCAGATGAAAACCTGAAAACTTGTCTGGAAAGGCTGCCGCGTGGCATTTTTTGCAGCTTTCCCTCCTCACCTGCTACCCCAACAAATATTTGAAGATGTGAACTAAATATCATCACAATGATATACTGGCCCAATGTAGAAAGTTGAGGTTACACACTTGTGGAGTTCAGGGTGGTGTTCTGATCTCTGTCCCCTTTGTTGAGGAGGGTAATGCTTGTCCCTGGCCACTCGGGTGTTCGAGCCAAATTTAAAAACAGAATGGTGTAATTATCCGCCAGTGGAGACCCGCCCGGGTCCTGGGAGACAGAATGAGAAGCAGATGTTCTGAAAACTATTTTTTTGGATTCAGTACCACGTGACCCATGCCGAATACACATTCTTGTTCCTGGGGCCAGTATCATTATTGCGTCACAATAGCTGCAGGCCATCACTGGGCATGTCCTATGACGTCGTGTTGCGGCTGGAATTTCTGGTGACAGTTTTTTAAAGAGGGTCAGGCAGCCCCTGCATCGGGGCTTCCCTTCCTTCCACTGAAGTTCAAGGCCTATCAAACCCCGAAATTCCTCAGGAATGTCTGGAAGCACTTTTTCCCGATGTTGGCTAATGATTTCTGCAGACATTTGGTAAAATTTGAACACGGTGAGAGCCATCGGCTTCTAAACCACGTTCCCGAATTACTCGACCAATACTTAAAGCAGTGATAGTGCTATAAAAGAACTGTATGATTACGGCTGAGAAAGACGGTATTCCGCTCAGTCAGTTCGTGTTTCTAAAGAGAGACAAAAGTGACAATGCAAGTGAAACGAACGAAATTGCAGACAGGCTGCCATACCACTCTGTTTGTATCCCCACACAGGGGTGGTTTCTGTGACATGAGTGTGTCTGCAGTGTCTGTGGTCAGACTGTTTACAATGAATGTCCCAGCCTTTATTTTGGTAAAGTCACACTGATAAAGGACAATTGCTATTTCAGTAATTGTAGTCTGAAGCTGGAATTCGCTAACACTCGGGTTTCGTGATCTTACTGTTTTTTTACATGTCAGACTCTATGGTGCATTTAGTCAGCAAGTCCAGCTGTTCACCAAAATAGTTGTAAGTCGAAATGGAGCAAAATTATAGAATTAGGTCCAGACTTTTCAGGGCACATGTTCAGCAGCACTTCTACACAATGAGTTTGTCAGATGTTTGGAAATATCCTACATAAACGGCAGTGGGTACAGGATAATTTGTCAGCTTTAAATCCGAAACAGATTTTTTTTTGTTCAGGAAAGGTATTACGGGACATGGGCCAAAGACAGATAAATGGAGTTAGGCCTCTGATCAGTCATGATTTCTTTGAATGTTGGAACACACTTGAGGGGCTAAATGGCCTACTCATATTCCTATAATCTTAACCGTTTCCTTGTTGCGCATTTCCGGCCTGTTATTGGGGACACGATCTGCAAGAAAATATTCTCCAGTTATTTGTTCTTGAAATATCGAATACAGACACACCCAGACATCTTATACCAATATTCGGACAAACACAGTCACAGAACAGATAACTGATTGAATTCCTGCACTTGAATCTTTAGAAACGTAATGTTCTTGTTTTCCCGATAATGATTCGCTTTCCTCAGTCCCAGATGGAACGACACAGGAAAAAATAGAAAGCAGCAATGTTCTGGTCCTATAATCTCTAATCTTTTGCTGCCAGTGAAAAACAACAATGTAACGTAAGTCGGGGTCGACTGCAACCCGGGCCTAATCTCCCAATGAACCAAGCACAGGCTCAGCAAAACTGAGGGAGATTATGTCCTGATCACGAAACCTGCGAGCAGCGTTGGCAAAGACCCAAGCGACTCACCCATAAATGTCAGTCATCTACTTTCTAAACGTGCTCAACTGCTTACTTTATTTTATAGACCTTTGCAAATCTGAAAGTGAGAATTGGGGATATGTGGTAGCGAGTTTGTGTGTCAGGTTTGCCTGAAAGTTTTGTTGATATTGAAGCGAATTTGCTTTCTAAAAAAGGCAAAAAAAAGACAAACAACTTTACTTTCAATAAGAGAAACTGAAGAAACTGGATGTTAGCGTTGAGAAAGAAGCAAAAAGGAAGTGGAATCTTAATGATTTACCTGAGGTTTGAGCAGAAAGCATTGAAGCTGTGGACTTCTGCTGATAAATGTATTTATTTTCGTAATTGTAAGAAGTTATTTGGCCTTGATAAAATAACTGGTCACACCCTGACTATATGTTCGAATACCTCAGTAGTAGAACAAACGATTTTTATTGTGAGGTCATGAGTTTGATATCCATATTGTGCAATGTTCCCGTGAAACTTTGCTTTTGTGCGGAACATTCGCTCTTTCTTCAACTGGCAATCGAATCATATTCAAACTGACTTTTACTCCCGTTCCTTTTCTTCCTGTCCCCGTTGCTCGGTTATGAGGGAAAGCTGAGAGTGAACGGGAGACAAGTTTGTAGTTGTGCGTTAACGGTGGCACTTGAAAATTGACAGATTCTACTCATGTCTCGAGGCCAATAAATGGCTCAATCACAGAATTAGAACGATCAAGTGCTATGGGAATTAATACCAGTCCATATTAAAGAACACTGAAATGAGTAAGATGTGATTCATTTCGAGGAAAGAAATTAAGAAACTTCGTCACCCAGATTATCTCAGAGCAATCGTTGCTATGGTCCGTTTTATGTTACTTTCAAAGCTCATGGAACCACTGGATTGTGACCTGATCTGGTACTCAGGCTTTACTAAGTGATTTTGATGCATTTTGTTACAGAGTTGCGACATAGGCTGGGGAGCAATTCCTGCACATAGAGATGAGGAGGGTCGAATCAATGAAACAAGAGTGCGATGCTATAACGAGGACTGCTCCAAATACATTTACCAATCTACGTTCATCCTATCGATTGTATTAGCATAATCAACACTTCTCATCAAAATAACTCGAGAGACTTTCATCACAATTTTCTGTGAACAGTCATACTGAATGAACCCCAAATTTCTTGAAGTGGCTCCTTATTTTCGGCCCTGATTATTAATCTCTCTACGCATGGGAATGGATCCTTCCCAGCCGCTCTATCTCTCATCAATGTGTGTAGTTCAATTCGATCTCCCTTCAGCCTCCTCTGTCCTGATCAAATCCAGGGGAACAGGAAACGTTGGGACTATGGCGCGGACAGGACAAGCCCAATACTCACCTTTCCTGTTCGAACTATTCCATGAGAAAGTTTAGACCACAACTTTGGGCGTGTAGTTGTGGCCGAACACTTAAGGTGTTGGCGTAGAGATCCTTTGGGGCTCCCCGCCCAGGGTGGTAACCTGCTGGCTATGCTTTCTTCGCTGGCGATTTTAAATGACTTCCTGTTGGTTGCATTATCGCTCAAACTTCACAAAACCCGTCTCAATAAAGACCCGTTTTCTCATGTCTGGGAATTGATTGCCATGCGGGAAACTCGGGTTCCGAACAAACAACGTACCAGACTCACAACGTCAGCTCTGTTTCCCTTTCCACAGATGCTGCTCGACCCGTTGGCTTTCTGCAGTATTCTCTGTGTTTATTAGGCACAAGTGCTGCTTTTCATTCAAGAACTTCAATCCCTGTCCTCTGGTAACTGACTCTGGTCAGTGGCAATTGGTTCTTCTGATCATTAATCTGCCCATTCCCACCGCTTCTTCTCCCATCGTGACCAACAGCCCCAGGAAATCTCAGTTTTCCTTCTTTGCTCCAAAGCGAACATTCTCCACCTTGGGAATGTCTCCCCAAAATGGAAATTCCTCATCCCTGGACATGAGGCAAGGCGTACAATTGGAATAGATTTTGGCAAAATATTGTCAGTTAGGAAATGGAAAAATGTTCAAATGTTCATGAAGCAAAACAGAAATCCCAGTCTCCAGCTTTGTGAACCTTTCAAAACACTTTGGGAAGCGGATTTAGAGGAGAATGAAAGATGACCGGTCTGATTGAGCAGAGACAGTCCAGACACCGTCCCCTTGTTGAAGAGGCCAGGAGGTTGACTCTGATGTTCTCGGCACATGAACTGGTCTGAGACATTGAAAGAATTGTCGTTCCTGCACATCAGGAATTCAAACCCCTTCTCCCCTGCGAGCCAATGAGAGAACTCGGGAACAGGCAAAACACTGAAAGGCTGGAAGGGCGCCGGCCCCGGAGTAAGAAAGCTAGTTCCTCGTGACATGGATGTGTCTGCAGACTGTCCCCGGTATCTCCACAACACATCTCCCAGGCTTGATTCTGGAAAAGTAAAACTGATAGACGACAATTGTAATTCTAGGCGGGGAGGCTGAATTATAAAATCACTAAGCGATGGTGCAGCCCACCACCGCGCCTGTCTCTGTGGCGCCATTGGTCAGCGCGTTCGGCTGTTAACCGAAAGGTTGGTGGTTCGAGCCCACCCAGGGGCGGTGTGTTCGCTGCCTTTCTTTGGCTTCGAAGCTGTGCGACTTTAATGGGGTCAGGAAAATGTTCCCCAAGCGGAATTCTTCTCCATGAAGGGGTTTCGGAATTGAATTAATGTCTCACGTTAGGGACTGCGTCTGCTGAGAAGACGAGACCAAAAGAGAAACTCGGCAGGTTTGACAGTACCTGTCGGTGAAAACACAATTTTGAAATGTTGCCTCTGATTCTCTTTCCACAGATGTTGCCTGACCTGCTGAGTTCCTCCTGCAATTGCTAACTGAAAGTTCATTTCATCTTTTGGGGTGAAACACCTAAATATCTGCAAACATGTCTCGCCAAAATGGAAATTCCTCATCCCAGGAAACGAAGCATGGCGTATATTTGGGGAGAGATTTTGGTAAAATATTATCATATAGGAAATGTAAAAATGTTCATGAAGCAAGACAGAAATCCCAGTCTCCAGCTTTGTGAACCTTTAGAAACACTTTGGGAAGCGGATTTAGAGGAGAATGAAAGATGACCGGTCCGATTGAGCAGAGACAGTCCAGACACCGTCCCCTTGTTGAAGAGGCCGGGAGGTTGACTCTGATGTTCTCGGCACATGAACTGATCTGAGACATTGAAAGAATTGTCGTTCCTGCACATCAGGAATTCAAACCCCTTCTCCCCTCCGAGCCAATGAGAGAACTCGGGAACGGGCAAAACACTGAAAGGCTGGAAGGGCGCCGGCCCCGGAGGAAGAAAGCTAGTTCCTCGTGACATGGATGTGTCTGCAGAGAGTGGGATCAGACTGTCCCCAGTGTCTCCACAGTAAATGTCCCAGGCTTTATTTGTGAAAATTAAGACTGATAGACCACAATTGTAATTCTCGGCGGGGCAGGCTGAATTTTGAAATCACTAATAGCCTCCCCGAAGGGATGGTCTTTTGTCGTTGCTTGTCTCTGTGGTGCAACTGATCGGCACATTATCCTGTTAACGGGGAAGTTGGTGGTTCGAAGCCCACGCAGGGGCGCTGTGTTCGCTGCTCCCCCTTGCCTTGGGTTGTGTGCTTTTAGTGGGGTCAGAGAAACAATTTCCAGAACAGCTGCTTCTCATTCTGTCTCCCTGCTTCCGTTTGTCCCGTCTCCAGGAACCGGGCCCTCTCTACTGGCAGAAAATTGGGCCCTTCTGTTTCGAAACTTTTCTCTGAGACCTGAGTGACCAGTGACGAGTATTGCCCTCCTCAACAGAGAACAGGAGAAGACCACACAGACCTCCACATGTGTGTTGTCTCAAATGCGCACATATGGCCAGTATATCAATGTGAAATATTTATGTTGAAGTGTTTTGGGAAGCAGATGAGTAGGCGAGGTGCAGAACAGTGCGCCGTTATACAGGAAAGCTGCTAAAGAGGACATTGAGTGAATAGGAGAGATGGTTTCCCTTCTGGGTGATGCTCCCATCACGCACCCGCAGACATATCGCCGACGCGCAAATATAAACTCTGTCTAAATTCCCACATTCTGTTTTTTCGAACTGTGATTTCGCTCAAAAGCACATAATTTCAACACTCGCAAAATTCAAACTTTAACAAATTGCTCATAGATGTACTTTGCGAACACCTGGAAAAAGTTTTTCCAAACGTACCTGGGGAATTTCGGTCTGAGGGCTCTTGAACTTTAAGTAGAAGGAAGGGAAGTTTGCCTCGAGGCTGCGGAATGTGGCGATGTGTTCCCCATGTTAACTGGTAGTGGTTGGCCATCTCAGTGCTTCCCGATGCAGGGCTGCCCCGACCCACAGGGAGGTTTCTTTGATAAACTGTCCCAGGAGCTTCCAGCCGCACCGTGACGTCATAGGGCGAGCCCCCGGTGATGGCCTGCAGCTGCTGTGACACAATAATGATGCTGGCCCCGGAACATGAATACAAATTAGTTCGTGAGTCACGTGGTACTGAATCATTGGATGGAATGTTCTTTCAACTTCACGGATTTATATATGAGAGGAGGTAAGTGGGCAGGGCTTACACCTCGGATCCGCTCTTCCTTCACTCTCAACACCCCACACCCACCTCCCATTGTCCCAAGGCAATTTCCCCTGTAACCGCCGAATGTGTAACACCTGCCCATTTACCTGCTCCCTCCTGAATATCACAGGGCTCGATCATACCCGCCAGGTGAAGCAGCACTTTACCTGCACATTTGCCACAACCTAGTCTACTGCATTCGCTGCTCACAGTGTGGTTTCCCCAAAGTAGCATGAAGCATAAACTGGGTGACTGTTTCGCAGAACATTTCAATTCTGCCCGCAAAAAAAATGGCCTTGAGCTTCTGGTTGCCCGCCACTTTTACACGCCACCCTGTGCCCTGGCCAACATCTCTGTCTCAGACATGCAAAGCTCAGCTCCAAATGGAAGAACAACGCCTCATTTTCCACTTGAAGACCTACAGCCCCCCTGTCTTCAATATCGAGTTCCATGACTTTAGGGCCAGAAATCCGCCATGTCCTATTCTCTCCTATTCACGTAACGTCGTCTTTAGCAGCTTACCCGTTTAAGGGCGCTCTGTTCTGCATCTCGCCTTCTCATCTGCTTCCCAAAAAACTCAACATAAATATTTCTCATTGATATACTGGCCCCATGTGCACAGTTGAGGTGACATACTCGTGGAGGTCTGCGTGGTCTTCTCCTGTTCTCTGTTGAGGAGGGCAAAGCTTGTGGTCATGTTCAGATGCGCAGATTTACACGGAAAAGGGAAGAGAATGATACGAATTGAGACACGCGTTTACTTACAGTGTAGAACCAGCAGAGCGAAGGTGGGCCGCATGGCCTCCGTCTACGCTGTGCCACACGTTATGATTCAGAGTTAAATCACAGTTCGACCAACAGAATGTGGGAATTAAGAAAACAGTTTATATTTACACAGCCTCCATACGTCTGCGCAACAGCATATTACACGACAGCAGTGGAGGTCTTTGACATCAGGCTCGAAGGTGCATGCCACACGCCAGACGAAAGGCTGAAGGGACCTGTGGAAAACACTCCGTGTGGGAAAGTAGAGTAGCGCAGCGGGAGGGTGCTGGGTTCATGTCCCTCGATCGAAACTATCGTCTGCTATTGCTTCCCTTTGTAACGGGACTCTGTTCTATATCTTGCCTTTACCTCTGCTTCCCAAATCTTCGAGTATCTGAGCTGAATATGTCACTAAACACTGACCCTATTTACACAATTGTGGGCAAGTGCTTGTGGAGATTGGAGTTGTTTCCCGCTGGTCTGCTCTGAACTGAATCCTAACACCTCTTCTCTGAAATGGGAATGAGCCGGTGAAGTTGAAACAATTCGAATTCGAATCCCTACAGTGTGGAAACAGGCCCTCCTGCTCAACAAGTCCTTATCAACCCTCCGAAGAGTAACCCACCCAGACCCGACATTTACTTCTGACAGATGCGCCTAACCTACCGACCTCTGGGCACTATGGGGCAGTTTAGCATGGTCAGTCCACCTAACCTGCACATCTTTCGACTGTGGAAGGAAACCGGAGCACCGCAGGAAACCCACGCAGACACGGGGAGATTGAACAAACTCCACACAAACAAGCCGCACACGGGTAGGATCGAATTCAGGTCCCGTTATGAGACAGCAGGGTTAACCACTGAGCCACAAAGCCACATTATTTGCGGTCGTATTCATTCCCTGCAATAATTCCCCACTCCGGTTCAGACGTGAATGACAGGACGATCAGCATTTCGAAAGCAGCATCACCACACAGACACAGTTCCCATGATGAGGACACATATCACCGATTGGGAATCATCTCGGAGAGATACAAGTGACAGAGAGTCACATGGAAATGATGGACTGAACGGCTTCAGGCTGCGGCGGAATGACGTCACGCGTTGATGCCGTCCCTCTCCCTGTCTCTGGGACAGAGCGGCTGAGGGAGAAACAATGGCTCATTTTCAACTTCATCTGGGACAGTTGGGGCTCAGATATTCACTGCTGCCCGTTCGCAGCAAAGAAACAGACTCCCGTGTTAGAAAGGTCTTTCTGCAGGATTGCTGTGTGAAGACGAATTCTGAACACCAAGCAAGCTGCACACAAATACACTCATGAATTTACCTGAGGGAACAGTTTCCGGTGTCCATTTCTCTCTCTCCCACCATCACAGCATCTTTCTGTTTCTTTGATTACAGACCTTTGTAATGTAGTTAAAACTTGCCAATTTCCTACGCATTAGTGTAACTGACGTCTCCCATCCCAAGTGATTGCGAGAGAGCAGAAGAGCGAAGGGGCTCTGCCCTCCCCCAGAACAGTTTGCAAGTAGAAACAAAATGGGTTAATTATCCGCCAGTGGAGAGAGTCCAGTTACTGGGAACGGGACAAATAGCAGCGTCCTGGGCGCAGGGAGACGGAATGAGAAGCAAATGTTGTGGAATCTCTTTGCTGCTTGCGATTCTTGGAGCAACTCAAACGTATTTCACATTGAGCAAGTCTCAGCTGCTTCAGGGGAGGGCGCTTGGAGCGTCCGGTGTCAGGGCAGCGCACCCCGGGTGGGGCCTGTGGCTCGTTGGTCTAGCGGTATGATTCTCGCTTCGGGCTTTCAGTTGGGTAGACTTGCGAGAGATCCCGGGTTCATATCCCGGACGAGCTCTCATTTCTTAAGTTGCCTTGTGCAGAAACGCCGGCGCAATTTTCTCAAAAAGCACATTTATTCAACGAGATCGGACTGCCTGAGGGACCGAGCTCCCATAACAGCGAACATGGTAAAAAGAAACACTTGCTCAAAGTGAAAACAAGCATTGCACCTCGTTCGCCCGCGCAGTCCGACTCTGAATGAATCCTCCAGCTGCATTATTGCTCAATTGTGAGCGTAAAATTTCAGGAAGCGGGGAAGTGAAGTGATTGCAGACAGCGCTGAACAGGTTGACGTTAATGGTGCCATGTATGAGGATTGTCAGCAATGCAGGTAGATTGGAAAGATGGGACAGTTCTCCTTGGAGAACAGTAGGTTGAAAGTTGGCCTGATTGACGTTTTTCAAGTTATGAGGATCTAGACACAGGAATAATGTAGTGCAAATGCTCCCACGCCTGAAAGGATCGACAACGATTCAGCAGAGTTTTAAAGTCACGAGGAAAAGAAGTAAAAGTGACATTAGGAAGAACGTTTTCGTACAGGGAGTGATCAGGGTCAGTAGGTGACGCAAACTTCAAACAATTATGGTCCTGAACCCATAGGACAGACGGATGGGAGTGGAAGACAAGAAGGAAGAGAGACACAGAGTGAGCGAGAAAAGGGTGAAGTGTCAGAAAAACAGAAGTTAAGGAAGAACATAGAGAGACTGAGGAAGGGATACAATTCCAGTGGGTCCCAGCTTTCTCTGTGGTTTCATACACTCCCTCTCATCCATGAGACACATGCCCTGCTCCTAGAATCTACGTCAGTCTGGCTGGTTCAGGAACGGTGTGGGGGTGATGGACGGTGGTTAATCGATCAAAACTGACACTGAGACTCTAACAGTACCCACACTCATTCACACACACACACACTCAAAAACTTTGATACTCACCTCCTGCTCCATCCACATGGCAAAGGGAACTATGGCTGACTGGACTTGCTTTAAATACCTTCAGGTCTATGACTTAAAGACCCTTCTGTGCCCAAACCCAGCTCTTCTATCGAGAGTATACCTCCCCCAGGGATGGAGCATTAGAAGTTGTGAGTTGAGAGGAAGCGGGGATGGTGTGAGAGAAAGCAGCAGCTCAATAGTTTAGTCCAAACTATCTGTCTGTCTGCCCCTCTCCTCCTTCTCCCACCTCCTCACCTCACACACAGATTACAGACTTAAAATCCACACAGAGACAAAGCTGCAGTTTCAAACCAGCAGCAGCCACAACACATTTTCATTTAGACAACAAAACACAGAATTCTGCACCCAAAGGACACAAATTTATTTCACAAGGAAACAAGGATTTTCACACAGCTGAACACAACAATGTCTGAGTATATCTCTGGACATGGTTGTACAAGTCAGTGATTCTGTGTCTCAGTCTGACCGTATTGCACTTCCATCTCTGTGTTAATGTCTGTTTTTCTGTGTTGATATGACTATCTCTGCAAGCAATGGGACACAGATTATGTCGGAGGGAAGTTTGATGTGTCTGTCTGTGTATGAATGACAAACTGTCTGCAGTGGCACACATTGTCCCGGAAGCGTGTGTCTGAAAGTTTCTTTATAGCTGTCTGTGAATCTGATTTTGTGCCTGTGAGTGTTGGTGTGTGCCCAGTTCTGCCTGCAATGGGACAAACTTTGATTCATCACATTTATAATTCATTCTTTCAAAGTCAGAGTTTCTCTCACTTTCTGAGAAGTACAGGAACACAATGCCGCCTTCTGCTGGCCTAACCATGTGACCTCACAAGCGCCACATCTCCCTGTTCCACTGCATCTGTTTCCTGGTCCTCCTGCGGCGGGGGAGAGGGAGTGGAGATCCATCAGAATTTTACTGAGAACAGCAGCAGCAGCAGCACACAGCTGCCTGAGTCAGGTGTGAACTCAGAAGGTGGGATGACTGAGTAAATCCTTTCCCAGAAAAGCAGCAGGTAACAGCTTCTTACCAATGTGTATTCGTTGGGGTTTCAGAAGGTTTTTTTGAATGGACAAATCGCTCCCCACATACAGAGAGGGGAATAGCCTCTCCCCAGTGTGAACGGACTCATGGATCAGCATTTCATGTCTGTGTTTAAAGCTTTTATCTCAATGTGAGCATTTCAAAGGTCTCTGAGTGTTAACCAGTTGGTGTGTCTACAGGCTGATAACAGAGAATGCCTTGTTACACTCAGGGCAGATGAATGGCCTCTCCCCACTGAGTGCATTCTTGTTTCTCAAGGACGGGTGATTGATTGAATCCCTTCCCACAAACAGTAGATGAATGACTTATCTCCAGTGTGACTGCATCAATGAATTTGCAGCATGTATAGACATTTGTATCCCTTCCAACAGTTTGTACATTTCCATGGTTTCTGTGGTGTAGATCATGTCTCTCCATATTGGATGATCAGCTGATTCCTCACTCAGACACAGGACAGGGTTCATAGACTGAAAGAATCCCTACAGTCCACAAGTCCACACCAACCCTCTGGGGATAAAGACATCCAGACCTATTCTCCTACCCCATTACTGAACACTTACCCTTGACTAGTACACCTAACCTACACATCCCTGAAAACAATGTGCAATTTGACATGGTCCATTCACCTAACCTGCCCATCTTTGAATTGGGAGAAGAAACCGGAGTACCCAGATGGAGCTGACGCAGACCCAGGGAGAATGTGCAAACTCCACAGATACAGTCGGCTGAGGCTGGGATTGAGCGACTGTGGCGATACAATCTCTCCCTGCTGTGAATGGTGGGATGCTATTCATTCTGTGGAACTGGTGCAGGACTTGTCCATTTGTCACTGGGCACATTGATGTTTGCAAACTTTTCCCACAGACAAACATTGACAATCTAATGGTTTTCAAATCCTGATGAGATGACTCACTCTAAGATCCAGATAAGATATTTGCTTGGAATTCTCGCTGATAAATGTGACTCTGTGATTCTCTGTAAAACAAACTTAAATCAGGAAAAATAGAGATTGAAAAATCGTGCTGTTTAAGATACGAAAAGGAGTTAAGAATCATAAAAACCTTATAGTGCAGAAGCAGGCCGTTTCAATACACACCCATCCTCTGAAGAACATCCCACACAGACCCACCCCATATTCCTGCATTCCCCATGGCTTACCCACCCAGCCTGCACATCCCTGCACATTAAGGGCAATTTAGCATGGCCAGCCCACCTAACCTATATATCGTTGAATTGTGGGAGGACACAGGAGCACCGAGAGGAAACCACACAGACATATGAAGAAAGTGCAAACTCCACGCAGTCACCCGAGTCTGGAATCAAACTCAGGTCCCCAGAGCTGAGAGGCAGCAGTGCTAACCATTGGGTCACCACGGAGTTCTTTGAATCCAGCAATTTGTGTGAAAGTCACTCAAATACTGACCGTGAAACATTACTGGACTGTCATGAAAAACTCAACTAGCTGACAAATGCCCTTCAGGGGAAGGGCGTGTTCTGGCCCTACACAAGACTCAGCCCTCAATGAGAGTAGAGATAGTGAGAGTAGTGGGATACTGACAGATAGTTTCCTCCATCTCCATCACAGGAATAACTGACAGATCCTCACTTCAAGAAGATCAAGATCAGAGTGTATGAAGAATCATCACCAATAAACTCCGCTCTCAGACACATACTGTCCTCCTTTAGATACATATATTTGTTTCTTTCGAGAGAGGGAGAGACAGAGAGAGAGAGAATTGCAGCTCACTGACCTTCAAGAACCAGCCGCTCCGAAGCCTCTCGTTCTTAGTGCAGGAGAGACAAACGTTCCTCTTGGTTTGAGATTGCTGTGGGGAAATTCTTCCACTCTAACCCGGTGTAAAAGAATTTCCCAGAGTTCAGTACTAACTCGAATACAAACACTTCCCAGCAGGTTGTTCCTAAACCCATCCAGTGCCTCCCTCCAGCTCTGTCTCTCACTTTTCAACTCCACCAGCTCAGACACCCGCACTGCGCATGCTCCATAAACAACTCATCGCTGCCTTTTGTTCACTCTGATTGGCTCGGTGTCCCGCCAATTCCAGAATGTCGTCACGAGCTGCCCCACTTTCTATTGGGCAGGACATGCGGTCAGTCACACAAGAGATGAAGCACAAAAGAGATATGTGTTCATCTCTGAGCCGGCGTGTGTTTATTGTCCATCCCTCGTTGACTGGAGGGCGGTGAGGAGACAACCACAATGGAGTCACATGTAAGTCTAACCGGAGAAAGGTGAGCCCAATGGTATCTTACAATAATTGACAATCCAGATTTTTAATGACTTAACGGAACACCCCTATCTGGCCTGTTGAGATTTGAACCCCTCTCACAGAACATTAAACAGGGTAAGCAGGACTAGACCAGTTACATTGGGACAAAACCACTGTCTCCTGAGATCGGAATTTCCAGCTTTGGTCAACAAGAGGACACAATGTTTCAGGGAAACCAGAAGTATCTATTCAGAATTTCCATCATGAACAAACAGGAATAACTTCTGTAAAACTTCCTCACAGGATTTTAGGGAGAAGATTTACATATGAAAAGAAGAATCATAATCCACAAATCCGTGTGTGAGTAAGAATAATACTTTTTGTTACGTCATGGATATCAAACCCTGTTAATTAAACTAACCGCCCAGAAAAAAACTCATCTTGCCTCATAATCTGTTAAAATGTGAGTGACAGAATTCCTAAATTCCACTATTTAAAGAAAATATTTTTCTAACTCTAATAGTGAACGCTAATCAAAACCTATTCACAAATCCAACACCCCTTTCTTTAACTACTTACTATCTGACCCCAACTCGACACAACTTAATATGCTTTTCTAATAACATATTTATTAAACGTTACATTAACTTAATCTCAAGGCCACACAGTCTCCTCTTCATTGATGTTTTCACCTTTCTAGCTGCTGATCTTCCTGGGTGCTCTTCTTTTTACTGTATGTTTCACGTGAACAGGTACCTTTGATGGAGAGTGTTTCAATTTCTCTGAGAGCAAGGTATTAGATCGGCAGTTGCTCTCCCACTAACTTTCAAAATGATGGGTTTATATTCACCCATAGGACACATTAAATTCTTATTTGATTGATTTCCAGGGACCAAAACAATAAAATTCAAATCTCATTGTCTTCTGGTATCCTGGGCATAGCTTAAATTAATTAAATTTGAATTGTTGTCAAAACAGCAAACCGAACACAGGTATCCATTTAAGAGCCAATTGCTACATTTGAAACAGCCCGACCTTTTGCTCACAGCTGTGGCTGTACTTTAAGTTGAGAAAAGCACTCTCTATCTTAAACTGACAATACATGCTTTCGACTTCATCACATTGCATTGATCATTTGTCCTGGACGAACACAAAGACTCCAACACCATGATGCAACCATGTAAATGTGGAGACTATGGGAAGAGATTGGAGTTACCCTGTCGAGCTGGAAATTGATTGATACAGTCACACTGGAAATAAGCTTTTGCCTGCTCTACATGTGGAAAGGGATTCACAGTGTATTCCAGCTTCCAGAAAAATTTGCTTATCACACTGAGGAGATACCGTTTAGCTGAACCTACTGTCGAAAGTATTTCACACAATCAGCCAACCACACTGTGCACCAACGAGTTCACACTGGGGACAGGCTGTTTCTGTGCCCTGTATGTGGGAAGGAATTTGCCGGACATCAAACTTGTTGCGACATCAGCGAGTTAACACTGGAGATAAATTATTTACTTGCTCAGAGTTTGCAAAGGGATTCGGATAGTCCCACAACCTGCTGATACATCAACACATTCATTCTGGTGAGAGTGTGTAAAAGAATTCACCTCTGCCGACACATCAATGAGTTCACACTGGGGAGCGATCATTCACTTGCTCCGAGTGTAATACAAACTGCATTCAGTTTTCTCAGCTCGTCAGTGTGGTTACAACATTGGCATCTACCCAACAATATGGAAATTTGCCAGATTGCCTGTGCACAAGTAGGAGTACACATCCAACTCAGGATTAATCGTCCTATCAGTATACTCTCGATTATCGATAAAGCTATGTAACATATCGAATGACATCCTCTCAGCTATGAGCTGCTGTGTGACCAGTTTGGGTACCACCAGGCTCCCTCAGGTACTGACCTCATTCTAGCCTTTGGTTAAAACATGGACAAAAAAGCTTAATCCTAGAGGTGAGATGAGATTGATAGGCCTTAACCTCAAGGCTGCATTCGACCCAGTGTGGCATCAAGGTGCTTTGATAAGATTCCAGGATGTAATTTACTACTGTGCACGTTATTCTCTATATAAATCACAACGATGCTCTTGATTAGGTTCCAGTCTGTAATTCATTCCCGAGTATGTTATTCTATATACAAACAATCCCGAACCCCTCAATTAGATTATAGCCTGTATTACACACTCAGTTTTCTGTTATACTGGATGTAATCATCCTGATTCCCACGATCAAATTTTCGCCTGTAGATCACTTCTGATTGTGTTATTCTGTCAGTTAACAAGCCCCATCTCTTGATTAGATTCCAGTCTATTAAACCCTCCTTGAATCTAGCTACCTTTCAGAAGGTTTCCATGTTTATTAATTTTGAACTTTTTTCAGCGACCAATCTATAATCGCTCAGTCTAATGTAAAATCACGGTCTTCCATGGCATATATTTTACCCAACATGGCATGGGAATGTGATCGCACCCCATTCTTTATGCAGGAGTCCCACGAGCACGCGCAGTGCGCGCTTACAGGCACATGGGCTGGAGTTGGGAACATGCGCACTGATGGTCTGGAAGCCGGAAGGGAGAATTATGTCAATTTCGGACCAACACTGACAGTGATGGTTCCGAGAAACTCGTCTCACAGATTAGATTAGATTACCTACAGTGTGGAAACAGGCTATTCGGCCCAACATCAACCCTCCGAAGAGCAACCCGCCTCGACCCATTCCCCTACATTTACCCCTGGCTAATCCACCTAATGCCATGGGTAATTTAGCATGGCCAGTTCACCTAACCTGCACAGTTTCGAATTGTGCGAGGAAACCGGAGCACCCGGAGAAAACCCACGCAGACACAGGGAGAATGTGCAAACTCCACACAGACAGTTTCCCGAGGCGGGAACCACCGCCCGAACCACAGTACCGCCCTAATGGGCGGGGGGCATTTCCAGGCTTTTCCTCGAGTAATGTTTGATTGTTTGACTGGAGTCATGTGGTGAGTCTTTCTGACCTCTGTCTCATTCACATGATAATTTTGGTGTTTGTAGTTTACTGCGACTGTTAAGCTGCACTCCTCAATCTTACTCATACATGGGACCTGAACGTCTTTAGCATCTATTTGCTATACCTAACTGTGCTATTCTGAGTTCCAGACTTCAGACCATTGGAGTTGGATTCTAGAGTGTGGTGCTGGAAAAGCACAGCAGGTCAGGCAGCATCCGAGGAGCAGGAGAATCGATGTTTCGGGCAAAAGCCCTTCATCAGCAAACCCTGGGTTCGATGTCAGTTTGAATGAGAATGTTGGGCATTTCCTGAGCTCCTTGAGTTCAGAGGTTTAGAGCTGGAGAAGATGATAGAGATAGCGAGGGACAAGACTAGGAGCAAAGATTGACATTTTATAATGGATCTGCTGCATCACCAGTAACCTGTGTGCGTCAGCAGGCATAGCAATCATAGATTAAATGAACTTGGTGTGAGGAAGGAGAGAAGCAGCCGTGATCTGGAACGAAAGGAGGTCACTGGACCTGAAATGTTGACTGTACTGTCTGTCCATTGATGCAACCAGACCTACTGAGGTTCTCCAGCAAGTTTTGTTTTTGTTTCTGTTTCAGATTTCCAGCATCCACAGTTATTTGTTTCTTGTTGAGCGATTTGGGTGACCTCAGATTTATTGGGAGTAGAATGTTTCAGGCCTTCAGGTGTGTGACAGAAGAATCAAACTCAAGAGGTGACAAAGGCATAGTGTAATTTTCAGAAGCAGATGAACTGAGGTGAGGCAGGGTCAGAAATTATTCCTGAGATTTGAAGAGGTGATCCCAATGAAAGTGTGGACATGCAGCTGGTAGCTCATCTGAGAGGTAAAGCATTTACCAAGCTTTCAAGGGGCTACTTCAGCCTCACACATTTGGCATGAGGATAGATGGAAGTGGTGCTGGAGAGTGGTGTTTGCAGTGTGATTTGGACATAATGGATTTGAACTTCTCATTATTTAATTGTGCAAGAGTTCCAAGTATCTAGAATTGGGTGTTGGGCAGCTGAAGGCAGTGCGAACTTCAGAGAGAAACTTGAGGACAATGATTTTCACATTTTCACTTTACTTGTTTTATTTCCCGCCAAGTTGACTCTCTCTGTCTAATGGTTGACAGGCTGGGAGATTGTGGGTTGGGCCTTGACCGACTGAATGTTTTATTGTTCAGGAAGGTGTAAAAGGCGAGGGCGGGGAGTGTGGGGTGGGGGGGTGCTGTTGGGCGGGTGGGGTGGTGGGCGGGGGGTGTCAAAGCTTCAATAGAAATCCAGCAGAACTGAGAACAGACAACACCTAGCTCTGTGGGAACGGGGAGACCAACAGAGGACAGAGAATTCAGGACCTGAAATCCTAGCTGACACCAGACCACCATGTTATCAGTGCTTTGATTTTCATTGCCAACCGTCTACCTTTACCAAACTACCAATTTGATTTGAATGTCACGTACCCTCAATATTCAGGATCCAATCCTTGTCATCCTAAAACCACATCTCTGTAAGGAGTCTTAGATCACACTTATTTTCTTCAGTCAATTCGTTCACTTTTCTTACAGTGCAGCACACAATCAGACACAGTCTTTAGTTTCAATTTTTGTAATCTTTTCAATCCAGCTTTGATTGGTGGTACATTTATTCCCCTTGTCCCTTTCTATTGTTCTCTGACATTCACTTTCCACATTACTACATTGCTCACCTGCCTTGGTTTGGAATTGCCCATCATGTCCAGGGATGTGCAGGTTAGATAGGTTAGCCATGGGAAATGCAGAGTTATCATTTCATAGTAATAGAAGCAGGAGTAGGCTATTTGGCCTGTCGAGCCCGCTCCACCATTCATTCAGATGATGGCTAATCTATCCATCATCTCAGCTCCTCCTACCTGCATTATTCCATCTACCTTTAATTCCTCTCCATGTAATATCCCATCCAACTGTATCTTGAATATAATTAATGAAGCTGCCTCATCTGCTCCCTTGGGCAGAGAATTCCACAGAGTCACGCGAATTACAGCAGGGAAAGAGACCCTTCAGTCCAACTCATCCATGTTGACCAGTTATCCTAAACAGTCTAGTCCCATTTGCTAGCACTTGGCCCATATCCCCCTAAACCCTTCCTTTCCATGTACCCATCCAGATGCCTTTTAAGTGTCGTAATTATACTAGCCTCCACGACTTCCTCAAGCAGCTAATTCCATACCCGCACCATGCTCTGCATTAAAAAGTTGTCCCTTAAGTCCCTTTTATTTCTTTCCCCTCTCACCGTAAATGTATGCCATCTAGTTCTAGACTCCCTCAATTCAGGGAAAAGACCTTGTCTATTTATCCAATCAATACTCCTCATGATTTTATAAACGTTAACAAGGTCACCCCATAGCCTCTGATGTTCTCGGGATAACAGCCCCAACTTATTCAGATTCTGTCGATCGCACAAATCTTCCAACCCTAGCAACGTCCTTATAAATCTTTTCTGAAGCCTTTCATGTTTCACAACCAACTTCCAATAGGAAAGAGAGCAGAACTGCACATAATAATCCAAAAGTGGCCTAACCAATGTCCTGTACAGCAGCAACATCACCTCCCAACTTCTATACTCGATACTCTGACCAATAAAGGAAAGCACACCAAATGCCATCTTGACTATTCTGTCTACCTGTGACTACTTTCAAGGAACTATGAACTTGCACTCCAAGGTCTCTTTGTTCGGGAACATTCTCTCAGACTTTACCATGAAATAGAGAAGTCCACCTCTGGTTTGCTTTTCCAAAGTGCAGCACCTCATATTTACCTAAATTAAACTCCATCTGCTACTCCTCAGCCCATTGGCCCACCTGATTAAAATCGTGTTGTGCTCTGAGCTAACCATCTTCGCTGTTTATTATACCTCCAATTTTGGTGTCATCTGCAGACTTATTTATGATATCTCCTATATTGACATCCACATCAATTATATAAATGACAAAAAGTAGTGGACCCAGCACCCATCCTTGATCACAGGCTGCCAGTCTGAAAAGCAACCCTTCACCACCATCCTCTGTTTTCTACCTTTGAGCCGGTTCTGTATCCAAATGGCTAGTTCTTCCTCTATTCCATGATATCCAACCTTGCTAACCAAGCTTCCTTGGGGAACCTTGTCAAACTCCTTACTGACGTCCATCTAGTACTCTGGGATGTAGGCCATCAGGCCCAGGGGACTTGTCTGCCCTCAATCCTAATAGTGTGCTGCGTACCTTTTCCCTATCGACGTTGATTGTTTAAGTTTTACTGTTTCTGTAGCCTCTGACTTGTCCGTACCAATAGGAATGGTACTATTGTCCTCCAACTTGAAAACTGAGGAAAAGTATTGACTTAGCATCTCTGTCATTTCAGTGTTCCCCCCTTAATTCACCGCTTTCATCTTCCAAGGGACCAACATTTACCTTAGTGACTCTGTTCCCTTTCGCGTACCAACAGAAGCTTTTTCTCCACTGTTTGATATTTTGTGGTTTCTTTCGTAATTTACCTGTATTCATTTGTGAGCATCCCTTTGTTTATGTTTGAAAGTTTTCCAATGTTTGAGCCTTCCAGAGGTCTGGAATAACATCTCGAAAAAGACTGAAAAATTCAAAAATAGTCTTCGTTAAAACTTAAAAAAAAACACACATTTCAGTTGTCTTGGGGCAAGGAACACGGTCCCCCCCGCCCATTGTCTCCGATTGGTTGGATGACCCATGTAGCCTCGCCCGCTACGCGCGTAATGATGTCACGTGCCCGGACCCCGCCCCTTGTGAACCGGCGCATGCGCAGTGTAGGTCATGTCGCAGGACAAAGGCAGTGTGGGAGAGGAATAGCGCCGGCGGCTGAAGGAACAAGAACAGAAACAGCTGGAAAGGCTGAGCAGGACCGGCAGCGCGTTTCGGGTCCGGTGATCCTTCTTCAGAACAGGAACATGTTTCAGAAACATCCTGGGGAGGTCGCCAGACCTTGCTCCTGCCCCCAGGGAGAGGAGACAGTGAGACAGGGTAGGATTGGAAACCGCGGGAGGAGGGAGACTGGGGAGTTTATAAACTCCTAGGGGGAGGCCGAAAGCCTCGGAATAAAACCGCACAGTCCCAGTGCTTACTTCATTGGGAAGGGACCTCTCGGGTTGCCCGTGCAACTGGCCGCCATCTTTCTCAGGGTTAGGTGCTGTCTTGGGCCGAGGAGCGCGGGCGGCCATCTTGGTGAAGGCACCATTCACCGTCATTTCCGGGGGAGAATTCCAATCTTGTGACAAGTTTGGACAGCAGGAAGTCATTCAGCAAATTTACTGGTTTTCTTTTCTCAAGCAACCTTGACATTTCATTATCATGTCCCTGATTCAGCTTCATTTCCAGCGCCTTTGGAAGCAGCTTGATCAAGCTAATTGTTACCTAAATGAAGTTTTCCTCCATACACACATAAGGCTATCTGGCTGCGTGAGGGTATTCAGGTTTCTGTATCCTGGATAAATGTCATCAGTAGGCATCTGGCAATCTACAGGAATTGCCATCTATGTTATGTTTATTTAACTGTACTGACATTAATCACATTTTGCGAAATTCTTTTGCAGGAAGACAAGCGGAAAGAAATCTGAAAGCAAATGACACAACAACTTCTGACAGAGACACTTGATTCATTGGGACTTGAATATCAGCAACTATTCAAATTGAGAAGAAACGTTTGCTTTTATTTGTTTGAGAGACTTTGGATTCTGGTGTGGCAGGAAGAATACTGAGACACACAAGTGAGGGAGATTCAGTGCGCTGACTGTGAAAACTGCTTCAACCTATTGACTCAGCTTGGGAGACAAAAAATCTCACCATTCACAGTAGGGAGAGACTGTGAACACATTTTTGTCTGAAATTTCAAATCCAGAGCGACACAAGGAAAGCTCTAGCTATGGGGAAACCATGGAAATGTGAGTATTATGAGAAAGGGTTCCCTTCCCCCTCGGTGCTAGAAACTCTCAGACGCGTTCACACCAGGGAGAGGCCATTCACCTGATCCATGTGCGGACAGGGATTCAGTTGGATGGACAACCTGCAGATGCACCAGTGGGTCCACACAGGAGAGAAGCCATTCACGTATCCCATGTGCGGGAGGGGGTTCATGCAGTCATCTGTACTCCTGATCCACCAGCAGGTCCACACGGGGGAAAGGCCATTCACCTGAGTGTTTGGGAAGGGATGCAGTCCGATGGGCAATCTGCAGACGCACCAGCAGGTTCACACAGGAGAGAGGACATTCACATGCCCCATGTGCAGGAAGGGCTTGTGGGCAACATACAGCAACATAAGCGGGTCCAAACAGAGAAGACACTGTTCACCTGCTCTGAGTGTGAGAAGGAATTCATTGATTCTTCCGGCCTGCTGACCCATCAGCTGGTCCACGCTGGAGACAGCCCACTCCCCCACTCTCAGTGCAGGAAGGCTTCTCCAGCTCCTCCCGCCTGCGGAGGCACCAGTGAATTCATGTGCCATTGCAGGGGGATTGAAAGAAAAACGGCCGAGAACCATTAGCCACTGGACTATCAACCCAGTTCTGGGAACTCACAGGTTTGAATCCTGGTGTGGCAGATGACGGAATTGGAATTTGGTCAGAAATCTGGAGTTCAGAATCTAAAGATGAAACCGTTTTCAGGCAACAAAGAAATCCCCATCTGATTCACTCATGTCCTTTTGAGGGAAGGAAACTGCTGTTGTGGGAAAGGATTCACTCAGTCATCCCAGCTGCATCCTTTACCTGATCTGACCGACACGTGACTCCAGACCCACAACAATGTGGTGGACTCTTGACTATGCTCCATCATGCCTGGAAAATAGATGGGGAGAAATTTACTTGGTACAGAGCATAAGTTGAAATTGCTGAGTGAGGCAATACTTCCTCTGGGTTAAGGCTATACCAAGGATCCAATTACAAAGGGACAAGTCTGTGCTGACCAATACTAAAGAAAGTGGGGATGGGGAGTGTGTGCACTTTGACCTTGAGCTGTTTTAAAATGAAATAAATTGGTTTTCATATGCCTTTTTGCTGGGGAGATCTGAAGCAGTACCGAAGTTGGGTCACAATAAAGGTTACCTGAACTTACCATCAGACTCAGGTCCTGATATCTATGAGATCCAACAGGTTTTTGTTTTGAAGCTGCTAATTTCTTTCAGCCTCTAACACTAATTTTCCAATGTTATGTATCAGAAGGAGCAGTGAAATAGTAGCTAGTATTGTTAGAAACTGTTAAGTTCATCTCTGCACGTACTGTGTTGTTTCATGTGCATTGTAAAGTTTACTGCCTGCAGCGGGAACGTGTGGGCTGTGTTCACGAGAAACTAAAAATCATCCAACACCAGGTTATAGTCCAATAGGGTTATTTGGAAGGACTAGCTTTCGGAACACTGCTCCTTCATCAGGTAGCTGTGGAGCAGGATCATAAGGCACAGAATTTATAGCAAAAGATTAGCGTCATGCAATTGAAATGATATATTGACCCAACTTAAATTGCTGTTAAGTCTTTCTTCTTTTAGAATGGGTTGCAGGTTTCTGTTCACTAATATGTAAATCCCAGAACTACTTTTAAGTCACATTCTCCAGATAACTTCAGGTTTTATAAAAAGAGGTGACATCTCAGCTCAGTCAATGCATTAAAGGTGTGCGGTTTGAGTCTGTCTGTATCCCAGTCTTGAGTTAGACTGGTTGTATTTTCAAAGTAGGGATTTATAAAATGACATGTCTTCACTGCCTGCAGTTTGTGCACTTTTTGAGGAAAACTGAATGTATCTGCAAATATAATTCTGAAAATCCAAATTCACCCCAAAGACTTGTGTGTGCATAAGAGAGTGCGTGTTTGTATGCTTAGTAAAGTGTCATAATTTGGAGATGCCGGTGTTGGACTGGGGTGTACAAGGTTAAAAATCACACAACACCAGGTTATAGTCCAATAGGTTTAATTGGAAGCACTAGCTTTTGGAGCGCTGTTCCATCATCAGGTGGTTGTGGAGGACACAATTGTAAGGCACAGAACTTATAGCAAAAATTTACAGTGTGATGTAACTGAAATTGTACATAGAAAAATACCTTGATTGTTTGTTGAGTCTTTCATCTGTTCATTAAACCATGATAGTTTCACTTCTTTCTTATGTAAATAGAGTAATAGAGATGTGCAGCATGGAAACAGACCCTTCGGTCCAACCTGTCCATGCCGACCAGATATCCCAACCCAATCTCGTCCCACCTGCCAGCACCCTGCCCATATCCTTCCAAACCCTTCCTATTCATATACCCATCCAAATGCCTCTTAAATGTTCTCAGGTTAACTTTAACAATTGGTGTTAGCTAACATCAAATGTTACAGTTAACCTGAAAATGTAACTTATGTAAATTTTTAAAAGTTTTGTGATTTACATATGAAGAAAGTGAAACTATCATGGTATTCGAACAGATGAAAGACTCAACAAACAATCAAGGTATTTTTCAATGTAGAATTTCAGCTACATCACACTGTAAACGTTTGCTATAAATTCTGTGTCTTATAACTGTGTCCTCCACAACCACCTGATGAAGGAGCGGTGCTCCGAACTCTATTGCTTCCAATTAAACCTGTTGGACTATAACCTGGTGTTGTGTGATTTTTAACTTGGCAAAGAGTAAGTGTGATGGCGTGTAAGCCTGTGAAAGGGTGTATTTGTATGTGTACCTGAGAGAGAGCGTGTGGATAAAAGCTAGGGGTTGCATTTTGGTAAAACAAACAAGGACAAGACTTGTACAGTAAATGGTAGGGCCCTGGGTCTTGTTGTAGAACAGAGAGACCTGTTTTGGAGGGGAAGTTTCAGGTACATAGTTCGTTGAAAGTTGCATCACCGGTAGACAGGGTAGTTAAGGTGTTGTTTAGCACACTTGCTTTCATTTTTCTCACCATTGAGTGTTGGAGTTGGGACGTCATGTTGAGGTTGTACAGGATGTTGATGAGGCCACTTTTAGTGTACTGAGTACAGTCCTGGTCGCCCTGTTATAGGAAGAATACTATTGGAGAGGGTTTGAAAAGCTTTCCCAGGATGTTGCCAGGACTGGAGGGTTTAAGTTATAAGGAGAGGCTTGGACCTTTTTTCACTGGAGCGTAGGAGGTTGAGGGTGACCTTGTAGAAATTTAGAAAATCATGAAGGTTGTAGGTAAAGTGATTAGCAAATGACTGTTCCTTTAGTGAAGGAGAATTTAAAAACTAGGGGACATTTTTTTTTAAGGTGAGAGGAGAGAGATTTTAAAAGGAACCTGAGGGATAACGTTTTTACAGAGACATTAGTTTGTGAGTGAATGCACTTCCAGAAGTGATAGATGCAGGTATAGTTACAACATTTAAAAGACATTTGGATGGTGTAATGAAAGTGTAGGTGTGTAGTGTACCTTTTGACAGAGAGGAAACGAGCAAGGACTGACTGAAAGCACAAAGCGTGCTGAACAATTTAAAAATGTAACGTTTGGTTGAAACAAATAGCTGGAGTTGTGTTGCCATGGAACAAAAACAAATTCCAATTTGGCCAATCAGTTTAAAGTATGCTCCTGATACCAAAATCCTATCGAATTTGAATTTTACAGTTTGGAATGACACCAAACCAATGAAATGATCTGATGTTTTGGGGTATAAAACCAGACATTTTGAACAGTTAGAGGGGAAACAGCAAAGACAACCAAGCAAACACCAACACAAGGCCAGCCGGATATCTCCCTTGAAGAGGCAGGTTCTTCCATTTCTATCATTGGGTGACCCAAATGAGACATTTTCACTGATCGCTGCATAATGATCTTCCTGCTGGATTTTTTTCAGGGGGCACAGTTTCTGGTGAGAGAAATCCTGTATCCTGGGAAGGTGGGTAAATAAGAAAAACTGCTGTTAATAGCATTTTAACCATGGAACCACCAGCTCTTGTGGGAGGAGTGCATTCCTCAAAAACATTTTGGAGGAATACTGTATAACTGAGACTGAAAACAGTTTTCCCACTGAACGTTAAACAGATACTGAGAATGTAAAACATTATAAAGTGTGTTCCTGGGAAATGGGGGAGAATTGAACTTGCCAACATGAACCAAACTTTGCAGAGAAAGGAAATTTCCTGGGATGGAAGAAGTTGATAACAGTCAATAATTGTCAGATTATTTGATGAAGATAACAGCTCATATCGGGTGATTACTGGGGATCCCAGAAGATTCGTATAGAACTTTCAAAATCTTTAATTAGGTTTGAAACATTGTTTTGTGTTTTGATTGATAAGGTTTATCTAAAGGAAGAAATATGCTAACTTTAAAAAAATCAAGGTAAAGGAGGGACAGATTGATTGTATGATTGTTTGAGGACAGATAAAAAGACATTTATTGACAGTGAGATGGGAGTAGAGCTCAGTGATACAATTCTAAAATTTCACTCTGTGAATGAATGGAAAACTGCTTGAAGATTGGCTCCTGGTCTTATACTTCACCAATTTAGATTGCTGGTTTGACAACTCTTGTAATCATAGAATCCCTACAGTGTGGGAGCAGGCCATTTGGCCCATCGAGTCCACACTGACTCTCTGAAAAGCATCCCACCCAGACCCACCCCATAACACATCTCTGCACACAGTGGGGCAATTTAGCATGGACTATCCACCCTAATCTGCCCATCTTTGCGACCATCGGCGGAAACTGGAGCACTGAAAGGAGGGCAAAGGAATGTGCAAATCCCACACCAACAGTCGCCAGACGATGGGATCGAATCCGGGCCCTTGCAGTATGAGGCAGGAGCGCTAACCACTGAGCCAGCGAAATGGCTGATCTGTAAAACCATTTGAGAATAGCTAAAATGATGTATGAAACTTGCAGTTAAGCCACAGTTGAGAACAGGCTGTGAGGGAGGAATGACCTATTCCTAGTCTTGTGAAATTGGTTCAGATTATGTAGAAATAGAGTCATAGAATTGCAGAGCACAGAAACAAACCTTTTGGTCCACGCTGACCACATATCCTAAATTAATCAGGCGATCTGTTTGCCAGTATTTGGCTCATATCTCTCTCAACGCTTCCTATTCATATAGAGGCCTTTCCAGAACCCATCCAGAAGGCTTTCACATGTTGTAAATGTACCAGCCTTAACACAGGGCCTCTGTCAGCTCATTCCATACACGTATCACGCTCTGCGTGAATATTTATCCCTTTTGTCCCTTTTAAATCTTAGGTTTTTTTTAGATTAGATTAGATTACTTACAATGTGGAAACAGGCCCTTCGGCCCAACAAGTCCACACCGCCCAGCCGAAGCGTAACCTACATCTACATCTAGATCTACCCCTACATCCCCCTACATCTACATTTACCCCTTACCTAACACTACGGGCAATTTAGCATGGCCACTTCACCTGGCCTGCACATCTTTGGACTGTGGGAGGAAACCGGAGCACCCGGAGGAAACCCACGCAGACACGGGGAGAACGTGCAAACTCCACACAGACAGTCGCCTGAGGCGGGATATGAACCCGGGTCTCCGGCGCTGTGAGGCAGCAGTGCTAACCACTGTGCCCCCGTGTACATCCTCTTGAGCAGCCAGACAAAATTCAAAAACAATAAAATGTTGAGTCTCGGGAAAACAAATTTGTGGCACCAGTCTTTCTTTCTCTCCTATTAGCATTTAGACTGAAAATTTGTCATTTACACCAACACCTCCACAGGTCAGACCACGCATGCTTCTCGGTGTCAGCAAGCACTGCGCATGTACGCCGGTGTCAGCAAAATAGTGCGCATGCTCCTACCTGACAGCGGAAACAGTTCTCGACATTCTTTTGATAGACCAATAGAAAGCGCCAAAAGACCGGAAGGAGTGTGGTCTTCCTGCCATTGAGAGCGTCCCTATTCACTGAATGCGGACGTTAGACCATGAATTTGTGAAGCTGTAGTTGCTGTTCTTCTCTCTCTGAATGAAGATTGAGCTTCACCTCAGACTGCAACTTTCCTCTGTCCAACATCTGTGAGTACAACACACTCTTTTCTCACCCCCTTTTCCATTTTATTTTTTCATTCTGGAGTTCAGTTCTTGACTTGCAGCAAAGTTGGTTCAGGTCTGTGTCTTAATTAGCAAATACATGGCAAATGCAGTTACACTGTGTGAAGTTATTGTCTTTCCTGTGAAATAAAAACAGCAAGGAGATGCATTGTTGAAATTGTGATATATTGGGATGTGGAACAAGTGAGAGCTGCAGACGCTAGAGATCAGAGTCGAAATATGTGGCGCTGGAAAAGCACAACAGATCAGGCAGCATCCGTGGTGCAGGGCCGTCAATGTTTTGGGCAAAAACCATTCATCAGGAGGTAGCTTCAGCTCCCTTCTACTCAGGCTTTCTATCCCAGTCAATGCCAGTTGTCAGACAGGTGCAGCAAGCAATGAGCAAGGCAAGTGGTGTATTAGCAAGAGGAATTAAGTTCAGAAGTGGGGATGTCTTCCTGCAGTTAGGGGGTCATTGAATATATTCAAAGCTGAGTTTATCTGACTTTTGAATGTTAAAAGTAGTTATGGGGGAAGGCAAGGAAATGCTTTTTTAAATATTTTATTAGAAACTTTTTCAAATCTTTTATAAAACATCTATAGACAAAAAAGAACAATACCAAAGTACAGAAAGAGAGAGGCAGTACAACAATGTCATATCATGATACTACTAATAATGAACTAACTACTATTCTACCAGAACAACTGTACCTACTTAGCTTAAACTAAACTACAATCAAATTTTAAAAATATTAAATTAAACTGAATTCAAATTAAATTACATCACATTATTTTATTCTATTTCACTTACTACACCTCCACTGAGGGTCTCGTCCCTGGAAGCTCCAGTTATTGTACCCATATTCTTTTCCCCCAGCCTCCCTTCCCAGGGCACCACTGGTGCCCAAACTGATTCTCATGGCATACCAAGGCCCTAATCAATATTGCTGATAAGTCTGCACCCATATCATTTAGAAAGGATTGCCACATCTTGTAAAACCGCCCTGTTCTGTGGTGCATCATATTCATGTGGTAGTCTTGGGGGAGATGCTCCATCACTAGCTGACGCCACCCCGTAAGACCTGGGGTTTTTTCCAATGTCTATTTCATTAAAATGTTCTTCCTTGCATAGTGGGTAAGAATGTTACACAGTCTCTTCACATGTTTCCCCAGGAGAGGGCAAATTTGCTAACCCCAGAAGAAGAAATGCCAGATCCACTTTAACTTCAATCCCGAGGATATCCTTCGGCTCCCTTACTATAGCACTCCAGTAAGTCTGGATCTTAAAACATGACCAATAGCAGTGTGTGAGAGTGCCTATAATAATTTTACATTTGGGACAACCTGGTGATACGCCTCTCTTGAACTTAGCTAGCTTCTCTGGCGCCATATGAGCCCTGTGTAAAATCTTCAATTTCGTGGCCTGTGTTTTGTTACGTATTGAAATTTTCCTTACATTTTCCCATATTTCTTTTCCATACTTCCAATGAAGTATCATCTCTGAGTTCCTGATTCCACGTCCTACAGGTTCCCTCCACGTCTCCGAAGGCACGTCCCTTTTGTAAATAATACAAAGTACTGACTGAAAGAACACCAGCACACTGGAGTACTTTTTCTCCATGTCTGACCTGTAAAGCTGAGCTGGGACCATCGTCTTTTTCTGTATATAATCCCTTATCTGAAAGTACCGGAATGGGTACAATCCATATTTCTGACTTAGCTGGCTAAATGACATCAAGACCTCCCCCTTGAATAAATCTCCCAGACAGGAGATTCCCTTATTCTCCCATGACCTTAAGCCGGAGTCCATTGCCCCAGGTTGAAATCCTTGGGCTCCCACCAATGGGGTAAACTGTGAGGTCTTAAGCCAATTGCCCTCATCTTGCCTCATTATCCTCCAGGTTTTCACCGTATTTAAAATGATTGGACTCTTACACTCCTCGGACATGGATTTCATCTTATCCATAAATAATTAGGGAACAACGTAACTGCGAGGCTTCAACATCAAGCCAAATTGACCCTAAATCACCCCCATGCCCTGCCACCCAGCTATGGGAACAAAGTGCACATTTGATGTCTCTTCAAGTCCAGAAGGTTCACCCCACTCCCTCACCCTGCGAGAGCTGCAATTTGGTAAACTTAATTCGGGTGCGCCGGCGACACCAAATAAAAGAACCGAGCCAACCATTGAGACTCCGTAATACTCATGTGGGTAGCAACAACGGGAGCATTCTCAAGGGGTACAACAGGCGAGGAAGAACATACATTTTATTCAAGGCTATTCGGCCTAACCATGATAACGGTAATCCCTTCCACTGCTGCAAATCCTGCTTTATCCTCTGCAGTAATTGTACATAGTTAGCTTTATACAGCTGGTAGAAGGCAGGAGTAATAAAAATTCTCAAATACAAAAATCCTTTTGACAACCGTCTAAACAGGAACTGCATTCCATCCTTCAGATCAGGCACCTCCACGAATCCCCCCCCGGCGGCATGGCTTCCGATTTTGTAAAGTTGATCCTGTAGCCCGAAAAACAGCCAAATAAATTAATTGTTTGAATCAATCGAGAAAATGACTCCTGTATCATCATAGGTGCATTCAACAGGGAAACCTGTTCCGCCTTTATACTGGGGAGGGGCTGGTTCTCCAAATTCAAACAATCTTTGTTTGGCAAAGGAGACCCTTTTTTGCCACCTGTGTGTGCAATGAGTCGAGAGCAACCCTGAGAGCTGCAGCGTGACGAGTGAAGTCCTAATATAAAATACTTCATCAGCGATCTATTGTTGCTCCACCCTCTGCTTCCTTCTAGTTGTTTAATATGAAATAACTAGGCCTCATAAATATGCCTTAGTGGCCTCCCACAGTATTGCCGGATTACTGGCCATACTTGAGTTGATATCCCAGAAGACCCTGAACTTTCTTCTGATGTACTCAACGAATTTACCATTCCTTAACAGGAATGGGTCCGTGCGCCAGTGCCGTGCATCCATTCCACCACCCTTGATTTTACCATCTAAATACACTGGCACGTGGTCTGAGACAGCTATCTGCCCAATTTTACAAGCCAGTGTTCTATCCAAAATATCTGATGGCATAAAAACATGTCAACTCGCGTGTGGCACTTGTGTTGGTTGGAATACAAAGTAAAATCTCTTCCATTCAGGTGGCGATGCCTCCACACATCCACTAACCCCGACTCCTCACACTGGGGCAGCACGGTGGCTCAGTGGTTAGTTCTGCTGCCTCCCAGCACCAGGGACCAAGGTCCGATTCCGGCCTTGGATGACTGTGTGTGGAGGTTGCACATTCTCCCCGTGTCTGCGTGGGTTTCCTCCGGGTGCTCTGGTTTCCTCACACAGTCCAATGATGTACAGGTAAGGTGAATTGGCCATGCTAAATTGCCCATGGTGTTAGGTGCATTAGTCAGAGGGAAATGGGTCTGGGTGGATTACTCTTCAGAGGGTCAGTGTGGACTTGTTGGGCCGAAGGGCCAGTTTCCACACTGTAGGGAAACTAATCAAACGAATCATGTCCACCTACTGCTTAGATCGTGCAGTCATACATGCCAGGCCCCTTGTCACCCTGTCTACCTCAGGGTCTATGAGGAGATTAAAATCCCCTCCTATGATCGTACTGTGCACCCCAAGACTCATTAATTTAGCAACTCCATCAGTTAGAAATGTAAGAGGGTACACGTTGAGGGGGGTGGGGAATATACATTCAGGACGCCATACTCTTCTCCATGTAGTTGAGCTTTAAGAATGATGAACTGTCCAAGTTCGTCCTTAATTTTCTCAACTACCTGGAAAGGGAGGTTCCTTCTTATAAGTATAGCCACTCCTCTACTCTTAGAGCTAAAGGAGAAGAATACCCTATCATAACTCCCCCACCACCCCACCCCACCTTGCCCACAGCTAACATCCTGGATCCTTCCAACTGAGGCCGTGCCCTAACCGCAAGCAATTCACAGATGAAAAAAAACACATTATTTACATTCTGAGAGTTAAAAATGGATGCCCACTCCCCCCTTCCCCCCCCCTCCCCCCACACACACACACTCACACCCCTTCTCCATACATCTTAACCACAGGTATAGCCACCCCCAAACCACAACCAAAAGGACAGCAGTTAAAACAAAAGTCCTCACATAATGCACAACTGACCGATATCCTAAATAATTCTGGTTTTACATCAAGGCAGTATGGAGAAGCCGATAACCACAAAAAAAATGTAGAGAGAGAAAAGAAAAGAAGGGACAGAAAGAACTGTACCATTGTCTGTATCGATGGCCCCATCCCGACCTGAGTCCTTGAATTCAGAGAATTCACAAAGTTCTTCGCCTTTTCTGCTGAATCAAAATGATATACCGTCCCCCCATGAGCGAAATGCAACACGGCCAGGGACCTCAAGGAACATTGAATGTTCAGATCCCTTAATTTTCTCTGAACTTCATCAAAAGCTCTTTCTCTTCTTAATTCTGGCTCCTGAGAAGTCCTGAAAAGATATTGTTCTTGTGCCTTTCATGCACAAAGCCTGTGGATCTCTTCCCAGTCTTCTTGCTGTTTCAATCACTAACTGTTTTTCTTTATAATGCAGGAGTCACACAAGGACCGTGCGGGGGCGTGGGTCCGGTCCGGACCTGCACATTGAAATCCAGTGAGCCCGCTCCAAACTCAAAAGGCCCGACTCCAACTCCAGCCCCAAGAACATCAGGAACCACTTCTCCAGGATTCCAATGAGGTCTTCGCCTTCCTCACATTCCAGAAGACCCACGCGCTGTAAGCTTTTTCTCCTACTTTTGTTTTCCAGGTCGTCCACTTGCTCCTGAAGGACCCGAACCTGGTCTTCCAGCGTTTGGATCCTTCCTCCTGAGACCTCCGCCACGGTCCTCTCCTCTGCTGCCTATTCTCTTCGGGCCAACATTTGAATTTACTGCTCATGCTTTTCCAGCGTGGCAGATAGTGGTTCCACCGCTGCTTCAATCTTTTCTCAGAGTTTGTCAAACTCCGAGAGTAATTGCTGCTGCCCCATTAAATCCAAAGGGGCCGCCCTGGGAGTTTGAGCAATGGCTCCAGGCCCCCCCTATGCAGTAGGGGAGTGCCCTGCCTGCTGCACTCCTTTTGGCCCCTTTCCTTCATTTGCTTTCATCCTGGTCTTAAAGCTGTCAAACCACAATTTTAGCAGCTCCAGATGTTCACTAAGTTTATATTAGTTTTTTTTTCTCCTTCGGATGGTTAACGAGGGGGGTAAAGGTCCACATTGCCGTAGGATATGGCACAGAGCCCAACACAGCAGACCACTCAGACCACCGCCATCTTGGATCTCCAAGAAAATGGTTTTCAGACCAGGAGAGAACAGCTACAGGATCGTACAGCACAGAAACAGACCCTTCAGTCCAACTAGTCCATGCTATGTTCTCAAATTAAACTGGTCCATTTGCCAGTGATTGGCCCATATCCCTCCGAACCTTTCCTATTCATGTACTTCTCCAAATGTCTTTTAAATGATATCACTGTACTTGCATCCACCACTTCCTCTGGACATTGATTCCACACACAAACCACTTTCTTAAAAAAAAGTTTCTCCTCATATCTTTTTAAAATCTTTCTCCTCTCCCCTTCAAAATTTGCTCCCTCATCTTGAAACCCCCACCCTAGGGAAAGGACACCTGCTGGTCACCTCATCTATACCCCTCATGATCTTATAATCCTCTATAAAGTCACCTCTCAACCTATCCACCCAGATGTAAGTATATTCCTATCCAGTTATGATCTGTTCAGTGCTGGTGCAGGCTGGAAAAACCAAATGGTCTACCCCTGCTCCCAATTCTGTCACACTGTGTGAGACCATAAGACATGAGAACAGAAATTAGGCCATTCAACGCATTGAGTCTGCTCCGCCATTCAATCATGGCTGATAAATTTCTCAACCTCATTCCCCTGCTTTCTCCCCATTACCTTCGATTCCCTTGATACTCAAGAAGCTATCGACCTCAGTCTTAAATATACTCGGTGACCTGGCCTCCTGTGGCAATTAATTTTATAGATTCAGCACTCTCTGGCTGAAGACATTTCTTCTTATCTCCATTCTGAAAAGTCTTCCCCTTTCTCGAAGGCTGTGCCCTCACGTTCTAGTCTCTCCTACCAATGGAGACATCTTGTCAATGTCCACTCTGTCCTGGCTGTTCAGTATTCTGTCGGTTTTAATTAGATCCCCTCCGAGTGTGGGCCTGTTAATCAGCATGGACCAGACCCTTCAGGATGAGTTACAGAGGTATTAGGTTCAGCAAAGTGAGAATGGGGGAAGAGTCTGAGGGATGGAGATTTTCAGCTTTCTGGGAATGAAAGATGAAAGCAAGTTTGATATAAATTAGAATTGATTAGATAGGCTGATGGGCCAAGGAGTGGCAGATGGAGTTTAATTTAGATGAGTATGAGATTTTGCGTTTTGGTAAGGCAAATCGGGGCAGGACTTATACACCCAATTCTAAGGTCCTGGGGAGTGAAGCAGAACAAAAAGACCTTGGAGAGCAGGTTCATAGTTCCTTGAAAATGGAGTCGCAAGTAGATCAGATAATGAAGGAGCTGTTTGGTATGCTTTCCTCCATTGGTCAGTACATTGAGTTAGACCATGTTTTGGAATACCACATATAGTTCTGATCTCCCTGCTGCAGGAAAGATGATGTGATACTTGAAAGAGTTCAGAAAGAATTTACAAGGCTGTTGCCAGAGTTGGAAGGTTTGAGCTCCAGGGAAAGGCTGAATAGACTGGGTCTATTTTCCCTGGAGTGTTGGAGGCTGAAGGGTGACCTTATAGATGTTCATAAGGGGCATGGATAGGCTGCATAGCCAAGATCTTTTCCCAAGGATATGTGAGTCCAAAAGTATAGGGCATAGGTTTGAGATGAGAGGGGGAAGATTTAAAAATAACCTGAGGAGAAACTTCCTCACAAAGATGGTGATGTCTCTGTGGAATGAGCTGCCAAAGGAAGTGATGGAGGCTGGTAAAATTACAATATATTAAAAGGCATCTGGATGGGTACATGAATAGGAAGGGTTTTGAGGGATATGGGCCAAATGCTGGCAAATGGGACTGGATTAATTTAGGATATCTGGTCGGCACCATTGATTGGGCCGAAGGGTCTATTTCCGTGCTGTATGACTCTAATCGTCTTCAGTGAAAGTAGAAGTGTGGTTGTGAAGACTAGACTTCCAGAGTAGTTTTCAAAGATGTTTTGCCCTGAGTGGGAGCAGAAGTTACAATGAAATCTTTCGTTTGTGAGACAGCAACTGAGTGAGGGAGCACATCTGGAATTCTGGTGGAAAGCGGGAATTCATTGCACTGTGGGGATGAAGTGCTTTCAGGTTTACTGGCAGTAAGGACAGTGTGCTGAGTGGAGAACCTAGTGAAGGGTTAGGTGGGTTTTTGTTTTAAACTGCTCATTTCATTCAGCCTTCAACATTGTATTTCCAACGCTGTCCATCAGAAGGAGCAGTGAATCAGTAACTGGTATCGTTAGAAGCCTTACGATTTTCAGTACTGCAGGTATTGCATTGTTTCATCAGCATTGTAAAGGTTACAGGCAGCAGTGGGAGGTGTGGGCTGTATTCACTAGAAATGATTAAGCAGTTACAGAACACACATACGAGAGGGCAGGGTGGGACTTGTCTTTCCATTTGCAGAAAGGGGGAGGTTCTGGGAGCTGTAATCCGGAGCGCACACAACCTTGGTAAATCATTGAAGCCTTACAGTGTGGAATCAGACCATTCAGCCCATAAAGGCAACACTGACCCCTCTGAAGACCATGCCACCGAGACCCACACCTACCCCACCTATCCTATCCTGTCGTTTCTGCTGGTGAATTAGACTAGGACTAGGGGACATGGCCTCAGGATTAGGGAGAGTAGATTTAGGACAGAGATGAGGAAGAACTGCTTTCCCTGGAATGTGGTGAATCTATGGAATTCTCTGCCCAAGGAAGCAGTAGCAGCAGCTTAATTAAGTATATTCAGGATACAGTTGGCTGGGTTATTGCATTATAGGGAATTAAAGGGTAGTTGGGACAATGCAGATCGGAGGAGCTGAGATGATGACCTTAATGAATGGCAGAGCAGGCTGGATGGGCCAAATGGCCGACTCCTGCTTCTATTACTGTGAAACTATAACTGTGCATTTCCCTTGGCTAACCATCTAACCTGCACATCCCTGGACACAATGGGCAATTTAGCATGGCCAATCCAAATCAAGGCCGGTGAGCAGTGTGGTGATGTGGAAAATGAATGTTAGCGAATGATAAAAAGGGGCAAGGAGGATAAACGTACCAGCAGTCAAAGCTGGATTCAAAAGATCACAAAAAATAAAAGTAAAAGCTGAATGTGTGCTGCATTGTAACAAAAGTGAATGAATTGGCTGCACACATTGAAGAGAATAATTATGATCTGAGACTCCTTACAGAGAAGTTTAATGGGAAGCTCGGTAAAGGTAGATGGTTGGCACTGTTAATCAAAGCACTGATCACAGGGGAGTCTGGTGTCAGCTCGGATTTCAGGTCCTGATTTCTCTGTCCTCTGTTGATCTCCCTGTTCCCACAGAGTAAGGTGTCGTATGTCCTCAGCTCTGCTGGGTTTTTGCTGAAGCTTTGACCCCCTTTTCCACCTTCCAGAACAATAAAACATTCAGTCACTCAAGGCCCAACCCACATTGCCCCAGCCTGTCAACCATCCAGACAGAGAGACTCATCGTAGTGGGGAATAAACAAGAAAAATGAAACAAAATTAGAAATAAATAGGTGAGTGTGTTTAATGTTTGTTCATTGGGAAGTAAGCCAGAAATAAAGGTCTCCCAGGATTCTTATGGTACCCAATTTGAGGAATTCTCTCTCCCTTACATCTAACTATTAGTACCCAACTCTGATTTATAACAACACTTACAGAAATAAAGCATTTGTGATCAAACAGCATAGACATAGACATTTGCTTTCTCTCATGCACGCACTCATGCATATAAGTGTATAGGGTGAATTTGTATTTGCAGAATTATATTTATAGAAACATAGAACATTACAGTGCAGTGCAGACCCTTCGGTCCTCAATGTTGCACCGACCTGTGGAACCAATCTGAAGCTCATCTAACCGACACTATTCCATGCTCGTCCATATGCCTATCCAATGATCATTTAAATGCCCTTAAAGTTGGCGAGTCTACTACTATTGCAGGCAGTACGTTCCACACCTCTACTACTCTGACTAAAGAAACTACCTCTGACCATCTGTCCTATGTCTATCACCCCTCAATTTAAAGTTATATCCCCCCGTGCTAGCTGTTGCCATCCAAGGAAAAAGGCATTCATTGTCCAACCTCTCTAACTCTCTTATTATCTTATGTCTCAGTTAAGGCATCTTTCAACCTCCTTCTCCCTAACGAAAACAGCCACAAGCCCCTCAGCCTTTCCTCCTAAGACCTTCCCTCCATACCAGGTAACATCCTAGTAAATCTCCTCTGAACCTTTCCCAAAGCTTCCACATCCTTTCTATAATGCGGTGACCAGAACTGTACGCATTACTCCAAATCTGGCCGCACCAGAGTTTTGTACAGCTGCAGCGTGATCTCATGGTTCTGAAACTCAATCCCTCTACCAACAAAAGCTAACACACCGTATGCCTTCTTGAAAGCCCTATCAACCTGGGTAACTTTCAAGGATCTACGTACTTGGACACCAAGATCTCTCTGCTCATCTACACTCCCAAGAATCTTACCATTAGCCCAACACTCTGCATTCCTGTTGCTCTTTCCAAAGTGAATCACCTCACACTTTTCCGCATTAAACTCCATTTTCCACCTCTCAGCCCAGCCCTGCAGCTTATCTTTGCCCCTCTGTAACTGACAACATCCTTAGTCAGTATCCACAACTCTACCGACTTTAGTGTCATCCGTGAATTTACAAACCCACCTTCTATGCCCTCATCCAGGTCATTAATAAAATGACGAAGAGCAGTGGACCCAAAACAGATCCTTGTGGTACCTCACTAGTAACTGAACTCCAGGATGAATATTTCCCATCAACCACCACCCTCTGTCGTCTTTCAGCTAGCCAATTTCTGATCCAAACATTTGATTTTATTCAAAAAATGCGCAATCTGCTGGCAGTCAATACAGTCAGTGCATGCATATAATATTTTGTAAACTTCACTTTGGAAACAGAACTTGTCAGATTCAAAATTGGGATACAGACTGACTGTGACCTTATACCTTTAATGCATTGTCTGAGCTGAGGTGTCACCTTTTGTTACAAAACTTATGTTATCTCGAAGGTGATTTGTAAGAAGTTCTGATATTTACATATTAATGATACCTACAACCCATTCTAAAAGATTAAAGACTGATGGTTTGCCACGTCTGTATGTTTAGTTTCTCACTGGTGTTGGTGTCAATGCCTTGACCCTGTGTCTGGTTGTTTCTAAAGACGCTGTATTGCAGCTTTATCCTGAATTTATACAGTTTTTCTTTGCTTCCCAAAATCAGATCTGCTCACACTGAGCAGTATCCCAATGTTGTGAAAGATGTTAACTTTCAGGTAGAGTTATTCAAAAGAGATGTTTTTACTTTTTTGGCCCTGTAACATCCTGAATTAGCATCCTTCGGGAAAATTAGAGTGGAGTGAGAATGGATGGGGGAGTGAGATTGGGATGGTGCTTTCAATTTTGTGGAATAACAAAAGAAAAGATTGTTCTGCAGAAAAAGAATTGCTTGTTCTGAATTTCTACCCTGGACTGATGTTAAAGTGGAGATTTGAGACCTCCCAAGGAATCTCTTGTGGACTCAGACCTGTAAAGCCTCCCTCTTGGTTCGTCCCGGAAATCGTACTGTTTGGAAGTCTGGAATAAAAACCTGTTATGGACAGTTTAGTATAATTTTAGTTATCCCCTTTATTCACTAATAGCATCACTGTGACAACAGAACATTGATACCTATAAGCTAAACTAACTTGGTTCTAATAATCTAGGAGAGTAGGTTACCAGCTGTTCAAATGCCCAGCAGGCTACTCCAATGTATTGATACAAAGTGGCTTCCTTTGTACAAAAGTTTGAAAAAGAAGTTGCATGTTCTTAATTAGACAGATAATAGTGAAAGACAATGATTCATAAGGAAGAAAAGCTAACTGACAGGTCTGTGAAGCTTGACTAATCACTCCTACAGGCCCTAAGCCATTCGTCAGGTGGGAAAAACAGCTGAGTTAGGGGCCTGCGAGCGAGATAAACTCCTCTCATAAAGAGGTACCAGTCTCAGCTAATTGGAGAGTTCACAAGATAACCTTGCACATCTCATATGTCAGATACAGTTCGTTTATAAAACGGCTTCTTAGTAAGGAGGGCAAACGTTCATCATAAAATGGCTTCCCGACACATTGTGCAAGAATCTCTTCAATATTCGACCTTGAATATTTTCTAAGCTAGGAGCAGACTCCTGCTTTTTAAGCACTAAACCATTCTGTACCTGAGGCAGAGATGTTACCGTAAGGTTGCATTCAATCTGATTCATTCGTCTTCGAATGAAACATGCCTACTTTTCAAGTTTGTGATTCAAATTTAAATAAGACATAAGATCTAATTAGTTAGAATTGACAGTGGGGCAGTCTGTAAAAACAGCAAGTAAGTTAAAGCTTTATCAGTATTTCCTTTTACAGAATTTGCATTTCATAACCAGAATTGGCTTCTCAAAATGCAATTAAATTCAATCCATACCAGCTAAGCACTAAGAGTTAATTTTCTGCTGGATTCAACAGCCTCAGCACTAAAATGGTGTCTCTCTCTAGTGTCCTTTTGAACTCTCAAGTCAGGGTTTTGTAACAGCAAAGATTTATTTTCTCTGTGACGGCCCTGCTTGCAAGGGGTATACGAATCCATTATAATTGGCAGCAACTGAGTATGAATTACAACGTTTTTGATAGTACCGAGTTTCTTTTCAGGGTCAGAATCAAATACGGTCATTAATTTCACAATGGAACGGCTGTGAATGTTATCACTTGGTGTCCTGTTCATACAGATTCACTGATGCTAAGGCAAACGTTCTTAATTGTCTTACAGCATCCTGTTATCACTTGGTCAGCCGAGGTGTCCCTATCTTTTACATTCTTTAAGATGCCCCCCTTTTCTGAGTCTTGCTGTCTATTTTCTAGTGTAATAAATGTGTTCTATAATTCAGCATTACATTTAGTCTAAATGTTTAAAGACCTTCTCAGTGACAATGATGACTTTTGTAATCTCTTTTTACAGAGTATTTGATCTGAAAACTGAAGTTTAAAAATCAACAGATGACGGGCTTATGTCCAAAACGCCGACTCTCCTGCTCCTCAGATGCTGCCTGACCTGGTGTGCTTTTCCGCACTTTTTGACTCTGACTCTCCAGCGTCTGCTGTCCTCAATTTCAAGTCAATGTTTGACAGTCATTCAGTCCATTGGGACTGGAACGAGTTTTGACTAAGATTCTGTGAGAAGGAGCAAAGTTTTTTGGTCCCTGTTGCAGTACGTTTTCAGCATCAGTGGGACTGAATGAGAGACCCTACAGTTACAGCGTACTAAGTGTGGAACCTAAAACAGTTATCCAGCCTGGAAAGAGGAATTCACGGCAGGGAGGGACTGTACACGTGTTTGTGTGCCGCTGAAGCTTCAGCCATGGAGAAACCAGAGGAATCCCGCCCCGTGGAGAAACCTTGGAAGTATGGCGACTGTGGGAAAGGCTTCCATGTCCTGTCTGTCTTGGAGGCACATCAGCGCAGTCACACTGGAGTCAGGCCATTCTCCTGCCCTGAGTGCGGGAAGGGGTTCAGCAGTTCCTCCACCCTGCTGAGGCACAGACGGGTCCACACGGGGGAGAGGCCCTTCAGCTGCCCTGAGTGCAGGAAGGCTTTCAGCAATTCCTCTGACCTACTGAAACACCAACGGGTCCATACCGGGGAGAGACCATTCGCCTGCTCAGAGTGTGGTAAGGGGTTCAGCAGTTCCTCCGCCTTGTTAACCCACCGGCGGGTTCACACAGGGGAGAAGCCTTTCAGCTGCCCTGAGTGTGGGAAGGCCTTCACCCAGGCCTTTTCCCTGCTGAGGCACCAGAGTGTCCACACAGGGGAGAGGCCATTCACTTGCCCAGAGTGCGGGAAGGGGTTCAGTGATTCCTCCGCCTTGCTGACCCACCGACGGGTCCACACAGGGGAGAAGCCTTTCAGCTGCCCTGAGTGTGGGAAGGCCTTCACCCATGCCTCCAACCTGCTGACCCACCGGTGGGTCCATACCAGGGACAGGCCATTCAGTTGCCCCGAGTGTGGGAAGGCCTTCAGCAATTTCTCCCACGTGCTGATCCACCGGCGGGTCCACACCGGGGACAGGCCATTCGCTTGTCCTGAGTGCGGAAAGGCCTTCAGCAATTCCTCTGACTTACTGAAGCACCAGCGGGTTCACACTGGGGAGAGGCCCTTCAGCTGTCCTGAGTGCGGGAAGGCCTTCACCCAGGCCTGCAACTTGCAGAGACACCAGCGGGGGCACCAGTGCTCCCAACAATCGGATTCTGCCGGTGAGGCTGCTGTGGGTCACCCCCAGGACTGAACCTCCTGCCCAGTCTGACAGTGGGAGAGTTGGTGGGCTGGTTTTGTTTTCTGCTGGACTGCACCCACTCCCACGGTGGCTCAGTGGTCAGTAGCATTGCCTCACAGTGCCAGGGACCCGGCTTTGATTCCACTATTGGGGCAACTATCTGTGTGGAGTTTGCACATTCTCCTTCTGTGCCTGCGTGGGTTTTCTCGGTGTTCCAGTTTCCTCCCACAGTCCAAAGGTGTGCAGGTAGGGTGGATTGGTGACGTTAAATTGTCCCAGTGTACAGGGATGTGTAGGGGTGGTGCATTAGTCGGGGGAAATGTCGAGTCATAGGGTAGGGAAATGGGTCTGCGTGGGTTACTCTTCAGAGGGTCAGTTTGAACTTGTTGGGCTGAAGGACCTGTGTCCACACTGTAGGGATTCTGTGATTCTATGAACTTTGCTCCATTGGGTGCTACTGCTCGTTGAGCCCAGGACTGCACATTCCCACTGAAACAATCTGCACAAACCTAAGCCTGTTAGGCCATTCAGCCCATCGAGTCTGCTCTGCCATTCGTTCGAGACAAAAACAAACTGCAGATGCTGGAATCCAAAGTAGGCAAGCAGGAGGCTGGGAGAACACAGCAAGCCAGGCAGCACCAGCAGTAAAGTCAGTGTTTCAGGTATTAACCCAATTCATTGACTTCTCGACCAGAAATGATTTACCAGGATGTTGCCGAGAGTTTGGGCTACAGGGAGAGGTTGAATAGATTGGGGCTGTTTTCCCTGGAATGTCAGAGGTTGAGGGGTGACCTTATATGGGTTTATAAAATCATGAGGCGTATGGATAGAGCAAATAACAAGGTCATTTCCCTGGAGGTTGGGCAGTCCAGAACCAGAGGGTTTATGGTGAGAGGGGAAAGATTTAAGTGGGACCTAAAGGGCAACCTTTTCATACAGAGGGTGACACATGGATGGAATGAGCTGCCAGAAGAAGTGGTGGAGACTGGTACAATGACAGCCTTTAAATAGCATCTGGATGGGGACATGAATAGGAATGGTTGAGAGGGATATAGGCCAAGTGCTGGAAACCGACCCTTTGGTCCAACCCATTCATGCTGACCAGATATCCTCAATTAATCTAGTCCCATTTGCCAGCACCCCTCGAAACTCTTCCTGTTCATACACCCATCCAGGTGCCTTTTGATTAGATTCCCTACAGCGTGGAAACAGGCCCTTCGGCCCAACAAGTCCTCACCGACCCTCCGAAGAGTAACCCACCCTAACACAACTGGCAACTTAGCATGGACCTCAAGCGACAAGTTTTCACACAGAGGGTGGTGCATGTACAGATTGAGCTGCCAGGGGAAGTGGTGGAGGCTGGTACAATTATAACATTTAAAAAGCATCTGGATGGGTATATGAGCTAAATGCTGACAAATGGGAGTAGATTAAATGTTGGATGTCTGGTCAGGATGGAGGAGTTGTACCGAAGGGTCTGTTTCAGTGCTGTCCATCTCTACGACCAGGCCTCTCGGGTTCACACACACAGAATCTGTCAGTAACGTTGGGTTTCAGAGTTCAGTTGAAGCAATGTGGTATCTTTTATAGAGACTTCGAGTCAAAAGAGATGCACAGCAGGGAAACAGACCCTTCAGTCCAACTCGTCCACGCTGACTGCATATCCCAAATTAATCTCATCCCATTTGCCAGCACTAGTCCGTATCCCTCTAAACTCTTCATATTCATGTTCCAATCCAGATGCCTTTTAAATGTTAAAATTGTACCAGCCGCCACCACTTCCTCTGGCAGCTCATTACATACATACACCACTCTCTCTGTGAAAAGGTCTCCCCTCAGGTCCCTTTTAAATCTTTCCCCCCCCATCCTAAACCTCTAGTTTTGGATTCCCCATCCTGGGGAAAAGATTGACTATTTACCCTATCTGTGGCCCTCAATTTTATTCATATCTACCAGGTCACTCCTCAGCCTCCGATGTTCCAGGGAAAAATACCTGCAACTTATTCAATCTCTCCCTGTAACTCAAACCCTCCAACCTCAGAACCATCCATTTAAATCTTTTCTGAACCCTTTCAAGTTTCACTACATCCTTCCTGGAGACACAATTTGCAGGTGTTCAGTGTTATGGACCAGGCCAGATCCCCTCAAAACATTCTAGGAAGGTAGCTCAGACCCTAACTTTTTTTAGTTGTTTTAGGCAGAGGTATCTCAGGAGTGATGTAGCTGGTCAAATCACTTGGCTTCCAGGAAAACAATTTATTTCCACACCGCCGAATGAAACCTTTGTGACCACTCCATTGACCTGTGTTGCCACCTTCAGGGTCCAATCGCCTGAACACCCAGATCTCTAACTCCCCCTCGCGAGAGCCAAGAGTCCTCAGTTCTATTGAGGGGGGAAATTGGATGTCAGTCATCTCTGTATTAGAGAATGTATCATTTAAATAAAACTGGGAAGGGCATTCCTGACAGAAGATTCAACAGAAGGTGGCACAGAGTATTCCAAGAGACACGTAACCTGGCTGTAATCTGAGAGACTAAATTCCATTTTTTGTTACAAGAGGGAATCATATTTGTTGGATCAGCATATCATGAGAACCTTGTTTTATTCCGGAACAGTCAGTAGTTAGAAGGGATTTATTTGGTTTGTTAATAGTTTATTTCATCTGTTCACCGTTACTGTTGGATAAATAAATGGATTTTTGTTTATTTTAAAGTGTCAGGGATTTATTTTTAAACATTAGAGCAGGTTACACTACTGTTCACATTAATTTTACAGATTATAGGGCGATGCGCTTCTCTTTGGGTGTTTCGGTTTGAGATCTCTGGTGGGGTGGGAGTTGGTGTCAGCTTTCCCTTTCTAACAGTATTGACGTGATGTCACGCTGAATGCAGTGGAGTCAATATTAATCCCAGCCTCTTGCTCTGGTTGTGGGTGAATCGCCTTAATTTGGTCACTGACTCAGAAACAACACACAGAACCAACTGCTGAAACAATGATTCACACTTCATTGCACGTAGCAACTAAAACTAAAAACTCTCAAGTAAGCAAGTTCAGTCTCACGGCTGCCACCCTCCCCCCACCCGGCTATCACCTGATTGCTGGCAGAATTTAACCGAGTTTCCATCGACAGTGCCCGTCTCTGGAAGGGTCAAGGGGTTTGACGCAATATTGTTCTTCCAATACTGCTGCTGCATCGTTCTGGAGTGAGAACGTAGAACAATACAGCACAGTTCAGACCCTTCAGCCCTCGATATTGTACCAGCCTTTTATCCAACTTGAAGATGAGACTAGCCTGCACACCCCTCAATTTACTGCCGTCCATGTGCTTGTTCAGCAGTCGCTTAAATGTATCTGACCCTCATTCCAACCCTGGAAGTGCATTCCATGCACTCACCATCGGAGTAAAAAACCTACCTCTGACATCTCCCCTTAACCTTCTTCCAATTACCTTAAAATTATGCCCTGTCATTTCTGACCTGGGGAAAAAGTCTCTCGCTATTTGTTCTATCTATGCCTCTCAACATATAGTACACCTCTATAAAGTCACCTCTCATCCTTCTTCGCTCCAATGAGAAAGGCCCTAGCTCCCCCAACCTAAGCCATCCCCTCCATTCCAGGCAGCATCGAGGTAAATCTCCTCTGTGCCCTCTCTCAGCTTACACAGCTTCCTGTTGTGGGTCTGTTCGCCGAGCTGGGAATTTGTGTTGCAGACATTTCGTCCCCTGTCTCGGTGACATCCTCAGTGATTGGCAGCCTCCTGTGAAGCGCTTCTGTGATGTTTCCTCTGGCACTTTCCCACATTTTCCCTAAGATTAGGTGACTAAAAGTGAACACAATATTCCAAGTGTGATCTAACCAGTACTCCATACAGCTGCAGCATAACCTTGCAGCTCTTTAGCTCAAACTCCCTGCTAATGAAAGCCAACACACCGTACACCTTTGTAACAACCTTATCAACCTGGGTGGCAACTTTGAGCGATCTATGGACTTGGACTCCAAGATCCCTCTGTTCCACCACAGGGTCAAGAATCCTGCCTTTAACCCCATAGGTTGAACAAACAGAGGAGTTTGGTGAAATGAGAATCATTAGATAAATGCTATTGAGCGAACTGATGGTGCTAGGGGCTGGCAAATCTCTGGGTACAGGTGGACTTCATCATAGAATTTTAAAAGGTGGCTAATGAGTTCATATTTGCATTAATGTTAATTTTCCAAGATTTATTAGATTCAGGCAAGTTTTCCTCAGACTGGAGAGTAACATATTTAATATTTCTGTTCTCAAAGGGAAAGATGTGGTCCCTTGAGTCTATGGCAATTAAACATTTGTTTTTGAACCAATTAAGGAGATTATAACCACCATGTCAAAAAGCTCACGGTAATTGAAAAGAATCAGCATGCTAATATGAAAACGAAATGTTGTTTCACCAATTTATTCATAGAATTCCAAGAGTGTGGAAAGAGACTATTTGGCCGATCAAGTCCTGCACCAACCCTCAAGTGCATCCCACCCAGATCCAGACCGCCACTCTACTCCCGTAACCCTGCATTTAGCATGGCTAACTCACCTAGCTTGTACATCCAAGGACATTACGCAATCCAGCATGGCTAATCCACCCAACCTACACATCTTTGGACTGTGGGGCCCCTAGTGGAAACTCACAAAGACATAGACAGAACATGCAAACTCCAGATAATCGACTCAAGGCTGAAATCAAGTAGGTGTCTCTGGCCGTGAGAGGGAGCCACCGTGCCACCATGCTGTCCTAAAGGAATTATTTAAAAGAGTATGTAAATTGAAGCCTGTGGATATACTGAACTTGAATATTCTAAAGGTGTTTGACATGTTTTCACAAAAAGCATATTGCACAGAGGAGCTCATGGTGTAAAGTATAGTTATAGAACATCAACTGACTGGCAGAAAACAGAATATGCAAAAATAGTTCTTTTGTCAAATTGGTTGTATATGACAATGTATGGTGGGGTTCCAACAGGCATCTCTGCTGGCTCCTCAACTTTCTACAATTATATAGATGACTTACAGGAGGGGATCAAAGGTATGTGGTTACATTTGCAGGCAACACAAAGATAGATGGAGATGTACATTGTGGGGATGACATATCAATTATGCAGATTGATAGATTGGTTAAATAAATAAGCAAAACTCTTGCAAGTGGTGTACAATATGGTAAAATGCAATTTGTTACCTATTTGGAGAACAACTGCATGATTCTGAGATGCAGAGGGATCCGGGGGCCTTGCAAATAAGTCACAAGTTAGAATGCAAGCACAGCAAGTGCTTAGAAAGGCCAATCACATAAATGTAAGGCGATTATGCCTCAGTTACAGAGCAATGGTGGGACTACATCTTGAACACCGTGCTCAACTTTTATATCCTTATCCAAGGAAGAATGAAAATGCATTAAAGCCAATTCACAGAAGGTAAATTGGATTGACACCCACAATGAACAGACTGTCTCATGGAAAATCATTAGACAGGCAGGTCTGACTTTCAACCAGAGTTTGGAATAGCAAGGGGTGATTTGATTGAAGTTTCTATGAGCCTGAATGGTCTTCAAAAGATGGATGTTGAAGGATGTTTACTTATTGTTGTGAACGAACAATTAGATCACCCATTTATAGAGTCATAGAGATGTACAACATAGAAACAGACCCTTCGGTCCAACCTGTCCATGCTGACCAGATATGCCAACGCAATCTATTCCCACCTGCCAGTACCTTCCTATTCATCTACCCATCCAAATGCCTCTTCAATGTTGCAATTGTACCAGCCTCCACCACTTCCTCTGGCAGCTCATTCCATACACATACCAACCTCTGCGTGAAAAAGTTGCCCTTTAGGTCTCTTTTGTATCTTTCCCCTCTCACCCTAAACCTATGCCCTCTAGTTCTGGACTCTCCGACCCCAGGGGAAAGACTTTGCCTATTTATCCTATCCATGCCCTCATAATTTTGTAAACCTCTATAAGGTCACCCCTCAGCCTCCGATGCTCCAGCAGCTCAAATCCTCCAACCCTGGCAACATTCTTGTAAATAGTTTCTGAACCCTTTCAAGTTTCACAACATCTTTCCAACAGGAAGGAGACCAGAATTGCACGCAATATTCCAACAGTGGGCTAACTAATGTCCAATACAGCCGCAACATGTCCTCTCAACTCATGTACTCAATACTCTGACCAATAAAGGAAAGCATACCAAATGCCTTTTTCACTATCCCATCTACCTGCAACTCCACTTTCAAGGAGCTATGAACCTGCACTCCAAGGTCTCTTTGTTCAGCAACACTCCCGAGGACCTTACCAATAAGTGCATAAGTCCTGCTAAGATTGGCTTTCCCAAGATGCAGCACCTCGCATTTATCTGAATTAAACTCCATCTGCCACTTCTCAGCCCATTGGCCCATCTGGTCAAGATCCTGTTGTAATCTGAGGGAACTCTCTTCGCTGTCCACTACACCTCCAATTTTGGTGTCATCTGCAAATGTACTAACTGCACCTCTTATGTTCGCATCAAAATCATTTTCGTAGATGACAAAAAGTAGAGGGCCCAGCACCGATCCTTGTGGCACTCCACTGGTCCCAGGCTCCAGTCTGAAACACAATCCTCCACCACCACCCTCTGTCTTCTACCTTTGAGCCAGTTCTGTATCCAAGTGGCTAATTCTCCCTGAATTCCGCGAGATCGAACCTTGCTAATCAATCTCCCATGGGGAACCTTGTCGAACACCTTACTGAAGTTCATATAGATCACATCTACTGCTCTGCCCTCATCAATCCTCTTTGTTACTTCTTCAAAAAATGCAATCATTTGTGACAAAGAAGGAGGGAAATTTTTTGGAAGGTTGTGCAGCTTTGGAATACTTTGTAACAGAAGATAGTGAAGCCAGGACCATTGAATATTTCTAAGGCAGAAGTCGATTAATTCCTTTGCCTAAGAAGAGTCTAATGTTATGGGTACGGATGCAAATGTGCAATGTATAACACAAAGTAATCAGCCATCATAAGCCGAATGGCTTACTTCAGCTCCTAATTTGGACATTCATATATTCTGCTAGCTATAATGACCTGAGTTTGACTAGCATATATTTCCAATAAGCCCATGCTGATTCTGCTCAGTCCTATCATTAATTTTTAACTGTCCTGTTGTTGTACCTTTCATTATAGATTCCCTGTGCTCTCCCTGCTTTCTAAAACAGTGGGATGACATGTGCCACTTTCCAATTACCACTTTCCAGTGAACTAGCGTTAACCACCAAGCCCAGGGAATTTAGCTACTTTAAATCCTATTCAATTCTCTAATGCATTTTTGTTTCATACATATTAATATCCGTCAGTTCTTCATTTATACTAGCCCCAACATTCTCCATAATTTCTGGGAGCTATTAGTATTTTCCACTGAATGACATTTCCATCACTGAACCTCTTACCAGCAACATCCTGTGATTTAAACCTGTGACCTCCTGATTCAGAGAGAAGGCTGATCCCTACTAGCAGCTGGTTTGGGTGTATGACTGTCACCAACACTGTGGCAGTTTGGGAAATCCATTCTTGTTGGGCCAGTAAATACTCAATTCACGCTGCTCAGCATCAAAGGAGTTGACAGTGTCATGACAGTGTCAGTATCAAAGGAGTTGACAGTCAGTAATTTGATTTATCTGAAACAGGTGAGATGTTTCCTGCCTCTGTGCCAAAAGCAAAGATCATGTCCAAAGAATCTGTCCCTAGTGGAGGTTTACTCCTAACAATTGGAGTCCAAGACCTTTGTCCTTGGTTACTGATAGCTTATTGCTCGAGAGGTTGGATCAAGGGGACACCTATCCAGTTCTTGGTCAACTATCAACTATCCAGGGGCAGAGGGGCATCAACTTGTGCAGAAAGGAGCAGGAAGAAGCAAAACAGCATTCATGGGTTAAACGAATGAGTGGAAAAAATGTTTAATGTCACCCAATACGACAACATCAGAACCATTTCCTTTTCACCCAAGAAAGACTGATTGGAGAACTGCTAAATTATTAGAAACTAAGCACTATAAAAGGGGAAAAAAGACTTTGGAGACCAAGTACACAAATCATCAAAAGTAGCAGACAGGTACAAAAACCAATTGAAAAAGACAAATAGAGGCCTCTATTACAAAGGAGATGAAATACATGGGGTTGAAAGTTATGTTTCAGTTCCAAGCATCATAGAATTCTAACATCACAGACAGACACCATTGGCCTGTCATGTCTGATAATTGAATTCTGGTGGAGTTTCCTCGCTTTCAAATTTATGGTGTTAAATTCTAACACCACCTCTGCACACTTCTGGAGACCTCGAGTTTACAGAATCACATTCTTCTCTACCTCCTCCAGGAATAACTATTTCTCCTGAGATACTGCCAGTTCCTCAGATTACTTGGTACCCCCGAATACAATCTGCATGTCAGGAAATCTCTGGTGCTGCCCCGACACCAACAGTCACCCTTGGAACTAAAGAAAATACAGAAATCTAAGGTGCAAAGAGACTTGGGTGTTCTAGTCCAGGATTCTCTCAAGGTAAACTTACAGGTTGAGACAGTAGTTCGGAAGGCAAATGCAATTATGACATTTAATTTGACAGGACTTGAATGTAAAAGTAGGGATGTAGTTGAGGCTTTGTAACACTCTGGTCAGGCCATATTTGGATTATTGTGCGCAGTTTTGGGCCCAAATTTCAGGAAGGATGTACTGGCCTAGGCGTGTGTTCAGAGGAGGTTCACAAGAATGGTCCCAGGAATGAACATCAGAACAAATAAGGAATGTTTGAGGACTCTGGGTCTATATTTAATGGAATTGAGAACGATGACGGGGGATCTAATTGAAACCGACAGAATTCTGAACAGACTGGATGTTGGGAAGATGTTTCCTTTGGTAGGAAAGGCTAGGAGCCGAGGGCACAGCCTTAGACCAAAGGGAAGACCCTTTAGAATGGAGGTAAAGAGAAACTTCTTCATCTAGAGTGGTGAATATATGGAATTCACTGCCACCGAAGACTGTGGAGGCCAGGTCATTGAGTACATTTAAGCTGTGAAAGATAGTTTCTTGAGTATGAAAGGGATCAAGGGTTACTGGGAGAATGGGGTTAAGAAACTTATCAGCCACAACTGAATCGCAGAGCAGTCACAATGGGCTGAATGGCCTAATTTCAGCTCCTATGGTCTTATGATACACTGATGTGTGGAGGGGTGAGGAACGGGGGGAAAGAGATGAAGAGAGGAATACAATTAAGGGGAAGCTGGATACAGATGAGGGAGAAAGGAAGAGAAGGAAATACAAGTAGTGTACATTAAATTACAAAGCATAGGAGATCTGGCATACAGAGGGATCTGGGCATATAGATCCCTGAAAGTGGCAAAGCAGGCAGGCACATGGTCAAGAAGGCATACAGCACGCTTGCCTAGAGTGTAAGAGTTAGCGAGTTATGTTACAGCTATTTATTCCGGCCACATTTATAACATTGCGTGCAGTTCTGGCCAGCATGCTACCGGAAGGACGTGGATGCTCTGGGAGGGGGTGCAGGGAAGGTTCACTGGGACGTTGCCTCTCATGAAAGCAAAAATCCTCTTTGGATTTCTTTTGATTAGCGAAAACAGGTACTAATGTGGGTCTTTTGTAAAAGCAAAGTGGCATAAAGCAAACGTGCGATAAGTGGGAGATACCAGTTTGCTGATGAGGGATGGGAAGGGGCAAAGAAGAGGGGTGGGTGGAGGCTCAGGCAGAGCGAAAACACTGACAGAGGCCAATTAAGCCGACCAGCCTAGCCCTGTGCTGGAGACTCAATGGGACAGAGACAAATGTATCTATTTCAGACCTACCTGCAGGGGTAGGACAAACATTACGCTCCATCCAGGGATAAAATGTCCTCCATCTGCTCCTGCAGATCAATTCCGTAGGGAAGGTGCTGTCAGACAGCACTGGAAGTAAAGTGGGTGCGAGAGCAGCAAATCCGACAGAAAGGATCCTCTTGCCCCTCCCACTTCACCCAATAAACAGGGTTCAAGGTGCGACTCAGCGGCAGTAACAGCAGAATATACTGGCACTAAAGTATGTCCAGCAGAGATTCACACGATTGATCCCTGGAATGGTACGCCTAACACACGATGAATGGCTGATGATCCTGGGATTGTATTCATTAGCGTTCGGAAGGTTGAGGAGAGATCTAATAGAAACTTACAAGATTATGCTTGGCTTAGAAAGGGTGGATACTGGGAAGTTGTTTCCATTAGGCGGAGGAGACTAGGATCCAGGGGCACAGCCTGATAATTAGAGGGGGTCAATTTAAAACAGAAATGAGGAGATATTTCTTCAGCCACAGAATGTGGGCCTGTGGAATTCATTGTCAGGGAGCGCAGTGGAGCCAGGACGTTAAATGTCTTCAAGGCAGAGATTGATAAATTCTTGATTAACGAATTAAGGGCTACGGGGAGAGTGTGGGTAAATGGAGCTGAAATGTCCATCAGCCATGATTAAATGACAGAATGGACTCAATGGGCTGAATGGCCTTACTTCCACTTCTGTGTCTTATGGTCTTAATTCATTGATGTTGACTAGATATTCTAAATTAATCTAGTCCCATATGCCAGCACATGGCCCATACCCCTCTAAACCCTTCCTATTCAGAAACCATCCAGATGCCATTCACATACTGTAATTGTACCAGCCTCCACCATTTCCTCTGGCAGCTCATTCTTTACGCTCACTACCCTCTGAGTTAAAAAGTTGCCCTTAGGTTTCTTTTAAATCTTTGCTCATCCACCTCACCCTAAAGCTATTACACTTTAGTTCTGGACACCCCCAAACCCAGGGGACAATATCTTGTCTATTTACCCAATCCATGCCTTTCATGATTTTATAAATGTATACAAAGGCCTTTGCCACACTCGGGAAAACAACCCAAAACAATTCAGCTCAAACCCTCCAACACTGGCAGCATCCTTGTAAATCTTTTCTGAACCCTTTCAAGTTTCACAATGTCCTTTTGATAGGAGCGAGAGCAAAAGTGGCCTAACCAATGTCCTGTACAGCCACAACATAACCTCCCAACTCCGATACTCAGAGGATTGGGAAAGTTGTATTTTGTGGGTTTTGAAAACTGGGAAAGAATGGAAGTATAACCTGAACTTTTGAGGGTCAGTTTGGAAGCATCAACACTTCGGGGGGGGGGGGGGGGGGGGGGGGGGGGGTGCAGAAAGATGAGGGAACGAAACCAAATGTGCCGCAGCCAACACGGAGCAAGAACAGAGGATGTAAAACTGTTGCAGCCAGCTTGAAGCTGCAATGTGGATCATTGCACGTGCTGTACTTGAACCTGATGCATTTATTTGGGGGAATCAGATGCATTTTAAAAATAAAAATAAAGTATCTCCCCCTCCCCAATTGCTATCATCCGTCCCTCCTCACCCGGGTAATTAAGACACATACCTGAATTGGCAGAGTAGATTCCCTCCTTTGATTCACTCCAGTTGCTACAAGTGAACAGATTACCACCTCCCTCTCTCCGTCCCAGGATGAGGAGTTGCCCAGAGGAGGGTGTTTCACATTGAAACTGATACGGCCACTTCTGCGTTGTGATGTCAAAAATGTGGCAGGGAGCGGGGACAGGCCGACAGGAGAACTCTGCAGCAGATGGAAGGAGAGCAGTTTGCAAAAATCCCTTCCCTTCAAAGAATCCTCACAGTGTGGAAGCAGGCCACTCGGCCCAACAAGTCCAAACCAACGTTCTGAATGGTAATTCACCCATATCCCTCCCCTTATTGCCCGACATTTATCCCAGAGTCATACACCGAACTTACACATCCCTGGACACTATGGACGGAATTTAGCATGGCCAATCCACCCTTGAAGATCTGGATCCCAGGCAGGACCCCTCCGTCTCGAGATCGGTCAAAGAACAAACGGGGTGCGGACTGTAAAAAGCAAAGTTATTAGTTTAATAAAGCAAGGCAGTCTGACGCAATTCTGTACAGCAACACAGAAGTTAAAGCTTCTGAGCTCCGTGGCGAAATTGCAGAATTACTTTCGAAAAAAACATGTAAATGATGTGTAATTTAAGAGAAAGCACAGCCTTAAAAGACCAATCAAATGTAATAAGGTGACATGATTGACAGCAGGGTAGTCCAATATTTTCTAGGAAACAGATTGTTTTACTCTCAAAATCATCCCGTGCTTGCGAGTTCAAGGTTAGTTTGAATACCAAATTCATATGATTCATATTATTAAACTCCATTGTTTTCTTTTCCCCAAAGCTAACCAACTCAGCAAAGCAGCAATTCAAGTTCACAGGATCAAATCATAACCTGAAGCCATTTTAAATTGAAAAGCCATTTTGTGGTTAATAAAAATCTACATACACCTGTTGCTCCTAACAACTGCCTAAATTCAAATTTTAAATTCTCATCTTCCCCTGTGTTCATCTCCATCATTGCAAGCTCATCAGACAAGCCCCTTGCAAGGGGGAAGATGATAAAGATCGAACTTGCCCTGCTGTGTGGACTTGCCATTGCCAGCATTGGTGCACAAGGGACAGTTTACCTGTGCGATCCTGAGCAACCAGAGACTGTGTGCCAACTATGCCAGGAAGATGTCCTCGTCTGCTGAGGGACTGAGCATTACCAAGAATGACTACTGCAGTGGTCAGAGATTGAACAGTTCATTTACAGAACAAGTCTAAATGGTCTTTACCCTGTCAAGGTGTTGTGTGCCAGTTTTATACCAGTTGTGCTATGAGCTACCCTGGTAAGCCTTGCCCCATCCAAATAGGTCACACCGCAAAAGAGAAGATAGGGAAATGTTATCTTTCGATTACAATTTGTTTCTTCAAAGTCACAATAGAATATTTGGCAGGGATGAAGTGGTCTGTTATGTGCTGACTTCAGCAAAAGACTCTGAACCCGACTGACACCAATGTCTTCCCAGTTATGGGATGGGTGGAACTGTTCTGGGACAATAACCGCATCTCTTACCGAAAGACCTATCTATTGAACAGCCTCAAGGAAGTCACAAAGACAGGCATGCCTCTTATTGGCAAGGTCCCTCCCTTACCTACACTAAACCTGGTTATTATTTTGAATAAGGTAAGTACTCCTCGTGCTGTAACTGTAGGAATATAGTCTCCCCTGAGTTTTGCATAGAATGGAAGAATCCAAATACAAAACAGTAATATCACTTTGGGATATGCAGCTCTCAGTGACTTTTTTCTGTAGGAGCATTTTCAGGAGTTATTAGTCATCAAAACCGTACTTATATCGTTTGTGGTCTCCACCTTTTGGATAATGAGACAACTGCTGCTTTATTGAGATGAGGATTTAAAATTTGAATTTAGGCTGTTAGGAACAACAGGTGTATGGAGGTTTTCATTAACCACAAAATTCAATTTTAAATAATATTTTTAAATAAATATAACAAAATGGCTTCAGGTTATGATTTGACATTGAACTTGAATTGCTGCTTTGCTGAGTTGGTTGGATTTAGAAATAAAAGAGAACAATGGAGTTTGCATAATATGAATCATAAGTAATTTGGTATTCGAACTAATCTTGAACTAACAAGCATGGGATTATTTTGCGCGTAAAACAATCTGTTTCCCAGGAAATATCATTGGACTAACCTGCTGTCAATCATGTCACCTTGTTACATTTTATTGGTCTTTTCTTGTAATTCAGGCTGCGCTGTCGCAAAAATAAATAATGCGTAATTTTCAAATGTAATTGTGTAATTTTGCCACGGAACACAGAAGCTTTTAACCTGTGTTGCTGGACAAATCTGTGCTAGGCTGCCTTATGTCATTAAGCTGATAACCTTGCTTTAAATAGACCGTACTCCTGGTGATTCTTTTGACCGATCTCGGATCGAGAGCCGATTGAGGGGGTCCAGACCTTCACCCTAACCTGCAGAACCCCGAACACTATGGATAAACTTACCTCGGCCAATCCACGCTAACCTGAACATCTCTGGACACTGGGGGTAAATTAGCATGGTCAACATACACTAACTCGAACATCCTTGGGCATTATCAGTAATTTAGCATGGCTGAACCCCCCCTAACCTGCACATCGCTGGACAGTCTGGGGAATTAAACTCGGCAAAGGCCGAGGTTACCACGAGGTTGGAATTCTCTCCCAGAAATGACAGTTGATGGTGCCCTCACCAAGATGGCCGCCCGCGCTCCCCGCCCCAAGACAACATGCGCCTGACCCTCACAAAGATGGCGGCCGGTTGCCCGGGCAACCCGAGAGCGCCCTCGCCGGTGAAGTAAACACTGGGCCTGTGGTGATTTTATTGGAGGCCTCAGGCCTCCCCCTAGGAGTTTATAAACTCCCCAGTCTCCCTCCTCCCGCGGTTCCCAATCCTACCCTGTCTCACTGTCTCCTCTCCCCGGGGGCAGGAGCCAGGTCTTGGCGCTCGGGCCTGGCGACCTCCCCGGGATGTTTCTGAAACCTGGTCCTGTTCTGAAGGAGGATCACCGGGACCCGAAATGATTTCTCTCGGCACGAGCTCCCGGACCTGCTCAGCTTTTCCAGCGGTTCCTATTACTTCAGCCACCGGCACCATTCTCCTCCCACACTCAGTAACACCGCCTCAGTCCTGCTGCAGGACCTGCACTGCACATGCGCCAGCTCACAAGGGGTGGGGCCCAGGATTGTGACGTCTCCTGGGTTGAGGGGGCGTGGTTGGAGAGGCCACCAAACAATCGGTGACAATGGGGGCGGGGCGATCGTTTTGCCGGCCCCCAGCCTCCAGAAAGGTGCTATTTAAAAAAGTTTAAACTTAGTCTTTTTTTAACTTTTCAGCCTGTTGTGAAATGTTATTCTGGACCTCTGGAAGGGTCAAACATTAGGAAAGTTTCAAACATAAACAAAGGGATATTAAAAAATATAAATAAATATAGGTAAGTTAACTTACAAAAGAGACCTGTTGGTTTGCTAAGGGGAACAGAGTCGCTGAGCTAAGTGTGGTACCTTGGAAGATGAAAACTGTGAGTTCATGGGGGAACATTGAAGTGGCAGAGATGATCTCAGTTTTTATGTTGGCAGACAACAGAACTATTCCTATTAGAATTGGCAAGTCAGGGGCTATAGAAAGGGTAGAACTTAAACAATCAACATTGTGAGGGTAAAGGTACACAGGAAACTATTTGGATTGAGGACAGACAAGTCCACTGATGCTGATGGCCTACACCCTGGGTCCTGAAGGAAGTGGCAGCGGAGATAGTGAACTCATGAATTACAATATTCCAAAAATCTCTTAACATGGGAAAGATTCAGTGCGTTTATTTAAGACTGATATATATATATATGTTCCTGATTGTCAAGGGGATCAAAGGTTATGGGAAGAAAGCTGGAGAATGGAGTTGAAAAACATCTCAGCCATGATTGAATGGTGGAGCAGACTCGATGGACTGAATGGCCTAATTTCTGCTCCTGTGTCGTATGACCTTACGGTTCCATGGGATTGGAAAAATGCTAATGTAACACCTGTATTCAGAATGGGAGGGAGGCCATATGTGGTAAATTGCAGACCAGTTCGTTGAACGTTTGTTATAGAGTCATAGAGATGTGCAGCATGGAAACAGATCTTCAGTCCAACTTGACCAAGTCAAAAGATATCCTAACCTAATCTAGTCCCATTTGCCAGCACTTGACTCATATCCCTCTAAACCCTTCCTATTCATCTACCCATCCAGATGCCCGTTAAATGCTGTAATTGTACCAGCCTCCACCAATTCCTCTGGCAGCTCATTTCATACAAGCACACCCTCTACATGAAAAAGTTGGCCCTTAGGTCCCTTTTACGTCTTTCCCCTCTCACCCTAAATCTATGCCGACTAGTTCTGGACTCCCCCACCCCATCGAAAAGACCTTGTCTGTTTATCCTATCCATGCCCGTCATTGTTTTTCTTCACCTCCATAAGGTCACCCCTCACCCTCTGAACCTCCAGGGAAAACAGCTCCTGCCTATTAAGCCTCTCCCAAATGCTCCAACTCTGGAAACATCAGTGTAAGTCTTTTCTGAACCCTTTCAAGGGATCAGGTAGGAAAATGGGGGTGATGAGCAGTCTTGATCGAATGAAGCAGCAGACTTGATGGGCTGAATGGCCTAATTCTGCTCCGAAATTTGTGAATTTTTGAACTCTGGAGCAGGCAGGACTTGAACCCGATCCAGGGTTAGGGTCACTACCTCTGTGTAACAAGACATCCAGAAAAATATCAAATCCTCCCCATCGGGGAATTGCACCCCCAGTCTCCTGAGTCACAGATGGGGATACTAACCACTACACTACCGAGGATGCTGGACAGTAGCAAGATGATGGGGATAGGGTTGGAGAATAGGTGGGTGTTTCAGGAACTATTATACACATTAAAGTGTGAATGGCATCCTTATGTACTGTGTAAAAACAAGGACTGCAGATGCTGGAAACCAGAATCTAGATTAGAGTGGTGTTGGAAAGGCACAGCAGGCCAGCAGCATCCGAGGAGCACGACTAAGCCAGCCACTGGCCTGACCTCTGCCACACAATCACAGTCCCCCTGGAGTGTTACCAGAGGTATGTTCAGGCTGTAGGAAGAGATCCAATTCCCAGTTTGACCTGGAATGTATTCCCCACAGGCACAGAGGGACTGGTGATCCACTTGCTCCACATGTGGGAAGGGATTCACTGAGTCATTAAAACTCAAACACATCATTGACTTCCTACTGGACAGAAAGGATTAAACTTCTCAGCAACAACCGTTTTTTAAAAAATCCATTTTTATAGTCGTAGTGAGAATCACAGTTTTCCAAACTGTGGGGCAATACTAGTGATGTTGAGAGACCAGGTTTGGAATGCATGGCCGCCCAGGTAACAATGGTTGCTATGGGGCTCACAGTGATGACTGAGGGGCCGTCCCTTTAGATGCTCAGTTGTTTCTGTGTTGTTGATGAGGCTTGGCCTCATGGACTGATCTCTGAAGTCAGATTCAAAAGAAGGTTTGAAAATTATGAGAAAAATCATACCCAGAAAAGACATTGAAAAACTGTTCACCATGGTAAAAGCATTGAGAATAAGAATGCAGATTTCAAATCCATTACAAGGAAGAAAATGTGATGTGAGAAAGAAATTTCACACAGTGAGTAAATAGATCTGGAAGACATTGCATGGAACAGTGGTTGAAGCAGATTCAGTTAAGAGCATTGGAAAATTATTTGATGACAAGCAATGTACCAGTTTCCAAGGAAGCGTCAGGAAAATGGCACAACATCAGAAAGCTCATTTAGAGAGCTGCATGGACACGATGGGCTGAATGGCCTGCTTCTGTGATTTAGTAATTCAGTGGTTCATAATTGCTTATCAGGTCTTCGTCAGTTGTGAACGTCAAGCTAGCATCTGCTATTTTGTATGGTCAGTCAGATCGATGTTTTATAACTGCAGGGATTGGGACTAGGACCCCAGGCATTCACAGTATGTCTCAATGATTTAGATGAGGAAACTAAATGGAATATGTCACAAATTGCAGATGACACGAAGCTGGGTGGAAGGGTGAGCTGTGAGGAGGATACAATGTTATTTGACAGTCTGAGTGAGTGGGCAAATGTATGTCAGATGTAGTTAGCGTGGATAAACGTGAGGTTATCCACTTTTCTAGCAAAAATAGAAAAGCAAATTATTTGAATAACTGTAACCGAGGATATGGGAAGGTTCACCAAGAACTAATCCAAGATGGAGGACTGGAAAATTTGTGGCTGTAAGAGCTGCTCCTTTTTTGAGGTATTTTCAGTGTTGGAGGCAATTTCCTTGAATTCCAGGAGCAGCAATTAATGTTTTATATGCTGATGCATTGTTTTGGAACTTTAGAGTAAAAAAATCAAGACAACAGCAATTTCAAAATGGAGAAAGACAGCCAAAGGCTGCAAGCACATGGTCTGTAAGGGAGAGAGAGAGAGAGAGAGAGAAACTTATACTACTAACGGATACAGCAGTGAATCTGCATAGTTACTGCCTTTGCTGTTTGAAATCATATATCTCTGAACATATTGGAAAAATTAACAAACAGCAAAATTCACAGCTGATCGTGGAGGAACATGTGTAGGAGAGCTCACAGCACAGGAACAGATTACTGCAGAGTTTTTAACGTGTAACCTTGCCGTAAGTCTGCAGTAGTGAATAGAGTGGGTTCTTTCTTGATGATATGTTTTGAGATTTTAGAAGTTCACCAGCGAGTCCACAACAGGGAATGGCTGATCACCTGCTCCAGGCACAGGAAGGGATTCATCAATGCTTCCAGCCTGCAGACACACTAGCGGGTCCACACCAGGCACAGCATGCTCACCTGCTCTCAGTGCGGGAAGGGCATCACTCCCTCCTCCCACCTGCGGAGGCACCAGTGAGTTCATGTGCCATCACAGGGTGATTGAAGGAACAAGGGCCGAGTGCCATTATCGACTGGACTATCAACCCAGTTCTGGGGAGTCCTCGGAACTCCTGGGTTTGAATCCGACCACAGCAGATGGCGGAATTGGAATTCAGTCAGAAATCTGGAGTTCAGAATCTAATGATGAAATCATTTCTGGGGAAAGAAAACCCTCTGATTCACTCATGTTAGAGTCTGTCTGCAACCCAATCTTGAGTCAGATTGGTTCTGTTTCCAAAGTAGGGATTTATCACATGACACATGGATTGACTACCTGACGATTGTATGCTTTTTGAGCAAAATATAATATATCTGCAAATAAAATTCTGCAATTGCAATTTCAGCCCATAAACTCATGTGTGTGCATGCATGCGAGCGTGTGTGTTTGTGCATAAGAGCATGTGTTTGCATTCGACCATGCTTGGTAACGTGTGTGAATAATGGGGTACAAGTCTGTGTGAGTGCGGTCACTTGTAGTGTGACATGAAACCAAGGTCCGTGTTGAGGCCATCCTCATGGGTTCCGTACGTGGCTATCAGTTATACAACACACATTGGAGAGGGCAGGGTGGGGCTTGTCTTTCAATTTGCAGAAGGTGGGAAGCTCTGGATGCTGTGATCCAGGGCAAACACATCCTGGAGGACATTCGTTCAGAGGGATGGAGCGGGAAGCCAGGCTGCAGACATGTTGAGGGTAAAGTGGGAAAGTTAACCAGGCACTTTATTCTGGGAGATGGTCATTCCCTTCTGGAGAGACCCTTTTGTTTGCATCAGTGGACAGGATCAGGAGGATGTAAGTGCAGGTCTGGCAGGTAAAGGGGATCTGATAGAGGGCTGCAGGTGGTAGGAGCTGACTGGTTGGGCAGTGGGAGTAAAAACAACACTGGGGAGGGGGAGGTGGTGGTAAGGGACAGAACAGTGACAGGGATGGTCTCCATTCTCTGCAGTTGTCAGCAGGAGCACAGATGGCATTGGTGTCTGTTTGATGCCAGGATTTAGGAACCGATGTGCTCAGGGCTGGAGAAGGTTGCAGTGGGTGTGGTCCAACAATGTCAGGAGGAGAGAGCCTCTGCTAAGGGCACATGAAAAGTTAGAAACTACTAGGACAAAGCAGAACATCAAAGCTCTGAGCAGCACAGTGGCTCAGTGGTTCATACCACTGACTCACAATGCCAGGGACCTGGGTTCGGCCCCACTCTTGAGCAGCTGTCTGTGTGGACTTTAACACGTTCTCACCCTTCTGCCTGCATGAGATAACTCTGGGTGCAGGTCAGGGTAGATCGGCCGTGCTAACAATAGCGATGACTCTACCTGGAAGACAGGGGTGCGCAAGAAATGGCTGATCTTTAAAATTAAGAACAGCTAAAATGATATAATCAGAAACATTGTTAACATCTAAAAGCATATTAATTTATTTTTTTTAAAAAGCTGCAGTCATGTTTCTGAAACTTGCATTAAAATAGACGCATAGAGTCATACAGCACAGAAACAGATCCTTCAGTCCAACTCGCCCATCCCCTCCAGATCTCCTAAATTGATCTAGTGACCCATTTGACAGCATTTCGCCCATATCTCTCTCACACCTTCCTATTCAGATGCCCATCCTGACCCTGATGCCTTTCAAATGTTGTAATTGTACCAGCCTCCACCACTTCCTCTGGGCAGCTCATTCCATACACACACCACACTCTACATGAAAGTTACCCCTTAGGACCGTTTTAAATCTTTCCCCTCTCACCCTTAACTTATGCCGTCTAGTTTTGGACTTCCTCTAACATGGGGAAAAGACATACAAAGCCGGACGAAATTCAAAAGGAATAAAATGTCGAGCCACAGGGAAAAATAAAATTGTGGCTGCAGCTTTTTTTCTGCTATTGACATTTGGACGCTTAAAATCTGTCAGTAAAGCCAGCACCACCACAGAGCATACTGCGCATGCTTCTCGGTGTCAGCGACAACTGCGCATGTACTGCGGTGTCAGCAACAACTGCGCATGTACTGCGGTGTCAGCAAAAATACTGAGCATGCTCTTTGCTGTCCGCGGAAACGGTGCTTGACTTCCTCCTGAAGGACCAATGGTGAGACCCGGAGGACCAGAAGGAGCCTGGTCCTCCGGCCATTCAGAACAGCATTTTTGTCTGAACGCGGAAGTTGTTCAGAGTTTCTCAAGATGCGGTTGTTTCTCTCTCTCTTTGAATGAAGGTTGAGCTTCACCCCCAGACTGCAACTCTGTCCAACATCTGTGGGTACGGCACTCTCTTTTCTCACCCACTTTTTCATTTCTTTTTCATTCTGGGATTCAGTTACTGACTTGCACGAACTGAAGGGAAAGGGAGTGAATCCAGGGAGGGGACAGACCTTGGAAAAGTTGGTCCACGTCTGTGTCTCAATTGGCAAACGCACAGCAAATGCAGTACCACAATGTAAAGTTAAAGCCTATTTTAAAAAAGGCAGAAAGTAGGTGCATGGTTTAAATGAATAATATATTGGTATGTGGAGAAAGTGAGGACTGCAGATGCTGGAGATCAGAGTCAAGTGTGGTGCTTGAAAAACACAGCAGATCAGGCAGCATCCGAGGAGCAGGAGAGTCGATGTTTTGGGCACGAGCCCTTCATCAGGAATGATGTGTGGATGGACAAAGGGACCTCACCGTCCTTCTACACCAGTTGTCAGGTGCAGCAAGCAGTCAGCAAGGCAATAGGAATTGAGTTGAAAATGGGGATGACTTCCTGTAATTAGGGTGGTCATTGAATATATTCAAGGCTGAGGTCATCTGACTTTTGAACAACAAAGAAGTGGATGGTTATAGGGGAAGGCAAGAAAATGGTTTTGAGACCATTACAGAATCATACAGCACAGAAATAGACACTTCAGTTCAACTAGTCCATGCTATGTTCGCATGCTAAACTAATCCCATCTGGCAGTGTTTGGCCCATATCCCCCTGTCACAAAGCTGGTCCTTCTTCTCAAGGATACTGTGTCCTTGGTTTTTTTCAGAGTGGTGGTAAAATGGCCCTGGGCTCCAAAATGGATGGTTTAGTTCAGAAATGAAAAGGGTATTGGTCGGCTTTTTTGTTTACACGTCAACAGTTGAGACTTTAGGCCCAAGCTTTTATGTTTTCGAAGTGACCTGCATAATGAAAGACAAGTGATCTGTTGTGAAAGCTGAGGCCTTGTTTCAGTGAGTTCAGCAGTGGACTGTGTGGAGAAAGGTTGTTAAACTCTCTCTCCTTCTGCCCTTCTAACTTTGACCTGTCAGCCTCTGTTTCAGTTTTACTGTATGTTTAAGGGGTTTGTTTATTGGGACAGTTGTGTACATTTGGAACAGCATAATTAAGTCTAGTTTAGACAGACTGAGTTCTGTGAGTATTCTATATTCTGTTCTTTGTGTTTCATTCTGTATTCTTGTGAATACATTTATCTGTTTTAAATCCTGGTAGTCAACCTAGCTAACCTTGGGTAATTTTCACTGTGCACTTACTGAAATAAACAGCAAAGTTACGGTCTGTGCTGCCTGCTTCAGAATGTTTTGAGTGGTCTGGCCTAGTCCATAACACGTCCAAACCTTTCCCATTCATGTCCTTATCCAAATGTCTTTTAAACGTTGTAACTGTACCTGCATCCCCGCTTCCTCTGGACATTCATTCCACATACGAACCATTCTCGATGGGAAAACTAAGGTGTCCCTCCTGTCTTTTTAAAATCTTTCTCCACTCACCTTCAAAATTTGCTCCCTAACCTTGAAACCCCCACTCTAAGGAAAGGGAACCCATCATTCACCTCATCTATACCCCTCATGACTTTATAAAGCTTGATAAGATCACCTCTCAACCTCCTATGCTCCAGTGAAAAAGGTTCCAGCCTATCCACCAAGATGTAGGTATATTCATATCCAGTTCAATGTTGGTGCAGGCTTGAAAGACCAAATGGCCTACTCCTGCTCCCAGTTCTCTCTAACTATGTCCAGGACAGCAAGAGACCATAAGACCTAGGAGCAGAAATTAGGCCATTCAGTCAATCAGGTCTGCTCCACCATTCAATCATGGCTGACAAGTTTCTCAACCCCATTCTCTTGCTTTCTCCCCGCAACACTCAATATCCTTGATACACAAGAACCTATTTATCTCTGTCTTGAATATATTCATACTTGCCCAACACAGTCTCTGTGGCAATGAATTCCATAGGTTTCACAATCTCTGGCTACAAAGGTTTCCCATTTATCTGCGTTCTAAAAGGTCTTCCCTTTACTCTAAGGCTGTGCCCTTGGGACCTAGTCTCTCCTACCAATGGAGACATCTCCCCAACATCCACCCTGTCCAGGCCAATCAGTATTCTGTATGTTTCAATTAGATCCCCCCAGCGTGGGCTGTAAATCAGCGTAAACTGGACCCTTCAGGATGAGGTACAGCATGGATTAGATTCAGCAAAGTGAGAATGGAGGGAGAATGTGTGGGATGGAGATTTTCAGTGTTTAGGAAATAAGAGAGGAAAGAAAGTTCAATCTAAATTAGAATTGAACAGATGGGCTGATGGGCCGAGGAGTGACAGATAAAGTTTCATTTAGATAAATGTGAGGTGTTGCATTTTGGAAAGGCACATCAGGGCAGGATTTACACACTTAATGGTAAGGCCGTAGAGAGTGTTCCTGCATCAAGAGACCATGGCGTGCAGATTTGTAGTTCTGTGAAAGTGGAGTCACAGGTAGACATGGTAGTGAAGAAAGCGTTTGGTGGCGCTTGTGTTTATTGAGCAGAGCATTGAGTACAGGAGTTGGGAGTCATGTTATGGCTGTACATCACATTAGTTAGGCCACTTTTGGAATACTGCATTCAGTTCTGGTCTCTTATGTTAGAAAGATGTTGTGAAACTTTAAAAGAGTTTGGAAATTATTTACAAGGCTGTTGCCAGAGTTGGAGGGTTTGAGTTATAGGGAGAGGCTGAAAAGACTGCGGCTGTTTTCCCTGGAGCGTAGGAGGCTGAGAGATTACCTTTTACAGGTTTATAGGGGCATGGATAGGAGGCCAAAATGAGGGAGAGAGAAAAAGAAATTTACATTGCAGTGAATCTGCACAGTTACTGGACGTTGCAGTGCATCTGGGAAAGGTTAATGAACAGCAAAATTCACAGCTGACCATGGAGGAACCTGTGTGGGGGAGCTCACAGAACAGGAACAGAGAAGTGTATAGTCTTTAACGTGTAACCCAGCTGTAAGTCTGCAGTCGTGAATGGAGTGGATTCTTTCATGATTATATGTTTTACTGACATCTGTCTCTTGATTAAATTTTAAAAATATAAACCACAAGTACTGTGTTAGCCCAGAGCACTTTTTTAGAGCAAAAAGACGGTGCTATTTTCTGGGTCTGTAGATTGTGAAGGCCTTTATGAGAGTGATATGTTCTTCCTGTCAGACGTGGGAGATTAGGGAAGAGTATCCATGTTACTGATGATTATGTCTGCAGTTAGTGTGTTTGCTTGCAAATCCTATTGGATCTCGTGGATAAATTGCAGCGACAGTTCGAGGTAATGCGGAATTTACAAGACCTGGGGGTATGATGGTTTGGCAATGATAGGAAGGGAAAAAAGCCGCAGCTACAGTCAGGGAGATGGGTTAACCCCAGGAAAGGTAGGAGGGGTAGGCAGGTAGTGCAGGAGTCTTCTGTGGCTGTCCCCATTTCTGGTCGAAGTGGATGAGTTGGACCAAAGGGTATGTTTCTGTGCTGTGTCTCTCTCTGACTCTGGCTTGCCACTAACGTTTGCCACGTCTCTATGTTGAATTTCTTTCTGGTGTCGGTGTCAATACCTTGTTGTCTCATTCCGACCCCACCTCCCCCCGGATTGACAATGCTGACTTTTGTAATCTCTTTTTACAGACTATCTGAAGACGGAAGTTTCAAAATTAACAGCTGATGCTTGACTTTCCTGTTCCTCGGATGCTGCCTGACCTGCTGTGTTTTTCCAGCACTACACTTTTCGACTCTGAACTCCAGCGTCTGCAGTCATCATTTTCACATCAATGTCTGACAGTCACTCAATCCATCGGGACAGCAAAGACTTTCAACTATGATTCTGTGAGATGGAGCAATGCTTTTTGGTTCCTGTTTCATAACGTTTTCAGCATCAGTGGGACTGGATGAGAGACCCTACTGTTGCAGTGCACTGAGTGTGGAGCCAGAAACAGTTATACGGCCTGGAAAGAGGAATTCACACCGGGGAGGGGCTGTACACACATTTGTGTGCGGCTGAAGCTTCAGCCATGGAGAAACCCGAGGAATCCTGCCTCATGGAGAAACCGTGGAAGTGTGGCGACTGTGGGAAATGCTTCAGTTTCCCGTCTGCCCTGGAGACTCATCGGCGCAGTCACACCGGGGAGAGACCATAAGACCATAAGACATAGGAGTGGAAGTAAGGCCATTCGGCCTATCGAGTCCACTCCGCCATTCAATCATGGCTGGGCATTTCAACTCCACTTACCCACATTCTCCCCGTAGCCCTTAATTCCTCAACACAACAAGAATCTATCAATCTCGGCCTTGAAGACATTTAGCGTCCCGGCCTCCACTGCACTCTGCGGCAATGAATTCCACAGGCCCACCACTCTCTGGCTGAAGAAATGTCTCCGCATTTCTGTTCTGAATTGACACCCTCTAATTTTAAGGCTGTGTCCACGGGTCCTAGTCTCCTCACCTAACGGAAACAATTTCCTAGTGTCCACCCTTTCCAAGCCATGTATTATTTTGTACGTCTCTATTAAGTCTCCCCTTAATCTTCTAAACTCCAATGAATACAATCCCAGGATCCTCAGCCATTCCTCATATGTTAGACCAACCATTCCAGGGATCATCCGTGTAAATCTCCGCTGGACACGTTCCAGTGCCAGTATGTCCTTCCTGAGGTGTGGGGACCAGAAGTACTGGACACAGTACTCCAAATAGGGCCTTTATAAAGTCTCAGTAGCACAACGGTGGTTTTATATTCCAACCCTCTTGAGATAAGTGACCACATTGCATTCACTTTCTTAATCACGGACTCAACCTGCATGTTGACCTTTAGAGAATCCTCGACTAGCATTCCCAGATCCCTTTGTACTTTGGCTTTACGGATTTTCTCACCGTTCAGAAAGTAGTCTATACTTTTATTCTTTTTGCTAAAATGCAAGACCTCGCATTTGTTCACGTTGAATTCCATCAGCCATTTCCTGGACCACTCTCCCAAACTGTCTGGATCCTTCTGTTGCCTCCCCACTTCCTCAGTACTACCTGCCTGTCCACCTAACTTCGTATCATCTGCAAACTTCGCTAGAGTTCCCCCAGTCCCTTCATCCAGATCATTAAGATATAATGCAAACAGCTGTGACCCCAACACTGAACCCTGCGGGACACTGCTCGTCACCGGCTGCCATTCCGAAACCATTCCCCTGCCCAGAGTGCAGGAAGGGCTTTACCAGCTCCTCCAACCTGCTGGCCCACCAGTGGATCCATACTGCGGAGAGTCCATTCTCTTGCCCCGCGTGTGAGAAGAGCTTTGCCCATTCCTCTACCCTCGTGGCCCACCAGCAGGTCCACACTGGGGTGAGATCATTCCCCTGCCCTGAATGCGGGAAGACCTTCAGCAAATCCTCCCACCTGCTGACCCACCGGCGGGGCTACACCGGGGAGAGGCCCTTCATCTGCCCTGAATGTGGGAAGAGCTTTAAACGCTCCTCTCACTTGCTGGACCACCAGCGGGTCCACACGGGGGAGAGACCGTTCAGCTGTCCTGAGTGCAGGAAGGGCTTTACCCAGGCCTCCAACCTGCTGAGGCACCAGTGGGTCCACACCGGGGAGAGGCCGTTTGCCTGCCTCAAGTGCAGGCGGCGGTTCACGTCGTCCAGTAACTTGCAGAGACACCGGGGGGGCACCAGCAGATTCCGCTGGTGACGCTGATGTGGGTCACCCCCAGGACTGAACCTCCTGCCTGTTCTGACAGTGGGTGCAGTGGGACCATCAGCGAGCTCTCTTTGTTTTCTGCGAGACAGCACCCCCACATCCCTCCCATCTTCCCCCAACCCCAGGTTGGCTCACGGGCAGCACAGTAGCTCAGTAATTAGTGCCACTGTGTCACATCGCCAGGGACCAGGGTTCGATTCCACCCTCAGGTGACTGTCTTTGTGAAGTTTGCGCATTCTCCCCCCATGTCTGCAAGGGTTTCCTCTGGGTGCTCCCACAATCCAAACATGAGCAAGTGAATTAGCCAAGCTGAATTGTCCCAGTGTGTTCAGGGATGTGTAGGTGCAGTGTATTGTTTAGGGGGTAATGTAGACTAATAGGGTAGGGGAATGGGTCTGGGTGGGTTACTCTTCAGAGGGTCGGTGTGGACTTGTTGGGTTAAAGGGCCTGTTTCCCTGTAGGATTCTGTGAGCTTTGCTTGCAGTGCTGCTCACTGAGCCCGGGACTGCACGTTCCCACTGAAGTGATTCGCACAAACCTCAGATGGCATCCAAACCAATGTACCAAACTAAAGGGGTAGCCATGGGCACCCACATGGGACCCAGCTATGCCTGCCTCTTTGTCGGGTACGTGGAACAGTCCATTTTCCTTAGCTACACCTGTTCCTCCAGTACATCGATGACCATATTAGTACCACTTCATGCTCTCCCAGGAGTTTGAACAGTTCGTTATCTTTATCAACACCTTTCACTCCGACCTCAAATTGACCTGGACCATCTCCCTTTCCAGGACCTCTCCATCTCTGGCAACCGACTAACCGTGGACATCTACTACAAGCCCACCGACTCCCACAGCTAGCTAGATTACGCCTCCTCCCACCCCACCTCCTGTAAAAACTCAATCCCTTATTCCCAATTCCTCTGCCGCATCTGTTCCCAGGATGACCAATCCCATCGTAGAAAATCCCAGAGGGCCTCCTCCTCCTTCCAAGTTCGCAATTTCCCTTCCCACGTGGTCGACAATGCCCTCCAGCACATCTCCTCCACATCCTGCAACACTGCCCTTGAACCCCATCCCTCCCAATGGAACAAGGACAGAACCCACCCCTAACCATCCTCAACTTCCACCCCACCAACCTCCGGATACATCACATCAGCCTCTGCTCCCTACAAACGGACCCCACCACCAGGTATATTTTCCTCTCCCCACCCCTACCAGCATTCCAGAGAGGCTATTTCCTCTGCGACTCCCTCGCCAGGTCCATGCGCCCACAACCAGCCCACACCCCACTCCCGGCCCCTTCCCCACCACCACAGGAAGTGTAAACCATGTGTCCATACCACTCCTCTCACCTCCATCCAAGGCCCCAAAGGATCCTTCCACATCTGACAGAAATTTACCTCGACCTCCACCAGTGTCATCCACTGTATCCATTGCATCCAATGTGGTCTTCTCTACGTCGGAGAGACAGGACGCCAACTTGTGGATTGTTTCAGAGAACCACTCTGGGACACCCACAAACCCCACCGCCCTGGGGCTGAACACTTCAACTCCCCCTCCCATTCCATCAAGATCATTGAGGTTCTGGGCTGTCTCCATCGCCAAACCCTGACCACCTGACGCCTGGAGGAAGAACACCTCTTATTCCACCTTGGGACCCTGTAACCACATGGGATCAATGTGGAATTCAAAAGTTTCCTCATGTATCCTCCTCCTCCTCCTCCTCCTCTTTCCCCCCCCACCTTATCATAGCCCCAAGCCTCCACTCGCCCTCCTGACCTGTCCATCACCTTTCCCATCTATCCGCCCCACCCTCCTCTCCGACCAATCATCTTCATCTGCTTATCGCATTCTCAGCTACATTCTCCCCAACACCACCCCTCTTCCATTTATCTCTCAGCGCTCCCGGCCCACAAGCCTCATTGCTGATGAAGGGTTTATGCCCTAAACGTCAATTATCCTGCTCCTTGGATGCTACCTGACCTGCTGTGCTTTTCCAGCACCACACTCTCGACTCTGTCCACTGATGTTGTCAGAGATATAGGACCTGCTCCCAACTGATCCACAGTCCAGTTGATGGCACAGGAAACCGCTTCCTTTCTCGAGACAAGTCTCCCGAAGAGAACTTGCTGGCTAACTGATGTACTGAACTTCACAGTGCCCCACTGCTCTCAGTTATCTGGAAGGGGTCCACACATGTGCCTAAGGTGGTGCTTGAGACCTTTAATATCCCTTTGGGATTGGTCCCCATTCATTTGAGGCTGTGAAGTCATACAGCCTGGAAACAGACTGTTCAGTACGTGATCCCCAACTAAACTAGTCCCACCTGCCTGCTCCTGGCCCTTATTCGATAGTCATAGTGAAAGAGATGCACAGGACGGAAACAAACCATTTAATCCAACTCATCCATGCTGACCAGATATCCTAATATAATCCTACCGAAGGATGCAGGATTGAGAGTACTCTTTGGCAAGAGACCTTAACAAGCTGTAATAATGGACTCAAAGTATGCAATCATATTTCATCTCATCTTTTAGAGACATGGTAACTAGATTTAGCCTGTCTACAATAATATATATAAAGAGGGGGGGGGGCGGATCATAAGACAGGTAATGGGAAAATGAATAAGGAATGGAAGGGGTGGGGGGGAATGGTAGCGAAAATACAGTGAAATGGGGGGATTTCATTCCAACCTAATTTAGAGGTATGTATGAAAATATAGAGACTGCAGTACTGAACATGACAGTAAAATGTCCCTTTCCGAAAGTAGCATGTGCAAGAAATCAGACAGAGATACATAAAATCCCGACAGTGCAGAAAGAGGCCATTTGTCCCATTGAGCCTGCACCATCCCACCCAGGATCATCCTGTTCTCCTGCATTTAGTATGACTAATCCACATAGCCTACACATCACAGAGCAATTTCGCATGGTCAATCTACCTAACCTGCACATCTTTGGACTGTGGAAGGAAACCCATGCAGACAGAGAGAACATGCAAACCCCACACAGACACTCACCTGAGGCTGGAATTGAACCTGGGTCCCTAGTGCTGTGAGGTCGCAATGCCAAGCACTCTGCCACCTCAATATGATATAAAATTTAAACAAATGCTCTAAGCTGCAAATTTGTCCATGTGAAGAACTTACTGCAAATGATTTGAAGCAAGATCCATATGAATTGTGTTTTGGGAGAGATCCAGAACATATTTCATTAATGATTGAAAATCTTCGATCTTTGGAATGGTTTGTGAGAGAGTGTGTTGGAGTCAGATTCAATTATGGCATTCAAAAGATAGTTGGATCATTAAACTGAAAAGGAAAGTAATCCGTGTTCGGTGAAGAGTAGCACTGGATACTGTGGTGATTATAATTAGGTCAGTCAGGTGAGTTCCCTTATTGGGGGTGTTCACCTGCTCTTCTTAACATTTCACTTCAATAACCTTTAGCTTCCCAATATCTGTCGGGCGCTTTCTCTGTTCAAGCGTCGACTCGAGTGACACAGTGTCAAATTTTGTTTATGAACTATTCCTCTGATATCTCATTAGAGGGGCTATGATATTAACAGTGGGATCTAAATCGTTGTGGGTCACAATGTGCTCAAGTGAGAAAGAATAAACTGACCATTCTTAAATATTCATTTTTAAACCATGGAAATAAAATTTATGTTTGGAAAATATACAACTTGTCATGTATGAAGAAGATCAGAAATAGGAATGGGAATAGGTAATTGACTGTTGAGATGCTCTGTCTTTCATCACCATCCATGGCTGATCATTTATCTGAATTCTCTTTCCTGCACATTTCTTTCCAATGACTTCACCTGATGAAGAGGCTACGCTCCAAGCCCATGCGATTTCAAATAGACGTGTTGGACTATAGTTGTGTAACTTATGACTGAAAAAAATTGAGTATGTTATTACACAGACTGGAGCAGTGGGATTTAAACCTGAGCCTCAGGGCTCTATGGGAGACTACAGCTGCATCACAAAACAAACCTCTGTAGTAAATAGGTCCTCTTCTGTTGAATGAGAGGAAACACCTTCCTCCTCAACATGAGACACTGTACCCCCACAGTCCATTACAGTAAATTGAGCCCATCTCCTGTTGAATGAATGAGTGAGAACACCTTCCTCCTGAACCCCTCGAGCCCATTGTAGTAAAGGGGCGGGGACAGTGAGGGGCCTGCGAACCTCTCCACCAATCCCAAAGGCTGCGGTCGGTGCGGACGAATCGGAGAGCGACATTCCGAGTTGTGGCTTCCTTTTTAACTGCAAAGCCGGCCGCCATTGGTCAGGTGGAGTAAGGTGCGCTCTGATTGGAGGGGGCGTGGATGACGCGCGTCACTGAAGGAGGAGACGGAAAGAAAAGAAAAACAAAGATGGCGGCGCGAGGCTGCGGTTTTCTCATCGACTCAGCGGGCGGTTTCTGACGGAGGGAGGGGGGCAGACAGGCATCGTTTACCTCAGAAAATACCTTTAAAATACATTTCAAATTAAAGTCGGAACTTTTCAAACAAAAGTTGTGAAGAAAAGGAGACAGTCCCCGGTGGGGGTTTATTGTTTATTTTTGTATAATTTCCGGGGCCCGGGAAGGGGGAGGTGACGGTTACCGGGTGAACGAGAAAACAAATTAAAAATGTCGGCGGTGGAGGAGAGAGAGCCGGCGCCCGCGGCTTCTTCGGCGGCGGCCGGAGCCCAGGAGCTCAACAACCCCCCCGGAGCTGGAGGAAGGTCCGAGCTCCAAGAAGCGGGGGGTCCGGCTGGAGGCTGGATTTGCTCGAGGCTTGTATCTATTAACTTATTTAAATGGTACCTACTGTATGGGGCTATGGTTTACATTAAAACCGGAGGATCATGTCAGAGTGTTTGTTTATATTGAGCAGTTGTAGTTGGTAAAATACACTCCCTGGAGGAGCACCTTCTGTGATGCTGCATTTCTTACCTTCTGCCCTTCCCCCATTTGTTATCTCACATCTCGATTTTACATTTTATTTGGTCAAATTTAATTTCATATTAATGAGACTTGGTATTGACTGTGTGTTATTAATTAATCTGTTGGATTATTGTAAAACAAAATTAATGATTTATTTTCATTTGTGATGTCTGAATTTGACCTTGAATGTGCAGGTGTGAATACCAGTAAGTTGTGAAAATAAATCATGAACTTGTGCTTTTTAACAAAAAGAGGAGTTTAATGATATTATTGGCATTGTCTCCTTTGAGCATGATGATGCAAGTCTGACCAACAAACCACTTCATGCAGCCAATTAAAGTCTAATTAAAGTTTAATTAAAGTCTAAGAAAATAATTCTGGCAGGCTAAGATTTATACAACCCAAAATACGATTGATTATCTTGTGTATTCTTACCTTAAGCCATAACAGAAGGCATTGCGTGGCAGTTTGAGACTGAAACATGGCTGGAAAGAATGGAGATTGATGAGGGAAGTCAAAATGGCAGAGTCTGGGACCACAATCTATCAGTCTGGCTTGATTGCATGAGTGGTGGTTCTTCAAAAGCACCTTCCAAACCCTGACCTCAACCACCAAGAACAGACAAGTGTGAGCACAGGATTCCGACTGCAAGATATATCGCATTGTTTCTTTGTTATTGACCAAAATGCTGGAACTCACTCCTGAACATTGTTGCAGTCCACATCATATTTGTGAAGCAATATAAGAGGCACCTTTTCAAGGTCAGTTTTGGAAGAGTTGTTGGCACAGCCAATGATAGTCACATCTCATGAAATAGTAAGCAAAGAGCCCACGGTGTTGGGAGGCTGTATGTTAGCATGGATCGAGGATTGGCTAACTACCGCAGTTGTGGTAAGGGGCATGTTCAGGATGGCAGCTTGTAACTAGTGGTGTACCACAGGGATCAGAGCTGGGGCCAACATTATTTACAATATATATGAATTACTTGGATAAGTAAAGTGAATGTACTATTGCTAAGTTTGCAGAAGAGACAGTTGATGTGAAAGCAGGTGGTGAGGATGACATTAGATATCTGGAGAGGGATATAGACAGGTTAAGCAAATGAACGAAAGCTTGGCAGATGGGAAAATGTGGTAATGCAGTTTGTCAGGAGGTGAAGAACTGAATATTAAATGGAGAAAAGTTTAGAATAGAGGGATTTGGAATCACGTCCACGAATCTCTTCATCCAATTTCAGTGAGTAATAGGGAGGCTGGCCTTTTCAATAGAATATAAATGTAGGAAGGTTATAGTGAACCTATTTAAGGCCTTAGTCAGGCCACAACTGAATACTGTGAACAGTTTAGGGCCCTTTACCTGAGGAAAGATATATTGGCATTGGAGGCAGTCCAGAGAAGGTTGACCGTAATGATACCAGGGATGGAAAGAATGTCTTATGAGGAGAATTGAATTGGTTGGACCTGTGCTTATTAGAAGTTAGAAGAATTAGAGGTAACCTTATTGTCACGTACAAGATTCTGAGGAGACTTGACAGGCTAGACGTGGAAAAGTGGGTGAGTCTGGGACCAGAGGAAGTTACCTCCAAATAAGAGATTGCAGTCTGCATGCAATTCTGTGCTTTCTGCTACAGGAAGGGTGTTGTGAAACTTGAAAGGGTTCAGAAAACGTTTACAAGGATGCTGCCAGTGTTGGAGGGTTTGAGCTACAGGAAGAGGCTGAATAGACTGGGGCTATTTTTCCTGGAGCTTTGAAGGCTGAGGGGTGACTTTAAAGACATTTATAAAATCATGAGGGGCATGGGTAGGGTAAATAGGCAAGGTCTTTTCTCTTGGGGTAGGCGAGTCCAAAATTAGAGGGCATAGGTTTAAGGTTAATGGCAAATGGAGTTTAACATAGATAAGTGTGAGGTCTTACATTTTGTATAGTCAAATCAAGGTAGGAATTTCATGGTGAATGGCAGGACCTTAAGGAGTGTAGTGGAACAGAGGGATCTTGGAGTACAGGTTCACAGTTCTCTGAAAGTGGAGTCACAGGTAGAAATTTTTTGGCACACTGGCCTTCATCAGTCATGGCACTCAGTATAAAATACCAAATTAGAGTTGAGATAAGCACACATACCAACAACCACCAAATCTGTTTCATATGCAGTATTTCAAACTAAGAGATGTAAGGGTGCAGGTTCATAGCTCCTAGAAAGCGGAGTCATGGGTAGACAGGGCGGTGAAGAAGACTTTCGGCAGGCTTGCTTTCATCAGTCAGAGCACTGAGTACAGGAGTTGGGATGAATTGTTGCAACTGTCACAGATTCCACACAATAACAACAAGACGTGACCCTGCCCTCCCCTGACTGACAGTCCAGATCAGGGGGAAGACACCCCTTTAATTGTGATGATCAGGAAACATGCCATCCTTCAAAAAAAGGGCTGTGTTCACAAATATTTGGACAGAGCAAGGAAATTGCAGTCTGGGTGAAGATCAATCTTCATTCAGAGAGAGAGAGAGGAAGAGCAGCAGCAGTAGTTTCAGAAGTTCATGGTTCAACTTCTGAACAGACCTTGTCTGATTTGCAGTTGTTTCTGGGCTTGTAATATCGTACTGCAGCATATTGTAGATCTTCAGTAAGAGAGTGTCAATACTGCACTACAGAGTTCCATTCAGCAACTTGAGTCCATGTGAACTCTTCGTGGAGGTATGTAGTCTGCCCCATAACCCTGTTGGTTTACAGTTACATATAGATCTACACAAAGATCTTTGGGATTAAGAGGAAAGAATGTTCCACAGTAACTAGAATTACGTTCAGATTTTCTATCATGGACTGACTGTGATGACCTTTGCAATCACTTCACAGGAATATTACAATAGAAGAATTTGGCGGCAGAAATCTCAGACCAAACATCACATCAAAGTCTGACAGTCACTTGATTCACGAGGACGTGGATATTGATGGCCTTGAAAACAAAGGGGAGAAGGTCTGTCTGCTTAGTTAGGTTTTAAACGTCAGTGTGACTGGAAACTCAGAGTCTCACATACCCACACACCAGAGTAGTGACTGGAACATGCTTTACAGACTGAATGAGAGTGTTCCAATTATCAGAGGGTTCACCAGTAACACCACACACATGCTGTAAGTGTGAACGAGTTTTCAACTGATTATTAAGGTCTGAGACAGACGAGGGCACCTGCACCATGGAGAAACCATGGAAATGTGGGAATAGTTTCCCTTCGCCATCTGCGCTGGAGCTTCATCGGCGTTTGCACACGTGGCAGCGGCTGTTCACCTGCAGTCAGTGCAGGAATGGCTTCACTCAGTTACACCACCTCCTGGCCCACCAGTGTGTCCACACCAGCAAGAACCCGTTCATCTGCCCCGTGTGTGGGCAGGGCTTCACTCAGTCACACCACCTGCTGCCGCACCAGCGGATCCACACCGGGGAGAAACCGTTTTCCTGCTCCGTGTACAGGAAGGGCTACACCCGATCGTATCACCTGCTGCTCACCTTCCGCGTCCACACTGGGGAGAAGCCGTTCACCTGTCCCATGTGGAGCAATGACTTGTGCGATTCCTCCACCCTGCGCAAACACCAGCGCATCCACACCAAGGAGCGGCCGTTCACCTGTCCAGTGTGTGGGAAGGGCTTCACCCAGTCGTGCAACTTGTGGAGACACCAGCAACTTCACAAGTGAGATGGCGCAGGGTTTCGGGTTGGATTCTGCTGTTACCATTGCTGAGAGTCACATCTTGAACGCTGTTTAGTGGGTGAAGTGGGAGGGGTAAGGGGTTCCTTTATGCTGACTGGCCGCGCTCTCACTCACTTTACTTCCAGTGGGGCCTGACCCTCTCTGAGCCTGGGATTGCACCTTCCCTATGGAAATAGTCCACAGAAGCGGCTGAAGTGCAGGTACATCTGAAATAGATACATTTCTCTCTGTCCCATTGAGTCTCCAGAACATTCGATCCAATTGGCCTCTGTCAGTGTTTATGCTCCACCTGAGCCTCCACCCACCCCTTCATCAGCAAACAGGTATCCCCTGCTTTTTGAAAGTTCACTTTACCCCCTACCCCCACCCCGTCCAAGCCTGTGCCAATTCTTAATCCTAACTTAGACCTTCTATTTATTGCCGATGCGTGGTTTCTGTCCCTGTATTCACCTCCCATTCATGTGTCTATCCAGACACACCTACAGTGTTGCTAAGGTGCCTCTTTCCACTACATCCACTGGCAGTGTATTCCAGGCATCCACCATCCAACTGTGTGAAAAATCTTCCCTTTCAATTCTCCCCCAGACTGTCCCCCTCTCACCTTGAACCTGTACCTTCTTGTAGTTAACTTTTCCACCCGGGGTGGGAATGCCTCTGACTATCTAACAGACTATCTGACCCAACACCAAACATCCAAAGAATAATACACACAGACCCATTTCCCTATCCCTATTACTCGACATTTACCCTTGACTAATGTACCTAACTTTCACATTCCTGAACACTGTGGGGCAATTTAAGCACAGACAATCCAACTTAACCTGCTAATCCCTGGGCAGTGGGTAATTTAGCATAGCCACTCCACCCTAACCTACACATTTGGATTGTGAGATGAAATCGGAGGAAAGCCATATCGACACGGGGAGAATGTGCAAGCTCCACACAGACAGTCACCTGAGACTGAAATCGAACCAGTTTCCCTGGTGCTGTGAGGCATCAGTGCTAATGATTGATCCACTATGCCGCCCCCGTCCAGCCAATCTGGGTATCTCATCATTTTGTTGAGGTCATCCCTCCACCTCTATCTTTACAGTGAAAATAATCCAGGTTTATCCCATCTCTTCTCATAATGAGACCTCCAGACCAGGCAATGTCCAAGTGAACCTTCTCTATACGCTATCCCCAGAGCATCCATGTCCTTCCGGTAGTGTGGCGACCAGAACTGCATGCAATATTCTGAATGTGACTGGAATAAATAGCTGTAACATAACTCGCCAACTCTTACACTCAAGGCAAACGTGCTGTGTGCCTTCTTGATCACGTTACCCACCTGTATTGCCACTTTTGGAGATCTATATGCCCAGATCCCTGTGTGTACCAGTGCTTCTATGTGGTCTGAAATTTATTGTACAATTCTTGTATTTCCTATTCATCTGAATCCAGCTTCACCTTAATTGTGTTCCCCTCTTTACCTGTTTTCCCCTATCCTCACTCCTCCACACATCAGCATATCATAATTTCTGCTCCTATAATCTTATGCCATTCAGCCCATTGAGTCTGCTCCACCATTCAATCATGGCTGATAAGTTTCTCAACCCCATTCTCCCTGTAACCTTTGATCCTCTTGATACTCAAGAACCTAGTTATCCCCATGTTAAATGTATTCAATGATCTAGCCTTCACAGCCTTCTGGGGCAGTGAATTCCATAGATACACCACTCTCTGTCTGAAAAAGTTCTCCTTATCTCCGTTTCCTTTTCTTGAAGGCTGAGCCCTCGGCTCCTCGTTTCTCCTACCAATGGAAACATTTTCCCAACATCCACTCTTTCTCAGCTGTTCAGTATTGTGTAGGTTTCAATTAGTTCCCTTGTCATCTTCTAATCTCCATTGAATATAGACCCAGAGTCCTCAAATGTTCTTCATACGTTAAGCTTTTCAATCCTGGGACTTTTCTCATCAACCTCCTCTGAACGTGTTCCAGGACCAGTACATCCTTCCTGAGATATGGGGCCCAAAACTGCGTACAGTACTCAAATTGTGGCCTGACCAAAACCTTATAGACCCTCAGAAGTACATCCTTGCTTTTATTTTCAAGTCCTGTCAAAATAAATGCCATTGTTGCATTTGCCTTCCTAACTACTGACTCAGCCTGTAAGTTTATCTTGAGAGAATCCTGAGCTAGAAGTCCCAAGTTTCTTTGCTCTTCGGATTTCTGAATTTTCTCCCCATAATCCTTCTGTTCCAGGGTAGCAGCAGAGACTTCCAGACACACTGAATTTGTATCCAGGGATCTCAAGAACTGCCAGTATCTCAGGAAGAATTGTTATTCCGGGAGGAGGCAGAGAGGAGCGTGGTGTGCACCTGTAAACTCCAGAACTTCCCCAACTTCACAAGTCAACAATAACTCTTTCTGGACCAAGAAACGAAAGTGCCAACGACAAACTGTGACACCACAGGAACTGAAATTAGGCTATTCAGCCCATTAAGTCTGCTCCACCATTCACTCATTCTTGAGTATCAAGGGGCTCAAAGGTTACAGGGAGAATGGGGTTAAGAAACATATCAGCCATGATTGAATGGCAGAGCAGATTCAATTCGATAAATGGCCTAATTTCTGCTAGTTAACCATCCCTGGGAAGAAGGAGGCAACACAATAAGTTATTTCTTGGCACAGGCAAGATGATGTTGTTTAATAATGGTGTGACAAAAGGACAATTAATTCTGCCTGTAGAAGGAAAGCCCTGACATAGAGGGGTTAATTGCAGGGCAGGCTGTTTCAAACAGACAGCTAACCCTCAAGGATAAGAAGGTAAACTACAGACCTGAGGTCTCCAGCAATGTGAGGTGATGTTAGAGTCTTAAAAAAAAGTCACACCACAGATTTGAAATTGAGGAAACGCCACCAAAATTCAACTCCAGAACGATACAGCAGCAGCAGTACTTAGAAGAATAATACTGCATCAAACCCCTGGACACTTCCAGAGACGGGTACTGTCGGTGGAAACCCAGTTAAATTCAGCCATCAATTGGGTGATAGCCAAGTTTGGGGGGGGTGAAGCTGAATGAACTTGAGAGGTTTTATTTGTGGTTGCGACGTGCAATAAAGTGCAAATCATTGTTTCAGCAGTTGATTCTCTGTGCGGTTTCTGAGTCAGGAGCCAAATTAAGGTGATTCACCCACAACCACACCATGAGGCTGGGATTAATATTGACTCCATTGCATTCAAGAGAATGTCTTCAATACTGTTATAAAGCGAAGGCTGAACCCACCCCCAACCCCCCCCCATTCACTCTCCAAGGTCTCAAACCGAAATGTCCAAAGAGTGGCACATTGCCCTTTAATCTGTAAAGTCGGTGTGATAAGTGGTGTAACCTGCTGTAGTGTTAAAAGTAAATCCCTGACACTTTAAAATCAACAATCAGCAATTTATTTAACCAACTCTCACGGTGAACAAAACTACTAATAAACTGAATAAATCCGTCCTAACTACTGAGTATTCTGGAATAAATCAAGATTCTTCTGGTATGCTGTTCCAATCAATACATCCCATTCAGATAACACAAAATAGAATTTAATCTCTCAGATTACAACCAGGTTATGTGTCTTCCGGAATATTCTGTGCCATCTTCTGTCGGGATGCCTCCTCCGATTCCTCTGTCAGGAATGTCCTTCTCTGTTTTTCTAAATGATGCTTTCTCTAATACACAGATGACAGAGCGCCAATTCTTTACGATAGGATTGGTCCTGTTGTCAAAACTTTAGGATTTAAATTTAATAAGTTTTTGGTAGCCAATGGGGCTGATTTAAATTGATTGGTGAAATTGAAAACCTGTTGTCTTGGCCTGCTAACTGTACAGCCTTTTGTTACAAATGTTTCAGTTCAAGTGCTTTCTGTTGTGATGATGCTGCTCCTTTAAGAAGATTACGTTGTTGGTTTATTTTCAGGAGGGGTTGTAAAAGGCAGAGCTTCCCATTCGTCTAGGATTAAGGATTTCACTAATGGTTAACAGATACTGGCTAAGGCAACAATCAGGGAAAAGGGTTTGACATTTTGTTTTCTAAAACACTTCTACAATGAAAGGGCAGTTGTCCCATTCTTTCCCCCTGGTTTGGGTTTTAGCAGGCAGTCTGTCTGAAGCTGCTGCAGGAAGAGATGTTTCCTGATTCAACAGATGTTTCTGACTGACTCTGAAGCTTCAGGGAAAATAGTACCAGCGTATTCAGCCTCTCCCTGTAGCTCAAACCTTGCAGCCCTGGCAACATCCTTCCAAACCTTTTCTGAACCCTTTCAAGTTTCACAATGTCTTAAAAAGACGTCAACTTTGCTCGACTAATGTGGGAGAATTTTCTAAATGACGCGTTCTGTCTGAAAGAATCCTCCCCTGTGCTGTGACAGAGCTGCAGTGACTTTCAAAAGCCTGACAAATGCTGTTATCAGTCAAAGATTCATTGGGAGAAGCTTCTCAATCACATCTGTAAATGGAGAAAGTGTTTTTAATAATGAGACATGAATAAAGGCTGCATTAATCTTTTGTTCTGAAGATTTACTCATACATCTCAAAACAGAGCATATGAACCCAGTCACAAGAAGTCTACGGGAATATAAGACACCAATGCCTATTTCCTGACCAGGACCGACTTTACACAGAAAACATGGACATTTTAAATGAATGGGGTGCCATTCGTTTTAAGATCAGGTGAACTTAAGAGGCACAGCATTGACTTAGAAATGAGAGATCCTTGACACACACACACACACAGCCAAAATCATCACTGCCATTATTATCTAATCAGAATTTAGGCTGGGATGTTTTTCCACTGGAGCAGAGGAAGTTGAGAGGCAATATTTTCAAACTATGAGGGGTAGAGTTGGGTTAATGGTAGCTGTCTCTTCCCTAGGGGGAGGATTTCAAGACCAAGGACGTGTTTTTATGGTGAGAGGAGAAAAATGGAAGAAAAGATGTGGGGCAAAATATTTACAGAGTGTAGTTCACCTGAGGAAACAGCTGCCAGTGGAAGTGGTTGAAGCAGGTACATTAACAACATTGAAAAGGTGTTTCAACAAATACATGCATAGGAAAGCTTTAGAAGGATATGGGCCAAGTGCAGGGAAATGAGGTTAGTGTTGACAAACATTTTGGTCAGCATGGACAGGTTTGGGCTGAAAGGCCTGTATCTGTGCTATAGTATTCTATGACTGGCGTCTCTTTGTAACTCTGACAGTGTTGAGTTTTCACATGAACCAGGAAAAAGTGAGGACTGCAAATGCTGGAGATCAGAGTTGAGAGTGTGGTGCTGGAAAAGCAGCAGGTCAGGCAGCACCCGAGGAGCAGGAGGATCGATGTTTCAGGCATAAGGACATCCAGATGAATATCTCACTAAATCATGCTGAATAAAATCTGATCTCATTTGTCAACTCTGATGCAGAGGTGCTGGGGGTGGACAGGTCAGGAGTCACACAACACCAGGTGACAATCCCAATAGATTGATTTGAACTCATGAGCTTTCGAAGCTCTGTTCCTTCATCAGGTGAAGTGATGAAGGAGCAGCACTGATGAAGGAGCAATGCTCCCAAAGCTTGGGATTTCAAATAAACCTGTTGGACTGTAACCTGGGGTTGTGTGACTTCTGACTTCTTCAACTGCGCATTCATGTTGAACTTGATGGGATATTTTATCCAACTCGGAGTAGTTAAATCATATCGCTTGGAGGGGTTCATTTGAAACCTTTCAGGAGTTGAATTCAACAAGATTGAAATATTCAAAGTTACTCAATTCTAAACTTACATCAGGACCGGTAGTCATAGAGAGGTACAGCGTGGAAACAGATCCTTCAGTCCAACTCGTCCACGCTGACCAGATATTCTAAATTAATCTAGTCCCATTTGCCAGCACTTGGCCCAAATCCCTCTAACCCTTTCTCTTCATGTCCCCAACCAAATATCTTTTAAATTCTGTAATTCTACCAGCCTCCTCCACTTCCTCTGGCAGCTTGTTCCATACACGCACCACACTCTGCATGAAAAGTTTTCCCTTTAGGTCCGTTTTAAATCTTTCCCCTCTCACTCTAAACCCATGCCCTCTAGTTCTAACAACATCCTGATAAATCATTTCTGATGGAGATGTCAACGTTTCGGGTAGAACCCTTCTTCAGTCCTGAGGGATGATACCTGAAATGCAAACTCCACACAGACAGTCACCCTGAGGATGGAATCAAATCTGGGTCCCTGGCGCTATGAGGCAGCAGTGCTAACCACTGAGCCACCACCCCCCTTCCCCCTCCACTCCCCCAGTAGAAAACAAAAAAGCCTACCAACTCTCCCACTACCCCCACTGTCAGAAAGGGCAGGAGGTTCAGTCCTGGGGTGACTGATTGTTGGGAGCATTGGTGCCTCCGCTGGTGCTTGTTCAAGCTGCAGGACATTGTGAACCTCTGCCCACACTCGGGGCAGGCAAACGGCCTCTCTCCAGTGTGGACCCACTGGTGCGTCAGTAGAGTGGAGGAGACAGCAAAGCCCTTCCCGCACTCGAGGCAGGTGAACAGCCTCTCCCCAGTGTGGACCCACCGGTGTGTCAGCAGGTGGGAGGCCTGGGTAAAGCCCTTCCCGCACTCAGAGCAGCTGAAGGGCCTTTCCCCAGTGTGGACCCGCTGGTGCTTCAGCAGGTCGGAAGAGCGTGTAAAGCACTTCCCGCAGACAGAGCAGGTGAATGGCCTCTCACCAGTGTGGACCCGCCGGTGGGCCAGCAGGTCAGAGGAATCGCTGAAGGCCTTCCCACATTTGGGGCAGGGGAAGGGCTTCTCACCGGTGTGGACCCGCCGGTGAATCACGAGGTGGGAGGAGCGAGTGAACACTTTCCCACAATCGGGGCAGCTGAAGGGCCTCTCCCCTGTGTGCACCCGCTGGTGCCTCATCAGGGCAGAGGAATCACTGAAGGCCTTCTCACACTTGAGGCAGCTGAAGGGCCTCTCCCCAGTGTGCACCTGTCGGTGCCTCAGAAGGGCAGAGGAATCACTGAAGGCCTTCCCGCATTCAGGACAGGAGAATGGCTTCTCCCTGGTGTGACTGCGCCGATGTGTCTCCAGGGCAGACGGGACACGGAAGCCTTTCCTGCAGTCGCCACACTTCCATGGATTCTCCATGGCCGAAGCTACAGTTCCAAACAAATGCGTGAATGTCCCCTCGCTGCCTTGAATTCCTCTTTCCAGGCCAGATAACTGTTTCAGGCTCCACACTCGTGCGTTGCTGTAACAGTAGGGTCTCTCTTCCAGTCCCACTGATGCTGAAAACGTACTGAAACAGGAACCAATTGGATCACAGTTGAAAAGTCCCGATGGACTGAGTGACTCACAAATGCTGGAGAATCAGAGTCGAAAACTGCGGGTCAGGCAGCATCTGAGGAGCAGGAGAGTCAATGGTTCAGGCATAAGCCTTTCATCTGTTGATTTTGATACTTCATCTTCAGATCAAATACTCTGAAAAGAGATTACAAAAGTCATCACTGTCAGTCCAGGGTAGAAATTCAGAACAAGCAATTCTACTTTCTGCAGAATATTCTTTTCTTTCGTTATTCCACAAAACTGAAAGCACCATCTCTCTCTCTCCCTCTGTTCTCACTCCATTCTAATTCTCCTCAAAGTGCTGATTCAGGATCTGACAGGGACAGAAGAGCAAAACAGTCACAACTGACATCTCTCTGAATTTTGGATACCTCCACCTGAAAATTAATATCTTCCACGACATTGGGATACTGTTGAGAGTGAGTAGGTCTGATTTTTGGAAGCAAAAATATAATGTGTAAATTCAGGATGAACCTGCAATGCAGCTTGACAACCAATCAGACACAAAATGGTTAATGTGCCCCCACGGGGGTGGGGGAGTTTTGGAATGAGACATCAAGGCAACGACACCAGAGAGAAATTGAACAGACTGGCGTGGCAAACCAGAGTCATCCAGATATACAGCACAGAAACAGGTCCTTTGGTCCAACTGGTCTATGCTGACCAGATATGCTCACCGAATCTGGTCTCATTTCCCAGCATTTGGCCCATATCCCTCTAAACCCTTCCTATTCATAAACCTATCCAGATGCCCTTTAAATGTGTCATAATTATACCAGCATCTACTATTTCCTCTGGCAGCTCTTTCCTTACACGCGCCATCTTCTGCATGAATTGCCCCTTAGGTTCCTTTTAAATCCCTCGTCCCCTCCCCAGGCCACCTCACCCTTAACCTATTACTCTATAGTTCTACACTCCCAGAGAAAAGACCTTGTCTATTTACCCCATCCATCCCTCTCTTGATTTTATAAACAATGAAAGCATCAACGGCTCAGGGCGGGGATGGGGTGGTGGGGGGGTGGGGGGGTGGGGGGGGGGGGGGGGGGGGAAGAAGCCGAATGTGCTGCAGCCAATGCAGAAGGAGAGGACACAAAACCTTGAAGCTGCAATGAGGAATACTGCATGTGCTGTACTTGTACCTGTTGATTTTATTTGTGGGAATCAAGTGCATTTTAAAAATAAAAACAAACAAGATATCTATCCCTCCCCTTTCCCAATCTCCCAATGCTGTCCTGGATACAGAGTGAGAGAATTGGGAGCAGGACTTGGCCATTTGAGCCTGCACCAGCATTGAACAGATCATAAGTGGATATGAATATACCTACAGCCAGGTGGATAGATTAGGATTTCTTTCACTGGAGCAGAGGAGATTGAGAGGTGACCTTATAGAGGATTATAATATCATGAGGGTTACAGATGAGGTGAAAGGCAGGTGTCCTTCCCCTGGGGTTGGGCTTTCAAGATTAGGGAGCAAAGTTTGAAGGGGAGAGGAGAAAGATTTTAAAAAGACATGAAGAGCTCCATGTTTTTCTCACAGAGAGTGGTTTGTGTGTGGAATGGGTGTCCAGAGGAAAGTGGATGCATGTACAGTGACAATGTTTAAAAGACATTTGGAAAAGTACATGAATAGGAAAGTTTCAGAGGTATATAGGCAAATTACTGGCAGATGGGACTGGTTGGGTTTGAGAAATTAGTCAGCATAGACTAGTTGGACCGAAGGGTCTGTTTCTGTGCTGTATGACCCTGTAGCTGTTCTGTACTGGTCTTAAAACCATTTTCTTGGAAATCCAAGATGGCGGTGGTTTAAGTGGTCTGCTGTGGTGGGCTCTGTGCCATACCCCCGGCATGGTGGACTTTTACCCCTCCCCCCCACCTCATTAACCATCTGTAGGAGAAAAGAATTGCTAACATGAACTTACTGAACGTCTGGAGCTGCTACAATTGTGGTTTGACAGCTTTAGGACCAGAATGAAAGCAAGTGAAGGAAAGGGGCCGACAGGGGTGCAGCAGGCAGGGCCCTCCCCTACTGCATCAGGGGAGCCTGGAGCCATTACTCAAACTCCCAGGGCAGTCCCTTTGGATTTAATGGGGCAGCAGCAGTTACTCTCGGAGTTTGCCAAACTCTGAGAAAAGATTGAAGCGGCGGTGGAACCACTACCTGCCACGCTGAAAAAGCATAAACAGGAAATTCAAATGTTGGCCCGAAGAGCATAGGCAGCAGAGGAGAGGACCGTGGCATCGGAGACCGTGGCGGAGGTCTCAGGAGGAAGGATCTGAACGCTGGAAGACCAGGTTCGGGTCCTTCAGGAGCATGTGGACGACCTGGAAAACTAAAATAGAAGAAAAATCTTCCAGCTCATGGTTCTTCCGGAATGCGATGAAGGCAAAGACCTTATTGGATTCCTGGGGTTGAAGTTGAAGTCGGGCCTGTTGAGTGTGGAGCAGGCCCAACGGATGGAAATGCTCAGGTCCAGGTCGGACCCGCAGCCCCGCGTGGTCCTAGTGCGCCTCCTGCATTACAAAGTTCAAACAGTTAGTGATTGAAACTGCAAGAAGACTGGGAAGAGGTCCACAGACTTTAATGCACAAAGGGTCAAGAATAATATATTTTCAGGACTTCTCAGGAGCCTGGATTAAGAAAAGGGCATTTGATGAAGTGAAGAGAAAATTAAGGGATCTGAACATATAATATTCCTTGAGGTCCCTGACCTGATTGCGTTTCACTCATGGAGGGACGGTATATAATTTTGATTCAGCAGAAAAGGCGATGGACTTTGCGAATTCTCTGAATTAAAGAAATCGAGTCAGGGTGAAGGCGGGAGGGACATCATTACAGACAATGCTACTTTTTTGCCCCTTTTTGTGGTTCTCGGCTTTATACGTACTGCCCTGACAAAAAACTGGAATTATTTAGTATATCGGTCAGTTACGTATTGTCTGGGGCCTTTTTTTTACTGCTATCCTTTTGTTTTTGGATTGTGGGTGGCTATACCTGTACTTAAGATGTATGGAGAAGGGGTGTGGGGAGATGGGTAGCCATGTTAACTCTCAGAATGTAAATAACATGTTTTTCAATCTGTGAACTGCCTGGTGTTTGGGGCACAGCCTCAGTGGAAAGGAGCCAGGATGGTGGCAATGGTGGGGTTTGGGGAGGTGGGGGGGAAGAGATCTCTACATAATTGGGGGTTATTTGAGCGTTTGCTTAAGTTATATGTGGTAGTTAGATTTTTATTTATCGTAGTTTTTAATAGGAGCAGTTTTTAGACTTTATAGAGTTAATGTCTTTGTTGCTCACTGCACCTCGGATAAGCTTCCTCCTCTTGGGAAACCATGGGCTGCCCTGGATGACCATGGCTACTGAGTCGTTCAGGTGGTGCACCTGGAATGTAAAAGGGAGCCATTCCCCCATTAAAAAGAAAGGAGGTGCTGTCAAGCCTCAGGAGGGAAAGGGTGGACACATTTAACTGATAAGGAACATCTGAAACTGCAGCAAGGAGGTTATGATAGGGTATTCTTCTCCTCCTTTAGTTCCAAGTGTAGAGGAGTGGCTATACTGGTAAGAAGGAAGAACCTCCCTTTCCAGGTAATTGAGCAAATTAAGGAACAAACATGGACTGTCCGTCATTCTTAAAGCTCTAATACATGGAGAAGAGTATGGCATCTTGAATGTGTATTGTCCCCCCGGTGCACCCTCTTAAATTTATAATTGATGCAGTTGCAAAATTAATGAGTCTTGGGGTATGCGGCATGGTCATTGGAGGGGATTTTAATCGCCTAATAGATCCCGAGGTAGACAGGGTGCCAAGGGGCCAGGCAGGTACACCCGCGCAATCTCAGCAGTTGGTGGACATGTGTGAGGAGTTGGGATTAGTGGATGTGTGGAGACATCTCCACCCTAATGGAAGAGACTTTACTTTCTCTTCCAAACCACACAAGTACCACATGGGAACTGACACTTTTTAATGCCATTGGATTACTTGGACAGAACATTGGCTTGTGAAATTGGCAATATAGCTGTCGGAGCATGTGCCAGTGTATTTTGAAGGTAAAATCAAGAGTGGTGGAATGGATGCACAGCATTGGTGCATGGACCCATTCCTGTTACGGGATAGCAAATTTGTTGAGTAAATCACAGGAGTTCAGAGCCTTCTGGGATATCAACTCGGGTACGGCCAGTAATTCGGAAATACTGTAGAAGGCCACTAAGCCATATTTATGAGGCGTGATTATTTTTTATTCAATGACTAGAAGGACGCAGAGGAAGGAGCAACAACAGTGTTGGAGACCCGTCTGCAGAAAGCTGAGGAAGTATATTATAATAGGACTTCACTGGTCAAGCTGCAGCTCTCTGGGCTGCTCCCAACTCATTGCACACACTGGGGAAAAAAAGGTCTGCTTTGCGCAACAAAGATTGTTTGAATTTGGAGATAAGCCACGTAGATATCTCACTAGAAAGAAAAATGCTTCTCAATCTATTATGTCTGTTAGAGAGAAGGCTGGCACAGTTACTCGTGAGTTAAAGAAGATTAATGTTAGATTGAGGGAATACTTTGCAGAGTTATATCAGTCAGAGGGTGATGAACACAGTACAGCGAGAATGCAGGCCTTTTTTGAGATCCTGCACCTCCCTAGCATAAACGCGTAACAGGTTTCCGTTGAATGGGCCTATGACAATACAGGGGGTGTAGGAAGCAATAGAGCATCTCCAAGGTGGCAAGCACTGGGGTCACATGGATTCCCAAGTGAATTCTATGAGGAATTCATAAATGTGTTGGTGGAGCTACCTCTGGGGATATATAGCTATTCATATGCACAGGATTATCTTCCGCCCTCTCTTAGGGAGGCTAATATCTCCCTCATTTTAAAGAAGGGGAAAGAGCCCGAAGAATGTGCTTCATACAGACCCATTTCACTGTTGAATGTAGATTTTAAAATTCTACCCAAGACGCTGGCCCTGAGGTTGGAAAAGGTGTTGTTCTGTATTGTGAAAGAAGATCAGATGGGCTTTTTTAAGGCCGTAGCTCCTCCAACAATATCAGGAGGGTACTGAACATGGTGCAGGTATGCCAGCAAAGATTGATCCTGGGTCCAGTGGCCTGCCTAGATGCAGAAAAGGCATTTGACCAGATAGAATGGCTATACCTGTTTGGGGTCCTCAAGCACTTTGGTCTGGGGACAACCTTTGCTAAGATGGGTGGTGGTGTTGTATAATGATCCTAAGGCAGCAGTCATCACAAACGGCACTAAGTCAGATAACTTTAATCCTGGGAGAGGTAGTCGACAGGGGTGTCCTCTTTCACCGCTGCTATTTACCTTGGCAATTGAGCCGTTAGCTGAGGCTATCAGGAAGGACCCTGAAATAGTGGGGCCAGGAGTGGGAATGGGGGAACATAAGATTACCCTGTATGTTGATGATGTCCTTTTGTTCTTGGCCAATTTGGAGGAGTCCGTTCCTCGATTGATTCAAACAATTAATTTATTTGGCAGTTTTTCGGGCTGCAAGATCAACTTTACAAAATCAGAAGCCATGCCGATGGGGTGGGGAGGTAAGAATTAGTGGAGGTGCCTGATCTGAAGGATGGAATGTAGTTCCTGTTTAGATGGTCGTCAAAAGGGTTTTTGTATTTGGGAATTTTTATTACCCCTGCCTTCCACCAGCTGTATAAAGCTAACTATGTACAATTACTGGAGAGGATAAAGCGGGATTTGCAGCGATGGGACGGATTACCGTTATCATGGTTAGGCCGAATAGCTCTGATTAAAATGAATGTTCTTCCTCGCCTGTTGTACCCCATGAGAATGCTCCCGTTGTTGTTACCCAGATGAGTCTTACTGAGGCTCAATGGTTGGCTAGGTTCTTTTATTTGGTGTCACAGGTGCCCCCTAATTAAGTTTACCAAATTGCAGCTCTCACAGGGTGAGGAGGAGTGGACCTTTTGGACTTGAAGAGATATCAAATAAGCGCTTTCTTAGCATATGTGGGTGACTGTGCACGGGGGGACTCGGGGTCGATTTTTCTTGACGTTGAAGCATTGCAGTCGAGATGTCCCCTCGTTAATCTAATATTCATTGATAAGATGAAATCCGAGACTGAGCAGCGTAAGAGTACAATCATTTTAAATACAGTGAAAGCCTGGAGGATAATGAGGCAAGACAAGGGCATTTGGCTGAAGACCTCGCTGATTACCCCACTGGTGGCAGCCCAAGGATTTAAACCTGGGGCAATGGACTCCGGCATTAAGTCATGGGAGAATAAGGGAATTTCCTGTAGGGAAGATTTATTCGAGGGTTAGGTCTTGATGTCATTTAGCCAGCTAAGTCAGAAATATGCATTGTCTAATAGGGACGTTTTCCAATACTTGCAGCTAATGGATTAAATACAGAGGAAGATCACACTCCTGGCTCAGCATTACAGGTCAAATGTGGAGTAAAGAGTACTCTGGTGTACAGGCGCTCTTTCAGTTAGTACGTTGTATCATTTACAGAAGGGACGTACCTTAGGGGATGTGGAATCGGGAGCTAGGATAGGATATTTCATTAGAAGTATGGCAAGATATAGGGGAAAATGTAAGGAAAATTTCAATATGTAACAAAGCACAGGGCATGCAATTGAAGATTTTACACAGGGCTTACGTGGAGCCAGAGAAGCTAGCTAAGTTCAAGAGAGGCGCATCACCAGGGTGTCCCAAATGTAAAATTAGTATAGGCACTCATACACTGCTATTGGTCATGTTGTAAGATCCAGAGATGCTGGAGTGCTATAGTAAGGGAGCTGAAGGACATCCTGGGGGATTGAAGTTAAAGTGAATCCGGTATTTCTTCTTCTGGGGTTGCCAAATTTGCCTTCTGTCAGAGAACACAGGAACAGATTGTGTAACATTCTTACGCACTGTGCAAGGAAGAACATTTTAATGAATTGGATATTGGAAAAAACCCCAGGGCTTATGTGGTGGCATATGCTAGTGATGGAGCATCCCCCCCCAAGATGACCTCACAAATATGGTGCACCACAAAACAGTAGTTTTACAAGACGTGGCAGCCCTTTCTAAATTATATTGATGCAGACTGACCAGCAGAATTAATTAGAGCCATGGTATAGCTGTGGGAATCAGTGTGGGCGCTCATGGGGCAAGGCTGGGTGAAAAGAATACGGGTACAATAACTGGTGCTCCAATGGATGGGAGCCTTAATAGAGATGTGGTGAGCAAAATAGAATAAAGTAATGTGATAGAATTCAAATTAACTTAAATTATTTTTCATTTTATTTTTATTCAATTTGATTGTAGTTTAGTTTAAGCTAAGTTTGTTCCAGTAAAATAATAGGTAGCTTATTATTAATAGTATCACAGTATGATATTGTCGTACTGCTATTTTTCTGTATTTTGGTATTGTTCTCTTTTGTATACAGAGGTGTTGTGAGAGATTTGAAATAGTTCCGAATAAAAATATTTTTAAAAAAATATTTCTTGCCTTCCCCCACAACTATTTTTGACACCCCCTGCAATGGCACGTGAACACGCTGGTGCCTCCACAGGTGGCAGGAGTGGGTGAAACCCTTCCCACACTCTGAGCGGCTGAAGGGCCTCTCCCCAGTGAGGACCCGCTGGTGGGTCAGCAGGGTGGAGGCCCGAGTAAAGCCCTTCCCGCACTCGGGAAGGAGTGATGGCCGAGTGCCATTATTGACTGTACTATCAACCCAGTTCCGGGGACTCCCAGGTATGAATTCTGCTGTGGCAGTTGGTGGAATTGGAGTTCTGTCAGAAATCTTGAGTTCAGAACCTATAAATGAAACCATTTTCATGGTTGGGGGGGCAGGGGAAATCCCATCTCATTCACTCGCATCCTTTTCAGGAAAGGATTCACTCAGTCACCCTAGCTGTATCCTTTACCCGGTCTCACCGACAGGTGACTCCAGACCCACAGCAGTCTTGTTGACTCTACTTTGCCCCAAATCTCCAACCACCCTCCCCCAGCAGATGGGCTGGGAGAATCTTACATGGAGACAGGGTCTGGGTTGAAATTGCTGAGTGAGGCAATACTTCCTCTGGATTAAGGTTGTACCAAGGTTCCAATTACAAAGGGACAACTTGCTGGTTACCAGTAGTAAAGGAAGTGAGGTGGGGTGGTGTATGCACACTTTGACCCAGAGTTGTTTAAAAAGCAGCAACGTTTTCCATGCCTTTTTACTGGGGAATCGGAAGCTGTAACAAAGTTGTGTCACAATAAAGGTTACCTGAACTTACCGCCAGGCTCAAGCTCTCATTAAAAGCTTTGAGCTCCAGGAGGTTTTTGTTTTAAAGCTCCTCATTTCTTTCAGGCTCCTGCACTAAGTTTCCAATGTCGTGTATCAGATGGAGCAGTGAATGAGGAGCTAGTATTGTTAGAAATTGTAAACTTTTCAGGAGTGCAGGTACTGTGTTGTTACATCAGCGTTGTAAAGCTTACTGGCAGCACCAGGAGGGGTGGGCTGTATTCACTAGAAACGATATGGAGGAACTGGTGTTGGACTGGGGTGTACAAAGTTAAAATTCACACAACACCAGGTTATAATCCAACAGGTTTATTTGGAAGCACTTGCTTTCGGAACACTGCTGCTTCATCGGTTAGCTGTGAGAGGTATGAATAAAGGGGAGGGCTTGCATTTTCCTAAAACAAGGAAAGGCAGGACTTGTACAGTTAATGGTCGGGCCCTGGATCATGTTGTGAAACAGAGATATGTTGGTGTGGAGGGGCATTCAGATACATAGTTCCTTGAAAGTTGCATCATTGGTGGACAGGGTGGTTAAGAAGGTATTTAGCACCATTGCCTTTATTGTTCACACCACTGCGTATAGGAGTTGGGACATCATGTTGAGGTTGTATAGGATGTTGGTGAGGCTACTTCTAGAGTACTGAGTACAGGTCTGGTCACTCTGTTATTGGAAGAATACTGTGCTGTATATCTCTATGACTCTATAAGAAGAGCCATTACAAATTTGATGGACCAAACAACTGCCTTTTGAGAGAGATAAATGGGAGCATCAATATTTTAAACTTCCAATTTTTGTTCTCCTCCCAAAGTCTCTGTTTTGTCAGGGGACAGTGTAAGCCAGTAGGCCTTGCAATTCAACCTCATCTTATCCTCACCCACTATTCAAGGGAAATTAAGGGATGATGAAAAATACTGGTTTTACCAGTGATCCTCTCATTCCATGAACAAATAAAACAGATTATGATGCTGCCATCACTGCATGTGTCAGAATTAAGTGATCAGAAAAATTCTGAACTCCCACTACTCACAGTTTGTGCACAATGCCATCATGTCTACTAATTCTGATCATTTCAATTGATATTCAGTCTTTCCACATTAAGAGCAGCCACGGTTTATGTTTCATTGGCAATTCTACATGTTGACTTTCTATTATAACAACGGCAAAGAGATGGTGATATGTATTTAATCTTTAGATTGGTTGTGTCATTTAATTGTGAAACAGATTGAAAATTCACAACTTCACCAAATGCCAAAACATTTTTTTAGGATGTTTGGGCACGAGCACTGACAAATAAAATATCAAAGAATTACAAAGTTATCAGGAGAGATACATATCTTGTTTAACCAAATACATTGGCAGTGCAGAGAATTTCAGCAAAGTGCAATAAATATTCACTGTGTACCCCTTATTCAACTCATTCAAGAATTTCAAATTGAGCTTGAGGTAATTCAAGAGCAAATGGCAACATTTGTTTGTTAATACACTCACCGTAATCTCTGAAAGAGTATTTTTATCAAAGTTACAATGTTTAATCCCAAACGGAGCAATTAAATGCAAAGTTACTTTTAACCATTTAATAAAAGACTGCAAATTTTATTTCCTATGAAAAACAATTTTATTGTTTTGATAAGATATATTAAACAAAATAGCTTTCCTGGGTGTCAATATTTACAACAGTTATGCAGCTATTATTCGGCAATTGACCAACTAATTGAAATAATTTCAGAATAAATTAGCTGCTTCATTATAATACATTAAGATATTTTAATAAAGTCATGAAAAGGAAACCTTTAACACAAAGTTAAATAAAATACAAAACCATCTTACAGAATTCAATTCAAATCATATCTGTTGAATCACAAAAAGATGATGCTCAATGTACCAAATGACAGACAATCACTGGTAATGAAGGAAAAACATTGTAAAGAACATATATATCTCAATTATATCTTAAATGAATATCTACTCTGTCTTGGACATTAATGACTGAAAATTTTTTTGTCAAATTGAAAACTACAACAGCAAAGCTTTAGAAAATCCATCACTGAGCCCAACCTCGAATCAGTGTTTTTTTTCAGGAAATCCTTTTCAGATTTCAGGCTTCTCCAGCTACAATTAGCACAAAGGGAAGGTTAGGCACAGTGTGGAAAGGATGAGCAATAGCAATATCTTGGCTCTCACCCAAGTATTCTCCGAAGAAGAAAAAAATGCATCTGGATGGGGATATGAATAAGGAAGGAATCAGAGGGATACGGGCCAAATGCTGGCAACTGGATCACTAGATTACTTTAGGATATCTGGTTGGCCTGGACTGAAGGGTTTGTTTCCATGTGCTCATTACAGATACTCCTCTTCTGTGATCCCCAGTCATCTCCCCATACCAGCTGTACTTTTCATGAAATAATTTGACAATTGTTGACTTCTATCAACCTCTTCAATCCTGAGACATTTCCTCTCTCTGCAAAATGTGGTTCACGTTGGCAAGTTCAATCCTCCTCCGTTCCTCAAGAACGCACTTTATAATGTGCAATGTTCTCAATAGCTGTTTAACATTCAATGGGGAAACTATTTTCAGTCCAACAGTTAGACAGAATTTCTCTGAAATGTTTATGCAAATGCACTGTCCCACGAGAGCTCGTAGGGCCAGTTAAAATGCTTTTAACAGCCTTTTCTTAAAATTTCCCTGCCTTCCCAATATAGAAATTTTCTCCCATAAATTATTTGCCCCGAAAAGATCCAGCAGTAAAATGATTCTGGAGCAATCAGTAAAAATATCTCAGTTGGGTTATCCAAGGTTAGAAATGGAAGAACACCTCTCTTCAAGGTTACAGTTCAATTTGCCCTTTCAACATTCCTTGAAATTAAGGTGTTCCATCATAGTGTTTAATTATGATCCATTAAAAGCAGTATCTACTCTCATCTGAGTGCAGAGCCAACTCAACTGACTGAACAAGCAAAACAACTTTTCTGTATGCACTTTAGATGTGACATCCTCTCCCTCTCTCTCTCTGTTGACCCAACAGGATTACCAGGACTATTGAGTAACGATTGCCGATCTACAGTTTGCTTCTGCTGGTTAACAGAAGCATTTAATAACTGCCAGCCTGGTCATCCACAAAGTCAAAGAACACACTGTTCACCTGTGCCTGAGCAGAGGATAAATTTCACTTGGAACACATCACAAAATGACAACTGTTACCAGTCCCACAACTCCTGAGTTTCCATGGACAAAGTTAAAAATCACAACACCAGGTTATAATCCAACACGTTTATTTGGAGGCACTAGCTTTTGGAGCACCGCTCCTTCATCAGATGGTTGTGGAGAATGAGATCATGATCACGGAATTTATAGTCAAAGGAGTCAAGTATTATGGAAATGTGATATATTAAACAATTTTAGATTAAATCTTTCATCTTTTAGAATGGGTTGCTTCTCTTTGGTTTGTTAATCCCAGAATTTGGTTTTAATTACCTTCTCAAAAATGCCATTGAAATGCAGAGCTTTTTGAACAGAGGTGTGAATTCTATTTGTGTCCCAATGTCCAGTCAGACTGACATTTTTCTTAGAAAAGCTTTGTACTTAAATTACATTCTTGAGAAGGTAAATTATAGATTAGGGTGGATTGGCAGTGCTAAATTACCCACAGTGCCCAGAGATGTGCAGGTTAGGGTGGATTAGCCATGGAAAATATGGAGTAAGGGGGTGTGTATGGATGGGTAGCAATATGGAGGGCCAACGTGGAATAGATGGGCTGAATAGCCTGCTTTCACATTGTCAGGATTCTGTGACCCTCCCCAACAAAGGTACATTTTATCTGCATCTATCCTGTCAAGCCCCTTTCAGAATTCTACTGATTTCAATAAGATCACTTCTGGTTCAGAGAGATATACAGCACAGAAACAGACCCTTTGGTCCAAATCATCCACTGATTCACAAACTGAACTCGTCCCACTTGCCTGTATTTGGCCCATATCCCTCTAAACCTTTCGTTTCATGTTCCCATCCAAATGTCATTTAAACGTTGTAACTGTCCCTGCATCTACCACTTCCTCAGCAAGTTCATTCCTCATGTAAACCACCCTCTGTCAAAACGTTGCTCCTCAGGTTCCTTTTACATCTCTCTTTACACCTTAAAAAAAATGTCTCCCAAGTTTGAGCTCCCCGACACTAAGAAGACCCTTTCTATTCACCTTATCTCCACTCCATGATTTTATAAGTCTCAATGAGCGCACCCCTCAACCTCCTGTGTTCTAGTGAAAAAAGTCCCAGCCTCTCCTTGCAACTGAAACCCTCCAGTCCTGGTAAATCTTTACCAAACCCTCTCTAATAGTATTCTTCCTCTTACAGGGTCACCCAGAGCTGTACTCAGTACCGGGAAAGTGGTCTTACCAACATTCTGTACAACCTCAACAAGATGTCCCAACTCAATGGTGTGAACAGTGGAGGCAATGCTGCTCAGTGCCTTCTTAACCATCCTGTCTAGCAGTGATGCAACTTTCAAAGAACTATGTACCTTAACTCCCCCCATGTCTCTGTTTTACAACATGATCCAGGGCCCTACCATTAACTGTACAAATCCTGCCCTTGTTTTAGCAAAACGCAACCACTCGCTTTTATTCATACCTCTCTCATACACACGCTCTCTCTCTCAGACATATACATGTACACACACCCCCCCCCCCCCCCCCACCCACCGGCTTATACTCCATCACACTCACACTTTACCAAATGTTCACACAGTCTTATGCACACTCGCATGCACAAACTGACATGCACACAATCACACTCTCTCATGCACGCACAACTCTATGGGGTGAATTTGTATTGGCAGAATTATATTTGCAGATACATTCAATTTTGCTCAAAAAAACACAATCTGCAGCCAGTCAATCCATGTAATATTTTATAAATTCCTATTTTGGAAATAGAACCAGTCTGATTCAAGATTGGGATACTGATAGACTCGAAGTTCACACCTGTAATGCATTGTCTGAGCTAAGATATCACTTTTTTAAAAAATAAACCTTAAGTCATCTCAAGACTATGACTTAAAAGTAGTTCTGGGATTTACGTATTAACGAACTAAAACCTACAACCCATTCTAAAAGATGAATGGCTTAACAGCACTCTAGGTTTGTTCAATATATCCTATTAGTTCCATGACACTGTGATTTTTGCTATAAAATATGTGTCTTATGATCCTGCTCCACAGCTACCTGATGAAGGAGCAGCGCTCTGAAAGTTAGTGCTTCCAAAGAAACCAGTTGGACTATAACCTGGTGTTGTGTGATTTTTAACTTTATCCACCCCAGTCCAATGCTGGTATCTCCACATCATATCTCGTGAACACAGCCCACACCTCCCGGTGCTGCCAGTAAACTTTACAACGCCAATGAAACAACGCACTCTACATTCCTGAAAAATTTACAATTTCTAATGATACCACCTACTCATTCACTGCTCCATCTGATACATGGCATTGGAAACTTAGTACAGGAGGCTGAAAGAAATGAGCAGCTTTAAAACAAAAACCTGTTGGAGCTCAAAGCTTTCAAAGTCTGAGCCCAGCAGTAAGTTCAGGTTACCTTTATTGCGACCCAACTTTGTTATAGCTCCAGATCACCTCAGCAAAAAAGTGTTGAAAACGTAGCTGATTTTTAACTGTTCAAGGTCAAAGCACCCCTCCGCCACCACCCCCCCAACACCACTTTCTTTCCTATTGGTCACCACTAACTTGTCCCTTTGTAACTTGATCCTTTGTACAGCCTTAACCCGGAAGAAGTATTGCCTCACTCAGCGATTTCAACCCATACCCTGTCTCCAAGTAAGTTTCTCCCTGCCCATCTGCCGGGAGGGAAAGAAGTGGGGGGAAACAGGTGGAGTCAACTACACTGCCGTAGGTCTCAGTCACGTGTAGGCCAGACCAGGGAAAGGATGCAACTGGGACGACTGAGTGAATCCTTCACCACAACAGCAGTTTCCTTCCCTAAAAAGGATGTGACTGAATCAGAATGGGGCTTCCCCCCCACCCCGCCCGATGGTTTCATTGTTAGATTCTGTCCTCCAGATTTCTCACCAAATTCCAAATCCGCTATCTGCTGCGGTGGGATTCAAACCTGGGAGTTCCAGAACTGGGTTGATAGCCCAGTCCATAGTGGCACTCGACAGTCGCTCCTTCAATTCCCCTGCGATGGCACGTGAACTCCTTGGTGCCTCCGCAGGGTGGCTGCCCGGGTAAAGCCCTTCCCACATTCGGGACAGCTGAAGGGCCTCTCCCCCGTGTGGACCCGCCGATGTTTCACCAGGGCGGAGGAATCGCTGAAGGCCTTCCCACACTTGGGACAGCTGAAGGGCCTCTCCCTTGTGTGAACCCGCTGGTGCCTCAGCAGGGCAGAGGAATCACTGAAGGCCTTCCCGCAGTCAGGACAGGAGAATGGCTTCTCCCTGGTGTGGACCCGCTGGTGCTTCAGTAGGGTGGAGGAATCGCTGAAGGCATTCCCGCACTTGGGACAGATGAAGGGCTTCTCCCCGGTGTGGACCCGCTGGTGCATGCGCAAGTTGCCCATCTGAGTGAATCCCTTCCCACATTCAGGGCAGCAGAAAGGCTTCTCCCCCGTGTGGATCCGCTGGTGGATCAGCAGGACCGACGCCTGGGTAAAGCCCTTCCCACACTCGGGGCAGCTGAAAGACCTCTCCCCTGTGTGGACCCGCTGGTGCTTCAGCAGGGTGGAGGAATTGCTGAAGATCTTGCCGCAATCTGTGCAGGGGAAAGGCCTCTCCTGTGTGTGGATCCACTTGTGGGTCTGAAGGGCAGAGGAATCGTTGAAGGCCTTCCCACACTCGGGGCAGCTGAAAGGCTTCTCCCCCGTGTGGACCCGCTGGTGCGTCCGCAACTTGCCCACCTGAGAGAATCCCTTCCTGCACTCGGAACAAGTGAATGGTCTCTCCCCAGTGTGGACCTGCCAGTGGGTCAGTAGGGCGGAGGAGGTGCTGAAGGCCTTCCCACACACAGTGCAGGAGAACGGCCTCACCCCCGTGTGGACCCGCCTGTGGGTCTTCAGGTCAGAAGAATAGCTGAAGTCCTTCCCGCAATCGGGGCAGCTGAAGGGCCTCTCCACCGTGTGGACCCATCGGTGCCTCAGTAGGGCGGAGGAATTGCTGAAGGCCTTCCCACACCTGGGGCAAATGAGTGGCCTCTCTACGGTGTGACTGCGCCGGTGAATCTCCAGGGCAGATGGAGCACGGAAGCCTTTCCCACAGTCGCCACACTTCCATGATTCCTCCACGGGGTGGGATTCCTCAGGTTTTTCCATGGCCGAAGCTTCAGCTGTACACAAATGCTTTTAGAGCCCCTCCTGACCGTGAATTCCTCTTTCCAGGCTGTACAACTGTTTCTGGCTCCACACTCAGTGCGCTGCAACAGTAGGGACTTTTATCCAGTCCCACTGATGCTGAAAACGTACTCAAACAAGAACCAAAAAGCTTTGCTCCTTCTCACAGAATCACAGTCAAAAATTGTTGCAGTCTCAATGGATTGAATGACTATCAGACATTGACAACAAAGAGAGGACTGTAGTTACTGGACAGTCAGTGCCGAAAAGTGCAGTGCTGGAAAAGCACATCTGGTCAGGCAGCATCTGAGGAGCAGGAAAGTCAACATTTCAGGCATAAGCCCTTCATCTGTTAATTTTGAAACTTCCGTCCTCAGATCGCCAAATACTCTGTAAAAAGAGATTACGAAAGTCATCAGTGTCAGTCCAGGGTGGAAGTTCAGAACAAGCATTTCTACTTTTGGGGGAACGTTCTTTTCTTTAGTTATTCCACAAAATTGAAAGCACCATCTCACTCTCTCCCTCTGTTCTCACATTAACGTCCCTGGGAAGTGGCGGGGAAAGGAGACATCAAAGCATTAACACCGACACCAGACAGAAACTGTACATACGTTAGTAGAAAGCCAGAGTCATAGAGATACACAGCACAGAAACAGACCCTTCGGTCAATCTCTTCCGTGCCAACCAGATACCCAAAATCAATCTAGTCCCATTTGTCAGTACTTGGCCCATATCCCTCTGAACCCTTCCTAATCAAACAACCATCCAGATGCCAGCATCCACCATTTCCTCTGGCAGCTCATTCCTTACAGACATCACATTCTGCATGAAAAAGTTGCCCCTTAGGTCCCTTTTAAATCTTCCCCCTACCTTAAACCTATTACCTTCCGGTTCTGGACTCCCTCATCCCAAGGAAAAGACCTTGTATATTTACCCTATTCATGCCCCTCATTCTTTTCTAGAAGTCGAGAAGGTCACCCCTAAGTCTCTGGCGCGGGAGGGAAAACAGCCCCATCCCATCCCATCACTCCGTCCCTCCTCCCCCGGGTATTTAAGACACATACCTGAGTTTGCAGAGTCTGCCCCCCTCCCTGGAATCACTCCGGTTGCTTCAAGTGAACAGATTTTCCCCCCACTCCCTCCCAGGATGAAGAGTTGCCCAGAGGGAGGGAGTTTCACTCTGAAACGGACAGGGCCACTTCCGTGTTATGACGTCATAGATAACGCGAGGGGGCGGGGAAAGACCGACAACAGCTCCGCGCACTGCGCCTGCGCTGCCCTGCAATTTGCAATAGTAATCCCTTCCTTTCAGAGAATTCCCAGAGTGTGGAAGCAGGCCACTCGGCCCAAGGAGTCCATACCGACCCTCCGAAGGGTAACCCACCTACACCCATCCCCCTATTGCCCTGACTAATGCACATCCCTGAACACTACGGGTAATTTAACTTGGCCAATCCAACCTAACCTGGACAAAGTTAAAAATCAAACACCCAACAGGTTTATTTGGAAGGACTGGTGTTAACAGTGCTGCTCCTTCATCAGGTGATTGTGGAGAATAAGATCATAAGGCACAGAATTCATGGAAAAAACATTACAGTGTCCTGCCACTGAAATGATATATTGAACAGACCTGGATTAAGTCTTTCATCGTTAAGAATGGGTTGCAGGTAACAATAATATGTAAATCCTAGAACTTCCTGTCAGTCACGTGTGTGCATGCATGCATGAGGGAGAGAAAAGGTCTCTTTCCGTGTTGTATATCTCTATGTCTATTTGATAACAGATGCTTTATTTACATTGGTTTAAATATTGTTATAAATCATAGCTGGGTGAGAATAGTTAGATGTAAGGGAGAGAGTATTCCTCAAGTAGGGCGCTATAAGAATCCTGGGAAAGCTCTAGGAAGTAAACCAGAAATAATGAACAAACATTTGGGGGCAGCATGGTGGCTCAGTGGTTAGTACTGCTACCTCACAGCACGAGGGACCTGGGTTTGATTCTGTGTGGAGTTTGCACATACTCCCCAGGTCTGAGTGGGTTTCCACCGAGTGCTCCCGTTTCCTCCCACAGTCCAACGTTGCGCAGGTCAGGTGAATTGGTCATGCGAAATTGCCCATAATGTTAGGTGCATTAGATAGGGGTAAATGTAGGGGAATGGGTCTGGGTGGGTTACTCTTCAGAGGGTCAGTGTGGACTTTTTGGGTGAAAGGGCCTGTTTCCATACGATAGGAATCTAATCTAATTAAGCACGAGCACCGATATATTTAACTGTTTCATTTTTCTTGTTTGATTCCATGCTATGACTACACTCTTGTGTCTGATTGGTTTGAGAGACTGGGAGATTGTGGGTTGGGTCTCAATTCACTGAATGTTTTATTGTTCCAGAAGGAATAAAAGGGGTGGGGTCAAAGCTTCAGCAGAAATCCAGCAGAGCTGAGAGCAGACCCACATTTTACTCTGTTGGAACAGGAAAATCAACAGAGGACAGAGAAACCAGGACCTGAAATCCGAGCTGACACCAGATTACCCTGTGATCAGTGCTTTCATTAACACCTCTCCCATTATCTTGCTTTCCATTTGACTACCCCCTCAATTTTCAGGATTCAATCCTTGTCATTCTGAAGCCATGTCTCCGTTAGGAGTCACAGATCATAATTATTCTCTTCAATGTGTGCAGTCAATTAATTCTCTTTTTTGTTACAATGCAGCACACATTCGGACACACCGTTTTTTGTTTCAATTTTTGTGATCTTTAGAATCCAGTTTTGATTGCTGGTATATTTACTCTCCTTGTCCCTTTCTATCATTCTCTGATGTTAATTCTCCAGATCACAACATTGCTCACTGGCCTTGATTTGGATTGGCCATGCTAAATTGCCCAGTGTCCAGGGATGTGCAGGTTTGGTGGGTTAGCCATGGGAAATGCAGGGTTATAGTTCCATGGTAATAGAAGCAGGAGTAGGCTATTGGCTCATCGAGCCTGCTCTGCCATTCATTAAGCTCATGGCTGACCTATCCATCGTCTCAGCTACTCCTACCTCCATTGTCCCAACTACCCTTAATTCCTCTACCATTGCAAAAACTCATCCAACTGTGTCTTGAATATACTTAATGAAGCTGCCTCTCCTGATTCCTTCGCAGAAAATTCCATAGATTCACTACTCTCCAGGAAAAGCAATTCCTCCTCATCTCTGTCCTAAATCTACTCCCCCTAATCTTGAGTCCGGGTCTCATCTACCAGCAGAAATGACTGGATAGGGTAGGGCTTCATCCCCACAGTTCAATGAATTCCCACTTTCCAAGATGTATTCACTCATTCAGTTGCTGTCTCACAAATAAAAGATTTAATTTGCAACTTCTTCTGTTCCCAGACAAGGCAAAACATCTTTGAAAACTGCTCTGAAAGTCCAGTCTTCAGAACCACACTTCTGCTTTCACTGAAGATGATTAGAGTCATACAGCACAGAAACAGACCCTTCAATCCAACTCATCTGTGCCAACAAGGAATCCTAAATTAACCTAAATCATTTGCCAGCATTTGGCCTATATCCCCCTAAACCTTTCCACTTCATATTCCCATCCAGATGTCTTTTAAATTTTGTAGTAATTGTATCAGACTCCATCACCCTCTGTGAAAATGTTGCTCCTCAGGTCCCTTTTAAATCATTCCCTCTCACCACAAACATATGCCGTCCAGTTTTGGACTCCCTAACCTGGGTACTCACCCTATCCTGCCCCTTATAAACATCTATAAGGTCACCCCTCAACCTCCAATGCTCCACAGAAAATTTTCAGTGGCCTATTTAGCTTCTTCCTGTGTCTTAAACACTCCAACTCTGGCAACAGCCTTGAAAATCCTTTCTGAACCTTTCAAAGTTTAACAATATCTCTCCTGTAGCAGGGAGACCAGAAATGAACACAGTATTCTAAAAGTGGCCTAACCAATGTCCTGTACAGCCACTCCATGACCTCCGAAGACTCACTTTCAAGGACTCATGAACCTGCACTCCAAGATCTCTCTGTTCTGTGACACTCCCCTTAACTGTGCCAGTCCTGCCTGGATTGCTTGACCAAAATGCAACACCTCACATTTCTCTAAATTAAACTCCATCTGCCACTCCTTGGTCCATTAGACCATCCGATCAATTCTAATTTACAGCAAACTCTTTTTCCTCTCTTATTCCCTAGAAGCTGAAAATCTCCATCCCACATACTCTCCCTCCGTTCTCACTTTACTGAACCTAATCCCTGCTGTACCTCACCCTGAAGGGTCTGGTTCATGCTGATTAGCAGGTGTCACAAAGCTAATTCCTTTTTTGACTAAAAACCTTTCTCTGGCTCAAGGAGACTCTGTCCATGACTTTTTTTCAGAGAGGTAATAAACCGGCCAGGTTCTGATCAGTCTGGTTTGAACAGAGATGAAACGGATTTTGAAAGGCCTTTTGTTTATATGTAAACAGGTGTGACTTCAGGCCAAATTGGTCATGTTTTAGAAGTGACCTGTATAAAGAAAGAGGAGTGAGCTGAGCAGTTTTAGTTCAGTATTGAACTGGTTGGAAGTTCAACAGGGAGCTATGTGGAAACTCTCTCTCTTTTCCGCCTCTCAACTTCAACCTATAAGCATGTGTTCCATTTATACTGGTTTTCAAAGGGAGTTGGCTTATTGGGACTATTGTGCATATTCAGAACAGCATAACCAAATATAGTCGGCAAGGTTGAGTTCTGTAGGGGTTCTTTATTCTGATCTTTGTGTTTCATTGTGTAATTTTGTGAATAAAGTTTTGCCTGTTTTAAAATCTAGTAGTCAACCAAGCTAACTTACTCCAGGTAATTTTCACTGTACACTTACCAAATCAAATTGCAAAGTTATGGTCTGGGGCTGCCTGCTCAAGAATGTTTTGAGTGGTCTGGCTTAGTCCATAACACAGGCCCACACTTTCATTCAGGGGAGATATTATTGAAACATACAGAACATTGAAAGGCCTAAACAAAGTGGGCATTGGGAAGCTGTTTCCATTGGTAGGCGAGACCAGGACCTGAAAGAGACTAGAAAAGGGAAGACTTTTTAGAAGGGAGATAAGGAGAAACTTTTCAGCCAGAGAGTGGTGAATCCGTGGAATTTATTGCAACATGAGGCTGTGGAGGCTAGGTCACTGAGGGTATTTAAGACCGAGATAGATAGGTTCTTGAGTATCAAGGGTTACAGGAAGGAAGTGGGAGAATGAGGTTGAGAAACTTATCAATTACGGTTGTGTGCTATGAGCAGACCTGATGGGCTGAATGGTCTAATTTCTGCTCCTATGTTTTATGGTCTCTTGCTGTCTTGGACACAGTGAGAGAGAATTGGGAGCAGAAGTAGGCCATTTAGGTCTTTTGAGCCTGCACCAGCACTGAACAGATCATAACTGGATATGAATATACCTACATCTAAGTGGATAGGCTGGGACTTTTTTCACAGGAGCACAGGAAGTTGAGAAGTTTATAAAACCAAGAGGGGTGTTAATGAGGTGAGTGACTGGTGCTGTTTCCTTCAGATGGGGGTTTCACGATTAGGGAGGAAACTTTTAAGGAGAGAGGAGAAAGATTTTAAAAAGACATGAGGAACACCTTTTTTTGAAAGAGAGTGGTTTGTGTGTGGAATCAATGTCCTAAGGAAGTGGTGGATATAGGTACAGTAATAACATTTAAAAGACATTTGGATAAGTACATGAGTAGGAAAGGTTCAGAGGGATATGGGCCAAACTACATGGGACTAGTTTAGTTTGTGAATATATTCAGCATGGACTAGTTGGACTGAAGTGTCTGTTTCTGAGCTGTATGACTCTGTAACTGTTCTGTATTGGTCTTAAAACCATTATTTTTGCCTTCCCCCATCACCATCCACTTTTTTGTGGTTCAGAAATCAGATGAACTCAGGCTTGAATATATTCAATGGCTACCTGGTCGCAGAAAGCCATCCCAACTTCTGAACTCTTGCTAATGTACCACTTGCCTTGCTGATTGCTTGCTACATCTGTCTGACAACTGGCAGTGACTGGTGTGGAAGGATGTTGAGGCCCCTTTGTACATCCACACATCATTCCTGACGAAGGGCTCGTGTCCAAATCACCAACAATCCTGGTCCTCGGCTGCTGCCTGACCTTCTGTGCTTTTCCAGCACCACACTTTTCGACTCTAATCTCCAGCATGTGCAGTCCTCACTTTGTCCACATCCCAATTTATCACCACTTAAACAATGCACCTTTATTCTGCATTTTCTTCCACAGCAAAGGCAAAATCATCACATTGTGGTAATGCGTTTGCCAATGGAGACACAGACCTGAACCAACGCTTGCAGAGTCTGTTCCCCCAACCCCCGATTCACCCATTTCCTTTCAGTTGCTGCAAGTCAACAACTGAAGCTCAGAATTTAGAAAAGAAATTGAAAATAGGGTGAGAAAAGAGAGTGCCGTACTTACAGATGTTGGACAGAGGAAGGAGGTTGCAATCTCGGGTGAAGTTCAATCTTTATTCAGAGAGGAGCAACAACGGCAACTTCCGAAGCTCATGTTCCAACTTCCGCATTCAGGCAATAGAGGCGCTCTGATTGGCAGGAGGATCAGCCTCCTTCCGGTCCTCCAGTGCTTCCTATTGGTCCATCAAAAGAAGGGCGCGAGCCGTGTGCGCGGACACCGAGCAGCTGGTGGAGTTGTTTTGCTGACTCCGAGGAGCATGCGCAGTGCTCGCTGCCACAGTGACGCTGGAGATTCTGGGAGGTGGTATTACTGACAGATTTGAAGTGTCCAAATGCCAATAGGAGAAAAAAAGGCTGGAACCACTTTCTTTTCCCCATCTGTAGCTCGACTTCTTAGCCCTTTTGCATTTGTTTGGCTGCTCAACTTTTGTATATCTTTTCCCCAGGGTTGTGGGTCCGAAACGAGAGGGCATAGGTTTAGGTTAAGTGGGGAAAGATTTGAGTGACCTCGGATTAGAAAGAAAAACAGAAGAAGTATTGCCTCATGCACCAATTCAAACCCATACCTTGTCTCCAAGTAAGTTTCTCCCCCCTCATCGGCTGGAGTTGGGATTGGGGGGGGGGGGGGGGGGGAGAGAAGGAGTGCAGAATAGTCAACCAGACTGCTGTGGGTCTGGACTCACGTGTAGGCCAGCCCGGGTAAAGGATGCACCGGGACGAGTGAGTGAATCCGTTCACACAAAAGCAGTTTCCTTCCCTAAAAAGGTGGTGAGTGAATCAGATGGGGGTTCCCCCTCCCCTCCCTGACAATTGTTTCGTTGTTAGATTCTGAACTCCAGATTTCTAACCGAATTCCAATTCCACCATCTGCCTTGGCAGCTCCCGGAACTGGGTTGATAGTCCAGTCGATAAAGGCACTCAGCTGTTGCTGCTTTAAACCCCCTGCGATGGCATGTGAACTCTCTGGTGTCTCTGCAGGTGGGATGAGCGGTTAAAACTCTTCCCGCACTGATAGCAGGTGAACGGCCTCTCCCCTGTGTGGACCCGCTGGTGTCTCAGCAGGTCAGAGGCCTGGGTAAAGCCCTTCTCGCACTCTGGGCAGCTGAAGGGCCTCTCCCCAGTGTGGACCCGCTGGTGCTTCAGCCTGTCGGAGGAACTGTTGAAGGCCTTCCTGCACTCTGTGCAGGGGAATGGCCTCTCCCCCGTGTGGACCCGCTGGTGGGTCAGCAGGGCAAAGGAATTGCTGAAGCCCTTCCCGCACTCGGTGCAGAAGAACAGCCTCTCCCCAGTGTGGACCTGCCGGTGGGCCAACAGGGTGGAGGCCTGGGTAAAGCCCTTCCCACATGCGGAGCACCTGAAGGGCCGCTCCCCTGTGTGGACCCGCCGGTGCCTCAACAAGTCAGAGCAATTCCTGAATGCCTTCCCACATTCGGGGCAGCTGAAGGGCCTCTCCCTGGTGTGGACCCGCCGGTGCCTCACCAGGTCGGAGGAATTGCTGAAGGCCTTCCCACACTCTGTGCAGGGGAACGGCCTCTCCCCGGTGTGACTGCGACGATGAATCTCCAGAGCAGATGGGAAACGGAAGTCTTTCCCACAGTCACCACACTTCCACGGTTTATCCATGGGACAGGATTCCTTGGGTTTCTCCATGGCCGAAGCTTCAACCGCACACAATACGTGTAGAGCTCCTCCCCTCCGTGAATTCCTCTTCCCAGGCCTTATCACTGTTTCAGGCTCCACACTCAGTGCACTCCAATAGTAGGGTCTCTCATCCAGTCCCACTGATGCTGAAAACGGACTGAAACAGGAACCAAAAAGCTTTGCTCTTTCTCACAGAATCATAGTTGAAAATTGTTGTGGTCCCGATGGATTGAGTGACTGTCAGACATTGACGTCAAAGTGAGGACTGCAGATGCTGGAGAGTCAGTATTGAAAAGTGCGATGCTGGAAAAGCACAGCAGGTCAGGCAGCATCTGAGGAGCAGGAGAGTCAACATTTTGGGCATAAGTCCTTCATCTGTTGATTTTGAAACTTCCGTCTTCAGATTTTCAAATACTCTGAAAAAAGAGATTACAAAATTCATTACTGTCAGTCCAGAATAAAAATTCAGAACAAGCAATTTGTTTGTGCTGTTATTCCACAAAATTGAAAGCACTATATCTCTCTCTCTAACTCATTCTCCTGAATGTGTTGATTCAGGATCTTATAGGGGCAGAAAAGCAAAAACGTCAAGACTGAATTTTGGATAACTCCACCTGAAATTTAATATCTTTCACAACACTGGGATATTGCTGAGACTGAGCAGGTCTGATTTTGGGAAGCAAACAAACGTCAATTCAGGGTGAACCTGCAATGCAGGTTCATGAAGAACCATCAGACAAAATGGTTCACATTCCCAGGAGGTGTGGGGGAGGGGGGGGGGGGGGGAGGGGGTGGAAAGCAAAATGAGCCATCAAGGCATTGACACATTGACACTGCCACCAGAGAGAAACTGAACATACAGACATGACAAACATTTGTGGAAAGCCAGAGTCATCGAGATGTACAGCACAGAAACAGACACTTCGGTCAAATTCTTCTGTGCCCAACCAGATATTCAAAATTAATCTCGTCCCATTTGCCAGCGTTTTGCCCATATCCCTTTGAACCCTTCCTTTTCATACACTCATGCTGATGACTTTTAAATGTTGTCATTGTACCAGCCTTCACCACTCCCTTTGGCAGCTCGTTCCATACATGCACCATTTTCTGCGTAAAAATGTTGCCCCTTAGGTCTCTTTGCAGTCTCCCCCACCAGCCCTCACCTTAAATCTATTACCCTCGAGTTCTGGACTGCGGCACGGTGGCACAGTGGTTAGCACTGCTGCCTCACAGCGCCAGAGACCTGGGTTCAATTCCCGCCTCGGGCGACTGACTGTGTGGAGTTTGCACGTTCTCCCCGTGTCTGCGTGGGTTTCCTCCGGGTGCTCCGGTTTCCTCCCACAGTCCAAAGATGTGCAGATTAGGTGAATTGGCCATGCTAAATCGCCCGTAGTGTTAGGTAAGGGGTAGATGTACGGGTATGGGTGGGTTGCGCTTCGGTGGGGTGGTGTGGACTTGTTGGGCTGAAGGGCCTGTTTCCACACTGTAAGTAATCTAATCTAATCCCCATCCCATACCTCGTCTATTTATCCAATCCATGCCTGTCATGATTTTTAAAAAGTCTATCAGGTTACCCGTCACACTCTGACGCACTAGGGAAAACAGCAACACCCTATCCTTCCAACCTTCCTTACCCGGGTAATTAAGACATCTATCTGAGTTTCCAGAGTCTGCTCCCTACCTGGGTTCACTCCAGTTGCTACAAGTGAACAAATTTCCTCCCCCTGCACTCCACCCACCGCTTCCCCCCTCCTCCCCCTTCCTGAACAGTTAACAAAAATCCCTTCTCTTCACAGAAACCTCACTGTTCTAACAAGTCCACGCCAACCTCCGAATGGCAACCTCACCACACCCATTCCCCTACTCCTATTGCTCGACATTTACCCCTTGACTCATACATCTAACCTGCACATCCCTGGGCACTGTGGGTAATTTGACCTGGCCAATCACACCTTACCTGGACAAAGTTAAAAATCACAACACCAGGTTATCGTCCAATGGGTTTATCTGGAAGCACTAGCATTTGGAGCGCTGCTCCTTCATCAGGTGGTTGTGGAGTGTAAGATCACAAGACACAGAATTTCTGGAAAAGCATTAGTGTCCTGGCATTGAAATGATATATTGAACAAACCTGGATCATTATGTCTTTCATCTTTTACAATGGATTGCAGATATCATTAATATATAAATCCCAGAACTTCCTGTAAGGCACCTTCTCAGGATAACTAAGGCTTTATAACAAAAGGAGACACCTCAGCTCAAACAATGCATTAAAGGTGTGAGGTCAGAATCTGTCTGTATCCCAGTCTAGAGTCAGACTGGTTCTCTTTCCAATGTGAAATTTACAAAATATTACATGTATTAACTGCCTGCAGGTTGTGCATTTTCTGAGGAAAATAGAATAAATATCATTCGGCAAACACAAATTCATCCCCATGGACTTGTGCATGTGTGTGCATGAGAGAGAGAAAAGGTCTGTTTCCATGCTGTATATCTCTATGTCAATTTGACAACAGATACTTTTTTTTTTCTGTTGGTATAAATATTGTTGTAAATCATTGTGGGTACTAATAGCTCGATGTAAAGGTGAGAGAATTCCTCAAGTAAGGCACTGTAGGAATCCTGGGAGAATAGTATTTTTGGTTTACTTCCTATTGAACAATATTAAGCACAAGCACCTAGTTATTTCTAATTTTGGTTCACATTTCTTGTTTTATTCCCTGCTCTGACTACACTCGGTGTCTGGACGATTAACAGGCTGGGAGATTGTGGGTCTGGATTGACTTATTGTTCCGGAAGGTGTAAAAAAAAAAAGGATCAAAGCATCAACAGAAATCCAGGAGGGGTGAGAAATCAGGACCTGAAATCGGAGCTGACACCAGATTACCCTGTGATCAGTGCTTTGATTACCTGTGCTAACCCTCTACCTTTATCTTGCTTTCCATTTGATCACCTCCTCAATATTGAGGATCCAATCCTTGTCATCCTGGAGCCATATCTCTGTAAGGAGTCCCATATTTTAATTATTCCCTTTAATGTGTGCAGTCAATTCATTCGCTTTTGCTGCAATGCAGCACACATTCAGACAGACCATTTTTGGTTTCAATTTTTATGATCTTTCGAATCCAGTTTTGATTGCTGGTACATTTACTGTCCATGTCTTTCTGTCGTTCTCGGATGTTCATTTTTCACATCACTGTATTGCTCACTGGCCTTGATTTGGATTGGCCATGCTAAATTGCCCATAGTGTCCAGAGATGTGCAGGTTAGGTGGGTTAGCCATGGGAAATGCAGGGTTAGAGTTTCATAGTAATAGAAGCAGGAGTAGGCCATTTGGCCCGTCGAGTCTGCTCCGCCATTCATTGAGATCATGACTGATCTCTCCATTGTCTCAGCTTCTCCTCCCTGCATTGTCCCAACTACCCTTAATACCTTTACCATGCAAAAACCCATCTAACTGTGTCCTGAATATACTTAATTAAGCTGCCTCTACTGCTTCCCTGGGCAGAGAATTACATAGATTCACTATTCTCTGGGAAAAGCAGTTCTTCCTCCTCTCAAACCTAAATCTACTCCAACTAATCTTGAGGCAGTGGTCTCACCCACCAGCAGAAATGACTGGATAGGGTAGGGTTTCATCCCCACAGTACATGAAATCCCACTTTCCACCAAAATCTCAGATGTACTCACTCACTCAGGTGCTGTCTCATAAATGAAAGATTTCATTGTAACTTCTTCTGCTCCCAGTAAGGACAAAACATCTTTGAAGGCTGCTCTGAAAGTCCAGTCTTCACAATGACACTTCTGGTTTCACCAAAGACCCAGAGAGTCATACAGCACAGAAACAGACCCTTCAGTCCAACTCGTATGTGCTGCCCAGATATCCCAACTTAATCTAGTCCCATTTACCAGCATTTGGCCCATATCCCTCTAAACCCTTCCTATTCTTGTACCCATCCAGATGCCTTTTAAATGCTGTAATTGTATCAGGCTCCACCCCTTCCTATGACAGCTCATTCAATACATGCACTACCTTCTGTGTGAAACAAGTTGCCCTACATATCCCTTTTAAATCATTCCCCTCTCACCTCAAACATATGCTCTCTAGTTTTGCATTCACCCTATCCATGCCCCTTATAAATATTTATACGGTCACCCCTGAGAGTCCGATGCTCCAGGAAAATATCCCTGACCGATTCAGCCTCTCTCTATAGATCAAACCGTCCAACTCTGACAACAGCCTTTCAAGTCTTTTCTGACCCCTTTCAAAGTTTCACACTATCTTTCCTGTAGCAGGAAGACCAGAATTGAATGCAGTATTTTAAAAGTGGCCTAACCAATGTCCTGTACAGCCACAACATGACCTCCCAACTCCGATACTCAATGCTCTGACTAATAAAGGAAAGCATACAAAATGCCTTCTTCACTATTCTGGCTACCTGAGACTACACTTTCAAGGAACAATGAACCTGCACTCCAAGGTCTCTTTGTTCTGAAACACTCCCTTAACTGTCCTGCCTGGATTGCCTTACCAAAATGCAAACATCACATTTCCCTAAATTAATCTCCATCTGCCACTCCCTGGCCCATTGCCCCATCCAATCAATTCTAATTTATAGCGAACTCTCTGTACTTCTTATTCCCTGGAAGCTCAAAATCTCCATCCCACAAACTCCCGCCATTCTCACTTTGTTGAACCTAATCCCTGCTGTACCTCATCCCGAAGGGTCTGGTTCATGCTGATTAACAGGGCCACACTCAGGGGAATCTAATTGAAACAAACAGAATACTCAATGGCCTGGACAAGTTGATGTTGGGAAGATGTTTCCATTGGAAGGAGAGACTAGCAGCCAAGGGCACAGCCTTAGAGTAAAGGGAAGACCTTTCAGAACTGAGATTAGGAGAAATTTCTTCAGCCAGAGAGTGGTGAACTGATGGAATTCATTGCCACCGAAGGCTGCGGAGGCCAGGTAACTGAGGATATTTAACACTGAGACAGAAACAGTTCTTGAGTATCAAGGGGATCGAGAGTTACAGGGAGAAAACAGGAGAATGGGGCTGAGACACTTCTCAGCCGTGATTGAATGGTATGGGTAGACCCAGTGGGCTGAATGGCTTAATTTCTGCTCTTATGAATAGGAAAGGCTCAGAGATATATAGGCCAAACAAGGTAGGACTAGTTTAGTTTATGAATATAGTCAGCATGAAATCAAGTATCTGTTTCTGTGCTGTACGATTCTATAACCGTTCTTAAAACCATTTTTTCTGTTCCCTCATAACCATCCACTTCATTGTTGTCCAAAAATCAGATGAATTCAGCCTTGAATATATTCAATGACCCCCTAACCACAGGAAGCCCCCCCCACCCCCACTTCTGAACTCAATTCCTTTTGCGAATACACCACGTGCTCTGCTGACTGCTTAGTGCACCTGTCTGACAACGGGTATTGACTGGTGTAGAAAGACACTGAAACCTCTTTGTACATCCACATAACATTCCCGATGAACGGCTCGTGTCCAAAACGTCAACTCTCCTGGTCCTTGGATGCTGTCTGACCTGCTGTTCTTTTCCAGGGCCACACTTGTCAACTCTGATCTCCAGCATCTGCACTCCTCACTTTCTCCAGAGCCCAACAAATCACCAGAAAAAAAAACAATGCACCTCCTTTCTGCTTTTGTTTTCCCACAGCAAAGGCTATATTATCACATTGCGGTCATGCATTTGTCACGTGTTTGCCAATTGAGACACAGATCTGGACCAACATTTCTAGACAAGTGAGTACTGCAGATGCCGGAGATTAAAGTCGAGAGTGTGGTGCTGGAAAAGCACGCAGGTAAGGCAGCATCCGAGGAGCAGGAAAATTCCTGATGAAGGATTTTTGCCCGAACCGTCGATTTTCCTGCTCCTCGGATGCTGCCCGACCTGCGATGCTTTTCCAGCACCACACTGTCGACCAATATTTCTACACTCTGTCCCCACCCTGAATTCACTCCCTTTCCTTTCAGTTGTTGCAAGTCAACAATTGAACGCCAGAATGAAAAAAAATTGGAACAGATGGCGAGAAAAGAGAGTGCCGTACTCACAGTTGTTGGACAGAGGAAGAAAGTTGCAGTTTGGGATAAAGCTCAATCTTCATTTAGAGAGACAGAGCAGTAGCAGGTGCTGCTTCAGAAGCTCATTGTTCAACTTCCGCATTCAGACAATACTGGTGCTCTGATTGGCAGGAGGACAAGATTCCTTCCGGTCCTCCCGAGTTCCCTATTGGTCCATCAAAAGTAGGTCATGACTCGTTTGTGCGTAAAACCAGGAGCATGCACAGTCTTTTGCTGACACCAGCGGACATGCGCTGTTCTTGCTGACACCGAGGGGCATGCGCATTATGCACTTCAGAAATGCTTACGTTCCTGACAGATTTGAAGTGTCCAAATGCCAATCGGAGGAAAAAAAAAGTTGAACCACAATTTCCTTCCCCCCCTCCACCCCCGTGGCTCGACATTGTATTCCTTTTGTATTTTGCCTGGCTGCTCAACTTGTGTATTTCTTTTCCCTCGGTTAGGGGAGCCACAAACTGGACGGCATAGGTTTAGGTTGAGTGGGGAAAGATGAGGGACCAAAGGATTAGAAAAAACGTGTGACTTTTAATTTGCCTCAAGAAATGCAAGAACGAGAGGACATTAGTTTAGGGTGAGTGGGGAAAGGTTTAAAACGGACCTAAGGGGTAACTTGTTTCACGCAGAGGATGGTAAATGTATTGAATGAGCTGCCGGAGTGGAGGCTGGTACAATTACAACTTTTAGAAGGCATCTGGATAGGTGTACGAACAGGAAGGTTTAAAGGCGTTTGGGCCAAATGTTGGCAAATAGGAATAGAATAATTTAGGATATCTGGTCGGCACTGTTCCATTCCATGCTCCATGACTCTATTTCTACATGGAACCAATTTCACAATATTAGAATAGGCAACTCACCCCTTACAGCCTGTCCTCAACTGTGGCCAAATTGCACATATTTCAACGTAAGTTTCAGAAAGATGCCTGCAGCTTTTTAAAAAATAGAATTGAACATGCTTTAATGTTGTTTCTGAGTAGCTATTCTCAATGTTAAAGATCAGCCATTTCTCGTGCACCCCCATCTCCCAGGTAGAGTCATCACCATCTGTCTCTCTCTTCTTAGAAGGACTTGATACAGCGATCAAAGAGGGATGGAGTCACGAGAAATAACAGGTGGTGGGGAAAGAGAATGGTTGAGGGGGGCGGGGGGAGGAACTGAGGGTGGGTGTCAAGAGAGAGAAAATGGACAGGGGACAGAAAGAGAATGGACAGAGGGCAGTGACACTTCAAATCCCACCTTCCCCAGCACCACAGTAATCATTTCTCAATATACAAATGGCTAAAGCAGTCGAATCACATAATCCCTGCAGGCCATTCAGCCCATTTACCTCACACTGACCTTGCAAATAGCATCCCACCAGACCAACCCACTTACCATACAGCCCTGCAGTTCCCCATGGCTTACGCACCTGAAAATGCATATCCTTGGACACTTCAGCACAGCTGATCCACCCTAAACTGCAGATCTTTGGACTGTGGGAGGAGCCCACGCAGACACAAGGGGGACAATGTGCCAAAGTCACCTGAGGCTGGAATCAAACCCAGCACTGTGAGGCAGCAGTACTGACCACTGTGCCACCATGCCACCCAGAGCTTTGATGTTCTGCTTTATCTTTTTAGCTTCTGACTTCTCATGCGCCCTCAGCAAAGGCTCTGCCCTCCTGAGTGCCAGACAGACACCGATGCCATCTGGCCTCCTGCTGCTAACTTCAGAGAAAGACAACAATCATCTGTCAATATTCTGCCCTTACCCCCCAGTGTCCCCCCCACCACTCAGCCAGTTAGCTGCTCCCCCTGCCTCCCAATCTCAGATCCCCTTTACCTGCGTGATTCACACTCACACCCTTCTGACCCTGTCCAGTGACCTAATCAGAAGGCTCTGTCTAGAGGGGAATGACCATCTCCTGGAATAAAGTGTCCGGTTAACTTTCCCAGTGACGTGTCTGCAGCCTGGCTTCCAACTCCATCTCTCTGAGCCAAAGGTCTTCCAGCATGTGTTTACGCTGAATCACAGCATCCAGGACCTCCCACCTTCTGCAAAGTGAAAGACCAGTCTCACCCTGCCCTCTCCAATGTGTGTGTAGATTAGATTAGATTCTCTACAGTATGGAAACAGGCCCTTGGGCCCAAAATGTTCACATTGACCCTCCAAAGAGTAACCCACACAGACCTATTCACCTACCTTAAATTTACCCCTGACTAATGCACCCAACACTATGTGGAATTTAGCATGACCTGCACATCTTTTGGATTGTGGGAGGAAACTGGAGCACCCGGAGGAAACCCATGTGGAGAATGTGCCAACTCCACATAGACAGTTGCCCGAGGTGGGAATCGAACCCGGATCCCTGGTGCTGCGAGGCAGCACTGCTAACCATTGAGCCACCATGTCACCCAGTAACTGCTGAATTGTTTCTACTGGCCAAGCAGAGGCCGATAGCCAAGTTTGGAACCCATGAGGACAGTCTCAACCGGGATCTTGGGTGACCACACTACACTTAACACTGTCTCTCACTCCCACACATACACACCCAGTCACACAGACCCTCTCTCACACACACCTCCCACACTCAAATCCATGCACACACCCTCTCACAGGCTTATACTCCACTGCATCGACACACTTTATCAAGCATGCACATGCAAACACTCCATCTCTCTCTCTCTCTCTCATGCACACACGTGCACACACACACACGCACGCACGCGCGCGCACACACACACGCACACACAAACCTATGCAGTGAATTTGCATTTGCAGATACATTGTGCTTTTTGAGCAAAATACAATCTGCAGGCAGTCAATCTATGTAATATTTTATAAATTCCTACTTTGGAAATAGAACATGTGAGACTCAGGACTGGGATACAGACAGACTTGAACCTCACACCTTTCTTGCTTTGTCTGAGCTGAGATGTCACCTATTTTTACAAAATCTTAAGTCATCGGGAGAATGTGACTTAAAAGTAGTTCTGGGATATCCATGTTAATGAACCGAAACCTGCAACCCATTCGAAAAGATGAAAGACTGAATCGCAACTGGACTTGTTCAGGAAATCTTATCAACTGCATGACACTGTAATGTTTTGCGATAAATTCTATGTCTTATGATCCTGCTCAACAGCTACCCGATGAAGGAGCAGCGCTCTAAAAGCTAGCGCTTCCAAATAAATCTGTTGGGACTCTAACCTGGAGTTGTGTCGATTTTAACTTTCTCCACCTCAGTCCAACACCAGCAACTGCCCTTCATTTCTAATGAACACAGCCCCCACCTCCTGGTGCTGCCAGGAAACTTTACAATGCCCATAAAACAACACAGTACCTGCACTCCTGAAATATCTGCAATTTCCAACGATACGAGCTACTCATTCACTGTTCCATCTGATACACGACATTGGAAACTTAGTGCAGGAGGCTGAAAGAAATCAACAGGTTTAAAACAAAAACCATTTGAAGCTCAAAGCCATCAATGAGAGTCTGAGCCTGGCGGTAAGTTCAGGTAACCCTTTATTGTGACCCAACTTTGTTACAGCTTCAGATTCCCCCCGCCCCCAGCAAAAAGGCGTAGAAAGAGTAGCTTTTTATTTAAAAACAGCTTAAGGTCAAAATGCACACACTCCCTTTCTTAACCTGTAGGAAGTATTGCCTCACTCAGCAATTTCAATGTACACTCTGTATCCAAGTCGGTTTCTCCCTGTTCATTTGCTGGGGAATGGGAGGGGCCCAGTGGGGGGGAGAAAGGGGGCGGGGGGGGCACGGAAGAGGGGCATGGGTGCAGTGTAGAGTCAACCATAGGCCAGGCAGGGTAAAAGGATGCAGCTGGGATGACTGAGTGAATCCTTTCCCACAATGGCAGTTTCCTTCCCGAAAAATGACGTGAGTCAATCAGATGGGGTTTTCTCACCCTAACTCCACCCCCCACCCCAACTCCCCCCGAAAAATGGCTTCATCGTTAGACTTGGAACTCCAGATTACTGACTGAATTCCAATTTCACCATCTGCTACGGCAGGATTCAAACCCGGGAGGCCCCAGAACTGGGTTAATACTCCAGTCAATAATGGCACTCAGCAGTCACTCCTTCAATGCCCCTGCTATGGTACATGAACGTGCTGGTGCCTCCGCAGGTGGGAGGAGCAGGTGAACACCTTACTGCACCTGGGGCAACTGAAGGGCCTCTCCCCTATGTGGACCTGTTGGTGTTTCTGAAGTGTGATGGCCTGGGTAAAGCACGTCCCGCACTTGGGACAACTAAAGGGCCTCTCCCCCGTGTGGATGCGCTGGTGGGTCTGGAGGTTGGAGGCCCGGGCGAAGCCCTTCCCACACTCGGGGCACCTGAAGGACCTCTCCCCGGTGTGGGACCGCTGGTGTCTCAGCCGGGCAGAGGCCTGGGTAAAGCACTTTCCGCATTCACAGCACCTGAAGGGCCTCTCCCCCGTGTGGACCCGCTGGTGGGTCTGCAGGGTGGAGGAATCGCTGAAGCCTTTACCGCACTCTGGGCAGCTGAAGGGCCGCTCCCCTGTGTGGAGCCGCTGGTGGATCAGCAGGGCAGAGGCCTGGGTAAAGGTCTTCCTGCATTCGGAGCAGCTGAAAGGCCTCTCCCCTGTGTGGACCCGCCGATGGGTCAGCAGGTGAGAGGAATCACTGAAGGCTTTCCCGCACTCGGGGCAGGAGAGTGGCCTCTCCCCCTTGTGGATTCGCTGGTGCCTCAGCAGGGCAAAGGAATTGCTGAAGACCTTCCCACACTCGGGGCAGCTGAAAGGCCTCTCCCCCGTGTGGACCCGCCGGTGGGTCAGCAGGGCGGATGCCTGGGTAAAACCCTTCCTGCACTCAGGGCAGCTGAAGGGCCTCTCACCGGTGTGACTGCGCCGATGAGTCTCCAGAGCAGACGGGGCACAGAAGCCTTTCCCACAGTCGCCACACTTCCACGGTTTCTTCATGGGGTGGGATTCCTCAGGTTTCTCCATGGCCGAAGCATCAGCCGCACACAAACGTGGGTACAGCCCCACCCTGCCGTGAATTCCTCTTTCCAGGCCGTATAACTGTTTCAGGCTCCACAATCACTGCGCTGCAACGTAGGGTCTCTCATCCAGTCCCACTGATTATGAAAATGTACTCGAGCAGGAAGCAAACGCTTTGCTCCTTCTCACAGAATCACAGTCAAAAATCGTTGCAGTCCCGATGTCCCAGTGTCACTGTCTGACATTGATGTGAAAGTGAGGACTGCAGATGCTGGAGAATCAAGACTTCAAAAGTGTGACGCTGGAAAAGCACTGTAGGTCAGGCAGCATCCGAGGAGCAGAAGAGTCAATGCTTCGGGCATAAGGCCTTCATCTGTCGATTTTGAAATTTCCGTCTTCAGATCTTCAGATACTCTGTAAAAAGAGATTACAAAAGTCATTACACTCAGTGCAGGGTAACAACTCTGAACAAGCAATTGTACTTTCTGCACAATATACTTTTCTTTTGTTATTCCACAAAATTGAAAGAACCATCCCACTCTCTCTCCCCCTCTGTTCTCACTCCACTCTAATTCTCCTCAGATGCAACCAGAGTCATAGAGATATACAGCATGGAAACAGACCCGAACCCAGGGAAAAGACTTTGTCTATTTATCCTATACATGCCCCTCATAAATATACAAACCTCTATAAGGTTACCCCTCAGGCTCCAACGCTCCAGGGAAAACAGCTCCAGTCTGTTCAGCCTCTCCCTATAGCTCAAATCCTCCAACCCTAGCGACATCCTTGTAAATCATTTCTGAACCCTTTCAAGTTTCACAACATCGTTTCGTTGGAAGGAGACCAGAATTGCACGCAATATTCCAACAATGGCCAAACCAATGTTCTGTACAGCCGCAACATGACCTCCCAAGAGTACAAAATTAACATGAAAGGAGTCTTCGATAAGCATTTGGTACTTAAAGTTTGACAAGGCACTGATGAAATGCATCCAACAATCTTGAAGGAAGGGACGACAGAAATTGTGGAAGCCATAATTTATCAGTCTTCCATGGACTTGGAGGAGGTGCCAGAAGACTAGAGAACTACAAACATTGCAGCCTGGTTTAAGAAAGGTTGTAAAGCTAATCTCTGCAATTATAGAGTCATAGAGATGTTTTGCTATCCTACCTCTCCCATAAAGGCTGACAGAACAGGCTGTGAGCAGGAGTCTGCTGGGCACCACCTTCATTAATCAAAAGGGAAAGAGCTATTGATTCAGCACCTCAGTAAATCTTGAGGCAGTCTTGGCTCCTATGCACATGTTTGGATCCATGTAAGGAGATGTTTATATTTTGCTTCTGTACTTAGAATTCATAAATTGAAGCCAGTGTACATTTAAAAAATATTCAAGATCAAAGTACAGAGGAGATCAATATTATACAACAATCCAACAACCCCGTCCCAGGACAACATGCGCCTGACCCTCACAAAGATGGCGGCCGGTTGCCCGGGCAACCCGAGAGCTCCTTCGCCGGTGAAGTAAACACTGGGGCCTGTGGGGCTTCTATTGGAGGCCTCAGGCCTCCCCCTAGGAGTTTATAAACTCCCCAGTCTCCCTCCTCCCGCGGTTCCCAATCCTACCCTGTCTCACTGTCTCCTCTCCCCGGGGGCAGGAGCCAGGTCTTGGCGCTCGGGCCTGGCGACCTCCCCGGGATGTTTCTGAAACCTGGTCCTGTCCTGAAGGAGGATCACCGGGACCCGAAACCCGTCCTCACATTTCTCCCGACACGAGCTGCCGGACCTGCTCAGCTTTTCCAGCGGCTCCTGTTCTTGTTCCTTCAGCCGCCGGCGCCATTCCTCCCCCACACTCAGTAACACGGTCTTTGTCCGGCCGCGGGACCTACACTGCACATGCGCCAACACGCAGGGGGCGTGGTCCAAACTATGTCGTCACCATCTGAGGGGGCGTGGTTGGGGAGACCTCCAACCAATAGGGGACAATGGGAGTTGGTTTTCCCCGCCCCCAGCCCCTGAAAGGTGGGTTTCATTTAAATGTGAATGTGGTTTTCTTTTTAATGTTCAGCCTGTTCAGGAATGTTACTCCAGACCTTTGGAAGGCTGAAACATCGGGAAACTTCCAGACACAAACAAAGGGGTTTTAAAAAATGAATAGAAATAGGGAAGGGAAATTACAAAAGAAGCCGAGTATAAAATATCAAAAGCTTCTGTTGTTGTGCCAAAGGGAACAGAGTCGCTAAAGTAAATGTTGGTTCCTTGGAAGGTGAAACAGGTGAGTTAATAAGGGGAACACTGAAATGACAGAGCTGCTAAATCAATACTTTTCCTCAGTTTTCACGTTGGAGGACAGCAGTACCATTCGGACTGGAACGAGCAAGTCAAAGTCACATCAACGTCGATAGGTACACTATTAGGATTGAGGGCAAACAACTCCCCTAATCCTGATGGCCTACATCTTAGGGTACTAAAGGAAGTGGCAGTGGAGATTGTGGATACATTAGTTACAATATTTCAAAATTCCCTGGACATGAGAAAGATTCATTGAGTTTATTTAATAGAGAGATAGGTAGGTTCTTGATTGTCACATTTTGGCCCACTCTCCTAACCTATCTCGATCCATTTGAATGGTTCATGTTTCCTCATTGCAATTTACCATCACGCCTATTTATGTGTCATCCACAAATTTAGCAAATGAGCCTTTTATACGTGTATCCAAGTCCCTAATGTAGATTGTAAATAGTTGAGGTCCAAGGACCCAACCCTGTGGCACCTGACTAGTTACATCTTGCCATTCAGAAAAAAAGCCAACAATTTGGACTGTCTGTCTTCTGCCCATCAGCCAGTTACCTATTCTCGTTGTCATGGAAAGGCTACCAACCTCAAAGACCCCTCCCACCCTGAGAATGATCTCCCGCACCATCTTCTGTCAGGCAGAAGATACAGAAGCTTGAACACATGTACCAACAGGTTCAAGAATAGCTTCTTCCCTGCTATTATTAGACTGCTGAATGGAGCTCTCCAATGTGAAATCGAATGTTGCTTCTGCGCACCTCCTGTGCAGCTGTAACTCTGTATGCTTCACTCTGTCTAAGCGCAGTATGACCTGCATGTCCTTGTTTGCTGTGATCTGACTGTACTGCTGATAAAACAACATTTTTGACTCTACTTAGGTACATAGCACAGTACAGGCCCTTTATCCTACTCTAAGATCAGACTGACCTACATACCATTTATTGTACTAACTTTCATGTACCTATCCAAGAGTCAATTAAAAGTCCCTAATGTTTCTGACTCTACTAACACTGTTGACAGTGCATTTCACACAGCCACCACTATCTGAGTAGAGAACCTACGCTGACATCTCCCAGAAACCTTCCTCCAATTACCTTAAAATTATGCCGAGAGTGTGATGCTGGAAAACCATAGCAGGTCAGGCAGCAGCCAAGGAGCAGGAGAATTGACATTTTGGGCTTGTGGGCTGGGGGTGCTGAGAGATAAATGGGAAGAGGGTGAGATTGGGGGAGAAGGTAGCTGTCAATGCCATAGGTAGATGAAGGTAGGTAGGTGTGTGTGAGTGTGTGAGAGGTGGGGTGGCAAGATGATAGGTCAGAGGGGGTTATGGTGCAGATAGATAGGAAAATATGATGGACAGGTCAGAAGGGGCAGCGCCAAGTTGGAGGCTTGGGACTGGAATAAAGTGGGGGAGGTGAGGAAACTGTTGAAATCCACATTTGTCCTGTGTGGTTGCAGGGTTGCAAGGCAGAATGAGGTGTTCCTCCTCCAGGCATCGGGAAATAATGGTTTGGCGATGGATAGGTTGGAGAAGTGGGTGGAGCTGATGGATTGAAAAGTTGATGGAAAAGGTCAAGAGGGCGTACTGAGTTGAAGTCACGGGACTGGGATAAAGTGGGGTGGGGGGGTGGAAAATGATGTCTCGCATCCGCAGTCCTCATTTTCCCCTCCTTAAAATTATAGACACTTGTAAGGGGCATGGATAGAGTGAATACCCAAGGTCTTTCCCAAAGGTCCAGTACGAAAGGGGCATAGGTTGAAGGTGAGTGGGGAAAGATTAGATTACTTAGTGTGGAAACAGGCCCTTCGGCCCAACAAGTCCACACCGACCCGCCGAAGCGTAACCCACCCAGACCCATTCTCCTACATTTACCCCTTCACCTAACACTATAGGCAATTTCGCATGGCCAATTCACCTAACCTGCACATTTTTGGACTGTGGGAAGAAACCGGAGCAAACCCACGCAGACACGGGGAGAATGTGCAAACTCCACACAGCGAGTCGCCTGAGGCGGGAATTGAACCCGGGTCTCAGGCACTGTGAGGCAGTAGTGCTAACCACTGTGCCACCATGCCACCCACTTTTTTTTAAAGACCACCACAAACTCACTCCATTTTTTTTAAGATTAGAAAACCTGAGGGGCAACATTTTCACGCAGAGGGTGGTGCGTGTATGGAAGGAAGTGGTGGAGGCTGGTACAATTGCAACATTTAAAAGGCAGCTGGATGGGGATATGAATAGGAAGGGTACAAATGAACATAGGCCAAATGCTGGCAAATGGGTCACTGGATTCATTTAAGATATGGACTGAAGGGTTTGTTTCCAGCTCTACAACTCTATGACTATGTCTACATAGTTGAAACCAATTTCACAAAATGAGGAATAGGTCATTCACCCTTACAGCCTGACCTGAGCTGTGGCCTAACTGCACATATTCCAGTGCAATTTTCAGAAAGATTTCAGCAGCTCTTTTAAAAAATTGAAATGCGTTTAGAATTCAAGGATGTTTCTGAATATATCATTTTAGCTATTCTCAATTTTAAAGATAAGAGTTTCGAGCAAACACAGCCCACACCTCCCAGCGCTGCCAGTAACCTTTACAATGTTGATGAAACGATGCAGTACCTGTACTCCTTAAAAATTTACAATTTCTAACGATACTAGCTACTCATTCACTGCTCCATCTGATACACGACATTAGAAACTTAGTGCAGGAGGCTGGAAGAAATGAGCAGCTTTAAAACAAAAAAAAAATCTGAAGCTCAAAGCTTTCAATGAGTCTGAGCCCAGCAGTAAGTTCAGGTAATCTTTATTGTGACCCAACTTTGTTACAGCTTCAGATCTCCCCCAGCAAAAAGATGGAGAGAAAGTAGCTGCTTTTTAAACAGCTCAAGGTCAAAGCGCACACACTCCCCCTCCCCCCACCCCACCTCACCTCACCTCACTTTCTTTACTATCGGTCAGCAAAGAGTTGTCCCTTTGTAATTGGATCCTTGGTACAGCCTTAACGTGTGGGGCTGGGAACGGGGGGAGTGGGAAGTGAAACAGACTGCTGTGAGTCTGGAGTCACGTGTAGGCCAGAACGGGTAAAGGATGCAGCTGGGACTACTGAGTGAATCCTTTCCCACAACGGCAGTTTCCTTCCCTAGAACGGGCGTGAGTGAATCAGATTGGGGTTTTCTCTCCCCTCCCCCGCAACAGAAAATGGTTTCATCTTTAGATTCTGACCGTATTCTAATTCCACCATCTGCCGCGGTGGTATTCAAACCCAACAGATCCCAGAACTGGGTTGAGAGTCCAGTCGATAACGGCACTCGGCAGTCGCTTTGTCAGTCCCCCTGCGATGGCACGTGAAATCGCTGGTGGCACCGGAGGTGGGAGGAGCGGGTGAAAGCCTTCCCACACTCAGGGCAGCTGAAGGGCTTCTCTCCCGTGTGGACTCGCCGGTGGGTCAGCAGGGAGGAGGAATCGCTGAAGGCCTTCCCGCACTCGGGACAGCAGAAGGGCTTCTCCCCCGTGTGGACCCGCCGGTGGGTCAGCAGGGAGGAGGAATAGCTGAAGGACTTCCCACACTCAGGGCAGCTGAAGGGCTTCTCCCCCGTGTGGACCCGCTGGTGCCTCAGCAGGGAGTAGGAATAGCTGAAGGCCTTCCCGCAATCAGGACAGCTGAAGGGCCTCTCCCCTGTGTGGACCTGCTGGTGGGTCAGCAAATTGGAGGAACGGCTGAAGGCCTTCCCGCACTCGGGGCAGCTGAAGGGAGTCTCCCCCGTGTGGACCCGCTGGTGCCTCAGCAGGGTGGAGGAATCGCTGAAGGCCTTCCCGCACTCGGGACAGCTGAAGGGCCTCTCTCCCGTATGGACACGCCGGTGGGTCAGTAGGGAGGATGAATCGCTGAAGGCCTTCCCACACTCAGGGCAGGTGAAAGGCCTCTCCCCCGTGTGGATCCGCTGGTGCCTAAGCAGGGCAGAGACCTGGGTAAAGCCCTTCCCGCACTTGGGACAGGAGAACGGCCTCTCCCCGGTGTGGATGCGCCGATGAATCTCCAGGTCAGACGGAGTACGGAAGCCTTTCCCACAGTTACCACACTTCCACGGTTTCACCATGTTTAAACTTCAGCCACAAGCAAATGCGTGTCCTGCCCCTCACTGCTGTGAATTCCTCTTTCCAGGCCGTATAACAGTTTCAGGCTCCACACTCAGTGCGCAGCAACAGTAGGGTCTCTCATCCAGTCCCACTGATAATGAAAATGTACTGAAATAGGAACCAAAAAGCTTTGCTCCTTCTCACAGAATTGTAATCAAAAATTGTGGCTGTCCCAATCGATTGAGTGATTGTCAGGTATTGATGTGAAAGTGAGGACCGCAGACGCGGGAGAGTCAGTGTTGAAAAGTGCGGCGCTGGAAAAGCACAACAGGTCAGGCAGCATCCAAGGAGCAGGAGAGTCAACATTTCGGGCAAAAGGCCTTCATTTGTTCATTTTGAAACTTCTGCCTTCGGATCTTCAAATACTCTAGAAAAAGACATTACAAAAGTCAACACAGTCAGTGCAGGGTAGAAATTCAGAACAAGCTATTCTACTTTCTGAGAGCATTCTTTTCTTTTGTTATTCCACAAAATTGAAAGCAACATCCTTCTCTCTTTCTTTCTCTCTCTCTCTCTCCCCTCCCCCTCCTCTGTTCTCACTCCGCTTTAAGTAATTCTCCTGAAGGTGCTGATTCAAGATCAGAACAGCAAAAATGTCAAGAAATATATATTGGATAACTCCACCTGAAAGTTAATATCTTTCACAACAGTGGGATGCTGCTGAGAGTGAGCAGGTCTGATTTTGGGAAGCAAAACAAAATGTGTCAATTCAGGATGAATCGGGAATGCATCTTGAGGAATAACCAGATACATCAAGGTATTAACACAGACACTAGAGAGAAACTGAACAGAAGAGACGTGGCAAACGTTAGTAGAAAGCCAGAGTCATTAAGATATACCACACAGTAACAGACCTTTTGGTCCAAATCGTCTATGCTGACCAGATATTGTAAATCAATTTAGTCCCATTTGCCAGCACTTGGCCCATATCCCTTGGCCAATCCACCCTACCTTGCACATCCCTGGACACTATGTGTAAGTTAGCACGGCTAACCCACACAAACCTGCACCTCCTTGGGCATGATGGGTACTTTAGCACGGCCAATCCACCCTCACCTGCACATCCCTGGGCACTATGCATAATTTAGCGTGATCAATCCACCCTAACCTGGGCACAGTTAAAAATCACACAAACGCGGGTTATAGTCCAACAGGTTTATTTGGAAGAACAATCGTTCGGAGCACTGCTCCTTCATCAGGTGGTTGTGGAGAATAAGACCATAAGGCACAGAATTTATGGAAAGACATTTGTGGCCTGCCACTGAAATGATATATTGAACAAATCTGGATTGTTCAGTCTTTCATCTTTTAGAATGGATTGCAGGTATCATTAATATGGAAATCCCAGAACTTCCTGTAAGGCACCCTCTCAAGATAACATAAGGCTTTACAACAAAAGGTGGCATCTCAGCTCAGACAATGCATTAAAGGTATGAGGTCAGAGTTTGCCTGTATCTCAGTCTTGACTCAGACTGTTTCTATTTCCAAAGCAGGAATTTATAAAATATTATCTGGATTGACTGCCTGCATGAAGTGCCGAGTCTCATCCACCAGCTGAAATGACTGGATAGTGAGGGCTTGATCCCCACAGTGCAATGAATTCCCACTTTCCACCAAAATCCCAAATGTCCACACTCACTCAGTTGCTCTCTCATAAATCAAATATTTCATTGTAACTTCTTCTGCTCCCAGCCTCCAGTCTTCACAACCACACTTGTGCTTTCACCGAAGACAATTAGTCATACAGCACGGAAACAGACCCTTTGGTCAAACTCGTCTGTGCCAAACAGATATCCGAAATTAATCTAGTCCCATTTGCCAGCATGTGGCTCTTATGGTTCTAAACCATTCCTATTCATGTACCCAGCCAGAGGCATTTTAAATATAATTGTACCAGCCTCACCACTTCCTCTGGCAGCTCATTCCATACATCCACAACCCTCTGCGTGAAAAAGTTGCCCCTCAGGGCCCTTTTAAATCATTCCCCTCTCACCTCAAACATATGCCCTGTAGTTTTGGACTCTCCTACCTTGGGGAAAAGACCTTGGATATTCACCCTATCCATGCCCGTTATAAACCTCTATAAGGCTGCCCCTCAGCTTCCGATGCTCCAGGGAAAATATCCTGGATCTACTCAGCCTTTCCCTGTAGTTCAAACCCTCCAAGTTTAGCAACATCCTCGCAAATCTTTTCCGATCCCTCTCAAAGTTTCAGAAGTTCTTTCCGAAAGCAGGGAGACCAGAACTGGACGCACTATTCCAAAAGTCGCCTTACCAATGGACAGCCACAACATGATCTCCCAATGCCTATACACAATGCTCTGACCAATAAAGGAAAGCATACCAAACACATTCTTCACTATCCTGTCTACCTGCAACTCCACTTTCAAGGAGCTATGAACCTGCACTCCAAGGTCACTTTGTTCTGCAACACTCCCCTTCACTGTACCAGTCCTGCCTGCATTGCTTGACCAAAATGCAAAACCTCACATTTCTCTAAATTAAACTCCATCTGCCACTCCTTGGCCCATTAGTCCATCCGATCAATTCTAATTTCTAGTGAATTCTGCTTCCTCTCTTACTCTCTAGAAGCTGAAAATCTCCATCCCACACACTCTCCCTCTCTTCTCACTTTGTAGAACCTAATCCCTGCTGTATCTCATCGTGAAGGGTCTGGTTCATGCTGTTTAACAGGCCCACACTCAGGGGAGATCTAATTGAAACATAGAGAATACTGAACGACCTGGACAGAGTGGACGTTGGGAAGATCTATCCATTAGGAGGAGAGACTAGGGCTCGAGGCACAGTCTGAGAGTAAAGGGAAGACCCTTTACGTTGGAGATAAGGAGAAACATCTTCAGCCAGAGAGTAATGAATCTATGGAATTAACTGCCACAGAAAGCTGTGGAGGCCAGGTCACTGAGGATATTTAAGACTGAGATAGATAGGTTCTTGAGTATCAAGGGGATCGAGGGTTACGGGGAAAAAGCAGGAGAACGTGGATAAGAAACTTAACAGCCACGATTGAATGGTATGAGCAAACCCAATGGGCTGAATGGCCTAATTGCTGCTCCTATATCTGATGGTCTCTTGCTGTCCTGGACACAAACTGCATGAATCCAAGTAAGAGTCTGTTAATCCATTTTTTAAGATTAGAATCAGTCTAACCATTGTGGTACAGACAGCCTCACACAGGGAAACTCACACCTTCAATACGTTATCTGAGACGACATGACACCAATTGGGAATGTAACGTTTAAAAATGGTTTTGCTATTTACATATGAAAGAACTGAAACCAACATGGTTATTCTAAAAGAGGAGAGAGTTAACAATAACCCAGGTCTTTTTCAATATGTAATTTCAGTTACATCCCACTGTAAACTTTTGCTATAAATTCAATGTCTTACAACCTTATTCTTCACAACCACCTGATGAAGGAGCAGCAGTCTGAAAGCTAGTGATTCCAAATAAACCTGTTGGACCATAATCCTGTGTTGTTGATTTTTAACTTTGGACACAGAGCGTGAGAATTGGGAGCAGGAGTTGGCCATTTGGTCTTTGGAGCCTGAATCAGCATTGAACAGACCATAACTGGATATGAATCTTCCTACATCTCGGTGGATAGGCTGGGACTTTCTTCACTGGAGCACAGGAGGTTGAGAAGTGACCTTATAGGAGGTTTATAAAATCATGAGAAGTATATATGAGGTGAATGGCAGGTGTCATTTCCCTCAGGTGGGGGTTTCAGGATTAGGCAACAAATTTTGAAAGGAGAGAGGAGAAAGGTTTTGAAAAGACTTGAGGCAGCTTTTTTTAAAATACGGTAGTTCATGTGTGGAATGAATGTCCAGAGGAAGTGACGTTACTTTCAAAAGACATTTGGTTAATTACATGAATAGGAAAGGTTCGGAGGGATATGGGCCAAACACTGGCAGGTGGGACTAGATTAGTTTGTGAATATATTCAACGTGGACTAGTTGGATTGAATGGTCTGTTTCTTTGCTGTATGACTCTAACTGTTCTGTACTTGTCTTAAAAAGATTTTCTTGCTTTCTCCCATAAACATCCACTTTATTGTTGCTCAAAACTCAGATGAACTCAGCCTTGAATATATTCAATGACCCCTAACTGCAGGAAGACATCCACAATTCTGAACTCAATTCCTCTTGTTAATATACCACTTGCTTTGCTGATTGCTTGCTGCAACTGTCTGTCAACTGGCAGTGACTGGTGTAGAAAGACACTGAACCCCCGTTCTACATCCACATATCATTCCCTATTCCCTTTTGCCTGAAACATCAACTGTCCTGCCCCTCAGATGCTGTCTGACCTGCTGTGCTTTTCCAGCACCACACTTACTGACTCTAATCACTCGTATCTGCAGATCTCACATTCTCCACATCTCAGTATATCACCATTTAAATAATACACTTCCTTTCTGCTCTTTTTCACAACTTCACATTGTTGTACTCTTTTTCTCATGTTTCCAATTGTGGTCTTCTCTACATTGGGGAGACTGAGCATACACTTGGGAACGGTTTGCTGAGCATTGCAGGCAGGTCCACAGTCACTACCCACTTTAATTCCCCTTCCCACTCCCTTTCTGAAAAGACTACCTTAGGCCTTCTCCATTGCCACAATGAACCAAACAGCAAATTGGAGGAACAACACCTCATCTTCCGCCTGGGCAGCCTATAGCCCAGCGGACTCAACATTAAGTTCTCCAGTCTCAAATAACCTCACTTCCCATCTCTTCCTCCCCCCAACAACGACTCCCTTCTCAGCCCCTCCCCCTCATTTCCACTCCTCCTTGTCACTAACCAGATTTATTTCTCCCATTCACCAACCAGGTCAGACCTTTCACGTGTCCCCACTTCACCACCCTGCCCCCAGGACACCCTTTATCTGCACCCATCCCCAATCCTGAAGAAGGGTTACACCTGAAACGTCGACTTCTCCACCTCCTGATGCTACCTGGCTTCTTCTGTTCTTCCAGCCTCCTGCCTGTCTATTTTGCCAATTGTGACACAGACGTAGAGCAACGTTTCCAGAGTCTGTCCCCACCCCGATTCACTCCCTTTCCTTTCATTGCTGCAAGTCAACAACTGAACCCCAGAATGAAAAAAAAATGGAAAAAGGTGGTGAGAAAAGAGAGTGCGGTACTCACAGATGTTGGACAGAGGAAGGAGATTGCAGTCTGGGGTGAAGCTCAATCTTCATTCAGAGAAACAGGAGCAGCAGCATCTTCAGAAACTCCTGGTCCAACTTCCGCATTCAGACAATGGGGTGTCTCTGATTAGCAGGAGGACTAGACTCCGTCCGGTCCTCCAGTACTCCCTATTGGTCACTCAAACGAAGATCGCGCGCCATTTTGTGCGAACTGCGATGAGCATGCCCAGTATTTTGCTGACACCCGGCGAGCATGCGTACGACGTTGCTGACACCGGCAAACATGCGCTGTATGCTCTATCGGGATACTGGTGTTACTAACAGATTTTAAGTGTCCAAATGCCAATAGGAAAAAAAGGGGTAGAGCCACAATATTTTTTCTCCGTGGTTCGACATTTGATTGTTTTTGCATTTTGTCTCGCTGCTCAACTTTTGTATGTCTTTTCCCCTTGTTGATAGAGTCTCCCCGTGAGCTGACTTTGGGCAGCGCTTTAACCAGTTACACAGACTGAAGAAACATTACACTATTCGCAGGAGGGAGTGACTGTACACGTTTCCTGAGTGTGATCCCAGTTTCAAATTGTTCATCGGAAACACAGAACCAAAAGGACACCAGAACTGCGGAGAATTTGGGGAAATGTGGGGACTGAGGGAAGGGATTCCATTCCCTGGGGGCACTGGAGATTCATCAGCTCAGTCGCAGTGCGGACAGGCCGTTCTTCAAAAAGTTATTACAACATTATTGCCCATCGACAAAAACACATTCACGCTGCCTGATTACCTTGAACTTATACAAGTGCTCTGTCATAATATCTTTAATAATAGCTTTGAACATTTTCCCCATTACATATGTTAAGTTAAATGGTCTCCCTTTTTGAAGAAAGGATTTGTCCAATCTAAAAAAAAAACCACCCCTGAAACTAATGAGGTTTGGAAAATTAAAACCAATACATTAACTCTTACGGGGAGAATGCGGGGAAGTGGAGTTGAAATGCCTATTAGCCATGAGTGAATGGCGGAGTGAACTCGATAGGCCGAATGGCCTTACTTCCACACCTATGTCTTATGGTCTTATTTCACGCCCTAATTTCTCTTTAAGAGTCTAGGATGAATTCCTTCAAATACCCGGGACTTATCAGCTCGGAGTTCCAACAGTTTACTCAGTTCTAGTTCCCTGGGGATTGTAATTTTCTTCAGTTCCTCCCTCCCTTTCAATTCCTGATTTACAGCTAGTTCTAGGGTGTTACTTGTATCCTCTCAAGTGAAGTCAGATTCAAACTCTTTTCAATTCATCTGCCATCTCTTTATCCTCTGTTACTAAATCCCCAGACTCATTTTCTGCAGAACCAACACTTATTTTGTTAACTATTTTTAAGAAAAGCTGACAAAACTTTCCACCCTTTTTTTATAATTTCTTTAGCTAACTTTCTAACCCTAAATTGCCGTGCGACTGCCTGCATTATTTCTGATATTTTGCCATAGCTCTCAACTCTAGTATCAACTTGTCTGCGTATTCTATTGAACTGACCTTGATTAAGTGTTGCAAAACACACAAGGGCAAATCTTTCCTCTCCAGAAAGTCTTAGTACTTAACACGATAAAATTCACTTTGAAATATTGTTCATCCAAATTTTACCAAGCACATACTACAGATTCAACATCCCACAAAGACACCCAGTTTTGTTATGATCTTTAATTCTGAAGAGAAATTTGAATACCCAGTGATTAACTGGAAAAACTCTTCATTAAGATTTCACATTTTTAAACAAATAAAAATTACCAATTAACTGGTGTAACTTAGCAGAATGGGATGTGTGGCCTTAAATTGTAAATCTAGTTTTCTTTACATCCCTGCAAGACTTCCCACGAATCTTTACAAGAGTCTTGATAGTTCATTCATTTGCTGGGAATAGTCCAAGGGATACAACATCTCTAGAGGATTCACTTAAATCCTTCTCAGGATTCCAAGTATTCCTGGTAATTGTATGTGGGAAAAGATCTGCCACCCTGGCAACCCACAATAGGCCCACAAAAGCAAAATTGGCCAAACTGTACCAAAACACCCAGAATGCCTTAGCAGGGACCAAGCAGGCTGACAAGTGAAACTCGACAGCACTTGCAGACAAGGGAATACCTGTACACCTCAAGTACCCACTAACAATGACAGAATACCACAGCTATCCCAAAGCCCTGAGGGCAGTTTCACAACCCAGCAATACTAAAGCCACACAAAGGACAGGTCAGACAGAGAGGCACCAGCAAGAGCATTGCTCCCAGAACAGGACAATGGAAGCACCTCACCGTTTCAGAGGAGACATTAGCACCTACGCAAGCAGACACACACGCTCTCATGCACACACACTCTCTCATCCATGCACACACAGGTCTATGGGGTGAATTTGCATTTGCAGATACATTCAATTTTGATCAAAAAGCACACAACCTGCAGGCAGTTGATCCATGTAATATTTGTAAATTCCTACTTTGGAAATAGAACCAGTCTGATTCAAGATTGGGATACAGACAGACTCAAACCTCACACATTTCATTGTTGTCTGAACTGAGATGAAACCGATTTATATAAAACCTTAAGTCATCTCGAGAATCTGACTTCAAAGACTTTCTGGGATTTACACATTAATGAACTAAAACTTGCAACCTATTCTAAAAGACAAAAGACTTCACAACAATCTAGGTTTGTTGAATATATCCGATCAGTTGCACTATACTGTGATCTTTTGCTATAAATTCTGTCTTATGATCCTGCTCCACAGCTTCCTGATGAAGGAGCAGCGCTCCGAAAGCTAGTGGTTCCAAATAAACCACGATAACCTGATGTGTGATTTTTGAACTTGATCCAACCCAGTCCATCTCTGGCTCCTCCCCATCGTTTCGAGTGAAGGCAGCCCCCACCTCCCGGTGCTGCCAGGAAACTTTACAATGCTGAGGAAATGATGCAGGACCTGCACTCATGACAAATTTACAATTTCTAACGATACTAGCTACTCATTCACTGCTCCATCTGATACATGACATTGGAAACTTAGTGCAGGAAGCTGAAAGAAATGAGCAGCTTTAAAACAAAAACCTCTTGGAGCTCAAAGCTTTCAATGAATGTCTGAGCCCAGCGGTAAGTTCAGGTAACCTTTATCAAGACCCAACTTTATTACAGCTTCAGACCCCCCCAGCAAAAAGGCGTACAAAAAGTAGCTTTTTTTTAAAAAAACAGCTCAAGGTCAAAGAGTACACAGTCCCCCCACCCCCAACTTTCTTTACTATTCGTCAGCACCAAGTGATCCCTTTGTAATTGGATCCTTGGTACAGCCTTAACCCGTAGGAAGTATTGCCTCACTCAGCAGTTTCAACCCAGACCCTGTATCCAAGTAAGTTTCTCCCTGTTCATTTCTGCAGGTGGGGGAGTCAACCACACTGCTGTGGGTTTGGAGTCACATGTAGGCCAGCTCGGGTAAAGGATGGGACGATTGAATGAACCCTTTCCCACACGGCAGTTTCCTTTCCTAAAAAGGACATGAGTGAATCAGATGGGGGTTCTCATGCCCCCGCCCCCAAAAATGGTTTCATCGTTAGATTCCGAACTCCAGACTTCTGACCGAATTCCAATTCCGCCATCTGCCACGTCAGGATTCAAACCCAGGGGTCCAGTCAATAATGGGACTCTGCCATTGCTCCTTCAATCCCCCTGTCATGGCATGTGAACTCGCTGGTGCCTCTGCAGGTGGGAAGAGCGGGTGAATCCCTTCCCACACTGAGAGCAGGTGAATGGCCACTCCCCAGTGTGGACCCGCTGGTGGGCCAGCAGGGTGGAGGCCTGTGTAAAGCCCTTCCCACACTCAGGGCAGCTGAAGGGTCTCTCCCCTGTGTGGACCCGCTGGTGCTTCAGTCTGTCGGACGAATTGCTGAAGGCTTTCCCGCACTCGGGGCAGGTGAAGGGCCTCTCCCTGGTGTGGACTCGCCGGTGGGTCAGCAAGGTGGAGGCGTGGGTAAAGCCCTTCCCACACTCGGGGCAGCTGAAGGGCTTCTCCCCCGTATGGACCCGCTGGTGCTTTAGCCTGTCGGAGGAATTGCTGAAGGCTTTCCCGCACTCGGGGCAGCTGAAGGGCCTCTCCCCCGTGTGGACCCGCTGGTGCCTCAGCCGGGCGGAGGAATTGCTAAATACCTTCCCACACTCAGGGCAGCTGAAGGGCCTCTCCCCAGTGTGTACCCGCTGATGCCTCAGCAGGGCTGAGGAATTGCTGAAGGCCTTCCCGCACTTGGTGCAAAGGAACGGCCTTTCCCCGGTGTGGACCAGCTGGTGGGTCAGCAGACTGGAGGCCTGGGTAAAGCCCTTCCCGCATTTGGGACAGCTGAAGGGTCTCTCCCCTGTGTGGACCCGTTGGTGCTTCAGCAGGTCAGAGGAATTGCTGAAGGCCTTACCACACTCTGTGCAGGGGAACGGCCTCTCCCCGGTGTGAGTGCGCCGATGAGTCTCCAGGGCAGACGGGAAATGGAAACTTTTCCCACAGTCACCACACTGACATGGTTTCTCTACGGGACAGGATCCCTCAGGTTTCTCCATGGCCAAAACTTCAGCTGCGCACAAACATGTGTAGAGCCCCTCCCTGCCTTGGATTCCTCTTTCCAGGTCATATAACTATTTCTGGCTCCACACTCAGTGCACTGCAACCATACGGTCTCTCATCCAGTCCCACTGATTCTGAAAACATATAGAAGCAGGAACCAAAAAGCTTTGCTCCTTCTCACAGAATCACAGTCGAAAATTGTTGTGTTCCCAATGGATTGAGTGACTGTCAGACATTGACATCAAAGTGAGGACTGCAGACACTGGACATTCAGTGTTGAAAGGTGCGGTGCTGGAAAAGCACAGCAGGTCAGGCAGCATCCGAAGAGCAGGAGAGTCGATGTTTCAAGCATAAGGCCTTCATCTGTTGATTTTGAAGCTTCTGTCTTCAGATCTTCAAATACTCTGTTAAAAAAAATTACAAAAGTCAGCACTGTCAGTCCAGGGTAGAAATTCAGAACAAGCAACTCTACTTTCTGCAGAACATTCTTTTCTTTTGTTATTCCACAAAATTGAAAGCATCATCCCACTCTCACTCTCACTCCCCTCTAATTCTCCTGAAGATGCTGATTCAGGATCTTACAGGGGCAGAAAAGCAAAAATGTCAAGACTGACATCTCTCTGAATTTTGGATAGCTCCACCTGAAAGTTAGTTTCTTTCCCAACACTGGAATACTGCTGAGAGTGAGCAGATCTGATTTTGGGAAGCAAAAACCGTCAATTCAGGGTGAACCTGCAATGCAGCTTCTTGACGAACAATGAGACATGAAATGGTTAACGTCCCCAGGAAGGGGGAGAAAACGAGACATCAAGGTATTGACACCGACACCAGAGAGAAAGTGAACATGCCGACCAGATATCCAGAATCAATCTAGGCCTATTTGCCAGCACTTGGCCTATACTCCTATAACCCCTTCCTATTCATATACCCATCCAGATGCCTTTTAAATGTTGTGATTGTACCAGCCCCCACCACTTCCTCTAGCAGCTTGTTCCTTACACACACCACCCACTGAATGAAAAAGTTGCCCCTTATGTCCCTTTTAAACCTTCCCTTCCCCACCCCACCCTTAACCTATTACCCTTACATTCTGGAGTATCCCATCTCAAGGAAAAGACCTTGACTATTTACCCTATCCATGCCTCTCATGATTTTATCAACTTCAGCCTCCAGCGCACAAGGGGGAAACAGCCCCAGTCTGCTTGGCCTCTCCCTATCACTCAAACCCTCCAACCCTGGCAACATCCTTGTAAATTCTTTCTGAACCCTTTCAAGTTTCACAACATCCTTCTGATAGGACTGAGACCAGAACAGCACACAACATTCCAAAAGTGGCTATGGTTCTGCTGAACAATGGCAATTTAATTCCAAAATATTAATTTCTTCGTGAGAAGGGAATAATTGGAATTGTAGCTGTAAGAGGTCTCTTGCAGAAGAGTGAAGAACCAAGTGAGAGAACTTTCCATTAAAATGGAGAGGAACAGAGGTGATTCTGAGATTGGGGAATTATATCTAAAGCAAGGAAATTACAATGGCAGAGGCACAAACAGGCCACAATAAATGAGGTAACACGATTGAAAGAAATGACAAACATTTAAAGAGCACCTGGAGGAACTGCAACAGTTGTCCATTCCTGTCTGAAAAAATAAAACACAGAAGGTGGCACAGCCACGGCTAACAAGGGACATGATGGATAGGACGAGATCCAAAGAAGTGGCGTACAAATTGGCTAAAAATAAAGTACCAGATCTGAAGACTGCGAGCAGTTCAGGTTTCAACAAAAGGATTGATCAAAAGGGGACAATGGGTATGTGAAGATAAAAAAAAGATTAGAGAAAACAATAACAACTAGAACAGGCAAAGTTCTCATGTGGAACAAAGTGATGGCAGACCAATTAACCACATATGTTGCTTCTATCATCACAAAGGAGGACACAGGTAACATCCCCAAAATATTGGGGAACACATGGTCCACTGAGAGCAGAACTGAAGGAAATGAGTACTTGTGGGGAAATGGTGTTGGGGCAATTGATGGGATTAAAAGTTTACATATCCCGGTGCTGGTAACCCACACCCCAAACTATGGTCCGAGGTCATGCAATTGGCAAATCTTGGGCTGATCTTAGCAGAACTATTTAATGGTAAGGTCCTACGGAGTGTTGCTGAACAAAGTGACCTTGGAGTGCAGGTTCATAGCTCCTTGAAAGTAGAGTTGCAGATAGATAGGATAGTAAAGAAGGTGTTTGGTATGCTTTCCTTTATCGGTCAGAGTACTGAGTACAGGAGTTGGGAGGTATTGTTTGCGGCTGTACATGACATTTGTTGGGTCAATTTTGGAATATTGCATGCAATTCTGGTCTCCTTCCTATCAGAAGGATGTATGAACCTTGAAAGGGTTCAGAAAAGATTTACAAGGATGATGCCAGGGTTGAAGGATTTGAGCTATAGGGAGAAGTTAAACAAACAGTCAGGCGGTTTTCCGTGGAGAGTCGAACACTGACGGGTGACTTTATAAACGTTTATAAAATGATGAGGTGCACGGATAGAATAAATAGACAAAGTCTTCTCTCTGGGGTGGGGGAGTTGATAACTACAGAACATTGGATTAGGATGAGAGGGAAAAGATTTAAAGGAGACCTAAGGGGCAACATTTTCATGCAGAGAGTGGTAAGTGTATGGAATGAGCTGCTGGAGGACGTGGAGGAGGCGAGTGTAATTCCAACATTTAAAAGGCATCTGGATGGGTATATGAATAGGAAGGGTTCGGAGGGATATGGGCCGGTGCTGGCTCAAGTTAACCTTCCTCCTGTATTGAATTTCACATCTATCTTCATCATGTCTTTCCTCCACTCCTGGCGTTCTCTTTTCCCAGTCTACAAACTGAAAATAACATCAACACATCAATGCTCTCCTGGTCACTGCGATCTTGGAAGTACCCAGCGCCACAAATGATCAGATTCATTCACCTCAAATTCATAGTCCGCCTTCGTGTCATTCTAGATCTCTCTCTCTCCCTCCCTCCCACTCCCTTTTCCTGTCTGAAGGCCACACAGACCAAGCTCAGGGACAGGTCTCTGAGTGAAATGAGGAAATTCTAGTTGAATGACACCAACTGTCATTTCTCTCCCGGAAATGACGGCTGATGGTGCCCTCACCAAGATGGCCGCCCGCGCTCCCCGCCCCAAGTCAACATGCGCCTTATCCTTACAATGATGGCGCCCTGTTGCCCGGGCAACACGAGAGCTCCTCCGGTGGTGAAGTGGGCCTGGGGAGGTTTTATTCACGGCCTCAGGCCTCCCCCTAGGAGTTTATAAACTCCCCAGTCTCCCTCCTCCCGCGGTTTCCAATCCGACCCTGTCTCACTGTCTCCTCTCCCCGGGATGTTTATGAAACCTGTTCCTGTTCTGAAGAAGGATCACTGAACCTGAAACACCTCCTCGATTTCTCTCGACAGGCGCTGCCGGACCTGCTCAGCGTTTCCAGCGATTTCTGTTCTTGTTCCTTCAGCCGCCGGCGCCATTTCGCTCACACTCACCGCACGCATGCGCACTGCCGGGGCCCCATCGAGAGGTTTCTCGATCGCATGGGATCGTGGGAATTGAAGACGCCATTAATGTCATGAAATCCAGTATCCCATATGCCTTCTTAATTGTCCTATTCATGTGTTAATGAAGTACACGTCAGGGGCAAATCTTTCAGCGATTTTAGATTTATGCATTGAGTAGAACACTACAGGTGTTTAACTCTAAACTCTAGTTCCAAGTCAGTGTCAGTATAATCGCTCTTTATCTGTTCTCAAATGAGCACAAAATCAATGCTCTCCATCTGACCCTTCTTAACGTTGATTCTCTTTAGTTTGCAGATTCCAACTCGCTGTTACAATAATTTATTAAAATCTACTTCTGGTACATGGGCGTCACTGGCTGGCCAGCATTTGGTTCTCCTTGAGAATGTGATGGTGAGCTGCCTTCTTGAACCTTTGCAGTCCACATCCTGTCCGGTGACCCACAATGTCTTCAGGGAAGGAATTCCAGGATTTTGACCAGTGACACTGAAGGAACAGTAATACATTTCCAAGTCAAGATGGTAAGTGGCTTGGAGGGGTACTTGCAATAGGTTGTGTTCCCATGTATCTGTTTTCCTGGTCCTTCTAGATGGAAGTGGTTGTTCGTTTGAAAGGCAATTTGTAAGGTGCTTTGGTAAATTTTTGCAGTGCGTCTTGTAGATACTACACACTACTGCTTCTGAACAGTGGATATGGTACCAATCAAGCAGGCAACATTGACCTGGATGGTATGAAGCGTTTCAAATACAGTTGAAGCTGCAACCCCATCCAAGCTAGTGGGGAGTATTCCATTACACTGCTGACTTGTGGCTTGTAGAAATTGGAACACGTTTTGGAGAGTCAGGAGGTGAGTTACTCACTGCAGTATTTCTGGCCTCTGACCTGCTCTTGTAGCTACTGTGTATGTATGGTTCATCGAGTTGAGTTTCTGTTCAATGGTAAACCCCAAGGCTGTTGATCGTGGGGTACTTAGTGACAGTAACATTGTTGATATCACAGGTCAGTGGTCAGATTATCTCTTTTGGGGATGAGTCATTGTGTGACATTTGCGTGGCATTCATGTTACTTGCCACTCATCAGCCCATTGGATATGGTTAAGATCTTGTAGCATTTCAAACTGAACTGCTTCAGTTTATGAGGAGTTGTTTATAGTGCTGAACATCTGCAATTATTGCAACATCTCCACTTCTGAACTTATGATGGAGGAAGGTCATTGAAAAAGATGGTTTGGCCTATGAACTCCTGCAGAGTTGTCCTGAAGCCGAGATGACTGACTTCCACAAACCATAGCCATCTTTCCATGTACTAGGTATGACTTAACAATTAAGACATACAAAACTAATTGAAGGAATAGGTATGAGACAACCCTTTTCAGGGTGTCTCCAGTGGAGATTTTTCTGTTCTCGAAACAATCTGATAAATGTTGAGATTCATCAGCCTTTTGATCTTGGCAGTTTCCTTTCTCTCCAACATTTGTTTCACATTAGCAAGTTGAATTCTTCTGCATTTTTCAGGAAAATGTTTTACAGAAGGTAACATTCTTAATATCTGTGTAATGTTCCGTGGGAAATCTGTCTATAGTCCACCAGTTGGAGGAAATTTCTCTGAAAAGGTTTGTCAAATGCCCTGCTTCCACAAGACCCAGTGTTCCCAAAGGTGAAGTACTTTTATCAGCCCTTTTATATTTTCCAGAATTCCCATGATAGGAGACATGTGCCACTTATACCCACCACAAATCTCCTGAAACTGAGTGCACTACAAAAGTCCAGCAGGAAGATTATCAGTAAAAAGGTCTGGTTTCAATCATACAGTTATAGATATCTAGAGACATACTGCATGGAAACAGATCCTTTGGTTGAACTCATCCATGCTGACCAGATGTCCCAAGCTGACCCAGTCCCAAGTTCCAGCCTTTGGCCCATATCCCTCCCAGATGCCTTTTAAATATTGTAATTGTACCCATCTCCACCACTTCCCTGGCAGCTTGTTTTACACACACACACAGACACAGACAGACAGACAGACACACACACACACACAGACACACACACACAACCTTCTGCATAAAACAATTGTCCTTGAGGTCACTTATTCCCTTCTTGCGACCCACAGCAGCTCCTTTCTGTTCCCCTCCCCCCACCCCCCACCCTCAGCATCCCCTGTCCATCCACAGCTCCTCCTGTCCATTTCCACCCTGCCACCCACAATGCCCCTTGTCCATTTCCCTCTCCCCGCCCTCTGACCCCATCTATCCTCCCTCTCTCCCCTCACCCTCCGCTCTCCATCTCTCTGTTCCCTGTCTATTCTCTCTCTCCACCAACTCTCTGCTGTCCATTCTTCCACCGCCCCCACCCTCTCCTTGCCACTCATTCTCTCTCTCCACCCATCTTCTGCCCCCATCCATTCTCTCTCTCCTCACGTTCTGCACCCCACACCATTCTCTCTCCTGCCCCCCCCAACACTCTACCCCCACATTCTCCCTCTCAGACCCTTCTCCCCCATTCTCTGGGTCCCCCACGCTCTGCCCTGCAGGCCTTTCTCTCCCCCCCCAAGTCCTTCTCCTCTCCCGCACGCTCTGCTCCCCCGTCCATTCTCTCTCTCTGTTCTCCACAGCTCCACCCAGCCCCCGTCCATTCTCTTTCTGTTCTCCCCAGCCCCACCCTCTAGCCCCCATCAATGAGAGGAATGAATCTGGTTGATGGCAGGGAGGAGGAGGAGCTAGAAAGATAGGGAGCTTATTTGAAATTGAGTTCCCCAATGTTGAGTCCTCCCAACTCTACGCAGCCCGGGCGGAAGATGAGATGTTGTTCCTCCAATTTGCAGTTTGATTCATTGTGGTAAGGGAGGACGTCAAAGATGGTTATGTGAGAAAGGGAGTGGGAAGGGGAATTAAAATGGCTGGTGACTGGGAGTTCCGGTCGGCCTCTGCGGGCCCAGGCACAATGGGTTCTCCAAGTCTCCCCGATGTAGAGAAGTCCACAATTGGCTAACACATGGCAAATGCAATCCCACAATGTAAAATTATAGCCTATGGTGTGAAAAAAAGCAGAAAGGAGGTGTATTGTTTAAATGGTGATGTATTGGGGTGTGGAGAAAGTGAGGACTGCAGATGCTGGAAATCGGAGTCGAAAAGTGTGGCACTGGAAAAGCACAGCAGGTCAGGCAGCATTCAAGGAGTAGGAGAGTTGACATTTTGGGCATGAGCCCTTCATCAGGAATGATGTGTGAATGTAATTGAAACCAGTCAATACCAGTTGTCAGACAGGGGCAGCAAGCAATCAGCAAGGCAAGTGGTATTTTAACAAGAGGAATTGAGTTCAGAAGTGGGATGTCTTCCTGCAGTTAGGGGGGTCATTGAGTGTATTCAAGGCTGAGTTTGTCTGATTTTTGAACAACAAATAAGTGGATGTTTATGGGGGAAGGCAAGGAAATGGTTTTAGAACAGTTTCAGTCCAACTAGTCCATGCTGACTATGTTTTCAAACTAAATTAGTCCCAGCTGCCTGTGTTTGGCCCATATCCCTCCAAACATTTCCTATTCATGGACTTGTCCAAATTTCTTTGAAACGTTGTTACGGTACCTGCATCCTTCCTCTGGACATTTATTCCACACACAAACCACGCTCTGTGTTTTTTTAAAACAAACTGGTGCCCCTCATGTCTTTTTAAAATCTTTCTTCACTCACTGTCAAACTTTGCTCCCTAATCTTGAAACCACCCCAGAGAAAGAAGACCCGCCGTTCACCTCATCTATATCCTTCATGATTTTATAAACCTCTATAAGGTCACCTCGCAGCCTGCTGTGCTCCAGTGAAAAAGTCCCAGCCTATCCACTTAGATGTAGTTAGATTCATATCCAGTTATGATCTGTTCAATGCTTATGCAGGCTCAAAAAACCAAATGGCCGACTTCTGTTCCCAGTTCTCACTCTGTGTCCAGGACAGCAAGAGACTATAAGACAAAGGAGCAGAGAGTAGGCCATTCAGCCCATCAAGTCTGCTCATACCATTCAATTGTTGCTCATAGGTTTCTCAATCCCATTCTCTTGCTTTCTCTCCATAACCCTCGATCCCCTTGGTACTCAAGAACATATGTCTCAGTCTTAAATATACTCAGTGACCTAGCCTCTGCAACCTTCTGTGGCAATGAATTCCATAGATTCACCACTATCTGGCTGAAGAGTTTTATGTTTATCTATGTTCTAAAAGGCCTTCTCTTTACTCTGAAGCTGTGCCCTCGGGTCCGAGTCTCTCATACCAACGGAAACATCTTCCCAACGTCCACTTGATCCAGGCCATTCAGTATTCTCTGTGTTTCAATTAGATCTCTCCTGAGTGTGGGCCTGTTAGTCAGCATGAAGCAGACCCTTCAGGATGAGGTACAGCAGGGATTAGGTTCAGCAAATGGAAAGAGAGTATGTGGGATGGAGATTTTCAGCTTCTAGGGAATAAGAGAGGAAAGAGAGTTCATTATAAATTAGATTTGTTCAGGTGGGCCAATGGGCCGAGGAGTGGCAGATGGAGTTTAATTTCGAGAAATGAGAGGTGCTACATTTTGCAGCTGTATAAGACATTGTTTAGGCCACTTTTGGAATACTGTGTTTAGTTCTGGTCTCCCTGCTATAGCAAAGTGGTTGTGAAACTTTGGAATTGGTTGGAGAAGATATACAAGGCTGTTGCCATGCTTGTGACCTATAGTGAGAGGCTGAAGAGGCCAGGGATATTTTCCCTGGAGAATTGGAGGCTATGGGGTGATCTTATAGATGTTTATGAGGGGCATGGATAGGGTTAATACCCAAGCACTTTTCCCCAGGGTAGGGGAGTCCATATCTAGAGGGCATATGTTTGAGGTGAGAGGGGAATGTTTTAAAAGGGACGTGACCGGCAAGGTTTTCGTGCAGAGGATGGTGCATGTGTGTAACAAACTACCAGATAATGACAACATTTAAAAGGCATGTGGATAGGTACATGAATAGGAAGGATTTAGAGGGATATGGGCCAAATGCGACGAGGTTAATTTAGAATATTTGGTTGGCGTGACAAGCTGGGCCGAAGGGTCTATTTCCATGCTTTATAACTCTAATCAGCTTTGCTGAAAGCAGTAGAGTCAGAGCACTTTCAGAGCAGCTTTCAAAGATGTTTTGCCCTTACTGGGAGCAATAGACAATAGGTGCAGGAGTAGGCCATTCTGCCCTTTGAGCCTGCACCACCTTTGAATATGATCATGGCTGATCATCCTTAATCAGTATCCTGTTCCTGTCTTAGCTCCATAAACCTTGATTCCACTATCCTTGAGAGCTCTATCCAACTCTTTCTTAAATGAATCCAGAGACTGGGCCTCCACTGCCCTCTGGGGCAGAGCATTCCACAAAGCCACCACTCTCTGGGTGAAGAAGTTTCTCCTCATCTCTGTCCTAAATGGTCTACCCTGTATTTTTAAGCTGTGTCCTCTGGTTCGGCTCTAACCCATCAGCGGAAACATGTTTCCTGCCTCCAGAGTGTCCAATCCTTTAATAATCTTATATGTCTCAATCAGATCCCTTCTAAACACAAGGGTATACAAGCCCAGTCGCTCCAACCTTTCAGCGTAAGGTAGTCCCGCCATTCCAGGAATTGTCCTCGTGAACCTACACTGCACTCCCTCAATAGCCAGAATGTTTTTCCTCAAATTTGGAGACCAGAACTGCACACAATACTCCAGGTGTGGTCTCACCAGGGCCCTGTACAGCTGCAGAAGCACCTCTTCTATACTCAATCCCTCTTGTTATGAAGGCCAGCATGCTATTAGCCTTCTTCATTAACTGCTGAACCTGCATGCTTACCTTCATTGACTGGTGTACAAGAACACCCAGATCTCTTTGTACTGCCCCTTTACCTAAGTTGATTCCATTTAGGTAGTAATCTGCTTCCTGTTCTTGCCACCAAAGTGGATAACCAATCACTTATCCACATTAAACTGCATCTGCCATGCATCTGACTACTCACCTAACCTGTCCAGATCACCCTGTAATCTCCTAACATCCTCCTCACAATTCACCCTGCCACCCAGCTTTGTATCATCAGCAAATTTGCTAATGTTATTGCTAATACCATCTTCCATATCATTAATATATATTGTAAAGAGCTGCGGTCCCAGCACTGGTCCCTGCGGTACCCCACTGGTCACTGACTGCCATTCCGAAATGGAGCCATTTATCACTACTCTTTGTTTCCTGTCAGCCAACCAACTAACTTTCAATCCAAGTTAGTACTTTTCCCCCAATAGCATGTGTCCTAATTCTGCTCACTAACCTCCTATGTGGGACTTTATCAAAAGCTTTCTGAAAGTCCAGGTACACTACATCTACTGGATCTCCCTCATCCATCGTCAGAGTTACATCCTCAAAAAATTCCAGAAGATTGGTCAAGCATGACTTCCCCTTCATAAATCCATGCTGACTCTGACCAATTCTGTTACTACTATCCAGATGTGTCGTAATTTCATCCCCTATAATAGACTCCATCATCTTTCCCACCACTGAGGCCAGACTAACTGCTCTATAATTTCCTGTTTTCTCTCTCCCACCTTTCTTAAAAAGTGGTACAACATTAGCCACCCTCCAATCCGCAGGAACTGATCCCGAATCTATCGAACTCTGGAATATAATCACCAATGCATTCACGATTTGTGGAGCCACCTCCTTCAGTACCCTGGGATGTAGACCATCAGGCCCCGGGGACTTATCAACCTTCAGACCTAACAGTCTCTCCAACACCAATTCCTGGCAAATATAAATTCCCTTAAGTTCAGGTCCTTCAGCCACTGTTACTTCAGGGAGATTGCTTGTATCTTCCCCAGTGAACACAGATCTGAAGTACCAATTCAATTCTTCTGCCATTTCTTTGTTCCCCGTAATATATTCCCCTGTTTCTGTCTTCAAGGGCCCAATTTTAGTCTTAACCATTTTTTTTGCCTTTTCAAATACCTAAAAAAGCTTTTAGTATCCTCCTTTATATTTTTGGCCAGTTTACCTTCGTACCTCATTTTTTTCTCTGCGTATTTCCTTCTTAGTAATCATCTGTTGTTCTTTAAAAGCTTCCCAGTTCTCCCACTTATCTTTGCTATGTTATACTTTTTCTCTTTTAACTTTATATGTTTCTTAACTTCCCTTGTCAGCCACAGCTAACCATGCCTCCTCCTAGGATCTTTCTTCCTTTTTGGAATGAACTGATCCCGCATCTTCTGCATTATACTCAGAAATATCTGCCATTGTTCCTCCACTGTCATCCCTGCCAAGGCATTGCACTATTGAACTTTGGCCAGCTCCTCCCTCATAGCTCCATGGTTCCCTTTATTCAACAGAAATATTGTCACTTCCGATTGTACCCTCTCCCTCTCAAATTGCAGATTGAAGCTGATTGTATTATGGTCACTACTTCTCAATGGCTCCTTCACTTCGCGGTCCCTGATCAATTCTGGTTCGTTGCACAGAACAAGTTACAGTGAAATCTTTAATTTGTGGGACAGCAACTGAGTGAATGAGTACATCCAGAATTTTAGTGGGAAGTCGAATCCATTGCACTGTGGGGATGAAGTGCTTTAATGTTTACCGGCAGTAAGTACAGTGTGCTGAGTGGGGAGCTGAGTGAAGGGTTAGGTGGGTCCTTGTTTTAAACTGCTCATTTCTTTCAGCCTCCAACATTGTATTTCCACTGCTGTACATCAGAAGGAGTGAATCAGTCACTGTTATCATTAGAAACCTTATGGTTTTCAGAACCGCAGATATTACATTGTTTCCTGAGCATTTTAAAGTTTACTGACCGCAACGGGGTTTGGGCCGTATTCACTGGAAACTATTAAGCAGACAGATCGCACACATACCAGAGGGCAGAGTGGGACTTGTCTTTTGATTTGGTGGAAGGTGGGAGGTTCTGCGCTCTGTGATCCGGGGCAAACACGACTGCAATAAATCATTCAATCTCCACAGTGTGGAAGTAGGCCGTTCAACCCCTCTGAAGAGCATGCAATCCAGACGCACGCCCACCAGCTCCCTGCCCTGTCTCGAAGTTTCTGCTGTTGGATGAGACTCGGCCATACAATTAGGGGGAGTAGATTTAAGGAAGAGCTGTTATTCCCGGAGAGTAGTTAATCTGTGAAGGGTGAGGGTGGATTGGCCATGCTAAATTGCCCCACATGGTCCAGGGATGTGCAGATTAGGGTGGATTCGCCATGTTAAATTACCCATAGTGCCCAGATACGTGCAGGTGAGGTCTATTCGGGGGGTAAATATCGGGCAGGAGAGGAAAGGGAATGGATGTGGGTGGGTTACCCTTCGGAGGGTCGGTGTGGTCTCATTGGGCCGGGTGACCTGCTTCTACATTGTGCGGATTCTCTGAAGGGAAGAGATTTTTGAAAACTGTGCAGAGCAGTGTGGCCTGTCAATCCGGAGCAGGCGCAGTGCAGAGCCGCCGTTCGCCCCGCCCCTTCGTCTCGTCACGCCCCGTCGGCCGTCGCTCGACACTTGCTCCTCCCACTGTCCCGGCTGCACTCCGCCTCCGTACCCGCCTCTCGCTCCACCCAGTCGCCCCGCCCCTGACCCCGATCGTCTCTCCACCATATCGCCCCGCCCCCTCCCCGCTGTACGCTCCTCCCCTTCCTGTCTCTCCCTCCCTCGCGTCGACCCATCGATGACGTCACAACGCGGAAGTGGCTCTGCTCGTTTCAGAGTAAAACCCTTTCGCTGGGCAACTCTTCAATCAAAGAGGGAGAAAATCTGTTCACTGGTAGCAACTGGAGTGGATCCAGGGAGGGAGCAGACTCTGCAAACTCAGGTATGTGTCTTAATTGTCCGGGTGAGGAGGGCCGGAAGGGTAGGGTGGGGCTGTTTTCCCCAGCCCGCGCCAGAATCTCAGGGGTAACATTATAGACTTTTATAAAATCATAAGGAGCATGGATAGGGTAAATAGACATGGTCTTTTCCTTGGGGTGGGGAGTCCAGAACTAGAGGGTGATTGGTTTAGGGTGAGGGCGGCGGGGGATGGGGCGTGGAGATTTAAAAGAGACCTCAGGAGGCAACTTTTTCACAAGGTTTTGGCGGGTGTGAATGTACGGAATGACCTGCCAGAGAAAGTAGTGGAGGCTGGTACAATTACAGCATTTAAAAGGCATCTGGACGGGTGTATCAAAACGAACGGTTCAGAGGGCCAGGGAACACGTGCTGGCAAATGTGACTAGATTAATTTCGGATATCTGGTCAGCACAGAATCGTTTGAAATGCCTGTGCCTGTTTCTGTGTGTATATCTCTATGATTCTGGCTTTCCATCAATGTTTGCCACGTCTGTATGTTCAGTTTCTCTCTCTGGTGTCGGTGTTAATACCTTGAAGTCTCATTGTGCTCCCCTTCCCGGGGACATTAACCATTTCTTGAGGTTGATCCTCCAGAAGCTGCATTGCAGGCTCATCCTGAATTGGCACACTTTATTTTGCTTTCCAAATCAAACCTGCTCACTCTCAGCATTATGCCAATGACGTGAAAGATATTAACTTTCAGGTGGAGTTTCAGAGAGATAAGCCTTGACGTTTTTGCTTTTCTGCACCTGTAAAATCCTGAATCAGCACCTTCAGGAGAATTAGTTAAAGTGGAATGAGAACAGAGGGGGAGAGAGAGAATAGGATGACGCTTTCAGTTTTGTGGAATAATAAAAGAAAAGAATGTTTGTCTGGCAGAAAGCAGAACTGATAGTGATGACTTAATATTCTTTTTTTTACAGCGTTTGAAGATCTGAAGACAGAAGTTTCAAAATTAACTGTAACGTCAACTTTCCTGCTCCTCGGATGCTGCCTGATCTGCTGTGCTTTTCCAGTGCCGTACTTTTTGACAGTGACTCTCCAGAGTCAGCAGTTCTCACTTTGGTGTCAATGTCTGACGGTCACTCAATCCATCAGGACCACAACGATTTTTGACTGTGATTCTGTAAGAAGGAGCAAAGCTTTTTGGTTCCTGTTTGAGTATATTTCCAGTATCAGTGGGACTGGATGAGAGACCTACTGTTGCAGTGCACTGAGTATGGAACGTGTAACAGCTATACCGCCTGTTAAGAGGAAATCACGGTGCGAAGGGGCTCTACACGCATTTGTGTGTGGCTGAAGCTTCGGTCATGGAGAAACCATGGAAGTGTGGTGACTGCGGGAAAGGCTTCTGTGTCCCATCTTCCCTGGAGACTCATCGGCGCAGTCACACCAGAGAGAGGCCCTTCAGCTGCCCTGAGTGTGGGAAGGGCTTTACCCAGGCCTCTGCCCTGCGGACTCACCAGCGGGTCCATACAGGGGAGAGGCCGTTCCCATGTCCCGAGTGCGGGAAGGCCTTCAGCAATTCCTTCAACCTCCAGACCCACAAGCGACTCCACACTGGTGAGAGGCCGTTTTCTTGCTCCGAGTGCACAAAGGCATTCAGACATTCCTCTGACCTGCTGGCCCACTGGCGGGTCCACACGGGGGAGAGGCCCTACAGCTGCCCCGAGTGTGGGAAGGCCTTCATCAATTCCTCCCACCTGCTGACTCACCAGCGGGTCCACACTGGGGAGAGGCCGTTCACCTGCCCCAAGTGCGGGAAGGGATTTAGTCAGGTGAGCAACTTGTGGAAGCACCAGCGTCTCCACACTGGGGAGAAGCCCTTCAGCTGCCCAGAGTGCAGGAAGGCCTTCAGCAATTCCACCACTCTGCTGACCCACCGGCAGATCCATATGGGGGAGAGGCCATTCCCCTGCACCGAGTGCAGGAAGGCCTTCAGCAATTCCTCCATCCTGCTGAGACACCAGAGGGTTCACACAGGGGAGTGGCCCTTCAGCTGCCCTGAGTGCAGGAAGGGGTTCAGCGATTCCTCCAATCTCCAGACCCACCAGCGAATCCACACTGGGGAGAAGCCCTCCGGCTGCACAGAGTGTGGGAAGGCCTTCACCCGCTCCTCCCACCTGCGGAGGCACCAACGAGTTCACGTGCCATCACAGGGTGATTGGAGGAGCAACAACTGAGTGCCATTAGGGACTGGACTATCAACCCAGTTCCGGGGACTCCTGAGTTTGAATCCAGCCATGGGAAGATCACGGAATTGGAATTCTGTCAGAAATCTGGAGTTCAGAATCTGATGATGAAACCGTTTTTAGGGTGGGGGGGCCCATCTGATTCACGCATGCTCTTGTTAGGGAAGGAAACTGCCATTGTGGGAAAGGATTCATTCAGTCGCCCAGCTGATCCTTTACCTGGTCTATCCTACACGTGACTCCAGACCCACAGCTGTGTGGTTAACATTACACTGCCCAGCACCTCCCCTCTTCCCCCTCCTGCCCACTCAGCCCCTGGCAATTGAGCAGGGAGAAACTTAGTAGGAGACAGGGTATGGGTTGAAATTGCTGAGTGAGGCAATACTTCCTCCAGGTTACGGCTGTACCAAGGATCCAATTACAAAGGGACAACTCTGTGATGACCAATAGTAAAGAAAGTGAGGTGGGATGGGGGAGTGAGGAGTGTGAGCGCTTTGACCTTGAGCTGTTTAAAAAGCAGCTACTTTTTCTACACCTTTTTACTGGAGGATCTGAAGCTTTAACAAAGTTGAGTCACAATAAAGATTACCTGAACTGACCGTGGGCTCAGACTCTCATTCAAAGTTTTGAGTTCCAAGACGTTTTTTGTTTTGAAGCTGTTCGTTTCTTTCAGCCTCCTGCACTAAGTTTGCAATGTTGTGTATCAGATGGAGCAGTGAATGGGTAGCTAGTATCATTAGAAATTGTAAACTTTTCAGGAGTGCAGGTACTGTGTTGTTTCATTGGCATTGTAAAGTTTACTGGGAGGTATCGGCTGTGTTCACTAGAAACGATGTGGAGGTGCCAGTATTGGACTGGGGTGGGTAAAGTTGAAAATCACACAAGATCAGGTTATAGTCCAACAGGTTTATTCGGAATCACTAGCTTTCAGAGCGCTGCTCCTTCCACAGGTAGCTGTGGAGCAGGATCATAAGACATAGATCTTATAGCAAAATTCACAGTGTCATGCAACTGATATCTTTTAGAATGGGTTGCAGGTTTCAGTTCATTAATATTTTACTCCAAGAACAACATCTAAGTCATGTTCTTGAGATGACTTATGGTTTTATATTTTTTTTAAAAGTGACATCTCAGCTCACACAATACATGAAAGTTGTGAGGTTCGAGTCTGTCAGTATCCCAATCTTGAATCAGACTAGTTCTGTTTTTAAAGTAGGAATACATAAAATATTACATAGATTGACTGCCTGTAGATTGTGTGTTTTGTGTGCAAAATTGAAAGTATCTGCAAATATAATTCTGCCAATAAAAATTCACTCCATAGAGTTGTGTGTGCGCATATGCATGAGAGTGTGTGTATGCATGAGAGTTTGTATGTGAGAGTGCATGTAAGAGTGTGTACATGCTTGGTTGAGTGTGATGGAGTATAAGTGTGTGAGAGTGTTAGGGTGTGCGTATATGAGAGGGGTATGAATAAAAGCAAGGGGTTACATTTTGCTAAAACGAGGAAGGACAGGGCTTGTATAGTTAAAACAGAGACATGGGAGGGTTCAGATACATAGTGATGCAACCTGCAAAGAACTGGTCGACTGGATGGTTCAGAAGGCATTTAGCACCATTGCCACCCAGACCCACTCCCTTACTTCATATTTCTCATAGCTAATCCCCCCTACCTTGCATATCCTGAACAATATGGGTAATTTAGCATGGCCAATCCAGCCTAACCTACACCCTAATCTAAAAACTACCTTCTCAAGAATGTAATTTAAATGCACAACATTTCTAAGAAAAATGTCTGTCTGACTCAACACTGGGACCCAGACAGAATTCACACCTATTGTTAGAAAAGCTCTGCATTTGAATGACTTTCTTGAGAAGGTAATTAAAAACAAGTTCTGGAATTAACATGCCAAAGAGCAGAAACCCATTCTAAAAGATGAAAGATTTAATCTAAAATTGTTTAATATATGACATCTCCATGACACTGGACTCCTTTGGCTATAAATTCCATGAACATGATCTCATTCTCCACAGCCAACCTGATAAAACAGCGGTGCTCCAAACGTTAGTGTTTCCAAATAAATCTGTTGGTTTATAACCTGGTGTTGTGAGATTTTTAACTTTGTCCATGGGAAACACGTGTTTTGGGACTGGTAACAGTTATTTTGTGATCTGTTTCCACCTGAAATTTCTCCTCTACGCAGACACGGGTGAGCAGTCTGTTTTTGTGCTTTGTGAGAGATCAGGCTAGCAGCTTTTAAATCCTTATATTCATCAGCACAAGAAAACTGTAGGTCAGCAATCGTATTTCGAGAGTGGGACTTCCAGCTCTGGTAGTCCTGTTGGGTCACCAGAGAGGGAGGGAGAGAAGATGTCACATCTAAAAAGCAAACTGAAAAGTTTTAGTTTGTTCCATCAGTTGAGTTGGTTCTACACTCGGATGAGACTGGATACTGATTTTAATGGATCAGAATTGAACACTACAATGGAACACCTTACATTTCAAGAACGTTGAAGGAGCAAATCAAACTGTAACCTTGGAGAGATATGCTTCCATTTCTAACCTTGGGGGATCCAAATGAGACATTTTTACTGATCATTCCATTTCAGAGTGCTGCTCTTTCATCAGGTGGTCGTGGACAATAAGATCATGATCACAGAATTTATAGCCAAAGGAGTCCACGGTCATGGAGATGTCCTTCACTAAACAATTTTAGATTAAATCTTTCATATTTCAGAATGGGCTTCTGTTCTTTGGTACATTAATCCCAGAACTTGTTTTAAATTACCTTCAAGAATGTCATTTAAATGCAGAGCTTTTCGAACAACAATGTCAGTCTGACTCGATATTGGGACACAGACAGTATTCACACCTACTGTTAGAAAAGCTCTACATTTAAATGACTTTCTGAAATGGCTGATCTTTAACATTGAGAATAGTTACATTGATACTTTCGGACTTTTAACAATATTTCTGAATATATGTTCACTTTTTGAAAAGAACTCCTGAAATCTTTCTGAAACTTGCATTGAAACATGCACAGTTAGGCCACAGCCCAAAACAGGCTGTAAAGGATGAATGGCCTAATCCTAGTTTTGTGAAATTGATTCTGACTATGTAGAAATAGAGTCATCGAGTTGTAGAGCACAGAAGCAAACCCTTCAGTCCAGAAACCAAATATCCTAAATTAATCTTGTGACCCATTTGCCAACATTTGGTCCATATCCCTCTGATTCTTTTCTATTCGTGTCTCCAACCAGATGCATTTTTTTCTTCTTCAGCTCATTGAAGCTGGAGAAGCCTGAAATCTTTAAAGGATTTCCTGAAAAAAACTTTTATGCAAGATTTGGCTCAGTGGTGGATTTTCTAAAGCTTTGCTATTGTAGTTGTGAATTTGTTAAAAAACTTTCAGTAGTTGTTGTCCAAGGCAGAATAAATATTCATTTAAGATATGATTGAGATATATACATTCTTTACAATGTTTGTCCATCATTTAGTACATTGAGCGTCATCTTTTTGTGATTCAACAGATATGATTTGAAGTGAATTCTGCAAGATATTTTTGTATTTTATCTAACTTTGCTTTGAGTTAAAGATTTCCTTTGTGACATTTTAATTAAAATATCTCCATGTATAATAATGAAACAGCTAATTTATTCTGAAATTATTTCAATTAGTTGGTCGATTGCCAAATAATAGCTGCTTAACTGTTGTAAATATTGACACCCAGAACAGCTATTTTGTTTAAGATATTTCCTTTGTAAAGATTTTATAAAATGATTGCATTTTCATATGAAATAAAATTTGCAGTGTTTTATTAAATGGTTGAAAGTAACTTTGCACTTAATTGTTCCATTTGGGATTAAACATAGTCTGTTTATCAAAATCATATTCACAATTTATGGTGAGTGTATTAACAAACAAATGTTGCAATTTGCCATTGAATTGCCTCAAACACAATTTGAAATTCTTGAATGAGTTGAATAAGGGGTACACTGTGAATATTTTTTGTGCATTTCTGAAATTCTCTGCACTGCCATTGTGCTTGGTTAAACAAGATATGTATCCCTCCTCATATCTTTGCATTTCTTTGATTTTTCATTTGCTATTGCTATTGCCCAAATAACTTCATCAAATGCCAAAACATTTTTTAGGCTGTGAATTTTCAGTCTGGTAATGTCATTCAGTTGTAAACAATCTGAAGATTAGTTTAAATACATATAAAAAAAATTAAAGAGATTGTGATAATAGAAAGTCAACATGTAGAATTGCCAATGAAACGTAAACCAAGGCTGCACTTAATTTGGTACAGACTAAATCGCAATCAAAACAAGAAGAAATAACGGCATTGTGCACAAACTGTTTGTAGTGAGTTCAGAATTTTTCTGATCATTTAATTCTGCCCCATGCATGATGGCAGCACCATGATCTGTTTTATTTGTTCATGGAACGTGAGCATCACTGGCAAAACCTGCACTCCAAGGTCTCTTTATTCTGCAACACTCCCCAGTCAGTCCTGCCTGGATTGCTTGACCAAAATGTATTTCTCTAAATTAAACTCCATCTCCCATTGGCCTATCTGATCAATGCTAATTTATAATGAACTCTTTCTCTCATTCCACAGAAGCTGAAAGTCTCCATTACTTCATACCCTCCTTTGATACTGCCTGACCTGTTGTGCTTTTCCAGAACCACACTCTGATCTTCATCAACTGCACGAGTCATTTTTCCAACATTTCCAGAGTCTGCCCCCCGCCCCCTGATTCACTCTCTTCCGTTTCAGTTGCTGCAAGTCAACAACTGAGGCCCTAAATGGAAAAAGAGGGTGAGAAAAGAGTGCCATACTCACAGATGTTGGACAAAGGAAGGAAGTTACAGTTTGGGGTGAAGCTCAATCTTCATTTCGAGAGAGAGGAACAGCAGCAGCTTCAGAAGGACATGGTCCACCTTCCATATTCAGACAGTAAGGGGGCTCTGATTGGCAGGAGGATGTTTCCTTCCAGTCCGCCAATGCTCTCCATTGGTCCATGAAGATCGTGAGTCATTTCCGGGGACAGCGACGAGCATGCAGTTTTTGCTGACACCGGCTAACCCGCATAGACCTTGCTGACACCGAGGAGCATGTGCAGTATGCTCTGGAGATGCTGCTGTTACTGACGGATTTTAAGTGGTCAAAAGCCAATAGGGGTAAAAAAAGTAGAGCCACAATTTGTTCTCCTGTAGCTTGATGTAACCGTACATGCTCATCGCTATTTTTGCTATTTGTCTTACCGACACCACTCATGATTTTCTAAGTCTCAATAAGGTCACCCCTCAACCTCCTGCATTCCACTGAAAAAAGTTCCGATCTCTCCTTATAACTTGATCCCTCCAGTCCTGGAAACATCCTGGAAAATGTTTTCCAAATCCACTCCAATAGTATTCTTCCTATTATAGGGCGACCAGAACTGTACTCAGTACTCAAAGTGGCTTCACCATCATCCTGGACATCCTCAACATGATGTCCCAACTCCTATCTCAACGGTGTGAACAATGAAGGCAATGCTGCTAAATGCCTTCTTAACCATCCTGTCTCCCAGCAATGCACCTTTCAAGAAGAATGTACCTGAAAGCCACCATGTCTCTCTGTTCTACAACATGACCCAGTGCCCTACCATTACCTGTACAAGTCCTGCCCTTGTTTTAGCAAAATGCAAACCCTTGCTTTTATCCACAACTCTGTCATAGACATGCTGTCTCTCAGACACACACACACACATATGCACCACCCACCCCAACCAAAATACTCACCCTCTTACAGACTTATACTCCAATCACACTCACACTTCACCAAGCATGCGCACACGCAAACACACATACACAGATAATAGTCTATGGGGTGAATTTGCAGATACATTCTACTTTGCTCAAAAAGTGCACAATCTGCAGGCAGTTAATCCATGTAATATTTTATAAATTCCCATTTTGGAAATAGAACCAATCTGATTCAAGCAAGAGTGGGATACAGACAGACTCGAACCTCATACCTTTCATGCATTATATGAGCTGAGATGTCACCTATTTTTATAAAACCTTAAGTCATTTTGAGAATGGGGACTTAAAAGTAGTTCTGGGGTTTACATATGAATGAACTGAAACCTGCAACCCATTCTAAAAGATGAAAGACTTACTATCATTCTACGTTTGTTCAGTATATCCCATCAGTTGCTTGACACTGATCTTTTGCTATATATTGTGTCTTATGATCCTGCTCTACAGCTATCCGATGAAGGAGCAGTGCTCTGAAAGCTAGTGCTTCCATATAAACCTATTGGACTATAACTGGTGTTGTGTTTTTAACTTTGTCGATCCCAGTCCAACACTGGCTCTTCTACATCATTTCTAGTGGAGACAGCCCATACCTCTCGGTGCTGTCGAAATGACGCAGTAACCGCACTCCTGAAAAATTTACAATTTCTAACGATATTAGCTTGTCATTCACTGCTCCATCTGAAACATGACATTGGAAACTTAGTGCAGGAGGCTGAAAGAAATGAGCAGCTTTAACACAAAAACCTCTTGGAGGTCAAAGCTTTCAACTGTACCATTCAAAATCAGAGACAATTACACAGAGTGGTGAACTTAGCCCAGACAATCACAAAGGTCAACCTCCCATCTATGTGATCCATCTATCAGGCCCACCGTCAAGGAAAGGCCGGCAGCATTCTCAAAGACTCATCACAGCCTGGCAATGTTTTTCTTCAACCTCTACCATCGGGGTGGATAGTACACATGAACACATGCACCAGCCGGTTTTGAACCAGTTCCTACCACACTGTTGTGAGAAAACTGAATGGACTCTCAAACTCTTAACATTCGCCTGGACCTGTTTTTGTTTTTGCAGCTGTTTATTTATTATTTACATATCTTTGCTACTTAACTCTGATCTCACTGTTCTGCTCACAAGACAAAGCTTTTCACTGTATCGCGATACACGTGACAATAAATCAATTCAGTGAGAGTCTGAGCCCTTCAGTAAATTCAGGTAACCTTGACTGCGACCTAACTTTGTTACAACTGCAGATCCCCCAAGCAAAAAGGTGTTGAGAATGTAGCTTTTTCTTTTAAACAGCTCAAGGTCCAAGTGCTCACACTCTTCCCACCACCCACTTTCTTTACTATTGGTCAGCACCAAGCTGTCCCTTTGTAATTGGATCCTTGGTACAGCCTTAATCTGCATTGCCTCACTCAGCAATTTCAACCCACACTCTGTATCCAAGTACATTTCTCCCCACTCATTTGCTGGGGGTGGCAGTGTAGAGTCAACCACACTGCTGTGGGTCTGGAGTCACGCAAAGGCTAGACCGAGTAAAGGATGCAGATGGTTTTCAGTATCAGTGGGACTGGATGAGAGACCCTACTGTTGCAGTGCACTGATTGTGGAGTCTGAAACAGATATACGGGCCTGGAAAGAGGAGTTCACAGCAGGGAGGGCCTGTACACAATTCTGTGTGCAGCTGAAGCTTTAGCCATGAAGAAACCAGAGGAATCCCGCCCTGTGGTGAAACCATGGAAGTATTGCAACTGCGGGAAAGGCTTCTGTTTCCTGTCTGTGTTGGAGACTCATTGGCGCAGTCACACCAGGGAGAGGCCGTTCTCAAGCAGGAACCAAAAGGTTTGCTCCTCCTCGTAGATCCATAGTTGAAAATTGTTGCGGCCTCAATGGATTTGAATGACTGTCAGACATTGACATCAAAGTGAGGATTGCAGACACTGGATAGTCAGAGTCTGAGAATGCGGCACTGGCAAAACACAGCAGGTCAGGCAGCATCTGAGGAGCAGCAAAGTCTGTTTCGGGCATTAGCCCTTCATCTGCTGATGTTGAAACTTCTGGCTTCAGATCTTCAAATACTCTGTTAAAAGAGATTACAAAAGTCGTCACTGTCAGTCCAGGGTAGAAATTCAGAACAAGGAATTTTACTTGCCGTTGAACATTCTTGTCTTTTGTTACTTCATAAATTTGAAAGCACCGTCCCACTCTCTCTCCCCTTCTGTTCTCACTCTGCTCTAACAAATTCTCCTGAAGGTGCTGATTCAGAATCTTACAGGGGCAGAAAAGCAAAAACGTCAGGACTGACATCACTGAAGTTTGGATAACTCCACCTGAAAGTTAATATCTTTCACAACAACATTGGGATATTGCCGAGAGTGAGCTGGTCTGATTTTGGGAAGCAACACAAGTGTAAATTCAGGTTGAACTTGCAATACAGCTTCTTGAGAAAAAACCAAACATGAAATGGTTAACATCCCCAGGAAGTGGGAGTGGAATGAGATATTAAGGCATTTACACTGACACCAGAGAGAGACTGAACATACAGACGTGGCAAATGTCTAGTGGAAAGCCAGAGTCATAGAGATATACAGCATAGAAACAGTCCCCTTGGTCCAACATGCCCATTCCGACCAGATATCCCAAATTAATATCGCCCTGTTTGCCAGCACCTGGCCTCTATTCCTCTGTACCCTTCCAATTCATATACCCATCCAGATGCCTTTTAAATGCTGTAATTGTACCAGCCTCCACCACTTCCTCTGGTAGCTCATTCATTGCAAGCACCACCCTCTGAATGAAAAAGATGCCCGAGGTCCCTTTTAAATCTGCACCCACAGCCCTCACCCTGAACCTGTTACCCTCTAGCTCTGGACTCCGCCATCCCAAGGAAAAGGCCTTGTTTATTGACCCTATCCATGCCTCATGATTTTATAAACGTCTATAAGGTCACCTCAGCCTCCGACGCGCAAGGGGAAACAGTCCCAGTCTGTTTGGCCTCTCGCTATCACTCAAACCCCCTGGCTACATCATTGTAAATCTTTTCTGAACCCTTTCAAGCTTCACAACATCCTTCCAATAGGAGAGAGACCCGAATTGCACACAATCTCCCAAAAATTGCAATGGTTCTGTTGGCCAATGGCAATTTAATTCCAAAATGTTAATTCTTTCACGAGAAGGGAATAATCGTCAATGTAGCTGTGAGAGGTCCCTTGCAGAAGAGTGCAGAACTGAGTGAGAACTTTCCATTACGACGGAGAGCAACAGAATTGATACTGAGACTGGGGACTTAAATCTAAAGCAAGGAAATTACAGACACAAACAGGCTGCAACAAATGAGGGCACATTATTGAAAGAAATGACAAACATTTAGATAGCACCTGGAGCAACTGCAATAGTTGTTCCATCCTGTCTGAAAAAGAAAACACAAAAGGTGGCCCAGCCACCGCGAACAAGGGATATTATGGACAGGACGGGATCCAAAGAAGTGGCATACAAATTAGCTTTTAAAAAAAGCAGCTAATCTGAAGACTGGGAGCAGTTCAGGTTTCAACAAAAGGATTGATTAAAAGGGGAAAATTGGGTATGTGAAGAGGGGGGAAAAAGGATTGGTGAAAACAATTACAATTAGAAACAGGCAAAGTTCTCATGTAGAACAAAGACGTGTGTGTGTTGTAATAATGTTTTGAAGAACTGCCTATTTCCCCACTGCGACTGGATTGATGAATCTCCAGTGCCGACAGGGAATGGAATCCCTTCCCACGGTCCCCACATTTCCACGACTTCTCTGCAGTTCTAGTGTCCTTTTGGCTCCCTGTTCTGATGAACAAGTGAAACTGTGATCACAGTCAGGAAATATGTACAGTTACTCCCTGCTGCGAATAGTGTAATGTTTCTTCAGTCTGTGTAACTGGTGACAGCTCCTTCCCACAGTCAGCTCACAGGGATACACTCTCTCTAAACAAGGGGAAAAGATCTCCAAAAGTTGAGCAGCCAGACAAAATGCAAAAGCAATAAAATGTCGAGCCACAGGGAAAAATATTGTGGTGATAACCTTTTTTCCCCGTTGGTATTTGGACACTTAAAATTCGTCAGTAACACCAGCAGTATTTACGGAGCGTGCTGCGCATGTTTGCCGGTGTCAGCAAAACACTAGGAATCCTCTTCGCTGGCGGCAAATAAAGGGTGCGTGGCGTTCTCTTGATTGATCAATAGAAAGCACTGGTAACCGGAAGGAGACAGGTGTTTTTGCCAATCAGAGCCACCCCATTGTCTGAATGCGGAAGTTGAACCATGAGCTGCTCTTCCTGCTCCTCTTTCTGAAAGAAGATTGAGCTTCACCCAAACTGCAAATTCTTTCCTCTGTCGAAGATCTGTGAGTACGGCACTCTCTTTTCTCGACCCCTTTTCAATTTTTTTTTCATTCTGGGGTTCAATTGTTGACTTGCAGCAACTGAAAGGAAAGGGAGTGAATCCGGGAGCGGACAGACTCTGGAAAGGTTGGCCCAGGTCTGTGTCGCAATTGGCAAAATAGACAGACAGGAGGCTGGAAGAACACAGCAAGCCAGGCAGCATCAGGAGGTGGAGAAGTCGACATTTCAGGTGTAACCGTTCCCCAAGTTTACGCTCGGTCTCCCTGATGTAGAGAAGACCGCAGTTGGCATACACATGGCAAATGCAGTACCATAATGTGAAGTTACAGCCTTTGCTAATAAAAAGCAGAAAAGAGGTGTATTGTTGAAATGGTGATGTATTCGGGATGTGGAGAAAATGAGAACTGCAGATGCTGGAGATCAGAGTCAAAGTGTGGCACCGGGAAAGCACAGTAGGTCAGGCAGCATCCAAGGAGCAGGGGAATCGAAGTTTTGGGCAGGAGCCCTTCATCAGGAATGATGTGTGGATGTACAAGGGGCATCAGCATCCTTTTGCACCAGTCAATGCCAGTTGTCAGACAGGTGTAGCAAGCAATCAGCAAAGCAAGTGGTATATTAGCAAGAGGAACCAAAAGAGAAAATGCTGGAAAAGGGTCAGTTCGACTCGAAATGTCAGCTCTTTTCTCTCCTTACAGATGCTGCCAGACCTGCTGAGATTTTCCAGCATTTTCTCTTTTTGGTTTCAGATTCCAGCATTTGCAGTAATTTGCTTTCATATTAGCAAGAGAAATTGAGTTCAGAAGTGGGGATGTCTTCCTGCAATTAGGGGGTCATTGAATATATTGAAGGCTGAGTTCATCTGATTTTTGAACAACAAAGATTTTTCACGCAAAGGGTGGTGCATGTGTGGACCGAACTGCCAAAGAAAGAGGTGGACCATAAGACATAGGAGTGGAAGTAAGGCCATTTGGCCCATCGAGTCCACTCTGCCATTCAATCATGGCTGATGGGCATTTCAACTCCACTTACCCGCATTCTCCCAGTAGCCCTTAATTCCTTGTGACATCAAGAAATTATCAATCTCTGCCTTGAAGACATTTAGCGTCCCGGTCTCCACTGCACTCCGCAGCAATGAATTCGACAGGCCCACCACTCTCTGGCTGAAGAAATGTCTCTGCATTTCTGTTCTGAATTTACCTCCTCTAATTCTAAGGCTGTGTCCACGGGTCCTAGTCTCCTCGCCTAATGGAAACAATTTCCTAGCGTCCACCCTTTCCAAGCCATGTATTATCTAATAAGGTTCTATTAGATCTCCCCTTAATCTTCTAAAGTCCAATGAATACAATCCCAGGATCCTCAGCCGTTCCTCGTATGTTAGACCTACCATTCCAGGGATTATCCGTGTGAATCTCTGCTGGACACGCTCCAGTGCCGATATGTCCTTCCTGAGGTGTAGGGACCAAAACTGGACACAGTACTCCAAATGTATCCAGAGCTTTATAAAGTCTCAGAAGCACAACGGTGCTTTTATATTCCAACCCTCTTGAGATAAATGACAACACTGCATTCACTTTCTTCATCACGGACTCAACCTGCAAGTTTACCTTTAGAGAATCCTCGACTAGCACTCCCAGATCCCTTTGTACTTTGGCTTTATGAATTTTCTCACCGTTTAGAAAGTAGTCCATGCTTGTATTCTTTTTTTCCAAACTGCAACACCTCGCATTTGCTCACATTGAACTTCATCAGCCATTTCCTGGACCACTCTCCCAAACGGTCTAGATCCTTCTGCAGCCTCCCCACTTCCTCAGTACTACCTGCCTGTCCACCTAACTTCGTATCATCGGCAAACTTCGCTAGAGTTCCCCCAGTCCCTTCATCCAGATCATTAATATATAACGTGAACAGCTGCAGCCCCAACACTGAACCCTGCGGGACACCGCTTGTCACCGGCTGCCATTCCGAAAAAGAACCTTTTATCCCAACTCTCTGCCTTCTGTCAGACAGCCAATCCTCAATCCATACCAGTAGCTCACCTCGAACACTATGGGCCCTCACCTTACTCAGCACCCTCCCGTGTGGCACCTTATCAAAGGCCTTTTGGAAGTCTAGATAGACCACATCCACTGGGTTTCCCTGGTCTAACCTACTTGTCACCTCTTCAAAGAATACCAACAGGTTTGTCAGGCACGACCTCCCCTTACTAAATCCATGTTGACTTGTTCTAATCTGACCCTGCTCTTCCAAGAATTTAGAAACCTCATCCTTAATGATGGATTCTAGAATTTTACCAACAACCGAGGTTAGGCTAATTGGTCTATAATTTTCCATCTTTTGTCTTGATCCTTTCTTGAACAAGGGGGTTACAACAGCGATCTTCCAATCATCTGGGACTTTCCCTGACTCCAGTGACTTTTGAAAGATCTCAACCAATGCCTCCGCTATTTCCTCAGCCACCTCCCTCAGATATCTAGGATGTATCCCATCGGGGGTCAGGAGATTTATCAATTTTAAGACCTTTTAACTTTTCTAGCGCTAGGTGGAGGCTGGTACAATGACAACATTTAAAAGCCATCTGGATGGGTATTTGAATAGGAAGGGTTAAGAGGGATACAAGTCAAATGCTGGCAAATGGGACTAGATGAATTTATGATGTCTGGTTGGCACGGACGAGTTGGGCCAAAGGGTCTGTTTCTGTGCTGTATGACTTCAATCGACTTAAGTGAAAGCAGAATTGTGGTTGTGAAGACTGGAGTTGCAGAGCAGCTTTCAAAAATGTTTTGCCCTTACTCAGAGCAGAAGATGTTACAATGAAGTCCTTCATTTGTGAGACAGCAACTGAGTGAGTGAGTACATCTGGCATTTGGTGGAAAGTGGTAATTCATAAAACCCTACCCTATCCAGTCATTTATTGCTGATGGACGAGGCCAAGACAGAGGTTGAATCGGCTGGGGCTGTTTTCCCTGGAGTGTTAGAGGCTGAGGGGTGATCTTACAGAGGCTTATAAAATCATGAAGAGCATGGATAGAATAAATGGACCAAGTCTTTCCCTTGGGGAAGGGGAGTCTAGAACTAGAGGGCTGAGAGGGGAAAATAAAGAGGAGACCTAAGAGGCAACGTTTTCACTCAGTGGGTGGTATGTGTATGGAATGAGATGCCAGAGGAGGTGGTGGAAGATCATACAATTGAAACATTTAAAAGGCACCTGGAAAGAGTTTGGAGTGATATGGGCAAGGTGCTGGCAGGTGGGACTAGATTGGGTTGGAATATCTGATCAGCATGGACGGGTTGGACCGAAGGGTCTGTTTCCATGCTATGACTCTAAATGCACAACGTGCTGGCAGTCAACGCAGGCAGCCAATACATGTAATATTTTGTAAATTCCACTTTGCAAATCGAAGCGGGCTGACTTAAGATTGGGATACAGACAGACTTTGGCCTCACTCCTTTCATGCATTGTCTGAGCTGAGATGTTACCTTTTCTTATAAAACCTTAAGTTATCTCGAGAATGAGCCTGACAGGAAGTTCTGGGATTTGCACATTAATGATACCTGCAACCCATTGTAAAAGATGAAAGACTTAACGATCCAGCTTTTTTCAACATATTATCTCAGTGGCAGGACACTGTAATGTTTTCCATAAATTCTGTGCTTTATGATCTTGTACTCCACAACCAACTGAATAAGACACAGCACTGTGAAAGCAAGTGCTTCGAAATAAATCTGTTGAACTGTAACCTGGCATTGTGTGATTTGTAACTTTGTCCAGGTTAGGGTGTATTCACCATGTTAAATTACCCATAGTGTTCAGTTTTGGACTGGTTTGGGTGGATTGGCTGTGTTCTATTATCCATATCGTCGAGGGATGTGCAAGTTAGGGTGGATTGGCCATGCTAAATTACCCACAGTTCTCAGGACTGTTCAGATTAGGGTGAATTAATCAGGAATAAATGTGGAGCAATAGGTGTAGGGGGAGAGAGAAAATGCATGAGGAGGCAGAGGGTGGGAAGAGGGACTGGCCAGAGGTGGGGAGGGTAGGGGGAAGACAGCAAGAGAGAGATAGCGCCTGGAGTGGATCCAGGGAGGGAGCAGACTCTGCAAACTCAGGTTTGTGTCTGAATTACCCAGATGAGGAAGGATAGATTGGGATGGGGCAGGGGTTGAAATCTTTTCTGTTTTTATTTTTAAAATGCTCCTGAGTCCCACAAATAAATGCAACCAGTACAAGTACAGCACATGCAATACTCCTCTTGTAGCTCCACTCCAGATTTGCATCTTCTGTTCCTCCTCCACCTTGGCTCCAGCACACTCTGCTTCCTTCCCTCACCCCCATGGATAGTAAAGAAGGCATTGAGCACCATTGCCTTCACTGCTCACATCATTGAGTATCGGAGTTCGGATATCATGTTGAGGTTGTACATGATGTTGGTGAGGCCACTTTCTGGGTACTGTGTATAGTTCTGGTGGCTCTTTAATAATAAGAATACTATTAGAGAGGGTTCCGTAAAGATTTATCAGAATGTTGCCAGGACTCGAGGGTTTGAGTTACAAGGAAAGGTTGGGAATGTCTTCATTGGAGTGTAGGGGTGTCCTTACTAAGATTTATAAAATCATGGAGAGTGGAAGTAAGGTGAATAGCAAAGAGCTCTTCCTTAAGACATAGGAGTGGAAGTAAGGCCATAAGTCCACTCCACCATTTAATCATGGTTGACGGGCATTTCAACTCCACTTACCCACACTCTCCCCAAAGCTCTTAATTCCTTGCGATACCAAGAATTTATCAATCTCTGCCTTGAAGACATTTAATGTCCCGGTCTCCACTGGACTCCATGGCAATGAATTCCACAGGCCCACCACTCACTGGCTGAAGAAATGTCTCGTCACTTCCATTCTAAATTGACTCCCTGTAATTATCAGGCTATGCCCATGGGTCCTAGTCTCCCTGCCTAATGGAAAAAACTTACCAGCGTCCACCCTTTCTTAGCCATGCACTATCCTGTAAGTTTCTAATAGATCTCCCCTCAACCTTCTCAGCTCTAATGAATATAATTCTAGGATCCTCAGCCGTTCAGCCGAATCTCTGCTGGACATGCTCCAGTGCCACTATGTCCTTCCTCAGGTGTGTAGCCCAAAATTGGACGCAGTATTCTAAATGGGGCCTAACCAGAGCTTTATAAAGTCTCAGTAGCGCACACCGCTGCTTTTACATTCCAACCCTCTTGAGACAAATGACAACGTTACATTGCTTTCTTAACCACGGACTCAACCTGCAAGTCAACCTTTAGAGAATCATGGACTAGCAGTCTCAGATCCTTTTGTACTTTGGCTTTATGAATTTTCTCACTGTTTAGAAAATAGTCCATGCCTGTATTCTTTTTTCCAAAGTACAAGACCTCACATTTTGTTACATTGAATTTCATCAGCCATTTCCTGGACCACACTCCTAAACTGTCCAAATCTTTCTGCGGCCTCCACAGCTCCTCAGAACTACCTGCCTGTCTGCCTAACTTTGTATCATCAGTGAACTTCGCGGGAATGCCCCCAATCCCTTTATCCAGATCATTAACATATAAACTGAACAGCTGCAGCCCCAAAACTGAGCCCTGCGTGACACCACTTGTCACCGGCTCCCATTCCAAAAAAATAATCTTTTATCCCAACTCTCTGCCTTCTGTCAGGCAGCCAATCCTCAATCCATGCCAGTAGCTCACCTCTAACACCATGGGGCCTCACCTTACTCAGCAGCCTCCGATGAGGCACCTTACCAAATCTGGATGACATCCACTGGGTTTCCCAAGTCTAACCTACTTTTTAACTCTTCAAAGAACTCTAACAAGTTTGTCAGGCATGACCTCCCCTTACTAAATCCATGCTGACCTATTTTAATCCAACCATGCACTTCCAAGAATTTAGAAATCTCATCCTTTACGATGGATTCTAGAATTTTACGTACAACTGAGATTAGGCTAATCAGCGTATAATTTTCTATCTTTTGTCTTGATCCTTTCTTGAACAAAGAACTTATGACAGTGATTTTCCAATCATCTGGGACTTTCCCTTACTCCAGTGATTTTTGAAAGATTACAACCAATGCCTCTGCTAATTCTTCATCCACCTCCCTCAGAACGCTAGCATGTAGCCATCAAAACCAGGAGATTTCTCAATCTTTAGACCTTTTAGCTTTTCTAGCACTTTCTCCTTTGTAATGGCTACCATACTCAACTCTGTCCCTTAACTCTCCTTAATTGTTAGGATATTACTCATGTCTTCCACTGTGAAGACTGACACAAAGTATTTATTAAGTTCTTCAGCTATTTCCTTATCGCCCATCACTAGCCTTCCTGCATCAATTCGGAGCAGCCCAATTTCTACTTTTGCATCTTGTTTGTTTCTTACGTATTGCAAAAAATTTTAATATCATTTCTAACATTACAGGTTCGCTTACCTTTCATATTTGATCCTCTCCTTCCTTTGTTATCTTCTGTTTGTTTTTGTAGTCTTCCCAAGCATATGATTTCCCAGTGCTCTTGGCCACATTGTAGGTTCTCTTTTTTTGTTGTTGATACGTTTCCTGACTTCCCTTGTAATTACCTTTAACTGTACTACCATTCTATCCAATTTTGCTTTCTCTTTTTCAAACTGCACACTGAACTCTACCATATTATAATCGCTGCCGCCTAAGTGTTCCTTTGCTTTAAGATTTTTTATAAAGTCTGGCTCATTACATAGCACTAAGAATTTGGGTGGCACAGTGGTTAGCACTGCTGCCTCACAGTGCCAGAGACCCGGGTTCAATTCCCGCCTCAGGCGACTGTCTGTGTGGAGTTTGCACGTTCTCCCCGTGTCTGCGTGGGTTTCCTCCGGGTGCTCCGGTTTCCTCCCACACTCCAAAGATGTGCAGGTCAGGTGAATTGGCTGTGCTAAATTGCCCGTAGTGTTAGGTAAGGGGTAGATGTAGATGTAGGGGTATGGGTGGGTTACGCTTCGGCGGGGCGGTGTGGACTTGTTGGGCCGAAGGGCCTGTTCCACACGGTAAGTAATCTAATCTAATTGAAATATGCTCAGTTAGGCCACAGTTGAGGACAGTGTAAGGGACAAATGGCCTGGTCTTGTGAAATTGGTTCTGGCTCTGTAGAAATAAAACCATTGAGTTGTATAGCACAAAAACAACCCTTCAGTATGTGTTGACTAGATAGCCTAAATTAAACTAGTCCCATTTGCCAGCGCTTTGTCCATATACCTATCCAGATGTCTTTTAAATGTTGCATTTGTACCAGCTTCCACCATTTTCTCTGGCAGCTCATTCAGTTCACACACCACCATATACGTGAAAAAGTTGCCCCTTGGGACCCTTTTAAATTTTTCCCCTCTCACCCTAAACCTGTGCCCTCTAGTTTGGGATTTCCCCTCCCCCCTCGGAAGAGAAAAGCAAAGGGAATGAGATGTGCAACACCTGAAAAAGAAATTGTGGCTCCCGCCATTTTTACCCCAAACTGCCAATTGGACACAAGATCTGCCCGTAACAACTAGCGCCGACCACCATTGGTCAGGTGGAGTAAGGTGCGTTCTGATTGGAGGGAGCGCGGATGACGCGCGTCACTGAAGGAGGAGACGGAAAGAAGAAGAAAAACAAAGATGGCGGCGCGAGGCTGCGGTTTGTTCATCGACTCAGCGGGCGGTTTCTGACGGAGGGAGGGGGGCAGACAGGCATCGTTTACCTCAGAAAATACCTTTAAAATACATTTCAAATTAAAGCCGGAACTTTTCAAACAAAAGTTGTGAAGAAAAGGAGACAGTCCCCGGTGGTGGGGGGTTTATTGTTTATTTTTGTATAATTTCCGGGGCCCGGGAAGGGGGAGGTGACGGTTACCGGGTGAACGAGAAAACAAATTAAAAATGTCGGCGGTGGAGGAGAGAGAGCCGGCGCCCGCGGCGGGAGGTGGAGGAGCGGCGGCGGCGGCGGCGGGGGGTAAAGTCCGGCGCGGATCACAAGCTGGAGGAGAGGCTGCACTCGGTGCTGTGCTGGACCGTGTGACTGGAGCTACCCGCGGCTTCACTCTACCAGGTACCGGGCTGGGCTGAGGGGGAACCCGGGGGATAAGGCGGATCACCATTAACCTGGAGCCGCAATCACTCCCATTCCTAAAACAAACATAATTTATATTAGAATCACCATCTAATTCTCCATACACCTTCTATAATCCATGTAGGAGGGCAGGCTGTACCATCTGACTGAACTGTTCCGATATTCAATTGTGTATAATGTATAGATACCTTTTCAAATAAAATATACAATGTTATTTAACACATTGGATATGAAATACTGTCATCATGGGATTTGCAGCACTTCACAGAGCGCTGTAGAAGGTCACAGGCAATATTGTGTACGAGAGCCTGTGTAAACCTCTATGGTTATGTTTTATTATTGTGAATTGAGGTAATCGCACGTAAAATGGGTAGGATTGTGTGTGTGTGTATGTAGGTATGTTATTTAGATCCTGGGGTTTTGTCTTGTCCAGTGATGATTTGGCTGTGGAGGGAGGGGAATGGGCAGACTAATAAATCTTTCAACGAAATCCAGCATTTTGTTGAAGACCTTCATTTCTTTGCAATTGTCACCTTCCAAAGAATCAACCTACCCAGTATTTAAATGGACATGTGCATATGTATAGTTGTGTCTGAATGATGAAAATCTTTTTTAAAAAAAAATCCTTTTGTATATTTCCTGTTCTCCATGCATAGCAAATTGGACGTGTTTGGTTTTTTTTCTTGCAAGTGCTGTGAAAAGTAGTCTGATCATGTAAAAGTCGACCCTAGTTCTTCATAGACAACAGACCAATGTTTGTGAGACAGTGTGATGGCCGTCATGTTCCACTCCAGCTTTGCAGTCTGTCGGTTGTTCGGCTCTGTTCCCGTCTTCCAGTCCGTTCTCTGTATGTTCCACTCAGTTTTCAGAATTACCATAATTGATTTTTTTTTGCTTTATTCATCAGTTGAGCTTCTGCTTATGATACGGTGTGAATCTTGACAGGCATGAATTTCAGCCCCTCAAGTAGTATCCAAGTAACAGTCGACCCCCTAAATTTAACCTTAAAAAGTAGTCAAAAAATTGACTATTACTTGAGTATATACGATATAAATGAATTAATGTTCATTGCTTCTTCGCTTTATGTTATTTTGCCTTATGAAAGGTTTCATAGGAACGCTCCACTTTTGGATAGTGGGGAAAACCTGGATCAGTACAATACAGCAGTCACAAGACCTTCTTATTTGGTTTAGGCACCCCCATCAAGCCTGTGCCAATTTTTAATTCTCACTTGGACCTGTTATTTATTGCCCATATATGGTTTCTATCCTTTAGTTCATCTCGCGTTCATGTGTCTATCAAGATACACCTTAAACATTGCTAAGGTGCCTCCTTCCACCACCCATTACCCCTCTGTGTGAAAAACCTTCCCCTCCACTTCTTCTGAAGACTGCCCTCCTCTTGCCTTGAACCTGTGCCCTTTTGTAGTTGATCTTTTCACACTGGGGAATAAAAAAAATCTGAGTAACATAGAATCCCTAGTGTGGAAAAGACCATTTGGCGCAACATGTGCACACTGACCCTCTGAAGAGTAACCGACACAGACTTATTCACCTACTCCTATTACACAATATTAGCCCTTGACTAATGCACCCTCTCCCAGAGCATCCACACCCTTCTGATAGTGTGGTGACCAGAACTGCATACAATATCCCTAATGTGGTTGAAATAAATAGCTGTAACGTAACTTGCCAACTTTTACACCCAGGAAAGGCAAGCATGCTGTGTGCCTTCTTGACCACCATACCCACCTCTGTTTCCACTTTCAGGGATCTATATGCCCAGATCCCTCTGCATGTCAGTGCTCCTAGGAGTTCTGTCATTTATTGTACAGTTCTTGTACTTCTTTCTCCCTTGTGTCTGTATCCAGCTTCCCCTTAATTCTTCTTCCCTCTTCATCTCTTTGCCCATTCATCACGCCTCCACACATGAGCATATCACAAGACCATAGGAGCTGAAATTAGGCCATTCGCCCCATTGAGTCTACTCCACCATTCAATCGTGGCTGTTAACTTTCCCTAGCCCATTCGTCCCGGAACCCTTGATACTCAAGCACATTTCTGTCTCCATCTTAAATATGCTCAATGATCTGGCCTCCACAGCCTTCTGTTGCTGTGAATTCCATAGATACACCACTCTCTGGCTGAAGACGTTTTGCCTTATCTCCCAACTAAAGGGTCTTCCTTTTCCTCTAAGGCTGTACCCTCTGGTCCTAGTTTCTCCTAACAATGGAAACATCTTCCCAACATCCACTCTGTCCAGGCCGTTCAATATCCTGTAGGTTTCAATTGCAACCCCCCTCATCCTTCTAAACTCCATATAGTCCCAGAGTCCTCAAATGTCCCTCATATGTTAAATGTTTCATTCCAGGGACCATTCTCGTGAACCTCCTCTGAACACCCTCCTGGGCCAAAACATCCTTGCTAAATAGGAGGCCCAAAACTGCACAATGCTCCAAATGTGGCCTGACCAGAGCCTTTTATAGTCTCAGAAGTACATCCCTGCTTTTGTATTCAAGTCCTGTCAAAATAAATGCCATCGTTGCATTTGCCTTCCTAACTACTGACTCAACCTGCAAGTTTACTTTGAGAAAATCCTGATCTTGAACTCCCAAGTCTCTTTGCACTTCGGATTTCTGAATTTTCTTCCCATAATCCTTGTGTTCCAACAGTGACTGTCTGGTGTCAGGGCAGCATCAGTGATTTCCTGACATGTGGATTGTATTTGGGGATACCAAGGAATGTCAGGAACTGCGAGTATCTCAGGAGCAATCGTTATTCCTGGGGGAGGCAGAGAGGAATGTGGTGTGGTCCTGTAAACTCCAGAACTTTGATAACTTCATGAGTAAGCAATAACTCCTTCTGGACCAAGAAACGAAAGGGCCAATGAGAAACTGCTACAAGGGAGTTAACAAATAACATACATTAACTATCGCTGGGAAGAATGAGCTGTTCCTTTGGACAGATGAAATAATGGTGTTTAATAACTGTGTGATAAAAGGACAATTAATTCTGCTTGTAGAAGAAAGGCCTTGGCGTAAAGGGCATTCAAGGAGCAGGAAAATCGACGTTTCGGGCAAAAGCACTTCATCAGGAATCCTGTATTCCTGATGAAGGGCTTTTGCCCGAAACATCGATTTTCCTGCTGCTTGAATGCTGTCTGAACTGCTGTGCTTTTCCAGCACCACTCTAATCTAGACTCTGGTTTCCAGCATCTGCAGTCATTGTTTTTACCTTGGCGTAAAGGGGTTAATTGCAGGACAGGCTGTTTCAAACAGGTGGAAAACCCTCAAGGATAAGAAGGTAAGCTACAGACCTGAGGTCTCCAGCAGGGTGGAGAGATGGTGGTTAGAATCTAAAGAAACATTACACCAGAAATCTGAAAGTTACAGAACTCCACCAGAATTCAACTCCAGAACGTTTCAGCTGTAGTGCTTGGAAGAACAACACTGCATCCACTTCCAGAGTTGGGAACTGTTGGTAGAAACAATGTTAAATTCTGCCATCATTTGGGTGATAACCAAGATTTGGGGTGTGTGTGTGTTGGGGGGGGGGGTGATGGTGGTGAGGGTGAACTTGCTTACGTGAAGGGTTGATACCTACAATAAAGTGTAAATCATGGTTCAACAGTTGGTTGTCTGTGCAGTTTCTGAGTCAGTATTCAAATTAAAGCGATTCACCCACAACCAGAATGGGAGGTTGGGATTAACAATGACTCCTTTGCATTCAGCAGGACGGCACGTCAATACTGTTACAGCGAATGCTGAACCTCCTCCCCTCTCTGAGATCTCAAAACAAAACACCAAAAGAGGAGTGCGTTGCCCTATAATCTATACAAAATTAGTGTGAAAAGTGGTGTCATCTGCTCTAGTCTTAAAAACAAAAATAAATCCCTGACACTTTAAAATCAACAAAAAGCAATTTACATATCCAACTTGAATGGTAAACAACTGAACTAAACTATTAACAAACCGAATAAATCCCTTCGAACTACTGACGATTCTGGCATAAAACAGGATTTTTGTCATATGCTGTTCCAATAAATACAAGACCCACTAATACCACAAGAAATAGAATTTAGTCTCTCAGATTACAGCCTGGTTACGTCTTCCAGAATATTCTAAGCATCATTCTATTGAATCTTTTGTCAGGAATTCCTGCTCTTCTGGTTTTCTTGTAAATGATGCTGTCTCATTCACAGATGACTGTCAGAGCTGATGTCTCGCTCTAGTGCTGAGGACTCTTAGCTCTAGCAATAGGGAGTTAGCTCTGGGGCTCTGTTCAACTGTCCCCTTCTTTTATACCCTTGATGCCATATTGAGTTTTTACAATGGTTTTGACAACAGAGGACCAATCCTATCAGATTTAAATTTAGTAGGTATTGGTAGCCAAAGGACCTGACTTGAATTGATTGGCTAAATTGAAAAGTCATTATCTTGGCCTGTTAACTGTCAACCTTGTGATAGAAATGTTTCTGTTTGTGTGCTCTCTGTTGTGATGATGTTACTCCTTTAAGAAGATTATGTCGTCTTGATTTTTTTTCCCAAGAGGGGTTGTAAAAGGCAGAGGGTCCAATTTAACTGGGCTAAGGGACTTCACTAATGGCCAACAGATATTGGCAAAGGCAACAATTGGAAAAAGGTTTGAGATTTTTTTTTCTGAAACACTCTACAGCGAAACAATCTGTAGCGAAACAGTCTGTAAGGTCACCCCTCAGCCTCTGACCCTCCAGGGAAAATAGCACTAGTCTATTTCAGCCTCTTGCAACAGCTCCAACCCTGGCAGTATCTTTGTAAATCTTTTCAGTGTCCTTTCATGTTTCACAACTTGTTACAAACACGTCGACTAAATTCAGAGAAGCCTCTCTCAATTACAGCTGTAAATGGAGAAAGTGTGTTTAATAATGAGTCATGAATAAAGGCTGTATTAATATTTTATTGTGAAGTTTTACTCCTACATCTCCAAACAGAGCATACACACCTGGTCAGAAGCAGCCTATGGGATTTAAGACACTATTGGCTGTTTTCCAATGAGGACTGACTTTGCACAGAAACCATAAACATTTTAAATGAATGGAGTACCATTTGTTTTAAGGTCAGGTAAACTTAAGAGGCACTGCATTGGCTTAGAAATGAGATCCTTGACACACACACAGCTGAAATTATCAATGCACCATTATTAACAAATTGGAATTAAGGCTGGGATGTTTTTCCCGCTGGAGCAGAGGAGGATGAGAGGCGAAGTTTATAAAACCGTGAGGGTTATAGATAGGGTTAAGGATTGTTGCCTCTTACCTAGGATGGGGGAATTACAAGACTGGGGACACATTTGTACGGTGAGAGGGGAGAGATTGAAAAAATATGTGGGGCAAAAATTTTAGAGAGTGGTTTGTGTATGGAATGAGCTGCCAGTGGAAGTGGTTGAGGGAGATACATTAACAACAATTAAAAGGCATTTGGTCAAATACATGGAGAGGAGAGGTTTAGAAGGATAGTGGCCAAGTGCAGGGAAATGGGGTTACTGTTGATGGATGTTTTGGTCAGCATGAACCAGTTTGGGCCGATGGGCCTGTCTCCGTGCTGTAACACTGACTCGTGTCTCTTTGTCGCTCCAACAGTTTTGAGTTTTCAGATGAGCACCTCACTTAATCGCACTGTATAAAATCCGATCTCATTAGTCAACTCTGATTTGGAAGTGCTGGTGTTGGATTGGGCTGGACAAGGTCAGAAGTCACACGGCACCAGGTTAGAGTCCAACAGGTTTATTTGAACTCACGAGATTTCAGAGCACTGCTCCTTTGTCGGTGAAGTGATGAAGCAGCAGCATTGAAGAAGGAGCAATGCTCCTAAAGCTTGTAATTTCAAATAAACCTGTTGGTCTGTAAGCTGGTGTTGTGTGACTTCTGATGCCTTCAGCTGTGGGTTTGTGTCGAACTTAATGGGATATTTTGTCCAACACGCATTTTTAAACAGTATCACTTGGAGGGATTCATTTGAAACCTTTCAAGAGGTGAGTTCAACAAGACTGAACTATTCAAAGTTACTTGGACTCCATTTTAAAATTTACATCAGGACCGGTAGACATAGAGATATACAGCATGGAAACAGACCCTTTGGTCCAACTCATCGATGCTGACAAGACATCCTAAATTAATTTTGTCCCATTTGTCAGTACTTGGCCCATATCCGTCTTAACCCTTCCTGTTCATGTCCGAAACCAGATGCCTTCTAAGTGGTATAATTGTACCAGCCTCCACTTTCTCTGGAAACTCATTCCATACACGCACTACCCTCTGCATGAAAACATTACCCCTTACGTCCCTTTTAAATCTCTCACCCAGCCAAATAGCCTCTCCCTGCAGCTCAAACCCTCCGACCCCCGGCAACATCCTGGTAAATTGTTTCTGATACAGAAGTCAATGTTTTGGGAAGAACCCTTCTTCAGTCCTGAAGGAGGGTTAATACCCGAAATGCTAACTTCACCTCCTAACGCTACCTGGGTTGCTGCGTTTACTTGGAGAAAGTGAGGACTGCAGATGCTGAAGATCACAGTCGAGAGTCTGGTGCTGGAAAAGCACAGCAGATTAAGCAGCGTCCGAAGAGCAGGAGAATCAATGTTTCAGGCATCATTGCTGAGGAAGGACTTATGCCCAAAACGTCGATGCTCCTGCGCCTCAGATGCTGCCAGACCTGCTGTGATTTTCCAGCACCACACTCTTGACCAGTCTCCATTTACCCCTGACTAACGCACCACATTACACATCCCTGAACACTATGGACAATTGAGCTAGGCTAACTCACCCTAACTTGTACATCTTTGTATAGTGGGAGCAAAACTGGAACACCCGGAGGAAACCCATGCAGACACGGGAGAATCAAACAGTAGAATCAAACCCGGGTCCATGGCTCTATGAGGCAGCTGTGCTAAGCACTGAGCCACTATGTCACCCCGAGCCACTTTAGGATTGCACTTGGGGGTGCGAGGCGGTGTGCAGTCCAGAAAATTGTTTTAAAAGCCCAACAATGTTCCCACTGCACCCATTGTCAGAGTGGGGCACAAGGTTTAGTCCACAGTAGCGTCACTGGCGGTATCCGATTGTTGGGAGCACTGGTGTCCCCGCTGGTGTCTTCACAAGTTGCTGGAAAATGTGAACCTCTTGCCGCACTCAGGGCAGCTGAATGGCCTCTCCCCTGTATGGACCTGCCAGTGGGTCAGCAGAGCAGAAGAATTGCTGAAGCCCTTCCTGCACTCAGGGCAATAGAACGGCTACACTCCCGTGTGGACCCGCTGGTGGGTCAGTAGGTGGGAAGAGCGGTTAAAGCGTTTCTCACACTCTGGGCAGGAGAACGGCTTCTCCCCGGTGTGGACCCGCTGGTGCCTCAGCAGGTGGGAGGAATTGCTGAAAGCCTTCCCGCACTCGGGACAGCTGAAGGGCCTCTCCCCCGTGTGGACCCGCTGGTGGGTCACGAGGTTGGAGGAGACCGCAAAGCCCTTCCCGCACACTGAGCAGGAGAATGGCTTCTCCCCGGTGTGGACTCGCCGGTGGGTTAGCAGTTGGGAGGGCTGGGTAAAGTCCTTCCCACACTCAGGGCAGGCAAATGGCCTCTCCCCAGTGTGGACCCGCTGGTGTGTCAGCAGGGAGGAGGAACTGCTGAAGCCCTTCCCACATTCAGGGCAGGGGAACGGCTTCTTGCCTGTGTGGACCCACTGGTGCCTCAGCAGGGCAGAGGAATCGCTAAAGGCCTTCCCGCACTCGGGGCAACTGAATGGCCTCTCCCCCGTGTGGACCCGCTGGTGCTTCAGTAAGTCAGAGGATTTGCCGAAGGCCTTCCCACAATCAGAGCAGGGGAAGGGCCTCTCCCCGGTGTGGACACGCTGGTGCGCCAGCAAGTGGGAGGAGTGGGTGAAGCTGTTCCTGCACTCAGGGCAGGTGAATGGTCTCTCCCCAGTGTGGACCCGGCGGTGGTCCAGCAGGTGGGAAGAGCGGATAAATCCCTTCCCACACTCTGGGCAGGAAAACGGCCTCTCCCTGGTGTGACTGCGCTGATGAATTTCCAGGGCAGATGGGACACTGAAGCCTTTCCTGCAGTCACCACACTGCCACGGTTTCTCCATGGGGCAAGATTCCTCTGGTTTCTCCACGGCCAAAGCTTCAGCTGCACACAAATGCATGCACAACCCCTCCCTGCCGTGAATTCCTCTTTCCAGGCTGTATAATTGTTACAGACTGCACACTTAATGCGCTGCCACAGTTGCGTCTCTCATCCAGCTCCACTGATGCTGAAAGCTTACTGAAACAGAAACCAAAGAGTTTTGCTCCTTCTCATAGAATCAAAATCGAAGATCGTTAGAGTCCCAATGGATTGATTGACTGTCTGTCATTGACGTGAAAATGAGGACTGCAGACGCTGGAGAGTCAGTCAAAATGTGTGGTGCTGGAAATACACAGCAGGTCAGGCAGCATCCAAGGAGCAGGAGAGTTCCTGTTTCGGGCATAAGCCCTTCGTCTGTTGAATTTGAAACTTCAGTCTTCAGATCTTCAAATGCACTTAAAAAAAAGATTATGAAAGTCATCACTGTCAGTCAGGGCAGAAATTCAGAACAAGCAATTCTACTTTATGCGGAACATTCTTTTCTTTTGTAATTCCATGAAATTGAAAGCACCATTACCCTGCTCCGATTGCTCTACATTTACACCTGATTAATGCATCTAACCTACACATCCTGGACACTATGGACAATTTAACATGGCTAATTCACCCAAACCTGCACATCTTTGGATAGTGAGAAGAAACAGATGCACTGGAAGAAATCCACCACAAACACCAGTTGGAGAATGTGCAATATCCACACAGACAACGGCCCCGAGGCTGGAATTGTACCTGGGGCCCTGATGCCGTGAGGCAGCAGCACTAACCACTGAGACACCGTACCTTCCTTTTCCAGTCCCGCCACCAAGTCACTCAGCTTGAGCTCAAGCAAAGCACTACATTTAATTTTCACTTCACACTCACTGAACTTCCGGCCTGTCCTCACTTCCCCTATGGAAATGCAAAAAGCTGGGGGGTTGCCACATAGAATCCCTACAGTGCAGAATGAGGCCATTTGGCCCAACAAGTACATAACAACACTCCGAAGAGTAACCCACCCACACCCATTTCCCTACTCCTATCACTCTCTCCATTTACCTCCGACTAATATACCTAACGCACACATCCCCGAATACTATGGGGCAATTTAGCATGGCCAATTCACCCAAACCTGAAAATCTTTGGACTGTGGAAGCAAACCGGAGCACCTGGATGAAACTCATACAGCTACGGGGTGAACAATGTTCAAACTCCACACAGTCAGTCACCTAAAGCTGGAGTCAAATCCTTGTCCCTGGTGCTGTGAGGCAGCAGTGCTAACCACTGAGCCATGTGCTGCCCATGTGTGCTGAAAGAGATGCAACGTGGAGCTTTATTGACTGTACCGCACAGTGGATTGTTGAGTAAGGTCGAGTCTCGAAGGATCTGGAAAGAGGTAGCCAACATTTAGGAGTGCATTGCGACAGATGCTGGAATCCGTCCTGAAAACAACAAATGCTGGAGATCACAGCTGGTCAGGCAGCGTCCACATAGAGAGAGGAAGCTAACATTTCAGGTCTTCTTAGAGATTTATAAAATCTTGCTGGATACAGAGAAGATCAATGTCAGGAGTCATTTCCCTGGAATGAGGGATTTCAAGACTAGCAGACATATTTTTAAGGTGAGAACAGAAAGATTTAAAAACAAAATAAGGGGCAACATTTTCACACAGAGTGCTTCATGTGTGGAATGAATTTCCAGAGGAAGTGGTAGATGCGCTTACAGTCACAACATTTAAATGACATTTGGAATAGTACATGAATAAGAAATGTTCAGAGGGATATTGGGCCAAGCACATGTAGGTGGGACTAGTTTAGTTTGGGATTATGGTCGACATGGACTGGTTCGACCGAAGGATCTGTTTCCGTGCTGTGTGACTCTGACTGGATACAGTGGATGTGGGGAAGATGTTTCCACCAGTAGGAGAAACGAGGACCAGAGGACACAGGCTCAGGGTGAAGGAATGCCCTTCAGAACTGAGATGAGGAGGAATTCCTTCAGGCAGAGGATGGTGAATCTGTGGATCTCAACGCTGCAGAGGGCATTTAAGAAAGGGATAGATAGGTCTTTGATAAGTAAGGGGATCAAGGGTTACGAGGAGAAGGCAACAGAATGGGATTGAGAAACATACCGGCCATGATCGACTGGTGGAGCAGACTCAGTGGGGCAAATGGCCTTATTCTGCTCCTGTATATTGTAGTCTTAAAACTGAGCAGATTACTGAGGTGGTTTTCATGAACAATTTCAGAGTCCTGAAGTAACATCGTAGAGGTGTACAGAATGAAAACAGACCCTTTAGTCCAACTCGTCCATGCCGACCAGTTATCCTAACCTAATCTTGTCCCATTTGCCAGGACTTGGCCACTATCGCTCTAAACCTTTCCTATTCATATACCCATCCAGATGCCTTTTCAATGCAGTAATTGTACCATCCTCCATCACTTACTCTGACATTCATCCCATACATGCACCACCCTCTACATGAAACACTTGTCCCTGAGGTCCCTTTTAAAATCTTTCCCCTCTCACTCTAAACCAATGCCCTCTAGTTCTGACTCCACAACCCAGGGAAAAGACCTTGTCTGTTTATAAAATCATGAGGATTATGGATAGAATAAACGTGTGGAAGATCACCGCGCCCCCGCCCCGCGCCACAAAAGTCTCTAATGCTCTCGAAAACAGCCCGAGTCTATTCTGCCTCTCCAGCTAAAATCCTTCAAACACGGCAACATCCTTGTAAATCTTTTCTGAACCCTTTCAAGTTTCACAGCATCTTCCTGATAGGAAGGAGACCAGAATTGCACACAATATTCCGAAAGTGGCCGAACCAGTGTCCTATACAGCTGCAACGTTACCTCTCAACTTTACTACCCAAATGCCTTCCTCACTGTTCTATCTACCTGCGACTCTACTGTCAAGGAGCTATGAACCTGCACTCCAAGGTCTCTTTGATCAGCAACACTCCCTTGGACCTTACCTGATTGGCTTTTCCAAAATGTAGTACCACACATTTATCTAAATTAAACTCCATCTGCCATTCCTTAGCCCATTGGCCCATCGGATCAAGATCCCGTTGTGATCGGAGGTAACCTTATTTGCTGTCCACTACACCTCCAATTTTGGTGTCATCTGCAAACTTACTAACTATACCTCTTATGCTCACATCCAAATCATTCATATAAATGACGAAAAGTAATGGAACCAGCACCAATCCTTGTGGTCACAGACACTGGTCACAGGCCTCCAGTCTGAAAATCAACCCTTCACCACCACCCTCTGTCTTCTACCTTCAATCCAGATCTGTATCCAAATGGCTAGTTCTCCCTGTATTTCTCGAAAGCTAACCTTGCTAACCAATCTCTCATGAGGAACCTTGTTGAATGCCTTTCTGAAGTCCATGGAGATCATGTCTACTGCTCTGCCCTTGTCAATCCCTTGTTACTTAAAAAAATTCAATCAAGTTCGTGAGACATGATTTCTCACGCACAAAGCCATGCTGACTATCCCGAATTAGTCCTTGCCTTTCCAAATACATGTAAATCCTGTCCCTCAGGATTACCTCCAACAAGTTGCCCACCGGCAATGTCAGGCTCATTGGTTGATAGTTCTATGGCTTTTCCTTGCAATCTTTCTTAAATACTGGTACCACGTTAGACAACCTCCAGTCTTTCATCACCTCACGTGTGACTATCAATGGTACAAATACCTCAGCAAGGGACCCAACAATCACTTCTCTAGCTTCTCACAGAGTTCTAGGGTACAACTGATCAGGTTCTGGGGATTTATCCACTTGCATGCATTTCAAGATATGCAGCACCACCTCCTTTGTAGTACAGACATTTTTACATTTTTCGAGATATCATCATCTGTTTTCACACATTCTATTTCTTCTCTGTTCCTTCTCTACAGTAAACACTGATGCAAAATACTTATTTATTATCTCCCCCAATTCCTGCAGTTCCACACATAGGCTGTCTTGCTGATCTTTGAGGGGCCCTGTTCTCTCCCTAGTTACCCTTTTCTCCTTAATGTATTTATACAAACCCTTTGGATTCTCCTTAACTCTACTTGTCAAAGCTATCTCATGGTCCCTTTTTGCCCTCCTGAGTTTACTCTTAAGTATACTCCAACTGCCTTTGTACTGTCAGGATTCACTCGGTCTCTCCTGTCTATACTTGTCATATGCTTCCTTCTTTTTCTGAACCAAAAGCTCAATTCCTCTCGTCATTCAGCATTCACTACACCTACCAGCCTCCCCTTTCACCCTAGGTTCTAGATTAGAGTGGTGCTGGAAAAACACAGTTCAGGCAGCATCCGAGGAGCAAGAAAATTGATGTTTTGGGCAAAAGCCCTTCATCTAATCTAGAATCTGGTTTCCAGCATCTGCAGTCCTTGTTTTTACCTAGTTTTTACCTAGTTTTTCCCCTTTCAACCTCACAGGAATATACTGTCTCTGGACTCTCAGTTTCTTATTTTTGAAGGTTTCCCATTTTCTCGCCATCCCTTTACCTGCGAACATCTGCTCCCAGTTAGCTTTTGGAAGATCTTGCCTAATACCAAGTTAGCCATCCTCCAATTTAGAGCTGGTCTCTACTTTATCATCACTCTTTTATAGCTCATAGAATTATGGTCACTGGCCCCAAAGTGCTCCTCCACTGACAGCTGAGTCACTTGCCCTGCCTTATTTCCCAAGAGCAGGTCACGTTTTGCACCTTCACTAGTCAGAACATCCACTTACTGAATCAGAAAATTTTCTTGTACACATTTAAATTCCTCTTCATCGAAACCCTTAACACTACGGCAGTCCCAGTCTATGTTTCGAAAGTTAAAATCCCTGACCATAACCACCGCATTTTTATTACAGATAACTGAAATCTCCTTACAAAATTTGTTTCTCAATTTACCTCTGACTATTAGGGAGTCTGTAATAAAGGGGAGAAAGCTGGAGAATGGGGTTGAGAAACTTATCAGCCATGATTGAATGGTGGAGCAGACCCAGTGGACTGATTGGCCTAATTTCTGCTCCTGTGTCCTATAGGCTCTTGCTGTTCTGCACACAGTGAGAGAAACTTGGGAGCAGGAGTAGGCCATTTGGTCTTTCAAGCCTGCACCAGCATTCAACAGATCATGACTGGATATTAATCTACCTACAGCTAGATGGATAAACTGGGAATCTTTTTCACCGGAGCTTAGGATATTGAGAGATGACCTTACAGAGGATTATAAAATCACGAAGGATAGAGATGTCCTTTCGCTCAGATGTGAGCTTCAAGATTAGGGAGCAAATTTTTAAGGTGAGTGGAGAAAGATTTTAAAAAGACATCAGAAGCACCCTTTTTTAAGAGTGGTTTGTGTGTGGAATGAATGTCCAGACAAAGTCCAGAGGTCAGATCAGTTTTCCTTCGTGTGAATCCAAGGAAAGTGATGGGATCAGACGGAGGACCAGGCCGTGCACTCAGAGCATGTGCAGATCAACTGGCAGAGGTCATCTCGCACATCTTCAACCTCTTCCTGCAGCAGGCCATTGTCCCTGTCTGTTTCAAGAGGGCCAACATCATCCCTGTGCCTCAGAAGACTCATGCAGCATGTCTCAATGACTACCGCCCAGTTACCCTAACTTCGGTGGTCATGAATTGCTTTGAATTTGCCTATCAGCAAATTGGGATCCATGTCAGATGCCATATCATTTGCCCTTTCCTCCTCCCTAGAACATCTTGACACCAAGAACAGGTACTTAATCCTACTTGACTACAGTTCAGTCTTCAACACTATTATCCCCTCGAGACTGATTACTAAACTTCGTGATCTTGGACGAAGCCCCACTCTCTGCAACTCGATCCTCAGTTTCCTGACCCACAGGCCAAAACCACGAAACTCGTTATTGACTTTTGGCGGGATGTTACTCATGTCCCCATACACATTAACAGCACAGAGGTGGAATGAGAGGAGAGTGTTAAGCTCCTGGGAGTGGTCATCCACAACAAGCTGTCTTGGATGTATCACTACCTGGTATGGCAACTGTACCATTCAAGATTGGAGACAGTTTCAGAGAGTGGTGAACTCAGCCCGGACAATCACAAAGGCCAACCTCCCATCTATAGAATCCATCTACCAGGCTTGCTGTCAAGGGAAGCCGCCAGCATTCTTAAAGATCCATCCCACTCTGGTAATGTTTGTCTACAATCTCTACCATCGGGAAGAAGGTACAGAAGCCTGAACACACGCACCAGCCAATTTTCTAACAGTTTCTACCCTATTGTTAGAATACTGAATGGACTCTCAAACTCTCAGGACTTGCCTGAACCTGTGTTTTTGTTTTTGCCACTGTTTACCTATTATTTACTATGCCACTTAACTATGTGATCTGCCTTTTTGATCACAAGACAATGCTTTTCACTGTGCCTCAGTACATGTGACAATAAATAAATTCAATTCAGTTCAAGTGGTGGATGTAGTCCAGTTAAAAGGGTGAAAAAGCATTTGGATCAGCAAATGAGTAGGAATGGTTCAGAGGGATATGGGCCAAACACTGGCAGGTGCAACTAGTTGAGTTTGAGAACATAGTCAGCATGGACTAGATGGTCAGAACAGTCTGTTTCTGCACTGACTGACTGTCTAACTGTTCTATACTGGTCTTAAACCCATTTTCTTGCCTCCCCCGAGAACCATCCACTTCCTTGTTGTCGAAAATTCAAATGAACTCAGCCTTGAATATATTCAATGACACCCCCCCAAACTGCAGGAAGACATCGCCACCTCTGAACTCAATTCCTCTTGCTAATGTACCACTTGCCTTGCTCATTGCTTGCTGATATAGAAGGACGCTGAGGCCTGTTTGTATAGCAACACATCATTCCTGATGAAGGGCTCGTGCCTGAAATGTCGAATCTCCTGCTTCTCAGATGCTGCCTGAAACTGCTGTGCTTTTCCAGCCCTACACTTTTCGACTCCAGCATATGCAGTCCTCACTTTCTTCACATCCCAATATATCACTATTTAAGGAATGCGTCTCCTTTCTGCTTTTTTGTAAAACAGCAAATGCGATAACTTCACATTGTGCTACTACATTTGCCATGTGTTTGCAAACTGAGACACAATCTTGGACTAACTTTTCCAGAGTCTCTCCCCTCGCCGGGATTCACTCCCTTTCCTTTCAATTACTGCAAAACAAAAATTGAACCCCAGAATGAAAACAAATGGAAAAGGGAGTGAGAAAAGAAAGTGCCGTACTCACAGATGTCGGACAGAGGAAGGAAGTTGCAGTCTGGCGTAAAGCTCAATCTTTATTCAGAGAGGAACAACAGCAGTAGCAACTTCAGAAGCTCATGATCAAACTTCCGTATTCAGACAATAGCGGGGCTCTGATTGACAAAAGAACCAGGCTCCTTCCGCTCATCCCGAGCTCCCCATTGGTCCATCAAAAGAAGGTCGCGGTCCGTAATTGTGGACAGCGTGAAGCATGCGCAGTTCTTGTAAACACCGCTGAACATGCGCAATACCTACTGACACCGAGGAGTATGCGCAGTGTGGTCTGTGGCTGGTGTTGCTGACAAGATTTTGTACCCGAATGTCAAATGTCAACAGGAGTTTAAAAAAAAGGTGAAGCCAATTTTTTTTACCTGTAGCTCGACATTTTATTGCGTTTGCATTTTGTGTGACTCCTCAACTTTTCAATGTCTTTTCCCCAGGGTAGGGGAATCCCAAGCGAGAGGGCATAGGTTTCCATTTACAGGGAAAATATTTAAAAGGGACCTCACAGTCAGAAAAAAAACAGTTTGAAAGTTAATTCCCCCTCTTATGCCCTGAACAAGATAGATTGTTCACAGCCTATTAATCATGAGTAGCAATGATGTTGTGAAACTTAGAAGGGTTCAAAAACAATTTATAAATAAGTTGCGAAGGTTGGAGGGGTTCAGCTGCAGGAACTGTTTTTCATACAGCGTTGGATGCTGAGGGTTTATAAAACCTTATAGAGATTTATAAAATCATGAGGGGCATTGATATGTTAAATATACAAGGTCTTTTCGCTGGGTGGGAGAGTCCAGAACGAAAATTTTGGGTGAGAGGGGAAAGATATAAAAAGGACCTAAGGGGCAAATTTTTCACGCAAAGGGTGTTGCATGTATTGAATTAGCTGCCAGAAGAAGTGGTGGAGGCTGGTACAATTACAAAATTTAAAATACACTTAGATGGGTATATGTGCCAAGATTAATTTAGGATACCTGGTCAGCATGGACCGACGGGTTTGTTTCCATACTGTTCAACTCTATGGTTCTATTTCTGTATAATCAGAATCAATTTCACAAAACTAGGAATAGACCATCCACAACTTACACCCTGTCCTCAGCTGTGAACTAACTGGACATATTTGAATGCAAGTTTCAGAAAGATGTCTGCAGCTTTTCTATAAAGTTGAACATGCTTTCATGATATTTCTGAATATATCATTTTAGCTATTCTCAATTTTAAAGATCTGTCATTTCTCGTGAAGCTGTGTCTACCAGGTCGAGTCACCAACATCCATTCTCTTTCTCTCTTCCTAGAAGGGTTTGATACAGCGATCGAAGAGGGTTTGAGGTATCCTCAAGGACAGGGAGTGGGTGGAAGAGAAGGAGAGAGAATGGACGGAGGGGCAGAGTGCCAGGGGTGAGAGAGATAATTGACAGGGGGACAGAGGGTGGGGAAATGAGAAAGATTGGGGGGAAATGAAAAAGATGGGTCGTTCAGTTGCCCTATGCGCAGGAAGGCCTTTAGCAATTCCTCTGCCCTGCTGAGGCACCAGTCTATCCACACCGGGGAGAAGCCGTTCTCCTGCCCCGAATGTGGGAAGGTCATTACCTGCTCCTCCACAGTGCTGAATCACCAGCTGGACCACACGGGGGTGTTGGGCGGGGGGGGGGGGGAAGGGGGGGAGGCCATTCTGCTGCCCTAATTGCGGGATGGTCTTCAGCAATTCCTCCGCCCTACTGAAGATCCAATGTGTCCACACCAGCTGGACCGAGTGTGGGAAGAGGTTCATGTTTTCCTACAACTTGCAGAAGCACCAGCGGGGGCACAAGCGCTCCCAGCAATCAGATCCTACCATTGATGCTGCCTTCGGTCACCTCCCAGGACTGAACCTCCTGCCATTTCTGATTGTGGGGACCGATGGTGAGGGAAAGAGAAAGACTGTTGGGCAGAGGTGGGGAGGAAGAGAATGCAGGGCAGAGGGTTGAGAGAGAATGGAAGGGGGACAGTGGGTGGGGAGAGATTGGATAGGGGAGCGGGGGGGGGAGCTGAGAGAGACTGCCCAAATCCCACCTTTCCCAAGACCAGTGTTGATATCTCACGAACTGGAACCCGCTCCCCCCACAGCAGACTTTGGTGAATCATTTCGCAATATATACGTGGCGAAAGCAGTAGAATCATATAGTTCTGACAGGCTATTCGGCCCATCGAATTCACACCTACCTTCCAAACAGCATCCCATCCAGACCCACCTGCTGACCCTATAGCCCTGAAGTTCCTCATGGCTAACCCACTCTAATCTGTACACTTAAGCATGGCCAATCCACCCGAAACTGCAGATCTTTGGACTGTGGGAGGAAACCAGAGCACTGGCAGGTAACCCACACAGACATAAGGAAGAGGACGTGCCAAAGTCCACACAGACAGTTGCCCAAGGATGGAATCAAACATGGACCCCTGGCACTGTGAGGCACTGGTACTAACCACTGAGCCACTGTGCCGTCCAGAGTTAGCTTCTAACTTTTCATGCACCCTTAGCAGAGACTCTCTCCTGACACTTGTGGACCACACATGCTGTAACCTCCCTTTCCCACATCTTCAGCCCTGAGCACATTGGTTCCCGAATCCTGACACCAGATAGACACTGATGTCATCTGGCCTCCTGCTACCAACTGCAGAGACCAGAGACAATCCCTATCACTATTCTGTCCCTTACCACCACCTCCCCAATGTTGTTCGTACTCCCAGCACCCAGCCAGTTCGCTCCTCCACTCCCTTGCAGCCCTCTCTCAGATCCCCTTTACCTGCCTGATCCACGCTCACACCTCCTGACCCTGTCCACTGACTCAATCAGAAGGGTCTGTCCAGAGAGGAATGACCAACTCCTGGAATAAAATGTCTGGCTCTCTTTATCCCCAAAGGTCTGCAGCCGGCTTCCAGCTCCATCTCTCTGAGCCGAATGTCCACCAGCATGTGTTTGCCCTGGATCACAGCATCCAGAGCCTCCCACCTTCTGCAAATCAAAAGACAAGTCCCACCTTACACTCTCCAATGTGTGGTGTGTAACTGCTTAATCATTTCTGGTGGCTATTGAAACCCAAGTTTGGAATCCATGAGGATAGCTTCAAATGGACCTTGGGTTCATGTGACACTACAGGTGACTTCACTACACGATACAGTCTCTCTCTCTCTCTCTCTCAAACACACACACACACACACATGCACGTAAGTCAATAGGGTGAATTTGTGGAATTATATTTGCAGAAACATTATATTTTGCTCAAGAAGTGCGCAGTCTGCAGGCAGTCAATGCATGTAATATTTTATAAATTCCTACTTTGGAAATAGAACCAGTCTGACTCAAGATTGGGATATTGACAGTCTTGAACCTCACACCTTCCACGCATTGTCTGAGCTGTCGCTTCATTTATAAAATAGAGTCCTAGAGATGTACAGCATGGAAACAAACCCTACGGCCCAATCTGTCTACACTGACCAGAAATCCCAACCCTATGTAATCCCACCTGCCAGCACATGGCCCATATCCCTCCAAACCCTTCCTATTTATATACCCATCCAAATGCCTCTTAAATGTTACAATTGCACCAGCCTCCACCACATCTTCTGGCAGCTCATTCCATACACGTACCACCCTCTGCGTTATAAAGTTGCTGCTTAGATCTCTTTTGTACCTTTCCCCTCTCACCCAAAAGGAATGCCCTCTAGTTCTGGACTCCCCGATCCCAGGTAAAAGACTTTGTCTATTTATCCTATAATTTTATCCCCTCATAATTTTGTAAACTTCTATAAGGTCACCCCTCAGCCTCCGACGCACCAGGGAAAACAGCCCCAGCCTGTTCAGCCTCTTCCTATAGCTCAAGTCCTCCAACCCTGGCAACATCCTTGTAAATCTTTTCTGAACCCTTTCAGCTTTCACAACATCTTTCCAATAGGAAGGAGACCAGAAGTGCATGCAATATTCCAACAGTGGCCTAACCAATGTCCTGAACAGCTGCAACATGACCTCCCAACTCCTGTACTCAATACTCTGACCAATAAAGGAAAGCATACCAAACGCCTTCTTCACTATCCTATCTACCTTAAGTTATCTCGAGGATGTGACTTAAAAGAAGTTGTGGGATTTGCATATTAATGAACCGAAACCTGCAACCCATTATAAAATGTGAATGACTTAACAGCAATCTTGGTTTGTACAATATATCATTTCAGTTGCATGACACTGATCTTTTGCTAAAAATTCTGTGTCTTATGATCCTGCTCCACAGCTACCTGATGAAGGAGCAGCACTCCGAAAGCTAGTGCTCCCAAATAAACCTGTTGGACTACATCCTGGTGTTGTTTGATTATTAACGTTGTTTCTCATGAACACAGCCGCAACACTTCCTGCTGCTGCCAGTAAACATTACAATGCTGATGCAACGATGCAGTACCTGCAGAGATGAAAGTCTTAACCGTTTCTAACGATACTTGCTACTGATTCACTGCTCCTTCTGATACACGACTTTGGTAACTTCGTGTTGGAAGCTGAGTGAGCAGATTTAAAACAGAAACCTGTTGGATTTTATATCTTTCAATGTCTGAGTCCGAATTTAGGTAACCTTTATTGCGACTCAACTTTGTTACAGCTTCATGATCACCCCAGAAATAAAGATTACAAAAAGTAGCTTTTCTTTTGTTCAACAGCTGAAGCTCAAAGCACACACACACACACACACCCACACCCCTGACCTCCCCTGCCACCCCAGTTGCTTTACTATTGGTAAGCACTGAGGTCTCACTTTGTCACTGGATCCTTGGTACCGTATTAACCCGGAGGAAGTAATGCCTCACTCAGCAATTTCAACCCATATACTGTATCCAAGTAAGTTTCTCCCCACTCATTTTCCGGGGGCAGGGGTGGGGACAGGGGTTTAAAGTCGACCATATTGCAGAGAGTCTGGAGTCATGTGTAGGCCAGACCGGGTAAAGGATGCATCTGGGACATCTGAGTGAATGGTTTCCCACAACAGCAGTTTCCTTCCCTAAAAAAATCATGAGTGAATCAGATGAGGATGTTTTACCCCTGAAAATGGTTTTATCATGAGATTCTGAACTCCAGATTTCTGAATAAATTCCAACCTGCCATTCAAACCCGGGAGCTCCCAGAGTTGAGTGCATAATTCAGTTGATAATACCGCTCGGCCATTGCTCCTTCAATCCCAGTGACGGCACATGAACTCACTAGTGCCTCCGAAAGTTGTCCACCCAATCAAATCCCTTCCTGCACTCAGGGCAGGAGAACAGCCTCTCCCAGTGTGGACCCACTGGTATGTCTGTAGGGTGGATGAACTCATGAACCCCTTTATGCAGTGACAGTAGGTGAACGGCCTCTCCCCAGTGCGGACCCAAGAATGTTTCAGCAGGCCAGGAGAATTGACGAATGTATTCCTGTACTTGGAGCAAGTGAATGGCTTCTCCCCGGTGTGAACATGCCACTGCATCAGCCGGTTGCACAGCCAACTGAATCCCTTCCCACACACAGAGCAGGAGAATGGCCTCTCCCCTGTGTGAATGCTTCAATGAGTCTCCAGCACTGACGGGGAAGGAAACCCTTTCCCACAGTCCCCACATTTCCACAGTTTCCCCATGGGGAGAGCTTTCCTTGTGTCGCTCTGGGTTTGAAATTACCAACAGAATGGGGACACAGTCTCTTTCAACCGTGAGGGTGAGACTTTGATTCAAGCACTTTTCACAGTCAGTGCACTGAATCTCCCTCACTCGGGTGTCTCCGTATTCTTCCTGCCAAAGTGTCCAAAATCTCTCAAGCAGAGAAAAGCCAACATTTCTTCTCAATTGGAACGGTTGCTGATATTCAAGTCCCAATGAATCAAGTGGCTCTGTCAGAAGCTGATGTATCTTTTGGTTTCAGATTTATTTCTACATGTCTTCCTGCAAAAATAAATTCACAAAATACGTGATCACAGACAGTACTGTTAAATGAACATAACATAGGTGACAATTCCTGTAGTTTGTCAGATGCCTGATCGCATATTATCCAGGACACAGAAACCCGAAAACCCTCATGCAGCCAGATAGCCTTAAGTGTGTATGGAGGAAATCTTCATTTCGGTGACAATAACCTGGAACAAGCTGCCTACAAAGGCGCTGGAAATGGAGCTGAACCAAGGACAATGTAATTGAAATGTCAAGGCTACTTGAGAAAGCAAACCAGTAAAGTTGCTGAATGACTTTCTGCTGTTCTACTCAATAAAAAAAGACAAGAAATACAGAATATAACTTCAGTGCTAAATGAGAATGTGAAAAATAATAGCCACAAAGCTTTTATACCAGCGATTAATATCAGACATATACCATATGAAGCAACATATATCTAAATTTTATATCAACGTGCCAATCCCTTAGATTCTGCTCCATCTACCCTTTTAATTCTGAACAAGAGGAAAGAAGCGATCTTTTTCCACAATGCAAATTGTATTTAAATAAATGTGTTAAACTGAGTGGAAAAAATTCATATACCATTAAGAAGGACAGAGAGCATCTGACACCTTTGCTGAGTCTGCTCCCTCCCTGGATTCACTTCAGTTGCTACAAGTGAATAGAGTTTCCTCCCTCTCTCGCTCCCTCCCAAATGAGGAATGGAAAGGGCGAAGATATTGCTTTGCTCCCACGATTTCTCCATGATGTGGGAATCCTTGTCTCTCTCCAGCTTTGACAATCGGTTGAAAGACTACTCATGTACGGAACGTGTTCCATCTATTGCTGCTGCGAATGGGGTGTTGCTGTTGCAGGCTGTGTACCCGCTTAAAGCTCATCCCACAGTCAGTCCATTGGAACACTCTCACTCAGGTATGCATACCTCAGTCTCACTGATGTTTGAAACCTTGTGAAGCAGTACAGGACAGGAGAGAAATAAAAGAATTCGACTAGATTCAAAGGCCGATGATATTCCCGTGCCAATGAATTGATTGTCTCTATCAGATCTTGTTTTGAGATTTCTGGCTGTAAATCCTCCCTTTCTCGTATCCTGTAAAAGGAGATTACAGAAGACATTGCGGTCTAGACAGTATAGAAATTCAAAACAGACAATTCTGGTTTCTGTGGAACATTCTTTCTTTTCTCCTTCCCTCAAAAATGTGAATCTTAATGCTACAGTCTCTCTCCATTCTTACTCTGCTGTAGCTATTATCACCTTCATTCCCGTTCTCCTAAAAATGCTGAAAAATGTTGACTGACAGTTCTATGCTAGCCTTCTCCCGTTCTGCACACAGGCTGTAAGAGACTGGGCCAGGAGTGGGCCATTCAGCTCATGGGGCTTGTTCTGCAATTCCACAAGATCATGTCTGTGCTGCTGTGGCCTTAACTCCATTTCCTGCCTGCTGTCTATAACCTTTCAAATACCTGTCACTCAAAATTATGTTCAATTCAGCCTTGAAGACATTCCATGGGCCAGAATCCATTATTCTCTGTGGGGAAGCATTACACAAATTAACGAGAGAATAAATTCATCATTTCTGCCTGATATTGGGAGAGCCCTGATTTGTAATCTGTGTAAGTGAGCTCTAAACTTTCTGACTAGGAAGCATTTTATCAGAACCTGTGTTGATGAGAACCCTCAGAGTTTTATTGGTTTAAAATGACGTCACCCCGCATTTTTCTCAAAGCCAGTGACTGCTTACCCAATCTGCTCAACCTCTCCTCATAAGACAATCCTCTTCATGCCAGGAATCAGTCGAGTGAACCTTCTCTGAACTGCTTCCAATACAAGTACATTCCTCCTTAAGGAAATGACCCAGAAATGCACAGAATATATTTGAGCTGTGGTCTCACCAATACCATGAGCAGCTGGAACAAGCCCACTCATCCTATAAACTCTACCCGACTTTCATCTCCTGCAAAGTCAACAAGTTAACCTCAGAATGAGAAAATAAATGGAAAAGGAGAGGGTGAGAAAAGAGTGTGTGGTACTCACAGATATCATATAGAGGAAGGAAGTTGTAGTCTGGGGTGAAGCTCAATCTTCATTCAGAGAGAGAGGCGCAGCAGCAGCAGCTTCAGGAACTCATGGTCCAACTTCTGCAATCAGACATAGGGGATTCTGATTGACAGGAAGAGCTAACAGCCTTCTGGTCCTCCAGGAATTCCAATTGGTCAATCTCCAGGCACATGCGAGGGCGGGAGGTCAATGCGAGACAGGCAGTTTAAAACACATGGACATCACCGACTGGCACTGCGGCTCCAAGGCCTTCAAATTTCTTCCTCTCCTGGGGTCCCCACTGGTACCCCTCCAATGACACACTCATTCATTTGGCTGAACTGGTTCTCACCCTCAATAATTTCTCCTTTGAATCCTCCCACTTCTGCCAGACCAAAGGGGTAGCTATGGGCACAGGCGTGGGCACTGGCTATGCCTTCATCAGGTAAATAGAAAAGTCAGTCTTCCGCAGCTACACTGGGACCATTCCCCACCTTTTCCTCCGTTACACTGATGGCTGTATCGGTGCCACCTTGTGCTCCCACGAGGAGGTTGAACACTTCATCAAGTTCACCAACACATTACACCTTGACCTTTAGTTCACCTGGACCATTTCAGACACTTCCTTCCCTTTCCTGGACCTCTCCCTCTAACAGTGACCGATACAACACGGACATCTTCTACAAACCCACTGACTCCCACAGCTACCTGGACTACAGCTCCTCCCATCCTGCCTCGTGTAAAAACGCAATCCCTTATTCCCAATTCTTCCGCCTCCACCACATCTGCTCCCAGGAGGACCAGTTCCACCACAGAACACACCAGATGGCCTCTTTCTTCAAAGACCACAATTTCCACTCCAATGTGGTCGATGATGGCCTCCAGCGCATCTAATCCGCTTCCCAACTCAACCCACTCTCCAATCTTGGCACCTTCCCTCACCACTGCAAGAATTGGAAAACCTGCGTCCACAGCTCCCCTCTTACCTCTGTCCAATGCCCTAAAGGAGCCTTGTAAGTCCATTATACATTCACCTGCACTTCCCCCACACATCATTTACAGTATCCATTGCTGCTGATGCGGTCACCACTACCTTGGGGAGATAGGACAACTACTTGCAGAACACTTCAGAGAACATCTCCAGGACAGATGCACAAAGCAACCCCACTGCCCAGTGTCTGAATGCTTTAACTCCTCCTCCCATTTCGCCAAGGACATGCAGGTCCTGGGACTCCTTAATCGTCAAATCCTAACCACCCGATGCCTGGAGGAAGAACGCCTCATCTTCCACCTTGGGACCCTCCAACCAGACGGGAGTGGTGTGGATTTCACCAGTTTCTTCATTTGCCCTCCCCCAACCTTATCCTAGACCCAACCTTCTAACTCAGAACCGCCCTCATGACCTGTCCATCTTCCTTCCCACTTATCCACTCAAACTCCTCTCTGACATATCACCATTATCCCACCTTCACTACCTGTCACACTCTCAGCCACCTTCCCCCACCCACCCCCATCTCCACCCCCCTCTCATTTCTCTCTCTATCTACTTGGCTCACAAGCCTCGTTCCTGAAACACCAATTCTCCTGCTCCTCAGATGCTGCCTGACCTGCTGTGCTTTATCAACACCGCACTCTCAACACTGCGGCTCCGATTGGCTCCTCCAAGAATTCTCTGCCATGATTATGGACGTCACAACGTAGAAGCAGCCCTATCAGTTTCAGAGTGAAACTCCGTACCTCTGCGCGACATCTGGGAGAAAAACAACGTTTCTCCCTTCTCATTCCTCATCCTGGCAGGGAAAGAAAGGGGGGGGGGGCGAAAAACCACTGTTCACTTGTAGAAACTGGAGGCCGAGGCTGTGAATCCAAGGGTAGGAATTTCACATTCTCTCTCTCCAGGCTTTCAGATCCTCATGGCACTTATCAGTATTGGAACTTAAAAAGGGACACAAATCTGTCTGGTGTTACTGAAGCATTTAATGCACTATTCGTGGATCTCTGAGATTAGATGATAATTATTTGTTGTAATATTGTGTTTTAGATATGTCAATATACTTCCAATTATACTGTTATTGAAGGGGACAGTAAGTGAGCATTGGACGGAGAGTCACAAAGATGTACAGCACTGAAATAGGCCCTTCAGTCCAACACATTCATGACCAGCAGCTATCCTGGACAAATCTAGTCCCGTTTGCCAGCATTTGACACATATCCCTCTAAACCCTTCCTCTTAATGTCCCCATCCAGACGTCTTTTAAGTGTAGTAATTTTACTAGCGTTTACCACTTCCTCTGGCAGCACACACCACCCTCTGTGTGAAAAGGTTACCTCTTTATGCCCCTTTTAAATCTTTTCCCTCTCACCTGAAACTTCTGCCCTTGGACAGTTTTGGACACCCACTCTGGGAAAAGACCTTGTCTAATTACCCTACCCATGCCACGCATGAGTTTATAAACCTCTATTAGGTCACCCTTCAGCCTCTGATACTCCAAAAAAACAGTCCCAGCCCATTCCGCTCTCTCCAAAACTCAAACACTCCAACCCTGGCAAGGTCCTTGTAAATCTTTTCTCGTCGTTTTAAGTTTAAAACCCTTCCTAAATCAGGGAGACCCGAACTGAACACAGTATTCCACAAGCGGCCTGACCAATTTGGGATATCTGATCGGCATGGACATGTTGGAATTGAAAGGCCTGTTTCTGTGTTGTCGAGCTCTATGACTCTATCATGGGGATGTAACCCAAGTCCACATTCCCGTCTCCATCCTGCCATCTGTTGTGTGGCTCAGACCCCGGAAACCAAACCCTGACAATGTCCAAAAACCGCTTGGCATTTTTCACAAAAGCCACCAGGATTGTGAGCTTCCGTCAGAAACATTATTTTCCTATTTCTGCAACATGAAACAATGGATGAGAATTCCCTGTTTCACATGGGTGGTCTTCTCCTGTTCTCTGTATCCTGTGTTGAGGAGGGCAATGCTCGTCACTGTCCGCTCGGGTGTCAGAGTAAAGTTTCGAAACAAAATGGTTGAATTATCTGCCAGTGGAGAGAGCCCGGTTCCGAGGGACGGGACAAACAGCAGCAGGGAGACTGGATGAGAAGCAGCTGTTCGGGAAAGTCTTTGCCGCTTGCAATTCTGAGAGCAATCTCAAATGTATTTCATACTGAGCATGTCTCAGGACGCTCAAGAGGTGACACATAGCTCTGCTTTCGAGCTCGTTGGTCTAGGCGCATGATTCTCGCTTAAGGTCTGTTTCTATACCAACCTGTGAAAGGTACCGGGTTCAAATCCAGGACGATTCCGCGTTTTTGAACTTGACTTGTGCAAAACTGCCTGATCAACTTTCTCAAAACGCACCTTCGTGAAACGAGGTTGGGCTGTCTGGAGTACGAATGAGGCAGAAAACAGGGAAGTGAAATGGTTGCAGATAGTGTTCAACAAGTTGACGTGAGAGGTGCGGTGTTTGAGGAATGTCAGCAATCAAGGTAGATTGGAAAATTGGGACAGCTGTCCTCGGAGAACCGAGCTTTTCCAAGTCATGATGGACCTAGAAACAGGAAATAATGTTGTGAAAATGCTCCCACGCCTGAAAGGATCCATAACGATTCGGCAGAATTTTAAAGTCACGAGGAAAAGAAGTGAAATGACATTAGGAAGACCATTTTCGTACAGGGAGTGGTGAGGGTCAGTAAGTCCCTGTCTGACATTGACAAAGAGGAAGATTCAATGGACCCAAAAGGGAATTCGGTGGTCACAGTCCAATCGGCTTGTTTGGAAGCACTAGCTTTCGGAGCGCTGCTCCTTCATCAGGTGGTTGTGGAGAATAAGATCATAAATTCTGTATCTTACGATCTTATACTCCACAACTACCAGATGAAGGAGCAGCGCTCTGAAAGCTAGTGCTTCCAAATAAGTCTGTTGGACTATAACCAGGTGTTTTGTGATTTTTATCTTTAAAATTTGTAACAAATTCCTGCACACTGAGCATGCTCCGTGGTGTCAGCAATCAATGTGCATGACCGCCAGTGTCAGCAAAGCACTGCGCATATTCCTTGGTGGCCGCAGAAACTGTGCGTCAGCTCCTTTCCATGGACCAATGAAGAACCTTGGAGGACCGGAAGGAGACTGGTCCTCCTGCCAATCAGAGCCGGCCATTGTCGAAATGTGGAGGTTGGAACGTGAGCTCTGTAGCTGCTGCTGCTCCTTTCTCTGTGAACTTCACCCAGACTGTAACTTCCTTCCTCTGTCTAACTTTTGTGAGTACAACAGTCTGTTTCTCACCACTTTTTCCATGTTTTGTTTCATTCTGGGGTTCAATTGTTAACTTGCAGCAACTGAAAGGAAAGAGTGAATCGAGGGAGGGGACAGACTCTGGAAAAGTTGATCCAGGTCTGTGTCTCAATTTGCAAACACATGGCAAATGCAGTGACACAATCTATAGCCCTTGATGTGTTTTAAAAAACGCAGAGAGGAGGCGCATTGTTTAGATGGTGATATGTTGAGATGTGGTGAAAGTGAGATAATGGAGGTCAGAGTTGAAAAGTGTGGCGCTGGAAAAGCACAGCAGGTTAGGCAGCAACTGAGGAGGAGGAGGAGAGTCAATGTTTTGGGCACGAGCCCTTCATCAGGAATGATGTGTGGATGGACAAAGGGACCTCAGCGTCCTTCTACACCAGTCACTGCCAGTTGTCAGACAGGAGCAGCAAGCAATCAGCAAGACAAGTGGTATATAAGGAAGAGAAGTTGAGTTCAGAAGTGGGGTTGTCTTCCTGCAGTTAGGTCAGTCATTGAATGTATTCAAGGCTGCGTTCATTTGACTTTGAAGAAGAAAGAAGTGGATGGGTATTGGCGGAAGGTAAGAAAATGGTTTTAAGACCAGTGTAGAACAGTTACAGTCATACAGCACAGAAACAGACCATTAAGTCCAACTAGTCCATGCTGACTGTGTTCTGAAACTAAACTAGTCCCACCTGCCAGTGTTTGGCCCAGACTCTCTGCACCTTTCCTATTACAATTGCAACATTTAAGAGACATTTGGATGGGTATACGAATAGGAGGGATATGGGCCGGGTGCTGGCAGGTGGGACTAGATTGGGTTGGGATATCTGGTCAGCATGGTTGAGTTGGACCGAAGGGTCTGTTTCCATGCTGTACATCTCTATGACTCTATGTACTTATCCAAATGTCTTTTAAACACTGTAACTGTACCTGCATCCACCACCTCCTCTGGACATTGATACCACATGAGAACCATTCTCTGTCTTAAAATAAAAAGGTGCCCCTCATGTCTTTTTCAAATATTTCTCCTCTCATCTTCAAAGTTTGCTCCCTAACCTTGAAACACCCATCTCGGGGAAAGAATACCTGCTGTTCACCTCATCGATACCCCTGAAGATTTTATAATCCCCTCTAAGGTCATCTCTCAACCTCCAATGCTACAGTGAAAAAAATCCCACCCTGTCCACCTAGATGCTGGTATATTTATATCCAGTTATGAACTGTTCAATGCTGGTGCCGACTGGAAAGACCAAATGACCTATTCCTGCTCCCAATTCTCACACTCTGTGTCCAGGATAGCAAGAGACCATATGACATAGGTGCAGAAATTAGGCCATTCAGCCCATCAGATCTACTCCACCATTCAATCACAACTGATACATTTCTCAACCCCATTTTGAAATGTTGATTTTGGAAAGGCAGATCAGGGCAGGATCTGCAAAGTTAATGGGGATGTTATTGACCAAAGATACCTTGGAGTGCTGGTTCATAGTTTCTTGAAAGTGGAGTCGCAGGTAGACAGGATTGTGAAGGAGGTGTTTGATGTGCTTGCCCTTATAGGTCAGGGCATTTCAGTGCAGATGTTGGGAGGTCATGTTGCCCCTGTACTGGACATTTATTAGGCCACTTTTGGAATACTATGTTCAGTTATGGTTACCCTGCTACAGGAAAAGTGTTGTGAACCTTTGAAAGGGTTTGGCAAAGATTTATAAGGCTATTGCTAGAGTTGCAGGGTTTGAGCTATAGGGAGAGGCTGAATAGGCCGGGGCTGTGTTCCCTGGAGCATTGGAGGTTGAGGGGTGATTTTATAGAAGTTCATAAGGAGCATGGATAGGGTGAATAGCCAAAAACATTTCCACATAGTAGGGAAGTCCAACACTAGAGGGCATAGATTTGAGGTGAGAGGGGAAAGATTTAGAAGGAAGCTTATGGACAACTTTCTCACACAGAGAGTGATGCAAGCATGGAATGAGCTGCCAGAGGAAGTGGTGGAGTCTGGTATAATTACAGCATTTTAAATGGCATCTGGTAACAGGGTGAATTGAGAGGATATCGGCTAAGTGCTGACAAATGGGACTATGTTAATTTGGGATATCTGGTCAGCACAGACACTTTGGACTGAAGGAAAGTAGAAGTATTGTTGTGAAGACTGGAATTTCAGAGCAGCTTTCAAAGATATTTTGTCCTTACTGGGAGCAGAAGCGACAATGAAATTTTTCATTTGAGAGACAGCAACTGAGTAAGTGAGGACATCCAGGATTTTGATGGAATGTGGGAATTTGTTGCCATGTGGGGTTGAAGTGTTTCAAGTAAAGTGTCCTGAGCGGGAAGCCTAGTGAAGGGTTAGGTGGGTTTTTGTTTTAAACTGCTCATTTCTTTCAGCCCCCAACAATGTATTTCCAATGCTGTGCATCAGAAGGAGCGGTGAATCAGTAACTGGTATCATCAGAAGTCTTACGATTTTCTGTACTGCAGGTATTGCATTGTTGTATCAGCATTGTAAAGGCCACTGGCAGCAGCGGGAGGTGTGGGCTCTATTCATTGGAAGCGATGAAGCAGTTAGATAACACACATATGAGAGGGCAGAGTGGGACTTGTCTTTCAATTTGCAGAAGTTGGGAGGTTGTAGGAGCTGTGGTTCTGGGCAAACACAACTGCAGTAAATCATAGAAGCCCTACAGTGTGGAGGGAGGCCATTCAACCCATCAAGTCCACACTGACCCATCGAACAGCATGCCACCCAGACCCATCGTATGTCGTCGTTTCTGCTGGTGGGTTAGAGTAGGTAACAAAATTAGGGGTAGGTTTAAGGCAGAGGAGGAGGGACTACGTTTCCTGGAGAGTGGTGAATCTATGGAATTCTTTGCCCAAGGAAGCAGTAGAAGCAGGCATATTCAAGATAATCGATGGGATTTTGGATGGTAGGTGAATTTAGGGTAGTCAGGATAATGCAGGTAAGAGGAGCTGAGATGATGGATAGATCAGCCATGATCTTAAAGAATGGCGGAGTAGACTTGATGGGCCAAATGGCCTCTTTCTGCACTGCAGGGATTTTATGATTGCTTCATATGGTGTATATCTGATATTCGCTGTTGTACACGCTGCATGGCTATGATTTTTCACCTTCCAATATAGTAATGGAATTACATCCTGTATTTCTTGTATTCATTTTTATTGAACAGGTCAGCAGGAAGTCTTTCGGCAACTTTACTGGCTTTCTTTCCTGAAGCAGCCTTGACATTTCATTTTCATATCCTTGATTCAGCTCCATTTCCAACACCTTTGTAGGAAGGTTGTTCCAGGTCATTGTCACCTAAATGAAGTTTTCCTCTTTATATACCTAATGCTACCTTGCTGAATGAGGGCTTTCAGGTTTCTGTGTCATGGATAATATATGATCAGCAGGTATCTGGCAATCTAAGGAATTGTCACCAACGTTTTGTTCATTTGACTGTACCGACTGTGATTTATTTCGTGATTTCTTTTGCAGGAAGACATGGGGAAAGAAATCTGAAACCAAAAGATACATCAGCTTCTGACAGAGCCACTTGATTCATTGGGACTTGAATATCAGCAGCCATTCCAGTCGAGAAGAAATGATTGCTTTTGTCTGCTTGGACACTGGTGTGGCAGGAAGAATACTGATACACCCGAATGAGGGAGATTCAGTGCGGTGACTGTGAAAAGTACAGTACTTCACACCAGTTACTCAGCTTGGAGGATCAAAGAGACCGTTCACTCGCTCTCTGTGCGGGAAGGGCTTCACCCGCTCCTCCCACCTGCAGAGACATCAGTGAGTTCACCGACCATCGCAGGGGGATTGAAGGAGCTTCGGCCGAGTGCCATTATCGATTGCATTAATAACCCAGTTCTGGGGACTCCCGGGTTTGAATCTCACCAAAGCAGATAGTGGATTTGGACTTCAGTCAGAAATCTGGAGTCCACAATCTCATTATGATACCATTTATGGGGAACAAACTCCCCAATCTGATTCACTCATGCTTTAGGGGAGGAAACTGCCGTTGTGGGAAAGGATTCACTCAGTCGTCCCAGCTGCATCCTTTCCCTGGTCTGGCCTATATGTGACTCCAGACTCACAGCAGTGTGGTTGACTCTTGACAGCCCCTCTGCAAATGTGCGGGGAGAATCTTACTTGCATACAAAATATGGGTTGCAATTGCTGAGTGAAGCAATACTTCCTCCAGGCTAAGGCTGCACCAAGGATCGAATTACAAAGGGAAAACTCAGCTGACCAATAGTGAAGAAAGTGGGATGCAGGGGAGTGTGCGTGTGTTTAAAAAAAAGCTACTTTTTATGCACCTTTTTGCTGGGACGATCTGAAGCTGCAACAAAGTTGGGTCCCAACAAAAGTTACCTGAACTTACCGTCGGACTCAGACATTGAAGGCTATGAGATCCAACAGGTTTTTTTTAAAGCTGCTCATTTCTTTCAATCTCCGGTGCGAGGTTTCCAATGTCTTCTCTCAGAAGGAGCAGTCAATGTGTAGCTCATAGTATTAGAATCGTACATTTTTCAGGACTGATGGTTCATTGTTTCCTCAGCATTGTAAAGTTTACTGGCAGCAGTGGGAGGGGTGGGCTGTTTTCACTGGAAACAAAGTTAAAAATCCAGTTATAGTCCAACAGGTTTATTTGGAAGCACTAGCTTTCGGAGTGTTGATTCTTCATCAGGTAGCTGTCGAGCAGGATCATAAGACACAGAATTTGTAGCAAAATGATATATTGAACAAATCTCGACTGCTTTTAAGTGTTTCATCTTTAGAATGGGTTGCAGGTTTCAGTTCATTAGTATGTAAATCCCAAAACTTCTTTTAAGTCACAGTCTCGAGATAACTTTACAACGAGGTGCCATCTCAGCCCAGACAATGCATGAATGATGTGAAGTTCGAGTCTGTCTTGAGTCATACTGGTTCTGTTCCCAAAGTAGGAATTTATAAAATATTACATGGATTGACTGTCTGCAGATTGTGCACTTTTTGAGCAAAATAGAATGTATCTACAAATATAATTCTGCAAATGAAAATTCACCCCATCTTCTTTTCTATGTGTGCATGCATGAGAGTGAGTGTGTGTGTGCATACACGTGGGTCTGGCTGAGAGACTGTGTGTTTGCGTGTGTGCATGCTTGGTAAAGTGAGAGTGTGCAGGAGTATAAGTGAGAGGATGTGTGTGTGGGTGGGTACATGTGTGTGTGTGGGTGGGTACATGTGTGTGCATCTGAGAGAGCGCGTATATCTGAGAGAGTGCCTGCGTGAGTATGTGAGAATGTATGGCTGTGTGTGAGAGACAGCCAGTGTAGTGGGGTCACCTGTAATGCAACATGAACCCAAGGTCCTGGTGGAGGCCATCCTCATGGGTTCCAAACTTGGCTATCAGTCTCTGCTCAGCCACGAGAAATGATTAAGCAGTTACACAATAGACACGGGAGAGGGCAGGGTGAGACTTGTCTTTCGATTTGCAAAAGGTGGAAGGCTCTGGATGATGTGATCTCGGGCAAACACAACTTGGAGGACCTTCGGCTGAGAGAGGTGGAGCTGGAAGCCAGGTTGCTGACACGCTGGGAGGGCAAGGCGGAAAGTTAATCAGATGCTTTTTATTCCGGGAGATGGTCTTTCCCTCCGGACAGAGCCTTCTGATGGGATCAGTGGACAGGGTCAGGAGGGTGTGAGCCCGGGTCAGGCAGGTAAAGGGGATCTGAGAGAAGGCTGCAGGGGAGAGGAGCTAACTGTGGGGTGGTGGGAGTAAGAACAACGTTAGGGAGGGGGAGATAAGGGACCGAATAGTGACGGGGATTGCCTCCGTTCTCTGCAGTTGGCAGCAGAAGCACAGATGGCATCAGAATCTGATGCCAGGATTCAAGAACCGCTGTGCTCTAGGCTGGAGAAGTGGGAAAGGGAAGTGCAATGGGTGTGGTCCAACAATGTCAGCAGGACACAGCCTCTGCTGAGGCTGCATGAGAAGTTAAAATCTGCAAAGACAAAGCAGTACCTCAAAGCACTGGGTGGGATGGTGGCTCAGTGGTTAGCAATGCTGCTTAATAACGCCAGGAGCCTGGGTTTGATTCCACCCTTGGGTGAGTGTCTGTGTGAAGTTTGGCATGTTCTCCCCCTTGTGTCTGTGTTGGTTACCTCTGGGTGTTCTGGCTTCCTCCCACAGTCCAAAGATCTGCACTTTAGGGTGGATCAGCTGTGCGAAAGTGTGCAGGTGAGCTTGCATCTTGGATGACCATGTTAGTTTTGGTTCCTTCATTTGTAAATCCCAGAACTTTTTTAAACTTACATTCTCAAGATAGCTTTTAACAATAGTTGTCATCTCAGCTCAGATAATGGATTGAAGGTGAGACATTGAAGTCTGTCTGTGTCCCAATGTTAGGTGAAACTGATTGTATTTCTAAAGTGGGAGCTACAGAATCCTACATGGATTTATGCAGTTTTTTAGTAATTCGGAATAAATGACTTCTGCAAGGAAATGTACAAACAACTGACCAGGAACACGACAGGCAACTACCAGCTGATCTGACCAAAGAGCACAACCGTGAACTGACAGCATTCATCAAGACTTCTGATCCAATCCTTCCAGAAGCTCAGCATCCATGGGCTAGTTGAATCCGTGGATGTGTCAGTACTCTACACCAGCATTCCTCATGATGATGGCATCACAGTAACAGCTTCAGTACTCAATACCAACAACTGCCAATCTCTGAGCACTGTCCTACAACTCATCCGCTTCATTCTCAACCACATTTTCACCTTTGGCAACCAGTTCTTCATCCAGACACATTGAACAGCCATGGGGACCAAATTTTCACCCCAGTATGCCAACATTTTCATGCAGAGGTTCGAACAAGGCTTCTTTTCTGCACAGGACCTCCAACCAACACTACACACCAGATATATTGATGACATTTCTTCCTCTGGACCCATGGTGAGGAGTCACTGAAACAACGATACTGTGATATTAACAAGTTTCATCCCACCATCACACTCGCCACATTCTTTAGTATCTGTCTCATTTTTGAACACATGCAGCTCTATCAAGGATGGGTATCTCAGCACTTCTCTGTACCACAAACCTACGGATAACCTGACAGTGCTACACTTCTCTAGTGAAACATATTAAAACAGCCACCCCCTCTGGACAAGTCCTTCACATACACAGGATCTGTTCAGGTGAGGAGGAACATGGCAGACACTTGGAAGTACACAAACATTCTCTCATAAGAACGGGGTACAATGTTCAACTTATCAACTGCCAGTTCCAATGTGTCACAGCAAGAAATTGGAATGACTTCCTTTAGGAGACAGACACGAGCTGCAACCAAAATGGTACCCTTTGTTGTCCAGTACTTCTCAGGAGCTGAAACACAACGCCATGTTCTTCACAGCCTGCAACACATTATTGATAAGGATGAGCACCTCGCCAAGACCTTCCTCACGCCTCCACTTCTCGCCTTCAAACAACCGCCAAACTTTAAACAGATAATTGTTCTCAGAAAACTGCCTGGCCTTCAGGACAACACAATACAACTCTGTCACGGCAGATGATGAAAGACGTATCAGTGTGTTGACATGATTACCACCATTACACGTGGGGACACCACCCACCGTGAGTACAGCAGGTACTCATGTGACTCAGCCAACATTGTTTATCTCATACGCTGCAGGCAATGATGCCCTGAGTCTTGGTATATTGGTAAGACCCAGCAAAGGCAACAGCAACAGATGAATGGACACTGCACAACAATCACCAGCGAGGAGTGTTCCCTTCCAGTCGGGAAATACTCCAGTGGTCCGGGACATTCAGCCTTGGACCTTCGGGTGACTATCCTTCAAGGCAGACTTCAGGACAAGCAATCACGGAAAGTGGCTGTGCAGAGGCTGATAGCCAAGTTCAATACCCATGGAGATGGCCTCAACCAGGACCTTGGGTTCATGTCACACTACACTATACATTCTGTGTGTCTCTCTCTCTCACTCACACGCGTACATTCACACACACCCTTTCGCAGACTTATACCCCATTACACTCTCTCACACACACATGATCACTCGGTTTCTCCTGCACACACTCACACATAAAAGTTTGTGGGTTGAATTTGTACTTGCAGAATCGCATTTTATTTTGCTCAAAAACTCATACACGTAAGATTCTGTAATACCACGATAGAAATAGAATCCGTCTGACCTAACACTGGGCCACAGACAGACTTTAACTTAACATCTGATTGAGATGACACCTATTATTAAAAGTTGGCTTGACAACGTAACTTTTGAAAAGTTCTGGGATTTACATGTGAAGGAATCAAAACTAACATGGTCATTCTAAAAGATGGTAGAGGTCAGCTAAAGTTGTTTAATATTCCATTCCATGACACTGCAATCCTGTTGCTTTAAAGACTGTGTGTTATGATTTTGCTCCACAACCAACCGATGAAGGAGCAGCGCTTCGAAAACTAGTGATTCCAGATAAACCTGTTGGGCGACAACGTGGCATTGTGTAATTTTTAACTTTGAAAATCTGACAGTCATGCCAACATCTCCATACTGCGCTTGCTACTCGGTGTCAGCAACGAAATGCGCATGTTCTACGGTGTCAGCAAGACATTACGCATGCTCACGCAAAAAGCGGAAACACTCTGTGACTTTGTTTTGATGGACCAATGAGAAGCTCTGGAGGACCGGATGGAGACTGGTCCTCCTGCCAATCACAGCAAACCCATCGTTTGGATGCGGAAGTAGGACCATGTGCTTCTGAGGTGGTTGCTGCTTCTGCTCCCCTCTCTCTGAATGAAGATTGAGCTTCACCCCAGACTGCAACTTCCTTCCTCTGTCCAACATCTGTGAGTACAACACACTTTTCTCAACCCCTTTTCCATTCTGGGGTTGAGCTGTTGACTTGCAGGAACTGAAGGGAAACGGAGTGAATCCAGGGAGAGGACAGACTCTGGAAAAGTTAAAAACAATGACTGCAGATGCTGAAAACCAAATACTGGATTAGTGGTGCTGGAAGAGCACAGCAGTTCAGGCAGCATCCAACGAGCAGCGAAATCGACGTTTCGGGCAAAAGCCCTTCATCAAGAATAAAGGCAGTGAGCCTGAAGCGTGGAGAGATAAGCTAGAGGAGGGTGGGGGTGGGGAGAGAGTAGCATAGAATACAATGGGTGAGTGGGGGAGGAGATGAAGGTGATAGGTCAAGGAGGAGAGGGTGGAGTGGATAGTTGGAAAAGAAGATAGGCAGGTCGGACAAGTCAAGGAGACAGTTACTGAGCTGGAAGTTTGAAACTAGGATGAGGTGGGGGAAGGGGAAATGAGGAAGATGAGGCGTTCTTCCGCCTCGGAACACTTCAACCCGAGGGCATCAATGTGGTCTTCAACAGCTTCCTCATTTCCCCTTCCCCCACCTCATCCTAGTTTCAAACTTCCAGCTCAGTAACTGTCTCCTTGACTTGTCCGGACTTGTCCGACCTGCCTATCTTCTTTTCCACCTATCCACTCCACCCTCTCCTCCTTGACCTATCACCTTCATCTCCTCCCCCACTCACCCATTGTACTCTATGCTACTCTCTCCCCACCCCCAACCCTCCTCTGGAAAAATTAGTCCAGGTCTTTTTTCAATGGCAAATACAGGAGAATTGACATTTCAGGCTCGAGCCTTTCATCAGTAATGATGTGTGGATGAACAAAGGGGCCTCTGCGTCCTTCTAATCCAGTCAGTGCAAGTTGTCAGACAGGTGCAGCAAGTAGTGAGTAAAGCAAGTGGTATATTAGCAAGAGGAATTGAGTTCAGAAGTGGGGACGCCTTCCTGCAGTTTGGGCGTAACTGAATATATCCAAGGCTGAGTTCATCTGAGTTTTGAACAACAAGATGTGATGGTTATGGGGGAAGAAAGACCAATACAGATCACTTACAGAAACAGACCCTTCAGTCCAATTAGTCCATGCTGACTATGTTCTCAAACTAAACTGGACCCACCTGCCTGTGTTTCACCTGTATCCCTCTGAACCTTTTATATTGGAGTCATAGAGATGTACAGCACAGAAACTGACCCTTCGGTCCAATTTGTCACTGCCTATCAGTTATCCTAATCTAGTCTATTTGCCAGCCCTGGGCCCATATCCCTTGAACCCCTTCTATTATAGACCAATCCAAATGCCTTTTAAATTCTGTAATTATACCAGTCTCCACCACTTCCTCTGGCTGGTCATTTCATACATGCACTACTCTGTGTGAAAAGGCTCCCCTTAGAGCTCTTTTATGTCTTTCCCCGTTTGCCCAAAACCTTTAGTTCTGCACTCCCCCACCCCAGGGAGAAGACTTTGTCTATTTACCCTATCCATGCCTCTCATGATTTTATAAACCTCTCAGATCATCCCTCAGCCTCCGATGCTGCAGGGGAAACAGCCCCAGCCTATTCAGCCTGTCCCGAGAGCTAATTTTTTCAAATCTGGCAACATGCTGGTAAATCTTTTCTGAACCCTTTCAAGTTTCACACCGTCCTTCTGATGGGCAGGAGACCAGAGTTGCACGCAATATTCTAAATGTGGTCTCACCAATGTCCTGTCGAGCTGCAACACCATCTACCTCCCAACCCCTTTACTCAGTGCTGTAACCGATAAAGGAAAGCATACCAAATGCTGCCTTCTCTATCATATCTACCTGGGAGTCTACCTTGAAGGAACTATGAACCTGCACTCCAAGGTCTCTTTGTTCAGCAACACTCCCCAGGAGCTTACCATAAAGTGTATAAGTCCTGCTTTGATTTGCTTTTCCAAAATAAGGTACCCCATGGCAGGCTCATGCAAAAACTACGGAGGTATGGCATTGAGGGTGCATTAGAGGTTTGGATTAGGAATTGGCTGGCTGGAAGGAGACAGAGGGTAGTAGTTGATGGTATAGGTTCATCTTGGAGTGCAGTTACTAGCGGTGTTCCACAAGGATCTGTTTTGGGACCATTGCTGTTTGTCATTTGTATAAATGACCTGGAGGAGGGGCTTGAAGGCTGGGTGAGCATGTTTGCAGATGACACGAAAGTCGGTGGAGTTGTGGACAGCGAAGAAGGATGTGGCAGGTTACAGCGGATATGGATAAGTTGCAGAGCTGGGCAGTAAGGTGGCAAATGGAATTCAATGTAGCTAAGTGTGAAGTCATTCACTTTGGTAGGAGTAACAAGAAGATGGATTACTGGGCTAATGGTAGACTACTTGGTAGTGTGGATGAGCAGAGGGATCTTGGTGTCCATTGACACAGATCTTTGAAAGTTGCCACCCAGGTAAGTAGTGCTATGAAGAAGGCATATGGTGTACTGGGCTTTATTGGTAGAGGAATTGAGTTCCGGAGTCCTGAGGTTATGTTGCAGTTGTATAAGACTCTGGTGTGGCCTCATCTGGAGTATTGTGTGCAGTTTTGGTCGCCATACTATGGGAAGGATGTGGAGGCTTTGGAACGAGTGCAGAGGAGGTTTACCAGGATGTTGCCTGGCATGGTAGGAAGATCGTATGAGGAAAGGCTGAGGCACTTGGGGCTTTTATCGTTGGAGAAAAGAAGGTTTAGGAGAGATTTGATAGAGGTGTACAAGATGATTAGGGGTTTAGATAGGGTTGACAGTGAGAACATTTTTCCGCGTATGGAGTCAGCTGTTACTTGGGGACACAGCTTTAAATTAAGGGGTGGTAGGTATAGGACAGATGTTAGGGGTAGATTTTTTACTCAGCGGGTTGTGAGTTCATGGAATGCCCTGCCAGTAGCAGTGGTGGACCCTCCCTCTTTATGGTCATTTAAGCGGGCATTGGACAAGCATATGGAGGTTATTGGGCTAGTGTAGGTTAGGTAGGCTTCAGTCGGCGCAACATCGAGGGCCGAAGGGCCTGTACTGCGCTGTATTTTTCTATATTCTATAATCCAGCACTTCACACTTATTTAAATTAAACTTCATCATTCATGTACTAATCCAAATGTCTTTTAAATGTTCTAACTGTATCTGCATCCACCCCTTTGTCTGGAAATTCATTCCACACACAAACCACTCTCTGGTGGGGGGGGGGGGAGGAAAATGGCGATCCTCATGTCCTTTTAAAATCTTTCTCCTCTCTCTCTCTTTCAAATTTTGCTCCGTAGTCTTGAACCCCCATTCTAGAGAAAGGATTTTGGCCGTTCACCTCATCTATACCCGTCACAATTTTATACTCCTCCTCTGCTCCAGTGGAAAAATTTCCAGCCCATTAACCTGAATGTAGGTATATTCATGGCAGGTCAGGCAGCATCCGAGGAGCTGCCTGACCTGCTGTGCTTTTGCAGCACCACTCTAATCTAGACTCTGGTTTCCAGCATCTGCAGTCCTTGTTTTTACCTTTTACGTCAGTATACTCATATCTACTTATGATCTGTTCAATGCTGGTGCAAGCTCGACAGGCTCAATGGCCTATTCCTGCTCCCAATTTGCACACTCCTAGTCCAGGACAGCAAGAGACCATAAAACACAGGAGCAGAAATTAGGCCTCTCAGCCCATCAGGGCTGCTGCACTATTAAGTTCTGGCTGATAAGTTTCTCAATCCCATTCTCCCACTTTCTCCCTGTAACCCTCAATCCCCTTGATACTCAAGAACCTATCTGTCTCCATCTTAAATCTACTCAGTGACCTGGCCTCCACAGCCTTCTGTAGCAATGAATTCCACATATTCACCACTCACCGGCTGAAAACGTTTCACCTTATCTTTGTTCTAAAAGATATTCCTTTTACTCTGATGCTGTGCCCTCAGGTCCTAGACTCTCGTCCCAATAGGAACATCTTCCCCATGTGCACTCTGTCCAGGCCATTCAGAATTCTGTCTGTTTGAATTAGATCTCACCCCTCCGCAAGTGTGGGCCTGTTAATCAGCATGAACCACACCCTTCGGGATGAGTTACAGCAGGAATTAGGTTCAGCAAAGTCAGAATGGAGGAAGTGTGTGTGGGATGGAGATTCTCAGCTTTTAGGGGATGAGAGAGGAAGCGAAGTTCAATATAAATTAGAATTGATCGGATGGGCTGATGGGCCAAGGAGTCGCAAAATGAGTTTAATTTAGATAAATGTGAGGTGTTACATTTTGGAAGGCAAATCAGGGCACGACTTACATAATTAATGGGAAGCGATGCTAAACAAAGTGTCCTTGCAGGTTCATAATTCCTTGAAAGTGGAATTGCAGGGAGACAGGATTGTGAAGAAGGCATTTGGTACGCTTTCCTTTATTGGTCAGAGCATTGAGTACAGGGGTTGGGAGGTCATGTTAGGCCACTTTTGGAAAACTGTGCAATTCCAGTTGCCCTCCTCTGGAAGAATATTGTGAAACTTAAAAGGGTTCAGAAAAGATTTACAAAGATGTAGGCAGAGTTGGAGGGTTTGAGCGATATGAAGATGCTGAATATGCCAGGAATAATTTCCCTGGAGCATTGGAGGCTGATGGGTGACCTTACAAGAGTTGATAAGGGGTATAGATAGGTTGGATAGCCAAAATCTTTTCCCCATGATAGGCGACTCCAAACCTAGAGTGCATAGGCTTCACGTGAAAGGAGAAAGATTTAAAACGGACCTGAGGGGCAACTTTTTCACACAGAGGATAGTGCATGTTTAGAATGAGCTGCCAGAGGAAGTGGTGGAGGCGACTACAATTACAACATTGAAAAGGCATCTGGATGGGTATGTGAATAAGAAGGATTTAGAGAGATACAGGCCAAATGCTGGCAAATGGGATTAGATGAGTTTAGGATATCTGGTCGGCATGGATGAGTTGGACCGAAGGCTGTGTTTCTGTGCTGTATGACTTTAATCATCTTGCGTGAAAGCAGAAGTGTTGTTGTGAAGATTGAACTTTCAGAGCAGCTTTCAAAGATGTTTTGCCTTTACTGGAAGCAGAAGAAGTGACAATGAAGTATTTCATTGGTAAGACAGCAACTGAGTACGTGAGCACGTTTAGGATTTTGGTGGAAAGTGGGAATTCATTGCACTGTGGGGGTGAAGTGCTTTAAGGCTTCCCAGCAGGAAGGACAGTGTGCTGATTGGGGTGCCCAGTGAAGGGTTAGGTGGAGTTTTGAGTTAAACTGCTCATTTCGGCCAGCCTCCAACATTGTATTTCCAATGCTGTCCATCAGAAGGAGCTGTGTGTAACTGGTATCGTAAGAAGCCTTATGGTTTTCAGTACTGCAGGAATGGCATTGTTTCATCAGCATTGTAAAGGTTTCTGGCAGCAGAGGGAGGTGTGGGCTGTGTTCACTAGAAACGATTAAGCATTTAGATAACATACATACGAGAGGGCAGGATGGGATTTGTCTTTCGATTTGCAGAAGGTGGGAGATTTTTGGAGCTGTGATCTGAGGCAAACACAACTGCGGTAGATCATAGAAGCCCTACAGTGTGGAAGCAGGCTATTCAGCCCATCAAGTCCATTCTGACCCCTCCGAAGAGCATCCTGCTCAAACACCCCTCCCACCCCCACCCCTTAGGGAATCAAGGATTCGGGATAATGCAAGTAAGAAGAGCTGAGATGATGGATAGATCAGCCACGATCTTAATAAATGGTTGCCATAAGGCACAAACAAATTCAAATTCGGCCAATCAGTTTAGATTTTGCCCCAAAATAACAAAGTCCAATCAAGTCTGAATTAAATATTTTGATAATATTAACACCAATAAAATGATCCGATGTTTTGGACTATAACACCAGGCATTTTTGTGAGTTTTAATATTCTCTGTGTTGGACATAAAGAGTAAAGTTGTTAATTTTTACTTTAAATATTTACCTCTGGGATAGTTCTTTGCCTCTCAAACTTTTACATATTACTGCATGGGGTGAATCACTTCTGTGTTGATGGTTTAATTTAGCAGAGGGGGTTACCCCGTGTCGTAACAGTGCTGCAACATAACAAAAGTGAATGAATTGACTGCACACATTGAAGAGAATGATTTTGATCTGGGACTCCTTACAGAGACATGGCTTCAGGATGACAAGGATTGGATCCTAAATATTGAGGGGATTTGTGGCATTCAAGTCGAATGGGAAGCTCGGTAAAGGTAGAGGGTTGACACTGCTAATCAAAGCACTGATCACAGGGTAGTCTGGTGTCAGCTCGGATTTCAGGTCCTGGTTTCTTTGTCCTCTATTGATCTCCCTGTTCCCACACAGTTGTTGTCCGTTCTCAGCTCTGCTTCATTTCTGCTGAAGCTTTAACCTCCTTTGACACCTTCCAGAACAATAAATCATTCAGTCAATCAAAGTCCAGCCCACAATCTCCCAGCCTGTCAACCATCCAGACACAGAGTATCATACCAGAAAATATAACAAAAAAGATGAAAAGTTAGAATTAAATAGGTGCTTGTGTCTGTTCATTGGCAAGTAAACGAGAAACAGGGGTCTGCCAAGAATCTTACAGTGCCCTAATTGAAGAATTGTCTCTCCCTTACATCTATGTATTCGGACCCAGCTATGATTTATAACAATATTTACATCAACAGAAATAAAGCACCTGTTATGCAATAGACCTAGAGATATACAGTATGGAACTAGACTTTTTCTCTCTCTCGTGTGTGCGTGCGCGCACACACACACCAAGGTCTATGGGGTGAATTTGTATTTGCAGTTACCATGTATTTTGCTCAAAAAATGCACAATCTGCAGGCAGACAATACATAGTATATTTTATAAATTCCACTTTGGAAATAGAACCAGTCTGATTCAAAAACTGGGATACAGACAGACTCTGGCCTCACACCTTTCATGCATTGTCTGAGCTGAGTTGTCATCTTTTCTTATAAAACCTTAAGTTATCTCGAGTAGGTGTCTTATAAGAAGTTCTGGGGTTTCCATATTAATGACACCAGCAACTCTTTCTAAAAGATGAAAGACTTTACAATCCAGGTTTCTTCAATGTATCATTTCAGTGGCATGACTCTAGTGTTTTGCTGTAAACTCAGTGTCTTATGATCTTATACTCCACAACCACCTGATGAAGGAGCAGTGCTCCGAAAGCTAGTGCTTCCAAATAAACCTGTTGGACTGGCGTCATGTGATTTTTATCTTTGCCCAGGTTAGGGTGGATTGGCCCTGCTAAATTACCCATAGTGCTCAGGGTTTTGCAGGTGTGGGAGAATTGTTAGAAGCGATTTGATTCCACCTTCTCGTGACTGTCTGTGTGAACTTTGGTATGTTCTCCTCCTTCTGTCTGCGTGGGTTACCTCTGGGTGCTCCGGTTTCCTCCCACAGTCCAAGGATCTGCAGTTTCGGATGGATCGGCTGTGCTAAAGTGTCCAGGGATGTGCAGGTTAGAGTGGGTTAGCCATGGGGAACTGCAGGGCTGTAGAGTAAGTTGATGAGTCTGGGTGGGATGCTGTGTGGAAGGTCGGTGTGAATTTGATATGTGAAATGGCCTGCAGGGATTATATAATTCTCCTGCTTTAGCCACATGTGGATTGAGAAATGACTGCTGTGGGAGGAGTAGGTTCCAGTTCATGGGACACTGCCCCAGTCCTGGGGAAGGTGGGAATTGTGCTGGCTCTCTCCCCACCCACTGCCCCCATCCATTCTCTCTCGCCCCGCAACTCTCTGCCCCCCATTTTCTCTCTCTCGCCCTCATTGTCTTCCTCCACCCTTTGTCCCCCGAGTCTTTCCTTTCCACCCCCACCACCCTCTGTTCCCCCCAGTCTCTCATGGCCCCCACAATCTGTCACCCTGTCCATTCTGTATCTCTTCCAACTCCCACTAAACTTTCTCATGCCTCGAGCTCTCTTTGATCGCTGTATCAAGCTCATCTCAGAAGAGAGAGAGAGAGAATGGTTGGTGATGACACTGCCTGGGAGATAGGGGTGCACGAGAAATGGCTGATCTTTCAAACTGAGTATAGCTAAAATAATATATTCAGAAACAGCATTAAAGTTTGAACGCATGTTCAATTTTATATTAAGACAAAGCTGCAGCCATCTTTCTCAAACTTGCTTTGAACTATGTGCAGTTGAGGACAGGCTGTTCGGGGTGAATGAGGCTTTTGTCCAAAATGTCAATTTTCCTGCTCCTTGGATGTTGCCTGACCTGCTGTGCTTTTCCAGCACCACAGTCTTGACTCTAATCTCCAGCATCTGCAGTACTCACTTTCGCCTGTTAGGGGTGAATGGCCGATTCCTAGTCTTGAAAAATTGGTTCTGTTAGAAGGTGTAGAGGTGTATTCTACCTTCAAGAGAGTTGAAAAGTGAGCAGAACCACCTGACATAGCACCAAACGTTCTGAACAAGGTAACAATTTAACATTTTAACAGCTCAGTAGCTGGGTTGCCTGGAGACAAAAATATACTCAATTTTGGCCAATTGATTTAAATCTTGCCCCAAAATACTGAATTCCAATCAAGTTTGAATTTAGTATTTTGCGAATATTGGTTAGCACTGCTGCCTCACACCACCATGGTCGATTCCAGCCTTGGGTGACAGTCTGTGTGGAGTTTGCACATTCTCCCCGTGTCTGCTTGGGTTTCCTCTGGATGCTCCGGTTTCTTCCCACAATCCAAAGATGTGCAGGTTTGGAGAGGGCACTTCTTGAGGGGAATTAACTTTCACACTTTTTTTCTACTCCTTAGGTCCCTTTTAAATCTTTCCCCTCTCGCCCTCAACCTATGCTCTCCAGTTTGGGAATCCCCTACCCTGAGAAAAAGATGAGTAGTCAAATAAAATGTCGAGTCGCAGGATAAATATAAAATGTCGCTCCAGCCTTTCTTGTCTCCATTTGTCATTTGGGCACAAAACCTGTCAGTAACACCAGCAACTTCACAGAGCGTCTTGCGCATGCTCCTCGGTGACAACACACACTGCGCATGTTCGCCGGTGTCAGCAAAACCTGTGCGTGCTCCTGGTTGTCTGCGGAAACTGCGCGTGATCTCCTTTTGTTGGGCCAATAGGAAGCACTGGAGGACCGGAAGGAGCGTAGTCCTCCTGCTAATCAGAGACACCCTATTGTCTCTCTCTCTCAAAATCTCAATTTATGGAGGGGACAGATTCTGGAAAAGTTGGGCCAGGTCTGTGTCTCAGTTGGCAAACTCATGGAAAATGCAGTACCATGATGTGAAGTGATAGCATTCCCTTGTGGGGTGGGGAAGCAGAAAGGAAATGCATTGTTTAACTGGTGATATATTGGGATGTGGAGAAAGTGAGGACTGCAAATGTTGGAGATCAGAGTCGAAAAGTGTGGTGCTCGAAACGCACAGCAGATGAGGCAGCATCCGAGGAGCAGGAGAGTCAGCGTTACAGGCACGAGCCCTTCATCAGGAATGTGTATAAAGGGGCCTCAGCATCCTTCCATACCAGTCAATGCCAGTTGTCAGATAGATGTAGCAAGCAATGAGCAAAGTACGTGTTATATTAGCAAGAGTAATTGAGTCCAGAAGTGGGGATGTCTTCCTGCAGTTATGGGATCATTGAATATAATCAAGGCTGAGTTCATCTGATTTTGGAACAACAAAGAAGGGGATGTTTATGGGGGAAGGCAAGAAAATGGTTTTCAGACCATTGCAGAACAGTTACCGAGTCAAACAGCACAGAAACAGTCCCTTCAGTCCAACTACTCCATGCTATGTTCTCAAACTAATCTAATCCCACCTGCCAGTGTTTGGCCTATATCCCTCTGTCACAAAGCTGGTCCTTTTACTAAAAGCTGGTCCTTCTTCTCAAGGATGCTGTGTCCTTAGTTTTTTTCAGAGCGATGGTAAAAAAAACCCAGGCTCCGAAGCGACTGGTTTAGTACAGAGATGAAAAATGGTATTGGGAGGCATTTTTGGCATATGTGAACAGATGAGACTTGAGGCCAAAGCTTTTATGTTTTAGAAGTGACCTGTATAATGAAAGGGTGTGGTCAGTCCTGAAAGCTGAAGTCTCGTTTGGGTTAAGCAGTGGACTATGTGGAGAATGACTGCTAACATTCTCTCCTTCTTCTGGCCTTCTAACTTCAACTGTAAGCCTCTGTTTCAGTTTTACTTTGTTTAAGGGGTTTTTCTTTGGTACTGTTGTGTACCAGCATTGCAAAGAGTGTTAAGAGTTTCTCCACAGCTTGTACTGTACTTAATAAAGGTTGTTTTTCACAGAAGTTGGCGTATTGCAGTGTAAGAAGCTTCAAGCAAAAGAACTTAACAAAGGAACCTAAGGGATGAGTCTTTCATGCAGAAAGTGGCGTGTTTAAGGAAAGAGCTGTCAGAGGAAGTGGTGGGTGCTGGTACAATTATGACATTAAAAGGCATCTGGATGGGTATACGATTAGGAAGGGTTGAGACGATGTGGGCCAAATGCTGGCAAATCGGCCGAGATTAGGTTAGGTTATCTAGTTGGCACGGATGAATTAGACCGAAGGGTCTGTTTCTGTGCCTAATATCTCTATCACTCTGGCTTGCCACTAACATTTGCCACATCTATGTGTACAGTTTCTCTCTGGTGTCAGTGTCAATGCCTTGATATCTCATTCTTAACCGGACTGGCAGTGATGACTTTTGTAATCTTTTCTTACAGACTATCTAAAGACAGAAGTTTCAAAGTCAACAGATAAAGGGCTTATGTTCAAAATGTTGATTCTCCTGCTTCTCTGATGCTGCGCTTTTCCAGCGATGCAGTTTTTGACTCTGACGCTCCAGCGTCTCCAGTCCTCCCTTTCACGTCAGTGTCTGACAGTTACTCAATCCATCAGGACCGCAACAATTTTCAACTATGATTCTGTGAGAAGGAGCAAAGCTTTCTTTTTGGTTCCTGTTTGAGTACGGGGGCACTGGTTGAAAGACCCAATTGTTGCAGCGCACTGAGTGTGGAGCCTGAAACAACTCTACTGCCTGGAAAGAAGAATTCATGGCGGGGTTGTACATGTGTGTGTGCAGCTGAAGCTTCGGCCATGGAGAAACCCGAGGAAACACGCCCTGTTGAGAAACCATGGAATTGTGGCGACTGCGGGAAGGACTTCTGTGTCCCATCTGTCCTGGCGGCTCATCAGTGCAATCACACTGGGAAGAGGCCATTCTCCTGCCCCGAGCGGGCAAAGGGCTTTACTTGCTCCTGTGTCCTGCGAGCCCACCAGCATATCCACACTGGAGAGAGGACGTTTTACTGCTCTGTATGTGGGAAAGGGTTCACTTGGGTGGACAACCTCCAGACCCACCAGCAATGTCACGCAGGGGAGAGGCTCTTCAGTTGCCATGAGTGCGGGAAAGCCATCAGCGACTCCTCCAACCTGCTGACGCACTGGCGAGTCCACACGGGGGAGAGGCCCTTCAGCTGCCCAGAGTGTAGGAAGGCCTTCAGCAATTCCTCCATCCTGCTGGCCCATCAGTGGGTCCACACGGGAGAGAGGCCCTTCAGCTGCCCAGAGTGTGGGAAGGCATTCAGCAATTCCTCCATCCTGCTGGCCCATCAGCGGGTCCATACGGGAGAGAGGCCCTTCAGCTGCCCAGAGTGCGGGAAGGCCTTCAGCTGTTCCTCCTCCCTGCTGATCCACCAGCGAATCCACACTGGGGAGAGGCCCTTCAGCTGCCCAGAGTGTGGGAAGGCCTTCAGGAAATCTTCCCACCTGCTGGCCCATCAGCAGATCCACACGGGGGAGAGGCCCTTCAGCTGCCCAGAGTGCGGGAAGGCCTTCAGCTATTCCTCCTCCCTGCTGACCCACCGGCGAATCCACACGGGGGAGAGGCCCTTCAGCTGCCCAGAGTGTAGGAAGGCCTTCAGCAATTCCTCCATCCTGCTGGCCCATCAGTGGGTCCACACGGGAGAGAGGCCCTTCAGCTGCCCAGAGTGTGGGAAGGCATTCAGCAATTCCTCCATCCTGCTGGCCCATCAGCGGGTCCATACGGGAGAGAGGCCCTTCAGCTGCCCAGAGTGCAGGAAGGCCTTCAGCTATTCCTCCTCCCTGCTGACCCACCGGCGAATCCACACGGGGGAGAGGCCCTTCAGCTGCCCAGAGTGCGGGAAGGCCTTCAGCTATTCCTCCTCCCTGCTGACCCACCGGCGAATCCACACTGGGGAGAGGCCCTTCAGCTGCCCAGAGTGTGGGAAGGCCTTCAGGAAATCGTCCCACCTGCTGGCCCATCAGCGGGTCCACACGGGGGAGAGGCCCTTCAGCTGCCCAGAGTGTGGGAAGGCCTTCAGCAATTCCTTCAACCTGCTGGCCCATCAGCGGGTCCACACGGGGGAGAGGCCCTTCAGCTGCCCCAAGTGCGGGAAGGTCTTCAGCAGTACCTCCACCCTACTGAGACACCAGCGGGTCCACACGGGGGAGAGGCCTTTTGCCTGCTCTGAGTGTTGTAAGGCCTTCAGCAATTCCTCTGACCTGTTGTCCCACCGGCGGGTCCACACCAGGGAAAGGCTATTCAGCTGCCCCGAGTGTGGGAAGGGGTTCACCCGCTCCTCCAACCTGCTGGCTCACCAATGGGTTCACACCGGGGAGAAGCCGTTTGCCTGCCCTGACTGTGGGCGGAGGTTCACGTTGTTCTGCAACTTGCGGAGGCACCAGCAGGGGCACCAGTGCATCCAACAATCAGATTCCACCAGTGACACTGCTGTGGGTCACCCCCAAGGCTGAACCTCCTGCCCATTCTGACAGTGGGTGCAGTGAGCTTTTTTTTGTTTTGTGCTGGACTCGCACCACCCTCTTTCCCCCCCCCCCCCACCCCAACAAGCCCACCTACATGGCTCAGGGGTGGCATGGTGACTCTGTGGTTAGTACCACTGCCTCATGATGCTGACCTGGGTTCAATTTCACACTCGGGGTGACAGTCTGTGTGTAGCTTTCACGATGACCACCCCCCCACCCCGCCCCAGCACGTCTGTATGGGTTTCCTCTGAGTGCTCTGGTTTCCTTCCCATGGTCTAAAGGTTAGGATGGATTGGCCCATCTAAATTGTCCCATAGTGTTCAGGGATGTGTAGGTGTGGTGCATTACAGGGGTAAATGTAGAGGAATAGGGATAAGGGAATGGGTCTGGCTGGGTTACTCTGCGGAGGGCCAGTGTGGACTTGTTGGGCCAAAGGGCCTGTTTCCATACTGTAGGGAATCTATTCTTTCAAAAAAATTCCTCCAAGCAATATTGATAAAATATGCCGAGTTGGACAAAGTATCCCATCAAGTTTGAGACAAACCCAGAGTTGAAGAAGTCACATGACACCATGTTACAGTGCAACAAGTTTATTTGAAATCACAAGCTTTAGGAGCATTGCTTTTTCATGAGTGCTGCTCCTTCATCACATCATCTGGCGCCGTGTGACTTCTGACCTTGTCCTCCCCAATTCAACACCAGCACCTCTGCATCAGAGTTGACGAATTAGATTGGATTTTATTTGGCCTGATTTAGTGAGATGTTCATTTGGAAACTCAAAACTGTCGGACCGACAAAGAGATGCGAATCATAGAGTCCCACAGCAGGAGACAGGACCTTCGGCCCAACATGGTCCACGCCGAACAAACTGTCCATCAACACTAAGCCCATTTCCCTGCACTTGGCCCATTTCCTTCCATACCTTTCCTATCCACGTATTTGTCCAAATGCCTTTTTAAATGTTGTTAATCGACCCACCTCAACCACTTCCGCTGGCATTTCATTCCATATGTGTACCACCCTCTGCGTAAAAAGAAACATTGCCCCTCACATTCCCTTTTATTCTTTTTCCTCGAACCTTAAACTGATGCCCTCTAGCCCTCACTTCCCCAACCCTGGGGTAAACGTCTGAGTGCATTCACCCTCTCACGATCTCTTCACTTCTCTAAGGGCCTCTCTCAGTCTCTAATGCTCTAAATAAACATTACTTAGCTTGTCCAACCTCTCCCTTTTACATAGACCCTTGAATCCTGGTAACATCCTTGTGTATGTCTTCAGCACTCTTCCAAGTTTAATAACATATTTGTTATAGACACTGCCCTGTCTACATATTTTGTTGGAAATATAGGACCTAATCCAAACTGGATAATCTGGCTGATGGGACAGGAAACCACTTCCTTTCTTGAGACAAGTCTCCTGGAGAGAACTGGCTGGCTGACTGATCTACTGACCCTCACAGTGCCCCACTGCCCTCAGTTATCTGGAGAGAGTCCACACATTTGCCTAAGGTGGTGCTTGAAACCTTTATCATCTTTGGGATGGATCCCCATTCATTCCGTGCTATGGAGTCATGCAGCCTGGAAACAGACCCTTCAGACCAACCAGTCCATGATCCCCAACTAAACTAGTGCCACCCATCTGCTCCTGGCCTGTATCCAGTTTGTTAATAGTTTTGTTCAACGTGAGAGTTGGACAAATAAATTGCTGATTGTTGATTTTAAAGTGTTGGGGATTTATTCTTATCACTAGAGCAGGTTACACCACTTTTAATGCTAATTTTACAGATTATCAGGTGACACGGTCCTCTGGGTGTTTCTGTTTGAGAAAGGTGGTGCTGTCAGCCTTCACTTTATAAGAGTATTGACGTGATGTACTGCTGAATGCAATGGAGTCAACATGAATCCCAGCCTCTCTCTGTGGTTGTGGGTGAATCGCCTTAATTTGGCTCTTAACTCAGAAACTGCACACAATTAACTGCTGAAACAATGATTTACACTTTATTGTATGTAGCAACCAAAAATAAAACTCCTCAAGTAACCAAGTTCAACCTCACAATTTGGCTATCACCCAATTGATGGCAGAATTTAACTGAGTTTCCACCAAAAGTATCTGTCTCTGGAAGTGTCCAGGGATTCAATGCAGCATTCTTCTTCCAAGTACTGCTGCCACATCATTCTGAGGTTGAATTCTGGTGGAGATTCCTCGCTTTCAAATCTGTGATGTGATGCTTCTTTAGATTCTAATACCACTTCCCCACATTTCTGGAGATCTCCGGTCTGTCGCTTACCTTCTTATCCTCGAGGTTTAGTGGTTTGCTTGGTACAGCCTTTCCTGCAAAAAAACCCCTTTACGTCAGGGCCTTCCTTCCACAGACAAACTTAATTGTCCTTTTGTCATGAGCTTATTAAACACTTAGCTCATCTGTCCCAGGAAACAGCTTGTTGTTTTGCGTCCTTCTTCCCAGGGATGGTTAACTAGCAGAAATTAGGCCATTCAGCCCATTGAGTCTGCTCCACTATTCAATCATGGCTGATATGTTTCTCAACCCAATTCTCCCCGTAACCCTTGATACTTTAGAATGATTGAATCTACTCCACCATTCAAAGGGCTGAATGGCCTAATTTCTGCCTCTGAGGTCTTCTGATGTAGCAGTTTCTCAGTGGCCGTTTTGTTTCTTGGTCCAGAAAGAGTTCCTGCTGACTCAGGGAATTTCGAAAGTTCTGCAGTTTAAAGGACCACACCACATTCCCATCTGCCTTCGCCTGAGATACTGGCAATTCCCAAGATCCTTTGGTATCCCTGAAAACAATCGAGGTGTCTGGAAATCTCTGCTGCTACTCTGGAACAGAAGGATTATGGGGAGAAAATTCAGAAATCTGATGTGCAAAGAGACTATGGAGTTCTACTCCAGGATTCTCTCAAGGGAAACTTGCAGGTTGAGTTAGTGGTTAGGAAGGTAAATATTTTGATCAGACTTGAATATAAAAGCAGGGATGTACTTCTGAGGCTCTGAGAGGCTCCGGTCAGGCAACAATTGGAGTACTGTATGTCCATTTGGGCCCATATCTCAGGTAGGATGTACTGGCCCTGGAACATGTTCAGACGTGGTTCACAAGAATGGTCCAGGAATGAAGACTTTATCATATGAAGAACATTAGAGGACTCTAGGTTTATACTTCATGGAGTTCAGAAGGATGAGAGGGGATCTAATGGAAACCTACAGAATAATGAATGGCGTGGATGTTGGGAAGATGTTTCCATTCGGAGGAGAGACTAGAACCTGAGGGCTCAGCCTTCGCATCAAGGGAAGACCCTTTAGAACAGAGGCAAGAGAAACTTCTTAAGCCAGAGTGTGGTGAATCTATGGAATTCACCGCCACAGAAGGCTGCAGAGGCCGAGTTACTGAGTATATTTAAGACAGATAAATCGGTTCTTGAGTATCAAAGGGTTCAAGGGTTACGAGGAGAATGGGGTTGAGAAACGTATCAGCCGTGATTGAATGGCGAAGCAGACTCAATGGGCTGAATGGCCTAATTTCTGCTCCTATGGTCTTATGATATGCTGATGTGTGGAGGGGTGAGGAGGGGGAAAAAAAGAGATGAAGAGAGAAAGGCAGTTAAGGTGAAGCTCAATAGAGACGAAGGAAATATAAGAATTGTATGATAAATGGCAGAACACATAGGAGCACTGGCATACAGAGGGATCTGGGCATATAGATCCGTGGAAGTGGTAATGCAGGTCGGCATGGTGGTCAAGAAGGTACACAGCACGCTTCCTTCAGTGTAGGAGTTACATTACAGCTGTTTATTCTGCACACCTGCGTTCGATTTTAGTGTCAGGCAACTATCTGTGTGGAGTTGGCAGATTGTCCCTGCACCCCACCTCCCGTGTCTGTGTGGGCTTCCTCCGGGTGCTCCGGCTTCCTCCGACATTCCAAACTTGTATAGGTTAGGATTAGCAAAGCTAAATTACCCATAGCGTCCAGGGAGAGGCAGGTTAAGTTGGATCGTCTGTGTGTAAATTCCACCAATGTTCAGGGATGTGAAAGTTTGGTGCATTAGTCAGGAGTAAATGTCGATAATGGGGGTAAGAAAACGGGGCTCCAGGTGTTAATCTTTAGAGGGCCAGTGTTGACTTGTTGGGCTGAATGGTCTGTTTCCACGCTGGAGGGATTCTGTGATAGTCAGAGGTGTTTTTTTCCCTCCAAAGTGGAAAAGTCAACTAAAAGACGTACAAGGTGAGAGGGGGACTGTTTGGGGGAGAAGTGGTGGGGGTGGGGAATCACACAGAGGGATGGTGGGTTTCTGGAACGCGCTGCCAGTGCAGGTAGTGGAAGCAGGCACCTTAACAACGTTTAAGATGTATCTTGATAGACGCATGAACGGGAGGTGAACAGAGGAACAGAAACCACACATGGGCAATAAATAGCAGATCTAAGTAAGGATTAAGAATTAGCACATGCTTGGAGGTGGTGCCTAAACTAAATAAGAAGGGCCTGTGATTGTGCTGTATTGTATTGATACAGCTTTCCCCCACTATTTGAAAGTAGAGTGTTCCTTTCATAAGCCGAAATGGCCTAAAGCAAAGAAGCAATTACCATGAATTAATTGATATTATGCCTTTCTTTGTAAAAGCGACAATCCTCTTCAGATTTCTTTCGGTTTGTGAGAACAGGTATTAATGTAGGTCTTTTGTAAAAGTGAAGTAGTGTAAAGTGAACTTTCGAAAAGTGGGGGATACCTTTATGCTGATGGAGGGGAGATGGGGGAGCAATGAAGAGGGGTGGATGGAGGCTCCGGTGGAGAATAAACACAGAGACCAATTGAGCAGCTTGGCCTGGTTCTGTGCTGGAGACTCAATGGGACAGAGACAAATGTATCTATTTCAGGTATACCTGCAGTATGCTCCATCCAGGATAAAAAAAATGTCCTTCATCTGCTTCAGCAGACAGGGCAGATGAGCAGTTTCTCCCCGGTGTGGACCAAGAGGTGATGCGACTGTGTGGAGCCTTTCCTGTGCTGAATGCAGGTGAATGGCCGCTGCCCGGTGTGCAAATGCTGATGAATATCGCGCAGGCGGGGAAGGGAAACCGTTCCTACACTCCCTGCATTTTCATGATTTCTCCAAGGTGCAGGTGTCCTCATATTTCTCCAGGTTCAACAATCAGTTGAAACTCGCTCACACTTACAGCATATGCGTGGTGTTACTGGTGAACCCTCTGATTATTGGAGGACTCTCTCATTCAGTCTGTAAAGCATGTTCCAGTCACGACTCTGGTGTGTGGGTATGTGAGACTCTGAGTCTCCAGTCACACTGACGTTTAAAACCTAACAAAGCAGGCAGACCTTCTCCCCTTTGTTTTCAAGGCCATCAATATCCAAGTCCTGGTGAATCAAGCAACTGTCAGACTTGTTTGGTCTGAGATTTCTGCCTCTAAATTCTTCTCTTGCAATCTCTTTCCACAGGAATATTACAAAGGTCATCGCTGTCAGTCCACAATAGAAAATCAGAACACACAATTGTAGTTTCTGTGGAACATTCTTTCCTCTCTTAATACCCAAGATCTTTGTGCTGATCTATATGTAAATGTATACAGCAGGGTAATGTGGTGGATTGCATACTCCATGAAGAGTTCACTCAAGTTGCTGAATGGACATCTATCATGCGGTATTGACGTTCTTACTGAAGATATACAATATTCTGCAGTAAAATATTATGAGCCCAGAAACACTGCACATCATGCTTTTAGAGCCTTAAACATTCCATCAAATATGTAACATATACCCCAGACTTATCTGTCTTATATTAACGCACGGTTGTCTTACATTTCCAGAAGACTCAGATTTAAGTTTTAAGTGTGACTTTTTGTAAAAGAAGCTGTCTTTTGGACTCCTTCCATGCTATACTGACTCTATTACTGGAAATACATCCATACTACACCAGGATTCATGAATCAACGACGTGAGGCTTATCTTTACTCTCTCATAATTTTCTGTTGCATAAATGTTTCGACGAATGCCAACGCTCTTCACCAGTCATAGAGTCAGAGACATAAAGCACAGAAACACATCCTTCAATCTAACTTGTCCATGCCGACCAGATATCCAAAATTAGTCTAGTTCCATTTGCCATCACTTGGTCCATATCCCTCTAAACCCTTCCTTTTCATATACCCATCCAGATGCCTTCACCACTTCCTCTGGCAGCTCATTCCATACACACACAACCCTCTGCAATAAAAGGTTGACTGCAAGGTCCCTTTTAAATTTTTCCCCATTCGCCCTAAACCTATGCCCTCTAGTTCTGCACTCCCCCTATCCCAGGGAAAAGACCTTGTGTACTTACCCCGTCAACACTCCTCAAGTTTTTATAAACCTCTTTAAAAAACACACACTCAGCCTGCGATGCTGGAGGGAAAACAGCCCCATCTTATTCAGCCTCTCCTTGTAGTTCAAACCCTCCTACCCTGGCAACAGCCTTGTGACTCTTCTCTGAATCCTTTCAAGTTTCACAGCATCCTGCCTATAGGCGGGAGACCAGAATTGCACACAATATTTCAGAAGAAGCCGACTGAAACTGACTTTTGCAGAGTCTGCTCCCTGCTTGGATTCATAATCTCTGCCTCCCGTTGCTGCAAGTGAACAGTGCTTCCCCCCCTTCTCTCTCCCTCCCAGGATAAGGAATGGAAAGGTGGAGACATTGCTTCATTCCCAGATTTTGCGCAGAAGCCCCCCCCCCCATTGTCTGAATGCACAAGTTGGACCATGAGCTTCTGAAGCTACTGCTGCTCCTCTCTCTCTCTGAATGAAGATTGAGCTTCACCCCAGACTGCAACTTCCTTTATCTGTCCAAACATCTGTGAGCACAGCACATTTTTGTTGAAGTAAGGCATCTTTCCTGAAATTTACAATTAAAGCGGTGTCTTCCCCCTGATATTCAAAGGGATTGTAAGTCAGAGAAGGACCACGCCTTGTGTTGTGTGACAGTTGCAACAGGATGTCCCAACTCCTATGCTCAATTCAAAGTTTGTGAGAAGATTTGTAGCTCGGGTGCTCGTTGTGATTGTGTTTGCCGAGCTGGGAAGTTTTGTTGCAGACGTTTCATCCCCTGTCTAGGTGATATCCTCAGTGCTTGGGAGCCTCTTGTGAAGTGCTTCTGTGATGTTTCCTCCGGCATGTATAGTGGTTTGTCTCTGCCGCTTCCCTTTGTCAGTTCCAACTGTCCGCTGCAGTGGCCGATATATTGGGTCCAGGTCAATCTGTTTGTTGATAGAATCTGTGGATGAGTGCCATGCCAGAGAACAGCCAGGGAATTCCGAGGCATGGCCTCTAGGCATTATTCCAGTACCACATTTTTCAACTCTGGATCTGGGACAATGTGTGTGGTGTGGGGGAAGGGGAGGGGAAATAAGGAAACTGGTGAAATCTACATTGATCCTATGTAGTTCGTGGGTCCCAAGGCAGAAGATGAGGTGTTCTTCCTACAAGTATCAGGTAGTTAGAGCTTGAAGGGGGAGGCAGCAGAGTACTTGCGTGTCCTTGACGGATTGGGAGGGGGAGTTAAAGCATTCAGCCACAAGGCGGTGGGGTTGTTTAGTTTTGGCGTCCCAGAGCTGTTCCCTGAAATGTTCTGCAAGTTGGCGTCCAGTCTCCCCAATGTGGCAGAGACCACATTGAGAGCAATGGACGTATAAATAAATCTTATAAACAAATTGTACAAATCTTAGCCTGCCAGTTATTTTCTTCAATTAAGTTAAAGAAAATTTTAATTAAATTGGGTGACTACATGAAACGGTTAGTTGGTCAGACTCAAGTCATCATCCTCAAATGAGAGAATGCCATTAATATCAGTGAACTGCTTTTTTTGTTAGAACCACAAGTTCTTGATTTATTTTCGCAATTTACTGATATTCACATCTGCACATTCAATGTCAAACTCTGACATCAGAAATGACATGACACCATTAATTTTTTCTTACAATAATCCAACAAACAAATTAATAACACAGTGAATACCAAGTCTCATTAATATGAAATTAAATTTGACCAAATAAAATGTAAAATCGAGATGTGAGATAACAAATGGGGGAAGGGCAGAAGGAAAGAAATGCAGCATCATAGAAGGTGCTCCTCCAGGGAGTGTATTTTACCAACTACAACTGCTCAATATAAACAAACACTCTGACATGATCCTCCGGTTTTAATGTAAACCATAGCCCCATACAGTAGGTACCATTTAAATAAGTTAATAGATACAAGCCTTGAGCAAATCCAGCCTCCAGCCGGACCCCCCGCTTCTTGGAGCTCGGACCTTCCTCCAGCTCCGGGGGGTTGTTGAGCTCCTGGGCTCCGGCCGCCGCCGAAGAAGCCGCGGGCGCCGGCTCTCTCTCCTCCACCGCCGACATTTTTAATTTGTTTTCTCGTTCACCCGGTAACCGTCACCTCCCCCTTCCCGGGCCCCGGAAATTATACAAAAATAAACAATAAACCCCACCGGGGACTGTCTCCTTTTTCTTCACAACTTTTGTTTGAAAAGTTCCGGCTTTAATTTGAAATGTATTTTAAAGGTATTTTCTGAGGTAAACGATGCCTGTCTGCCCCCCTCCCTCCGTCAGAAACCGCCCACTGAGTCGATGAGAAAACCGCAGCCTCGCGCCGCCATCTTTATTTTTCTTCTTCTTTCCGTCTCCTCCTTCAGTGACGCGCGTCATCCACGCCCCGCCCAATCAAATCTCACCTTACTCCAGCTGACCAATGGCGACAGGCGCTGGTTGTTACTGACAGAGTTTGTGTCCAATTGCCAATTTGGGATAAAAAAGGCGGGAGTCACAATTTTTTCCCCCTCTGGCTGCACATCTCATTCCTTTTGCCTGTCTCTTCCGCAGGGGAGGGGGAATCCCAAACTAGAGGGTACAGGTTTAGGGTGAGAGGGGAAAAATTTAAAAGGAACTCAAGAATTTTTGAAAAAGTGTGAAAGTTAATTCGCCTCAAGAAAAGCCCACTCTTACGACCTGAACAAAATAGATTGTTCACAGCCTATTACTCACGAAACAAGAAGGATGTTGTGAAACTTAAAAGAATTCAGAAATTATTTATAAGAATGTTGCTAGGGTTGGAGGGTTTGAGCTACAGGGAGAGGCTGAATTGGCTGGGGCTATTTTCCCTGGAGCATTGGAGACTGAGGGGTGACCTGATGAAGGTTTATAAGATCTTGACAGGTCTGGGTATGAGAAAAAGATAGTGTTCCCTGGGACGGAGGAGTCCAGTACAAGAGGGCATTAGTTTCTGGGTGAAAGGGGAAAGATTTAAAACGGCCCCAAAGGGCAAATTTTTCACATGTAGGTTGGTGTGTGAACTGAATGAGCTGCCAGGAAAAATGGTGGAGGCTGGTACAAATACAACATTTAAAAGGCATCTGGATAGGTACATGAGTAGGAAGTTTTAGAGGGATATGGACAAAGTGCTGGCAAATGGGATGAGATTAATTTAGGCTTATCTGGTCGGCCCATCCCGAAGGATTGTTTTTTGTGCTCTACAACTCAATGGTTCTATTTCCACAGAGCCAGAACCAATTTCAAAAGGCGAGGAATAGGCCATTCGCTCCTTACACACTGTCCTCAACTGTGGCCTAACTGAGCATATTTCAATTCTCAGTGCTATGTAATGAGCGAGACTTTATTAAAAATCTTAAAGCAAAGGAACACTTAGGAGGCAGCAATTATAATATAGTAGAGATCAGTGTGCAGTTTGAAAGAAAGAAGGCAAAACTAGACGTAATGGTGTTACAGTTAAATAAAGGGCAATAAGAGAGGAACTGACAAAAATTGACTGGAAGCAGAGCCTAGTGGGGAAGACAGTAGAGCAACAATAGCAGGAATTTCTGGGTGTAATTGAGGACACAGTACAGAGGTTCATTCCCCCAAAAAAGAAAGATTATCGGGGTGGGGGGCAAGGAGACTGCCATAGCTGACAAAGGAAGTCATGAAATGTATCAACGAAAAAGAGAGCCTATAAAGAGGCCAGACCACTGGGAAATCAGAAGCTTCGGAAGACTACAAAAACAAACAGAAGATAACAAAGAGAGAAATAAGGAAGGAGAGGATCAAATATGAAGGTGAGTGGACCAGTAATGTTAGAAATGATAGGAAAAGTTTTTTGCAATACGTAAGAAACAAACGAGAGGCAAACGTAGAAATTGGGCTGCTCCAAATTGATGCAGGAAGGTTAGTGATGGGAGATAAGAAAATAGCTGAAGAACTTAATAAATACTTTGTGTCAGTTTTCACAGTGGAAGACATGAATAATATCCCAACAATTAAGGAGAGTTAAGGGGCAGAGTTAAGTATTGTAGCCATTATAAAAAAGAAAGTGCTAGAAAAGCTAATAGGTCTAAAAATTGAAAAATCTCATGACCCTGATGGCTACAGCCTAGCGTTCTGAGGGAGGTGGTTGAAGAATTAGCAGAGATGTTGGTTTTAATCTTTCAAAAATCACTGGAGTCAGGGAAAGTCCCAGATGATTGGAAAATCACTGTTGTAAGTCCTTTGTTCAAGAAAGGATCAAGACAAAGGCTGGAAAATTATACGCCGATTAGCCTAACCTCAGCTGTAGATAAAATTCTAAAATCTATCGTTAAGGATGAGATTTCTAAATTCTTGGAACTGCATGGTTGAATTAAAGTAAGTCAGCATGGATTTAGCAAGGGGAGGTCGTGCCTGACAAACTTGAAGAGTTCACAAGTAGGTTAGACTTGGGAACCCCGAGGATGTCATCTACGTCGATTTCCAAAAGGCCTTTGATAAGGTGCCTCATAGGAGGCTGCTGAGTAAAGTGAGGGTCCATGGTATTAGAGTTGAGCTACTGGCATGGATTGAGGATAGGCTGCCTGAGAGAAGACAGAGAGTTGGGATAAAAGGTTCTTTTTCGGAATGGCAGCTGGTGACAAGTGGTGTCCCTCAGGGCTCAGTGTTGGGGCTGCAGCTGTTCACTTTATATATTATTGATCTAGATAAAGGGACTGGGGGCATTCCCACGAAGTTTGCTGATGATACAACGTTAGGCAGACAGGCAGGTAGTTCTGAGGAGGTGGAGAGGCCGCAGAAAGATTTGGACAGTTTAGGAATGTGGTCCAGGAAATGGCTGATGAAATTCAATGTAAGCAAATGTGAGGTCTTGCACTTCAGAAAAAAGAATACAGGCATGGACTATTTTCTAAACAGTGAGAAAAATTCATAAAGCCAAAGTACAAAAGGGATCTGGGACTGCTAGTCCAGGATTCTCTAAAGGTTGACTTGCAGGTTGAGTCCGTGCGTAAGAAAGTAAATATAATGTTGTTATTTATCTTAAGAGAGTTGGAATGTAAAAGCAGCGATGTGCTACTGAGACTTTATGAAGCTCTGGTTAGGCCCCATTTAGAATACTGAGTCCAATTTTGGGCCCCACACCTCAGTAAGGATATAGCGGCACTGGAGCGTGTCCAGCAGAGATGCACGCAATGATCGCGGGTATCATAGGCCTAACAGATGATGAACAGCTGAGGATCCTGGAATTATATTCATTCGAGTTTAGAAGGTTGAGGGGATATCTAATAGAAACTTACAAGATAATGCATGGACACTGGTAAGTGTTTTCCATGAGGCAGGGAGACTAGGACCCATGGGCACAGCCTGATAATTGGAGGGGGTCAATTTAGAATGGAAATGAGGAGACATTACTTCAGCCAGAGAGTGGTGGGCCTGTGGATTTCATTGCCATGGAGCGCAATGGAGACCGGGACATTAAATGTCTTCAAAGCAGAGATTGATAAATTCTTGGTATCGCAAGGAATTAAGAGCTATGGGGAGAGTATGGGTAAGTGGAGTTGAAATGCCCGTCAGCCATGATTAAATGGCGGAGTGGACTTATGACCTTACTTCCACTCCTGTGTCTTATGGTACGAAGGAAGAGCTCTTTGCTATTCACTTTACCTCCACTTCTAATGATTTTATAAATCTTAGTAAGGTCACCCCTCAACCCCATACACTCCAAGGAAGACAGTCCCAACCTTTCCTTATAACTCAAACCCTCCAGTCCAGGCAACATCCTGGTAAATCTTTATGGAACCCTCTCTAATAGTATTCTTCCTATTACAGAGCCACCAAAACTGTATCCAGTACCCAGAAAGTGGCCTCACCAACATCCTGAACAACCTCAACGTGATGTCCCAATTTCTACACTCAATGGGGTGGACAGTGAAGGCAATGGTGCGAAATGCCTTCTTTACCACCTGTCTACCAGTGATGCAACTTTCAAAGAACTATATACCTGAACACCCTAACCACTCCCCCCCCACCCACCCTGCCAAAGTGTCTCTGTTCTACAACACGACCCAGGGACCTACCATTAACTGTACATAGCAATGCTGAAAATTCCTGCATTCTTTGCCTGAAGCCCACTGAAGATGTTACCCAGTTGGTAACGAAACTTCTGGAAATGAACCTTGCAGCTCAGCAAGCAAACCTACATCCAAAACCTCAACCTGAGCTACAAATCTTCCCAAAACTCACTATGTCCAGCCCTTCCTTGTTTAGCAAAATGCAACCTCTCACTTTTAATAATACCTCTCTCATCGACACACACACACACACACACACGCCCCACAACACACTCACAGGCTTAAACTCCATCACACTCAGTTCACTCTTACGCACGCACTCACACACACACACACACACACACAAAATTCTATGGAGTGAATTTGTATTGGCTGAATTATATTTGCAGATACTTTCAATTTTGTTCAAAAAGCACACAATCTGCAGGCAGTCAATCCATGCAATATTTTATAAATTCCTACTTTGGAAATAGAACCAGTCTGATTCAAGATTGGAATACTGACAGACTCGAACCTCACATCTTTAATGCATTGTCTGAGCTGAGATGTCAGTTTTTTTTAAAAAATAAAACATTAAGTCATCTCAAGAGCGTGACTTTAACGATGTTCTGGGATTTACATATTAATGAACCAAAACCTGCAACCCATTCTAAAAGATGAAAGACATAACAACAATCTCGGTTTGTTCAATCAGTCGCATGACACTGTGATCTTTTGCTATACAATCGGTGTATTATTCCCCTGCCAACAGCTACCCGATGAAGGAGCAGCACTCTGAAAGCTATTGCTTCCAAATAAACCTGTTGGATTATAGCCTGGTGTTGTGTGATTTTTAACTTTATCTACCCCAGTCCAACACCGGCACCTCCACACCGTTTCCAGTGGACGCAGCCCACATCTCCCGCTGCTGCCAGTAAACTGTACAATGCTGATGAAATGGTGCAGTACCTGCACTTATGAAAAATTTACAACTTCTGACGATACTAGCTACTCATTCACTGCTCCATCTGATACATGACATTGGAAACTTAGTGCAGGAGGCTGAAATGAAATGAACAGCTTTAAAACAAAAACCTCTTGGAGCTCAAAGCCTTCAATGAGAGTCTGAGCCCGGTGATAAGTTCAGGTAACCTTTATTGCGACCCAACGTTGTTACAGCTTCAGATCCCCCCAGCAAAAAGGTGTAGAAAAAGTAGCTGCTTTTTAAATAGCTTAAGGTAAAAGAGTGCACCCCCACCCCACACCACCTCACCTTCTTTACTATGGTCACCACCGAGTTGTCAGTTTGTAATTGGATCCTTGGTACAGCCTTAACTGTTGGAAGTATTGCCTCACTCAGCAATCTCAACCCATACCCTGTAAACAAGTAAGTCTTTCCCCACTCAATGACCGATGGCAGTGGTGAGCAATGAAGAGTCAAGCATGCTGTTGTGGGTCTGGAGTTATGTGTAGGCCAGACCTGGTAAAGGATGCAGCTGGGATGACTGAGTGAATCCTTCCCCACAACAGCAGTTTCTTTCCCTAAAAAGGGATGTGAGTGAATCAGATGGGTGATGGCCCCCAAACATTCATTTCTTCATTAGGTTCTGAACTCCAGATTTCTGACCGAAAGCCAATTCCACCATCTGCCACGGCGGGATTCAAACCTGGCAGTCCCCGGAACTGGGTTGATAGTCCAGTCAATCAGGCAATTGGCTATCCCTCCTTTAATCCCCCTGCGATGGCACATGAACTCGCTGGTGGGCCGGTGGGCTAGCAGGTTGGAGGCCTGGGTAAAGACCTTCCCACACTCGGGGCAGCTGAAGGGCCTCTCCCTGGTGTGGACCCGCTGGTGCCTCACCAGGTCGGAGGCATAGCTGAAGCCCTTTCCGCACTCGGGGCAGGTGAATGGCCTCTCCCCAGTATGACTGCGCTGATGAGTCTCCAGTATAGAAGGGACACGGGAAGTCTTTTCCGCAGTCGCCACACTTCCACGGTTTCTGCACGGGGAGGGATCCATTGGGTTTCTCCATGGCAGAAGCTTCAGTTGCACACAAACACATGTACAGCCCCTCCCTGCCGTGAATTCCTCTTTCCAGGCCGTATAACTGCTTCAGGTTCCACAATCAGTGCGCTGCAACACTAGGGTCTCTCATCCAGTCCCATTGATGCTGAAGACGTGCTCCAACAGGAACCAAAAGGCTTTGCTCCTTCTCACAGAATCATGGTCAAAAATTGTTGCAGTCCTGAGGGATTGAGTGACTGTCGGACATTGACGTCGAAATGAGGACTGCAGAAGCTGGAGAGTCAGAGTTGAACAGTGCGGCGCTGGAAAAGTACAACAGGTCCGGCAGCATCTGAGGAGCAGGAAAGTTGATGTTTCGGGCATCAGCTCTTCATCTGTTGATTTTGAAACTTCCGTCTTCAGATCATCAAATGCTTTGTAAAAAGAGATTACAAAAGTCATGACTGTCAGTGCAAGGTAGAAATTCAGAACAAGCAATTCTACTTTCTGCATAACACTCTTTTCTTTTGTTATTCCACACTGAATATGGAAAGGACCATCCCACTCTCTTTCTCCCCTCTGTTCTCACACCGCTCTAACTAATTCTCCTGAAGATGTTGATTCAGGATCTTCCAGGGGCAGAACAGCAAAAACTTCAAGACTGACATCTCTCTGAATTTTGGATAACTCCACTGCTGAGAGTGAGCAGGTCTGATTTTGGGAAGCTCACAAAATAATGTCAGTTCAGGGTGAACCTGCAATGCAAGTTCTTGAGGAACAACCAGACATGAAGTGGTTAACATCCCTGGAAAGGAGAGAGCAAGATGAGATATCAAAGGCATTAACACCGACACCAGGGAGAAACTGAACATACAGATGTGGCAAGTCAGAGTCAGAGATAGACTGCATGGAAACAGTCCAACTCATCAATGCCAACCAGATATTCTAAATTAATCTAGACCCATTTGCCATCATTTGACCGATATCCCTCTAAACCCTTCCATTTTATATTTCCATCCAGATGCCTTTCAAATGTCATAATCGTACAAGCATCCACCATTTCCTCTGGCAGCTCATTCCTCACACGCACCACTCTCTAAATGAAAGAGTGAATTTAGCACAGTGAATCTATCTTATCCATAGTGCCCAGGGGTGTGGAGGTTAAGTTAGCACGGCCAATCCATGCTAACCTGCTCATCCCTGGGCATTGTGGGTAAGTTAGCACAGCCAATCCACCCTAACCTGCACATCCCTCGACGATATGGGTAACTGAACACTGCCAATCCACCTGAACACATCCAAAACAGAACGCTATGGGTCATTTAACATGGCGAATCCACCCCAACATGGACAAAGTTACATATAACACAATAAAAGGTTACAGTCCAACAAGTTTATTTCAAAGCACCGGCTTTCGGAGTGCTGCGTCTTATTCAGTTGGTTGTGGAGTACGAGATCATAAGACACAGAATTTATGGAAAAACATTACAGTGTCCTGCCACTGAAATTATATACTGAACAAACCTGGATTGTTAAGTCTTTCATCTTTTAGAATGGGTTGCAGGTATCAATAATATGCAAGTTCTAGAACTTCCTGTCAGGCTCCTTCTCGAGATAACTTAAGGTTTTATAAGAAAAGGTGACATCTCAGCTCAGATAATGCATGAAAGGAGTGAGGTCAGAGTCTATCTGTATCCCAATCTTGAGTCAGCCCGCTTCGATTTGCAAAATGAAATTTACAAAATATTACATGTATTGGCTGCCTGCATTTACTGCCAGCACATTGTGCATTTAGAGCTATACAGTCATAGATGGACAGCTTGGAAACAGACCCTTCAGTCCAACTCATCCATGACGACCAGATATCCCAACCCAATCAAGTCCCACTTGCCAGCAACTTGCCCATATCCCTCCAAACTCTTCCTATTCTTTTCCCCTCCAGACTAGCCTACACCATTTCCTCTGGCGGCTCATCCCATACACATACCACCCCCTGAGTGAAGAAGTTGCCGCTTAGGTCCCTTTCACACTAAACCCATGCCCTCTAGTTCTGGACTCCCCCACCCCAGGGGAAAGACTTGGTCCATTTATCCTATCCAAGCCCCTCATGATTTTATAAATCTCTGTAAGATCACCCCTTAGCCTCTGACGCTCCAGGGAAAACAGCCCTAGCCTATTTAACCTCTCCCTATAGCTCAAATCTTCCAATCCTAGCAACATCCTTGTCAATCTTTTCTCAACCCTTTCAACTTTCACAACATCTTTCCGATAGGAAGGAGACCAGAATTGCATGTAATATTCCAACAGTGGCCTAACCAATGTCCTGTGCAGCCGCAACATGACCTCCCAATTCCTGTACTCAATACTCTGACTATTAAAGGAAAGCAGACCAAATGCCTTCTTCACTATCCAATCACTATCCTATTCTTCACTACCTGCGACTCCACTTTCAAGGAGCTATGAAATTGCACTCCAAGACCTCTTTGTTCAGCAATACTTTTTAGGACCTTACCATTAAGTGTATAACTGCTGCTAAGATTTGTTTTCCCAAAATGCAGCACCTCACATTTATCTGAATTAAACTCCATCTGCCACTTCTCAGCCCATTGGCCCATCTGATCAAGATCTTGTTGTAAACTGAGGTAACCTCCTTCGCTGTCCACTACACCTCCAATTTTAGTGTCATCAACAAACTTATAGCTATTCCTCTTATGCTCACATCCAAATCATTTATATAAATGATAAAAAGTACAGATCCTTGTGGCACTCCACTGGTCACAGGCCTCCTGTCTGAAAAAAACAACCCTCCACCACCACCTTCTACCTTTGAGCCAGTTCTGTATCCAAATGGCAAGTTCTCCCTGTATTCCACGTGATCCAACCTTGCTCACCAGTCTCCCATGGGGAACCTTGTTGAACGCCTTACTGAAGTCCATATAGATCACATCTATTCTCTCCCCTCATTAGTTGCCTTCGTTAGTTCTTCAAATACATTCATTCAAGTTTGTGAGACATGATTTCCCACACGTAAAGCCATTTGACGATCCCAAATCAGTCCTATCCTTTCCAATATATGTACATCTTGTCCCTCAGTTGGATTTCCTCCAACAACACAGACGTCTGGCTCACTGGTCTATAGTTCTGTGGCTTGTCTTTACCACCTTTCTTTAACAGTGGCACAACATTATTCAACCTCCAGTCTTCCGGCACCTCACCTGTGACTATCAATGATACAAATATCTCACCAAGAGGCCCAGCAATCACTTCTCTAGATTCCCACAGAGTTCTAGGGTACACTTGATCAGGTCCTGGGGATTAATCCACTTTTATTCATTTCAAGGCATCCAGAACTTGCTCCTCTGTAATATGGACATTTTTGAAGATGTCACCATCTATTTCCCGACATTCTATATCTTCCATGTCCTTTTCCACAGTAAACTCTGATGCAAAATACCCGTTTAGTATCTCCTCCATCTCCAGCGGTTCCACATAAAGGCTACCTGACTGATCTTTGAAGGGCCCTATTCTCTCCCGACTTATTCTTTTGTCCTTAATGCATTTGTAAAACCCTTTGGATTCTCCTTAACTCTAGTTGCCAAACCTATCTCATGTCCCCTGTTTTCCCCTCCTGATTTCTCTCTTAAGTATATTCCTACTTGCTTTATACTGTAAGGCTTCACTCGATCTATCCTGTCTATACCTGACATATGCTTCTTCCATTTTCTGAACTAAACCCTCAATTTCTCCAGTCATCCAGTATTCCCTATACCTACCAGCCTTTCCTTTCACCCAAACAAGAATATACTTTCTCTGGACTCTAGTTATCACAGTTCTGAAGGCTTCCCATTTTCCAGCCATCCCTTTACCTGAAAACATTAGTACACAATCAGCTTTTGAAAGTTCTTGCCTGATACCGTCAAATTTGTCCTTCCTCCAAATTAGAATTTTTGAGCAAAATAGAATGTATCTGCAAATCTAATGCTGCAAATTCAAATTCATCCCCATGAAGAGTGTGGTTCTATGTGTGTAATAGAGAAACCCTGTTTCCATGCTGTATATCTATCTGTCTATTTGATAACAGATGCTTTATTTCTGTTGGCGCAAGTATGTTTGTAAATCATAGCTGGATATTAATAGTTAGATGTAAAGGAGAGAGAATTCCTCAGGTAGAGCACTATCAGAATCCTGGGAGACCCCTACTTCAGATTCACTTGGACTGGTTGACAGTCTGGGAGAATATGGATTGGGTCTCGATTGAATAAATGTTTTATTTTTCCCGAACCTGTAAAAGGGGGTGTTAAAGCTTCAGCAGAAATCCAGCAGAGCTGAGAACAGACCAACATCTTACTCTGTGGGAACAGGGAGATCAACAGTTGACAGACAAATCCGGACCTGAAATCCAAGCCGACACCAGACTACCCTGTGATCAATGCTTTGAAGAGCAGCACCAACCCTCTACCTTTAGTGAGTGTCCCATTTGACTACCCCCTCGATATTCAGGATCCAGTCCTTGCCATCCTGAAGCCATGTCCCTGTAAGGAGTTTCAGATCATAATTATTCTCTTCAATGTGTTCAGTCAATTCATTCACTTCTGTTACAATGCAGCTCACATTCAGTTTTTAGTTTCAGTTTCTGTGATCTTCTGAATCCAGTTTTGATTGCTGGTATATTTACTGTCCTTCTCCCTTTCTATCATTCTCTGATGTTCATTTCCACATCACGACATTGCTCACCAGACTTGATTTGGATTGGCCAGGCTAAATTGCCCAGTGTCTAGGGAGGTGCAGGTTAGTCGGGTTAGCCATGGGAAATGCAGGGTTATAGGTTCATAGTAAGAGAAGCAGGAGTCAGCCATTTGGCCCGTCCTGCCTGCTCTGCCATTCATTAAGATTATGGCTGATCTATCCATCATCTCAGCTCCTCCTCCCTGCAGTGTCCCAACTATACTTAATTCCCCAATTATGCAGAAACCCATCTAATTGTGTCTTGAATATACTTAACGAAGCTGCCTTCTCTGCTTCCTTGGGCAGAGACTTCAACAGTTTCACTATTCTCCAGGAAAAGCAGTTCCTCCTCGTCTTTGTCCTAAATCTACTTCCCCTAATCTTGGGGCCCAGTCTCATCTACCAGCAGAAATGACTGGATAGGGTTGGGTTTCATCCCCACAGAGTAATGAATTCCCACTTTCCACCAAATCCCAGATGTACTCACTCACTCACTCAGTTGCTGTCTCACAAATGAAAGATTTCATTGTAACTTCTTCTGCTCTGAGTAAGGGCAAAACATTTTTGAAAGCTGCTCTGAAAGTCCAGTCTTCACAACAACACCTCTGCTTTCACTGAAGATGACTAAAGTCATACAGCACAGAAACAGAACCTTTGGCCCAACTCATCCGTGCCAACTATATATCACAAACTAATCTAGTCCCGTTTGCCAGCATTTGACTCATCCCTCTAAACCCTTCCTATTCAAGTACCCATCCAGTGGCTTTTAAATGTTGTCATTGTACCAGCCTCCCCACTTCCTCTGGCAGTTCGTTCCATACACGTTCCACCCTCTGTCTGAAAATATGTTGCCCCTCAGGTCCCTTTCCCTACTCACCTTAAACTTCTGCCCCTTTAGTTCTGGATTCCCCTACCATGCAGAAATGACCTTGGGTATTCACCCTATCCACACCCCTTATAAACTTCTTTAAAGGTTACCACTCAGCCTCTGATGCTCCAAAGAAAATATCTCCCTGGCCTATTCAGCCTCTTCCTGCAGCTCAAACCCTCCAAATCTGGCAACAGCCTTCTAAATATTTTCTGACCCCCCCCTCAAAGTTTCATAACATCTTTCCTACATCAGAGAGACCAGAGTTGAATGCAGTATTCCAAAAGTGGCCTAGCCAATGTCCTGTACAGCTGCAAAATGATCTCCCAGTTCCTATACTGAATACTCTGACCAATAAAGGAAAGCATACCAAACACCTTGTTCACTATACTGTCTGTGTAAGACTCCACCTTCAAGGAACTATGAACCTGCACTCCAAGGTCTCTTTGTTCTGCGACACTCCCCTTAACTGTGTCAGTCCTGCCTGGATTGCTGGACCAAAATGCAACACCTCACATTTCTCTGAATTAAACCCCATCTGCCACTCCTTGACCCATCCGATCAATTCTAATTTATGCTAAACTCTCTTTCCTCTCGTATTCCCGAGAAGGTGAAAATCTCTGTTCCACATACTCTCCCTCCATTCTCTCATTGCTGAACCTAATCCCTGCTGTACCTCATTCTGAAGGGTCTGTTTCATGCTGATTAAAAGGCCCACACTCAGGGGGATCTAATGGAAACATACAGAACACTGAATGGCCTGGACAGAGTAGACTTTCAGAGGATGTTTCCATTGGTAGGAGAGACTAGGACCTGAGGGCACAGCCTTCGAGTAAAGGGAGGGCGTTTTAGAATGCAGATAAGGAGATACTTCTTCAGTGAAAGAGTGGTGAATCTATGGAATTCATTTCTACAGAAGGTTGTAGAAGCCAGGTCACCGAGGATATTTAAGACTGAGGTAGATAGGTTCCTGAGTATCATGGGGATGAAGAGTTCCAGGAAGAGCCCGGGAGAATGGGGTTGAGAAACCTATCAACCACGATTGAATGGTATGAACAGACCTGATGGGCTGAATGGCCTAATTTCTGCTCCTATGTCTTATGGTCTCTTGCTATCCTGGCCACAGAGAGAGAATTGGGAGCAGGAATTGGCCATTTGGTCTTTCGCGCCTGCACAAGCATTGAACAGATCATAACTGAATATGGATCTACTTACATCTAAGTGAATAGGCTGGAACTTTTTCCCTGGAACATAGGAGGTCGAGAGGTGGCCTTATTGAGGTTTATAAAATCACGAGGGGCATAGATGAAGACCAATATCAGCTGTTGTTTCAAGAATAGGGAGCAATCTTTTTAAGGTGAGAGGAGAAAAATTTTAAAAAGACACAAGGAGCACATTTTTCGTTTAAGAGAGTGGAGTGTGTGTCAAATGAATGTCCAGAGGGAGTAGTGAATGCAGCTACAGTAACAACATTTAAAATAAGTTTGAATAAGTGCACGAATAGAAAAGTTTCAGAAGGATATGGGCCAAACATTGGCAGGTGTGACTAGTTTAGTTTGTGAATATAGTCAGCATGGACTAGTTGGACTGAAGGGTCTGTTTCTGTGCTGTGTGACTCTGTATCTGTTCTATACTGGTCTTAAAACCATTTTCTTGCCTTCCCCCAAAACCATCCACTTCTTTGTTCATCAAAGTCAAATGAACTCAGCCTTGAATACATTCAATGACCGGCCTAACTGCTGAAAGATATCCACACTTCTGAACTCAATTCCTCTTGCTAATATATCACTTGCCTTGCTGATTGCTTGCTGCACCTGTCTGACAACTGGCAGTAACTGGTTTCGAAGGACGCTGAGGCCCCTTTGTCCATCCACACATCTTTCCTGATGAAGAGCTCGTGCCCGAAACGTCGACTCTTCTCCTCAGTTGCTGCCTTACCTGCTGTGGTTTGCCAGCGCCACACTTTTCAACTCTGATCTCCAGCATCTCACTTTCGCCACATCTCAACATATCACTCCGTAAGCAATGCACCTCCTTTCTGCTTTTTTTAAACATACATCAAAGGCTATACCTTCACATTGTGGCACTGCGTTTGCAAAGTGAGACACAGACCTGGATCAACTTTTCCAGAGTCTGTCCCCTCCCTCGATTCACTCTTTCCTTTCAGTTGCTACAGATCAATAATTGAACCCCAAAATGAAAACAAAATGGAAAACGTGGTGACAAAAACACTATTATACTCACAAATTTTAGACAGAGGAAGGAATTTATAGTCTGGGTTGAGGTTTAATCTTCATTCAGTGACAAAAGAGCAGCATCAGCGGCTTCATAGCTCACGGTCCAACTTCCGCATTTCGACAACGGCCGACTCTGATTGGCAGGAGGACCAGACGCCTTCGGATCCTCCAAGGTTCTCCATTGGTCCATGGAAAGGAGCTCGTGCGCACTTTCTGCGGACACGCAGGAGTATGCGCAGTACTTTGCTGACACCGGCAGACATGCGCAGTGCTTACTGACACCGTGGAGCATGCTCAGTATGCTCTGTCACGATGCTGGTGTTACCGACAAATCTTCGAGTTAAAAATCACAAAACACCTGGTTATAGTCCAACAGACTTATTTGGAAGCACGGGTTTTTGGACCGCTGCTCCTTCATCAGGTGGTTGTGGAGAATAACATGGTAACACAGAATTTATGATCTTCTGATCTTATACTCCACAACCGCCTGATGAACGAGCAGCGCTCCGAAAGCTAAGTGTTTCTAAATAAGCCGGTTGCACTGTAACCTGGTGTTGTGTGATTTTTAACTTTGTACACCCCAGTCCAACATGGGCACCTCCAGATCATGACAAATTTTAAGTGTCCAAATGCGAATACGAGAGAAAAATGCCAACGCCATTTTTTTTTGCTGAAATGTTTTTTTTCCCCATGTGCCTTCACGTTTCATTACTTTTGCATTTTGTCTGGTTCTCAACGTTCCTGCCTTTACCTCAGGGTAAAGGTATTCCAAAACTAGAGGATATAGGTTTAGTGTGAGGAGGAAAGATTTGAAGAGATTCAAAAGACTCAGCATAGAACATTCACCCCCTACAGGGCGAAAGTGACGACTGCAGATGCTGGAGATTAGGGTCGAGAGTGTGTGCTGGAAAAGCACAGCAGGTCAGGGAGCGTGCGAGGAGCAGGAGAATCGACGTTTCCAGCAAAACCCTCCATCAGGAAATAGCTATGTGAAATTGCAGAGCTGTAGCATAATCGAGTGGGTCTGGATGGGATGCTGTTGGGAAGGTCGGTGTGAATGGCCTGTACGGATGATATGATTCCACTGCCTTAGCCACGCGTATATTGAGAAATGATTGCCCCAAGTCTGCTGTGGGAGGAGTGGGTTCGTTCGTGAGACATTGATACCAGTTCTGGAGAAGGTAGGATTGTGCTGTCTCTCTCTTCACACTCTGCTCCCCCGTCCATTTTCTCCCCGCCCACTGCCCCCTGCCCATTCCCTCTCCTCACATTGCACTCCCAATCTTTCCCCATAACCCTCTGAACCGCAGTACTTCTCTACTCCCCACCCTCTGTCCCCCTCTCCATTTCTCTCCCTTCTCCACCTCCACCAGCGCCCCTCCCCGTCCTTTCTGGTGCCTCAGCCCTCTTTGATCGCTGTATCAAGCCCATTTAAGGAGAGAGAGAGAGAATTGGTGGTGACGATTCTACCTGGCAAACAGGGTGTGCGAGGAATCACTAATTTTAAAATTGAGAAAAGCTAAAACCATATATTCAGAAACGTTGTTAAAGTCTGGAAGAATGTTCTTTTGTTTTAAAAAAGCTGTAGAAATCTTTCTGAAACTTGCATTGATATATGCACAGTTTTCCACAACCAAGGACAGGCTGTTAGAGTGAATGAGTGAATAAACGACAAGTCCCACCTCGCCAATGAGGAGAAAGTGAGAACTGCAGTTGCTGGATATCAGAGTCGAGAGTTTGGTGTTGAAAAAGCACAGCAGGTCAGGCACCATCCAAGGAGCAGGAGAATCTACGTTTCAGACATAAGCCCTTCACCTTCCCCTCTCCAGTGTGTGTTGTGAAACTGCTGAACTGCTTAATCATTTCTAGTGGCCGAGCAGAGGCTGATAACAAGTTTGGAGCACACGAGAATGACCTCAGCTGAGACCTTGGATTCATGTCTCACGACAGGAGACCCAGCTACAGAATGCACACACACACACGCACACTCTCTCAAGTACTCACACAGTCGTGCGGACCCTCTCTGATAGACAGGCTCTCTCTCAGACAAACATGGATACACCCCTCACACTCACATCCATGCCACACGCCAGATGAAAAGCTGAATACTTCTCTGGAAAAACTGCCGAACAATGCAGGAGAGTGGCACAACGGGTGTGTTTTGGGACCGTAACCCAAAAGAGAAACCATTCTCTCCTATTCATTCAAAGATGTCTTCAGCAGCTTTCCCGTATAACGGCGCTCTGTTCTGCACCTTGCCTTCACATCCCCTCCCCCAAAAAGCTTTGACATAAATATTTCACAATGATATACTGGCCCAATGTGCACAGTTAAGATGACAAGCTCTGAGGGGTCTCCTGTTCTTTGTATCCTATGTTGAGGAGGGCAATGCTTGTCACTGGTCACTCTGGTGTCAGAGAAAACTGTAGAAAGAAAAGGCTTTAATTTGGTTGACCGTGAGTGGTCTATACCTGAGCAGAGTGGCGCAGCGGGAGCGTTCTGGGCCCATAACCCAGAGGTCGATGGATCGTAAACCATCCTCTGCTGTTGTTCAGTGCCTCCTTGAGCGACTTTCCATTGTGATGGCACTGTGCTCAGCATTTTGCCTTTCAAACAATATCCTGAGTCTTTCAGTGCCCCGTACCGATACTGTCGCGATGTGTGTGTGAGGGGTCAAGGACATGGGGGATTTCAGGCCCTCTAAAGTCATGGAACTCGATCTTGAAGACCGGAGGGCTGTAGGGTTTTGAAGTGGAATATGAGGCATTGTTCTTCCATCTGGAGCTGAGCTTTGCTGGAACACTGCTGTAAGCCTGAGACAGAGATGTTGGCCAGGGAACATGGTGGCGTGTTAAAGTGGCAGGAAAGCAGAAGCTCAGGGCCTTTTTTTGCGGGCAGAACCGAGATGTTCTGCGAAGCAGTCATCCAGTTTATACTTCGTGCTCCGTTGGGGAAACGGCACTGTGAGCAGCGAATGCAGTAGACTAGGTTGCGGCAAATGTGCAGGTAAAGTGATGCTTCACCTGAAAGGTATGTTCGAGCCTGGAAGGATATTCAGGAGGGAGCAGGTAAATTGTGCTTCTGAGTGAAATCACAGTTCGTAAAAACAGAATGTGGCAATTTAGACAGAGTTAATATTTGTTCGTCGGCGATATGTCTGCCGGTGCGTGATGGGAGCATAACCCAGAAGGGAAACCATCTTCTCTATTCACTCAATGTCGAGTTTAGCAGCTTTCCCGTATAACGGCGCACTGTTGTGCACCTCGCTGTATCATCTGCTTCCCAAAAATCTTCGACGTAAATATTTCACATTGATACACAGGCCCAGTATGCAGAGTTGAGATGACACACCCGTGGAGGTCTGCGGGGTCTTCTCCTGTTCTCTGTGCCCTATGTTGAGGAGGGCAATATTTGTCACTGGTCACTCCGGTGTCAGAGAAAAGTTGAGAAAGAAAACGGTTTAATTTTCTGCCAGTAGAGAGGGCCCGGTTCCTGCGGACGGGCAAACGGCAGCAGAGAGACAGAATGAGAAGCAGCTGTTCATACAGTCATAGAGATGTACAGCATGGAAACAGACCCTTCGGTCCAACCCGTCCATGCCGACCAGATATCCCACCCCAATCTAATCCCAGCTGCCAGCACCCGGCCCATATACCTCCAAACCCTTCCTATTCATATATCCATCCAAACGCCTCTTAAATGTTGCAATTGTACCAATCTCCGCCACTTTCTCTGGCAGCCCATTCCATATACGCACCACCCCCTGTGTGAAAAGGTTGCCCCTTAGGTCTCTTTAATATCTTTCCCCTCTCACCCTAAACCCTAAAGCCCTCTAGTTCTTGACTCCCCGACCCCAGGGAAAAGACTTTGCCTACTTATCCTATCCATGCCCCTCATAATTTTGTAAACCTCCATAAAGTCACCCTCCAACCTCCGACGTTCCAGAGAAAACAGCCCCAGCCTGTTCAATGTCAACTGGAACTTTACTCTGAGCAAGACTCAGCTGGTTCAAGCGGTAGGGCGGGGGCAGGGACGCCGGCGGGCTAACCGTGTGGCTCGTTGGTCTAGGGGTATGATTCTCGCTTTGGGTCTTTGTCGACGCAGACGTGCGAGAGGTCCCGGGTTCAATTCCCGGACGAGCCCGAGTTTCGTGAATCGCGTGAAAGTGCTTGTTTAATTTTCTCAAAAAGCACCTTCGTAAAACGGGGTTGGGCTCCCTGGAGGACCAATGGGACAGAAAGCAGCGAAGTGAAATGATTGGAGATAGCGTTGAATAAGTTGACGTGAGTGTTGCAGTGTTTGAGGGATGTCAGCGATGAGGGTCGATTGGAAATTTGGGACAGCTCTCTTCGGAGTACGGAAGTTTGAATACTGGCCTGATTGAAACTTTTCAAGTCATGCGAAGTCTAGACAGAGAAAGTAATGTAGTCAAAATGTTCCCACGCCTGAAAGGATCGGCAACGATTCGGCAGAGTTTTAAAGGCATGAGGAAAAGAACCGAAAGTGACATTAGGAAGAATGCTTTCGTACAGGGAGTGGTTGGGGTCAGTAAATCCCTAACTGACACTGACAAAGAGGCAGATTCATTAGACGCAAACGGGAATTCGGTGATCATGTTTAAAGTAACAATGTGCAGAATTACATGGAGAAGGCAAAAGAATGATACGAATAAAGACCCACGTTTACTTACTGTGTCGACACAGCAGAGCGAAGGTGGGCCGCATGGCGTCTATTCAGAGTGAAATCACAAGAGAATGTGGGAAGTTAGAAAAAGTTTATATTTACACAGCCTCCATACGTCTGCGCAACGCCAGAGAAGACGACAGCAGTGTGGATCTTTGACATCAGTCTCGAACGTGCATGCCACGCGCCAGACGAAAGGCTGAAGGGACCTGTGGAGCGTCACGCTGTGCGTGCGAGCAGAGTGGCGCAGCGGGAGCGTGCTGGGCCCATAACCCAGAGGTCGGTGGATCGAAACCATCCTCTGCTATTGTTCAGTGCCTCCTTGAGCGACTGGCCTTTGCGATGGTAATCTCTTTGTTTAGCACCTTGCCTTTCAAACCGTTCAAGTAAGGTACCTTTGGAGGTCTGAGTGGTCTTCTCCTGTTCTTCGTCGCTTTCCTATGAACTGAATCGCAAAACCACTTCTCTGAGATGCCAATGAATTGATAACATTGAAACGCATACCTTGTGGTTTCGTGCCTTCCCTGCAGTAGTTCGCCAAGTCCGTTCCGACGTGAATGACAAGACGATCCGCATGTCAGAAACCGCATCCCGGGGACAGAATGACAAGCAGATGTTCTGGAAACTCTTTGCTGCTTGCAATTCTTGGAGCAAAGTGGAATGTATTTCACACTGAGCAAGTTTCAGCTGGCTCAGAGTCTCCAGTGTACGCTGCTCTCTTTCCCGCCAGCTCAGAGAGAGAACAATAGGAGGGACAAAGGAGTGAATAACGATCCGTGTGGGAGGGTGAATAACTGTTAATGGAGACCGTTAGTGGCTAACAATAAGGAGTGTGGTAGCAGACTATGTGATAACAAGGGCTCGTATGTGTGTGGTAGGGGTCAAGGACATGGGGGATTTCAGGCCCTAAAGTCATGGAACTCGATCTTGAAGACCGGAGGGCTGTAGGGTTTTGAAGTGGAATATGAGGCGGTGTTCTTCCCTCTGGAGCTGAGCTTTGCTGGAACACTGCTGCAAGCCTGAGACAGAGATGTTGGCCAGGGAACATGGTGGCGTGTTAAAGTGGCAGGAAAGCAGAAGCTCAGGGCCTTTTTTTGCGGGCAGAACCGAGATGTTCTGCGAAGCAGTCATCCAGTTTATACTTGGTGCTCCGTTGGGGAAACGACACTGTGAGCAGCGAATGCAGTAGACTAGGTTGCGGCAAATGTGCAGGTAAAGTGCTGCTTCACCTGGAAGGTATGTTCGAGCCTGGAAGGATATTTTGGAGGGAGCAGGTAAATTGTGCTTCTGAGTGAAATCACAGTTCGGAAAAACAGAATTTGGCAATTTAGACAGAGTTAATATTTGTTCGTCGGCGATATGTCTGCCGGTGCGCGATGGGAGCATAACCCAGAAGGGAAACCATCTTCTCTATTCACTCAATGTCGAGTTTAGCAGCTTTCCCGTATAACGGCGCACTGTTGTGCACCTCGCCGTATCATCTGCTTCCCAAAAATCTTCGACGTAAATATTTCACATTGATACACAGGCCCAGTATGCAGAGTTGAGATGACACACCCGTGGAGGTCTGCGGGGTCTTCTCCTGTTCTCTGTGCCCTATGTTGAGGAGGGCAATACTTGTCACTGGTCACTCCGGTGTCAGAGAAAAGTTGAGAAAGAAAACGGTTTAATTTTCTGCCAGTAGAGAGGGCCCGGTTCCTGCGGACGGGCAAACGGCAGCAGAGAGACAGAATGAGAAGCAGCTGTTCATACAGTCATAGAGATGTACAGCATGGAAACAGACCCTTCGTTCCAACCCGTCCATGCCGACCAGATATCCCACCCCAATCTAATCCCAGCTGCCAGCACCCGGCCCATATACCTCCAAACCCTTCCTATTCATATATCCATCCAAACGCCTCTTAAATGTTGCAATTGTACCAATCTCCGCCACTTTCTCTGGCAGCCCATTCCATATACGCACCACCCCCTGTGTGAAAAGGTTGCCCCTTAGGTCTCTTTAATATCTTTCCCCTCTCACCCTAAACCCTAAAGCCCTCTAGTTCTTGACTCCCCGACCCCAGGGAAAAGACTTTGCCTACTTATCCTATCCATGCCCCTCATAATTTTGTAAACCTCCATAAAGTCACCCTCCAACCTCCGACGTTCCAGAGAAAACAGCCCCAGCCTGTTCAATGTCAACTGGAACTTTACTCTGAGCAAGACTCAGCTGGTTCAAGCGGTAGGGCGGGGGCAGGGCCGCCGGCGGGCCAACCGTGTGGCTCGTTGGTCTAGGGGTATGATTCTCGCTTTGGGTCTTCGTCGACGCAGACGTGCGAGAGGTCCCGGGTTCAAATCCCGGACGAGCCCGAGTTTCGTGAATCGCGTGAAAGTGCTTGTTTAATTTTCTCAAAAAGCACCTTCGTAAAACGGGGTTGGGCTCCCTGGAGGACCAATGGGACAGAAAGCAGCGAAGTGAAATGATTGGAGATAGCGTTGAATAAGTTGACGTGAGTGGTGCAGTGTTTGAGGGATGTCAGCGATGAGGGTAGATTGGAAATTTGGGACAGCTCTCTTCGGAGTACGGAAGTTTGAATACTGGCCTGATTGAAACTTTTCAAGTCATGCGAAGTCTAGACAGAGAAAGTAATGTAGTCAAAATGTTCCCACGCCTGAAAGGATCGGCAACGATTCGGCAGAGTTTTAAAGGCATGAGGAAAAGAACCGAAAGTGACATTAGGAAGAATGCCTTCGTACAGGGAGTGGTTGGGGTCAGTAAATCCCTAACTGACACTGACAAAGAGGCAGATTCATTAGACGCAAACGGGAATTCGGTGATCATGTTTAAAGTAACAATGTGCAGAATTACATGGAGAAGGCAAGAGAATGATACGAATAGAGACCCACGTTTACTTACTGTGTCGACACAGCAGAGCGAAGGTGGGCCGCATGGCGTCTATTCAGAGTGAAATCACAAGAGAATGTGGGAAGTTAGAAAAAGTTTATATTTACACAGCCTCCATACGTCTGCGCAACGCCAGAGAAGACGACAGCAGTGAGGATCTTTGACATCAGTCTCGAACGTGCATGCCACGCGCCAGACGAAAGGCTGAAGGGACCTGTGGAACGTCACACTGCGCGTGCGAGCCGAGTTGCGCAGCGGGAGCGTGCTGGGCCCGTAACCCAGAGGTCGGTGGATCGAAACCATCCTCTGCTATTGTTCAGTGCCTCCTTGAGCGACTTGCCATTGCGATGGTACTCTGTTTGTTTAGCACCTTGCCTTTCAAACCGTTCAAGTAAGGTGCTTTTGGAGGTCTGAGTGGTCTTCTCCTGTTCTTCGTCGCTTTGCTTTGAACTGAATCGTAAAACCACTTCTCTGAGATGCCAATGAACGGATAACATTGAAGCGCATACCTTGTGGTTTCGTGCCTTCCCTGCAGTAGTTCGCCAAGTCCGTTCCGACGTGAATGACAAGACGATCCGCATGTCAGAAACCGCATCCCGGGGACAGAATGACAAGCAGATGCTCTGGAAACTCTTTGCTGCTGGCAATTCTTGGAGCAAAGTGGAATGTATTTCATACTGAGCAAGTTTCAGCTGGCTCAGAGTCTCCAGTGTACATTGCTCTCTTTCCCGCCAGCTCAGAGAGAGAACAATAGGAGGGACAAAGGAGTGAATAACGATCCGTATGTGAGGGTGAATAACTGTTAATGGAGACCGTTAGTGGCTATCAATAAGCAGTATGTCGTAGCAGACTATGTGATAACAAGGGCTCGTATGTGTGTGGTAGGGGTCAAGGACATGGGGGATTTCAGGCCCTAAAGTCATGGAACTCGATCTTGAAGACCGGAGGGCTGCAGGGTTTTGAAGTGGAATATGAGGCGTTGTTCTTCCATCTGGTGCTGAGCTTTGCTGGAACACTGCTCTAAGCCTGAGACAGAGATGTTGGCCAGGGAACATGGTGGTGTGTTAAAGTGGCAGGAAAGCAGAAGCTCAGGGCCTTTTTCTGGGGGCAGAACCGAGATGTTCTGCGAAGCAGTCATCCAGTTTATACTTCGTGCTCTGTTGGGGAAACGACACTGTGAGCAGCGAATGCAGTAGACTAGGTTGCGGCAACTGTGCAGGTAAAGTGCTGCTTCACCTGGAAGGTATGTTCGAGCCTGGAAGGATATTCAGGAGGGAGCAGGTAAATTGTGCTTCTGAGTGAAATCACGGTTCGTAAAAACAGAATGTGGCAATTTAGACAGAGTTAGTATTTGCTTGTCGGCGATATGTCTGCCGGTGCGTGATGGGAGCATATCCCAGAAGGGAAACCATCTTCCCTCTTCTTTCAATGTCGAGTTTAGCAGCTTTCCCGTATAACGGCGCTCTGTTCTTTTCCTTGCCATGTCATTTGCTTCCCAAAACGTCGGGTATCTGAGCTCAATATATCACATCGATACACAAGTCAAATTTACACAGTTGCGCTGTCACCCGTGTGGAGCTCTGAGTTGTCTTGTCCTGTTCTCTGTCGCTGTGGCCTGATCTCGTGTGAAACCTCTTCTCTCCGATGGCAATGAACCGGTGAAGTTGAAACACATGACTTGCTGTTTTAGTCCATTTCCTGCAGTAAAGAAACCAACGCCCGTGTAATAAAAGACTTTCTGCAGGATTGCTGTGTCAAGACAAATTCTGAACACGAAACAGGCTGCACAAAAATGCACTCATATCAATTTACCTGATGGAAGAGTCTCTGGTGTCCATTTCTCTCTGTCCCGACAGCACAGCATCTTTCTGTCTCTCCGTTAACAGGACCTTTGGATCAAGTTCAAAGTTGCCCATTTCCTCCGCATGATCGTAACTGACTTAACCTGCCTCACGTAATAGTGTGAGAGAGCAGAAGAGTGAATGAGCTCTGCCTTCCACCAGCACAGCTTGTAATTAGAAACAAAATGGTTCAATTATCCACCAGTGGAGAGAGCCCGGTCCCTGGGGACAGGAAAAGCAGCAGCGTCCTGGGAGCAGGGAGACAGATTGCGAAGCAGATGTTCTTGAAACTCTTCACTGCTTGCGTTTCTGGGAGCAACTTACAATGTTTTTCGTACTGAGCAAGTCTCAGCTGCTTCAGGAGGTGGCTGCTCCCATGGCTGGTGGCTTGTTAGTCTGGGATATGATTCTAGCTTTGGGTCTTCGAGCATATGCAGTCGTATGAGAGTTCCCGGGTTCCAATCCCAGGCGAACCATCATTCCTTAAATGGACCTGAGCAAAAATGCCCGATGAATTTTCTCAAAAAGCCGCTTCGTTAATAAGATCGGACTGCCTGAAATAGGGACGGTGCAGAGCTGCCATTGCAGTGAAAAAGGCGAAGGGAAACACGTGTTGAAAGTGAGAACAAGTATTGCAGATTTTTCGCCCGCACAATCCGAGTCTGAATGAATCCTCCACCTGTATTACGCTCAATTCTGAGGGTGATACTTCAGGAAGCGGGGAAGTAAAGTGATTGCAGACGGCGCTGAACAGGTTGAAGTGAATGGTACCGTCCTGAGGAATGTCAGCAATGAAGGGAGATTGGAAAGTTTGGGGCAGCTCTCTTTGGTGAACAGAAGGCTGAAAGCTGATCTGATTGAAGTTTTCCACGTCATGAGGGTATTAGACAGAGGAAATAATGCAGTGAAAATGCTCCCAGGCCTGAAAGGATCGACAACGATTTGGCAGAGACTTAAAGTTATCAGGAAAGTAAGTAAGAGTGACATTTGGAAGACCTTTTTCGCACAGGGAGTTGTGTCAGTTCGTCACTGTCACTGACAAAGAGGCAGATTCAATGGACACAAAAGGGAATTCGGTGGGCATGTTCAATGCAACAATGTGCAGATTTACAGGGAGAAGGCGACAGAATGAGACACTTATTTACATATTGTGTTGAGCCAGCAGAGCTAAGGTGGGCTGCATGGCCTCAGTCTGAGCTTTCACACATTTCGTGATTCTGAGTGAAATTGGAGTTGGACCAACAGAACGTAGGAAATTTGACAACCGGTATATTCTGCCCAACAGGATACTCCATCACAGCAATGAAGGTGTTTTGACATCATTCTCGAAGGTACATGACACAATGCAGATTCAAAACGGAGTATTCCTTTGAATCACTGAGTAATTTGTTTACAGTTATTCAGTTGAGGTGAGCGGAGTTGCGCATTGGGAGCCACTCCAGTTGATAGGTCGAAGCCGTTTTCTCCTGTGTGATCGTCCCACCAGCACTCCAATTTGCTGTGCTTCCAGTCAGTGGATGCAGATTACTATCCCATACTGATACACGGGCCACGGTGACCCAGCTGTGGTGACAAGCCTGTGAAGGGCTGAGTGCTCTTCTCCTGTTCTCTGTCGGCCTTCTATGATCCGAATCATCAAACCTCTCTTCTCCGAGATAGGAATAAACTGATGAAGGTGAAACACATCAGTTGCGGTGTGTTCCATGCACAGGAGGCCCTGCAGTAATTCCCCACGCTGTTTCACACAGCAGCATCCTCTAGGTGAATTACACTTGGCAAAAAAATCGATTGAACCAAATCAGTGTCCGCCATTGGATTTTACTGACACCGTTTATAAAATTCCGGCTCACCGTTAATGTGGAGAGGGGCCGTTAGGCTAGAGTTTCCGTTCCTTTTGTTGAATAAAGATAATTTTAACTGTGTCCAGTGAGAGGAAAGGATTTGCTGTTGGTGGGAAACATTTCTATCTGAACTCGCTATCACTCTGCTATAACAGGAGTAGCTGGCACCTACTGATACATTGAAACATAAAGCTGGCAATCTCTCGATTATGTTGTAGAAGGAATGGTATAACTGAACGAAGCGGCTGTGTGTTTAAATCCTGTGATGAACAGTTTGTGTTTTACTTCTCACATTGGGAGGAGCTGAGCATTTTCCCAAACAATGGGCACACCACCTCCCTAACACAGTGTTTACAAATCAAACTGACAGGAAAGCTTCAGACGTGTGATCGAAAGATTCCAGAAAGAAAGTTTGGCTCAACAGATACACAGAGTGAACGCACGCCTTCATTAGTTTGAAACATTGGAAGTTGACTACAGTGAGCCTGACGTGATTTAAACACGCATCCTTGTGATCTGGAGTCAGACGCGATAGGATTAAAGGAAGTGATCGCACTACAATGATTTTATGTTATGAGTAACAATGTCTGTCTCTCCTCCCTCTCCTTCTGTCTCTCGAAGCAATTTCCAACTCTCTCAATAAAAAAGCTGAAAGAACTGCGGATGCTGTATATCAGAAACAAAAAACAGGAGTTGCCGGTGACCCTTCCACAGAACAGATGGTGATTCGGAAATTGTCGGTTGATATGGGAAAGATATTGTGGGAGGAAGGTGGACGCAGTAAATGGTAGATCAGGACAGAGCCCAAAACGAGCGAAGAACTGTTGGACAGGAAAGGGAGTTGATAACGATCCGCGTGGGAGGGTGAATGGAGACTGTTCATGGCGAAGTAGTGTGTAATGACAGACTGTGTGATAACACGGCTTGGTGCGTGTGGAAGCGACGAGGATACTATGGTGTTCAGGCCCTAGAATTATTGAATTCGATATTGGGACCGGAGGGATGTATGGTCCCCAAGTGTAATATTCGGTGCTCTTCGTTCTGATGGTGCTGAGCTTCTCTGGGACAATACAGAAAACCTGAGACAGAGATGTTGGCCAGGGAACAGGGTGGGGTGTGGAATTGGCAGGCAACTGGAAGCTCAGGGTCTTTTTTTGCGGGCAGAACGTAGATGTTCTGCGAAGCAGTCACCCAGTTTATTCTTCGGTTTCCCCAATGTAGATGAGACCATATTATGAGCAGCAAATGCAGTAGATTGGGTTGTGGGTAGTGCAGGTAAAGTGCCACTTCACCTGGAAGGTAAGTTTGGCCCCTTGGATAGTGAGGAGGGAATAAGTAAATGGGATGGTGTCACATATTCGAGATGCGGGGTAAGTGCCGTTGGATTATTGAGGTGGGAATGGGGTTAGGGTTGATGGGAATGAAGGAAGAGTGGACCCAAGGCATAACTCCTGCCCATTTACCTATCTGCCAAATAGAGGAATTTGTTAAGTGTGCACAAGGAAATTTTCTAATTCACACTGTGGATGTACATACTGGGGAGTGTGCAAAACCTAAGGGCCAACAACCCCAATTCTATTAACATTAAAATAGTGATTGAAAATAATATATCAGATCTAAAAGTTGTAGTTCTAAATTGGAGGAAGATTCAGGTATTAGGCAAGATCTTTCAAAAGCTGATGGGGGCAGATGTTCGCAGGTTGCTGGAAAATGGGAAGCCTTCAGATATGAGATAACAAGAGCCCAGACACAGTATATTCTAGATAGGGTGAAAGGAAAGGCTAGTAGGTGTAGGGAATGCTGGATGACGAGAGAAAATGAGATTTTGTTTAAGAAAAACAAGGAAGCATATATCAGGTATAGACAGAGAGATCGAGTGAAGCCTAAGAGTATAAAGGCAGTACGAGTATACCTAAGAGAGAAATCATGAGGGCAAAAAGGGGACATGAGACAGCTTTGGCAAATAGAGTTAAGGAGAAACCAAAGGGTTTTTTAAAAAGACATTAAGGACAAAAAGTAAAAAGGGAGAGAATATTCAAGATCAGCAAGGCTGCTTATGTGTGGACTGCAGTAGATGGAGGAGATGCTGAACGAATATTTTGTATCAGTGTTTACTGTGGAGAAGGGCATGGAAGATACAGAATGTGGGAAATAGACGGTGACATTTTGGAAAATGTCCATATTACAGAGGAGGAGGTCTTGAAATGCATAAAAGTGGATAAATCCCCAGGACCTGATCAGGTGTACCCTAGAACTCTGTGGGAAGCTGGGGAAATCATTGCATGTAGTTTTGGTCTGCTTCCTATCGGAAAGATGTTGTGAAACTGGAAAGGGTTCAGAAAAGATTTACAAGGATGTTGCCAGGGTTGTAGGCTTTGGCCTAAATGGCCTACACCTCCTGTTACTATGAATCTGTAACCCTACATTCCCCATGGTAGAAGCGTTCCCATGGCACAGAGGAGGTTTTCTAACCCAAATTAAAGCCGTTGCTTTGCTTAAACTCAAACTGCTTGACTTAGAGGGGAGTGGGAGTTTGCAAAGTGTCCTCCCCTCCACACGTGCCTCAACTGCAGGGTCGCCCTCCATTGTTGACGTCACAACGGGGATGCATCCCTGTTAGTTTCAGAGTGAAACTTCCTCCCTCTGGGCAACATCTGGGAGAAATGCAATGTCACCCGCTTTCCATTCCCCATCCTCGGGGAGTGGGCCAGGGGGAGGGAGGGGGAGATGGGGGTGGATGAAACACTGTTTACTTGAAGCAATGGAGTGAATCCAGGGAGGGAGCAGAGTCTCCAAAGGTGCTCAGCTACTCTTTTTTTCTCCTAAGGGTATTTTCCTTGTGTATTCCCTCAGTTTGGCACGTTTACAGTTTGCACCCTAGAAAAGGATTGCTTCTATCCTCATGTTCACAATTAAAAGGCTAGTTTCTCATGGAATTGAGCAGCATTGAACGGATTGGCACATTGATATAAAATGTAGACGTATGTTGCTTCATTTGGTGTATATCTGATATTGTTGGCTGTTGCAAAAGTTTCTTTGTAATTATTATTCACCTTCTAATGTAGTAATGGGGTCACGTCCTTTTTTGTCATCATTTGTTATTTAATCCGACAGCAGGAAGTCATTCAGTAACTTTACTGGCTTTCTTTTCTCAAGCAGCCTTGACATTTCATTTTCATATCCTTGATTCAGCTCCATTTCCAGCACCTTTTTAGGCAGTTTATTCCATCTTATTGTCGCCTAAATGAAGTTTTCCTCCAAACACACTAAAGGCTATCTGGCTGAATGAGGGTTTTCAGGTTTCTGTGTGCTGGATAATATGTGATCAGCAAATATCTGGCAATCTACCGAAATTGCCACCTTTGTTATGTTCATTTAACTGTACTGACAGTGATAGCTTATTTTGTGATTTTTTTTTTGCCGGAAGACGTGCAGAAAGAAATCTGAAAGCAAATGATCCATCAACTTCTGACAGAGCCACTTGATTCACTGGGACTTGAATATCAGCAGCCATTCCAATCAAGAAGACATGTTTCCTTTTGTTTGCTTGAGAGATTCTGGACACTGGTGTGGCAGGAAAAATACTGAGAGACCCGAGTGAGGGAGATTCAATGCGCTGACTGTGAAAAATGCTTCAAACCATTTACTCAGCTTGGGGAATCAAAATCTCACCTCTCACAGTGGGATAGACTATGTCCCAGTTCTGATTGTAATTTCAATCCCAGAGCAACACAAGGAAAGCTCCCCCAATGGGGAAACCGTGGAATGAGGGGACTGTGGGAAGGGATTCCCTTCCCCATCCCTGCTGGAAAACCACAGGTGCATTCACAGCGGGGAGAGTCAATTCACCTGCTCAGTGTGTAGGAAGGGCTTCAGTTGGATCAGCCATCTGCAGACGCACGATCGGGTCCACAAGTGAGAGAAGCCATTCACGTGCCCCATGTACGGGAGGGGGTTCACTCAGTCAGCTGCACTGCTGACCCACCAGTGGGTCCACACCGGAGAGAGGCCGTTCACCTGCTGTCAGTGCCGGAAGGGCTTCACCTGCTCCTCCCACTTGCGGAGGCACCAGCGCGTTCACGTGCTATCGCAGGAGGGATGGAAGGAGCGATGGCCGAGTGCCGCTAACAACCCAGCTCTGGGGACTCTCAGGTTCGAATCCCGTCGCGGCAGATGGCAGAATTGGGATTCGGTCCGTAATCTGGACTTCATAATCTAAGGATGAAACCATTTCCTGGGGAAGGCCCCCATCTGATTCACTCATGTCCTTTTTCGGGAAGGAGACTGCTGTCGCGGGAAAGGGTTCACTCAGTCGTCCCAGCTGCATGCTTTACCCGGCTGTACAAGGGATCCAGTTACAAAGGGACAGCTCAGCTGACCAATAGTAAACAAAATGGGGCGGGAGGAGTGGGGAGAGTGTGTGCACTTTGAGCTTGAGCTTTTTTTTAAAGCTACTTTTTCTACATCGTTTTGCTGGGGAGATCTGAAGCTGTAACAAAATTGGGTCGCAGTAGAGGTTACCTGAACTTACCGCCAGGCTCAGACACTCATTGAAAGCTGCGAGATCCAACAGGTTTTGATTTAAAGTTGCTCATTTCTTTCAGCCTCCAGCACTAAGTTTTCAGTGTCATATCTCAGAAGGAGCAGTGAATGAGTAGCTAGTATTGTTAGAAATTGTATGTTTTTCAGGACTGCAGGTTCATTGTTTCATTGGCATTGCAAAGTTTACTGGCAACAGTGGAGGGTGTGGGCTGTTTTCACTGGAAACAAAGTTTAAAAATCTCACTAACACCAGGATATAGTCCAACAAGTCTATTTGGAAGAATTAGGTTCTGGAGCACTGCTCCTTCATCAGGTAGCTGTGGAGAAGGATCATAAGACACAGAATATATAGCAAAAGATTTTAGTGTCATGTAATATAAATGATATATTGAAGAAATCGAGATTGCTGTTAAATCTTTCATCTTTTAAAATGGGTTGCAGATTTCAGTTCATTAATTTGTACATTCCAGAACCTCTTTTAAGTCAGATTCTCCAGGTAACTTAATGTTTTATATTAGGAACCTCACGTCAAACAACGCATGAAAGCTGTGAGGTTCGAGACTGTCTGTATCCCAATCTTGAGTCAGACTGGTTCTATTTCCAAATATATAATCCTGCAAATGCAAATTCACCCCAAATGTGTGAGTGCATGCATGAGAGAGAGAGTGTGTATGTGCGTGTGCATGCTGGGTAAAGTGTGTGTGTGTGTGTGTGTGTGTGTGTGTGTGTGATGGAGTATTATCCTGTGAGAAGGTGTGTGCATGTGAGTGTGGGGGGTATATTCGTGTGCCTATGACAGAGAGCATGTCTATCAGAGAGGGTCTGCATGAGCGTGTCAGTATGTAAGAATATGTGCTTGTGAGTGTGTGTGAGAGGGAGAGAGAGAGAGAGAGAGAAAGAGAGTGTGTCACAAGGACCCAAGGTCGCGGTTGAGGCCATCCTCCTGGTTTCCGAACTTGGCTATCAGCCTCTGCTGGCCCACTAAAAATGATTAAGCAGTGACACAACACACATTGGAGAGGGCAGGGTGGGACTTGTCTTTCGATTTGCAGAAGTTGGGAAGTTCTGGGTGCTGGAAGCTAGGGAAACACAGGCTGGAGGACCTTCGGCTCAGAGTGATGGAGCTGGAAGCCAGGCTGCAGACACTTTGGGGGAATCACGGAAACAGGCGATTTGGCCCAACATGTTCACACTGACCCTCTGAAGAGCATCCCACCCAGACCTACCCAATAACCCCCACAGCTAATCCCTGAATTTAGAATGCCCAATCCACTCTAACCTACACATCTTTGAACCATGGGAGGGAACCGGAGCACCCAGAAGAAACCCAAGCAGACACGGGAGTGGTGGGGTGGGTGGGGGAGATAGGAAAGTGCAAACTCCACATAGTAACCCCGAGGGTGGGATCGAGCCCAGGTCCCTGGCGCTCCGAGGAATCCCCTCTCCAGCTCTCAGCAATCAATTGGATTCTTCCCAATCCTGGTGACACTCCAGTCAGTTTCAGGAATTGAACTTGCTTCCACAGAATTTCTATGGTGCAGGGGTCATTGTGTCTCAGCAGCTTAACGATCCACTGACGGGCTCGCCTACAGCAAGAACACTAGTTCACATTTCAGTAAAGAGTTCAAGTTCTCTCCACAATCAGAACCCTGAAGCAGTCTGTGTGTAATCACGGGCTTCTCAATGTGCATTGATGTATGAAATCATTTCTTGTAGACAAACATTTCCCCTCCTGGATTCAAACGCTGCTGATATTCAGGCCCTGAGTAAATTTCTTGTGCATGTCTGAGGAGCAAATCCTCCTCTGCTAATACCTTGAGAAAACACATCACTGCTGTCAGTGCAGGGCAGGAAATAGGATGAGAGAATTCTGATTTATATGAAACAGCCTTCTCGATCTTCGACCCGAAATCTCTGTCTCCCAATTCCTCCACCTTTCAATGGACTCCAACCCATCCTCCTGTTTTTGCCCAGCTCCCGTCTCCTGAAAGGGCTGACGCTTGGTTCAGTTACAAGCCACATGTCATCTTGCCATCCCCAGTGTGCAGAGAAGGGGATGTTGGAAGTGGGTGGGATGCTTTCACCACCTCCCCATTCAATCAGGACCCAATCATGCCCACAGCTCATCCTGTCCATTCTCTCTTGCTATCCCTAGATTCCTGTCTCTTCTCTCTCTCTCTCTCACACACACACACACACACACACACACACGCCATGCTCTGCACCTCCGTCCATTTTATCTCCACACCCTCTGCCCCCTGTCCAGTCTGTCATCCACCTGCTGTTCTCTCTCTCTTCTCTCTCTCCACACCCTCTGCCTTCCACCATCCAGTCCCTCTCCCCACACTCTCTTCCCTCTCTCAATTCTCTTTCCCCACCCTCTGCTCTCTATCCATTCCCTCTCTCTCCCCAGACTCTCCTGTCATTCATTGTTGCTCTCTTTCTCCCCACCCAGAGACACCTGCTCATTCTCTCTCCCCACACTCTGCAAAACCCCAATCTCTATCGTTTCACACTCTGCACCCCCCATTCTCTCTCTCTGCCCCCCGCCCTGTGCACCGCCAGTCTTTCTTTACCCCCAATTCTCTGTCCCCATGTCTATTTTCTCTCTCTTTCTTCCTCCCAGCCTCTGTATCTTTCTTCCTCCTAGCCTCTGTCTCCCATCCAATTTCTCTACCCGCACCCCCACTCCCATCCTTTCTCGTGCCTCGAGCCTTCGTTGATCACTGTATCAAGCCCTTCTCAGGATAGAGAGAGAATGGATGGTGTTGACTCTACCTGGAAGATAAGGTGGGTGGGTGGGGGGGGGGGGGGGGGCGGCAGCGGGGGGCAGAAATACCTGATCTTTAACATTAAGAATAGCTAAAATGATTTATTCAGAAACATTTTTAAAGGTTGAAAGCCTATTTAATTGTGTTTTATAAAAGCTGAAACTTGCATTGAAGTCTGTGCAGTTAGGCCACAGTTGAGGACAGGCTGTAAAGGTGGAATGGCCTATTCCTAGTCTTGTGAAATTAGTTCAGATTATGTAGAAATCGAGTCATAGAGATGCATAACTCAGAAACAAACCTTCCAATGCACACAAACCACATATTCTAAATTAACCTAGTGATCCATTTGCTACCAATATCTCTCTCCCAACCCTTCCTATTCATATACCCATCCAGATGCCTTTTAATTGTCGTAATTGTTCCAGATTAGTCCACTGTCTCTGGCATCTCATTCCATACATCTACCACGCTCTGCGTGAAAATGCTACCAGTTCGGTCCTTTTTAAACCTTTTCCCTTCCAACCTAAAACTATGCCCCTGTAGTTTTGGACTTCCTCTAGACATACAAAAGTTGAGCAGCCAGACTACATGCAAAAGTAATAAACTGTTGAGTCCCAGGGAAACCAAAAAAATGTTTTCTCCTATTGGCATTTTGACACTGTAAATCTTGTCAGTTACATCAGCATCTCCACTGGGCATACTGCGCACGCTTCTCAGTGTCAGCAAGCACTGCGCATGTAGGCTGGTGTCAGCAAAATACTGCACATGCTCTTCGCTGTCGGCGGAAACAGCGCACGACAATCTTCAGATGGGCCAATAGGAAGCACTGGAAGACGGGATAGTTTGTGGCCCTCCTGCTTTTGAGTACTCCAACCCCCCCCCCCCACCCCCCCACACTTTGTCTGAATTGGAAGTTGGACCATGAGCTTGTGAAGCTGGTGTTGCTGCTCCTGTCTCTCTGAATGAAGATTGAACTTCAACCCAGACAGCAACTTCTTTCGTCTGTCCAACATCTGTGAGTACAACACGCTCTTTTCTCATCCTCTTTTCCATTTTATTTTTTCATTCTGGAGTTCAGTTCTTGACTTGCAGCAAAGTTGGCTCAGGTCTGTGTGTTAATTGGCAAACACATGGCAAATGCAATAACATATTGTGAAGTTATAGCCTTTCCTGTAAAAAATAACAGAAAGGAGATATGTTGTTTAAATGGTGATATATTGGATTGTGGCGCAAGTGAAGGCTGCAGATGCTTGAGATCAGAGTCGAAATTTTGGCGCTCGAAAAGCACAAAAGGTCAGGCAGCATTCGAGGTGCAGGAGAGTCGGCGTTTTGGCCAAAAGCCCTTCATCAGGAATGATGTGTGGATGTACAAAGGTGCCTCAGCTACCTTCTGCTCAGGCTTTCTACTCCAGTCAACGCTAGTTGTCAGACAGGTGCAGCAAGCAATCAGCAAGGCAAGTGGTATGTTAGCAAGAGGAATTGAGTTCAGAACTGGGGATGTCTTCCTGCAGTTAAGGAGACATTGAATAGATTCAAAGCTGAGTCCATCTGACTTTTGAATCTCAAATATAGTTATGGGGGAAGGCAAGAATTTTTCTTTCATAAATATTTCATTAGAAACTTTTTCAGATCTTTCACAAAACATCTATAGACAAAAAAGACAATAACAAAATACAGAAAGATAGATGCATTTCAACAATGTCATATCACAATACTATTAATAACGAAATACCTACTTTTCTACTAGAACAAACTTAGCTTTAACTAAACAGCAATCAAATTCAATAAAAGCTAAATTAAACTGAATTCAAATTAACTCAAATTATATCGCATTACTTTGTTCTATTTTACTCACTACACTTCCACTGAGACTCCCAAGCCTGGAAGCACCAGTTATTGTACCCGCATCCTTGCACATTGGGTAAGAATGTTACACAGTCTGTTCTCGTGTTCCCCCCGAGAGGGCAAATTTTGCAACCTCAGAAGTAGGAATACCGGATCCATTTTAACTTCAATCACCAGGATGTCCTTCAGTTCCCTTATGATAGCACTCCAGTATCTCTGGATCTTACAACATGACCAATAGCACTGTGTGAGAGTGCCTATACTAATTTTACAGTTGGGATACCCTGGTGATGCACCTCTCTTTAACTTAGCTAGCCTCTCTGGCGCCATATGAGCCCTGTGTAAATTCTTCAATTGCATGGCCTGTGCTTTGTTACATATTTAAATTTTTCCTTATATTTTCCCATATATCTTCCCATACTTCCAATGATATATCCTCTTCTAACTCCTGATTCCACGTCCCACAGAGTCCCTCCATGTCCCCTAAGTCATGTCCCTTCTGTAAATGATACAAAGTACAACTGAAAGAAAGCCCGTACACCGGGGCAGTCTTTTCTTCAGGTCTGACCTGTAAAGCTGAGCCAGGAGCGTGGTCTTCCCCTGTATATAATCCCTTATCTGAAAATACGGAAAAGGTCCCTATTAGACAATCCATATTTCTGACTTAGTTGGCTAAATGACATCAAGATCTACACCTCGAATGCATCTCCCAGACAGGAGATTCCCTTATTCTCCCATGACTTAAAGCCAGAGTCAATTGCTCCAGGTTTAAATCCTTGGGCTCCCACCAATGGGGTAAACCGCGATGTCTTCAGCCAATTGTCCTTGTCTTGTCTCATTATCCTCCAGGCTTTCACCGTATTTAAAATGATTGATCTCTGACACTGCTCAGTCTCGGATTTCATCTTATCCATGAATAATTAATTAACTGAGGGGACATCTCGATTGCGAGGCTTCAACAACAACTCAAATCCCCCCGTGTCAAGTCACCAACACATGCTAACAAAGCAAGTCTGGAAGGTCCACCCTCCCTCACCCTGCGAGAGCTGCAATTTGGTAAATTTAATTAGGGTGCGCCTGCGACACCAAATAAAAGAACCTAGCCAACCATTGAGCCTCAGTAATACTCAGCTGGGTAGCAACAACGGGAGCGTTCTCAGGGGTCTAACAGCCGAGGAAGAACATTAATTTTAATAAGGGTATTTGGCCTAACAATGATAACAGTAATCCCTCACACCGCTGCAAATCCTGTTTTATCCTTTCCAGTAATTTTACATGTTAGCTTTATGCAGCTGGTGGAAGGCGGGGGTAATAAACATTTTCAAATACAAAAAATCCTTTTGATGACCATCTAAACAGGAACTGTTTCGATCCTTCAGATCAGGCACGTCCACTAATCCCGCCACCGGCATGGCTTCCGACTTTGTAAAGTTGATCCTGTAGCCTCAACACTGCCAAATAAATTAATTGTTTGAATCAATCGAGGAACCGACTCCTCCTGATTGGTCAAGAACAAAAGGACGTCATCAGTATATAGGGTAATCTTATGCTCCCCCATTCCCACATCTGGCGCCACTATTTCGGGATCCCTCCTGATAACCTCAGCTAACGGCTCAATTGCCAAGGTAAATAGCAGGGGTGAAAGAGGACACCCCTGTCGACTACCTTTCCCAATATTACAGTTATCTGACTTAGTGCCATTTGTGATGACTGCTGCCTTAGGATCATTATGCAACACTGCCACGCATCTAGCAAAGGTTGTCCCCAGACCAAAACGCTCTAGGACCCCAACAGGTATGGCCATTCTATCCCGTCAAACCTTTTTCTGCGTCTAGGGAGGCGACCAAACCCGGGAACAATCTTTGCTGGCATACCTGCGCCATGTTCAGTTCCCGCCTGGTATTGCTGGAGGAGCTACGGCCCTTGACAAAATCCGTCTGATCATCTTCTATAATGTAGGGCAACACCTTTTCCAACCTCAGGGCCGGCATCTTGGGTAGAATTTTAAAATCTACATTCAACAGTGAAATGAGTCTGTGTGAAGCACATTCTTCAGGCTCTTTCTCCTTCTTTAAAATGAGGGAGATATTAGCCTCCTGAAGAGAGGGCGGACGACAATCCCGTGTCTACATCCCCAGAGATGGCTCCACGAACACACTTATGAATTCCTTATAGAATTCATTTGGGAATTCATGTGACCCCGGTGCTTTGCCAACCGTGGGATGCTTTATTGCTTCCTGCACCTCCTGTATCATCATCGGCCCATTCAACAGGGAAACCTGCTCTGAGTTTAAACTGGGGAGGTGCAGTTTCTCAAAAAAGGACTGCATCCTCGCTGTACCGTGTTCATCTGCCTCTGACTGATATAACTCTGCAAAGTATTCCCTAAATCTAACATTGTCCTTCTTTAACTCACGGGTAGCTGTACCAGCCTTCTCTCTAATAGACATAATGCACTGGGAAGCATTTTTCTCTCTAGCCAGATATCTACCTGGCTTATCTCCAAATTAAAACAAACTTTCTTCAGCAAAGGAGACCTTTTTTGCCACCTGTGTGTGCAATGAGTCGAGAGCAGTCCAGAGAGCTGCAGCCTGACCAGTGAAAGCCTATTATAATATGCTTCCTCAGCTTTCTGCAGCTGGGTCTCCAGCATCTGTTGTTGCTCCTTCCTCTGCGTCCTTCTAGTCGTTAAATACGAAATAACCATGCCTCATATATATGCCTTAGTGGCCTCCCACAGTATTACTGGCCTTACTTGAGTTGATATCCCAGAAGGCTCTGAACTCTTGTGATGTACTCAATGAATTTGCTATCCCTTAATAGGAATGGGTCCATGCGCCAGTGCCGTGCATCCATTCCATCACCCTTGATTTTACCATCTAAATACATTGATACATGGCCCAGGACAACAATATTCCCAGTTTTACAAGCCAATGTTCTGTCCAAACAATCCAATGGCATAAAAAACATGTCAGTTCGCGTGTGGCACTCGTGTGGGTTGGTACGGAAAGTAATGTCTCTTCCATTAGCGTGGAGGTGCCTCCACGCATCCACTAATCCCAACTCCTCACACTGGGGCAGCACGGTGGCTCAGTGGTTAGCACTGCTGCCTCACAGCAGGTTTGATTCGACCCTTGGGCAACTGTCTGTGTGGAGTTTGCACATGCTCCCCGTGTCTGCGTGGGTTTCCTCCAGGTGCTCCGGTTTCCTCCCACTGTCCAAAGGTGAATTGGCCATGCTAAATTTCACCATCGTGTTAGGTGCATTAGTCAGAGGAAGATGCGTCTGTGTGGGTTACTCTTCGGTGGGTCGGTGTGGACTTGTTGAGCTGAAGGGCCTGTTTCCACACTGTAGGGAATTTAATCAAATTAGTCATGTCCATCAACTGCTTGGATTGTGCAGTCGTACATGCCAGGCCCCTGCATCAATTAGAAATTTAAGAGGGTGCATCAATTAGAAATTTAAGACGCTTCAGGATGAGGTACAGTAGGGATTAGTTCAGCAAAGTGAGAATGACGGGGGAAGAGTGTGTGGGATGGAGATTTTCAGCTTTTAGGGGAGGAGACAGGAAACCAAGTTCAGTATAATAGAAGTCAGTAGAAATTGGGCAGCACGGTGGCTCAGTCGTTAGCACTGCTGCCTCACAGCGCCAGGGTTCAATTCCCGCCTCAGGCAACTGTCTGTGTGGAGCTTGCACATTTCCCCGTGTCTGTGTGGGTTTCCTCCGGGTGCTCTGGTTTCCTCCCAAAGACACAAAGATATACATGTCAGGTGAATTGGCCATGCTAAATTGCCCGTAGTGTTAGGTACATTAGTCAGAGGGAGATGGGTCTGGGTGGGTTGCTCTTCAAAGGGTCAGTGTGGACTTGTTGGGCCGAAGGGCCTGTTTCCACACTGTAGGGAATCATTAAAAAAATGATCAGATGGGCTGTTGGACCAAGGAGTGGCAGATAGAGTTTAATTTAGATAAATAGGTGTTGCATTTGGAAAGGCAAATCAGGACGGGACGTTTAATGGTCAGGTCCTGTGGAGTGTTGCTGAACAGAGAGACCCTGGAGTGCAGGTTTCATAGCTCCTTGAAAGTGGAGTTGTCGGCAGACAGGATAATGAAGAAGGGGTTTGGTATGCTTTCCTCTATTGGTGAGTACATTGATTATGGGAGTTGTTGCGGGTGGGGGTCATGTTATGGCTGCACAGGACATTGGCTTGGCCACTTTTGGAATACTGCATTCAGTTCTGGTCTTCCTGCCACAGGAACGAGGTTGTGAAACGTGAAAGAGTTTGGAGAACACTGACAAGATTTTGCCAGAGTTCGAGGATTTGAGCTATAGGGAGAGGCTGAATAAGTTGGTAATATTTTCCCTGGGCCATCGGAGGCTGAGGGGTGAACTTATAGAAGTTTATAAGGGGAATGGTAGGGTGAATAGCCAAGACATTTCCCAGCGTAGGGAGTCCAAAACAAGAGGACACAGGTTGGTGGTGAGAGCAGAAAGATTTAAAAGGGACCAAAGGGGAAACATTTTCACACAGAGGGTGGCGCGCGTGTGGAACAAGCTGCCAGAGGAAGTGTTGGAGGATGGGATAGTTACATAATTTAAAAGGCATCTGGAAGGTTACATGAGTAGGAAGAGTTTAAGGGATATGGGCCGAGTACTGACAAATGGGACTGGATTAAGTTAGGCTATATGGTGGGCGTGGATGAGTTGGACCGAAAGGTCTGTGTGCGTGCTGTATGACGCTAAGCATCTTCAGTGAAAGCAGAAGTGTCATTGTGAAGACTGGGCTTTTAGAGTACATTCTGGTCTACTTTTCTTTACAACATTTGTTTGAAAAGTTCTGACTTTAATTTGGAATGTATTTTAAAGGTATTTTCTGAGGTAAACGATGCCTGTCTGCCCCCTCCCTCCGTCAGAAACCGCCCGCTGAGTCGATGAGAAAACCGCAGCCTCGCGCCGCCATCTTTGTTTTTCTTCTTCTTTTCGTATTGCTCCTTCAATCCCCTTGTGCTGGCACGTGAACTAGATGGTGCCTCCTCAGGTGGGAGGAGCAGGTGAAGCCCTTTTGGAACTGACAGCAGGTGAATGGCCTCTCTCCAGTGTGGACCCACTGGTGGGTCAGCAGTGCAACTGACTGAGTGAACTCTCCCCTGCACATGGGGCAAGTGAATGGCTTCTCTCTGTCTGAACCCCTTCCTGCACACTGAGCAGGTGAACGGCCTCACCCCATTCTGAATCCGTCTGTGGGTTTCCAGCACTGATGGGGAAGGGAATCCTTTCCCACAGTCCCCACATTTCCACGGTTTCCCCATTGGGTGGAGCTTTCCTTGTGTTGCTCTGGGTTTGAAATTACAAACAGAGCGGGGACATATTCTTTCCCACCGCGAGGTGGGTGATTTTAATTCCCCAATCTGAGTAAATGGTTTGAAGCACTTTTCACAGTCAGCGCACTGAATCTCCCTCACTCGGTATCTCAGTATTCTCCCTGCCACACCAGTGTCCAAAGTCTCTCAAGCAGACAAAAGCAAACATTTCTTCAGGACCATGGGAGCAATGGATGACGTATCTGACTCCACCTACTTGTTTCAACTGCAGCTCACAGCTTCTTCACACACCCCAATTAATCTTTCTCATTGTCATGAAACCGGCGTATGGGTACAATTCCTAATCTGCAGGAATGAGAATCTTTTCACTGTCTCGCGTCGGTAAATGTCCCTGAGAGTCAGGTCACAGCGCTGTCAGAGGAAGCGAAGCTGAAATAGCCCCACACGCTGCTCACCGGCACATTTCACTTTCCCCAACACACCGCCCCAACCACTGCGGCTCTTGGGAGTGGAAAGGGAACAAACACCAAAACCCAGTCTCAGCTTTGTAAATCTTCAGGAAATAAGAAAACTGTTCATCCCTTCGGGTCTTCCATCGTGGGCTGACAGCGTTGATTTTAAATGGCTGTGCAGTCAGTGCCGATTCGTTTTGGCTGAAAACATCTTGCCTTATCTCATCCCAGCATTTCTTGCCACAGAGAACTGTGCGGCAGAGTTCATGTATATATTTCCTTGTATGGTATTTTGTAAAATACATTCGTTTTCTGGTTGTTTGTATCGGGTATTTCAGGTTCATTAGCCCCTGTGTAAGTGTGTTGGTAAATTTGTGGGCTACCATGATGCTGAGAGGGTTGAGTTGTCTGGACATCATTTCCCAGATGTCTTTAATGTAAGGTAATGTGGCTAGGGTTTCTGCAGACGTTGTGTCTGCTTGTGTCAGTTTGTTGATGAAAAATTGGCACACTGGGTTTATTGGGTAGGCAAAAGTGAGGACTGCAGATGCTGGAAACCAGAGTTTAGATCAGAGTGGTGCTGGAAAACCACAGCAGGCCAGACAGCTTCCGAGGAGCAGGAAAATCGACGTTTTGGGCAAAAGCCCTTAATCAGGAATAGAGGCAGGACCCCTCCAGGGTGGAGAGATAAATTGGGGGTGGGGTGTGCTGGGCCGAAGGTAGCAAAAAGTACAATAGGTGAATGGGATTTGGGGATGAAGGTGACAGGTCAGAGAGGAGGATGGAGCGGATAGGTGGGGAGGGAGATTGGCAGGTAGGACAGGTCCTGAGGACAGCGCTGAGCTGGAAGGTTGGAATTGAGGTAAGGTGGGGGGAGGGGAAATGATGAATCTGATGAAGTTCACATTGATGGCCTGGGGTTGAATTTACCCCAAGCGGAAGATGAGGCGTTCATCCTCCAGGCATCGGGTGTGGAGGGAGCGGCGATGGAGGAGGCCCAGGACCTGCATGTCCTCGGCAGAGTGGGAGGGGGTTTGAAATGTTGGGCCAGAGGGCGATGGGGTTGATTGGTGCGGGTGTCCTGTAGATGTTCCCTCAAGCGCTGTGACTTGACTCTGCGAGGAGTCTCCAGTCTCCCCAATGTAGAGGAGACTGCATCAGGAGCAATGTATACAAGAAATGACATTGTTGGATACACAGGTGAAAGCCTTCGATTGACCACGGCCCGGATACGAATTCGGGTCAGGGAAGAAATTTTCAGTAGAACTATCAAGATATGCTTGCATCTCCCTGGTGGTCTAGTGGTTAGGATTCGGCGCTTTCACCGCCGCGGCCCGGGTTCGATTCCCGGTCAGGGAAACCGTTTCCAGGGTGTTTCTCGGCTACCCGTTCTTCTTAAATGCTCTGTACAGTTGCTTATTGATCTTCGTAGTTCCTGGGTGCTGCGGTGTGTCGTGGCTCGTTGAAATCGTGTCCTGATTCGGATTTGTTTGTATGTGGAGTGGTGATTGCTTCTGTAGTTAAGTTCTTGTTTCGCGTGCATTGTTTTCCGGTAGACGCTGTTTTGAATTTACCATTGACTGTTCGCTCCACTGTGACATCTAGAAATGGCACTTTGTTGTTGTTCTTCTCTTTTGTGAATTTTATGCCAGTAAGGAGATTGTTGATGGTGTTATCGGTTTCCTCTAATTTGTTTCATTTTTTGATGACAAAAGTGTCATCTCTGTAGCGGACTCAAAGTTTGGGTTGGATCGTTGGAAGGGCTGTTTGTTCGAGTCTCTGCATTATTGCTTCTGCTAGGAATCCTGATACTGGTGGTTTCATGGGTGTTCCTATGATTTGTTTGTAGGGCTTGTTATTGAATATGAAGTTGGTGGTAAGGCACAGTTCCACGAGGTTGACAGTGTTATCTTTGCTGATGAAGTTGGTGCTGTGTTTGTGTCTTTGGTTCTTCGAGTAGTGTCTTCAGTTTTCTTTGGCCACGTTGATGTTAATGGATGTGATCAGGGCTGTTATGTCAAAGGACAATATTATTCCATCCTCTTCTATCTCAGTGTGTTTGGTGTTCAGGAATTCTTGCATGGAGTAAATGGAGTGGAGTGAATCTTCGACTAGGTGTTTTAGACTTCACTGGAGGCCTTTGAATAGTCTGTATACTGGTGTTCCAAGTAGTGAGACTATGGTCAAAGGGGGGCTCCTGGTTTGAAGGGGAGGAGAAAAACAACAACGTGGCATTCCTTGATGTCACAGTAGAGCGAACAGTCAATGGGGAGCTTCAAACTGGCATCTACAGAAAAACAACAGACCCAAACCAAATACGTAACCACAGAAGCAATCATCCCAACACCCACAAACGAAGCTGCATCAGGACATTATTTCAACGAGCCACTACACACTGCAGCACAGAGGAACTACGAAGAGCACAAGAGAAATACGTATATAGTGTATTTAAGGAGAACGGGTCCCCAATAAACCCCCTCCACCGGTTTCTCATTGATGCTTTCAAGCTGACTCTCAAAAATTCGGTTTATCCCTCCATTCTTTCCTGTTTGTTTTGTGTGAGTTTTGAAAGCTTTCCCAATCCTCCGACTGAGTATTGGAGTTGGAAGGTTATGTTGTGGTTGTACAGGACATTCTTTAGACCACTTTTGGAATATTGTGTACAATTCTGGTCTCCCTCCTGTCAGAAGGATATTGTGAAATTTGAAAGGGGTCTGAAGCACCAATGGGTCCACAGAGATGAAGAGGCCCTTCTGCTGCCCTGAGTGTGGGAATGCCTTCAGTGATTCCTCTGCCCTGCTGACGCACCAGTTGGCCCACACCAGGGAAGGCTGTTCTCCAGCCCCAAGTGCGAGATGGCCTTCAGTAGTTCTTCCCACCTGCTGAGACACCAGTGGGTCCATATTGAGGAGAAGCCATTCTTCGCCCCGAGTGCAGGAAGTGCTTAGCTCTTTCCTCCGACCTGCTGGCCCATTGATGGGTCCACATGGGGGAGAGGTCGTTCAGTTGCCTAAGTGCAGGAAGGCCTTCATCAATTCCTCAGCTCTGCTGATGCACCAGTCCGTCCTCAACGGGGAGAAGCCGTTCTCCTGCCACGAATGTGGGAAGGGCTTTACCCGCTCCTCCACACTGCTGAAGCACCAGCTGGTCCACATGGGGAGATGGGGGGCGGAGGGGGTGGAGGCATTTCTGCTGCCCTGAGTGCGGGAAGTCCTTCAGCAATTCCTCCACCCTGCTGAAGCACCAGTGTGTCCACACAGGGGAGAGACCCTTCAGCTGGCCCGAGTGTGGGAAGAGGTTCATGTTTTCCTGCAACTTGCGGAAGCACCAGCGGGGGCACCAGCGCTCCCAGCAATCAGATCCCACCAGTGACGCTGCCTTTAGTCATCCCCCAGGACTGAACATTCTGGAGTTCTGACAGTGGGTGCAGTGGGAGAGTAGGTGGGCTGTTTTTGTTTTCTGCTGGACTGCAATTGCCTCCCCCACCCCCCACAACCACAACCTCATGGTGGCTCACGGTTAGCACTGCTGCCTCATAGCACCAGGAACCCAGGAATACTTCTACACTTGGGGGTCTGGGTGCAATTTATGGAGGGTAGGAAAATGGATCTGAGTAGGTTACCCTTCGGAGAATCAGTGCAGATGTGTTGGGCTGAAGGACCTGTTTCCACTCTGAAGGAGTTCAACCATCATATGAGCTTTGTTTTCATTGGAAGCTGCTGCTCATTGAGCCAGGGACTGCACATTGCCAAATGAAATGATCCAGAGAAACCTAAGACCGCAAGACCATCGGAGCAGAAGTTAGGCCATTCGGCCCATCGAGTCTACTCAGCCATTCGTTAGTGACAAAAGTAGTGCAGATGAGATTAGCTACAGTGTGGAAACAGGCCATTTGTCCCAACAAGTCCACACCGACCCTCCGAAGAGTAACACATCCAGACCCATTTCCCTCTGACTAATGAACCTAACTCTATGGGCAATTAAGCATGACCAATCCACATGACCTGAACATCTTTGGACTATGGAAGAAAACAGGACCACCCAGTGAAAGCCCACGCAGACACTGGGAGAATGTGCAAACTCCTCACAGACAGCCACCCAAGGCTGGAATCAAACCTGGGCCCCTGGCGCTGTGAGGCTGCAGTGGTAAACACTGAGCCACTACATGTTGCAACCCGAAGTAGGCAAGCAGGAGGCTGGGAGAATACAGCAAGCCAGGCAGCACCAGGATGTGGAGTAGTTAGCGTTTTGGGAATTAACCCTTCTTCAGGACTGAAACGTTGACTTCTCTGTGAGAAACGATTTACGGGAATGTTGCTGGGGGTTGGAGGGTTTGAGCTACAGGGAGAGGCTGAATAGGCTGGGACTGTTTTCACTGGACCATCAGAGGCAGAGGAGTGACCTAATAGAGGTTACAAAATCATGAGGGGCATAGACAGGTTAATAGACAAGGTCTTTTCCCTGGCATGGGGGAGTCCAGAACTCGAGGGCATAGGTTTAGGGTGAGAGGCGAAATATATTAAAGGGACAACTTCTTCATGCAGAGGATGGTACTTATATGAAATGAGCTGCCACAGGATATGGGTCTGGTGTTGTCAAATAGGACTAGATTAGTTTATGATATCAGGTCAGCATGGACAAGTTGGACCAAAGGGTCTGTTTCCATGCTGTATGTGTCTCTGACTACTTGTACTGATGTAAGTTTCAAATAGAGTCCAAGTAACTTTGAATAGTTCAATCTTGTTGAGCTCACCTCCTGAAAAGTTTCAAATGAATCCCTGTTTAAACATGCTGAGTTGGACAAAGTATCCCATCAAGTTCAACACAAACCCAGAGTTGAAGAAGTCAGAAGTCAGAACACCAAGGGGACGAAAACTGATCACAATATTCCAGGTGCGGCCTCATCAACGTCCTGTATAACTACAACATAACTTGCCAACATCTATACTCAATTCCTGAAATGATGAAGGCCAGTGTGCTGAAACCTTTCTTCATTGCCTTGTGAACCGATATAATCAGAGATATAGGACCAACTTTAAACTGATCCACGATCCAGCTGCTGGGAGCAGAGTGACTAATAAGGAAGGCAAAAGGGAGATTGGCCTTTAAATGGAGAATAAAAGTAGGGAGGTTATAGTGGAGGTTTTGATTGAAAAGGCAGTGAAGATTCAACCAGCTGACAGTGGATCTGAATCACATGTAGATCAGACCAGGTTCGGACAGCAGGAAACCAGATAAGTTTTTACAACAAACCACAACGATTTCATCATTAGACTCTTAATTCCAGATTTATATTGAATTCAGATTCCACCATCTGCCGTGGCAGGTTTTGAACCCAAGTCCCTAGAACATTACCTGGGTGAATAGTCTGGTGACAATAAAGTCGGCCATCGCCTCCCCTGAACACATTGGCTCATTGTGTTTAGAGGTAATAAAGGAGCAAGAGGTTTCAGCAGCTGCTAAGTTGTTGGTATTACAGAAGGGAACATCAGCACTCTCAGTAATGGCACATACTGAAGTCAGGGCCCTGTTTCAGAGGTAAGGGCTCAGGAACCAGAAGAATTAGGAACAGGAATATGCTATTCAGCCCCTTGAGCATGCTTCTCCATTCAGTAGGATTCTGGGTGATCTGGCATTCCCCGCGTTCACTTTCCTCCCCTTTTCCTGCAACTGTTCATCCCCCGACTCTTCACGAATCTATCGATCCTCGTTTTAAAGTGACATGAAGGCTGTCAACAGAGTTACTGGGGTGGGGGGGCGGGGGGGGGGAGGGACGGGGGCTCAGGTCGAACTTGGGGATTAAAACAATGGCTTCACACTTCACAATATTTAACTTAGGGAATGTTTATGGTTATCCAATGCTGGAAATTGGGCAGGCATTCAGATGAAATTATTGGTAAATTATGAATGACAGAGGAGTCGGGAGAGAAGTGGTGTTCAGGCACAGTTGGATATCATTAGTATAGATGCCAAAACCAGCAGCTACGGTTAAACAAATAAGAACAGAAGACGCTAAAAGCAGACCCTCCCAGAGGATCGTGTATGCTGGAGAGGGTCAGTACTGTCATTAACTCTGATCAAGGCTGTCCGCAGGTCGACGAGGGAATGCTTAGCCCTGTCACCGTTACAAAGGATGTCAAACATGACCTTGATAAGAATTGTTTCAGGGGTCGAAACCAGACTCGAGGGCTTTAAACACAGAACTCTGGCAAAGATGGGAATGGCTAATTCAACAATGATACATCCAAACCAACACTTTCATTGGTGCGTTAATAATAGAAGTGTTTTGCTTTTATTTCGAAGATTTTCAGCAACACTTAGTAAGAAGCAACAAAATTAACAGAAGAAATACTGCAATTGCTACAATGTGCCTGCTCCCAATAGGGGGCCCTCTGGTGTTCAATTAACTGTCTACAAGGGGCAATATTGGAAAGGAATTACCCAGTTCATAGCTATAAGAGGGGAGACACAGACTGCTTGATACAAACATATAATGGGCGGGAGTAGGCCACTCGGCACTTCGAGCCTGCTGCAACATTCAATAAGATCATGGCTGAACTGAATTCAACCTCAACTCTACATTCCAACACATCCCCGACAATCTTTCATCCACTTGGTTATCAAGAACCTGTCTACCGCTGCCTTAAAGATTTTGAATCCACTGCCTTTTGAAGAAGACACATAAGCTCAGAAAGAAAAGAAATCATCCTCATTTTTGTCTTCTACATTTAAAATATGACCCTGTACTTTCAGATATTAAGATAGGGACACAAGCTGCATTCAAATAATACCTGTGGTACAGTTAACTATCTCAAAGTGCTTCACATGAACATAATGAGAATTCCTTTAAAAATCACAAGACCGGAGCACAGATTAAGGCAGGTGACGAAAGAGTTGGTCAAAGGGAGAAGTTTAGGGCAATCTTTTAAACAGGTTCAATTTCCCAAACATCAGAAGACAAAGACGTGAACAACAAACACAAAAGAGCAAAGAATGGGAAACAACAGTGTAGTCATAATGTCACAGGATGAGTAATCCAGGGAACATGAGTTCAAATCCCACCACAGCAAGAGGTAAGATGTGAATAATTCAAATCATAAATGGGGAACACAAAGTAAGTCTCAGTATGGTATCGATGGCACTGACGTCAATTGTCTTAAAAACCCATGTTCACCAATGTCCTTTTCATGGAAACTGCCATCCTTGCATGGTCTGACTTACATGTGACTCCAGACCCACAGCAATGTGGTTGACTCTTAAACTGCCCTCTGAATTGGCACAAGACACTTTGCACTTAGGGATGGATAACAAACATCAACCTTGTGAAAGTGTCATAACAGAAATTTCTGGAGAAACTCAGCCAGTCTGGCAACATTGGTGGAGAGAGAGATAAAGAAACAAAGACAATATCCTGGCTTGAGTCCAGAACAGTTGTGAAGAAGGGTCACAGCACTTGAAATGCTAACTCTGCTTCTCTCTCCACATGTGCTGCCAGTCCTATTGAGTTTCTCCAGCATTTGACGCATTTTTGTGTTTCAGATCTCCATCGTCTGCAGTTCTTCATTACACTGACTTAGGGAAGCTCAAATCCCATAAAAGGGTAGAGCAGAAGGGCTGGAATTACTCAGCAAGTCTGGCACCAGTTATGGAGATAAAAACAGTTAGTACTTCGGGTCATTGAATGATCTTACATCAGGGACAAACTTTTGGGGAAGCTGCAAAAGTAAAAGGTACTGGTGTAACTTCAACATCTGGGAGAACTCTCTCAGCCTTGGGGGTCAGGCTGACTCAGCATTCTCTCCTGCTCATTACCTGTTAAATTCTCCATTTGTTTTTCTTGTTATATTTCTACATGGTTAACACATTCCTATATTTTAAAATGAAATTACAAACAGACAACAATTTTCCATGTAAGTAATCATACATTAGAGGGTTTGGAATGTGAATGTAACATTTAAACATAAAGTATTTATTCATGCATGGGGTGTGGGCATCGCTGGCAATGCAGCATTTATACCCATCCTTAACCACCCTGTGGTTGGTTGGAAAAGTGAATGAAGGTGTCTGAGATTGTCTTGATCAGCACAGCAATCTCAAAGATGGGTGTGCTCAGGTAGAAGAACCCTCCACTCCCACAGCCAAGTCTGTATTCACTTCAATTATAGATGCCATCTAAACCTCCCAGGACAAGGACAGCATGGGATTACAATCAGAAAAAAGCTTCCTCTACTCTTCAATTGCAAGTGAAGCTACCTCAACACTGTCCCCAACAAACACTGCCAAGACAGAAACAACATTGGGTTAGATACAGAGTAAAACTTCCTCTACACTTCCCCATTCATACAGTCCCAGGAGAAGGACAGCAAAGGCTTAAATAAACAGTCGAGCTTTTCCAATCTGACTGACACTTAGTCCGTTCTATACCAATCCTCAAGGAAAATTCAGAACTGAGACGATTATCTGGTACTGAATTCACACATCCTCATGGGAATGACAGCAACAGAAAATCATGTAGTGAAACACAGATAAAACACACACAATGTACAACAAAACTAGACTGTTATTGGGATCAAAAACATAGTCCCTGCAATAATCCGAATGTGAGTTAAACAAATTTCACACTTGAACAATATTCTCTGGGAATGCAATGTCCACCTCACTGCTGTCTATTCAGTTCCTCTGCTCTCGTTCAGGGCTGAGTTGCGGCTGACCACATTGTGGCGTGGGGGTCAAGAGGTTGGACAGTTAAGGTCAACTTGGATTGAGGGCATCCTTTGTCATGCCAGTGAGGTCGAGGGTCACTCATTTACTCAACTTATAATCGGGGACAAGGGGATGTCAGGCTGGGCTTGTATCAGTTTGAGTTTAGAAGAAACAGATGATCCGATGGAGCTGTATAACATCTGGAGAGGACTTAATGTAAATGTAATGTCAACTCAATTCTCGCCAGGGACTAGTCTCTCATTTAAGATAGGAGAGTTTTGTTTTTCTCACAAGTGTTCTCGAGTCTTTGAAATTCACTTCTTTAGAGAGCAGCATGTGGTGGTGGCACGGTGGTTAGCACTGCTGCCTCACGGCATCAGTGACCTGGGTTTGATCCCACCCTCGGGCCGACTGTCTGTGTGGAGTTTGCACATTCTCCCCTTGTGTCTGCGTTCCTGTGGTGCTCTGGCCTCCTCCCACGGTCCAAAGGACGTGTAGTTGAGGGTAGATTTACCATGGGAGATGCAGTGTTACAGGGATAGGGTAACGAACTAGGTCTGGGTGGGACGGTCAGTCAATGTTGACTCGATGGGCTGAATGGCCTCCTTGCACCCAATTGGCCTATATCAATCAATAGTATGCACTTACTTTATGGTTACCGACATCAAATTACATTAATGGTATTGGTTATTTCATCTCTTACGTTATCGTATTCAACCAACAACAGCATCTAGAAACTAGCTCAATTACAATATCCAATATCTGCAGAGTACTTTTTCTTTTTGTCACGACCATTATCTTGAACTCTGACGTGTGACCTCTTCATTGCTGTCAAAGTTCCTGATTTATCCCGACATTGTCATGGTTTTACTTTGTCGAATGTCTTCCTGGCATTTGCAGTTAAGACCCTATATTCTGCCCTTGTCAACATTTTCCCTTACAATTCTGTACTAAGGATTTCATGAAAAACCTCAGAGTGTAGTGAGACTGCGGAACTCACTACCATAGTGAATAGTTGGAGTGGAAGAAACGACAACTAAGGGTAAGCAACCCAATACAAATGAATGTCACTGTCACTAGATTAACAACACAGTGAAATTAAAACATGCAATGTCCCTCAATTTCTCAACTGTTCCGAACCAGACTTGATGAAGAACAGATCTTGCACCTCAACATTATAATTTAAACAAAAACCAACAATTATAAAAATGGCAAATTTTCTTGGGCAAAGTTAAAGAAGAAAATCTAATTAATAGCAATGATTCAAACTCTTTGATCAAGTCCCCTACCATCTCAGAGACTGAATCTTAAGCGGCAAATTAAGAAAGATTTTTTTAAAACTTATCAATTCAAGCAAACAGTTTCCAACAATGGATTGCCAAGCTTTTGTGCAACGCTTGGACTATGACAGTTTCACAGACACGTAACTGTAAATCTAATTTAAAAGTCACTGCTGAATGTGCATAGACACCCCAAAGTATTCAGCCATTTTTTACAGGCTGGGACTCATTCCCAGAAAGAGCCAACAATTCTTTAACTGGACAGTAGAATCTAGGGAGAACATTTCCTGGGCTCAACAAGCAGCAACGCCCAATGGAAGCAGTTGGCGGTGGGGAAGGCGGGGCAAGGGCAGAGAACAAAAAAACACACTGACTCTCCCACTGCACAAGCACAGGGGCTCAGTTCTGGAAATAACCCACAGCAGTTTCGTGAAGTGAACCGCACTTGATGAACAGATCTTGCACACCAGAATGAGAACTTAAACAAAAACAAACAATTATGAATACGGCAAATTTACTCGGGCAAAGTGAAACAAGATAATCCAGTTAATAGCAATGATTTAATCCCTTTGATCAAGTCCTCCACCATCTCATAGACAGAAACTTAAGGGGTAGATGAAGAAAGAGAATTTTTAAAATTATCAATTCAAGCAAACAGTTTCCAGCAATGGATTGCCAAGCCGTTAGGCAATCCTTCGATGATGAGTTGATCACAGGCACATCATCGTAAATTTAATTTCTTAGTCACTGCTGAATGCGAATGGACACCCTGAACTATTCAGCTATTTCTTACAGGCTGGGACTCATTCACAGAAAGAGACAACAATTCTTTAACAGGACAGTAGAATCTGGAGAGAACAGCTCCTGGTCTCAACGAGCAGCAGTGCCCACTGGAAGCAAAGTTGCAGGGGTGGGGGAGCACGACGGCATAAAACAAAATAAACACGACCGACTCTCCCATTATAAGCACTGTCAGAATGTGAAGGGGTTCAGTCCTCGCAGTGACCCACAGCAGCTTCACCAGCAGAATCAGATTGTTGGGTGCACTGGTGCGCCCGCTGGCGCTTCTGCAAGGTGCAGAATGATGAGAACCTCCGGTTCCACTCGGGGCAGGTGAACGGCCTATCCCCGGTATGGCCCCACCTGTGCCTCAGCAGTTGGGAGGAATTGCTGAAGGCCATCCCGCACTCTGGGCAGGGGAAGGGCCTCTCCCCCGGATGGACCCGAAGGTGGGATGCCGGGGTAAAGCCCTTCCCACACTTGAGGCAGGAGAACGGGCTCTCTCCGGTGTGGACCCACTGGTGCCTCAGCAAGGCAGAGGTATCATTGAAGGCCTTCCCGTACTTGGAGCAGCTGAAGGGCTTCTCCAATATGTGGACCCGGCGGTGGGTCAGTAGGACGGAGGAATAGCTGAAGGCCTTCGCGCATTCGGGGCAGGAGAATGGCCTCTCGCCTGTGTGGACCCCCTGGTGCCTCTGCAGTACAGAGGAATTGCTGAAGGTCTTCCCGCACTCAGGGCAGGAGAACAGTCTCACCTCGGTGTTACTGCGCTCATGAGTCTCCAGGTCAGATGGGAAACGGAAGCCTTTCCCACAGTCGCCACATTTTCATGGTTTCTCCATGGGACGGGATTCCTTGGGTTTCTCCATGACCGAAGCTTCAGCTGCACACAAACGCGTGTACAGCACCTCCCCGCCGTGAATTCCTCCTCCCAGTCTGTATAACATTTACTGGCTCCACAATCAGAGTGCTGCAACAGTCAGGTCTCTCTTCCAGTCTCACTGATGCTGAAAACGTACTGAAAGAGGAACCAAAAAGCTTGGTTCCTTCTCACAGAATCATAGTCGAAACTTGTTATAGTCCCGATGGATTCAGTGATTGCCAGACATTGAAGTGAAATTGAGGACTGCAAATGATCGAGAGTCAGAGTCAAAGCACAACGGATCAGGCAGCATCTGAGGAGCAGCAGAGTCAATGTTTCAGGCAAAGCTCTTCATCTATTGATATTGAAACGTCCGTCTCCAGATCTTCAAATAATTTGTAAAAAGAGATTACAAACGTCATTACTGTCAGTCCAGGTTAGAAAGTCCAAACCAGCAATTCTACATTCGGCAGAATATTCTTTTCATTTTCAACAAAATTGAAAGCACCATCCCAACCCCTCTCACCACTTTATTCTCACTCCGCTCAAACTAATCCTCCCGACGGTACTGATTCAGGATCTTACAGAGACCCAAAAGTGAAAACATCAAGACAGAAACCTCTGAATTAGTATCTTTCACGACATCTCGGAGTGAGTAAGTCTGATTTTGGGAAGAAAAAGAAGTCTCAATTCAGGATGCACCTTCAATGCAGCTTCTTGAGAAACAACCAGACACGAAATGGTTAACATCTGGGGAGGTGGAAGTGGGGTGATAGAGGAAATGAGATATCAAGGCATTGACACCGACACCAGACAGAAACGGAACATACAGGCAGGGCAAACATTACGGGCAAGCCAGAGTCACAGAGATACACAGCACAGAAACAGGTCCTTCAGTCCAACTCATCCGTGCCGACCCGATAGCCTAAATTAATCTCGTCTCATTTACCAGCACTTGGCCCATATCCCTCTGAACTCTTCCTATTCATATACACATCCAGATGCCTTTTAAATGTTATAATTGGACCTACATTCACCACTTCCTCCGGCAGATCATTACTTACACTTGCCTCCCTCACCCCAAACATATTAGACTCCTGTTCTGGACTTCTCCCATCCCAGGGAAATGACCTTGTCTATTTACCCTATCCATGCCTCGCATGATTCTATAAACGTCTGTAAGATCACCCCTCGGCCTCTGGTATACCCGGGAAAACAGCTCAAGCAATGCACTGCGTTTCCTTTTATCTTCATACTCACTGAACCTTACTCCCGTGTAAAATATTGTTTCCCTCCCCGACACTATCCATGGGAAAAGCCAAGAGTGCTGAGACTCTGGAGTTGTAGGAATGCCACGTAGAATTCCTGCAATGTGGAAACACGCCATTCAGCCCAACAAGTCCACACCGACCATCCAAAGCGTAACCCATGCAGACACTTTCCCCTATCCCATTCCACTACACTTACTGCACACTATGGGCCCATTTAGTATGGCCACTTCTCCCGAAACTGCACATCTTTAGAGTTTGGGAGGAAACCAGAGCACCCGGAGGAAACCCAGCAGACACGGCAGGGAGAATGTGCAAACTCCACACAGACAGTCGCCCCAAGGCTGGAATCGAAAGCGGATCCCTGGCGCTGAAAGGCAGCAGGGTGAACCACTGATCCATGGTGCTGCGCATGTGTGCAGAAAGAGGTGGGGGCTGGGAACTTTAATTGTACCGCACAGTGGATTGTTGAGTAAGGTTAAATCTCACGGGATCCAGGGAGAGCTAAACAACTGGGTACAAAATTTAGAAGTGCGTTGTTGTGGATGCTGGAATCCTTCCTGAAAACAACAAATGCTGGAGATCACAGTGGGTCAGGCAGCGCTGTGCTACTCTATGACTGGACAGTGTGGATGTGGAGATGATGTTTCCACGAGGAGAAGGGTTGATGATGCCAAGTCATTGAGGGCATTTAAGACAGAGATAGGTTCTTGATTAGTAAGGGGTCAAGGGTTATGAGGAGAGGGCAGCAGAATGGGATAGAGAAACATATCAGCCATGATCGACTGGTGGAGCAGACTCGATGGGCCAAATGGCCTCATCCTGCTCCTATATATTATGGTCTTAAAGCTGGGCAGGTGACTTAAGGGGTTCTCACAAACTATTTCAGAATCCCGAAGAGGAGTTGTTGGACTCGAAACTTTAACTCTGCTTTCTCTCCACAGATGCTTCCAGTCCTGCTGAGATTTTCCAGTGTTCTCAGTTTTTGTTTCAGATTTCCAGCATCCACAGTTCTTTGTCTTATTTATCACAATCATTTCTTGCCCTTCCCAACTGTCTGGAACTTCATCTCCCTGATCCACAAACTGTTCACTTACCCTAGAAATGACCACTACCTCCTTATCAAAGTAGACCCCTTTGTTGCAAAATGATTGTTCAATTCTGTGACCAAAATTATTGCATTCGTAATTACTTACACCAGGGACTCTCAATATCTCAGGCCAGAACACAGCTAGATTGTTTTAGACAGTACATTTATGTGATTTGATGCAATTCCCTATTCCCGACTTTACCAGCGTGTTGCTGGGAATGGAGGGTTTGAATTAAGAAGAAGCTGGGACATTTTCACAACGGAGCCGAGCAAGTTGATAGATAACTTTAGAGATTTTTAAATTCAGGAGGGGAATAGATGAGGTTTCATTTCCAGAAGGCTCAGTATATTTTATTGGTCCAGAAAGTGTAAAAGGGGGTCAAAGCTTCAACAGAAATCGAGCAGTGCTGAGAACAGACAACATTTAACTCTGTGGGAACAGGGAGATCAGAGGACAGAGAAATCAGGACCTGAAATCCGAGCTGACACCAGACTACCATTTTATCAGAGCTTTGATTAGCAGTGCCAACCCTCTACCTTTACTGAGCCTCTCACTCGACTTAAATGCTATGTATCCCCTCGATATTCCGGTTCCAATCCTTGTCATTCTGTAGCCATATCTCTATAAGGAGTCTCATATCATGATTATTCTCTCAATGTGTGCAGTCAATTAATTCGCTATTGTAACAATGCAGCACACATTCACATACTGCACTTTTAGTTTTATTTTTTGTGATGGGGAGAATCCAGTTTTGATTGCTAGTACATTTATTCTCCTTGTTCCTTTCTATCATTCTCTGGTGTTTGGTTTCCACATCACTACGTTGCTCACTGGCCTTGATTTGGATTGGCTGTGCTAAATTGCCCAGTGTCCAGGGATGTGCAAGTTAGGTGGGTTAGCCATGGGAAACGCAGGGTTATCGTTTCAAAGTATTAGAAGGAGTAGGCCATTTGTCTCATCGACCCTGCTCCGCCATTCATTAAAATCATGGCGGATCGATCAATCGTCTCAGCTCCTCCTAATTGTATTATCCCAACTTCCCTGAATGCCCTTACCTCGCAAAAAGTCCATCCAACAGTGTCTTGATGAAGCTGCCTCTACTGCTTCCTTGAGCACAGAATTCCATTAATTTACCATTAACCACATTGGCCCTGCCCTGAGTTGCCTCATCAAAATGCAACAGCTCATATTTGTCTAAATTAAACTCCATCCACTACTCCTTGGCCCATCGGCTCATCTGATCAATTATAATTTATATTAAACTTTCTTTCCAACCTTATTCCCGAAAAGCTGAAAATCTCCATCGCACACTCTCACCCTCCATTCTCACTTTGTTGAATCTAATCACGGATATCCTCATCCTGAAGGGTTTGGTTCATTCTGATTAACAGACCCACATTCAAGGGAGATCGAACTGAAACGTACAGAACATTGAACGGCCTGGACAGAGTGGACATTGGGAAGATGTTTTCATTGGGAGGAGAGACTAATACCCATGGGCATAGCATAAGCATAAAGTGAGAATGGAGATTAGGAGAAATTTCTTTAGCCAGAGATTGGTGAATCTATGGAATTCATTGCCACAGAAAACTGTGGAGGCCAGGTCACTAAGTATGTTTAACATTGAGATAGAGATGTACAGCACAGAAACAGACTGTTTGGTCCAACTTGTCCATGCCGACCAACTATCCCAACCCAATCTTGTCCCACCTGAGAGCACACGGCCCCATATCCCTCCAAACCCTTCCTATTCATATACCTACCCAAATATCTTTTAAATGTTGCAATCGTAGTAGTCTTCACCACTTCCTTTGGCAGATCATTCAATAAACGTCCTCTGCGTGAAAAAGTTGCCCCTGAGATCTCTTTTGTATCTTTCCCCTCTAACGCGAAACCCATGCCCTCTCGTTCTGAACTCACCCACCCCAGGAAAAGACTTTGTCTATTAATCATATCCATGCCCCTTATGATTTTATACACGTACAGTTACGACGTTTGCGTAAGTACATGAATACGAAAGTGTCGAAGGTTTATGGGCCAAACACTGGTATGTCCGACGAGTTTAGATTGAGAACATACTCAGCATGGACTAGTTGGATGAAGGGTCTGTTCAGTGCTGTCAGACTCTGTGACTGACCTGTACTGGTCTTAAAACCATTTTCTTACCTCCCCCCATAAGCATCCACTTCTTTGTTGTTCAAAACTCCGATGAACTTAGCCTTAAATATGTTCAATGACCCCACTTCTGAACTCAATTCCTCTTCATAATAAACCACTTGCCTCGCTCATTGCCTGCTGCATCTGCCCGACAACTGGCATTGACTGGTGTGGAGGGACTCTGAGACCACTTAGTACATCCATACATCATTCCTGATGAAGGGCTGGTGCCCGAAACGTTCCGTGTCCTGCTCCTCAGATGCTGCCTGACCTATTGTGCTTTTCCAGTGCCACATTTTTCGAGTTTCACCTCGAGTCCTCACTTTCTCCACATTCCGATATCTCATTATTTAAACAATGCACTGCTTTTTTTTAAGCCACAAAGGCTATAACTTCACATTGCGGTCCTGCACTTGCCATGTGTTTGCCAATTGAGACACAGACCTGGACCAACTTCGGGAAGAGGCAAAAGACTGAGTTCTTAACAAAACCGTAGCACACTCAAAACTTTGGTTCTTTTTACCTTTCCACAGATGCTGCTATACCCGTTGGCTTTCTGCAGTATTCGCTGTGTTTGTTCTACTCAAATGTTGCTTTCCATTAAAGAACTTCAATCCCTGTCCTCTGGTAACTGACCCCAGTCAGTGGCAATAGGTTCTTCTGATCATTAACCTGCCCATTCACACCACGTCTTCTCCCATCATTGCCAACAGCCCCTGGAAATCTCCAGTTAACCTTCTTTGCTCCAAAGAGACCATTCCCAAACTTGGGAATGTCTCCACAAAATGAATATTGGTCATCCCTGGACATGATGCAAGTGTTACAATGGGAAAGAGGTTTTGGCAAAATATTGTCAGTTAGCAGGTGGAAAAATGTTCAGGAAGTAAAACAGAAATCCCAGTCTCCAGCTTTGTGAATCTTTAGAAACTCTTTGGGAAGTTGAATTAGAGGAGAATGAAGGATGAACTGACGGACTGAGCAGAGACAGTCCAGACACCGACCCCTTGTTTAAGAGGCTGATTGACTCTGATATTCTCGGGACATGAACTGACCCGAGACATTGAAAGAATTCTCTGCACATCAGCAATTCAAACCCATTCTCGGCTCGGGGCCAATGAGAAAATTCGGGAAGAGGCAAAACACTGAAAGGCTCGGAGGGCGATGGTCCCGGTGTAGGAGAGCTCGTTCCTCGTGACATGGATGTGCCTGCAGATGGTGGGAACAGGCTGTCCCCATGTCACCACAATGAATGTCCAAGGCTTTATTATGGAAAAGTAAAACTGATAGAAGACAATGGTAATTTTGGGCGGGGCGGGTTGAATTATGAATTGAATAGTAGGTTCCTCAAAGCACTCTGCGGGTGCAGTTGCGACCTGTCTCTGTGGCGCAATTGGTCAGCGCGTTCGGCTGTTAACCGAAAGGTTGGTGGTTCGAGACCACCCAGGGACGGAGTGTTTCTTGTTCTCGCTCCTACCGCTTTCTTGGCTGCGATCGTGCACGTTTTTAATCGTTTCAGGAAAATGTTTCACCAACGGAAATCTTCTCCACTGAGGAATCACAAAGGGGTTTCTGAATTGATTGAATTTCTAACGTGAAGGACTGCAGATGCTGAGAATCTGAGACAGAAAGCGAAACTGCTGGAGAAACTCAGCAGGTTTGGCTGTACCTGGATGTGGAAAACAACGAATTCTGAGATGTGGTCTCTGATTCTCTTTCCACGGATGCTGCCTGACCTGCTGAGTTGCTCCTGCAATTTCTGTTCTTGTTTTTAACTGAACGTCCATTTCATCTTTCGGGATGAAACACCCAGACTCGCCATTTGCAGATATTTGACCCTTTCGAAACCTGTGAAGTGATTGGATTCAAACAAACTCTGCAATGATTCACTCTTTCGCAGGTCCACAGGCAGATAGACCTGGGAAATGAAGCTGTCAGTATGGTTCTGTATTGATGGGCCGAGTGGTGAATGCGATGGACATGAAATCCATTGCGGTTTCCCCGCGCAGGTGTGAAACCTGTTGACTACAGTTGAGAAACGACGTCAAAAGAAAGGGAGATTGCTCCACGGTTTTTTTAAAATGCAAATCAGTGGAGGAGTTGAAATATTTCAATCACATTGGGACTGGTCGGGAATCTGTAGCCCACTGCCTGTCAGGGTGGAACAAGCAGATACCCACAAAGCTGCTATTGAGGCGATGAGCGAAGAGTTTGGAAATGAGACTAGAACAGTGAGGGGCGTGAAGTCGTGATCGAAGTTAAGCGGGCACCTGAGGACAAAGGTGTTTTATTTGCCAGTGAAAGATACTGCTTCACAAAGTTGGGACTATGGAAGGGAAGCAGTGACGGTAATTATCTTTGGCTGTTCACCTTGTGAATGTTCCCATTGCTGCGCATGTCCATGTTAACGTCAGAACTCTGCAGCATGGCGGCGTCAGGAACGCACAGGGCCGGGGGCGCAATGGATGACGCATCTGACTCCACCTACCTGTTTGAAATGCAGCTCACAGCTTCTTCATTCACCCCAATTAATCTTTCTCATTGTCCTGAAGCCGGCTTACGGTTTGAATTCCCGATCTGCAGGGACGAGAATCTTTTCACTCTCTCGCGTCAGTAAGTCTCCCTGAGAACATCAAAGTCAAGTCATAGCGCTGTCAGAGGAGGGGAAGCGGAAATAGCCCCTCACGCTGCTCACCGGCACATTTCACTTTCCCCAACACACCGCCCCAAACACTGCAGCTCTTGGGAGTGGAAAGCGAACAAACACCAAAACCCAGTCTCAGCTTTGTAAATCTTCAGGAAACAAGAAAACGGTACATCCCTTCGGGTCTTCCATCCTGGGCTGACAGCGTTGATTTTAAATGGCTGTCCAGTCTGTGCCGATTCGTTTTGGCTGAAAAAATCTTCCTTATCTCATCCCAGCATTTCTTGCCACAGAGAACTGTGTGGTAGAGTTCATGTATATATTTCCTTGTACGGTATTTTGTAAAAAACATTAGTTTTCTGGTTGTTTGTATCGGGCATTTCAGGTTCATTATCTGCTGTTTAAGTGTGTTGGTAAATTTGTGGGCTACCATGATGATGAAATCGGCACACTGGGTTTATTGGGTAGGCAAAAGTGAGAACTGCAGAGGCTGGAAACCAGAGTTTAGATCAGAATGGTGCTGGAAAAGTACAGCAGGTCAGATAGCTTCCGAGGAGCAGGAAAATCGACGTTTCGGACAAAAGCCCTTCATCAGGAATAAAGGCATGACGTCTCCAGGGTAGAAAGATAAATTGGAGGGTGCTGGGCCAAAGGTAGCAAAGAGTACAGTAGGTGAATGGGGGTGGGGATGGAAGTGACAGGTCAGAGAGGAGGGTGGAGCGGATAGGTGGAAGGGAGATTGGCAGGTAGGACAGGTCATGAGGACAGCGCTGAGCTGGAAGGTTGGAACTGAGGTAAGGTGGTGGAGGGGAAATGAGGAAACTGGCGAAGTCCGCATTGATGGCCTGGGGTTGAATTTACCCCAAGCGGAAGATGAGGCGTTCATCCTCCAGGCATCGGGTGGGGAGGGAGCGGCGATGGAGGAGGCCCAGGACCTGCATGTCCTCGGCAGAGTGGGAGGGGGTTTGAAATGTTGGGCCAGAGGGCGATGGGGTTGATTGGTGCCGGTGTCCGGGAGATGTTCTCTCAAGCGCTGTGACTTGACTCTGCGAGGAGTCTCCAGTCTCCCCAATGTAGAGGAGACCACATCGGGAGCAATTGATACAAGAAATGACATTGATGGATACACAGGTGAAAGACTTCGAACAACCGTGGCCCGGATTCGATTTCCGGGCAGGGAAGAAATTTTCAGTAGTGCTGCCAGCATCTAGGCGCAGCTACCTCGTGGTCTCGTGGTTCGGATTCGGTGCTTTCACCGTCGCGGCCCGGGTTCGATTCCTGTTGAGGGAAGCCGTTTTCAGGGCGCTTGCAGGTTGCCCGTTCTTCTGAAATGAGCCACTCAGTGATTTATTGATCTTCGTAATTCCTGGGTGCTGCAGTGTGTCGTGGCTCGTTGAAATACTGACCTGATTCAGTTTTGTTTGTATGTGTAGGGATGATTACTTCTGTAGTTAAGTTCTTGGTTCGCGTGCGTTGTTTTCCTGTAGACGCTATTTTGAATTTACCATTGACTGTTCGCTCTACTGTGACATCTAGAAATGGCACTTAGTTGTTGTTCGCCTCTTTTGTGAATTTTATGCCAGTAAGGAAATTGTTGATGGTGTTGTAGGTTTCCTTTAATTTGTTTTCTTTTCTGATGACAAAAGTGTCATCGGTGTAGCGGACTCAAGGTTTGGGTTGGATCGTCGAAAGGGCTGTTTGTTCGAGTCTCTGCATTATTGCTTCTGCTAGGAATCCTGATACTGGTGGTTTCATGGGTATTTCGTTGATTTGTTTGTAAGGCTTGTTATTGAATATGAAGTGGGTGGTAAGGCACAGTTCCACGAGGTTGACAGTGCTTTGTTTGCTGATGAAGTTGGTGTTGTGTTTGTGTCTTTGGTTGTTCGAGTAGTGTCTTCAGTTTTCTTTGGCCACGTTGATGTTAATAGATTGAACAGGGCTGTTATGTCAAAGGACATCGTTATTACATCCTCTTCCATCTTAGTGTCTTTGGTGTTCAGGAATTCTTGGATGGAGGAAATGGAGTGGTGTGAATCTTCGACTTGATGTTTTAGTCTTCAGTGGAGGCCTTTGACGAGTCTGTATATTGGTGTACCAAGTGGTGAGACTTTGGGCCTGAGGGGGGCTCCTGGTTTGAATTGGATGAGAACATTAACACAGTGCCATTTCTAGATTTCACAGTAGAGCGAACAGTCAATGCGGAACTTCAAACTAGCGTCGACAGAAAAACAACACACACAAACCAAATACTTAAACATAGAAGCAATCATCCCAACACCCACAAACGAAGATTCAACAGGACATTATTTCAACGAGCCGCTACACACTGCAGCACAGAGAAACTACGAAGAGCACAAGAGAAATACGTATATAGTATATTTAAGGAGAACAGGTACCCAATAAACCAGGTCTGCCGATTTCTCATTGATGCTTCCAAGCTGACTCTCAAAAAATTTGTTTTTCTCTCCATTCTTTCCTGTTTGTTTTTTGTGGGTTTTGAAAGCTTTCGTAATCCTCTGACTGAGTGTTGGAGTTGGAAAGTTGTGTTGCAGCTGCACAGGACATTGGTTGGACCACTTTTGGAATATTGTATGTAATTCTGGTCTCCCTCCTATCAGAAGGATATTGTGAAATTTGAAAGGGTTCTGAAGCACCAATGGGCCCACAGAGGGGAAGAGGCCCTTCTGCTCCCCTGAGTGTGGGAAGGCCTTCAGTGATTCTTCTGCCCTGCGGACGCACCAGTTGGTCCACACCGTGGAAGGCCGTTCTCCTGCCCCAAGTGCGAGATGGCCTTCAGCAGTTCTTGCCACCTGCTGAGACACCAGTGGGTCCACAATGAGGAGAAGCCGTTCTTCTGCCCCGAGTGCAAGGAGGGCTTTGATCTTTCTTCCGACCTGCTGGCCCACTGGTGGGTCCACATGGGGGAGAGGTCGTTCAGTTACCCGAAGTGCAGGAAGGCGTTCAGCAGTTCCTCAGCCCTGCTGAGACACTAGTCCATCCACACCGGGGAGAAGCCGTTCTCCTGCCCCGAGTGTGGGAAGGGTTTTACACGCTCCTCCACACTGCTGAAGCACCAGCTGATCCACCCGGGGAGGGTAGAGGCGGGAGGTGGTGGCGGAGGGGGGAGGCCGTTCTGCTGCCCTGAGTGCGCCCTGAATTCCTACGCCCTGCTGAAGCACCAGTGTGTCCACACTGGGGTGAGGCCCTTCAGCTCGCCCAGTGTGCGAAGAGGTTCATATTTTCCTGCAAATTGCGGAATCACCAGCAGGGGCACCAACGCTCCCAGCAATCAGAACCCACCCGCGACGCTGCCTTGGGTCACCCCCCAGGACTGAACATCCTGCCAGTCCTGACAGTGATGCAGTGGAAGAGTAGGTGGGCTGTTTTAGTTTTCTGCTGGACTTCAATTGCCTGCCCTACACCCCACAACCACAACCCCATGGTGGCTCATGGATTGCACTGCTGCCTCATGGCACCAAGAACCCAGGAATAATTCCACCCGTCGGGGTCTGTGTGCAATTTATGGAGGGTAGGAAAATGGATCTGACTGGATTAGTATTCGAAAGATCAGTGCAGATGTGTTGGGCTGAAGGACCTGTTTCCACATTGTAGGAGTTCAACCATCCTATCAGCTTTGCCTTTAGTGGACACTGCTGCTCATTGAGCCCGGGACTGCACATTGCCAAATGAAATGATCCAGAGAATCCTAAGACCGTAAGACCATCGGAGCAGAAGTTAGGCCATTCGGCCTGGCGAGTCTACTCTGTAATTCGTTAGTGACAAATGTAGCGCAGATGAGTTTAGCTTCAGTGTGAAACAGGCCATTTGTCCCAACAAGTCCACACCGACCCTCCGAAGAGTAACCCATCCAGACCCATTTCCCTCTGACTAATGTACCTACATCTACGGGCAAGTAAGCATGGCAAATCCACAAGACCTGCACATCTTTGGTTTATTAAAGAAAACAGAATCACCCAGAAAAAACCCACGCAGACACTGGGAGAAAGTGCAAACTCCTCACAGACAGTCACCCAAGGCTGGAATCAAACCTGGGTCCCTGGCACTATGAGGCTGTAGTGGTAACCACTGAGCCACTGCACACTGCACGCCAAAGTCGGCAAGCAGGAGTTTGGGAGAATACAGCAAGCCAGGCAGCACCAGGATGTGGAGTAGTCAGCATTTTGGGTATTAACCCTTCTTCAGGACTGAAGCGTTGACTTCTCTGTGAGAAACGATTTACGGGAATGTTACAGGGGTTTGGAGGATTTGAGCTACAGGGAGAGGCTGAATAGGCTGGGACTGTTTTCACTGGATCATCAGAGGCAGAGGAGTGACCTAATAGAGGTTACATAATCATGAGGGGCATGGACAGGGTAATAGACAAACTCTTTTCCCTGGGATGGGGGAGTCCAGAACTAGAGGGCAGAGGTTTAGGGTAAGAGACAAATATATTAAATGGACAACTTCTTCATGCAGAGGGTGGTATATATATGAAATGAGCTGCCAGAGTATATGGGTCAGGTGCTGGCAAATGGGACGAGATTAATTTCGGATATAAGGTCAGCATGGACAAGTTGGACCGAAGGGTCTGTTTCCATGCTGTATGTGTCTCTGACGACTGGTAATAATGTAACTTTAAAATAGAGTCCAAGTAACTTTGAATAGTTCAATCTTGTTGAGCTCACCTCCTGAAAAGTTTCAAATGAATCCCTGTTTAAACATGCTGAGTTGGACAAAGTATCCCATCAAGTTCAACACAAACCCAGAGTTGAAGAAGTCAGAAGTCAGAACACCAAGGGGACCAAAACTGAGAGAGATCTAGGGTTGCGGGTTATTAGCACCTAGAAAATGGAGTCGTGGGTAGACAGGGTGGTGAAGAGGGCTTTTGGCATGCTTGCTTTCATTGGTCAGAGCATTGAGCACAGGATTTGGGACGTCTTGTTGCAGCTGTCAGACATGCCACACAACAACGATAGGCGTGGCCCTGCCCCCCTCTGACTGGCTGTCCCTTTGAATATCTGGGGGAAGATTAGACCCACCTGCCTGTGTGTGGCTCATATGTACTTATCCAAATAATTTTAAACATTGTAACATGACCTGCATCCACCACGTTCTCTGACAGTTCATTCCACACACGAACCACCTTCAATGTAAAAAACGTTGACCCCTCCGTCCTTTTTAAATCTTCTCCCTCTCATCTTAAAAATATACTCCCAGACTTTGAACTCCCTACCCTTCAGGAAAAGACGCTGGTTATTCACCTTATCTTTGTCCCTCATGACTTCATAAACCTCCATAACCTCCACCCTCAACCTCCTCCACTCCAGTGAAAGAAAGTCCCAGCCTATGCCGTCTATAAATCATTCTGGCAACATCATAGTTAAAAAAAGGTGAGCTTTAAGAATTGACTGAAAGGGCAGTGAAGATTCAACCAGCTGACAGTGGATCTGAAATCACATGTAGATCAGATCAGATCAGGTTCGGAGAGAAGGAAACCAGATAGGTTTTTACAACAAACCACAACATTTTCATCATTAGACTCTTAATTCCAGTTTTATATTGAATTCAGATTCCACCATCTGCCGTGGTAGGTTTTGAACCCAGGTCCGCAGGACATTACCTGGGTGAATAGTCTGGTGACAATAAATTCGGCCATCACCTCCCCTGGACACATTGGCATATTGTGTTTAGAGGTAACAAAGGAGCAAGAGGTTTCAGCAGCTGCTAAGTTGTTGATATTACACAAGGGAACATCAGCACTCTCAGTAATGGCACACACTGAAGCCAGGACCCTGTTTCAGAGGTAAGGGCTCGGGAACCATAAGAAATAGGAACAGGAAAATGCCATTCAACCCCTTGAGCCTGCTTCTCCATTCAATAGGATTGTGGCTGATCTGACATTCTCCACTTGCACTTTCCTGCCCTTTTCCTATAACTGTTCATCCCCCAACTGATCACGAATTTATTGATCCTAGTTTTAAATGTGACACGAAGGCTGTCAACAGAGTTACTGGGATGGGGGAGGGGGGAGCTCAGGTCGAACTTCGGGACTAAAACAATGGCTTCACACTTCACAATGTTTAACTAAGGGAATGTTTATAGCTAAAACTTCCTGAAGAAGGGCTCATGCCCGAAACGTCGATTCTTCTGCTCCTTGGATGCTGCCTGACCTGCTGCGCTTTTCCAGAAACACATTTTCAGCTCTGATTTCCAGCATCTGAAGTCCTCACTTTCTCCTGAATAATCCCATGGAGTCTCACAGAGTGACACAGATGTACAGCATGGAAACAGACCCTTCGGTCCAACTCGTCCATGCAGCCCAGATATCCTAACCTAATCAAGTCCGATTTGCCAACACTTGGCCCAAATCCCCATAAATATTTCCTATTTTTATACACATCCAGATGCATTTTTAATGCTGTAAATATACAGCCTCCACCGCTTACTCCAGCAGCTCATGCCGTACATGCATCACCCTCTGCGTGAAAAGGTTGCCTCTTAAGTGCATTCTATATATTTCCCCTCCCCTTCCTAAAACTATACCTTCTCGTTCTGGACTCCCCCATCACAGGGAAAAGAACTTGTCTATTTGCCCTATCCATATCCCTCATGATTTTATTAACCTCTATAAGGTCACCCCTTAGCCTCCGATGCTCCAGAGAAAACAGTGGATTCAGCCTCGCCCTATAGCTCAACCATCCAACCCTGGCAACACCCTTGTAAATCTTTTCTGCACCTTTTCTAGTTTCACAACATCTTTCCGATAGGAAGCAGATCAAAACTACATGCAATATTCCAAACGTGGCCTGACCAATGTTCTGTACAGTGGCAACATGAGGTCCCAACATCTATCCTCGATGCTCTGACCAACAAAGGAAAGCATACCAAACACCTTCTTTACTACCCAATCTGCCTGCGTCTTTACTTTTAAGGAACTATCAACCTGAATTCCAAGGTCTCTTTGTTCAGCAACACTTCCAAGGAACTTCCCACGAAGTGTAAAAGTCCTGCTCTGATTTGTTTTTCCAAAATGCAGCACCTCATATTTATCTATATTAACCTCCATCTGCCACTTCTCAGCCCATTGGCCCATCTGATCAAGGTCCCATTGTAATCTAAGGTAACCTTCTTTGCTGTCCACAACACCTCCAATTTTGGTGTCATCTACAAACTGACTAACTATACTCCTCCGTTTACATACAAATCATTTATATAAATGACAAAAACTAGCGGACCCAGCATCGATCCTTGTGGTACGCCATTGGTCACAGGACTTCAGTCTGAAAAGCAACCCTCCATCGCCACCCTCTGTCTTCTGCCTTCTCGACAGTTCTGTATCCAAATGGCGAGTTGTCCCTGCATGCCATGAGATTAAACCTTGCTCACCAGTCTCCCATGTGGAACTTTGATGAATGCCTTCCTGAAGTCCATATAAATCACGTCCATCGCTCTGCCCTCATCAATCCACTTTGTTACTTCTTCAAAAAACTCAATCATGTTCGTGAGACATGATTTCCCAAGCATAAAGCCATGTTGACTATCCTTAATCAATTCTTGCCTTTCCAAATGCATGTAAATCCTTTCTCTCAGGTTTCTCTCCAAAAACTTGCCCGTCACGCATGTCTGTCTCACTGGTATATAGTTCCCTGGCTTTTCCTTACCACATTTCTTAAATAGTGGCACCACATTAGTCACCCTTGTGACTATTGATGACACGAATATCTCAGTGAGAGGCCCAGCAATCACTTCCCCAGTTTCCCACAGAGTTCTAGGGTACTCCTGATCAGGTCCTTGGGATTTATCCACTTTTATGCATGTCAAGATATCCAGGAATTTCTCATTTGTAATACGGACATTTTTTCAACATGTCACCATCTACTTTCTCACATTCTATATCTTCCATGCCTTTCTCCACAGTAAACACTGATGCACAATATCCGTTGAGTATCCCCCCGCCCCGCCCCACCCGATCTACTGCAGCTCCACAGAAAGGCCGCCTTGCTGATCTTTGAGGGGCGCTATTCCCTCCCTTGTTATACTTTTGTCCTTAACGTATTTATAAAAACCCTTTGGATCATCCTTAACTCTATTTGACAAAGCTATCTCATGTCCCCTTTTAGCCCTCATGATTTCTCTCTTAAGTATGCTGTACTGTCTTTATTCTCTAAGGATTCACTCGATCTCTCTGTCGATACCTGATGTATGAATCTTTCGTTATCTTTACCAAAATCTCAATTTCTCTAGCCATCCAGCATGCCCTACACCTACCAGCCTTTCCTTTCATCCTAACAGGAATGTACTGTGTGTGGATTCTTGATATCTCATATTTGAGGGCTTCCCATTTTCCAGCAGTCCTTTAACCTGCGAACAACTGCCCCCAATCAGCTTTTGAAAGATCTTGCCTAATACCTGAGTGTTCCTCCAATTTAGAACTTCAACTTTCAGATCTTATATATTATTTCCAATCTCTATTCTAATGTTAATTGAATTATGGTTGCTGACCCTTAGGTTTTGCACCCTCGCCAGTATGTACATCCTCATTGTGAATTAGAAAATTTCCTTGTGCACACTGAAAAAAATTCTCTATTTGGTGTATAAGTAAATGGGCAGAAGTTATAAATTGGGTCAACTCTTCCTTCATTCCCATCAACCCTACCCCCATTCCCACCCCAATAGTCCAACGGCACTTTCCCCTGCAACTGCCGAATGTGTGACACCAGCCCATCTACCTGCACCTTCCTCACTATCCAAGGGCCCAAACTTACCTTCCAGGTGAAGCAGCACTTTACCTGCTCTTCCCACAACCCAGTCTACTGCATTTGCTGCTCACAATGTGGTCTCATCTGCAAAGGGGAAAACGAAACATAAACTAGGCAACTGCTGCACAGAACATCTACGTTCTGCCCGCAAAAAGACCCTGAGCTTCCAGTTGCCTGCCAATTCCACACCCCATTCTGTTCCCTGGCCAACATCTCTGTCTCAGGTTTGCTGTAGTGTTCCGGTGAAGCTCAGCACCAGCAGAACGAAGAGCACCGAATATTTCACTTGGGGATCATACATCCCTCCGGTCCCAATATCGAATTCAATAATTCTAGGGCCTGAAATCCATAGTATCCTCGTCCCGACCACACACACCAAGACTTGTTATCACGCAGTCTGTCATTGCACAGTTTGTATTCTTAGCCACGAACAGTCTCAATTCACCCTCCCACACGGATCGTTATCAACTCCCTTTCCTGTCCAACAATTCTTCCCTCGCTTTGGGCTCTGTCCTGATCTATCATTTACTGCATCCGCCTTCCTCCCACGGTATTTCCTGCAGATAAACCAACGTTTTCCCAATCACCATCAGTTCTGTGGAAGGGTCACCGGCAACTACTGTTTTTTTTGTTTCTGATATACAGCATCCACAGTTCTTTCACCTTTTTATTGAGGTAGAGTTGGCAATTGTTTCGCGAGACAGAAGGAGAGGGGGGAGAGACAGAACAGACATGAACTATTGATCTCCGTTGTTACTTATAATGTGAAATCATTGCAGTGCGATCACTTCCCTGAAGTACGAAGGGAGGGCGGAAGCCATCCGTGAGCCTGGAGCGGAAAGGTGGGGCGTCTGATTCCAGATCTGAAGGTGGCGTGTTCGAAACACGTCAGGTTCACTGACGTCGTTGTTGGGCTAAATGCTCATCTCCCCCAGTTCATCACGGGATTTAAACACAGCCGCTTCGTTCAGTTGGTGACAGCATGGTGTGAATAACATCATACCAATATTTTTATAACATAATCCAAAGACTCCCGTCTTCATGTTTCAATCTCTCAGGAGAGTGACAGCGAATTCAGAGAGAAATATTTCCCACCAACAGCAAATCCTTTCCTCTCACTAGACACAGTTAAAATTATCTTTATTCAACAGAAGGAGCGGAAACGACAGTCTGACGGCCCCTCTCCACATTAACGGTGAGCCGGAATTTTATAAACGGTGTCAGTAAAATCCAATGGTGGACACTGATTTGGTTCAATCGATTTTTTTCCCAACCGTAATTCACCGAGAGGATGCTGCTGTGTGAAACAGCGTGGGGAATTACTGCAGGGCCTCCTGCGAGATGGGACACACCGCAACTGATGTGTTTCACCTTCACCAGTTTATTCCTATCTCGGAGAAGAGAGATCTGAAGATTCGGAGCATAGCAGCCAGACAGAGAACAGGAGAAGAGCACTCAGACTTTCACAAGCTTGACACCACAGCTGGGTCATCGTTGCCCGTGTGTCAGTATGGGATAGTAATATGCATCTACTGACTGGAAGCACAGCAAATTGGAGTACTGGTGGGACTATCACACAGGAGAAAACGGCTTCGACCTATCAACTGGAGTGGCTCCCAATGCGCAACTCCGCTCACCTCAACTGAATAACTGTACACAAATTACTCAGTGATTCAAAGGAATACTCAGTTTTGAATCTGCATTGTGGCATGTACCTTCGAGAATGATATTAAAACACCTTCATTGCTGTGATGGAGTATCCTGTTGGACAGAATATATCCGTTGTCAATTTTCCTACGTTCTGTTGGTCCAACTCCGATTTCAATCAGAATCACGAAATGTGTGACAGCGCAGACTGAGGCCATGCAGCCCACCTTAGCTCTGCAGGTTCAACATAATATGTAAATAAGTGTCTCATTGTGTCGCCTTCTCCCTGTAAATCTGCACATTGTTACATTGGACATGCCCACCGAATTCCCTTTTGTGTCCATTGAATCTGCCTCTTTGTCACTGTCAGACAGCGACTTACTGACCCCACTCCCTGTGCGAAAACGGTCTTCCTAATGTCACTTTTACTTATTTTCCTGATGACCTTAAATCTCTGCCAAATCGTTCTCGATCCTTTCAGGCCTGGGAGCATTTTCACTGCATTATTTCCTCTGTCTAAAACCCTCATGACGTGGAAAACTTCAATCAGATCAGTTTTCAGCCCTCTGTTCTCCAAAGAGAGCTGACCCAAACTGTCCAATCTCCCTTCATTGCTGACATTCCTCAGGCCGGTACCATTCACGTTATCCTGTTCAGCGCCGTCTGCAATCACTTCACTTCCCCGCATCCTGAAGTATCACCCTCAGAATTGAGCGTAATACAGGTGGAGGATTCATTCAGACACGGATTGTGCGGGCGAAAAATCTGAAATACTTGTTCTCACTTTCAACACGTGTTTGCCTTCGCTGTGTTCACTGCATTGGCAGCTCTGCGCCATCCCTAATTCAGGCAGTCCGATCTTAATTCACGAAGCGACTTCAATTGACAAAATTGCTCGGGCATTTTTGCTCATGTCAATTTAAGGAATAACGGTTCGCCTGGGATTTTAACCCGGGAATTCTCACATGTCTGCATATGCTCGAAGACCCAAAGCTAGAATCATATCCCAGACGAACGAGCCACCAGCCATGGGTGCAGCCACCTCCTGAAGCAGGTGAGACTTGCTCAGTATGAAATATATTGTACATTGCTCCCAGAAACGCAAGCAGCGAAGAGTTTCAAGAACATCCGCTTCTCAATCTGACTCCCTGCTCCCCGGACGCTGCTGTTTGTCCTGTCCCCAGGGACCGGGCTCTGTCCACTGGTGGATAATTGAACCATTTTGTTTCTACTTACAAGCAGTGCTGATGGAAGGCAGAGCCCATTCACTCTTCTGCTCTCTCTCACTATTACGTGAGGCAGGTTAAGTCAGTTACGATCATGCGGAGGAAATGGGCAACTTTGAACTTGATCCAAAGGTCTTGTTAACGGAGAGACAGAAAGATGCTGTGCTGTCGGGACAGAGAGAAATGGACACCGGAGACTCTTCCCTCAGGTAAATTGATATGAGTGCATTTTTGTGCAGCCTGCTTGGTGTTCAGAATTTGTCCTGACACAGCAATCCTGCAGAAAGTCATTAATTACGCGGGCGTTGGTTTCTTTACTGCAGGAAATGGACTAAAACAGCAAGTCATGTGCTTCAACTTCACCGGTTCATTGCCATCTGAGAGAAGAGGTTTCACACCAGATCAGGACACACGGACAGAGAACAGGACAAGACAACTCAGAGCTCCACAAGGGTGCCAGCGCAACTGTGTAAATTTGACTTGTGGATCGATATTGAGCTCGGATACCCGAAGTTTTGGGAAGCAAACGACATGGCAAGGAAAAGAGCAATGCGCCGTTATAGATATTTAGACAGTCAGGAAGTGGCTTGAAATTGAAGATGCTGAACAGAGTGCCATCACAAATGAGAGTCGCTCAAGGAGGCACGGAACAATAGCAGAGGATGGTTTCCATCCATCGATCTCTAGGTTATGGGCCCAACACGCTCCCGCTGCGCCACTCTCCTCCCATACGCAGCGTTGTTTTCCACAGGTCCCTTCAGCCTATCGTCTGGCGCGTGGCATGCACGTTCGAGACTGAGGTCAAAGATCTTCACTGCTGTCGTCTTATATGGTGTTGCGCAGACGTATGGAGGCTGTGTAAATATAAACTTTTTCTAACTACCCACATTCTCTTGTGATTTCACTCTAAATAGACGCCATGCGGCCCACCTTCGCTCTGCTGGGTCGACACAGTAAGTAAACGTGGGTCTCTATTCATATCATTCTCTTGCCTTCTCCATGTAATTCTGCACATTGTTACTTTAAACATGACCACCTAATTCCCGTTTGTGTCTAATGAATCTGCCTCTTTGTCAGTGTCAGTTCGGGATTTACTGACCCCAACAACTCCCTGTACGAAAGCATTCTTCCTAATGTCACTTTTGGTTCTTTTCCTCATGACTTTAAAACTCTGCCGAATCGTTGCCGATCCTTTCAGGCGTGGGAACATTTTGACGACATTACTTTCTCTGTCTAGACCTCGCATGACTTGAAAAGCTTCAATCGGGCCAGATTTCAAACTTCTGTTCTCCTCAGAGAGCTGTCCCAAATTTCCAATCGACCGTCATCGCTGACCTCCCTCAAACACTGCACCACTCACGTCAACTTTTTCAACGCGATCACCAATCAATTCACTTCGCTGCTTTCTGTCCCATTCATGGGCTCCCGGGAGCCCAACCTCATTTTACGAAGGTGCTCTTTGAGTAATTTAAACAGGCACTTTCCCACAAGTTATGAAAGGCCGGGTTGTCGGGGATTTGAACCAGAGACCTCTCGCACGTCTGCGTTGACAAAAACCCAAAGCAAGAATCACACCCCTAGATCACCAAACGAAACAGCAGCTAATCCCCCACCACACACCTCTTGAGCCAGCTGAGACTTGCTTAGTGTGAAATACATTTGACATTGCTCTAAGAATTGCAAGTGACGAAGAGTTTCCAGAACAGCTGCTTCTCATTCTGTCGCCCTGCTGCTGTTTGTCCCGTCCTCAGGAATCGGGCTCCCTCCACTGTTTCGAAACTTTTCTCTGACACCCGAGTGGCCAGTGACAAGCATTGCCCTCCTCAACATAGGATACAGAGAACAGGAGACCCCTCAGAGGTTGTCAGCTCAACTGTGCACATTGGGCCAGTATATCATTGTGAAATATTTATGCCGAAGCTTTTTTGGGAAGCGGATGTGAAGGCAAGGTGCAGAACAGAGCGCCGTTATACGGGAAAGCTGCGAAAAGCGACGTTAAATGAATAGGAGAGAATGGTTTCTCTTTTGGGTTACAGTCCCAACACGCACCCGTTGTGCCATTCTCCTGCATTGTTCGGCAGTTTTTCCAGAGAAGTATTCAGTTTTTCATCTGGCGTGTGGCAGGCACGTTTGAGAATGAGGTCAGAAGATCTTCACTGCCGTCGTGTCATATGCTGTTGTGCAGACATATCGTCGATGTGCAAAAATAAACTCTGTCCAAATTCCCACATTCTGTTTTTCGAACTGTGATTTCGCTCAGAATCACTAATTTTCAAAACTCGCAATATTCAAACTTTAACAAATTGCTCATAGAAATGATTAGTGAACACCTGGAAGAAATACTTCCAAACTTACCTGGGGAATTTCGCTTTGAGGGGTTTTGAACTTCAAGTGGAAGGAAGGGAAGTTTGCCTCGAGGCTGTTTCATGTGGAGATGTGTTCTCCATGTAGACTGGTCGTAGTTGACCATCCCAGTGCTTCCCGATGCAGGGCTGCCTGACCCCCAGGGAGGTTTACTCATAGCAACTGGAGTGAATCCCGAGAGAGAGCAGATTCTGCAAAGGTGCTCAAATACATTCTATCTCATTTTTAGGTATTTTCCTTGTGTATTCCCTCAGTTTGGCACGTATGCAGTTTGCACCCTGGAAAATATTTGCTTTTTTCCTCATGTTCACAATTAAAAGTGTAGTTTCGCATGGAACTGAGCCGCATTGAAAGGATTGGCATACTGATATATATATGTACACGTATTTAGTTTAAGATTAGATTAGATTTGAATGAAGTTTTCCTCGAAACACACCTGAGCCTATCTGGCTGAATGAGGGATTTCAGGTTTCTGTGTGCTGGGTATTATGTGATCAGCAGGCATGTGGGAAACAACAGGAACTGCCACCTATGTTGTTCGTTTTAGTGTACTGACAATGACCACTTATTTTGTGATTTTTTTTGCAGGAAGACATGCCAAAAGAAATCTGAATACAAATGATACATCAACTTCTGACAAAGCCACTTGATTCATTGGGACTTGAATATCAGCAGCCATTCCAATCAAGAAGACATTGTTGCTTTTGTTTGCTTGAGAGATCTTGGACACTGGTGTGGCAGGATGTATACTGAGACTCCGAGTGAGGGAGATTCAGTGCGCTGACTGTGAAAAGTGCTTTACACCGTTTACTCAGCTTGGGGGAATCAAAGACTCATCCCTGACGGTGGGGATAGACTATGTCTCCGTTCGGATTGTAATTTCAAACCCAGACCAACACAAGGAAAGCTCCCCCAATGGGGAAACTGTGGAAATATGGGGACTGAGGGAAAGGATTCCCTTCCCCATTCGTGTTGGAAACCCACAAACGTATTCACTGCGGGGAGAGGCCATTCGCCTGCTCGGTGTGCAGGAAGGGCTTCAGTCGGATCAGCCATCTGGAGACTCACCAGTGGGTCCACAAGTGAGAGAAGCCATTCACGTGCCCCATGTGTGGGAGAGGGTTCACTCAGTCAGCTGCACTGCTGACCCACCAGTGGGTCTACACCCACTGATACATTGAAGAAACTTGTTAAGTCTTTCATCTTTTAAAATGGGTTCCAGATTTCGGTTCATTAATCTGTAAATCCCAGAACTTCTTTTTAGTAACATTCTCCAGATAACTTAATGTTTTATAAAGGGAGGTGACACCTGAGTTCAGATAACACATGAAAGCTGTGAGTTTATAGTCGTTCTGTATCCCAGTCTTGAGTCAGACTTTTTCTATTTCCAAACATATAATCCTGCAAATGCAATTCACCCCAAAGACTTCTATGTGTGAGTGCATTCATGAGACAGAGCGTTTGAGTGTGTCTGTGTGTGTGTGTGCATGCTGGGTAAAGTGTGCGTGTGATGGTGTATAATTGTGTGAGAAGGTGTGTGCATGGATGAGAGTGTGAGGGGTGTATCAATGTGTGTCTGAGAGAGAGCCCTGTCTATCAGAGAGGGTCTGCACGACCGTGTGAGTACTATCGTGTGTGTGTGTGTGTGTGTGTGTGTGTGTGTGTGTGAGAAGAGAGAGAGAAAGAGAGAGACAGAGACAGAGAGAGAGAGAGGGTTTGTGTGTATTGTGTAGCTGGTTCTCCTGTAGTGAGACATGAATCCAAGGTTTCAGCTGAGGTCATTCTCGTGTGTTCCAAACTTGTTATTAGCCTCTGCTCGGCCACTAGAAATGATTAAGCAGTTAAGCAGTTTCACAACACACACTGGAGAGGGGAAGGTGAAGGTCTTATGTCTGAAACGTTGATTCCCCTGCTCCTTGGATGCTGCCTGACCTGCTGTGCTTTTTCAACACCACACTCTCGACTCTGACCTCCAGCATCTGCAGTTCTCACTTTCTCCTCAGGGGCGAGGTGGGATTTGTCTTTTATTCACCCATTCACTCTTCCAGCCTATCCTTGGTTGTGGCCCAACTGTGCATCCTGAAGAAGGGCTTATGCCCGAAACGTCGATTCTCCTGTTCCTTGGATGCTTCCTGACCTGCTGCGCCTTTCCAGCAACACAATTTCAGCTCTGATCTCCAGTATTTGCAGTCCTCACTTTCTACTCAGAGAATAGGGCCCCTCAAAGATCAGAAAGGCGGCCTTTGTGTGGAGCCACAGAAAATGGGGGACATACTAAATGAATACTTTGCATCAGTATTTACTGTGGAAAAGGATATCGAAGATATAGACTGAAGGGTAATAGATGGTGACACCTTGCAAAAAGTCCAGATTACAGAGGAAGAAGTGCTGGATGTCTTGAAATGGTTAAAGATGGATAAATCCCCAGGACCTGATCAGGCGTAACCAAGAACTCTGTGGGAAGCTAGAGAAGTGATTGCTGGGCCTCTTGCTGAGTTATTTGTATCATCGATAGTCACAGGTGAGGTGCCGGAAGGCAGGAGGTTGGCAAATGTGGTGCCACTGTTTAAGAAGGGCATAAAGACAGTACAGGGAACCATAGACCGGTGAGCCTGACCACGGTGGTGGCCAAGTTGTTGGAGGGAATCCTGAGGGGTAGGATGTACATGTATTTGGAAAGGCAAGGACTGATTCGGGATCTTCAACATGACTTTGTGCATTGGAATTCATGTCTCAGAAACTTGATTGAGTTTTTTGAAGAACAAAGAAGATTGATGAGGGCAGAGCAGTAGATGTGATCTATATGGACTTCAGTAAGGCGTTCGACAAGGTTCCCCATGGGAGATTGATTAGCAAGGTTAGATCTGAGGGAGAACTAGCCATTTCGATACAGAACTGGCTCAAAGGAAGAAGGCAGATGTTGGTGGTGGATGGCTGTTTTTCCGGCTGGAGGCCTGTGACCAGTGGCGTGCCACAAGAATCAGTGGTAGGCCCTCTACTTTTTGTCATTTACATAAATGATTTGGATGCGAGCATAAAAGGTACTGTTAGTAAGTTTTCAGATGACACCAAAATTGGAGGTGTAGTGGACAGCAAAGAGGGTTACCTCAGATTACAACAGGATCTGTACCAGATGGGCCAAGGAGCTGAGAAATGGCAGATGGAGTTTAATTCAGATAAATGTGAGGTGCTGCATTTTGGGAAAGCAAATCTTAGCAGGACTTCTACAATTAATCATAAGGTCCTAGGGAGTGTTGCTGAACAAAGAGACGTTGGAGTGCAGGTTCATAGCTCCTGAACATTGGAGTCGCAGGTAGATAGGATTGTGAAGAAGGCGTTTGGTATGCTTTCCTTTATTGGTCAGTGTATTGAGTACAGCATTTGGGCGGTCATGTTGCGGCTGCACAGGACATTGGTTAGGCCACTGTTGGAATATTGCATGCAATTCCGGTCTCCTTCCTATACGAAAGATGTTGTGAAACTTGAAGGGGTTCAGAAATGATTTACAAGGATGTTGAGGGTTGGAGGATCTGAGCGAGAGGGAGAGGCTGAACAGGCTGGGTCTGTTTTCCCTGGCGCATCAGACGCTGAGGGGTGACCGTATAGAGGTTTACAAAATTATGAGGGGCATGGATAAAATAAATAGGCAAAGGTTTTTCTCTGGGATCGGGGAGTCCAGAACTAGAGGGCATAGGTTTAGGGCGAGAGGGGAAATATAGAAATGAGAGCAAAGGAGCAACTGAATCACGCAGAGGGTGGTACGTGTATGGAATGAGCTGCCAGAGGAAATGGTGGAGGCTGGTACAATTGCCACATTTAAGAGGCTTTTGGATGGGTATATGAATAGGAAGGGTTTGGAAGGATATGGGCTGGGTGCTGGCAAGTGGGACTAGATTGGGTTGTGATATCTAGTCGGCATGGATGGGTTGGACTAAAGGGTCTGTTTCCATGCTGGACATCTCTGTGACTCTATGATTTTGTCTGGCAGCTCAACGTTTGTCTATCTATTCCCCAGGGTGGAGGAAGTCCAAAACTAGAGGGGTTTAGGCTGAGAGGGAAAAGGGTTAAAAGGGACCGAACAGGGGAACTTTTTCACACAGAGCGTGGCATGTGTTTGGAATGAGCTGCCAGAGGCAGTGGTCGAGGCTGGTAGAATTACAACATTTAAAAGGCATCTGGATGGAGGTATGAATAGGAAGGGCTGAGAGAAATATGGGCCAAATGCTGACAAATGGATCAATGGATCACTAGGTTAATTTAGGAAATGTTGTCGGCGTGCACCAAAAGGTTTGTTTCTGTTCTCTGCAACTCTATGACTGTATTTCTACATATTCTGAACCAATTTCACAAGACTAGGAATAGGCCATTCCAAGTTTACCGGCTGTCCTCAATTGTGGCCTAACTGCACAGATTTCAATGCAAGTTTCAGAAAGATGTCTGCAGCTTTTTTAAAATATTTGAATGTGCTTTCAGACATTACTGATGTTTCTGAATACATTATTTTAGCTATTCTCAATGTTAAAGGTGAGCCATTTCTCACGCTTCCCTTCCCCACCCCCACCCCAGGTCGCCATCACCATCCATTCTCTCTCTATCATTAGAAGGGTTTGATACAGAGATCAAAGAGGGCTCGAGGCATGAGAAAGGACGGGGGAGGGTACTCAGAGTGAGATTAGGCGGTGGGGCGCAGAGACTGGGGGAAGGGAAAGGGAGAAAATGGGTAGGAGAGCAGAGCATCGGGGGTAGAGAATGCATGGGGGTACACAGGGTGGGAGCAGACAGAGAGAATGTGGTGAAGAGGATTGGGGAGGAGAGAGAGAATGCGCAGTTGCAAAGTGTGAAGTGAAAGAAATTGGTTGCAGAGTGTGGGGAGAGAGAATGGACGGGACAGTGGGTGGGGAGAGAATGGACGGGGGCAATGCGTGGGGAGAGAATTCATGGGGCAGTGGATGGGGAGAGATTGGACGGGGAGCAGTGGATCAGGACAGAATGGACACGGGGCAGTGGGTGGGGAGAGAATGGACAGGGGTCAATGGGTGGGGAGATAATGGACGGGGATAGTGGGTGGGGAGAGAATGGACGGGGATAGTGGGTAGGGAGAGAATGGACGGGGCAGTGGGTGGGGAGAGAATGGACGGGGCAGTAGGTGGGGAGAGAATGGATGGGGTCAATGGGTGGGGAGAGATTGGACGGGGAGCAGTGGGTGGGGAAAGAATGGACGGGGCAAAGGTTGGGGTGAGAATGGACGGGGTAGAGGGTGGAGAAAGAGAGCAACAATGAATGGCAGGAGAAGTTGGGGGAGAGAAGGAATGGATGGGGGCAGCGTGTGGGAGGTGAGAGAAAATGAGTGTAAGGGAAGGGACTGGATTGGGGAAGGCAGAGGGTGGAGAGATAAAGGGAATGGATGGGGACAGAGGGTGGATGAGGTGCAGGACAGAGGGCAGAGGGTGCAGAGATAGAATGGACGGGGTGGGGAGAGTGGCATGTGTGGGAGAGAGAGAGAAGGGACTGGTAGGTTAGGGTAGAGAGAGAGAATGGACAGGGGATGCTATGGGTGGCGGTGAGGGAATGGACATCGGACGCTATGGGGATGATTGGATGGGGAGGTGAGAATGCATCCCACCCACTCCCAGCATCCCCTTCTCTGCACATGTGCAGTGCAGACTTTTCTGAATGACACGAGAGACGAGTCTGGAACACTGTGTGAGTGCAGTCACCCTCACATCCTGGCATCAGCAAACCACTGCCTTTCTGTTTTAAAAACTAAATAAAGATATGGGCTATATACTGAGGATGGCGAGATGTGGCTGAGAAACTGAACAGAGGGTCAGCACTTTCAGGAGAGGGGAGCTGGGCAAAGGCAGGAGGATAGAAGGATGAATTTGGGTTGGAATACATTCAAAGATTTAGGAATTGAGAGACAGAGATTTCGGGTAGAAGAAAGAGAAGGCTGTTCTGTGCAAACCAAAATTCTCTCATCCTATTTTCTGCCTTGCACTGACAGCAGTGATCTGTTTTCTCAAGTTATTAGCAGAGGAGGATTTGCTTTTCAGCCATGGACAAGAAATTTAGTCAGGGCCAGAATATCAGCAGTGTTTGAATCCAGGAGGGGAAATGTTTGTCTGCAGGAAATGATTTCAAATATCAACATGCATTGAGAATCCGCGTGAATACACGCAGCCTGCGTGGGAGTACTCAAGGGTTCTAATTGCGGAGAGAACTTTAATTTTTCAGCGAAATGTGGACCAGTGTTCTCGCTATAGACAAGCCCTTCATTGGATCGTTGAATCTGCCGAGTAACAACGACCCCTGCCCCGTGGAAACTCTATGGAAGCAAATTTAATTCCTCAAACTGATTGGAGTGTCACCAGGATTGGGGAGAAGCCATTTGATTGCGAGAGCTGGAGAGGGGATTCCTATCAGCGCCAGGGACCTGGGTTCAATCCCACCCTCACAGTGACTGTGTGGATTTTGCACTTTCCTACCCCTCCCACACCCCCTGTCCACGTCGGTTTCCTCTGGGTGCTCGGGTTTCCTCCCATGTTCCAAAGATGTGCAGGCTAGAGTGGATTGGGCGTTCTAAATTCAGGGATTAGCTGTGGGGTTATCGGGTAGGTCGGGGGGTGGGGGTATGTTCTTCGGAGGGTCAGTGTGGACTTGGTGGACCAAACGGCCTGTTTCCACAGTGAATCCCCCAACGTGTCTGCAGCCTGGCTTCCAGCTCCATCTCTCTGTGCCGAAGGTCCTCCAGTATGTGTATTCCTTCGTTTCCAGCACCCAGAACGTCCCACCTTCTGCAAATCGAAAGACAAGTCCCACCCTGCCCTCTCCAATGTGTGTTGTGTAACTGCTTAATCATTTTTAGTGGCCCAGCAAAGGCTGATAGCCAAGTTCGGAAACCAGGAGGATGGCCTCAATCGCGACCATGGGTTCATGTCACATGACAGGTAACCCCACTTCACTGTTACGCTCTCTCTCTCCCTTTCTAACTCTCTCACCCTCACACACACACACACTTACATACTCACACGCTCGTGCAGAGCCTTTCCGATAGACATGCTCTCTCTCAGACACACACGAATACGCCCCCCACACTCACACCCACGCATACATCTTCGCACATGATTATACTCCATCACACACACACTTTACCCAGCCTGCACACGCACATACACACTGTCTCTCTCATTCATGCACTCACACATTTGGGGTGAATTTGCATTTGCAGGATTATATATTTGGAAATAGAACCAGTCTGACTCAAGATTGGGATACAGACAGACTCTCACCTCACAGCTTTCATGCGTTGTTTGATGTGAGGTGTTACCGCTTTTATAAAACATCAAGTTTCCTGGAGAACGTGACTTAAAAGAAGTTCTGGAATGTACATATTAGTGAACCGAAATCTGCAGCCCATTTTAAAAGATGAAAGATTTAACAGTAATCTCGGTTTCTTCAATATGTCACTTATGTTGAATGACACTCTAATGTTTTTGCGATATATTCTGTGTCTTGTGATTCTACACCACAGCTACCTGAAGAAGGAGCAGCACTTCGAAACCTAGTGCTTCCAAATAAACCTGTTAGAATATACCCTGGCGTGTGTGAGATTTTAAAACTTTGTTTCCAGTGAATACAGCCCACACCTCCCACTGTTGCCAGTAAACTTTGCAATTCCAATGAAACAATGAACCAGAAGTCCTGAAAAAATATGCAACTTGTAACAATATTAGCTACTCATTCACTGGTCCTTCTGAGACATGACATTAGTGCTGGAGGCTGAAAGAAATGAGCAGCTTTAAAACAAAAACCTGTTGGATCTCACAGAGTCTAAGCCGGGCGGTAAGTTCAGGTAACCTTCACTACGACCCTATTTTGTTACAGCTTCAGATTTCCCCAGGAAAAAGGCATACAAAAAGTTGTTTTTAAAGAAAACACCTCCAGGTCAAAGTGCACCCAGTCCCCCCACCCCACTTTCTTTGTTGGTCAGCTGAGTTGTCCGTTTGTAACTGGATCCCTGGTACAGCCGGGTAAAACATGCAGCTGGGATGACTGAGTGAACCCTTTCCCGCAAAGGCAGTTTCCTTCACGAAAAAGGACATGAGTGAATCAGATGGTGTTTTTTTCCCCCTAAAAGTGGCCTCATCCTTAGATTCTGAAGTCCAGATTACTGACCGAACTCCAATTCTGCAATTTACCGCAGTGGGATTCGAACCTGGGACGCCCCAGTGCTGGGTTGATCGGAGCACTTGGCCATCGCTTCTTCAATCCCCTTGTGCTGGCACGTGAACCCGATGACACCTCCGAACGTGGGAGAAGCAGGTGAAGCCCTTTTGGAACTTACACCAGGTGAATGGTCTCTCTCCAGTGTGGACCCACTGGTGGGTCAGCAGTGCAGCTGACTGAGTGAACGCTCCCCTGCACATGGGGCACGTGAATGGCTTCTCTGTGTCTGAACCCCTTCCTGCACACTGAGCAGGTGAACGGCCTCACCCCATTCTGAATCCGTCTGTGGGTTTCCAGCACTGATGGGGAAGGGAATCCTTTCCCACAGTCCCCACATTTCCACGGTTTCCCCATTGGGTGGAGCTTTCCTTGTGTTGCTCTGGGTTTGAAATTAAAAACAGAACGGGGACATAGTCTTTCCCACTGCGAGGGGTGTGATTTTAATTCCCCAATCTGAGTAAATGGTTTAAAGCACTTTTCACAGTCAGCGCACTGAATCTCCCTCACTCGGTATCTCAGTATTCTCCCTGCCACACCAGTGTCCAAAGTCTCTCAAGCAGACAAAAGCAAACATTTCTTCAGCACCATGGGGGCAATGGATGACGTATCTGACTCCACCTACTTGTTTCAACTGCAGCTCACAGCTTCTTCACACATCCCAATTAATCTTTCTCATTGTCATGAAACCGGCCTAAGGGTACAATGCCTAATCTGCAGGAATGAGAATCTTTTCACTGTCTCGCGTCAGTAAATGTCCCTGAGAACATCAGAGTCAAGTAACAGCGCTGTCAGAGGAGGGGAAGCTGAAAGAGACCCACATGCTGCTCATGGGCACATTTCACTTTCCCCAACTCACTGCCCCAACCACTGCAGCTCTTGGGAGTGGAAAGGGAACAAACACCAAAACCCGGTCTCAGCTTTGTAAATCTTCAGGAAATAAGAAAACGGTACATCCCTTCGGATCTTCCATCGTGGGCTGACAGCGTTGATTTTAAATGGCTGTCCAGTCAGTGTTGATTCGTTTTGGCTGAAAAAATCTTCCTTATCTCATCCCAGCATTTCTTGCCACAGAGAACTGTGCGGCAGAGTTCATGTATATATTTCCTTGTATGGTATTTTGTAAATTACATTCGTTTTCTGGTTGTTTGTATCGGGTATTTCAGGTTCATTAGCCGCTGTTTAAGTTGTGTTGGTAGGTTTGTGGGCTACCATGATGCTGAGAGGATTGAGTTTTCTGGACATCATTTCCCAGATGTCTTTATTGTAAAGTAATGTGGCTAGGGTTTCTGCAGACGTGTGTCTACTTGTGTCAGTTTGTTGATGTGAAATTGGCACACTGAGTTTATTGGGTAGGCAAAAATGGGGACTGCAGATGCTGGAAACCAGAGTTTAGATCAGAGTGGTGCGAGAAAAGCACAGCAGGTCTGAAAGCTTCCGAGTAGCAGGAAAATCGACGTTCCGGGCAAAAGCCCTTCATCAGGAATAGAGGCAGGATCCCTCCAGGGTGGAGAGATAAATTGGGGCTGAGGTGTGCTGGGCCGAAGGTAGCAAAAAGTACAATAGGTGAATGGGGATGGGGATGGAGGTGACAGATCAGAGAGGAGGGTGGAGCGGATAGGTGGGGAGGGAGATTGGCAGGTAGGACAGATCATGAGGACAGCGCTGAGCTGGGAGGCTAGAATTGAGGTAAGGTGGGGGAGGGGAAATGAGGAAACTGATGAAGTCCACATTGATGGCCTGGGGTTGAATTTACCCCAAGCGGGAGATGAGACGTTCATCCTCCAGGCATCGAGTGGGGAGGGAGCGGCGATGGAGGAGGCCCAGGACCTGCATGTCCTCGGCAGAGTGGGAGGGGGTTTGAAATGTTGGGCCAAAGGGCGATGGGGTTGATTGGTGCGGGTGTCCTGCAGATGTTCCCTCAAGCGCTGTGACTTGACTCTGCGAAGAGTCTCCAGTCTCCCCAATGTAGAGGAGACTGCATCAGGTGCAATGGATACAAGAAATGACATTGTTGGATACACAGGTGACAACCTTCGACTGACCACGGCCCGGATTCGATTTCCGGGCAGGGAAGTAATTTTCGATAGAGCTATCAGGCTGCGCTTGCATCTCCCTGGTGGTCGAGTGGTTAGGATTCGGCGCTCTCACCGCCGCGGCCCGGGTTCGATTCCCGGTCAGGGAAACTGTTTTCAGGGGCTTTATAGGCTCCCCGTTCTTCGTAAATGCTTTGTACAGTTATTTATTGATCTTCGAAGTTCCTGGGTGCTGCAGTGTGTCATGGCTCGTTGAAATAGTGTCCTGATTCAGATATGTTTGTATGTGTAGGGGTGATTGCTTCTGTAGTTAAGTTGTTGGTTCGCGTGCATTGTTTTCCGGTAGACGCTGTTTTGAATTTACCATTGACTGTTCGCTCTCCTGTGACATCTCGAAATGGCACTTTGTTGTTGTTCTCCTCTTTTGTGAATTTTATGCCAGTAAGGTTATTGTTGAGGGTGTTGTAGGTTTCCTCTAATTTGTTTCAGTTTTTGATGACAAAAGTATCATTGCTGTAGCGGACCCAAAGTTTGGGTTGGATCGTTGGAAGGGCTGTCTGTTCGAGTCTCTGCATTATTGCTTCTGCTAGGAATCCTGATGCTGGAAGTTTCGTGCGTATTTCGTTGATTTGTTTGCAGGGCTTGTTATTGAATATGAAGTGGATGGTAAGGCACAGTTCCACGAGCTTGACAGTGTTATCTTTGCTGATGAAGTTGATGCTGTGTTTGTGTCTTTGGTTCTTCGAGTAGTGTCTTCAGTTTTCTTTGGCCACGTTGATGTTAATGGATGTGAACAGGGCTGTTATGTCAAAGGACAACATTAATCCATCCTCTTCTATCTCAGCGTCTTTGATGTTCAGGAATTCTTGGATGGAGTAAATGGAGTGGAGTGAATCTTCGAGTAGGTGTTTTAGCCTTCAGTAGAAGCCTTTGACTAGTCTGTATATTGGTGTTCCAAGTAGTGAGACTATGGTCTAAGGGGGGCTCCTGGTTTGACGGGGAGGAGAACAACAACAAAGTGCCATTCCTTGATGTCACAGTAGAGCGAACAGTCAATGCGGAACTTCAAACTGGCAGCTACAGAAAAACAACAGACCCAAACCAAGTACTTAACTGCAGAAGCAATCATCCCAACACCCACAAACGAAGCTGCATCAGGACATTATTTCAACGAACCACTACACACTGCAGCACAGAGAAACCACGAAGAGCACAAGAGAATTACGTATATAGTGTATTTAAGGAGAACGGGTGCCCAATAAACCCTCTCTGCCGATTTCTCATTGATGCTTTCAAGGTGACTCTCAAAAATTCGTTTGACCCTCCATTCTTTCCTGTTTGTTTTTTGTGGGTTTTGAAAGGTTTCGCAATCCTCTGACTGAGTATTGGAGTTGGGAGGTTATGTTGTGGTTGTACAGGACAATTTTTAGACCACTTTTGAAATATTGTGTACAATTCTAGTCTCCCTCCTATCAGACGGATATTGTGAAATTTGAAAGGGTTCTGAAGCACCAATGGGCCCACAGAGATGAAGAGGCCCTTCTGCTGCCCTGAGTGTGGGAAGGCCTTCAGTGATTCCTCTGCCCTGCTGACGCACCAGTTGGTCCACACTGGGGAAGGCTGTTCTCCGGCCCCAAGTGCGAGATGGCCTTCAGCAGTTCTTCCCACCTGCTGAGACACCAGTGGGTCCACACTGAGGAGAAGCCGTTCTTCTGCCCCGAGTGCAGGAAGGGCTTTGCACTTTCCTCCGACTTGCTGCCCCATTGGTGGGTCCACATGGGGGAGAGGCCGTTCAGTTGCCTAAGTGCAGGAAGGCCTTCATCAATTCCTCAGCCCTGCTAATGCACCAGTCCGTCCACACCGGGGAGATGCCATTCTCCTGCCCGAGTGTGGGAAGGGCTTTACCCGCTCCTCCACACTGCTGAAGCACCAGCTGGTCCACATTGGGGGATGGGGGCGGAGGGGGGAGGCCTTTCTGCTGCCCTGAATGCGGGAAGTCCTTCAGCAATTCCTCTGTCCTCCTGAAGCATCAGTGTGTCCACACCGGGGAGAGGCCCTTCAGCTGGCCCGAGTGTGGGAAGAGGTCCATGTTTTCCTGCAACTTGCGGAAGCATCAGCGGGGGCACCAGCGCTCCCAGCAATCAGATCCCACCGGTAACGCTGCCTTCAGTCACCCCAAAGGACTGAACCTCCTGCGAGTTCTGACAGTGGGTGCAGTGGGAGAGTAGGTGGGCTGTTTTAGTCTTCTGCTGGACTGCAATTGCCTCCCCCACCCCCCACAACTACAACCCCATGGTGGCTCAGGGTTAGCACTGCTGCCTCATGGCACCAGGAACCCAGGAATACTTCCACCCTTGGGGGTCTGTGTGTAATTGATGGAGGCTAGGAAAATGGATCTGAGTGGGTTACTCTTCAGAGAATCTGTGCAGATGTGTTGGGCTGAAGGACCTGTTTCCACACTGTAGGAGTTCAACCAACATATGAGCTTTGCTTTCATTGGAAACTGCTGCTCATTGAGCCAGGGACTGGACATTGCCAAATGAAATGATCCAGAGAAACGTAAGACCGCAAGACCATCGGAGCAGAAGTTAGGCCATTCGGCCCATCGAGTCTACTCAGCAATCCGTTAGTGACAAAAGTAGTGCAGATGAGATTAGCTACAGTGTGGAAACAGGCGATTTGTCCCAACAAGTCCACATCGACCCTCCGAAGAGTAACCCACCCAGACCCATTTCCCTCTGACTAATGTACCTAACTCTATGGGCAGTTAAGCATGGCCAATCCACATGACCTGAACATCTTTGGACTATGGAAGAAAACAGGACCACCCAGAGAAAACCCACGCAGACACTGGGAGAATATGAAAACTCCTCACAGACAGCCACCCAAGGCTGGAATCAAACCTCGTCCCTGGCACGGTAAGCCTGCAGTGGTAAACACTGAGCCACTACATATTGCAACCCGAAGTAGGCAAGCAGGAGGTTGGGAGAATGCAGCAAGCCAGGCAGCACCAGGATGTGGAGTAGTCAGTGGTTTGGGTATTAACCCTTCTTCATGATTGAAACGTTGACTTCTCTGTGAGAAACGATTTACGGGAATGTTGCTGGGGGTTGGAGGGTTTGAGCTACAGTGAGAGGCTGAATAGGCTGGGGCTGTTTTCACTGGACCATCAGAGGCAGAGGAGTGACCTAATAGAGGTTACAAAATCATGAGGGGCATGGACAGGTTAATAGACAAGGTATTTTCCCTGGGATGGGGGAGTCCAGAACTAGAGGGCATGGGTGTAGTGTGAGAGGCGAAATATATTAAAGGGACAACTTCTTCATGCAGAGGGTGGTACTTATAGGAAATGAGCTGCCACAGGATTTGGGTCAGGTGTTGTCAAATGGGACTAGATTAGTTTAGGATATCAGGTCAGCATGGACAAGTTGGACCAAAGAGTCTGTTTCCATGCTGTGTGTGTCTCTGACTACTGGTCCTGATGTAAGTTTAAAATAGAGTCCAAGTAACTTTGAATAGTTCAATCTTGTTGAGCTCACCTCCTGAAAAGTTTCAGATGAATCCCTCTGAGCGATACTGTTTAAACATGCTGAGTTGGACAAAGTATCCCATCAAGTTCAACACAAACCCAGAGTTGAAGAAGTCAGAAGTCAGAACACCAAGGGGACCAAAACTGGTCATAATATTCCAGGTGCAGCATCATCAACGTCCTGTATAACTACAACATAACTATATCTATACTCAATTCCCGAACTGATGAAGGTTAGTGTACCTAAACCGTTCTTCATTGCCTTGTGTACCGATGTAATCAGAGATATAGGACCTACTTTAAACTGATCCACAATCCTGCTTCTGGGAACACAGTGACTAATAGGGAAGGCAAAAGGGAGATTGACCTTGAAATGGAGGAGAAACGTAGGGAGGTGAAAGTGGAGGTTTTGATTGAAAGTGGAGTGAAGATTCAACCAGCTGACAGTGGATCTGAATCACATGTAGATCAGACCAGGTTCGGACAGCAGGAAACCAGATACATTTTTACAACAAACCACAACGAGGTCATCATTAGACTCTTAATTCCGGATTTATATTGAATTCAGATTCCACCATCTGCCGTGGCAGGTTTTGAACACAAGTCCCTAGAACATTACCTGGGTGAATACTCTGGTGACAATAAAGTCGGCCATCGCCTCCCCTGAACACATTGGCTTATTGTGTTCAGAGGTAACAAAGGAGCAAGAGGTTTTAGCAACTGTTAAGTTGTTGATATTACACAAGGGACCATCAGCACTCTCAGTAATGGCACATACTGAAGTCAGTTTCCTGTATCAGAGGTAAGGGCTCGGGAACCATAAGAAATCGGAACAGGAATATGCCATTCAGCCCGTTGAGCCTGCTTCTCCATTCAGTAGGATTCTGGGTGATCTGGCATTCCCCACAGTCACTTTCCTGCCCTTTTCCTGCAACTGTTCATCCCCCGACTTTTCACGAATCTATCCATCCTAGTTTTAAAGTGACATAAAGGCTGTCAACAGAGTTACTGGGGTGGGGGTGGGGGGTGGGTACGGGGGCTCAGGTCGAACTTGGGGACTAAAACAATGGCTTCACACTTCACAACATTTAACTAAGGGAATGTTTATGGTTATCCAATGCTGGAAATTGGGCAGGCATTCAGGTAAAATTATTGGTAAATTATGAATGACAGAGGAGTCGGGAGAGAAGTGGTGTTCAGGCACATTTGGATATCATCAGTATAGATGCCAACACCAGCAGCTACTGAAAAACAAATCAGAACGGAAGACGCTAAAAGCAGACCCTCCCAGAGGATAGAGTGATGCTGGAGAGGGTCAGGACTGTCATTAACCCTGATCAAGGCTGTCCGCAGGTCGACGAGGGAATGTTCATCCCTGTCACCGTGACAAAGGATGTCAAATATCACCTTGATAAGAACTGTTTCAGGGGTACAAACCAGACTCGAGGGTTTTAAACACAGAATACTGGAAAAGATGGGAATGGCTAATTCAACAATGTTACATCCAAACCAACACTTCTTTTCGTGCGATAATAATAGAAGTGTTTTGGTTTTTATTTCGAAGATTCTCAGCAACACTGAGTAAGAAGCAACAAAATTAACACAAGAAATACTGCAATTGCTACAATGTGCCTGCTCCCAATAGGGGGCCATCGGTGTTAAATTAACTGTCTACAAGGGACAATATTGGAAAGGAATTACCCAGTTCATAGCTTTAAGAGGGGAGACACAGACTGCTTGATACAAACATATAATGGGCGGGAGTTGGCCACTCGGCACTTCGAGCCTGTTGCAGCATTCAATAAGATCATGGCTGATCTGAATTCAACCTCAACTCTACATTCCAACACATCCCCGACAATCTTTCATCCACTTGGTTATCAAGAACCTATCTACCTCTGCCTTAAAGATTTTGAATCCACTGCCTTTTGAAGAAGACACACAACCCTCAGAAAGAAAAGAAATCATCCTCATTTTTGTCTTCTACATTTAAAATATGACCCTGTACTTTCAGATATTAAGATAGGGACACATGCTGCATTCAAATAATACCTGTGGTACAGTTAACTATCTCAAAGTGCTTCACATGAACATAATGAGAATTCCTTTAAATATCACAAGACCGGAGCACAGATTAGGACAGGTGACCAAAGACTTGGTCAAAGGGACAAGTTTAGGGCAATCTTTTAAACAGGTTCAATTTCCCAAACATCAGAAGACAAAGACGTGAACAACAAACACAAAATAGCAACGAATGGGAAACAACAGTGTAGTCATAACGTCACAGGATGAGTAATCCAGGGAACATGAGTTCAAATCCCACCACAGCAAGAGGTGAGATGAGAATAATTCAAATCATCAATGGGGAACACAAAGTAAGTCTCAGTATGGTATCGATGGCACTGACGTCAATTGTCCTAAAAACCCATGTTCACCAATGTCCTTTCAGAAGGGAAACTGCCATCCTTGCATGGTCAGTCTAACACGTGACTCCAGACCCACAGCAATGTGGTTGACTCTTAAACTACCCTCTGAATTAGCACAAGCAAGACACCTTTCACTTAGGGATGGATAACAAACATCAACCTTATGAGAGTGTCATAACAGAAATTGCTGGAGAAACTCAGCCAGTCTGGCAACACCGGTGGAGAGAGAGAGAAAGAAACAGAGTCAATATCCAGGCCTGAGTCCAGAACAGTTGTGAAGAAGGGTCACAGCACTTGAAATACTAACTCTGCTTCTCTCTCCACATGTGCTGCCAGTCCTATTGAGTTTCTCCAGCTTTTGACGCATTTTTGTGTTTCATATATCCAGCATCTGCAGTTCTTCATTACACTGACTTAGGGAAGCTCAAATCCCAGAAAAGGGTAGAGCAGAAGGGCTGGAATTACTCAGCAAGTCTAGCACCAGCTATGGAGATAAAAACAATTCGTACTTCGGGTCATTGAATGATCTTACATCAGGGACAAACTTTTGGGGAAGCTGCAAGAGTAAAAGGCACTGGTGTAACTTCAACGTCTGGGAGAACTCTCTCAGCCATGGGGGTCAGGCTGACTCAGCATTCTGGTCCTGCTCATTACCTGTTAAATTCTCCATTTGTTTTTCGTGTTATATTTCTACATGATTGACACATTCCTATGTTTTAAAATGAAATTCCAGCAGACAGGAATTTTCCATGTAAGTAATCATACATTCGAGGGTTTGGAACGTGAATATAACTTTTAAACAGAAAGTATTTATTCATGCATGGGGTGTGGGCATCGCTGGCAATGCCAGCATTTATACCCATCCTTAACCACCCTGTGGTTGGTTGGAAAAGTGCATGAAGGTGTCTGAGATTGTCTTGATCAGCACAGCAATCTCAAAGATGGGTGTGCTCAGGTAGAAGTACCCTCCACTCCCACAGCCAAGTCTGCATTCACTTCAATTATAGATGCCATCTAAACCTCCCAGGACAAGGACAGCATGGGATGACAATCAGAATAAAGCTTCCTCTACTCTTAAATTGCAAGTGAAGCTACCTCAACTCTGTCCCCAACAAACACTGCCAAGACAGAGACTGCATTGGGTTAGATACAGAGTAAAACTTCCTCTACACTTCCCCATTCATACAGTCCCAGGAGAAGGACAGCGCGTGGTTAAATAACCAGTAGAGTTTCTTCCATTCAGACTGACACTTAGTTCATCCTACACCAATCCTCAAGGAACATTCAGAACTGAGACTATTATCTGGTACTGAATTCACACATCCTAATGGGAATGACAGCAACAGAAAATCATGCAGTGAAACACAGATAAAACACACACAATGTACAACAAAACTAGACTGTTATTGGGATCAAAGACATTTAAGTGACAGGAGACATAGTCCCTGCAGTGATCCGAATGTGAGCAGAACAACATTCTCACGTGAACAATATTCTCTGGGAATGCAATGTCCACCTCACTGCTGTCTATTCAGTTCCTCTGCTCACGTTCAGGGCTGAGTTGCGTCTGACCACATTGTGGCGTGGGGGTCAAGAGGTTAGACAGTTAAGGTCAACTGGATTGATGGCATCCTTTGTCATGCCAGTGAGGTCGAGGGTCGCTCATTTACTCAACTTATAATCGGGGACAAGGGGATGTCAGGCTGGGCTTGTATCAGATTGAGTTTAGAAGAAACAGATGATCCGATGGAACTGTATAACATCTGGAGAGGACTTAATGTAAATGTAATGTTAACTCAATTCTAGCCAGAGACTCGTCTCTCATTTAAGATAGGAGAGTTTTGTTTTTCTCTCAAGTGTTCTCGAGTCTTTGAAATTCACTTTTTAAGATAGCAGCATGTGGTGGTGACACGGTGGTTAGCACTGCTGCCTCACGGCATCAGTGACCTGGGTTTGATCCCACCCTCGGGCCGACTGTCTGTGTGGAGTTTGCACATTCTCCCCTTGTGTCTGCGTGGGTTTCCTCTGGTGCTGTGGTCTCCTCCCACAGTCCAAAGGATGTGCAGATGAGGGTGGATTGACCATGGGAGATGCAGGTTTATAGGGACAGGGTTACGAACTGGGTCTGGGTGGGACGGTCAGGCAATGTTGACTCGATGGGCTGAATGACCTACTTGCACGAAGTTGGCCTATATCAATCAATAGTATGCACTTGTTTAATGGTTACCGACATCAAATTACATTCGTGGTTTTGGTTATTTCATCTCTTACGTTATCGTATTCAACCAACTCCAGCATCTAGAAAGTTGCTTAATTACTATATCCAATATCTGCAGAGTACTTTTTCTTTTTGTCACGACCATTATCTTGAACTCCGACGTGTGACCTCTTAATTGCTGTCAAAGTTCCTTATTTATCCCGCCATTGTCATGGTTTTACTTTGTCGAATGTCTTCCTGGTTTTTGCAGTTAAGACCCTATATTCTGCCCTCGTCAACATTTTCCCTTACAATTCTCTACTAAGGATTTGATGAAAAACCTCAGAGTGTGGTGAGACTGCGGAACTCACTACCATAGTGAATAGTTGGGGTGGAAGACACGACAACTAAGGGTAAGCAACCCAATACAAATGAATGTCACTGTCACTAGATTCACAACACAGTGAAATTAAAACACGCAATGTCCCTCAATTTCTCAACTGTCCCGAACCAGACTTGATGAAGAACTGATCTTGCACATCAACATTATAATTTAAACAAAAACCAACAATTATAAATATAGTAAATTTTCTCGGGCAAAGTTAAATAAGATAATCTAATTAATAGCAATTATTTAAAACCTTTGATCAAGTCCCCCACCATCTCAGAGACAGAAACTTAAGCGGCAAATTAAAAAAGAATTGTTTTTAAACTTACCAATTCAAGCAAACAGTTTCCAACAATGGATTGCCAAGCCTTTGTGCAATCTTTGGACTATGACTGTTTCACAGACACGTAACTGTAAATCTAATTTAAAAGTCACTGCTGAATGTGAATAGACACCCCAGTATTCAGCCATTTCTTACAGGCTGGGACTCATTCCCAGAAAGAGCCAACAATTCTTTAACTGGACAGTAGAATCTAGAGAGAACAGCTCCTGGGCTCAACAAGCAACAATGCCCAATGGAAGCAAAGTTGGCGGCGGGGCTGGGCGGGGCAAGAACATAAAACAAAAAAGCCCACTGACTCTCCCACTGCACACACACTGTCAAAATACACAGGGGCTCAATCCTGAGAGTGACCCACAGCAGTTTCGCGAAGTGAACCACACTTGATGAACAGATCTTGCACACCGGAATTATAATTTAAACAAAAACAAACAATTATGAATACCGCAAATTTACTCGTGCAAAGTTAAACAAGATGATCCAGTTAATAGCAATGATTTAATCCCTTTGATCAAGTCCTCCACCATCTCCGAGGCAGAAACTTAAGGGGTAAATTAAGGAAGAGAATTTTTAAAATTATCAGAGCAAGCAAACCATTTCCAACAATCGATTGCCAAGCCATTGGGCAATCCTTCGATGATGAGTTGTTCACAGGCACATAACCGTAAATTTAATTTCTAAGTCACTGCTGAATGCGAATGGACACCCTGAAGTATTCAGGTATTTCTTACAGACTGGGGTTCGTTCCCAGACAGAGTCAATAATTATTTAACTGGACAAGAAAAAACTAAAGAGAACAGCTGCTGGTATCAACAAGCAGCAGCGCCCACTGGAAGCAAAGTTGCAGGGGTGGGGGAGCATGACGGAATAAAACAGAAAATCCGACCGGCTCTCCCATTATAAGCACTGTCAGAATGTCCAGGGATTCAGTCCTCGCAGTGGCCCACAGCAGCTTCACCAGCAGAATCAGATTGTTGGGAGCACTGGTGTGCCCGCTGGCGCTTCTGCAAGGTGCAGAATGATGAGAACCTCCGCTTCCACTCGGGGCAGGTGAACAGCCTCTCCCCGGTATGGCCCCACCTGTGCCTCAGCAGGTGGGAGGAATTGCTGAAGGCCTTCCCGCACTCTGGGCAGGGGAAGGGCCTCTCCCCCGTATGGACCCGAAGGTGGGATGCCTGGGTCAATCCTTTCCCACACTTGAGGCAGGAGAACGGGATCTCCCCGGTGTGGACCCGCTGGTGCCTCGGCAGGGCAGAGGTATCATTGAAGGCCTTCCCGTACTTGGAGCAGCTGAAGGATTCTCTAATATGTGGACCCGGTGGTGGGTCAGTAGGACGGAGGAATAGCTGAAGGCCTTCCCGCATTCGGGGCAGAAGAATGGCCTCTCGGCTGTGTGGACCCCCTGGTGCCTCTGCAGTACAGATGAATTGCTGAAGGTCTTCCCGCACTCAGGGCAGGAGAACAGTCTCACCCCGGTGTGACTGCGCCCATGAGTCTCCAGGTCAGATGGGAAACGGATGCCTTTCCCACAATCGCCACATTTTCATGGTTTCTCCACGGGACGGGATTCCTTGGGTTTCTCCATGACCGAAGCTTCAGCTGCACACAAACGCGTGTACAGTACCGCCCCGCCGTGAATTCCTTTTCCCAAATGTATAACGTTTACTGGCTCCACAATCAGAGTGCTGCAATAGTCGGGTCTCTCATCCAGTCTCACTGATGCTGAAAACGTACTGAAAGAGGAACCAAAAAGCTTGGTTCCTTCTCACAGAATTACAGTCGAAAATTGTTATAGTCCCGATGGATTCAGTGACTGCCAGACATTGACGTGAAATTGAGGACTGCAAATGCTGGAGAGTCAGAGTCAAAGCACAGCAGATCAGGCAGCATCTGAGGAGCAGCAGAGTCAATGTTTCAGGCAAAGCTCTTCATCTATTGATATTGAAACGTCCGTCTTCAGATCTTCAAATAATCTGTAAAAAGATATTACAAAAGTCATCACTGTCAGTCCAGGTTAGAAATTCCAAACAAGCAATTCTACTTTCTGCAGAACATTCTTTTCTTTTTCCACAAAATTGAAAGCACCATCCCACCCCCTCTCACCCCTCTATTCTCATTCCGCTCAAACTAATCCTCCCGACGGTACTGATACAGGATCTTACAGAGACCGAAAAGTGAAAACATCAAGACAGACACCTCTGAATTGTGGATACCTCCACCTGAAAGTTAGTATCTTTCACGACATCTAGGAGTGAGTAAGTCTGATTTTGGGAAGCAAAAAAAGTGTTAATTCAGGATGAACCTTCAATGCAGCTTCTTGAGAAACAACCAGACACGAAATGGTTAACATCTGGGGAGGTGGAAGTGGGGAGATGGAGGAAATGAGATATCAAGGCATTGACACCGACACCAGACAGAAACTGAACACACAGGCAGGGCAAACATTACGGGCAAGCCAGAGTCATAGAGATACACAGCACAGAAACAGGTCCTTCAGGCCAAATCATTCGTGCCGACCACATAGCCTAAATTAATCTCGTCACATTTACCAGCACTTGGCCCATATCCCTCTGAACTCTTCCTATTCATATACCCGTCCAGATACCTTTTAAATGTTATTATTGGACCTACATCCACCACTTCCTCCGGCAGATCATTCCTTACACTTGCCTCCCTCACCTCAAACATATTATCCTCCTGTTCTGGACTTCTCCCATCCCAGGGAAATGACCTTGTCTATTTACCCTATCCATGCCTCTCATGATTCAATAAACGTCTGTAAGATCACCCCTCAGCCTCTGGTATACCGGGGAAAACAGCTCAAGCAATGCACTGCGTTTCCTTTTAGCTTCACACTCACAGAACCTTCCTCCCGTGTAAAACATTGTTTCCCTCCCCCACACTGTCCATGGGAAAAGCCAAGGCTGCTGAGACTCTGGAGTTGGGGGAATGCCACGTAGAATTCCTGCAATGTGGAAACACGCCATTCAGCCTAACAAGTCCACACCGACCATCCAAAGCGTAACTCGTGTGGACACATTCCCCTATCCCATTCCACTACACTTACTGCACACTATGGGCCCATCTAGTATGGCCACTTCTCCCGAAACTGAACACCTTTAGATGTTGGGCGGAAACCAGAGCACCCGGGTGAAACCCAGCAGACACAGCACGGAAAATGTGCAAACTCCACACAGAGAGTCGCCCCAAGGCTGGAATGGAAAGTAGATCCCTGGCGCTGTAAGGCAGCAGTGCGAACCACTGATCCATCGTGCTGCCCATGTGTGCAGAAAGAGGTGGGGGCTGGGACTTTGTTAATTGTACCGCACAGTGGATTGTTGAGTAAGGTTAAATCTCACGGCATCCAGGGAGAGCTAACCAACTGGGCACAAAATTTAGAAGCGCGTTGTTGGAGATGCTGGAATCCTTCCTGAAAACAACAAATGCTGGAGATCACAGTGGGTCAGGCAGCGCTGTGCTACTCTATGACAGGACAGTGTGGACGAGGAGATGATGTTTCCACTCGGAGAAGGGTTGAGGATGCCAAGTCATTGAGGGCATTTAAAACAGAGATAGGTTCTTGATTAATAAGGGGTCAAGGGTTATGAGGAGAGGGCAGCAGAATGGGATAGAGAAACATATCAGCCATGATCGACTGGTGGAGCAGACTCGATGGGCCAAATGGCCTCATCCTGCTCCTGAGTATTGTGGTCTTAAAGCTGGGCAGGTGACTTAAGGGGTTCTCACAAACTATTTCAGAATCCTGAAGAGGGGTTGTTGGAATCGAAACTTTAACTCTGCTTTCTCTCCACAGATACTTCCAGTCCTGCTGAGTTTTTCCCGTGTTCTCAGTTTTTGTTTCAGATTTCCAGCATCCACAGGTCTTTGTCTTATTTATCACAGTCATTTCTTGCCCTTCCCACGTGTCGGAACTTCATCTCCCTGATCTACAAACTGTTCACTTACCCTAGAAATGACCACTACCTCCTTATCAAAGTAGATCCCTTTGTTGCAAAATTATTGTTCAATTCTGTGACCAAAATTATTGCATTCGTAATTACTTACACCAGGGACTCTCAATATCTCAGGCCAGAACACAGCTAGATTGTTTCAAACAGTACATTTATGTGATTTGATACAATTCCCTATTCCCGACATTACCAGCGTGTTGCAGGGAATAGAGGGTTTGAATTAAGAAGAATCTGGGACATTTTTCCAATGGAGCCGAGGAAGTTGACAGTTAACCTTATAGAGATTTTTAAAATCAGAAGCGGTATAGATAAGGTCTCATTCCCAGGAGGCTCAGAATATTTTATTGCTCCAGAAGGTGCAAAAGGGGGTCAAAGCTTCAACAGAAATCGAGCAGAGCTGAGAACAGACAACATTTAACTCTGTGGGAACAGGGAGATCAGAGGACAGAGAAATCAGGACCTGAAATCCGAGCTGACACGAGACTACCATGTTATCAGTGCTTTGATTAGCAGTGCCCACCCTCCACCTTTACTGAGCCTCTCAGTCGACTTGAATGCCACGTATCCCCTCGATATTCCGGATCCAATCCTTGTCATTCTGAAGCCATATCTCTGTAAGGAGTCTCTGATCATAATTATTCTCTACAATGTGTGCAGTCAATTAATTCGCTTTTGTTACAATGCAGCACACATTCACATACTGAGCTTTTAGTCTTATTTTTTGTGATGGTTAGAATCCAGTTTTGATTGCTAGTACATTTATTCTCCTTGTCCCTTTCTCTCATTCTCTGGTGTTTGGTTTCCACATCACTCCATTGCTCACTGGCCTTGATTTGGATTGGCTGTGGTAAATTGCCCAGTGTTTAGGGATGTGCAGGTTAGGTGGGTTGGCCATGGGAAACGCAGGGTTATCGTTTCAAAGTAATTGAAGGAGTAGGCTATTTGGCCCATCGACCCTGCTCCGCCATTCATTAAAATCATGGCGGATCGATCAATCGTCTCAGCTCCTCCTAATTGCATTATCCCAACTTCCCTTAATTCCCTTTCCACGCAAAAAACCCATCCAACAGTGTCTTAATGAAGCTGCCTCTACTGCTTCCTTGAGCACAGAATTCCATTAATTTACCATTAACCACATTGGTCCTGCCCTGAGTTGCCTCATCAAAATGCAACAGCTCATATTTGTCTAAATTAAACTCCATCCACTACTCCTTGGCCCATCGGCTCATCTGATCAATTATAATTTATGTTAAACTTTCTTTCCTACCTTCTTCCCTAAAAGCTGAAAATCTCCACCCCACACTCTCACCCTCCATTCTCACTTTGTTGAATCTAATCACGGATGTCCTCATCCTGAAGGGTTTGGTTCATGCTGATTAACAGGCCCACATTCAAGGGGGATCTAACTGAAACGTGCAGAACATTGAACGCCCTGGACAGATTGGATATTGGGAAGATGTTTTCATTGGGAGGAGAGACTAATACCCATGGGCATAGCCTTAGCATAAAGGGAGAATGGAGATTAGGAGAAATTTCTTTAGCCAGAGAGTGGTGAATCTATGGAATTCATTGTCACAGAAAACTGTGGAGGCCAGGTCACTGAGTATGTTGAACATTGAGATAGAGATGTACAGCACAGAAACAGACTGTTTGGTCCAACTTGTCCATGCCGACTAACTATCCCAACCCAATCTAGTCCCACCTGACAGCACACGGCCCCATATCCCTCCAAACCATTCCTATTCATATACCTACCCAAATGCATTTTAAATGTTGCAATCGTACTAGCCTTCACCACTTCCTCTGGCAGATCATTCAATAAACGTACCATCCTCTGCGTGAAAAAGTTGCCTCTTAGGTCTCTTTTGTATCTTTCCCCTCTAACACGAAACCCATGCCCTCTCGGTCTGGACTCACCCACCCCAGGAAAAGACTTTGTCTATTAATCCTATCCATGCCCCTCATGTTTTTATACATGTACAGTTACAACGTTTAAAAGACATTTGGATAAGTACATGAATACGAAAGTTTCGAAGGTTTATGGGACAAACACTGGTCGGTGGGCCGAGTTTAGTTTGAGAACATACTCAGCACGGACTAGTTGGATGAAGGGTCTGTTTAGTGCTGTCAGTCTCTGTGAATGACCTGTACTGGTCTTAAAACCATTTTCTTACCTCCCCCGATAAGCATCCACTTCTTTGTTGTTCAAAACTCAGATGAACGTAGCCTTAAATATGTTCAATGACCCCACTTCTGAACTCAATTCCTCTTCGTAATATACCACTTGCCTCGCTCATTGCCTGCTGCATCTGCCCGACAACTGGCATTGACTGGTGTGGAAGGAATCTGAGACCCCTTAGTACATCCATACATCATTCCTGATGAAGGGCTTGTTCCCGAAACGTTCCCTGTCCTTCTCCTCAGATGCTACCTGACCTGTTGTGCTTTTCCAGTGCAACATGTTTCGACTTTCACCTCCAGTCCTCACTTCCTCCACATTCCAATATGTCACCATTTCAACAATGCACTGCTTTTCTTTTAAACAGCAAAGGCTATAACTTCACATTGCCGCACTGCACTTGCCATGTGTTTGTCAATTGAGACACAGACCTGGACCAACTTCGGGAAGAGGCAAAACACTGAGTTCTGAACAAAAACCGTAGCACACTCAAAACGTCGGCTCTGTTTACCTTTCCACTGATGCTACTCGACCCGTTGGCTTTCTGCAGTATTCGCTGTGTTTGTTCGACACAAATGCTGCTTTCCATTAAAGAACTTCAATCCCTGTCCTCTGGTAACTGACCCGAGTCAGTGGCAATAGGTTCTTCTGATCATTAAGGTAAAAACAATGACTGCAGATGCTGAAAACCAAATACTGGATTAGTGGTGCTGGAAGAGCACAGCAGTTCAGGCAGCATCCAACGAGCAGCGAAATCGACGTTTCGGGCAAAAGCCCTTCATCAGGAATAAAGGCAGCGAGCCTGAAGCATGGAGAGATAAGCTAGAGGAGGGTGGGGGTGAGGAGAGAGTAGCATAGAGTACAATGGGTGAGTGGGGGAGGAGATGAAGGTGATAGGTCAAGGAGGAGAGGGTGGAGTGGATAGGTGGAAAAGAAGATAGGCAGGTCGGACAAGTCAAGGAGACAGTAACTGAGCTGGAAGTTTGAAACTAGGCAAGTGTGCCTGTGGTACCGAGTTTGTTTCACAACATGGTTGAAGAGCTTCAGAGCAGAGGAAATGACCTGGGAGTTGCAGTGGGAGAGGGACTCCCTGAGATTCTTGTAGAGAAAGGAAGAAAACTTCTTCAAGGCAGGCATCCTTGCAAAAGGATTCGCAGTAGAGTTAAAATCAACAAGGTAAAAACAATGACTGCAGATGCTGAAAACCAAATACTGGATTAGTGGTGCTGGAAGAGCACAGCAGTTCAGGCAGCATCCAACGAGCAGCGAAAACACCACGTCTTCTCCCATCATTGACAAAAACCCCTGGAAATCTCCAGTTAACCTTCTTTGCTCCAAAGAGAACATTCTCAAACTTGGGAATGTCTCCACAAAATGGAAATTGCTCATCCCTGGACATGATGCATGTGTTACAATGGGGAAGAGGTTTTGACAAAATATCGTCAGTTAGCAGGTGGAAAAATGTTCAGGAAGTAAAACACAAATCCCAGTCTCCAGCTTTGTGAATCTTTAGAAACACTTTGGGAAGTGGAATTAGAGGAGAATGAAGGATGAACTGACGGACTGAGCAGAGACAGTCCAGACACCGTCCCCTTGTTTAAGAGGCTGATTGACTCTGATATTCTCAGGACATCAACTGACCCGAGACATTGAAAAAATTCTCTGCTCATCAGGAATTCAAACCCATTCTCGGCTCGGGGCCAATGAGAAAATTCGGGAAGAGGCAAAACACTGAAAGGCTCGGAGGGCGATGGCCCCGGTGTCGGAGAGTTCGTTCCTCGTGACATGGATGTGCCTGCAGATGGTGGGATCAGACTGTCCCCATGTCTCCATAATGAATGTCCAAGGCTTTATTATGGAAAAGTAAAATTGATAGAAGACAATGGTAATTTTGGGCGGGGCAGGTTGAACTATGAATTGAATAGTAGGTTCCTCAAAGACACTTTGCCGGTAGCGCTAGGGCCTGTCTCTGTGGCGCAATTGGTCAGCGCGTTCGGCTGTTAACCGAAAGGGTGGTGGTTCGAGACCACCCAGGGACGCAGTGTTTCTGGTTCTCGCTCCTACCGCTTTCTTGGCTGCGGAGATGCACGTTTTTCATGGTTTCAGGAAAATGTTTCCCAAACGGAAATCTTCTCCACTGAGGCAGGACAAAGGGGTTTCTGAATTTATTGAATTTCTAACGTAAAGGACTGCGGATGCTGAGAATCCGAGACAGAAAGAGAAACTGCTGGAAAAACTCAGCAGGTTTGGCTGTACTTGGATGAGGAAATAAACGAGTTCTGAAATGTTGTCTCTGATTCTCTTTCCACAGATGCTGCCTGACCTGCTGAGGTGCTCCTGCAATTTCTGTTTTTGACTGAACGTCCATTTCATCTTTCGGGATGAAACACCCAGACTCGCCATTTGCAGATATTTCGAAATCTGTGAAGTGATTGGATTCAAACAAACTCAGCAATGATTCACACTTTCTCAGCTCCACAGGCAGACAGACCTGGGAAAAGAAGCTGTCAGTGTGGTTCTGTATTGATGGGCCGAGTGGTGAATGCGATGGACATGAAATCCATTGCGGTTCCCCCACGCAGGTGTGATCCCTGCCGACTACAGTTGAGAAACGACATCAAAAGAAAAGGGAGATTGCTCGACGGTTTTTTTTTAATGCAATCAGTTGAGGGTGTTGAAATATTTCAATCACATTGGGACTGGTCGGGAATCTGTAGCCCACTGCCTGTCAGGGTGGAACAAGCAGATACCCACAGAGCTGCTATTGAGGCTTTGAGTCAAGAGTTTGGAAATGAGACTAGAACAGTGTGGGGCGTGAAGTCGCGACCGAAATAAAGCAGGCACCTGAGGACAAAAGTGTTTTATTTGCCAGTGAAAGATACTGCTTCACAAAGTTGGGCCTGTGGAAGGGAATCAGTGACGGTGATTATCTTTGGTTGTTCCTCTTGTGAATGTTCCCATTGCTGCGCATGTCCGTGTTAACGTCAGAACTCTGCAGCATGGCGGTGTCAGATCCGCACAGGACCGGGGGCGCAATGGATGATGCATCTGACTCCACCCACCTGTTTGAAATGCAGCTCACAGCTTCTTCACACACCCCAATTAATCTTTCTCATTGTCCTGAAGCCGGCATAAGGTTTGAATTCCCGATCTGCAGGAACGAGACTCTTTTCACTGTCTCGCGTCAGTAAATGTCCCTGAGAACATCAGAGTCAAGTCACAGGCTGTCAGAGGAGGGGAAGCTGAAATAGCCCCACACGCTGCTCATGGGAACATTTCACTTTTCCCAACTCACCGCCCCAACCACTGCGGCTCCTGGGAGTGGAGAGGGAACAAACACCAAAACCCAGTCTCAGCTTTGTAAATCTTCAGGAAATAAGAAAACTGTCCATCCCTTCGGGTCTTCCATCCTGGGCTGACAGCGTTGATTTTAAATGGCTGTCCAGTCAGTGCCGATTCGTTTTGGCTGAAAAAAATCTTCCTTATCTCATCCCAGCATTTCTTGCCACAGAGAACTGTGCGGCAGAGTTCATGTATATATTTCCTTGTATGGTATTTTGTAAATAACATTCGTTTTCTGGTTGTTTGTATCGGGTATTTCAGGTTCATTAGCCGCTGTTTAAGTGTGTTGGTAGGTTTGTGGGCCACCATGATGCTGAGAGGTTTGAGTTGTCTGGACATCATTTCCCAGATGTCTTTAATGTAAAGTAATGTGGCTTTCTGTAGACGTTGTGTCTACTTGTGTCAGTTTGTTGATGTGAAATCGGCACACTGGGTTTATTGGGTAGGCAAAAGTGAGGACTGCAGATGCTGGAAACCAGAGTTTAGATCAGAGTGGTGCTGGAAAAGCACAACAGGTCAGACAGCTTCCGAGGAGCAGGAAAATCGACGTTTCGGGCAAAAGCCCTTCATCAGGAATAGAGGCAGGACGCTTCCAGGGGTGGCGAGATAAATTGGGGGGTGCTGGGCCAAAGGTAGCAAAGAGTACAATAGGTGAATGGGGTTGGGGACGTCGGTGACAGGTCAGAGAGGAGGGTGGAGCGGATAGGTGGGAAGGGAGATTGACAGGTAGGATAGGTCATGAGGACAGCGCTCAGCTGGAATGTTGGAACTCAGGTAAGGTGGGGGGAGTGGAAATGAGGAAACTGGTGCAGTCCACATCGATGTCCTGGGGTTGAATGTAGCCGAGGCTGAAGTTGGGGCGTTCTTCCTCCAGGCATCGGTTGGGGAGCGAGCGGCGATGGAGGAGGCCCAGGACCTGCATGTCCCTGGCAGAGTGGGAGGGGAGGTTGAAATGTTGGGCCACAGGGCGATGGGGTTGATTGTTGCGGGTGTCCTGGAGATGTTCCCTCAAACGCTGTGACTTGACTCTGCGAGGAGGCTCCAGTCTCCCCAATGTAGAGGAGACCGCATCGGGAGCAATGGATACAAGAAACAACTTTGGTGGAAGCCTTCAAAATACCGTGACCCGGGTTCGATTTCCGGGCAGGGAAGCAATTTTCAGTAGAGCTGTCAAACTTCGCTGCCGTTTCCCTGGTGGTCTAGTGGTTAGGATTCGGCGCTTTCACCGCTGCGGCCCGGGTTCGATTCCCAGTCAGGGAAGCAATTTGCAGTGTGTTTTTTTGGCTCCCCATTCTCCTTAAATGTGCTGTAGAGTTCCTTATTGGTCTTCGGAGTCACTGGGTGCTGCACTGTGTTGTGGTTCGTTGGAATAGTGCCCTCGTTCAGATTTGTTTGTATGTGTAGGGGTGATTACTTCTGTAGCTAAGTACTTGGTTCGCGTGTGTTGCTTTCCTGCAGAGGCTGTTTTGAATTTATCATTGACTGTTCGGTCTACTGTGACATCTCGAAATGGCACTTTGTTGTTGTTCTCCTCTTTTGTGAATTTTATGCCAGTAAGGAGATTGTTGATGGTGTTGTAGGTTTCCTCTAATTTGTTTCATTTTTTGATGACAGAAGTGTTTCATGGGTGTTCCTATGATTTGTTTGTAGGGCTTGTTACTGAATATGAAGTGGGTGGTAAGGCACAGTTCCACGAGGTTGACAGTGTTATCTTTGCTGATGAAGTTGGTGCTGTGTTTTTGTCTTTAGTTCTTCGAGTAGTGTCTTCAGTTTTCTTTGGCCACGTTGATATTAATGGATGTGAACAGGGCTGTTATGTCAAAGGACAACATTATTCCATCCTCTTCTATCTTCGTGTCTTTGGTGTTTGGGAATTCTTGGATGGAGTAAATGGAGTGGCATGAATCTTCGACTTGGTGTTTTAGTCCTCAGTGGAGGCCTTTGACTAGTCTGTATATTGGTGTTCCAATAGTGAGACTATGGCCTGAGGGGGGCTCCTAGTTTGAAAAAGAGGAGAACAACAATAAACTGCCATTCTTAGATGTCACAGTGGAGCGAACAGTCAATGGGGAACTTCAAACTAGCATCTACAGAAAAACAACACACACAAACCAAATACTTAACCACAGAAGCAATCATCCCAACACCCACAAACGAAGCTGCATCAGGACATTATTTCAACGAGCCACTACACACTGCAGCACAGAGAAATTACGAAGACCACAAGAGAAATACGTATATAGTGTATTTAAGGAGAACGCGTCCCCAATAAACCCTTTCCGCCGATTTCTCAGTGATGCTTCCAAGCTCACTCTCAAAAATTCGGTTTGTCCCTCCATTCTTTCCTGTTTGTTTTTTGTGGGTTTTGAAAGCGTTCCCAATCCTCTGACTGAGTATTGGAGTTGGGAAGGTAAAAAGAATGACTGCAGATGCTGGAAACCAGATTCTGGATTAGTGGTGCTGGAAGAGCACAGCAGTTCAGGCAGCATCCAAGTAGCTTCGAAATCGACGTTTCGGGCAAAAGCCCTTCGTCAGGAATAAAGGCAGTGAGCCTGAAGCATGGAGAGATAAGCTTATCTCTCCATGCTTCAGGCTCACTGCCTTTATTCCTGACGAAGGGCTTTTGCCCGAAACGTCGATTTCGAAGCTGCTTGGATGCTGCCTGAATTGGAGTTGGGAAGTTATGTTGTGGCTGTACAGGACATTGGTGAGACAACTTTTAGAATATTGTGTGCAATTCTGGTGTCCCTCCAATCAGAAGGATTTTGTGAAATTTGAAAGGGTTCTGAAGCACCAATGGGCCCACAGAGATGAAGAGGCCCCTCTGCTGCCCTGAGTGTGGGAAGGCCTTCAGTGATTCCTCTGCCCTGCTGACGCACCAGTTGGTCCACACCGGGGAAGGCTGTTCTCCGGCCCCAAGTGCGAGATGGCCTTCAGCAGTTCTTCCCACCTGTTGAGACACCAGTGGGTCCACACTGAGAGGCCGTTCTTCTGCCCCAACTGCAGGAGGGGCATTGCTCTTTCCTCCGACGTACTGGCCCATTGGTGTGTCCACATGGGGGAGAGGTCATTCAGTTGCCCTATGTGCAGGAAGGCCTTCAGCAATTCCTCGGCCCTGCTGAGGCACCAGCCCATCCACACCGGGGAGAAGCCATTCTCCTGCCCTGAATGTGGGAAGGTCTTTACCTGCTCCTCCACACTGCTGAATCACCAGCTGGACCACACGGGGGTTTGGGGGGGGGACAGTGGCGGAGGAGGGGAGGCCATTCTGCTGCCCTAAGTGTGGGAAAGCCTTCAGCAATTCCTTTGCCCTACTGAAGCACCAATGTGCCCACACCTGGGAGATGCCCTCCAGCTGGACCGAGTGTGAGAAGAGGTTCATGTTTTCCTACAACTTGCGGAAGCACCAGCGGGGGCACCAGCGCTCCCAGCGATCAGATCCTACCAGTGATGATGCCTTCAGTCACCTCCCAGGTCTGAACCTCCTGCCAGTTCTGACAGTGGGTGCAGTGGGAGAGTAGTTGGGCTGTTATTGTTTTCTGCTGGAATGCAATTGCCCCCCCTACACCCTACAAACCCAACCCCATGGTAGCTCAGGGTTAGCACTGCTGCCTCATGGCACCGGGAACTCAGGAATAATTCCACCATTGGGGGGTCTGTGTGCAATTTATGAAGGGTAGGAAAATGGATCTGAGTTGGTTAGTCTTCGGAAGATCAGTGCAGATGTGTTCGGCTGAAGGACCTGTTTCCACATTGTGGGGGTTCTATGATTCTATGAGCTTTGCTTTCAGTGGACACTGTTGCTCATTGAGCCCGGGACTGCACATTGCCAATGAAATGATCCAGAGAAACCTAAGATCGCAAGACCATCAGAGAAGAAGTTTGGCTTACTCTGCCATTCGTTAGTAACAAAAGTATTGGATGAGATTAGCTACACTGTGGAAACAGGCCATTTGTCCCAACAAGTCCACACCGGCCCTCCGAAGTGTAACCCATCCTGACCCATTTCCCTCTGACTAATGTACCTAACTCTATGGGCAATTAAGCATGGCCCGCCACATGACCTGCACATCTTTGGTTTATGGAAGAAAACAGGACCACCCAGAGAAAACTCACTCAGACATTGGGGGAAAGTGCAAATTCCTCGCAGACAGCCACCCAAGGCTGGAATCAAATCTGGGTCCCCGGCACTGTGAGGCTGCAGTGGTAATCACTGAGCCACTACATATTGCAACCCGAAGTTGGCAAGCAGGAGGTTGGGAGAATACAGCAAGCCAGGCAGCACCAGGATGTGGAGTAGTCAGCGTTTTGGGTATTAACCCTTCTTCATGACTGAAACGTTGACTTATCTATGAGAAAAGATTTACATGAATGTTGCTGGGGGTTGGAGGGCTTGAGCTGCAGGGAGCGGCTGAATAGCGTGGGGTTGTTTTCACTGGAGCATCGGAGGCAGAGAAGTAACCTAATAGCGGTTATACAATCATGAGGGGCATGGACAGTGTAATAGACAATGTCCTTTCCTTGGGTAGGGGAGTCCAGAACTAGAGGGCATAAGTTTAGGGTAAGAGGCAAAATATATTAAAGGGACAACTTCTTCATGCAGAGGGTGGCATATGTATGAAATGAGCTGCCAGAGTATATGGGTCAGGTGCTGTCAAATGGGAGTAGATTAATATAGGATATCAGGTCAGCATGGACAAGTTGGACCGAAGGGTCTGTTTCCATGCTGTACGTGTCTCTGACTACTGGTCCTGAGGTAAGTTTAAAATAGAGTCCAAGTAACTTTGAATAGTTCAATCTTGTTGAGCTCACCTCCTGAAAAGTTTCAGATGAATCCCTCTGAGCGATACTGTTTAAACATGCTGAGTTGGACAAAGTATCCCATCAAGTTCAACACAAACCCAGAGTTGAAGAAGTCAGAAGTCAGAACACCAAGGGGACCAAAACTGATCACAATATTCCAGGTACGGCCTCATCAACGTCCTGTATAACTACAACATAACTTGCCAACATCTATAGTCAGTTCCCTAACTGATGAAGGCCAGTGTGCTGAAACCTTTCTTCACTGCCTTGTGTACCAATGTAATCAGAGATATAGGACCTACTTTAAACTGATCCACGATCCAGCTGCTGGGAGCACAGAAGTAGAGAATTGCTGCGTGAGTGTGCTGGGTAGATAACCCAGAGATCGATGGGTAAAAACCATGTGATTCTATTGCTCAATATCTCTGTAAGCTACTTTCATATACAAAGGTTCTCTGTTCTGCATCTTGCCTTTGCATCTGCTTCCCAAAGCTTCTTCAGTGGAGGCGTGGCCGCTGGAGCCCAGGAGTTCAACAACCCCCCGGCACTGGAGGAAGGTCCAAGCTCCAAGAAGGAGGGGTAAGGCTGGAATCTGGATTTGCTCAATGCTTGTATTTTTAACTCATTTAAATGGTACCTAATGTGTGGGTCTATGGTTTACATTAAAACCGAAAAATCATATCAGAGTGTTTATATTTAGCAGTGGTAGTTGGCAAAATGCACACTCTGGGGGAGCACTTTCTATGATGCTGCATTTCTCGCCTTCTGCCCTTCCCCCATTTCTTATCTCCCATCTTGATTTTATATTTTTTTGGTCAAATTTAATTTCAGATTAATCAGACTTGCGATTCACTGTGTGCTACTAATTTGTTTGTTCGAATATTTCAAGTCAAAATTAATGCTGTAATTTAATTTCTGATGTCAGAGTTTGACATTGAATGTGCAGGTGTGAATACCAGTAACTTGTGAAAATAAATCAAGAACTTGTGGTTTTTAACAAAAAGAGCAGTTCACTGATATTCATGGCATCATCTCATTTGGGAGTGATGATTCAAATTCTCGCAGGCTAAGACTTATGCAATCTATTTATAAGATTATGTCCAATGCTCGCAATATGGTCTCAACCACATTGGGGAAACTGGATGCCAACTAACCGAATATTTCAGGGAACAACTCTTGGACTCTAATTCTAACCGACACACCGCCCTGTGGCTGAACACTTTATCCCACCCTCCTCTAGCTTATCTCTCCACTCTTCAGGCTCACTGCCTTATTCCTGATGAAGGGCTTTTGCCCGAAACGTCGATTTCGCTGCTCGTTGGATGCTGCCTGAACTGCTGTGCTCTTCCAGCACCACTATTCCAGTATTTGGTTTTCAGCATCTGTTTTTACCACTTTAACTCCCCCTCCCATTCCACCAAGGACATGCAAGTCCTGGGCCTCCTCCACTGCCAGCCTCTTGCTACCCGACACTTGTAGGAAAAACACCTCAACTTCTGCTTTAGGACCCTCCAACTACATGGTATCAATGCAGTTTTCATCAGTTTCCTTATTTCCTCTCCCCCACCTTGTCCCAGATCCAACCTTCCAATTCGACACCAACCTCTTGACCTGTCATACCTGTCCACCTTGCTTCTCACCTATTTACTCCACCCTCATCTCTGACCTATCACCATCAATCCCTACCTCCATCTAACTATTGCACTCCCAGCTGCCTTCCCTCCAGCCCCACTTCCTTCCCATTTATCTCTCAGCCCCCTTGGGCCACCCTTTATTCCTGATGAAGAGCTTATGCTCTAAACCAAGACTGTGATGAAGCAACATCCTCAACAAATAGGAAATAGATCCCAAGTCAGATTTCATTCCCTCTTCTGTTTCCCAGTTCTTTCAGAAATAAGGAATGTCTTTTTCTTCCACTAGAAAGTGGTCTTCCCCTTTGTGCTGTCTGAAGTGTTATGCCTCACCACTCCTTCAGACACCTTTTAAGAATCCTTTCAACCTGTTTTTCTAACAATTGTGGAGGTGACCAAAAGCAAACATTTCACTTCTCCTCAATGTCCCATTTCTGCTCCTATGAGCCATTTTGTCATGTTGTCTATGTTACAAGCAGCCGAGTGCACTTGGTTCCTGAATTGAAATTTGGCCATTGAAGTGAACAGGATTAATATTTATCGATGGCTAGCTGTGTTTGCACTAACTGTAATTTTCCATCAATATGATGTCTTTTGTTCCACCAAAACTGGAAACAATGATCTGTGTTTATATTGCAGTCGGATGTAGAAAATCATCCCAGCGATCTTCACGTTATTATAGTTTACTGAGGCCATAACATCATTACGTGGCAGTTTGATGTGACTAAAACCTGGATGGAAATCTCTAGATTATGTTGTAAAAAAATCGGTATAATGTTATTCACACCCCGCGGTCACCAACTGAACGAAGCGGCTGTGTGTTTAAATACCGTAATGAACAGTTTGTGTTCGACTTCGCACATTGCGGGGAGCTGAGCATTTACCCAAACAATGGGCACACCACCTCCCTGACACAGTGTTCACAAATCAAACTGACAGCAAAGATTCACATGTGATCGAAAGTTTCCGCAAATAACTTTCGATACAACGTACTCCTTTCTTCATCTGAAATGTTAGACGTTGATTGTAGTGAGCCTGACGTGATTTGAACACGCAACCTTCTGATCTGGAGTCAGACGCGCTACCGTTGCGCCACAAGCTCACAGATGCACCACGCGCTCTATTCATGTTTAAGGGAAGTGATCGCACTACAATGATTTTACGTTCATGTCTGTTCTGTTTCCACCCACCCCCCACCCCCTTCTCCTTCTGTCTCTCGAAACAATGTCCAACTCTCTCTCAATAAAAATCTGAAAGAACTGCGGATGCTGTATATCAGGAACAAAAAACAGGAGTTGCCGGTGACCCTTCCACAGAACAGATGGTGATTGGGAAAATGTCGGTTTATATGCAGGAGATATTGTGGGAGGAAGGCGGAGAACAGGACAGAGCCCAAAGCGAGGGAAGAGCTGTTGGACAGAAAAAGGAATTGATAACGATCTGCGTGGGAGGGTGAATAACTGTTAATGGAGACTGTTCGTGGCGAAGTAGTGTGGAATGACAGACTATGTGATAACAGGGCTTGGCGTGTGCGGCAGGGACGAGGATACCATGGAGTTCAGGCCCTAGAATTATTGAATTCGCTATTGGGACCGGAGGGATGCAATGTCCCCAAGTGTAATATTCGGTGCTCTTCGTTCTTCTGGTGCTGAGCTTCGCTGGAACACAACAGCAAACCTGAGACAGAGATGTTGGACAGGGAACAGGGTGGGGTGTGGAATTGGCAGGCAACTGGAAGCTCAGGGTCTTTTTTGCAGGCAGAACGTAGATGTTCTGTGCAGCAGTCACCCAGTTTACGGTTCGTTTTCCCCAATGTAGATGAGCCCATATTGTGAGCAGCAAATGCAGTAGACTGGGTTGTGGGTAGTGCAGATAAAGTGCCACTTCACCTGGAAGGTAAGTTTGGCCCCTTGGATAGCGAGGAGGGAATAGGTAAATGGGCTGGTGTCACACATTCGGCACTTGCAGGGGAAAGTGCAATTCAACCTGCAAGTTTACTTTGAGAAAATCCTGGACTTGAACTCCCAAGTCTCTTTGCATTTCGGATTTCTGCATTTTCTCCCCATAATCTTCTGTTCAAACATTGACTATCTATGTCAGGGCAGCACCAGTGATTTCCTGACATATGGATTGTATTTGGGGATATCAAGGAACGTCAGGAACTGTGAGTATCTCAGGAGCAATCGTTATTCCTGGGGGAGGCAGAGAGGAATGTGGTGTGGTCCTGTAAACTCCAGAACTTTGATAACTTCATGAGTCAGCAATAACTCCTTCTGGACCAAGAAACGAAAGGGCCAATGAGAAACTGCTACAAGGGAGTTCACAAATAACATACATTAATTATCACTGGGCAGGAGGAGGCAAAACAATGAGCTGTTCCTTTGGACAGATGAGATAATGGTGTTTAATAACTGTGTGACAGGAGGACAATTAATTCTGCCTGTAGAAGGAATGCCTTGGCGTAAAGGGGTTAATTGCAGGACAGGCTGTTTCAAACAGGTGGAAAACCCTCAAGGATAAGAAGGCAAGCTACAGACCTGAGGTCTCCAGAAGTGTGGGGAGGTGGTGTCAAAATCTAAAGCCTAGCACACTCACGCAGCATTACTCTGCTTCTGGGCTCTCAGCAGCTGGATTCTGCATCAGTTTAATGTAGGTCCTATATCTCTGACAACATCGGTACACAAGGCAGTGAAGAGAGGTTTCAGCACACTGACATTCATTGGTTAGGGAATTGAGTATAGATGTTGGCAAGTTATGTTGTAGTTATACAGGACGTTGATGAGGCCGTACCTGGAATATTGTGATCAGTTTTGGTCCCCTTGGTGTTCTGACTTCTGACTTCTTCAACTCTGGGTTTGTGTTGAACTTGATGGGATACTTTGTCCAACTCAGCATGTTTAAACAGTATCTCTCAGAGGGATTCATCTGAAACTTTTCAGGAGGTGAGCTCAACAAGATTGAACTATTCAAAGTTACTTGGACTCTATTTTAAACTTACATCAGTACTAGTAGTCAGAGACACACACAGCATGGAAACAGACCCTTCGGTCCAACTTATCCATGCTGACCTGATATCCTAAATTAATCTACTCCCATTTGACAACACCTGACCCATATCCTGTGGCAGCTCATTTCATTTATATACCACCCTCTGCATGAAGAAGTTGTCCCTTTTTATATATTTTGCCTCTTACCCTAAACCTATGCCCTCGAGTTCTGGACTCCCCCATCCCAGGGAAAAGACCTTGTCTATTACCCTGTCCATGCCCCTCATGATTTTGTAACCTCAATTAGATCACTCCGCTGCCTCGATGCTCCAGTGAAAACAGCCCCAGCCTATTCAGCCTCTCCCTGTAGCTCAAATCCTCCCACCCCCAGCAACATTTCCGTAAATCGTTTCTCACAGAGAAGTCAACGTTTCAGTCCTGAAGAAGGGTTAATACCCAAAACGCTGACTACTCCACACCCTGGTGCTGCCTGGCTTGCTGGCTCCCAACCTCCTGCTTGCCTACCTCGGGTTGCAATATGTAGTGGCTTAGTGGTTACACCTGCAGCCTCACAGCGCCAGGGAACCAGGTTTGATTCCAGCCTTGGGTGGTTGTCTGTGAGGAGTTTGCACATTATCCCAGTGTCTGCGAGGGTTTTCTCTGGATGATCCTGTTTTCTTCCATAAACCAAAGATGTGCAGGTCATGTGGATGGGCCATGCTTAATTGCCCATAGAGTTAGGTACATTAGTCAGAGGGAAATGGGTCTGGATGGGTTACTCTTCGGAGGGTTTGATGTGGACTTGTTGGGATGAATGGCCTGTTTCCACACTGTAGCTAATCTCATCTGCACTACTTTTGTCTCTAACTAATGGCAGAGTAGACTCGTCTGGCCCATTGGTCTAACATCTGCTCTGATGGTCTTGCGGTCTTAGGTTTCTCTGGATCATTTCATTGGCAATGTGCAGTCCCTGGCTCAATGAGCAGCAGTGTCCACTGAAAGCAAAGCTCATAGGATCGTAGAACTCCTACAATGTGGAAAAACAGGTCCTTCAGCCGAACACATTTGCACTGATCTTCCGAAGACTAACCAACTCAGATCCATTTTCCTACCCTTCATAAATTGCACACAGACCCCCAAGGGTGGAATTATTCCTGAGTTCCTGGTGCCATGAGGCAGCAGTGCTAACCCTGAGCTACCATGGGGTTGGGTTTGTGGGGTGTGGGGGGGGCAATTGCATTCCAGCAGAAACAATAACAGCCCAACTACTCTCCCACTGCACCCACTGTCAGAACTGGCAGCAGATTCAGTCCTGGGGGGTGACCGAAGGCAGCGTCACCGGTGGGATCTGATTGCTTGGAGCGCTGGTGCCCCCGCTGGTGCTTCCGCAAGTTGCAGGAAAACATTAACCTCTTCCCACACTCGGGCCAGCTGAAGGGTCCCTCCCCAGTGTGGACACACTGGTGCTTCAGCAGGGCGGAGGAATTGCTGAAGGCCTTCCCGCACTCAGGGCAGCAGAATGGCCTTCCATCCCCCACCCGTGTGGACCAGCTGTTGCTTCAGCAGTGTGGAGGAGCGGGTAAAGCACTTCCCACACTCGGACAGGAGAACGTCTTCTCCCCGGTGTGAACGGACTGGTACCTCAGCAGGGCTGAGGAATTGCTGAAGGCCTTCCAGCACTTCGGGCAACTGAACGACATCTCCCCCATGTGGACCCACCAATGGTAGATTCACTTAGATATAACTGCGTCACTTTACATATTAAGATATCCCTTTGAATGTGCCCACATCCCTTTGAAGTGTAATCTCGTCCATTTAAACCTCTTTATTTGCAGAAATACCCATTAAAATGTCCATGTCCATTTAAAATGCAGATTGCCCCCTTTAGATATGACGCTGTTCCGTTAGATGTCGGAATATCTGTTTAAATTGAGCCGTGAGCTTTCCCAATGTAGACAGGGCTCCTCGAAATGTGGCAGTGTCCCCCCCTGCAGCTGCAGAGTGAGACAGGAGAGTTTGTTTTTGTGAATGAGCAGTTGTAGCGCGAGGTGGCTGTTACTTGGTGACGGTGAGGCTCCCCCGGCCCCGCCCATCCCCCTAAGCTGACGTCACGCGGGGGTGAAGGCGGTTGGGAGGAGAAGTCGCTCGAGCGGGGAAGGGGCGGCCGTTAGGAAAATGGCGCCGTGCGGCCCGGGGCAGACACCCGTCACTGGGCACCGCCGCCTTCCTGGCGCAGCTGCTGTGTCACGGCCACACCGCCCGGCTGTACAGCAGGCAGGAGCCGGTGACCATTCTGGAGGCGGATGGGGTTAAGGGCCTGTTTGGGAACCCGTCGGCCGCCTGGGTGGTGGAGTTCTACTGGTCGTGGGGCGGCCCCTGTGTCAACTCTGGGGCCACCTGGAAGGTACTGGGCCCGGGAGGTGAAAGGTGAGGCAGGTTGGGGGGGGGACGGAGGGGAAGGAATGTGGGGCCTGTCCTGTCATAGTCACATTTTACACTCACTTTCCATCTGATTTTACTGGGGCTTGTGCTTCTTGTGCTTTTTACCTTCACTTTTTTATTAATCCTTATGCTTTTTGCCCTCTCTGTTACTCGTGCAATTCCTTAGACTAGTGTGTAAATACTAGTGAAGGAGATTATGCACCAGCATATGTTCCTCAGTCATTGAAGGGATAGGACCTGTGGAGAATGGTTAGTAAAGCATGTGGTGAGCTAAGCCTTGTTAACATGGATATAGTTTGTTGTTTGTCAAATTATACTTTTTATTATTTAGAGTCATCAGAGATGTACAGCACAGAAACAGACACCTTTGGTCCAACCCGTCCATGCTGACCAGATATTCTAAATTAATCTCATCCCATTTGCCAGCACTTGGCTCATATTCCTCAACCCTTCCCATTCATCTACCCATCCAGATGCCTTTTTAAGTGCTGTAATTGTACCAGCCTCCACCACTTCCTCTGGCAGCCTGTTCCATACACACACCACCCCACCCTCTGCATGGAATTGTTGCCCCTTAAGTACCTTTTATATCTTTCCGCTCTCACCCGAAACCTATGCCCTCTAGTTCTGAACTTCACCCCTACACTGGGGAAAAGTCAAAAATGTTGAGCAGCCAGACAAGATGGAAAAGCAATAAAATATTATGCCGTATGGGGAAAACAATTGTGGCTCTACCCTTTTATTTTCTCCTATTGGCATTTGGACACTTAATCTGTTAATAATACCAGCAGCGCCACTGAGCATATTGTGTGCGTTCCTGTGTCAAGAAGCACGGCACATGTTCACCAGTGTCACCAAAACATTGCACATGTTCCTCACTGTCGGCAGAAAAAGTGTGAGACCTTCTTTTGATTGACCAAGAGTACGACACTCTCATTTCTCATCCCCTTTTCCATTTATTTTTCATTGTGAGGTTCGATTGTTGACTTGCTGCAACTGAAAGGAAAGGGAGTGAATCCAGGGAGGGGACAGACTTGGGAAAAGTTGGGCCAGGTCTGTGACTCAATTGGCAAAATAGACATGCAGGAGGCTGAAAGAACGCAGCAAGCCAGGCAGCATCAGGAGGTCAAGTCAATGTTTTGGGTGTCACCCTTGTTGAGGACTGGGGATGGGTGTAGGGAGAGCTGCAGAACAAGGATGAACTGGGGGCAGGGTGGTGAATTGGGGATAGGTGGGGACAGGTAGAGGGTACAAACTGGTTGGTCACTGGTAGGAAGGAATCTGGTTGGTGGTGGCGGGGAGGGGCTAGGAAGGAATTGAAGGGGTGGCAAGGGAGGTTATTTGAAATTGGTGAACTCCAAATTGAGTCCACCAGGCTGTAGGCTGCCCAGGTGGAAGATGTGGTGTTCCTCCAATTTGCGGTTTGGATCATTGTGGTAATAGAGGAGGCCAAAGATGGTCATGTCAGAAATGGAGTGGGAAGGGGAATTAAAATGGGTGGCGACTGGGAGGTATGGTCAGCCTCTGCGGCCCCGGCTGCGGACTGTTCCCCAAGTTTATGCTCAGTTTCCCCAGTGTAGCAAAGACCACAATTGGCAAACACGTGGCCAAACTGAAGTTGGAGCTTTTGCTGTGTAAAAAAAAAAGCAGAAAGGAGGTGCATTGTTTAAATGTTGATGCACTGTTTTGGGATATGGAGAATGTGAGGACAGCAGTTGCTGGAGATCAGAGTTGAAAAGTGTGGTGCTGGAAAAGCACAGCAGGTCAGACTGCATTCCAGGAGCAGGAGAGTTGACATTTCAGGCATGAACCCTTCATCAGGAATGACGTGTGGATGTACAAAGTGGCCTCAGCATCCTTCCTCACCAGTCAATGCCAGTTGTCAGGTGCAGTGAGCAATGAGTAGTGCAAGTGGTATATTAGCAAGAGGAATGGAGTTCAGAAGTGGGGATTTCTTCCTGTAGTTAAGGGGTCATTGAATATATTCAAGGCTAAGTTCATGTGATTTTTCAACAACAAAGAATGTTGTTTCTGGAGGGAAGGTGAGAAAATGTCTGGACATTCATTCCACACACAAACCACTCTGTTTTTAAAAAAAAAATGCTGCTCCTCAAGTCTTTTTAAAATCTTTCTCCTCTCACCTTCAAAATTTGCTGCCTAATCTTAAAAACGCCACCCAAGGGCAATGACACCTGTGATTCACCTCCTCTGTCCCCCTCATGATTTTATACAACCTCTGTAGGGTTATGTCTCAACCTTCTGTGCTCCAGTGAGATAAGTCACAGTCTAACTACCAAGATGTAGGTAGATTAATACCCAGTTATGTGTTCAATGCTGGTGCAGGCTTGAGAGACCAAATGGTCTACTTCTGCTCCCAATTCTGACACTCTGTGCCCAGGACAGCAAAAGACCATCAGAAATAGGTGCCGAAATTAGGCTGTTCAGCCCAGCAGGTCTGTTCATCCCACACAATTGTGGCTGATAAGTTTCTCAATCCCATTCTTTCACTTTCTCACTGTAACCCTCAATCCCCTTGATACTCAAGAACCTCAGTCTTAAATACCCTCAGTGACCTGGCCTCCATAGCTGTTGATGGTAATGAATTCCATAGATTCACCACTGTCTGGCTGAAGACGTTTCTCCGTCTCTGCATTCTAAAAGGTCTTTCCTTTACTCTAAGGCTGTGCCCTCAGCTCCTTGTCTCTCCTACCAATGGAAACATCTTCCCAATGTACACTTGTCCTGGCTGGTCAGTATTTTAACCCTTCAGAATGAGGTACAGCAGGGGTTCGGTTCAGCAAAGTGAAAACAGAGGGGGAGTGTGTGGTATGGAGATTTTCAGCTTCTAGGGAATGAGAGAGCAAAGAGAGTTTGCTATAAATTAGAATTTTTGGGATGGGCAACAAGCTGAGGAGTGTCAGATAGAATTTACTTTAGAGAAATGAGGTATTGCATTTTGGTTGAGCAATCCAGGCAGGACTGACAGTTAAGGGGAGTGTTGCTGAACAAAGAGACCTTGGAGTCGCAGGTAGATAGACTAGTGAAGAAGGTGTTTGGTATGATTTCCTTTATTGGTCAGAGCATTGAATAAAGGAGTTGTGAGGTCATATTGTGGCTGAATGTTGGTTAGGGCATTTTTGGAATACTACGTTAAGTTTTGCTCCCCCTGATATAGGATAGAACTTATGAAACTTTGAAAGGGGTCGTGAGAATGTTTGTAAGGAAAACTTGTCCTTAAGCATTTAGACTAAAATGTAATGTTGAATTATAGAACACGTTTTCTCCACACTAGAAAATAGACAGGCAGGGAGGGTAAGGCAATTAAGAACATTTGCCTTAACATCATTGAATTTGTATAAACACGATATTGAGTGATCACATTCACAGCTGTTCCTTTGTGAAATGAATGTGTTTGATTCTGACCTCAAAATGAAACTCTGTATCAATTACTTCTCTCCCGAATTATTGCCTTTCATTGTTATCTGTCTAGTTCAGAACATGCAGTGCTTTTGTAAAAAAAATTCATCTTAAGAAAGCTTGTTTGCGACAGCACTGCCTTTGTAAAAAAAACTTGTGTATAAAGATAGTATACAGAGTAGCCCGCCATGCTCTTGGAAGAAGAGCGATTGCTACTCTTCTGGGTTAATAGAATCCAGTTAGCTTGTCTTATAGGTATCAGTGTTATGTTGTAACGGTGATGGTATTAATGAAGGGGATAATTTAAAATTAAACTAAAGTGTCTGTAAGAGTTTTATTTTTATTCCAGACTTCCAAAGAGTACGATCTCCGGGAATGAACCAAGATAGGCTGACAGGTCTGAGTCCACAAGGGACTCCTTGGACTGTCTCAATTTGGCGCTGCAAGCAGGGTTCCAACAAGGGCTACATTTGAGTGAAATTGGAAAAGAGGAGTTCCATCGAAGGGTTGGACTCAAGACCAATGGGCCCATAAGGTAAAGTTGTATCTTGATTACTCTCTGTCTACATCTGTGTGGTGTTTCCCCCGTTTCACTCTCTCGGTGCCCTGACGGAACCCTAAATGAAATCGTTTAAATAGGACTTAAAAATAGAAACTGTCAGGATTTTACAATGTTGAGAATGTTTTGCAGAAATCTTTAGTCTTGTTGTTCATTGTCGGGTTGTTGATTCGTGAAAGTTTTAAGGCGAGATTATCTTCTCTGTTATATCTGTTCAACTTGGCTTGTCTTGGTTTGCTGTTTTGGCTTGTTTGTTAGTTATGGTTTTGTTCTGTTGGGTGTTCTTCGTTTATGTAATATAGAGGGTGGATGCTGCTTTTGTCATGTATATATAAAAAAAAGCTGACCAGTGATACAATTCTTGCATACTTGGTTAAGCAACTATGTGCCACATCCAGGATTTATGAGACATCTGGAATGTGAGTGCCTCATTTCTCTTAAAATGATCATGTGTATGTACAAGAAAGCACCCATGTGAGACAGACAGAGACTCAGCACTGATTCCCTGCAGCTTGCAGAAAGTTTAATCCTGTGAGATTTGGTTTGGATGCACATTTGCTTGTTGACGAATGAATGCTTGTGTTTGTATTTTGTGGGGTTGGAGCCCTTGTTGATCAGTAGTTTTGTGAAGATTTAAAGTAGGTAGGATAACTGAGTGTGCTCCTAGATAAGATTGAAGACAAATGTCCCCTAACAGAAATAATAAGTCTGTATTATTAATTATGAGAAACAATTGAGGAGAATATCAGCTGCAGATGCTCAACAGAATAAGTATTGGTCTCTAGGACGCGCACATGATTTAACTCTATTCACTAAAAGTGAACAAGGGATTTGGGAAAAAAGAGAGGGAAGTAAGCAGAAAGAAGTCTGATCAGAGTGGAAAAGGGTAGCTCGGGAAAAAATGGGAAAAATCATCATGGAGATAAAACTGTATTAAAAGGGGAGTTAGTCCATTAACTGAGGAAGGATGTGAACTAAATTGGACAGAACTAAAACATAAATGTGAAGCACATGATTTAGAAGCAGAATTGGAATAGGCAAGGGAGAAAATTTTTTAAAACGCCAAGATTCAGAATCTACGTTGAAACGTCAAGGGCACCAAAGGAAAAGGAAACTGGTGAATAAACAACAGACTGCAATTGCAGCTGCACAGGACGAAGCTGACAAGGACTGTTCCTTATACCCCACCCTCCCCTCTTCCAAAGACCCATTACTAAAGAATCCTGATCTGTTCATAGATGGTGGGTGGGATACTGATTCGGAGGAGGAAATATTTTATGCCTCTAATCCTGTCAGCTGACCACCTCCGGTTCCCTGCCTGAACCCCCCACCCCCCTTACTCTGATGACGAACGTGCCAAGGCTCTTGCCCTTCCCCCAGTTGTTCTGCCGAATAAGAATTCTGCTTACCACAAACCCGGTGCCTACTATACTAGGAGTCAATTAAAATTAAAATCTGGAAGAAACACTGATGAGACTCCTTTTGATTTCCACTGCCCTAAAACTAATAAGTCTCAAAGACACCGATGATTTGCAATCAAAGTCTCGGGACCTTAATATCAGACCTTGCAGTCACCATGATGTGGGAGGGCAAAAAAGAAATTTCCCGAATAGAAGAGGTTCCTAACCCACAGGCTCTGAATCTGGAACAAGCCCAATTTATGGATCTTTATCAACCATGGAAACCTCATGACTCTCAAGCATTATCAATAAGGCTGCAGATTATGGAAGGAATCCTGAGGGATCTGTTAATTACATTAATAGGACCAAGACCATTTCTAACGCTGCCTCCCAAGACCTAATTCACCTCAGAATGCAGCTTTTCGCCTGAAAAATGGGGCGAGTTCTGAGAAATTTTACACGGTAATAATCATACCCAGCCTGTAGTCCGGCACCCGGCTGAAACTATCAGATTGGATTATTACCTGTCTCCACCAAGCAGTGCATCGTGTAGTTGATGTGGGTAAAGTCTTAACATGTAAACCCAGCTCGGGCGAAGAGGCTGAGGAGTTCCTTACCCGTTTTAAGGAATGCTATGGCGCTTCCTCTGATGACACTAACTACCTACAAGGGTGATCATCCCAATTTAATGCCATATGTATGACTCTTACCTGATCAGGTACAGAAAGCTATTAAAACCCACAATATCCACTGGCAACATGCTGAGGTTGCACAATTTAGCCGAGAGGTTTGTTACTTCTGAGAACTAAAGGATCCCAAGAGTAAGGCTACCATCGGCATGATCAAGACAGAACTTGTCCAAACTACGGTGGCTAATGTTCAACCCAGGATTCAAAGTAGACCTTTCCGTCTGCAAGGTCAGTCAAGCTAGCAAGTGAAACCCTCATACTATCGTCCAGTATGGCAGGACAGTAGAAATGGTACTGTGTATTCACAACATCCCAATGGACCTTGTGGTCCTCCTATGTATCCTTCCCCAACAATCCATAATACCCCTATACATCCTCTCATTACTCTTCACTGCCTCCCCCACCCCCGAGAGTCCCCCAACAACTACACCTTTGTTTCAATTGCAGTGAACTAGGACATTGGTCCAAGAACTGCCCTTTCCATAGCAGTCCCTGGTTCATCACCGCAGTAAAAACAACAGACAATCTCCTGGTCTCCCTCCCCAGTAACCTCAGCAGGTTGCCCCTTTTACGACACAAAACCCTTGTCAAAACTGACTCCCGGATATAAGGCAGCTTCCTGTTTTGAATTTTCCCATACTTACCGCTAGCCCAGAGGATGGACCTATGCTAATTCTTAACCGTAATGGCCACGATATTGAATTTATGTTTGACGCAGGAGCCACTGTTTCATCACTTCCCGTCCATCTTGCTAATGCTTTTGATTTTCAAATCTTGGACGATGATGAAATCCTGCAATGTTTTGATGGTTCCTCTAATACACGTGCATACGTTGTCCCTCTGACAGTGGTGTGGAAAAATTGTGTCACGCTCCCTTTTTGCTTTGTTGTTACTAATGGATTACGTATCCCTCTACTTGCTAGAGATCTCCTCTGTCCTCTAAATATTACTATTAAATGTCATGATAATGGTATCCTGATTCAGGATCCACCTCATTTTGTTCAATGCATCAACACCAAAGCAAAGCCGCCTCGATGGTGGTCATTTGATTTGGATCCTTATGCTTTCGATTGTATTTTACATAATGTCCCTCACCCCCACATTACTTTAGCTTGTGACTCATCCAGGAATGATCTCAGGCTTGAACACATACTATAATCCCTGACTGGGCACTACTCCGCACGCTTGGGTGATTGGTGAGATCAGATCACCAGCTGGTGGCGTTCTTTTCGTGTCAGTTCCTCTTCATAGCTGGAAAACTGGCCCTCTCGTTTTCCCCTGTGCCACCACTCACTTGAACCCAGAACATAAAGACTAAGAAGTAGGTTTTGACGCTAAGACTCTTTTTTTGACCATGCTGATCAAACTTGCCATGAAATTCAGCTGCTCACTGAGATATCAATCCTATTTTGTGCACAGCCTTAGTCGATTCATGGCAGCCTTCATCATTATCATGCCCACCCTCACCTGCAGGACATAGTATATCCTGGAGTCTGGGTGGACTCTAAAACACAAGTCGGCCTTGCTAAGGTCCCACCCATCTCCATTCTGATCAAACCTAATTCTGTCCTCCTGTCTATACTTCAATACCCCCTGAAACCAGAAGGTGAAGCTGGCATTCAACCTGTCATTGATTCATTTCTACAGCAAGGCCTTCTAGTCCCATGCCATTCTTCTGTCAATACACCTACCTTTCCAATCCCTAAACCGGGATATCCTGAATGTTGTTCATGACCTTCGTGAAGTAAATTAAAATCATTTGAGGCTCAATCCTCCAGTTGTCAGTCCTGCTACTGTCCTTAGCCAAGTTCCAGTTGATGCCAAACTCTTCACTATCGTTGACCTCCAACATGCATTCTTTTGTCTTCCTTTGCATCCAGATAGTCCATTACACTTTTGCCTTCTTTTAAGGGCCACCAATATATGTGGACTTGCCTACCTCAAGGGTTTATCCAGTCGCCGACACCTTTTCAGAGACTCTTCACACCCAGCTTGAATTATTTGAATTTCCTGGAGACACTACCCTAGATCAATACATCGATGACCTCCTCGCTAGCCCTGACAAAAGTGTCCAATCACACTGACTCCACTACCTTTCTCAACCATCCACATCAATGTGGCTATATTGTACCCCCCCCAGCAAAGTTAACTTCTTTCTGATTAGTCTTAAGTTCCTAGGTACTCTCATTTCTGAATTCGATCGATGCTTGACACCTGACCGTATTGATCCTATTCTTTGTATTGCCCCTCCAAGCACTCCTAAACAGATACGGTAGTTTCTTGACCTCATCAATTATTGCCGACAATGGATTCCTAATTGTGCCCTTCTGACCCAAACATGATCTCCCCTGTCCTCATCTAATGAGCCTCAACGGTATGAACTCACCCCATAACAACTACATGTCTTTACGAAGCTTAAAACTACCCTCTCTTCAGCACCCACGCTAGGCCGACGTTTGTATGACTGCCACTTTCATCTTTATGTTGCCATCCTTGATACCTGTGCTTCAGCTGTTCTCAACCAGCAACATGGCTCCTCTTGGCTCCCTATTGCCTATTTTTCTACTAAGCTTGACCCCGTTGCTCGAGGTATGCCTTCCTGCACCCAGATTCTCTCTGCCATCCATACTATGGTAGTGGCTGCCTCTAATATAACTTTACATCAAAATGTAGAAGTCTGTACCTCGCATTCTGCAGTATTCTTGCTGATTTCTAAATATACTGAACACCTTGTTATGGTTCGTCTCAGTCGCTGTGAGATTTCATTACTTCTGAATCCATTTCTCTCCTGAAAGTACTGCTCGAACATTAACCCCCTACATTCCTGCAGGAAGAACCGCTTGAACTGCCTGATCCTCACCATGATTGTGTTCTCAGAAATGAACTTGTTTCTAAACCATGTCCTGATCTTACGGACGACACAGATGTGATCAACAAAACGGGTCAAGATGCAGGGAAGATACCTGCCCAACTGTCGTCTGATTCATATGGATGGAAGTTTACTTGTTGGCTATGATCGCTGTGTGGATGGATCGTGTGGATTGTACTGATAGTCCTTGGTCTCATCCTAGGAATATACACTGTCGTCCGCTTATGCGTGAAATGGACTGTACATTGTTTTTCACCTAAGCCAAAGAAGAGTCTGCTTAAATGACCCTTGTCTACCCCTCTACCTCCATGCCTGAACTTCCATGCTGAAATCCAGTATCTTTCAGACTCTGCCCCTCTGGATGATGACCTGGCAGAGGAGGCACTTGACTTATTTGAAAATACAAATTGACTGAATGGACTAATGATAGTTATAAGCCAAGTAGTTGTCATGAAATAACAAAAGGAGGGAATAAGAAAGTCTATAGCCATAAAACTTGTCTTTAAACATTTAAACTAAAATATAATGTTGAATTATAGAGCACATTTGCTGCACACTAGAAAATAGACAGGCAGGGAGGCTTGGTAAAAGGGGAGAACTCAAGGTATGCAGAAGATAACCAAGTGATAACAGGATACCCTAAGGCAATTAAGTACATTTGCCTTAACAGTGAATCTGTGAAAACAGGACACAGTGACAACATTCATGGCTGTTCCCTTGTGAAATTAATGACAGCGTTTGATTTTGACCCCAAAATGAAACTTGGTACTGTCAAAAGCCTTGTATTTGACAGTCAGGTCCTGTTAATTATAATAGATTCTTATCACCCTTTGCAAGCTAGACAAACAGAGGGAAAAACATCTTTGCTGTTACAAGTCCCTGACTTGAGAGTTCAAATGGACGAGAGAGAGAGAAACCATTATAGTGCTGGGGCTCCCGAAGCTATTAAAAAATTACCTGCTTTGGATTGAACATAATTGCATTTTTGACACTTTATGATGGTATTGAGTAGCCATTACCGGTTATTAAATATGAACTCTGTAAAAGGTAATGTTGACGAAGCTTTAATTTACTTGCTGTTCTTGCAGACCACTCTACAGACCTTTCAGACTACCCCACTGTCAATTCCAACTAATCAGATCTTATGTCTTATTTGAATCACAACCCTGAAAAGAGAGCATGTTTAATTCAAAGACTAATGAATCAGTTTAAATGCAACCTTTTGGTAACATCTCAGCCTCAGGTACAGTATGATTCAGTGCCGAAAAAGCAGGAGTCTGCTCCTAGCTTAGAAATTATTCTCGGCCTAACATTGAAGAGATTCAGGCACAATGTGTCAGGAAGCCATTTTATGGTCAAAAGTTTGCCCTCCTGCTAAGAAGCCGTTTTGGAAAACAGTTGTATCTGACTTGTGACCTGTGCAAGGTTAGGAACTCTCCAATTAGCTCAGACTGGTACCTCTTTATGTTAGGAGTTTATCTCGCTAGCAGGCACCTAACCCGGCTGGATATGTTTTTCCCACCTGATGAATGGCTTAGGGCCTGTAGGAGTGATTAGTCAAGCGTTCGGAGACCTGTCAATTAACTTTTCTTCCTTACGAATTAAGAACATGCAATGTTTTTGTAAACCTTTGTGAAAAGGAAACCGCTTTGTAGCAATACATCAGAGTAACCTGCCAGGGTACTTGAAGAGTTAGGTCCCCTACTCTCCTAGGTTACTAGAACCTAGCTAGTTTAGCTTATCGGTATCAGTGGAGCTATTGGTAAATAAAGGGGTTCACGAAAATTAAACTAAACTGCCTGTAAGAGGATTTTCTTTTATTCCAGACTCTCAGAGTACGAACTCCGGGGCGAATCGTGAGAGACTGCAGGTCTGACTCCACAAAGGATTCCCTGGCCGTCTCAAATCCCTACTTTAACACTCCAACTCATCCATGTTGACCAGTTAGCCTAAACAGTCTAGTCCCATTTGCTAGCACTCGGCCCATACCCCTCTAAACCCTTCCATCCAGATTCCATTCAAATGTTGTAATTATACCAGCTTTCCTCAAGCAGCTAATTCCATACCCACACCACCCTTTGCGTGAAAAAGTTGTCCCTTAAGTCCCTTTTATTTCTTTGCCCTCTCACCCTAAATATATGCCATCAAGTTCTAGACTCCCCCCAACTCAGGGAAAAGACCTTGTCTGTTTATCCTATCAATGTCCCTCATGATTTTATAAACCTCTATAAGGTCACCTCTCAGCCTCCAACCCTCCAGGGAAGACAGCACCAACCTATTCAGCTTCTCCCAATAGCTCAAATCCTCCAACCCTGGCAACGTCCTTCTAAATCTTTTCTGAACCCGTTCAGGTTTAGCAACAAACTTCTGACAGGAAGGAGACCAGACCTGCACATAATATTCCAAAAGTGGTCTTACCAAAGCCCTGTACAGCTGCAACATCACCTCCCAACTTCAATACTTGATACTCTGACCAATAAAGGAAAGCATTCCAAACGCCGCCTTCGTTATCCTATCTATCTGTGACTCCACTTTCAAGGAGCTCTGAACCTGCACTCCAAGGTCTCTTTGTTCAGCAACACTCCCTTGGATCTTACCATTAAGTGTATAAGTCCTCCTCTGATATGCTTTTCCAAAATGCAGTGCCTCATATGTATCTAAATTAAACTCCACCCTGTTATCCTCTGAGCTAAGCATCTTCACTGTCCACTACACTTCTAATTTTGGTGTCATCTGCAAACTTAGTAACTATACCTCATTTATTGACATCCACAGCATTTATATCAATGATGAAAAGTAGCGGACCCAGCACCCATACTTGTGGTATACTACTGATCACAGGCCTCCAGTCTGAAAAGCAACTCTCCACCACCACCAACCTGTGAGCTGGTTCCGCATCCAAATGGCTAGTTCTCCCTGTATTCCGTGGTACTAACCTTGCGAACCTGTCTCTCTTGGGGAATCTTGTCAAACACCATACTAAAGTCTATATAGTACCCTGGCACGTAGGCCGTCAGGCCCAGGGGACTTGTCTGCCCTCAATCCTAATAGTTTGCTGTGTACCTTTTCCCTCTCAACGTTGATTGTTTAAGTTCTATCCTTTCTATCACCTCTGACTTACCCGTTCCAATAGGAATGGCACTATTGTCCTCCAGCTTGAAAACTGAGGAAAAGGATTGACTTAGCATCTCTGCCATTTCAGTGTTCCTCCTATTAACTCACCGATTTCATCTTCCATGGGGCCTTAGCGACTCTGTTCCCTTTTGCATACCAACAGAAGCTTTTGCTATTCTTTTTGATATTTTGCGCTCGGTTTCTTTCGTAATTTATCTTTATTCATTTTTTTTAGTATCCCTTCGTTTATGTTTGCAAGTTTTCCAATGTTTTAGCCTTCGAGGTCTGGAATAACATTTCGGAAAAGACTGAAATTTTTTTTTAAAACTACGTCGTTAAAACTTAAAAGAAAAACCTACCTTTCAGGTGGCTGGTGAGGGGAGCAGGGAACACATTCGCCCCGCCCCCATTGTCTCCGATTGGTTGGATGCCTCGTCGTACCGCGCCCACTACACGCGGGGTGACGTCACGGTCTGGTCACCCAGCCCCTTATGAGCTGGCGCATGTGCAGTGTAGGCCATGTAGTGGGACAATGACAGTGTTACTGAGTGTGGGAGAGGAATGGCGCCGGTGGCTTAAGGAACAAGAACAGGACCCGCTGGAAAAGCTGAGCAGCCCTGGCTGCATGTGTCAAGAGAATCCGAGGAAACGTTACGGGTCCAGTGATCCTCCTTCAGAACAGAAACCGGTTTCGGAAACATCCCAGAGAGGTCGCCAGGCCTGAGCGCCCGGGGAGAGGAGACAGTGAGTACCTACTTCGACACTGTCCTATTCCCCCTAGTCCAGGAACTCCCCACATACGTTCGAGACACCACCCACACCCTCCACCTCCTCCAAGACTTCTGCTTCCCCAGCCCCCAACGCCTCATCTTCACCATGGATACCCAATCCCTCTACACCTCCATCCGCCATGACCAGGACCTCCAAGCCCTCCATTTCTTCCTCTCCCGACGTCCCCAACAGTACCCTTCCACCGACACACGCATTCATCTGGCTGAACTTGTCCTCACCCTTAACAATTTCTCCTTCGAATCCTCCCACTTCCTCCAGACCAAAGGGACAACCATGGGCACCCATGTAGGCCCCAGCTATGCCTGTCTCTTTATTGGCTACGTAGAATAGTCCATCTTCAGTAATTAAACCGGCACCACTCCCCACCTCTTCCTCTGCTACATTCATGACTGCATTGGTGCTATCTTGTGCTCCTGTGAGGAGGTTGAGCAAACTTCACCGACACATTCCACCCTGACCTTAAATTTACCTGGACCATCTGACACCTCTCTCCCCTTCCTGGACCCCTCCATCTCCATTAATAACGACCGCCTTGACACTGGCATTTTATAAACCCACTGACTCCCACAGCTACCAGGATTACACCTCTTCCCACCCTACCTCCTGCAAAAATGCCATCCCGTATTCCCAATTCCTTCGCCTCTGCCGTATCTGCTCCCAGGAGGATCAGTTCCACCACAGAACACACCAGATGGCCTCCCTCTTCAGATACCACAATTTCCCTTCCCACGTGGTTAAAGATGCCCTCCAACCTATCTTGTCCACATCCCGCACCTCCGCCCTCAGACCCAACCCCTCCAACCGTAACAAGATCAGAACATCCCTGGTGCTCACCTTCCACCCTACCAACCTTCGCACGAACCAAATCATCCGCTGACATTTCCGCCACCTCCAAACAGACCCCACCACCAGGGATATATTTCCCTCCCCATCCCTTTCCACCTTCCGCAAAGACCGTTCCCTCTGTGACTACCTGGTCAGGTCCATGCCCCCCTACAACCCACCGTCCCACCCTGGCACCTTCTCCCGCCACTGCAGGAATTGCAAAACCTGCGCCCACACCTCCTCCCTCACCTTCATCCAAGGCCCTAAACGAGCCTTCCACACCCATCAAAGTTTTAGCTGCCCATCCGCCAATATCATTGTATTGTTTCCATTGCTCCAAATGCGGTCTCCTGTCCATTGGGGAGACTGGACGCCTCCTAGCAGAACGCTTTAGGGAACACCTCTGGGACACCTACACCAATCAACCACACCGCCCTGTGGCTCAACATTTCAACTCCCCCTCCCACTCTGCCGAGGCCATGGAGGTCCTGGGCCTCCTTCACCGCTGCTTCCTCACCACCAGACGCCTGGAGGAAGAACACCTCATCTTCCGCCTCAGAACACTTCAACCCCAGGGCATTAATGTGGACTTCAACAATTTCCTAATTTCCCCTTCCCCCACCTCACCTCAGTTCCAAACTTCCAGCTCAGCACTGTCCCCATGACTTGTCCTACCTGCCTATCTTCTTTTCCGCCTATCTTCTTTTCCACCTATCCACTCCACCACCTCTCCCCCCATACCTATCACCTTCTTCCCACCCCCACTCACCTATTGTACTCTCTGCTACTTTCTCCCCATCCCACCCTCCTCACATCTATCTCTCCACACTGTAGGTACCCTGTTTCTATTCCTGATGAAGGGCTTTTGCCCAAAATGTCGATTTTACTGCTCCTCGGATGCTGCCTGAACTGCTGTGCTTTTCCAGCACCAGTCTAATCTAGACTGGTTACCAGCATCTGCAGTCATTGTTTTTACAGAGAGGAGACAGTGAAACAGGGGAGGATTGGAAACCGTGGGAGTTGGGAGGAGGGAGACTGGGGAGTTTATAAACTCCAAGGGGAGGCCTGAGGCCGCGCATAAAAGCTCCACAGGCCCAGTGTTTACTTTGTTTGGGAAGGACCTCTGGGGGCAACCGGTCGCCATATTCGTGAGGGCAAGACGCATGTTGTCTTGGGGCGGGGAGCGCGCGCATCCATCTTGGTGAGGGCACCATCAACTGTCATTTCTGGGTGAGAATTCCAACTTTGTGGCAGCCTTTGTATCAACTAGAATTTTCTCATTCTGGATGTAAGTTTGCTCCCTGAGCTGGAAGGTCATTTTCAGATGTTTCATCACCATACTAGGTAACATTATCAGTGAGTCGAGTGAAGCGCTGGTATTATGTCCTGCTTTATATTTATGTCTTTTGGTTTCTTAGGGTGGGTGATATCATTTCCGTTCTTTTTCTCAGAGCATGGTAGATGGGGTCCAAATCAATAGATTTCCAGTTGGAATGACATGTTCCAAGGAATTCTTGTGTGTGTTTCTGGTTGGCTTATAGGACAGTGGCTTGTCATAGGATGGATGTATGGTCCCAGTCAACATGGTATCCTCCTTTGTCTGTGTGTAAAGATACTAGTGGTAGTGGATCATGTATTTTTGTGGCTAGTTGATGTTCATATATCCTGGTGGCTAGTTTTATACCTGTTTGTCAGATGTAGTGTTTGTTACAGTCATAGAATCCCTATGTGTGGAAATATGCCCTTCGGGCCAACAGCTCCATACTGACCCTTTAGAGAGTATGCCAGCCAAGCCCATTCCTCTACAATTACGCCTGACTTATGTACCACTATGGGCAATTTTAGCATGGCCAATTCACTCAATTCACTTAGCCTGTGTATCTTTGGATTGTGGGAGGAAACCGGAGCATCCGGAGGAAACCAACACAGACACTGGGAGATTGTGCACACTCCATACAGACAGTCGCCCCAGGATGGGATTGAACCCGGGTCCCTGGTGCTGTGAGGCAGCAGTGCTAACCACTGAGCCACCGTGCCGCCCCCTTATATTTCAACAGTCTTTCAACTTTAAACACATTCATCACAGTCTTCCCAGAAGATTAGACTGTTCTCTCTCATTAGAGATGGCTGGTGGTGGTTTATCTTGAGGGTCACCACACCTCAGCTGAGGGGAAAGGCCGAGAAGGAGATCCTCACATTTCTCCAACTTGGGTGATACATAATGTGAAGCACCTTGGTATACTCTTGTTGAAATGTTATCATCAGTATTAGCTGTTGTTGTTGCTGTCATTTATTGGCAAGACTCATGTCAAGTGAAACAATTTCAGCAAGAAATTGGCATCTGGCAGAGCTCCCCCACCCAATGCCAAAAAAGTGAATGTTTTTATTGGTGAAAAAAAATTGGCAAAGAAAAAAAAATTAAAGTGTCATGTACCTTTAGAAAGAGTGGAAGGGTTGATTTTTCAAAATAAATGAAGACAACATTTCTGAAGTGGAGCAACAAACTAAATTAACAACGCAGTTTCTTTTCACATAACTGCACGACTGCAAATGTCTGTATTATGGGAAAATGTTATGTACTAAAATATGTTCTTATTTTGTAAAGAGTCAGGTCAATAGGTTTAATTTTGTCAACAGTGATCAATAAGATCTTGGTTTTATACAGCATCTATGTGAGATACACTGGTAATTAATATTTGATCGAGTAAGTCTCCACTGACCACCACAAGAACAAAGTTTTTCCCTGTCTGAACTGTCAGAAAAGATGTGCTTTCTTCACAAATTTTGACTTCTTGATGTGTTTGTATGTCTTGCAATATTTGATTTTAAAATATGTAATTTACAGTGAAAATGAATTGTTTGTGCTTTTTAATGTTGATTTTAAGGTACGCTGATAAGAAACTATGTATGCATTTAGGCCGTCTAAAAATAGAATGCTTTTCATACTGTGCAAACAAAACACAATTTGGGAAGTGATGGTTGTTCCCTATCTCAAAGCCAATATCAATAATACCTGTGGGGTCAACACATGCAACCACTTCCTTTCACTTTTTTTGGAAATCATTGGGAATTTAACACATTACACTACTGCAGCAGAATCTGAGCACGTTACATCGGGCTTCCCATCAGGATGCTGTAACAAACCTCAACCTAATTTGGGGTGTTGGGGAAAGTGCAAAATAAATGAATCACTAGTATATACCCTGTGGTTAAAGAGCGCTACAACAGTATTGTGCAGACATGTCAGCTGTCATGGTGAGACCTAACTTGACTCTGCGACACCTTGATTGGCTTGAGTTGTCGCTGACTGCATGTAAAATGAAACATTATGGAGTAAAGACATTTTTGCGACTGAAAATGTTTTATTTGGCCTTCAGCAGTCACACCTACACTTTTACCATATATTTTGCTGCTTATTTTGATTTAACTTGATGATATGTAACCTCAGTTGCTAAACAACTCTCAGTGGAGCCTCAAGCGTTATTTGAGATCCAACACAAAAGCCAACTTCTTCCAAATACAAAATGTTGCTGAGTACAAAGAAAAATCACATAAAAGCTTTTATCAACTCCCAGATCGATTTACCGCAAGAAATAGCAGTATTGGCCATTCTGCTCCACCATTCAGTGAGATCATATCTGATCTGATAACCCTCAATTCTATTTTCCTGTCTTTTCCCCAAAACCCTTGATTTTCCTTTGACACCTTCAATTTTTCAGAAGTTTAACTTATCTAGAACTTTGAAGACTGAGACACTTGGACACACAATACCAACATCAATCCTTGTTAATTGTCCTTGCTTCTGTACCATAGAAAATTGTTTTCTGGATCCTTGTTTGAGTCTACAAACTGCTCAATAAGCTCAAACAACCCTCTTCTGCTCTTCTAATGAGCCAATATCTCTGACAACTCCATTTCAATAAAACTGAAAAAGCTTCTATCACTTTTGGTTGTAGACAATAGGGCCAGGATTAAAGATGATTCTCATTTTCCTAAATACTTGGAATAGGTTCAATTGATTTTAAACAAACAAGTTTTGACACATGTTCGGGTTCGTTTGAGAAGTTTGGCAGAATTGTTTTTCTCAGATGGGACAATGAAACTTTTTTAGATTCTTTCCACTATTGGAGGTCGACCTCCAGTTCTTTTTCTTAGCACATTATAATGATCTTCTGAACTAGTTTTATTTCATTATATCCATCCCTTCAAACAAACCAATTCTTCCCATAAATAAATTCATCCATCTCCAGCACATTCTAGGTGATATTTTTCCTTAAATTCCATTAAAATGTCCTATCTCTTTCCTTAAATCTATGTCCCCTAGTTGCTGAAGCCGTCCACCAAGGGGAAAAGTTTCTTCCTATCTAGATCCTAAGTGTCTTATTTGTACACTCCAAACAGGTCCTCACCCAGCTTTCTCTGCAAGGAAAATACCTTCAGCCGATCTAATCACTCTCATAGCTGAAACCCACCAACATGCACCACCCTGAGTTAGTATTCCCTTCTGCACCCTTTCTAGTGCCATCACATCCTGCTAATAATGTGACGACCAGATCCACTACTCCAGCTGTGGCCCAACTAATGTCTTGTACAGTTCCATCACGATCTCCTGGCTCTCGTGTTCAATGCATTAACTATTAAGGGCAAGTATTTCATATGCCGCCTTAATCATTTCATCCACATGTCCCGTTGCCTTCAAGAATCTATGAACACATATACCTTACTCTGATCTTCAGTACATTCTCAGTTCTTGTGATTTAACATGTTGATCCTCCTGAAATGTATCATCTCAATCTTTTCAGGATTGAACTCCATCTGTCATTGTTCTGCTCATCTGACCAACCCATCTTTATTATCCTGTAGTCTAAAACTTTCCTCCTTGCCATATATTAGTGTGGGTTCTGAATTTCTTTTGGGCCTGATTTATTTAGGTTGCATTGTGTTTATTTTGTGGGCATATTTTTAGAATATTGGGAGGATACTTTGATCCAGCATCTGTTTATACCCAAAGAAGAAACTCAAACCAGATTTTTTTTTTATCCAATGTTTTCCCTGGTAACATTTTCACAATGACTTCAATTTCTGCAACACCCTTAGCTTAACTTAAACTATCTTCAAATCAAGACATTACTGAATGGAGATCATAACTTCTTGTACTATTAAATCTGTCTCAAGCAATGCTGCAAATTAGGTAACCTTGCATTATTATTTTGTAACCTTGCTCAACCTTTTCTAAAAAGTGACTGGATGAAGATTGAAGTTGACTGAACTGCTTTCTTCATTTTATAAAAAAAAGTAAATGTTCCAGCATATGCAATCTTTTTCTTTCTCTAAAATAGGTCATGAGGTGAAAGGGAATAATGGACAAAGCAATGAAAACAATGCTGACTCTAATTCAGCAAGTATGTTCTTTTTCAATAAGTTTAATTCAATATTTACATTAAAGTTATGTGAGTGACACAAATAACAATACTTTAAGGCTGTTACTTAAGTTTAGAAATTCAATCACACTCTGTGTAGATGGCTTAAAATCATTATATCAAAAGCTTAAAGCGCTTGAATAAAACATGAAACCTCAGTTATGTTTATTTCCCCAAACTGGGTTATCAAGTAAAAGGGAAGTATAATTGGAGATTTGATGACAGCGGGCAAAATGGCAACGCTAATTTCGCAAGTATGCAAGGTTTAAGCTTAAAATGCATGGCAGGTTTATTTATCCAAGAAATAAACACCTTTACTCTCTCTAATATTAGCTCCAATTATCAATATTTGATATGAAATTAGAAGATCTAGCTTGAGAAATCTACAACATATTGCCACACGCTTGCCATAAATACGACAGGAACACAGTAAAAGTAGTGAAAATTAAGTCAGATCTTTGTGGTTACAGATCCATAAGATACAGAAGCAGAATCAGTCCATTCGACTTGTTGAGTCTGCTCCACGATTCGATCATGGCCAATGTTTCTCAATCCCATTCTCCTGCCTCCTCCCTGTAACCCTTGATTCCCTTACTAATCAAGAGGCTATCTTTATCTGTTTTAAAAGCACTCAGTTACTTGCCTCATTTCAGTGGCAATGAGTTCCACAGAGTCACCTCTTTCTGACTGAAAAAAATCTTTATCTCATCCCAGCATTTCTTGCTACAGAGAACTATGAGGGCAGAGTCCATGTCTATACTTCCTTGCATGGTAATTTGTAAATAACATTTGTTTTTTCAGGTTCATTAGCTGCTGCTTAAGTGTGTTGGTAGGTTTGTGGGCTACCATGATGCTGAGAGGTTTGAGTTGTCTGGACATCATTTCACAGATGTCTTTGATGTAAGGTAATGTGGCTCGGGTTTCTGCACGTGTGTCTGCTTGTTTGAGTTTGTTGTTGAGAAATCAACAGACAGGGTTTATTGGGTACCCGTTCTTCTTGAATATGTCGTATAAGTATTTATCTTCTGCTCTTTGTAGTTCCTGGGTGGTGCACTGTGTAGTGGCTCATTGCAATAGTGTCCTGATGCAGATTTGTTTGGGATGATTTGCTTCTGCATTAGGTACTTGGGTCTGTGTGTGTTGTTTTCCTGTAGATATTAGTCTGAAGTTCCCTATTGACTGTTTGCTCTACTGACATCTTGGAATTGCACTTTGTTGTTGTTCTCCTCTTTTGTGAATTTTATGCCAGTAAGGATATTGTTGATGGTGTTGTAGGTTTCCCCAAATGTGTTTCATTTTGTGATGACAAAGGTGTCATCACTGTTGCGGACCCAAAGTTTGGGTTGGAGCGTTGGGAGGGCTGTTTGTTCGAGTCTCTGCATTATTGTTTCTGCTAGGATCCTTGATATTGGTGGTTTCATGGGTGTTCTGTTGATTTGTTTGTAGGGCTTGTTATTGAATGTGAAGTGGGTGATAAGATACGGGTCCACAAGCTTGACAATGTTATCTTTGCTGATGAAGTTGGTGCTGTTTGGTGTTTGTGTCTTTGGTAGTTCTTGTAGTGTAGTCGGTGTGTCTTTGGCCACGTTGATGTTAATGGATGTGAACGGGGCTGTTATGTCAAAGGACAGCATTACTTCATCCTCTTCTATCTTGGTGTCTTTGGTGTTCAGGAATTCTTGGGTGGAGTGAATGGAGTGGCATGAATCTTCTACTCAGTGTTTTAGTCTTCAGTGGAGTTCTTTGACTACTCTGTATACTGGTGTTCCAGGTAGTGAGACTATGGGCCTGAGGGGTGCTCCTGGTTTGAAGAGGAAGGGCACAACAACAAAGTGCCATTCCTAGATGTCACAGTAGAGTGAACAGTCAATGGGGAACTTCAAACTAGTGTCTACAAGAAACAATACACACAAACCAAATACCTAACTACAGAAGCAATCATCACAACACCCACAAACGAAGCTGCATCAGGAGTTTATTTAGTGAGCCATCACCCTTTGCAGCCCAGAGGAACTGCGAAGAGCAGAAAAGAAATACGTATATGTACTCAAGAAGTACGGATCCCCAATAAACCCAGTCTGCCAATTTCTCATTGATGCTTCCAAGCTGACCCTCAAATTTGGTTTGTCCCTGCATTCTTTCCTGGTTGTCTTTTGTGGGTTTTGAAAACTTTTTCCCAATCCTCTGACTGAGGATAAGAGTTGGGAAGTTGCGTTGTGGCTGATAGGACATTGGGTAGACCACTTTTGGAATATTGTGTGCAGTTCTGGTCTCCCTCCTATCAGAATCTTGTTGTGAAACATGAAAGGGTTCAGAACACATTTAAAAGGATGTTGCCAGGGTTTGAGCTGAATGGGCTGGGCTGTTTTTCCTCGTGCACCAGAGGCTGAGGGGTGACTGAGAGTCATTAAGAAAATCATGAGAGGCATGGATAGGGTAAATAGACAAGGACATTTCCCTGGGGTGAGGGAGTCCAGAACTAGAGGGTAATAGGTTTAGGGTGGAGGAGGGCAAGATTTAAAAGAGTCTTAAGGAGTAACCTTTTCATGCAGAGGGTGGTGTGTGTAAGGAATGAGCTGCCAGAGGAAGTGGTGGTTGTTGATACAGCTATGACATTTAAAAGGCACCTGGATAGGTATATGAATAGGAAAGGTTTAGAGGGATATGGGCCAAGTGCTGGCAAATGGGACTAGATTAGGCTAGGATATCTGGTTGGCCCGAAGGGGCTGTTTCTGTGCTGTAGATCTAACTCTGGCTTGCCACTATCGTTTGCCATGTCTGTGTGTTCAGTTTCTCTCTGGTTGTCTGTGTCAATGCCTTGATGTCTCATTCCACCCACCACATATCACCACCACCCCCACCCACCATAGGGACGATAACCAATTCATGTCTGTTTATTTATCAAGAAGCTGTATTGCAGGTTCAACCTGAATTTACACTTCTTTTGCTCCCAAAATCAGACTTGCTCACTCTCAGCAATATCCCAATATCCTGAAAGATATTAACTTTCACATGGTGTTATCCAAAATTCGAAGATGTCAGTCCTGACGTTTTTGCTTTTTCTGTCCCTGTAAGATCCTGTATCAGCACCTTCAGGACAATTCGTTTGAGTGGAGTGAGAATAGAGAGAGAGAGAGAGAGAGTGGGATGCTTTCAATTTTGTGGAACAGCATAAGAAAAAAATGTTCTGCAGAAGCTGGAGTAGCTTGTTCTGAATTTCTACCCTGGACTGACCATGATGACTTTTGTAATCTCTTTTTCCAGAGTATTTGAAGATCTGAAGACTGAAGTTTAAAAATCAACAGATGAAGGGCCTATGCCTGAATCATCGATTCTCCTGCACTTTGGAAGCTGTCTGACCTGCCATGCTGTTCCAACACCTCACTTTTCAACTCCTCTCCAGTGTCTGCAGTCCCCACTTTCACATCAATGTCTGACAGTCACTCAATCCATCGGGACCTCAACGATTTTCAACTATGATTCTGTGAGAAGGAGCAAAACATTTTGGTTCCTGTTTCAGACCATTTTCAGCATTAGTGGGACTGAATGAGAGTCTCTTCTGTTACAGCGCACTGTGTGTAAAGCCTGAAACAGTTATACGGCCAGGAAAGAGGAATTTACTGTGGGCAGGGGCCGTACACGCGGCTGTAGCTGCGGCCATGGTGAAACCAGAGGAATCCCACACCGTGGAGAAACCGTGGAAGTGTTGTGACTGCGGGAGAGGCTTCCATGCACCATCTGTCCTGGAGATTCATCGGCGAAGTCACACTGGGGAAAGGCCATTCTCCTGCCCCGAGTGCGGGAAAGGCTTTACCTGCTCCTCCCACCTGCTGGACCACCGCCGAGTCCACACCAGAGAGAAGCCATTCTCCTGCCCTGAGTGTGGGAAGGGCTTCACCTACTCCTCCCACCTGCTGGCCCACCAGCGCGTCCACGCCGGGGAGAGGCCCTTCCCCTGCTCAGAGTGTGGGAAGGCCTTCAGCAAATCCTCGGACCTGCTGAAGCACCAACGGGTCCACAGAGGGGAGAGGCCATTCAGCTGCCCTGAGTGCAGGAAGGCCTTCAGTGATTCCTCTACCCTGCAGAGACACCAGTGGGTCCACACCGGGGAAAGGCCGTTCTCCTGCCCTGAGTGCAGGAAGGGCTTTACCCGCTCTTCTGCTCTGCTGACCCATCTGCGGGTCCACACGGGTGAGAAGCCCTTCAGCTGCCCCGAGTGTGGGATGGCCTTCAGCAGGTCTTCCCACCTGCTGAGGCACCAGCGGGTCCACACTGGGGAGAGGCCATTCTCCTGCCTCCAGTGTGGAAAGTGCTTTACCCAGCCCTCCAACCTGCTGACCCACCAGCGGATCCACACCTGTGAGAAACCGTTCTCCTGCCCCAAGTGCGGGAAGGGCTTTGCTGTTTCCTCTAACCTCGTGGCCCACCTGCGGGTCCACACAGGGGAGAGGCCATTCAGTTGTCCAGAGTGCAGGAAGGCCTTCAGCAATTCCTCTGCCCTGCTTAGGCACCAGCGCGTCCACACCGGAGAGAAGCCGTTCTCCTGCCCCGAGTGCGGGAAAGGCTTTACCCGCTCCTCCACACTGATGACCCACCGGCGGGTCCACACGGGGGAGAGGCCATTCAGCTGCCCCGAGTGCAGGAAGGACTTCAGTGATTCCTCTGCCCTGCTGAAGCACCAGCGAGTCCACACTGGGGAGAGGCCCTTCAGCTGCCCTGAGTGCGGGAAGGGGTTTACATTTTCCCGCAACTTGCGGAAGCACCAGCGGGGGCACCAGCGCTCACAACAATCAGATTCTGCCGCTGATGCTGCCATGATTCCTCCCCAGGACTGATTCTCCTGACAGTGGGTGCAGTGTGAGAGTTGGTGCACTCTTTGTTTTCCGTTGGACTGCAACCCCACGGTGGCTCAGGGGTGGCATGGTGACTCAGTGATTAGCACTGCTGCCTCATGACACCAGGAGCCAAGGATCAATTCCACCCTTGGGGTGACTGTCTGTGGAGTTTGTGGAGGGGAGGAGAATGGATGAGATAAGAAACCGCTGCCTTTCTTGAGACAAGTCTCCCGGAGAGAACTTGCTGACTGATTTGATTGTCTGATCTATTGATCCTCACAGTGCCCCATTGCCCTCTGTTATCTGGAGGAGGTCCACACAGATGTACCAAAGCCCCTCTTTGGACTGTGGAAGGAAACCTGTGCAGACAGGAAAAACATGCAAACTCCACACAGACACCGTTAACTGAGGCTGGAATTGAACCTGGGTCCCTTGCGCTGTGAGGTAGCAATGCTAAGCAGTGTGCCACCCCAATATGTTATAAAATTGGAATAAACACACTAAATTGGAAATGTGACCATACCAAGAACTTCCTGTAAATGTTTGGAAACAAAAGTCCAGCGGAATTGTCTTTGGGGCGGATCCAAAACTTACTTCGTTAATGTTGAAAATACTTTGACCTCTGGAACTGTCTGCCAGAGAGTGTGTTGGAGTCAGATTCGATTATGGCGTTCAAAATAGAGGTGGATCATTAAACTGAAAAGGAAAGCAATTGCAGTGTTCAGTGAAGATTAGTGCAAGGTACTGTAGTGGACGTCAGAATGAGTTTCCTGGTTGGGGCTGTTCCTGTTACCATTTCAGGTTGCTAACTTTTCATTAGTATCCTGCACATGTTGGGAATCTTTCTCCTCTCTAGTATCTACTTGAGTGACTAGTGATAAATCTAGTTTATTAATTGTTCCTATGATATCTCATGAGAGGGTTTATGATATTCACAGTGCTGTATAAATTGTTGTGGGTCACAATGTTTTTCCTCCACTTGGACACAAACTGTTCACCTTAAATATTTGTTTTTTAAATGATGGAAATAAAATTAATGTTTGGAAAACACAACTTGCTGTGTGGTAAGATCATCAGAAATAGGAATGGGAGTAAGTAATTGACCGTTGAGATGCTTTGTCTTTCATTTATCTAAATTCTCTTTCCTGTACTTGTTTTCTCATGACTTCATCTGCTGAAGTGACTACACTCCAAAAGCTTGTGATTTCAACATAAGAGCATAAGAACTCGGAGCAAGAGTCGGCCTTCCGGCCCTTAAAATCATGACTAATCTTTTCGTGGACTATGCTCCACTTACCTGCGTTTTCACCATATCCCTTACGTTTTTGAAAAATAAAAGAATTATCTTCTCGTGGTTACTGAAGTAGTGTCAAATACTTCCCTGGGCAAGGAATTCCACAGATTGACAACCCTCCCGTGAAGAAGTTTCTTCCCCGTTCAGTTTTAAACCTGCTACCTCTAATCTTTGAGGCCATGCGCCCTTATCCTAGTCTCACCTACCAGTAGAAAATCCTATTTCTATTTCTTTCATAATTTAATATATTTCTCTAAGATCCCATCCAAACACACCTGCTGGACTATAAACCTGGTGTCATGTGACTTATGACTACAAAATTTGTTATTACGCATCCTCATAGCTGTGGGATTTCAGGACTCGAAGGTAGGGACAGTACCACTGCGCCTTAAAAAAAACTTCTGCAGCAAATAGACCCTCTTCTATTGAATGAATGGGGAGAGGTTTCTTCTCAACATGGGATACAAATATTATAACCTCGGAGCCCATTACATTAAATTGAGCCCTCTTCGGTTGAATGAGTGGATGTGGAGATGCCACAGTTGAATTGGTTGATCACGTTAAAAATCGTGAATATGTGACACTACCACTTTAGCGCCGGAGCCCGTTGCAGTAAACTGGGTCATCTGCTGTTCAATGAATGAATGGGAATGAAAAGGGCGGATACACTGACGTAATTGTGAAATTCCCCACCAATCCCAAAGCTTGTGGTCGGTACCGACTAATCAGAGAGAGATATTGCAGAGGGTGGGGCCAACACGACCAGCAAAGCCGGCCGCCATTGGTCAGGTGGAGTAAGGTGCACTCTGATTGGAGGGAGCGTGGATGACGCGCTCCAGTGAAGGAGGAGACGGAATGAAGAAGAAAAACAAAGATGGCGGCGCGAGGCTGCGGTTTTCTCATCGACACAGCGGGCGGTTTCTGACGGACGGACGGACGGACGGACGGAGGGAGGGGGAGGTGACGGTTACCGGGTGAACGAGAAAACAAATTAAAAATGTCGGCGGTGGAGGAGAGAGAGCCGGCGCCCGCGGCTTCTTCGGCGGCGGCCGGAGCCCAGGAGCTCAACAACCCCCCGGAGCTGGAGGAAGGTCCGAGCTCCAAGAAGCGGGGGGTCCGGCTGGAGGCTGGATTTGCTCAAGGCTTGTATCTATTAACTTATTTAAATGGTACCTACTGTATGGGGCTATGGTTTACATTAAAACCGGAGGATCATGTCAGAGTGTTTGTTTATATTTAGCAGTTGTAGTTGGTAAAATACACTCCCTGGAGGAGCACCTTCTATGATGCTGCATTTCTTACCTTCTGCCCTTCCCCCATTTGTTATCTCACATCTCGATTTTACATTTTATTTGGTCAAATTTAATTTTATATTAATGAGACTTGGTATTGACTGTGTATTAATTTGTTTGTTGGATTATTGTAAGAAAAAAATAATGGTGTCATGTCATTTCTGATGTCAGAGTTTGACATCGAATGTGCAGATGTGAATATCAGTAAGTTGTGAAAATAAATCAAGAACTTGTGGTTCTAACAAAAAAGCAGTTCACTGATTGTGAGAAACAAAGCTCACACACCTCAATAATTGCAGTCCGAGACAAAATCTGAATCAGCAGTGTCCTTTAGTTTACACTTGCAAGTGGGTGAGATGTCCAGTGCCTATAAGGCAGAGGACATACACACACCAAGTTCAATTCATACATAATATTTATATGATTTGATGTCTTTTGCTTTACATCGCTCCTCCCCTGCTTACATCATCCACTTCCCTAAGACCGGCCCCCATTACCCCTGTTTATCTCTTGCCTTATCCGGCCTTGTCTGTGACAAAATGCTTATTCCTGGCCTCACAAGGCTGTTTGACCTCATCCTGCTGTAGGTCATTGTTGGGCATATTCTTTCTTCATCATTATCTCCCCCCTTCATCTGTGCCTTTCCCGAGGCTGTTCTGATCCCTATGACCCTTTTAATTGGGGTTTGTTTCTGTGTTTTTGTAAAAGTGGGAAGCAGATGTTTATACCTACTTTTTGTACAGGCATATCTAGCTTAACTTCATCCCCTCACAACATCTTATCTATTTGCCCGTAATGTCTACCTTCTGACATACAGGTTTAGCTAATACAAAAACAATTATATATTTCCTCCACATCGTTTCCATTCTTGTTGACTCAGCTCGTGGCTAAAACAATTACACACTGCTGTGAGTTCATTTTACTTTGTAAAATGAAATTGCAGAAATGCAGAAGTAACATTAATTTACCTATATCCCATAGTTTGTTTATATTTAACAGTTGTAGTTGGTAAAATACACTCCCTGGAGGAGCACCTTCTATGATGCTGCATTTCTTGCATTCTGCCCTTCCCCCATTTGTTATCTCACATCTTGATTTTACATTTTATTTGGTCAAATTTAATTTCAGATTAATGATACTTGGTATTCACTGTGTTATTAATTTGTTTGTTGGATTATTGTAAGAAAAAAATAATGGTGTCATGTCATTTCTGATGTCAGAGTTTGACATTAAATGTGCAGATGTGAATATCAGTAAGTTGTGAAAATAAATCAAGAACTTGTGGTTCTAACAAAAAAGCAGTTCACTGATATTAATGGCATTGTCTCATTTGAGGATGATGACTTGAGTCTGACGAACAAACCGTTTCATGTAGTCACCCAATTTAATTAAAATTTTCTTTAACTTAATTAAAGTTAAATTTGTTTAATTTAACAAATTTGTTTATACAATTTGTACAATTTGTTTATAAGATTTATTTATACGTCCATTGCTCTCGATGTGGTCTCTGCCACATTCGGGAGACTGGACGCCAATTTGCAGAACATTTCAGGGAACAGCTGTGGGACGCCAAAACTAAACGACCCCACCGCCTTGTGGCTGAACGCTTTAACTCCCCCTCCCAATCCATCAAGGACATGCAAGTATTCTGCTGCCTCCCCCTCCAAGCTCTAGCTACCTGACGCTTGTAGGAAGAACACCTCGTCTTCTGCCTTGGGACGCACTAACTGCATAGGATCAATGTAGATTTCACCAGTTTCCTTATTTCCCCTCCCCTCCACCCACCCCCACACCACACACCTTGTCCCAGATCCAGAGTTGAAAAATGTGGTGCTGGAAAAATGCCTAGAGGCCATACTTCTAGGAATTCCCTGGCTGTTCTCTGGCATGGCACTCATCCACAGATTCTATCAACAAACACATTGACCTGGACCCAATATGGCCACTGCAGCGGACAGTTAGAACTGACAACCGGAAGCGGCAGAGACAAACCACTATAAATGCCGGAGGAAACAATACAGAAGCACTTCACAGGAGGCTCCCAAGCACTGAGGATATCACCTAGACAGGGGATGAAACGTCTGCAACACAAATTCCCAGCTCGGCGAACAGAACCACAACAATGAGCACCCGAGCTACAAATCTTCTCACAAACTTTGAATTGAGCATAGGAGTTGGGACATCCTGTTGCAACTGTCACACATGTCACACAACACAAGGCATGGTCCTTCTCTGACTGACCATCCCTTTGAATATCAGGGGGAAGACACCCCTTTAATTGTAACATTCAGGAAAGATGCCTTACTTCAACAAAGATGTGCTGTGCTCACAAATGTTTGGACAGAGGAAGGGAATTGCAGTCTGGGGTGAAGCTCAATCTTCATTCAGAGAGAGAGGAGCAGCAGTAGCTTCAGAAGCTCATGGTCCAACTTGTGCATTCAGACAATAGGGGGGCTATTCTGGGCAAAATCTGGGAGTGAAGCAATGTCTCCCCCTTTCCATTCCTTATCCTGGGAGGGAGAGAGAAGGGGGGAAGCACTGTTCACTTGCAGCAACTGGAGGCAGAAATATGAATCCAAGCAGGGAGCAGACTCTGCAAAAGTCAGCTTCAGTCGGCTTCTTCTGGAATATTGTGTCCAATTCTGGTCTTCCCTCCTATCAGAAGGAGGTTGTGAAACTTGAAAGGATTCAGAAAAGATTCACAAGGCTATTGCCAGGGTAGGAGGGTTTGAACCACAAGGAGAGGCTGAATAAGATGGGGCTGTTTTCCCTAGAGCATCGCAGGTTGAGTGTGTGTTTTTTAAAGAGGTTTATAAAAACTTGGGTGTGGATGAGGTGCATAGACAAGGTCTTTTCCCTGGGATAGGGGGAGTGCAGAATTAGAGGGCATATGTTTAGGGCGAGAGGGGAAAAATTTAAAAGGGACCTTGCAGTCAACCTTTTTTTGCAGAGGGTGATGAGTGTATGGAATGAGCTGCCAGAGGAAGTGGTGAAGGCATCTGGATGGGTATATGAAAAGGAAGGGTTTAGAGGGATATGGACCAAGTGATGGCAAATGGAACTAGACTAATTTTGGATATCTGGTCGGCGTGGACAAGTTAGATTGAAGGATCTGTGTCTGTGCTTTATGTCTCTGACTCTATGACTGGTGAAAAGCGTTGGCATTCGTCGAAACATTTATGCAACAGAAAATTATAAGAGGGTAAAGATAAGCCTCACGATCCATGAATCCTGGTTGTATGGATGTCTTTCCAGTAATAGAGTCAGTATGGCATGGAAGAAGTCCAAAAGACAGCTTCTTTTACAAAAAGTCACACTTCAAACTTAAATCTGAGTCTTCTGGAAATGTAAGACAACAGTGCGTTAATATAAGACAGATAAGTCTGGGGTATATGTTACGTATTTGATGGAATGTTTATGGCTCTAAAATCCTGATTTGCAGTTGTTTCTGGGCTCATAATATTGTACTGCAGAATATTGTATATCTTCAGTAAGAACGTCAATACCACACGATAGATGTTCATTCAGCAACTTGAGTGAACTCTTCATGGAGTATGCAATCCACCACATTACCCTGCTGTATTCATTTACATATAGATCAGCACAAAGATCTTGGGTATTAAGAGAGGAAAGAATGTTCCACAGAAACTAGAATTGTGTGTTTTGACTTTCTATTGTGGACTGACAGAGATGACCTTTGCAATCTCTTTCCACAGGAATATTACAAGAGAAGAATTTGGAGGCAGAAATCTCAGACCAAACATCACATCGAAGTCTGACAGTCGATTGATTCACCAGGACTTGGATATTGATGGCCTTGAAAACAAAGGGGAGAAGGTCTGCCTGCTTTGTTAGGTTTTAAGCGTCAGTGTGACTGGAAACTCAGAGTCTCACACACCCACACACCAGAGCAGTGACTGGAACATGCTATACAGACTGAATGAGAGTCCTCCAATAATCAGAGGGTTCACCAGTAACACCACACACATGCTGTAAGCGTGAGCGAGTTTCAACTGATTGTTGAACCTGGAGAAGTGCGAGGACACCCGCACCATGGAGAAATCATGAAAATGCGGGGAATGTAGGAACGGTTTCCCTTCCTCGCCTGCCCGATATTCATCAGCATTTATACACCAGGCAGCGGCCATTCACCTGCATTCAGCACGGGAAAGGCTTCACTCAGTCTCATCACCTCTTGGTCCACACCGGGGAGAAACTGCTCATCTGCCCTGTATGCTGAAGCAGATGTAGGACATTTTTTATCCTGGATGGAGCATTCTGCAGGTATACCTGAAATAGATACATTTGTCTCTATCCCATTGAGTCTCCAGCACAGAACCAGGCCAAGCTGCTCAATTGGTCTCTGTGTTTATTCTCCACCTGAGCCTCCATCCACCCCTCTTCATTGCCCCCCATCTTCCCTCCATCAGCATAAAGGTATCCCCCACTTTTTCAAAGTTCGCTTTACACTACTTCACTTTTACAAAAGACCTACATTAATACCTGCTCCCACAAACCGAAAGAAATCTGAAGAGGATTGTCGCTTTTACAAAGAAAGGCATAATACAAATTAATTCATGGTAATTGCTTCTTCGATTTAGGCCATTTCGGCTTATGAAAGGAACACTTTACTTTCAAATAGTGGGGGAAAGCTGTATCAATACAATACAGCACAGTCTCAGGCCTGTCTCACTTGGTTTCGGCACACACACACCCTCAAGCCTGTGCTAATTCTTAATCCTTACTTAGACCTGCTATTTATTGCCCATGTGTGGTTTCTGTTCCTCTGTTCACCTCCCGTTCATGTGTTTATCAAGATACACCTTAAACATTGTTAAGGTGCCTGCTTCCACTACCTGCACTGGCAGTGCGTTCCAGGAACCCCCACCACCCCTCTGTGTGATTTCCCCACCCCCACCACCTCTCCCCCAAACAGTCCCCTGCTCACCTTGAACCTGTGCCCTCTTTTAGTTGACCTTTCCACTTTGGAGGGGAAAAAAACACCTCTGACTATCACAGAATCCCTCCAGCGTGGAAACAGTCCATTCAGCCCAACAAGTCAATACCGGCCCTCTAAAGATTAACACATAGAGACCCGTTCCCTTACCCCATTAGCTACATTTACTCCTGACTAATGCACCGAACTTACACATCCCTGAACAATGGGGCAATTTACACACAGACAATCCAACTTAACCTGCCTCTCCCTGGACACTATGGGTAACATAGCATCGCTAATCCACCCTAACCTATACATGTTTGGATTGTAGGAGGAAGCCAGAGCAGCCAGAGGAAGCCCACGCAGACACGGGAGGTGGGGTGCAGGGATAATCTGCCAACTCCACACAGCTAGTTGCCTGACACTAAAATCTAACGCAGGTCCCTGGCACTATGAGGTGTCAGTGCGAACCGCTGAGCTACCCTGCCACCCCTGTCCAGCCAATCTGTGTCTCTCATCATTTTGTCGAGGTCTCTTTTCAGCCTCTGTTTTTCCAAAGAAAACAATCCAGGTTTATGCCTCCTCTGCTCATAACGAGAGCCCTCCAGACTGGGCAATGTCCTGGTGAACCTTGTCTGTATCCTCAGCCAGAGCACCCACATCCTTCCAGTAGCACAGTGACCAGAACTGCACACAATATTCCGAATGTGGCCAGAATAAACAGCTGTAATGTAACTCTTACATTCAAGGAAGCGTGCTGTGTACCTTCTTGACCACCGTGCCCACCTGCATTACCACTTCCACGGATCTATATGCCCAGACCCCTCTATGCCAGTGCTCCTATGTGTTCTGCCATTTATCATACAATTCTTATATTTCCTTCATCTCTATCGAGCTTCACCTTAACTGTCTTTCTCTCTTCATCTCTTTTCCCCCCTCCCACATCAGCATACCATAAGACCATAGGAGCAGAAATTAGGCCATTCAGCCCATTGAGTCTACTTCACCATTCAATCATGGCTGATACGTTTCTCAACCCCATTCTCCCCGAACTCCTTGATCCCCTTGATACTCAAGAGCCTAGCTATCTCAGTCTTAAGTATACTCAGTAACTTGGCCTCCGCAGCTTTCTGTGGCAGTGAATTTCATAGATTCACCATACTCTGGCTGAAGAAGTTTCTCTCCCCTCTGTTCTAAAGGGTCTTCCCTTGACAGGAAAGCTGAGCCCTCAGGTTCTAGTTTGTCCTACCAATGGAAACATCTTCCCAACATCCACACCGTTCATTATTCTGTAGGTTTCAATTAGATCCCACCCCACCCCCAATCCTTCTGAACTCCATGAAGTTTAAACCTAGAGTCCTCTAATGTTCTTATGTTAAATTTTTCATTCCTGGACCATTCTTTTGAACCACCTCTGAACACGTTCCAGGGCCAGTACATCCTTCCTGAGATATGGGGCCCAAATCTACATACAGTACTCCAATTGTGGCCTGACCGGAGACTTACAGAGCCTCAGAAGTACATTCCTGCTTTTATATTCAAGTCTGATCAAAATAAATGCCTTCATTGCATTTGCCTTCCTAACCAATGACTCAACCTGCAAGTTTACCTTGAGAATCCTGGAGTAGAACTCCATAGTCTGTTTGCACATCAGATTTCTGAATTTTCTCCCCATAATCCTTCTGTTCCAGAGTAGCAGCAGAGATGTCCAGACACCTCGATTGTTTTCAGGGATACCAAGGGATCTTGGGAATTGCCACTATCGCAAGAGGAGGCAGAGGGGAATGTGGTGTGGTCCTTTAAACTGCAGAACTTTCCAAACTCCCTGAGTCAGCAGGAACTCTTTCTGGACCAAGAAACAAAAGGGCCACTGAGAAACTGCTACATCAGAAGACCTCAGAGGCACAAATTAGGCCATTCAGCTCATTGAATGGTGGAGCTGACTTAACCATTCTTAAGTATCAAGGGTTACGGGGAGAATTGGGTTGAGGAACGTATCAGCAATGATTGAATAGTGGAGCAGACTGAATGGCCTAATTTCTGCTAGTTAACCATCCCTGGGAAGAAGGACGCAAAACAACAAACTGTTTCCTGGGACAGATGAGCTAAGTGTTTAATAACCTCATGACAAAAGGACAATTAAGTTTGTCTGTGGAAGGAAGGCCCTGACGTAAAAGGGTTTTTTGCAGGAAAGGCTGTATCAAACAAAGCACTAAACCTCGAGGATAAGAAGGTAAGCTACAGACCAGAGATCTCCAGAAGTGTGGGGAGGTGGTGTTAGAATCGAAAGAAACATCACATCACAGATTTGAAAGTGAGGAATCTCCACCAGAATTCAACCTCAGAATGATGTAGCAGCAGTACTTGGAAGAAGAATGCTGCATTGAATCCCTGGACACTTCCAGAGACATAAACTGTTGGTGGAAACTCAGTTAAATTCAGCCATCAATTGGGAGATAGCCAAGTTGTGAGTGAGGTTGAACTTGGTTACTTGAGTTTTATTTGTGTTGTTACATACAATAAAGTGTAAATCATTGTTTCAGCAGTTAATTGTGTGCAGTTTCTGAGTTAAGAGCCAAATTAAGGTGATTCACCCACAACCACAGTGAGAGGCTGCGATTCATGTTGACTCCATTGCATTCAGCAGTACATCACGTCAATACTCTTATAAAGCGAAGGCTGACAGCACCGCCTTTCTCAAACAGAAACACCCAGAGGACCGTGTCACCTAATAATCTGTAAAATTAGCATGAAAAGTGGTGTAACCTGCTCTAGTGATAAGAATAAATCCCCAACACTTTAAAATCAACAATCAGCAATTTATTTATCCAACTATCACGGTGAACAAATGAACAAAACGATTAACAAACTGGATACAGGCCAGGAGCAGATGGGTGGCACTAGTTTAGTTGGGGATCATGGACTGGTTGGTCTGAAGGGTCTGTTTCCAGGCTGCATGACTCCATAGCACGGAATGAATGGGGATCCATCCCAAAGATGATAAAGGTTTCAAGCACCACCTTAGGCAAATGTGTGGACTCCCTCCAGATAACTGAGGGCAGTGGGGCACTGTGAGGGTCAGTAGATCAGTCAGCCAGCCAGTTCTCTCCAGGAGACTTGTCTCAAGAAAGGAAGTGGTTTCCTGTCCCATCAGCCAGATTATCCAGTTTGGATAATATTTGGTCCTCTTTCTCCAACAAAATATGTAGTCAGGGCAGTGTCTATAACAAATATGTTATTCAACTTGGAAGAGTGCTGAAGACATATACAAGGATGTTGCCAGGACTCAAGGGTCTGTGTAAAAGGGAGAGGTTGGACAAGCTAAGATATTTTTATTTAGAGCATTAGAGACTGAGAAAGGCCCTTAGAGAAATGAAGAGATCGTGAGAGGGTGAATGCACTCAGACTTTTACCCCAGGGTTGGGGATGTGAGGGCTAGAGGGCATCAGTTTAAGGTTAGAGGAAAAAGAATAAAAGGGAACGTGAGGGGCAACTTTATTTATGCAGATGGTGGTAGACATATGGAATAAGATGCCAGCGGAAGTGGTTGAGGTGGGTACATTAACAACATTTAAAAGGCATTGGACAAATACATGGATAGGAAAGGTATGGAAGGAAATGGGCCAAGTGCAGGGAAATGGGCTTAGTGTTGATGGACAGTTTGGTCAGTATGGACAATGTTGGACCGAAGGGCCTGTCTCCTGCTGTGGGACTCTATGATTCGTGTCTCTTTGTCAGTCCGACAGTTTTGAGTTTCCAAATGAACATCTCACTAAATCAGGCCGAATAAAATCCAATCTCATTCGTCAACTCTGATGCAGAGGTGCTGGTGTTGAATTGGGGAGGACAAGGTCAGAAGTCACATGGCACCAGATGAAGTGATGAAGGAGCAGCACTCATGAAAGAGCAATGCTCCTAAAGCTTGTGATTTCAAATAAACTTGTTGCACTGTGACATGGTGCCATGTGACTTCCAACTTCTTCAACCCTGGGTTTGTCTCAAACTTGATGGGATACTTTGTCCAACTCGGCATATTTTATCAGTATCGCTTGAAGGAAATCTTTTTTTTAAGATTAGATTCCCTACAGTATGGAAACAGTTCCTTTGGCCCAACAAGTTCACACTGGCCCTCGCAGAGTAACCCAGCCAGACCCATTCCCTTATCCCTATTCCTCTACATTTACCCCAACTAATGCACCATACCTACACATCCCTGAACACTATGGGACAATTTAGATGGGCCAATCCAAACTAACCTGCACACCTTTAGATCGGGGAAGGAAACCGGAGCACTCAGAGGTAACCCATACAGATGTGGGGGGGGCATCGTGAAAGCTACACACAGACTGTCATCCAGAGGGTGGATTTGAACCCAGGTCAGCATCGTGAGGCAATGGTACTAACCACTGAGTCACCATGCCACCCCTGAGCCACATAGGTGGGCTTGCGGGGGGTGGGGGGGGGGGGGGGGAAGGAGGGGGGGGATGGTGAGTCCAGCACAAAACAAAAAAACCCACTACACCCACTGTCAGAATAGGCAGGAGGTTCAGCCCTGTGGGTGACCCACTGCAGCGTCACTGGTGGAATCTGATTGTTGGATGCACTGGTGCCCCCGCTGGTGCCTCTGCAAGTTGCAGGACAATGTGAACCTCCGCCCACAGTCGGGGCAGGCAAACGGCTTCTCCCCGGTGTGGACCCATTGGTGGGCCAGCAGTTTGGAGGAGCGGGTGAACCCCTTCCCACACTCGGGGCAGCTGAATGGCCTTTCCCTGGTGTGGACCCGCTGGTGGGACAACAGGTCAGAGGAATTGCTGAAGGCCTTACCACACTCAGGGCAGGCGAATGGCCTCTCCCCTGTGTGGATTCGCCGGTGTCTCAGCAGGTCGGAGGAATTGCTGAAGGCCTTCCCGCACTCTGGGCAGCTGAAGGGCCTCTCCCCCGTGTGGACCCGCTGATGGGCCAGCAGGTTGGAGGATTTACTGAAGGCCTTCCCACACTCTGGGCAGCTGAAGGGCCTCTCCCCCGTGTGGACCTGCTGATGGGCCAGCAGGTTGGAGGAATTGCTGAAGGCCTTCCCACACTCTGGGCAGCTGAAGGGCCTCTCCCCCGTGTGGACCCGCCGGTGCCTCAGCAGGTTGGAGGAGTCGCTGAAGGCCTTCCCGCATTCGGGGCAGCTGAATGGCCTCTCCCCCGTGTGGACTCGCCGGTGCTTCAGCAGGTCGGAGGAATTGCTGAAGGCTTTCCCGCACTCGTGGCAACTGAAGAGCCTCTCCCCTGTGTGGAATTGCTGGTGGGTCTGGAGGTTGTCCACCCAAGTGAACCCTTTCCCGCAAACGGAGCAGTAAGACGTCCTCTCACCAGTGTGTATATGCTGGTGGGCCAGCAGGACACAAGAGCAGGTAAAGCCCTTTGCCCGCTCGGGGCTGGAGAACGGCCTCTTCCCAGTGTGATTGCACTGATGAGCCGCCAGGACAGATGGGACACGGAAGCCCTTCCCACAGTCGCCACACTTCCATGGTTTCTCAACAGGTTGTGTTTCCTCGGGTTTCTCCATGGCCGAAGCTTCACCTGCACACACACGTGTACAACCCCGCCATGAATTCTTCTTTCCAGGCAGCAGAGTTGTTTCAGGCTCCACACCCAGTGCGCTGCAACAGTAGGGTCTTTCAACCAGTGCCCCCGTACTCAAACAGGAACCAAAAAGAAAGCTTTGCTCCTTCTCACAGAATCATAGTTGAAAATTGTTGCGGTCCTGATGGATTGAGTAACTGTCAGACACTGACGTGAAAGTGAGGACTGGAGACGCTGGAGAGTCAGAGTCAAAAACTGCGTCGCTGGAAAAGTGCAGCACGGCAAGCAGCATCAGAGAAGCAGGAGAATCAACATTTTGGCCATGAGCCCTTTATCTGTTGACTTTGAAACTTCTGTCTTCAGATAGTCTGTAAGAAAAGATTACAAAAGTCATCACTGCCAGTCCGGTTAAGAATGAGATATCAAGGCATTGACACTGACACCAGAGAGAAACTGTACATCTAGATGTGGCAAATGTTAGTGGCAAGCCAGAGTGATAGAGATATTAGGCACAGAAACAGACCCTTCGGTCTAATTCATCCATGCCAACTAGATAACCTAACCTCATCTCGGCCGATTTGCCAGCATTTGGCCCACATCGTCTAAACCCTTCCTAATCGTATACCCATCCAGATGCCTTTTAATGTCATAATTGTACCAGCACCCACCACTTCCTCTGACAGCTCTTTCCTTAAACACGCCACTTTCTGCATGAAAAACTTATCCCTTAGGTTCCTTTGTTAAGTTCTTTTGCTTGAGCTTCTTACACTGCAATACGCCAACTTCTGTGAACAACCAAACTTTATTAAGTACAGTACAAGCTGTGGAGAAACTCTTAACACTCTTCGCAATGGTACACAACAGTACCAAAAAACAAACCCCTTAAACAAAGTAAAACTGAAACAGAGGCTTACAGTTGAAGTTAGAAGGCCAGAAGGAGACAGTGTTAGCAGCCTTTCTCCACACAGACCACTGCTTAACTCACCCAAACGAGACTTCAGCTTTCAGGACTGACCACTCCCCTTTCATTGTACAGGTCACTTCTAAAACAAAAACTTGGGCCTCAAGTCTCATCTGTTCACATATAACCAAAAATGCCTCCCAATACCGTTTTTCATCTCTGTACTAAACCAGTCGCTTCGGAGCCCGGATCGTTTTAATCACCCCTCTGATTATAAAAACTAAGGACACAGCATCCTTGAGAAGGACCAGCTTTTAGTAAAAGGACCAGCTTTGTGACAGAGGGATATAGGCCAAACACTGGCAGGTGGGATTAGATTAGTTTGAGAACACAGCATGGAGTAGTTGGACTGAAGGGACTGTTTCTGTGCTGTTTGACTCGGTAACTGTTCTGCAATGGTCTGAAAACCATTTTCTTGCCTTCCCCCATAAACAACCACTTCTTTGTTGATCCAAAATCAGATGAACTCCGCCTTGAATATATTCAATGATCCCATAACTGCAGGAAGACATCCCCACTTCTGGACTCAATTCCTCTTGCTAACATAACACCTGCTTTGCTCATTGCTTGCTGCTCCTACCTATCTGACAACTGGCATTGACTGGTATGGAAGGACACTGAGGCCCCTTTATACACATTTATGATGAAGGGCTCGTGCCTGTAACGCGGACTCTCCGGCTCCTCGGATGCTACCTCATCTGCTGTGCGTTTCGAGCACCACACTTTTTGACTCTGATCTCCAACATTTGCAGTCCTCATTTTCTCCACATCCCAATATATCACCATTTAAACAATGCATCTCCTTTCTTCTGTTTACCCCCCAACAGGGAATGCTATCACTTCACATCGTGGTACTGCATTTTCCATGAGTTTGCCAACTGAGACACAGACTTGGCCCAACTTTTCCAGAATCTGTCCCCTCCATAAATTGAGATTGAGAGAGAGAGAGAGAGACACACACAATAGGGGTGTCTCTGATTAGCAGGAGGACCACGCTCCTTCCGGTCCTCCAGGGCTTTCTATTGGCCCAACGCGCAGGTTTTGCTGACACCGGCGAACATGCGCAGTGTGTGTTGTCACCGAGGAGCATGCGCAAGATGCTGTGTGAAGTTGCTGGTGTTACTGACAGGATTTGTGCCCAAATGACAATCGGAGACAAGAAAGGCTGGAGTCACATTTTATATTTATCCTGCGGCTCGACATTTTATTCCTTTTGCATTTTATTTGACTACTCATCTTTTCCTCAGGATAGGGGACTCCCAAACTGGAGGGCATAGGTTGAAGGTGAGAGGGGAAAGATTTAAAAGGGACCTAAGGAGTAGAAAAAAAGTGTGAAAGTTAATTCCCCTCAAGAAGTGCCCTCTCCAAACCTGCACATCTTTGGATTGTGGGAAGAAACCGGAGCACCCAAAGGAATCCCACACAGAGAAGGTGCAAACTCCATTCACGCAGTTGCCAGAGACTGAGATCAAACCCAGGTCCCTAGCGCTATAAGGCAGCAGTGCCAGCCACTGAGCCTGTTCAGAAAAAGCAGCAATTGATTTATATTAGGGTGAGAGGGGAAAGGATTAAAAGGGACCTAAAGGGCAACTATTTCACGCAGCGGGTGGTGCGTGGATTGAATGAGCTCCCAGCAGAAGTGGTGGAGGCTGGTACAATTACAATATTCAAAAGGCATCTGGATGGGTATATTAGATTACTTACAGTGTGGAAACAGGCCCTTCGGCCCAACAAGTCCACACCGACCCATTCCCCTACACCTAACACTACGGGCAATTTAGCATGGCCAATTCACCTGACCTTCATATTTTTGGACTGTGGGAGGAAACCGGAGCACCCGGAGGAAACCCACGCAGACACAGGGAGAATGTGCAAACTCCACACAGTCAGTTGCCTTAGGCAGGAATTGAACCCGGGTCTCTGGCGCTGTGAGACAACAGTGCTAACGACTATGCCACTGTGCCATCCACGGCAGGAAGGTTTGGACAGGAAGGTTTGGAGGGATATTGGCCAAGAGCTGGCAAATGGGCCTAGATTAATTTAGGATATCCGATTGGCATGGAACAAACAGTTTGTTTCCATGCTCCACTACTCTATGACTCTATTTCTACATAGTCAGAAATGTTATGACATGGACTGCACCCCCCACTAATTTAAACCCATAAAAGATTTACCCCATGTGGTATTGTGAAAATTCAAGAGGTAAGGAACTGTTTCTAAAAGTCACTATTTAAAGTTTTATTTAATGATCTAGCACACTAACTTGCAAGTGTTTAAATCTGCTGGGATTTTTAATACCCCCAAATCTATTCAAATCTGTCTAAACCAGTTCAAATCTCTGACAAAAGCCCCCAAATTTTACAACACTGGGTGCAACCTTCCCCACCTAATTTAAACCAGTAACACAGAGAAGGTTTAATCCATGCAGTAATCTGTGAAAATTCAAGAACGAAGAAACTATTCCCAAAGGTCAGTATTTAAAGTAAAAATTAACAACTTTATTTATTAATGTCTAACGGAGAATAATTAATTAACAACTATTTACAACTCCTTTCTCTAACCTGTCTTCTAACTTCCCCTGTATGATACCAGTCCAATAAAAACCCCTGATTAAGATTTACCGAAAGATTCAAACTTCAAAACCAGCCAGCTGTTAAATCTTCTCTTTGTATCTTCTTCTGTAGATTTGCTCTCCAGGTCGGTGTCGATGTTTTTTCTCTGTGCAGACTCCTTGTCTGGACAGGTACCTCTCAGAGTTCTGACTAGCAGCCTACATTTGTTGGTCTTTTGCCAGTTCTCCTGTAACTGTTCAACTGTATTTTTTGATTTTGTACTCCAAAGCATCAAATCATTTCATTGGTGTTAATATTAGATTAGATTAAATTCCCTACAGTGTGGCACCAGGCCCTTCGGCCCAACCAGTCCACACCGACCCTCCGAAGAGTAACCCACCCAGACCCATTTCCCTCTGACGAATGCACCGAACATTACGTGTAATATAGCATAGCCACTTCACCTGACCTGCACATCTTTGAACTGTGGGAGGAAATTGGAGCACCCAGAGGAAACCCATGCAGACACGGGGAGAATGTGCAAACTCCACACAGTCACCCAAGGCTGGAATCGACCCTGGTGGTGTGAGGCAACAGTGCTAACCAATATTCTCAAAATACTAAATTCAAACTTGATTGAAATTCAGTATTTTAGGGCAAGATCTAAATCGATTGGCCAAAATTGAGTATGTTTTTGTCTCCAGGCAACCCAGCTACCTAGCTGTTCCACCAAATGTTAAATTATTACCTTGTTCAGAACGCTTGGTGCTATGTCAGGTGGTTCTGCTCACTTTTCAACTCTCTTGCACGTAGAATACACCAATACACCTTCTAACAGAACCAATTATTCAAGACTAGGAATCGGCCATTCACCCCTAACAGGCGAAAGTGAGTACTGCACATGCTGAAGATTAGAGTCAAGAATGTGGTGCTGGAAAAGCACAGCAGGTCAGGCAACATCCAAGGAGCAGGAAAATTGACATTGCGGGCAAATTGACATTTCGGGCAAAAGCTCATTTACCCCGAACAGCCTGTCCACAACTGCACATAGTTCAAAGCAAGTTTGAGAAAGATGGCTGCAGCTTTGTCTTAATATACAATTGAACATGCGTTCAAACTTTAATGCTGTTTCTGAATATATTATTTTAGCTATAATCAATTTGAAAGATCAACCATTTCTCATGCCCTCCTATCTCCCAGGCAGTGTAATCACCAACCATTCTCTCTCTCTCTTCTGAGATGAGCTTGATACAGCGATCAAAGAGAGCTCGAGGCATGAGAAAGTTTAGTGGGAGTTGGAAGAGATACAGAATGGACAGGGTGACAGAGTGTGGGGGCCATTGAGAGACTGGGGGGAACAGAGGGTGGTGGGGGCAGAAAAGAAAGACTCGGGGGTCAAAGGGTGGAGGAGGAGAATGAGGGGGAGAGAGAGAAAATGGGGGGCAGAGAGTTGCGGGGCGAGAGAGAATGGATGGGGACAGTGGGTGGGGAGAGAGACAGCAGAATTCCCACCTTCCCCAGGACTGGGGCAGTGTCCCATGAACTGGAACCTACTCCTCCCACAGCAGTCATTTCTCAATCCACATATGGCTAAAGCAGGAGAATTATATAATCCCTGCAGGCCATTTCACCTATCAAATTCACACCGACCTTCCACACAGCATCCCACCCAGACTTATCAACTTACCCTACAGCCCTGCAGTTCCCCATGGTTAACCCACTCTAACCTGCACATCCCTGGACACTTTAGCACAGCCGATCCATCCGAAACCGCAGATCCTTGGACTGAGAGAGGAAACCAAAGCACCCAGAGGTAACCCACGCTGACAGAAGGGGGAGAACATACCAAAGCTCACACAGACAGTCACGAGAAGGTGGAATCAAATCGCTTCTAACAATTCTCCCACACCTGCAAAACCCTGAGCACTATGGGTAGTTTAGCAGGGCCAATCCACCCTAACCTGGGCAAAGATAAAAATCACATGACGCCAATCCAACAGGTTTATTTGGAAGCACTAGCTTTCGGAGCACTGCTCCTTCATCAGGTGGTTGTGGAGTATAAGATCATAAGACACTGAGTTTACAGCAAAACATTACAGAGTCATGCCACTGAAATGATACATTGAAGAAACCTGGATTGTAAAGTCTTTCATCTTTTAGAATGAGTTGCTGGTGTCATTAATATGTAAACCCCAGAACTTCTTATAAGACACCTACTCGAGATAACTTAAGGTTTTATTAGAAAAGATGACAACTCAGCTCAGACAATGCATGAAAGGTGTGAGGCCAGAGTCTGTCTGTATCCCAGTTTTTGAGTCAGACTGGTTCTATATCCAAAGTGGAATTTATAAAATATTCTATGTATTGTCTGCCTGCAGATTGTGCATTTTTTGAGCAAAATGGAATGTATCTGCAAATACAAATTCACCCCATAGACCTTGGTGTGTGTGAACACACACACACACGAGAGAGAAAAAGTCTAGTTCCATACTGTATATCTCTAGGTCTATTGCATAACAGATGCTTTATTTCTGTTGATGTAAATATTGTTATAAATCATAGCTGGGTACTAATACTTAGATGTAAGGGAGAGACAATTCTTCAATTAGGGCACTATAAGATTCTTGGCAGACCCCTATTTCTAGTTTACTTGCCAATGAACAGACACAAGCACCTATTTAATTCTAACTTTTCATCTTTTTTGTTATATTTTCTGGTATGATACTCTGTGTCTGGATGGTTGACAGGCTGGGAGATTGTGGGTTGGACTTTGACTGAATGATTTATTGTTCCGGAAGGTGTCAAAGGAGGTTAAAGCTTCAGCAGAAATGAAGCAGAGCTGAGAACGGACAACAACTGTGTGGGAACAGGGAGATCAATAGAGGACAAAGAAACCAGGACCTGAAATCCGAGCTGACACCAGACGACCCTGTGATCAGTGCTTTGATTAGCAGTGTCAACCCTCTACCTTTACCTAGCTTCCCATTCGACTTGAATGCCACAAATCCCCTCAATATTTAGGATCCAATCCTTGTCATCCTGAAGTCATGTCTCTGTAAGGAGTCCCAGATCAAAATCATTCTCTTCAATGTGTGCAGTCAATTCATTCACTTTTGTTACGTTGCAGCACTGTTACGACACGGGGTAACCCCCTCTGCTAAATTAGACCATCAACACAGAAATTATTCACCCCATGCAGTAATATAAATATTTAAAGTAAAAATTAACAACTTTACTCTTTATGTCCAACACAGAGTGTTAAAACTCACAAAAATGCCTGGTTTTATACTCCAAAACATCGGATCATTTTATTGGTGTTAATATTATCAAAATACTTAATTCAAACTTGATTGGACTTTGGTATTTTGGTGCAAAATTTAAACTGATTGGCCAAATTTGAATTAGTTTGTGCCTCATGGCAACCCAGTTGCTCTATTTGTGTTGACCGAATAATACAATCTCATCTTGTTTAGAACACTTTGTTCTGCTCGCTTTTTTAACTCTCTTAAAGGTACAGTACCTCTACCCCTTCAAAACAAGCACACATTCAGATACTGACCTTTTAGTTTTATTGTTTGTAATCTTTTGAATCCAGTTTTAATTGCTGGTACGTTTATTCTCGTTGTTCCTTTCTATTGTTCTCTGACGTCCAATTTCCACATTACTACATTGATCACCTGCCTTGATTTGGATTGGCCATACTAAATTGCCCATAGTGGCCAGGGATGTACAGGTTAGGTGGGTTAGCCAATGGGAAATGCAGGGTTATAGTTTTGTAGTAATAGAAGCAGGAGTAGGCCATTTGATCTATCCATCATCTCAGCTCTTCTTACTTGCATTATCCTGAACCCCTGATTCCCTAAGGGGTGAGGGTGGGAGGGGTGTATGAGCAGGATGCTCTTCGGAGGGGTCAGAATGGATTTGATGGGCTGAATAGCCTGCTTCCACACTGTCGGGCTTCTATGATTTACCGCAGTTCACAGCTCAGATCACAGCTCCCGGAATCTCCCACCTTCTACAAATCGAAAGACAAATCCCACCCTGCCCTCTCATTTGTATGTTATCTAAATGCTTAATCGTTTCTAGTGAACACAGCCCACACCTCCCTCTGCTGCCAGTAACCTGTACAATGCTGATGAAACAATGCCGATGAAACAATGCCATTCCTGCAGTACTGAAAACCGTAAGGCTTCTAACAATACCAGTTACACACAGCTCCTTCTGATGGACGGCATTGGAAATACAATGTTGGAGGCTGGCCGAAATGAGCAGTTTAACTCAAAAATCCACCTAACCCTTCACTGGGCACCCCAATCAGCACACTGTCCTTCCTGCTGGGAAGCCTTAAAGCACTTCACCCCCACAGTGCAATGAATTCCCACTTTCCACCAAAATCCTAAACGTGCTCACGTACTCAGTTGCTGTCTCACCAATGAAATACTTCATTGTCACTTCTTCTGCTTCCAGTAAAGGCAAAACATCTTTGAAAGCTGCTCTGAAAGTCCAGTCTTCACAACACTTCTGCTTTCATGCAAGATGATTAAAGTCATACAGTACAGAAACACAGCCTTCGGTCCAACTCATCCATGCCGACCAGATATCCTAAACTCATCTAATCCCATTTGCCAGCATTTGGCCTGTATCCCTCTAAATCCTTCTTATTCATTTACCCATCCAGATGCCTTTTAAATGTTGTAATTGTAGCAGCCTCCACCACATCCTCTGGCAGCTCATTCCAAACATGCACAACCCTCTGTGTGAAAAAGTTGCCCCTCAGGTCCATTTTAAATCTTTCCCCTTTCACGGTGAAACCTATGCCCTCTAGGTTTGGAGTCGCCTACCATGGGGAAAAGATTTTGGCTATCCAACTTATCTATACCCCTTATAAACTTTTGTAAGGTCACCCATCAGCCTCCAATGCTCCAGGGAAATTATCCCTGGCGTATTCAGCATTTTCCTATCGCTCAAACCCTCCAACTCTGCCTACATCTTTGTAAATCTTTTCTGAACCCTTTTAAGTTTCACAACATTCTTCCAGAGGAGGGCAACTGGAATTGCACACAGTTTTCCAAAAGTGGCCTAACATGACCTCCCAACCCCTGTACTCAATGCTCTGACCAATAAAGGAAAGTGTACCAAATGCGTTTTTCACAATCCTGTCTCTCTGCAATTCCACTTTCAAGGAATTATGAACCTGCAAGGACACTTTGTTTCGCAACACTCCCCATTAACTATGTAAGTCGTGCCCTGATTTGCCTTACAAAACGTAACACCTCACATTTAGCTAAATTAACTAATTTTGCCATTCCTGGGCCCATCAGCCCATTCGATCAATTCTAATTTATATTGAACTTCGTTTCCTCTCTCATCCCCTAAAAGCTGATAATCTCCATCCCACACACACTTCCTCCATTCTGACTTTGCAGAACCTAATTCCTGCTGTAACTCATCCTGAAGGGTGTGGTTCATGCTGATTAACAGGCCCACACTCGGGGAGGGGTGAGATCTAATTCAAGCAGACAGAATTCTGAACGGCCTGGACAGAGTGCACATGGCGAAGATGTTCCTATTGGTAGAAGAGTCTAGGACCTGAGGGCACAGCATCAGAGTAAAAGGAATATCTTTTAGAACAAAGATAAGACGAAACATTTTCAGCCGGTGAGTGGTGAATATGTGGAATTCATTGCTACAGAAGGCTGTGGAGGCCAGGTCACTGAGTAGATTTAACATGGAGATAGATAGGTTCTTGAATATCAAGGGGATTGAGGGTTACAGGGAGAAAGTGGGAGAATGGGATTGAGAAACTTATCAGCCAGAACGTAATAGTGGAGCAACCCTGATGGGCTGAGAGGCCTAATTTCTGCTCCTGTGGTTTATGGTCTCTTGCTGTCCTGGACTAGGAGTGTTCAAACTGGGGGCAGGAATAGGCCATTGAGCCTGTCGAGCTTGCGCCAGCATAGAACAGATCATAAGTAGATAGGAGTATACCGACGTAAAAGGTAAAAACAAGGACTTCAGATGCTGGAACCAGAGTCTAGATTAGAGTGGTGCTGGAAAAGCACAGCAGGTCAGGCAGCTCCTCGGATGCTGCCTGACCTGCCATGAATATACCTACATTCAGGTTAATAAGCTGGAATTTTTTCCACTGGAGCAGAGGAGGATTATAAAATCGTGAGGGGTATAGATGAGGTGAACGGCCAAAATCCTTTCTCTAGGCTGAGGGTTCAAGACTATGGAGCAAATTTTGAAAGAGAGAGAGGAGAAAGATTTTAAAAGGACATGACGGTCGCCGTCGCCATTCCCAGCCCCCCCCCCCCCCCCGAGAGTGGTTTGCGTGTGGAATGAATTTCCAGACAAAGGGGTGGATGCAGATACAGTTAGAACATTTAAAAGACATTTGGATTAGTACATGAATGATGAAGTTTAATTTAAATTAAGTGTGAAGTGCTGGATTTTGGAAAAACAAATCAAAGCAGGACATATACACTTTATGGTAAGGTTCTGGAGAGTGTTGCTGAACAAAGAGACCTTGGAGTGCAGGTTCATAGTTCCTTGAAGGTAGAGTCCCAGGTAGATAGGATAGTGAAGGCAGCATTTGGTATGCTTTCCTTTATCGGTTACAGCACTGAGTAAAGGAGTTGGGAGGTAGGTGATGTTGCAGCTCTACAGGACATTGGTGAGGCCACATTTGGAATATTGCGTGCAACTCTGGTCTCCTGCCCATCAGAAGGACGGTGTGAAACTTGAAAGGGTTCAGAAAAGATTTACCAGCATGTTGCCAGATTTGAAAAAATTAGCTCTCGGGAAAGGCTGAATAGGCTGGGGCTGTTTTCCCTGGAGCGTCGGAGGCTGAGGCTGAGGTTTATAAAATCATGAGAGGCATGGATAGAGTAAATAGACAAAGTCTTCTCCTGGGGTGGGGGAGTGCAGAACTAAAGGTTTTGGGCGAACTGGGAGAGACATAAAAGAGATCTAAGGGAAGCCTTTTCACACAGTAGTGCATGTATGAAATGACCAGCCAGAGGAAGTGGTGGAGACTGGTATAATTACAGAATTTAAAAGGCATTTGGATTGGTCTATAATAGAAGGGGTTCGAGGGATATGGGCCCAGGGCTGGCAAATAGACTAGATTAGGATAACTGGTAGGCATGGACAAATTGGACCGAAGGGTCTGTTTCAGTGCTGTACATCTCTAGGACTCCAATATATAAGGTTCAAAGGGATATAGGTTAAACACAGGCAGGTGGGTCCAATTTAGTTTGAGAACATAGTCAGCATGGACTAGTTGGAGTGAAGGGTCTGTTTCTATAACTGATCTGGATTGGTCTTGCCTTCCCCCATAACCATCACATCTTTGTTGTTCAAAAATCAGATGAACTCAACTTTGGATATATTCAATTACGCCCAAACTGCAGGAAGGCGTCCCCACTTCTGAACTCAATTCCTCTTGCTAATATACCACTTGCCTTACTCACTACTTGCTTCACCTGTCTGACAACTTGCACTGACTGGATTAGAAGGACGCAGAGGCCCCTTTGTTCATCCACACATCATTACTGATGAAAGGCTCGAGCCTGAAATGTCAATTCTCCTGTATTTGCCATTGAAAAAATACCTGAACTAACTTTCCAAGAGTCTGTCCTCTCCCTGGATTCACTCCGTTTCCCTTCAGTTCCTGCAAGTCAACAGCTCAACCCCAGAATAGAAACGGGGTTGAGAAAAGAGTGTGTTGTACTCACAGATGTTGGACAGAGGAAGGAAGTTGCAGTCTGGCGTGAAGCTCAATCTTCATTCAGAGAGAGAGGAGCAGCAGCAGCAATTTCAGAAGTTCATGGTCCTACTTCCGCATCCAGACGATGGGTTTGCTGTGATTGGCAGGAGGACCAGTCTCCATCCGGTCCTCCAGAGCTTCTCATTGGTCCATCAAAACAAGGTCACGGAGTGTTTCCCCTTGTTGCGTGAGCATGCGTAGTGCTTTGCTGACACCGTAACACATGCGCAGTGCGTTACTGACACCCAGTAGCATGCGCAGTATGGAAATGTTGGCATTACTGACAGATTTTCAAAGTTAAAAATCACACAATGCCACGTTGTTGCCCAACAGGTTTATTTGGAATCACTAGTTTTCGAAGCGCTGCTTCTTCATCGGTTGGTTGTGGAGCAGAATCATAACACACAGACTTTATAGCAACAGGATTGCAGTGTCATGGAATCGAATATCAAACAACTTTAGCTGACCTCTACCATCTTTTAGAACGACCATGTTAGTTTTGATTCCTTCACATGTAAATTCTAGAACTTTTCAAAAGTTACGTTCTCAAAATAGCTTTTAACAATAGGTGTCATCTCAATCAGATAATGCATTGAAGGTGTTAAGTTAAAGTCTGTCTGTGTCCCAATGTTAGGTCAGACGGATTCTATTTCTATCGTGGTATTACAGAATCTTACGTGTCTGAGCTTTTGAGCAAAATACAATGCGATTCTGCAAGTACAAATTCAACCCACAAACTTTTATGTGTGTGAGTGTGTGCAGGAGAAACCAAGTGATCGTGTGTGTGAGAGAGAGTGTAATGGGGTACAAGTCTGTGAGAGGGTGTGTGTGTGAGAGAGAGCATTTGAGAGAGCGCATGTGTATGAGAGAGAGTCTGTGTGAGTGTGTTGGTTTGGAGGAGCACGTATTTGTCTAAATGCATGCTTGTGTGTGTGTGAGAGACAGAGAGAGACAGACAGAGAGAGAGAGAGAGAGAGAGAGAGAGAGAATGTATATTATAGTGGGGTCACCTGTAGTGTGACATGAACACAAGGTCCTGGTTGAGGCCACCTCCATGGGTATTGAACTTGGCTATCAGCCTCTGCCCAGCCACTTTCCGTTGTTGCCTATCCTGAAGTCTACCTTGAAGGATGGTCATTCGAAGGTCCAAGGCTGAATGTCCCGGACCGCTGTAGTGTTCCCCGACTGTGAGGGAACACTCCTCGCTGGTGATTGTTGTGCAGTGTCCATTCATCTGTTGCTGTAGCCTCTGCTCGGTCTCGCCAATATACCAAGAGTCAGGGCATCATTGCCTGCAGTGTATGAGATAAAACAATGTTGGTTGAGTCACATGAGTACCTGCTACACTCATGGTGGGTGCTGTCCCCACGTGTAATGGTGGTAATCGTGTCAACACTCTGATACGTCTTTCATCATCTGCCGTGACAGAGTTGTTTCGTCTTGTCCTGAAGGCCAGGCAGTTTTCTGAGAACAATCTGTTTAAAGTTTGGCGGTTGTTTGAAGGCGAGAAGTGGAGGCGTGGGGAAGGTCTTGGCGAGGTGCTCATCCTCATCAATAATGTGTTGCAGGCTGTGAAGAACATGGCGTTGTGTTTCGGCTCCTGAGAAGTACTGGGCAACAAATGGTACCATTTTGGTTGCAGCTCGTGTCTGTCTCCCAAAGGAAGTCATTACAGTTTCTTGCTGTGACACATTGGAACTGGCAGTTGATGAGTTGAACATTGTACCCCGTTCTTATGAGAGCATGCTTGTGTACTTCCAAGTGTCTGTCACGTTCTTCCTCACCTGAACAGATCCTATGTCTGTGAAGGGCTTGTCCAGAGGGGGTGGCTGTTTTAATATGTTTCACTAGAGAAGTGTAGCACTGTCAGGTTATCCGTGGGTTTGTGGTACAGAGAAGTGCTGAGATATCCATCCTTGATAGAGCTGCATGTGTTCAAAAATGAGACAGATACTAAAGAGTATTGTTGTTTCAGTGACTGCTCACCATGGGTCCAGAGGAAGAAATGTCATCAACATATCTGGTGTATAGTGTTGGTTGGAGGTCCTGTGCAGAAAAGAAGCCTTGTTCTAACCTCTGCGTGAAAATGTTGGCATACTGGGGTGTAAATTTGGTCCCCATGGCTGTTCTATGTGTCTGGATGAAGAACTGGTTGCCAAAGGTGAAAATGTTGTGGTTGAGAATGAAGCGGATGAGTTGTGGGACAGTGCTCAGAGATTGGCAGTTGTTGGTATTGAGTACTGAAGCTGTTACCGTGATGCCATCGTCATGAGGAATGCTGGTGTAAAGTACTGACACATCCACGGATTCAACTAGTCCGTGGATGCTGAGCTTCTGGAAGGATTGGATCAGAAGTCTTGATGAATGCTGTCAGTTCACGGTTGTGCTCTTTGGTCAGATCAGCTGGTAGTTGCCTATCGTGTTCCTGGTCAGTTGTTTGTACACTTCCTTGCAGAATTCCATTTATTCCGAATTACTCAAAAACTGCATAAATCCATGTAAGATTCTGTAGCTCCCACTTTAGAAATAGAATCAGTCTGACCTAACATTGGGACACAGACAGACTTTAATGTCTCACCTTCAATCCATTATCAGAGCTGAGATGACAACTATTGTTAAAAGCTATCCTGAGAATGTAAGTTTAAAAAAGTTCTGGGATTTACAAATGAAGGAACCAAAACTAACATGGTCATCCAAGATGCAAGCTCACCTGCACACTTTAGCACAGCTGATCCACCCTAAAGTGCAGATCTTTGGACTGTGGGAGGAAGCCAGAACACCCAGAGGTAACCAACACAGACACAAGGGGGAGAACATGCGAAACTTCACACAGACAGTCACCCAAGGGTGGAATCAAACACAGGCTCCCGGCGTTATTAAGCAGCATTGCTAACCACTGAGCCACCATCCCACCCAGTGCTTTGAGGTACTGCTTTGTCTTTGCAGATTTTAACTTCTCATGCAGCCTCAGCAGAGGCTGTGTCCTGCTGACGTTGTTGGACCACACCCATTGCACTTCCCTTTCCCACTTCTGCAGCCCAGAGCACAGCGGTTCTTGAATCCTGGCATTCTGTGCCATCTGTGCTTCTGCTGCCAACTGCAGAGAACGGAGTCAATCCCGGTCACTATTGTGTCCCTTATCTCCCCCTCCCTAACGTTGTTCTTGCTCCCATCACCCCACAGTTAGCTCCTCTCCCCTGCAGCCTTCTCTCAGATCCCCTTTACCTGCCTGACCCAGGCTCACACCCTCCTGACCCTGTCCACAGATCCCATCAGAAGGCTCTGTCCGGAGGGAAAGACCATCTCCCGGAATAAAAAGCATCTGATTAACTTTCCTCCTTGCCCTCCCAGCGTGTCAGCAACCTGGCTTCCAGCTCCACCTCTCTGAGCCGAAGGTCCTCCAAGTTGTGTTTGCCCTCGATCACATCATCCAGAGCCTTCCACCTTTTGCAAATCGAAAGACAAGTCTCACCCTGCCCTCTCCCGTGTCTATTGTGTAACTGCTTAATCATTTCTAGTGGCCGAGCAGAGACTGATAGCCAAGTTTGGAACCCATGAGGATGGCCTCCACCAGGACCTTGGGTTCATGTTACATTACAGGTGACCCCACTACACTGGACACATTCTGTCTCTCTGTCTCTCACACACAGTCATACATTCTCACATACTCACGCAGGCACTCTCTCAGATATATGCGCTCTCTCAGATGCATACACATGTACCCACCCACACTCTCACCCACACACACATCCTCTCACAGACTTATCCTGTGCACTCTCACTTTGAGCAAAAATAGAATGTATCTTCAAACATAATTCTGAAAATGCAAATTCACCCCATAGTCTTATCTATGTGTGCGTGCATGAGAGTGAGTGACTGTGTGCATACACTTGAGTCTGGCTGCGAGAGTGTGTGTTTGCATGTGTGCATGCTTGGTAAAGTCAGAGTCCGACGGTAGGTTCAGGTAACTTTTGTTGGGACCCAACTTTGTTGCAGCTTCAGATCGTCCCAGCAAAAAGGTGCACAAAAAGTAGCTTTTTTATAAACACACACACACACACACACACACACTCCCCTGCATCCCACTTTCTTCACTATTGGTCAGCTGAATTGTCCCTTTGTAATTCGATCCTTGGTGCAGCCTTAGCCTGGAGGAAGTATTGCTTCACTCAGCAATTGCAACCCATAGTCTGTATGCAAGTAAGATTCTCCCCGTGCATTTGCAGAGGGGCTGTCAAGAGTCAACCACACTGCTGTGGGTCTGGAGTCACATTTAGGCCAGACCAGGGAAAGGATGCAGCTGGGACGACTGAGTGAATCCTTTCCCACAACGGCAGTTTCCTTCCCTCAAGCATGAGTGAATCAGATTGGGGTGTTTGTTCCCCGAAGATCATAATGAGATTCTGAACTCCAGATTTCTGACTGAACTCCAAATCCGCCATCTGTTTTGGTGAGATTCAAACCCAGGAGTCCCCAGAACTGGGTTATTAATGCAGTCGATAATGGCACTCGGCCAAAGCTCCTTCAATCCCCCTGCGATGGTAGGTGAACTCACTGATGTCTCTGCAGGTGGGAGGAGTGGGTGAAGCCCTTCCCGCACAGAGAGCAAGTGAACAGTTTCTTAAATCCTCCAAGCTGAGTAAGTGGTGTGAAGTACTGTATTTTTCACAGTCACTGCACTGAATCTCCCTCATTCGGGTGTATCAGTATTCTTCCTGCCACACCAGTGTCCAAGCAGACAAAAGCAAACATTTCTTCTCGACTGGAATGGCTGCTGATATTCAAGTCCCAATGAATCAAGTGGCTCTGTCAGAAGCTGATGTATCTTTTGGTTTCAGATTTCTTTCCCCATGTCTTCCTGCAAAAGAAATCACGAAATAAGTCACGGTCAGTACAGTCAAATGAACATAACATCGGTGACAATTCCTTAGATTGCCAGATACCTGCTGATCATATATTATCCATGACACAGAAACCTGAAAGCCCTCATTCAGCAAGGTTGCATTAGGTATATAAAGAGGAAAACTTCATTCAGGTGACAATGACCTGGAACAACCTTCCTACAAAGGTGCTGGAAATGGAGCTGAATCAAGGATATGAAAATGAAATGTCAAGGCTGCTTCAGGAAAGAAAGCCAGTAAAGTTGCTGAAAGACTTCCTGCTGACCTGTTAAATAAAAATGAATACAAGAAATATAGGATGTAATTCCATTACTATATTAGAAGGTGAAAAATCATAGCCATGCAGCGTGTACAACAGTGAATATCAGATATACACCATATGAAGCAATCATAAAATCCCTGCAGTGCAGAAAGAGGCCATTTGGCCCATCGAACCTACTCCGCCATTCTTTAAGGTCATGGCTGATCTATCCATCATCTCAGCTCCTCTTACCTGCATTATCCTGACTACCCTAAATTCACCTACCATCCAAAATCCCATCGAACTGTGTCTTGAATATGCCTGCTTCTATTGCTTCATTGGGCAAAGAATTCTACAGATTCACCACTCTCCAGGAAACGTAGTCCCTCCTCCTCTGCCTTAAACCTACCCCTAATTCTTTTACCTAGTCTAACCCACCAGCAGAAACGACGAGATAGGGTGGGTCTGGGTGGCATGCTGTTCGTTGGTCATTGTGGACTTGATGGGTTGAATGGCCTCCTTCCACACTGTAGGGCTTCTATGATTTACTGCAGTTGTGTTTGCCCAGAACCACAGCTCCCACAACCTCCCAACTTCTGCAAATTGAAAGACAAGTCCCACTCTGCCCTCTCATATATGTGTTATCTAACTGCTTCATCGCTTCCAGTGAATAGAACCCACACCTCCCGCTGCTGCCAGTGACCTTTACAATGCTGATACAACAATGCAATACCTGCAGTACTGAAAATCGTAAGACTTCTGATGATACCAGTTACTGATTCACCGCTCCTTCGAACAGCATTGGAAGTACATTGTTGGGGGCTGAAAGAAATGAGCAGTTTAAAACAAAAACCCACCTAACCCTTCACTAGGCTTCCTGCTCAGAACACTTTACTTAAAACACTTCAACCCCACATTGCAACAAATTCCTGTTTGGTGTTCAGAATTTGAAATGACACAGCAATCCTGCAGAAAGTATTTTGTTACAAGGGCGTCTTTTTTTATTGCAGGAAATGGACAAAAACAGCAAGTCCTGTGTTTCTACTTCACCAGTTCATTACCATCTGAGGGAAGAGGTTTCACACTTGAGATCAGAACACAGCGACAGAAGAGGACAAGACAACTCAGAGCTCTACAAGGGTGACAGTGCAACTGTGTAAATCTGACCCTAACCACTCTGCACGAAAACGTTCTTCATAATGTCATTTTTATTTCCTTTCCTCAAGACTCTGCCTACTTGTTAGCGATCCTTTCAGGCGTGGTACCATTTTCACTATATTATTTTCTCTGTCTGGACCCCTCATGTCTTGGAAAACGTCAACTGGGCCAGATTTCAAACTTCTGTTCTCCAAGGAGAACTGTCCCAACTTTCCAATCTGCCTTCATTATTGACATTCCTCATACACGGCACAATTCACGACAACCTGTTCAGCGCTGTCTCCAATCACTTCAATTTCCCGCTTCCTGAAATTTCATTCTCATATTTAAGCAATAACGCAGCTGGAGAATTCATTCAGACTCGGATTGTGTGGGCGAACAATCTGCAAGACTTATTCTAACTTTGAACAAGTGTTGCGCTTCGCTGTGTTCGCTGCAATGGTAGCTCAGCCCCATCCCCTACTTCTGGCAATCCGATCTCGTTTAACGAAGATGCTTATGTGGAAAAGTGATCTAGCACTTTTGCACTTCTGCTGTCTCCCTCTCTCTGAATCCCTTGGGTGAGAGGTGTCATTTTCACTAAAAAGGCCCTGAACTTGCGGTTGCCTGATACTTTAACACACCACCCTGTTCCCTGGCCAACATCTCCGTCTCAGGCTTGAAGCAGTGTTCCAGCTCCAGATGAAACAATAACACCTCATTTTCCACTTGGAGACCTTACATCCCTCCGGTCCCAGAGCCAGGCAGTGGGACGGCATAAACACGTAGCATCATTCTCGTGCAGACAGAAGCCGTTCAGCCCATCGACTCCACGGCGATTGTCTGTCACTTGTCTCTCTCTCTCTCTGAGGTTATTCCCAATCGGTGTATCCGTCCTAATAGTGGGGGACGATGTCTGAGTCGTGATGCGGTTTCTGACATGCTTGTCTTTCACGTCTGAACCAGGGTGGCGAATTACTGCAGGGAATGGACGAAACCGCAAGGCACGGGTTTCAACTTTACCAGCTCATTAGCATCGGAGAGAACTGGTTTTGCGATTCAGTTCAGAGGAAACCGACCAAGAACAGAATATCACCGAGACTTCTAAAACCAAGCCGCTTGAATGGAGTGGATTTGGCGAGTGCATCGATGCGGACATGCCATTTGGACACTCAGCAAGAAGATGCAAAGGCAGTTTCCAGAAGAAAGCAGATCAAGGTGAGAGTGAACGATAGCAGAGGATGGTTTCGATCCATGACCTCTGGGTTACGGGCCCAGAACGCTCCCGCTGCGCCACTCTGCTGCCGCTTGAGGAGCTTGTTGCACAGAACACTTCAGGTTTTCGTCTGGCACGCAGCAGGCACCTTCGAGCCTGATGTCGAAGACCTCCACTGCTGTCGTGTGAAATGCTGTTTCGCAGACGTATGGAGGCTGTGTCAATATAAACACGATCTCCAGCGTTTTCATTTCTCTGTTTTCTTCCTCATTCGTACTCCAGGCAGCCCACGCTCGTTTCACGAAGGTGCTTTTTGAGAAAGTTTATCAGGCAATTTTGCACAAGTCAAGTTAAAAAACGCGGGGCTCGTCTGGGATTTGAACCCGGGACCTCTCGCAAGTCAGCGCAGTAACAGACCCAAAGCGAGAATCATACGCCTAGACCAACGAGCCAGAAAGCACGCACGCAGGTGATGCCCCAGACCTCTTGAGCGACCTGAGACATGCTCAGTATGAAATACATTTGAGATTGCTCTCAGAATTGCAAGCGGCAAAGACTTTCCCGAACAGCTGCTTCTCATCCAGTCTCCCTGCTGCTATTTCATTCCACCGCATTCGCTGCTCACAGTGTCGTTTCCTCAACGTAGCATGAAGCATAAACTGGGTGACTGCTTCGCAGAACATCCCGCTTCTGCCCGCAGAAACTAAAGGCCCTGACCTTGCGGTTGCCTGCCACTTTAACACATCACCCTGTTCCCTGGCCAACATCCCTGTCTCAGGCTTGCAGCAGTGTTCTAGCTCCAGATGAAAGAACAACATCTCATTTTCCACTTGGAGCCCTTCCAGCCCTCCGGTCTTCAATATCGAGTTCTATAACTATAGGGCCTGAACTCCCCCATGTCCTTGACCCCTACCACACAAAAGACTCCTGTTTATCACCTCGTCTGCTTTTAAACATGACGTATTGTTAGCCACTAACAGTCTCCATTAACAGTTATTCGCCCTCTCACGCGGATCGTTATTCACTCCTACGTCCTTCATATTGTTCTTTCTCTGAGCTGGCTGCAAACACAGCAATGAATATTGGCGACTCTAAGCCAGCTGAAACTTGCTCAGTGTGAAGTACATTCCACATTGCTGCAAGAATTGCAAGCAGCAAAGCCTTTCCAGAATATCTGCTTGTCATTCTGTCCCTGGGGGGGCTGATGTTTGTCTCATCCCCAGGAACTGGACTATCTCCACTGGCGGATAATTAAACCATTTTATTTCTACTTGCACGTTGTTCTGGGGGGAGGGTGGTGGGGGAATGTAGGGTTGGGGGAGGGTAAGAGTCCATTCGCTCTTCTGCTCTCTCTCCCCCTCTCTCTCTCTCTCTCTGAAACTCTTGGGGTGAGAGGTGTCAGTTACATTAATGCGGTGAACATGAACAACTTTGATTGTGAACTTTCTCCAAAGGTCTGTTATCGGAGAGACAGAAGGATGCTGTGCTGGCAGGACAGAGAGAAATGAATACCGAGGACTCTTCGCCCAGGTAAATTCACATTGTTGTGCAGCCTGCTTGGTGTTCAGAAATCGTCTTCACGCAGCAATCTTACGGAAAGTCTATTGCAAAGCGGGCATCGCTTTCTTTGCTGCGACCGCGCAGCAGTTAACATCTGAGCCCCAAGTGTCCCAGATGAAGAGAATCCGTGTGAAACCTTCACTCACTGAGAGTCATCCCCACCGCCCTGAGCTGAGGGACTGCAGGCAGTCCAACACGGAAGGGACGGTTAAAAATGAACCATTTTTGCTCCCTCAGCCTGTCTGTCCCAGAGACAGGCAGTGGGACGGCATAAACACGTCGCATCATTCTCGTGCAGACAGATGCCATTCAGCCCATGGATTCCTCGGCGACTGTCTGTCAATTGTCCCTCCCTCTCTCTGAGGTTATTCACAATCGGTGGTATCCGTCCGAATAGTGGGGGACGATATCTGAGTCGTGATGCGGTTTCTGACATGCTCGTCATTCACGTCTGAACCAGGGTGGCGAATGACTGCAGGGAATGGCCGAAACCGCAAGGCATGGGTTTCAACTTTACCAGCTCAATAGCATCGGAGAGAACTGGTTTTGCGATTCAGTTCAGAGGAAACCGACCAAGAACAGAATATCACTGAGACCTCTAAAACAACATCTCTTTAATGGAGAGGGCGTCGACACGAACACGCCATTTGGACACGCGGCAAGCAGATGCGAATGAAGCTGGCTGAAGAAAGCAGATCAAGGTGACAGTGAACGATAGCAGAGGATGGTTTCGATCCATCGACCTCTGGGTTATGGGCCCAGCACGCTCCCGCTGCGCCACTCTGCTGCCGCGTGAGGAAGCGCGTTGCACAGAACACTTCAGGTTTTTGTCTGGCACGCGGCAGGCACCTTCGAGCCTGATGTCAAAGACCTCCACTGCTGTCGTGTGATATGCTGTTTCGCAGACGTATGGAGGCTGTGTAAATATAAACCGGATTCTGGATTAGTGGTGCTGGAAGAGCACAGCAGTTCAGGCAGCATCCAAGTAGCTTGTTGAACACGATCTCCAGCGTTTTCATTTCTCTGTTTTCTTCCTCATTCGTACTCCAGGCAGCCCACGCTCGTTTCACGAAGGTGCTTTTTGAGAAAGTTAATCAGGCAATTTTGCACAAGTCAAGTTAAAAAATGCGGGCTCGTCTGGGATTTGAACCCGGGACCTCTCGCAAGTCAGCGCAGTAACAGACCCTAAGCGAGAATCATACGCCTAGACCAACGAGCCAGAAAGCACGCCCGCAGGTAATGCCCCAGACCTCTTGAGCGACCTGAGACATGCTCAGTATGAAATACATTTGAGATTGCTCTCAGAATTGCAAGCGGCAAAGACTTTCCCGAACAGCTGCTTCTCATCCAGTCTCCCTGCTGCTATTTCATTCCACTGCATTCTCTGCTCACAGTGCCGTTTCCCCAACGTAGCATGAAGCATAAACTAGGTGACTGCTTCGCAGAACATCCCGCTTCTGCCCGCAGAAACTCAAGGCCCTGACCTTGCGGTTGCCTGCCACTTTAACACATCACCCTGTTCCCTGGCCAACATCCCTGTCTCAGGCTTGCAGCAGTGTTCTAGCTCCAGATGAAAGAACAACATCTCATTTTCCACTTGGAGACCTTCCAGCCCTCCGGTCTTCAATATCGAGTTCTATAACTATAGGGCCTGAACTCTCCCATGTCCTTGACCCCTACCACACGAAAGACTCCTGTTTATCACCTCGTCTGCTTTTAAACATGACGTATTGTTAGCCACTAACAGTCTCCATTAACAGCTATTCGCCCTCTCACGCGGATCGTTATTCACTCCTACGTCCTTCATATTGTTCTTTCTCTGAGCTGGCGGCAAACACAGCAATGAACATTGGAGACTCTGAGCCAGCTGAAACTTGCTCAGTGTGAAGTACATTCCACATTGCTGCAAGAATTGCAAGCAGCAAAGCGTTTCTAGAACATCTGCTTGTCATTCTGTCGCCGGGGGGCTGATGTTTGTCTCATCCCCAGGAACTGGACTATCTCCACTGGCGGATAATTAAACTATTTTATTTCTACTTGCACGTTGTTCTGGGGGGAGGGTGGTGGGGGAATGTATTGTTGGGGGAGGGTAAGAGTCCATTCGCTCTTCTGCTCCCTCTCCCTCTTTCTCTCTCTCTCTCTCTCTGAAACTCTTGGGGTGAGAGGTGTCAGTTACATTAATGCGGGGAACATGAACAACTTTGATTGTGAACTTTCTCCAAAGGTCTGTTATCGGAGAGACAGAAAGATGCTGTGCTGGCAGGACAGAGAGAAATGAACACCGAGGACTCTTCGCCCAGGTAAATTCACATTGTTGTGCAGCCTGCTTGGTGTTCAGAAATCGTCTTCACGCAGCAATCTTACGGAAAGTCTATTGCAAAGTGGGCATCGCTTTCTTTGCTGCGACCGCGCAGCAGTTAACATCTGAGCCCCAAGTGTCCCAGATGAAGAGAATCCGAGTGAAACCTTCACTCACTGAGAGTCATCCCCACGGCCCTGAGCTGAGGGACTGCAGGCAGTCCAACACGGAAGGGACGGTTAAAAATCACACGTCGCATCATTCTCGCACAGACAGAAGCCATTCAGCCCATGGATTCCACGGCGACTGTCTGTCACTTGTCTCTCTCTGAGGTTATTCACAATCGGTGGTATCCGTCCTAATAGTGGGGGACGATGTCTGAGTTTCAACTTTACCAGCTCATTAGCATCGTGGAGAACCGGTTTTGCGATTCAGTTCAGAGGAAACCGGCCAAGAACAGAATACCACTGAGACCTCTAAAACCCATGCCGTTTGAATGGAGTGGATCGATATGAACATATTGGCAAGTAGATGCAAAGGCAGCTTGCTGAAGAAAACAGATCAAGGTGACAGTGAACGATAGCAGAGGATGGTTTCGATCCATCGACCTCTGGGTTATGGGCCCAGCACGCTCCCGCTGCGCCACTCTGCTGCCGCTTGCGGAGCTCGTTGCACAGAACAAGGAAGTGGATGGTTATAGGGGAGGCAAGAAAATGGGTTTAATACCAGTATAGAACAGTTAGACAGTCAGACAGTGCAGAAACAGACTGTTCTGTCCAATTAGTCCATGCTGACTATGTTCTCAAACTAAACTAGTTGCACCTGCCAGTGTTTGGCCCATATCCCTCTGAACCATTCCTATTCATGTGCTGATCCAAATGCTTTTTAACCCTTTTTAACTGGACATACATCAACCACTTGAACTGAATGGAATGTATTTATTTTCACATGTACTGAAGCACAGTGAAAAGCATTGTCTTGTGATCAAAAAGGCAGATCACAAAGTTGTGTAGCATAGATAATAAATAATTCTTAGACAGTGGCAAAAACAAAAACAAAGGTTCAGGCAAATGCTGAGAGTTTGAGAGTCCATTCAGTGTTCTAACAATAGTAGGGTACAAACTGTTACAAAACTGACTGGTGCGTGTGTTCAGGCTTCCGTACCTTCTCCCCGATGGTAGAGGTTGTCGACAAACATTGCCAGAGTGGGATGGATCTTTAAGAATGCTGGCGGCCTTCCGTTGACAGCAGGCCTGGTAGATGGATTCTATAGATGGCAGGTTGGCCTTTGTGATTGTCTGGGCTGAGTTCACCACTCTCTGTAACCGTCTCCAATCTTGAATGGTACAGTTGCCATACCAGGTAGTGATACATCCAAGACACTTGTTGTGGATGACCACTCCCAGGAGCTTGACACTCTCCTCTTATTCCACCTCTGTGCTGTTAATGTGTGTGGGTGCATGAGTAACATCCCGTCAAAAGTCAATAACGAGTTTCTTGGTTTTGCTAGCATTGAGCTCTAGTTTTTTTTCAGTGCATCATTTTCCCAGGTCTTCCATCTCCCGTCTGCAGTCTGTTTTGATGCCATCTGAGATTCGACCGACTATGGTGGTGCCAATGAACTTGGAAATGGCATTAGTCTGGTTTTTAGTGACACAGTCATGGTATATAGTGAGTACAGTAGGGGGCTGAGTACGCACCCCTGGAGGGCTCCAGTGTTAAGTGTTAGTGAGGATCAAATGTTGTCCCCAGTCTTCACTGATTGTGGCCTGTGGGCCAGGAAACTGAGGATCCAGTTGCAGAGAGTGGGGCTTAGTCCGAGATCACTAAGTTTAGTAATGAGTCTCGAGGGGTTAATAGTATTAAAGGCTGAACTGTAGTCAATAAGTAGGATTCTTACGTATCTGCTCTTGGTGTCAAGATGTTCTAGGGAGGAAGGAAGGGCAAATGAAATGGCTTCTGACGTGGATCCCAATTTGCCAATAGGCAAGTTGGAGTGGGGCAAGAGTACTGGGGAGGCTGGAGTTGATTAATGTCATGACCAGCCTTTCAAAGCAATTCATGATCACTAAAGTTAGGGCAACTGGGCGGTAGTCATTGAAACGTGCTGCATGAGTCTTCTGAGGCACAGGGATGATGTTGGCCTTCTTGAAACAGGCAGGGACAATGGCCTGCTAGCAGGGAGAGGTTGAAGATGTGCGAGAAGACCTCTGCCAGTTGATCTGCACATGCTCTGATGCACGGCCTGGTCCGACGTCTGGTTCCACCGCTTTCCTTGGATTCACACGAAGGAAAACTGATCTGACTCTGGGATTTCTCTGGACATTCATTCCACACACAAACTACTCTCTTAAAAAAGGGTGCTTCTGATGTCTTTTTAAAATCTTTCTCCTCTCACCTTGAAAATTTTGCTCCCTAATCTTGAAACACACATCTGAAGGAAAGGACTTCTCTATCGTGCGTAATTTTATAATCCTCTGTAAGGTCACATTACAGATAGCTAAAATCCTCCAAACCCGGCAACATCTAGTAAGGTGGGGGTGGGTGGGTGGGCTGGGGTTGCTGGGACCCAGAGAAACAGTGAGGAAAGAGATCAATCTGTGTCTGGTCCAGTTGGGAAACGGACTGAGTCAAACAATCAGAGCAGGAAGGAACAAAGCAGAGAACAAGGTAGGACTGGTAAATTAAACTGCATTTATTTCAATTGCAAGAGGCTAAACAGGAAAGGTAGATGATGGTTAGGAACTTGGGGCTAAGATATCATGGCAGCTACAGAAACATGGCTCAAGGATGGGCAGGACTGGCAGCTTAATGTTCCAAAACACACATGGTATTGGAAGGATAGAAAGGGGGGCAGGACAGAAGGGAGAGTGGCTTTTTTGATAAGGGATATATTACTGTGCTTAGTGAGGATATTCCTGGGAATACATGCAGGAAGCTTATTTGTGTGGAACTGAGAAATAAGAAAGGGATGATCACCTTATTGGAATTTTATTATAGACCCCCCAATAGTCAGAGGGAAATTGAGAAACAAATTTGTAAGGAGATTTCAGTTATCTGTAATAATAATAGGGTAGTTATGGTCAAGGATTTTAACTTTCCAAACATAGACTGGTACTGCCATAGTGTTAAGATTTTGATGGAGAAGAATTTAAATGTCGACAAGAAAATTTTCTGATTCAGTAAGTGGATGTTTGACTAGTGAAGGAACAAAACGTGACCTCCTGGGAATTAAGGCAGGCAGGTGACTGAGCTGTCAGTGGAGGAGCACTTTGGGGCCAGTGACCATAATTCTATGGGCTATAAAAGAGTGATGATAAATTGTAGACCAGATCTAAATGGGAGGATGGCTAACTTTGATGGTATTAGGCAAGATCTTTCAAAAGCTAACTGGGGGCAGATGTTCGCAGGTAAAGGGATGGCTAGAAAATGGGAAGCCTTCTAAAATAAGAAACTGAGAGACCAAAGACAGTATATTCCTGTTAGAGTGAAAGGGGAGGCTGGTAGGTGTTGTGAATGCTGAATGACGAGAGAAATTGAACTTTTATCTCAGAAAAAGAAGGAAGCATATGACAAGTATAGACAGGAAAGATCGAGTGAATACTGACAGTATATAGGCAGTTGGAGTATACCTAAGAGTAAACTCAAGAGGGCAAAAAGGGAACATGAGATAGCTTCGACAAGTAGAGTTAAGGAGAATCGAAAGGGTTTTTATAAATAGGAGAAAAGGATAACTAGGAAGAGAATAGGGCCCCTCAAAGATTAGCAAGACAGCCTATGTGTTGAGCCACAGAAGAATGGGGGAGATAATAAACAAGTATTTTGCATCAGTGTTTACTGTGGAGAGGGACATGGAAGATTTGGAATTTGGGGAAAAAGATTATGATATCTTGAAAAATGTAAAAATGTCCATACTACAAAGAAGGTGGTGCTGGATGTCTTGAAACGCATGCAAGTGGATAAATCCCCAGGATCTGATCAGGTGTACCCAAGAACTCTGTGAGAAGCTAGAGAAGTGATTGTTGGGTCCCTTGCTGAGGTATTTGTATCATCGATAGTCACACGTGAGGTTGCGAAAGACTTGTGGTACCAGTATTTAAGAAAGGTGGTAAGGAAAAGCCAGGGAACTATCAACCAATGAGCCTGACATTGCCGGTGGGCAAACTGTTGGAGGTAATCCTGACGGACAGGATTTACATGTAAGGACTGATTAGGAATAGTCAGCATGGCTTTGTGCGTGAGAAATCATGTCTCTCTAACTTTATTGAGGTTTTTGAAGAAGTAACAAGGGATTGACGAGGGCAGAGCAGTAGACATGATCTCCATGGACTTCAGAAAAGCGTTCAACAAGGTTCCTCATGAGAGACTGGTTAGCAAGGTTAGATCTCGAGAAATACAGGGAGAACTAGCCATTTGGATACAATCTGGCTTGACGGTAGAAGACAGAGGGTGGTGGTGGTGGAGGGTTGATTTTCAGACTGGAGGCCTGTGACCAGTGTTGTACCACAAAGATTGGTGCTGGTTCCACTACTTTTCATCTTGTATATGAATGATTTGGCTGTGAGCATCAGAGGAAGAGTTAGTAAGATTGCAGATGACAGCAAAATTGGAGGTGTTGTGAAGAGCAAATAAGGTTACCTCAGATCACAACGGGATCTTGATCCGATGGGCCAATGGGCTAAGGAGTGGCAGATGGAGTTTAATTTAGATTAATATGAGGTGCTGCATTTTTGGAAAAGCCACTCAGGTCAGGTCCGAGGGAATATTGCTGAACAAAGAAACCTTGGAGTGCATGTTCATAGCTCCTTAACAGTAGAGTCGCAGGTAGATAGAACAGAGAGGAAGGCATTTCGTATGCCTTCCTTTATCGGTCAGAGCATAGAGTACAGAAATTGAGAGGTCATGTTGCAGCTGTACAGAACACTGGTTAGGCCATTTTTGGAATATTGTGTGCAATTCTGGTCTCCTTCCTAACAGGAGGATGCTGTGAAACTTGAAAGGGTTAAGAAAAGATTGACAAGGATGTTTCCGGGTTTGGAGGATTTCAGCTATCTGGAGAGTCAGAATAGACTGGGGCTGTTTTCCAGAAGCATTAGAGGCTTGGGGGGAGGGGGTGTGGGGGGGTGGGGGGGGGGGGTGATCTTCCAGATGTTGATTCTATCCATAATCCTCATGATTTTATAAACATACAAGGTCTTCTCCCTGGTTTGTAGTGTCCAGACCTAGAGGGCATAGGTTTACAGTGAGAGGGGAAAGACTTTAAAAGGGACCTCCGGGGCAAATGTTTCATGCAGAGGGTGGTGCAGAAAGGAATGAATGTCAGAGTAAGTGATGAAGGATGGTACAATTACAGCATTTAAAAGGCATCTGGATGAGTATATGATTAGGAAGGTTTTCGTGGGATATTGGCCAAGTCCTGGCAAATGGGAGGAGATTAGGTTAGGATAACTGGTCGGCATGGATGGGTTGGACAAAAGCGTCTGTTTCTCTGCTGCATATCTCTACGATTTTACTTCAGGACTCTGAAATGGTTCGTGAAAACCACCTCCACGATCTGCCCAGTTTTAACACTACAATACACAGGAGCAGAATGAGGCCATTTGGCCCACTGAGTCTGCTCCACCAGTCAATCATGGCCGATATGTTTCTCAACCCCATTCTGTTGCCTTCCCTCGTAATCCTTGATCCCCTTACTAATCAAGGACCTGTCTATCCCTGTCTTAAATGCCCTCAATGACTTGGCCTCCACAGCGCTCTGCAGCGATGAGATCCACAGATTCACCATCCTCTGGCTGAAGAAATTCCTCCTCCTCTCAGTTCTGAAGAACATTCCTTCACCCTGAGCCTGTGTCCTCTGGTCCTCGTTTCACCTACTGGTGGAAACATCTTCCCCCACATCCACTGTATCCAGTCAGAGTCACACAGCACGGAAACAGATCCTTCGGTCCAACCAGTCTATGTTGACCATAATCCTAAACTAAACTATTCCCATCTACCTGTGCTTGTCCCAATATCCCGCGAAACATTTCTTATTCATGTACTTATCCAAACGTCATTTAAATGCTGTGACTAAGCGCATCTACCACTTCCTCTGAAAATTCATTCCACACGTGAAGCCCTCTGTGTAAAAATGTTGCCCTTATTTTGTTTTTAAATCTTTCTGTTCTCACCTGAAAAATATGACGGCTAGTCTTGAAATCCCTCATTCCAGGGAAACGACCCCTGACATTCATCTTCTCTGTATCCATCAGGATTTTATAAATCTCTATGAAGAGTCATCCGAACCTGAAATGTTAGCTTGCTCTCTCTATTTGGACGCTGCCTGACCAGCTGCCTGACCTGGGTTCAATTCCGACCTCAGGCAACTGTCTGTGTGGAGTTTGCACATTCTCCCTGTGTTTGTGTGGGTTTCCTCCAGGTGCTCCGGCTTCCTCCCACAATCCAAACGATGTGCAGGTTAGGTGAATTGGCCATGCTAAATTGCCCTCAGTGTTCGGTGTAGGGGAATGGGTCTGGGTGGGTTGTTCTTCAGAGGGTCGGTGTGGATTTGTTGGGCTGAAGGGCCTGTTTCCACACTGTAGGGAATCTAAACCTAAACATTCAATGCTTTGGCATCAACCACTTCCTGTAACAGAGAATTCTACAGGTTCGCCACTCTCTGACTGAAGAAATATCTGTGGGTGGCATGGTGGCACAGTGGTTAGCACTGCTGCCTCACAGCGCCAGAGACCCGGGTTCAATTCCCGCCTCAGACGACTGATTGTGTGGAGTTTGCACGTTCTCCCAGTGTCTGCGTGGGTCCCCTCCGGGTGCTCCGGTTTCCTCCCACAGTCCAAAGATGTGTAGGTCAGGTGAATTCGTCATGCTAAATTGCCTGTAGTGTTGAGGTAGGGGTAGGGGTGGGCTACGCTTCGGCGGGGCGGTGTGGACTTGTTGGGCCGAAGGGCCTGTTTCCACACTGTAAGTAATCTAATCCAATCTGTGATCTCCAGCATTTGTCATTTTCAGGACGGATTCCAGCATCTGTCGCAATGCGCTCCGAAATGTTGGCTACCTCTTCCCAGATCCTTCGAGACTCGACCTTACTCAACAATTCACTCTGCGGTACAGTCAATACAGTTCCACATTGCATCTCTTTCAGCACACATGGGCGGCACGGTGGCTCAGTAGTTAGCACTGCTGCCTCACAGCACCAGGGACAAGGATTTGATTCCAGCTTCAGGTGACTGTCTGTGTGGAGTTTGCACATTGTCCCCCCCGTAGCTGTGTGGGTTTCATCCAGGTGCTCCGGTTTCCTCCCACAGTCCAAAGATGTGCAGGTTAGGGTGAAAATGGCCATGCTAAATTGCCCCATAGTGTTCAGGGATGTGTGGGTTAGGTATATTCGTCGGAACTAAATGGAGAGTGATAGGAGTAGGGAAATTGGTGTGGGTGGGTTACTCTTCGGAGTGTTGGTATGTACTTGTTGAGCCAAATGGCCTCTTTCCGCACTGTAGGGATTCTAAGTGGCGATCGCCCAGGTCTTTGCATTTCCCAGAGGGGAAGTGGGGACCGGCTGAAAGCTCAGTGAGCGTGAAGCGAAAATTAAACCTAGTGCTTTGCTTGAGCTCAAGCTGAGTGACTTGGTGGCGGGACTGGAAAAGGAAGGTATGGTATCTCAGTGGTTAGTGCTGCTGCCTCACGGTACCAGGGACCCAGGTACAATTCCAGCCTCGGGGCCGTTGTCTGTGTGGTTATTGCACATTCTCCAACTGGTATTTGTGGCGGATTTCTTCCAGTTCACCTGTTTCTTCTCACTATCCAAAGATGTGCAGGTTTGGGTGAATTAGCCATGTTAAATTGTCCATAGTGTCCAGGATATGTAGGTTAGATGCATTAATCAGGTGTAAATGTAGAGCAATCGGAGTAGGGTAATGGTGCTTTCAACTTCATGGTATTACAAAAGAAAAGAATGTTCCGCATAAAGTAGAATTGCTTGTTCTGAATTTCTACCCTGACCGCCAGTGATGACTTTCATAATCTTTTTTTCAAGTGCATTTGAAGATCTGAAGACTGAAGTTTCAAATTCAACAGACGAAGGGCTTATGCCCGAAACAGCAACTCTCCTGCTCCTTGGATGCTGCCTGACCTGCTGTGTATTTCCAGCACCACACATTTTGACTGACTCTCCAGTGTCGGCAGTCCTCATTTTCACATCAATGAAAGACAGTCAATCAATCCATTGGGACTGTAATGATTTTCTGTGCGAAGGAGCAAAACTCTTTGGTTTCTGTTTCAGTACATTTTCAGCATCAGTGGAGCTGGATGAGAGACGCTCCTGTGGCAGCGCATTGAGTATACAGCCTGTAACAATTATACAGCCTGGAAAGAGGGATTCACGGCAGGGAGGGGCTGTACATGTATTTGTGTGCAGCTGAAGCTTTGTCCATGGAGAAACCAGAGGAATCTCGCCCCATGGAGAAACCGTGGAAGTGTGGTGACTGCGGGAAAGGCTTCAGTGTCCCATCTGCCCTGTAAATTCATCAGCGCAGTCACACCAGGGAGAGACCATTCTCCTGCCCAGAGTGCGGAAACAGCTTCCCCCACTCCTCCCACTAACGTGCACACCAGTATGTCCACACCGGGGAGAGGCCCTTCCACGCTATGATTGTGGGAAAGCCTTCAGCAAATCCTCTGACCTACTGAGGCACCAATGGGTCCACACAGGCAAGAAGCCCTTCCACTGCCCCGAATGCAGAAAGGGCTACAGCAGTTCCTCCCCCCTGCTGATACACCAGCGGGTCCACACCGTGGAGAAGGCGTTCTCCTGCCCAGAGAGCGAGAAACGCTTTAATCGCTCCTGCCACCTACTGACCCACTGGCGGGTCCACACGGGAGTGTAGCCGTTCTATTGCCCTGAGTGCAGGAAGGGCTTCAGCAATTCTTCTGCTCTGCTGACCCACCGCCGGTTCCATACAGGGGAAAGGCCATTCAGCTGCCCTGAGTGTGGCAAGAGGTTCACATTTTCCAGCAAATTGCGAAGGCACCAGCGGGGGCACCAGTGCTCCCAACAATCGGATACCGCCAGTGACGCTACTGTGGACTAAAACTTCTGCCCAGTTCTGACAATGGGTGCAGTGGGAAAGTTGGTGGGCTTTTTAAATTTCTGGACTGCACACCGCCTCGCACCCCCAACTGCAACCCCACAGTGGCTCAGGGCGGCATGGTGGCTCAGTGGTTAGCACAGCTGCCTCATAGAGCCATGGACCGAGTTTGATTCTACTCTTGGGGTGACTGCCTGTGGTGAGTTTGTACGTTCTCCTGCCGTGTCTGCGTGGGTTTCCTCAAGGTGCTCCGGTTTGTTCCCACAATACAAAGATGTACAAGTTAGGGTGAGTTAGCCTCGCTAAATTGTCCATACTGTTCAGGGATGTGCAAATGTGGTGCATTAGTCAGGGGTAAATGTAGACTGGTCAAGAGTGTGGTGCTGGAAAAACACAGCAGGTCAGGCAGTATCTGAGGCGCAGGGCAATCGACGTTTTGGGCATAAGTCCTTCCTCAGGAATGATGCCTGAAACATTGATTCTCCTGCTCTTGCTGCTGCGTGATCTGCTGGGCTTTTCCAGCACCACACTCTCGACTGTGATCTCCAGCATCTGCAGTCCTCACTTTCTCCAAGTAAATGTAAAGTAATCGGGTTAAGAGAATGTGTCTGGGTGGGTAACTCGACGGAGGGTTGGTGTTGCCTTGTTGGGCCAAAGGGCCTGTTTACAATCTGTAGGGATTCTGTGATTCCATAAACTTTGCTTCCAGTGGGCGACACTACTCTGAGTCCGGGACTGCACGTTCCCATTGAAACAATCCGCAGAAAGCTAAGACCACTGGAGCAGACATTAGGCTATTCAGCCCATTGAGTCTGCTCCGCCATTTGTTAGAAACAAAACAAAAATTGCGGTTGCTGGAATCCAAAGTAGGCAAGCAGGAGGCTGGGAGAACGCAGCAAGCCAGGTAGCATTGAGAGGTGAAGTTAGCATTTCAGGTATTAACCCTCCTTCAGGACTGAAGAAGGGTTCTTCCCAAAACACTGACTTCTGTATCAGAAGCAATTTACCAGGATGTTGCCGGGGGTTGGAGGGTTTGAGCTGCAGGGAGAGGCTATTTGGCTGGGTGAGAGATTTAAAAGGGATGTAAGGGGCAATGTTTTCCCTCAGAGGGTAGTGCGTGTATGGAATGAGTTTCCAGAGAAAGTGGAGGCTGGTACAATTATACCACTGAGAAGACATCTGGTTTCGGACATGAATAGGAAGGGTTTAGAAGGATATGGGCCAAATACTGACAAATGGGACCAAATTAATTTAGGAGGTCTTGTCAGCATCGATGAGTTGGACCAAAGGGTCTGTTTCCGTGCTGTATATCTCAATGTCTACCTGTCCTTATGTAAGTTTTAAAATGGAGCCCAAGTAACTTTGAATAGCTCAGTCTTGTTGAACTCACCTCTTGAAAGGTTTCAAATGAATCCCTCCAAGTGATACTGTTTAAAAATGCCGTGTTGGACAAAATATCCCATTAAGTTCGACACAAACCCACAGCTGAAGACATTAGAAGTCACACAACACCAGGTTACAGACCAACAGGTTTATTTGAAATCACAAGCTTTAGGAGCATTGCTCCTTCTTCAATGCTGCTGCTTCATCACTTCACCGACAAAGGAGCAGTGCTCTGAAATCTCGTGAGTTCAGATAAACCTGTTGGACTCTAACCTTGTGCCAATTGACTTCTGCCCTTGTCCAGCCCAATCCAACACCAGCACTTCCACATCAGAGTTGACTCATGAGATCAGATTTTATTCAGTGTGATTAAGTGAGATGCTCATCTGAAAACTCAAAACTGTTGGAGCGACAGACAAACACGAGTCAGTGCTACAGTATGGAAACAGGCCCATTGGCCCAAACTGGTCCATGCCGACCAAAATGTCCATCCACAGTAACCCCATTTCCTTGCACTTGGCCACTATCCTTCTAAGTCTTTCCTCTCCGTGTATTTGACCAAATGTATTTTAAATGTTCTTAATGTACCTACCTCAACCACTTCCACTGGCAGCTCATTCCACACACAAACCACACTCTGAAAAAATATGTGGGCCAAACATTTTACAATCTCTCCCCTCTCCCCGTACAAATGTGCCCCCACTCACCATACAAATGTGTCCCCAGTCGTGAAATTCCCCCATACTTGGGAAGAGACAACAATCCTTAACCCTATCTATAACCCTCTCGGTTTTATAAACTTCGCCTCTCATCCTCCTCTGCTCCAGGGGGAAAACATCCCAGCCTTAATTCTAATTTGTTAATAATGGCGCAGTGATGATTTCCGCAGTGTGTGTGTCAAGGATCTCTCATTTCTAAGCCAATGCAGTGCCTCTTAAGTTTACCTGACCTTAAAACGAATGGTACCCCATTCCTTTAAAATAGCTATGGATTCTGTGCAAAGTCAGTCCTCATTGGAAAACAGCCAATTGTGTCTTAAATCCCATAGGCTGCTTCTGACCAGGTGTGTATGCTCTGTTTTGAGATGTAGGAGTAAAACTTCACTGTAAAAGATTAATGCAGCCTTTATTTATGACTCATTATTAAACACACTTTCTCCATTTACAGCTGTAATTGAGAAGCTTCTCTGAATTAGTCGACATGTTTGTAACAAGTTGTGAAACATGAAAGCGTTCTGAAAAGACTTACAAATATACTACCAGGGTTGGTGGGTTTGAGCTACTGCAAGAGGCTGAAATAGACTGGGGCTATTTTCCCTGGAGGGTCAGAGGCTGAGGGGTGACGTTACAGACAGTTTTCCGGTCGAAGCAATCGAGAAAAAAAAGATCTCAAACCTTTGTTGCCTTTGCCAATACTTGTTGGCCATTAGTGAAGTCCCTTAGCCCAAACGAATCAGACCCTCTGCCTTTTACAACCCCTGTTGGGAAAGAAAATCAAGAACGACATAATCTTCTGAAAGGAGTAACATCATCACAACAGAAAGCACACAAGCTGAAACATTTCTATCAAAAGTTCGTACAGTTAGCGGGCCAAGATAATGACATTTCAATTTCGACAATTAATTTAAATCAGGTCCTTTGACTACCAGAACCTATTAAATCTAAACCTGACAACAGAGGACCAATCCTATTGTAAAAACTCAATATCGCATCAAGGACAGAGCCCCAGAGCTAACTCCCCATTGCTAGAGCTAAGAGTCTTTAGATTAGATTCCTTACAGTGTGGAAACAGGCCCTTCGGCCCAACAAGTCCACACCGCACCCACCGAAGCGCAACCCACCCATATCCCTACACTTACCCCTTACCTAACACTACGGGCAATTTAGCATGGCCAATTCACCTGACCTGCACATCTTTGGAGTGTGGGAGGAAACCGGAGCACCCGGAGGAAACCCACGCAGACACGGGGAGAACGTGCAAACTCCACACAGAGACGGGAATTGAACCCAGATCTCTGGCGCTGTGAGGCAGCGTGCCACCGTGCTGCCCACCGTGTCTAGTCCTCAGCACTCGACAGCGAAATCCGCCCTGACAGTCATCTGTGAATGAGTCAGCATCATTTACAAAAAAACCAGAAGGGCAGGAATTGGAGGAGACATTCCTGACAAAAGATTCAATAGAAGGATGAATAGAATATCCTGGAAGACATGTAACCTGGCTGTAATCTGAGAAACTAAATTCTATTTCTTGTTATATTAGTGGGTCTTGTATTTATTGGAACAGCAAGAATCCTGTTTTATGCCAGAATTGTCAGTAGTTCGAAGGGATTTATTTGGTTTGTTAATAGTTTAGTTCAGTTGTTCTCCATTCAAATTGGATACGTAAATTACTTTTCCTTGATTTTAAAGTGACAGGGATTTATTTTTGTTTTTAAGACTAGAGCAGATGACACCACTTTCCACACTAATTTTATAGATTATAGGGCAATGCACTCCTCTTTTGGTGTTTCGGTTTGAGATCTCAGAGAGGGAAGGGGATTCAGCATTCGCTTTATAACAGTATTGATGTGCCGTCCTGCTGAATGCAAAGGAGTCATTATTAATCCAGCCTCTCACTCTGGTTGTGGGTGAATCGCTTTAATTTGAATACTGACTCAAACTGCACAGACAACCAACTGTTGAAACAATGATTTACACTTTATTGTAGGTAGCAACCGAAAAATAAAATCCCTCAAGTGAGCAAGTTCAGCCTCTCTCTCCCCACGAACCTCCCCCACCCCCCCTCCCCACCCCCCGCCAACCCAACCCCGCCATCTTGGCTATCACCCAAGTGATGGTGGAATTTAACATTGTTTCCACCAACAGTGCCCATCTCTGGAACTTTACAGGGGTTTGATGCAGTGTTGTTCTTCCAAGTACTGCTGCTAAACCATTCTGGAGTTGATTTCTGGTGGAGTTCCCTCACTTTCAAATTTGTGGTGTCACGTTTCTTTAGATTCTGACACCACCTCCCCACAATTCTGGAGACCTCAGGTCTGTAGCTTACCTTCTTATCCTTGAGGGGTTTCCACCTGTTTGAAACAGCCTGTCCTGTGATTAACCCGTTTACGACAAGGCCTTCCTTCTACAGGCAGAATTAATTGTCCTTTTGCCACACAGTTATTAAACACCATTATCTCATCTGTCCAAAGAAACAGCTCATTGTTTTGCCTCCTCCTTCCCAGCGATAGTTAATGTATGTTATTTGTTAACTCCTTTGTAGCAGTTTCTCATAGGCCCTTTCGTTTCTTGGTTCAGAAAGATTTATTGCTGCCTCATGAAGTTATCAAAGTTCTGGAGTTTACAGGACCACACCACATTCCTCTCTGCCTCCTCCAGGAATAATGATTGCTCCTGAGATACTCGCAATTCCTGACATTACTTGGTATCCCCAAATACAATCCATATGTCAGGAAATCACTGGTGCTGCCCTGACACCAGACAGTCACTGATGGAACAGAAGGATTTGGGAAGAAAATTCAGAAATCCGAAATGCAAAGAGATTTGAGAGTTCAAGTCTAGGATTTTCTCAAAGTAAACTTTCCCCTGCAACTGCTGAATGTGTGACACCAGCCCATTTACCTGCTCCCTCCTCGCTATCCAAGGGGCCAAACTTACCTTCCAGGTGAAGCGGCACTTTACCTGAACTACCCACAACCCAGTCTACTGCATTTGCTGCTCACAATGTGGCCTCATCTACATTGGGTAAAACGAAGCATAAACTGGGTGACTGCTGCACAGAACATCTACGTTCTGCCGGCAAAAAAGACCCTGAGCTTCCAGTTGCCTGCCAATTCCACACCCCACCCTGTTCCCGGGCCAACATCTCTGTCTCAGGTTTGCTGTATTGTCCCAGCGAAGCTCAGCACTAGCAGAACGAAAAGCACCGAATATTACACTTGTGGACCATACATCCCTCCGGTACCAATACCGAACTCAGTACTTCTAGGGCCTGAACTCCATAGTATCCCCATCCCTTCCACACAGACCAAGCCTTGTTATCACATAGTCTGTCATTCCACACTACTTAACCACGAACAGTGTCCATTAACAGTTATTCACCCTCCCACACAGATCGTTATCAACACCTTTTTCTGTCCAACAGATCTTCCTTCGCTTTGGGCTCTGTCCTGATCTCCGCCTTCCTCCCACAATATCTCCTGAATATAAACCGACATGTTCCCAATCACCATCTGTTCTGTGGAAGGGTCACCGGCAACTCCTGTTTTTTGTTTCTGATATACAGCATCTGCAATTCTTTCAGATTTTTATTGAGAGAGAGTTGGAAATTGTTTCGAGAGACAGAAAGAGAGGGGGGAGAAACAGAACAGACCTAAACGTAAAATCATTGTAATGCGATCACTTCCCTTAAGCATGAATAGAGGTTATCCGCTGCTCGTGAGCTTGTGGCGCAACCGGAGCGCGTCTGATTCCAGATCAGAAGGTTGCGTGTTCAAATCACGTCAGGCTCACTGCAATCAACTTCTTACATTTCACATCAAGAAAGGAGCACGTTCACTCCGTATATCTGTTCAGCCAAATCTTCTTTGCGGAAACTTTCGATCACCCGTGAATCTTTGCTGTCAGTTTGATTTGTGAACACTGTGTCAGAGAGGTGGTGTGCCCATTGTTTGGGTAAATGCTCAGCTCCCCGCAATGTGAGAAGTAAAACGCAAACTGTTCATCACGGGATTTAAACAAAGTTGGTGACCGTGGGGTGTGAATAACATCATACTGATATTTTTACAACATAATCTAGAGATTGCCATCTAGGTTTTAGTCACATCAAACTGCCACACAATGATGTTATGACCTCAGTAAACAATAATAACGTGAAGATCGCTGGGATAATGTTCTACATCCGACTGCAATATAAACACAGATCAGTGTTTCCAGTTTTGGTGGAACAAAAGACATCGTATTGGTAGATAATTACAGTTAGTGCAAACACAGCTAGCCATCGATAAATATTAATTCTGTTCACTTCAATGGCCAAATTTCAATTCAGAAACCAAGTGCACTCGGCTGCTTGTAACATAGACAACATGACAAAATGGCTCATAGGAGGAGAAATGGGACATTGAGGAGAGGTGAAATGTTTGCTTTAGTCACCTCCACAATTGTTAGAAAAACAGGTTGAAAGGATTCTTAAAAGGTGTCTGAAGTAGTGGTGTAGCATAACACTTCAGACAGCGCAAAGTGGAAGACCACTTTCTAGTGGAAGAAAAAGACATTCCTTATTTCTGAAAGAACTGGGAAACAGAAGAGGGGATGAAATCTGACTTGGGAGCTATTTCCTATTTGTTGAGGATGTTGCTTCATCACAGTCTTGGTTTAGAGCATAAGCTCTTCATCAGGAATAAAGGGTGGCCTAAGGGGGCTGAGAGATAAATGGGAAGGAAGTGGGGCTGGAGGGAAGGCAGCTGGGAGTGCAATAGGTAGATGGAGGTAGGGATTGATGGTGATAGGTCAGAGATGAGGGTGGAGTAAATAGGTGAGAAGCAAGGTGGACAGGTATGACAGGTCAAGAGGTTGGTGTCTAATTGGAAGGTTGGATCTGGGACAAGGTGGGGGAGAGGAAATAAGGAAACTGATGAAAACTGCATTGATACCATGTAGTTGGAGGGTCCTAAAGCAGAAGTTGAGGTGTTTTTCCTACAAGTGTCGGGTAGCAAGAGGTTGGCAGTGGAGGAGGCCCAGGACTTGCATGTCCTTGGTGGAATGGGAGGGGGAGTTAAAGTGGTAAAAACAATGACTGCAGATGCTGAAAACCAAATACTGGAATAGTGGTGCTGGAAGAGCACAGCAGTTCAGACAGCATCCAACGAGCAGCGAAATCGACGTTTCGGGCAAAAGCCCTTCATCAGGAATAAGGCAGTGAGCCTGAAGCGTGGAGAGATAAGCAAGAGGAGGGTGGGATAAAGTGTTCAGCCACAGGGCGGTGTGTCGGTTAGAATTGGAGTCCAAGAGTTGTTCCCTGAAATATTCGGTTAGTTGGCATCCAGTTTCCCCAGTGTGGTTGAGACCATATTGCGAGCAATGTACATAATCTTATAAATAGATTGCATAAGTCTTAGCCTGCCAGAATTATTTTCTTTTATTAAATTAAAGAAAATTTTTATTCAATTGGATGACTGCATGAAACGGTTTGTTGGTCAGATTTGAATCATCACTCCCAAATGAGACGATGCCATGAATATCAGTGAACTGCTCTTTTTGTTAAAAACCACAAGTTCTTGATTTATTTTCACAACTTACTGGTATTCACACCTGCACATTCATTGTCAAACTCTGACATCAGAAATTAAATTACAGCATTAATTTTGACTTGAAATATTCGAACAAACAAATTAATAGCACACAGTGAATTGCAAGTCTGATTAATATGAAATTAAATTTGACTAAAAAAATATAAAATCAAATGGGAGATAAGAAATGGGGGAAGGGCAGAAGGCGAGAAATGCAGCATCATAGAAAGTGCTCCCCCAGAGTGTGCATTTTACCAACTACCACTGCTAAACATAAACACTCTGATATGATCCTTCGGTTTTAATGTAAACCATAGCCCCATACAGTAGGTACCATTTAAATGAGTTAAAAATACAAGCATTGAGCAAATCCAGCTTCCAGCCTTACCCACCCCCCCCCCCCCCCCCCCCTCGCTTCTTGGAGCTTGGACCATCCTCCAGCGCCGGGGGGTTGTTGAACTCCTGGGCTCCAGCGGCCACGCCTCCACTGAAGAAACTTTGGGAAACAGATGCCAAGGCAAGATGCAGAACAGAGAACCTTTGTATATGAAAGCAGCTTACAGAGATATTTAGCAATAGAATCACATGGTTTTTACCCATCGTCCCCTTGGTTATCTACCCAGCACACTCACGCAGCACTACTCTACTTCTGTGCTCCCAGCAGCTGGATCGTGGATCAGTTTAAAGTAGGTCCTATATCTCTGATTACATCGGTACACAAGGCAGTGAAGAAAGGTTTCAGCACACTGGCCTTCATCAGTTAGGGAATTGAGTATAGATGTTGGCAAGTTATGTTGTAGTTATATAGGACGTTGATGAGGCCGCACCTGGAATATTGTGATCAGTTTTGGTCCCCTTGGTGTTCTGACCTCTGACTTCTTCAACTCTGGGTTTGTGTTTAACTTGATGGGATACTTTGTCCAACTGAGCATGTTTAAACAGTATCTCTCAGAGGGATTCATCTGAAACTTTTCAGGAGGTGAGTTCAACAAGATTGAACTATTCAAAGTTACTTGGACCCTATTTTAATGTTACATCAGGACCAGTAGTCAGAGACACGTACAGCATGGAAACAGACCCTTCGGTCCAACTTGTCCATGCTGACCTGATATCCTATATTAATCTAGTCCCATTTGACAGCACCTGACCCATATACTCTGGCAGCTCATTTCATACATATACCACCCTCTGCATGAAGAAGTTGTCCTTTTAATTTGTTTCGCCTCTTACCCTAAACTTATGCCCTCTAGTTCTGGACTCCCCTACCCAAGGAAAGGACATTGTCTATTACACTGTCAATGCCCCTCATGATTTTATAACCGCTATTAGGTCACTTCTCTGCCTCCGATGCTCCAGTGAAAACAACCCCATGCTATTCAGCCGCTCCCTGAAGCTCAAACCCTCCAAGCCCCAGCAACATTCCTGTAAATCGTTTCCCACAGAGAAGTCAACGTTTCAATCATGAAGAAGGGTTAATACCCAAAACGCTGACTTCTCCACATCCTGGTGCTGCCTGGCTTGCTGTATTCTCCCAACCCCCGGCTTGCCAACTTCGGGTTGCAATATGTAGTGGCTCAGTGATTACCACTGCAGCCTCACAGTGCCGGGGACCCAGATTTGATTCCAGCCTTGGGTGGCTGTCTGTGAGGAATTTGCACTTTCCCCCAATGTCTGAGTGAGTTTTCTCTGGGTGGTCCTGTTTTCTTCGATAAACCAAAGATGTGCAGGTCATGTGGATGGGCCATGCTGAATTGCCCATAGAGTTAGGTACATTAGTCAGAGGGAAATGGGTCTGGATGGGTTACACTTCGGAGGGTCGGTGTGGACTTGTTGGGACAAATGGCCTGTTTCCACACTGTAGCTAATCTCATCCAATACTTTTGTTACTAACGAATGGCAGAGTAGGCCAAACTTCTTCTCCGATGGTCTTGCGATCTTAGGTTTCTCTGGTTCATTTCATTGGCAATGTGCAGTCCCGGGCTCAATGAGCAACAGTGTCCACTGAAGGCAAAGCTCATAGAATTATAGAACCCCCACAATGTGGAAACAGGTCCTTCAGTCGAACACATCTGCACTGATCTTCCGAAAACTAACCCACTCAGATTCATTTTCCTACCCTCCATAACTTGCACACAGACTCCCAATGGTGGAATTATTCCTGGGTTCCTGGTGCCATGAGGCAGCAGTGCTAATCGTGAGCCATCATGGAGTTGTGATTGTGGGGTGTCAGGAAGGCAATTGCAGTCCAACAGAAGACTAAAACAGCCCACCTACTCTCCCACTGCACCCACTGTCAGAACTGGCAGGAGGTTCAGACCTGGGAGGTGACTGAAGGCATCATCACTGGTAGGATCTGATTGCTGGGAGCGCTGGTGCCCCCGCTGGTGCTTCCGCAAGTTGTAGGAAAACATGAACCTCTTCCCACACTCGGTCCAGCTGGAGGGCATCTCCCAGGTGTGGGCACATTGGTGCTTCAGTAGGGCAAAGGAATTGCTGAAGGCTTTCCCACACTTAGGGCAGCAGAATGGCCTCCCCTCCTCCGCCACTCTCCCCCCCCCCCAAAACCCCCGTGTGGTCCAGCTGGTGATTCAGCAGTGTGGAGGAGCGGGTAAAGACCTTCCCACATTCGGGGCAGGAGAACGGCTTCTCCCCGGTGTGGATAGACTGGTGCCTCAGCAGGGCCGAGGAATTGCTGAAGGCCTTCCTGCACATAGGGCAACTGAACGACCTCTCTACCATTTGGACACACCAATGGGCCAGTACGTCGGAGGAAAGAGCAATGCCCCTCCTGCAGTTGGGGCAGAAGAACGGCCTCTCAGTGTGGACCCACTGGTGTCTCAACAGGTGGGAAGAACTGCTGAAGGCCATCTCGCACTTGGGGCCGGAGAACAGCCTTCCCCGGTGTGGACCAACTGGTGCGTCAGCAGGGCAGAGGAATCACTGAAGGCCTTCCCACACTCAGGGCAGCAGAAGGGCCTCTTGCCCTCTGTGGGCCCATTGGTGCTTCAGAACCTTCTCAAATTTCACAATATCCTTATGATTGGAGGTACACCAGAATTGCACACAATATTCTAAAAGTGGTCTCACCAATGTCCTGTACAGCCACAACATAACTTCCCAACTCCAATTCAGGCAGCATCCAAGCAGCTTCGAAATCGATGTTTCGGGCAAAAGCCCTTCGTCAGGAATAAAGGCAGTGAGCCTGAAGCATGGAGACATAAGCTTATCTCTCCATGCTTCAGGCTCACTGCCTTTATTCCTGACGAAGGGCTTTTGCCTGAAACGTCGATTTCGAAGCTACTTGGATGCTGCCTGAACTGCTGTGCTCTTCCAGCACCACTAATCCAGCATCTGGTTTCCAGCATCTGCAGTCATTGTTTTGACCTTCCCAACTCCAATACCCAGTCAGAGGATTGGGAACGCTTTCAAAACCCACAAAAAACAAACAGGAAAGAAAGGAGGGACAAACCGAATTTTTGAGAGTGAGCTTGGAAGCATCACTGAGAAATCGGCGGAATGGGTTTATTGGGGACGCGTTCTCCTTAAATACACTATATACGTATTTCTCTTGTGGTCTTCGTAGTTTCTCTGTGCTGCAGTGTGTAGTGGCTCGTTGAAATAATGTCCTGATGCAGCTTCGTTTGTGGTTGTTGGGATGATTGCTTCTGTGGTTAAGTATTTGGTTTGTGTATGTTGTTTTTCTGTAGATGCTAGTTTGAAGTTCCCCATTGACTGTTCGCTCTACTGTGACATCTAAGAATGCAGTTTATTGTTGTTCTCCTCTTTTTCAAACTAGGAGCCCCCCTCAGGCCATAGTCTCACGACTTGGAACACCAATATACAGACTAGTCAAAGGCCTCCACTGAGGACTAAAACACCAAGTCGAAGATTCATGCCACTCCATTTACTCCATCCAAGAATTCCTGAACACCAAAGACACGAAGATAGAAGAGGATGGAATAATGTTGTCCTTTGACATAACAGCCCTGTTCACATCCATTAACATCAACGTGGCCAAAGAAAACTGAAGACACTACTCGAAGAACTAAAGACGAAAACACAGAACCAACTTCAGCAGCAAAGATAACACTGTCAACCTCGTGGAACTGTGCCTTACCACCCACTTCATATTCAGTAACAAGCCCTACAAACAAATCAACGAAACGCCCATGAAACACTTCTGTCATCAAAAAATGAAACAAATTAGAGGAAACGTACAACACCATCTACAATCTCCTTACTGGCATAAAATTCACAAAAGAGGAGAACAACAACAAAGTGCCATTTCTAGATGTCACAGTCGACCGAACAATCAATGATAAATTCAAAACAGCCTCTACAGGAAAACAGCACACGTGAACCAAGTACTTAGCGACAGAAGTAATCATCCCGACACATAGAAACAAATCTGAACGAGGGCACTATTTCAACGAAACACGACACAGTGCAGCACCCAGTGACTACGAAGACCAAATAGTAACTGCACAGCGCTTTTAAGGAGAATGGATAGCCAAGCAACACACTGAAAAATGCTTCCCTGACCGGGAATTGAACCCGGGCCGCAGCGGTGAAAGCGCCGAATCCTAACCACTAGACCACCAGAGAGACACAGGCAAAGTTTGACAGCTCTCCTGAAAATTGCTTCCCTGCCCGGAAGTCGAACCCGGGTCACGAAGTTCGAAGGCGAAGACAAATGTCATTTCGTGTATCCATTGCTCCCGATGCGGTCTCTTCTTCATTGGGGAGACTGGAGCCCCGCCGCAGAGTCAAGTCACAGCGTTTGAGGGAACATCTCCAGGACACCCGCAACAATCAACCCCAGCGCCCTGTGGCCCAACATTTCAACCTCCCCTCCCACTCTGCCAGGGACATGCATGTCCTGGGCCTCCTCCATCGCCCCTCCCTCCCCACCCGATGTCTGGGGGAAGAACGTCCCAACTTCTGCCTGGGATACATTCATCCCCAGAGCAACAATGTGGTCTGCACCAGTTTCCTCATTTCCCCTCCCCCCACCTTACCTCAGTTCCAACCTTCCAGCTCAGCGCTGTCCTCATGACCTCGCCGACCTGCCAATCTCCCTCCCCACCTATCCGCTCCACCCTCCTCTCTGATCTGTCACCTCCATCCCCACCCCCATTCACCTATTGTACTTTTTGCTACCTTCAGCCCAGCACACCCCACCCCCAATTTATCTCTCCACTCTGGAGGGGTCCTGCCTCTATTCCTGATGAAGGGCTTTTGCCCGAAACATCGATTTTCCTGCTCCTCGCAAGCTGTCTGACCTGCTGTGCTTTTCCAGCACCACTCTGATCTAAACTCTGGTTTCCAGCATCTGCAGTCCTCATTTTTGCCTAACCAATAAACCCAGTGTGCCGATTTCACATCAACAAACTGACACAAGCAGACACAACGTCTACAGAAACCCTAGCCACATTACTTTACATTAAAGACATCTGGGAAATGATGTCCGGACAACTCAACCCTCTCAGCATCATGGTAGCCCACAAACCTCCCAACACACTTAAACAGCGGCTAATGAACCTGAAATACCCGATACAAACAACCAGCAAACGAATGTAATTTACAAAATACCATACAAGGAAATATATACATGAACTCTGCTGGACAGTTCTCTGTGGCAAGAAATGCTGGGATGAGAAAAGGAAGTTTTTTTTAGCCAAAACGAATCGGCACTGACTGGACAGCCATTTAAAATCAACGCTGTCTGCCCAGGATGGAAGATCCGAAGGGATGAACAGTTTTCTTATTTCCTGAAGATTTACAAAGCTGAGACCGGGTTTTGGTGTTTGTTCCCTTTCCACTCCCAGGAGCCGCAGTGGTTGGGGCGGTGAGTTGGGAAAAGTGAAATGTGCCCGTGAGCAGCGTGTGGGACTATTTCAGCTTCCCCTCCTCCGACAGCGCTATGACGTGACTCTCATGTTCTCAGGGACACTCACTGACGCGACACAGTGAAAAGAGTCTCGTTCCCGCAGATCAGGAATTCAAACCGTATGCCGGCTTCAGGACAATGAGAAAGATTAATTGGGGTGTGTGAAGAAGCTGTGAGCTGCATTTCAAACAGGTAGGTGGAGTCAGATGCGTCATCCATTGCGCCCCGGCCCTGTGCGGACCTGACACCGCCATGCTGCAGAGTTCTGACGTTAACGCGGACATGCGCAGCAATGGGAACATTCACAATGCGAACAACCAAAGATAATCATCACCACTGCTTCCCTTCCATAGTCCCAACTTTGTGAAGCAGTATCTTTCACTGGCAAATAAAACACCTTTGTCCTCAGGTGCCTGCTTAACTTCGATCACGACTTCACACCTCACACTGTTCTCTCTCATTTCCAAACTCTTGGCTCATCGCCTCAATAGCAGCTCTGTGGGTATCTGCTTGTTCCACCCTGACGGGCAGTGGGCTACAAATTCCCGACTAGTCCCAATGTGATTGAAATATTTCAACTCCTCCACTGATTTGCATCTTTAACAAATACCGTGGAGCAATCTCCCTTTCTTTTTGACGACGTTTCTCAACTGTAGTCGGCAGGGTTCACACCTGCGTGGGGGAACCGCAATGGATTTCATGTCCATTGCATTCACTACTCGGCCCATCAATACAGAACCATACTGACAGCTTCATTTCCCAGGTCTCTCTGCCTGTGGAGCTGCGAAAGAGTGAATCATTGCAGAGTTTGTTTGAATCCAATCACTTCACAGGTTTTGAAAGGGGTAAATATCTGCAAATGGCGAGTCAGCGTGTTTCACGAAAGATGAAATGGACGTTCAGTTAAAAACAAAAACAGAAATTGCAGGAGCAACTCAGCAGGTCAGGCAGCATCAGTGGAAAGAGAATCAGAGACAACATTTCAGAACTCGTTTTGTTTCTCATCCAGGTACAGCTGAACCTGCTGAGTTTCTCCAGCAGTTTCGCTTTCTGTCTCGGATTCTCAACATCCGCAGTCCTTGACATTAGAATTTCAATCATTTCAGAAACCCCTTTGTGCTGCCTCAGTGGAGAAGATTTCCGTTTGGGAAACATTTTCCTGAAACCATTAAAAACGTGCACTTTCGCAGCCAAAAAAGCGATAGGAAAAGGAACAGAAAACACTGCGTCCCGGGGTCGTCTCGAACCACCAACCTTGCGGTTAACAGCCGAACGCGCTGACCAATTGCGCCACAGAGACCGGGCCAAACACCAGCCGCACAGTGTCTTTGAGGAACCTACTAATCAATTCATAATTCAACCCGCCCCGCCCAAAAATTACCATTGTCCTATATCAGTTTTACTTTTCCATAATAAAGCCTTGGACATTCATTGTGGCGACATGGGGACAGGCTGATCCCACCATCTGCAGGCACATCCATGTCACGAGGAACGAGCTGTCCTACACCGGGGCCATCGCCCTCCGAGCCTTTCAGTGTTTTGCTTCTTCCCGCATTTTCTCATTGGCCCCGAGCCGAGAATGGATTTGAATTCCTGATGTGCAGAGAATTCTTTCAATGTCTCGGGTCAGTTCATGTCCCGAGAATATCAGAGTCAATATCCCGGCCTCTTAAACAAGGGGACGGTGTCTGGACTATCTCTGCTCAGTCGAACAGTTCATCCTTCATTCTCCTCTAATTCCACTTCCCAAAGAGTTTCGAAAGATTCACAAAGCTGGAGACTGGGATTCCTGTTTTACTTCCAGAACATTTTTCCACCTGCAAACTGACGATATTTTGCCAAAACCTTTTCCCCATTGTAACATTTGCATCATGTCCAGGGATGAGCAATTTCCATTTTGTGGAGACATTCCCAAGTTTGGGAATGTTCTCTTTGGAGCAAAGAAGGTTAACTGGAGATTTCCAGGGTCTGTTGGCAATGATGGGAGAAGACGTGGTGGGAATGGGCAGGTTAATGATCAGAAGAACCTCTTGCCACTGACTAGGGTCAGTTACCAGAGGACAGGGATTGAAGTTCTTTAATGGAAAGCAGCATTTGTGAAGAACAAACACAGCGAATACTGCAGAAAGGCAACGGGTCGGGCAGCATCTGTGGAAAGGTAAACAGAGCCGGCGTTTTGAGTGTGCTACGGTTTTTGTTCAGAACTCAGTCTTTTGCCTCTTCCCGAAGTTGGTCCAGGTCTGTGTCTCAATTGGCAAACACATGGCAAGTGCAGTGCCGCAATGTGAAATTATAGCCTTTGCTGTTTAAAAAATAGCAGTGCATTGTTTAAATGGTGATATATTGGAATGTGGAGAAAGTGAGGACGAGAGGTGAAAGTCGAAAAATGTGGCACTGGAAAAGCACAACAGGTCAGGCAGCATCTGAGGAACAGGACAGTGAACGTTTCGGGCACAAGCCCTTCATCAGGAATGATGTATGGATGTACTAAGGGGTCTCAGAGTCCCTCCACACCAGTAAATGCCAGTTGTCGGGCAGATGCAGCAGGCAATGGGCAAGGCAAGTGGTATATTACGAAGAGGAATTGAGTTCAGAAGTGGGGTCATTGAACATATTCAAGGCGAAGTTCATCTGAGTTTTGAACAACAAAGAAGTGGATGGTTATGGGGGGAGGTAAGAAAATGGTTTTAAGACCAGTACAGGTCAGTCACCGAGTCAGACAGCACTGAACAGACCCTTTATCCAACTAGTCCGTGCTGAGTATGTTCTCAAACTAAACTCGTCGCACCTACCAGTGTTTGGCCCATAACCCTTCCAACCTTTCGTATTCATGTACTTATCCAAATGTCTTTTGAACGTCGTAACTGTACGTGTATAAAATCATGAGGGGCATAGAGAGGATTAATAAACAAAGTCTTTTCCTGGGGTGGGTGAGTGCAGAACGAGAGGACATGGGTTTCGCGTTAGAGGGAAAAGATGCAAAAGAGATCCACGGGGCCACTTTTTCACGCAGAGGATGGTACATTTATTGAATGATCTGCCAGAGGAAGTGGTGAAGGCTAGTCCGATTGCAACATTTAAAAGGCATTTGGGTAGGTGTATGAATAGGAAGGGTTTGGAGGGATATGGGGCCGTGTGCTGTCAGGTGGGACTAGATTGGGTTGGGATAGTTGGTCGGCATGGACAAGTTGGACCAAACAGTCTGTTTCTGTGCTGTACATCTCGATCTCATTGTTAAACATACTCAGTGACCTGGCCTCCACAGTTTTCTGTGACAATGAATTCCATAGATTCACCACTCATTGGCGAAAAAAATTTCTCCTAATCTCCATTCTCCCTTTATGCTGAGGCTATGCCCATGCGTATTAGTCTCTCCTCCCAATGAAATATCTTCCCAATGTCCATTCTGTCCAGGCCGTTCAATGTTCTGTACGTTTCAGTTAGATCCCCCTTGAATGTGGGCCTGTTAAACAGCATGAACCAAACCCTTCAGGATGAGGACATCCGTGATTAGATTCAACAAAGTGAGAATGGAGGGTGAGAGTGTGGGATGGAGATTTTCAGCTTTTAGGGAATAAGGTTGGAAAGAAAGTTTAATATACATTATAATTGATCAGATGAGCCGATGGGCCAAGGAGTAGTGGATGGAGATTAATTTCGACAAATATGAGCTGTTGCATTTTGATGAGGCAACTCAGGGCAGGGCTGATGTGGTTAATGGTAAATTAATGGAATATTGTGCTCAAGGAAGCAGTAGAGGCAGCTTCAGTTTGACACTGTTGGATGGGTTTTTTGCGTGGTAAGGGAATTAAGGGAAGTTGGGATAATGCAATTAGAAGGAGTTGAGACGATTGATCGATCCACCATCATTTTAATGAATGGCGGAGCAAGGTCGATGGGCCAAATGGGCTACTCCTTCTATTACTTTGAAACGATTACCCTGCGTTTCACATGGCCTCCCCACCTAACCTGCACGTCCCTGGACACTGGGCAATTTAGCATGGCCAATCCAAATCAAGGCCTTTGAGCAATGTAGTGATGTGGAAACCAAACACCAGAGAATGAGAGAAAGGGACAAGGAGAATAAATGTACTAGCAATCAAAACTGGATTCTAACCATCACAATAAATAAAACTAAAAGCTCAGTATGTGAATGTATGCTGCATTGTAACAAAAAATAAAACTAAAAGCTGCATTGTAAAAAAAGCGAATTAATTGACTGCACACATTGAAGAGAATAATTATGATCTGAGACTCCTTACAGAGATATGGCTTCAGAATGACAAGGATTGGATCCAGAACTTTGAGGGGATACGTGGCATTCAAGTCGAGTGAGAGGCTCAGTAAAGGTAGAGGGTGGGCACTGCTAATCAAAGCACTGATAACATGGCAGTCTGGTGTCAGCTCGGATTTCTGGTCCTGATTTCTCTCTCCTCTGATTAAATGTTGTCTGTTCTCAGCTGTGCTCGATTTGTGTTGAAGCTTTGACCCCCTTTTACACCTTCTGGAGCAATAAAATATTCTGAGCCTCCTGGAAATGACACCTTATCTATACCCCTCCTGATTTTAAAAATCTCTACAAAGTTATCTGTCAACTTGCGCGGCTCCGTTGGAAAAAATGTACCAGCTTCTTAATTCAAACCCTCCATTCCCAGCAACACGCTGGTAAAGTAGGGAATAGGGAATTACATCAAATCACATAAATGTACTGTCTGAAACAATCTCGCTGTGTTCTGGCCTGAGATATTGTGAGTCCCTGGTGTAAGTAATTACGAATGCAATTATTTTGGTCACAGTATTGGACAATCATTTTGCAACAAAGTGATAGAACATAGAACATAGAACAATACAGCACAGAACAGGCCCTTCGGCCCACGATGTTGTGCCGAACTTCTATCCTAGATTAAGCACCCATCCATGTACCTATCCAAATGCCGCTTAAAGGTCGCCAATGATTCTGACTCTACCCCCCCCGTTCAGCGCATTCCATGCCCCCACCACTCTCTGGGTAAAGAACCCACCCCTGACATCTCCCCTATACCTTCCACCCTTCACCTTAAATTTATGTCCCCTTGTAACACTCTGTTGTACCCGGGGAAAAAGTTTCTGACTGTCTACTCTATCTATTCCTCTGATCATCTTATAAACCTCTATCAAGTCACCCCTCATCCTTCGCCGTTCCAACGAGAAAAGGCCGAGAACTCTCAACCTATCCTTGTACGACCTACTCTCCATTCCAGGCAACATCCTGGTAAATCTTCTCTGCACCCTCTCCAAAGCTTCCACATCTTTCCTAAAGTGAGGCGACCAGAACTGCACACAGTACTCCAACTGTGGCCTAACCAAAGTCCTGTACAGCTGCAACATCACTTCACGACTCTTGAATTCAATCCCTCTGCTAATGAACGATAATACTCCATAGGCCTTCTTACAAACTCTATCCACCTGAGTGGCAACCTTCAAAGATCTATGTACATAGACCCCAAGATCCCTCTGTTCCTCCACCTGACTATGAACCCTACCATTAACCCTGTATTCCGCATTCTTATTTGTTCTTCCAAAATGGACAACCTCACACTTGGCAGGGTTGAACTCCATCTGCCACTCCTCAGCCCAGCTCTGCATCATATCTAAGTCCCTCTGCAGCCGACAACAGCCCTCCTCACTGTCCACAACTCCACCTATTTTCGTATCATCTGCAAATTTACTGACCCACCCTTCGACTCCCTCATCTAAGTCATTAATAAAAATTACAAACAGCAGAGGACCCAGAACTGATCCCTGCGGAACTTCACTTGTAACTGGGCTCCAGGCTGAATATTTACCATCTACCACCACTCTCTGCCTTCGACCGGTTAGCCAGTTTTCTATCCAATTGGCCAAATTTCCCTCTATCCCATGCCTCCTGACTTTCCACATTAGCCTACCATGGGGAACCTTATCAAATGCCTTACTAATATCCATGTACACTACATCCACTGCTCTACCCTCATCCACATGCTTGGTCACCTCTTCGAAGAATTCAATAAGACTTGTAAGGCAAGACCTACCCTTCACAAATCCGTGCTGGATAAGGAGGTAGTGGTCATTTCTAGGGAAAGTGAACAGTTTGTAGATCAGGGAGATGAAGTTCCAGACACTTGGGAAGGGCAAGAAATGAATTTGATAAATACGACAAAGAACTGTGGATGCTGGAAATCTGAAACAAAAACTGAGAACACTGGAAAAACTCAGCAGGACTGGAAGCATCTGTGGAGAGAAAGCAGAGTTAAAATTTCGAGTCCTGCAACTCCTCTTCGGGATTCTGAAATAGTTTGTGAGAACCCCTTAAGTCATCTGCCCAGCTTTAAGACCATAATACACAGGAGCAGGATGAGGCCATTTGGCTCATCGAGTCTGCTCCCCCAGTCGATCATGGCTGATATGTTTCTCCATCCCATTCTGCTGCCTTCTCCTCATCACCCTTGACCCCTTACTAATCAAGAACCTATCTCTGTCTGAAATGCCCTCAATGACTTGTCATCCTCAACCCTTCTCCTAGTGGAAACATCATCTCCACGTCCACACTAACCAGTCATAGAGTAGCACAGCCTGCTTGACCCACTGTGATCTCCAGCATTTGTTAATTTCAGCAAGGATTCCAGCATCTACAACAACGTGCTTCTAAATTTTGTACCCAGTTGTTTAGCTCTCCCTGGATCCCGTGAGATTTAACCTTACTCAACAATCCACTGTGCGGTACAATTAACAAAGTTCCCAGCCCCCACCTCTTTCTGCACACTTACGCAGTGCGATGGATCAGTGGTTAGCACTGCTGCCTTACAGCGCCAGGGATTCGCTTTCGATTCCAGCCTTGGGGCGACTGTTTGTGTGGAGTTTGCACATTCTCCCTGCCGTGTCTGCTGGGTTTCCTCCGGGTGCTCTGATTTCCTCCCAAAATCTAATGATGTGCAGTTTCGGGAGAATAGGCCATACTAAATGGGCCCATAGTGTGCAGTAAGTGTCGTGGCATGGGATAGGGGAAAGTGTCTGCATGGGTTACGCTTTGGATGGTCGGTGCGGACTTGTTGGGCTGAATGGCGTGTTTCCACATTGCAGGAATTCTACGTGGCATTCCCCCAACTCCAGAGTCTCAGCACTCTTGGATTTTCCCATGGACAGTGTGGGGGAGGAAAACAATGTTTTACACGGGAGTAAGGATCCGTGAGTGTGAAGCTAGAAGTAAACACAGTGCATTGCTTGAGCTGTTTTCCCCCGTATACCAGAGGCTGAGGGGGTAATCTTACAAACGTTTATAGAATCATGAGAGGAATGGATAGGGTAAATAGACAAGGTCATTTCCCTGGGATGGGAGAAGTCCAGAACAGGACGATATTATGTTTGGGGTGAGGGAGGCAAGTGTGAATTATCTGCTGGAGGAAGTGGTGGATGTAGCTCCAATTATAACATTTAAAAGGCTTCTGGATGGGTATATGAATAGGAAGAGTTCAGAGGGATATGGCCAAGTGCTGGTAAAAGAGACGAGATTAATTTAAGCTATCTGGTCGGCACGGATGAGTTGGACTGAAGGACCTGTTTCTGTGCGGTGAATCTCCATGACTCTGGTTTGCCCGTAATGTTTGCCATGTCTGTATATTCAGTTTCTGTCCGTTGTCGGTGACAATGCCTTGATATCTCATTTCCTCCATCTCCCCACTTCCACTCCCCAGATGTTAACCACTTCGTATCTGGTTGTTTCTCAAGAAGCTGCATTGAAGGTTCATCCTGAATTGACACTTTTGTTTGCTACCCAAAATCAGACTTACTCACTCCTAGATGTCGTGAAAGATACTAACTCTCAGGTGGAAGTATCCAAAGTTCAGAGATGTGTGTCTTGATGATTTCACTTTTCGGTCTCTGCAAAATCCTGAATCAGTACCATCGGGAGGATTAGTTTGAGCGGAGTGAGAATAGAGGGGTGAGAGGGGGTGGGATGGTTCTTTCAATTTTGTAGAAAAAGAAAAGAATGTTCTGCAGAAAGTAGAATTGCTTGTTTGGAATTTATAACCTGGGCTGACAGTGATGACTTTTGTAATCTCTTTTTACAGATTATTTGAAGATCTGAAGACGGACGTTTCAATATCAATAGATGAAGAGCTTTGCCTGAAACATTGACTCTGCTGCTCCTCAGATGCTGTCTGATCTGCTGTGCTTTGACTCTGACTCTCGTGCATTTGCAGTCCTCAATTTCACGTCAATGTCTGGCAGTCACTGAATCCATCGGGACTATAACAATTTTCGACTATGATTCTGTGAGAAGGAACCAAGCTTTTTGGTTCCTCTTTCAGTACGTTTTCAGCATCAGTGAGACTGGAAGAGAGATCTGACTGTTGCAGGACTCTGATTGTGGAGCCAGTAAAAGTTATACAGACTGGGAGTAGGGATTCACGGCAGGGAGGTGCTGTACACGCGTTTGTGTGCAGCTGAAGCTTCGGTCATAGAGAAACCCAAGGAATCCCGTCCCGTGGAGAAACCATGAAAATGTGGCGACTGTGGGAAAGGCTTCCGTTTCCCATCTGACCTGGAGACTCATGGGCACAGTAACACCGGGGTGAGACTGTTCTCCTGCCCTGAGTGCGGGAAGACCTTCAGGGGTTCCTACTTTCTGCAGGGGCACCAGGGGGTCCACACATATGAGCGGCCATTCTCCTGCCTCAAGTGTGGGAAGGGCTTTACCCAGGCATCCCACCTTCGGGTCCATACGGGGGAGAGGCCCTTCCCCTGCCCAGAGGGCGGGAAGTCCTTCAGCAATTCTTCCCACCTGCTGAGGCACAGGTGGGGCCATACCGGGGAGAGGCCGTTCACCTGCCCCAAGTGGAAGCGGAGGTTCTCATCATTCTGCACCTTGCAGAAGCACCAGCGGGCACACCAGTGCACCCAACAATGTGATTCTGCTGGTGAAGCTGCTGTGGGTCACTGAGAGGACTGAACCCCTGCACATTCTGACAGTGCTTATAATGGGAGAGTTGGTCGGTTTTTTTTTGTTCTATGCCGTCGTGCTCCCCCACCCCTGCAACTTTGCTTCCATTCGGCACTGCTGCTCGTTGAGACCAGGAGCTGTTATCTCTAGATTCTACTGTCCAGTTAAAGAATTGTTGGCACTTTCTGTGAATGAGTCCCAGCCTGTAAGAAATGGCTGAATACTGGGGTGTCTATTCACATTCAGCAGTGACTTTTAAATTAGATTTACAGTTACGTGTCTGTGAAACAGTTATCGTCCAAAAATTGCACAAAGGCTTGGCAATCCATTGTTGGAAACTGTTTGGTTGAATTGGTAAGTTTTAAAAAAAATTCTTTCTTAATTTGCCGCTGAAGTCTCTGTCTCTGAGATGGTGGGGGACTTGATGAAAGGGTTTAAATCATTGCTATTAATTAGATTATCTTCTTTAACTTTGCCCTAGAAAATTTGCCACATTTATAATTGTTGGTTTTTGTTTAAATTATAATGTTGATGTGCAAGATCTGTTCTTCATCAAGTCTGGTTCGGAACAGTTGAGACATTGAGGGACATTGCATGTTTTAATTTCACTCTGTTGTGAATCTAGTGACAGTGACATTCATTTGTATTGGGTTGCTTACCCTTAGTTGTTGTGTCTTCCACCCCAACTATTCACTATGGTAGTGAGTTCCACAGTCTCACCACACTCTGAGGTTTTTCATGAAATCCTTAGTAGAGAATTGTAAGGGAAAATGTTGACAAGGGCAGAATATAGGGTCTTAACTGCAAAAGCCAGGAAGACATTCGACAAAGTAAAACCATGACAATGTCGGGATAAAACAGGAACTTTGACAGCAATGAAGAGGTCAAGTAAATGGTCGTGACAAATAGAAAAAGTACTCTGCAGATATTGGATATAGTAATTAAGCAAGTTTCTAGATGCTGTAGTTGGTTGAATGCGATAATAAGAGATGAAATAACCAAAACCACTCATGTAAATTGATGTCGGTAACCATAAAGCAAGTGCATACTATTGATTGATATAGGCCAATTGCGTGCAAGTAGGTCATTCAGCCCATCGAGTCAACATTGACTGACCGTCCCACCCAGACCCAGTTCGTTACCCTATCCCTGTAACCCTGCATCTCCCATGGTCAGTCAACCCTCACCTGCACACTCTTTGGACTGTGGGAGAAGGTCAGAGCACCAGAGGAAACCCACGCAGACACAAGGGGAGAATGTACAAACTCCACACAGACAGTCGGCCCGAGGGTGGGATCAAACCCAGGTCACTGATGCCGTGAGGCAGCAACGCTAACCACCGTGAAACCACCACATGCTGCTCTCTAAAGAAGTGAATTTCAAAGACTTGAGAACACTTGTGAGAAAAACAAAACTCTCCTATCTTAAATGAGAGACTAGTCTCTGGCAAGAATTGAGTTGACATTACATTTACATTAAGTCCTCTCCAGATGTTATACAGCTCCATCGGATCATCTGTTTCTTCTAAACTCAAAGACACAAGCCCAGCCTGACATCCCATTGTCCCCCATTATTAGTTGAGTAAATGAGCGACCCTCGACCTCACTGGCATGACAAACGATGCCCTCAATCCAAGTTGACCTTAACTGTCCAACCTCTTGACCCCCACACCACAATGTGGTCAGCCGCAACTCAGCCCTGAACGAGAGCAGAGAAACTGAATAGACAGCAGTGAGGTGGACATTGCATTCCCAGAGAATATTGTTAAAGTGTGTAATTTGTTCAGCTTACAATCGGATCACTGCAGGGACTATGTCTCCTGTCATTTAAATGTCTTTGATCCCAATAACAGTCTAGTTTTGTTGTACATTGTGTGTGTTTTATCTGTGTGTCACGACATGATTTTCTGTTGCTGTCATTCCCATTAGGATGTGTGAATTCAGTACCAGATAATAGTCTCAGTTCTGAATTTTCCTTGAGGATTGGTGTAGAGCGGAATAAGAGTCAGTCAGAATGGAAGAAGCTCTACTGTTCATTTAAACCTTTGCTGTCCTTCTCCTGGGACTGTATGAATGGGAAAGTGTAGAGGTAGTTTTACTCTGTATCTAACCCAATGCAGTCTCTGTCTTGGCAGTGTTTGTTGGGGACAGTGTTGAGGTAGCTTCACTTGCAATTGAGGAGTAGAGGAAGCGTTATTCTGATTGTCATCCCATGCTGTCCTTGTCCTGGGAGATTTAGATGGCATCTATAATTGAAGTGAATGCAGACTTGGCTGTGGGAGTGGAGCGTACTTCTACCTGAGCACACCCATCTTTGAGATTGCTGTGCTGATCAAGACAATCTCAGACACCTTCATGCACTTTTCCAACCAACCACAGGGTGGTTAAGGATGGGTATAAATGCTGGCATTGCCAGCGATGCCCACACCCCATGCATGAATAAATACTTTCTGTTTAAAAGTTACATTCACGTTCCAAACCCTCTAATGTATGATGACTTACATGGAAAATCCTTGTGTGTTTGGAATTTCATTTTAAAACATAGGAATGTGTCAACCATGTAGATTTATAACAAGAACAACAAATGGAGAATTTAACAGGTCATGAACAGGACCAGAATGCTGAGTCAGCCTGACCCCCATGGCTGGGAGAGTTCTCCCAGATGTTGAAGTTACACCAGTACCTTTTACTCTTGCAGCTTCCCCAAAAGTTTGTCCCTGATGTAAGATCATTCAATGACCCGAAGTACGAACTGTTTTTATCTCCATAGCTGGTGCCAGACTTGCTGAGTAATTCCAGCCCTTTTGCTCTACCCTTTTATGGGATTTGAGCTTCCCTAGGTCAGTGTAATGATGAACTGCAGATGATGGAGATCTGAAACACAAAATTGCGTCAAAAGCTGGAGAAACTCAATTGGACTGGCAGCACATGTGGAGAGAAAAGCAGAGTTAGCATTTCAAGTGCTGTGACCCTTCTTCACAACTGTTCTGGACTCAGGCCAGGATATTGTCTTTGTTTCTTTCTCTCTCTCTCACCGTTGTTTCCCATTCTTTGCTATTTTGTGTTTGCTGTTCACGTCTTTGTCCTCTGATGTTTGGGAAATTGAACCTGTTTAAAAGATTGCCCTGAACTTGCCCCTTTGACCAAGTCTTTGGTCACCTGTCCTAATCTGTGCTCCGGTCTTGTGATTTTTAATTGAATTTTTATGTTCATGTGAAGCACTTTGACATAGTAAACTGTACCACAGATATTATTTGAATGTAGCTTGTGTCCCTATCTTAATACCCGAAAGTACAGGGTCATATTTTAAATGTAGAAGACAAAAATGAGGATGATTTCTTTTCTTTCTGAGGGTTGTGTGTCTTCTCCAAAAGGCAGTGGATTCAAAATCTTTAAAGCAGAGGTAGATAGGTTCTTGATAACTAAGTGGGTGAAAGATTGTCGGGGATGTGTTGGAATGTAGAGTTGAGGTTGAATTCACATCAGCCATGATATTATTGAATGTTGCAGCAGGCTCGAAGTGCCGAGTGGCCTACTCCGCCCATTATATGTTTGTATCAAGCAGTCTGTGTCTCCCCTCTTATAGCTATGAACTGGGTAATTCCTTTCCAATATTGCCCCTTGTCGACAGTTAGTTGAACACCAGATGGCCCCCTATTGGGAGCAGGCACATTGCAGCAGTTGCAGTGTTTCTTGTTTTAATTTTGTTGCTTCTTACTCAGTGATGCTGAGAATCTTCGAAATAAAAACCAAAACACTTCTATTATTATCGCACCAATGGAAGTGTTGGTTTGTATGTATCATTGTTGAATTAGCCATTCCCATCTTTTCCAGAATTCTGTGTTTAAAGCCCTCGAGTCTGGTTTCTACCCCTGAAACAGTTCTTATCAAGGTCATATTTGACATCCTTTGTAACAATGACAGGGCTAAACATTCCCTCATCGACCTGCGGACAGCCTTGATCAGAGTTAATGACAGTACTGACCCTCTCCAACATCACTCTATCCTCTGGGAGAGTCTGCTTTTAGCGTCTTCCGTTCTTATTTGTTTAACCGTAGCTGCTGGCGTTGGCATCTATACTGATGATATCCAACTGTGCCTGAACACCACTTCTCTCTCGACTCCTCTGTCATTCATAATTTACCAATAATTTCATCTGAATGCCTGCCCAATTTCCAGCATTGCATGACATAAACATTCCCTTAGTTAAATATTGTGAAGTGTGAAGCCATTGTTTTAGTCCACAAGTTCGACCTGAGCCCCCGTCCCCCACCCCACCCCCCACCACCCCCACCCCAGTAACTTTGTTGAGAGCCTTCATGTCACTTTAAAACTAGGATCGATAGATTCGTGAAGAGTCGGGGGATGAACAGTTACAGGAAAAGGGCAGGAAAGTGAATGTGGGGAATGCCAGATCACCCAGAATCCTACTGAAGGGAGAAGCAGGCTCAAGGGGCTGAATGGCATATTCCTGTTCCTATTTCTTACCGTTCCCGAGCCCTTACCTCTGTGACAGGACACTGACTTCAGTGTGTGCCATTACTGAGAGTGTTGATGTTCCCTTGTGTAATATCAACAACTTAGCAACTGCTGAAACCTCTTGCTCCTTGATTACCTCTAAACAGAATAAGCCAATGTGTTCAGGGGAGGTGATGGCCGACTTTATTGTCACCAGACTATTCACCCAGGTAATGTTCCGGGGACTTGGTTTCAAAACCTGCCAAGGCAGATGGTGGAATCTGAATTCAATATAAATCTGGAATTAAGAGTCTAATGATGAAATCGTTGTGGTTTGTTGTAAGAACGTATCTGGTTTCCTGCTGTCCGAACCTGGTCTGATCTACATGTGATTCAGATCCACTGTCAGCTGGTTGAATCTTCACTGCACTTTCAATCAAAACCTCCACGATAACCTCCCTACTTTCATACCCCATTTAAAGGCCAATCTCCCTTTTGCCTTCCCTATTAGTCACTGTTCTCCCAGAAGAAGGATTGTGGGTCAGAGTAAAGTAGATCCTATATCTCTGATTACATCGCTACACAAGGCAGTGAAGAAAGGTTTCAGCACACTAACCTTCATCAGTTCGGGAATTGAGTACAGATGTTGGCAAGTTATGTTGTAGTTATACAGGACGTTGATGAGGCTGCACCTGGAATTTTGTGATCAGTTTTGGTCCCCTCGATGTTCTGACTTCTGACTTCTTCAACTCTGGGTTTGTGTTGAACTTGATGGGATACTTTGTCCAACTCAGCATGTTTACACAGGGATTCATTTGAAACTTTTGAGGAGGTGAGCACAACAAGATTGAACTATTCAAAGTTACTTGGACTTTATTTTAAACTTACATCAGGACTAGTAGTCAGAGACACATACAGCATGGAAACAGACCCTTTGGTCCAACTTGTCCATGCTGACCTGATATCCTAAACTACTCTAGTCCCATTTGACAACACCTGGTTCATATCCTCTGGCGCCTCATTTCATATAAGTACCACCCTCTGCATGAAGAAGTTGTCCCTTTAATATATTTCGCCTCTCACCCTAAACCTATGCCCTCTAGTTCTGGAATCCCCCATCCCAGGGAAAAGACCTTGTCTATTACCCTGTCCATGCCCCTCATGATTTTGTAACCTCCATTAGGTCGCACCTCTGCCTCTGATTCTGCAGTGAAAACAGTCCCAACCTATTCAGCCACTCAGTGTAGCTCAAACCCTCCAACCCCCAGCATCATTCCCGTAAAACGTTCCTCGTAGAGCAGTCAACGTTTCAGTCCTGAAGAAGGGTTAATACCCAAAACGCTGACTACTCCACATCCTGGTGCTGCCTGGCTTTCTGTATTCTCCGATCCTCCTGCTTGCCTACTTCGGGTTGCAACATGAAGTTGCTCAGTGTTTACCACTGCAGCCTCACAATGCCGGGGACCCAGGTTTGATTCCAGCCTTGGGTGACTGTCTGTGAGGAGTTTGCACATTCTCCCAGTGTCTGCGTGGGTTTTCTCTGGGTGATCCTGTTTTCTTCTATCGTCCAAAGTTGTGCAGGTCATGTGGATTGGCGATGCTTAATTGCTCATAGAGTTAGGTACATTAGTCAGAGGGAAATGGATCTGGATGGGTTACTCTTCGGACGGTCGGTGTGGACTTGTTGGGACAAATGGCCTGTTTCCACACTGTAGCTAATCTCATATACACTACTTTTGTCACTAACGAATGGCAGAGTCGATTTGACGGGCCGAATGGCCTAACTTCTGCTCCGATGGTCTTGCAGTCGTAGGTTTCTCTGGATCATTTCATTTGGCAATGTGCAGTCCCTGGCTCAATGAGCAGCATTTTCAATGAAACCAAAGCTCATATGATGGTTGAACTCCTACAGTGTGGAAACAGGTTCTTCAGCCCAACACATCTGCACTGATTGTCCGAAGAGTAACCTACTCAGATCCATTTTCCTACTCTCCATAAATTGCACACAGACCCCCAAGGGTGGAAGTATTCCTGGGTTCCTGGTGCCGTGAGGCAGCAGTGCAAACCCTGAGCCACCATGAGGTTGTGGTTGTGGGGGGTGGGGGAGGCAATTGCAGTCCAGCAGAAAACAAAAACAGCCCACCTACTCTCCCACTGCACTCACTGTCAGAACTGGCAGGAGGTTCAGTCCTTGTGGCGACTCAAGGCAGCGTCACTGGTGGGATCTGATTGCTGGGAGCGCTGGTGCCCCCGCTGGTGCTTCCGCAAGTTGCAGGAAAACATGGTCCTCCTCACACACTCGGGCCAGCAGAAGGGCATCTCCCCGGTGTGGACACACTGGTGCTTCAGCAGGGCAAAGGAATTGCTGAAGGACTTCCCGCACTCAGGGCAGCAGAAAGGCCTCTGCCTCCGCCCCCCATCCCCCCATGTGGACCAGCTGGTGCTTCAGCAGTGTGGAGGAGCGGGTAAAGCCCTTCCCACATTCAGGCAAGAGAACGGTTTCTCCCCGGTGTGGACGGACTGGTGAGTCAGCAGGGCTGAGAAATTGATGAAGGCCTTCCTGCACTTAGGGCAACTGAACGACCTTTCCCCCATGTGGATCCACCAATGGGCCAGCAGGTCGGAAGAAAGAGCAAAGCCCTTCCTGCACTCGGGGCAGAAGAAAGGCCTCTCCCCGGTGTGGACCAACTGGTGTGTCAGCAGGGAAGAGGAATCACTGAAGGCCTTCCCGCACTCAGGGCAACAAAAAGGCCTCTTCCTCTCTGTGGAGACATTGGTGCTTCAGAACCATTTCAAATTTCACAATATGCTTCTGATAGAAGGGAGACCAGAATTGCACACAATATTCCATAAGTGGTCTAACCAATGTCCTGTGCAACCACAGCAAAACCTCCCAAGTCCAATACTCAGTCAAACCCACAAAAAACAAACAGGAAAGAATGGAGGGATAAACCGAATTTTTGAGAGTCAGCTTGGAAGCATCAATGAGAAATCGGCAGACTGGGTTTATTCAGTACCCGTTCTCTTTAAATACCCTATATATGTATTTCTCTTGTGCTCTTCGTAGTTTCTCTGTGCTGCAGTGTGTAGTGGCTCGTTGAAATAATGTCCTGATGCAATTTCGTTTGTGGGTGTTGGGATGATTGCTTCTGTGGTTAAGTATTTGGTTTGTGTGTGTTGTTTTCCTATAGATGCTAGTTTGAAGTTCCCCATTGACTGTTCGCTCTACTGTGACATCTAGGAATGGCACTTTGTTGTTGTTCTCCTCCCCTTCAAACCAGGAGCCCCCCTTAGGCCATAGTCTCACGACTTGGAACACCAATATACAGACTAGTCAAAGGCCTCCACTGAGGACTAAAACACCAAGTCGAAGATTCACGCTACTCCATTTACTCCATCCAAAACTTCCTGAACACCAAAGACACTAAGATAGAAGAGGATGGAATAATGATGTCCTTTGATACAACAGCCCTGTTCACATCCAGTTACATCAACGTGGCCAAAGAAAACTGAAGACACTATTCGAACAACCAAAGACACAAACACAGCCTCAAATTCATCAGCAACGATAACGCTGTCAACCTCATGGAACTGTGCCTTACCACCCACTTCATATTCAGTAACAAGCCCTACAAACAAATCAACGAAATATCCATGAAATCACCAGCATCAGGATTCCTAGCAGAAGCAATAATGCAGAGACTCGAACAAACAGCCCTTCCAACGATCCAACCCAAACTTTGAGTCCGCTAAAGCGATGACATTTTTGTCATCAAAAAATGAAACAAATTAGAGGAAACCTACAACACCATCAACATTATCCTTACTGGCATAAAATTCACAACAGAGGAGAACAACAACAAAGTGCCATTTCGAGATGTCACAGGAGAGCGAACAGTCAATGGTAAATTCAAAACAGCGTCTACAGGAAAACAACGCACGCGAACCAAGGACATGACTACGGCAGCAATCATCCCAACACATACAAATCAATCTGAATCAGGACACTATTTCAACGAGCCACGACACACTGCAGCACCCAGGAACTACGAAGATCAATAAATAACTGTACAGCGCATTTCCTATAAACCCACAGAAAACCGCTTCGCTGACCAAGAATCGAACCCGGGGTGCGGTGTTGAGAGCGCCGAATCCTAACCACTAGACCACCAGGGAGATGCAGACATGCCTTGATGGCTCTACTGAAATTTTGTTCCCTGCCCGGAAATCGAATCCAGGCCACAATGGTTGGAAAGCTTTCACCTGTGTATCCAACAATGTCATTTCTTGTAACCATTGCTCACGATGGGGTCTCCTCTACATTGGGGAGACTGAAGACTCCTCACAGAGTCAAGTCACAACGCTTGAGGGAACATCTCCAGGACACCCGCACCAATCAACCCCATCGCCCTGTGGCCCAACATTTCAACACCCCCTCCCACACTGTCGAGGACATGTAGGTCCTGGGCCTCTTCCATCGCGGCTCCCTCCCTACTCGATGCCTGGAGGATGGACGGCTCATCTTCCGCTTTGGGTAGATTCAACCGCAGGCTATCAATTTGGACTTCAGCAGTTTCCTCATTTCCCCTCCTCCCACCTTATTTCAGTTCAAACCTTCCAGCTCAGCGCTGTCGTCATGGCTTGTCTCACCTGCTAATCTCCCTTGCTACCTATCCGCTCCACACTCCTCTATGACCTGTCACCTCCATCCCCACCCCGTATTTCACTCTTTGCTACCTTCGGCCCAGCACACCCCACCCCCAATTTATCTCTTTACCCTGGAGGCGCCCTGCCTTTATTCCTGATGAAGGGCTTTTGCCCGAAACGTCGATTTTCCTGCTCCTCGCAAGCTGTCTGACCTGCTGTGCTTTTCTAGCACCACTCTGATCTAAACTCTGGTTTCCAGGCTCTGCAGTCCTCACTTTTGCCTACCCAATAAACCCAGTGTGCCGATTTCACATCAACAAACTGACACAAGCAGACACAACGTCTGCAGAAACCTTAGCCACATTACTTTACATTAAAGACATCTGGGAAATGATGTCCAGACAACTCAACCCTCACAGCATCATGGTGGCCCACACACCTACCATCACACTTAAACAGCTGCTAATGATCCTGAAATATCCTATACAAACAACCAGAAAAGTTTGTTATTTACAAAATACCATACAAGGAAACATATACATGAATTCTGCCACACAGTTCTCTGTGGCAAGAAATGCAGGGATGAAATAAGGAAGATTTTTTCAGCCAAAACGATTCGGCACAGACTGGACAGCCATTTAAAATCAACACTGTCTGCCCAGGATGGAAGATTCAAAGGGATGTACAGTTTTCTTATTTCCTGGAGATTTACAAAGCTGAGACTGGGTTTTGGCGTTTGTTCCCTTTCCACTCCCAAGAGCCGCAGTGGTTGGGGCGGTGAGTTGGGGAAAGTGAAATGTGCCCGTGAGCAGCGTGTGGGGCTATTTCAGCTTCCTCTCCTCTGACAGCGCTGTGACTTGACTCTGATGTTCTCAGGGACATTTACTGACACGAGACAGTGAAAAGATTCTCATTCCTGCAGAGTAGGAATTGTACCCATACGCCGGTTTCAGGACAATGAGAAAGATTAATTGGGGTGTGTGAAGAAGCTGTGAGCTGCATTTGAAACAAGTAAGTGGAGTCAGATGCGTCCACCATTGCGACCCGGCCCTGTGCGGACCTGACGCCGCCATGCTGCGTCATCCATTGTGCCCATGGTCCAGAGAGTACCGAACGCCACCATGCTCTGACGTTAACACGGACATGCGCAGCAATTGGAACATTCACAAGGTGAACAACCAAAGATAATCACCGTCACTGATTCCCTTCCACAGGCCCAAAATTGTGAAGCAGTATCTTTCACTGGCAAAGGAAACACCCTTGTCCTCAGGTGCCTGCTTCATTTCGATCACGATTTCTGCGGATATCTGCTTGTTCCATCCTGACAGACAGTGGGTTGCCGATTCTCACCGTTACCAATGTGAGTGAAATATTTCCCAACTCCACTGATTTGAATCTTAAATAAGAAACCGGGGAACAGTCTCCCTTTGTTTTTGACGACATTTCTCAACTGTAGTCGGCAAGGGTCACGCCTGCGTGGGGAAACCGCAATGGATTTCAAGTCCATCAAATTAACCACTCGGTCCACCAGTACAGAACCACACTGACAGCTTCATTTCCCAGGTCTCTCTGCTTGTGGAGCTTAGAAAGAATAAATCACTGCTGAGTTTTTTGAGTCCAAACACTTCACAGGTTTCGATAGGGTTAAATATTTGAACTTGGCGAGTCGAGGTGTTTCATCCCGAAAGATGATATAGACTTTCAGTTAAAACAAAAACTGAAACTGCAGGAGCAACTCAGCAGGTCAGGTAGCATCTGTGCAAAGAGAAGAAGAGACAAGATTTCATAACTTCTTCTGAACTTTGCCTTCTCCCACAGGCTGAGTTTCTTCAGCAGGTTCTCTTTCTGTCTCGGATTCTCAGTATCCGCAGCCCTTGACGTTGGACATTGAATCAGTTCAGAAACCCCTTTGTGTTTCCTCAGTGGAGACGATTTCCGTTTGGGAAACATTTTCCTGACCCAATTAAATACACGCTACTTTGCAGCTAAGAAAGCGGTAGGAGTGAAATCACCTTGGGTGGTTTCAAAACACCAACCTTGCAGTTAATAGCCAAGTGCGCTGACAAAATGCGCCACAACAACAGGCATTTGGGTGGCCTCCACAATCTCTTCGAGGAAGCTAGTACTGAATTAATGCATAATTCAGTTTGCCCCGCCATCAGTTTTATTTTTCCATGATAAAGCCTGGGACATACATTGTGGAGACATCGGGACAGTCTGATCCCACCCTCTGCAGGCACATCCATGTCACTAGGAACGAGTTCTCCGACACTGGGGCCATCGCCTTCGAGCCTTTCAGTGTTTTGCCTGTTCCCGAGCTTTCTGATTGGCCCGGAGCCGAGAAGAGGTTTGAATGCCTGATGTGCAGGAACTGTAATTTCGCTGAAATTTCAAAACTTTCAACGTTCAAACTTTAACAACGTCCTCATTGAAATAATTTGCAAAAACCTGGAAGAAATTCTTCCAAACTTACCTGGATCATTTCGGTTTGGAGGATCTTGATCTTAAATTAGAACGAGGCTGTTGAATGTGGAGATGGGTTCCCCACGTTAACTGAAAGTGGTTGGCCAATGCTTCCCGATGCAGGGCTGCCTGACCCACCGGGCGGTCTCTTTCCTAAACTGTTCCCGGCGCTTCCGGCCGCACCGTGAAGACATAAGGCAAGCCCCCAGCGATGGCCTGCAGCTGTTGTGACTCAATAATGATGCTGGCCCCGGAACATGAATACAAATCAGTTCATGGGTCACGTGGTACTGAATCATTCAACGGAACGTTCTTCAAACTTCAGGTATTTATATGTGGGAGGAGGTGAATGGGCAGGTGTTACACCTCGGGTCCACTCTTTCTTCACTTTCATCATCTCCCATAGTCCCAACAGTCCCAAGATTCCATCTCCCATTGTCCCAAGGCACTTTCCCCTGTAACCGCCAAATGTGTAACACTTGCCCATTTATCTGCCCCCTCTTGAATAACCAAGGACTCAAACATACCTGTCAGGTGAAGCAGCACTTTACCTGCACTTTTGCCACAACCTCGTCTACTGCATTCACTGCTCGCACAGTTTCGTTTCTCCAATGTACCATGAAGCATAAACTGGGTGACTCTTTGCAGAACGTTTTGGATCTGTCCGCAAAAAAGGTCCTGACCTTCCGGATGCCTGCCACTTTAACACATCACCGTGTTCCCTGACCAACATCTCTGTCTCAGGTTTGCAGCAGTGTTCCAGCTCCAGGTGGAAGAGGAACACCTCATTTTCCACTTGGAGCCCCTACTGCCCTCCGGTCTTCAATATCAAGTTCCATAACTATAGGGCCTGAACTCCCCCATGTCCTTGACCTCTACCACACGCACACACACACACACGACTCCGCGTTATCATAGACTGCTATGACACACTACTTATTGTTAGCCACTAACAATCTCCATTAACAGTTGTTCACCCTCCCAAGCAGATCGTTATTCACTCCTAAGTCCTTCCTATTGGTCTCTCTCTGAGCTGGCGGCAAACAGAGCAAAGTACACTGGAGACTCTGAGGCAGCTGAAACTTGCTCAGTGTGAAATACATTCCACATTGCTCCAAGAATTGCAAGCAGCAAAGAGTTTCCAGAACATTTGCTTGTCATTCTGTCCCCGGAGCACTGATGTTTGTCTCATCCCCAGGAACTGGGCGATCTCTACTGGCGGATAATTAAACCATTTTGTTTCTACTTGCACGTTGTTGTGGGGGGAGGGCAGAGTCCATTCGCTCTTCTGCTATCTCTCTCTCTCTCTCTCTCGCTGAAAGCCTTGGGGTGAGAGGTGTCAGTTACATTAATACGGGGATTATGAACAGCTTTGATTGTGAACTTGCTCCAAAGGTCTGTTTTCGGAGAGATAGAAAGATGCTGTGCTGGACGAGAGAATGGTTTCTCAGCTGGGTTATGGTCCCAACACGCACCCGTTGTGCCATTCTCCTGCATTGTACGGCAGCTATTCCAGATAAGTATTCAGCTTTTCATTTGGCATCTGGCATGCACGTTTGAGAATGACGTCAGAAGAGGTTCCCTGATATCGTGTCATATGCTGTTGTGGAGACGTATCGCCGATGTTGAAAAATAAACTATCTAAATTCCCACATTCTGTTTTTTGATCTGTGATTTCACTCAGAATCAAAAATGTTCAAAACTCGCAAAGTTCAAACTTTAACAAAGTGCTCATAGAAATAATTAGCGAACATCGAGAAGAAATTCTTCCAAACTTACCTGGGGAATTTCGCTTTGCCGGGTTTTGAACTTTAAGTGGAACGAAGGTAAGTTTGCCTCGAGGCTGTTTAATGTGGAGATGTGTTCTCCATGTAAACTGGTCGTAGTTGACCATCCCAGTGCTTCCCGATGCAGGGCTGCCTGACCCCCAGGGAGGTTTACTTGTAGCAACTGGAGTGAATCCAGAGAGGGAGAAGACTCTGCAAAGGTGCTCAAATACTTTTTTCTCTCTTATCGGTATTTTCCTTGTGTATTCCCTCAGTTTGTCACGTATGCAGTTTGCACCCTGGAAAAGGATTACTTCTTTTCTCATGTTCACAATTAAAAGTGTAGTATCTCATAGAAATGAGCCGCATTGAAAGGAATGTCATATTGATATATATATATATATATATATATGTACACGCATCTCGGTTAAATTAGATTCTCTACAGTGTGGAAACAGGCCCTTCAGCCCAGCTCGTCCACGCCAACTCTGCGAAGGATAACCCACCATTTCTTTCTGTCTAATGCACCTAACACTGTGGGCAATTTAGCATGGCCAATTCACCTGACCTGTGGGAGGAAACCGGAGCACCCGGAAAAAACCCACGCAGGCACAGGGAGAATGTTCAAACTCCACACAGACAGTTGTCAGAGGCTGGAGCCCAACCTGGGACCCCGGTGCTGCGAGGTAGCAGCGCTAACCACTAAGCCACCGTAAACTGCTTCAAACGCATTGCTTCATATGGTGAATATCTGATATTGTTGGCTGTTGTAAAAGTTTCTTTGCAATTATTATTCACGTTCTAATGTAGTAATGGAGTTACGTCCTTTTTCATCATATTGATTTAATCCGATGACATGAAGTCATTTAGCAAGTTTACTGGCTTTCTTTTCTCACGCAGCCTTGACATTTCATTTTCATATCCTTGATTCAGTTCCATTTCCACCATCTTTGTAGGCAGTTTATTCCATGTTATGAAGTTTCCCTCTAAACACACCTAAGCCTATTTTAATGCATGAGGGTTTTAAGGTTTCTGTGTGCCGGGTAATATGTGATCAGCAGGCATCTGGCAATTTACAGGAATTGCCACCTTTGTTATGTTCATTTAACTGTGCTGACAGTGATCACTTTTTTTGTGATTAATTTTGCAGGAAGATGTGCAGAAAGAAATCTGAAAGCAAATGATCCATCAACTTCTGACAGAGCCACGTGATTCATTGGGACTTGAATATCAGCAGCCATTCCAATCGAAAAGAAATGTTTGCTTTAGTCTGCTTGAGAGACTTTGGACACTGGTGTGGCAGGAAGAATACTGAGACACCGAGTGAGGGAGATTCAGTGTGCTGACTGGGAAAAGTGCTTCAAACCATTTACTCAGCTTGGGGAATTAAAATCACACCCATCAGGGTGGGAAAGAATATATCCCCGCTCTGTTTTTAATTTCAAACCCAGAGCAACACAAGGAAAGCTCCACCCAATGGGGAAACCGTGGAAATGTGGGGACTGTGGGAAAGGATTCCCTTCCCCATCCGTGTTGGCAACCCACAGACGCATTCGCAGTCGCGTGAGGCCGTTCACCTGCTCAGTGTGCAGGAAGGGGTTCAGTCAGAGAGAAGTCATTCACGTGCCCCATGTGCAGGGAGAGTTCACTCAGTCAGCTGCACTGCTGACCTACCAGTGGGTCCACACTGGAGAGAGACCATTCACCTGCTGTAAGTTCCAAAAGGGTTTCACCTGCTCCTCCCACCTGAGGAGGCACCATCGAGTTCACCTGCCAGCGCAAGGGGATTGAAGGAGCGATGACCGAGTGCGACGATCAACCCAGCACTGGGGCGTCCCAGGTTCGAATCCTACTGCGATAGATTGCAGAATTGGAGTTCGCTCAGTAATCTGGACTTCATAACCTTAGGATGAAACCACTTTTAGGGGGAAAAAACACCATCTGATTCACTCATGTCCTTTTTAGTGAAGGAAACTGCCGTTGCGGGAAAGGGTTCACTCAGTCATCCCAGCTGCATGTTTTACCCGGCTGGACCAGGGATCCAGTTACAAACGGACAACTCAGCTGACCAACAAAGAAAGTGGGGTGGGGGAGTGGATGCATTTTGAGCTGGAGGTGTTTTCTTTAAAAACTTCTTTTTGTATGCCTTTTTCCTGGGGAAATCTGAAGCTGTAACAAAATAGGGTCGTAGTAAAGTTTACCTGAACTTACCACCCGGCTTAGACTCTGTGAGGTCCAACAGATTTTTGTTTTAAAGCTGCTCATTTCTTTCAGCCTCCAGCACTAATGTCATGTCTCAGAAGGACCAGTGAATGAGTAGCTAATATTGTTACAAATTGTATATTTTTTCAGGACTTCAGGTACATTGTTTCATTGGACTTGCAAAGTTTACTGGCAACAGTGGGAGGTGTGGGCTGTATTCACTGGAAACAAAGTTTTAAAATCTCACAAACACCAGGGTATATTCTAACAGGTTAATTTGGAAGCACTAGGTTTCGAAGTGCTGCTCCTTCTTCAGGTAGCTGTGGAGTAGGATCACAAGACACAGAATATATCGCAAAAACATTATAGTGTCATTCAACATAAGTGACGTATTGAAGAATCCTAGATTGCTGTTAAATCTTTCATCTTTTAAAATGGGCTGCAGATTTCGGTTCATTAATATGTACATTCCAGAACTTCTTTTAAGTCACATTCTCCAGGAAACTTGATGTTTTATAAAAGGAGGTAACACCTCACATCAAACAACGCTTGAAAGCTGTGAGGTGAGAGTCTGTCTGTATCCCAATCTTGAGCCAGACTGGTTCTATTTCCAAATATATAAACCTGCAAATGCAAATTCACCCCAAATGTGTGAGTGCATGCATGAGAGAGAGAGTGTGTATGTGCGTGTGCAGGCTGGGTAAAGTGTGTGTGTGATGGAGTGTAATCATGTGCGTAGATGTATGCGCGGGTGTGAGTGGGGGCGTATTAGTGTGTGTCTGAGAGAGAGCATGTCTATCGGAAAGGCTCTGCACGAGCGTGTGAGTATGTAATAGTGTGTGTGAGAGTGAGAGAGTGAGAGAGAGAGAGCGTAACAGTGAAGAGGGGTTACCTGTCATGTGACATGAACCCAAGGTCGCGATTGAGGCCATCCTCCTGGTTTCCGAACTTGGCTATCAGCCTTTGCTGGGCCACTAGAAATGATTAAGCAGTTACACAACACACATTGGAGAGGGCAGGGTGGGAATTGTCTTTCGATTTGCAGAAGGTGGGACGTTCTGGGTGCTGGAAACGAAGGAATACACATACTGGAGGACCTTCGGCACAGAGAGATGGAGCTGGAAGCCAGGCTGCAGACACGTTGGGGGATTCACTGTGGAAACAGGCCGTTTGGCCCACCAAGTTCACACTGACCCTCCGAAGAACATACCCCCACCCCCGACCCACCCGATAACCCCACAGCTAATCCCTGAATTTAGAACGCCCAATCCACTCTAGCCTGCACATCTTTGGAACATGGGAGAAAACCCGAGCACCCAGAGGAAACCGACGTGGACAGGGGGTGGGGGAAGGGTAGGAAAGTGCAAAATCCACACAGTCACTGTGATGGTAGGATTGAACCCAGGTCCCTGGCGCTGCGAGGAATCCCCTCTCCAGCTCTCGGCAATCGATTGGCTTCTCCCCAATCCTGGTGACACTGCAATCAGTTTGAGAAATTCAATTTGCTTCCACAGAGTTTCCACGGGGCAGGGGTCGTTGTTATTCGGCAGATTCAACGATCCAATGAAGGGCTCGTCTAAAGCGAGAACACTGGTCCACATTTCGCTGAAAAATTAAAGTTCTCTCCGCAATTCGAACCCTTGAGTACTCCCACGCAGGCTGCGTGTATTCACGGGGATTCTCAATGCATGTTGATATTTGAAATCATTTCCTACAGACAAACATTTCCCCTCCTGGATTCAAACACTGCTGATATTCTGGCCCTGACTAAATTTCTTGTCCATGCCTGAAAAGCAAATCCCCCTCTGCTAATAACTTGAGAAAACAGATCACTGCTGTCAGTGCAGGGCAGAAAATAGGATGAGAGAATTTTGGTTTGCACAGAACAGCCTTCTCATTCTTCTACCCGAAATCTCTGTCTCTCAATTCCTAAACCTTTCAATGTATTCCAACCCAAATTCATCCTTCCATCCTCCTGCCTTTGCCCAGCTCCCCTCTCCTGAAAATGCTGACCCTCTGTTCAGTTTCTCAGCCACATCTCGCCATCCTTAGTATATAGCCCACGTCTTTGTTTAGATTTTAAAACAGAAAGGCAGTGGTTTGCTGATGCCAGGATGTGCGGGTGACTGCACTCACACAGTGTTCCAGACTCGTCTCTCGTGTCATTCAGAAAAGTCTGCACTGCACATGTGCAGAGAAGGGGATGCTGGGAGTGGGTGGGATGCATTCTCTCCTCCCCATCCAATCATCCCCACAGCGTCCCATGTCCATTCCCTCACCGCCACCCATAGCATCCCCTGTCCATTCTCTCTCTCTACCCTAACCTACCAGTCCCTTCTCTCTCTCTCCCACACATGCCACTCTCCCCACCTCGTCCATTCTATCTCTGCACCCTCTGCCCTCTGTCCAGTCCCTCATCTACCCTCTGTCCCCATCCATTCCCTTTATCGCTCCACCCTCTGCCTTCCCCAATCCAGTCCCTTCCCTTACACTCATTTTCTCTCACCTCCCACACGCTGCCCCCATCCATTCCTTCTCTCCCCCACCTTCTCCCGCCATTCCTTGTTGCTCTCTTTCTCCACCCTCTACCCCGTCCATTCTCACCCCAACCTTTGCCCCGTCCAATCTCTCCCCACCCATTGACCCCATCCATTCTCTCCCCACCGACTGCCCCGTCCATTCTCTCCCCACCACAGGCCCCCGTCCAATCTCTCCCCACCCACTGGCCCGTCCATTCTCTCCCCACCCATTGCACCCGTCCATTTTCTCCCCACCCACTGCCCCGTCCAATCTCTCCCCACCCACTGCCCCGTCCATTCTCTCCCCACCACAGTCCCCCGTCCATTCTCTCCCCACCCACTGCCCCGTCCATTCTCTCCCCCCACACTCTGCAACCAATTTCTTTCACTTCACACTTTGCAACTCCGCATTCTCTCTCTCCTCCCCAATCCTCTTCACCACATTCTCTCTGTCTGCTCCCACCCTGTGTACCCCCATGCATTCTCTACCCCCGATGCTCTACTCTCCTGCCCATTTTCTCTCTTTCTCTTCCCCAGTCTCTGGGCCCCGGTTAAATCTCACTCTGAGTACCCTCCACCGTCCTTTCTAGTGCCTCGAGCCCTCTTTGATCGCTGTATCAAACCCTTCTAATGATAGAGAGAGAATGGATGGCGATGGCGACCTGGGCTGGGGGTGTGGAATGGAGGCGTGAGAAATGGCTGACCTTTAACATTGAGAATAGCTAAAATGATGTATTCAGAAACATCAGTAATGTCTGCAAGCATATTCTAATGTTTAAAAAAAAGCTGCAGACATCTTTCTGAAACTTGCATTGAAATCTGCGCAGTTCGGCCACAATTGAGGACAGCTGGTAAACTTGGAATGACCTATTCCTAGCCTTGTGAAATTGGTTCAGAATATGTAGAAATACAGTCATAGAGTTGCAGAGAACAGAAACAAACCTTTCAGTCCACGCCGACAACATTTCCTAAATTAACCTAGTGATCCATTTGCCAGCATTTGGCCCATATCTCTCTCAGCCCTTCCTATTCATACCTCCATCCAGATGCCTTTTAAATGTTGTAATTCTACCAGCCTCGACCACTGCTTCTGGCAGCTTATTCCAAACACATGCCACGCTCTGCGTGAAAAAGTTCCCCCGTTCGGTCCCTTTTAACCCTTTTCCCTCTCAGCCTAAACCCCTCTAGTTTGGGACTTCCTCCACCCTGGGGAATAGATAGACAAACGTTGAGCTGCCACACAATATCATAGAGTCACAGAGATGTCCAGCATGGAAACAGACCCTTCGATCCAACCCGTCCATGCCGACCAGATATCCCACCCCAATCCAATCCCACCTGCCAGCACCCAGCCCATATACCTCCAAACCCTTCCTATTCATATAGCCATCCAAAAACCTCTTAAATGTGGCAATTGTACCAGCCTCCACCGTTTCCTCTGGCAGCTCATTCCATACACGTACCACCATCTGCGTGATTCAGTTGCTCCTTCGGTTTCATTTCTATCTTTCCCCTCTCGCCCTAAACCTATGCCCTCTAGTTCTGGACTCCCCGATCCCAGAGAAAAACCTTTGCCTATTTATTCTATCCATGCCCCTCATAATTTTGTAAACCTCTATAAGGTCACCCCTCAGCCTCTGATGCGCCAAGGAAAACAGACCCAGCCTGTTCAGCCTCTACCTCTCGCTCAGATCCTCCAACACTGGCAACATCCTTGTAAATCTTTCTGAACCCTTTCAAGTTTCACAACATCTTTCCGATAGGAAGGAGACCAGAATTGCACGCAATATTCCAACAGTGGCCTAACCAATGTCCAGTCCAGCCGCACCATGACCGCCCAAATGCTGTACTCAATACACTGACCAATAAAGGAAAGCATACCAAACGCCTTCTTCACTATCCTATCTATCTGCGACTCAAATGTTAAGGAGCTATGAACCTGCACTCCAAGGTCTCTTTGTTCAGCAACACTCCCTAGTACCTTACGATTAATTGTATAAGTCCTGCTAAGATTTGCTTTCCCAAAATGCAGCACCTCACATTTATCTGAATTAAACTCCATCTGCCACTTCTCAGCTCCTTGGCCCATCTGGTCCAGATCCTGTTGTAATCTGAGGTAACCCTCTTTGCTGTCCACTACACCTCCAATTTTGGTGTCATCTGAAAACTTACTAACAGTACTTGTTATGTAAATGACAAAAAGTAGAGGGCCCAGCACTGATCCTTGTGGCACTCCACTGGTCACAGGCCTCCAGCCGGAAAAACAGCCCTCCACCACCACCCTCTGCCTTCTACCTTTGAGCCAGTTCTGTATCCAAATGGCTAGTTCTCCCTGAGATCTAACCTTGCTAATCAATCTCCCATGGGGAACCTTGTCGAACGCCTTACTGAAGTCCATATAGATCACATCTACTGCTCTGCCCTCATCAGTCTTCTTTGTCACTTCTTCAAAAATGTCAATCAAGTTTGTGAGACATGAATTCCTATGCACAAAGCCATGTTGACTATCCCGAATCAGTCCTTGCCTTTCCAAATACATGTACATCCTGCCCCTCAGGATTCCCTCCAACAACTTGGCCACCACCGTGGTCAGGCTCACCGGTCTATAGTTCCCTGGACTGTCTTTACCGACCTTCAGAAACAGTGGCACCACATTTGCCAACCTCCAGTCTTCCGGCACCTCACCTGTGACTATCGATGATACAAATAACTCAGCAAGAGGCCCAGCAATCACTTCTCTCGATTCCCACAGGGTTCTTGGTTACACCTGATCAGGTCCTGGGGATTTATCCATCTTTAACCGTTTCAAGACATCCCTCACTTCTTCCTCTGTTATCTGGACATTTTGCATGGTGTCACCATCTATTTCCCTTCAGTCTATATCTTCGATATCCTTTTCCACAGTAAATACTGATGCAAAATATTCATTTAGTATCTCCCCCATTTTCTGTGGCTCCACACAAAGGCCGCCTTTCTGATCTTTGAGGAGAAAGTGAGGACTGCAGATGCTGGAGATCAGAGCTGAAATTGTGTTGCTGGAAAGGCGCAGCAGGTCAGGAAGCATCCAAGGAACAGGAGAATCGATGTTTCGGGCATAAGCCCTTCTTCAGGATGCATAGTTGGGCCACAACCAAGGACAGGCTGTAAGAGTGAATGAGTGAATAAAAGACAAGTCCCACCTCGCCCATGAGGAGAAAGTGAGAAATGCAGATGCCGGAGATCAGAGTCGAGAGTGTTGTGTTGAAAAAGCACAGCAGGTCAGGCAGCATCCAAGGAGCAGGGGAGTCAACGTTTCAGACATCAGCCCTTCACCTTGCCCTCTCTCGTGTGTGTTGTGAAACTGCTTAACTGCTTAATCATTTCTAGTGGCCGAGCAGAGGCTAATAACAAGTTTGGAACACACGAGAATGACCTCAGCTGAAACCTTGGATTCATGTCTCACTACAGGAGAACCAGCTCCACAATACACACAAACCCTATCTCTCTCTCTGAATCTGTCTCTCTCTCTCTCTCTTCTCTCTCATACACACACACACACACACACACACACACACACACACACACACACAAGTCCTCACACGGTCGTGCAGACCCTCTCTGATAGACAGGGGTCAATCTCAGACACACATGGATACACCCCTCACACTCTCATCCATGCACACACCTTCTCACACAATTATACACCATTACACGCACACTTTACCCAGCATGCACACACACACAGACACACTCAGACGCTCTGTCTCATGAATGCACTCACACATAGAAGTCTTTGGGGTGAATTGCATTTGCAGGATTGTATGTTTGGAAATAGAAAAAGTCTGACTCAAGACTGTGATACAGAACGACTCTAAACTCACAGCTTTCATGCTTTATCTGAACTCAGGTGTCACCTCCCTTTATAAAACATTAAGTTACCTGGAGAATATTACTAAAAAGAAGTTCTGGGATTAACAGATTAATGAACCGAAATCTGGAACCTATTTTAAAAGATGAAAGACTTAACAGGTTTCTTCAATGTATTAGTGGGTGTGGACCCACTGGTGGGTCAGCAGTGCAGCTGACTGAGTGAACCCCCTTCCGTACATGGGGCACGTGAATGGCTTCTCTCACTTGTGGACCCACTCATGCGTCTCCAGTTGGCTGATCCGAATGAAGCCCTTCCTGCACACCGAGCAGGTGAATGGCCTCTCCCCGCTGTGATTACGTCTGTGGGTTTCCAACACGGATGGGGAAGGGAATCCTTTCCCTCAGTCCCCACATTTCCACAGTTTCCCATTGGGGGAGCTTTCCTTGTGTTGGTCTGGGTTTGAAATTACAATCAGAACGGGGACATAGTCTATCCCCACTGTCAGGGATGAGACTTTGATTCTCCCAAGCTGAGTAAATGGTGTCAAGCACTTTTCACAGTCAGCGCACTGAATCTCCCTCACTCGGTGTCTCAGTATTCTTCCTGCCGCACCAGTGTCCAAAATCTCTCAAGCAAACAAAAGCAACCATGTCTTCTTGATTGGAATGGCTGCTGATATTGAAGTCCCAATGAATCAAGCGGCTCTGTCAGAAGTTGATGTATCATTTGTTTTCAGATTTCTTTCGGCACGTCTTCCTGCAAAAAAAAGTCACAAAATAAGTGGTCATTGTCAGTACACTTAAACGAGCATAACATAGGTGGCAGTTCCTGTAGTGTGCCAGATGCCTGCTGATCACATAATACCCAGCACACAGAAACCTGAAATCCCTCATGCAGGCAGATAGGCTTAGGTGTGTTTAGAGGAAAACTTCATTCAAATATAATCTAATCTTAAACTAAATACGTGTACATATATATATATCAATATGCCAATCCTGTCAATGCGGATCAGTTCCAAGCGAAACTACACATTTAATTGTGAACATGAGGAAAAAAGCAATCATTTTCCAGGGTGCAAACTGCATACGTGCTAAACTGAGGGAATACACAAGGAAAAGACCTAAAAGAGAGATAGAAAGTATTTGAGCACCTTTGCAGAATCTGCTCCCTCTCTGGATTCTCTCCAGTTGCTTCAAGTAAACCTCCCTGGGGGTCAGGCAGCCCTGCATCGGGAAGCACTGGGATGGTCAACTACGACCAGTTTACATGGAGAACACATCTCCACATTAAACAGCCTCGAGGCAAATTTCCCTTCCTTCCACAAAGTTCAAGACCCCTCAAAGCGAAATTCCCCAGGTAAGTTTGGAAGAATTTCTTCCAGGTGTTCACTAATCATTTCTATGAGCACTTTGTTAAAGTTTGAATATTGCGAGTTTTGAAAATTAGTGATTCTGAGCGAAATCACAGTTCGAAAAACAGAATGTGGGTATTTAGACTGAGTTTATTTTTGCACATCGACGATATGTCTGCACAACAGCATATGACACGACAGCAGTGAAGATCTTCTGACCTCATTCTCAAACGTGCCTGCCACACGCCAGATGAAAAGCTGAATACTTCTGTGGAAAAACTGCCGAGCAATGCAAGAGAATGGCACAACGCGTGCGTGTTGGAACCAGAACCCAAAGGAGAGACCATTCTCTCCTATTCATTCAACGTCGTCTTTAGCAGCTTTCCCGTATAATGGCGCTCTGTTCTGCACCTTGCCTCCGTTTCCCAAAAAAGCTTCGACATAAATATTTCACAATGATATACTGGCCCAATGTGTACAGTTAAGGTGACAACCTCTGAGTGGTCTCCTGTTCTCTGTATCCTATGTTGAGGAGGGCAATGCTTGTCACTGGCTATTCTGGTGTCAGAGAAAAGTTTCGAAACAGTGGAGGGAGTCCGATTCCTGGGGACGGGACAAACAGCAGCAGGGAGACAGAATGAGAAGCAGCTGTTCTGGAAACTCTTTGTCACTTGCAATTCTTAGAACAATGTCAAATGTATTTGACACTAAGCAAGTCTCAACTGGCTCAAGAGGAGGGTGGTGGATGAGGAATGAGTCGCTGTTTGGCTTGTTGGTCTAGGGGCATGATCCCAGGTAGAGTCTTTAACAGTGCAGACTTGTGTGCGGTCCTGGATTCACATCCCAGACGAGGCTGCGTCGCTTAACTTGACTTGGGTAAAAATGCCCCATTAATTTTCTCAAAAAGCACCTTCGTGAAACGAGGTTGGGCTGCCACGAATACGAATGAGGCAGAAAACAGGGAAGTGAAATGGTTGGAGATCGCGTTGAACAGGTTGACGTGAGTGGTGCGGTGTTTGCGGAATGTCAGCAATAAAGGTAAATTGAAATATTGGGCCAGCTCTCCTCGGAGAATCGAAGTTTTCCAAGTCAGTAGAGGCCGAGAAACAGGAAATAATGCTGTGACAATGCTCCCATGCCTGAAATTATCTATAGTGATTCGGCAGAGATTTAAAGTCACGAGGACGAGCGAATGCAGTAGACGAGGTAGCAGCAAATGTGCAGGTAAAGAGCTGCTTCACCTGGAAGGATATCCAGGAGGGAGCAGGTAAATTGTGCTTCTGAGTGAAATTACGGTTCTTAAAAACAGAATGTGGCAATTTAGACAGAGTTAATATTTGATCGTCGCCGATATGTCTGCCGGTGCGCGATGGGAGCATAACCCAGAAGGGAAACCATCTTCCCTATTCACTCAATGTCGAGTTTAGCAGCTTTCCCGTATAACGGCGCACTGTTGTGCACCTCGCCTTCTCATCTGCTTCCCAAAAAACTTCGACGTAAATATTGATACACAGGCCCAGTATGCAGAGTTGAGATGCCACACCCGTGGAGGTCTGCGGGGTCTTCTCCTGTTCTCTGTACCCGATGTTGAGGAGGGCAATACTTGTCACTGGTCACTCCGGTGTCAGAGAAAAGTTTAGACAGAAAACGGGTTCATCTTCTGGCAGTAGAGAGGGCCCGGTTCCTGGGGACGGGCAAACGGCAGCAGAGAGACGGAATGAGAAGCAGCTGTTCATACAGTCATAGAGATGTACAGCATGGAAACAGACCCTTCGGTCCAACCCGTCCATGCCGACCAGATATCCCACCCCAATCTAGTCCCACCTGCCAGCACCTGGCCCATATACCTCCAAACCCTTCCTATTCATATATCCATCCAAACGCTTCTGAAATGTTGCAATTGTACCAGTCTCCGCCACTTTCTCTGGCAGCTCATTCCATACACGCACCACCCTCTGCGTGAAAAGGTTGCCCCTTAGATATCTTTTATATCTTTCTCCTCTCACCCTAAACCTATGCCCTCTAGTTCTTGACTCCCCGACCCCAGGGAAAAGGCTTTGCCTATTTATCCTATCCATGCCCCTCATAATTTTATAAACCTCCATAAAGTCACCCTTCAACCTCCGACGTTCCAGAGAAAACAGCCCCAGCCTGTTCAATGTCAACTGGACATTCCTCTGAGCAAGACTCAACTGGTTCAAGAGGTAGGGTGGGGGCAGGGGCGCCAGCGTGCTAGCCGTGTGGCTCGTTGGTGTCGGGGTGTGATTTTTTTCATAGACGCAGGCGTTCGAGAGATCCCGGGTTCAAATCCCGGAGGAACCCGCGTTTCATGACTTGTGCGAAAGTGCTGTTTAATTTCCTCAAAAAGCACCTTCGTAAAACGAGGTTGGGCTCCCTGGAGAACCAATGGGACAGAAAGCAGCGAAGTGAAATGATTGGAGATAGCATTGAAGAGGTTGACGTGAGTGGTGCAGTGTTTGAGGGATGTCAGCGATGAGGGTCGATTGGAAATTTGGGAGAGCTCTCTTCGGAGTACAGAAGTTTGAAATCTGGCCCGATTGAAGCTTTTCAAGTCATGCGAAGTCTCGACAGAGAAAGTAATGTCGTCAAAATGTTCCCACGTCTGAAAGGATCGACAACGATTCGGCAGAGTTTAAAAGTCATGAGGAAAAGAAACAAAAGTGACATTAGGAAGAACGCTTTTGAAAAGGGACTGGTTGGGGTCAGTAAATCCCAAACTGACAAAGAGGCAGATTCATTATACGCAAACGGCAAGACTTGGCCAAACGATACACGGAGTCAACGGACTCCTTTCGTGATTTGAAACGTAAGGAGTCGACGTTATAGAACCATTTGAAATTCAAACATGCAACCTTCGGATCTCGAGTCAGACGCGCTACCGTTGCGCCACAAGCTCACACATGCCCTGACGCTGAAGCTGTGCGCTTTTAATGGGGTCAGGAAAATGTTCCCCAAACGGAAATCTTCTCCACAAAGGGGTTTCTGAATTGAATTAATGTCTCACGTAAGGGACTGCGTCTGCTGAGAAGCCGAGACCAAAAGAGAAACTCGGTAGGTTTGACAGTACCTGTCAGAGAAAAAAAAATTCTGAAATGTTGTCGCTGATTCTCTTTCCACAGACGTTGCCTGACCTTCTCAGTTTCTCCTGCAATTTCTAGTTTTGTTTTTTACTGAAAGTTCATTTCATCTTTTGGGATGAAACAACTGCAGTCGCCGTATGCAGATATATAACCCTTTCGAATCACTGTGACGTGATTGGAGTCAAACAAACTCTGCGATGATGCACTCTTTCTCAGCTCCACAGGCAGACAGACAAGGGGAAGGAAGCTGTCAGTGTGGTTCTGTATTCGTGGGCTGAGTGGTTAATGCGATGGACTTGAAATCCATTGCGGCTTCCCAACGCAGGTGTGAACCCTGCCGAGTACAAAATGAGAAGTGTCGTCGAAAAGAAAGGGAGTTTGCTCCCCCGCTTCTTCTTTAAGATTCAAATCAGTGGAGGGGGGAACATATTTCACTCAAATTGGGACTGGTGGGAATGTGCAACCCACTGCCTGTTCAGGTGGAACAAGCAGATACCCTCAGACCTTCTTTGGAGGCTATGAGCAAAGTGTTTGGAAATGAGACTAGAAGACAGACGAGCTTGTAATCGTGATCGAAATGAAGCAGGCACCTGTGGACAAAGGCGTTTCCTTTGCCAGTGAAAGATACTGCTTCACAAAGTTGGGCCTGTGGAAGGGAATCAGTGACGGTGATTATCTTTGGTTGTTCACCTTGTGAATGTTCCCATCGCTGCGCATGTCCGTGTTGGCGTCAGAACTCTGCAGCATGTTGGCGTTAGATGCGCACAGGGCCTGGCGCACCAAACCCCACCTACCTGTTTGAAATGCAGCTCACAGCTTGTTCACACACCTCAATTAATCTTTCTCATTGTTCTGAAGTTGGCGTACGGTTTGAATTCCCGATCTGCGGGAATGAGAATCCTTACACTGTCTCACGTCAGTAAATGTCCCTGAGAACATCTGAGTCAACTCACAGCGCAGTCAGATGAGGGGAAGCTGAAATAGCCCCACACGCTGTTCACGGGCACGTTTTATTCTCCCCAACTCAACGCCTCAACCACTGCGGCTCCTGGCAGTGGAAAAGAAACAATCACCAAAACCCCGTCTAAGCTCTGTGAATCTTCAGAAAATCAGCAAACGTTCATCCCTTCGGATTTTCTATCCTAGGCTGACAGCGATGGGTTTTGCACTCTTTTGTAGGACATTGCAAGTAGATGTTTTGCAGAAAAGCACCATAATGCCATCTGATTAATCAGGACCTGGATGTTTTCGGTCTTTGAATGTCAGTGTTGTGCTGCAGAACTTTGTTGTTGCCAGTTTCTAATACTTATCTTCCCAGTTCCCTGTATCACTTGTCGAAAATGTTTAATTTGTGTCTTGTAATCCTTTCACTGTCTGCTAATGAGGATAGTGTTTCCATGTTTTACCTAAATTATCTTGACCTTGCATACCTCAAGCCTCAAGCTAATTTCACGAGAAACCCTCTCCAGTTCAAAAGCCAACTGTTAATGATGGCTCTGTTCCTTGTCACGTGTCCAATTTCAGATCGATGTTGTTAATGTCCCTTCTACTCCTTCAGATCCAGGTTTCGCTCACAGGGCTAGAACAGAACTGTCACCAAATACATTTACCAATCTACGTTCATCCTATCGATTGTATTAGCATCATCAACACTTCTCATCAAAATAACTCGAGAGACTTTCATCAAAATTTTCTGTGAACAGTTCTACATTAGCTTTGCTGAATGAACCCCAAATTTCTTGAAGTGGCTCCTTATTTTCGGCCCTGATTATTAATCTCTCTACGCATGGGAATGGATCCTTCCCAGCCGCTCTATCTCTCGTCAATGTGTGTAGTTCAATTCGATCTCCCATCAGCCTCCTCTGTCCTGATCAAATCCAGGGGAACAGGAAACGTTGGGACTATGGCGCGGACAGGACAAGCCCAATACTCACCTTTCCTGTTAGAACTATTCCATGAGAAAGTTTAGACCTCAACTTTGGGCGTGTAGTTGTGGCCGAACACTTAAGGTGTTGGCGTAGAGATCATTTGGGGCTCCCCGCCCAGGGTGTTAACCTGCTGGCTATGCTTTCTTCGCTGGCGATTTTAAATAACTTCCTGTTGGTTGCATTATCGCTCAATCTTCACAAAACCCGTCTCAATAAAGACCCGTTTTCTCATGTCTGGGAATTGATTGCCATGCAGGAAACTCGGGTTCTGAACAAACAACGTATCAGACTCACAACGTCAGCTCTGTTTACCTTTCCACAGATGCTGCTCGACCTGTTGGCTTTCTGCAGTATTCTCTGTGTTTATTAGGCACAAGTGCTGCTTTTCATTCAAGAACTTCAATCCCTGTCCTCCGGTAACTGACTCTGGTCAGTGGCAATTGGTTCTTCTGATCATTAATCTGCCCATTCCCAACGCTTCTTCTCCCATCATTACCAACAGCCCCAGGAAATCTCCAGTTATCCTTGTTTGCTCCAAAGCGAACATTCTCAACATTGGGAATGTCTCCCCAAAATGGAAATTCCTCATCCCTGGACATGAGACAAGGCGTACAATTGGGAAGAGATTTTGGCAAAATATTGTCAGTTAGGAAATGGAAAAATGTTCAAATGTTCATGAAGCAAAACAGAAATCCCAGTCTCCAGCTTTGTGAACCTTTAGAAACACTTTGGGAAGCGGATTTGGAGGAGAATGAAAGATGACCTGTCCGACAGTCCAGACACCGTCCCCTTGTTGAAGAGGCCGGGAGGTTGATTCTGATGTTCTCGGCACACGAACTGATCTGAGACATTGAAAGAATTGTCGTTCGTGTACATCAGGAATTCAAACCCCTTCTCGCCTCCGAGCCAATGAGAGAACTCGGGAACAGGCAAAACACTGAAAGGCTCGAAGGGCGACGGCCCCGGAGTAAGAAAGCTAGTTCCTCGTGACATGGATGTGTCTGCAGACAGCCCCCGGTATCTCCAGAATGCATCTCCCAGGCTTGATTATGGAAAAGTTAAACTGATAGACGACAATTGTAATTCTTGGCGGGGAGGCTGAATGATAAAATCACTAAGCGATGGTGCTGCCCACATCTGCACCTGTCTCTGTGGCGCAATTGGTCAGCGCGTTCGGCTGTTAACCGAAAGGTTGGTGGTTCGAGCCCACCCAGGGGCGGTGTGTTCGCTGCTCTCCTTTGGCTTCGAAGCTGTGCGCTTTTAATGGGGTCAGGAGAATGTTCCCCAAACGGAAATCTTCTCCACACAGGGGGGTTGCGAGTTGACTTCATGTCTTACCTAAGGGACTGCATCTGCTGAGAAGACGAGACCCAAACAGAAAATCAACAGGTTTGACAGTACCTGTCGGAGCAAACAAAATTCTGAAATGTTGCCTCTGATTCTCTTTCCACAGATGTTGCCTGCCCTGCTGAGTTCCTCCTGCAATTTCTCACTGAAAGTGCATTTCATCTTTTCGGGAGAAACACCGAAATATCTGCAAACACCATGTGCAGATATTTAACCCTTTCGAATCACTGCGAAGTGATTGGAGTCAAACAAACTCTGCGATGATTCACTCTTTCTCAGCTCCACAGGCAGACAGACCTGGGAAGTCAAACTGTCAGTGTGGTACTGAATCGTGGGCCGAGTGGTTGATGCGATGGACTTGAAATCCATTGCGGCTTCCCCACGCAGGTGTGAACCCTGCCGAGTACAAAATGAGAAGTGTCGTCGAAAAGAAAGGGAGTTTGCTCCCCCGCTTCTTCTTTAAGATTCAAATCAGTGGAGGGGGAAAAACATTTCACTCAAATTGGGACTGGTGGGAATCTGCAACCCACTGCCTGTTCGGGTGGAACAAGCAGATACCCTCAGAGCTTCTTTGGAGGCTATGAGCAAAGTGTTTGGAAATGAGACTAGAAGAGTGAGGGGCTTGAAATCGTGATCGAAATGAAGCAGGTACCTGTGGACAAAGGCGTTTCCTTTGCCAGTGAAAGATACTGCTTCACAAAGTTGGGCCTGTGGAAGGGAATCAGTGACGGTGATTATCTTTGGTTGTTCACCTTGTGAATGTTCCCATTGCTGCGCATGTCCGTGTTGGCGTCAGAACTCTGCAGCATGGTGGCGTTGGATGCGCACAGGGACTGGCGCACCAAACTCCACCTACCTGTTTGAAATGCAGCTCACAGCTTCTTCACACACCCCAATTAATCTTTCTCATTGTCCTGAAGCCGGCATACGGTTTGAATTCCCGATCTGCGGGAATGAGAATCCTTACACTGTCTCGCGTCAGTAAATGTCCCTGAGAACATCTGAGTCAACTCACAGCGCAGTCAGATGAGGGGAAGCTGAAATAGCCCCACACGCTGTTTACGGGCACGTCTTATTCTCCCCAACTCAACGCCTCAACCACTGCGGCTCCTGGAAGTGGAAAAGAAACAATCACCAAAACCCCTTCTAAGCTCTGTGAATCTTCAGAAAATCAGCAAACGTTCATCCCTTCGGATTTTCTATCCTAGGCTGACAGCGATGGGTTTTGTCACTCTTTTGTAGGACATTGCAAGTAGATGTTTTGCAGAATAGCACCACAATGCCATCTGATTAATCAGGACCTGGATGTTTTCGGTCTTTGAATGTCAGTGTTGTGCTGCAGAACTTTGTTGTTGCCAGTTTCTAATACTTATCTTCCCAGTCCCCTGTATCACTTGTCGAAAATGTTTAATTTGTGTCTTGTAATCCTTTCACTGTCTGCTAATGAGGATAGTGTTTCCATGTTTTACCTAAATTATCTTGACCTTGCATACCTCAAGCCTCAAGCTAATTTCACGAGAAACCCTCTCCAGTTCAAAAGCCAACTGTTAATGATGGCTCTGTTCCTTGTCACGTGTCCAATTTCAGATCGATGTTGTTAATGTCCCTTCTACTCCTTCAGATCCAGGTTTCGCTCACAGGGCTAGAACAGAACTGTCACCAAATACATTTACCAATCTACGTTCATCCTATCGATTGTATTAGCATCATCAACACTTCTCATCAAAATAACTCGAGAGACTTTCATCAAAATTTTCTGTGAACAGTTCTACATTAGCTTTGCTGAATGAACCCCAAATTTCTTGAAGTGGCTCCTTATTTTCGGCCCTGATTATTAATCTCTCTCCGCATGGGAATGGATCCTTCCCAGCCGCTCTATCTCTCATCAATGTGTGTAGTTCAATTCGATCTCCCATCAGCCTCCTCTGTCCTGATCAAATCCAGGGGAACAGGAAACGTTGGGACTATGGCGCGGACAGGACAAGCCCAATACTCACCTTTCCTGTTAGAACTATTCCATGAGAAAGTTTAGACCTCAACTTTGGGCGTGTAGTTGTGGCCGAACACTTAAGGTGTTGGCGTAGAGATCATTTGGGGCTCCCCGCCCAGGGTGTTAACCTGCTGGCTATGCTTTCTTCGCTGGCGATTTTAAATAACTTCCTGTTGGTTGCATTATCGCTCAATCTTCACAAAACCCGTCTCAATAAAGACCCGTTTTCTCATGTCTGGGAATTGATTGCCATGCAGGAAACTCGGGTTCTGAACAAACAACGTATCAGACTCACAACGTCAGCTCTGTTTACCTTTCCACAGATGCTGCTCGACCTGTTGGCTTTCTGCAGTATTCTCTGTGTTTATTAGGCACAAGTGCTGCTTTTCATTCAAGAACTTCAATCCCTGTCCTCTGGTAACTGACTCTGGTCAGTGGCAATTGGTTCTTCTGATCATTAATCTGCCCATTCCCAACGCTTCTTCTCCCATCATTACCAACAGCCCCAGGAAATCTCCAGTTATCCTTGTTTGCTCCAAAGCGAACATTCTCAACATTGGGAATGTCTCCCCAAAATGGAAATTCCTCATCCCTGGACATGAGACAAGGCGTACAATTGGGAAGAGATTTTGGCAAAATATTGTCAGTTAGGAAATGGAAAAATGTTCAAATGTTCATGAAGCAAAACAGAAATCCCAGTCTCCAGCTTTGTGAACCTTTAGAAACACTTTGGGAAGCGGATTTGGAGGAGAATGAAAGATGACCTGTCCGACAGTCCAGACACCGTCCCCTTGTTGAAGAGGCCGGGAGGTTGATTCTGATGTTCTCGGCACACGAACTGATCTGAGACATTGAAAGAATTGTCGTTCGTGTACATCAGGAATTCAAACCCCACCTCGCCTCCGAGCCAATGAGAGAACTCGGGAACAGGCAAAACACTGAAAGGCTCGAAGGGCGACGGCCCCGGAGTAAGAAAGCTCGTTCCTCGTGACATGGATGTGTCTGCAGACAGCCCCCGGTATCTCCAGAATGCATCTCCCAGGCTTGATTATGGAAAGGATTAAACTGATAGACGACAATTGTAATTCTAGGCGGGGAGGCTGAATTATAAAATCACTAAGCGATGGTGCCGCCCGCATCTGCGCCTGTCTCTGTGGCGCAATTGGTCAGCGCGTTCGGTTGTTGACCAAAAGGTTCGTGGTTTGAGCCCACCCAGGGGCGGGGTGTTCGCTGTTTTCCTTTGGCTTCGATGCTGTGCGCTTTTAATGGGGTCAGGAAAATGTTCCCCAAACGGAAATCTTCTCCAAAAGGGGTTTCGAATTGACTTCATGTCTAACCTAAGGGACTGCGTATGCTGAGAAGACGAGACCCAAACAGAAAATCAACAGGTTTGACAGTACCTGTCGGAGAAAACCAAATTTTGAAATGTTGCCTCTGATTCTCTTTCCACAGATGTTGCCTGCCCTGCTGAGTTCCTCCTGCAATTTCTCACTGAAAGTTCATTTCATCTTTTCGGGAGAAACACCTAAATATCTGCAAACACCATGTGCCGATATTTAACCCTTTCGAATCACTGTCAAGTGATTGGAATCAAACAAACTCTGCGATGATTCACTCTTTCTCAGCTCCACAGGCAGACAGACCTGGGAAGTCAAGCTGTCAGTGTGGTTCTGAATCGTGTGCCGAGTGGTAAATGCGATGGACTTGAAATCCATTGCGGTTTCCCCACGCAGGTGTGAACCCTGCCGAGTACAAAATGAGAAATGTCGTCGAAAAGAAAGGGAGTTTGCTCCCCCGCTTCTTCTTTAAGATTCAAATCAGTGGAGGGGCAAAAATATTTCACTCAAATTGGGACTGGTGGGAATCTGCAACCCACTGCCTGTTCGGGTGGAACAAGCAGATACCCTCAGAGCTTCTTTGGAGACTATGAGCAAAGTGTTTGGAAATGAGACTGGAAGAGTGAGGGGCTTGAAATAGAGTTCGAAATAAAGCAGGCACCTGAAGACATGGGTGTTTCCTTTGCCAGTGAAAGGTACTGCTTCACAAAGTTGGGCCTGTGGAAGGGAATCAGTGACGGTGATTATCTTTGGTTGTTCACTTTCTGAATGAACCCATTGCTGCGCATGTCCGTGTTAACGTCAGAGCATGGTGGCGTTAGGTACTCTCAGGACCATGGGGCAATGGATGACGTATCTGACTCCACCTACTTGTTTCAAATGCAGCTCACAGCTTCTTCACACATCCCAATTAATCTTTCTCATTGTCCTGAAACCGGCGTATGGGTACAATTCCTAATCTGCAGGAATGAGAATCTTTTCACTGTCTCGTATCAGTAAATGTCCCTGAGAACATCAGAGTCAAGTCACAGCGCTGTCAGAGGAGGGGAAGCTGAAAGACCCTACACACTGCTCACGGGCACATTTCACTTTCCCAACACAGAGCGTTGATTTTAAATGGCTGTGCAGTCAGTACCGATTCGTTTTGGCTGAAAAAAATCTTCCTTATCTCATCCCAGCATTTCTTTCCACAGAGACCTGTGTGGCAGAGTTCATGTATATATTTCCTTGTAAGGTATTTTATAAATAACAAACTTTTCTGGTTGTTTGTATCGGGTATTTCAGGTTCATTAGCCGCTGTTTAAATGTGTTGGTAAATTTGTGGGCGACCATGCTGCTGAGGGGTTTGAGTTGTCTGGACATCATTTCCCAGATGTCTTTAATGTAAAGTAATGTGGCTCGGGTTTCTGCAGACGTTGTGTCTACTTGTGTCAGTTTGTTGATGTGAAATTGGCACACTGGGCTTATTGGGAGGCAAAAATGAGGACTGCAGATGCTGGAAACCAGAGCTTAGATCAGAGTGGTGCTAGAAAAGCACAGCAGGTCAGACAGCTTCCGAGGAGCAGGAAAATCGACGTTTCGGGCAAAAGCCCTTCATCAGGAATAGAGGCAGGACCCCTCCAGGGTGGAGAGATAAATTGGGGCTGAGGTGTGCTGGGCCGAAGGTAGCAAAAAGTACAATAGGCGAATGGGGGTGGGGATGGAGGTGACAGATCAGAGAGGAGGGTGGAGTGGATAGGTGGGGAGGGAGATTGGCAGGTAGGAGAGATCATGAGGACAGCGCTGAGCTGGAAGGCTAGAATTGAGGTAAGGTGGGGGAGGGGAAATGAGGAAACTGATGAATCCACATTGATGGCCTGGGGTTGAATTTACCCCAAGTGGAAGATGAGGCGTTCATCCTCCAGGCATCGGGTGGGGAGGGAGCGGTGATGGAGGAGGCCCAGGACCTGCATGTCCTCGGCAGAGTGGGAGGGGGTTTGAAATGTTGGGCCAGAGGACGATGGGGTTGATTGGTGCGGGTGTCCTGGAGATGTTCCCTAAAGCGCTGTGACTTGACTCTGCGAGGAGTCTCCAGTCTCCCCAATGTAGAGGAGACTGCATCAGGAGCAATGGATACAAGAAATGACATTGTTGGATGCACAGGTGAAAGCCTTCGACCGACCATGGCCCGGATTCGATTTCCGGGCAGGGAAGTAATGTTTGGTAGAGCTATCAGGCTGTGCTTGTATCCCCCTGGTGGTCTAGTGGTTAGGATTCGGCGCTCTCACCGCCGCGGCCCGGGTTCGATTCCCGGTCAGGGGAACTGTTTTCAGGGGGTTTAGGGGCTCCCCGTTCTTCGGAAATGCTCTGTACAATTATTTATTGATCTTCGTCGTTCCTGGGTGCAGCAGTGTGTCGTGGTTCGCTGAAATAGTGTCCTGATTCAGATGTGTTTGATTGTGTAGGGGTGATTGCTTCTGTAGTTAAGTTCTTGGTTCGCGTGCATTGTTTTCCTGTAGACGCTGTTTTGAATTTACCATTGACTGTTCGCTCCACTGTGACATCAAGAAATGGCACTTGGTTGTTGTTCTCCTCTTTTGTGAATCTTATGCCAGTAAGGCGATTGTTGATGGTGTTGTAGGTTTCCTCTAATTTGTTTCATTTTTTGATGAGAAAAGTGTCATCGCTGTAGCGGACCCAAAGTTTGGGTTGGATCGTTGGAAGGGCTGTCTGTTCGAGTCTCTGCATTATTGCTTCTGCTAGGAATCCTGATGCTGGAGGTTTCGTGCGTATTTCGTTGATTTGTTTGTAGGGCTTGTTATTGAATATGAAGTGGATGGTAAGGCACAGTTCCACGAGCTTGACAGTGCTATCTTTGCTGATGAAGTTGATGCTGTGTTTGTGTCTTTGGTTCTTCGAGTAGTGTCTTCAGTTTTCTTTGGCCACGTTGATGTTAATGGATGTGAACAGGGCTGTTATGTCAAAGGACAACATTAATCCATCCTCTTCTATCTCAGTGTCTTTGGTGTTCAGGAATTCTTGGATGGAGTAAATGGAGTGGAGTGAATCTTCGACTTGGGGTTTTAGTCCTCAGTGGAGGTGTTTTAGCCTTCAGTGGAGGCCTTTGACTAGTCTGTATATTGGTGTTCCAAGTAGTGAGACTATGGTCTAAGGGGGGCTCCTGGTTTGACGGGGAGGAGAACAACAACAAAGTGCCATTCCTTGATGTCACAGTGGAGCGAACAGTCAATGCGGAACTTCAAACTGGCATCTACAGAAAAACAACAGACGCAAACCAAGTACTTAACTGCAGAAGCAATCATCCCAACACCCACAAACGAAGCTGCATCAGGAGATTATTTCAACGAGCCACTACACACTGCAGCACAGAGAAACTGCGAAGAGCACAAGAGAAATACGTATATAGTGTATTAAAGGAGAACGGGTCCCCAATAAACCCCCTCCGCCGATTTCTCATTGATACTTTCAAGGTGACTCTCAACAATTCGGTTTGACCCTCCATTCTTTCCTGTTTGTTTTTTGTGGGTTTTGAAAGATTTCCCAATCCTCTGACTGAGTATTGGAGTTGGAAGGTTGTGTTGTGGTTGTACAGGACACTTTTTAGGCCACTTTTGGAATATTGTGTACAATTCTAGTCTCCCTCGTATCAGACGGATATTGTGAAATTTGAAAGGGTTCTGAAGCACCAATGGGTCCACAGAGATGAAGAGGCCCTTCTGCTGCCCTGAGTGTGGGAAGGCCTTCAGTGATTCCTCTGCCCTGCTGACGCACCAGTTGGTCCACACCGGGGAAGGCTGTTCTCCAGCCCCAAGTGCGAGATGGCCTTCAGCAGTTCTTCCCACCTGCTGAGACACCAGTGGGTCCACACTGAGGAGAGGTCATTCTTCTGCCCCGATTGCAGGAAGGGCTTTGCACTTTCCTCCGACCTGCTGGCCCATTGGTGGGTCCACATGGGGGAGAGGCCGTTCAGTTGCCTAAGTGAAGGAAAGCCTTCATCAATTCCTCTGTCTTACTGAGGCACCAGTCCGTCCACACCGGGGAGATGCCATTCTCCTGCCCGAGTGTGAGAAGGGCTTTACCCGCTCTTCCACACTGCTGAAGCACCAGCTGATCCACACGGGGGGATGGGGGGGTGGAGAGGGGAGGCCTTTTTGCTGCCCTGAGTGCGGGAGGTCCTTCAGCAATTCCTCCACCCTGCTGAAGCACCAGTGTGTCCACACCGGGAGAGGCCCTTCAGCTGGCCCGAGTGTGGGAAGAGGTTCATGTTTTCCTGCAACTTGCGGAAGCACCAGCGGGGGCACCAGTGCTCCCAGCAATCAGATCCCACCGTTAACGCTGCCTTTAGTCACCCCCCAGGACTGAACCTCCTGCCAGTTCTGACAGTGGGTGCAGTGGGAGAGTAGGTGGGCTGTTTTTGTTTTCTGCTGGACTGCAATTGCCTGCCCCACCCCCCACAACTACAACCCCATGGTGGCTCAGGGTTAGCACTGCTGCCTCATGGCACCAGGAACCCAGGAATACTTCCACCCTTGGGGCTCTGTGTGCAATTTATGGAGGGTAGGAAAATGGATCTGAGTGGGTTACTCTTCGGAGAATCTGTGCAGATGTGTTGGGCTGAAGGACCTGTTTCCACACTGTAGGAGTTCAACCATCATATGAGCTTTGCTTTCATTGGAAACTGCTGCTCATTGAGCCAGGGACTGCACATTGCCAAATGAAATGATCCAGAGAAACGTAAGACCGCAAGGCCATCGGAGCAGAAGTTAGGCCATTCGGCCCATCGAGTCTACTCAGCAATACGTTAGTGACAAAAGTAGTGCAGATGAGATTAGCTACAGTGTGGAAACAGGCCATTTGTCCCAACAAGTCCACAGCGACCCTCCGAAGAGTAACCCATCCAGACCCATTTCTCTCTGACGAATATACCTAACTCTATGGGCAGTTAAGCATGGCCAATCCACATGACCTGAACATCTTTGGACGATGGAAGAAAACAGGACCACCCAGAGAAAACCCACGCAGACACCGGGAGAATATGAAAACTCCTCACAGACAGCCACCCAAGGCTGGAATAAAACCTGGGTCCCTAGCACGGTAAGCCTGCAGTGGAAAACACTGAGCTACTACATATTGCAACCCGAAGTAGGCAAGCAGGAGGTTGGGAGAATGCAGCAAGCCAGGCAGCACCAGGACGTGGAGTAGTCAGCGGTTTGGGTATTAACCCTTCTTCATGATTGAAACGTTGACTTCTCTGTGAGAAATGATTTACGGGAATGTTGCTGGGGGTTGGAGGACTTGAGCTACAGGGAGAGGCTGAATAGGCTGGGACTGTTTTCACTGGACCATCAGAGGCAGAGGAGTGACCTAATAGAGGTTACAAAATCATGAGTGGCATGGACAGGTTAATAGACAAGGTATTTTCCCTGGGATGGGGGAGTCCAGAACTAGAGGGCATAGGTTTAGGGTGAGAGGCGAAATATATTAAAGGGACAACTTCTTCATGCAGAGGGTGGTACTTATATGAAATGAGCTGCCACAGGATTTGGGTCAGGTGCTGTCAAATGGGACTAGATTAGTTTAGGATATCAGGTCAGCATGGACAAGTTGGACGAAAGGGTCTGTTTCCATGTTGTATGTGTCTCTGACTACTGGTCCTGATGTAAGTTTAAAATCGAGTCCAAGTCACTTTGAATTGTTCAATCTTGTTGAGCTCACCTCCTGAAAAGTTTCAAATGAATCCCTCTGAGCGATACTGTTTAAACATGCTGACTTGGACAAAGTATCTCATCAAGTTCGACACAAACCCAGAGTTGAAGAAGTCAGAAGTCAGAACACCAAGGGGACCAAAACTGATCATAATATTCCAGGTGCAGCCTCATCAACGTCCTGTATAACGACAACATAACTATATCTAAACTCAATTCCCGAACTGATGAAGGTTAGTGTGCCTAAACCTTTCTTCACTGCCTTGTGTATCGATGTAATCAGAGATATAGGACCTACTTTAAACTGATCCACAATCCTGCTTCTGGGAGCACAGTGACTAATAGGGAAGGCAAAAGGGAGATTGACCTTTAAATGGAGTATAAAAGTAGGGAAGTTATAGTGGAGGTTTTGATTGAAAGGGCAGTGAAGATTCAACCAGCTGACAGTGGATCTCAATCACATGTAGATCAGACCAGGTTCGGACAGCAGGAAACCAGATAGGTTTTTACAACAAGCCACAACGAGGTCATCATTAGACTCTTAATTCCGGATTTATATTGAATTCAGATTCCACCATCTGCCGTGGCAGGTTTTGAACACAAGTCCCTAGAACATTACCTGGGTGAATAGTCTGGTGACAATAAAGTCGGCCATCGCCTCCCCTGAACACATTGGCTGATTGTGTTCAGAGGTAACAAAGGAGCAAGAGGTTTTAGCAGCTGCTAAGTTGTTGATATTACACAAGGGAACATCAGCACTCTCAGTAATGGCACATACTGAAGTCAGTGTCCTGTATCAGAGGGAAGGGCTCGGGAACCATAAGAAATAGGAACAGGAATATGCCATTCAGCCCCTTGAGCCTGCTTCTCCATTCAGTAGGATTCTGGGTGATCTGGCGTTCTCCACATTCACTTTCCTGCCCTTTTCCTGTAACTGTTCATCCCCCGACTCTTCACGAATCTATCGATCCTAGTTTTAAAGTGACATGAAGGCTGTCAACAGAGTTACTTGCGTGGTGGTGGGGGGTGGGGACTAAAACAATGGCTTCACACTTCACAATATTTAACTAAGGGAATGTTTATGGTTATCCAAAGCTGGAAATTGGGCAGGCATTCAGATAAAATTATTGGTAAATTATGAATGATAGAGGAGTCGGGAGAGAAGTGGTGTTCAGGCACAGTTGGATATCATCAGTATAGATGCTAACACCAGCAGCTACGGTAAACCAAATAAGAACGGAAGACGCGAAAAGCAGACCCTCCCAGAGGATAGAGTGATGCTGGAGAGGGTCAGTTCTGTCATTAACCCTGATCAAGGCTGTCTGCAGGTCGACGAAGGAATGTTCATCCCTGTCACCGTTACAAAGGATGTCAAATATGACCTTGATAAGAACTGTTTCAGGGGTAGAAACCAGACTTGAAGGCTTTTAACACAGAATTCTGGAAAAGATGGGAATGGCTAATTCAACAATGTTACATCCAAACATACACTTCCATTCGTGCGATAATAATAGAAGTGTTTTAGATTTTATTTCGAAGATTCTCAGCAACACTGAGTAAGAAGCAACAAAATTAACACAAGAAGTACTGCAATTGCTACATTGTACCTGCTCCCAATAGGGGGCCATCGGTGTGAAATTAACTGTCTACAAGGGGCAATATTGGAAAGGAATTACCCAGTTCATAGCTATAAAAGGGGAGACACATACTGATTGATACAAACATATAATGTGCGGGAGTAGGCCACTGGGCACTTCGAGCCTGCTGCAACATTCAATAAGATCATGGCTGAACTGAATTCAACCTCAACTCTACATTCCAACACATCCCCGACAATCTTTCATCCACTTGGTTATCAAGAACCTATCTACCTCTGCCTTTAAGATTTTGAATCCACTGCCTTTTGAAGAAGACACACAACCCTCAGAAAGAAAAGAAATCATCCTCAGTTTTGTCTTCTACATTTAAAATATGACCCTGTACTTTCAGATATTAAGATAGGGACACATGCTGCATTCAAATAATACCTGTGGTACAGTTAACTATGTCAAAGTGCTTCACATGAACATAATGAGAATTCCTTTAAAAATCACAAGACCGGAGCAGAGATGAGACAGGTGACCAAATTCTTGGTCAAAGGGACAAGTCTAGGGCAATCTTTTGAACAGGTTCAATTTCCCAAACATCAGAGGACAAAGACTTGCACAGCAAACACAAAATAGCAAAGAATGGGGAACAACAGTGTCGTCATAACGTCACAGGATGAGTAATCCAGGGAACATGAGTTCAAATCCCACCACAGCAAGAGGTAAGATGTGAATAATTCAAATCATAAATGGGGAACACAAAGTAAGTCTCAGTATGGTATCGATGGCACTGACGTCAATTGTCCTAAAAACCCATGTTCACCAATGTCCTTTCATGAGGGAAACTGCCATCCTTGCATGGTCTGACTTACATGTGACTCCAGACCCACACCAATGTGGTTGACTCTTAAACTGCCCTCTGAATTAGCACAAGCAAGACACCTTGCACTTAGGGATGGATAACAAACATCAACCTTGTGAAAGTGTCATAACAGAAATTGCTGGAGAAACTCAGCCAGTCTGGCAACACTGGTGGAGAGAGAGAGAAAGAAACAAAGACAATATCCTGGCTTGAGTCCAGAAAAGTTGTGAAGAAGGGTCACAGCACTTGAAATGCTAACTCTGCTTCTCTCTCCACATGTGCTGCCAGTCCTATTGAGTTTCTCCAGTATTTGACGCATTTTTGTGTTTCAGATCTCCATCATCTGCAGTTCTTCATTACACTGACTTAGGGAAGCTCAAATCCCATAAAAGGGTAGAGCAGAAGCGCTGGAATTACTCAGCAAGTCTGGCACCAGTTATGGAGATTAAAAACAGTTCGTACTTCGGGTCATTGAATGATCTTACATCAGGGACAAACTTTTGGGGAAGCTGCAAGAGTAAAAGGCACTGGTGTAACTTCAACATCTGGGAGAACTCTCTCAGCCATGGGGGTCAGGCTGACTCAGCATTCTGGTCCTGCTCATTACCTGTTAAATTCTCCATTTGTTGTTCTTGTTATATTTCTACATGGTTGACGCATTCCTATGTTTTAAAACGAAATTCCAGCAGACAGGAATTTTCCATGTAAGTAATCATACATTAGAGGGTTTGGAACGTGAATGTAACTTTTAAACAGAAAGTATTTATTCATGCATGGGGCGTGGGCATCGCTGGCAATGCCAGCATTTATACCCATCCTTAACCACCCTGTGGTTGGTTGGAAAAGTGCATGAAGGTGTCTGAGATTGTCTTGATCAGCACAGCAATCTCAAAGATGGGAGTGCTCAGGTAGAAGTACTGTCCACTCCCACTGCCAAGTCTGCATTCACTTCAATTATAGATGCCATCTAAACCTCCCAGGACAAGGACAGCATGGGATGACAATCAGAATAAAGCTTCCTCTACTCTTCAGTTGCAAGTGAAGCTACCTCAACACTGTCCCCAACAAACACTGCCAAGACAGAGACTGCATTGGGTTAGATACAGAGTAAAACTTCCTCCATACTTCCCCATTCATACAGTCCCAGGAGAAGGACAGTAAAGGGTTAAATAAACAGTAGAGCTTCTCCCATTCTGACTGACACTTAGTTCATCCTACACCAATCCTCAAGGAAAATTCAGAACTGAGACTATTATCTGGTACTGAATTCACACATCCTAATGGGAATGACAGCAACAGAAAATCATGTCGTGACACACAGATAAAACACACACAATGCACAACAAAACTAGACTGTTATTAGGATCAAAGACATTTAAATGACAGGAGACATAGTCCCTGCAGTGATCCGAATGTGAGCTGAACAAATTTCACACTTGAAGAATATTCTCTGGGAATGCAATGTCCACCTCACTGCTGTCTATTCAGTTCCTCTGCTCTCGTTCAGGGCTGAGTTACGGATGACCACATTGTGGCGTGGGGGTCAAGAGGTTGGACAGTTAAGGTCAACTTGGATTGAGGGCATCCTTTGTCATGCCAGTGAGATCGAGGGTCGCTCATTTACTCAACTTATAATCGGGGACAAGGGGATGTCAGGCTGGGCTTGTATCAGTTTGAGTTTAGAAGAAACAGATGATCCGATGGAGCTGTATAACATCTGGAGAGGACTTAATGTAAATATAATGTCAACTCAATTCTAGCCAGAGACTAGTCTCTCATTTAAGATAGGAGAGTTTTGTTTTTCTCACAAGTGTTCTCGAGTCTTTGAAATTCACTTCTTTAGAGAGCAGCATGTGGTGGTGGCACGGTGGTTAGCACTGCTGCCTCACGGCATCAGTGACCTGGGTTTGATCCCACCCTCGGGCCGACTGTCTGTGTGGAGTTTGCACATTCTCCCCTTGTGTCTGCGTGGGCTTCCTCTGGTGCTCTGGACTCCTCCCACAGTCCAAAGGATGTGCATTTGAGGGTGGATAAACCATGGGAGATGCAGGGTTACAGGGATAGGGTAACGAACTGGGTCTGGGTGGGACGGTCATTCAATGTTGACTCGATGGCCTGAATGGCCTACTTGCACGCAATTGGCCTATATCAATCAATAGTATGCACTTGCTTTATGGTTACCGACATCAAATTACATGAGTGGCTTTGGTTATTTCATCTCTTATTATCGTATTCAACCAACTACAGCATCTAGAAACTTGCTTAATTACAATATCCAATATCTGCAGAGTACTTTTTCTTTTTGTCACGACCATTATCATGAAATCTAACGTGTGACCTCCTCATTGCTGTCAAAGTTCTTTATTTATCCCGACATTGTCATGATTTTACTTTGTCGAATGTCTTCCCGGCATTTGCAGTTAAGACCCTATATTCTGCCCTTGTCAACATTTTCCCTGACAATTCTCTACTAAGGATTTCATGAAAAACCTCAGAGTGTGGTGAGACTGCGGAACTCACTACCATAGTGAATAGTTGGGGTGGAAGACACGACAACTAAGGGTAAGCAACCCAATACAAATGAATGTCACTGTCACCAGATTCACAACAGAGTGAAATTTAAACATGCAATGTCCCTCAATTTCTCAACTGTTCCGAACCAGACTTGATGAAGAACAGATCTTGCACAACAACATTATAATTTAAACAAAAAACAATAATTATAAATATGGCAAGTTTGCTCGGGCAAAGTTAAAGAAGATAATCTAATTAATACCAATGATTTAAACCCTTTGATCAAGTCCCCCACCATCTCAGAGACGGAAACTTCAGCGGCAAGTTAAGAAAGAATTTTTTTTAAACTTAAACTGTCCAATTCAAGCAAACAGTTTCCAACATGGATTGCCAAGCCTTTGTGCAATCTTTGAACTATGACTGTTTCACAGACACGTAACTGTAATATAATTTAAAAGTCAATGCTGAACACCCCAGTGTTCAGCCATTTTTTACAGGCTGCGACTCATTCCCAGAAAGAGCCAAAAATGCTTTAACTGGACAGTAGAATCTAGAGAGAACAGCTCCTGGTATCAACGAGCAGCAGCGCCCACTGGAAGCAAAGTTGCAGGGGTGGGGGAGCACGACGGCATAAAACAAAAAAATCCGACCGACTCTCCCACTATAAGCACTGTCAGAATGTGCAGGGGTTCAGTCCTCTCAGTGACCCACAGCAGCTTCACCAGCAGAATCAGATTGTTGGGAGCACTGGTGTGCCCGCTGGTCCTTCTGCAAGGTGCAGAATGATGAGAACCTCCGGTTCCACTCGGGGCAGGTGAACGGCCTCTCCCCGGTATGGCCCCACCTGTGCCTCAGCAGGTGGGAGGAATTGCTGAAGGCCTTCCCGCACTCTGGGCAGGGGAAGGGCCTCTCCCCCGTATGGACCCGAAGGTGGGATGCCTGGGTAAAGCCCTTCCCACACTTGAGGCAGGAGAACGGGCTCTCCCCGGTGTGGACCCGCTGTTGCCTCAGCAGGGCAGAGGTATCGTTGAAGGCCTTCCCGTACTTGGAGCAGCTTCTCTGTAATGTGGACCCGGCGGTGGGTCAGTAGGACGGAGGAATAGCTGAAGGCCTTCCCGCATTCGGGGCAGGAGAATGGCCTCTCGCCTGTGTGGACCCCCTGGTGCCTCTGCAGTACAGAGGAATTGCTGAAGGTCTTCCCGCACTCAGGGCAGGAGAACAGTCTCACCCCGGTGTGACTGTGCCCATGAGTCTCCAGGTCAGATGGGAAACGGAAGCCTTTCCCACAGTTGCCACATTTTCATGGTTTCTCCACGGGACGGGATTCCTTGGGTTTCTCCATGACCGAAGCTTCAGCTGCACACAAACGCGTGTACAGCACCTCCCTGCGGTGCATTCCTCTTCTCAGTCTGTATAACGTTTACTGGCTCCACAATCAGAGTGCTGCAACAGTCGGAACTCTCTTCCAGTCTCACTGATGCTGAAAACGTACTGAAAGAGGAACCAAAAAGCTTGGTTCCTTCTCACAGAATCATCGTCGAAAATTGTTATAGTCCCGATGGATTCAGTGACTGCCAGACATTGACGTGAAATTGAGGACTGCAAATGCTGGAGAGTCAGAGTCAAAGCACAGCAGATCAGGCAGCATCTGAGGAGCATCAGAGTCAATGTTTCAGGCAAAGCTGTTCATCTATTGATATTGAAACGTCCGTCTTCAGATCTTCAAATAATCTGTAAAAAGTGATTACAAAAGTTATTACTGTCAGTCCAGGTTAGAAATTCCAAACAAGCAATTCTACTTTCCGCAGAACATTCTTTTCGTTTTCTTCAAAATTGAAAGCACCATCCCACCCCCTCTCACCCCTCTATTCTCACTCCGCTCAAACTAATTCTCCCGACGGTACTGATTCAGGATCTTACAAGACCGAAAAGTGAAAACATCAAGACAGACACCTCTGAATTTTGGATACCTCCACCTGAGAGTTAGTATCTTTCACGATATGTAGGAGTGAGTAAGTCTGATTTTGGGAAGCAAAAAAAAGTGTCAATTCAGGATGAACCTTCAATGCAGCTTCTTGAGAAACAACCAGACACGAAATGGTTAACATCTGGGGAGGTGGAAGTTGGGCGATGGAGGAAATGAGATATCAAGGCATTGTCACCAACACCAGACAGAAACTGAACACACAGGCAGGGCAAACATTACAGGCAAGCCAGAGTCACAGAGATACACAGCACAGAAACAGGTCCTTCTGTCCAACTCATCTGTGCCGACCAGATAGCGTAAATTAATCTCGTCTCATTTATCAGCACTTGGCCCATATCCCTCTGAACTCTTCCTATTCATATACCCATCCAGATACCTTTTAAATGTTATTATTGAACCTACATCCACCACTTCCTCCGGCAGATCATTCCTTACACTTGCCTCCCTCACCTCAAACATATTAACCTCCTGTTCTGGACTTCTCCCATCCCAGGGAAATGACCTTGTCTATTTATCCTATCCATGCCTCTCATGATTCTATAAACATCTGTAAGATCACCCCTCAACCTCTGGTATACCGGGGAAAACAGCTGAAGCAATGCGTTTACTTTTAGCTTCACACGCACTGAACTTTACTCCCGTGTAAAACATTGTTTCCCTCCCCCACACTCTCCATGGGAAATGCCAAGAGTGCTGAGACCATGGAGTTGGGGGAATGCCACGCAGAATTCCTGCAATGTGGAAACACGCCATTCAGCCCAACAAGTCCACACCGACCATCCAAAGCGTAACCCATGCGGACACATTCCCCTATCCCATTCCACTACACTTACTGCACACTATGGACCCATTTAGTATGCCCACTTCTCCCGAAATTGCACATCATTAGATTTTGGGAGGAAACCAGAGCACCCGGAGGAAACCCAGCAGACACGGCAGGGAGAATCTGCAAACTCCACACAGACAGTCGCACCAAGGCTGGAATCGAAAGCGAATCCCTGGTGCTGTAAGGCAGCAGGGTGAACCACTGATCCATCGTGCGGCCCATGTGTGCAGAAAGAGGTGGGGGCTGGGAACTTTGTTAATTGTACTACACAGTGGATTGTTGAGTAAGATTAAATCTCGCGGGGTCCAGGGACAGCTAAACAACTGGGTACAAAATTTAGAAGCGTGTTGTTGTGGATGCTGGAATCCTTCCTGAAAACAACAAATGCTGGAGATCACAGTGGGTCAGGCAGCGCTGTGCTACTCTATGACTGGATAGTGTGGATGTGGAGATGATGTTTCCACTCGGAGAAGGGTTGAGGATGCCAAGTCATTGAGGGCATTTAAGACAGAGATAGGTTCTTGATTAGTAAGGGGTCAAGGGTGATGAGGAGAGGGCAGCAGAATGGGATAGAGAAACATATCAGCCATGATCGACTGGTGGAGCAGACTCGATGGGCCAGATGGCCTCATCCTGCTCCTGTGTATTATGGCCTTAAAGCTGGGCAGATGACTTAAGGGGTTCTCACAAACTATTTCAGAATCCCGAAGAGGAGTTGTGGACTCGAAACTTTAACTCTACTTTCTCTCCACAGATGCTTCCAGTCCTGCTGAGATTGTCCAGTGTTCTCAGTTTTTGTTTCAGATTTCCAGCATCCACAGTTCTTTGTCTTATTTATCAAATTCATTTCTTGCCCTTCCCAAGTGTCTGGAACTTCATCTCCCTGATCTACAAACTGTTCACTTACCCTAGAAATGACCACTACCTCCTTATCAAAGTAGACCCCTTTGTTGCAAAATGATTGTTCAATTCTGTGACCAAAATTATTGCATTCGTAATTACTTACACCAGGGACTCACAATATCTCAGGCCAGAACACAGCTAGATTGTTTCAGACAGTACATTTATGTGATTTGATGCAATTCCCTATTCCCGACTTTACCAGCGTGTTGCAGGGAATGGAGGGTTTGAGTTAAGAAGAATCTGGGACATTATTCCAATGGAGCCGAGGAAGTTGACAGTTAACCTAATAGAGATTTTTAAAATCAGAAGGGGTATAGATAAGGTGTCATTCCCAGGAGGCTTAGAATATTTTATTGCTCCAGAAGGTGTAAAAGGGGGTCAAAGCTTCAACAGAAATCGAGCAGAGCTGAGAACAGACAACATTTAACTCTGTGGGAACACCTACCCAAATGCATTTTCAAAGTTGCAATCGTACTAGCCTTCACCACTTCCTCTGGCAGATCATTCAATAAACGTACCATCCTCTGCGTGAAAAAGTTGCCCCTTAGGTCTCTGTTGTATCTTTCCCCTCTAATACGAAACCCATGCCCTCTCGGTCTGGACTCACCCACCCCAGGAAAAGACTTTGTCTATTAATCCTATCCATGCCCCTCATGATTTTATACATCTACAGTTACAACGTTTAAAAGACATTTGGATAAGTACATGAATACGAAAGTTTCGAAGGTTTATGGGCCAAACACTGGTAGGTGGGCCGAGTTTAGTTTGAGAACATACTCAGCACGGACTAGTTGGATGAAGAGTCTGTTCAATGCTGTCAGACTCTGTGACTGACCTTTACTGGTCTTAAAACCATTTTCTTACCTCCCCCGATAAGCATCCACTTCTTTGTTGTTCAAAACTCAGATGAACTTAGCCTTGAATTTGTTCGATGACCCCACTTCTGAACTTAATTCCTCTTCGTAATATATCACTTGCCTCGCTCATTGCCTGCTGCATCTGCCCGACAACTGGCATTGACTGGTGTGGAGGGACTCTGAGACCCCTCTATACATCCGTACATCATTCCTGATGAAGGGCTTGTGCCCGAAACGTTCCCTGTCCTGCTCCTCAGATGCTGCCTGACTTGTTGTGCTTTTCCAGTGCCACATTTTTCGACTTTCACCTCCAGTCCTCACTTTCTCCACATTCCAATATGTCACCATTTCAACAATGCACTGCTTTTTTTTTAAACAGCAAAGGCTATAACTTCACATTGCAGCACTGCACTTGCCATGTGTTTGCCAATTGAGACACAGACCTGGACCAACTTCGGGAAGAGGTAAAAGACTGAGTTCTGAACAAAAACTGTAGCACCACTCAAAACGTCGGCTCTGTTTACCTTTCCACAGATGCTGCTCGACCCCTTGGCTTTCTGCAGTATTCCCTGTGTTTGTTCGACACAAATGCTGCTTTCCATTAAAGAACTTCAATCCCTGTCCTCTGGCAACTGACCCTCGTCAGTGGCAATAGGTTCTTCTAATCATTAATCTGCCCATTCCCACCACGTCTTCTCCCATCATTGACAACAGCCCCTGGAAATCTCCAGTTAACATTCTTTGCTCCAAAGAGAACATTCCCAAACTTGGGAATGTCTCCACAAAATGGAAATTGCTCATCCCTGGACATGATGCAAATGTTACAATGGGGAAGAGGTTTTGGCAAAATATCGTCAGTTAGCAGGTGGAAAAATGTTCAGGAAGTAAAACACAAATCCCACTCTCCAGCTTTGTGAATCTTTCGAAACTCTTTGGGAAGTGGAATTAGAGGAGAATGAAGGATGAACTGATGGACTGAGCAGAGACAGTCCACACACTGGCCCCTTGTTTAAGAGGCTGATTGACTCTGATATTCTCGGGACATGAACTGACCCGAGACATTGAAAGAATTCTCTGCACATCAGGAATTCAAACCCCTTCTCGGCTCGGGGCCAATGAGAAAATTCTGGAAGAGGCAAAACACTGAAAGGCTCGGAGGGCGATGGCCCCGGTGTCGGAGAACTCGTTCCTTGTGACATGGATGTGCCTGCAGATGTTGGGATCAGGCTGTCCCCATGTCTCCATAATGATGTCAAAGGCTTTATTATGGAAAAGTAAAACTGATAGAAGACAATGGTAATTTTGGGCGGGGCGGGTTGAATTATGAATTGATTAGTAGGTTCCTCAAAGACACTGTGCTTCCGGGGCCCAGGCCTATCTGTGTGGCGCAATTGGTCAGCGCGTTCGGCTGTTAATCGAAAGGTTGGTGGTTCGAGACCACGCAGAGACAGAGTGTTTCTTGTTCTCGCTCCTACCGCTTTCTTGGCTGCGAAAGTGCACGTTTTTAATGGTTTCAGGAAAATGTTTCCCAAACGGAAATCTTTTCCACTGAGGCAGCACAAAGGGGTTTCTGAATTGATTGTGTTTCTAACGTAAAGAACTGCGGATGCTGAGAATCCGAGACAGAAAGAGAAACTGCTGGAAAAACTCAGCAGGTTTGGCTGTACTTGGATGAGGAAAAAAACGAGTTCTGAAATGTAGTCTCTGATTCTCTTTCCACAGATGCTGCCTGACGTGCTGAGTTGCTCCTGCAATTTCTGTTTTTGACTGAACGTCCATTTCATCTTTCGGGATGAAACACTCAGACTCGCCATTTGCAGATATTTAACCCTTTCGAAACCTGTGAAGTGATTGGATTCAAACAAACTCTGCAATGATTCACTCTTTCTCAGCTCCACAGGCAGAGAGACCTGGGAAATGAAGCTGTCAGTGTGATTCTGTTTTGGTGGGCCGAAGTGGTGAATGCGATGGACATGAAATCCATTGCGGTTTCCCCACGCAGGTGTGAACCCTGCCGACTACATTTGAGAACTGTCGTCAGAAAGAAAGGGAGATTGCTCCACGGTTTTTTTAAAAATGCAAATCAGTGGAGGGGTTGAAGTATTTCAATCACATTGGGACTGGTCGGGAATCTGTAGCCCACTGCCTGTCAGGGTGGAAACAAGCAGATACCCACAGAGCTGCTTTTGAGGCTATGAGCCAAGAGTTTGGAAATGAGACGAGACCAGTGAGGGGCGTGAAGTCCTGATCGAAGTTAAGCAGGCACCTGAGGATTAATGTGTTTTATTTGCCAGTGAAAGATACTGCTTCACAAATTTGGGACTATGGAAGGGAAGCAGTGACGGTGATTATCTTTGGCTGTTCCTCTTGTGAATGTTCCCATTGCTGCGCATGTCCGTGTTAATGTCAGAACTCTGACCCATGGCGGCGTCAGGTTCGCACATTGCCAGGGGCGCAATGGATGACGCATCTGACTCCACCTACCTGTTTGAAATGCAGCTCACAGCTTCTTCACACACCCCAATTCATCTTTCTCATTGTCCTGAAGCCGACATATTGTTTGAATTCCTGATCTGCAGGAACAAGACACTTTTCATTGTCTCGCGTCAGTAAATGTCCCTGAGAACATCAGAGTCAAGTCACAGCGCTGTCAGAGGAGAGGAAGCTGAAATAGCCCCACACGCTGCTCACGGGCACTTTTCACTTTCCCCAACTCACCGCCCCAACCACTGCGGCTCTTGGGAGTGGAAAGGAAACAAACACCAAAACCCAGTCTCAGCTTTGTAAGTCTTCAGGAAATAAGAAAACTGTCCATCCCTTCGGATCTTCCATCCTGGGCTGACAGCCTTGATTTTAAATGGCTGTCCAGTCAGTGCCGATTCGTTTAGGCTGAAAAAAATCTTCCTTATCTCATCCCAGCATTTCTTGCCACAGAGACCTGTGTGGCAGAGTTCATGCATATATTTCCTTGTATGGTATTTTGTAAATAACATTCGTTTGCTGGTTGTTTGTATCGGGTATTTCAGGTTCATTAGCCGCTGTTTAAATGTGTTGGTAGGTTTGTGGGCTACCATGATGCTGAGAGGGTTGAGTTGTCTGGACATCATTTCCCAGATGTCTTTAATGTAAAGTAATGTGGCTAGGGTTTCCGCAGACGTTGTGTCTACTTGTGTCAGTTTGTTGATGTGAAATCGGCACACTGGGTTTATTGGGTAGGCAAAAGTGAGGACTGTAGATGCTGGAAACCAGAGTTTAGATCAGAGTGGTGCTCGAAAAGCACAGCAGGTCAGACAGCTTCCGAGGAGCAGGAAAATCGACGTTTCGGGCAAAAGCCCTTCATCAGGAATAGAGGCAGGACGCTTCCAGGGGTGGCGAGATAAATTGGGGGGTGCTGGGCCAAAGGTAGCAAAGAGTACAATAGGTGAATGGTGTTGGGGACGTAGGTGACAGGTCAGAGAGGAGGGTGGAGCGGATAGGTGGGAAGGGAGATTGACAGGTCCTGAGGACAGCGCTGAGCTGGAAGGTTGGAACTCAGGGAAGGTGGGGGGAGGGGAAATGAGGAAACTGGTGCAGTCCACATTGATGTCCTGGGGTTGAATGTATCCGAGGCAGAAGTTGGGACGTTCTTCCCCCAGACATCGGGTAGGGAGGGAGCGGCGATGGAGGAGGCCCAGGACATGCATGTCCCTGGCAGAGTGGGAGGGGAGGTTGAAATGTTGGGCCACAGGGCGATGGGGTTGATTGTTGCGGGTGTCCTGGAAATGCTCCCTCAAACGCTGTGACTTGACTCTGCGACGGGGCTCCAGTCTCCCCAATGTAGGGGAGACCGCATCGGGAGCAATGGATACAAGAAACAACTTTTGTGGAAGCCTTCTAACTACCGTGACCCGTGTTCGATTTCCGGGCAGGGAAGCAATTTTCAGTAGAGCTGTCAAACTTCACTACCGTTACCCTGGTGGTCTAGTGGTTAGGATTCGGCGCTTTCACAGCTGCGGCCTGGGTTTGATTCCCGGTCAGGGAAGCAATTTGCAGTGTGTTTTTTTGGCTGCCCATTCTCCTTAAATGCGCTGTCGAGTTACTGTTTGGTCTTCGGAGTCACTGGGTGCTGCACTGCGTTGTGGTTCGTTGAAATACTGCCCTTGTTCACATTTGTTTGTATGTGTCGGGATGATTACTTCTGTAGCTAAGTACTTGGTTCACGTGTGTTGCTTTCCTGCAGAGGCTGTTTTGAATTTACCATTGACTGTTCGCTCTACTGTGACATCTCGAAATGGCACTTTGTTGTTGTTCTCCTCTTTTGTGAATTTTATGCCAGGAAGGAGATTGTTGATGGTGTTGTAGGTTTCCTCTAATTTGTTTCATTTTTTGATGACAGAAGTGTTTCATGGGTATTTCGTTGATTTGTTTGTAGGGCTTGTTATTGAATATGAAGTGGGTGGTAAGGCACAGTTCCACGAGATTGACTGTGTTATCTTTGCTGCTGAAGTTGGTTCTGTGTTTTTGTCTTTAGTTCTTCGAGTAGTGTCTTCAGTTTTCTTTGGCCACGTTGATGTTAATGGATGTGAACAGGGCTGTTATGTCAAAGGACAACATTATTCCATCCTCTTCTATCTTCGTGTCTTTGATGTTCAGGAATTCTTGGATGGAGTAAATGGAGTAGCATAAATCTTCGACTTGGTGTTTTAGTCCTCAGTGGAGGCCTTTGACTAGTCTGTATATTGGTGCTCCAAGTAGTGAGACTATGGCCTGAGGGGGGCTCCTAGTTTGAAAAAGAGGAGAACAACAATAAACTGAATTCTTAGATGTCACAGTAGAGCGAACAGTCAATGGGAAACTTCAAACTAGCATCTACAGAAAAACAACACACACAAACCAAATACTTAACCACAGAAGCAATCATCCCAACACCCACAAACGAAGCTGCATCAGGACATTATTTCAACGAGCCACGACACACTGCAGCACAGAAAAACTACGAAGACCACAAGAGAAATACGTATATAGTGTATTTAAGGAGAACGCGTCCCCAATAAACCCATTCTGCCGATTTCCCAGTGATGCTTCCAAGCTCACTCTCAAAAATTCGGTTTGTCCCTCCATTCTTTCCTGTTTGTTTTTTGTGGGTTTTGAAAGCGTTCCCAATCCTCTGACTGAGTATTAGAGTTGGGAAGGTAAAAACAATGACTGCAGATGCTGGAAACCAGATTCTGGATTAGTGGTGCTGGAAGAGCACAGCAGTTCAGGCAGCATCCAAGTAGCTTCGAAATCGACGTTTCGGGCAAAAGCCCTTCGTCAGGAATAAAGGCAGTGAGCCTGAAGCATGGAGAGATAAGCTTATCTCTCCATGCTTCAGGCTCACTGCCTTTATTCCTGACGAAGGACTTATGCCCGAAACGTTGATTTCGAAGCTGCTTGGATGCTGCCTGAATTGGAGTTGCGCAGTTATGTTGTGGCTGCACAGGACATTGGTGAGACCACTTTTAGAATATTGTGTGCAATTCTGGTGTCCCTCCAAGCAGAAGGATATTGTGAAATTTGAAAGGGTTCTGAAGCACCAATGGGTCCACAGAGGGGAAGAGGCCCTTCTGCTGCCCTGAGTGTGGGAAGGCCTTCAGTGATTCCTCTGCCCTGCTGACGGACCAGTTGGTCCACACCGGGGAAGGCTGTTCTCCGGCCTCAAGTGCGAGATGGCCTTCAGCAGTTCTTCCCACCTGTTGAGACACCAGTGGGTCCACACTGAGAGGCCGTTCTTCTGCCCCAACTGCAGGAGGGGCATTGCTCTTTCCTCCGTCGTACTGGCCCATTGGTGTGTCCAAATGGTAGAGAGGTCGTTCAGTTGCCCTATGTGCAGGAAGGCCTTCAGCAATTCCTCGGCCCTGCTGAGGCACCAGTCTATCCACACCGGGGAGAAGCCGTTCTCCTGCCCCGAATGTGGGAAGGTCTTTACCCACTCCTCCACACTGCTGAATCACCAGCTGGACCACACGGGGGTTTGGGGGGGGGGACAGTGGCGGAGGAGGGGAGGCCATTCTGCTGCCCTAAGTGTGGGAAGGCCTTCAGCAATTCCTCCGCCCTGCTGAAGCACCAGTGTGTCCACCCTGGGGAGAGACCCTTCAGCTGGTCCGAATGTGGGAAGAGGTTCATGTTTTCCTGCAACTTGCGGAAGTACTAGCGGGGGCACCAGCGCTCCCAGCAATCAGATCCCACCAGTGACGCTGCCTTCGGTCACCCCCCAGGACTGAATCTGCTGCCAGTTCTGACAGTGGGTGCAGTGGCAGAGTAGGTGGCCTGTTATTGTTTTCTGCTGGAATGCAATTGCCTCCCCTACACCCCACAAACCCAACCCCAAGGTAGCTCAGGGTTAGCACTGCTGCCTCATGGCACCAGGTACTCAAGAATAATTCCACCCTTGGGGTTCTGTGTACAATTTATGGAGGGTCGGAAAATGGATCTGAGTGGGTTAGTCTTCGGAAGATCAGTGCAGATGTGTTCGGCTGAAGGTCCTGTTTTGCCACAGTGTGGGTGTGCTATGATTCTATGAGCTTTGCCTTCAGTGGACACTGTTGCTCATTGAGCCCGGGACTGCACATTGCCAATGAAATGATCCAGAGAAACCTAAGACCGCAAGACCATCGGAGAAGAAGTTTGGCCTTCTCTGCCATTCGTTCGAAACAAACGTATTGGATGAGATTAGCTACAGTGTGGAAACAGGCCATTTGTCAAAACAAATCCACACCGACCCTCCGAAGTGTAACCCATCCAGACCCATTTCCCTCTGACTAATGTACCTAACTCTATGGGCAATTAAGCATGGCCAATCCACAAGACCTGCACATCTTTGGTTTATGGAAGAAAACAGGACCACCCAGAGAAAACCCACGCAGACATTGGGAGAATGTGTACACTCCTCACTGACTGCCACCCAAGGCTGGAATAAAACCTGGGTCCCTGGCACTCTGAGGCTGCAGGTGTAACCACTGAGCCACTACATATTGCAACCCGAGGTTGGCAAGCCGGGGGTTGGGAGAATACAGCAAGCCAGGCAGCACCAGGATGTGGAGTAGTCAGCGTTTTGGGTATTAACCCTTCTTCATTACTGAAAGAGTGTCTTATCTATGAGAAAAGATTTACATGAATGTTGCGGGGGGTTGGAGGGTTTGAGCTGCAGGGAGCGGCTGAATAACGTGGGGTTGTTTTCACTGGAGCATCGGAGGCAGAGAAGTGACCAAACAGCGGTTACAAAATCATGAGGGGCATGGACAGGGTAATAGACAAGGTCTTTTCCCTGGGCTGGGGGAGTCCAGAACTAGAGGGCATAAGTTTAGGGTGAGAGGCGAAATATATAAAAAGGGACGACATCTTCATGCAGAGGGTGGTACTTATATGAAATGAGCTGCCAGAGTATGTGGGTCAGGTGTTGTCAAATGGGACTAGATTAATATAGGATATCAGGTCAGCATGGACAAGTTGGACCGAAGTGTCTGTTTCCATGCTGTACGTGTCTCTGACTACTGGTCCTGATGTAAGTTTAAAATAGAGTCCAAGTAACTTTGAATACTTCAATCTTGTTGAGCTCACCTACTGAAAAGTTTCAGATGAATCCCTCTGAGAGATACTGTTTAAACATGCTGAGTTGGACAAAGTATCCCATCAAGTTCAACACAAACCCAGAGTTGAAGAAGTCAGAAGTCAGAACACCAAGGGGACCAAAACTGATCACAATATTCCAGGTGCGGCCTCATCAACGTCCTGTATAACTACAACATAACTTGCCAACATCTATACTCAATTCCCTAACTGATGAAGGCCAGTGTGCTGAAACCTTTCTTCACTACCTTGTGTACCGATGTTGTCAGAGATATAGGACCTACTTTAAACTGATGCAGAATCCAGCTGCTGAGAGCCGAGAAGCAGAGTAGTGCTGAGTGAGTGTGCTGGGCTTTAGATTTTGACACCACCTCCCCACACCTCTAGAGACCTCAGGTCTGTAGCTTGCCTTCTTATCTTTGAGGGTTTTCCACCTGTTTGAAACAGCCTGTCCTGCAATTAACCCCTTTATGCCAAGGCGTTCCTTCTACAGGCAGAATTAATTGTCCTTCTGTCACACAGTTATTAAACACCATTATCTCATCTGTCCAAAGGAACTGCTCATTGTTTTGCCTCCTCCTTCCCAGTGATAGTTAATGTATGTTATTTGTTAACTCCCTTGTAGCAGTTTCTCATTGGCCCTTTCGTTTCTTGGTCCAGAAAGAGTTATTGCTGACTCATGAAGTTTTCAAAATTCTGGAGTTTACAGGACCACACCACATTCCTCTCTGCCTCCCCCAGGAATAACGATTGCTCCTGAGGTACTCACAGTTCCTGACGTTCCTTGATATCCCCAAATACAATCCATATGTCAGGAAATCACTGGTGCTGCCCTGACATAGATAGTCAATGTTTGAACAGAAGATTATGGGGAGAAAATGCAGAAATCCGAAATGCAAAGAGACTTGGGAGTTCAAGTCCAGGATTTTCTCAAAGTAAACTTGCAGGTTGAGATGCACTTTCCCCTGCAAGTGCAGAATGTGTGACACCAGCCCATTTACCTATTCCCTCCTCGCTATCCAAGGAGCCAAACTTACATTCCAGGTGAAGTGGCCCTTTACCTGCACTTCCCACAACCCAGTCTACTGCATTTGCTGCTCACAATGTTGCCTCATCTACATTGGGGAAAACGAAGCCTTAACTGGGTGACTGCTGCACAGAACATCTACGTTCTGCCTGCAAAAAAGACCCTGAGCTTCCAGTTGCCTGCCAATTCCACACCCCACCCTGTTCCCTGGTCAACATCTCTGTCTCAGGTTTGCTGTTGTGTTGCAGCGAAGCCCAGCACCAGCAGAACGAAGAGGACTGAATATTTGACTTGGGGACATTGCATCCCTCCGGTCCCAATATCGAATTCAATAATTCTAGGGCCTGAACTCCATGGTATCCTCGTCCCTTCCACACACACCAAGCCTTGTTATCACATAGTCTGTCATTCCACACTACTTAACCACGAACAGTGTCCATTAACAGTTATTCACCCCCCCACCCCACCCCCCCCCCCCCACTCCACGCAGATCGTTATCAACTCCTTTTTCTGTCCAACAGTTCTTCCCTCGCTTTGGGCTCTGTCCTGATCTTCCCTTCCTCCCACAATATCTCCTGCATATAAACGACATTTTCCCAATCACCATCAGTTCTGTGGAAGGGTCACTGGCAACTCCTGTTTTTTGTTCCTGATATACAGCATCCGCAGTTCTTTCAGATTTTTATTGAGAGAGAGTTGGAAATTGTTTCGAGAGACAGAAGGAGAAGGTGGAGAAACAGAACAGACATGAACGTAAAATCATTGTAGTGCGATCACTTCCCTTAAGCATGAATAGAGCGCACGGGCCATCCGTGAGTTTGTGGCGCAACGGTAGCGCGTCTGACTCCAGATCAGAAGGTTGCGTGTTCAAATCACGTCAGGCTCACGACAATCAACGTCTAACATTTCAAATGAAGAAAGGAGTACGTCGGTTATATCGAAAGTTCTTTGCAGAAGCTTTCGATCACATGTGAATCTTTGCCGTTAGTTTGATTTGTGAACACTGTGTCGGGGAGGTGAGGTGGTGTGTAAATGCTCAGCTCCCCGCAATGTGAGAAGTCGAACACAAACTGTTCATCACGGGATTTAAACACACAGCCGCTTCGTTCAGTTGGTGACAGCGCAGTGTGAATAACATTATACCGATATTTTTACAACATAATCTAGAGATTTCCATCCAGGTTTTAGTCAAATCAAACTGCCACGCAATGATGTTATGGCCTCACTAAACTATAATAACGTGAAGATCGCTGGGATGATTTTCTACATCCGACTGCAATATAAACACAGATCATTGCTTCCAGTTTTGGTGGAACAAAAGACATCATATTGATGGAAAATTACAGTTTGTGCAAACACAGCTAGCCATCGATAAATATTAATCCTGTTCACTTCAATGGCCAAATTTCAATTCAGAAACCAAGTGCACTCGGCTGCTTGTAACATAGACAACATGACAAAATGGCTCATAGGAGGAGAAATGGGACATTGAGGAGAAGTGAAATGTTTGCTTTTGGTCACCTCCACAATTGTTAGAAAAACAGGTTGAAAGGATTCTTAAAAGGTGTGGTGACATTGACATTGAATGTGCAGGTGTGAATACCAGTAAGTTGTGAAAATAAATCAAGAACTTGTGGTTTTTAACAAAAAGAGCAGTTCACTGATATTCATGGCATCGTCTCATTTGGGAGTGATGATTCTGTCTCAGGTTTGCTGTTGTGTTGCAGCGAAGCCCAGCACCAGCAGAACGAAGAGGACTGAATATTTGACTTGGGGACATTGCATCCCTCCGGTCCCAATATCGAAGAGGTGAGGCATAACACTTCAGACAGCGCAAAGTGAAGACCACTTTCTAGTGGAAGAAAAAGACATTCCTTATTTCTGAAAGAACTGGGAAACAGAAGAGGGGATGAAATCTGACTTGGGAGCTATTTCCTATTTGTTGAGGATGTTGCTTCATCACAGTCTTGGTTTAGAGCATAAGCTCTTCATCAGGAATAAAGGGTGGCCCAAGGGGGTTGAGAGATAAATGGGAAGGAAGTGGGGCTGGAGGGAAGGCAGCTGGGAGTGCAATAGGTAGATGGAGGTAGGGATTGATGGTGATAGGTCAGAGATGAGGGTGAAGTAAATAGGTGAGAAGCAAGGTGGACAGGTATGACAGGTCAAGAGGTTGGTGTCGAATTGGAAGGTTGGATTTGGGACAAGGTGGGGGAGAGGAAATAAGGAAACTGATGAAAACTGCATTGATACCATGTGGTTGGAGGGTCCTAAAGCAGAAGTTGAGGTGTTTTTCCTACAAGTGTCGGGGAGCAAGAAGTTGGCAGTGGAGGATGCCCAGGACTTGCATGTCCTTGGTGGAATGGGAGGGGGAGTTAAAGTGGTAAAAACAATGACTGCAGATGCTGAAAACCAAATACTGAAATAGTGGTGCTGGAAGAGCACAGCAGTTCAGGCAGCATCCAACGAGCAGCGAAAGCGACGTTTCAGGTAAAAGCCCTTCATCAGGAATAAGGCAGTGAGCCTGAAGCGTGGAGAGATAAGCTAGAGGAGGGTGGGATAAAGTGTTCAGCCACACGGCGGTGTGCCGGTTAGAATTAGAGTCCAAGAGTTGTTCCCTGAAATATTCGGTTAGTTGGCATCCAGTTTCCCCAATGTGGATGAGACCATATTGCGAGCAATGGACATAATCTTATAAATAGATTGCATAAGTCTTAGCCTGCCAGAATTATTTTCTTTTATTAAACTAAAGAAAATTTTTATTCAATTGGATGACTGCATGAAACGGTTTGTTGGTCAGATTTGAATCATCACTCCCAAATGAGACGATGCCATGAATATCAGTGAACTGCTCTTTTTTTAAAAACCACAAGTTCTTGATTTATTTTCACAACTTCCTGGTATTCACACCTGCACATTCAATGTCAAACTCTGACATCAGAAATTAAATTACAGCATTAATTTTGACTTGAAATATTCGAACAAACAAATTAATAGCACACAGTGAATCGCAAGTCTGATTAATCTGAAATTAAATTTGACCAAAAAAATATAAAATCAAGATGGGAGATAAGAAATGGGGGAAGGGCAGAGGGCAAGAAATGCAGCATCATAGAAAGTGCTCCCCCAGAGTGTGCATTTTGCCAACTACCACTGCTAAATATAAACACTCTGATATGATTTTTCAGTTTTAATGTAAACCATAGCCCCATACATTAGGTACCATTTAAATGAGTTAAAAATACAAGCATTGAGCAAATCCAGATTCCAGCCTTACCCCTCCTTCTTGGAGCTTGGACCTTCCTCCAGCTCCGGGGGGTTGTTGAACTCCTGGGCTCCAGCGGCCACGCCTCCACTGAAGAAGCTTTGGGAAGCAGATGCAAAGGCAAGATGCAGAACAGAGAACCTTTGTATATGAAAGCAGCTTACAGAGACATTGAGCAATAGAATCACATGGTTTTTACCCATCGTCCTCTGGGTTATCTACCCAGCACACTCTCGCAGCAAGTCTCTACTTCTGTGCTCCCAGCAGCTGGATCGTGGATCAGTTTAAAGTAGGTCCTATATCTCTGATTACATCGGTACACAAGACAGTGAAGAAAGGTTTCAGCACACTGGCCTTCATTAGTTAGGGAATTGAGTATAGATGTTGGCAAGTTATGTTGTAGTTATACAGGACGTTGATGAGGCCGCATCTGGAATATTGCGATCAGTTTTCGTCCCCTTGGTGTTCTGACTTCTGACTTCTTCAACTCTGGGTTTGTGTTGAACTTGATGGGATACTTTGTTCAACTCAGCATGTTTAAACAGTATCTCTCAGAGGGATTCATCTGAAACTTTTCAGGAGGTGAGCTCAACAAGATTGAACTGTTCAAAGTTACTTGGACTCTATTTTAAACTTACATCAGGAGCAGTAGTCACAGACACGTACAGCATGGAAACAGACCCTTCGGTCCAACTTGTCCATGCTGACCTGATATCCTATATTAATCTACTCCCATTTGACAGCACCTGACCCATATACTCTGGCAGCTCATTTCATATATATGCCACCCTCTGCATGAAGAAGTTGTCCCTTTAATTTGTTTCGCCTCTTACCCTAAACTTATGCCCTCTAGTTCTGGACTCCCCTACCCAAGGAAAGGACATTGTCTATTACACTGTCCATGCCCCTCATGATTTTATAACCGCTATTAGGTCACTTCTCTGCCTCCGATGCTCCAGTGAAAACAACCCCATGCTATTCAGCCGCTCCCTGCAGCTCAAACCCTCCAACCCCCAGCAACATTCATGTAAATCTTTTCTCATAGATAAGTCACTCTTTCAGTCATGAAGAAGGGTTAATACCCAAAACGCTGACTACTCCACATCCTGGTGCTGCCTGGCTTGCTGTATTCTCCCAACCCCCGGCTTGCCAACTTCGGGTTGCAATATGTAGTGGCTCCGTGATTACCACTGCAGCCTCACAGTGCCGGGGACCCAGATTTGATTCCAGCCTGGGTGGCTGTCTGTGAGGAATTTGCACTTTCCCCCAATGTCTGAGTGAGTTTTCTCTGGGTGGTCCTGTTTTCTTCCATAAACCAAAGATGTACAGGTCATGTGGATGGGCCATGCTTAATTGCCCATAGAGTTAGGTACATTAGTCAGAGGGAAATGGGTCTGGATGGGTTACTCTTCGGAGGGTCGGTGTGGACCTGTTGGGACAAATGGCCTGTTTCCACACTGTAGCTAATCTCATCCAATACTTTTGTTACTAACGAATGGCAGAGTAGGCCAAACTTCTTCTCCGATGGTCTTGCGGTCTTAGGTTTCTCTGGATCATTTCATTGGCAATGTGCAGTCCCGGGCTCAATGAGCAACAGTGTCCACTGAAGGCAAAGCTCATAGAATCATAGAACTCCCACAATGTGGAAACAGGTCCTTCAGCCGAACACATCTGCACTGATCTTCCGAAAACTAACCCACTCAGATCCATTTTCCTCCCCTCCATAATTTGCACACAGACTCCCATGGGTGGAATTATTCCTGGGTTCCTGGTGCCATGAGGCAGCAGTGCTAACCCTGAGCCACCATGGAGTTGTGATTGTGGGGTGTCGGGAAGGCAATTGCAGTCCAGCAGAAGACTAAAACAGCCCACCTACTCTCCCACTGCACCCACTGTCAGAACTGGCAGGAGGTTCAGACCTGGGAGGTGACTGAAGGCATCATCACTGGTAGGATCTGATTGCTGGGAGAGCTGGTGCCCCCGCTGGTGCTTCCGCAAGTTGTAGGAAAACATGAACCTCTTCCCACACTCGGTCCAGCTGGAGGGCATCTCCCCGGTATGGGCACATTGGTGCTTCAGTAGGGCAGAGGAATTGCTGAAGGCCTTCCCGCACTTAGGGCAGCAGAATGGCCTCCCCTCCTCCGCCACTCTCCCCCCCCCCAAACCCCCGTGTGGTCAAGCTGGTGATTCAGCACTGTGGAGGAGCAGGTAAAGACCTTCTCACATTCGGGGCAGGAGAACGGCTTCTCCCCGGTGTGGATGGACTGGTGCCTCAGCAGGGCAGAGGAATTGCTGAAGGTCTTCCTGCACATAGGGCAACTGAACGACCTCTCTACCATTTGGACACACCAATGGGCCAGTACGTCGGAGGAAAGAGCAATGCCCCTCCTGCAGTTGGGGCAGAAGAACGGCCTCTCAGTGTGGACCCACTGGTGTCTCAACAGGTGGGAAGAACTGCTGAAGGCCATCTCGCACTTGAGGCCGGAGAACAGCCTTCCCCGGTGTGGACCAACTGGTCCGTCAGCAGGGCAGAGGAATCACTGAAGGCCTTCCCACGCTCAGGGCGGCAGAAGGGCCTCTTCATCTCTGTGGACCCATTGGTGCTTCAGACCCCTTTCAAATTTCACAATATCCTTCTGATTGGAGGAACACCAGAATTGCACACAATATTCTAAAAGTGGTCTCACCAATGTCCTGGACAGCCACAACATAACTTCCCAACTCCAATTCAGGCAGCATTCAAGCAGCTTCGAAATCGACGCTTCGGGCAAAAGCTTCAGGAATAAAGGCAGTGAGCCTGAAGCATGGAGAGATAAGCTTATCTCTCCATGCTTCAGGCTCACTGCCTTTATTCCTGACGAAGGGCTTTTGCCCGAAACGTCGATTTCGAAGCTACTTGGATGCTGCCTGAACTGCTGTGCTCTTCCAGCACCACTAATCCAGAATCTGGTTTCCAGCATCTGCAGTCATTGTTTTTACCTTCCCAACTCCAATACTCAGTCAGAGGATTGGGAACGCTTTCAAAACCCACAAAAAACAAGCAGGAAAGAATGGAGGGACAAACCGAATTTTTGAGAGTGAGCTTGGAAGCATCACTGAGAAATCGGCGGACTGGGTTTATTGGGGACGCGTCCTCCTTAAATACACTATATCCGTATTTCTCTTGTGGTCTTCGTAGTTTCTCTGTGCTGCAGTGTGTAGTGGCTCGTTGAAATAATGTCCTGATGCAGCTTCGTTTGTGGGTGTTGGGATGATTGCTTCTGTGGTTAAGTATTTGGTTTGTGGGTGTTGTTTCTCTGTAGATGCTAGTTTGAAGTTCCCCATTGACTGTTTGCTCTACTGTGACATCTACGAATGGCAGTTTATTGTTGTTCTCCTCTTTTTCAAACTAGGAGCCCCCCTCAGGCCATAGTCTCACGACTTGGAACACCAATATACAGACTAGTCAAAGGCTTCCACTGAGGACTAAAACAGCAAGTCGAAGATTCACGCCACTCCATTTACTCCATCCAAGAATTCCTAAACACCAAAGACACGAAGATAGAAGAGGATGGAATAATGTTGTCCTTTGACATAACAGCCCTGTTCACATCCATTAACATCAACGTGGCCAAAGAAAACTGAAGACACTACTCGAAGAACTAAAGACGAAAACACAGAACCAACTTCAGCAGCAAAGATAACACTGTCAATCTCGTGGAACTGTGCCTTACCACCCACTTCATATTCAGTAACAAGCGCTACAAACAAATCAACGAAACGCCCATGAAACACTTCTGTCATCAAAAAATGAAACAAATTAGAGGAAACCTACAACACCATCAACAATCTCCTTCCTGGCATAAAATTCACAAAAGAGGAGAACAACAACAAAGTGCCATTTCTAGATGTCACAGTAGAGCGAACAGTCAATGGTAAATTCAAAACAGCCTCTGCAGGAAAGCAACACACGCGAGCCAAGTACTCAGCTACAGAAGTAATCATCCCTACACAGACAAACAAATCTGAACGAGGGTACTATTCCAACGAACCACAACACAGTGCAGCACCCAGTGACTCCGAAGACCAATGAGGAACTCTCCAGCGCATTTAAGGAGAATGGGGAGCCAAAAAAACACACTGCAAATTGCTTCCCTGACCGGGAATCGAACCCGGGCCGCAGCGGTGAAAGCGCCGAATCCTAACCACTAGACCACCAGGGAGACGGCAGCGAAGTGTGACAGCTCTACTGAAAATTACTTCCCTGCCCGGAAATCGAACCCGGGTCACGGTATTGAGAAGGCTTCCACCAAAGTTGTTTCTTGTATCCATTGCTCCTGATGCGGTCTCCCCTACATTGGGGAGACTGGAGCCCCGTCGCAGAGTCAAGTCACAGCGTTTGAGGGAACATCTCCAGGACACCCGCAATAATCAACCCCATCGCCCTGTGGCCCAACATTTCAACCTCCCCTCCCACTCTGCCAGGGACATGCATGTCCTGGGCCTCCTCCATCGCCGCTCCCTCCCCACCCGATGTCTGGGGGAAGAACGCCCCAACTTCTGCCTCGGCTACATTCAACCCCAGGACATCAATGTGGACTGCACCAGTTTCCTCATTTCCCCTCCCCCCACCTTACCTGAGTTCCAACCTTCCAGCTCAGCGCTGTCCTCAGGACCTGTCAATCTCCCTTCACACCTATCCGCTCCACCCTCCTCTCTGACCTGTCACGTCCATCCCCACCCCCATTCACCTATTGTACTCTTTGCTACCTTTGGCCCAGCACCCCCCAATTTATCTCGCCACCCCTGGAAGCGTCCTGCCTCTATTCCTGATGAAGGGCTTTTGGCCGAAACGTCGATTTTCCTGCTCCTCGGAAGCTGTCTGACCTATTGTGCTTTTCCAGCACCACTCAGATCTAAACTCTGGTTTCCAGCATCTACAGTCGTCACTTTTGCCTACCCAATAAACCCAGTGTGCCGATTTCACATCAACAAACTGACACAAGTAGACACAACGTCTACAGAAACCCTAGCACATTACTTTACATTAAAGACATCTGGGAAATGATGTCCAGACAAATCAACCCTCTTAGCATCATGGTAGCCCACAAACCTACCAACACACTTAAACAGCGGCTAATGAACCTGAAATACCCGATACAAACAACCAGCAAACGAATGTTATTTACAAAATACCATACAAGGAAATATATACATGAACTCTGCCACACAGGTCTCTGTGGCAAGAAATGCTGGGATGAGATAAGGAAGATTTTTTTCAGCCTAAACGAATCGGCACTGACTGGACAGCCATTTAAAATCAACGCTGTCAGCCCAGGATGGAAGACCCGAAGGGATGAACAGTTTTCTTATTTCCTGAAGACTTACAAAGCTGAGACTGAGTTTTGGTGTTTGTTCCCTCTCCACTCCCAGGAGCCGCAGTGGTTGGGGCGGTGAGTTGGGAAAAGTGAAATGTTCCCATGAGCAGCGTGTGGGGCTATTTCAGCTTCCCCTCCTCTGACAGCGCTGTGACTTGACTCTGATGTTCTCAGGGACATTTACTGACGCGAGACAGTGAAAAGAGTCTCGTTCCTGGAGATCGGGAATTCAAACCTTATGCCCGCTTCAGGACAATGAGAAAGATTATTTGGGGTGTGTGAAGAAGCTTTGAGCTGCATTTCAAAGAGGTAGGTGGAGTCAGATGCATCATCCATTGCGCCCCTGGCACTGTGCGGATCTGACACCGCCATGCTGCAGAGTTCTGACGTTAACACGGACATGCGCAGCAATGGGAACATTCACAAGGTGAACAACCAAAGATAATCACCATCACTGCTTCCCTTCCATAGTCCCAACTTTGTGAAGCAGTATCTTTCACTGGCAAATAAAACACCTTTGTCCTCAGGTGCCTGCTTTATTTCGGTCGCGACTTCACGCCCCTCACTATTCTAGTCTTACTTCCAAACTCTTGGCTCATCGCCTCAAAAGCAGCTCTGTGGGTATCTGCTTGTTCCACCCTGACAGGCAGTGGGCTACAGATTCCCGACCAGTCCCAATGTGATTGAAATATTTCAACCCGTCCACTGATTGCATTTAAAAAAACCCGTCGAGCAATCTCCCTTTTCTTTTGATGTCGTTTCTCAACTGTAGTCGGCAGGGATCACACCTGCGTGGGGGAACCGCAATGGATTTCATGTCCATCGCATTCACCACTCGGCCCACCAATACAGAACCACACTGACAGCTTCTTTTCCCAGGTCTGTCTGCCTGTGGAGTTGAGAAAGAGTGAATCATTGCTGAGTTTGTTTGAATCCAATCACTTCACAGATTCGAAATATCTGCAAATGGCGAGTCTGGGTGTTTCATCCCGAAAGATGAAATGGACGTTCAGTCAAAAACAGAAATTGCAGGAGCACCTCAGCAGGTCAGGCAGCATCTGTGGAAAGAGAATCAGAGACAACATTTCAGAACTCGTTTGTTTCCTCATTCAAGTACAGCCAAACCTGCTGAGTTTTTCCAGCAGTTTCTCTTTCTGTCTCGGATTCTCAGCATCCGCAGTCCTTTACGTTAGAAATTCAATAAATTCAGAAACCCCTTTGTCCTGCCTCAGTGGAGAAGATTTCCGTTTGGGAAACATTTTCCTGAAACCATGAAAAACGTGCAGTTTCGCAGCCAAGAAAGCGTTAGGAGCGAGAACAAGAAACACTCCGTCCCTGGGTGGTCTCGAACCACCAACCTTTACGGTTAACAGCCGAACGCGCTGACCAATTGCGCCACAGAGACAGGTCCCAGCGCGGCTGGCAAAGTGTCTTTGAGGAACCTACTATTCAATTCATAATTCAAACTGCCCCGCCCAAAATTACCATTGTCTTCTATCAGTTTTACTTTTCCATAATAAAGCCTTGGACATTCATTATGGAGACATGGGGACAGTCTGATCCCACCATCTGCAGGCACATCCATGTCACGAGGAACGAACTCTCCGACACCGGGGCCATCGCCCTCCGAGCCTTTCAGTGTTTAGCCTCTTCCCGAATTTTCTCATTGGCCCCGAGCCGAGAATGGGTTTGAATTCCTGATGTGCAGAGAATTTTTTCAATGTCTCGGGTCAGTTCATGTCCCGAGAATATCAGAGTCAATCAGCCTCTTAAACAAGGGGACGGTGTCTGGACTGTCTCTGCTCAGTCCGTCAGTTCATCCTTCATTCTCCTCTAATTCCACTTCCCAAAGAGTTTCGAAAGATTCACAAAGCTGGAGACTGGGATTTGTGTTTTACTTCCTGAACATTTTTCCACCTGCTAACTGACAATATTTTGCCAAAACCTCTTCCCCATTGTAACACATGCATCATGTGCAGGGATGAGCAATTTCCATTTTGTGGAGACATTCCCAAGTTTGGGAATGTTCTCTTTGGAGCAAAGAAGGTTAACTGGAGATTTCCAGGTGTTTCTGTCAATGATGGGAGAAGACGTGGTATTTTCGCTGCTCGTTGGATGCTGCCTGAACTGCTGTGCTCTTCCAGCACCACTAATCCAGTATTTGGTTTTCAGCATCTGCAGTCATTGTTTTTACCTTGTTGATTTTAACCCTACTGCGAAACCTTTTGCAAGGATGCCTGCCTTGAAGAAGTTTTCTTCCTTTCTCTACAAGAATCTCAGGGAGTCCCTCTCCCACTGCAACTCCCAGGTCATTTCCTCTGCTCTGAAGCTCTTCAACTATGTTGTGAAACAAACTCGGTACCACAGCCACAATTGCCTAGTTTCAAACTTCCAGCTCAGTTACTGTCTCCTTGACTTGTCCGACCTGCCTATCTTCTTTTCCACCTATCCACTCCACCCTCTCCTCCTTGATCTGTCACCTTCATCTCCTCCCCCACTCACCCATTGTACTCTATGCTACTCTCTCCCCACCCCCACCATCCTCTAGCTTATCTCTCCATGCTTCAGGCTCACTGCCTTTATTCCTGATGAAGGGCTTTTGCACGAAACGTCGATTTCGCTGCTCGTTGGATGCTGCCTGAACTGCTGTGCTCTTCCAGCACCACTAATCCAGTATTTGGTTTTCAGCATCTGCAGTCATTGTTTTTACCTTAATGATCAGAAGAACCTATTGCCACTGACTAGGGTCAGTTACCAGAGGACAGGGATTGAAGTTCTTTAATGGAAAGCAGCATTTGTGTCAAACAAACACAGCGAATACTGCACAAAGCCAACGGGTCGAGTAGCATCAGTGGAAAGGTAAACAGAGCCGACGTTTTGAGTGTGCTACGGTTTTTGTTCAGAACTCAGTGTTTTGCCTCTTCCCGAAGTTGGTCCAGGTCTGTGTCTCAATTGGCAAACACATGGCAAGTGCAGTGCCGCAATGTGAAGTTATAGCCATTGCTGTTTAAAAAAAAAGCAGTGCATTGTTTAAATGGTGATATATTGGAATGTGGAGAAAGTGAGGACTAGAGGTGAAAGTCGAAAAATGTGGCACTGGAAAAGCACAACACGTCAGGCAGCATCTGAGGAGAAGGACAGGGAACGTTTCGGGCACACGCCCTTCATCAGGAATGATGTATGGATGTACTAAGGGGTCTCAGAGTCCCTCCACACCAGTCAATGCCAGTTGTCGGGCAGATGCAGCAGGCAATGAGCAAGGCAAGTGGTATATTACGAAGAGGAATTAAGTTCAGAAGTGGGGTCATTGAACTTTTTCAAGGCTAAGTTCATCTGAGTTTTGAACAACAAAGAAGTGGATGCTTATGGGGGGAGGTAAGAAAATGGTTTTAAGACCAGTACAGGTCATTCACAGAGTCTGACAGCACTGAACACAACCTTCATCCAACTAGTCCGTGCTGAGTATGTTCTCAAACTAAACTCGGCCCACCTACCAGTGTTTGGCCCATAAACCTTCGAAACTTTCGTATTCATGGACTTATCCAAATGTCTTTTAAACGTTGTAACTGTAGATGTATAAAATCATGAGGGGCATGGATAGGATAAATAGACAAAGTCTTTTCCTGGGGTGGGTGAGTCCAGACCGAGAGGGCATGGGTTTCGCGTTAGAGGGGAAAGATACAAAAGAGATCTAAGGGGCAACTTTTTCACGCAGAGGATGGTACGTTTATTGAATGATCTGCCAGAGGAAGTGGTGAAGGCTAGTACGATTGCAACATTTAAAAGGCATTTGGGTAGGTGTATGAATAGGAAGGGTTTGGAGGGATATGGGGCAGTGTGCTGTCAGGTGGGACTAGATTGGGTTGGGATAGTTGGTCGGCATGGACAAGTTGGACCAAACAGTCTGTTTCTGTGCTGTACATCTCTATCTCAATGTCCAACATACTCAGTGACCTGGCCTCCACAGTTCTCTGTGACAATGAATTCCATAGATTCACCACTCTCTGGCTAAAGAAATTTCTCCTAATCTCCATTCTCCCTTTATGCATATGCTATGCCCATGGGTATTAGTCTCTCCTCCCAATGAAAACATCTTCCCAATGTCCACTCTGTCCAGGCCGTTCACTGTTCTGTACGGTTCAGTTAGATCCCCCTTGAATGTGGGCCTGTTAATCAGCATGAAGCAAACCCTTCAGGATGAGGACATCCGTGATTAGATTCAACAAAGTGAGAATGGAGGGTGAGAGTGTGGGATGGAGATTTTCAGCTTTGAGGGAATAAAGTAGGAAAGAAAGTTTAATATAAATTATAATTGATCAGATGAGCCGATGAGCCAAGGAGTAGTGGATGGAGTTTAATTTAGACAAATATGAGCTTTTGCATTTTGATGAGGCAACTCAGGACAGGACCAATGTGGTTAATGGTAAATTAATGGAATTCTGTGCTCAAGGAAGCAGTAGAGGCAGCTTCATTAAGACACTGTTGGATGGTTTTTTTTGCGTGGTAAGGGAATTAAGGGAAGTTGGGATAATGCAATTAGGAGGAGCTGAGATGATTGATCGATCCGCCATGATTTTAATGAATGGCGGAGCAGGGTCGATGGGCCAAATGGCCTACTCCTTCTATTACTTTGAAACGATAACCCTGCATTTCCCATGGCCAACCCACCTAACCTGCACATCCCTGGACACTGGGCAATTTAGCATGGCCAATCCAAATCAAGGCCAGTGAGCAATGTAGTGATGTGGAAACCAAACACCAGAGAATGATAGAAAGGGACAAGGAGAATAAATGTACGAGCAATCAAACTGGATTCTAACCATCACAAAAAATAAGACTAAAAGCTCAGTATGTGAATGTGTGCTGCATTGTAACAAAAGCGAATTAATTGACTGCACACATTGTAGAGAATAATTATGATCTGAGACTCCTTACAGAGATATGGCTTCAGAATGACAAGGATTGGATCCGGAATATCGAGGGGATACGTGGCATTCAAGTCGAGTGAGAGGCTCAGTAAAGGTAGAGGGTGGGCACTGCTAATCAAAGCACTGATAGCATGGTAGTCTGGTGTCAGCTCGGATTTCAGGTCCTGAATTCTCTGTCCTCTAATCTCCCTGTTCCCACAGAGTTAAATGTTGTCTGTTCTCAGCTCTGCTCGATTTCTGTTGAAGCTTTGACCCCCTTTTACACCTTCTGGAGCAATAAAATATTCTGAGCCTCCTGGGAATGACACCTTATCTATACCCCTTCTGATTTTAAAATCTCTATAAGGTTAACTGTCAACTTCCTCGGCTCCATTGGAAAAATGTCCCAGCTTCTTCTTAACTCAAACCCTCCATTCCCTGCAACACGCTGGTAAAGTCGGGAATAGGGAATTGTATCAAATTACATAAATGTACTGTCTGAAACAATCTAGCTGTGTTCTGGCCTGAGATATTGTGAGTCCCTGGTGTAAGTAATTACGAATGCAATAATTTTGGTCACAGAATTGAACAATCATTTTGCAACAAAGGGATCTACTTTGATAAGGAGGTTTGGTCATTTCTAGGGTAAGTGAATAGTTTGTAGATCAGGGAGATGAAGTTCCAGACACTTGGGAAGGGCAAGAAATGAATTTGATGAAGAAGACAAAGAACTGTGGATGCTGGAAATCTGAAACATAAACTGAGAACACTGGAAAAACTCAGCAGGACTGGAAGCATCTGTGGAGAGAAAGCAGAGTTAAAGTTTCGAGTCCAAAAACCCCTCTTCAGGATTCTGAAATAGTTTGTGAGAACACCTTAAGTCATCTGCCCAGCTTTAAGACCACAATACACAGGAGGAGGATGAGGCCATTTGGCCCATCGAGTCTACTCCACCAGTCGATCATGGCTGACATGTTTCTCTATCCCATTCTGCTGCCCTCTCCTCATAACCCTTGACCCCTTATTGATCAAGAACCTATCTCTGTCTTAAATGCCCTCAATAACTTGGCATCCTCAACCCTTCTCCGAGTGGAAACATCATCTCCACATCCACACTGTCCAGTCATAGAGTAGCACAGCGCTGTCTGACCCACTGTGATCTCCAGCATTTGTTGTTTTCAGGAAGGATTCCAGCATCTCCAACAACGCGCTTCTAAATTTTGTGCCCAGTTGGTTAGCTCTCCCTGGATCCCGTGAGATTTAACCTTACTCAACAATCTACTGTGTGGTACAATTAACCAAGTTCCCAGCCCCCACCTCTTTCTGCACACATGGGCAGCACGATGGATCAGTGGTTCGCTCTGCTGCCTTACAGCGCCAGGGATCCGTTTTCGATTCCAGCCTTGGGGCAACTGTCTGTGTGGAGTTTGCACATTCTCCCTGCCGTGTGTGCTGGGTTTCCTCCAGGTGCTCTGGTTTCCTCCCAACATCTAAAGGTGTGCAGTTTCGGGAGAAGTGTCCATACTAAATGGGTCCATCGTGTGCTGTAATTATAGTGGAATGGGATAGGGGAATGTGTCCACATGGGTTACGCTTTGGATGGTCGGTGTGGACTTATTGGGCTGAATGGCGTGTTTCCACATTGCAGGAATTCTACGTGGCGTTCCCCCAACTCCAGAGTCTCAGCACTCTTCGTTTTTCCCATGGACAGTGTCGGGAGGGAAACAATGTTTTACACGGGAGTAAGGTTCTGTGAGTGTGAAGCTAAAAGTAAACGCAGTGCATTGCTTGAGCCATTTTCCCCGGTACACCAGAGACTGAGAGGTGATCTTACAGGCGTTTCTAGAGTCATGCGAGGCATGGACAGGGTAAATAGACAAGGTCATTTCTGTGGGATGGGAGAAGTCCAGAACAGGAGTATAATATGTTTGAGGTGAGGCAAGCAAGTGTAAGGAATGATCTGCCGGAGGAAGTGATGGATGGAGGTCCAATTATAACATTTAAAAGGCATCTGGATGGGTATATGAATAGGACGAGTTCAGTGGGATATGGGCCAAGTGCTGGTAAATGAGACGAGATTAATGTAGGCTATCTGGTCGGAGAGGATGAGTTGGACTGAAGGACCTGTCTCTGTGCTGTGTATCTCTGTGACTCTGGCTTGCCTGTAATGTTTGCCCTACCTGTATGTTCAGTTTCTGTCTGGTGTCGGTGCCAATGCCTTGATATCACATTTCCTCCACCTCCCCACTTCCACCTCACCAGATGTTAACCATTTCGTGTCTAGTTGTTTCTCAAGAAGCTGCATTGAAGGTTCATCCTGAATTGACACTTTTTTTTGCTTCCCAAAATCAGACTTACTCACTCCTAGATGCCGTGAAAGATACTATCTTTCTGGTGGAGGTATCCAAAATTCAGAGGTGTCTATCTTGATGTTTTCACTTTTCGGTCTCTGTAAGATCCTGTATCAGTACCGTCGGGAGGATTAGTTTGAGCGGAGTGAGAATAGAGGGGTGAGAGGGGGTGGGATGGTGCTTTCAATTTTGTAGAAAAAGAAAAGAATGTTCTGCAGAAAGTAGAATTGCTTGTTTGGAATTTCTAACCTGGACTGACAGTAATGACTTTTGTAATCTCTTTTTACAGATTATTTGAAGATCTGAAGACGGACGTTTCAATATCAATACATGAAGAGCTTTGCCTGAAACATTGACTCTGCTGCTCCTCAGATGCTGCCTGATCTGCTGTGCTTTGACTCTGACTCTCCAGCATTTGCAGTCCTCAATTTCACGTCAATGTCTGGCAGTCACTGAATCCATCGGGACTTTAACAATTTTCGACGATGATTCTGTGAGAAGGAACCAAGCTTTTTGGTTCCTCTTTCAGTACGTTTTCAGCATCAGTGAGACTGGAATAGAGACCCGACTGTTGCAGCACTCTGATTGTGGAGCCAGTAAATGTTATACAGACTGGGAAGAGGAATTCACGGCAGGGAGGTGCTGTACACGCGTTTGTGTGCAGCTGAAGCTTCGGTCATGGAGAAACCCAAGGAATCCCGTCCCGTGGAGAAACCATGACAATGTGGCGACTGTGGGAAAGGCTTCCGTTTCCCATCTGACCTGGAGACTCATGGGCGCAGTAACACCAGGGTGAGACTGTTCTCCTGCTCTGAGTGCGGGAAGACCTTCAGCAGTTCCTACTTTCTGCAGAGGCACCAGGGGGTCCACACAGGCGAGAGGCCATTCTCCTGCCCCGAATGCGGGAAGGCCTTCAGCTATTTCCTCCGTCCGACTGATCCACCACCGGGTCCACATATTGGAGAAACCCTTCAGCTGCTCCAAGTACGGGAAGGCCTTCAATGATACCTCTGCCCTGCTGAGGCACCAGCGGGTCCACACCGGGGAGAGCCCGTTCTCCTGCCTCAAGTGTGGGAAGGGCTTTACCCAGGCATCCCACCTTCGGGTCCATGCGGGGGAGAGGCTCTTCTCCTGCCCAGAGTGTGGGAAGGCCTTCAGCAATTCCTCCCACCTGCTGAGGCACAGGTGGGGCCATACCGGGGAGAGGCCGTTCACCTGCCCCGAGTGGAAGCGGAGGATCTCATCATTCTGCACCTTGCAGAAGCGCCAGCGGGCGCACCAGTGCTCCCAACAATCTGATTCTGCTTGTGTAACTGTTGTGGGTCACTGAGAGGACTGAACCCCTGCACATTCTGACAGTGCTTATCCTGGGAGAGTCGGTCGGATTTTTTTGTTTTATGCCGTCGTGCTCCTCACCCCTGCAACTTTGATTCCAGTGGGCGCTGCTGCTCGGTGATACCAATAGCTGTTCTCTTTAGTTTTTTCTTGTCCAGTTAAAAAATTATTGACTCTGTCTGGGTACGAGCTCCAGTCTGTAAGAAATAGCTGAATACTTCAGGGTGTCCATTCGCATTCAGCCGTGACCTAGAAATTAAATTTACGGTTATGTGCCTGTGAACAACTCATCATCGAAGGATTGCCCAACGGCTTGGCAATCGATTGTTGGAAACTGTTTGCTTGAATTGACAATTTTAAAAATTCTCTTCCTTTATTTACCCCTTACGTTTCTGTCTATGGGATGGTGGAGGACATGAACAAAGGGATTAAATCCTTGCTATTTACTGGATTATCTTGTTTAACTTTGCCCTCGTAAATTTGCAGTATTCGTAATTGTTTGTTTTAGTTTAAATTCTCATTCTGGTGTGCAAGATCTGTTCATCAAGTGTGGTTTACTTCAGGAAACTGCTGTGGGGCATTCCCAGGACTGAGCCCCTGTGTATTCTGACAGTGTGTGTGCACTGGGAGAGTCAGTGGGTTTTTTTGTTTTAATCCCTTGCCCCGCCACCAACTGCTTCCATTGTGCGTTGCTGCTTGTTGAGCCCAGGAGCTGTTCTCTCTAGATTCTATTGTCCAGGTAAAGAATTGTTGACTCTTTCTGGGAATGAGTCCCAGCCTGTAAAAAATGGCTGAATACTTTGGGTGTCTATTCACATTCAGCAGTGACTTTTAAATCAGATTTACAGTTACGTGTCTGTGAAACAGTCATAGTCCAAGGATTGCACAAAGGCTTGGCAATCCATTTTTGGAAACTGTTTGCTTGAATTGGTAAGTTTTAAAAAAATTCTTTCTTAATTTGCCGCTTAGGTTTCAGTCTCTGAGATGGTGGGGGACTTGTTCAAAGGGTTTAAATAATTGCTATTAATTAGATTATCTTCTTTAACTTTGCTCTGGAAAATTTGCCATATTTCTAATTGTTGGTTTTTGTTTAAATTATAATGTTGATGTGCAAGATCTGTTCCTCATCAAGTCTGGTTCGGAACAGTTGAGAAATTGTGGGACATTGCATGTTTTAATTTCACTGTGTTGTGAATCTAGTGACAGTGACATTCATTTGTATTGGCTTGCTTACCCTTAGTTGTCGTGTCTTCCACCCCAACTATTCACTATGGTAGTGAGTTCCGCAGTCTCACCACACTCTGAGGTTTTTCATGAAATCCTTAGTAGAGAATTGTAAGGGGAAATGTTGACGAGGGCAGAATATAGGGTCTTAACTGCAAAAGCCAGGAAGACATTCGACAAAGTAAAACCATGACAATGTCGGGATAAATAAGGAACTTTGACAGCAATGAAGAGGTCACACGTCAGAGTTCAAGATAATGGTCGTGACAAAAAGAAAAAAGTACTCTGCAGATATTGGATATAGTAATTAACCAAGTTTCTAGATGCTGTAGTTGGTTGCATACGATAATAAGAGATGAAATAACCAAAACCACTCATGTAATTTGATGTCGGTAACCATAAAGCAAGTGCATACTATTGATTGATATAGGCCAATTGCGTGCAAGTAGGTCATTCAGCCCATCGAGTCAACATTGACTGACCGTCCTACCCAGACCCAGTTCGTTACCCTATCCCTGTAATCCTGCATCTCCTATGGTCAATGCACCCTCACCTGCACATGCTTTGGAATGTGGGAGGAGGCCAGAGCACCAGAGGAAACCCACGCAGACACAAGGGGAGAATGTGCAAACTCTACACAGACAGTCGGCCCGAAGGTGGGATCAAATCCAGGTCACTGATGCCGTGAGGCAGCAGTGGTAACCACCGTGACACCACCACATGCTGCTATCTTAAAAAGTGAATTTCAAAGACTCGAGAACACTTGAGAGAAAAACAAAACTCTCCTCTCTTAAATTAGAGACTAGTCTCTGGCTAGAATTGAGTTGACATTACATTTACATTAAGTCCTCTCCAGATGTTATACAGCTCCATCGGATCATCTGTTTCTTCTAAACTCAAACTGATACAAGCCCAGCCTGACATCCCCTTGTCCCCGATTATAAGTTGAGTAAATGAGCGACCCTCGACCTCACTGGCATGACAAAGGATGCCCTCAATCCAAGTTGACCTGAACAGTCTAACCTCTTGACCCCCACGCCACAATGTGGTCAGCCGCAACTCAGCCCTGAACGAGAGCAGAGGAACGGAATAGGCAGCAGTGAGGTGGACATTGCATTCCCAGAGAATATTATTCACATGAGAATGTTGTTCAGCTCACAGTCGGATCACTGCAGGGACTATTTCTCCTGTCATTTAAATGTCTTTGATTCCAAGAACAGTCTAGTTTTGTTGTACATTGTGTGTGTTTTATCTGTGTTTCACTACATGATTTTCTGTTGCTGTCATTCACATTGGGATGTGTGAATTCAGTACCAAATAATAGTCTCAGTTCTGAATTTTCCTTGAGGATTGGTGTAGAACAGACTAAGTGTCAGTCAGAATGGAAGAATCTCTACTGTTTATTTAACCCTCTGCTGTCATTGACCTGGGACTGTACGAATGGGGAAGTGTAGAGGAAGTTTTACTCTGTATCTAACCCAATGCTGTTTCTGTCTTGGCAGTGTTTGTTGGGGACAGTGTTGAGGTAGCTTCACTTGAAATTTAAGTGTAGAGGAAGCTTTATTCTGATTGTCATCCCATGCTGTTCTTGTCCTGGGAGGTTTAGATGGCATCTATAATTGAAGTGAATGCAGACTTGGCTGTGGGAGTGGACGGTACTTCTACCTGAGCACACCCATCTTTGAGATTGCTGTGCCGATCAAGACAATCTCAGACATCTTCATGCACTTTTCCAACCAACCACAGGGTGGTTAAGGATGGGTATAAATGCTGGCATTGCCAGCGATGCCCACACCCCATGCATGAATAAATACTTTCTGTTTAAAAGTTACATTCACGTTCCAAACCCTCTAATGTATGATTGCTTACATGGAAAATTCCTGTCTGCTGGAATTTCATATTAAAACATAGGAATGTGTCAACCATGTAGAAATAAAACAAGAAAAACAAATGGAGAATTTAACAGGTAATGAGCAGGACCAGAATGCTGAGTCAGCCTGACCCCCATGGCTGAGAGAGTTCTCCCAGATGTTGTAGTTAATCCAGTGCCTTTTACTCTTGCAGCTTCCACAAAAGTTTGTCCCTGATGTAAGATCATTCAATGACCCGAAGTATGAACTGTTTCTATCTCCATAGCTGGTGCCAGACTTGCTGAGTAATTCCAGCCCTTCTGCTATCCCGTTTTATGGGATTTGAGCTTCCCTAAGTCAGTGTAATGAAGAACTGCAGATGCTGGAGATCTGAAACACAAAAATGCATCAAATGCTGGAGAAACTCAACAGGACTGGCAGCACATGTGGAGAGAGAAGCAGAGTTAGCATTTCAAGTGCTGTGACCCTTCTTCACAGCTGTTCTGGACTCAGGCCAGGACATTGACTCTGTTTCTTTCTTTCTCTCTCCACCGGTGTTGCCAGACTGGCTGAGTTTCTCCAGCAATTTCTGTTATGACACTTCCATAAGGTTGATGTTTGTTATCCATCCCTAAGTGCAAGGTGTCTTGCTTGTGCCAATTCAGAGGGCAATTTAAGCCTCAGCCACATTGCTGTTGGTCTGGAGTCACATGTAAGACTGACCATGCAAGGATGGCAGTTTCCCTCCTGAAAGGACATTGGTGAACATGGGTTTTTATGACAATTGACGTCAGTGCCATCGGTATCATACTGAGACTAACTTTGTGTTCCCCATTTATGATTTGAATTATTCACATCTTACCTCTTGCTGTGGTGGGATTTGAACTCATGTTCCCTGGATTATTCATCCTGTGACATTATGACTACACTGTTGTTTCCCACTCTTTGCTATTTTGTGTTTGCTGTTCACGTCTTTGTCGGAGGAGACTAGGAACCAGGGACACAGCCTGATAATTAGAGGGGGTCAATTTAAAACAGAAATGAGGAGACATTTCTTCAGCCAGAGAGTGTGGGCCTGTGGAATTCATTGCCATGGAGCGCAGTGGAGGCCAGGACATTAAATGTCTTCAAGGCAGAGATTGACAAATTCTTGATTATGGAATTAAGGGCTACGGGGAGAGTGTGGCTAAATGGAGCTGAAATGTCCATCAGCCATGATTAAATGACAGAATGGACTCAATGGGCTGAATGGCCTTACTTCCACTTCTGTGTCTTATGGTCGTAATTCATTGATGTTGACTAGATATTCTAAATTAATCTAGTCCCACATGCCAGCACATGGCCCATACCCCTCTGAACCCTTCCTATTCAGAAACCATCCAGATGCCATTCACATACTGTAATTGTACCAGCCTCCACCATTTCCTCTGGCAGCTCATTCTTTACGCTCACTAACCTCTGAGTTAAAAAGTTGCCCTTAGGTTTCTTTTAAGTCTTTGCTCATCCACCTCACCCTAAAGCTATTATACTTTAGTTCTGGACACCCCCAAACCCAGGGGACAATATCTTGTCTATTTACCCAATCCATGCCTTTCATGATTTTATAAATGTATACAAAGGCCTTTGCCCCACTCGGGAAAAACAGCCCAAAACAATTCAGCTCAAACCCTCCAACACTGGCAGCATCCTTGTAAATCTTTTCTGTACGCTTTCGAGTTTCACAACGTCCTTTTGATCGGAGCGAGAGCAAAAGTGGCCGAACCAATGTCCTGTACAGCCACAACATAACCTCCCAACTCTGATAATCAGAGGATTGGGAAAGTAGTATTTTGTGGGTTTTGAAAACTGGGAAACAATGGAAGTATAGCCTGAACTTTTGAGTGTCAGTTTGGAAGCATCAACACTTCGGTGGGGGGCGGGGTGGGGTGGGGGGTGCAGAAAGAAGAGATGAGGGAAGGAAACCAAATGTGCTGCAGCCAACACGGAGCAAGAACAGAGGATGTAAAACTGTTGCAGCCAGCTTGAAGCTGCAATGTGGATCATTGCACGTGCTGTACTTGAACCTGATGCATTTATTTGTGGGAATCAGATGCATTTTAAAAATAAAAATAACGTATCTCACCCTCCCCAACTGCTGTCATCCGTCCCTCCTCACCCAGGTAATTAAGACACATACCTGAGTTGGCAGAGTAGATTCCCTCCTTGAATTCACTCCAGTTGCTACAAGTGAACAGATTACCCCCTCCCTCACTCCCTCCCAGGATGAGGAGTTGCCTAGAGGAGGGTGTTTCACATTGAAACTGATACGGCCACTTCCACGTTGTGATGTCAAAAATGGGGCAGGGAGCGGGGACAGGCCGACAGCAGAACTCTGCAGCAGATGGAAGGAGAGCAGTTTGCAAAAATCCCTTCCCTTCAAAGAATCCTCACAGTGTGGAAGCAGGCCACTCGGCCCAACAAGTCCAAACCAACGTTCTGAATGGAAATTCACCCATATCCCTCCCCTTATTGCCCTACATTTATCCCAGAGTAATACACCGAACTTACACATCCCTGGACTCTATGGAGGGAATTTAGTATGGCCAATCCACCCTTGAAGATCTGGATCCCAGGCAGGACACCTCCGTCTCGAGATCGGTCAAAGAACGAACGGAATGCGGACTGTACAAATCAAAGTTATCAGTTTAATAAAGCAAGGCAGTTTAGTAAAGCAAGGCCACTTCCTCTGGCAGCTCATTCCATACAAGCACACCCTCTACATGAAAACGTTTCCCCTTAGGTCCCTTTTACGTCTTTCCCCTCTCACCCTAAATCTATGCCGACTAGTTCTGGACTCCCCCACCCCGTCCAAAAGACCTTGTCTGTTTATCCTATCCATGCCCGTTATTGTTTTATAAACCTCCATAAGGTCACCCCTCACCCTCCGAACCTCCAGGGAAAACAGCTCCTGCCTATTAAGCCTCTCCCAAATGCTCCAACTCTGGAAATATCAGTGTAAGTCTTTTCTGAACCTTTTCAAGGGACAAGGCAGGAAAATGGGGGTGATGAGCAGTCTTGATCGAATGACGCAGCAGACTTGATGGGCTGAATGGCCTAATTCTACTCCTATATTTGTGAACTTTTGAACTCTGGAGCAGGCAGGACCTGAACCCGATCCAAGGTTAGGGTCGCTACCTCTGTGCAATAAGACATCCATAAAAATATCAAATCCTCCCCATTGGGGAATTGCACCCCCAGTCTCCTGAGTCACAGATGGGGATACTAACCACTACACTACCGAGGATGCTGGACAGTTGCAAGATGATGGATATAGGGGTGGAGAATAGGTGGGTGTTTCAGGAACTATTATAGACATGAAAGTGTGAATGGCATCCTTATGTACTGTGTAAAAACAGGGACTGCAGAAGCTGGAAACCAGAATCTAGATTAGAGTGGTGCTGGAAAAGCACAGCAGGCCAGCAGCATCCGAGGAGCAGGACTAAGCCAGCCAATGCACTGAGCTGTGCCACACAAGCACAGTCCCCCTGGAGTGTTACGAGAGGTATGTTCAGGCTGTAGGAAGAGATCCAATTCCCGGTTTGACCTGGAATGTAATCTCCACGGGCACACAGGGAGCGGTGATCAACTTGCTCCACATGTGGGAAGGGATTCACTGAGTCATTCAAATTCAAACACATCATTGACTTCCTACTGGACAGAAAGGATTAAACTTCTCAGCAACAACCGCTTTAAAAAAAATCCATTTTTATAGTCGTAGCGAGAATCACAGTTTTCCAAACTGTGGGCCAATACTAGTGATGTTGAGAGACCAGGTTTGGAATGCATGGCCGCCCAGGTAACAATGGTTGCTATGGGGCTCACAGTGATGACTGAGGGGCCGTCCCTTTAGATGCTCAGTTGTTTCTGTGTTGTTGATGAGGCTTGGCCTCATGGACTGCTCTCTGAAGTCAGATTCAAAATAAGTTTTGAAAATTATGAGAAATATCATACCCAGAAAAGACAGTGAAAAACTGTTCACCATGGTAAAAGCATTGAGAATAAGAATGCAGATTTCAAATCCATTACAAGGAAGAAAATGTGATGTGAGAAAGAAGTTTCACACAGTGAGTAAATAGATCTGGAAGACATCGCATGGAACAGTGGTTGAAGCAGATTCAGTTAAGAGCATTGGAAAATTATTTGATGACAAGCAATGTACCAGTTACCAAGGAAACGTCAGGAAAATGGCACAGCATCAGAAAGCTCATTTCGAGAGCTGCATGGACACGATGGGCTGAATGGCCTGCTTCTGTGATTTAGTAATTCAGTGGTTCATAATTGCTTATCAGGTCTTCGTCAGTTGTGAATGTTAAGCTAATATCTGCTATTTTGTATGGTCAGTCTGATTGATGTTTTATAACTGCAGGGATTGGGACTAGGACCCCAGGTATTCACAGTATGTGTCAATGATTTAGATGAGGGAACTAATTGGAATATGTCACAAATTGCAGATGACACGAAGCTGGGTGGAAGGCTGAGCTGTGAGGAGGATACAATGTTATTTGGACAGTCTGAGTGAGTGGGTAAATGTATGTCAGATGCAGTTAGTGTGGATAAATGTGAGGTTATCCACTTTTCTAGCAAAAATAGAAAAGCAAATTATTTGAACAACTGTAACCTGGGAGATGGGAAGGTTCACCAAGAACTAATCCAAGATGGAGGACTGGAAAATTTGTGGCTGTAAGAGCTGCTCCTTTTTTGATGTATTTTCAGTGTTGGAGGCGATTTCCTTGAATTCCAGGAGCAGCAATTAATGTTTTATATGCTGATGCATTGTTTTGGAACTTTAGAGTAAAAAAATCAAGACAACAGCAATTTTAAAATGGAGAAAGACAGCCAAAGGCAGCAAGCACATGGTCTGTAAGGGAGAGAGAGAGAGAGGGAGAGAGAGAGAGAGAAAGAAACGTATACTACTAACGGATCCAGCAGTGAATCTGCAGTTACTGCCTTTGCTGTTTGAAATCATATATCTCTGAACATCTTGGAAAAATGAACAAACAGCAAAATTCACAGCTGATCTTGGAGGAACATGTGTAGGAGAGCTCACAGCACAGGAACAGATTACTGCAGAGTTTTTAACGTGTAACCTTACCGTAAGTCTGCAGTAGTGAATAGAGTGGGTGCTTTCTTGATTATATGTCTTGAGATTTTAGAAGTTTACCAGCGAGTCCACAACAGGGAATGGCTAATCACCTGCTCCAAGCACAGGAAGGGATTCATCAATTCTGCCAGCCTGCAGACGCACCAGCGGGTCCACACCAGGCACAGCATGCTCACCTGCTCTCAGTGCGGCAAGGGCATCACCCCCTCCTCCCACCTGCGGAGGCACCAGTGAGTTCATGTGCCATCACAGGGTGATTGAAGGAACAATTGCCGAGTGCCATTATCGACTGGACTATCAACCCAGTTCTGGGGACTCCTCAGGACTCCTGGGTTTGAATCCCACCACAGCAGATGGCGGAATTGGAATTCAGTCAGAAATCTGGAGTTCAGAATCTAATGATGAAATCATTTTCTGGGGAAAGAAAACCCTCTGATTCACTCATGTTAGAGTCTGTCTGCAACCCAACCTTGAGTCAGATTGGTTCTGTTTCCAAAGTAGGGATTTATCACATGACACATGGATTGACTGCCTGAAGATTGTGTGCATTTTGAGCAAAATATAATGTATCTGCAAATAAAATTCTGCAATTACAATTTCACCCCATAAACTGATGTGTGTGCATGCATGAGAGCGTGTGTGTTTGTGCATAAGAGCATGTGTTTGCTTTCGACCATGCTTGGTAACGTGTGTGAGTAATGGGGTACAAGCCTGTGTGAGTGGGGTCACTTGTAGTGTGACATGAAACCAAGGTCCCTGTTGAGGCCATCCTCATGGGTTCCATACTTGGCTATCAGTTATACAACACACATTGGAGAGGGCAGGGTGGGACTTGTCTTTCAATTTGCAGAAGGTGGGAGGCTCTGGATGCTGTGATCCAGGGCAAACACATCCTGGAGGACATTTATTCAGAGAGATGGAGCTGGAAGCCAGGCTGCAGACATGTTGAGGGTAAAGTGGGAAAGCTAACCAGGCACTTTATTCTGGGAGACGGTCATTCCCTTCTGGAGAGAGCCTTTTGTTTGCATCAGTGGACAGGGTAAGGATGGTGTAAGTGCAGGTCTGGCAGGTAAAGGGGATCTGAGCGAGGGCTGCAGGTGGTAGAAGCTAACTGGTTGGGCAGTGGGAGTAAAAACAACATTGGGGAGGGGGAGGTGGTGGTAAGGGACAGAACAGTGACAGGGATGGTCTCCGTTCTCTGCAGTTGTCAGCAGGAGCACAGATGGCATTGGTGTCTGTTTGGTGCCAGGATTTAGGAACCGATGTGCTCAGGGCTGGAGAAGTGGGAAAGGGAGGTTGCAGTGGGTGTGGTCCAACAATGTCAGGAGGAGAGAGCCTCTGCTGAGGGCACATGAGAAGTTAGAAACTACTGGGACAAAGCAGAACATGAAAGCTCTGCGCGGCACAGTGGCTCAGACCACTGACTCACAATGTCAGGGACCTGGTTTCGGTCCCACTCTTGAGCAGCTGTCTGTGTGAACTTTAACACGTCCTCACCCTTCCGTCTGCATGAGTTAACTCTGGGTGCAGTTCAGGTGGATCGGCCATGCTAAAGTGTCCACATATGTGCAACTGAGGGTTGGTTAACCATGGGGAACTACGGGAAAAACGGGTGGGTCTGGATGGGATACAGTTTGGAAGTTCAGTCTGAATTTTATTGGCCAAAAGGCCTTGCGGGATTATATGATTCTACTGCATTAGCCAAGCATCTATTGACAAACACTTGCCTCAGGTCTGCTGTGGGTGGAGTGGATTCCAATCCATGAGACACTGACACCAGTCCTGAGGAAGGTGGGATTTGTGCTGTCAGTCCCCCAAACTTTTGGTCCACGTCCACTCTCTCTCCTCACACTCTGCACCTACCAATTCTCTGTGCTCAGCCTTCTTCACTCTCTTCCCCTCATTTTCTGCACCCCACCCTCTGTCCTCTGTCATCTTCTCTCTCTCTCTATCCCCACTCCCCTGTCCATTCTCCCTCCCTTCTACCATTCCATACTTTCTCGTGCCCTCTTTGATTGCAGTATCTCTTTCTCAGGAAAGAGAGAGAATCGATGGTGATGACTCTACCTGGAAGACAGGGGTGTGCAAGAAATGGCTGATCTTTAAAATTAAGAACAGCTAAAATGATAGATTCAGAAACATTGTTAATTTATTTTTTAAAAGGCTGCAGTCATGTTTCTGAAACTTGCATTAAAATAGACGCATAGAGTCATACAGCACAGAAACAGATCCTTCAGTCCAACTCGCCCTTCCCCTCCAGATATCCTAAATTGATCTAGTGACCTATTTGACAGCATTTCGCCCATATCTCTCTCACACCTTCCTATTCAGATACCCATCCTGACCCTGATGCCTTTCAAATGTTGTAATTGTAGCAGCCTCCACCACTTCCTCTGGGCAGCTCATTCCATACACACACCACACTCTACATGAAAGTTACCCCTTAGGACCGTTTTAAATCTTTCCCCTCTCACCCTAAACCTATGCCGTCTAGTTTTGGACTTCCTCTACCCTGGGGAAAAGACATACAAAGCCGGACGAAATTCAAAAGGAATAAAATGTCGAGCCACAGGGAAAACTAAAATTTTGGCTGCAGCTTTTTTTTCTCCTGTTGACATTTGGACGCTTAAAATCTGTCAGTGTCGCCCGCACCCCCACAGAGCGTACTGCGCATGTACTGCGGTGTCAGCAACAACTGCGCATGTACTGCGGTGTCAGCAACAACTGCGCATGTACTGCGGTGTCAGCAAAAGCACTGAGTATGCTCGTCGCTGTCCGCGGAAGCGGCGCTTGACTTCCTTCTGAAGGTAAAAGGACCAATGGTGAGACCCGGAGGACCGGAAGGAGCCTGGTCCTCCTGCCATTCAGAGCCGCCTCTGACTGAACGCGGAAATTGAGCCGTGAGTTACTGAAGCTGCTGTTGTTCCTCTCTCTCTCTCTCTCTTTGAATGAAGATTGAGCTTCACCCCAGACTGCAACTCCGTCCAACATCTGTGGGTACGGCACTCTCTTTTCTCACCCACTTTTTCATTTCTTTTTCGTTCTGGGATTCAGTAGCTGACTTGCACGAACTGAAGGGAAAGGGAGTGAATCCAGGGAGGGGACAGACTCTGGAAAAGTTGGTGCAGGTCTGTGTCTCAATTGGCAAACGCACAGCAAATGCAGTACCACAATGTAAAGTTAAAGCCTATTGCTTGAAAAAAAAAGGCAGAAAGGAGGTGCATGGTTTAAATGATAATATACTGGTATGTGGAGAAAGTGAGGACTGCAGATGCTGGAGATCAGAGTCAAGTGTGGTGCTTGAAAAGCACCGCAGGTCAGGCAGCATCCGAGGAGGAGGAGAGTCGACGTTTTGAGCACGAGCCCTTCATCAGGAATGATGTGTGGATGTACAAAGGAACCTCAGCGTCCTTCTACACCAGTCACTGCCAGTTGTGAGACAGGTGCAGCAAACAGTCAGCAAGGCAAGTGGTATATTAGCAAGAGGAATTGAGTCCAAAAATGGGGATGACTTCCTGTAATTAGGGGGGGTCATTGAATATATTCAAGGCTGAGGTCATCTGACTTTTGAAGAACAAACAAGTGGATGGTTATGGGGAAGGCAAGAAAATGGTTTTGAGACCAATACAGAATCATATAGCACAGAAATAGACCATTCAGTCCACCTGGTCCATGCTGTGTTCGCATGCTAAATTAATCCCACCTGCCAATGTTTGGCCCATATCCCTCTGTCACAAAGCTGGTCCTTTTTATAAAAGCTGGTCCTTCTTCTCAAGGATACCGTGTCCTTGGTTTTTTTTTCAGAGTGGCGGGAAATTGGCCCCGGACTCCAAAATGGATGGTTTAGTACAGAAACGAAAAGGGCTTTTTTGTTTATATGTCAACAGATGAGACTTTAGGCCCAAGCTTTTATGTTTTCGAAGTGACCTGCACAATGAAAGACGAGTGATCTGTCGTGAAAGCTGAGGCCTTGTTTGAGTGAATTCAGCAGTGGACTGTGTAGAGAAAGGTTGTTAAACTCTCTCTCCTTCTGCCCTTCTAACTTCGACCTGTCCGCCTCTGTTTCAGTTTTACTGTGTGTTTAAGGAGTTTGTTTATTGGGACTGTTGTGTACATTTGGAACAGCATAATTAAGTCTAGTTTAGACCGACTGAGTTCTGTGGGTACTCTATATTCTGTTCTTTGTGTTTCATTCTGTATTCTTGTGAATACATTTATCTGTTTTCAATCCTGGTAGTCAACTTAGCTAACTTCGGGTAATTTTCACTGTGCACTTACTGAAACAAATAGCAAAGTTACGGTCTGTGCTGCCTCCTTAAGAATGTTTTGAGTGGTCTGGCCTAGTCCATAACACGTCCAAACCTTTCACATTCATGTCCTTATCCAAATGTCTTTTAAACATTGTAACTGTACCTGCGTCCCCGCTTCCTCTGAACATTCATTCCACATACGAACCATTATCTATGGGAAAACAAAGGTGTTCCTCCTGTCTTTTTTAAACCTTTCTCCACTCACCTTCAAAATTTGCTCCCTAACCTTGAAACCCCCACTCTAAGGAAAGGAAACCCATCATTCACTTCATCTATACCCCTCATGACTTTATAAAGCTTGATAAGATCACCCCTCAACCTCCTATGCTCCGGTGAAAAAGGTCCCAGCCTATCCACCAAGATGTAGGTATATTCATATCCAGTTCAATGTTGGTGCAGACTTGAAAGACCAAATGGCCTACTCCTGCTCCCAATTCTCTCACTATGTCCAGGACAGCAAGAGACCATAAGACCTAGGAGTAGAAATTAGGCCATTCAGCCAATCAGGTCTGCTCCACCATTCAATCATGGCTGACAAGTTTCTCAACCCCATTCTCCAGCTTTCTCCCCGCAACCCTCAATATCCTTGATTCACAAGAACCTATTTATCTCAGTCTTGAATATACTCAGTGACTTGCCCAACACAGTCTCTGTGGCAATGAATTCCATAGGTTTCGCACTCTCTGGCTACAAAGGTTTCCTCTTTATCTGCATTCTAAAAGGTCTTCCCTTTACTCTAAGGCTGTGCCCTTGGGGCCTAGTCTCTCCTACCAATGGAAACATCTTCCCAACATCCACCCTGTCCAGGCCAATCAGTATTCTGTATGTTTCAATTAGATCTCCAAGTGTGGGCTGTAAATCAGCGTAAACCAGACCCTTCAGGATGAGGGACAGCACGGATTAGGTTCAGCAAAGTGAGAATGGAGGGAGAATGTGTGGGATGGAGATTTTCAGCGTTTAGGAAATAAGAGAGGAAAGAAAGTTCAATCTAAATTAGAATTGAATGGATGGGCTGATGGGCCGAGGAGTGGCAGATAAAGTTTCACTTAGATAAATGTGAGGTGTTGCATTTTGGAAAGGCACATCAGGGCAGGATTTACACACTTAATGGTAAGGCCGTGGGGAGTGTTCCTGCATCAAGAGACCATGGAGTGCAGATTTGTAGTTCTGTGAAAGTGGAGTCACAGGTCGACACGGTAGTGAAGAAAGCGTTTGGTGGCGCTTGCGTTTATTGAGCAGAGCATTGAGTACGGGAGTTGGGAGTCATGTTATGGCTGTACATGACATGAGTTAGGCCACTTTTGGAATACTGCATTCAGTTCTGGTCTCCTATGTTAGAAAGATGTTGTGAAACTTCAAAAGAGTTTGGAAATGGTTTACAAGGCTGTTGCCAGAGTTGGAGGGTTTGAGTTATAGGGAGAGGCTAAAATGACTGCGGCTGTTTTCCCTGGAGCGTAGGAGGCTGAGAGATGACCTTATAGAGGTTTATAGGGGCATGGTTAGGAGTCCAAAATGAGGGAGAGAGAAAAAGAAATTTACATTGCAGTGAATCTGCACAGTTACTGGACATTGCAGTGCATCTGGGAAAGGTTAATGAACAGCAAAATTCACAGCTGACCATGGAGGAACCTGTGTGGGGGAGCTCACAGAACAGGAACAGAGAAGTGTATAGTCTTTAATGTGTAACTTAGCTGTAAGTCTGCAGTCGTGAATGGAGTGGATTCTTTCTTGATTGTATGTTTTACTGACATCTGTCTCTTGATTAAATTTTAAAAATATAAATCACAAGTACTGTGTTAGCCCGGAGCACATTTTTAGAGCAAAAAGATGGTGCTATTTTCTGGGTCTGTAGATTGTGAAGGAGCAAAGGTGGCCTTTATGAGAGTGATATGCTCTTCGACAATAGACAATAGATGCAGGAGTAGGCCATTCAGCCCTTCGAGCCTGCACCGCCATTCAATATGATCATGGCTGATCATTCCCAATCAGTATCCTTTTCCAGCCTTATCTCCATAACCCTTGACTCCACTATCTTTAAGAGCTCTATCCAATTCTTTCTTCAATGAATCCAGAGACTGGGCCTCCACTGCCCTCTGGGGCAGAGCATTCCACAGAGCCACCACTCTCTGGGTGAAGTAGTTTCTCCTCATCTCTGTCCTAAATGGTCTCCCCCGTATTTTTAAGTTGTGTCCTCTGGTTCGGCACTCCCCCATCAGCGGAAATATGTTCCCTCCTGCCAGAGTGTCCAATCCTTTCATAATCCTATACGTTTCAATCAGATCCCCTCTCAGTCTTCTAAACTCAAGGGTATACAAGCCCAGTCACTTCAGTCTTTCCGTGTAAGGCAATCCTGCCATTCCAGGAATTGACCTCGTGAACCTACGCTGCACTCCCTAAATAGCCAGAATGTCTTTCCTCAAATATGGAGACCAGAACTGTACACAGTACTCCAGGTGTGGTCTCACCAGGGCCCTGTACAGCTGCAGAAGCACCTCTTTGCTTCTATACTCAATTCCTCTTGTTATGAAGGCCAGCATGCTTTTAGCCTTCTTCACTACCTGCTGTACCTGCATGCTTGCCTTCATTGACTGGTGGACAAGAACACCCAGATCTCTCTGAACAGCCCCTTTACCTAATTTGATACCATTGAGGTAGTAATCTGCCTTCCTGTTCTTGCCACCAAAGTGGATAACCAGACATTTATCCACATTAAACTGCATCTGCCATGCATCTGCCCACTCACCTAACTTGTCCAGGTCACCCTGTAATCTCCTAACATCCTCATCACATTTCACCCTACCACCCAGCTTTGTATCATCAGCAAATTTGCTAATGTTATTGCTGATACCATCTTCTATATCATTTACATATATTGTAAAAAGCTGCGGTCCCAGCACGGATCCCTGCGGTACCCCACTGGTCACTGCCTGCCATTCCGAAATGGAGCCATTAATCACTACTCTTCCTGTCAGATGTGGGAGATTGGAGAAAGTATCCATGTTACTGGTGATTATGTCTGCAGTAAGTGTGTTTGCTTGCAAATCCTATTGGATTGTGTGGATAAGCTGCAGTGACTCAATGATAGGAAGGGAAAAAAGCCGCAGCTACAGTCAGGGTGATGGGTTAACTCCAGGAAAGGTAGGAGGGGTAGGCAGGTAGTGTTGGAGTCTTCTGTGGCTGTCCCCATTTCAAACAAGTCTGCTGTTTTGGAAAATGTAGGGGGTGATGGTCTCTCAGGGAATGTAGCACGAACAGCCAAGTTTCTGGTCTCGAGACATGCTCTCATGCAATGAGGGGTACGTCGGGTTCCAAGTGATCAATTGTGATAAAGGGCTCTCTAGTCAGAGATACAAACTGACGCTTCTGTGGTTAGCAGCGAAAAATCAGAATGGTGTGTCGCCTCCCTGGTGCCAGGATCAAGGATGTCTCCGAGAGGGTGCAGAATGTTCTCAAAAGGGAGAGGGACCGGTTGGAGGTCATTGTACACATTAGAACCAATGGCATAGGGAGGGAAAAGGATGCGATTCTGAAGGGAAAGTGTAGAAAGTCAGGCACAAATTTAAAAAAAAAGAGGTCATAGAGTCAAGAAAAATCTGGATTACTGCCAGTGCTATGAGCTAGTGAGGGTTGGAATAGAGAGGATAGAGCAGATGAATGCATGGCTGAGGAGCTGGTGCATGGGAGAAGGGTTCACATTTTTGGATCATTGGAATCTCTTCTGGAGTAGATGTGACCTGTACAAGAAGCCTGAATATTGAAAGAGAGCTAATATACTGGCTGGGAAATTTGCAAGAGCTGCTCGGGAGGAATTAAACTAGCAAGGTGGGTCCGTGGGGAGGTACCCAGGGAAATGGTGAGGAAAGAGATCAATCTGAGACTGAGACTGGTACAGTTGGGAAAGGGAGTGAGTCAAACAGTCAGGTCAGGAAGGGACAAAGCAGAGAGCAAGGTAGGGCTAACAAATTAAACTGCATTTACTTCATTGCAAGAGGCCGAACAGGGAAGGCAGTTGAACTCAGGGCATAATTAGGAAGATGGGATATGGTATCATAGCAATTACAGAAACGTGGCTCAGGGATGGGCAGGACTGGCAGCTTAATGTTTCAGGATACAAATGCTACAGGAAGGATAGAAAGGGAGGCAAGAGATGAGAGGGAGTGGTGTTTTTGATAAGGGATAGTATTCCTGTTGGACTTAAGGAGGATATTCCTAGGAATACATCCAGGAAGGTTATTTGGTTGGAACTGAGAAATAAGGAAGGGATGATCATCTTATTGGGATTGTGTTGTAGACACCCTCATGGTCAGTGGGAAATTGAGAAACAAATTTGTATGGAGATTTGAGTTACCTGTAAGAGTAATAGGATGGTTATTGTTAGGGATTTTAACTTTTCAAACATAGACTGGGATTGCCATAGTGCTACGGGTTTAGATGGAGAGCAATTTGTTAGAAACGGACCTAACGGGCAAGTTTTTCAGAGAGAAGGTGGTGTGTGTACAAAGCTGCTAGAGGAAGTGGTGGGTGCTGGTACAATTATGACATTTAAAAGGCACCTGGATAGGTATATGAATAGGAGGGGTTTAGAGGGTTATTGGCCAAATGCTGGCAAATGGAACTAGATTAATTTTGGATATCTGGTCGACATGGATGAGTTGGACCAAATGGTCTGTTTCTGTGCTGTGTCTCTCTCTGACTCTGGCTTGCCACTAACATTTGCCACGTCTCTATGTTCAGTTTCTTTCTGGTGTCGGTGTCAATACCTTGTTGTCTCATTCCGACCCCACCTCTCCCCGGATTGACAATGATGACTTTTGTAATCTCTTTTTACATACTATCTGAAGACGGAAGTTTCAAAATCAACAGCTTATGCTTGACTCTCCTGCTCCTCGGATGCTGCCTGACCTGCTGTGTTTTCCAGCGCTACACTTTTCAAATCTGATCTCCAGCGTCTGCAGTCATAATTTTCACATCAATGTCTGACAGTCACTCAATCCATCGGGACAGCAAAGATTTTCAACTCTGATTCTGTGAAATGGAGCAATGCTTTTTGGTTCCTGTTTCATAACGTTTTCAGCATCAGTGGGACTGGATGAGAGACCCTACTGTTGCAGTGCACTGAGTGTGGAGCCAGAAACAGTTATACAGCCTGGAAAGAGGAATTCACACCGGGGAGGGGCTGTATACACGTTTGTGTGCGGCTGAAGTTTCAGCCATGGAGAAACCCGAGGAATCCTGCCCCATGGAGAAACCGTGGAAGTGTGGCGACTGTGGGAAATGCTTCAGTTTCCCGTCTGCCCTGGAGTCTCATCGGTGCAGTCACACCGGGAAGAGACCAGAAGACCATAAGACATAGGAGTGGAAGTAAGGCCATTCGGCCCATCGAGTCTACTCCGCCATTCAATCATGGCTGGGCATTTCAACTCCACTTACCCGCATTCTCCCTGTAGCCCTTAATTCCTCGACACAACAAGAATCTATCAATCTCTGCCTTGAAGACATTTCGCGTCCCGGCCTCCACTGCACTCTGCGGCAATGAATTCCACAGGCCCACCACTCTCTGGCTGAAGAAATGTCTCCGCATTTCTGTTCTGAATTGACACCCTCTAATTTTAAGGCTGTGTCCACGGGTCCTAGTCTCCTCACCTAACGGAAACAATTTCCTAGTGTCCACCCTCTCCAAGCCATGTATAATCTTGTACGTCTCTATTAAGTCTCCCCTTAATCTTCTAAACTCCAATGAATACAATCCCAGGATCCTCAGCCATTCCTCATATGTTAGACCAACCATTCCAGGGATCATCCATGTGAATCTCCGCTGGACACGTTCCAGTGCCAGTATGTCCTTCCTGAGGTGTGGGGACCAGAAGTACTGGACACAGTACTCCAAATAGGGCCTAACCGGAGCTTTATAAAGTCTCAGTAGCACAACGGTGGTTTTATATTCCAACCCTCTTGAGATAAGTGACCACATTGCATTCACTTTCTTAATCACGGACTCAACCTGCATGTTGACCTTTAGAGAATCCTCGACTAGCATTCCCAGATCCCTGTGTACTTTGGCTTTACGGATTTTCTCACCGTTTAAAAAGTAGTCTATACTTTTATTCTTTTTGCTAAAATGCAAGACCTCGCATTTGTTCACATTGAATTCCATCAGCCATTTCCTGGACCACTCTCCCAAACTGTCTGGATCCTTCTGTAGCCTCCCCACTTCCTCAGTATTACCTGCCTGTCCATCTAACTTCGTATCCTCGGCAAACTTCGCTAGAATGCCCCCAGTCCCTTCATCCAGATCATTAATATATAATGCGAATAGCTGTGACCCCAACACTGAACCCTGCGGGACACCGCTTGTCACCGGCTGCCATTCCGAAACCATTCCCCTGCCCAGAGTGCAGGAAGGGCTTTACCAGCTCCTCCAACCTGCTGGCCCACCAGTGGATCCATACTGCGGAGAGTCCATTCTCTTGCCCCGCGTGTGAGAAGAGCTTTGCCCATTCCTCTACCCTTGTGGCCCACCAGCAGGTCCACACTGGGGTGAGATCATTCCCCTGCCCTGAATGCGGGAAGACCTTCAGAAAATCCTCCCACCTGCTGACCCACCGGCGGGGCTACACCGGGGAGAGGCCCTTCATCTGCCCTGAATGTGGGAAGAGCTTTAAACGCTCCTCTGACTTGCTGGACCACCAGCGGGTCCACACGGGGGAGAGACCGTTCAGCTGTCCTGAGTGCAGGAAGGGCTTTACCCAGGCCTCCAACCTGCTGAGGCACCAGTGGGTCCACACCGGGGAGAGGCCGTTTGCCTGCCCCAAGTGCAGCCGGAGGTTCACGTCGTCCAGTAACTTGCAGAGACACCAGAGGGGGCACCAGCAGATTCCGCTAGTGACACTGATGTGGGTCACCCCCAGGACTGAACCTCCTGCCTGTTCTGACAGTGGGTGCAGTGTGACCATCAGCGAGCTCTCTTTGTTTTCTGCGAGACAGCACCCCCACATGCCTCCCATCTTCCCCCAACCCCAGGTTGGCTCACGGGCAGCACAGTAGCTCAGTAATTAGTGCCACTGTGTCACATCGCCAGGGACCAGGGTTCGATTCCACCCTCAGGGTGACTGTCTTTGTGAAGTTTGCACATTCTCCCCCCATGTCTGCAAGGGTTCCCTCTGGGTGCTCCCACAATCCAAACATGAGCAAGTGAATTAGCCAAGCTGAATTGTCCCAGTGTGTTCAGGGATGTGTAGGTGCAGTGTATTGTTTAGGGGGTAATGTAGACTAATAGGGTAGGGGAATGGGTCTGGGTGGGTTACTCTTCAGAGGGTCGGTGTGGACTTGTTGGGTTGAAGGGCCTGTTTCCCTGTAGGGATTCTGTGAGCTTTGCTTGCAGTGCTGCTCACTGAGCCCAGGACTGCACGTTCCCACTGAAGTGATTCGCACAAACCTCAGATGGCATCCAAACCAATGTACCAAACTAAAGGGGTAGCCATGGGCACCCACATGGGACCCAGCTATGCCTGCCTCTTTGTCGGGTACGTGGAACAGTCCATTTTCCTTAGCTACACCTGTTCCTCCAGTACATCGATGACCATATTAGTACCACTTCATGCTCTCACAGGAGTTTGAACACTTCGTCATCTTTATCAACACCTTTCACTCCGACCTCAAATTCACCTGGACCATCTCGCTTTCCAGGACCTCTCCATCTCTGGCAACCGACTAACCGTGGACATCTACTACAAGCCCACCGACTCCCACAGCTAGCTAGATTACGCCTCCTCCCACCCCACCTCCTGTAAAAACTCAATCCCTTATTCCCAATTCCTCCGCCGCATCTGTTCCCAGGATGACCAATCCCATCGTAGAAAATCCCAGAGGGCCTCCTCCTTCCAAGTTCGCAATTTCTCTTCCCACATGGTTGACAATGCCCTCCAGCACATCTCCTCCACATCCTGCAACACTGCCCTTGAACCCCACCCCTCCCAACGGAACAAGGACAGAACCCACCCCTAACCGTCCTCACCTTCCACCCCACCAACCTCTGGATACATCACATCAGCCTCTGCTCCCTACAAACGGACCCGACCACCAGGTATATTTTTCTCTCCCCACCCCTATCAGCATTCCAGAGAGGCCATTTCCCTGCAACTCCCTCGCCAGGTCCATGCGCCCACAACCAGCCCACACCCCACTCCCGGCCCCTTCCCCGCCACCACAGGAAGTGTAAACCATGTGTCCATACCACTCCTCTCACCTCCATCCAAGGTCCCAAAGGAACCTTCCACATCCAACAGAAATTTACCTCGACCTCTACCAGTGTCATCCACTGTATCCATTGCATCCAACGTGGTCTTCTCTACGTCGGGGAGACAGGACGCCAACTTGTGGATTGGTTCAGAGAACCACTCTGGGATACCCACAAACCCCACCGCCCTGTGGCTGAACACTTCAACTCCCCCTCCCATTCCATCAAGATCATTGAGGTCCTGGGCTGTCTCCATCGCCAAACCCTGACCACCTGACGCCTGGAGGAAGAACACCTCTTATTCCACCTTGGGACCCTGTAACCACATGGGATCAATGTGGAATTCAAAAGTTTCCTCATGTATCCTCCTCCTCCTCCTCCTCTTCCCCCCTCCCACCTTATCACAGCCCCAAGCCTCCACTCGCCCTCCTGACCTGTCCATCACCTTTCCCATCTATCCGCCCCACCCTCCTTTCCGACCAATCATCTTCATCTGCTTATCGCATTCTCAGCTACCTTCTCCCCAACACCCCCCCCCCTTCCATTTATCTCTCAGCCCTCCCGGCCCACAAGCCTCATTGCTGATGAAGGGTTTATGCCCTAAACGTCAATTATCCTGCTCCTTGGATGCTACCTGACTTGCTGTGCTTTTGCAGCACCACACTCTCGACTCTGTCCACCGATGTTGTCAGAGATACAGGATCTGCTCCAAACTAATCCACAGTCCAGTTGATGGGACAGGAAACCGCTTCCTTTCTCGAGACAAGTCTCCCGAAGAGAACTTGCTGGCTAACTGATGTACTGAACTTCACAGTGCCACACTGCTCTCAGTTATCTGGAAGGGGTCCACACATGTGCCTAAGGTGGTGCTCGAGACCTTTAATATCTCTTTGGGATTGATCCCCATTCATTTGAGGCTGTGTAGTCATACAGCCTGGAAACAGACCGTTCAGTACATGATCCCCAACTAAACTAGTCCCACCTGCCTGCTCCTGGCCCTTATGTGATAGTCATAGTGAAAGAGATGCACAGGACGGAAACAAACCATTTAATCCAACTCATCCATGCTGACCAGATATCCGAATATAATCCTACCGAAGGATGCAGGATTAAGAGTTCTGTTTGGCAAGAGACCTTAACAAGCTGTAGTAATGGACTCAAAGTATGCAATCATATTTCATCTCATCTTTTAGAGACATGGTAACGAGATTTAGCCTGTCTACAATAATATATATAAAGAGGGCGGGGGGATCATAACACAGGTAATGGAAAAATGAATAAGGAATGGAAGGGGTGGGGGGGAATGGTAGCTAAAATAGTGAAATGGGGGGATTTCATTCAAACCTAATTTAGAGGTATGTATGAAAATATAGAGACTGCAGTACTGAACATGACAGTAAAATGTCCCTTTCCGAAAGTGGTATGTGCAAGAAATCAGACAGATACATAAAATCCCGACAGTGCAGAAAGAGGCCATTTGTCCCATTGAGCCTGCACTGACACACCATAGACCATCCCACCCAGGATCATCCTGTTCTCCTGCATTTAGTATGACTAATCCACATAACCTACACATCACAGAGCAATTTCGCATGGTCAATCCACCTAACCTGCACATCTTTGGACTGTGGAAGGAAACCCATGCTGACAGGGAGAACATGCAAACTCCAGACAGACACTCACCTGAGGCTGGAATTGAACCTGGGTCCCTTGTGCTGTGAGGTAGCAATGCCAAGCACTGTGCCACCTCAATATGATATCAAATTTAAACAAATACTCTAAGCTGCAAATTTGTCCATGTGAAGAACTTACTACAAATGATTTGAAGCAAGATCCATATGAATTGTGTTTTGGGAGAGATCCAGAACATATTTCATTAATGATTGAAAATCTTCGACCTTTGGAATGGTCTGCAAGAGAGAGTGTTGGAGTCAAATTCAATTATGGCATTCAAAAGATAGTTGGATCATTAAACTGAAAAGGAAAGTAATCAGTGTTCGGTGAAGAGTAGCACTGGATACTGTGGTGATTATTATTAGGTCAGTCAGGTGAGTTCCCTTATTGGGGGTGTTCACCTGCTCTTCTTAACATTTCACTTCAATAATCTTTTGGTTCCCAATATCTGTCGGGCGCTTTCTCTGTTCAAGTGTCTACTCGAGTGACTCAGTGTCAAATTTTGTTTATGAATTGTTCCTCTGATATCTCATGAGAGGGGCTATGATATTAACAGTGGTATCTAAATAGTTGTGGGTCACAATGTGCTCAAGTGAGAAAGAATAAACTGACCATTCTTAAATATTCATTTTTAAACCATGGAAATAAAATTAATGTTTGGAAAATATACAACTTGTCATGTATGAAGAAGATCATAAATAGGAATGGGAACAGGTAATTGACTGTTGAGATGCTCTGTCTTTCATCACCATCCATGGCTGATCATTTATCTGAATTCTCTTTCCTGCACGTTTTATTTTCCATGTCTTCACCTGATGAAGAGGCTACGCTCCAAGCCCGTGCGATTTCAAATAGACGTGTTGGACTATAGTTGTGTAACTTATGACTGAAAAAAATTGAGTATGTTATTACACATACTGGAGCAGTGGGATTTAAACCTGAGACTCAGGGCTCTATGGGAGAATACAGCTACATCACAAAAAAAAACCTCTGTAGTGAATGGGTCCTCTTCTGTTGAATGAGAGGAAGCACCTTCCTCCTTAACATGAGACATGACCACTGTACCCCCACAGCCCATTACAGTAAATTGAGCCCATCTCCTGTTGAATGAATGAGTGAGAACACCTTCCTCCTGAACCCCTCGAGCCCATTGTAGTAAAGGGGCGGGGACAGTGAAGGGCCTGTGAACCTCTCCACCAATCCCAAAGGCTGCGGTCGGTGCGGACGAATCGGAGAGCGACATTCCGAGTTGTGGCTTCCTTTTTAACTGCAAAGCCGGCCGCAATTGGTCAGGTGGAGTAAGGCGCGTTCTGATTGGGCGGGGCGTGGATGACGCGCGTCACTGAAGGAGGAGACGGAAAGAAAAGAAAAACAAAGATGGCGGCGCGAGGCTGCGGTTTTCTCATCGACTCAGCGGGCGGTTTCTGACGGAGGGAGGGGGGCAGACAGGCATCGTTTACCTCAGAAAATACCTTTAAAATACATTTCAAATTAAAGCCGGAACTTTTCAAACAAAAGTTGTGAAGAAAAGGAGACAGTCCCCGGTGGGGTTTATTGTTTATTTTTGTATAATTTCCGGGGCCCGGGAAGGGGGAGGTGACGGTTACCGGGTGAACGAGAAAACAAATTAAAAATGTCGGCGGTGGAGGAGAGAGAGCCGGCGCCCGCGGCTTCTTCGGCGGCGGTCGGAGCCCAGGAGCTCAACAACCCCCCGGAGCTGGAGGAAGGTCCGAGCTCCAAGAAGCGGGGGGTCCGGCTGGAGGCTGGATTTGCTCAAGGCTTGTATCTATTAACTTATTTAAATGGTACCTACTGTATGGGGCTATGGTTTACATTAAAACCGGAGGATCATGTCAGTGTTTGTTTATATTGAGCAGTTGTAGTTGGTAAAATACACTCCCTGGAGGAGCACCTTCTATGATGCTGCATTTCTTGCCTTCTGCCCTTCCCCCATTTGTTATCTCACATCTTGATTTTACATTTTATTTGGTCAAATTTAATTTCACATTATTCAGCCTTGGTATTCATTGAGTATTATTAATTAATCTGTTGGATTGTTGTAAAACAAAATTAATGGTGTAATTTCATTTATGATATCTGAGTTTGACATTGAATGTGCAGGTGTGAATATCAGTAAGTTGTAAAAATAAATCAAGAGCTTGTCCTTTTTTAACAAAAAGAGGAGTTTAATGATATTATTCGCATTGTCTTCTTTGAGCATGATGATTCAAGTCTGACCAACAAACCATTTCATGCAGCCAATTAAAGTTTAATTAAAGTCTAAGAAAGTAATTCTGGCAGGCTAAGATTTATACAACCCAAAATACGATTGATTATCTTGTGTATTCTTACCTTTCAGCTGTAACAGAAGGCATTGCGTGGCAGTTTGAGACTGAAACATGGCTGGAAAGAATGTAGATTGATGAGGAAAATCAAATGGCAGAGTCTGGGGCCACAATCTCTCAGTCTGGCTTGATTGCATGAGTGGTGGTTCTTCAAAAGCACCTTCCAAGCCATGAGCTCAACCACCAAGAACAGACAAGTGTGAACACAGGATTCCGACTGCGGAATATATCGCATTGTTTCTTTGTTATTGACCAAAATGCTGGAACTCACTCCTGAACATTGTTGCAGTCCACATCATATTTGTGAAGCAATTTAAGAGGCAGCTCAGCACCACCTTTTCAAGGTCAGTTCGGGAAGAGTTGTTGGCACAGTCAATGATATTCACATCTCATGAAATATTCAAAGAGCCCATGGTGTTGGAAGCTGTGTATGTTAGCATGGATAGAGGATTGGCTAACTACCATAGTTGTGGTAAGGGGCATGATCAGGATGGCAACTTGTTACTAGTGGTGTACTGGGCTGGGGCCAACATTATTTACTATATATATATATATATATATATAATGAATTACTTGGATAAGTAAAGTGAATGTACTATTGCTAAGTTTGCAGAAGAGACAGTTGATGTGAAAGCAGGTGGTGAGGATGACATTAGATATCTGGAGAGGGATATAGACAGGTTCAGCAAATGAGTGAAAGCTTGGCAGATGGGAAAATGAGTTAATGCAGTTTGTCAGGAGGTGAAGAACTGAACATTAAATGGAGAAAAGTTTAGAACAGAGGGATTTGGAATCACGTCCACGAATCTCTTCAACCAATTTCAGTCAGTAATAGGGAGGCAAATGGGAGGTTGGCCTTTTCAATAGAGTATAAATGTAGGAAGGTTATAGTGAACCTATGTAAGGCATTAGTCAGGCCACAACTGAATACTGTAAACAGTTTAGGGCCCTTTACCTGAGGAAAAATATATTGGCATTGGAGGCAGTCCAGAGAAAATTGACCATGATGATATCAGGGATGGAAAGAATGTCTTATGAGGGGAACTGAATAGGTTGGGCCTGTGCTTATTAGAAGTTAGAAGAATTAGAGGTAACCTTATTGTCATGTGCAAGATTCTGAGGAGACTTGACAGGCTAGATGTGGAAAAGTGGGTGAGTCTGGGACTAGAGGAAGTAACCTCCAAATAAGAGATTGCATGTTTAGGACAGATAGGAATTTTTCCTGAGGGCAGTAAATCTGTGGAACTTGATACCACAGAGGGCTGTTGAGCCTGGGTTGTTATTTGCATTCAAAGTTGAGAGAGTTGTTTTTTTTGAATCAGTAAATGAATTGAGGATTATGGGACAATGGCAGGAAAGTGGAGTAAATGTTTACCAGAATAATCGTGATCTGAATAAATGGCAGAGTCAACTCAATGGGCTGAATTGAATAGTAAATAGTAATGAGGAAAAGGATACAACTGGCAATTAGAGACCAGTCAGTGTTGGGAAGCCTAGAGATTATAGGGAGTTGGTGGCATTTGGTGCTTTGGTGATCTTATCAATTGTCATAAGTACCTATCTTGTTCACGAATAACCTTTTTTTAAGGAAGGAATCTTCAGTCCTTTCCCAGTTTGGTGAATGTGTCACTCTGGATCCAAAGTCATGTGGTTGAGTCTTAACTACCCTCTGAATTGGCACTTGTTTTTTTTGGGAGACAAAGTGTCACGTTCCATGAATGAATAAAGAAAAATATTCAGGACAAGATTGTCAATGGCACTGTCAGTGAAGGGAAGATTGTGATCTAGTGATACTGGTTAAGTAGCCCAGAGATCTGTCTTCTGAGAACAAAAATTGAAATCCCATCATGGATGCTAGTGGACTTTATTTTCAATGAATAAAAAGATCTGGAAGTGAGAGTTTGGCTCAGTACTGGCAACCAGGAAACCATTATTGGCTAAGACAATGAATTACAGATGTTGGAGATCAGCAACAAAAGGCACAATTGCTGGAGAAACACAGCAGGTCTGGCAGCATCTGTGGAAAGAAAACAGTTAATGTTTTGAATCCAGCCTAATTTTGAAGGGTCACCGGACTCAAAACAGTAACACTGTCGTCTCCTCATAGATGCTGCCAGAACTGTTGCTTTTGTCCAATCATTACTGATTGTCGTGAAAGTGTTCTTTTAGGGAGGGAAATCTACCATTCACAACCCTACACACGCGTGTGCATGCTCACATCATGTGACTCCAGACCTACTACAACGTGGTTGACACTCAACTGCCTTCTAGCATGTAGCCAATTGCTCGGTCCAAAGGCCATGAGGGATGGTGAGCAATGTTGGACGTGCTAGCAACAATCCCATCCCTCAAAATATTTTTTAATATATTAAAAAGCATAGGTTAATGAAAAATAACCAAAATAAACTGCCATGGGAAAGTCATGCCCAACTAACTTGATTTGCTTGTAGTTATAAATATTGTTTTAAAATCCTCTTCACAGAGGACATTGGTTCCATCATTGTTGCAATACTGCATGCAATTCTGTGCTTTCTGCTACAGGAAGTGTGTTGTGAAACTTGAAAGGGTTCAGAAATCATTTACAAGGATGCTGCCAGGGTTGGAGGGTTTGAGCTACAGGAAGAGGCTGAATAGAGTGGGGCTATTTTTCCTGGAGCTTTGGATGCTGAGGGGTGACTTTAAAGACATTTATAAAATCATGAGGGGCATGGGTAGGGTAAATAGGCAAGGTCTTTTCCCTTGGGGTGGGGGAGTCCAAAATTGGAGGGCATAGGTTTAAAATTAATAGCAAATGGAGTTTAATATAGATAAGTGTGAGGTCTTACATTTTGTATAGTCAAATCAAGGTAGGAATTTCATGGTGAATGGCAGGACCTTAAGGAGTGTAGTGGAACAGAGGGATCTTGGAGTACAGGTTCACAGTTCTCTGCAAGTGGAGTCACAGGTAGAAATGTTTTGGCACTCTAGCCTTCATCAGTCATGGCATTCAGTATAAAATACAGAATTAGAGTTGAGATAAGCACACATGCCAATAAGCACCAAATCTGTTTCATATGCAGTATTTCAAACCAAGAGATGTAGGGGTGCAGGTTCATAGCTCCTAGAAAGTGGAGTCATGGGTAGACAGGGCGGTGAAGAAGACTTTTGGCATGCTTGCTTTCATCAGTCAGAGCACTGAGTACAGGAGTTGGGATGAATTGTTGCAGCTGTCACAGATTCCACGCAACAACAACAAGACGTAACCCTTCCCTCCCCTGACTGACCGTCCCTTTGCACATCAGGGGGAAGGCACCCCTTTAATTGTGATGATCAGGAAACATGCCATCCTTCAAAAAAAGGGCTGTCTTCACAAATATTTGGACAGAGGAAGGAAGTTGCAGTCTGGGTGAAGATCAATCTTCATCCAGAGAGAGAGGAAGAGCAGCAGCAGCTTCAGAAGTTCATGGTCCAACTTCTGAAAAGACCTTGTCTGATTTGCAGTTGTTTCTGGGCTTGTAATATCATACTGCAGCATATTGTAGATCTTCAGTAAGAGGGTCAATACTGCACTACAGAGGTCCATTCAGCAACTTGAGTCCATGTGAACTCTTCGTGGAGGTATGCAGTCTGCCCCATAACCCTGTTGGTTTACAGTTACACATAGATCTACACAAAGATCTTTGGGATTGAGAGGAAAGAATGTTCCACAGTAACTAGAATTACGTTCAGATTTTCTACCATGGACTGACTGTGATGACCTTTGCAATCACTTCACAGGAATATTACAAGAGAAGAATTTGGCGGCAGAAATCTCAGACCAAACATCACATCAACGTGTGACAGTCAGTTGATTCACGAGGACGTGGATATTGATGGCCTTGAAAACAAAGGGGAGAAGGTCTGTCTGCTTAGTTAGGTTTTAAATGTCAGTGTGACTGGAAACTCAGAGTCTCACATACCCACACACCAGAGTAGTGACTGGAACAAGCTTTACAGACTGAATGAGAGTGTTCCAATTATCAGAGGGTTCATCAGTAACATCACACACATGCTGTAAGGGTGAGCGAGTTTTCAACTGATTGTTAAGGTCTGAGACAGATGAGGGCACCTGCCCCATGGAGAAACCGTGGAAATGTGGGGAGTGTGGGAATGGTTTCCCTTTGCCATCTGCACTGGAGATTCATCGGCGTTTGCACACAAGGCAGCGGCTGTTCACCTGCAGTCAGTGCAGGAAAGGCTTCACTCAGTTACACTACCTGCTGGCCCACCAGTGTGTCCACACCAGCAAGAACCCGTTCATCTGCCCCGTGTGTGGGCAGGGCTTCACTCAGTCACACCACCTGCTGCCGCACCAGCGGATCCACACCGGGGAGAAACCGTTTTACTGCTCCGTGTACAGGAAGGGCCACACCCGATCGTATCACCTGCTGCTCAGCTTCCGCGTCCACACTGGGGAGAAGCTGTTCAACTGTCCCATGTGGAGCAATGACTTGTGCGATTCCTCCACCCTGCACAAACACCAGTACATCCACACCAAGGAGAGGCCGTTCACCTGTCCAGTGTGTGGGAAGGGCTTCACCCAGTCGTGCAACTTGTGGAGACACCAGCAACTTCACAAGTGAGATGGCGCAGGGATTTGGGTTGGATTCTGCTGTTACCATTGCTGAGAGTCACATCTTGAATCCTGTTTAGTGGGTTAAGTGGGAGGGGTAAGGGGTTCCTTTATGCTGACTTATCGCGCTCTCACCCACTTTACTTCTAGTGGGGGCTGACGCTCTCTCAGCCTGGGATTGCACCTTCCCTACGGAAACAGTCCACAAAAGCAGCTGAAGTGCAGGTAGATCTGAAATGGATACATTTGTCTCTGTTCCATTGAGTCTCCAGCACAGTCGATCCATTTGGCCTCTGTCAGTGTTTATACTCCACCTGAGCCTCCACCCACCCCTGCATCAGCATACAGCTATCCCCTGCTTTTTGAAAGTTCACTTTAGCCCCTATTCCCTCCCCACCCAAGTCTATGCCAATTCTTAATCCTAACTTCGTCCTGCTATTTATTGCCGATGCGTGGTTTCTGTCCCTGTATTCACCTCCTATTCATGTGTCTATCTAGATACATCTTTCGTGTTGCTAAGGTGGCTCTTTCCACTACATCCACTGACAATGCATTCCAGGCATCCACCATCCAACTTTCAATTCTCCCCCAGACGTCCCCCTCTCACCTTGAACCTGTGCCCTCTTGTCGTTGACTTTTCCACCCTGGGGGGAAAGCCTCTGAGTATCTAACAGACTATCTGGCCCAACACCAAACATCCAAAGAATAATCCACACAGACCCATTTCCCTACCCCTATTACTCGACATTTACCCCTGACTAACGTAACCAACTTTCACATTCCTGAACACTGTGGGGCAATTTAAGCACGGACAATCCAACCTAACCTGCCAATCCCTGGGCATTGGGATAATTTAGCATAGCCACTCCACCCGAACCTACACATTTGGATTGAGAGAGGAAACCGGAGGAAAGCCACATCGACATAGGGAGAATGTGCAAACTCCACCCAGCAGTCGCCTGAGACTGAAATCGAACCAGTTTCCCTGGTGCTGTGAGGCATCAGTGCTAATGATTGAGCCACCATGCCGCCCCCGTCCAGCCAATCTGGGTGTCTCATCATTTTGTTGAGGTCATCCCTCCGCCTCCATCTTTACAGTGAAAATAATCCAGGTTTATCCCATCTCTTCTCATAATGAGACCTCCAGACCAGGCAATGTCCTACTGAACCTTCCCTATAACCTCTCCCCAGAGCGTCCATGTCCTTCCAGTAATGTGGCGACCAGAACTGCACGCAATATTCTGAATGTGACCGGAATAAATAGCTGTAACATAATTCGCCAATTCTTACAATCAAGGCAAACGTGCTGTGTGCCTTCTTGATCACGTTACCCGCCTGTGTTGCCACTTTTGGAGATCTATAGGCCCAGATCCCTGTGTGTGCCAGTGCTTCTATATGGTCTGAAATTTATCGTACAATTCGTGTATTTCCTATGTATCTGTATCCAGCTTCTCCTTAATTGTGTTCCCCTCTTTATCGCTTTTCCCCCATACTCACCCCTCCACACATCAGCATATCATAAGATTATAGCAGTAGAAATTATTCCATTCAGCCCATTGAGTCTGCTCCACCATTCAATCATGGCTGATAAGTTTCTCAACCCCATTCTCCCCGTAACCTTTGGTCCTCTTGATTCTCAAGAACCTAGTTATCCCCGTCTTAAATATATTCAATGATCTGGCCTCCTCAGCCTTCTGGGGCAGTGAATTCCATAGATACACCACTCTCTGTCTGAAGAAGTTCTCCTTATCTCCGTTCCAAAAGGTCTTCCCTTTACTTGAACGCTGAGCCCTCGGCTCCTCGTTTCTCCTCCCAATGGAAACATTTTCCCAACATCCCCTCTGTCTAAGCTGTTCAGTATTCTGTAGGTTTCAATTAGTTCCCTTGTCATCTTCTAAACTCCATTGAGTATAGACCCAGAGTCCTCAAATGTTCTTCATCTGTTAAGCTTTTCAATCCTGGGACCTTTCTCATCAACCTCCTCTGAACATGTTCCAGGGCCAGTACATCCTTCCTGAGATATGGGGCCCAAAACTGTGTACAGTACTCTAATTGTGGCCTGACTGGAACCTTTTAGATCCTCAGAAGTACATCCCTGCTTTTATATTTAAGTCCTGTCGAAATAAATGCCATTGTTGCATTTGCCTTCATCACTACTGACTCAACCTGTAAGTTTACCTTGAGAGAATCTTGGGCAAGAAGTCCCAAGTGTCTTTGCTCTTCGGATTTCTGAATTTTCTCCCCATAATCCTTCTATTCCAGGGTAGCAGCAGCGACTTCCAGACACACTGACTTGTATTCCGGTCTATCCAGGGATCTCAAGAACTGCCAGTAACTCCGGAGGAATCGTTATTCCGGGAGGAGGCAGAGAGGAGCGTGGTGTGCACCTGTAAACTCCAGAGCTTTCTAAACTTCACGAATCTTTCTGGACCAAGAAGCGAAAGGGCCGACGAGAAACTGTGACACCACCAGAAGTGAAATTAGGCCATTCAGCCCATTAAGTCTGCTCCACCATTCACTCATTCTTGAGTATCAAGGGGCTCAAAGGTTACAGGGAGAATGGGGTTAAGAAACATATCAGCCATGATTGAATGGCAGAGCAGATTCAATACGATAAATGGCTTGTTAACCATCCTTGGGAAGAAGGAGGCAACACAATAAGTTGTTTCTTGGGACAGGTAAGATAATGTTATTTAATACTGGTGTGACAAAAGGACAATTAATTCTGCCTGTAGAAGGAAAGCCCTGACATAGAGGGGTTAATTGCAGGGCAGGCTGTTTCAAACAGACAGCTAACCCTCAAGGATAAGAAGGTAAACTACAGACCTCAGGTCTCCAGCAATGTGAGGTGATGTTAGAGTCTTAAAAAAAAGTCACACCACAGACTTGAAATTGAGGAAACCCCACCAAAATTCAACTCCAGAATGAAACAGCAGCAGCAGTACTTAGAAGAATAATACTGCATCAAACCCCTGGACACTTCCAGAGATGGGCACTGTCGGTGGAAACCCAGTTAAATTCAGCCATCAATTGGGTGATAGCGAAGTTTGGGGGGGTGAAGCTGAATGAACTTGAGAGATTTTATTTGTGGTTGCTCCATGCAATAAAGTGCAAATCATTGTTTCAGCAGTTGATTCTCTGTGCGGTTTCTGAGTCAGGAGCCAAATTAAGGTGATTCACCCACAACCACACCATGAGGCTGGGATTAATATTGACTCCATTGCATTCAAGAGAATGTCATCAATACTGTTATAAAGCGAAGGCTGAACCCACCCTCCACACCACTTTCCAAGATCTCAAACCACAGCGTCCAAAGAGTGGCACATTGCCCTTTAATCTGTAAAGTCAGTGTGATAAATGGTGTAACCTGCTGGAGTGTTAAAAGTAAATCCCTGACACTTTATAATCAACAATCAACAATTTATTTAAACAACTCTCACGGTGAACAAATGAATGAAACTACTAACAAACTGAGTAAATCCTTCTTAACTACGGAGTATTCTGGAATAAATCAAGATTCTTCTGGTGTGCTGTTGCAATCAATGCATGTCCCACTCAAATAACACAAAATAGAATTTAATCTCTCAGATTACAACCAGGTTATGTCTCTTCCGGAATATTCTGTACCATCTTCTGTGGGGGATGCCTTCTCTGATTCCTCTGTCAGGAATCCCCTTCTCTATTTTACTAAATGATGCTTTCTCTAATACACAGATGACTGAGAGCACCAATTCTTTATGATAGGATTGGTCCTGTTGTCAAAACTTTAGGATTTAAATTTAATAAATTTTTGGTAGCCAATGGGGCTGATTTAAATTGATTGGTGAAATTGAAAACCTGTTTTCTTGTCCTGCTAACTGTACAGCCCTTTGATACAAATGTTTCAGTTCAAGTGCTTTTTGTTGTGATCATGTTGCTCCTTTAAGAAGATTACATTGTTGGTTTATTTTCAGGAGGGGTTGTAAAAGGCTTCCCATTCGTCTAGGATTAAGGATTTGCTAATGGTTAACAGATACTGGCAAAGGCAACAATCAAAGAAAAGGGTTTGACATTTTATTTTCTAAAACATTTCTGCAATGAAAGGGCAGTTGTTTCCCTTGGTTTGGGTTTTAGCAAGCAGTCTGTCTGAAGCTGCTGCAGGAAGAGATTTCCTGATTCAACAGATGTTAGTGGCTGACTCTGAAGCTTCAGGGAAAGTAGTACCAGCGTATTCAGCCTCTCCCTGTAGCAACATCCTTCCAAACCTTTTCTGAACCCTTTCAAGTTTCACAATGTCTTAAAAAGACGTCAACTTTTCTCGACTAATGTGGGAGAATTTTCTGCATGACACGTGCTGTCTGAAAGAGCCCTCCCCTGTGCTGTGACAGAGCTGCCGTGACTTTCAAAAGCCTGACAAATGCTGTTATCAGTCAAAGATTCATTGGGAGAAACTTCTCAATCACATCTGTAAATGGAGAAAGTGTTTTTAATAATGAGACATGAATAAAAGCTGCATTAATCTTTTATTCTGAAGATTTACTCAAACATCTCAAAACAGAGCATATGAACCCGGTCACAAGAAGTCTACGGGAATATAAGACACCAGTGCCTATTTCCTGACCAGGACTGCCTTTACACAGAAAACATGGAGTTGGGTTAATGGTAGCTGTTTCTCCCCTAGGGGGAGGATTTCAAGAGCAAGGATGCGTTTTTATGTCGAGAGGAGAAAGATGGATGAAAAGATGTGGGGCAAAATATTTACAGAGTGTAGTCCGTCTGGGGAAACAGCTGCCAGTGGAACTGCTTGAAGCAGGTACATTAACAACATTGAAAAGGTGTTTCAACAAATACATGGATAGGAAAACTTTAGAAGGATATGGGCCAAGTGCAGGGAAATGAGGTTAGTGTTGACAAACATTTTGGTCAGCATGGACCGGTTTGGGCTGAAGGGCCTGTCTCTGTGCGATAGTATTCTATGACTGGCGTCTCTTTGTCACTCTGACAGTGTTGAATTTCCACATGAACCAGGAAAAAGTGAGGACTGAAAATGCTGGAGATCAGAGTTGAGAGTGTGATGCTGGAAAAGCACAACAGGTCAGGCAACACCTGAGGAGCAGGAGAATCGATGTTTCAGGCATAAGGACATCCAGATGAATATCTCACTAAATCATGCTGAATAAAATCTGATCTCATTTGTCAACTCTGATGTGGAGATGCGGGATGGACAGGTCAGAAGTCACACAACACCAGGTGACAATCTCAATAGATTGATTTGATCTCATGAGCTTTCGAAGCATTGTTCCTTCATCAGGTGAAGTGATGAAGGAGCAGCACTGATGAAGGAGCAATGCTCCCAAAGCTTGGGATTTCAAATAAATAAACCTGTTGTTGTGTGACTTTTGACTTCAACTTCTTCAACTGCGCATTCATGTTGAACTTGATGGGATACTTTATCCAACTCGGCGTAGTTAAATCACATCGCTTGGAAGGGTTCATTTGAAACCTTTCAGGAGGTGAATTCAAGAAGATTGAATTATTCAAAGTTACTCAATTCTAAACTTACATCAGGACCAGTAGTCATAAAGAGGTACAGTGCGGAAACAGATCCTTCAGTCCAACTCGTCCATGCTGACTAGATATTCTAAATTAATCTGGTCCCATTTGCCAGCACTTGGCCCAAATCCCTCTAACTCTTTCTATTCATGTCCCCAATCAAATGTCTTTTAAATTCTGTAATTCTACCAGCCTCCTCCACTTCCTCTGACAGCTTATTCCATACACGCACCACACTCTGCATGAAATGTTTCCCCTTTAGGTCCCTTTTAAATCTTTCCCCTCTCACTCTAAACCTATGCCCTCTCGTTCTAACAACATCCTGATAAATCATTTCTGATGGAGATGTCAATGTTTCGGGAAGAATCCTTCTTCAGTCCTGAGGGATAATACCTGAAATGCTGACTTCTCCACCTCCTGGTGCTGCCTGCCTTGTTGTGCCCAACCTCCTGTTTGTCTATTTTAGATTCCAGTATCTGCAGTTTTTTCTTTTGTCTCTAACAAATGGTGCAGCAGATTCGATGGGTCAAAATAGCCTAACTTCTGCTCCAATGGTCTTGTGGTCTTCGGTTTGTGCGGGTCCTGGGATCAATGAGCAGCAGCGCCAACTGGAAGCAATGTTCACAGAATCACAGAGTCCCTGCAGTGTGGAAATGGGCCCTTTTGCCCAACAAGTTCAGAGCGACCTTTTGAAGAGTAACTCACCCAGACACATTCTCCTACCCTATCACTCTGCACTTACCCCTAACTAATGCACCACACCTACACACTCCTGAACACTATGGGACTATTTAGCTTGGCCAATTTGCCCAAATATGCGCATGTTTGGACTTTGGGAAGACACTGCAGCACGCGGAGGAAACACACACAGACACTGGTGGCTGGGGTGGGGGGGCGGGGGAGCGGGGGAGGAATACGTGCAAACTCCACACAGACAGTCACCCTCAGGATGAAATCTGCGTCCCTGGTGTTATGAGGCAGCAGTGCTAACCAATGAGCCACCACCACTCCCAACCCCGCCCCCCCCAGTAGAAAACAAAAAAAGCCGATCAGCTCTCCCACTGCACCCACTATCAGAAAGGGCAGGAAGTTCAGTCCTGGGGATGACCCTCAGCAGCGTTACCGGCAGAATCTGATTGTTGGGAGCATTGGTGCCTCCGCTGGTGCTTGTTCAAGCTGCAGGACATTGTGAATCTCTGCCCACATTCGGGGCAGGCAAACGGCCTCTCCCCAGTGTGTACCCGCTGGTGCGTCAGTAGAGTGGAGGAGACAGCAAAGCCCTTCCCGCACTCGAGGCAGGTGAACGGCCTCTCCCCAGTGTGGACCCACCGATGTGTCAGCAGGTGGGCGGCCTGGGTAAAGCCCTTCCCGCACTCAGAGCAGCTGAAGGGCCTTTCCCCAGTGTGGACCCGCTGGTGCTTTAGCAGGTCGGAAGAGCGTGTAAAGCACTTCCCGCAGACAGAGCAGGTGAATGGCCTCTCACCGGTGTGGACCCGCCGGTGGGCCAGCAGGTCAGAGGAATCGCTGAAGGCCTTCCCACATTTTGGGCAGGGGAAGGGCTTCTCACCGGTGTGGACCCGCCGGTGAATCACGAGGTGGGAGGAGCGAGTGAACACTTTCCCACAATCGGGGCAGCGGAAGGGCCTCTCTCCTGTGTGCACCCGCTGGTGCCTTATCAGGGCAGAGGAATCATTGAAGGCCTTCTCACACTTGAGGCAGCTGAAGGGCCTCTCCCCTGTGTGAACCCGCAAGCGCCTCAGTCGGGCGGAGGAATCGCTGAAGCTCTTCCTGCACTCAGGGCAGCTGAAGGGCCTCTCCCCTGTGTGCACCCGTCGGTGCCTCAGAAGGGCAGAGCAATCACTGAAGGCCTTCCCGCACTCAGGACAGGAGAATGGCTTCTCCCTGGTGTGACTGCGCCGATGTGTCTCCAGGGCAGACGGGACACGGAAGCCTTTCCCGCAGTCGCCACACTTCCATGGTTTCTCCATCGCCGAAGCTACAGTTGCACACAAACGCGTGTATGCCCCCTCCCTGCCTTGAATTCCTCTATCCAGGCCAGACAACTGATTCAGGCTCCACACTCAGTGCGTTGCTGCAACAGTAGGGTCTCTCTTCCAGTCCCACTGATGCTGAAAACGCACTGAAACAGGAACCAATTGGATCATAGGTGAAAATTGTTGCAGTTCCGATGGATTGAGTGGCTCACAAATACTGGAGAATCAGAGTCAAAAACTATGGGTCAGGCAGCATCCGAAGTGCAGGAGAGTCAATGGTTCAGGCATAAGCACTTCATGTCTTGATTTTGAAACTTCATCTTCAGATCTTCAAATACTCTGTAAAACGAGGTTACAAAAATCATCACTGTCAGTCCAGGGTAGAAATTCAGAACAAGCAATTCTACTTTCTACAGAACATTCTTTTCTTTTGTTATTCCACAAAACTGAAAGCACCATCCCACTCTCTCTCTCTCTCTCTCTCCCTCCCTCTGTTCTCAGTCCATTCTAATTCTCCTGAAAGTGCTGATTCAGGATCTGACAGGGACAGAAGAGCAAAACAGTCATGACTGACATCTCTCTGAATTTTGGATACCTCCACCTGAAAATTAATATCTTCCACGACATTGGGATACTGTTGAGAGTGATTTTGGGAAGCAAAAATAAAGTGTGTACATTCAGGATGAACCTGCAATTCAGCTTCTTGACAAACAACCAAACACAAAATGGTTAACGTGCCCCCACGGGGGTGGGGGAGTTTTGGAATGAGACATCAAGGCAATGATACTAGAGAGAAACTGAACAGACTGAAGTGGCAAACCAGAGTCATCTAGATCTACAGTACAGACAAAGGCCCTTTGGTCCAACTGGTCTATGCTGACCAGATATCCTCACCGAATCTAGTCTCATTTGCCAGCATTTGGCCCATATCCTTCTAAACCCTTCCTATTCATATGCACATCCAGGTGCCTTTAAATATGTTAGGATTATGCCAGCATCCACTACTTCCTCTGGCAGCTCTTTCCTTACATGCACCATCTTCTCCATGAATTGCCCCTTAGGTCCCTTTTAAATCTCCCCCACAACCCCAAACCTATTATTCATTAGTTCTTGATATCCAGAGAAGTGACCTTGTTTATTTACCCTATCCATGCCTCTCTTGATTTTATAAACAATGGAAGTATCAACGGCTCAGGGCGGGGATGGGGGGGGGGGGGGGGGGGAGGGGAAGGAAGCCGAATGTGCTGGAGCCAATGCGGAAGAAGAGGACACAAAACCTTGAAGCTGCAATGAGGAATACTGCATGTGCTGTACTTGTACCTGTTGCTTTTATTTGTTGGAATCAAGTGCATTTTAAAAATAAAAACAAACAAGATATCTATCCCTCCCCTTTCTCAATCTCCCAATGCTGTTCTGGACACAGAGTGAGAGAATTGGGAGCAGGAGTTGGCCATTTGGTCTTTTGAGCCTGCACCAGCATTGAACAGATCATAACTGGATATGAATATACCTACAGCCAGGTGGATAGACTGGGATTTCTTTCACTGGAGCAGAGGAGATTGAGAGGTGAGGTTATAGAGGATTATAAAATCATGAGGGGTACAGATGAGGTGAAAGGCAGGTGTCCTTTCCCTCGGGTGGGGCTTTCAAGATTAGGGAGTAAATTTTGAAGGGGAGAGGAGAAAGATTTTAAAAAAGACATGAAGAGCTCCATTTTTTTCACACAGAGATTGGCTTGTGTGGATGGGTGTCCAGAGGAAGTAGTGGATGCAGGTACAGTTACAATGTTTCATAGACATTTCGATAAGCACATGAATAGGAAATGTTCAGAGGGATATGGGCCAATCACTGGCAAATGGGACTAGTTGGGTTTGAGAACATAGTCAGCATAGACTAGTTGGACCGAAGGGTCCATTCTGTGCTGTATGACCCTGTAGCTGTTCTGTACTGGTCTTAAAACCATTTTCTTGGAAATCCAAGATTGCAGTGGTTTGAGTTGTCTGCTGTGCGGGGCTCTGTGCCATACCCCTGACAAGGTGGACCTTTACCCCCTCCCCCCCACCTCATTAACCATCTGTAAGAGAAAAGAAATTGCTAATAGAAACTTACTGAACGTCTGGAGCTGCTAGAATTGTGGTTTGACAGCGTTAGGTTCAGAATGAAAGCAAATGGAGGAAAGGGGCTGACAGGGATGCAGCAGGCAGGGCATTCCCCTTCTGCATCGGGGGTGCCTGGAGCCATTGCTCAAACTCCCAGGGCAGACCCTTTGGATTTAATGGGGCAGCAGTAGTTACTCTTGGAGTTTGCCAAACTCTGAGATAAGATTGAAGCATCAGTGGAACCACTACCTGCCACGCTGGAAAAGCATGAGCAGGAAATTCAAATGTTGGACCGAAGAGAATAGGCAGCGGAGGAGAGAACCGTGGCATCGGAGACCGTGGCGGAGGTCTCAGGAGGAAGGATCTGAACGCTAGAAGACCAGGTTCGTGTCCTTCAGGAGCAAGTAGGCGACCTGGAAAACAAAAGTAGAAGAAAACTCTTACAGCTCGTGGGTCTTCCGGAATGCAAGGAAGGTGAAGACCTCGTTGGATTCCTGGGGCTGGAGTCGGAGTCGGGTCTGTTGAGTGTGGGGCGGTCCCACCGGATGGAAATGCGGTCAGGGCCGGAACCGCGCCCCCGCACGGTCCTAGTGCAACTCCTGCATTATAAAGTAAAACAGCTAGTGATTGAAACAGCAAGAAGACTGGTAAGAGATCCAGAGGCCTTAATGCACAAAGGCTCAAGAATAATGTCTTTTCAGGACTTCTCGGGAGCCTGGAATAAGAACAGAAGAGCATTTGATGAAGTTAACAGAAAATTAAGGGATCTGAACATTCAATATTCCTTGAGGTACCTGGCCGTGTTGCATTTCTCTCATGGAGGGACGGTATATAATTTTGATTCAGCAGAAAAGGCAAAGGGCTTTGTGAATTCTCTGAATTAAAGGACTCAGGTCGGGGTGAAGGCGGGACATCATTACAGACAATGCTACTTTTTGCCCCTTTTTTTCTCCTCTCTCCTCTTTTTGTTGTGGTTATCGGCTTTATATGTACTGCCTTAATGTAAAACTGGAATTATTTAGTAAAACAGTCAGTTAGGACTTGTCTGGGTCCTTTTATTCACTGCTGTCCTTTTGTTTTTGGATTGGGGGTGGCTATATCTGTGGTTAAGATGTATGGAGAAGGGGTGTGGGGAGATGGGCATCCATTGTTAACTCTTAGAATGTAAATAACATGCTTTTTTCAATCTGTGAATTGCCTGGTGCTTGGGGCACAGCCTCAGTGGGAAGGAGCCGGGATGGTGGCAAGGGTGGGGGAGTGGGGGAGTTGGGGGGGGGGGGGAAGTTGAGGGGAGAGATGAGGGGGGAGATCTCTACATAATTGGGGTTATTTGAGTGTTTGCTTAAGTTATATGTGGTGGTTAGATTTTTATTTATAGTAGTTTTTAATAGGAGTAGTTTTTAGACTTTATAGAGTTAATGTCTTTGTCGCTCACCACACCTCAGATAAGCTTCCTCCTCTTGGATAACCACAGGCTGCCCTGGATGACCATGGCTACTGATTCGTTCAGGTGGTGCACCTGAAATGTGAAAGGGAGCCATTCCCCCATTAAAAAGATGCTGTTAAGCCTTAGAAAAGAAAGGGTGGACATCGCCCTGCTGCAAGAGACACATTTAAATGATAAGGAACATCTGAAACTGCAGCAGTTGGGGGGGGTTGGGTATTCTTCTCCTCCTTTAGCTCCAAGTGTAGAGGAGTGGCTATACTGGTAAGAATGAACCTCCCTGTCCAGGTTATTGAACAAATTAAGGATGAACATGGATGGTCCATCGTTCTTACAGCTCTAACACATGGAGAAGAGTATGACATCCTGAATGTATATCGTCCCCCGGTGCACCCTCTTAAATTTCTAATTGATGCAGTTGCTAAATTAATAAGTCTAGGGGTGCGCTGCATGGTCATTGGAGAAGATTTTAATCGCCTAATAGATCCCGAGGTAGACAGGGTGCCAAGGGGCCAGGCAGGTACACCTGCACAACCTAAGCAGTTGGTGGACATGTGCGAGGAGTTGGGATTAGTGGATGTGTGGAGACATCTCCACCCTAATGGAAGAGACTTTACTTTCTATTCCAACCCACCCAAGTGCCACACGGGAACTGACATTTTTTAATGCCATTGGATTGCTTGAACAGAACATTGGCTTGTAAAATTGGGAATATAGTTGTCTCGGACCATGTGCCAGTGTATTTAGATGGTAAAGTCAAGGGTGGTGGAATGGATGCACAGCACTGGTGCATGGACCCATTCCTGTTAAGGGGTAGCAAATCCGTTGAGTACAGCAGAAGAGAGTTCAAGGCCTTCTGGGATATCAACCCAGGTACGGCCAATAATCCAGCAATACTGTGGGAGGCCACTAAGGCATATTTATGAGGCCTGATTATTTCGTATTCAACAAATGGAAGGAGGCAGAGGGAGGAGCAACAACAGATACTGGAGACCCGGCTGCGGATAGCTGAGAAAGCATATTATAATAGGCCTTCTCTGGTCAAACTGCAGCTCTCCGGACTGCTCTCGACTCATTGCACACACAGGTGTCAAAAAAAGGGTCTCCTTTGCTGAACAAAGATTGTTTGAATTTGGAGATAAGCCAAGTCGATATCTGGCTGGAAAGAAAAATGCTTCCCAATCTTTTATGTCTGTTAGAGAGAAGGCTGGCACAGTTACCAGTGAGTTGAAGAAGATCAATGTTAGATTTATGGAATACTTTGCACAGTTATATCGGTCAGAGGGAGACGAACACGGTGCAGCGAGGATGCAGTCCTTTTTTGAGAACCTGCACCTCCCCAGTATAAAGGCAGAACAGGTTTCCCTGTTGAGTGGGCCTACGATGATACAGGAGATGCAGGAAGCAATAAAGCATCCCACGGTTGGCAAAGCACTGGGGTCAGATGGATTCCCAAGTGAATTCTATGAGGAATTCATAAATGTGTTCGTGGAGCCGCCTCTGGGGATGTATTGCTATTCATATACACAGGATTGTCTTCTGCACTCTCTTAGGGAGGCTAATAGCTCCCTCATTTTAAAGAAGGGGAAAGAGCCCGATAATGTGCTTCACACAGACACATTTCACTGTTGAATGAAAATTTTTAAATTGTATCCAAGATGCTGGCCCTGAGGTTGGAAAATGTGTTGCGCTAAATTATGAAAGATGATCAGTCGGCTTTTGTCAAGGGCTGTAGCTCCTCCAACAATATCAGGAGGGTACTGACCATAGTGCAGGTATGCCAGCAAAGATTGATCCCGGGTTCAGTGTCTCCCGAGACGCAGAAAAGGCGTTTGACCAGATAGAATGGCCGTATCTATTTGGGATGCTACAGCGTTTTGGTTTGGGGGGATCCTTTGGTAGATGGGTGGTGGAGTTGCATAATGATCCTAAGGCAACCATCATCACAAACTGCACTAAGTCAGATAATTTTAATATTGGGAGAGGTAGTCGACAGGGGTGTCCTCTTTCACCATTGCTATTTACCTTGGCAATTGAGCCATTAGCTGGGGCTGTCAGGAGGGATCCTGAAATAGTGGGGCCAGGGGTGTGAATGGGCGGGAATAAGATCACCCTATAAGCTGATGACATCCACTTCTCCTTGGCCCATCCGGAGGAGTCCGTTCCTCGATTGATTCAAACAATTAATGTATCTGGAGTTTTTCGGGCTGCGGGATCAACTTTACAAAATCGGAAGCCGTGCCAGTGGGGGGTATTAATGGAGGTGCCTGATCTGAAGGATGGAATGCAGTTCCTGTTTAGACGGTCATCAAAAGGGTTTTTGTATTTGGGAATTTTTATTACCCCTGCCTTCCACCAGCTGTATAAAGCTAACTATGTACAATTATTGGAGAGGATAAAACGGGGGGTGGGGGGGGCGGGCGGGGTGGTGGTGGTGGTAGTGGACCTTCTCGACTTGGAGATATCAAATAAGTGCTTTGTTAGCAAATGTGGGTGACTGGGAACGGGGGGATTCAGGGTCGATTTGGCTTGACATTGAAGCCTTGCAGTGTCCTAGTTAATCTATTATTCATGGATAAGATGAAATCCGTGACCGAGCAGTGTAAGAGTCCAATCACTTTAAATACGGTGAAAGCCTGGAAGATAATGAGGCAAGACAAGGGCAATTGGCTGAAGACCTCGCCATTTACCCCATTTGGCGGGAGCCCAAGGATTTCAATGTGGGGCAATGAACTCTGGCTCTAAGTCATGGGAGAATAAGGGAATCTTCTGTCTGGGAAACTTATTTGAGGCGGAGATCTTCATGTTATTTAGCCAGCTAAGAGAGAAGTATGGATTGTCTAATAGGAACGTTTTCCGGTACTTTCAGGTAAGGGATTATATGCAGAGGAAGACCACGCTCCTGGCTCAGCTTTACAGGCCACATGTGGAGAAAAGAGTGCTCCGGTGTACGGGTGCTCTTTCAGTTAGTATTTTGCATCACTTACAGAAGGGATGTGCCTTTGGGATGTGGAGGGACTCTGTAGGACATGGAATCGGGAGCTAGGAGAGGATATTGAATTGGAAGTATGGGAAGATATATGGGAAAACGTAAGGAAAATTTCAATATGTAACAAAGCAGAGGTCATGCAATTGAAGATTTTACACAGGGCTCATTTGGCGCAAGAAAGGCTAGCTAAGTTCAAGAGAGGAGCGTCACCAGGGTGTCCCAAATGTAAAATTAGTATAGGCACTCTCCCACACTGTTGTAAGATCCAGAGATACTGGAGTGCTTGGTAAGAACATCCTGAGGATTGAAGTTCTTTTGCGGTTGCCAAATTTGCTCTCTCTGGGGGAACACGGGAAGAGACTGTGTAACATTCTTACCCACTGTGCGAGGAAGCACATTTTAATGAATTGGCCATTAGAAATGCCCCCAGGTCTTATGGGGTGGCATATGGTGGTGATGGAGCATCTCCCCCAAGACTACCTCACAAATATGGTGCACCACAAAACGGAATAATTTTACAAGACATGGCGGCCCTTTCTAAATTATATTGATGCAGACTTTTCCGCAATATTAATGAGGGGTGTGGTACAGCCATGGGAATCAGTCTGGGCACCCGTGGGGTCCTGGGAGGGGGAGATTGGGGGAAAAGAATATTGGGAAAATGACTGGTGCTTACAGGATTGGGAGCCTCAGTGGAGGTGTGGTGAGTGAAATAGAATAAAGTAATGTGATATAATCTAATTTAAGTTAATGTGCATTCAGTTTAATTTAATTTTTATTTAATTTGATTATAGTTTAGCTTAAGCTCAGCAGATATGGTTGTTCTGATAGGGTAGTAGGTAGTTCATTATTAATAGCATTGTGATATGACATTGTTGTATTGCCTCTATCTTTCTGGACTTTGGTTTAGTTCTTTTCTGTGTCTCGATGTTTTGTAAAGGATTTGAAAAAGTTTCCAATAAAATATTTAATTAAAAAATTCTTGCCTTCCCCCATAACTATATTTGACATTTAAAAGTCAGATGAACTCAGCTTTGAAATATATTAAATGACCCCTAACTGCAGGGAGAAATTTCTGAACTCAATTTCTCTTGCTAATATACCATTTGCCTTGATCATTGCTTGCTGCACCTCTGTGACAACTGGCATTGACTGGAGTAGAAAGCCTGAGTAGAAGGCAGCTGAGGCACCTTTGTACATCCACACATCATTCCTGATGATGTGCTTGTGCCCAAAATGTTTGACTCTCCTGCACCTCGGATGGTGCCTGACCTGCTGTGCTGTGCCAGGACCACACTTTTCAACTCTGATCCCCAGCATCTGCAGTCCTCACTTGCTCCACATCCCAATATATCACCATTTAAACAATGCATCTCCTTTCTGCTTTTATTTCACAGGAAAGGCTACAACTGCACACTGTGTTACTGTATTTGCCATGTGTTTGCCAATTAAGACACAGACCTGAACCAACTTTGCTGAAAGTCGAGTTGAACACGAGAATGGAAAAGGGGGTGAGAAAAATGTGTTGTAGTCACAGATGTTGGATACAGGAAAGAAGTTGCAGTTGGGGTAAGGCTCAATCTTCATTCAGAGAGAGAGGAGCAGCAACGGCACCAACACAAACTCATGATCCAACTTCCACATTCAGACAATGGGGGCAGGCTCCTTCCGGTCCTCCAGCACTTTCCATTGGCCCACCAAAACAATGTCGTGCGTCGTTCCCGCTGACAGCAAAGAGCATGCGCAGTATTCTACTGACACTGAGAAGCATGCGCAGTGCTTGCTGACACTGAGAAGCATGCGCAGTATGCCAAGTGGAGTTGCCGGTGCAACTGACAGGTTTTCAGTGTCCAAATGCCAGTCAAAAAAAAGAAACGCGAGAGCCACAATTTGTTTTGTTTCCCTGGGGCTCAACACTTTATTCCTTTTTCATTTTGTCTGGCTGCTCAACATTTGTATGTCTTTTCCCCAGAGTAGAGGCAGTCCAAAACTAGAGGGGGATAGGTATAAGGTGAGAGGGGAAAGGTTCAAAAGGGACCGAAGAGCGTGGTATAGGTATGGAATGAGCTACCAGAGGCAGTGGTGAAGGCTGGTATAATACCAACATTTAAAAGGCATCTGGATGGGTATATGAATAGGAAGAGTTGAGAGGTATATGGGCCAAATAGTGGCAAATGGATCACTAGATTAATTTAGGATATATTGTCGGCGTGGACCGAAAGGTTTGTTCCCGTGCTGTGCAACTCTATGGCTCTATTTCTACATAATTTGAACCAATTTCACAAGACTAGGATTCGGCCCTTGCACCCTTCCAGCCTGTCCTCAACTGTGGCCTAACTACACAGATTTTTTATGGAAATTTCAAAAAGATGGCTGCAGCTTTTTTTTTTCAACAATTGAATATGCTTTCAGACTTTACCGATGTTTCTGAGTACATCGTTTTAGCTATTCTCAATGTCAAAGATCAGCTATTTCTCAAATCAACCCCTCCTGTCTCCCAGGTAGAGTCATTACCATCCATTCTCTCTCTATGCTCAGAGGTCTCGAGGCAGGAGAAAGGATGGGGTTGGGGGTGCGGAGTCAGAGATTGGATGGGAGGCAGAGGCTTTGAGGGATAGACAAAAAGAAAATGGACACGAGGACAGACCATTGGGGATAGAGAAAGCCTGGAGGTGCACAGGTTGGGGGGTAGAGGGTTTGGCAGAGAGAGAGAATAGGGGGGTGCAGAATGTGAAGCGAGAGGAATTGGGGGTTGCAGAGTGTGGGGAGAGAGAATGGACGGGGGCAGAGTGTGAGGAGAGAAAGAGCAAAAATGAATGGCAGGAGAGGGTGGGGGAGAGAGCATGATTGTGTCAGAGAGTGGGGGGAGAGAGAGAGAATGAGTGTGGTGAGAGGGACTGGATACAGGAAGGCAGAGGGTGGGGAGAAAGAGAAGGGGAATAGATGGGGGACAGAGAGTAGATGAGAGACTGGACGGGGGCAGAGGGTATGGAGATAGAATGGAGGGGGTTGCAGAGAGTGGGGTAAGAAACAAGAGGGTGCAGAGGGTGGGATGTGTGTGTGAGAGAGAAGAGACGGGAAGCTCGGGATAGTGAGAGAGAATGGACGGGGGGGCTATAGGTGGCGATGGGTAAATGGACAGGGGACACTGAGGGGATGATTGGGTCTTGATTCAATGGGAAGGTGGTGAATGCATACCACCCACTCCCACCATTCCCCCCATTCCCAGGATCCCCTTCTCTGCACATGTGCAGTGCAGATTTTTGTAAGTGACACTACACAGAGTCTGGAACACTGTGTGAGCGCAGTCACCCTCATGTCCTGGCATCAGCAAACCACTGCCTTTCTCTTTTAAAAACTAAATAAAGACATGGGCGACATACTGGGGATGGAAGAAGTGGCTGAGAGACTGAACTGAGAGTCAGCGCTTTCAAGAGAGGGGAGCTGGGCAAAAACAGGAGGACGGAAGGATGAATTCGGTTTGGAATCCATCGAAAGGTGGAGGAATTGGGAGACAGATTTTGGGAAGAACATAGAGAAGGATGTTTCGTACAAACCAGAATTCTCTCATCTTATTTTTTGCCCTGCACTGCCAGCAGTGATCTGATCTCTCAAGGTATTAGCAGAGAAAGGGATTTGCTGTTCAGGCATGCACAAGGAATTTACTCAGGGCCTGAATATCAGCAGCATTTGAATACAGGAGGGGAAATGTTTGTCTGCAGGAAAGTATTCCAAACTTGACATGCATCGAGAAGCCCCGCGATTACACGCAGCCTGCGTGGGAGTGCCCCAGGGTTCTGACTGTGGAGAGAACTTTAACTCTTTGGCGAAATGTGGACTGGGTATTCTCACTGTAGATGAGCCCTTCTTTGGATCGTTGAGGCTGCCAAGACACACTGACCCCGACACCGTGGAAACTCTGTGGAAGCAAATTCAATTTCTCAAATGGACTGAAGTGTTTTCACAGGCTCTATGTAGGGGCGCTATGATTCCCCCAACATGTCTGCAGCCTGGCTTCCAGCTCCATCTCTCTGAGCCGAAGGTCCTCCAGCATGTGTTTTCCCTAGTTTCCAGCATCAAGAACCTCCCACCTCCTGCAAATCGAAAGATAAGTCCCACTCTGCCCTCTCCAGTGTGTGTTGTGCAACTGCTTAATCAATTTTAGTGGACCAGCAGAGGCTGATAGCCAAGTTTGGAACCCATAAATAAGGATGGCCTCAACCAGGACCTTGGGTTCATGTCACATGACAGGTAACCCCACTTCACTGTCACTCTCTCTCACACACACAAAGGACATAAACTCACATTCACACAGACCCCTCTCTCAGACACACACATATACCCCCCACACTCACACCCTCTCAGAATAATACTCTATCTCACACACACACACTTTATCTAGCATGCACACACACACAAACAGACTCTCTCACGCACATGCCCACACTCTCACCCTCTTATGCACGCACAATTACATATCAGGCTTTGGGGTGACTTTGAATTTGCAGAATTATATTTGCAGATATATTTTGCTCAAAAAGCACACAATCTACAGGCAGTCAATCCATGTGAGATTTTATAAATTTCTACTTTGGAAATAGAACCAGTCTGATTCAAGTTTGATATACAGACCTTAAGTTGTCTCGAGAATGTGTTTTCAAAGTTCTGGGATTTACATATGAATGAACCAAAACCTGCAACCCATTCTAAAAGAGAAAAGACTTAACAACAATCTAGGTTTGTTCAATATATCATTTCTGTTGCATGAAACTGCAACCTTTTGCTATAAATTCTCTTATGGTCCTGCTCCACAAACACCTGATGAAGGAGCAGTGTTCCAAAAGTTAGTGCTTCCAAATAAACATGTTGGACTATAACCTGGTGTTATATGATTTTTAACTTTGTTTCTTGTGAATACATCCCACACCGCCCAGTGCTGCCAGTAAACCTTACAATGCTGATGAAATGATGCGGTACCTGCACTCCGGAAAAATTTACAATATCTAACAATACTAGCGACTCATCCACTGCTCATTCACTGCTCATCCACATGACATTGGAAACTTAGTGCAGGAGTTTGAAAGAAATGAGCAGCTTTAAAACAAAAACCTGTTGGATCTCACAGCTTTCAATGAGAGTCTGAGACCGGGGTTAAGTTCTGTTTAACCCAACTTTGCCACCCAACTTTGTTACAGTTTCAGATCTCCCCAGCAAAAAAGTGTATGAAAAGTAGCCTTTTTTAAAAAAAAAAGCAGCTCAAAGTGCACACACTCCTCCCAACTTCACTTCCTTTACTGTTGGTCAGCTGAGTTGTCCCTTTATAATTGGATCCTTGATCCAGCCTGAAGCCGAAGGACATATTGCCTCACTCAGCAATTTCAATCCAACTAAATTACTGCCACTCAATTGCCGTGTGTGTGTGTGTGTGTGTGTGTGTGTGTGTGTGTGTGTGTGGGGTGGGGGGGGGGGGGAAGGGCAGTTAAGAGTCAACCACACATCTGTGGGTCTGGAATCACGTGTAGAACAGACCGGGTAAAGGATGCAGCTGGGATGACTGAGTGAATCCTTTCCCACAAGGGCAGTTTCCTTCCCTAAAAAGGGCATGAGTGAATCAGATGAGAGTTTTTCCCCCTGAAAATGGTTTCATCATGAGATTCTAAACTCCAGATTTCTGACCGAATTCCAATTCTGCAACCTGGCACAGCAGGATTTGAACCTGGGAGTCCCCAGAACTGGGTTGAAAGTCCAGTCGATAATGACACTCAGCCGACATTCCTTCAATCCCCCTGCCATGGCACGTGAACTCGCAGGTGGGGGGAGCGGGTGAAGCCCTTTCCACACAGAGCAGATGGATGGCCTCTCCACAGTGTGGACCCTTTGATGGATCAGCAGTGTAGATGACTGAGTGAACCCCTTCCCACACACGGAGCATGTGAATGGCCTCTCCCCGGTGTGAATCCGCTGGTGCCTCCGCACGTTGCTCACATGACTGAAGCTCTTCCCACTCTTGGGGCGGGTGAACCCAGTGTGGACCCGCTGGTGGGTCAGCAGAGAGTAAGAATCGACAAATCCCTTCCCACACTCAGAGCAGGTGAACAGCCTCTCCCCCACGTGAACTCGCTGGTGTTTCAGGAGATGGATGCATTGATGAATCACTGCCCACACTGAGAGCAGGAGAACGGCCTCTCCCCCGTGTGGACCCGCTGGTGTGTCTCCAGCCGGGACGACTGAGTGAATCATTTCCCACAATGGTGACAGATGAATGGCCTCTCCCTGGTGTGAACTGCACAGCCAACTGAAACTCTTCCCGCACACTGAGCAGGAGAACGGCGTCTCCCCAGTGTGAACATGTCTGTGGGTGTCAAGCGCTGATGGGAAAGGGAATTATTTCCCACAGTCCCCACATTTCCACGGTTTCCTCTTTGGAGGGAGCTTTCCTTGTGTCACTCTGGGTTTGGAATTTAAAACAGAGTGGATACACAGTCTCTCCCCAACGTGAGGGGTGAGATTTTGATTCCCCAAACTGAGTAAATGGCTTGAAGCAGTTTTCACAGTCAGCGCACTGAATCTTCCTCACTCGGGTGTCTCAGTATTCTTCGAGGAGAAAGTGAGGACTGCAGATGCGGGAGATCAGAGCTGACAATGTGTTGCTGAAGAAGGGCTCGTGCCCAAAACGTCGATTCTCCTGCTCCTTGGATGCTGCCTGACCTGCTGCGCTTTTCCAGCAACACATTTTCAGCTCTGTCTCAGTATTCTTCCTGCCACAGTACTGTCCAAAATCTCTCAAGCCGACAAAAACAAACATTTCTTCTCGAATTGAATGGCTGCTGATATTCAAGTCCCAATGAATCAAGTGGCTCTGTCAGAAGTTGATGTATCATTTGTTTCCAGATTTCTTTCTGCATGTCTTCCTGCAAAAAAAACCCACTAAGTTTGATCACTATCAGTACTATTAAATGAACATAACATCGGTGGCAATTCCTGTAGATTGCTAGATGCCTGCTGATCATATATTATGCAGGACACAGAAAGCCCTCATGCAGCCAGATAGCCTTAGGTGTGAATGGAGATAAACGTCATTTAGATGACAATGACCTGGACAAAGCTGCCGACAAAGGTGCTGGAAATGGAGCTGAATCAAGGATGTGATAATGAAATGTCAAAGCTGTTTGAGAAAGGAAAGCCGGTAAAGTTGCTGAATGACTTCCTGCTGGCCTAGTATATAAAAAAGATGACCATAATACATGGCATAAATCCATTACTGCATTAGAATGTTAAAAATCATAGCCACAAAGCTTTTACAACAGCCAACAATATCAGATACACACTATATGAAGCAACATGCGTCTACATTTTATATCAATGTGCCAATCCCTTAAAAACTGCTCAGTTCCATGAGAAACTACCCTTTTAATTGTGAACATGAGGAAAGAAGCAATCCTTTTCCAGGGTGCAAACTCTATGTGTGCCAAACTGAGGGAATACACAATGAAAATACCTTTGAGACAGAGAGCATCTGAGCACCTTTGGAGAGTCTGCTCCTTTCCTGGATTCACTCCAGTTACCACAAGTGAATAGTTTCCTCCTGTCACTCTCTCTAGCCCCCCTCCACCTCCCCCCCATATAAAGAATGGAAAGGGGGAGACATTGCTTTGCTCCCAGATGTTGCCCAGAGGGCGGGGGCTTCACTATGAAACTGACAGGTTGTGACATCCACAATGGCAAGTGGGATGGGGGGGAGTTGGGGCGACAGTGGGCCCACACTGCACCTGCGCTGCCCTGTAGCTGAGGTATGTGGGGAGGGGAGGGCACTTACAAACTCCCTTCGCTCTCCTCCAAGTTAATGCAGTTTGAGTTCAACCAGAGCACGTGATTTAATTTTAGCTTCACACTCACAGAAAACCACCTTCTCTGTGAATCCAGCACTTTATTTTCCCTTCACTCCATGGAAATACTGATTTGTGAGACTCCAGGATTGAAGTTGCTACCGTATCTGCTACAGGGTTTTGGGTAAAAACTGTTTATTTTATGAACCATTTCAACTCAAACCTATCCTTGCCATTCAACTACTAATGTGTGGAATGAACTTCCTGAGGAAGTGAAGGATCCAGGTACATTTAAAAGACATTTGTTTAAGTACATGAATAGGAAAGGTTTGGAGGGATATAGGCCAGGAGCAGGCAGGAGAGATTGGTTTAGATTGGGATTATGGTTGGCATTGACGGGTTGGACCAAAGGTCCGTTTCCAAGCTGTATGACTCGATGTAAGTTCATAGTCCCTTGAAAGTGGAGTCGCAGGTAGACAGGACAGTGCAGAAGGTGTTTGGTATGCTTGCGCTTTTTTGGACAGTTTGGATGTAGGATTGGGAGGTCATGTTGCGACTGTAGAAGACATTGGTTAGGCCAGGTTTGGAGTGTTGCATGCAATTCTTGTACCAGTGATCCCACCCTGACACACCATAAACCAGAGATAGTGACTGAAATTGACTCTGATACAGAATCAAATAATTAAATCCCTGCAGTGCAGGAAGAGGCCATTTAGCCCATTGAATGCATTGGGTATAGTAGTTGGGAGGTCACGTTGCAGCTGTACAGGACATTGGTTCAGCCACTTTAGGAATGTTGCATTCGATTCTGGTCTCCCTGCTCTAGGATAGGAAAACTGTTGTGAAATCTGAAAGGGCACAGAAAATATTGATAAATATGTCACCAGGGTTGGAGGGTTTATGGTATAAAGAGAGGCTGAATAGGATGGGGCTGTTTCTCTGGAGTGTCGGAGGCTCAGGGTGACCTTAAAGAGGTTCGTAAAGTCATAAGGGGCATGGATAGAGTAAATGATCCAAAGGAAGTGGTGGAGTCTGGTACAATTAAAACATTTAAAAGGCATCTGGATGAGTGTGTGAATAAGAAAGATTTGGAGGGATATGGGTCAAATGCTGGCAAATAGGTCACTAGATTCATATAGGAAAGCATAGATGTATTGGATTAAAAAGTCTGTTTATATATCTCTATGTATATTTGATAACAGATGCTTTATTTCTGTTGATGTAAATATCGTTATAAATCATAGCTGGGTACTAATACTTAGATGCAAGGGAGAGGGAATTTCTCAAGTGGGGCGCAAGAGGAATCCTGGGAGACCCCTAATTCTGGATTACTATCTAATGAACAAACTTTAAGCATGAGCACCAAATGTTCGTTTATGTCTAATTTTGTTTCATTGTCCTTGTTTTATTCCCTGCTACGATGACTCACTCAGCCTGGATGGTTGAAAGGCCAGGAGATGTGGGTTGGGCCTTGATTGACTGAATGTTTTATTATTCTGGAAGCTGTAAAAGGGGGTCAAAGGCTTCAGCAGAAATCCAGCAGAGCTGAGAACAGATGACATTTCACTCTGTGGGAACAGGGAGATCAACAGGAAAACAGTGAAATCAGGACCTGAAATCTGAGCTGACACCATACTACTCTGTGATCTGTGCTTCGATTAGCAGGGCCAACCCTCTACCTTTACTGACCTTCCCATTCAATTTTAATACCATGTACCCCCTCAATATTCAGGATCCAATCCTTGGCATCCTGAAGCCATGCCTCTGTCAGGAGTCTTAGATCATATTCTCTTCAATGTGTACAGTCAATTCATCCACTTTTGTTTCAATGCAGCACACATTCAGACATACAGTCTTCAGTTTCGATTGTTGTGATCTTTTCAATCCAGTTTTGATTGTTGGAACATTTACTCTCCTTGTCCCTTTCTATCATTCTCTAATGTTCACTTTCCACATCATTACATTGCTCACCTGCCTTGATTTGAATTGACCGTGAGAAATGCAGGTTTATACATTCACAGGAATAGAAACAGGAGTAGGCCATTTGGCCCATTGAGCCTACTCCACTATTCATAAAGATCATGGATGACCTATCCATCGTCTCAGCTCCACTTATCTGCACTATCCCGACTACCCTAAATTCCTCCCTTGCAAAATCCCGTGGAACTGTGTCTTGAATATGGCTACTTCTCTTGCCTCTTGGGCAAGGAATTCCATGGCTTCACCACTCTCTGGGAAAAGCAATTTTTCCACCTCTATCTCCTCCACTCCCCCTAATCTAGTGACCTAGTCTCAACTACCAGCAGAAATGACTCGATAAACTGGGGCTGGGTGGCATGCTCTTTGGATGGGTCAGTGTGGATTTGATGGGATGAATGGCCGGTTTCCACACAGGAGGGCTTCTATGATTAACCGCAGTTGTGTTTGCCCCAGATCACAAACCCAGAATCTCCCACCTTCTACAAATGGAAAGACAAGTCCCACCCTGCCCTCTTGTGTGTTTGTTATCTAACTGCTTAATCATTTCTAGTGAATGCAGCTCACACCTGCTGCTGCTGCCAGTAACCTTTACAATGCTAATGAAACAATTCAATACCTGCAGGACTGAAAATCGTAAGGCTTCTAATGATACCAGTTACTGATTCACTGTTCCTTCTGATGTACAGCATTGGAAATATAATGGTAGAGGCTGAATGCAATGAGCAGTTTAAAACAAAAACCCACCTAACCCTTCACTCAGCTCAGGACGCTTTACTTAAAACACTTCTTCCTCACAATTCAACAACTTCCCATTTTCCACCAGAATCCTAGATGCACTCACTCACTCAACTGCTGTCTCACAAATGAAAGATTTCATTGTAGCTTCTGCTCCCAGAAAGGGCAAAACATCTTTGAAAGTTGCTCTGAAAGTCCAGTCTTCACAACGACATTTCTGCTTTCCTTCAGTTGAAATTGTCTGTGCTGACCAGATATTCCGAATTAACATAGTCCCATTTGTCAGCACTTAGCCTGTATCCCTCTCAATTCACCCTACTACCAGATGCCTTTTAAAATATTGTAATTATACCAGCCTCCACCACTTCCTCTGGCAACTCATTACATGCTCGATTCACCCTCGGTGTGAGATAGTTGTCCATAAGGTTCCTTTTAAATATTTCCCCTCTCACCTCAAACCTATACCCTCTGGTTTTGGACTCCCCTACTATGTGGAAAAGGTCTTGGCTATTCACCCTATCCATGCTCCTTATGAACTTCTATAAAGTCACCCCTCAGCCTCCAATGCTCCAGGGAAAACAGCCCCGACCTATTTAGCCTCTCCATATAGCTCAAACCCTCCAACTCTGGCAGTAGCTTTGTAAATCTTTGTCAAACCCTTTCAAAGGTTCACAACACTTTTCCTGTAGCAGGGTAACCAGAACTGAACACAGTATTCCAAAAGTGGCCTAATCAATGTCCTGTACAGTTGCAACATGACCTCCCAACATCTGCACTGAAATGCACTGACTTATAAAAGCAAGCATAGCATACTACATTCTTCGCTAGCCTGTCTACCTGCGACTCCACTTTCAAGAAAATATGAAGCAGCACTCCAAGTTATCTTTATTCAACAACACGCCCCATTAACTTTGCAGATCCTGCCCTGATCTGTCTTTCCAAAATCCAAATTTCAAAATGGGGCTGAAAATCTTAATTGCCGTGATTGAATGGTGGAGTAGATCTGATGGGCTGAATGTCCTAATTTCAGCACCTATGTCGTATGTTCTCTTGTTGTCCTGGACACAGAGGGAGAGAATTGGGAGCAGGAATAGGTCATTTGGCCCTTCCAGTCGGCACCAACATTCAACAGTTCATAACTGGACATGAGTATACCTGCATCCAGGTGGATAGGCTGGGATTTTTTTCAGGATAAAGTGAGGACTGCAGATGCTGGAGATCAGAGCTGAAAATGTGTTGCTGGAAAAGCGCAGCAGGTCAGGCAGCATCCAAGGAACAGGAGAATCGACGTTTCGGGCATCAGCCCTTCTTCAGGAATGAGGAAATTGTGTCCAGCAGGCTAGGATAAAAGGTAGGGAGGAGGGACTTGGGGGAGGGGCGTTGGAAATGCGATAGGTGGAGGGAGGTCAAGGTGAGGGTGATAGGCTGGAGTGGGGTGGGGGCGAAGAGGTTAGGAAGAAGATTGCAGGTTAGGAAGGCGGTGCTGAGTTTGAGGGATTTGACTGAGACAAGGTGGGGGGAGGGGAAATGAGGAAACTGGAGAAATCTGAGTTCATCCCTTGTGGTTGGAGGGTTCCCAGGCGGAAGATGAGGCGCTCTACCTCCAACCGTCGTGTTGCTATGGTCTGGCGATGAAGGAGTCCAAGGACCTGCATGTCCTTGGTGGAGTGGGAGGGGGAGTTGAAGTGTTGGGCTAAGGTGTGGTTGGGTTGGTTGGTCCGGGTGTCCCAGAGGTGTTCTCTGAAACGTTCCGCAAGTAGGCGGCCTGTCTGCGTTTTGGCTGAAAAAAATCTTCCTTATCTCATCCCAGCATTTCTTGCCACAGAGAACTATGCGGCAGAGTTCATGTATATATTTCCCTGTATGGTATTTTGTAAATAACATTCGTTTGCTGGTTGTTTGTATCGTGTATTTCAGGTTCATTAGCCGCTGTTCAAGTGTGTTGGGAGGTTTGTGGGCGACCATGCTGCTGTGGGGTTTAAGTTGTCTGGACATCATTTAACAGATGTCTTTAATGTAAAGTAATGTGGCTAGATTTTCTGCAGACGTTGTGTCTACTTGTGTCAGTCTGTTGATGTGAAATTGGCACACTGTGTTTATTGGGTAGGCAAAAGTGAGGACTGCAGATGCTGGAAACCAGAGTTTAGATCAGAGTGGTGCTAGAAAAGCACAGCAGGTCAGACACCTTCCGAGGAGCAGGAAAATCGACGTTTCGGGCAAAAGCCCTTCATCAGGAATAGAGGCAGGACGCCTCCAGGGTGGAGAGATAAATTAGGGGTGGGGCTGAAGGTAGCAAAGAGTACAATAGGTGAATGGGGGTGGGTATGGAGGTGACAGGTCAGAGAGGAGGGTGGAGCGGATAGGTGGGAAGGGAGATTGGCAGGTAGGACAGGTCATGAGGATAACGCTGAGCTGGAAGGTTGGAACTGAGGTAAGGTGGGGGGAGGGGAAATGAGGAAACTGATGAAGTCCGCATTGATGGCCTGGGGTTGAATTTATCTGAGGTGGTCTCGTGGTTAGGCTTCAGTGCTCTTACCGCCGCTGTCTGGAAAGCAATTTTCGGGAGGTTTATAGGTTGCCCGTTCTTCTTAAATGCGCTGCACAGTTATTTATTGATCTTCGTAGTTCCTGGGTGCTGCAGTGTGTCGTGGCTCGTTGAGATACTGTCCTGATTCAGATTTGTTTGTATGTGTAGGGATGATTGCTTCTGTCGTTAAGTTCTTGGTTCGCGTGCGTTGTTTTCCTGTAGGCGCTGTTTTGAATTTACCATTGACTGTTCCCTCTACTGTGACATCTTGAAATGGCACTTTGTTGTTGTTCTCCTCTTTTGTGAATTTTATGCCAGTAAGGAGATTGTTGATGGTGTTGTAGGTTTCCTCTAATTTGTTTCATTTTCTGATGACAAAAGTGTCATCGTTGTAGCGGTCCCAAAGTTTGGGTTGGATCGTCGAAAGCTCTGTTTGTTCGAGTCTCTGCATTATTGCTTCTGCTAGGAATCCTGATACTGGTGGTTTCATGGGTGTTTCGTTGATTTGTTTGTCGGGCTTGTTACTGAATATGAAGTGGGTGGTAAGGCGCAGTTGAACGAGGTTGACAGTGTTATCTTTGATGATGAAGTTGGTGCTGTGTTTGTATCTTTGGTTCTTCGAGTAGTGTCTTCAGTTTTCTTTGGCCACGTTGATGTTAATGGATGTGAACAGGGCTGTTATGTCAAAGGACATCATTATTCCATCCCCTTCTATCTCAGTGTCTTTGGTGTTTAGGAATTCTTGGATGGAGTAAATGGAGTGGAGTGAATCTTCGACTTGGTTGTTTTAGTCTTCAGTGGAGGCCTTTGACTAGTCTGTACATTGGTGTTCCAAGTAGTGAGACTATGGGCCTGAGGGGGTTGGGGGGGGGGCGGGGGGGTTCTCCTGGTTTGTAAAGGAGGAGAACAACAACAAAGTGCCATTCCTAGATGTCACAGTAGAGCGAACAGTCAATGGGGAACTTCAAACTAGCATCTACAGAAAAACAACACACAAAAACCAAATACTTAACCACAGAAGCAATCATCCCAACACCCACAAAAGAAGTTACATTAGGACATTATTTCAACGAGCCACTACACTCTGCAGCACAGAGAAACTACGAAGAACAAAAGAGAAATACGTATATAGTGTATTTAAGGAGAACGTGTCCCCAATAAAACCAGTCCGCCGATTTCTCATTGATGCTTCCAAGCTGACTCTCAAAAATTCGGTTTTTCCCTCCATTCTTTCCTGTTTATTTTTATGGATTTTTTAAAGCTTCCTCTGACTGAGTATTGGAGTTGGGAAGTTATGTTGTGGCTGTACAGGACATTGGTTAGACCACTTTTGGAATATTGTGTGTTATTCTGGTCTCCCTCCTATCAGAAGGATATTGTAAAATTTGAAAGGGTTCTGAAGCACCAATGGGTCCACAGAGGGGAAGAGGCCCTTCTGCTGCCCTGAGTGTGGGAAGGCCTTCAGTGATTCCTCTGCCCTGCTGACGCACCAGTTGGTCCACACCGGGGAAGGCTGTTCTCCAGCCCCAAGTGCGAGATGGCCTTCAGCAGTTCTTCCCACCTCCTGAGACACCAGTGGGTCCACACTGAGGAGAAGCCGTTCTTCTGCCCCGAGTGCAGGAAGGGCTTTGCTCTTTCCTCCGACCTGCTGGCCCATTGGTGGGTCCACATGGGGGAGAGGTCGTTCATTTGCCTTAAGTGCAATTCCTGCAATTCCTCATGCCCTGCTGAGGCATGAGTCCATTCACACCGGGGAGAAGCCGTTCTCCTGCCCCGAGTGTGGGAAGGGCTTTACCCACTCATCCACACTGCTGAAGCACCAGCTGATCCACCCGGGGAGGGTGGGGGCGGAGGGCGGTGGCGGAGCGGGTGAGGCCATTCTGCTGCCCTGAGTGCGGGAAGGCCTTCAACAATTCCTCCGCCCTGCTGAAGCACCAGTGTGTCCACACCGGGGAGAGGCCCTTCAGCTGGCCCGAGTGTGGGAAGAGGTTCATATTTTCCTGTAACTTGTGGAAGCACCAGTGGGGGCACCAACGCTCCCAGCAATCAGATCCCACCGGTGACGCTGCCTTGGGTCTCACTCCAGGACTGAACCTCCTGCCAGTTCTGACAGTGAGTACAGTGGGAGAGTAGGTGGGCTGGTTTTGTTTTCTGCTGGACAACAATTGCCTCCCCTACACCCCACAACCACAACCTCATGGTGGCTCACGAATTGCACTGCTGCCTCATGGCACCAAGAACCCAGGAATAATTCCACCGTTCGGGATCTGTGTGCAATTTAGGGAGGGTAGGAAAATGGATCTGACTGGGTTACTCTTCGGAAGATCAGTGCAGATGTGTTGGGCTGAAGGACCTGTTTCCACATTGTAGGAGTTCTACGATCCTATGAGCTTTGCTGTCAGTGGACAATGCTGCTCATTGAGCCAGGGACTGCACATTGCCAAATGAAATGATCCAGAGAAACCTAAGACCGCAAGACCATCAGAGCAGAAGTTAGGCCATTCGGCCTGTCGAGTCAACTCTGTCATTCATTAGTGACAAAAGTAGCGCGGATGAGATTAGCGTCAGTGTGAAAACAGGCCATTTGTCTCAACAAGTCCATACCGACCCTCCGAAGGGTAACCCATCCAGACCCATTTCCCTCTGACTAATGTACCTAACTCTGTGGACAATTAAGCATGGCCAATCCACAAGACCTGCACATCTTTGGTTTATGGAAGAAAACAGGATCACCCAGAGAAAACCCACACAGACGCTGGGAGAAAGTGCAAACTCCTCACATACAGCCACCCAAGGCTGCAATCAAACCTGGGCCCCTGGCACTATGAGGCTGCAGTGGTAACCACTGAGTCACTACATACTGCGTGCAAAAGAAGGAAAGCAAGAGGTTGGGAGGATACAGCAAGCCAGGCAGCACCAGGATGTGGAGTAGTCAGCGTTTTGGGTATTAACCCTTCTTCAGGACTGAAACGTTGATTTCTCTATGAGAAACGATTTACGAGAATGTTGCTGGGGGTTGGAGGATTTGAACTGCAGGGAGAGGCTGAATAGGCTGGGACTGTTTTCACTGGACCATCAGAGGAAGAGGAGTGACCTAGTAGAGGTTACAAAATCATGAGGGGCATGGACAGGGTAATAGACAAGGTCTTTTCCCTGGGATGGGGGAGTCCAGAACTAGAGGGCAGAGGTTTCGTGTAAGAGGCAAAATATATTACATGGACAACTTCTTCATGCAGAGGGTGGAATATATATGAAATGAGCTGCCAGAGAATATGGGTCAGGTGCTGTCAAATGGGAGTAGATTAATTTAGGATATCAGGTCAGCATGGACAAGTTGGACCGAAGGGTCTGTTTCCATGCTGTACATGTCTCTGACTACTGGTCCTGATGTAACTTTAAAATAGAGTCCAAGTAACTTTGAATAGTTCAATCTTGTTGAGCTCACCTCCTCAAAAGTTTCAAATGAATCCCTCTGAGAGATACTGTTTAAACGTGCTGAGTTGGACAAAGTATCCCATCAAGTTCAACATAAACAAAGAAGTCAGAAGTCAGAACTACAAGGGAACCAGAACTGAGAGAGATCTAGGGTTGCGGGTTATTAGCTCCTAGAAAATGGGGTCGTGGGCAGACAGGGTGGTAAAGAAGGCTTTTGGCATGCTTGCTTTCATTGGTCAGAGCATTGAGCACAGGAGTTGGGACGTCTTGTTGCAGCTGTCACACATGCCACACAACAACGATAGGCGTGGCCCTGCCCCCCTCTGACTGGCTGTCCCTTTAAATATCTGGGGGAAGATTAGATCCACCTGCCTGTGTTTGGCTCATATGTACTTATCCAAATAATTTTAAACATTGTAACATTACCTGCATACACTACTTCCTCTGACAGTTCATTCTTCACACGAACCACCTTCAATGTAAAAAACGTTGCCCCCACCCCCGTCCTTTTTAAATCTCTCATCTTAAAAATATACTCCCAAACTTTGAACTCCCCTATCCTTCAGGAAAAGACACTGGTTATTCACCTTAGCTTTGTCCCTGATGACTTCATAAACCTCCATAACCTCCATCCTCAACCTTCTACACTCCAGTGAAAAATGTCCCAGCCTATGCCGTCTATAAATCATTCTGGCAACATCATAGTTAAAAAAAGGTGAGCTTTAAGAATTGACTGAAAGGGCAGTGAAGATTCAACCAACTAACAGTGGGTCTGAAATCACATGTAGATCAGGTTCGGACAGCAGGAAACCAGATAAGATTTTACAACAAACCACAACAGTTTCATCATTAGATTCTTAATTCCTGATTTATATTGAATCCAGATTCCACCATCTGCCATGGTAGATTTTGAACCCAGGTCCCCAGAACATTACCTGGGTGAATAGTCTGGTGACAAGAAAGTCAGCCATCCCCTCCCCTGGACACATTGGCTTATTGTGCTTAGAGGTAACAAAGGAGCAAGAGGTTTCAGCAGCTGCAAAGTTGTTGATATTACACAAGGGAACATCAGCATTCTCATTAATGGCACATACTGAAGCCAGGACCCTGTTTCAGAGGTAAGGGCTCGGGAACCATACGAAATAGGAACAGCAAAATTCCATTCAACCCCTTGAGCCTGCTTCTCCATTCAATAGGATTTTGGCTGATCTGACATTCTCCACATGCAGTTTCCTGCCCTTTTCCTGTAACTGTTCATCCCCCGACTGATCACGAATCTGGTAAAAACAATGACTGCAGATGCTGAAAACCAAATACTGGAAGAGCACAGCGATCCGAGTTTTAAGTGTGATATGAAGGCTGTCAACACAGTTATTGGGACGGGGGAGCGGGGAGCTCAGGTCGAACTTGGGGACTAAAACAATGGCTTCACACTTCACAATATTTAACTAAGGGAATGTTTATAGTTTATAGCTAAAAATTCTTGAAGAAGGGCTCATGCCCGAAACGTGGGTTCTCCTGCTCATGGGATGCTGCATGACCTGCTGCGCTTTTCCAGAACACGTTTTCTGCTCTGATCTCCAGCATCTTCAGTCCTGACTTTCTCCGAGAGAATCCCATGGAGTCTCACAGAGTGACACAGATGTACAGCACGGAAACAGACCCTTCAGTCCAACTCATCCATGCAGCCCAGATATCCTAACCTAATCTAGTCCCATATGCCAGCACTTGGCACAAATCCCCATAAAACCTTCCTATTCATATACACGTCCAGATGCATTTTAAATGCTGTAATTATACAGCCTCCACCACTTACTCCAGCAGCTCATGCCATCCATGCATCACCCTCTGCGTGAAAAGGTTGCCACTTAAGTCCCTTCTATATCTTTCCCCTCCCCTCCCTAAAAGTATGCCCTGTAGTTCTGGACTCACCCATTCCAGGGAAAAGAACTTGTCTATTTGCCCTCTCCATATCCCTCATGATTATATAAACCTCTATAAGGTCACCCCTTAGCATCCGACGCTCCAGAGAAAACAGACTATTCAGCCTCGCCCTATAGCCCTATAGCCCAACCCTCCAATCCTGGCAACATCCTTGTAAATATTTTCTACACCTTTTCTAGTCTCACAACATCTTTCCAATAGGAACCAGACCAAAATTACATGCAATATTCCAAACGTGGCCTGACCAAAGTTCTGTACAGTGGCAACATGAGCTCCCAACATCTATCCTCGATGCTCTGACCAACAAAGGAACGCACACCAAACGCTTTCTTTACTACCCAATCTGCCTGCGTCTCTACTTTTAAGGAACTATCAACCTGAACTCCAAGGTCTCTTTGCTCAGCAACACTTCCAAGGAACTTACCATTAAGTGTAAAAGTCCTGCTCTGATTTGTTTTTCCAAAATGCAGCACCTCATATTTATCGACATTAACCTCCATCTGCCACTTCTCAGCCCATTGGCCCATCTGATCAACGTCCCGTTGTAATCTGAGGTAATCTTCTTTGCTGTCCACGACACCTCCAATTTTGGTGTGATCTACAAACTTACTAACGATACCTCCTCCGTTCACATACAAATCATTTACATAACTGACAAAAAGTAGCGGACCCAGCATCGATCCTTGTGATACACCATTGGTCACATGCCTTCAGTCTGAAAAGCAACCCTCCATCACCACCCTCTGTCTTCTTTCTTCTAGCCTGTTCTGTATCCAAATGGCTAGTTGTCCCTGCATGCCATGAGATTAAACCTTGCGCACCAGTCTCCCATGAGGAACCTTGATGAACGCCTTCCTGAAGTCCATATAGATCACATCCATTGCTCTGCCCTCATCAATCCACTTTGTACTTCTTCAAGAAACTCAATCATGTTCGTGAGACATGATTTCCCAAGCATAAAGCCATGCTGACTATCCTGAATCAATTCTTGCCTTTCCAAATACATGTAAATCCTATCTCTCAGGATTCTCTCCAAAAGCTTGCCCGTCACGGATATCTGTCTCACTGGTCTATAGTTCCCTGGCTTTTCCTTACCACATTTCTTAAATAGGGGCACCACATTAGTCACCCTCTAGCCTTCCGGCACCTCACCTGTGACTATTGATGACACAAATATCTCAGTGAGAGGCCCAGCAATCACTTCCCCAGTTTCCCACAGAGTTCGAGGCTACTCCTGATCAGGTCCATGGGATTTATCCACTTCTCTGCATTTCAAGATATCCAGCAATTTCTCATCTGTAATATGGACATTTTTTCAACATGTCAGCATCTACTTTCTCACATTCTATATCTTCCATGCTCTTCTCCAGAGTAAACACTGATGCATAATATCCGTTCAGTATTCCCGACCCCCACCCCGCCACGATCTACTGCAGCTCCACACAAAGGCCGCCTTGCTGATCTTTGAGGGGACCTATTCTCTCCCTTGTTATCCTTTTGTCCTTAACGTATTTATAAAAAAAACCCTTTGGGTTATCCTTAACTCTATTTGCCAAAGCTATCTCATGTCCCCTTTTTGCCCTCATGATTTCCCTCTTAAGTATGCTCGTACTGCCTTTATACTCTTAGGATTCACTCGATCTCTCTGTCGATACCTGACGTATGCATCCTTCTTTATCTTAACCAAAATCTCAATTTCTCTGGTCATCCAGCATTCCCTACACCGACCAGCCTTTCCTTTCACCCGAACAGGAATATACTGTGTGTGGATTCTTGATATCTCATATTAGAAGGCTTCCCATTTTCCAGCAGTCCTTTAACCTGCGAACAACTGACCCAATCAGCTTTTGAAAGATTAGATTAAATTCTTGCCTCATACTTGAGTATTCCTCCAATTTAGAACTTCAACCTTTAGATCTGATATATTATTTTCAATCACTATTTGTAATGTTAATAGAATTATGGTTGCTGGCCCTTAGGTTTTGCACCCTCGCCAGTATGTACATCCTCGTTGTGAATTAGAAAATTTCCTTGTACACACTTAACAAATTTCTCTATTTGGCGGATAAGTAAATGGGCAGGAGTTATACCTTGGGTCAACTCCTGCCTTCATTCCTATCAACCCTAACCCAATAGTCCAACGGCACTTTACCTTGCAACTGCCGAATGTGTGACACCAGCCCATTTACCTGCTCCCTCCTCACTATCCAAGGGCCCAAACTTACCTTCCAGTTGAAGCAGCACTTTACCTGCTCTTCCCACAACCCAATCTACTGCATTTGCTGCTCACAATGTGGTCTCATCTACAATGGGGAAAACGAAGCCTAAACTGGGTGACTGCTGCACAGAACATCTACGTTCTGCCCGCAAAAAGAACCTGAGCTTCCAGTTGCCTGCCAATTCCACACCCCACCCTGTTCCCTGTCCAATATCTCTGTCTCAGGTTTACTGTAGTGTTCCAGTGAAGCTCAGCACCAGCAGAACGAAGAGCACCGAATATTTCACTTGGGGACCATACATCCTCCGGTCCCAATATCGAATTAAATAATTCTAGGGCCTGAAATCCATAGTATCCTCGTCCCTTCCACGCACACCAAGCCTTGTTATCACACAGTCTGTCATTACACACTACCTATTCTGAGCCACGAACAGTCTCCATTCACCCTCCCACGCAGATCGTTATCAACTCCTTTTCCTGTCCAACAATTCTTCCCTCGCTTTGGGCTCTGTCCTGATCTATCATTTACTGCATCCGCCTTCCTCCCACAATATCTCCTGCATATAAACCAACGTTTTCCCAATCACCATCAGTTCTGTGGAAGGGTCACCGGCAACTCCTGTTTTTTTGTTTCTGATGTACAGCATCCGCAGTTCTTTCAGCTTTTTACTGAGGTAGAGTTGGAAATTGTTTCGAGAGACAGAATGAGACGGGGGAGAGACAGAACAGACATGAACTGTTGATCTCCGTTGTTATTCATAACGTAAAATCATTGTAGTACGATCATTTCCGTTAAGCATGAATGGCTGTTCGGGAGCTTGTGGCGCAACGGTAGCGCGTCTGACTCCTAATCGGCCTGTTGCGTGCTCGAATCGCGTCAGGCTCACTGACGTCAGCTTCTTACATTTCAAATCAAGAAAGGAGAACGATCACTCCGGATATCTGCGAAACAACGTCTTCTTTCCGGAAACTTTCGATCACACGTGAAGCTTTGCTGTCAGTTTGATTTGTGAACACTGTGTCAGGGAGGTGATGTCCCCATTGTTTGGGTAAATGCTCAGCTCCCCCAGTTCATCACGGGATTCAAACACAGCCGTCTCCCTCTGGGCAGCCACTTCGTTCAGTTGGTGACAGCGCGGTGTGAATAACCTAATACCAACACTTTTACAACATTATCCAGAGACTCCCAGCTTTATGTTTCAATCTATCAGGAGAGTGACAGCGAGTTCAGATAGAAATGTTTCCCACCAACAGCAAATTCTTTCCTCTCACTGGACACAGTTAAAATTGTCTTTATTCAACAGAAGGAGCGGAAACTACAGTCTGACGGCCCCTCTCCACATTAACGGTGAGCCTGAATTTTATAAACGGTGTCAGTAAAATCCAATGGTGGACACTGATTTGGTTCAATCGTTTTTTTTTGCCAAGCGTAATTCACCGAGAGGATGCTGCTGTGTCAAACGGCGTGGGGAATTACTGCAGGGCCTCCTTGCGCATGGAACACACCACAACTGATGAGTTTCACCTTGACCAGTTTATTCCTATCTCGGAGAAGAGAGGTTTGATGATTCGGATCATAGCAGCCAGACAGAGAACAGGAGAAGAGCACTCAGCCCTTCACAAGCTTGACACCACAGCTGGGTCATCGTGGCCCGTGTATCAGTATGGGATAGTAATCTGCATCTACTGACTGGAAGCACAGCAAATTGGAGTGCTGGTGGGACGATCACACAGGAGAAAACGGCTTCGACCTATCAACTGAGTGGCTCCCAATGCGCAACTCCGCTCACCTCAACTGAATAACTGTAAACAAATTACTCTGTAATTCAAAGGAATACTCCGTTTTGAATCTGCATTGTGGCATGTACCTTCGAGAATGATGTCAGAACACCTTCATTGCTGTGATGGAGTATCCTGTTGGGCAGAATATATCCGTTGTCAATTTTCCACGTTCTGTTGGTCCAACTCTGATTTCACTCAGACTCACAAAATGTGTGACAGCGCAGACTGAGGCCATGCAGCCCACCTTAGCTCTGCTGGCTCAACACAATATGTAAATAAGTGTCTCATTCTGTCGCCTTATCCCTGTAAATCTTCACATTGTTACATTGAACATGCCCACCGAATTCCCTTTTGTGTCCATTGAATCTGCCTTTGTCACTGTCAGACAGCGACTTACTGACCCCACTCCCTGTGTGAAAACGGTCTTCCTAATGTCACTTTTACTTATTTTTCTGATGACTAAATCTCTGACAAATCATTCTCGATCTTTTCAGGACTGGGAGCATTTTCACTGCATTATTTCCTCTGTCTAAAACCCTCATGACGTGGAAAACTTCAATCAGACCAGCATTCAGCCCTCTTTTCTCCAAAGAGAGCTGCCCCAAACTTTCCAATGTCCCATCATTGCTGACATTCCTCAGGACGGCAACATTCACTTCAACCTGTTCAGCGCCGTCTGCAATTACTTCACTTCCCCGCTTCCTGAAGTATCACCCTCAGAATTGAGCATAATACAGGTGGAGGATTCATTCAGACTCGGATTGCGCGGGCGAAAAATCTGCAATACTTGTTCTCACTTTCACCACGTGTTTCCCTTCGCCGTGTTCACTGCAATGGCAGCTCTGCACCGTCCCTAATTCAGGCAGTCCGATCTTATTTAACGAAGTGGCTTTTTGAGAAAATTCATCGGACATTTTTGCTCAGGTCAATTTAAGGAATCGACTGGGATTGGAACCCGGGAACTCTCACACGGCTGCATGTGCTCGAAGACCCAAAGATAGAATCACATTCCAGACTAACGAGCCACCAGCCATGGGTGCAGCCAGCTCCTGAAGCAGCTGAGACTTGCTCAGTACGAAATACATTGTACATTACTCCCAGAAACGCAAGCAGCGAAGAGTTTCAAGAACATCTGCTTCTCAATCTGTCTCCCTGCTCCCAGGACGCTGCTGTTTGTCCCGTCCCCAGGGACCGGGCTCACTCCACTGGTGAATAATTGAACCATTTTGTTTCTACTTGGAAGCTGTGCTGGTGGAAGGCAGAGCCCATTCACTCTTCTGCTCGCTCTCACTATGACGTGAGGCAGGAGAAGTCAGTTACAGTCATGCGTCGGAAATGGGCAATTTTGAACTTGTTCCAAAGGTCTTGTTAACGGAGAGACAGAAAGATGACGTGCTGTCGGGACAGAGAGAAATGGACACCAGAGACTCTTCCCTCAGGTAAATTGATATGAGTGCATTTTTCTGCAGCCTGCTTGGTGTTCAGAATTTATCTTGACACAGCAATCCTGCAGAAAGTCTTTTATTACACGGGCGTTGGTTTCTTTACTGCAGGAAATGGACTAAAACAGCAAGTCACGTATTTCAAATTCACCGGTTCATTGCCATCTGAGAGAAGAGGTTTCACACGCAATCAGGACACACCGACAGAGAACAGGACAAGACAGCACCATTACACAGGAAAGTCGCTCAAGGAGGGTCGGAGCAATAGCAGAGGACCGTTTCGAACAAAAGACCCCTCGGTTATGGGCCCAGCACGCTCTCGCTGCCCCACACGGCCCCAAGGTGCAACGAGGCTTTCCGCCGATCCCTTCAGCCTTTCTTCTGGCGCGTGGCATGGACGTTCGAGACTGATGTCAAAGATCTTCACTGCTGTCGTCTTGTATGGTGTTGCGCAGACGTATGGAGGCTGTGTAAATATAAACTTTTTCTAACTTCCCACATTCTCTTGTGATTTCACTCTGAATAGACGCGATGCGGCCCACCTTCGCTCTGCTGGGTCTACACAGTAAGTAAACGTGGGTCTCTATTCGTATCATTCTCTTGCCTTCTCCATGTAATTCTGCACATTGTTACTTTAAACATGACCACCGATTTCCCGTTTGCGTCTAATGAATCTGCCTCTTTGTCAGTGACAGTTAGGGATTTACTGACCTCAACCACTCCCTGTACGAAAGCATTCTTCCTCATGTCACTTTCGGTTCTTTTCCTCATGACTTTTAAACTCTGCCGAATCGTTGCCGATCCTTTCAGGCGTGGGAACATTTTGACTACATTACTTTCTCTGTCTGGACTTCGCATGACTTGAAAAGCTTCAATCGGTCCAGATTTCAAACTTCTGTACTCTGAAGAGAGCTGTCCCAAATTTCCAATCGACCCTCATCGCTGACATCCCTCAAACACTGCACCACTCACGACAACTTATTCAACGCTATCTCCAATCATTTCACTTCGCTGCTTTCTGTCCCATTGGTCCTCCAGGGAGCCCAACCTCGTTTAACGAAGGTGCTTTTTGAGAAAATTAAACAGACACTTTTGCACAACTCATGAAACGCGGGCTCGTCCGGGATTTTAACCCGGGACCTCTCGCACGTTTGCTGGGGATTACACTGAGGGGGAAGGGAATCCTTTCCCACAGTCCCCACATTTCCACGACTTCCGCATTGGGTGGAGCTTTCCTTGTGTTGCTCTGGGTTTGAAATTACAAACAGAGTGGGGACATAGTCTTTCCCACCGCGAGGGGTGTGATTTTAATTCCCCAATCTGAGTAAATGGTTTGAAGCACTTTTCACAGTCAGCGCTCTGAATCTCCCTCACTCGGTATCTCAGTATTCTCCCTGCCACACCAGTGTCCAAAGTCTCTCAAGCAGACAAAAGCAAACATTTATTCAGGACCATGGGGGCAATGGATGATGCATCTGACTCCACCTACTTGTTTCAACTGCAGCTCACACCTTCTTCACACATCTCAATTAATCTTTCTCATTGTCATGAAACCGGCGTATGGGTACAATTCCTAATCTGCAGGAATGAGAATCGTTTCACTGTCTCGCGTCAGGAAATGTCCCTGAGAACATCAGAGTCAAGTCACAGCGCTGTCAGAGGAGGGGAAGCTGAAATAGCCCCACACGCTTCTCATGGGCACATTTCACTTTCCCCAACACACTGCCCCAGCCACTGCGGCTCTTGGGAGTGGAAAGGGAACAAGCACCAAAACCCAGTCTCAGCTTTGTAAATCTTCAGGAAATAAGAAAACTGTTCATCCCTTCGGGTCTTCCATCCTGGGCAGACAGCGTTAATTTTAAATGGCTGTCCAGTCAGTGTCGATTCGTTTTGGCTGAAAAAACCTTCCTTATCTCATCCCAGCATTTCTTGCCACAGAAAAATGTGCGGCAGAGTTCATGTATATATTTCCTTCTATGGTATTTTGTAAATTACATTCGTTTTCTGGTTGTTTGTATAGGGTATTTCAGGTTCATTAGTCGCTGTTTAATTGTGTTGGTAAATTTGTGGGCTACCATGATGCTGAGAGGGTTGAGTTGTCTGGACATCATTTCCCAGATGTCTTTAATGTAAAGTAATGTGGCTCGGGTTTCTGCAGACGTTGTGTCTGCTTGTGTCAGTTTGTTGATGTGAAATCGGCACACTGGGTTTATTGGGTAGGCAAAAGTGAGGACTGCAGATGCTGGAAACCAGAGTTCAGATCAGAATGGTGCTGGAAAAGCACAGCAGGTCAGACAGCTTTTGAGGAGCAGGAAAATCGACGTTTCGGGCAAAAGGCCTTCACCAGGAATAGAGGCAGGACAACTCCAGGGTGGAGAGATAAATTGGGGGTGGGGTGTGCTGGGCCGAATGTAGCAAAAAGTACAATAGGTGAATGGGGGTGGGGATGGAGGTGACAGATCAGGGAGGAGGGTGGAGCGGATAGGTGGGGAGGGAGATTGGCAGGTAGGCGAGTTCATGAGCACAGCGCTGAGCTGGAAGGTTGGAATTGAGGTAAGGTGGGGGGAGGGGAAATGAGGAAACTGATGAAGTCCACATTGATGGCCTGGGGTTGATTTTACCCCAAGCGGAAGATGAGGCGTTCATCCTCCAGGCATCGGGTGGGGAGGGAGCGGCGATGGAGGAGGCCCAGGACCTGCATGTCCTCGGCAGAGTGGGAGGGGGTTTGAAATGTTGGGCCATAGGGCGATGGGGTTGATTGGTGCCGGTGTCCTGGAGATGTTCCTTCAACCGCTGTGACTTGACTCTGCGAGGAGTCTCCAGTCTCCCCAATGTAGAGGAGATCGCATCAGAAACAATGGATACAAGAAATGACATTGTTGGATACACAGGTGAAAGCCTTCGACCGACCACAGCCCGGATTCGATTTCCGGGCAGGGAAGAAATTTTCAGTAGAGCTATCAGCATGCGTCCGCTTTTCCCTGGTGGTCTAGTGGTTAGGATTCGGCGCTTTCACCGCCGTGGCCCGGGTTCGATTCCCGGTCAGGGAAACGATTCTCAGGGAGTTTATAGGTTACACGTTCTTCTTAAATGCTCTGTACAGTTATTTATTGATCTTCGAAGTTCCTAGGTGCTGCAGTGTGTCGTGGCTCGTTGAAATAGTGTCCTGATTCAGATTTGTTTGTATGTGTAGTGGTGATTGCTTCTGTAGTTAAGTTTTTGGTTCGCGTGCGTTGTTTTCCTGTAGACGCTGTTTTGAATTTACCATTGACTGTTCGCTCTACTGTGACATCTAGAAATGGCACTTTGTTGTTGTTCTCCTCTTTTGTGAAGTTTATGCAGGAAGGATATTGTTGATGGTGTTGTAGGTTTCCTCTAATTTGTTTCATTTTTTGATGACAAAAGTGTCATCGCTGTAGCAGACTCTAAGTTTGGGTTGGATCGTTGGAAGGGCTGTTTGTTCGAGTCTCTGCATTATTGCTTCTGCTAGGAATCCTGATACTGGTGGTTTCATGCGTATTTCGTTGATTTGTTTGTAGGGCTTGTTATTGAGTATGAAGTGGATGGTAAGGCACAGTTCCACGAGCTTGACAGTGCTATCTTTGTGATGAAGTTGATGCTGTGTTTGAGTCTTTGTTTCTTCGAGTAGTGCCTTCAGTCTTCTTTGGCCACGTTGATGTTAATGGATGTGAACAGGGCTGTTATGTCAAAGGACAACATTATTCCATCCTCTTCTATCTTTGTGTCTTTGGTGTTCAGGAATTCTTGGATGGAGTAAATGGAGTGAAGTGAATCTTCGACTAGGTGTTTTAGCCTTCGGTGGAGGCCTTTGACGAGTCTGTATATTGGTGTTCCAAGTAGTGAGACTATGGTCTGGGGGGGGCTCCTGGTTTGAAGGGGAGGAGAACAGCAACAAAGTGCCATTCCTTGATGTCACAGTGGAGCGATCAGTCAATGGGGAACTTCAAACTGGCATTTACAGAAACACAACAGACCCAAACCAAGGACTTAACCACAGAAGCAATCACCCCAACACCCACAAACGAAGCTGCATCAGGTGATTATTTCAACGAGCCACTACACACTGCAGCACAGAGAAACTACGAAGAGCACAAGAGAAATACGTATATAGTGTATTTAAGGAGAACGGGTCCCCAATAAACCCCCTCCGCCGATTTCTCATTGATACTTTCAAGGTGACTCTCAAAAATTCGGTTTGACCCTCCATTCTTTCCTGTTTGTTTTTGTGGGTTTTGAAAGCTTTCGCAATCCTCTGACTGAGTATTGGAGTTGGGAGGTTATGTTGTGGCTGTACAGGACAATTTTTAGACCACTTCTGGAATATTGTGTACAATTCTGGTCTCCCTCCTATCAGAAGGATATTGTGAAATTTGAAAGGGTTCTGAAGCACCAATGGATCCACAGAGAGGAAGAGGCCCTTCTGCTGCCCTGAGTGTGGGAAGGCCTTCAGTGATTCCTCTGCCTTGGTGACGCACCAGTTGGTCCACACCGGGGAAGGCTGTTCTCCGGCCCCTTAGTGCGAGATGGCCTTCAGCAGTTCATCCCACCTGCTGAGACACAAGTGGGTCCATATTGAGGAGAAGCCGTTCTTCTGCCCCGAGTGCAGGAAGGGCTTTGCTCTTTCTTCCGACCTGCTGGCCCATTGGTGGGTCCACATGGGGGAGAGTTCGTTCAGTTGCCTAAGTGCAGGAAGGCCTTCATCAATTCCTCAGCCCTGCTGATGCACCAGTCCGTCCACACCGGGGATATGCCGTTCTCCTGCCCGAGTGTGGGAAGGGCTTTACCCGCTCCTCCACACTGCTGAAGCACCAGCTGGTTCCCACGGGGGGATGGGGGGCGGAGGGGGGAGGCCTTTCTGCTGCCCTGAATGCGGGAATTCCTTCAGCAATTCCTCCGCCCTGCTGAAGCACCAGTGTGTCCACACCGGGGAGAGGCCCTTCAGCTGGCCCGAGTGTGGGAAGAGGTTCATGTTTTCCTGCAACTTGTGGAAGGACCAGTGGGGGCACCAGCGCTCCCAGCAATCAGATCCCACCGGTGACGCTGCCTTCAGTCATCCTCAAGGACTAAACCTCTGTCAGTTCTGACAGTGTGTGCAGTGGGAGTGTTTTTGTTTTCTACTGGACTGCAATTGTCTCCCCCACCCCCCACAACCACAACCTCATGGTGGCTCACGGTTAGCACTGCTGCCTCATGGCACCAGGAACCCAGGAATACTTCCACCCTTGGGGGTCTGCGTGCAATTTATGGAGGGTAGGAAAATGGATCTGAGTGGGTTAATCTTCGGAGAATCTGTGCAGATGTGTTGGGCTGAAGGACCTGTTTCCACACTGTAGGAGTTCAACCATCATATGAGCTTTGCTTTCATTGGATACTGCTGCTCATTGAGCCAGGGGCTGCACATTGCCAAATGAAATGATCCAGAGAAACGTAAGACCGCAAGACCATCAGAGCAGAGTTAAGGCCATTCGGCCCATCGAGTCTACTCAGCCATTCGTTCGTGACAAAAGTAGTGCAGATGAGTTTGCTACAGTGTGGAAACAGGCCATTTGTCCCAACAAATCCACATCGACCCTCCGAAGAGGAACCCATCCAGACCCATTTCCCTCTGAGTAATGTACCGAACTCTGTGGGCAATTAAGCATGACCAATTGACATGACCTGAACATCTTTGGACTATGGAAGAAAACAGGACCACCCAGAGAAAACCCACGCAGACACTGGGAGAACATGAAAACTCCTCACAGACCCAACACCCAAGGCTGGAATCAAACCTGGGTCCCCGGCACGGTGAGCCTGCAGTGGTAAACACTAAGCCACTACATGTTGCAACTCGAAGTAGGCAAGCAGGAGGTTGGGAGAATACAGCAAGCCAGGCAGCCCCAGGATGTAGAGTAGTCAGCGTTTTGGGTATTAACCATTCTTCAGGACTGAAACGTTGACTTCTCCATGAGAAACGATTTACGGGAATGTTGCTGGGGATTGGAGGGTTTGAGTTACAGGGAGGAACTGAATAGTCTGGGACTGTTTTCACTGAACCATCAGAGGCAGGGGAGTGACAAAATAGAGGTTACAAAATCATGAGGGGCATGGACAGGGTAATAGACAAGGTCTTTTCCCTGGGATGGGGGAGTCCAGAACTAGAGGGCATAGGTTTATGGTGAGAGGCGAAATATATTAAAGGGACAACATCTTCATGCAGAGGGTGGTACTTATATGAAATGAGCTGCCACAGGACACGGGTCAGGTGTTTTCAAATGGGATTAGATTAGTTTATGATATCAGGTCAGCATGGACAATTTGGACCGAAGGGTCTGTTTCCATTCTGTACGTGTCTCTGACTACTGGTCCTGATGTAAGTTTAAAATAGAGTCCAAGTAACTTTGAATAGTTCAATCTTGTTGAGCTCACCTCCTGAAAAGTTTCAAATGAATCCCTGTTTAAACATGCTGAGTTAGACAAAGTATCCCATCAAGTTCAACACAAACCCAGAGTTGAAGACGTCAGAAGTCAGAACACCAAGGGGACCAAAAACTGATCACAATATTCCAGGTGCAGCCTCATCAACATAACTTGCCAACATCTATACTCAATTCCCGAACTGATGAAGGCCAGTGTGCTGAAACCTTTCTTCATTGCCTTGTGTACCGATGTAATCAGAGATATAGGACCTACTTTAAACTGATCCACAATCCTGCTTCTGGGAGCACAGTGACTAATAGGGAAGGCAAAAGGGAGATTGGCCTTTAAATGGAGTATAAAAGTAGGGAGGTTATAGTGGAGGTATTGATTGAAAGTACAGTGAAGATTCAACCAGCTGACAGTGGATCTGAATCACATGTTGATCAGACAGGTTCGGACAGCAGGAAACCAGATAAGTTTTTACAACAAACCACAACGATTTCATCATTAGACTCTTAATTCCAGATTTATATTGAATTCAGATTCCACCATCTGCCGTGACAGGTATTGAACACAAGTCCCTAGAACATTACCTGGGTGAATAGTCTGGTGACAATAAAGTCGGCCATCGCCTCCCCTGAACACATTGGCTTATTGTGTTTAGAGGTAACAAAGGAGCAAGAGGTTTCAGCAGCTGCTAAGTTGTTGATATGACACAAGGGAACATCAGCATTCTCAGTAATGTCACACACTGAAGACAGTGTCCTGTATCAGAGGTAAGGGCTCGGGAACCAGAAGAAATAGGAACAGGAATACGCCATTCAGCCCCTTGAGCTTGCTTCTCCATTCAGTAGGATTCTGGGTGATCTGGCATTCCCCACATGCACTTTCCTGCCCTTTTCCTGCAACTGTTCATCCCCCGACTCTTCACGAATCTATCCATCCTAGTTTTAAAGTGACATAAAGGCTGTCAACAGAGTTACTGGGGTGGGGGTGGGGCACGGGGTCTCAGGTCGAACTTGGGGACTAAAACAATGGCTTCACACTTCACAATATTTAACTAAGGGAATATTTATTGTTATCCAAAGCTGGAAATTGGGCAGGCATTCAGATGAAATTATTGGTAAATTATGAATGACAGAGGAGTCGGGAGAGAAGTGGTGTTCAGGTACAGTTGGATATCATTAGTATAGATGCCAACACCAGCAGCTGCGGTTAAACAAATCAGAACGGAAGACGCTAAAAGCAGACCCTCCCAGAGGATAGAGTGATGCTGGAGAGGGTCAGTACTGTCATTAACTCTGTTCAAGGCTGTCCGCAGGTCGACGAGGGAATGTTCATCCCTGTCACCGTTACAAAGGATGTCAAACATGACCTTCATAAGAACTGTTTCAGGGGTAGAAACCAGACTCGAGGGCTTTAAACACAGAATTCTGGAAAAGATGGGAATGGCTAATTCAACAATGATACATCCAAACCAACACTTCCATTGGTGCGATAATAATAGAAGTGTTTTGGTTTTTATTTAGAAGATTCTCAGCAACACTGAGTAAGAAGCAACAAAATTAACACAAGAAATAGTGCAATTGCTACAATGTACCTGCTCCCAATTGGGGGCCATCGGTGTGAAATTAACTGAGTACAAGGGGCAATATTGGAAAGTAATTACCCAGTTCATAGCTATAAGAGGGGAGACACAGACTGCTTGATACAAACACAAAATGGGCGGGAGTAGGCCACTCGGCACTTCGAGGCTGCTGCAGCATTCAATAAGATCATGGCTGATCTGAATTCAACCTCAACTCTACATTCCAACACTTCCCCGACAATCTTTCATCCACTTGGTGATCAAGAACCCATCTACCTCTGCCTTAAAGATTTTGAATCCACTGCCTTTTGAAGAAGACACACAACCCTCAGAAAGAAAAGAAATCATCCTCATTTTTGTCTTCTACATTTAAAATATGACCCTGTACTTTCAGATATTAAGATAGGGACACAAGCTGCATTCAAATAATACCTGTGGTACAGTTAACTATGTCAAAGTGCTTCACATGAACATAATGAGAATTCCTTTAAAAATCACAAGACCGGAGCACAGATTAGGACAGGTGACCAAAGACTTGGTCAAAGGGACAGGTTTAGGGAAATCTTTTAAACAGTTTCAATTTCCCAAACATCAGCGGACAAAGACGTGAACAACAAACACAAAATAGCAAAGAATGGGAAACAACAGTGTAGTCATAATGTCACAGGATGAGTAATCCAGGGAACATGAGTTCAAATCCCACCACAGCAAGAGGTAAGATGTGAATAATTCAAATTATAAATGCGGAACACAAAGTTCGTCTCAGTATGGTATCGATGGCACTGACGTCAATTGTCATAAAAACCCATGTTCACCAATGTCCTTTCAGGAGGGAAACTGCCATCCTTGCATGGTCTGACGTACATGTGACTCCAGACCAACAGCAATGTGGTTGACTCTTAAACTGCCCTCTGAATTGGCACAAGCAAGACACCTTTCACTTAGGGATGGATAACAAACATCAACCTTGTAAAAGTGTCATAACAGAAATTGCTGGAGAAACTCAGCCAGTCTGGGCAACACCGGTGGAGAGAGAGAAAAACAAACAGAGACAATATCCTGGCTTGAGTCCAGAACAGTTGTGAAGAAGGGTCACAGCACTTGAAATGCTAACTCTGCTTCTCTCTCTAGTTTCTCCAGCATTTGACTCATTTTTGTGTTTCAGATCTCCATCATCTGCAGTTCTTCATTACACTGACTTAGGGAAGCTCAAATCCCATAAAAGGGTAGAGCAGAAGGGCTGGACTTACTCCGCAAGTATGGCACCGGCTATGGAGACAAAAATAGTTCGTACTTCGGGTCATTGAATGATCTTACATCAGGGACAAACTTTTGGGGAAGCTGCAAGAGTAAAAGGCATTGGTGTAATTTCAACATCTGGGTGAACTCTCTCTGCCTTGGGGGTCAGGCTGATTCAGCATTCTGGTCCTGCTCATTACCTGTTAAATTCTCCATTTGTTGTTCTTGTTATATTTCTACATGGTTGACACATTCCTATGTTTTAAATGAAATTACAAACAGACAGGAATTTTCCATGTAAGTAGTTATACATTCGAGGGTTTGGAACGTGAATGTAACTTTTAAACTATTTATTCGTGCATGGGGCGTGGGCATCGCTGGCAATGCAGCATTTATACCCATCCTTAACCACCCTGTGGTTGGTTGGAAGAGTGCATGAAGGTGTCTGAGATTGTCTTGATCAGCACAGCAATCTCAAAGACGGGGTTGCTCAGGTAGAAGTACCCTCCACACCCACAGCCAAGTCTGCACTCACTTCAATGATAGATGCCATCTAAACCTCCCAGGACAAGGACAGCATGGGATGACAATCAGAATAAAGCTTCCTCTACTCTTCAATTACAAGTGAAGCTACCTCAACACTGTCCCCGACAAACACTGCCAAGACAGACACAGCATTGGGTTAGATACAGAGTAAAACTTGCTCCATACTTCCCCATTCATAAAGTCCTAGGAGAAGGACAGCAAAGGGTTTAATAAGCAGTAGAGCTTCTTCCGTTCTGACTGACACTTAGTCCGTTCTACACCAATCCTCAACGAAAATTCAGAACTGAGATTATTATCTGGTACTGAATCCTAATGGGAATGACAGCAACAGAAAATCATGCAGTGAAACACAGATAAAACACACACAATGTACAACAAAACTAGACTGTTCTTGGGATCAAAGACATTTAAATGACAGGAGACATAGTCCCTGCAGTGACCCGAATGTGAGCTGAACAAATTTCACACTTAAACAATATTCTCTGGGAATGCAATGTCCACCTCACTGCTGTCTATTCAGTTCCTCTGCTCTCGTTCAGGGCTGAGTGCGGCTGAACACATTGTGGCGTAGGGGTCAAGAGGTTGGACAGTTAAGGTCAACTTGGATTGAGGGCATCCTTTGTCATGCCAGTGAGGTCGAGGATCGCTCATTTACTCAACTTATAATCGGGTACAAGGGGATGTCAGGCTGGGCTTGTATCAGTTTGAGTTTAGAAGAAACAGATGATCCGATGGAGCTGTATAACATCTGGAGAGGACTTAATGTAAATGTAATGTCAACTCAATTCTAGCCGGAGACTAGTCTCTCATTTAAGATAGGAGAGTTTTGTTTTTCTCTCAAGTGTTCTCGAGTCTTTGAAATTCACTTATTTAGAGAGCAGCATGTGGTGGTGACACGGTGGTTAGCACTGCTGCCTCACGGCATCAGTGACCTGGGTTTGATCCCACCCTCGGGCCGACTGTCTGTGTGGAGTTTGCACATTCTCCCCTTCTGTCTGCGTGGTCTTCCTCTGGTGCTCTGGACTCCTCCCACAGTCAAAAGGATGTGCAGTTGAGGGTGGATTGACCATGGGAGATGAAGGGTTACAGGGATAGGGTAACGAACTGGGTCTGGGTGGGACGGTCAGTCAATGTTGACTCGATAGCCTGAATGGCCTATTTGCACGCAATTGGCCTATATCAATCAATAGTATGCACTTGCTTTATGGTTACCGACATCAAATTAGATGATTGGTTTTGGTTAATTTATCTCTTATTATCGTATTCAACCAACTACAGCATCTAGAAACTTGCTTAATTACAATATCCAATATCTGCAGAGTACTTTTGCTTTTAGTCATGACCATTATCGTGAACTCTGTCGTGTGACCTCCTCATTGCTGTCAAAGTTATTTATTTGTCTCTACATTGTCATGGTTTTACTTTGTTGAATGTCTTCCTGGCATTTGCAGTTAAGACCCTATATTCTGCCCTCGTCAACATTTTCCCTTAAAATTCTATACTAAAGATTTCATGAAAAACCCCAGAGTGTGGTGAGACTGCGGAACTCACTACCATAGTGAATAGTTGGAGTGGGAGACACTACAACTAAGGTTAAGCAACCCAATACAAATGAATGTCACTGTCACTAGATTCACAACACAGTGAAATTTAAACATGCAATGTTCCTCAATTTCTCAACTGTTCCGAACCAGACTTGATGAGGAACAGATCTTGCACAACTACATTATAATTTAAACAAAAACCAATAATTATAAATATGGGAAGTTTGCTCGGGCAAAGTTAAAGAAGATAATCTAATTAATACCACTGATTTAAACCCTTTGATCAAGTCCCCCACCATCTCAGAGACTGAAACTTAAGCGGCAAGTTAAGAAATAATTTTTTTTTAAACTTACCAATTCAAGCAAACTTTTCCAACATGGATTGCGAAGCCTTTGTGCAATCTTTGGACTATGACTGTTTCACAGACACGTAACTGTAAATCTAATTTAAAAGTCACTGCTGAACACCCCAGTGTTCAGCCATTTTTTACAGGCTGGGACTCATTCCCAGAGAGAGCCAACAATGCTTTAACTGGACAGTAGAATCTAGAGAGAACAGCTCCTGGTATCAACGAGCAGCAGCGCCCACTGGAAGCAAATTTGCAGAGGTGGGGGAGCACGACGGCATAAAACAAAAAAAAATCCGACCGACTCTCCCTTTATAAGCAATGTCAGAATGTGCAGGGGTTCAGTCCTCGCAGTGGACAACAGCAGTTTCACCAGCAGAATCAGATTGTTGGGTGCACTGGTGTGCCCGCTGGTGTTTCTGCAAGGTGCAGAATGATGAGAACCTCCGCTTCCACTCGGGGCAGGTGAACGGCCTCTCCCCGGTATGGGCCCACCTGTGCCTCAGCAGGTGGGAGGAATTGCTGAAGGCCTTCCCGCACTCTGGGCAGGGGAAGGGCCTCTACCCCGTATGGACCCGAAGGTGGGATGCCTGAGTAAAGCCCTTCCCGCACTTGAGGCAGGAGAACGAGCTCTCCACGGTGTGGACCCGCTGTTGCCAAAGCAGGGCAGAGGTATTGCTGAAGGCCTTCCAGTACTTGGAGCAGCTGAAGGGCTTCTCTGATATGTGGACCCGGCGGTGGGTCAGTAGGACGGAGGAATAGCTGAAGGCCTTCCCGCATTCGGAACAGGAGAATGGCCTCTCGCCTGTGTGGACCCCCTGGTGCCTCTGCAGTACAGAGGAATTGCTGAAGGTCTTCCCGCACTCAGGGCAGGAGAACAGTCTCACCCCGGTGTGACTGCGCCCATGAGTCTCCAGGTCAGATGGGAAACGGAAGCCTTTCCCACTGTCGCCACATTTTCATGGTTTCTCCACGGGACGGGATTCCTTGGGTTTCTCCATGACCGAAGCTTCAGCTGCACACAAACGCGAGTACAGCACCTCCCTGCCGTGAATTCCCTATTCCCAGTCTGTATAACTTTTACTGGCTCCACAATCAGAGTGCTGCAACAGTCGGGTCTCTCATCCAGTCTCACTGATGCTGAAAACGTACTGAAAGAGGAACCAAAAAGCTTGGTTCCTTCTCACAGAATCATAGTCGAAAATTGTTATAGTCCCGATGGATTCAGTGACTGCCAGACATTGACGTGAAATTGAGGACTGCAAATGCTGGAGAGTCAGAGTCAAAGCACAGCAGATCAGGCAGCATCTGAGAAGCTGCAGAGTCAATGTTTCAGGCAAAGCTCTTCATCTATTGATATTGAAACGTCCATCTTCAGATCTACAAATAATCTATAAAAAGAGATGACAAAAGTCATTACTGTCAGTCCAGGTTAGAAATTCCAAACAACCAATTCTACTTTCTGCAGAACATTCTTTTCTTTTTCCACAAAATTGAAAGCACCATCCCACCCCCTCTCACCCCTCTATTCTCACTCCGCTCAAACTACTCCTCCCGACGGTACTGATACAGGATCTTACAGAGACCGAAAAGTGAAAACATCAAGACAGACACCTCTGAATTTTGGATACCTCCACCTGAAAGTTAGTATCTTTCACGACATCTAGGAGTGAGTAAGTCTGATTTTGGGAAGCAAAAAAAAGTGTTAATTCAGGATGAACCTTCAATGCAGCTTCTTGAGAAACAACCAAACACGAAATGGTTAACATCTGGGGAGGTGGAAGTGGGGAGATGGAGGAAATGAGATATCAAGGCATTGACACCGACACTAGACAGAAACTGAACAAACAGGCAGGGCAAACATTACGGACAAGCCAGAGTCATATAGATACACAGCACAGAAACAGGTCCTTCGGTCCAACTCAGCCGTGCCGACCAGATAGCCTAAATTAATCTCGTCTCATTTACCAGCACTTGGCCCATATCCCTCTGAACTCTTCCTATTCATATACCCATCCAGATGCCTTTTAAATGTTATAATTGGACCTACGTCCATCACTTCCTCCGGCAGATCATTCCTTACACTTGCCTCCCTCACCCCAAACATATTATCCTCCTATTCTGGACTTCTCCCATCCCAGGGAAATGACCTTGTCTATTTACCCTGTCTATGCCTCTCATGATTCTATAAACGTCTGTAAGATCACCCCTCAGCCTCTGGTATACCGGGGAAAACAGCTCAAGCAATGCACTGCGTTTCCTTTTAGCTTCACACTCACAGAACCTTCCTCCCGTGTAAAACATTGTTTCCCTCCCCCACACTGTCCATGGGAAAAGCCAAGACTGCTGAGACTCTGGAGTTGGGGGAATGCCACGTAGAATTCCTAAAATGTTGAAACACGCCATTCAGCCCAACAAGTCCACACCGACCATCCAAAGCGTAACTCATGTGGACACATTCCCCTATCCCATTCCACTACACTTACTGCACACTATGGACCCATTTAGTATGGCCACTTCTCCCGAAACTGAAAACCTTTAGATGTTGGGCGGAAACCAGAGCACCCGGAGAAAACCCAGCAGGGAGAATGTGTAAACTCCACACAGAGTGTCGCCCCAAGGCTGGAATCGAAAGTGGATCACTGGCGCTGTAAGGCAGCAGTGCGAATCACTGATCCATCGTGCGGCCCATGTGTGCAGAAAGAGGTGGGGGCTGGGAACTTTGTTAATTGTACCACACAGTAGATTGTTGAGTAAGGTTAAATCTCACGGGACCCAGGGAGAGCTAACCAACTGGGTACAAAATTTAGAAGCGTGTTGTTGGAGATGCTGGAATCCTTCCTGAAAACAACGAATGCTGGAGATCACAGTGGGTCAGGCAGCGCTGTGCTACTCTATGACTGGATAGTGTGGACGTGGAGATGATGTTTCCACGAGGAGAAGGGTTGAGGATGCCAAGTCATTGAGGGCATTTAAGACAGAGATAGGTTCTTGATTAATAAGGGGTCAAGGGTTATGAGGAGAGGGCAGCAGAATGGGATAGAGAAACATATCAGCCATGATCGACTGGTGGAGCAGACTCGATGGGCCAAATGGCCTCATCCTGCTCCTGTGTATTGTAGTCTTAAAGCTGGGCAGATGACTTAAGGGGTTCTCAGAAACTATTTCAGAATCCTGAAGAGGGGTTGTTGGACTCGAAACTTTAACTCTGCTTTCTCTCCACAGATGCTTCCAGTCCTGCTGAGTTTTTCCCGTGTTCTCAGTTTTTGTTTCAGATTTCCAGCATCCACAGTTCTTTGTCTTCTTCATCAAATTCATTTCTTGCCCTTCCCAAGTGTCTGGAACTTCATCTCCCTGATCTACAAACTGTTCACTTACCCTAGAATGACCAAACCTCCTTGTCAAAGTAGACCCCTTTGTTGCAAAATTATTGTTCAATTCTGTGACCAAAAGTATTGCATTCGTAATTACTTACACCAGGGACTCTCAATATCTTAGGCCAGAACACGGCAAGATTGTTTCAGACAGTACATTTATGTGATTTGATTCAATTCCCTATTCCCGACTTTACCAGCGTGTTGCAGGGAATGGAGGGTTTGAGTGAAGAAGAAGCTGGGACATTTTTCCAATGGAGCCGAGGAAGTTGACAGTTAACCTTATAGAGATTTTTAAAATCAGAAGGGGTATAGATAAAGTGTCATTCCCAGAAGGCTCAGAATATTTTATTGCTCCAGAAGGTGTAAAAAGGGGTCAAAGCTTCAACAGAAATCGAGCAGAGTTGAGAACAGACAACATTTAACTCTGTGGGAACAGGGAGATCAGAGGACAGAAAAATCAGGACCTGAAATCCGAGCTGACACCAGACTACCATGCTATCAGTGCTTTGATTAGCAGTGCCCACCCTCTACCTTTACTGAGCCTCTCACTCGACTTGAATGCCACGTATCCCCTCGATATTCCGGATCCAATCCCTGTCATTCTGAAGCCATATCTCTGCAAGGAGTCTCAGATCATAATTATTCTCTACAATGTGTGCAGACAATTAATTCGCTTTTGTTACAATGCAGCACACATTCACATACTGAGCTTTTAGTTTTATTTTTTGTGATGGTTCGAATCCAGTTTTGATTGCTAGTACATTTATTCTCCTTGTCCCTTTCTATCATTCTCTGGCATTTGGTTTCCACATCACTACATTGCTCACCAGCCTTGATTTGGATTCGCCATGCTAAATTGCCCAGTGTCCAGGGATGTGCAGGTTAGGTGGGTTGGCCATGGGAAACGCAGGGTTATCGTTTCAAAGTAATAGAAGGAGTAGGTCATTTGGCCCATCGACCCTGCTCCACCATTCATTAAAATCATGGCTGATCGATCAATCGTCTCAGCTCCTCCTAATTGCATTTTCCCAACTTCCCTTAATTCCTTACCACGCAAAAAACCCATCCAACAGTGTCTTAATGAAGCTGCCTCTACTGGTTCCTTGAGCACAATATTCCATTAATTGACCATTAACCACATTGGTCCTGCCCTGGGTTGCCTCATCAAAATGCAACAGCTCATATTTGTCTAAATTAAACTCCATCCACTACTCCTTGGCCCATCGGCTCTTCTGATCAATTATTATTTATATTAAACTTTCTTTCCTACCTTATTCCCTAAAAGCTGAAAATCTCCATTCCACACTCTCACCCTCCATTCTCACTTTGTTGAATCTAATCACGGATGTCCTCATCCTGAAGGGTTTGGTTCATGCTGATTAACAGGCCCACATTCAAGGGAGATCTAACTGAAACGTACAGAACATTGAACGGCCTGGACAGAGTGGACATTAGGAAGATGTTTTCATTGGGAGGAGACTAATACCCATGGGAATAGCCTCAGCATAAAGGGAGAATGGAGATTAGGAGGAATTTTTTTAGCCAGAGATTGGTGAATCTATGGAATTCATTGTCACAGAAAACTGTAGAGGCCTGGTCACTGAGTATGTTGAACATTGAGATCGAGATGTACAGCACAGAAACAGACTGTTTGGTCCAATTTGTCCATGCCGACCAACTATCCCAACCCAATCTAGTCCCACCTGACAGCTCACGGCCCCATATATCTCCAAATCTTCCTATTCATACACCTACCCAAATGTCTTTTAAATGTTGCAATCGTAGTAGCCTTCACCACTTCCTCTCTCACATCATTCAATAAACGTATCATCCTCTGCGTGAAAAAGTTGCCCCTTAGATCTCTTTTGTATCTTTTCCCTCTAACGTGAAACCCATGCCCTCTCGGTCTGGACTCACCCACCCCAGGAAAAGACTTTGTCTATTAATCTTATCCATGTCCCTCATAATTTTATACACGTACAGTTACGACGTTTAAAAGACATTTGGAAAGGTTCGAAGGTTATGGGCCAAACACTTGTAGGTGCGACGAGTTTAGTTTGAGAACATACTCAGCATGGACTAGTTGGATGAAGGGTCTGTTCAGTGCTGTCTGACTCTGTGACTGACCTGTACTGGTCTTAAAACCATTTTCTTACCTCCCCCCAATAACCATCCACTTCTTTGTTGTTCAAAACGCAGATGAACTGAGCCCATATGTTCAATGACCCCACTTCTGAACTCAATTCCTCTTCGTAATATACCACTTGCCTTGCTCATTGCCTGCTGCATCTGCCCGACAACTGGCATTGACTGGTGTGGAGGGACTCTGAGACCCCTTAGTACATCCATACATCATTCCTGATGAAGGGCTTGTGCCCGAAATGTTCCCTGCCCTGCTCCTCAGATGCTGCCTGACCTGTTGTGCTTTTCCAATGCCACATTTTTCGACTTTCACCTCTAGTCCTCACTTTCTCCACGTTCCAGTATATCATCATTTAAACAATGCACTGCTTTTTTTTAAACAGCAAAGGCTAGAACTTTACATTGCGGCACTGCACTTGCCATGTGTTTGTCAATTGAGACACAGACCTGGACCAACTTCGGGAAGAGGCAAAAGACTAAGTTCTGAACCAAACCCGTAGCAACACTCAAAACGTCGGCTCTGTTTACCTTTCCACAGATGCTGCTCGACCCGTTGGCTTTCTGCAGTATTCGCTGTGTTTGTTCGACACAAATGTTGCTTTCCATTAAAGAACTTCAATCCCTGTCCTCTGGAAACTGACCCTCGTCAGTGGCAATAGGTTCTTCTGATCATTAACCTGCCCATTCCCACCACGTCTTCTCCCATCATTGCGAACAGCCCCTGGGAATCTCCAATTAACCTTCCTTGCTCCAAGGAGAACATTCCCAAAGTTGGGAATGTCTCCACAAAATGGAAATTGCTCATTCCTGGACATGATGCAAGTGTTACAATGGGGAAGAGGTTTTGGCAAAATATCGTCAGTTAGCAGGTGGAAAAATGTTCAGGACGTAAAACACAAATCCCAGTCTCCAGCTTTGTGAATCTTTAGAAACGCTTTGGGAAGCGGAATTAGAGGAGAATGAAGGATGAACTGTCCGACTGAATAGAGACAGTCCAGACATTGTCCCCTTATTTAAGAGGCCGGGAGATTGACTCTGATATTCTCGGGACATGAACTGATCTGAGACATTGAAAGAATTCTCTGCACATCAGGAATTCAAACCCCTTCTCGGCTCGGGGCCAATGAGAAAATTCGGGAAGAGGCGATAGCCCCGGTGTAGGAGAGCTAGTTCCCCGTGACATGGATGTGCCTGCAGATGGTGGGATCAGGCTGTCCCCATGTCTCCACAATGAATGTCCAAGGCTTTATTATGGAAAAGTAAAACTGATAGAAGACAATTTTTATTCTGGACGGGGCAAGTTGAATTATGAATTGAATAGTAGCTTCTTAAAAGATACTGTAGAGCTGATGCTTTGACCTGTCTCTGTGGCGCAATTGGTCGGTGCGAGTAGCTATTAACCGAACGGTTGGTGGGTCGAGATCCCCATGGGGCGAAGTGCTTCTCGTTCTCGCTCTTACTGCTCTCTTGGCTGTGAAGGCGTGCGTTTTTAATGGTATCAGGGACATGTTTCCCAAACGGAAATCTCTCCACTGAAGAAGCACGAAGGGGTTTCTGAATTGATTGAATTTCTAACGTAAAGGACTGCGGATGCTGATAATCCGAGACAGAAAGCGAAACCGCTGGAGAAGCGCAGCAGGTTTGGCTGTATCTGGATAAGGAAAAAACAAGTTCTGAAATGTTGCCTGATTCTCTTTCCACAGATGCTGCCTGATCTTCTGAGTTGATCCTGCAATTTCTGTTTTTGTTTTTAACTGAATGTCCATTTCATCTTTCGGGATGAAACACCTAGATTCGCCATTTGCAGATATTTAACCCTTTCGAAACCTGTGAAGTGATTGAATTCAAACAAACTCTGCAATGATTCACTCTTTCTCAGCTCCACACGCAGACAGACCTGGGAAATGAAGCTGTCAGTGTGGTTCTGTATTGGTGGGCCGAGTGGTGAATACGATGGACATGAAATCCATTGCGGTTTCCCCACGCAGGTGTGAACCCTGCCGACTACAGTTGAGAAAGGGAGATTGCTCCACGGTTGTTTAAAGATGCAAATCAGTGGAGTTGAAATATTTCATTCACATTGGGAATCTGCAACCCACTTGCCGTCAGGGTGGAACAAGCAGATACCCGCAGAGCTGCTTTTGAGGCTATGAACCAAGATTTTGGAAATGAGACTAGAACAGTGAGGGGCGTGAAGTCGTGATCGAAATGAAGTAGGCACCTGAGGACAAAGGTATTTTATTTGCCAGTGAAAGATACTGCTTCACAAAGTTGGGACTATGGAAGGGAAGCAGTGACGGTGATTATCTTTGGCTGTTCACATTGTGAATGTTCCCATTGCTGCGTATGTCCGTGTTAACGTCAGAACTCTGCAGCATGGCGGCGTCTGGTCCTCACAGGGCCGGGGCGCAATGGCTGACGCATTTGACTCCAGCTATCTGTTTAAAATGCAGCTCACTGCTTCTTCACACACCTCAATTCATCTTTCTCATTGTCCTGAAGCCGGCATATGGTTTGAATTCCTGATCTGCAGGAACGAGACTCTTTTCATTGTCTCGCATCAGGAAGTGTCCCTGAGAACATCATAGTCACGTCACAGCGCTGTCAGAGGAGGGGACGCTCTTCATGCGCACACTTCACTTTCCCCATCTCACCGCCTCAACCACTGCGGTTTGTTGGAGTGGAAAGGGAACAAACACCAAACCCAACTTTGTTGATCTTCAGGAAATAAGAAAACTGTTCATCCCTTCGGATCTTCCATCCTGGCCTGACAGCGTTGATTTTAAATGGCTGTCCAGTCAGTGTCGATTCGTTTTGGCTGAAACGCCTTATCTCATCCCAGTATTTTTGCCACAGAGACCTGTGCGGCAGAGTTCATGTATATATTTCTTTGTATAGTATTTTGTAAATAACAATCGTTTGCTGTTTGTTTGTATAGTGTATTTCAGGTTCATGAGCCGCTTTTTAAGTTTGTTGTTAGGTTTGTGGGCTACCATGATGCTGAGAGGTTTGAGTTTTCTGGACGTCATTTCACAGATGTCTTTAATGTAAAGTAATGTGGCTAGGGTTTCTGCAGAAGTTGTGTCTGCTTGTGTCAGTTTGTTGATGTGAAATCGTCACACTGGGTTTATTGGGTAGGCAAAACCGCGGATTGCAGATGCTGGAAATCAGAGTTTAGATCAGAGTGGTGCTGGAAAAGCACAGCAGGTCAGACAGCTTCCGAGGAGCAGGAAAATCGACGTTTCGGGCAAAAGCCCTTCATCTGGAAGAGAGGCAAGACGCCTCCAGGGTGGAGAGATAAATTGGGGTGCGGGTGTGTTGGGCTGAAGGTAGCAAAGAGTACAATAGGTGAATGGGGGTGGGGATGGAGGTGACAGATCAGAGAGGAGGGTGGAACGGATAGGTGGGAAGGGAGATCAGCAGGTAGGACAGGTCAGCCAGAAGGTTGGAACTGAGGTAAGGTAGGGGGAGGGAAAAGGAGGAAACAGGTGAAGTCAGCATTGGTGGCCAGGGCTTGAATTTATCTGAGGAGGAAGATGGGGCGTTCATCCTCCAGACATCGGGTGGGGAAGGAGCGGCGATGGAGGAGGCCCAGGACCTGCATGTCCTCGGCAGAGTGGAAGTGGGGGGGGGGCGAGGACGCTGAGACGTGAGGCCACAGGGCGATGGGGTTGATTGTTGCGGGTGTCCTGCAGATGTTCCCTCAAGCGCTGTGACTTGACTCTGCGAGGAGTCTCCAGTCTCCCCAATGTGGGGGAAACCACATCGGGAGTAATGGATACAAGAAATGACATTGTTGGATACACAGGTGAAAGCCTTCTAATTCCCACGGCCGGGATTTGATTTCCGGGCAGGGAAGAAATTTTCAGTAGAGCTGTCAGCTTGTTTCATTATCTCCCTGGTGGTCTAGTGGTTAGGATTCTGCGCTTTCGCCGCTGCGGCTCGGGTTCGATTCCCGACCAAGAAAGCAAATTTCAGGGGGTTTAACAGTTGCCCACTTAAATGCGCTGTACAGTTGTTTATTGAACCTGGGTGTTGCAGTGTCGTGGATCGTTGAAATAGTGTCCTGCTTCAGATATGTTTGTGTGTGCAGGGATGATGGCTTCTGTAGTTAAGTTCTTGGTTCACGTGCGTCGTTTTCCTGTAGACGCCGTTTTGAATTTACCATTGACTGTTCGCTCTACTGTGACATCTAGAAATGGCACTTCGTTGTTGTTCTCCTCTTTTGAGAATTTTATGCCAGTGAGGAGATTGTTGATGGTGTTGTCGGTTTCCTCTCATTTGTTTCATTTTTTGATTACAAAAGTGTCATCACAGCGCCTTCAGTTTTCTTTGGCCACGTTGATGTTAATGGATGTGAACAGGGCTGTTCTGTCAAAGGATAGCATTATTCCATCCTCTTCAACCTTAGTGTCTTTGGTGTTCAGGAATTCTTGGATGGAGTAAATGGAGTGGTGTGAATCTTCGACTAGGTGTTTTAGCCTTCAGTGGAGGCCTTTGAACAATCTGTATGTTGGTGTTCCAAGTCGTGAGACTATGGCCTGCGGGGGTCTCCTAGTTTGATTAGGAGAACAACAACAAAGTGCCATTCCTAGATGTCACAGTAGAGCGAACAGTCAATGGGGAACTTCAAACTAGCATCGACAGAAAAACAACACCCACAAACCAAATACTTAACCACAGAAGCAATCATCCCAACACCCACAAAGGAAGCTGAATCAGGACATTGTTTCAACGAGCCACTACACACTGCAGCAAAGAGAATCTACTAAAAACAGAAGGGAAATACGTATATAGTGCATTTAAGGACAACAGGTACCCAATAAACCAAATCCGCCGATTTCTCATTGATGCTTCCAAGCTGACTCTCAAAAATTCGATTTTCCCCCCCATTCTTTCCTGTTTGTTTTTTGTGGGTTTTGAAAGCTTTCCCAATCCTCCGACTGAGTATTGGAGTTGGGAAGTTATGTTGTGGCTGCACAGGACATTGGTTAGACCACTTTTGGAATATTGTGTGAATTCTGGTCTCCCTCCTATCAGAAGGATCTTGTGAAATTTGAAAGGGTTCTGAAGCACCAATGGGCACACAGAGGGGAAGAGGCCCTTCTGCTGCCCTGAGTGCGGAAAGGCCTTCAGTGATTCCTCTGCCCTGCTGATGCACCAGTTGGTCCACACCGTGGAAGGCTGTTCTCCGGCCCCAAGTGCGAGATGGCATTCAGCAGTTCTTCCCACCTGCTGAGACACCAGTGGGTCCACACTTACGAGAGGCCGTTCTTTTGCCCCGAGTGCAGGAAGTGCTTTGCTCTTTCTTCCGACCTGCTGGCCCATTGGTGGGACCACATGGGGGAGAGGTCGTTCAGTTGCGCTAAGTGCAGGAAGGCCTTCAGCAATTCCTCGGCCCTGCTGAGGCACTAGTCCGTTCACACCGGGAAGAAGCCATTCTCCTGCACCGAGTGTGGGAAGAGGTTCATGTTTTCCTGCAACTTGTGGAAGCACCAGCGGGGGCACCAGCGCTCCCAGTAATCAGATCCAACCGATGACGCTGCCTTGGGTCTCACTCCAGGACTGAACCTCCTGCCAGTTCTGACAGTGAGAGCAGTGGGAGAGTAGGTGGGCTGTTTTTGTTTTCTGCTGGACTGCAATTTCCTCCCCCACCTCCCACAACCACAACCGCATGGTAGCTCAGGGTTTGCACTGCTGCCTCATGGCACCAGGAACCCAGGAATAATTCCACCCTTCAGGGTCTGTGTGCATTTTATGGAGGGTAGGAAAATGGATCTGAGTGGGTTACTCTTCGGAAGATCAGTGCAGATGTGTTGGTTTGAAGGACCTGTTTACACATTGTAGGATTTCAACCATCCTATGAGCTTTGCTTTCAGTGGACACTGCTGCTTATTGAGCCAGGGACTACACATTGCCAAATGAAATGATCCAGAGAAACCTCAGACCGCAAGACCATCGGAGCAGAAGTTAGGCCATTCGGCTCGTCGAGTCTACTCTGCCATTCCTTAGTGACAAAAGTAGCTTCATTGTGGAAACAGGCCATTCGTCCCAACAAGTCCACACCGACCCTCCGAAGAGTAACCCATCCAGACCCATTTCCCTCTGACTAATGTACCTGACTCTATAGGCAATTAAGCATCGCCAATCCACATAACCTGCACATCTTTGGACTATGGAAGAAAACAGGATCACCCAGAGAAAACCCACGCAGACACTGCGATAATGTGCAACCTCCTCACAGACAGTCACCCAAGGCTGGAATCAAACCTGGGTCCCTGGCGCTGTGAGGCTGCAGTGGTAACTTTGAATAGTTCGATCTTGTTGTGCTCACCTCCTGAAACGTTTCAAATGAATCCCTCCGAGCGATCCTGTTTAAAAATGCTGAGTTAGACAAAGTGTCCCATCAAGTTCAACACAAAGCCAGAGTTGAAGAAGTCAGAAGTCAGAACACCAAGGGGACCAAACCTGATCACAATATTCCAGGTGCAGCCTCATCAACGTCCTGTATAACTACAACACAACTTGCCAACATCTATACTCAATTCCCTAACTGATGAAGGCCAGTGTACTGAAACCTTTCTTCACTGCCTTGTGTACCGATGTAATCAGAGATATAGGACCTACTTTAAACTGATCTAGAATCCAGCTTCTGGGAGCACAAAAGCAGATTAGTGCTGTGTGACGTTACTGGGCACATAACACAGAGGTCGATGGGTCAAAACCGTGTGATGCTATTGCTCAATGTCTCCGTAAGCTGCTTTTCCTTTGCAAATGTCCTCTGTTCTGGATCTTGCCTTTGCAGTTACTTCCAAAACCTTCTTCGGTGGAGGAGTGGCAGTGGCAGCTGGAGCCCAGGAGTTCAACAACCCTCCAGAGCTGGAGGAAGACCCGAGCTCCAAGAAGCGGGGTGCAAGGCTGGAGACTGGATTTGCTCAAGGCTTGTATCTATTAACTCATTTAAATGGTACCTACTGTATGGGGCTATGGTTCACATTAAAACGGGAAGATCATATCAGAGTGTTTATATTTAGCAGTGCTACCTGGTAAAATTCACTCCCTAGAGGAGCACCTTCCATGATGCTGCATTTCTTGCCTTCTGCCCTTCCCCCATTTCTTATCTCCCATCTTGATTTTTTTTGGTCAAATTTAATTTCATATTAAGCAGACTTGGTATTCACTGTGTGTTATTAATTTGTTTGTTCGAATACTGTAAGGCAAAATTAATGCTGTAATTTAATTTCTGATGTCAGAGTTTGACTTTGAATGTGCAGGTGTGAATACCAGTAAGTTGTGAAAATAAATCAGGAACTTGTGGTTTTCAACAAAAAGAGCAGTTCATTGATATTCATGGCATTGTCTCATTTTGGAGTGATGATTCAAATCTGACCATCAAACCATTTCATGCAGTCACCCAATTTAATTAAAATTTTCTTTACTTTAATTAAAGAACATAACACTGGCAGGCTAAGATTTATGCAATCTATTTATAAAATTATGTCCATTGCTCGCAATATGGTCTCATCCACATTGGGGAAACTGGATGCCAACTAGCAGAATGTTTCAGGGAACAGCTCTGGGACACTGAGACAAAACGAACGACCGCCCTGTGGATGACGCTTTAACTTCCCCCACCCATTCCACCAAGGACATTCAAGTCCCGGGCCTCCTCCACTGCCAAACTCTTGCTACCCGACGCTTGTAGGAAAAACACCTCATCTTCTGCCTTGGGACCCTCCAAACACATGGGGTCAATGTAGATTTCATCAGTTTTCTCATTTCCTCTCCCCAACCTTGTGCCAGATCCAACCTTCCAATTCGACACTAACCTCTTGACCTGTCATACCTGTCCACCTTGCTTCTCACCTATTTTCTCCACACTCATCTCTGACCTATCACCATCAATCCCTACCTCCATCTACCTATTGCACTCCCAGCTACCTTCCCTCCAGCTCCACTTCCTTCCCATTTATCTCTCAGCCCCCTTGGACCACCCTTTATTCCTGATAAAGAACTTATGCTCTCAACCAAGACTGTGATGAAGCAACATCTTCAACAAATAGGAAATGGCTACGAAGTCAGATTTCATCCCCTCTTCTGTTTCCCAGTTCTTTCAGAAATAAGAAATGTATTTTTCTTCCACTAGAAAGTGGTCTTCCACGTTCCGCTGTCTGAAGTGTCATGCCACACCTTTACTTCTGTCACCTTTTAAGAATCCTTTCACCCTGTTTTTCTAACAATTGTGGAGGTGACCAAAAGCAAACATTTCACTCCTCCTCAATGTCCCATTTCTCTTCCTATGAGCCATTTTGTCATGTTGTCTATGTTACAAGCAGCCGAGTGCACTTGGAATCTGAATTAAAAATTGGCCATTGAAGTGAGCAGGATTAATATTATCGATGGCTAGCTGTGTTTGCACTAACTGTAATTATCCACCAATATGATGTCTTTTGTTCCACCAAAACTGGAAACAATGATCTGTGTTTATATTGCAGTCGGATTTAGAAAATCATCCCAGCGATCTTCACGTTATTATAGTTTACTGAGGCCATAACAGCATTGCGTGGCAGTTTGATGTGACTAAAACTTAGATGGAAAGAATGTAGATTGATGAGAAGTCAAAATGGCAGAGTCTCTGGCCACAATCGATCTGTCTGGATTGATTATATGAGTGGCGGCTCTTTAAGGGCAACTTCCACTCCATCACTTCAACCAGCAAGAGGAGATAAGTGTGAACACAACATTCCAACTGTGACGTATACGCATTGCTTCGATGTAATTGATCAAAATCCTGGAACTCGCTCCTGAACCTTTGTTATACACCACATCATATTTGTGAAGTAATTTAAGAGGCAGCTCATCACCACTTTTTCAAGGACAGTTTGGGAAGAGTCAATGATATGCACATGATATTGGAGGCACTCTAATCGTATGGATAGATGATTGGCTAACCAATGATGCAGTATGGATAAGGGAAATGTTCAGGATCGCAACTTGTAACGAGCAATGTGCTACAGGGATCAGTGCTGCGGCCAAAATTATTTACAATATGGATATGAATTACTTGGATAAGTAAAGTGAATGTACTATTGCCAAGACTGCAGTAGAGACAGTTGATTGGAATGCAGGTGGTGAGGATGACATGGAGAGGGATATAGACTGGTTAAGGAAATGAGCAAAACCTTGGCCAATGGAATAGAATGTGGGAAAATGAGGTTGTGCACTTTGCCCGGAGGAAAAGTGCTGAATGTTAAATGGAGAAAGCTGCTGAATAGGAGGATTTGCAAGCTCACATCCATGAACACTTCATCCAAGTTCAGTGAGTAATAGGGAAGGCAAATGGGAGGTTGTTTTTAAAATGGAGTATAAAAGTAGGGAGGTTGTAGTGAACCTATATCAGACACCAATTAGGCCACAACTGAACACTGCGAAGAGTTTTGGGCCTTTTAGCTAAGGAAAGTTATACTGGCATTGGAGGCAGTCCAGAGAAGGTTTATCAGGATGATATCAGGGATAAAAATAATGTCTTAGGAGGAGAAATGAATAGGTTTGGCCTGTGGTTAACAGAATTTAGAAGATTTCGAGGTAACATTATTGACACAAACAAGATTCTGAGGAGACGTGAAAGGCTAGATGTGGGAAAGTTTCCCATTGTGGGTGAGTTTTTAACCAGAGGGATCAACCTGCAAATAAGGGATTGCTTGTTTAGGACAACTTTTGAGCCTGGATTGTTAAGTGCATTCAAAACTAAGATATTTTCTTTAAAGTCAAAAAGTGAATTGAGGATTATGGGGAAACAGCGGGAAAGTGAAGTTGATGTTCACCAGAACAATAGTGGGAGACGAAGTGCGACATCCCGTGAATGAATAAAGGAAAATAGTCAGGAGAAAATTGTCATTGAAGTGAAGATTGGGATCTAATGATAATGGTTGAGCAACCTAGAGATCTAGGTCTTCTGAGAACACAAATACAATTCCCATCATGGCTGCTGGTGGAATTTATGTTCAATTAATAAAAAGATCTGGAAGTGAAAGTTTCTCTCCGTCCGCAACTAGGAAACAGAAATTCACGAAAATAATGATGTTGGAGATGTTGGAGATGAGCAAGAAAAGGCAAAATTGCTGGGGAAACGCAGCAGGTCTGGCAGCATCTGTGGAGAGAAAACAGTTAATGTTTTGGATTCAGCAAGTTTTGAAGAACCACTGGACTCAAAGCAGTAACACTGTTGTCTCTTCATAGATGATGCCAGAACTGTTGTGTTTCTCCAGAAACTGTCCTTTTTAAGGTAGGAAATCTACCATTCATGAACCCTGCATGCATGTGCGCTCCAACTCTCTCTCTCTCTCTCTCTCTCTCTCTCACACACACACACACACACACACACACACACACACACACACACACACACACACACACACACACACAGTGTGACTCCACACCGGTATAATATGGTTGACTCTCAACTGCCTTTTCGCATGTCGTCACAATTACTCTGTCCAAGGGCCATGAGGGACAATTAGCAAATGTTGGATGTGCTCGCAATCATCACATCCCACAAAATATTTTCTCATAACTGAAAAAAAACATAGATTAATGAAGGACAGCGAAAACAAACTGCTGTGGGAAAGTCATGCCCAACTAACCTGATTTGCTTGCAGTTATATTTTATTAAAATCCTCTTCCTAGAGGACATTGATTACACCACTGTTCGAATACTGCAGGCAATTCTGGGCCCTCTGGTACAGGAAGGAGGTTGTAAAACTTGAAAGGGTTAAGAAAACATTTGCAAGGATGCTGCCAGGGTTGGAGGTTTTGAGCTACAGGAAGACGCTGAATTGACTGGGGTCATTTTCCCGGAAGTTTTGAAGGGTGAGGGGTGACTTTATAGCTGTTTATAAAATCATGAGGGCATGGATAGGGTAAATAGGAGAGCTGTTTTACCTGGGGAGGGAGAGTCAAGAACTAGATTGCATAAGTTTAAAGTTATTGGTAAATGGAGTTTAATATAGCTAAGTATGAGGTCTTACATTTTGTGTAGTCAAATCAAGGTCGGATGTACATGGTGAATGGTTGGACCTTGAGTGTAGTTGAACAGAGGGATTTTGACGTTCAGGTTTTGGCACACTGGACTTCATCAGTGATGGCATTCAGTACAAAATACCAAATTAGAGGAGAGATATGCACCAAATATGAACGTCTACCAACAATCTGTTTCATATGCAGTATTTTGAACCAAGAGATCAAGGGTTGCGGGTTATTAGCTCCGAGAAAATGGAGTCGTGGGTAGACAGGGTGGTGAAGAAGGCTTTTGGCATGCTTGTTTTCATTTGTCAGAGCATTGAGCACAGGAGTTGGGACGTCTTGTTGCAGCTGTCACACATGCCACACAACAACGATAGGCATGGCCCTGCCCCCCTCTGACTGGCTGTCCCTTTGAATGTCTGGGGGAAGATTAGACCCACCTACCTGTGTTTGGCTCATATGTACTTATCCAAATAATTTTAAACATTCTAACATTACCTGCATCCACCACTTCTTCTGACAGTTCATTCTGCACACGAACCACCTTCAATGTAAAAAACGTTGCCCCCACCCCCGTCCTTTTTAAATCTTCTCCCTCTTATCTGAAAAATATACTCCCAAACTTTGAACTCCCCGACCCTTCGGGAAAAGACAAAGGTTATTCACCTTATCTTTGTCCCTCATGACTTCATAAACCTCCATAACCTCCACCTCAACCTTATACACTCCAGTGAAAAAAGATCCCAGCCTATGTCTTCTGTAAATCATTCTGGCAACGTCATGGTTAAAAAAGGTAAGCTTTAAGAATTGACTGGAAGGGCAGTGAAAATTCAACCAGCTGACAGTGGACCTGAAATCACATGTAGATCAGATCAGGTTTGGACAGCAGGAAACCAGATAAGGTGTTACAACAAACCACAACGGTTTCGTCTTTAGACTCTTAATTCCAGATTTATGTTGAATTCAGATACCTCCATCTGCCATGGCAGGTTTTGAACCCAGGTCCCCGGAACATTAACTGGGTGAATATGTCTGGTGACAATAAAGTCGGCCATCGCTTCCCCTGAACACGTTGGCTTATTGTGTTTAGAAATAACAGAGAAGCAGTAGGTTTCAGCAGCTGTTAAGTTGTTGATATTACACAAGGGAACATCAGCACCCTCAGTAATGGCACATACTGAAGCCAGGACCCTGTCTCGGAGGTAAGGGCTCGGGAACCATTCGAAAAAGAACAGAAAATGCCATTCAACCCCTTTAGCCTGCTTCTCCATTCAATAGGATTGTGGCTGATCTGACATTCCCCACATGCACCTACCTGCCCTTTCCCTGTAACTTCATCCCCCGACTGATCACGAAACTATTGATCCTAGTTATAAATGTGACATGTCAACAGAGTTACTGGAATGGGGAGCGGGTTGATCTGGTCTAACTTGGGGACGAAAACAATGGCTTCACATTTCACAATATTTAACTAAGGGAATGTTTATAGTTTATAGTTAATAATTCCTGAAGAAGGGCTCATGCCCGAAACGTCGATTCTCCTGCTCCTTGGATGCTGCCTGACCTGTTGCGCTTCCTATTCATATACACATCCAGATGCATTATGAATGCAGTAATTATACAGCCTCCATCACTTACTCCAGCAGCTCATGTCATATATGCATCACCCTCTGCGTGAAAAGGTTGTCCCTTAAGACCCTTCTGTATCTTCCCCCTCCCCTCCCTAAAACTATGCCCTCTCGTTCTGGACTCCCCCATCCCAGGGAAACGAACTTGTCTATTTGCCCTATCCATATCCCTCATGATTTTATGATCCTCTATGAGGTCACCCCTTTGCCTCCGAAGCTCCAGAGAAAACAGTCTATTCAGCTTCGCCGTATAGCTCAACACTCCAACCCTGGCAACATCCTCGTAAATCTTTTCTGCACCTTTTCTAGTTTCACAACATCTTTCCTATAGGAAGCAGACCAAAATTACATGCAATATTCCAAACGTGGCCTGACTAATGCTCTGTACAATGGCAAGATGAGCTCCCAACATCTCTCCTCAATGCTCTGACCAACAAAGGAAAGCATACCAAATGCCTTCTTTACTATCCAATCAACTTGTGTCTCTACTTTTAAGGAACTATCAACCTGAACTCCAAGGTCTATTTGTTCAGCAACACTTCCAAGGAACTTACCATTAAGTGTAAAAGTCCTGATCTGATTTGTTTTTCCAAAATGCAGCACCTCATATTTATCTACATTAACCTCCATCTGCACCTTCTCAGCCCATTGGCCCATCTGATCAACGTCCCGTTGTAATCTGAGGTAACCTGCTTTGCTGACTATTACACCTCCAATTTTGGTGTCGTCGACAAAAGTACTAACTATACCTCCTCCGTTTACATACAAATCATTTACATAAATGACAAAACGTAGCGGACCCAGCATCGACCCTTGTGATACACCATTGGTCACAAGCCTTCAGTCTGAAAAGCAGCCCTTCATCACCATCCTCTGTCTTCTGCCTTCCAGCCAGTTCTGTATCCAAATGGCTAGATGTCCCTGCATGCCATGAGATTAAACCTTGCACACCAGTCTCCCATGAGGAACCTTGATGAATGCCTTTCTGAAGTCCATACCACGTCCATCGCTCTGCCCTCATCAATCCACTTTGTACTTCTTCAAGAAATTCAATCCTGTTCGTGAGACATGATTTCCCAGGCATAAAGCCATGCTGACTATCCCTAATCAATTCTTGCCTTTCCAAATACATGCAAATCCTATCTCTCAGGATTCTCTCCAAAAACTTGCCCATCACGGATGGCTGCTCTGGCTCACCTGTCTATAGTTTTTGCTTTTCCTTACCACCTTTCTTAAATACTGGCACCACGTTCGCCACCCTTAGCCTTCCGGCACCGCAACTGTGACTATTGATGATACAAATATCTCCGTGAAAGGCCCAGCAAACACTTCCCCAGCTTTCCACTGAGTTCTAGTACTCCTGATCAGGTCCTTGGGATTTATTCACTTTTATGCATTTCAAGATATCCAGCCATTTCTCATCTGTAATATGGACATTTTTTCAACATGTCACCCTCTACTTTCTCACATTCTCTATCGTCCATGCCCTTCTCCACAGTAAAGACTGATACACAATATCCGTTCAGTGTCCACCCCCCACTCCCCCCACCCCACTCCCCTACCCACCCCCCCCCCGATCTACTGCAGCTCCACACAAAGGCCGCCTTGCTAATCTTTGAGGGGCGATATTCTCTCCCTTGTTATCCTTTGCCCTGAACGTATTTATAAAAACCGTTTAGTTTCTCCTTAACTCTATTTTCCAAAGCTATCTCATGTCCCCTTTTTGCCCTCATGATTTCCCTCTTAAGTATGCTCGTACTGCCTTTATACTCTAAGGATTCCCTCGATCTCTCTGTCGATACCTGACGTATGCATCCTTCTTTATCTGAACCAATTTCTCAATTTCTCTGGTCAACCAGCATTCCCTACACCTACCAGCCTTTCCTTTCGCCCTATCTGGAATATACTGTGTCTGGACTCTTGTCATCTCATATTTGAAGGCTTCCCATTTTCCAGCAGTCCTTTAACCTGCGAACATCTGCCCCCAATCAGCTTTTGAAAGATCTTACCTAATACCTGAGTCTTCCTCCAGTTTAGAACTTGAACTTTTAGATGTGATATATTATTTTTAATCACTATTCTAATGTGAATAGAATTATGGTTGCTGGCACTTAGGTTTTACACCCTCGCCAGTATGTACATCCACATTGTGAATTAGAAAATTTCCTTGTACACACTTAACAAATTCCTCTATTTGACGGATAAGTCAATGGGCAGGAGTTATACCTTGGGTCCACTCTTCCTTCATTCCCATAAACGCCATTCCCACCCCAATAGTCCAACGGCACTTTCCCCTGCAACTGCCGAATGTGTGACACCAGCCCATTTACCGATTACCTCCTCACTATCCAAGGGGCCACAACCTACCTTCCAGGTGAAGCAGCACTTTCTCTGCACTTCCCACAACCCAGTTTACTGCATTTGCTGCTCACATTGTGGTCTCATCTATAATGGGGAAAAAGAAGCGTAAACTGTGTGACTGCTGCTCAGAACATCTACGTTCTGCCCGCAAAAAAGATCCTGAGCTTCCAGTTGCCTGCCAATTCCTCACCCTACCCTGTTCCCTGGCCAACACCTCTGTCTCAGGTTTGTTGTAGTGTTCCAGCGAAGCTCAGCACCAGCAAAAGGAAGAGCACCGAATATTACACTTGGGGACATTGCATCCCTCCGGTCCCAATAGAGAATTCAATAATTCTAGGGCCGGAACTCCACAGTATCCTCGTCCCTGCAACACACACCAAGCCTTGTTATCACATAGTCTGTCATGACACACGACCTAGCCACGAACAGTCTCCATTAATTGTTATTCACCCTCCCACGCCGATCGTTATCAACTCTTTTTTTCTGGCCAACAGTTCTTCCTTCTCTTTGGGCTCTGTCTTGATCTCCGCCTTCCTCCCACAAAATCTCCTGCATATCAACCGACATTTTCCCAATCACCATCTGTTCTGTGGAAGGGTCACCGGCAACTCCTGTTTTTTGTTCCTGATATACAGCATCCGCAATTCTTTCAGCTTTTTATAGAGAGAGAGTTGGAAATTGTTTCGAGAGACAGAAGGAGAGGGGGGAGAAACAGAACAGACATGAACTGTTGATCTCCCTTGTGACTCATAACGTAAAATAATTGCAGTGCGATCACTTCCCTTAAGCATGAAGTGAGGCCACATGCCAGTTGTGAGCTTGTGGCGCAACGGTAGCGCGTCTGATTCCAGATCAAAAGGTTGCGTGTTCGAATCACGTCAGGCTCACTGATATCAACTTCTTACATTCGAAATCAAGGAAGGAGCACGCTCGCTCCGGATATCAGTTGAGCCAAGTCTTCTTTGTGAAAACTTTCGATCACACGTGAAGCTTTGTTGTCAGTTTGATTTGTGAACACTGTGTCAGGGAGGTGGTGTGCCCATTGTTTGGGCAAATGCCCAGCTCCCCGAGTTCGTCACGGGATTTAAACAGAGCCGTCTCCCTCTGGGCAGCCGCTTCTTACAGTTGGTGACAGCGCGGTGTGAATAACATAATACCGAAATTTTTACAACATAACCCAGAGACTCCCAGCTTTATGTTTCAATCTATCAGGAGAGAGACAGCGAGTTCAGATAGAAATGTTTCCCACCAACAGCAAATCCTTTCCTCTCACTCGACACAGTTAAAATTATCTGAATTCAACAGAAAGAGCTGAAAAGACAGTCTGGCATCCTCTCTCCACATTAACGGTGAGCCTGAATTTTATAAACGGTGTCAGTAAAATCCAATGGCGGACACTGATTTGGTTCAATCGATTTTTTGCCAAGCGTAATTCACCGAGAGGATGCTGCTGTGTGAAACAGCGTGGGGAATTAGTGCAGGGCCTCCTGTGTATGGGACACACCGCAACTGATGTGTTTCACCTTCACTAGTTTATTCCTATCTCGGAGAAGAGAGATTTGATGATTCGGATCATAGCAGCCAGACAGAGAACAGGAGGAGAGCACTCAGCACTTCACAAGTTTGTCACCACAGCTGGGTCATCGTGGCCCGTGTGTCAGTATGGGATAGTAATCTGTATCTACTGACTGGAAGCACAGGAAATTGGAGTGCTGGTGGGACTATCACACAGGAGAAAACGGCTTCGACCGATCAACTGGAGTGGCTCCAAACGTGCAACTCCGCTCACCTCAACTGAATAACTGTAAACAAATTACTCAATGATTCAAAGGAATACTCAGTTTTGAATCTGCATTGTGGCATGTACCTTCGAGAATGATGTCAAAACACCTTCATTGCTGTGATGGAGTATCCTGTTGGGCAGAATATATCCGTTGTCAAATTTCCCACGTTCTGTTGGTCCAACTCCGATTTCACTCAGAATCACGAAATGTGTGACAGCGCAGACTGAAGCCATGCAGCCCACCTCAGCTCTGCTGGCTCAACGCAATATGTAAATAAGTGTCTCATTCTGTCGCCTTCTCCCTGTAACTCTTGCACATTGTTACATTGAACATGCCCACCGAATTCCCTTTTGTGTCCATTGAATCTGCCTCTTTGTCACTGTCAGACAGCGACTTACTGACCCCACTCCCTGTGCGAAAACGGTCTTCCTAATGTCACTCTTACTCATTTTCCTGATGACTTTAAATCTCTAGCAAATCGTTTTCGATCTTTTCAGGCCTGGGTGCATTTTCACTGCATTATTTCCTCTGTCTAAAACCCTCATGATGTGGAAAACTTCAATCAGACCAGCTTTCAGCCCTCTGTCCTCCAGAGAGCTGCCCCAAACTTTCCAATCTCCCTTCATTGCTGACATTCCTCATACACGGTAACATTCACTTCAACCTGTTCAGCGCCGTCTGCAATTATTTAACTTCCCCGCTTCCTGAAGAATCACCCTCAGAATTGAGCGTAATACAGGTGGAGGATTCATTCAGACTCGGATTGCGCGGGCGAAAAGAATCATCAATACTTTTTCTCACTTTCAACACGTGTTTCCCTTCGCCGTGTTCACTGCAATGGCAGCTCTGCACCGTCCCTAATTCAGGCAATCCGATCTTAATTAACGAAACGGCTTTTTGAGAAAATTGATGGGGTATTTTTGCTCAGGTGAATTTAAGGAATGATGGTTCGCCTGGGATTGGAACCCGGAAACTCGCACACAGCAGCATATACTCGGAGACCCAAAGCTGGAAATATATCCCAGACTGACGAGCCACCATCCATGGGTGCAGCCACCTCCTGCTCAGTACGAAATTCATTGTATATTGCTACCAGAAACGCAAGCAGCAACGAGTTTCAAGAACATCTGCTTCTCAATCTGGCTCCTTGCTCCCAGGACGCTGCTGTTTGTCCCGTCCCCAGGGACCGGGCTCTCTCCACTGGTGGATAATTGAACCATTTCGTTTCTAATAGCAAGCTGTGCTGGTGGAAGGCAGAGCCCATTCACTCTTCTGCTCTCTCACACTGTTACGTGAGGCAGGTTAAGTCAGTTACGATCATGCGGAGGAAATGGGCAACTTTGAACTTGATCCAAAGGTCTTGTTAACGGAGAGACAGAAAGATGCTGTGCTGTCGGGACAGAGAGAAATGGACACCGGAGACTCTTCCCTCAGGTAAATTGATATGAGTGCATTTTTGTGCGGCCTTCTTGGTGTTCAGAATTTGTCTTGACACAGCAATCCTGCAGAAAGTCTTTTATTACACGGGCATTGGTTTCTTTACTGCAGGAAATGGACTAAAACAGCAAGTCATGTGTTTCAACTTCACCGGTTCATTGCCATCTGAGAGAAGAGGTTTAACACTTGAGATCAGGACACACTGACAGAGAACAGTTCAAGACAACTCAGAGCTCCACAAGTGTGTCAGCGCAACTGTATAAATTTGACTTGTGTATCGATGTGACATATTTAACTCAGATACCCCAAGTTTTGAGAAGCAGATGACAAGGCAAGGAACAGAACAGAGCGCCGTTAGACGGGAAAGCTGCTAAATATGACATTGAGTGAATAGGAGAAAATGGTTTCGCTTCTGGGTTCTGATCCCAGCGCGCTCCCGCTGTGCCTTTCTCCTGCATTGCACGGTAGCTTTTCCAGAGAAGTATTCAGCTTTTCATCTGGCGTGTGACTTGCATGTTCGAGAATGACGTCAAAAGATCTTCACTGCTGTAGTGTCATGTGCTGTTGTGCAGACATATCGTCGATGTGCAAATATAAACTCAGAGAGCAATGTACACTAGAGACGCTGAGCCAGCTGAAACTTGCTCAGTGTGAAATACATTCCACATTGCTCCAAGAATTGCAAGCAGCAAAGAGTTTCCAGAACATCTGTTGTCATTCTGTCCCCGGGGCGCTGATGTTTGTCTCATCCCCAGGAACTGGACTCTCTCCACTGGAGGATAATTAAACCAATTTGTTCCTACTTGCAAGCTGTTCTGGGGGGCGGGGGCGGTGAGGGGTGAGTGCATTCGCTCTTCTGCTCCCTCAATCCCTTGGGGCGGGAGGTATCAGTTAAACTAATGCGTGGGCAGTGAGCTTTGATTGTGAACTTGCTCCAAAGGTCTGTTATCGGAGAGATAGAAAAATGTTGTGCTGGTGGATCAGAGAGAAATGGACACCGAAGACTCTTCCCTCAGGTAAATTCGTATGAATAAATTGTTGTGCAGCCTGCTTGCTGTTCAGAATTCCTCACACCCAGCAATCTTACAGAAAGTCTATTGCAAAGTGGGCATCACTTTCTTTGCTGCGACCGCGCAGCAGTTAACATCTGAGCCCCAAGTGTCCCAGATGAAGAGAATCTGAGTGAAACCTTCACTCACTGAGAGTCATCCCCACGGCCCTGAGCTGCGGGACTGCAGGCGGTCCAACACGGAAGGGACGGTTAAAAATGAACGTTGTTGCTCCTTCAGATTGTCTGTCCCATAGACAGGCATTGGGACGGCATAAACGGTTAGGATCATTCTCCCGCAGACAGAGGCGGTTCACTGTCACTTGTCTCTCTCTCTGAGGTTCACTGTCACTGTCACAAGTGAGAGTTCTCTGTCACTTGTCTCTCTCTCTGAGGTTATTCACAATCGGTGATATCTGTCCTCATCGTGGGGGACTATGTCTGAGTGGTGATACGGTTTCGGACATGCTTGTCATTCACGTCTGAACCAGGGTGGCGAATTACTGCAGGGAATGGACGAAACCGCAAGGCATGGGTTTCAACTTTATCAGCTCATTGGCATCTCAGAGAAGTGGTTTTGCGAATTAGTTCATAGGAAACCGACCAAGAACAGGAGAAGACCACCCAGACCTCCAAAAAGCATGTTACTTGAACCGTGTGAGGTTCGCGAGTGTATCGGTATGATACAGGACGTTCAGACACTCAGAAAGTAGGTGCAAAGGCAAGATACAGAACAGAGTACAGCACCATTACATAAAGGAAGCTGCTCAAGGAGACACGTTCGAGATTGGTGTTAAAGACCTCCACTGCTGTCGTGTAATTTGCTGTTTCGCAGAGTATGGAGGCTGTGTAAATATAAACTTTGTTCTCACTTCCCACATTCTGTTGGTCGAACTGTGATTTCGCTCTGAATCACAGCATGTGTCACAGCGCAGACGGACGCCATGCGGCCCACCTTCACTCTGCTGGTTCGACAAAGTAAGTAAACGTATGTCTCTATTCGCATCATTCACTTACCTTCTCTGTGTATTTCTGCACATTGTTACTTGAAATATGATCAAGCACCTCCACTAATTCTCCCCCCACATCGGCACGGCTTCCGATTTTGTAAAGTTGATCCTGCAGCCCAAAACACTGCCAAATAAATTGATTGTTTGAATCAATCGAGGAACGGACTCCTCCAGATTGGCCAAGAACAAAAGGACGTCATCAGCATGATGTTAAAGATCAGCCATTTCAGAAAGTCATTTAAATGTAGAGCTTTTCTAACAACAGGTGTGAATCTTGTCTGTGTCCCAATATCGAGTCAGACTGACATTGTTGTTCGAAAAGCCCTGCATTTAAATGAAATTCTTGAAGGTAATTTAAAACTAGTTCTGGGATTAACGTACCAAAGAACAGAAGCCCATTCTAAAATATGAAAGATTTAATCTAAAATTGTTTAGTGAAGGACATCTCCATGACCGTGGACTCCTTTGGCTATAAATTCTGTGATCATGATCTTATTGTCCACGACCACCTGATGAAAGAGCAGCACTCTGAAATGGAGTGACCAGTAAAAATGTCTCATTTGGATCCCCCCCAAGGTTAGAAATGGAAACATATCTCTTCAAGGTTACAATTTGATTTGCTCTTTCAACACTCTTGAAATGTAATGTGTTCCATTGTAGTGTTCAATTCTGATCCATTAAAATCAGTATCCAGTCTCATCTGAGTGCAGAACCAACTCAACTGACGGAACAAACAAAAACTTTTCGGTTTGCTTTTGAGATGTGACATCTTCTCCCCCTCCCTCTCTGGTGATCGAAATTAAGCAGGCACCTGAGGACAAAAGTGTTTTATTTGCCGGTGAAAGATACTGCTTCACAAAGTTGTACTACGGAAGGGAAGCAGTGACGGTGATTATCTGGTTGTTCACATTGTGAATGTTCCCATTGCTGCGCATGTCTGTGTTAACGTCAGAACTCTGCAGCATGGCGGCGTCAGGTACGCAGAGTGCCGGGGCCGCAATGGATGACGCATCTGACTACACCTACCTGTTTGAAATGCAGCTCACAGCTTCTTCACACATCCCAAATAATCTTTCTCATTGTCCTGAAGCGGGCATAAGGTTTGAATTCCCGATCTGCGGGAATGAGAATCCTTTCACTGTCTCGCGTCAGTAAGTGTCCCTGAGAACATCAGAGTCCCGTCACAGCGCTGTCAGAGGAGGGGAAGCTGAAAGATACCCACACGCTGCTCACGGGCACATTTCACTTTCCCCAACTCACCGCCCCAACCACTGCGGCTCCTGGGAGTGGAAAGGTAAGAAACACCAAAACCCAGTCTCAACTTTGTAAATCATCAGGAAATAAGAAAAATGTTCATCCCTTCGGGTCTTCCATCCTAGGCTAACAGGGGTGATTTTAAATGGCTGTCCAGTCAGTGTCAATTCTTTTTGGTTGAAAATATCTTCCTTATCTCATCCCAGCATTTCTTGCCACAGAGACCCGTGCAGCAGACTTCATGTATACATTTCCTTGTATGGTATTTTGTAAATAACATTCGTTTTCTGGTTGTTTGTATCGGGTATTTCAGGTTCATTAGTCTCTGTTCAAGTGTGTTGGTAGGTTTGTGGGCTACCATGATGCTGAGGGGTTTGAGTTGTCTGGACATCATTTAACAGATGTATTTAATGTAAGGTATTACGGCTAGGGTTTCTGCACACGTTGTGTCTGCTAGTGTCAATTTGTTGATGAAAAATCGGCATTCTGGGTTTATTGGAAAGGCAAAAGTGAGGACTGAAGATGCTGGAAACCAGAGTTGAGATCAGAGTGGTGCTGGAAAAGCACAACACGTCAGACAACTTCCGAGGAGCAGGAAAATCGAAGTTTCGGGCAAAGGCCCTTCATCAGGAGTAGGGGCAGGACGCCTCCAGGTTGGAGAGATAAATTGGGGATCGGGGGGTGTGCTGGGGCGAAGGTAGCAAAGAGTAAAATAGGTGAATGCTGGTGGGTATGGAGGTGACAGGTCAGAGAGGAGAGTGGAGCGGATAGCTGGGAAGGGAGCTTGGCAAGTCGGACAGGTCATGAGGTCAGTGTTGAGCTGGAAGTTTAAAACAGAAGTAAGGTGGGGGGAGGGGAAATGAGGAAACTGGCGAAGTCCACATTGATGCCCTGAGGTTGAAGTGTTCTGAGGCGGAAGATGAGGTGTTCTTCCTCCAGGCGTCGGGTGGGGAGGGAGTGGCGCTGAAGCAGGCCCAGGACGTGTATGTCCTTGGCAGAGCGGGAGGGGGGGGTGGTTTGAAATGTTGGGCATAGAACGATGGGGTTGATTGGTGCCGGTGTCCCGGAGATGTGACTTGACTCTCCAGTCTCCCCAAAGTTGTAGAGATCGCATCGGGAGCAATGGATACAAAATAATACATTGGTGGATGTACAGGTGAAAGTCTTCTTCCCATCGCGGCACGGGTTCGATTCCCGGGCAGAGAAGCAATTCTCAGTAGAGCTAGGGCGGTGCATGCATATCTCCCTGGTGGTCTAGTGGTTAGGATTTGGCGCTTTCACCGCCGCTGCCCGGGTTCGATTCCCGGTCAGGGAAGCAATCATTTGCGTGTCTGTTGGCTGCTAATTCTTCTGAAATGCGCTATACAGTTGTTTATTGATCTTCAGAGTTCCTAGGTGCTGCAGTGTGTAATGGATCGTTGAAATTGCATCCTGATGCAGATTTGTTTGTATGTGTAGGGATGTTTGCTTCTGTAGTTCAGTTCTTGGTTCGTGTGTGTTGTTTTCCTGTAGACGCTGTTTTGAATTTACCATTGACTGTTCGCTCTACTGTGACATCTAGAAATAGCACTTTGTTGTTCTTCTCCTCTTTTGTGAATTTTATGACAGTTAGGATATTGTTGATGGTGTTGTATGTTTCCTCTAATTTGTTTCATTTTATGATGACAAAAGTATTATCGCTGGAGCGGACCCAAAGTTTGGGTTGGATCGTTGGAAGGGCTGTTTGTTCAAGTCTCTGCGATATTGCTTCTGCTAGGCATCCTGATACTGGTGGTTTCATGGGTGTTTCGTTGATTTGTTTGTAGGGCTTGTTACTGAATATGAAGTGGATGGTAAGGCACAGTTCCACGAGCTTGACAGTGTTATCTTTGCTGATAAAGTTGGTGCTGTGTTTGTATCTTTGGTTCTTCGAGTAGTGTCTTCAGTTTTCTTTGGCCACGTTGATGTTAATGGATGTGAACATGGCTGTATGTCAAAGGACAACATTATTCCATCCTCTTCTACCTTGGTGTCTTTGGTGTTCAAGAGTTCTTGGATAGAGTAACTGGAGTGGTGTGAATCTGCGACTTGGTGTTTTAGTCTTTAGTGAGGGTTTTTGACTAGTCTGTATATTGGTGTTCCAAGTGGTGAGACTATGGTCCTGAGGGGGGCTCCTGGTCTGAAGAGGAGGAGAACAGCAACAAAGTGCCATTCCTAGATGTCACAGTAGAGCGAACAGTCAATGGGGAACTTCAAACTAGCGTCTACAGAAAAATAACACACACAAACCAAGTACTTAATCACAGAAGCAATCATCCCAACACCCACAAACGAAGCTGCAGCAGGACATTATTTCAACGAGCCACTACACACTGCAGCACAGAGAAACTACGAAGAGCAGAAGAGAAAGACGTATATAGTGTATTTAAGGAGAAAGGGTACCCAATAAATCCAGTCCGCCAATTTCTCATTGATGCTTCCAAGCTGACTCTCAAAAATTAGGTTTGTCCTTCCATCCTTTCCTATTTTGTTTTGTGGGTTTTGAAAACTTTCCCAATCCGCTGACTGATTGTTGGAGTTGGGAAGTTATGTTGTGGCTGTACAGGGCATTGGAATATTGTGGAATAATTTTGGAATATTGTGTGCAATTCTGCTCTCCCTCCTATCAGAAACATAGTATGAAATTTGAAAGGGTTCTGAAGCACCAATGGGTCCACAGAGGGGAGAGGCCCTTCTGCTGTCCTGAGTGCGGGAAGGCCTTTAGTGATTTCTCTGCAATGCTGACGGACCAGTTGGCCCAAGCCGGGGAAGGCTGTTCTCCGGCCCCAAGTGCGAGATGGCCTTCAGCACTTCTTCCCACCTGCTGAGACACCAGTTGGTCCACACCGAGGAGAGGCCGTTCTTCTGCCCCGAGCGCAGGAAGGGCTTTGCTCTTTCCTCTGACCTGCTGGCCCACTGGTGGGTCCACATGAGGGAGAGGTCGTTCAGTTGCCCTAAGTGAAGGAACGCCTTCAGCAATTCCTCAGCCCTGCTTAACCACCAATCCATCCACACCGGAGAGAAGCCATTTTCCTGCCCCGAATGCGCAAGGGCTTTCCCCGCTCCTCTGCCCTCTTGAAGCACCAGTGTGTCCACAGCGGGAAGAGGCCCTTCAGCTGGCACGTGTGTGGCAAGTGATTCATGTTCTCCTGCAACTTGCGGAAGCACCAGCGGGGGCACCAACGCTCCCAACAATCAGACCCCACCGGTGTTCTGCCTTGGGTCACCCCATGGACTAAACCTCCTGTCACTTCTGACAGTGGGTGCAGTGGAAGAGTAGGTGAGCTGTTTTTGTTTTCTGCTGGACTGCAATTGCCTCCACCAACCCCACAACCACAACCTCACGGTGGCTCAGTGGCGTCACGGTGACTCAGTGCTTAGCACTGATGCCTCATGGCACCAGGAACTCAGGATGAATTCCACCCTTGGGGGTCTGTGTGCAATTTGTGGAGGATAGGAAAATGGATCTGACTGGGTTACTCTTCGGAGGATCAGTGCAGATGTGTTGGGCTGAAGGACCTGTTTCCACACTGTAGGAGTTCTTCGATCCTATGAGCTTTGCTTTGAGAGGACACTGCTGCTCGTTGAGCTCGGGACTGCGCATTGGCAATGAAATGATCCAGAGAAACCTAAGACCGCAAGATCATCAGAGCAGAAGTTAGGCAATTCGGCCCTTCAAATCTACTCTGCCATTTGTTAGAGTAAAAAATTTCAGATGAGATTCGCTACAGTGTGGAAACAGGCCATTTGTCCCGATAAGTCAAGAAGCGACCCTCCGAAGAGTAACGCACCCAGACCCATTTCTCTCTGACAAATGCACCTAACTCTATGGGCAATTCAGCATGGCCAATCCACATGACCTGCACATCTTTGGACAGGACCACACAGAGAAAACCCACGCAGACACTGGGAGAATGTGCAAACTCCTCACAGACAGCCACCCAAGGCTGCAATCAAACCTGGGTCCCTGGCGCTGTGAGGCTGAGCCACTACATGCTGCAACCCGAAGTACGCAAGCAGGAGGTTGGGAGAATACAGCAAGCCAGGCAGCACCAGGATATGGAGTAGTCAGCGTTTTGGGTATTAACCATTCTTCAGGACTGAAACGTTGACTTTTCTATGAGAATCGATTTACGGGAATGTTGCTGGGGGTTAGAGGGTTTGAGCTACAGGGAGAGGCTGAATAGGCTGGGGCTGTTTTCACTGGAGCATCGGAGGCAGAGGAGTGACCTAATAGAGGTTACAAATTCATGAGAGGCATGGACAGGGTAATAGACAAGGTAGTTTCCCTGGGATGGGGGAGTCCAGAAGTAGAGGGCATAGGTTTAGGGTGAGAGGCGAAATATATAAATAGACAACTTCTTCATGCAGAGGGTGGTACATATATGAAATGAGCTGCCACAGGATATGGGTCAGGAGCTATCAAATGTGACAAGATAACTTTAGGATTTCAGGTCAGCATGGAAAAGTTGGACCAAAGGGTCTGTTTCCATGCTGTATGTGTCTCTGACCACTGGGTCCTGATGTAAGTTTAAAATAAAGTCCAAGTAACTTTGAATAGTTCAATCTTGTGGCGCTCACCTCCTCAAATTTTTCAAATGAATCCATCTGAGCGATACTGTTTCAACCTACTGTGTTGGACAAAGTATCCCATCAAGTTCAACAGAAACCCAGAGTTGAAGAAGTCAGAAGTCAGAACACCAAGGTGACCAAAACTGATCACAATATTCCAGGTGCATCCTCATGAACGTCCTGTATAACTACAATATAACTTCCCAACATCTATCGCAATTCCCTAACTGATGAAGATTAATGTGCCTAAACATTTCTTCACTGCCTTGTGTACCGATGTAATCAGAGATATAGGACCTACTTTAAACTGATCCACAATCCAGCTGCTGGGAACACCGAAGCAGAGTAGTACAGCATGAGTGTGCTGGGTAGATAACCCAGAAGTCGATGGGTCAACACCATATGATGCTATTGCTCAATGTCTCCTTAAGCTGCTTTCCTCGGCAAAGGTGCTCTGTTCTGTATCTTGCCTTTGCATCTGCTTCCCAAAGTTTCTTCAGTAGAGGAGTGGTAGTGGCAGCTGGAGGAAGGTCCGAGCTCCAAGAAGCGGGGTGTAAGGCTGGAGGTTGTATTTGCTCAAGGCTTGTAACATATTAACTTATTTAAATGATATCTATTGTAAGGGGCTATGGTTCACATTAAAGCCAGAGGATTTGTTTATATTTAGCAGTTGTAGGTCGTATTCAATGTGTGTTATTATTTTGTTAGTTCGAATATTGTAAGTCAAAGTGAATGGTGTAATTTCATTTCTGATGTCAGAATTTGACATTGAATGTGCAGGTGTGAATACCAGTAAGTTGTGAAAATAAATCAATAACTTGTGATTTTATAGCAAAAAGAGCAGTTCACTGCAATCAATGGCATTGTCTCATTTGAAGGTGATGAGTTGAGCGTGACCAACAAACCGTTTCATGCAGTCACCCAATTTAATTAAAATTTTCTTTAACTTAATTGAAGATAATAACTCTGGCATGCTAAAATTTACACAATTTGTGTATAAGATTTATTTATATATCCATTGCTCTGCAACATTGGGGAGACTGGATGTCAACTTGCAGAACATTTCAGGGAACAGCTCTAGGACTCCAAAACTGAACGACCCCACCGCCCTGTGGCTGAATACTTTAACTACCCCTCCCAATCCGTCAAGGGCATGCACGCACTTGGCGGCATCCCCCTCCAAGCTCTAGCTACCTGACGCATGTAGGAAGAACACTTCATCTTCCGCCTTGGAACCCACCAACTACATGGGATCAATGTCGATTTCACCAGCTTCCATATTTCCCCTCACCCTCACTCCCACACCACGCGCCTTGTCCCAGATCCCACCTTCCAGCCCGGCAGTGGCCTCTTGAGCTGTCCTACCTTTTCATCTTTCTTCCCACCTATTCGCTCCACCCTCCTGTCTTACCTCTCATGATCTCTCCCCACCTCCATCGACCTATTTCATTCACAGCTACCTCCCCTCCATTCCCATCTCCTTCCCAATTATCTCTCGGCCTCCTTGGAACAACGTTCATTCCTGACGAAGAACTTATGCTCTAAACAAAGACTGTGGTGAAGGAACATCCTGAATAAGAAAGAGCTCCCAATTCAGATGTGTTCCCCATTTGTTTCCCCGTTTATCTAGAAATAAGAAATGTCGTTTTCTTCCGCGAGAAAGTGGTCTTATACTTTGCGGTGTCTGAAGTGTTATACCACTCCACGTCTTTGCCTAGCTTTTAAGAATCCTTTCAACCTGTCTTTCAGACAATGGTGGCGGTGACCAAAAGCAATGCCCCATTTCTCCTCCTGTGAACCACGTTGACATGTTGTCTGAGTGTACTTGGTTTTCAAAATGTAATTTCGCCATTGAAGTGAACTGGGTTAATCTTTATCGATCACTAGCTTTGTTTGCATTAACTGTAATTATCCACCAATTTGCTGTTTTTTGTTCCACCAAAGCTGGAAACAATGATCTGTATTTATGTTGCACTCAGGTGTGAACAATCAACCCAAGAATTGTCATATTATTATAGTTGACTCAAGCTATAAAAGGAGGCATTCTGTGGCAGTTTAAGACTAAAAATGTGGCTAGAAAGAATGTAGATTGATGAGGAAAGTCAAACAACAGAATCTCTGTCCACAATCTATCAGTCTGGCTTGATAAAGTGGTGACTCTTCAAAAGCACCTTCCAAGCCATCACCTCAACCATCAAGAGCAGGTAAGTGTGAACACAGCATGCCAACTGTGAAATATATCGCATTGCTTCTTTGTTATTGATCAAAAGCCTGGAATTCGCTCCTGAATATTATTGCACACCAAATCATAATTGTGAAGCAATTTAAGAGGCAGCTCAGCACCACGTTTTCAAGGACAGTTTGGGAAGGGTTGTTGGCAGAGCCAATGATAGTCACATCTCATGAAATAATAAGCAAAGAGGCATGGACAGAGGATTGGCTAACCAATGATACAATTGGGATAAGGGGCATGTTCACGATAGCAAATCGTAACTGGTAGTGTGCCACAGGGATCAGCGCCGGGGCCAAAATTATTTACAAAATCTATTTGAATTCCTTGGATAAGTAAAGTGAATGCACTATTGCCAAGACTGCTGAAGAGACGGTTGATGGGAAGGCAGGTGGTAAGAATGACATGAAATATCTGGAGAGGGATATAGACAGGTTAAGCAAATGAGCAAACCTTTGGCAGACGGAATAGAATGTGGAGAAATGATGTTGTGCACTTTGCCAGGAGGAAAAGTGTTGAATGTCAAATGGAGAAAGCTGTTGCATAGAGGGATTTGGAAGCCCATATCCATGCATCTCTTCAGCCAAATTCAGTGAGTAGTCGGGAAGGCAAATGGGAGGTTGGCCTTTAAATAGAGTATAAAAGTAGGGAGGTTATAGTGAACCTATGTCAGGCATCAGTCAAGTCAGAACTGAACACTGGGAGGGTCCTTTACCTAAGGAACGATATACTGGCATTGGAGGCAGCCCAGAGAAGGTTGACCAGGATGATATCAGGGATGGAAAGAATATCATATGAAGAGAAGTGAATAGGTTGGGCCTGTACTTAATCGAAGTTAGAAGATTTAGAGGTAACCTTATTTTCACATAAAAGATTCTAAGGATACTTGACGGGCTTGATGTGGAAAAGTTTAGCTTTGTGGGTGAGTCTAGCACCAGAGGGAATAACCTGCAAATGAGGGATTGCATGTTGAAGACAGATAGGAATTGTTACTGAAGGCAGTAAATCTGTGGAACATGTTACGACAGAGTGTTGTTGAGCCTGGGTCGTTCAGTACATTCAAGGCTGTCAGATTTTTTTTTAACCAGTGAGGGAATTGAGGATTATGGGGAAATGGCAGGAAAGTGGAGTTGATCTTTACCAGAACAAACGTGATCTTAATAAACGGCAGAATTTATTCAATGCGGTGAATTGAATAGTAAGTAATAAAGGGGAAAAGGATACAACTGGCACCTACAGGCCAGTCAGTGTTGGAAAATTAGAGATTGGACAGAGTTGGTGGCATTTTGGCATTGTTACTGGATTTCAAATCTGGAGTTTCAAATTGATGCTGCTATGTCTCCGGTGAGCTTTGAAATCAATTAATATATCTGGAATATAAAGCTTATCGCTGCTTTGGTGATCTTAGCAATTGATATAAGGACCTATCTTGTTAGGGAAGGAAATCTTTAGTCCTTACCCAGCTAGGCGATTGTGTCACTCTTGATCCATGGTAATGTGATTTACTCGTAACTGCCCTCTGAAATGGCACTTGCTTTTTCTGGGAGATCAAGTGCCACATCCCATGAATGAATAAAGGAAAATATTCAGCAGAAAATTGCCACTGAAGTGAAGGTTATATAGTGATAATGGTTGAGTAACCCAGAGATCTATGTCTTCTGAGAACAAAAATTCAAATCCCATCATGGCAGCCAGTGGATTTTATGTTCAACTAATAAAAAGATCTGGAAGTGAGAGTTTGTCTCAGTACTGGCCACCAGGAAACCTTTATTGATGAAAACAATAAACTGCAGATGTTGGAGATCGGAAACAAAAGGCACCATTGCTGGGGCATCGCAGCAGGTCTGGCAGCATCTGTGGAGAGAAAACAGTTAGTGTTTTGAATCCAGTCACTTTTGAAGAGCCACTGGACACGAAACATTAATACTAATCTCTTTATAGACGCTGCCAGAATCGTTCGGTGTCTCCAACCATTATTGATTGATTGTTGTGAAATTATTCCTTTATGGAGGAAAATCTACCATTCATCAACCCTGTGTGTGCACAGCGACCATGTGATTCCAGATCTACTACAGTGTGGGGTTGACTCTCAGCTGCCTTCTAGCACGTAGTCAAGTACTCGGTCCAAGGGACATGAGGGACGGTGAGAAAATGTTGCACATGCTTGCAACAATCACATGTCACGATTTTGTTTACAAGAAAAGCATCGATTAATGAAGGACAGCCAAGACAAATTGCTATGGGAACGTCATGCCCAACGGATTTGATTTCCTTGTAGCAATACCATAAAATTGTAAGTATTTTTAAAAATCATCTTCAGAGGTTACATCACTATAGGAATACTGCATGCAATTCTGGCTGTTTGATAGGCGAAGGATGTTGTGAAATTTGAAAGGGTTCAGAAAAGATTTACAAGGACGCTGCCAGGGTTGGAGAGTTTCAGCGCGATGAAAAGGCTGAACAGACTGGGGTTATTTTCCCTGGAGCTTTGGAGGCTGAGAGGTGACTTTATAGATGTTCTTAAAATTATAAGGGGCATGGAAAACGACAAACAGGAAAGGTCTTTTCCCCGGGGTGGTGGCGGGGAGTCAAAAACTAGAGTGCATAGATTTAAGGTTAATAGCAAATGGAGTTTAATATAGATAACCGTGAGGTCTCACAGTTTGCATAGTCAAATCAAGGTAGGAGTTTCATGGTGAATGATTGGACCTGTAGTGGAACAGAGGGATCTCAGAGTAGGTTTACAGTTCACTGAAAGTGGAATCATAGGTAATAGTATTTCGGCACACCGGTGAGAGCGTTGAGTATACAAGCTGGGAATTTATGTTGCAGTTATACAGAATGTTGGTGAGGCTGCACTTGGAGTATAAAATAGATTCAGTGCTATATTTAAGGCAGGAAAGAATAACAAACATATCCTGATTAGAGAGACATAAATTATGTATCTAAATAAGATAGTGAATTAGAGTATAGATAAGTGCCAAATGATAATGTTCTTCCGACAAGCACCGAACTTGTTTCATTTGCAGTATTTCGAACCAAGAAATCTAGGGGTGCACGTTCATAGTTCCAAGAAAGTCGAGTTACACTTTGACAGGGTGGTGAAGAAGCCTTTCAGCCTGCTTCCATTCATCAATCCAAGTATTGAGCACAGGAGTTGGGACGTCTTGTTGCAGCTGTCACACATGCCACACAACACAAGTTATGACCCTGCCCTTCTCTGACTGACCATCCCTTTGAATATCAGGGGGAAGACACCCCTTTAATTGTGATGTTCAGGAAACATGCCTTACTTCAACAAAAAATGTGCTGTACTCACAGATGTTTGGACAGAGAAAGGAAGTTGCAGTCTGGGGTGAAGCTCAATCTTCATTCAGAAAGAGAGGAACGGCAGTAGCTTCATAAGCTCATGGTCCAACTTGTACATTCAGAAAATAGAGGGGCTTTGATTGGCAAGAGGACCCAGCAAATTCTGGTCCTTCAGGGCTCCCCATTGGTCAATCTCCAATAACAGCACTGCCTGGACTGGGTGACGTGAGCGATGGGAGACAGTCAGCCTGGAAATGCAGGAATGTCACTGCCAACCACCGCGAATCCAATTGGCTACCTAAGGTTTGCACGCGCGCATACACACACACACAGACACACACACACCATTGTGGGCATCACAATGCAAACGTAAGCCAACGAGCTTCAGCGGGAAACTGTCTGTTCTGGGCAAAATCTGGGAGCAAAGCAATGTTTCCCCCTTTCCATTCCTCATCCTGGGAGGGCGAGAGAGGGGGGAGGCACTGTTCACTTGCAGTAACTGGAGACAGAGAGTATGAATCCAAACAGGGAGCAGACTCTGCAAAGGTCGGTTTCAGTCGGCTTCTTCTGGAATATTGTGTGCAATTCTGGTCTCCCTCCAATAGGAAGAATATTGTGAAACTTGAAAGGATTCAGAAGAGATTCAGAAGGATGTCACCACGGTAAGAGGGTTTGAACCACAGGGAGAGGCTTTGAATCACAGGGCGAGGCTGAATAGGACAGGGCTGTTTTCCCTGGAGCATCGCAGGCTGAGTGATTTTTTTTAATAAAATAGGTTTATAAAAGCTTGAGGGGCGTGGATGGGGTGACAAGGTCTTGTCCCTGGGATGGGGGAGTGCAGAACTAGAGGGCATGGGTTGAGGGTGAGAGGGGAAAAAATTAAAAGGGATCTTGCAGTCAACCTTTTCATGCAGAGGGTTGTGCTTGTATGGAATGAGCTGCCAGAGGAAGTGGTGGAGGCTGGTGGAGGCATCTGGATGGGTATATGAATAGGAAGGATTTAGAGGGATATGTGCCAAGTGTTGGCAAATGGGAAAATATTAATTTTGGATATCTGGTCGGCTTGGACAATTTAGATTGAAGAGTCTGTTTCTGTGCTTTACGTCTCTGACTCTGAATGGTGAAAAGTATTGGCATTCGTTGAAACATTTATGCACCAGGAAATTGTAAGAGGGTAAACATAAGCCTCATGTCATTGATCCATGAATCCTGGTGCAGTATGGATGTATTTCCAGTGATAGAGACAGTATGACATGGAAGGAGTCCAAAACGACGGCTTCTTTTACAAAGATTCCCACGTAAATCCGAGTCTTCTGGGAATCTAAGATAACCGTGCCTTAATATAAGATAGGTAAGTCTGGGGTATCTGGTACATATTCGATGGAATGTTTGTGGCTCTAAAAGCCTGGTTTGCAGTTGTTTCTGGGCTCATAATATTGTACTGCAGCATATTGTATATCTTCAATAAGAACGTCAATACCGAAATAGATGTCCATTCAGCAACTTGAGTCCATGTGAACTCTTCATGGAGCATGCAATCCATCACATTACCCAGCTGGTATACATTTACATATAGATCAGCACAAAGATCTTGGGTATGAAGAAAGGAATGAATGTTTAGGATGTAGGTTTGCTCGCTGAGCTGCAGGTTTGATATCCAGGTAAGAATGTTCCACAAAAACTAGAATAATTTGTTCTGATTTTCTATTGTGGACTGACAGCGATGACCTTTGCAATCTCTTTTTACAGGAATATTATAAGAGAAGAATTTGAAGGTAGAAATCTCAGACCAAACATCACATCAAAGTCTGACAGTCACGTGACTCACCAGGACTTGGATATTAATGGCCTTGAAACAAGGATGAGGCGGTATGTCTGCTTAGTAAGGTTGGAAACGTCAGGGTGACTGGAAACTCAGAGTCTCACATACCAGAGTAGTGACTGGAACATGCTTTACAGACTGAATGAGAGTGTTCCAATTATCAGAAGGTTCATCAGTAACTTCATACACATGCTGTAAGTGTGAGCGAGTTTTCAACTGATCGTTGAACCTGGTAAACGAGGACACCTGCACCATGGAGAAACCGTGGAAATGCAGGGAGTGTAAGGACAGTTTCCCTTCCCCGCCTGCACTGGACATTCATCAGCATTTGCACACTGGGCAGCGGCTGTTCACCTGCACTCAGCGCGGGAAAGGATTCACTCAGTCGCATCACCTCCTGGTCCACACCGGGGAGAAACCGTTCATCTGCCCCATATGCTGAAGCAGATGAAGGACATTTTTTGAAAAATCCTGGATGGAGCATACTGCAGGTATACCTGAAATAGATACATTTGTCTCTGTCCCACTGAGTCTCCAGCACAGGGCCAGGCCGGGCAGCTCAATTGGTCTCTGTCAGTGTTTATTCTCCACCTGAGCCTCCATCCACACACCCCTCTTCATTGCCTCTCATCTCCCCTCCATCAGCATAAAGGTAACCCCCACCTTTCGAAAATTAACTTTACACTACTTGACCTTTACGAAAGACCTACATTAATAATTGTTTTCACAAACCAAAAGAAATCCGAAGAGGATTTTCGCTTTTACACAGAAAGGCATAATCTAAATTTGTTCATGGTAATTGCTTCTTCGCTTTACTCCATGCCAGCTTAGGAAAGGTTTCATAGGAATGCTGTACTTTCAGATAGTGGGGGGAACCTGTAGTGGGGCGGCACGGTGGCTCAGTGGTGAGCACTGCTGCCTCACAGCACCAGGGATCCAGGTTCGATTTCTGTGGAGTTTGCGCATTCTCCCCGTGTTTACGTGGGGTCCCTCCCACAATCCAAAAATGTGCAGATTAGATGAATTGGTCATGCTAAATTGCCCATAGTATTAGGTGCATTAGTCAGGGGTAAATATAGAATAGGGGAATGGGTCTGGCTGGGTTTCTCTTCCGAGGGTTGGTGTAGATTTGCCGGGCCGAAGAGCTTGTTTCCATACTGTAGGGAATCTAATACACTGAACCTGCTCTTTATTGCCCAGGTATGGTCTCTGTTCTTCTGTTCACCTCCCGTTCATGTGTCTATCAAGATATACCTTAAACGTTGTTAAGGAGCCTGCCTCCACTAACTGCACTGACAGGGCGTTCCAGGAACCCCCCCCCCCCCACCACCCCTCTGTGTGAATCCCCACCACCACAAACTCTCCCCAGACAGTCCCCTCTCGTCTCGAACCTGTGCCCTCTTTTATGTGACCTTTCCAGCCTGGAGGGAAAAACAAACCTATGACTATCATAGAATCCATCCAGGGTGGAAAAAGACGATTCAGCCAAACAAGTCAACAGCGACCCTCCAAAGATTAACCTCCAGGGACTCATTCCCCTACCCCATTACTCTATATTTACCCCTGACTAATGCACCAGACATACACATCTCTGAACACTGAGGCAATTTACACACAGACAATCCAACTTAACCTGCCTATCAGTGGACACTATGGGTAATTTAGCATGGCTCATCCACCCTAACCGACACATTTTTGGAATGTAGGAGGAAGCCCATGCAGACATGAGGTGCAGGGAGAATGTGCAAACTGCACACAGACAGTCACCTAAGACTGAAATCGAACTCGGGTCTCTGGCACTGTGAGGCATCAATGCAAACCACTGAGCTACCCTGCCACCCCTGTCCAGCCAATCTGTGCCTCATCATTTTGTTGAGGTCTCCCCTCAGCCTCTGTCTTTCCAGAGAAACAATCCAGGTTTATGCCACATCTCCTCATAATAAGAGCCCTTCAGACCTGGCAATGTCCTGGTGAACCTTGTCTGCACCCTCTGCCAGATCACCCACACCCTTCCGGTAGTTTGGCGACCAGAACTGCACGTAGTATTCCGAATGTGACCAGAATAAATAGCTGTAACATAACTCGCCAACTCTTACACTTAAGGAAGCGTGCTGTGTTTCTTCTTGACCACCGTACCCACCTGCATTACCACTTCCACGGATCTATATGCCCAAATCCTTCTGTATGCTAGTGCTGCTATGAGTTCTGCCATTTATCATACAATTCTTATATTTCCTTCGTCTCTATCCAGCTTCACCCTATTTTTTTTCTCTTCATCTCCCCCCACCCCTATCCCCAAACCCTCCACACATCAGCATATCATAAGATCATAGGATGTTCTTCATATGTTTGATCTTTCATTCCTGGGCCATTCTCAAGAACCTTCTCTGAACATGTTCAAGGGCTATCCTTCCTGAAATATTTACGGCAAAACTGCATTCAGTACTCCAATTGTGGCCTGACCGGAGCCTTACAGAGCCTCAGACGTACATCCCTGCTTTTATATTCAAGTCTAATCAAAATAAATGTCATCATTGCATTTGCCTCCCCAACTAGTGACTCCACCTGCAAGTTTACCTTGAGAGAATCCTGGAGTAGAACTCCATAGTTCCTTTGCACATCAGATTTCTGAATTTTCTCCCCATAATCCTTCTGTTCCAGAGCAGCAGCAGAGATTTCCAGACACATTGATTGTTTTCAGGGATACCAAGGGATCTTGGGAATTACCAATATCCCAGGAGGAGGCAGAGAGAAATGTGGTGCGGTCCTGTAAACTCCAGAACTTTCCAAACTGCCTGAGTCAGCAATAACTCTTTCTGGACCAAGAAACAAAAGGGCCACTGAGAAACTGTTACGTCATAAGACCTCAGAAGCAGAAATTAGGCCATTCAGCCCATTGAGTCTGCTCCACCATACAATCATTCTAAAGTATCAAGGATTACGGGGAGTTTGGGTTAAGAAACTTATCAGCCATGATTGAATAGTGGAGCAGACTCAATGGGCTAAATGACCTAATTTCTGCTGGTGAACCATCCCGGGGAAGAAGGACGCAAAACAACGAGCTGCGATAAGTATTTAATAACCTCATGAAAAAGGACAATTAAGTCTGTCTGTGAAAGGAAGACCCTAACATAATGGAGTTTACTGCAGGACAGGCTATTTCAAACAAACCGCTAAACCTCGAGGATAAGACCTGAGATCTCCAGAAGTGTGGGGAGGTGGTATTAGAATCTGAAGAATTGTCACACCACAGATTTGAAAGTGAGGAATCTCCACCAGAATTTAACTCCAGAAAGATGCAGCAGCAGTACTTGGAAGAACAACACTGCAGTGAATCCCTGGACACTTCCAGAGACAGATGTGTCGGAGGAAACTCAGTAAAATTCTGCCATCGATTGGGTGATAGTCACGTTGAGGGTGAGGTTGAACTTGGTTACTTGAGAGGTTTTATTTTTGGTTGCTACATACAATAAAGTGTAAATCATTGTTTCAGCAGTTGATGCTATGTGCAGTTTCTGAGTCAGGAGCCAAATTAAGGCAATTCACCCACAACCACAGCCAGAGGCTGGGATTAATATTGACTCCATTGCATTCAGCAGGACATCACGTCAATACTCTTATAAAGCAAAGGATGACACCACTACCCTAGATCTCAAACCGAAACACCCAGTGGAGCGCATCGCCCCATAATCTGTAAAATTAGCATGATAAGTAGTGTAGCCTGCTCTAGTGATAAAAATAAATCCCCAACACATTAAAATCAACAATCAGCAATTTATTTATCCAAGTCTCACGGTGTACAAATGAACAAAACTATTGACAAACTGGATACAGGCCAGGAGCAGATGGGTGGCACTAGTTTAGTTGGGGATCATAGACTGGTTGGTCTGAAGGGTCTGTTTCCAGGCTGCATGTCTCCATAGCACGGAATGAATGGGGATCCTTCCCAAAGACGGTAAAGGTTTCAAGCACCACCTGAGGCAAATGTGTGGACTCCCTCCAAATAACTGAGGGCAGTGGGGCACTGTGAGGCTTGGTCGATCAGACAGTCAGTCAGCAAGTTCTCTCTGGGAGACTTGTCTCAAGAAAGTAAGTGGTTTCCTGTCCTCCCAGCCAGATTATCCAGTTTGGATTAGGTCCTATATTTCCAACAAAACAGGGAGACAGGGCAGTGAAGAAGGCTTTAAGCACACTGGCCTTCATCAGTCAGGGCATTGAGGAGAGACGTTGGCAAGTTATGTTGCAGTTAATCCGGATTTTGATGAGGCTGCATTTGGAGTATTGTCATCAATTTTGATCACCTTGCTATGACAAAAATGTTATTAAACTTGGAATAGTGCTGAAGACATGTACAAAAATACATACTCAGGACTCAAGGGTCTGAGTAAAAGGGAGAGGTTGGACAAGCTAAGACGTTTTTGTTTCGAGCATTAGAGACTGAGGGGGGATGGGGCCTTATCGAAGTGAAGAGATCATGAGAGACATGGAGAGGGTGAATGCACTCAATCTCCCAGGGGTTGGGGAATTGAGGGCTCGAGGGCTTCAGTTTAAGGTGAGAGGAGAAAGAATAAAAGGGAATGTGAGGGGCAACTTTTTAACGCAGATGGTGGTACACATATGAAAGGAACTGCCAGCAGAAGTGGTTGAGGTGGATACAGTAACAACATTGAAAAGGCTTTTGGACAAATACGTGTATAGGAAAGGTATGGAAGAAAATGGGCCAAGTGCAGGGAAATGGGCTTAGTATTGATGGACAGTTTGGTCAGCGTGGACCATGTTGGGACGAAGGGCCTGTCTCCTGCTGTAGGACTCTATGATTCACGTCTCTTTGTCGGTCCAACACTTAGAGTTTCCAAATGAACATCTCACTAAATCAGGCCGAATAAAATCCAATCTCATTCGTCAACTCTGATGCAGAGGTGCTGGTGTTGAATTGGGGTGGATAAGGTCAGAAGTCATACGGCACCAGATGAAGTGATGAAGGAGCAGCACTCATGAAAGAGCAATGCTCCTAACGCTTGTGATTTCAAATAAACCTGTTGCACTGTAACATGTTGTCGTGTGACTTCCGACTTCTTCAACTCTGGGTTTGTCTCAAATTTGATGGGATACTTTGTCCAACTCGGCATATTTAAACTGTATCGCTACGAAGATTTTTTTTTCGATTAGATTAGATTCCCTACAGCATGGAAACAGGTCCTTTGGCCCAACAAGTACACACTGGCCCTCCGCAGAGTAACCCAGCCAGACCCATTCCCATATCCCAATTCCTCTACATTTACCCCTGACTAATGCACCATACCAACACATCCCTGAACACTATGGGACAATTTAGATGGGCCAATCCATCCTAAACTGCACATCTTTAGACTGTGGGAGGAAACCAGAGCACTCAGAGGTAACCCATACAGACGTGGGGGTGTATCGTGCAAGCTACACACAGACTGTCAATCGCAGGGTAGAAGTGAACCAGGTCAGCACAGTGAGGTAGTGGTGCTAACCACTGAGTCACCGTGCCATCCGTGAGCCACCATAGGGTGGGCTGGGGGTGGGGTGGGTGGGGGGTGGTTGAATCCAGCACAAAATAAAAAAAGACCACTGACTCTCAGTCAGAATGGGCAGGAGGTTCAGCCCTGGGGGTGACCCACTGCAGCGTCACTGGTGGAATCTGATTGTTGGGTGCGCTGGTGCCCCCGCTGATGCCTCCACAAGTTGCAGGACAATGTGAACCTCCACCCGCAGGCGGGGCAGGCAAACGGCCTCTCCCGGTGTGGACCCATTGTTGGGCCAGCAGTTTGGAGAAACGAGTGTATCCCTTCCCGCACTCGGGGCAATTGAATGGCCTTTCCCTGGTGTGGACCCGCCGGTGGGACAACAGATCAGAAGAATTGCTGTAAGCTTTCCTGCATTATGGGCAGCTGTAGGGCTTCTCCCCAGTGTGGAACTGCTGATGGGCCAGCAGCCTGGAGGAATCGCTGAAGACCTTCCCACACTCTGGGCGGCTGAAGGGCCACTCCCCCGTGTGGATGCACTGGTGCCTCAGCAGGTTGGAGGAGTCGCTGAAGGCCTTCCCACACTCGGGACAGCTGAATGGCCTCTTCCCCGTGTGGGCTCGTTGGTGATTCAGCAGGTCTGAGGAATTGCTGAAGGCCTTCCTGCACTCATGGCAACTGAAGAACCTCTCTCCTGTGTGGAATCGCTGGTGAGTCAGGAAGTTGTCCACCCAAGTGAACCCTTTCCCACACACGGAGAAGTAAAACGTCGTCTCACCATACTGAATATGCTGGTGGGCAAGCAGGACACAGGAGCAAGTAAAGCCCTTCGCCCGCCTCGGGGCAGGAGAACGCCCTCTCCCCAGTGTGATTGCACTAATCAGCCTCCAGGACAGATGGGACACGGAAGCCCTTCCCGCAGTCGCCACGCTTCCATGATTTCTCAACGTGGCGGGATTCCTCGGGTTTCTCCATGGCCGAAGCTTCAGCTGCACACAAACGTGTGTACAGCCCCTCCCCGCTGTGAATTCCTCTTTCCAGTCCTATCACTTTTTCAGGCTCCACACTCTGTGCTCTGCAACAGTAGGGTCTCTCAATCAGTCCCACTGATGCTGAAACTCATATTCAAACAGGAACCAAAAAGAAAGCTTTCCTCCTTCCATAGAATCATTGTTGAAAATCGTGTGCAATCTTCTTCATTTGAAAGAGCAGAAATTGCGCCCCACTGAGCCTCCCGTACCAGGGGCGTTCTGTCCTTGTTACGGTTGGAGGGGTGGGGTCTGAGGGCGGAGGTGTGGGATGTGGACGAGATGCATTGGAGGGCATCTTTAACCACGTGGGAAGGGAAATTGCGGTCTCTAAAGAAGGAGGCCATCTGGTGTGTCCTATGGTGGAACTGGTGCTCACCTTCCACCCTACAAACCTTCGCATCAGCCAAATCATCCAACGGACATTTCCGCCACCTCCAAAAAGACCCCACCACCAGGGATATATTTCCCTCCCCACCCCTTTCCTCCTTCCGCAAAGACCGTTCCCTCCGTGACTACCTGGTCAGGTCCACACCCCCCTCCCATTCTGGCACTTTCCCCTGCCACCGCAGGAACTGTAAAGCCTGTGCCCACACCTCCTCCCTCACCTCTATCCAAGGCCTTAAAGGAGCCTTCCACATCCATCAAAGTTTCACCTGCACATCCACCAATATCATTTATTGTATCCGTTGCTCCCGATGTGGTCTCCTCTACATTGGGGAGACTGGGCGCCTCCTAGCAGAGCGCTTTAGGGAACATCTCCGAGACACCTGCACCAATCAACCAAACCGCCCCGTGTCCCAACATTTCAACTCTCCCTCCCACTCTCCCAAGGACATGGAGGTCCTGGGCCTCCTTCACCGCCGCTCCCTCACCAACAGACGCCTGAAGGAAGAACGCCTCATCTTCTGCCTCGAACACTTCAACCCCAGGGCATCAATGTGGATTTCAACAGTTTCCCCATTTCCCCTTCCCCCACCTCATCCTAGTTTCAAACTTCCAGCTCAGTTACAGTCTCCTTGACTTGTCCGGACTTCTCCGACCTGTCTATCTTCTTTTCCACCTATCCACTCCACCCTCTCCACCTTGACCTATCACCTTCATCTCCTCCCCCACTCATCCATTGTACTCTATGCTACTCTCTCCCCACCCCCACCCTCCTCTAGCTTATCTCTCCACGCTTCAGGCTCACTGCCTTTATTCCTGATGAAGGGCTTTTGCCCGAAACGTCGATTTCGCTGCTCGTTGGATGCTGCCTGAACTGCTGTGCTCTTCCAGCACCACTAATCCAGTATTTGGTTTTCAGCATCTGCAGTCATTGCTTTTACCACGTGACCCATGCCGAATACATATTCATGTTCCTGGGGCCAGCATCATTATTGTGTCACAATAGCTGCTGGCCATCACTGCAGAAGTCCTATGACGTCGTATTGCGGCTGGAATTTCTGAGGACAGTTTTTTCAAGAGGGTCAGGCAGCCCTTCATCGGGGCTTCCCTTCCTTCCACTTAAGTTCAAGGCCTATCCAACCGAAATTCCTCAGGTATGTTTAAAAGCACTTTTTCCCGATGTTGGCTAATGATTTCTGCAGACATTTGGTAAAGTTTGAACACGGTGAGAGCCATCGGCTTCTCAATCTCGTTCCCGAATTGCTCAACCAACACTTAAAGCAGTGATAATGATGCAAAACCACCGTATGATTACGGCCGAGAAAGATTGTATTCCGCTCAGTCAGTTCATGTTTCTAAAGAGAGACAAAAGTGACAATGCAAGTGAAACGAACTAAATTGCAGACAGGCTGCCATACCACTCTGTTTGCATCCCCACACAGGGGTGATTTCTGTGACATGGGTGTGTCTGCAGTGTCTGTGGTCAGACCGTTTACAATGAATGTCCCAGCCTTTATTTTGATAAAGTCACACTGATAGAGGACAATTGTTATTTCAGTAATTGTAGTCCGAAGCTGGAATTCGCTAACACTCGGGATTCGTGATCTTACTTTTTTTTTACATCTCAGACTCTTTGGTGCAGTTAGTCAGGAAGTCCGGCTGTTCACCAAAATAGTTGTAAATCGAAATGGAGCAAAATTATAGAATTAGGGCCAGACTTTTCAGGGTACATGTTCAGAAGCACTTCTACACATTGAGTTTGTCAGATGTTTGGAATTATCCTACATAAACGGCCGTGGGTACAGGATCATTTGTCAACTTTAAATCAGATTTTTTTTTGTTCAGGAAAGGCATTAAGGGACATGGGCCAAAGACAGACAAATGGAGTTAGGCCTCTGATCAGCCATGATTTCTTTGAACGTTGGAACACGTTTGAGGGGCTAAATGGCCTACTCATATTCCGATGTTTCTATAATCTTAACTGTTTCCTTATTGCACATTTCCGGCCTGTTATTGGGGATACAATCTGCAAGACAATATTCTCCAATTATTAGTTGTTCCGGAAATATCGAATACAGACACACCCAGGCATCTTATACCAATATTCGAAACAACAAAGTCACAGAACAGATAACTGATTGAATTCCTGCATTTGAATCTTTAGAAGCGTAATGTTCTTGGTTTCCTGATAATGATTCGCTTTCCTCAGTCCCAGATGGAACAACACAAGAAAAAATAGAAAAGCAGCAATGTTCTGGTCCTATAATCTCCAATCTTCTGCTGCCAGTGAAAAACAACAATGCAACTTAAATCAGGGTCGACTATAACCCGGGCTTAATCTCCCAATGAACCGAGCACAGGCTCAGCGAAACTGAGGGAGATTATGTCCTGATCACGAAACCTGCGACCAGCGTTGGCAAAGGCCCAAGGAGTCACCCATAAAAGTCAGTCATCTACTTTCTAAACGTACTCAACTGCCGACTTCCTTTATTTTATTGACCTTTGCAAATCTGAAATTGAGAATTGGGGATGTGTGGTAGCGAGTGGCTGTTTGTGTGTCAGGTATGCCTGTCAGTTTTGTTGATATTGAAGAGAATTTGCTTTCAAAATAAAGGCAACAAAAAACAGACAAACAAGTTTGCATCCAAGAAGAGAAGCTGAAGAACTGGATGTCAGCGTTGAGAAAGAAGCAAAAGGGAAGTGGAATCTCAATGATTTTCCTGATTTTTGAGCAGAAAGCGTTGGAGCTGTAGACTTCTGCTGATCAATGTATTTATTTTCGTGGATTTTAAGAAGTTATTTTGCCTTGACAAAAGAACTGGTCACACCCTGAGTATATGTTCGAATACCTCAGTAGTAGAACAAAAGATTTTTATTCTGAGGTCGTGAGTTTGACACTCATATTGAACAATGTTCCCGTGAAACTTTGCTTTTTGTGCGGAACATTCGCTCTTTCTTCAACTGACAATCTAATCATATTCAAAATGAATTTTACTCCCGTTCGTTTTCTTCCTGTCCCCGTTGCTCGGTTATGAGGGAAATCTGAGAGTGAATGGAAGACAAGTTTGAAGGTGTGGCTTAACGGTTTCACTTGAAAATTGGTTCTATTCATGTCTCGAGGCCAGTAAATGGCTCAATCATAGCATACAACGGTCAAGTGCTATGGGAATCAATACCTGTCCATATTAACGTACACTGAAATGAGTAAGATGTGATTCATTTCGAGGAAAGAAATTAGGAAACTTCGTCACCCAGATTATCTCAGAGCAATCGTTGGCTATGGTACGTTTTATGTAAAGCTCATGGAATCACTGGATTGTGACTTGATCTGGTACTCAGGCCTTACTTCGTGACACGAATGTATTTTGTTATCGAATTGCTACATAAGTTGCGGAGCAATTCCTGTACATAGAGATGAGGAGTGTTGAACCAATAAGACAAGACGACTGTGCTAAATCAGAACTGTTACCAAATACATTTACCAATCTATGTTCATCCTATCGATTGTCTTAGCATCACCAACACTTCTCATCAAACTAACTCGAGAGACATTCATCACAATTTTCTGTGAATACTTCTACATTAGCTTTGCTGAATGAACCCCAAATTTCTTGAAGTGGCTTATTTTCGGCCCTGATTATTAATCTCTCTACGCACGGAAATGGATCCTTCCCAGCCGCTCTATCTCTCATCAATGTGTGTCGTTCAATTCGATCTCCCATCAGCCTCCTCTGTCCTGATCAAATCCAGGGGAACAGGAAACGTTGGGGCTATGGTGCGGAAAGGACAAGCCCTATGCTCACCTTTCCGGTTAGAACAATTCCATGAGAAAGTTTAGGCCACAATTTCGGGCGTGTAATTGTGGACGAACACTTATGATGCTGGCGTAGACATCCTTTGGGGCTCCCCCGCCCAGGGTGGGTACCTGCTGACTATGCTTTCTTCGCTGGCGATTTTAAATGACTTCCTGTTGGTTGCATTATCGCTCAAGCTTCACAAAACCCGTCTCAATAATGTCACGTTTTCTCATGTCTGGAAATTTATTTCCGTGCAGGAAACTCGGGTTCTGAACAAACAACGTCCGAGACTCAATACGTCAGCTCTGTTTACCTTTCCACAGATGCTGATCGAACCGTTGGCTTTCTGCAGTATTCTCTGTGTTTATTAGGCACAAGTGCTGCATTTCATTCAAGAACTTCAATCCCTGTCCTCTGGTAACTGACACTGGTCAGTGCCAATTGGTTCTTCTGATCATTAATCTGCCCATTCCCACCGCTTCTTCTCCCATCATGACCAACAGCCCCAGGAAATCTCCAGTTAACTTTCTTTGCTCCAAATTGAACATTCCCAACCTTGGGCATGTCTCGCCAACATGGAAATTCCTCATCCCTGGAAACGAAATGTGGCGTACACTTGGGAAGAGATTTTGGCAAAATATTGTCAGTTAGGATATGGAAAAATGTTCATGAAGCAAAACAGAAATCCCAGTCTCCAGCTTTGTGAACCTTGAGAAACTCTTTGGGAAGTGGATTTAAAGGAGAATGAAAGATGACCTGTCCGATTGAGCAGAGACAGTCCAGACACCGTCCCCTTGTTGAAGAGGCCGGGAGGTTGACTCTGATGTTCTCGAGACATGAACTGATCTGAGACATTGAAAGAATTGTCGTTCCTGCACATCAGGAATTCAAACCCCTTCTCGCCTCCGAGCCAATGAGAGAACTCGGGAACAGGCAAAACGCTGAAAGGCTGGAAGGGCGACGGCCCCGGAGTAAGAAAGCTAGTTCCTCGTGACATGGATGTGTCTGCAGACTGTCCCCGGTATCTCCACAAGAGATCTCCCGGGCTTGATTATGGAAAAGTAAAACTGATAGACGACAATTGTAATTCTCGGCGGGGAGGCTGAATTATGAATTCACTAATAGCCTCCCCTAAGCGATGGCGAAGCCCACCCACCCGCCTGTCTCTGTGGCGCAATTGGTCAGCGCGTTCGGATGTTAACCGAAAGGTTGGTGGTTCGAGCCCACCCAGGGTCGGTGTGTTTGCTGCTCTTCCTTGGCTTCGAAACAGTGCGCTTTTGATGGGGTCGAGAAAATGATCCCCAAACGGAAATCTTCTCCACAAGGGGGTTCTGAATTGAATTAATGTCGAACGGAAGGGACTGCGGATGCTGAGAAGACGAGACCGAAAGAGAAACTCGGTAGGTTTGACAGTACCTGTCGGGGAAACCAGAATTCTGAAATGTTGTCTCTGATTCTCTTTCCACAGACGTTGCCTGACCTTCTCAGTTCCTCCTGCAATTTCTCGTTTTGGTTTTTACTGAAAGTTCATTTCATCTTTTGGGATGAAACAACTGTATTAGCCGTAGGCAGATATATAACCCTTTCGAATCACTGTGACGTGATTGGATTCAAACAAACTCTGCGATGATTCACTCTTTCTCGGCTCCACAGGCAGACAGACCTGGGAAATAAAGCTGTCAGTGTGGTTCTGTATTCGTGGGCCGAGTGCTTAATGCGATGGACTTGAAATCCATTGCGGCTTCCCCACGCAGGTGTGAACCCTTCCGAGTACAAAATGAGAAATGTCGTCGAAAAGAAAGGGAGCTTGCTCCCCGGCTTCTTCTTTAAGATTCAAATCAGTGGAGGGGGAAAAATATTTCACTCAAATTGGGACTGGTGGGAATCTGCAACCCACTGCCTGTTCGGGTGGAACAAGCAGATACCCGCAGAGCTTCTTTTGAGGCTATGAGCAAAGTGTTTGGAAATGAGACTCGTACAGCGAGGTGCTTGAAATCGTGATCGAAATGAAGCAGGCACCTGAGGACAAGGGTGTTTCCTTTGCCAGTGAAAGATACTGCTCCAGAAAGTTGGGCCTGTGGAAGGGAATCAGTGACGGTGATTATCTTTGGTTGTTCACATTGTGAATGTTCCCATTGCTGCGCATGTCCGTGTTAACGTCAGAACTCTGCAGCATGGTGGCGTTAGATACGCACAGGGGCGAGGCGAAATGGATGACACTTCTGACTCCAGTTACCTGTTTGAAATGCAGCTCACAGCTTCTTCACACACACCAATGAATCTTTCTCATTGTCCTGAAGCCGGCATATGGTTTGAATTCCCGATTTTTGGGAATGAGAATCTTTTCACTGTCTCGAGTCAGGAAATGTCCCTGAGAACATCTGAGTCAACTCACAGCGCAGTCAGATGAGGGGAAGCTGAAATAGCCCCACACGCTGCTCACGGGCACATTTTACTTTTCCCAACTCACCGCCTCAACCACTGCGGCTCCTGGGAGTGGAAACGAAACAATCACCAAAACCCAGTCTCAGCTTTGTGAATCTTCAGAAAATAAGCAAAGGTTCATCCCTTCGGATTTTCTATCCTGGGCTGACAGGGATGGGTTTTGTCACTCTCTTGCAAATGGATGTTTTGCAGAAAAGCACCACAACCCCATCTGATTAATCAGGACCTGGATGTTTTCGGTCTTTGAATGTAAGTGTTGTGCTCCAGAACTTTGCTGTTCACAGTTTATAATACTTATCTTCCCAGTCCCCTGTATCACTTGTTGAAAATGTTTAATTTGTGTCTTGTAATCCTTTCACTGTCTGCTAATGAGGATAGCGTTTCCGTGTTTTATCAAAACTATCTTGACCTTGCATACCTCAAGCCTCAAGCTAATTTCACGAGAAACCTTCTCCAGTTCAAAAGCCAACTGTTGATGATGGCTGTTTCTTGTCACGTGTCCAATTTCAGATCGATGTTGTTAATGTCCCTTTTATTCCTTCTGATCCAGATTTCGCTCACAGGGCTAGAACAGAACTGTCAGCAAATACATTTATCAATCTACATTCTAAGGAACATACCAATTCAAGATATGTTCCAGCCTGGAAGGATATTCAGGAGGTAGCAGGTAAATTGTGCTTCTGAGTGAAATCACGGTTCGTAAAAACAGAATGTGGCAATTTCGACAGAGTTAATATTTGCTTATCGGCGATATTTCTGCTGGTGCCTGATGGGAGCATAACCCAGAAGGGAAACCATCTTCCCTATTCACTCAATGTCGTCTTTAGCAGCTTTCCAGTATAACGGCGCACTGTTGTGCACCTCGCCTTCTCATCTGCTTCCCCAAAACCTTCGACGTAAATATTTCACATTGATACACAGACCCAGTATGCACAGTTGAGATGACACACTCGTGGAGGTCTGCGGGGTCTTCTCCTGTTCTCTGTACCCTATGTTGAGGAGGGCAATGCTTGTCACTGGTCACTCCGGTGTCAGAGAATAGTTTAGAAAGAAAATGGTTTAATTTTCTGTCAGTAGAGAGGGCCCGGTTCCTGGAGACGGGCAAACGGCAGCAGAGAGACAGAATGAGAAGCAGCTGTTCATACAGTCATAGAGATGTACAGCATGGAAACAGACCCTTCGGTCCAACCCGTCCACGCCGACCAGATATCCCACCACAATTTAGTCCCACCTGCCAGCACCCGGCCCATATACCTCCAAACCCTTCCTATTCATATATCCATCCAAACGCCTCTTAAATGTTGCAATTGTAGCAGTCTCCGCCACTTTCTCTGGCAGCTCTTTCCATGCACGCACCACCCTCTGCGTGAAAAAGTTGCCCCTTAGGTCTCTTTTATATCTTTCCCCTCTCACCCTAAACCTATGTCCTCTCGGTCTTGACTCCACGATCCCAGGGAAAAGACTTTGCCTATTTATCCTATCCATGCCCCTGATAATTTTGTAAACCTCCATAAAGTCACCCTTCGACCTCCGACGTTCCAGAGAAAACAGCCCCAGCCTGTTCAATGTCAACTGGACTTTACTCTGAGCAAGACTCAGCTGGTTCAAGAGGTCGGGTGGGGGTGCGGGGGCGCACCAACCGTGTGGCGCGTTGGTCTTGGGGTATGATTCTCTCTTTGGGTCTTTGTCGCTGCAGACGTGCGAGAGATCCCGCGTTCAAATCTTGGACGAACCCGAGCTGCTTGACTTGTGCGAACATACCTGTTTAATTTTCTCAAAAAGCACCTTCGTAAAACGAGGTTGGGCTCCCTGGAGGACCAATGGGACAGAAAGCAGCAAAGTGAAATGATTGGAGGTAGCGTTGAATAAGTTGACGTGAGTGGTACAGTGTTTGAGGGATGTCAGCGATGAGGGTCGATTGGAAATTTGGGACAGCTCTCTTCGGAGTTCAGAAGTTTGACATCTGGCCCGATTGAAGCTTTTCAAGTCATGCGAAGTCTAGACAGAGAAAGTAATGTAGTCAAAATGTTCCCACGCCTGAAAGGATCGGCAACGATTCAGCAGAGTTTAAAAGTCACGAGGAAAAGAACCGAAAGTGACATTAGGAAGAATGCTTTCGTACAGGGAGTGGTTGGGGTCAGTGTATCCCTAACTGACACTGACAAAGAGGCAGATTCATTAGGCGCAAACGGGAATTCGGTGATCATGTTTAAAGTAACAATGTGCAGAATTACATGGAGAAGGCAAGAGAATGATACGAATAGAGACCCACGTGTACTTACTGTGTCGACCCAGCAGAGCGAAGGTGGGCCGCATCGCGTCTATTCAGAGTGAAATCACAAGAGAATGTGGGAAGTCAGAAAAAGTTTATATTTACACAGCCTCCATACGTCTGCGCAACACCATATAAGACGACAGCAGTGGACATCTTTGACATCAGTCTCGAACGTGCATGCCACGCGCCAGACGAAAGGCTGAAGGGACCTGTGGAAAGCCCCGCGGGGTTTTGGAGCATCGTGGCGCAGCGGGAGCGTGCGAGGCCCATAACCCAGAGTTTGATGGATCGAAAGCATCGTCTGCTATTGTTCAATTCCTCCTTGAGCGACTTCCCTTTGTGATGGTACTCTGTTCAGTATCTTGCCTTTCAAACGACATCCTGAGTGTTTCAGTGCCCTGTACCGATACAGTCGCGAAACTCACACCGTTCAAGTTACGTGCTTTTGGAGGTCTGAGTGGTCTTTTCCTGTTCTTCGTCGGTTTCCTATGAACTGAATCGCAAAAGCACCTCTCTGAGATGCCAATGACCTGATAAAATTGAACTCATACCTTGTGGTTTCGTGCCTTCCCTGCCATAATTCGCCACGCCGGTTCCGACGTGAATGACAAGACAATCAGCATGTCAGAAACTGTATCACCATTCAGGCACAATCTCTTAGTATTCGGACAGATATCACCGATTGTGAATCAGCTCAGATAGAGACAAATGGCAGAGAGTCGTCGTGGACACGATAAGCTGGACCGCCTCTGTCGGCGGGAGAATGATGCCACGTGTTTATGCCGTCCTGCTGCCTGTCTCTGGGACAGAGAGGCTGAGGGAGCAACGATGGTTCATTTTTAACCGTCCCTTCCGTGTTGGACTGCCTGTAGTCCCGCAGCTCAGGGCCGTGCGGATGACTCTCAGTGAGTGAAGGTTTCACTCGGATTCTCTTCATCTGGGACACTTGGGGCTCCGATGTTAACTGCTGCGCGGTCGCAGCGATGAAAGCGATGCCCACTTTGCAATTGACTTTCTGTAAGATTGCTGCGTGAAGACGAATTCTGAACACCAAGCAGGCTGTACAACAATGTGTTCATATGAATTTACTTGAGGGAAGAGTCTTCGGTGTCCATTTCTCTCTGCCCCGCCAGCTTAGCATCTTTCTATCCCTTCGATAACAGACCTTTGGAGGAAGTTCACAATCAAGGTTACTCACTTCCCACGCATTAGTGTAAGTGATACCTCTTGCCCGAAGGGATTGGGAGATAAAGAGCAGAAGGGCGAATGGAGTCTTCCCTCCCTCCAGAAAAGCGTACAAATAGAAACAAATTGGTTTAATTATCCGCCAGAGGAGACAGACCAGTTCCTGGGGATGAGACAAACGTCAGCGCACCGGGGACTGAATGACAAGCAGATGTTCTGGAAACGCTTTGCTGCTTTCAATTCTTGGAGCAAAGTGGAATGTATTTCACAATGAGCAAGTTTCAGCTGGCTCAGAGTCTCTAGTGTACATTGCTCTCTGGGTTTATATTTGCACATCGACGATATGTCTGCAGAACAGCACATGACACTACAGCAGCGAAGATCTTTTGACGTCATTCTCGAACGTGCAAGTCACACGCCAGATGAAAAGCTGAATACTTCTCTGGAAAAGTTACCGTGCAATGCAGGAGAATGGCACAGCGGGTGCATGCTAGGATCATAACCCAGATGCGAAACCATTTTCTCCTATTCACTTAATGTCGCCTTTAGCAGCTTTCCTGTATAACGGCGCTCTGTTCTTTTCCTTGCCTTGTCACTTGCTTCCCAAAACTTCGGGTATCTGAGCTCAATATATCACATCGATATCAAGTCAAATTTACACAGTTGCGCTGGCACCCTAGTGGAGCTCTGAGTTGTCTTGTCCTGTTCTCTGTCAGTATGTCCTGATCTCGTGTGAAACCTCTTCTCTCAGATGGCAATGAACCGGTGAAGTTGAAACACGTGACTTGCTGTTTTAGTCCACTTCCTTCAGTAAAGAAACCGACGTCCGTGTAATAAAAGACTTTCTGCAGGATTGCTGTGTCAAGAAAAATTCTGAACACCAAACAGGCTGCACAAAAATGCACTCATATCAATTTACCTGAGGGAAGAGTGTCCGGTGTCCATTTCTCTCTGTCCCGACAGCACAACATCTTTCTGTCTCTCTGTTAACAAGATTTTTGGAACAAGTACAAAGTTTCCCATTTCCTACGCATGACGGTAACTGACTTCTCCTGCCTCACGTAATAGTGTGAGAGATCAGAAGAGCGAATGGGGGGCTCTGCCTTCCACCAGCACAGCTTGCAAGTAGAAACGAAATGGTTCAATTATCCACCAGTGGAGAGAGCCTGGTCACTGGGGATGGGACAAACAGCAGCGTCCTGGGAGCAGGGAGACAGATTGAGAAGCAGATGTTCTTGAAACTCTTCGCTGCTTGCGTTTCTGGGCGCAATGTTCAATGTATTTCGTACTGAGCAAGTCTCAGCTGCTTCAGGAGGTGGCTGCACCCATGGCTAGTGGCTCGTTAGTCTGGGATATGATTCTAGCTTTGGGTCTTCGAGCATATGCAGCCGTGTGAGATTTCCCGGGTTAAAATCCCAGGCGAACCATCTTTCCTTAAATTGACCTGAGCAGAAATGCCCGATCAATTTTCTCAAAAAGCCGATTCGTGAAATAAGATCGGACTGCCTGAATTAGGGACGGTGCAGAGCTGCCATTGCAGTGAACACGGCGAAGGGAAACACGTGGTGAAAGTGAGAACAAGTATTGCAGATTTTTCGCCCGCGCAATCCGAGTCTGAATGAATCCTCCACCTGTATTACGCTCAGTTCTGAGGATGATACTTCAGGAAGAGGGGAAGTGAAGTAATTACAGTAGGGGCTGAACAGGTTGAAGTGACTAGTACCGTCCTGAGGAATGTCAGCAATGAAGGGAGATTGGAAAGTTTGGGGCAGCTCTCTTTGGTGAACAGAAGGCTGAAAGCTGGCCTGATTGAAGTTTTCCACGTCATGAGGGTTTTAGACAGAAGAAATAATGCAGTGAAAATGGTCCCAGGCCTGAAAGGATCGAGAACGATTTGGCAGAGATTGAAAGTCATCTGGAAAATAAGTAAAAGTGACATTAGGAAGACCGTTTTCGCACAGGGAGTGGGGTCAGTAAGTCACTGTCTGACAGTGACAAAGAGGCAGATTCAATGGACACAAAAGGGAATTCGGTGGGCATGTTCAATGTAACAATGTGCAGATTTACAGGGAGAAGGCGACAGAATGAGACACTTATTTCCATATTGTGTTGAACCAGCAGAGCTAAGGTGGGCTGCATGGCCTCAGTCTGCGCTGTCACACATTTCGTGATTGTGAGTGAAATCGGAGTTGGACCAACAGAACGTGGGAAATTTAACAACTGGTATATTCTACCCAACAGGATACTCCATCACAGCAATGAAGGTGTTTTGACATCATTCGCGAAGGTCCATGACACAATGCAGATTCAAAACTGAGGATTCCTTTGAATCACTGAGTAATTTGTTTCCAGTTATTCAGTTGACGTCAGTGGATTTGCGCATTGGGAGCCCCTCCAGTTGACAGGTCGAAGCCGTTTTCTCCTGTGTGGCAGTCACACCAGCACTCCAATTTGCTGTGCTTCCAGTCAGTAGATGCAGATTACTATCCCATACTGATACACGGGCCACGATGACCCAGCTGTGGTGACAAGCCTGTGAAGGGCTGCGTGGTCTTCTCCTGTTCTCTGTCGGCTTCCTATTATCCGAATCATCAAACGTCTCTTCTCCAAGATAGGAATAAACTGGTGAAGGTGAAACACATCAGTTGTGGTCTGTTCCATACGCAGGAGGCCCTGCAGTAATTCCCCACGCTGTTTCACACAGCAGCGTCCTCTCGGTGAATGAAGATTGGCAAAAAAAAAACCATTGAACCAAAAACCAAACCAAGGGAATATACAATGAGAAGCACGGCACCAGGAAGCTCCGAGAAACAGTGAGATCTTGGGATGTTTACCCACAGTTATTTGAAGGTGGCATGACACGTTCGTAGATTATTTAAGAAGGCACATGGGACAACACATACCTTGATCAGTCGTGATGCAGATGAAAGGAACAGGGAGGTTTTGTGTGGATTTACATGACTTTGGTGAGAATCCTGCAGAAGTATTGTGTACAGTTCTGGTCAAAACATGATCGGAATTTATCCTCTCACAGAAACACATCAATCTTCAAAACGCTGATGAGGGATGGAGAGTTTGACAGAGTTTAATATGGGGAACTGGTCAACTATGTAAGAGTGGAGATAATCCCTTGTAAGTAAAGGTCCAAAAATGGTTCTCTCCAAAAAGGATATCAGTCTCCTCTTAATTTTTGGAAAACAAATATCGAGCTCACATTGTCTCCAACAGAGCTGATTCACTTAGCATTGATCCTGCCCAGAAGCCTTGATGGTTTTCTGCCGTGCATCTGGTAGTTGCTACTGTCAATGCTGGAGGAAGTGGATGCTTGTGGATGTAATGCCAATCAAGCAGGCTGCTTTTTCCAGGATGGTATCAAACTTCTTGAGTGTCGATGAAGCTATATCCATCCAGGCACGTGGGCAGTATTCCATTGTACTACTTAATTTTACCTTGGCTTTGGAGAGTCAGCAGGTGAGTTACTCGCCGTAGTATTCCGAGTGTCTCATCTGCACTTGGAGCAATAATATTTAAATTCGTTATTAACAGATAGTTATTGATGAAGCAGCTGAAGTTGGTTGTGTCTAGTCCTGTCGTACTCCTGCACAGCTGTCCTGGAGCTGAGATGACTGACCTCCGACAACCACAACCATCTTCCGATGTGCCAGATATGACATCAGCTCTTTGGGAGTGTGCTGCTGATTGTCATTTTGTGAGGGACACGCGGATGTCACGCTCACCTCACCTCTGGAATTCAGCTCTTTGTCCATCCTTGAAGTAACGATATATTGATAAACTGAAAAAAAGAGTAATTTCTGGAAAAGTTCAATAGATCTGGCAACATCCATGCAGAGAAATCAGAGTCACAGCTTCAGGACCGTTGACATTCTCTCTGAACCCGATGCAACCTTCCCAACTAAGTTTGCGTCAGCTGCAAAATTGGCAACAGCACATTGGCTTCCTTCATCCATGTCATTCATATGCACAATATTAAAGTATGTGGATTAGTATATATTGGAGCTGTGTGTCTGTACAAATATTACCATGTATAGAAGCAGATCATGTTTACGTGCAAAGATCATTGTGCATTGTAACGGTGCGTGTTTGTATCAAAATATTCTTTTGCATCGGAGATATTCCAGCTTCTATATAAATGTAGTTGAGCATTGGACCTGTTCATTTGTAAGTATAAATATTGTTGAGTCTGGAAAGTGTTCATGTTTGTATTGAATTCCTGTTTAGTTTCGGAGCTGTTCATGCTTGCATATAAGTATTGCTGTATCTCAGAACTGTGCTCTATTACATATGAAGCTGTTGTGCGTTGCAGATGTACATGTTTATGTGGAAATATTTTTCCATTTTTGAAGTATTTACGTTTATACGTCAATCTTGCCGCATATTGGAGATGTAATGAAACTGTTCATATTTCGTGTCTTGAAATTGTGTCTTAGAACTGACCACGTTCATATTTAAATATGGTATATTAGAACCGTTCTTGTCTATATGTAAATGTTGAAGGGTACTGGAGTTGGTTCAGTTAATATATAATAGTTGTGAATTGAAAATGTTACAGTTTATGTATAAATATTACTTTATATTGGAGCTGCTCCAGTTTGTACATAAATATTGCTATGTATTGGAGCTGTTGCTATTTTTATGTAAGTATGAGTGTACGTTGAAGTTATGCCTGCCTCTTATTGATGAACAGTCCTGTGTCTAACATGGGGTTCGGCTGCTGTGCCCTGTGGAGCTTTGGAATAAATTTGCAATTCAAGCGCCGGCCAGAGGGGCGGCAACACAGGGCAGCAGCAGTCACGTGTTAGTGGTATGGAGTATGATCCGGCAGGGTCACCTGTTCTCTGTTTTTCGTAGAGTCGACGCATATTCTGGAATAGGGAATAATAATTGAACAGCATCGTGGAAGATACAGAGAGTTACAGAGGGAATGCAATATTTTAATAGGGAGAGAATTCAATTCAGAATAATTGTGATAGTATTGAATAGACGGTAACAATGAGAGGGTTAAACAGAGAGTAATAGGAAGAGGATTAAATACTGTATAACGGGATGGGATTTAATGCAACATAATAAGGAAAGGTGAAAATGGAGATTTATTGGAAAAAGATTGAATATAATTGATCGAAGAAATGATTAACTACAGGGAAGGAGAGAGGATTTAATATCAAGTAGCAGGGATAGGATTAAGTAGGGAATAACGCGAAGAGAGCTCAATATGAAGGAATAGAGATTATGGAATGGGGAGTGTTATGACATGGCAGTGAATCCTTCTGCTAATTAAAACAAACACAGAGAAAAGCTCACCTCAACTCACAACCTGTTAAAGTATGAGTGACAAAGAACTCTCCAAATTCAACTACTTAAAGAAAAGTATCAATTTTATTCTTTAACTCAAATGAATATTAAACAACAAATACATACAAGTCTGACCGTCGTTCCTCTTGAAGATCTGTAATCTACATTCAACTCTATGATAATATTTTGATCCAATAAAAGCCCCTATTTAAACTGTGTCAACTTAATTTTCAAAACAAGAAAGCAGCTGTTGGCGTCGGTGTCTGTCTTCTTTCATCTGAAGAGCTCCTTGGGCCATCTACGGTCTTTTATTCGAAAGATGCTTCTTATGAAAAAGTACCTTTGAGAGCAAGTGTTTTGCTAGCAGTTATTCTGATGATGGCAGTTGGTCGCTCTCTTTCGCTAACTGTCCAAAATGCGGGCTTTTTTATTCCCTAAACCTTGGATCTTCTCATTGGTTCAATGTTGTCAAAACAGTGAAATTCAAATTCGAATGGGGTTTAGAATTCTGGGGCATCATGTAAACTGATGGCTTAAATTTGAACCGGTGTGAACATCGCAGCCAAATGTTGCATATTTTCAGTTTTCCACTACACTTTGAGACTGCTAGTCAGTCACATGACAGGTGTCTGCAAACTCACACTGCGAAAACAGCCTTCTCTCTCTCTTAAAGGTACCATACATGCCTTCAACTCTCATAACAAAAGTAATAGACAGAAAATTGAAAAGAGGGCAACTGGGAGAGAGTTGAAGACAGAGAAGGGAAAGGAATTAATGTGACGTAATTGAAGAGAAGTACGTGGAGTTTAAGAGGAAGTGTGCTCATTGCAGGAGCACAGAGATAGGGCGAATACAGAGAAAGCTGCAGGAATTGCAATGAGGTGGATCTCATTGAATCTGCGGGTTCTCTGATTGCGAATGTTAACCTGGTCCACTGAGGAGTCCTGGCTGATAGATATAAAGAGGAATGTCAGAGATACGGCTCACTCTAGGAATCAGTTTTGTCAGTGTGATGTCCTATGCACCTGTAACTGCAGGGTGAGTTGGTGATGGGTTACCAGTTTCTGTGAAAGGGGAGAGAGTGTAACATCTTAATAGAAGAAGAGAAAATAGAGAATAATAGGGATGGTGTTGAATGCAGTGGAGCAGGGTGGCAGTTAAATACAGGAGAAAGGGAAAGGACTTAATACAGACCATATAGTAATTTGGTGTTTGAATAAAGGAGTGTAGGAGGAGGATTAACTCAAGGGGAAGAGGACAGTGGAGAGGAATAAACAGAAAGTAGTAGTGAGAGGGCTAATTATGGAGCAATGGCAAGAACACTGAATATAGAGATGGCTAAAGACTGTGATTGTTGGGATTTAAATGGAGCACGTGTTCAGTGGAGGGTAGGTGTGTGAGTACTAAATACAAAAAAAAGGACACGATTAAATAGAGATTATCAGGAAAAGGATTGAAAACAGTGTAAGAGAGAAATGGTTACATACAGGTGAACAGAGAGGATCGAATGCAGATAAAGAAAGGATTAAGTAAAGAGTAATAGGGTAGGACACATTATGCTGCTGTCCTACAGCATCATGCTCTCGGGTTCGATCCCAGCCTCAGTCGACTGTCTGTGGGGAGTTTATGCATTCTCCCCGTGTCTCTGTAGGCTTCCTCCAAGTGCTCCGGTTTCCTTGCATAATCCAAAAAGGTGCAGGTCAGGTCAATTGGCCATGCTAACATGCCCATACTTTTCAAAGAAGTTTAGGTTAGGTACATTAGTCAGTGGGAAACGTAGAGTAATAGGGTGGGGGAATGCGTTTGGGTGCGATGATCTTCAGGGGGTTGGTGTAAACTTGTTGGACAGCAAGGTAAGAATTCTATATTTACTAATTACTAACGTATAGAAACAGGATTAAATACTGGACAGTTAACAGGGAGAACTGAATTATGACGAATGGCTTAAATGCAGAGTAACAGGGAGCGGCTAAAATACAAAGGGAGAGAAAGTGGAATCAGAAGAGAATGAAACACTGGGGAACAGTGTGGCCTTCATACAAGGGATCAGACAGACGATTAACAGCAAAAGGTTTGCATGCAGGCAAATATAAATGCTAAAATGCCTGGAAATGGAGCGGAACAAATACACAATCGAGATGATAAAATACAAGGTATAGTGACTATTTCCAGCTTTAATCAATTTGAGTGGTAGGTCGTGTTGGGCAGTACCCTCCATCCAAATTTCTAGACATCAATATGAAGCGTTGGCTCTCACTGTGTCCATCCCCATAATTAGTTGCCTCCATGTTTCACTGCCTCCCAGGACAAGCTCTCTCCATCTGACCGACTGTTCCCTCATTCCCATTCCAATTGTTATTACACTTCATTCAACCCCCTTTCCTCACACCTTCCCGTTCCCTCATCCCTTCCCTTTTTCATGGAAACCAGTGTGGACTGACGTTGTGCCATTCTGATATTCTTGTGCTAACGAGTGGGACTGAAGGGCCCTCTGCTGTTCCACTTTACCATCTCAGAATGAGCTAAATTGCTTCCTCCACTTCTTCTGTATCACTCTTAGGAAGGCTTCTGTCATTCAGCCATGGGTTGAGCGCATTGCTGGACAGCACCAATATTTATTGCCCATCCTTAATTGTCTGAAGGGGTGTAAAGTGTCAACCACATGGCTGTGGGTCTGGAGCCACGTGCAGTTCTGACCAGGTAAGGATGGCCTCTGTGAAAGGCATGAGCCAACAAAGAAACATTCTAGGTTCATGATTATACTCTTAAATTTAAGAAAATCATTGAATTGAAATTCCATCATCTGCCACAGTGGGATTTGAAGCAATGCCCCGAGAACATGACTTGGTTGCGTAGATGAGCAGTCTAGTCCGAATTCTCGCACTCCACCTGCTCAATACCTTCCTGCTGTTTGGAAGGCTGGAGAAGAGAGTGCATTAAAAATGGAAGTACTACGGATGTTCTCAATCAGAAACAAAAACAGAAATTCCCGGAAAACCTGAGCATACCTGGCAGCATCTGTAGAGAGAAATTAGAGGTGAATGGCCTCCTGTTCCAGGATAAAGGTTGAAGATAGAGCTGAGCAGCGTTCTACTTTTGCTGTGCTGTTGGGTGTGTCTATGCCAACAGCAAAGCTCAGTCCATTGAATTTAAAAACATGTCCGTGAAATGTTAAATTCTCTGAATTTCTGTCCTCCCGTTGAGCAATATTTTAAATGAAGGCTGTTTGCAGTATTCCAAATAGTGCAGCTAATAGTGCAGATATTTCTAGATGCATTTTATACCGTTACCCAGTGAAACGGCCAGACAATTCGCAGATCATGTAGGAAGTGAGAAAGATTCATTATTTTTCTAAAGAGAGATAATATGAATTAACTGGCCAAATTCTGGACGAGGCATAATATTTTCAAGACTTGGAGGTGTACACTTCTCTTTGGAAGTGATTGGGTAGGTTGGGCAGGTTTGCAAAAAAGGCAAATGCATAAATTGGAATTAGAATATAAAGAGAAGTGAAATGTTATCAAACCTTTATAATTGACCGTTTCATCCACAGTTGGGGGAAACAGACTGGAATTGAACTCTTGAAAATCAAATGCCTTGCGTTGTGTTAAAATTGAGCTCTGCCCACTTCTGAACACTACACTTTAGGAAAAATGTCAATGCCTTGGGTAGATTATAAGACGAGATTAATAATCATAGGGATATAGAAACAGGCCATTCACCCCCCTCCCCGTGAGAGCTCGTTCTGACATTCAATGGCTGACCTGAAACATAACTCCATATACCTTCATTTGTACTTTATCCCTTAACACCTACGTTTAACAAAACAAAATCTGTCTCAGAATGAAAATTAACAACTAATCCAGCATCCAGTCCTGTTTGTGGAAAAGAATGCTCAACATCCCCCAACCTTTCTGTGTGGAAGTGCTTCCTAACATCTCTCCTGAACACAATGACCCTACTTCGCAGACTGTGCCCCCGTGTGTTCGAATCCCCAAACAGCGAAAATAGTTTATCTTTTTACACCCTGTGTCCTAAGTTGTAGAGAAACAAGGCCTAAATTGTTCAGTTTCAACTCATAACTATCCCAGATTTCACTGTTTAAAGAAAAAACTAACAATTCTATTCTTTAAGTCCACCAGAGAACATTCAAGCCACTATTTATAACTCCTTATCTAAAAACTATCTTTTATCTTACACTCTATAATACTGGTCCGAGATTTACGGCAAATCACTTTCAAATGCAGTTGGCATCTTCGAATGTCAAACTTTCTTTGTAGATTTCACTAGATCAGCTTTGGTGTTCTACTGCACAAGTTCCTTTCTTGCAGAGTGTAATTCGGACAGCAGGCTGTTCATGTTTGGGGCTGCTCTTTTCTGTTCTCACCTAAATGTTCAAAATGTCCAGTTTTATACCCCAGAACATCAGATCATTTCATTGGTTTGAAGTCACAAAAATATTAAATTCAAATTTGATTGAATTTTGAAATCTTGTGGCTTAGTTTAAACTGATTGGCCAAATTCGAATTTGTTGTTTACCATGGCAACACAATTGCAGAGTTGGTTTCACAGTCAAATGTTACATTTTGAATTATTTCAGCACACTCTGTGCCACTCTAAGTTCATACCAGCTTCCAGTCTCTCTTAAATGTACATTCTCTCTTAAAGGTACAGTACACACCGAAAACATCATAACCGTATGGACTAATCTAGTGCTTAGTTAGTGGACCTCGTTTAACACTAATAATTAAATAATAATAAAAGATAATAAACCACAATCTTTTAAAAGCAATATATATATCAATACATAACATTTAAAACAATCAGTCCTTTCCTCCACTATCCCCAGTAATTGTCGAGACTGTAATGTCTGCCCACACACTAGTTTAAAATTTCCAATTACAGCTCTTCGAACTTGGGTTGGGGCTATTCTTCCTACCCCCAGGTACCTGCTTCTTTGTCCTGATATCTTCTGGAATGTGTGTGGGATCTCTCTGACTTAAGTGGCTTCTTTTAGCTTTAATGTGGAGGTGCCGGTGTTGAACCGAGGTGGGCAAGGTCTGAAGTCACACGACACCAGGTTATCGTCCACTCGGTTTACTTGAAATCAGATGCTTTTGTGTGACTTATGGCCTTCTTTTAGTTTGTTATGCAGGTCATTTCCGATGGCAGTGGCTTAGCTGCAGTTTGCTGTAACAATGTCATTCGCATACTTTAAATTTAGTTTCTATCCCAGGAAGGATATTACATAAAACAGTAGAGGATATTTAAAACCTTGTGGCAATGTCTTATCAAGAACTCATTCGATGTTCAATCAAGGTGAAGACTTGCATATCTGTCAGGCTTGATTGAATTTAACAGTGAATGCTGCAACTTTCCTGGTTTTATATCTCTATTCCACTGTCTCATGAACACTGATTCACTGTAATCAGTCAAGATAATGAGACTGTGTACATGGGCCTACCACACCGGCGCCCCTACCGACACCAGGATTCCTATTCCAGGTTCACAACACTGCTGCTTCAGACACCATTGATGCCACCTTCCTCAACTGTCACCACCAGAAGGAACAGAAGACCAAGATGAAGATGAGACAGCAAAGACGAAAGAAGGATGCGACCGGCCTGGTGATTGGAACCAAATAGGCCGAGGACTCGGCGAACGCCGCAATCTAAAAACAAAAAATACCATGCACAATTGTACGAGGTTCACCAGAGCTCGAGTGATGCACCTGTGAAGTGAGTCCGGAGAGGCTGGGATTGGTTTCGGTCAAATTCACTGATATCAAGCTGGTGTTCTTCTCTGACCACTGACTCTTGCTGGTAAGCAGGGAAACTGAATATGAAACTGCTGATCCCATTAAACATGGAATATCTCAAAAGGGGTTCCACAGGTCGGAGAAACGTGAAACCCCACTTTGAGTCTACCTCAGACTTTTGGGAAACAGTCAAGGGTAACATCAAGAGGACCTTGTTGTCAAAGTTATTCTGAAGGTGAGAGAGAAACGGGGAAGAACTGTGAAAACTCCGGAAAAGTGTGCAGAACCTACACCTGCTGCAGACGATGTGAGTTGATGTCATGGAGGATCAACAGGAGGTGAACATCCAACAAGCCTCGCTCTTTACCTTCGAAGTCTCCAAGGTAATATCCTTGTCCAGGGTCCACACCATGGAACAAGATAGACCTGCTCATGTTTGTAATTTGAGAAGTTGCACAAGGAGTGCTCTGTTCTCAGAGCCAGAAGGGAAAAGGTGGATCTGTTAGGCTATCTCAACCTGACATCCTAAGGATCAGCAAATCCTTTCATGCCAGACTATGTGACAGGAAGCCCATAGACAGCGCAGCCTCCCGGTCATTCCTCCCTATCTGGTAGGTCTTAGACGACAGCAACCGGGAGAGGCTGCAACAGCTGCTATCTCTGGGTGTGCTGACCAAGGACCTCAAGTCGTCAGGAAAGAGTAATACACTAGGAAGTGACGGCTTACCAGCCGAATTGTATTCAATTCTGTGTGACTTGATTGGCCAGGACCTGCGGGAAGAGGACAACATAAAGCTTCTAACAGGTAGTTAGTGTAAATCCATGTGGAAAAGTATCATCCCTCATCTGCAATCAGAAGTGGAGAGGGATGAATGATGAAGGGCTCATGTCTGAAACGTCGATCCTCCTGCTCCTTGGATGCTGCCTGACTTGCTGCGCTTTTCGAGCAAACACATTTTCAGCTCTGATCTCCAGCATCTGCACTCCTCACTTTCTCCAGGGACGACTAATGACCAATTTAATTTATGAATGTAAATTAAATTGTACTGAATACGGTCATCACCCATCTGGGTCAGTTCTGCTCTGGGATCAGTGATTCACCCCGAGCAAATATGATCTGTACAGGCAGCCTGACAATTCTCAGGGATAGAATCACCTCTGTGCAGGACAGGGGAGTTGGAAACCTGCCTCATCAGCCTGCACCAGGAGGTCCTTGACACGATCTTACACACATCTATGTGGGATGTTCTCTCCAAAGTAGGCTTTGGAGAGGGATTCTACAAATGAACCATACTAGTCTCCACCAACATTATGAATGTAACCTCAATCAATGGTTGGCAAACAGAAAGCTTCTCGATCAGATCGACAGTCAGGCAGGGCTGCCCAATCTCACCTTTCCTGTTGTTTTGTTGACCTGAAGGCACCTGAATCACTGTTGAAAACCATTCAGGCATTTCTTCCTCTTCAGCAAATGTCAATTCCACTGAGAACCTCTGAACTAAGGTTCCTCAATCCACCATTGCTCATTTATACATCAAATCGTTATCTCGATCCAGGACCCGAGTTTCAGACTGAAACGGTTTATTCTCCGTCTTAATAAACAATTAAAGTCTTTTAAGATCACTCTTCCCCAATGCAATAATGTTGTAAATTCGTGCTATTTCATTGTGTCTGTTTGTTTTGGAGTAAACAAATTAACTTGCTGCATGCTTATATCTGTTCTCTTGTATCAGTTCAAACCTGAGATTTAAGAAGTTAATTCTTTTAAAGTGCTATTTCTGTCCAAATACAACAAGCATCATCATAAGCAATAACAAATAAAGATGAGATCTTGATAGTAACTGTATAACGTAACGCATACATTATTGAGAATATCCCTAAAAATGAGAAAGTCTAGCTCCAGAATGAATCTGTCCCCGAATCTGTGATACATGTGACGGAAGGGTTTGATCCTGAAGATTCGGATTCTGAAGCAGATCATTTTCATGAATCCAGAGCGTGTTTTTGTTGCTTTTCTCTTCCACTCATAGATTTACTACTTCAAGGGGCCAGTTTCATCTCCCTGTAACTGGTCTTTATTCCAGGTTCGCAACACTCTGACAAAGATTGAATAAATATTCCACAATGCCTGTAGTGTGATTCCCCAGAACAGGAGAAATCCGCATCCAAATAAAGCAAAACCCACGTTTCCAATGTATTCTGATCGCACCAGCCCCAGAACCCTCACAAACCATCGATACATTCAAAGCACTTCCTCCTTCAACCAATGCTTCCAGCCGCATTTTCATTGGCCTAATGTGTACTCAGAATAACAACGGGATCAGCCTTTCAATTTCTTGCCTGATTTGCCATATTTTACTGATTGGGATTAATGACTGTTTCTCCCTGCTATTGTTATTAGATCAGCCAGCTGAACCTCATAGTGTATCAGCTCCCTGATTGGAGCTCTGAAACTGATCGAATCAGGGAGCACGGTCTGAATTAAAAGGATGAATGTCAGGAATATTGAGATGCTGAACACCTGACTTAGTAAGACGCTGGTGTCAAAGGAGATGCATTTGTAATAAATGGGAGATTAATGACAGGATGTCGGCCTCTAAAGTGTGATTTCACGACCAGATATTGTTGGTGTAAATGTGCACCAGGACCACGGGCTCTTCAGTTTCAACACTTTCCCTTTCCTGCTTCTGTCCCGACCTAGTAAACCCCGCACCTTAAGATATGCTGAAGTTTTTCTGTGATGTTCTCGACCTAGGCACTTTTGAAGCAATATACCTTCCAGGCTCCTGTCAAGTCAGGAATGATGATTCTGATCGATTCACTCAGTCACTTTATGTTTGTCCACATCTGCCATTTGACGTTAAATCAGCAACAATCTGACTTCATAGATACTGAAAAGCAAAAAAATAAATTTGGGGAGTTGGGAATTCATGTCTGTTTGAGTGCAGGATTGATTGACCATAATATGGGCAGCAAGAGTTCAGTGATGAGGGAGTGAAATGACGTACACCTAGGGTTGAATTGCACAAAGTTAGAAGTGTCTGAGATGAGTAAATCTTTGAAGAGAATAATGGAAACTACTGGCACTAAATGGACCTAACGGCTTTTTGTTGCCTCTTGACTTATGAATAGGATAAGCATCTAAATGACTATGGATGTACTGAAATCTTTGCAAGTGAGAAATGAATGAACAATGCCACAAATTTCTCGAAATTATAGTGCACTGACTATTGTGTGTGAATTCACTCACTGAACCTGTCCTTACCGCTCTCCTTGTATTTTACTGTCCAACTAACATTTTGCTATCAACAAACATCGCACATGATCCCACCATCTCAGTCATTGACAGATAATAAATGGCTGTGTCTGGAGAAATGGTCCTTGTGGCACTCACTAATACCAGCCCAACAACATGAAGATGACAGATTTATTCCTTCTCTCTGCTTTCTGTTCTAAATCAGTCCTCAAGCCAAGTCCCATTTCCCCATCACGTCATTGGCAGCATTGATACCCGCCGAAATGTTTCCAAATTTGACATTGCTACATCCTTGCTTTTGCAAAGCCCTCCTGGCCTCACTCCACTCTCTCACTTGAAGCTGATCCATCCCCTCATCAGTCAGATGTTTTAGGTATCTACTTCGGACATGTGCAGTACACTGCAGGGAACAGAGAATAACTCATCCCCATGTGGTGCTGCACAGATCGTGTGTCTCAGAGTCAGCTCTGAAACATGTTCAGGACACTCAAGTACTGGTCGGAGGATCAGTATTGATTAGAAATCATGCAACTTTTGAGGGTATTTTTCAGTGACTCATTTGACTTGTTTCAATTATTGACTGAATTGGAGAAGTTTTATTTGATTCAGAAGCTGTGTCCATGCAAGGTGAGGAATTCTATTGTGACTTTAGATTTTTGAAAAACTACAATGTGTTGTCTCCATTAACCAACTGTCATCACTTGACAGAACAAGGAACCTGGGAAGCCACATTCCTCTCGTGAGGAGAACATTTCTCAGAGAGACACTTAACAACTGGAATTTAATTTCGAAATGGTCAAAAGCGAGGGAAGAACACTGATATGAAATGAGATTTGATAGATGGTGTTGGGGTGTCAATGCTGGTATACAGGGCGGCACAGAGCCTCAGTAGTTAATCCTGCTGTCTCACAAGGCCAGCAGGTGGGTGTGGGTGGGATAGCCTTTGCAGGGTCGGTTTGGACTGGATGGGCCCATTGACCTGCTTCCACTTTGTAAGAATTCTATAAATTTATTCCACATGCCTTTTTCCAATGTTTCCTACTGACAGATTTAAATTCGTATTATCCAATAAACCTCAGTTTTAAAATAGAATGTGACAGCTGGGAGTATACCCACTGGTATCACTTGTTTGTTCAAATTGTTAAATAAATGAATTGAACCACATTGAAATGTCGCAGTCCCCCAGGTGATGTCAGCAGGTATAAATGAAAGGCTTTTGATTGTATCACCTCGGTATTGAGTAAAGAGAGATTGCCTGCACAAAGAGATTCAGGCAGAAAATGACGCTTTCATTTCGTCATGTGCTGACAATATTTTACACGACCTTTCCAGTTGTAACAATTCCTGGTAAGTGCCTTGAATTTGTGTGAATCGATCTGAGGATTGTGTGCGGGTTCACTTTGCAACTGACAATGATACATGGGCATATTGTGCCCAAAGTCACACAGTGGCAGTTGATCAGCCATTTCTTCTCAGATTTCAGAGACTCTGTGGAAACCCTATCTTGCAGATTCGGCAGGAATTGCTTTGGAAATTATTCATCTCTTCTTGGAACGTTCCTGAAATCTCCATTTCAATCGGAAACGATGGAGAGTTTCGGTGGAATTAAGAAAAGGAAACACTTTGGCAAATTATAAGCGGTGGATTTCTAAAGTAGAGAGTGCAATATCATTTAGTTTGAGTTTGGTTCTGCGGTTTTTTTGTGTGAATATTCAGTAGGCTTCTCTGTGCATCTGAAGGTTATGGTTAACTTCAAGTTATTTCTGAAATCACAACATTTGTTTTAAAAATTGCATTTGATGTTTGGCTGCAGTGAACCTTTGCTTATTTTCGATGCTTTCAAACCAGCATGGCATTAATGGAGCCTGAAAGATTTGTTGAAGAGTTCTGGAATTTGTGATTAAGGAAGAAACCCTTAACTGAGAAAGCATTACTTTCACTTCAATCATTTTTGTCATTTCTTTCAGTTCCTGTAAGACCCTGGAACTGAGTGAATGTATAGATCCGTGCTCATGTGAAGGAAATGAGAGTTTTAGTAAATTATATTGCCTTGGAATGAAAATGTTGTATAAGTCCCAGACAAAAGTGTTGTGACAAGAAAAATCTCTGAAGAGATTGTTTCAAGCTAAGTACTTTGACACTGTGGCAGCTCCATGAAGGAATTTACTGCAGTTCCAGTTTCGAAGTGACAGTGACAAGTCATTTCACCAAGTGATAGATACAGGGATTCTCGTGTAAATATTATGTGAGAGTTGTTTTGTTTGGAACGGTACTGGGAGTCGTGTTTTATAAAATATATCAAGGTCACGTGTTTTCTTTCATATATAGATGTTTTGAGGGTAGTGAGAATTATACAGTTCTTCCGTGTTCATTGCTTTTGAATCTGCGTTTTAAGTAAGTAGTTTGATTCATTCTACTTAATCGTATTTTCTTGTGCAAATAATATTCGCAGCATTGTGTGTTTGCGATTGAGCAAGAGATCACATTATTAAATCAAAATAAGTAAGGTTATCATCCATCAAACTGGATTTGTGTTTAGGATTTGGCTTGTTCTGTAACTAATCAGCTGATATCAGAACAGAAGTGAGGCGATTAAAGACTAATACTAACTCCTGAGGAACTGATAAACTAATCCCACTCTTCATATCGTTTGCGCCTCAACTATATCCATCCAGATCCATTATATGGCCCAAAGCCTGATCAGTCATCCACACTGAGTTTAATACCTTATCACCCATCACAAAATTATTAATTTCTCACTCTGCACCAGAGCCAACTCAAAATAAATTCCTCAGTCCCTGCCAGATCCGTAAGATTGCAACTGCATGAGACGCTGGTTGGCTCACACACATACGGTTTTGTGCACAGTACAGGTCATCACCGAGCAGTGAGGACAGAATTACTTTGAGGAGAGTAGAGAAGATATTTACAAGAATGATGTCAGTATGTGGAAATTCCGACGTTCAAAATCACACAACACCAGGTTATAGTCCAACAGGTTTAATTGGAAGCACCCTCAACGCTGCGGACCAGGTGCCGGAAAGGGGGATCAGAGCAGCTTGTTCGTTTTTTCAATTGATGCAGACATGAATGACCTCTTTCGGTGCCATAACTTTCGTGCATTTCTGTGCTATTGCAGAAAGACTGAGGAGTGTTGAAGTGAATTCACTTGGTCGGTTAAATGGCCTGTTTCTATGTTTTCCATTTCCACCACCGCAACACTGTGGATTGTTAAAGTGAACTCCACAAGGTTGTGTCCATCTTCCAGTTGTTCCCTGAAGAAGTGCTTGTAGCTTCATAACTTTAAAATGCATAAATCAATTTTGCATGGGGAGGAATACTATTAATTAAAGTTAGAGCATAAGAATTTACCAAATCATTAAGTTAATATTACTTACCTTGTTTAGTTGTCTCATTACAATGTAAAGATTTAGAAAAGAAGTATTATGAAATCTTGTATTGTCGATGAACTGCTGATTATTCAGATCATCAATTTAAACATTAATTGCCCCGACATGACACAACACAATAGACAGTCAGAAAGACCTGATTTTTTAATCATATTTTATTACACAATGGATTGGAGATGTCACATTCAGAAATTGCAGTAGGGAACTATCTGTTTTGATTCGCATTGTATAGTTTATTCATAAAATATCAACAAGCACCTTCCAAAAACTATTTGAGTCAGGTAGTGCAGAGAATGCAATAAAAAATGTCACAGCTCCCTATGTGCATTTTGTATTATTTGCTGACTGAATGTCATCGAAAATAGAACATTTGCTAAACTTGACAAGGAATTGTTCACTTTCCAAACCAAACTATGTGGGATTCAGTGAGTTAATAGATCCTCAGTTAATCATCACAGAGAGGGCTCAGATCATGGATTACACTTTTTATGATGAAACAAACCTACCTCAGCTCTGTGAGCATTGAACATCAAACAGATGCATCTTCACAATTATAACAAGCAATGGTTTTGTAATATAGTGACCAGACGTTTCGAGGTCAATCAAATTGGAGAAAGGGAAATAATTGTGACTGTGAGAGTGGCTCCTTTTTTGAGATAGTTCGGGTGTCAGCGCTGACTTCCAAAAAATGATGGAAGAGTAATTTTTTTTATGTGCTGTTACATTGTTTTGGAAATTTGGGGAAAAGAAAGATCAAAGCAACACAATGTTAAAAAAGGAGGAAACTGTGTGGGAAAGATCACAGCACAGGAGCAGGTACGTTTATAGTTTCTAAGTGTAGTCTTGCTGAGTTTTTGGTGTATATCTGCAATATTCAGTAGAATGAGTTATTTTTGGTTACAAGTTTTATTGAGATCTGTCTCTTGATTAAAATGTAAAAATATAAAACATTGGCGCTACATTAGCCGGTAGCAGTGCCCTTTACAGCAGTAAGGCTGTAGTTTGTTCTGGGTGTGTAGATTATTAAGTTGTAAAGATGGCCTTTAGAGGAGCGATGTACTCTTCCTGTCAGATGTGGTAGAGCTTACATGTTACTGATCAATATGTCTAGAGTAAATATGTTTGGTCGTGAATCCTATCATATCACTTGTATAGGTTGGAGCAGCAGTGAGGAATATTGAGGCAAAGAGGAATTTTCAGGAGTTAAGCGGTCTGATGGATGGCAGCTAAAGGAAGAGACAACAAAAGCAGACATAACCAAGTAGGCAGGTTACCTCCAGGAAAAGCAGGAGAAGGAGATAGGTAGTGCAGGAGTCTCCTGTGGCTATCCCCATTTTAAAGAGATATGTTGTTTTGGAAAATGTACAGTGTGATGGACTCTTAGGGGAATGCATCATGAACAGCCAAGTACTGGCATCAAGAATGGCTCAAATGTAACGACTGCTACGCCAAGTTCCAAGTGACCAATTGTGATAGGGGACGCTCTCAACAGAGGCACAGACAGTCTGTTGCCTCAATGTTGCCAGGATCAAGGATATCTCAGAGAGCATGGAGAATATCCTGAAAGGGGAGTGGGATCAGCAGAAGATCATTGCGTACATTGGAACTAACGACACAGGAAAGAATAAGGATGACATTCTGAAGGGAGAGTATGAGGTTAAACAGGAAAATGAAAGGAGGTGTCTGGATCATTCCCAAAGCCATGAGCTAGTGAGCATAGGACTAGGAGGATAGAGCAGATGAATGTGTAGCTGAGGAGCTGGTGCAGGGCAGGATGCTTCACATTTTTGCATCATTGGCATATTTCTTGGGGCATAAGTGATCTGTATAACAAGGACAGATTGTAACTGAATTAGAAAACAAACTAATTTACTGGCGGGGAGATTTGCTCGAGATGCTCAGGAATATTGAAACTAGTAAGGTTGGAGTGGGGATTACGGTAGTGGTGGGTGAGCGGGGGTGGGGTCAGACCGACAGTGAGGAAAGAAATCAGCCTGAGACTGACACAGAAGGGAAAACGAGCAAGTCCACTTGTCAGGCAGACTCAAAGCAGAGAACGACACAAGACTGACAAATTAAATTTCATTTATTTCTACACAAGATGCCTAACAGGGGAAACAGATGAACTGAGCTCGTGGTGAGGAATATGGGGCTAGGATATCATAGCAATTACACAGATGTGGTTCAGGGATGGACAGGACTGGCAGCTGACAATTGCAGGATAGAAATGCTGTAGGAAGGAAAGAAAGGTGTCAAGAAAAAAGACGAGTTGCTTTTTTATAAGGGATAACATTACAGTTGGACTTAGGGAGAATATTCCTGGGAATACATCCACGGTAGTATTAGAGTCATAGTCTCTATGACTCTAACTACGCCCAGCGTGGTAGGAGCAGTCGAATAAATGTTCCATCATAGATAAATATTAACACGATGATACTCAATTCCCTTTTCAAAATCAATCCCCGTCCTTTGTTTGCAATGTTGTGGTCTTGTGCGAGGCGAAAACCGAGTTGACGTTTGGATATCATTGACAAATGTTCAGAGGGATGTGTTCTGGTGAAGAGTGATTGCATTAACGATGTTTCTCTCTCCACAGATGCTGCCATAGCTGTTGAGCTTCGCCTGTGATTTCTGTTTCTTTTTAATATTTCTGGTATCCACAGCACTTTTATTTATTTTGTGAAAATGTTTCACTTCCCAAACTATTTCCCAGAAGTACTTCTTAGAATTGTGGAACCCGCCTGTACTGAAGAGGTGCACCAGTCGTCAAGTTTGTGCTATCAAGGCTCGATGAAATCTGGTCTTGTCCCAGGTAGTTGTTAAAGGTTGTGAGGTTTCCTACATCAACAACCCTCCCAAGCACTGAATTATCAGAACACACACCACTCTCTGAGTGAAAGACCTTTCCTCAAATCCCCTCCAAACCTTTTGCTGTTCACCTTAAAATTTATGCACTTTTGCCATCTGTCAATTCTCTGTCCCAGTTAGATATGGAGATCTTCCATAGCTGTCTGGGCAGAAGTGGAGAATGCTTGATCAGTGACTTCCGATTTATATTTTATATTCTGTCTCTTTCAGTTAATTTCCTGCTGATGTTGGTTCTCTCTCGGGGAAAGTGTGGCCTCTCTAACTGCACAACCCGCTGCCTGCTGGCTATGGTAGCCTCAGATCTACTGTTCATTTTCGCTAAGTTCATGCTGTTTCAATTGAAAGAACTTTACTTCCCAAGGTGTTTCCTGAACATCACCCCTGTGTGCAGTGCTGTCTATGTCCTGCTTCGTGTATCTGCAGACTGGTCCGTTTGGTTCACTGTCCTTTTCACCTTTGATCGTTTTGTAATCATTTGCTGCTTGAAAATTAACAGGAAATATTGGACAGACAAAACCTTGGTTGTGGCTCTGGCTGCAACAAGCATTCTACTCTGTTCAAAAAACATTCCCTTCTATTTTCGGCATAAACCTGGGAGGATAATTAACAATGTTCCAATGTACTGCCACATAAAGTCAAGTTACTTTACTGATCTAAGGTGGCGAGGGTTTCAGCGGTTTGATATCATTTTAACGCCTTTCATTCCATTCATGTTGATTCTGTTGATGAACACTCTGACGGTCAGGTACATTTTAGTGGCCAGTCGAGTCCGCAAGAGCCTGATGGGTCAGAGCAGGGCAGAGAGTCGCAAAGACACAGAGATGGAGAGCCGGAAGAATTCGGTGATTTGCCTCTTCACCATATCCATCAGCTTCATACTTCTTTGGGGAATGCACAGTGCAAACATCTTATTTTCCAACATTAAGACAACAAGTCCTTGGAGGAAAGGTCACTTTATGCGGGCCGCAGAAATACTGCGGGATTTAAGCTGCAGCACAAACACATTATTTTATGCAGTGACTGTGCCCAGGTTTCGTGATAAGTTCAGGAATGCGGTGCAGCAACTGGTCACGTAAATTCTTCACTTAGGGTGGAAAAAGGATAGAAAGAGGCTGGTAGAGAGATTTGATATGATGGACTGGCTGTGAGTGATCGGTTCAGCGCGAACACTGCATCTTCATGGACTGCCCTTTGGATGAGTGTTATAGACCGGAAGAATGTGGTCTCTGCATTCCCCCTGCAGGGGAAGAGGGAGAGGGACAGAAACGGACCCTCCTGCACCACGATGATTGTCAGACTCTCCCTATTCAGCTCGCAATAAACACTTTATTACAACAAAGGAAAGGTTCTGGGTGTTGGTGATCCTCTCATCTGAATTGGCGATTGGAGATGAGCATTTGTATTGAAAGAGAGTTTATTCAGTCCACCTCCTGTCTACTCTCTTCAAGGGGTCTTTGCTTTCTCTCTCTCTGCCTCTTTCTGTCTGTGTTTGTTCCTCTCTTCCTCTCTCCACTGTCCCTATCTCTCAGAATCCTGCTCAGTCTCTCTCTCTCTCTCTGTCTCGCTCTGTGTGGCCGTCCCTGACTGTATCGTTCTCTCTCTCTCCACCTTTTAATCTGTTTGTCTGTCTCTCCGTCTCCCTCTATCTATCCTTCTTTGTCTTTCTGTCGATCTCTCTCTCTGTCTCTCCCTCTCGCTCTCTGTGTCTTTTTCTCACATTGACCATGCCAGACACTTGTTGTCTCAGTTCAGCACATGCTCACCTGCATTGACTGACCTCACTTCCCGATCACTCCGTTCACTGATCTTTCCACAGGCAGTGATTTTGCAAAGTACAAAGTGCACAGATACAGCCAGCAATACCTTGACACATTACTGTAAGTCGGCTGGAGTTTGGTCATCTCCCTTTCCTATCCCCGTGGCTGGGCGGGAAGTGTGTTCATGTGTTTCCCTTTCCGTGCGTGACGGTGTCTGTGTGTGTTGCAGGGGGGTTCATTGCCTTTGTGGGGATGTCACTCTGTGTGTGTCTTTTGGTTTTTGTCGTTGGATATGTCCCTGACTGTGACACATTATGAGTGTGTTTATGCATCTGAGTGTCGGTTTCCCTTTGTTTGTACTTCTGTGAAAATATATTCATGCGTTTATGTCTTTGGGAATGTTATTCACTCTGTATGCTAGTGTTTCTGTGAAGTGAGTGTTTTTTTATGTGAGTCTATATTACTGTGCCTCTGTGACTTCATACATGTGTGTGTTTTACATATGTGCATCTGTTGTGTTTGTGCCTGTGTATATGCTGTTTGTGGAGTGACATTCCTATGACTGAGTGTGTGCGTGCGCATGCGTGTGTGTGTGTTTCACTGTCAGCACGTCATGATTGTTCTGTGCCTCCGTGTGTGTCTCTCTGAGGATCAATGTACTATTGTGGGAGTGCTGGGTGTGTATCTGCCTGGCTGTGCTCTTGTTTAATCAGGTGAGTGTGTTGTTCAAACTGTGTTTAGCTGTCAGTTTGTGTGTCAAGATCTTTCTGTGCCCCCAGCAGGATCTCTCTGTGCCTCTCTACATTTATATCTCTGCTTTTTTCTGAGTGTCGCTCTGACGGTATCTAATTGTGGTTGTGTTTCAGTAACTGTGTTTGAATGTGCTTGTGTGTATGTATAAGACGCTTCTGTCAATATTTGCAGATTGGTGTGTATTGTCTCTTCCTCTAAGTTCGCTTCTATGAGCGTGAGGGTGAGGGTGTGATTCTGTGTCTGTGTGTAGAGGTATTCTTATATCACAGCATGAATGTTTTTATGTGTGTGTGATGTGTCTCCATTCACCTAGATATTGGTGTGTTCCTATATGTCTAAGGATGTCTTTTTTCTGGTTGTGTGTGTGTGCATGCATGCATGTGTGAGTAGGTGTTTCTCCCTTCAGCACTCTGATTGTATTCTTGCGTTTGTTATCAGAGTGTGTGAATGTTTCTGCAGTTTTTGTGCAGGTGTGTTCCCACATTTTGGTTTGACTGTGTTATTGTGCGTGATTTCATGCTTGGGTTTGTGCGTGTATGTTTGTCTTTGTTCATCAGTACGCTCATGTTTGACTGTATTACTGTGGATGGGTGTGCTTCTTCGTGTCCGCCTATGTGTGAAGATGTGGGTGTGTTTGTGTGTTCCTCTATGTATGGTTCTATCTTTGTCTGAGAACCTCTCCTGTGAAAGGACTAGAGAAACCTAGAGTAGGTCACGCTTCAGAAATTGCTCTCAACGGCGTGTTTCTGGAAGCCTGTGAAATATCTCAATATAAGTATGTCTGCCTCTTGCACCCTGAAAGCTGAACTGTTACTTCCGTTCAAAGAACATAGCCTAATGAACGAAACAAGATAGTGGAATGTTCGATGAAATTAAGGATTCTTTCTGATTAGGCCTTACAATGTAGGAACAGAATTAGACCATCCAACCTACTGAGCCTGTTCTGCCATTTGATCATGAAGGATCTGTTTTTTCAATTCTATTATGCTGCCTTCTTTTCATAAATATCACTTACTAATCAGGAACCAATATCTTTCACATTTAAATACATTTGTAATGAATCAGGCCAGACACTCTCCAAACATTTCAAGATAGCAATCCAGACCCTAAATTTTCTACTTGTTTTGAACAGGTGGAGAGTCGATATTCCAGGAGTGATGCAGCTGGTCAAAACCCCTTGTTTTCAAGTAAACAGAACTTATTTGCAGAGTACCAAATGAAACACAAACAAAACAGAACAGAATACAGAATAACATTAATTGATCTAATCCAAAAACCTAACAGACTATCCCAACTTAACGATTGTTGCACATTCCTCCAACAATCCCCATAAACACCCCATGGCAAAATGGATAAATTCAAACATGGCGTCTTACAGAAAAGAAGTCAGAGAGAGATTCAGCATGGCACAACTTGTTCCATGTTGCTGTTCCTTCTACCAGCAGTCTAAACAAACTAACTGTTTGGTAACACCAAACCAAACTGAACTAAACCAGAGGTCGGTTGAGCTAGGTGAACTGGCCACTTCCCTTTCATTGTGTAAGTGCTCCTTTTGCGCACTTGAAAGCCTAATACCCGAGGCATTATCTGTTAGATACAATCAAATTGGTCCTACAACCCATCCAAACTAGACACCCCTGAACCCCAGAGTTTCTGACCACACTAAAAAACAAAAGGACAACACAACCTTATGAAAGGAGTAGCATTATAGCATCTCCCCCTTTCAAAAAAGTGAACCATCAATATCCAAAGATGGCTTCTTTTTTACAAGGCCTTAATCTTTAACTGTTTGTACAATACAACACCCATGTGAATTATATTGACAAGAACAATGCAACCCTTCACTACGATTTTCTGTTTCAATCTGTTTCACTCTTGCTATTGAGCACTTTGTTTCTCTTTCAAGTCTCGACATCACATTTTCACATCCTGTCACATACACATTTTCAAATTGAATGCCTGCAATAACAAACTCCCTCCAAACAGTCTCCAAGTTTTGTCCTTAAATTTCAGTGCAGACTTCAATGGGTTATGATCAGTATGTATATTTGACTCAGACACGTTACTTGTAACATAAAAGTGGAAACGATTTAAAGCAAACACCAATCTCAAAGTCTCCTTCTCGACGTTCGAGGAATTCTGCTGACGTACGTTCAAATTACTTCTGAAATACCTGAGAGGCCTTTCAATCTTCTCGTCATCTTCCTGTAAGAATAGAGGACGAACATCCAGATCACACGCATCGATAGCCACCTTGAATAGATTTGCATTATTCGGGATGTCTAACCCTGGAGCAGTGGTCAACAAAACTTTCTGACAGTTCCCTGTCAACGAAAACTTCTTGCCGTTCTTTAGTAATTCAGTGAGTGGAGAATCCACACTGCTAAATTTGGTGTGAATTTCCAGTAAAACCCATTCCATCCCAGGAAGTTTAGTATTGCTCTTTTTGTTGATGGTATAGGAAACTCCCTAATTATCTTTGCTTTTAATTCCATGAGGTCGTTTGTCCACGCCAAATAACATGAACCACGAAGGTGACTGGGGCTTTGCCACATTCACGTTTAGTCAGTTTCATCACCACACCTGTCTCCCAAAGTCAATGTAACAATTCTGATAAATGTTGTAAATGTTTCTTCCATGTGTGACGAAAAATCACATATATATATATATGTATATATATATATGTATATGACACAATGGGTAAAACAGAAATAACCTTATTGGTTAGGCTCTGAAATGTGGCTGGCACATTTTTCATACCAAATGGTATGACTTTATATTGATAAGGGTCATTTTGCATTACGAAAGCTGAAACTGTCTTCACTCTTTCAGAACAAGAGTATCCTCTGAGCAAGTCCAAGTTCAAAATATAAGTTGCTTGTTTCACCTTCAGTGAATAATAGGGAAGGCAAATGGGAGGTTGGTTTTTAAATGGAGTATAAACGTAGGGGTGTTATAGGTTCGCACCGATATCAGACACCAATTAGTCCACAACTGAACACTGGGAAGAATTTTGGGCCTTTTAGTTAAGGAAAGTTATACTGGCATTGGAGGCAGTCCAGAGAAGATTGACCAGGATGATATCAGGGATGGAAATAATGTCTTATGAGGAGAAATGAGTAGGTTGAGCCTGTGGTTAATCGAAGTTAGAAGATTTCGAGGTAACTTTATTGTCACAAACACAATTATGAGGAGAGGTGACAGGTTAGATGTGGGAAGGTTTACCATTGTGGGTGAGTTTAGAACCAGAGGGAATAACCTGCAAATAAGGGATTGTATGTTTCGGACAGCTGTTGAGCCTGGATTGTTAAGTGCATTCAAAACCAAGACTTTTTTTTAAAATCAGAAAGGGAATTGAGGATTATGGGGAAACAGCGGGAAAGTGAAGTTGATGTTTACCAGAACAATAGTGGGAGACAAAGTGCGACATCCCATGAATCAATAAAGGAAAATAGAAAGGAGAAAATAGTCATTGAAGGGAAGATTGGGATCTAGTGATAATGGTTGAGCAACCTAGAGATCTAGATCTTCTGAGTATACAAATTCAAATCCCATCATGGCTGCTGGTGGAATTTATGTTCAACTATTAAAAAGGTCTGGAAGTGAAAGTTTCTCTCTGTCCTGGCAACCAGGAAACAGTTATTCACTAAAATAATGAATTGTAGATGTTGGAGATCAGCCACAAAAGGCAAAATTGCTGGGGAAACGCAGCAGGTCTGTCAGCATCTATGGGGAAAAAACAATTAATGGTTTGAATCCAGCCAAGTTTTGAAGGACCACTGGACTCAAAGCAGTAACACTTGTCTCTTCATAGATGCTACCAGAACTGTTGTGTTTCTGCAGAAACTGTCCTTTTTAGGTCAGGAAATCTCCCATTCATGAACCCTGCATGCATGTATGCACGTGCACGCGCGCGCACACACACACACACACACACACACACACACACACACACACACACACACACACACACACACACACACACACACACACACACACACCTTGTGACTCCAGACCTGCTATAATGTGGTTGACTCTCAACTGCCTTCTAGCATTTAGTCACAATTACTCTGTCCAAGGGCCATGAGAGACAATGAGCAAATGTTGGATGTGCTCGCAATCATCACATCACATAAAATATTTTCTCACAACTGAAAAAAACAAATAGATTAATGAGGGACAGCCAAAACAAACTGCTGTGGGAAAGTCATGCCCAACTAACGTGATTTGCTTGTAGATATATTTTTTAAAATCCTCTTCAGAGAGGACATTGATTACACCACTGTTGGAATACTGCATGCAATTCTGGGCTCTTTGCTACAGGAAGGAGGCTGTGAAACATGAAAGGGTTCAGAAAACATTTACAAGGATGCTACCAGGGTTGGAGGGTTTGGGCGACAGGAAGAGGCTGAATCTACTGTGGTCATTTTCCCGGAAGTTTTGAAGGTGAGGGGTGACTTTATAGATGTTAATAAAATCATGAGGGCATGGATAGGGTAATAGGAAAGGTCTTTTATCTGGGGAAGGAGAGTCCAGAATTAGATTGCATAAGTTTGAAGTTATTGGCAAATGGAGTTTAATATAGCTAAGTATGAGGTATTACATTTTGTATAGTCAAATCAAGGTCGGATGTACATGGTGAATGGTAGGACCTTGATTGTAGTTGAACAGAGGGATTTTGAAGTTTAGGTTTTGGCACATTGGACTTCATCAGTGATGGCATTCAGTATAAGATACCAAATTAGAGGAGAGATATGCTCCAAATATTAACGTCTACCAACAAGTACCAAATCTGTTTCATATGCAGTATTTTGAACCAAGAGATCGAGGGTTGCGGGTTATTAGCTCCTAGAAAATGGAGTCGTGGGTAGACAGGGTGGTGAAGAAGGCTTTTGACATGCTTGCTTTCATTGGTCAGAGCATTGAGCACAGGAATTGGGACGTCTTGTTGCAGCTGTCACACATGCCACACAACAACGATAGGCGTGGCGCTGCTCCCCCGCCCCCCCCCCCCACCCCACCTCCCCCGACTGGCTGTCTCTTTGAATATCTGTGGGAAGTTTAGAACCATCTGCCTGTGTTTGGCTCATATGTAGTTAACCAAATAATTTTAAACATTGTAACATTACCTGCATCCACCACTTCCTCTGACAGTTCATTCCACGCACGAACCGCCTTCAATGTTAAAAACGTTGTCCCCACCCTCGTCCTTTTTAAATCTTCTCCCTCTCATCTTAACAATATACTCCCAAACACTGAACTCCCCTACCCTTTGGGAAAAGACAAAGTTTGCTCACCTTATCTTTGTCCCTCATGACTTCATAAATCTCCATAACCTCCATCCTCAACCTTCTACACTCCAGTGAAAAAAGTCCCAGCCTATGCCGTCTATAAATCATTCTGGCAACATCATAGTTAAAAAAGGTGAGCTTTAAGAATTGACTGAAAGGGCAGTGAAGATTCTACCAGCTGACAGTGGATCTGAAATCACATGGAGATCAGATCAGGTTCGGACAGCAGGAAACCAGATAAGTTTTTATAACAAGCCACAGCGGTTTCATCATTCGACTCTGAATTATAGATTTATATTGAATTCAGATTCCTCCATCTGCCGTGGTAGGTTTTGAACCCAGGTCCCCAGAACATTACCTGGGTGAATAGTCTGGTGACAATAAAGTCGACCATCGCCTCCCCTGAACACATTGGCATATTATGTTTTGAGGTAAGAGAGGAGCAAGAGGTTACAGCAGCTGCTAAGTTGTTGATATTACACAAGGGAACATCAGCACTCTCAGTAATGGCACATACTGAAGCCAGGACCCTGTTTCAGAGGTAAGGGCCCGGGAAAAATAAGAAATAGGAACCGGAAAATGCCATTCAACCCCTTGTGCCTGCTCCTCCATTCAGTAGGATAGTGGCTGATCTGACATTCCCCACATCCACTTTCCTGTCGTTTTCCTGTAACTGTTCATCCCCCGACTCTTCACGAATCGATCGATCCTAGTTTTAAATGTGACATGAAGGCTGTCAACAGAGTTACAGGGATGGGGGAAGGGGGTGGCTCAGGTCGAACTTGGGAACTAAAACAATGGCTTCATACTGTGCAATATTTAACTAAGGGAATGTTTATGGTTATCCAATGCTGGGCAGTCATTCAGATGAAAGTATTGGTAAATTATGAACGACAGAGGAGTCGGGAGAGAAGTGGTGTTCAGGCACATTTGGATATCATCAGTATAGATGCCAACACCAGCAGCTACGGTTAAACAAATAAGAACGGAAGACGCTAAAAGCAGACCGTCCCAGAGGATAGAGTGATGCTGGAGAGGGTCAGTACTGTCATTAACCCTGATCAAGACTGTCTGCAGGTCGACGAGGGAATGTTTATCCCTGTCACCGTTACAAAGGATGTCAAACATGACCTTGATAAAAACTGTTTCAGAGGCGGAAACCAGACTCGAGGGCTTGAAACACAGAATTCTAGAAAAGATGGGAATGGCTAATTCAACAATGTTGCATCCAAACCAACACTTCCATTAGTGCGATAATAATAGAAGTGTTTTGTATTTCGAAGATTCTCAGCAACACTGAGTAAGAAGCAACAAAATTAACACAAGAAATACTGCAATTGCTGCAATGTGCCTGCTCCCAATAGGGGGCCATCTGGTGTTCAACTAACTGTCTACAAGGGACAATATTGGAAAGGAATGGCCCCGTTCAGAGCTATAAGAGGAGAGACACAGACTCCTTGATACAGACATACAATGGGTGGGAGTAGGCCACTAGGCCTTCGAGCCTGCTGAAACATTCAATAAGATCACGGCTGATCTGAATTCAACCTCAACTCTACATTCCAACACATCCCCGACAATCTTTCATCCACTTGGTTATCAAGAACCTATCTACCTCTGTCTTAAAGATTTTGAATCCACTACCTTTTGACAAAGACACACAACCGTCAGAGAGGAAATAAATTATCCCCATTTCTGTCTTATACTTTTAATATATGACCCTCTAGTTCCAGATTAAGATCGGGATACAACCTGCATTCAAATGACACCTGCGGGCAAGTAAACTATCACGGAGTGCTTCACGTGAACATATGAGAATCTCTTTAAAAATCACAACTGCGGAGCACAAATTAGGCCAGGTGACCAAAAACTTGGTCAAAGGGACCGGTTTAGGGCAACCCTTCAAACAGGTTCAATTTCCCAAACATCAGAGGACAAAGATGTAAACAGCAAAACACAAAATAGCAAAGAATGGGAAACAGCAATGTAGTGGTAATGTCACAGGATAAGTAATCCAGGGGACATGAGTTCAAATCCCACACAGCAAGAGGTGAGGTGAGATGTGAATAATTCAATTCATAAATGGGGAAGACAAAATTAGTCTCAGTATGGTATCGATGGCACTGACGTCAATTGTCATAAAAACCCATGTTCACCAATGTCCTTTCAGGTGGGGAAAAGCTATCCTTACCTGGTCTGGCTTATATCTGACTCCAGACCGACAGCAATGTGGTTGACTCTCAAACTGCCCTCTCAATTGGCACAAGCAAGACACCTTGCACTTAGGGATGGATAACAAACATCAACCTTGTGAAAGTGTCACAACAGAAATTGCTGGAGAAACTCAGCCAGTCTGGCAACACTGATGGAGAGTGAGAGAGAGAGAGAGAGAGAGAGAAAGAAACAGAGTCAATATCCTGGCCTGAGTCCACATTAGTTGTGAAGAAGGGTCACAGCACTTGAAATGCTAACTCTGCGTCTCTCTCCACATGTGCTGCCAGTCCTACTGAGTTTCTCTAGCAATTTATGCATTTTTGTGTTTCAGATCTCCAACATCTGCAGTTCTTCATTACACTATGGGAAGCTCAAATCCAGTAAAAGGATAAAGCAGAAGATCTGGAATTACTCAGCAAGTCTAACAAAAGCTATGGAGATAAAAACAGTTCTTCGGGTCATTGAATGAACTTACATCAGGGAAAAATGTTTGGGGAAGCTGCAAGAGTAAAAGGCACTGGTGTAACTTCAACATCTGGGAGAACTCTCTCAGCCATGGAGGTCAGGTTGACTCAACATTCTAGTCCTGCTCATTACCTGTAAAATTCTCCATTTGTTGTTCTTGTTATATGTCAACATGGTTGACACATTTCTAAAATGATATTCCAAACAGAGAGGAATTTTCCATGTAAGTAATCATGCATTAGAGGGTTTGGAACGTGAATGTAACATTTAATTAGAAAGTATTTATTCATGCATGGGGTGTGGGCATCGCTGGCAATGCCAGCATTTTTTATCCATCCTTAACCACCCTGTGGTTGGTTGGAAAAGTGAATGAGGGTGTCTGAGATTGTCTTGATCAGCACAGCAATCTCAAAGATGGGTGTGCTAAGGTAGAAGTACCCTCCACTGCATTCATTGCAATTACAGATGTTATTTCATCTATCTTACCTTATCATATTCAACCAACTACAGCTTCTGGAAACTTGCCTAATTACAATATCCAATATCTACAGAGTACTTTTTCTTTTTGTAACGACCGTTTGGACCGAAGGGTCTGTATCCATGCGTCCATCTCTAAGACTCTATGACTGACGTGCGACCTCTTCGTTGCTGTTAAAGTTCCTTATTTGTCCCTACATAGTCATGGTTTTACTTTATCGAATGTCTTCCTGGCTTTTTGCAGTTAACACCCTATATCCTGCCCTCGTCAACACTTTCCCTTCCAATTCTGTGATAAGGATTTCAGGAAAACACTCAGAGTGTGGTGAGACTGTGGAACTCACTACCATAGTGAATAGTTGGGGTGAAAGACATTACAATAAGCGTAAGCAACCCAATACAAATGAGTGTTACTGTCACCAGATTCACAACACAGTGAAATTAAAACATGCAATGTCCCTCAATTTCTCAACTGTTCCTAACCAGACTTGATGAAGAACAGATCTTGCACATCACCATGATAATTTAAACAAAAATCAACTATTATGAATACGGCAACTTTGCTCGGTCAAAGTTAAAGAAGATAATCTAATTAATAGCAATGATTTGAACGCTTTGATCAAGTCCCCCACCATCTCAGAGACAGAGACTTAAGCAACAAATTAAGAAAGATTTTTTAAAAAAAACTTATCAATTCAAACAAACAGTTTCCAACAATGGATTGCCAAACCTTTGTGCAATCCTTGGACCATGACTGTTTCACAGACACGTAACTGTAAGTCTAATTTAAAAGTCTCTGCTGAATGTGAATAGACATCCCAAAGTATTCAGCTATTTCTTACAGGCTGGTACTTATTCCCAGAGAGAGCCAACAATTCTTTAACTGGACAGTAAAAACTAGAGAGAACAGCTCCTGGGCTCAACAAGCAGCAACGCCCAATGGAAGCAAATTTGGCGGCAGGGCAAGGCGGGGCAAGGGCATAAAATCCCACTGACTCTCCCACTGCACACACACTCTCAGAACGCACAGGGGCTCAGTCCTGGGTGTGACCCACAGCAGTTTCACCAAGACAATCAGATTTTTAGGAGCACTGGTGCTTCCACAAGTTGCAGGATGATGAGAACCTCTGCTCGCCCCATCAGGACAGGTGGACCCGCTGGTGCCTCAGCCAGGCAGAGGAATTGCTGAAGCCCTTTCTGCACTAGGGACAGAAGAACAGCCTCTCCCCAGTGTGACTTCACCGAGAAGTGTCCAGATCAGATGGAAAACAGCAGCTTTTCCCGCACTCGCCACACTTCCACGGTTTCTCCACAGGGGCAGGATTCCCTGGGTTTCTGCATGACTGAAGCTTCAGCCTTATACAGACGTGTGTACAGCCCCTCACCACAATCCCTCAAAATTTCTCAACTGTTCCTAACTAGACTTGATGAATAGATCTTGCACACCAGAATTATAATTTAAACAAACACAAACAATTATGAATACCACAAATTTACCAAAGTCACTGCTGAATGCGAATGGACACCCTGAAGTATTCAGCTATTTCTTACAGACTGGAATACATTCCCAGACAGGGCCAACAATTCGTTAAATGGACAGAAAAAAAAATTGAGAACAGCTCCTGGGCTCAACGAACAGCAGTGCCCACTGAAAGCAAATTTGTGGGGGTTGTGGGGGGGGGGGGGGGCGTGCGAGGTGGGCACGAGAGCATAAACCAAAAAAAAAAGACGGCCGACTCTCCTTCTATAAGCACTGTCAGAATGAGCAGGGGTTCAGTCCTGGCAATGATCCACAGCAGTTTCACCAGCAGAATCAGATTGTTGGGTGCACTGGTGTGCCCGCTGGTGCTTCTGCAAGGTGCAGAATGATGAGAACCTCCACTTTCACTCGGGGCAGGTGAACGGTCTCTCCCCGGTATGGCCCCGCCTGTGCCTCAGCAGGTGGGAGGAATTCCTGAAGCCCTTTCCGCACTCTGGGCAAGAGAACGGCCTCTCCCACATGTGGACCCGCTGGTGCATCAGCAGGGCAGAGGTATCGTTGAAGGCCTTCCCGCACTTGGAGAAGCTGAAGGGCTTCTCTAATATGTGGACCCGGCGGTGGGTCAGCAGGACGGAGGAATAACTGAAGGCTTCCCGCATTCGGGGCAGGCGAATGGCCTCTCGCCTGTGTGGACCCCCTGGTTCCTCATTAGGCGGGAGGAATTGCTGAAGCACTTTTCGCATTCTGGGCAGGAGAAAGGCCTATCGCCTGTGTGGACCCGCTGGTACCTCTGCAGTACAGAGGAATTGCTGAAGGTCTTCCCATACTCAGGGCAGCTGAAGGGCCTCTCCCTAATGTGGACCCGCTGATGGCTCAGCAGGTGGGAGGAATTGTTGAGGCCCTTTCTGCACTCAGAGCAGGAGAGCAGCCTCTCCCCGGTGTGACAGTGCCCATGAGTCTCCAGGTCAGATGGGAAACGGAAGCCTTTCCCATAGTCGCCACACTTCCATGGTTTCTCCACGGGACGGGATTCCTTGGGTTTCTCCATGACCGAAGCTTCAGCTGACCACAAAAGCGTGGACAGCACCTCCCTGCCGTGAATTCCTCTTCCCAGTCTGTGTAACGTTTTCTGGCTCCACAGTCAGAATGCTGCAACAGTCGGATCTCTCTTCCAGTCTCACTGATGCTGAAAACGTACTGAAACAGAAACCAAAATCTTGGTTCCTTCTCACAGAATCATAGTCGAAACTTGTTATGGTCCCCAGGGATTCAGTGACTGCAAGACATTGACGTGAAATTGAGGACTGTAAATGCTGGAGAGTCAGAGTCAAAGTGCAATGGTGGAGCGGCGATGGATCAGGCAGCATTCGAGGAGCAGCAGAGTCAATGTTTCAGGCAAAGCTCTTCATCTATTGATATTGAAACGTCCGTCTTCAGATCTTCAAATAATCTGTAAAAGAGTTTACAAAAGTCATCACTGTCAATCCAGGTTAGAAATTCCAAACAAGCAATTCTACTTTCTGCAGAACGTTCTTTTCTTTTTCCACAAAATTGAAAGTACCATCCCACCCCCCCTCACCCCTCTATTCTCACTCCGCTCTAAATAATTCTCCAGATGGTACTGACTCAGGATTTTACAGAGACCAAAAAGTGAAAACATCATGACAGTCACCTTTGAATTTTGGCTACCTCCACCTGAAAGTTAGTATCTTTCATGACATCTGGGAGTGAGTAAGTCTGCTTTTGGGAAGCAAAACAAAGTGTCAATTCAGGATGAACCTTCAATTCAGCCTCTTGAGAAACAACCAGACACGAAATTGTTAACATCTGGGGAGGTGGAAGTGGGGAGATGGAGGAAATGAGATATCAAGGCATTGGCACCGACACCAGACAGAAACTGAACACACAGGTAGGGCAAACATTATTGGCAAGCCAGAGTCATGGAGATACACAGAACAAAAACAGGTCCTTCAGTCTAACTCATCCGTGCCGACCAGATAGCTTAAATTAATCTCGTCTCATTTACCAGCACTTGTCCCATATCCCTCTGAACTCTTCCTATTCATATACCCATCCAGATGCCTTTTAAATGCCATAATTGGACCGACATCCACCACTTCTCCAGACAGACACTTCCTCCCACTTGCCTCCCTCACCCCAAACATATTACCCTCCTGTTTTGGACTTCCCCCATTCCAGGAGGAATTTACCCTGTCCATACCTCTGATTCTATAAACGTCTGGAGGTCACCCCTCAGCTTCTAGTATACCGGTTAAAACAGCTCAAGCGATGCATTGCGTTTACTTTTAGCTTCACACTCACCATTCAGCCCAACAAGTCCACACCGACCATTCAAAGTGTAACCCATCCAGACACATTCCCCTCTCTCATTACTCTACATTTACTCCGAAATAATGCACCTGACCAATTCACCCGAACCCGCACATCTTTAGATTTTTTGAGAAAACCAGAGCACCCGGAGGAAACCTGCGCAGACACGGCAGGGAGAATGTGCAAACTCCACACAGACAGCGGCCCCAAGGCTGGAATCGAACGCGGGTGCTTGGTGCTGTGAGGCAGCGGTGTTAATCACCGATCCATTGTGCTGCCCATGTGTGCAGAAAGAGGTGGGGAGTGGGAACTTTGTTAATTTTACCACACTGTGGATTGTCGAGTAAGGTTAAATCTCACGGGATCCAGGGAGAGCTCACCAACTGGGTACAAAATTTAGAAGCGTGCTGTTGTAGATGCTGGTATTCTTCCTGAAAACAACAAATGCTGGAGATCACAGTGGGTCAGGCAGCGCTGTGCTACTCTATGCCTGGATAGTGTGGACGTGGAGATGATGTTTTCACTAGGAGAAGGGTTGAGGATGCCAAGTCATTGAGGGCATTTAAGACAGAGATAGGTTCTTGATTAATAAGGGGTCAAGGGTTATGAGGAGAGGGCAGCAGAATGGGATGGAGAAACATATCAGCCATGATCGACTGGTGGAGCAGACTCGATGGGCCAAATGGCCTCATCCTGCTCCTGTGTAATATGGTGACAGTGTTATCTTTGCTGATGAAGTTGGTGCTGTGTTTGTGTCTTTGGTTGTTCCAGTAGTGTCTTCAGTTTTCTTTGGCCATGTTGATGTTAATAGATTGAACAGGGCTGTTATGTAAAAGGACAGCAGTATTCCATCCTCTTCTATTTAAGTGTCTTTGGTGTTCAGGAATTGTTGGATGGAGGAAATGGAGAGGTGTGAATCTTCGACTTGATGTTCTAGTCTTCAGTGGAGGCCTTTGACGAGTCTGTATATTGGTGTACCACGTGGTGAGACTATGGGCCTGAGGGGGGCTCCTGGTTTGAATTGGAGGAGAACATCAACAAAGTGCCATTTCTAGATGTCACAGTAGAGCGAACAGTCAATGGGGAACTTCAAACTAGCGTCGACAGAAAAACAACACACACAAACCAAATACTTGACCACAGAAGCAATCATCCGAACACCCACAAACGAAGCTACAACAGGACATTATTTCAACGAGCCGCTACACAATGCAGCACAGAGAAACTACTAAGAGCACAAGAGAAATACGTATGTAGTGCATTTAAGGAGAACGGGTACCCAATAAATCCAGTCCGCTAATTTCTCATTGATGCTTTCAAGCTGACTGTCAAAAATTCAGTTTTTCCCTCCATTCTTTCCTGTTTGTTTTTTGTGGGTTTTGAAAGCTTTCCCAATCCTCTGACTGAGTGTTGGAGTTGGAAAATTATGTTCTGGCTGTACAGGACATTGGGAAGACCACTTTTGGAATACTGTATGTAATTCTGGTCTCCCTCCTATCAGAAGGATATTGTGAAATTTGAAAGTGTTCTGAAGCACCAATGGGTCCACAGAGGGGAAGAGGCCCTTCTGCTGCCCTGAGTGTGGGAAAGCCTTCAGTGATTCCTCTGCCCTGCTGATGCACCAGTTGGTCCACACCGTGGAAGGCTGTTCTCCGGCCCCAAGTGCGAGATGGCCTTCAGCAGTTCTTCCCACCTGCTGTGACACCAATGGGTCCACACAGAGGAGAGGCCGTTCTTCTGCCCCGAGTGCAAAGAGGGCTTTCTTCCGACCTGCTGGCCCACTCGTGGGTCCACATCGGGGAAATGTCATTCAGTTGCCCTAAGTGCAGGAAGGCCTTCAGCAGTTCCTCAGAGCTGCTGAGACACTAGTCCATCCACACTGGGGAGAAGCCGTTCTCCTGCCCCGAGTGTGGGAAGGGCTTTACCCCCTCCTCCACACTGCTGAAGCACCAGCTGATCTACCGAGGGTGGTGGAGGCGGGAGGTGGTGGCGGAGGGGGGAGGCCGTTCTGCTGCCCTAAGTGCGCCCTGAATTCCTCCGCTCTGCTGAAGCACCAGTGTGTCCACTTTGAGGTGAGGCCCTTCAGCTCGCCCGAGTGTGAGAAGAGGTTCATATTTTCCTGCAACTTGCGGAAGCACCAGCGGGGGCACCAACGCTCCCAGCAATCAGAACCCACTGGCGACGCTGCCTTGGGTCACACCCCAGGACTGAACATCCTGCCAGTCCTGACAGTGGGTGCAGTGGGAGAGTCGGTGGGCTGTTTTTGTTTTCTGCTGCACTGCAATTGCCGGCCCTACACCCCACAATCACAACCCCATTGTGGCTCAGGGATTGCATTGCTGCCTCATGGCACCAAGAACCCAGGAATAATTCCACCCATCGGGGTCTGTGTGCAATTTATGGAGGGTAGGAAAATGGATCTGACTGGATTACTATTCGAAAGATCAGTGCAGATGTGTTGGGCTGAAGGACCTGTTTCCACATTGTAGGAGTTCAACCATCCTAAGAGCTTTGCTTTCCGTGGACACTGCTGCTCATTGAGCCCGGGACTGCACATTGCCAAAAGAAATGATCCAGAGAAACCTAAGACCGTAAGACCATCGGAGCAGAAATTAGGCCATTCGGCCTGGCGAGTCTACTCTGTCATTCGTTAGTGACAAAAGTAGTGCAGATGAGATTAGCTTCAGTGTGAAACAGGCCATTTGTCCCAACAAGTCCACACCGACCCTCGGAAGAGTAACCCATCCAAACACATTTCCCTCTGACTAATGTACCTACCTCGACGGACAAGTAAGCATGGCCAATCCACAAGACCTGCACATCTTTGATTTATGGAAGAAAACAGGATCAACCAGAGAAAACCCACGCAGACGCTAGTAGAAAGGGCAAACTCCTCACAGACTGCAATCAAACCTGGGCCCCCGGCACGATGACGCTGCAGTGGTAACCATTGAGCCACTACATACTGCATACCGAAGCAGGCATGCAGGAGGTTGGGAGAATACAGCAAACCAGGCAGCACTAGGAGGTGGAGTAGTCAGCGTTTTGGGTATTAACCCTCTTCAGGACTGAAACGTTGACTTCTCTGTGAGAAACGATTTACGGGAATGTTACTGGGGTTTGGAGGATTTGAGCTACAGGGAGAGGCTGAATAGGCTGGGACTGGTTTTCACTGGATCATCAGAGGCAGAGGAGTGACTTAATAGAGGTTACAAAAGCATGAGGGGCATGGACAGGGTAATAGACAAGGTCTTTTCCCTGGGCTGGGGGAGTCCAGAACTAGAGGGCAGAGGTTTAGGGTAAGAGACAAATATATTAAATGGACAACTTCTTCATGCAGAGGGTGGTACATATATGAAATGAGCTGCCAGAGTCTATGGGTCAGGTGCTGTCAAATGGGCTAGATTAATTTAGGATATCAGGTCAGCATGGACAAGTTGGACTGAAGGGTCTGTTTCCATGCTGTACGTGTCTCTGACGACTGGTCCTAATGTAACTTTAAAATAGAGTCCAAGTAACTTTGAATAGTTCAATCTTGTTGAGCTAACCTCCTGAAAAGTTTCAGATGAATCCCTCTGAGAGATACTGTTTAAACATGCTGAGTTGGACAAAGAATCCCATCAAGTTCTACATAAACCCAGAGTTGAAAAAGTCAGAAGTCAGAACACCAAGGGGACCAAAACTGAGAGAGATCGAGGGTTGCGGGTTATTAGCACCTAGAAAATGGATTAGTGGGTAGACAGGATGGTGAAGAAGGCTTTTGGCATGCTTGCTTTCATTGGTCAGAGCATTGAGCACAGGATTTGTGACGTCTTGTTGCAGCTGTCACACATGCCACACAACAACGATAGGCATGGCCCTGCCCCCCTCTGACTGGCTGTCCCTTTGAATATCTGGGGGAAGATTAGACCCACCTGCCTGTGTGGGGCTCATATGTACTTATCCAAATAATTTTAAACATTGTAACATGACCTGCATCCACCACGTTCTCTGACAGTTCATTCCACACACGAACCACCTTCAATGTAAAAAACGTTGCCCCCCTCCGTCCTTTTTAAATCTTCTCCCTCTCATCTTAGAAATATACTCCCAGACTTTGAACTCCCTACCCTTCAGGAAATGACGCTGGTTATTCACCTTATATTTGTCCCTCATGACTTCATAAACCTCCATCACCTCCACCCTCAACTTCCTACACTCCAGTGAAAGAAAGTCCCAGCCTATGCCGTCTATAAATCATTCTGGCAACATCATAGTTAAAAAAGGTGAGCTTTAAGAATTGACTGAAAGGGCAGTGAAGATTCAACCAGCTGACAGTGGATCTGAAATCACATGTAGATCATATCAGATCAGGTTCGGAGAGCAGGAAACCAGATAAGTTTTTACAACAAACCACAACAGTTTCATCATTAGACTCTTAATTCCAGTTTTATATTGAATTCAGATTCCACCATCTGCCGTGGTAGGTTTTGAACCCAGGTCCGCAGGACATTACCTGGGTGAATAGTCTGGTGACAATAAATTCGGCCATCACCTCCCCTGGACAAATTGGCATATTGTGTTTAGAGGTAACAAAGGAGCAAGAGGTTTCAGCAGCTGCTAAGTTGTTGATATTACACAAGGGAACATCAGCACTCTCAGTAATGGCACACACTGAAGCCAGGACCCTGTTTCAGAGGTAAGGGCTCGGGAACCATAAGAAATAGGAACAGGAAAAAGCCATTCAACCCCTTGAGCCTGCTTCTTCATTCAATAGGATTGTGGCTGATCTGACATTCTCCACTTGCACTTTCCTGCCCTTTTCCTATAACTGTTCATCCCCCAACTGTTCACGAATCTATTGATCCTAGTTTTAAATGTGACACGAAGGCTGTCAACAGGGTAACTGGGATGGGGGAGTGGGGAGCTCAGGTCGAACTTCGGGACTAAAACAATGGCTTCACACTTCACAATGTTTAACTAAGGGAATGTTTATAGTTTATAGCTAAAACTTCCTGAAGAAGGGCTCATGCCCGAAACGTCGATTCTTCTGCTCCTTGGATGGTGCCTGACCTGCTGCGCTTTTCCAGAAACACATTTTCAGCTCTGATTTCCAGCATCTGAAGTCCTCACTTTCTCCTGAATAATCCCATGGAGTCTCACAGAGTGACACAGATGTACAGCATGGAAACAGACCCTTCGGTCCAACTCGTCCATGCAGCCCAGATATCCTAACCTAATCAAGTCCGATTTGCCAACACTTGGCCCAAATCCCCATAAATATTTCCTATTTTTATACACATCCAGATGCATTTTAAATGCTGTAAATATACAGGCTCCACCACTTACTCCAGCAGCTCATGCCGTACATGCATCACCCTCTGCGGGAAAAGGTTGCCTCTTAAGTGCATTCTATATATTTCCCCTCCCCTTCCTAAAACTATTCCCTCTAGTTCTGGACTCCCCCATCACAGGGAAAAGAACTTGTCTATTTGCCCTATCCATATCCCTCATGAGTTTATAAACCTCTATAAGGTCGCCCCTTAGCCTCCGACGCTCCAGAGAAAAGAGTGGATTCAGCCTCGCCCTATAGCTCAACCATCCAACCCTGGCAACACCCTTGTAAATCTTTTCTCCACCTTTTCTAGTTTCACAACATCTTTCCTATAGGAAGCAGACCAAAACTACATGCAATATTCCAAACGTGGCCTGACCAATGTTCTGTACAGTGGCAACATGAGGTCCTAACATCTATCCTCGATGCTCTGACCAACAAAGGAAAGCATACCAAACATCTTCTTTACTACCCAATCTGCCTGCGTCTTTACTTTTAAGGAACGATCAACCTGAATTCCAAGGTCTCTTTGTTCAGCAACACTTCCAAGGAACTTCCCATTAAGTGTAAAAGTCCTGCTCTGATTTGTTTTTCCAAAATGCAGCACCTCATATTTATCTATATTAACCTCCATCTGCCACTTCTCAGCCCATTGGCCCATCTGATCAAGGTCCCATTTTAATCTGAGGTAACCTTCTTTGCTGTCCACAACACCTCCAATTTTGGTGTCATCTACAAACTGACTAACTATACTCCTCCGTTTTCGTATAAATCATTTATATAAATGACAAAAACTAGCGGACCCAGCATCGATCCTTGTGGTTCACCATTGGTCACAGGCCTTCAGTCTGAAAAGCAACCCTCCATCACCACCCTCTGTCTTCTGCCTTCTAGCCAGTTCTGTATCCAAATGGCGAGTTGTCACTGCATGCCATGAGATTAAACCTTGCTCACCAGTCTCCCTTGTGGAACCTTGATGAATGCCTTCCTGAAGTCCATATAAATCACGTCCATCGCTCTGCCCTCATCAATCCACTTTGTACTTCTTCAAAAAACTCAATCATGTTCGTGAGACATGATTTCCCAAGCATAAAGCCATGTTGACTATCCTTAATCAATTCTTGCCTTTCCAAATACATGTAAATTCTATCTCTCAGGATTCTCTCCAAAACCTTGCCCGTCACGGATATCTGTCTCACTGGTCTATAGTTCCCTGGCTTTTCCTTACCACATTTCTTAAATAGTGGCACCACGTTAGTCACCCTCTAGCCTTCCAGAACCTCACCTGTGACTATTGATGACACAAATATCTCAGTGAGAGGCCCAGCAATCACTTCCCCAGTTTCCCACAGAGTTCTAGGGTACTCCTGATCAGGTCCTTGGGATTTATCCACTTCTATGAATTTCAAGATATCCAGCAATTTCTCATCTGTAATATGGGAATTTTTTCAACATGTCACCATCTACTTTCTCACATTCTATATCTTCCATGCCTTTCTCCACAGTAAACACTGATGCACAAAATCCGTTGAGTATCCCCCCACCCCCCTCCCCGCCCAATCCAATCGACTGCAGCTCCACACAAAGGCTGCCTTGGTGATCTTTGAGGGGCGCTATTCTCTCCCTTGTTATACCTTTGGCCTTAACGTATTTATAAAAAATCCTTTGGGTTATCCTTAACTCTATTTGCCAAAGCTATCTCATGTCCCCTTTTATCCCTCATGATTTCTCTCTTAAGTATGCCGTACTGTCTTTATTCTCTAAGGATTCACTCGATCTCTCTGTCAATGCCTGACGTATGAATCCTTCGTTATCTTTACCAAAATCTCAATTTCTCTGGTCATCCAGCATTCCCTACACCTACCAGCCTTTCCTTTCACCCTAACAGGAATATACTGTGTGTGGACTCTTGTTATTTCATATTTGAAGGCTTCCCATTTTCCAGCAGTCCTTTAACCTGCAAACAACTGCACCCAATCAGCTTTTGAAAGATCTTGCCTAATACCTGAGTCTTCCTCCAATTTAGAACTTCAACTTTTAGATCTGATATATTACTTTGAATCACTATTGTAATGTTAATAGAATTATGGTTGCTGGTCCTTAGGTTTTGCACCCTCGCCAGTATGTACATCCTCAGTGTGAATTAGAAAATTTCCTTGTGCACACTTGAAAAATTTCTCTATTTGGCGGATAAGTAAATGGGCAGAAGTTATAGCTTGGGTCAACTCTTCCTTCATTCCAATCAACCCTAACCCCATTCCCACCCCAATAGTCCAACGGCACTTTACCTTGCAACTGCCGAATGTGTGACACCAGCCCATTTACCTGCTCCCTCCTCACTATCCAAGGGCCAAACTTACCTTCCAGGTGAAGCGGCACTTAACCTGCTCTTCCCACAACCCAGTCTACTGCATTTGCTGCTCACAATGTGGCCTCTTCTACATTGGTGAAAACGAAACATAAACTGGGTGACTGCTGTACAGAACATCTACGTTCTGCCCGCAAAAAGACCCTGAGCTTCCAGTTGCCTGCCAATTCCACACCCCATCCTGTTCCCTGGCCAACATCTCTGTCTCAGGTTTGCTGTCGTGTTCCAGTGAAGCTCAGCACCAGCAGAACGAAGAACACCGAATATTTCACTTGGGGACCATACATCCCTCCGGTCCCAATATCGAATTCAATAATTCTAGGGCCTGAAATCCATAGTATCCTCGTCCCGACCATACACACCAAGACTTGTTATCACGCAGTCTGTCATTGCACACTATGTATTCTGAGCCACGAACAGTCACCATTCACCCTCCCACACGGATCGTTATCAACTCCCTTTCCTGTCCCTCGCTTTGGGGTCTGTCCTGATCTGTCCTTTACTGCATCTGCTTTCCTCCCACGATATCTCCAGCAAATAAATCAACGTTTTCCCAATTACAATCAGTTCTGTGGAAGGGTCACCGGCAACTCCTGTCTTTTTTGTTTCTGATATACAGCATCCACAGTTCTTTCAACTTTTTATTGAGGTAGAGTTGGCAATTGTTTCGGGAGACAGAAGGAGAGGGGGGAGAGACAGAACAGACATGAACTATTTATCTCCGTTGTTACTCATAATGTAAAATCATTGCAGTGCGATCACTTCCCTGAAGTATGAATAGAGGGAAGGAGCCATCCGTGACCGTGTAGCTGAAAGGTAGCGTGTCTGACTCCAGATCGGAAGATGGCGTGATTGAATTATGTCAGATTCACTGACGTCGTTGTTGGGCTAAATGCTCATCTCCCCCAGTTCATTACGGGGTTTAAACACAGCCGTCTCCCTCTGGCAGCCGCTTCGTTCAGTTGGTGACAGTGCGGTGTGAATAACACAATACCAATATTCTTACAACATAATCCAGAGACTCCCGTCTTTATGTTTCAATCTATCAGGAGAGTGACAGCGAGTTCAGATAGAAATGTTTCTCACCAACAGCAAATCCTTTCCTCTCACTGGACACAGTTAAAATTATCTTTATTCATCAGAAGGAGCGGAAACCCTAGTCTGACGGCCCGCCCTCTCCACATTAACGGTGAGCCTGAATTTTATCAACGGTGTCAGTAAAATCCAGTGGCGGACACTGATTTGGTTCAATCGATTTTTTTTTGCCAAGTGTAATTCACCGAGAGGATGCTGCTGTGTGAAACAGCGTGGGGAATTACTGCAGGGCCTCCTGCGCATGGAACACTCCGCAACTGATGTGTTTCACCTTCACCAGTTTATTCCTCTCTCGGAGAAGAGAGGTTTGATGATTCGGATCATAGCAGCCTGACAGAGAACAGGAGAAGAGCACTCAGCCCTTCACAAACTTGACACCACAGCTGGGTCATCGTGGCCTGCGTATCAGTATGGGATAGAAATCTGCATCTACTGACTGGAAGCACAGCAAATTGGAGTGCTGGTGGGACTATCACACAGGAGAAAACGGCTTCGACCTATCAACTGGAGTGGCTCCCAATGCGCAACTCCGCTCACCTCAACTGAATAACTGTCAACAAATTACTCAGTGATTGAAAGGAATACTCGGTTTTGAATCTGCATTGTGTCATGTACCTTCGAGAATGATGTCAAAACACCTTCATTGCTGTGATGGAGTATCCTGTAGGGCAGAATATATCCATTGTCAAATTTCCTACATTCTGTTGGTCCAACTCCGATTTCACTCAGAATCACGAAATGTGTGACAGCGCAGACTGAGGCCATGCAGCCCACCTTAGCTCTGCTGGCTCAACACAATATGTAAATAAGTGTCTCATTCTGTCGCCTTCTCCCTGTAAATCTGCACATTGTTACATTGAACATGCCCACCGAATTCCCTTTTGTGTCCATTGAATCTGCCTCTTTCTCACTGTCAGACAGCGACTTACTGACCCCACTCCCTGTGCGAAAACGGTCTTCCTAATGTCACTTTTACTTATTTTCCTGATGACCTTAAATCTCTGCCAAATCGTTCTCGATCCTTTCAGGCCTGGGAGCATTTTCACTGCATTATTTCCTCTGTCTAAAACCCTCATGACGTGGAAAACTTCAATCAGACCAGGTTTCAGCTCTCTGTTCTCCAAAGAGAGCTGCCCCAAACTTTCCAATCTCCCTTCATTGCTGACATTCCTCAGGACGGTACCATTCACGTTAACCTGTTCAGCGCCGTCTGCAATCACTTCACTTCCCCGCTTCCTGAAGTTTCACCCTCAGAATTGAGCGTAATATAGGTGGAGGATTCATTCAGACTCGGATTGTGCGGGCGAAAAATCTGCAATACTTGTTCTCACTTTCACCACGTGTTTCCCTTCGCCGTGTTCACTGCAATAGCAGCTCTGCACCGTCCCTAATTCAGGCAGTCCGATCTAAATTAACGAAGCGGCTTTAATTGACAAAATTCATCGGGCATTTTTGCTCATATCAATTTAAGGAATGATGGTTCGCTTGGGATTGGAACCCGGGAATTCTCACACGGCTGCATATGCTCGAAGACCCAAAGCTAGAATCACATCGCAGACTAACGAGCCACCAGCCATGGGTGCAGCCACCTCCTGAAGCAGCTGAGACTTGCTCAGTACGAAATTCATTGTACATTGCTCCCAGAATTGCAAGCAGGGAAGAGTTTCAAGAACATCTCCTTCTCGATCTGTCTCCCTGCTCCCAGGGCGCTGCTGTTTGTACTGTCCCCAGGAACCGGGCTCTCTCCACTGTTGGATAATTGAACCATTTCGTTTCTACTTACATGCTGTGCTGGTGGAAGGCAGAGCCCATTCACTCTTCTGCTCTCTCTCACTATTACGTGAGGCAGGTTAAGTCAGTTACGATCATGTGTAGGAAATGGGCAACTTTGAACTTGATCCAAAGGTCCTGTTAACGGAGAGACAGAAAGATGCTGTGCTGTCGGGACAGAGAGAAATGGACACCGGAGACTCTTCCCTCAGGTAAATTGGTATGAGTGCATTTTTGTGCAGCCTGCTTGGTGTTCAGAATTTGTCCTCACACAGCAATCCTGTAGAAAGTCATTTATTACACGGACGTTCGTTTCTTTACTGCAGGAAATGGACTAAAACAGCAAGTCATGTGTTTCGACTTCACCGGTTCATTGCCATCTGAGATAAGAGTTTTCATACGAGATCAGGCCACAGCGACGGAGAACAGGACAAGACATCTCAGATCTCCACAAGGCTGCCAGCGCAACTGTGTAAATTTGACCTGTGTATCGATATTGAGCTCAGATACCCGAAGTTTTGGGAAGCAAACGACATGGCAAGGAAAAGAACAAAGCGCTGTAACAGATATTTAGACACTCCGGAAGTCGTTTGAAAGGCAAGATGCTGAACAGAGTGCCACCACCAATGAAAGTCGCTCAAGGAGGCACTGAACGATAAGAAAGGATGGTTACGATCGATCGACCTCTAGGTTATGGGCCCAGCACGCTCCCGCTGCGCCACTCTGCCCCTACACACGGAAGCCTTTGCCACGGGTCCTTTCAGCCTTTCGTCAGGCGCGTGGTATGCACGTTGGAGACTGATGTCAAAGATCTCCACTGCTGTCATCTTATATGGTGTTCCACAGACATATGGAGACTGTGTCAATATAAACTATTTCTAACTACCCTCATTCTCCTTTGATTTCACTCTGAATAGACGCCATGCGGCCCACCTTCGCTCTGCTGGGTCGACACCGAAAGTAAACGTGGGTCTCTATTCGTATTCGTCTCTCTTGCCTTCTCCATGTAATTCTGCACATTGTTACTTTAAACATGATCACCGAATTCCCGTTTGCGTCTAATAAATCTGCCTCTTTGTCAGTGTCAGTTAGGGGTTTACTGACCCCAACCACTCCCTGTATGAAAGCATTCTTCCTAATGTCACTTTTGGTTCTTTTCCTCATGACTTTAAAACTCTGCCGAATCGTTGCCGATCCTTTCAGGCGTGGGAACATTTTGACTCCATTACTTTCTCTGGCTAGACTTTGCATGACTTGAAAAGCTTCAATCGTGTCAGATTTCAAACTTCTGTACTCCGAAGAGAGCTGTCCCAAATTTCCAATCGACCCTCATCGCTGACATCCCTCAAACACCGCACCACTCACGTCAACCTATTCAACGCGATCTCCAAACATTTCACTTCCCTGTTTTCTGCCTCATTCGTATTCCTGGCAGCCAAACCTCGTTTCACGAAGGTGCTTTTTGAGAAAATTAATGGGGCATTTTTGCACAAATCAAGTTAAGAGACGCAGCCTGTTTTGGGAGTTGAATCTAGGACTGCGCACAAGTCTGTACAGTTAAAGACTCTCCCTGAGAATCATGCCCCTAGACCAACAAGCCAAAGAGCGGCTATTTCCCCACCACACACCTCTTGAGCCATCTGAGACTTGCTTAGTGTGAAATACATTTGACATTTCTCTAAGAATTGCAAGTGACGAAGAGTTTCCAGAACAGCTGCTTCTCATTCTGTCTCCCTGCTGCTGTTTGTCCCGTCCCCAGGAACCGGGCTCCCTCCACTGTTTCGAAACTTTTCTCTGACACCCGAGTGGCCAGTGACAAGCATTGCCCTCCTCAACATAGGATACAGAGAACAGGAGACCCCTCAGAGGTTGTCACCTCAACTGTGCACATTGGGCCAGTATATCATTGTGAAATATTTATGTCGAAGCTTTTTTGGGAAGCAGATGTGAAGGCAAGGTGCAGAACAGAGCGCTGTTATACGGGAAAGCTGCTAAAGATGACGTTGAATGAATAGGAGAGAATGGTCTCTCGTTTGGGTTATGATCCCAATAAGCACGCGTTGTGCCATTCTCCTGCATTGCTCGGCTGTATTTCCAGAGAAGTATTTAGCTTTTCATCTGGTGTGTGTCAGGCACGTTTGAGAATTACGTCAAAAGATCTTCTCTGCTGTCGTGTCATATGCTGTTGTGCCGACATATCGTCGATGTGCAAAAACAAACTCTGTCTAAATTCCCACATTCTGTTTTTCGAACTGTGATTTCGCTCAGAATCACTAATTTTCAAAACTCGCAATATTCAAACTTTAACAAAGTGCTCATAGAAATGATTAGTGAACACCTGGAAGAAATTCTTCCAAACTTACCTGGGGAATTTCGCTTTGAGGGGTCTTGAACTTTAAGTGGAAGGAAGGGAAGTTTGCCTCGAGGCTGTTTAATGTGGAGATGTGTTCTCCATGTAAACTGGTCGTAGTTGACCATCCCAGTGCTTCCCGATGCAGGGTTGCTTGACCCTCCAGGGAGGTTTACTTGGAGCAACTGGAGTGAATCCAGAGATGGAGCAGATTCTGTAAAGGTGCTCAAATACTTTCTATCTCCCTTTTAGGTATTTTCCTTGTGTATTCCCTCAGTTTGTCACATATGCAGTTTGCACCCTGGAAAATGATTGCTTTTTTCCTCATGTTCACAATTAAAAGTGTAGTTTCACATGGAACTGAGCCGCATTGAAAGGATTGTCACATTGATATATATATGTACACGTATTTAGTTTAAGATTAGATTAGATTTGAATGAAGTTTTCCTCTAAACACACCTGAGCCTATCTGGCTGCATGAGGGATTTCAGGTTGCTGTGTGCTGGGTATTATGTGATCAGCAGGCATCTGGCAAACTACAGGAACTGTCACCTATGTAATCTTCGTTTCAGTGTACTGACAATGATCACTTATTTTGTGACTTTTTTTTGCAGGAAGACGTGCCGAAAGAAATCTGAAAACAAATGATACATCAACTTCTGACAGAGCCACTTGATTCATTGGGACTTGAATATCAGCAGCCATTCCAATTAAGAAGACATGGTTGCTTTTGTTTGCTTGAGAGATTTTGGACACTGGTGTGGCAGGAAGAATACTGAGACACAGAGTGAGGGAGATTCAGTGCGCTGACAGTGAAAAGTGCTTCATACCATTTACTCAGCTTTGGGGAATCAAAGTCTCATCCCTGACGGTGGGGATAGACTATGTCCCCGTTCTGATTGTAATTTCAAACCCAGACCAACACATGGAAAGCTCCCCCAATGGGGAAACTGTGGAAATGTGGGGACTGAGGGAAAGGATTCCCTTCCCCATCCGTGTTGGAAACCCACAGACGTATTCACAGCGGGGAGAGGCCATTCACCTGCTCGGTGTGCAGGAAGGGTTTCAGTCGGATCAGCCATCTGGAGACGCACCAGTGTATCCACAAGTGAGAGAAGCCATTCACGTGCCCCATGTACGGGAGGGGGTTCACTCAGTCAGCTGCACTGCTGACCCACCAGTGGGTCCACACCGGAGAGAGGCCGTTCACCTGCTGTCAGTTCCAAAAGGGCTTCACCTGCTCCTCCCACCTGTGGAGGCACCAGCGCGTTCACGTGCCATTGCAGGGGGATGGAAGGAGCGATGGCCGAGCGCCGCTAACAACCCAGCTCTGGGGACTCTCAGGTTCGAATCCGGTCGCGGCAGATGGCAGAATTGGGATTCGGTCAGTAATCTGGACTTCAGAATCTAAGGATGAAACTGTTTTTAGAGGGCAAAAACCCATCTGATTCAGTCATGTCCTTTTCAGTGATGGAAACTGCCGTTGCGCGAAAGGATTCACTCAGTCGTCCCAGCTGCATGCTTTACCCGGCTGTACGAAGGATCCAGTAACAAAGGGACAACTCAACGAACCAATAATAAAGAAAGTGTGGTGGGGGCAGGTGGGGGGTGAGTGTGCGCACTTTGAGCTTGAGGTGCTTTTTTTTAAAAAAAGCTACTTTTTGTACGCCTTGTGATGTGGAGATCTGAAGCTGTAACAAAGTTGGGTCGCAGTAAAGGTTACCTGAACTTACTGCCAGGCTTTAACTATTTCAGAATCCTGAAGAGGAGTTGTTGGACTCGAAATTTTAACTCTGCTTTCTCTCCACAGATGCTTCCAGTCCTGCTGAGTTTTTCCAGTGTTCTCAGTTTTTGTTTCAGATATCCAGCATCCACAGTTCTTTGTCTTATTTATCAAATTCAATTCTAGCCCTTCACAAGTGTCTGGAACTTCATCTCCCTGATCTACAAACTGTTCACTTACCCTAGAAATGACCGCTACCTCCTTATCAAAGTAGACCCCTTTGTTGCAAAATGATTGTTCAATTCTGTGACCAAAATTATTGCATTCGTAATTACTTACACCAGGGACTCTCAATATCTCAGGCCAGAGCACAGCTAGATTATTTCAGACAGTACATTTATGTGATTTGATGCAATTCCCTATTCCTTACTTTGCCAGCGTGTTGCTGGGAATGGAGGGTTTGAATTAAGAAGAAGCTGGGACATTTTTCCAACAGAGCCGAGCAAGTTGACAGATAACTTTATCGAGATTTTTAAAAACAGGAGAGGTATAGATAAGGTGTCATTTCCAGGAGGCTCAGAATATTTTGTTGCTCCAGAAGGTGTAAAAGGGGGTCAAAGCTTCAACAGAAATCGAGCAGAGCTGAGAACAGACAACATTTAACTCTGTGGGAACAGGGAGATCAGAGGACAGGGAAATGAGGACCTGAAATCCGAGCTGACACCAGACTACCATGTTATCAGTGCTTTGATTAGCAGTGCCCACCCTCTACCTTTACTGAGCCTCTCACTCGACTTGAATGCCACATCTCCCCTCGATATTCTGGATCCAATCCTTGTCATTCTGAAGCCATATCTCTGTAAGGAGTCTCAGATCATAATTATTCTCTTCAATGTGTGCAGTCAATTAATTCGCTTTTTTTACAATGCAGCTTTTAGTTTTATTTTTTGTGATGGTGAGAATCCAGTTTTGATTGCTAGTACATTTATTCTCCTTGTCCCTTTCTCTCATTCTCTGGTGTTTGGTTTCCACATCACTACATTGCTCACTGCTCTTGATTTCGATTGGCTATGCTAAATTGCCTAGTGTCCAGGGATGTGCAGGTTAGGTGGGTTGACCATGGGAAACGCAGGGTTATCGTTTCAAAGTAATAGAAGGAGTAGGCCATTTGGCCCATCGACCCTGCTCCGCCATTCATTACAATCATGGCGGATCGATCAATAGTCTCAGCTCCTCCTAATTGCATTATCCCAACTTCCCTTAATTCCCTTACCACGCAAAAAAAAACCCATCCAACAGTGTCTTAATGAAGCTGCCTCGACTGCTTCTTTGAGCACAGAATTCCATTAATTTACCATTAACCGCATAGGTCCTGCCCTGAGTTGCCTCATCAAAATGCAACAGCTCATATTTGTCGAAATTAAACTCCATCCACTACTCCTTGGCCCATTGGCTCATCTGATCAATTATAATTTATATTAAACTTTCTTTCCTACCTTACTCCCTAAAAGCTGAAAATCTCCATCCCACACTCTCACCCTCCATTCTCACTTTGTTGAGTCTAATCACGGATGTCCTCATCCTGAAGGGTTTGATTCATGCTGATTAACAGGCCCACATTCAAGGGAGATCTAACTGAAACGTACAGAACATTGAACGGCCTGGATAGAGTGGACATTGGGAAGATGTTTTCATTGGGAGGAGAGACTAATACCCATGGGCATAGCCTTAGCATAAAGGGAGAATGGAGATTAGGAGAAACTTCTTTAGCCAGAGAGTGGTGAATCTATGGAATTCATTGTCACAGAAAACTGTGGAGGCCAGGTCACTGCGTATGTTGAACATTGAGGTAGAGATGTACAGCATAGAAACAGACTGTTTGGTCCAACTTGTCCATGCTGACCAACTATCACAACCCAATCTAGTCCCACCTGACAGCACACGGCCCCATATCCCTCCAAACCCTTCCTATTCATACACCTACCCAAATGCCTTTTAAATGTTGCAATCGTACTAGCCTTCAACACTTCCTCTGGCAGATCATTCAATAAACGTACCATTCTCTGCGTCAAAAAGTTGCCCCTCAGATCTCTTTTGTATCTTTCCCCTCTAACGCGAAACCCATGCCCTCTCCTTCTGGACACCCCCACCCCAGGAAACGACTTTGTTTATTAATCCTATCCATGCCCCTCATGATTTTATACACGTACAGTTACGACGTTCAAAAGACATTTGGATAAGTACATGAATACGAAAGGTTGGAAGGGTTATGGGCCAAACACTGGTAGGTGGGACGAGTTTAGTTTGAGAACATACTCAGCATGGACTCGTTGGATGAAGGGTCTGTTCAGTACTGTCTGACTCTGTGACTGATCTGTACTGGTCTTAAAAGCATTTTCTTACCTCCCCCGATAAGCATCCACTTCTTTGGTGTTCAAAACTCAGATGAACTTAGCCTTGAATATGTTCAATGACCCCACTTCTGAACTCAATTCCTCTTGGTAATATACCACTTGCCTTGCTCATTGCCTGCTGCATCTGCCCGACAGCTGGCATTGACTGGTGTGGAGGGACTCTGAGACCCCTTAGCACATCCATACATCATTCCTGATGAAGGACTTGTGCCCGAAACGTTCCCTGTCCTGTTCCTCAGATGCTGCCTGACCTGTTGTGCTTTTCCAGTGCCACATTTTTCGACTTTCACCTCTAGTCCTCACTTTCTCCACATTCCAATATATAATCATTTTAACAATGCACTGCTTTTTTTTAAACAGCAAAGGCTATAACTTCACATTGCGGAACTGCACTTGCCATGTGTTTGCCAATTGAGACACAGACCTGGACCAACTTCGGGAAGAGGCAAAAGACTGAGTTCTGAACAAAAACCGTAGCACACTCAAAACGTCGGCTCTGTTTCCCTTTCCACGGATGCTGCTCGACCCGTTGGCTTTCTGCAGTATTCGCTGTGTTTGTTCGACACAAATGCTGCTTTCCATGAAAGAACTTCAATCCCTGTCCTCTGGTAACTGACCCTAGTCAGTGGCAATAGGTTCTTCTGATCATTAACCTGCCCATTCACACCACGTCTTCTCCCATCATTGCCAACAGCCCCTGGAAATCTCCAGTTAACCTTCTTTGCTCCAAAGAGAACATTCCCAAACTTGGGATTGGAAATTGCTCATCCCTGGACATGATGCAAATGTTACAATGGGGAAGAGGTTTTGTCAAAATATCGTCAGTTAGCAGGTGGAAAAATGTTCAGGAAGTAAAACACAAATCCCAGTCTCCAGCTTTGTGAATCTTTCGAAACTCTTTGGGAAGTGGAATTAGAGGAGAATGAAGGATGAACTGACGGACTGAGCAGAGACAGTCCAGACACCATCCCCTTGTTTAAGAGGCTGATTGACTCTGATATTCTCGGGACCTGAACTGACCCGAGACATTGAAAGAATTCTCTGCACATCAGGAATTCAAACCCCTTCTCGGCTCGGCGCCAATGAGAAAATTCAGGAAGAGGCAAAACACTGAAAGGCTCGGAGGGCGATGGCCCCGGTGGTGGAGAGCTCGTTCCTCGTGACATGGATGTACCTGCAGATGGTGGGATCAGGCTGTCCCCATGTCTCCAGAATGAATGTCCAAGGCTTTATTATGGAAAGTAAAACTGATAGAAGACAATGGTAATTTTGGGCGGGGCGGGTTGAATTATGAATTGATTAGTAGGTTCCTCAAAGACACTGTGCAAGCAGCTCTTGCACCTGTCTCTGTGGCGCAATTGGTCAGCGCGTTCGGCTGTTAACCGAAAGGTTGGTGGTTCGAGACCACCCAGGGACGGCATGTTCCTTGTTCTCGCTCCTACCGCTTTCTTGCCTGCGAAAGTGCACGTTTTTAATGGTGTCAGGAAAATGTTTCCCAAACGGAAATCTATTCCACTGAGGCAGCACAAAGGGGTTTCTGAATTGATTGAATTTCTAACATAAATGACTGCGGATGCTGAGAATTCGAGACAGAAAGCGAAACTGCTGGAGAAACACAGCAGTTTTGGCTGGACCTGGATGAGGAAAAAAACGAGTTCTGAAATGTTGTCTCTGATTCTCTTTCCACAGATGCTGCCTGACCTGCAATTTCTGTTTTTGTTTTTAACTGAACGTCCATTTCATCTACCGGGATGAAACACGCAGACTCGCCATTTGCAGATATTTAACCCTTTCGAAACCTGTGAAGTGATTGAATTCAAACAAACTCTGCAAGGATTCACTTTTTCTCAGCTCCACAGGCAGAGAGTCCTGGGAAATGAAGCTGTCAGTGTGGTTCTGTATTGGTGGGCCGAGTGGTGAATGCGATGGACATGAAATCCATTGCGGTTTCCCCACGCAGGTGTGAACCCTGCCGACTACAGTTGAGAAACGACGTCAAAAAGAAAGGGAGATTGCTCCACGGTTTTTTTAAAGATGCAAATCATTGGAGGGGTTGAAGTATTTCAGTTACACTGGGACTGCTCGGGAATCTGTAGCCCACTGCCTGTCAGGGTGGAACAAGCAGAAACCCACAGAGCTGCTATTGAGGCAATGAGCCAAGAGTTTGGAAATGAGATCGAACAGTGAGGGGCGTGAAGTCGTAATCGAAGTTAAGCAGGCACCTGAGGACAAAGGTGTTTTATTTGCCAGTGAAAGATATTGCTTCACAAAGTTGGGATTATGGAAGGGAAGCAGTGACGGTGATTATCTTTGGCTGTTCCTCTTGTGAATGTTCCCATTGCTGCGCATGTCCGTGTTAACGTCAGAACTCTGCAGCACGGCGGCGTCAGGTCCGCACAGTGCCGGGGGCGCAATGGATGACGCATCTGACTCCACCTACCTGTTTGAAATGCAGCTCGCAGCTTCTTCACATACCCCAATTAATCTTTCTCATTGTCCTGAAGCTGGCATACGGTTTGAATTCCTGATCTGCGGGAATGAGACTCTTTTCACTGTGTCGCGTCAGTAAGTGTCCCTGAGAACATCAGAGTCAAGTCACCGCGCTGTCAGAGGAGGGGAAGCTGAAAAAGTCCCACACGCTGCTCATGGGCACATTTCACTTTCCCCAACTCACCGCCCCAACACTGCGGCTCTTGGGAGTGGAAAGGGAACAAACTCCAAAACCCAGTCTCAGCTTTATAAATCTTCAGGAAATAAGAAAACTGTACATCCCTTCGGGTCTTCCATCCTGGGCTGACAGCGTTGATTTTAAATGGCTGTCCAGTCAGTGCCGATTCGTTTTGGCTAAAAAAAATCTTCCTTTTCTCATCATAGCATTTCTTGCTACAGAGAACTGTGCGGCAGAGTTCATGTATATATTTCCTTGTATGGTATTTTGTAAATAACATTCGTTTGCTGCTTGTTTGTATCGGGTATTTCAGGTTCATTAGACGCTGTTTAAGTGTGTTGGGCGGTTTGTGGGCTACCATGATGCTGAGAGGGTTGAGTTGTCTGGACATCATTTCCCAGATGTCTTTAATGTAAAGTAATGTGGCTAGGGTTTCTGCAGACGTTGTGTCTGCTTGTGTCAGTTTGTTGATGTGAAATCGGCACACTGGGTTTATTGGGTAGGCAAAAGTGAGGACTGCAGATGCTGGAAACCAGAGTTTAGATCAGAGTGGTGCTGGAAAAGCACAGCAGGTCAGACAGCTTCCGAGGAGCAGGAAAGTCGATGTTTCGGGCAAAAGCCCTTCATCAGGAATAGAGGCAGGACACCTCCAGGGTGGAGAGATAAATTGGGGGTGGGGTGTGCTGGGCCGAAGGTAGCAAAAAGTACAATAGGAGAATGGGGGAGGGGTTGGAGGTGACAGATCAGAGAGGAGGGTGGAGCGGATAGGTGGGGAGGGAGATTGGCAGGGAGGACAGGTCATGAGGACAGCGCTTCGCTGGAAGGTTGGAACTGAGGTTAGGTGGGGGGAGGGGAAATGAGGAAACTGGTGCAGACCACATCGATGTCCTGGGGTTGAATGTATCCGAGGCAGAAGTTTGGACGTTCTTCCTCCAGGCATCGGGTGGGGAGGGAGGGGCGATGGAGGAGGCCCAGGACATGCATGTCCCTGGCAGAGTGGGAAGGGGAGGTTGAAATGTTGGGCCACAGGGCGCTGGGGTTGATTGTTGCGGGTGTCCTGGAGATGTTCCCTCAAACGCTGTGACTTGACTCTGCGGCGGGGCTCCAGTCTCCCCAATGTAGAAGTGACCGCATCGGGAGCAATGGATACACGAAATGACATTGGTGTTAGCCTTCCAACTTCATGACCCGGGTTCGCCTTCCGGGCAGGAAAGCAATTTTCAGGAGAGCTGTCAAACTTTGCCTATGTCTCCCTGGTGGTCTAGTGGTTAGGATTCGGCGCTTTCACCGCTGCGGCCCGGGTTCAATTCCCGGTCAGGGAAGCAATTTTCAGTGTGTTGCTTGGCTATCCATTCTCCTTAAAAGCGCTGTGCAGTTACTGGGTGCTGCACTGCGTTGTGTTTCGTTGACATAGTGCCCTCGTTCAGATTTGTTTGTATGTGTAGGGATGATTACTTCTGCAGCTAATTACTTGGTTCGCGTGCGCTGTTTTCCTGTAGAGGCTGTTTTGAATTTATCATTGATTGTTCGGTCTGCCAGAGGAGAGAGCCCGGTGTCTGGGGAAGGGATAAACAGCAGCAGGGAGACAGAATGAGAAGCAGCTGTTCTAAAAACTCTCTGCCGCTTGCAATTCTTAGAGCAGTGTCAAATGTATTTCACACTGAACATGTCACAGTTAGTTCAAGAGGTGTGGCGGGTGGGTGCATGCCCGCTTTCTGGCTCGTTGGTCTCGGGGTATAAATCTCGCTTTGGGTCTTCTACTGCGCAGACTTGCCAGAGATGCGGTGTTTGAGGAATGTCAGCAATGAAGCTAGATTGGAAAATTGGGACAGCTCTACACGGAGAATGGACGCTTTGCTAGTCATGAGGGACCTAGAAACAGAGAATAATGTTGTGAAAATGCTCCCACGTCTGAAAGGATCCACAATGATTCTGCAGAGTTTTAAAGTCACGAAGAAAAGAAGTAAAAGTGACATTAGGAAGAACGTTTCCATACAGGGAATCGTTAATGTCAGTAAATCCCTGCCTGACAGTGACAAAGAGGAAGATTCATTGGACACAGAAGGGAATTCGGTGGTCATGTTCAGGTGTGCAGATTTACACAGGAAAGGCAATAGAATGATACGAATTGAGACACACGTTTACTTACGGCGAATAACCAGCAGAGCGAAGGTGAGCCGCATGGCCTCCCTCTGCGCTGTGACACGTTGTGGTTCAGAGTGAAATCACAGTTCGACCAACAGATTGTGGGAATTTAGAACAACGTTTATATTTAGACAGCCTCTATGTGTCTGCACAACAGCATATTACACAACAGCAGTAGAGGTCTTTGACATCAGTCTCAAACGTGCCTGCCACACGCCAGACGAAAAGTTGAAGGGATCTGTGCAAAACACTCCGTGCGGGAAAGTAGAGTGGGTTCATGTCACTCGATCGAAACTATCGTCTGCTATTGCTTCGCTTTGTAACGGTACTCTGTTCTGTATCTTGCCTTTGCCTCTGCTTCCCAACTCTTCGAGGACCTGAACTGAATATGTCACTAAACACTGGCCCAATTTGCACAACTGAGGGGAAGTGCTTGTGGAGATTTGAGTTGTTTCCCGACAGTCTGCTCTGAACTGAATCCTAACACCTCTTCTCTGAAATCGGAATGAGCTGGTGAAGTTGAAACAATTCGAATTCGAATCCCTACCGTGTGGAAACAGGCCCTCCTCTTCAAGAAGTCTGTATCAACCCTCCGAAGAGTAACCCGCCCAGACCCTACATTTCCTTCTGACTGATGCGCCGATCCGGATCTCTGGGCATGGTCAATCCATCTAACCTGCATATCTTTCGACTGTGGAAGGAAACAGGAGCAGGAAACCCACGCAGAGATTGAACAAACTACACTCGAACAAACTGCACACGGGTAGGATCGAATTCAGGTACCGTTATGAGACAGCTGTGTTAACCACTGAACCAGAAAGCCACATTATTTGCAGTCGTATTCATTCCCTGCAATAATTCCCCACTCCGGTTCAGACAGGAATGACAGGACGATCAGCATTTCGAAAGCAGCATCACCACACAGTCACAGTTCCCATGATGAGGACACATATCAACGATTGGGAATCATCTCGGAGAGATACAAGTGACAGAGAGTCACATGGAAATGATGGACTGAACGGCTTCAGGCTGCGGCGGAATGACGTCACGCGTTGATGCCGTCCCTCTCCCTGTCTCTGGGACAGAGCGGCTGAGGGAGAAACAATGGCTCATTTTCAACTTCATCTGGGACAGTTGGGGCTCAGATATTCACTGCTGCCCGTTCGCAGCAAAGAAACAGACGCCCGTGTTAGAAAGGTCTTTCTGCAGGATTGCTGTGTGAAGACGAATTCTGAACACCGAGCAGGCTGCACACAAATACACTCATATGAATTTACCTGAGGGAACAGTTTCTGGTGTCCATTTCTCTCTGTCCCGCCATCACAGCATCTTTCTGTTTCTTTGATTACAGACCTTTGTAATGTATTTAAAACTTGCCAATTTCCTACGCATTAGTGTAACTGACGTCTCCCATCCAAAGTGATAGAGAGAGATCAGAAGAGCGGATGGGCTCTGCCCTCCCCAGAACAGTTTGCAAGTAGAAACAAAATGGTTTAGTTATCCGTCAGTGGAGAGAGTCCGGTTCCTGGGAACGGGACAAACAGCAGCGTCCTGGGCGCAGGGAGACAGAATGAGAAGCAAATGTTGTGGAATCTCTTTGCTGTTTGCATTTCTTGGAGCAATGTCAAATGTATTTCACACTGAGCAAGTCTCAACTGCTTCGGGGAGGGCGCTTGGGGTGTCAGGGGTCAGGGCAGAGACGGAATTCAACGGCCATTGGCTCGCTGGCCGAGCAGTGCGAATTTCGCTTTGGGTCTTCAGCTACACGCTCGGGCGAGAGATGCTGGGTTGGAATCCCGAACGAGCCCTCATTTCTTAAATTGCCTTGTGCAAAATTTCTCAATGAAACGAGATCAGACTGTCTGAAGGAAGGATGGGGCAGAGCTCCAATTGCAGTGAGCTATGTGAAGGGATCATTTGTGAAAAGTGGAGTCAAGAATTGTAGATTGTTCGCCCGCGCAATCCGAATCATCCAGCTGCATTACTGTTCAGTTCTGAGTGCGAAATTTCAGGAAGCGGGAAGTGAAGTGATTGGAGACAGTGCTGAACAGGTTGAAGTGAATGGTGCCGTGCATGAGGAATGACAGCAGTGAAGGTAGATTGGAAAGTTGGGAGCTTTTGTTGAACGGAAGGCTGAACGTTGGCCTGATTGAAGTTTTCCAAGTCATCAGGGGTCTAGACAGAGGAAGTAATGAAGTAAAAATGCTCCCATGAATGAAAGGATCGAGAACCTTTTGGCAGAGATTTAAAGTCATTAGGAAAAGTAAAAGTGACATTAGGAAGAATGTTTTCGCACAGGGATTAGGGTCAGTAAATCCCTGTTTGACAGTGACAAAGAGGCAGATTCAATGGACACAAAAGGGAATTCAATGGTCATGTTCAATGTAACAATGTGCAGATTTACAGGGAGAGGGCGACAGAATGATACACACAGAGACACTTATTTATATATTGTCTCGAGCCAGCAGAGCTAAGTTGGGCTGCACGGCCTCAGTCTGCGCTGTCACGCATTTTGTGATTTTGAGTAAAATCGGAGTTGGACCAACAGCATGTGGGAAATTTGACAACGGATATATTCTGCTCAACAGGATACTCCATCACAGCAATGAAGGTGTTTTGACATCATTCTCGAAGGTACATGCCACAATGCAGATTCAAAACGGAGTATTCCTTTGAATCACTGAGTAATTTGTTTACAGTTATTCAGTGAAGGTGAGCAGAGTTGCGCATTGGGAGCTGCTCCAGCTTATAGGTCAAAGCCGTTTTATCCTGTGTGATAGTCCCACCAGCACTCCAATTTGTTGTGCTTCCAGTCAGTAGATGCAAATAAATGTCCCATTCTGATACACAGGCCACGGTGACCCAGCTGTGGTGACAAGCCTGTGAATGGCTGAGTGCTCTTCTCCTGTTCTCTGTCTGGCTGCTATGATCCGAATCATAAAACCTCTTTTCTCCGAGATAGGAATAAACTGGTGAAGGTGAAACACATCAGTTGCGGTGTGTTCCATGCGCAGGAGGCCCTGCAGTAATTCCCCACGCTGTTTCACACAGCAGCATCCTCTCGGTGAATTACGCTTGGCAAAAAAAACGATTGAACCAAATCAATGTCCGCCACTGGATTTTACTGACACCGTTTATAAAATTCAGGCTCACCGTTAATGTGGAGAGGGGCCGTCAGACTGTAGTTTCCGCTCCTTCTGGTAAATAAAGATAATTTTAACTGTGTCCAGTGAGAGGAAAGAATTTGCTGTTGGTGGGAAATATTTCTATCTGAACTCGCTGTCACTCTCCTGATATATTGAAACATAAAGCTGGGAGTCTCTAGATTATATTGTAAAAATATCGGAATAATGTTATTCATATCCGTGCTGTCACCAACCGAACGAAGTGGCTGCCCACAGGGAGGCGGCAGTGTTTAAATCCCCTGATAGAACAGTTCATGTTTTACTTCTCATACTGGGGAAAGCTGAGCATTTACCCAAACAACGGGCGCAGCACCTCCCTGACACAGTATCCACAAATCAAACTGACAGCAAAGCTTCATGTGTGATCGAAAGTGCCCGGGAAGCAGACTTGGCTCAACACATACCCGCGAGCATACTCCTTTTTTGGGATATAGTTGACTGCAGTGAGCTTGGTGTGATTTGAACACATAAATGTTGGAGCTTGAATCAAATACGCTACCGTTGCGCCACAAGCCTACAGAAAGCGATGCGTTTCTATTCATGGTTAAGAGAACTGATTGCACTGCAATGATTTTACGTTATGAGGAACAACGGAGATCAACAGTTCATGTCTGTTCTGTCTCTCCCCCCTCTCCCTCTGTCTATCGAAACAATTTCCAACTCTCTCTCAATAAAAAAACTGAAAGAATTGCGGATGCTGCATATCAGAAACAAAAAAACAGGAGTTGCCGGTGACCCTTCCATAGAACTGATGGTGATTGAGAAATTATCGGTTTATATGCGAAAAATATTGTGGGAGGAAGGAGGATGCAGTAAATGATAGATCAGGACATAGCCCTAAACGAGGGAAGAATTTTTGGACAGGAAAGGGAGTTGATAACAATCTGCATGGGAGGGTGAACAACAGTAAATGGAGACTGTCCATCGCTCAGAATAGGTAGTGTGTAATGACAGACTATGTGATAACAAGGCTTGGTGTGTGTGGAAGGGACGAGGATACTATGGACTTCAGGCCCTAGATTTATTGAATTCGATGTTGGGACCGAAAGGATGTATGGTCCCCAAGTGCAATATTTGGTGCTCTTCGTTCTGCTGGTGCTGAGCTTCGCTGGAACACTACAGCAAACCTGAGACAGAGATGTTGGCCAGGGAACAGAGTGGGGTGTGGAATTGGCAGGCAACTGGAAGCTCAAGTTCTTTTTGCGGGCAGGACGTAGATGTTCTGTGCAGCAGTCACCCAGTTTACGCTTCATTTCCCTAATGTAGATGAGAGCACATTGTGAGCAACAAATGCAGTGGACTGGGTTGTGGGAAGTGCAGGTAAAGTGCTGCTTCACCTGGAAGGTATGTTTGGGCCTTCGCATAGTGAGGAGGGTGCAGGTAGATGGGCTGGTGTTACACATACGACAGTTTCAGGGGAAAGTGCCTTGGGACGATTGGGGTGGGAATGGGAATGGGAATGAAGGAAGTCAACCAGTAGGGTTGATGGGAATGAAGGAAGAGTGAACCCAAGGTATAACTCCTGCCCATTTACTTATCTGTCAAATAGAGAAATTTGTTAAGTGTGTACAAGGAAATTTTCTCAATAACAATCTAGATGTACATACTGGGGAGAGTGCAAAACCTAAGGGCCAGCAACCATAATTCTATTAACATTAGAATAGTGATTGAAAATAAAATATCAGTTCTAAAAGTTCAAGTTCTAAATTGGAGGAAAACTCAGGTATTCGGCAAGATCTTTCAAAAGCTGATTGGGGGCAGTTGTTCGCAGGTTAAAGGACTGCTGGAAAATGGGAGGCCTTCAAATATGAGATAACAAGAGTCCAGACACAGTATACTCCTGTTAGGGTGAAAGGAAATTTTGGAATTTTTGGTTTTGGAATATAACATCGTATGTTCTTAGTCTTACGATGTTATACTCCGCAATAACCTGATGAAGGAGCAGGGCTCCGAAAGCTAGTGCTTGCAAATAAGTCTGTTGGACTATCACCAGGTGCTTTGTGATTTTTTAACTGAAAAGTTAGTAACAAATTCCTGCACACTGAGCATGCTCCGCGGTGTCAGCAAAGCACTGTGCATGACCGCCAGTGTTAGCAAGCACTGCGCATGACCGCCAGTGTCAGCAAGCACTGCGTATACTCTTGGGAGCGTGCGAGCTCCTTTCCATGGAGCAGTGTGGAACCTTGGAGGACCAGAAGGAGTCTGGTCCTCCTGCCAATCAGAGCCGGCCATTGTCGAAATGTGGAGATTGGACCGTGAGCTCTGAAGCTGCAGCTGCTCTTTTCTCTCTGCATAAGATTAAACGTCATCCCAGACTGTAACTTTCTTCGTCTGTCTAACATTTGTGAGGACAACAGTGTTTTTCTTTCCACTTTTTCATTCTGGGGTTCAATTGTTGACTTGCAGCAATTGAAAGGAAAGAGTGAACCGAGGGAGGTGCCAGACTCTGGAAAAGTTGATCCCGGTCTGTGTGTCAACTTGGAAACACATGGCAAATGCAGTACCACAGTGTGAAGTTATAGCCTTTGCAGTGTAAAAAGAAAGCAGAAAGGAGATGCATGGTTGAAATGGTGCTATGTTGAGATGTGGCGAACGTTAGATGCTGGAGATCAGAGTTGAATATTGTTGTGCTGGAAAACCACAGTAGGCCAGGGAGCAACTGAGGAGGAGGATGAGGAGAGTCGACGTAACGGGCACGAGCCCTTCACCAGGAGTGATGTGTGGACAGACAAATGGTCGTCAGCGTCCTTCAACACCAGCCAATGCCAGTTGTCAGAAAGGTGCAGCAAGCAATGAGCAAAGCAAGTGGTATATCAGCAAGAGGAATTGAGTTCAGAAGTGGGGATGTCTTTCTGCAGTCAGGTCCGCTATTGAATGTATTCAAGGCTGAGCTTACGTGACTTTGAAGAACAAAGAAGTTATGGGAAAAGGTAAGAAAATGGTTTTGAGACCAGTACAGAACAGTTACAGAGTCATACAGCACAGAAACAGACCATTCAGTCGAACTAGTCCATGCTGACTGTGTTCTGAAACTAAACTGGTCCCACCTGCCAGTGTTTGGCCCATATCCCTCCGACCCTTTCCTATTCATGTACTTATCCAAATGTCTTTTAAACATTGTAACTGTACCTGCATCCAGCAACTCCTCTGGACATTGATTCCTCACATGAACTACTCTTTATCTTCTAAAAAAAGGTGCCCCTTATGTCTTTTTAAAATATTTCTTTCTTCATCTTCGAAATTTGCTCCCTAATCTTGAACACCCACACTAGGGAAAGAATACCTACTTTTCACCTCATCTACACCCCTCATGATTTTATAATCCTCTCTGAGGTCACCTCTCAACCTCCGATGCTCCAGTGAAAAACAGAACTGTGTGGCAGAGTTCATGTATATATTGCCTTGTATGGTATTTTGTAAATAACATTCGTTTGCTGGTTGTTTGTATAGGGTATTTCAGGTTCATTAGACGCTGTTTAAGTGTGTTGGTAGGTTTATGGGCTACCATGATGTTGAGAGGGTTGAGTTGTCTGGACATCATTTCACAGATGTCGTTAATGTAAAGTAATGTGGCTAGGGTTTCTGCAGACGTTGTGTCTGCTTGTGGCAGTTTGTCGATATGAAACCGACACCCTGGGATTATTGGGTCGGCAAAAGTGCGGATTGCAGGTGCTGGAAACCAGAGTTTAGATCAGAATGGTGCTGGAAAAGCACAGCAGGTCAGACAGCTTCCGAGGAGCATGAAAATCGACTTTTCGGGCAAAAGCCCTTCATCAGGAATTGAGGCAGGTCCCCTCCAGGGTGGAGAGATAAATTGGGGGTGGGGATGTGCTGGGCCGAAAGTAGCATTGGTAAATGGGGGTGAGGATGGAGGTGACAGGTCAGAGAGGAGGGTGGAACAGATAGGTTGTAGATAGATAGATAGATTGATAGAGTTCTTGATTGATCCATTCTTTCCTGTCTGTTTTTGTGGGTTTTGAAAGCTTTCCCAATCCTCTGAGTGAGTATTGGAGTTGGAAAGTTATGTTATGGCTGTACAGGACATTGGTAAGACCACTTTTGGAATAGTGAGTTTAATTCTGGTCTCCCTCCTATCAGAAAGATATTGTGAAATTTGAAAGGGTTCTGAAGCACCAATGGGCCCACAGAGGGGAACAGATAGATTGGCAGGTAGGACAGGTCATGAGGATAGCGCTCAGCTGGACGTTTGGAACTGAGGTTAGGTGGGGGAAATGAGGAAACTGGTGTAGTCCACATGGATGTCCTGGGGTTGAATTTATCTGAGGCGGAAGATGAGACATTCTTCCTCCAGGCATCGGGTGGGGAGAGAGCTGCGATGGAGGAGGCCCAGGACCTGCATGTCCTCGGCAGAGAGGGAGGGGGTTTGAAATGTTGGGCCATAAAGTGACGGGGTTGATTGGTGCAGGTGTCCTGGAGATGTTCCCTCAAGCGCTGTGACTTGACTCTGGGAGGGGTCTCCAGTCTCCCCAATGTAGAGGAGATCCCATCGGGAGCAATGGATACAAGAAATGACATTGTTGGATACACAGGTGAACACCTTCTCACGACCGTGGCCCGGATTCGATTTCCGGGCAGGGAAGACATTTTCAATAGAGCTGACAAGCTGCATCTACGTCTCCCTGGTGGTCTAGTGGTTAGGATCCGGTGCTCTCACCGCCGTAGCCCGGGTTCGATTCCCGGCCAGGGAAGCAATTTTCAGGGGTAAAGTCTGCCCATCCTTCTAAAATGTGCTGTGCAATTGTTTATTTATCTTCGTAGTCCCTGGGTGCTGCGGTGTGTCGTGGCTCATTGAATCTGTGTCCTGATTCAGATTGCTTTGTATGTGTCGTGATCATTGCTTCTTTAGGAAAAATCTTGTTTCGCGTGCGTTGTTTTCCAGTCGACGCTGTTTTGAATTTACCATTGATGTCGGCTCTGCTGTGACATCTAGAAATGGCACTTTGTTGTTGTTCTCCTCTTTTGTGAATTTTATGCCAGTAAAGAGATTGTTGATGGTGTTGTAAGTTTCCTCTAATTTGTTTCATTTTGTGATGACAAAAGTGTCATCACTGTGGCGGACACAAAGTTTGGCTTGGGTCGTTCGAAGGGCTGTTTGTGCGAGTCTCTGCATTATTGCTTCTGCAAGGAATCCTGATACTGGTGGTATCATGGGTATTTCGCTGATTTGTTTGTAGGGCTTGTTACTGAATATGAAGTGGGTGGTAAGGTACAGTTCCACGAGCTTGACAGTGTTATCTTTGCTGATGACGTTGGTGCTGTGTTTGTGTCTTTGGTTCTTCGAGTAGTGTCTTCAGTTTTCTTTGGCCACGTTGATGTTAATGGATGTGAAAAGAGCTGTTATGTCAAAGGATAACATTATTCCATCCTCTTCTATCTTAGTGTCTTTGGTATGCAGGAATTCTTGGATGGAGGAAATGGAGTGGCGTGAATCTTCGACTTGGAGTTTTAGTCTTCATTGGAGGTCTTTGACTAGTCTGTGTATTGCTGTACCAAGTGGTGAGACTATGGCCTGAGGGGGGGATTCTGGTTTTAAGAGGAGGAGAACAACAACAAAGTGCCATTCTTAGATGTCACAGTAGAGCGAACAGTCAATGGGGTACTTCAAACTAGCATCTACAGAAAAACAACATACACAAACCAAATACTTAACTACAGAAGCAATCATCCCAACACCCACAAACGAGGCTGCATCAGGACATTATTTCAACAAGCCACTACATACTACAGCACAGACAAACTACGAAGAACAGAAGAGAAATAGGCATATAGTGTATTTTGAGGAGAACGGGTACCCAATAAACCCAGTCCGCCGATTTCTCATTGATGCTTCCAAGCTGACTCTCAAAAATGCGGTTTGTCCCTCCATTCTTTCCTGTTTGTTTTTTGTGGGTTTTGAAAGCTTTCCCAATCCTCTGAGTGAGTATTGGAGTTGGGAAGTTATGTTGTGGCTGTACAGGACATTGGTTAGACCACTTTTGGAATAGTGTGTTTAATTCTGGTCTCCCTCCTGTCAGAAAGATATTGTGAAATTTGAAATGGTTCTGAAGCACCAATGGGCCCACAGAGGGGAAGACGCCCTTCTGCTGCCCTGAGTGTGGGAAGGACTTCAGTGATTCCTCTGCCCTGCTTACGCACCAGTTGGTCCACACCGGGGAAGGCTGTTCTCTGGCCCCAACTGCGAGATGGCCTTCAGCAGTTCTTCCCACCTGCTGTGACACCAGTGGGGTCCACACTGAGGAGAGGCCGTTCTTCTGCCCCGAGTGCAGGAAGGGCTTTGAGTGTGGGAAGAGGTTCATGTTTTCTTGCAACTTGCGGAAGCACCAGCGGGGGCGCTGCTGCTCATTGAGTCAGGGACTGCACATTGCCACTGAAATGATCCCGAGAATCCTAAGACTGCAAGACCATCGGAGCATAAGGTAGGCCATTGGGCCCATCGAGTCTACTCTGCCATTCGTTAGAGACAAAAGTCGTGCTGATGCGATTTGCTACAGTGTGGAAACAGGCCATTCGTCCCAACAAGTCCACACCAACCCTCCGAAGAGTAACCCATCCAGACCCATTTCCCTCTGACTAATGCATCTAACGCTATGGGCAATTAAGCATGGCCAATCCACATGACCTGCACATCTTTGGTTTATGGCAGAAAACAGGATCACCCAGAGAAAACCCACGCAGACACTGGAAGAATGTGCAAACTCCTCACAGACAGCCGTCCAAGGCTGGAATCAAACCTGGGTTCCTGGCGCTGTGAGGTTGCAGTGGTAACCACTTAGCCACTACATATTGCAACCCGAAGCTGCAAGCAGAAGTTTGGGAGAACACAGCAATTCAGAATACAGTTGATGAGGCTGCACCTGGAATATTGTGATCAGTTTTGGTCCCCTTGGTGTTCTGACTTCTGACTTCTTCAACTCTGGGTTTGTGTTAAACTTGATGGGATACTTTGTCCAACTCAGCATATTTAAACAGAATCTCTCAGAGGGATTCATTTGAAACTTTTCAGGAGGTGAGGTCAATAAGAATGAACTATTCCAAGTTACTTGGACTCTATTTTAAACTTACATCAGGACCAGTTGTCAGAGACACGTACAGCATGGAAACTGACCCTTCGGTCCAAATTGTCCATGCTGACCTGATATCCTAAATTAATCTAGTCCCATTTGACAGCACCTGACCCATATACTCTGGCAGCTCATTTCATATATGCACCACCCTCTGCATGAAGAAGTTGTCCCTTTAATATATTTCGCCTCTCACCCTAAACCTATGCCCTCGAGTTCTGGACTCCCCCATCCCAGGGAAAAGACCTTGTCTATTAACCTGTCCATGCCCCTAATGATTTTGTAACCTCTATTATGTCACTCCTCTGCATCCTGATGCTGCAGTGAAAACAGCTCCAGCGTCTTCAGAGTCTCCCTGGAGTGCAAGCCCGACAACCCACAGCAACATTACCATAAATCATTTCTCATGGAGAAGCAAACGTTTTAGTCCTGAAGAAGGGTTAATACCCAAAACGCTGACCACTCCACATTCTGGTGCTGCCTGGCTTGCCTCATCAACGTCCTGCAAAACTACAACATAACTTGCCAACATCGATACTCAATTCCCTAACTGATGAAGGCCAGTGTGATGAAGCCTTTCTTCACTGCCTTGTGTACCGATGTTGTCAGAGATATAAGACCTCCATTAAACTGATCCACAATCCAGCTGCTGGGAGCCCAAAAGCAGAGTAATGCTGCGTGAGTGTGCTGGGCAAATAACCCAGAGGTCGATGGGTCAAAACCATGTGATTCTATTGCTCAATGTCTCTGTAACCTGCTTTCATATACAAAGGCCCTCTGTTCTGTATCTTGCCTTTGCATCTGCTTCCCAAAGCTTCTTCAGTGGAGGAGTGGCTGTGGCAGCTGGAGCCCAGGAATTCAACGACCACCCGGAGCTGGAGGAAGGTCCAAGCTCCAAGAAACGGGGGGTAAGTCTGGAAGCTGGATTTGCTCAAGGCTTGTATTTTTAACTCATTTAAATGGTACCTACTGTATGGGGCTGTGGTTTACTTTAAAACCGAAGGATCATATGAGAGTGTTTATATTTAGCAATGGTAGTTGGTAAAATACACTCCCTGGAGGAGCACCTTCTATGATGCTGCATTTCTTGCCGAATGCCTTACCCCCATTTCTTAACTCTGATATTGATTTTATATTTTTTTGGTCAAATTTAATTTCATTTTAATCAGAATTGGTATTCACTATGTGCTATTAATTTGTTTGTTCGATTAATTTCAGTCAAAAGTAATGCTGTAATTTCATTTTTGATGTCAGAGTTTGACATTAAATGTGCAGGTGTGAATACCAGTAAGTTGTGAAAATACATCAAGAACTTGTGGTTTACAACAATAAGAGCAGTTCACTGATATTCATGGCTTTGTCTCATTCGGGAGTGATGATTCAAATCTGACCAACAAACCGTTTCATGCAGTCATCCAATTTAATTAAAATTTTCTTTTCTGGCAGGCTAAGATTTATGCAATCTATTTATAAGATTATGTCCATTGCTCGCAATATGGTCTCATCCACATTGGGGAAACTGGACGCCAACTAGCGGAACGTTTCAGGGAACAGCTCTGGGACACTGAAATTAAACGCCCGACGGCCCTGTGGCTGAACACTTTACCTCCCCCTCCCATTCCACCAAGGACAAGCAAGTCCTGGGCCTCCTCCACTGCCAAACTCTTGCTACCCGACGCTTGTCGAAAAAACACATCATCTTCTGCCTTGGGACCCTCCAACCACACGGTATCAATGCAGTTTTCATCAGTTTCCTTATTTCCTCTCCCCCACCTTGTCCCAGATCCAACCTTCCAATTCGACACCAACCTCTTGACCTGTCATACCTGTCCACCTTGCTTCTCACCTATTTGCTCCACCCTCATCTCTGACCTATCACCATCAATCCCTACCTCCATCTACCTATTGCACTCCCAGCTGCCTTCCCTCCAGCCCCACTTCCTTCCTATTTATCTCTCAGCCCCCTTGGGTCACCCTTTATTCCTGATGAAGAGCTTATGCTCTAAACCAAGACTGTGATGAAGCAACATCCTCAACAAATAGGAAATAGCTCCCAAGTCAGATTTCATTCCCTCTTCTGTTTCCCTTTTCTTTCAGAAATAAGGAATGTCTTTTCCTTCCACTCGAAAGTGGTCTTACCCTTTGCGCTGTCTGAAGTGTTATCCCTCACCACTCCTTCAGACACCTTTTAAGAATCCTTTCAACCTGTTTTTCTAACAATTGTGGAGGTGACCAAAAGCAAACATTTCACTCCTCCTCAATGTCCCATTTCTCCTCCTATGAGCCATTTTGTCATGTTGTCTATGTTACAAGCAGCCGAGTGCACTTGGTTTCTGAATTGAAATTTGGCCATTGAAGTGAACAGGATTAATATTTATCGATGGCTAGCTGTGTTTGCACTAACTGTAATTATCCACCAATACGATGTCTTTTGTTCCACCAAAACTGGAAGCAATGATCTGTGTTTATATTGCAGTCGGATGTAGAAAATCATCCCAGCGATCTTCACGTTATTATAGTTTACTGAGGCCATAACAGCATTGCGTGGCAGTTTGATGTGACTAAAACATGGATGGCAATCTCTAGATTATGTTGTAAAAATATCGGTATAATGTTATTCACACCCCGCCGTCACCAACTGAACGAACAGTCTTTGTTTTACTTCTCACATTGCGGGGAGCTGAGCATTTACCCAAACAATGGGCACACCACCTCCCTGACACAATGTTCACAAATCAAACTGACAGCAAAGATTCACGTGTGATCGAAAGTTACCGCAAAGAAGATTTGACACGACTGATATTCGGAAAGAACGTACTCCTTTCTTGATTTGAAATGTAAGAAGTTGATTGCAGTGAGCCTGACGTGATTTGAACACGCAACCTTCTGATCTGGAGTCAGACGCGCTACCGTTGCGCCACAAGCTCACGTATGGCTTAGAGGCTCTATTCATGCTTAAGGGAAGTAATCGCACTACAAAAATTTCACGTTCATGTCTGTTCTGTTGGGGGGAAAAGGGGAAAGTTGACTGGACACTTTATTCTGGGAGATGGTCATTCCTCGACAGACAAAGCCTTCTGACTGGGTCAGTGGACAAGGTCAAGAGGGTGTCAGCACAGGTCAGACAGATAAAGGGGATCTGAGAGAGGTCTGCACGAGTGAGGAGCTAACTGGCTGCGTCGTGGGATTAAGAACAATGTTGGGGAGGGGGCAGTGGTGGTCAGGGAGAGAATAGTGGCAGGGATTGTCACCATTCTCTGCAGTTGGCAGCAGAAGACCAGATTGCCTGTTGCCAGGATTTGGGAACCGGTGTGCTCAGGGCTGGAGACATGGAAAACGGAGGTTGCAGCAGGCGTGGTCTAACAATGTCAGGAGGAGAGAACCTCTGCTGAAGGCTAATGAGAAGTCAGAAGCTACAAAGACATAGCAGAACTTCAAAGCTCTGGGTGGTATGGTAGCTCAGTGGTTAGCACTCTGCCTCACTGTACCACGGACTTGGGTTCAATTCCACTCTCATGCAGCTCTCTGTGTGAACTTTGGCATGTTCTCACCTTTGTGACTGCATGGGTGAACTCTGGGTGGTCCAGTTTCCTCCGACAGTCTAACCATCTGAAGTTTAGGGTGGATTGGCCATGCTGACGTGTCCAGGGATATGCAACCTAGGGTGGGTTAACTATGGGGAATGTGGGTGTTTGGAAGGTCAGTCTGAACTTTATGGGCCGAATGGCCCGTAGGGATTATATGAATCTACCGTCTTAGCCATGTGTCTATTGAGAAACGATTGCCCCCAAGTCTGCTGTTAATGGAGTGGGTTCCAGTTCATGGAACGCTGACACCATTCCTGGGTAAGGTGGGATTTGTGCTGTCACTTCCCCATCCCACTGTCCCCATGCATTCTCTCTCTCCTCACAGTCTGCACTCACCAAATCTCTCTGCCCAGCCATTCTCTCTCTCTCCCCCTCATTTTCTGCCCCCCATTCTCTGTCCCCAAGTCTTTCTGATCCCCTCCACTCTCTGTCCCCTGTCCATTTTCTCTCTGTCTCTCCCCCTACCCTTTGCTCCCCTATCCATTCTCTCTCTCTCTCTCTTGTCCCCCAGCCTCTGCGCCCCTGTCCATTCCCCACCCCACCCCCCCCCATCCTTTCTCGGACCTCGAACCCTCTTTGATTGCTGTATCAAGCCCTTCTCGGGAAAGAGAGAGAATGGATGGTGATGAATCAACCTGGAAGACAGGGGTGCACAAGAAATGGCTGATTTTTAAATTGAGAACAGCTGAAATGATATACTCAGAAACATTGTTAATGTCTAAAAGCATAAAGCTGCAGACATGTTGCTGAAACTTGCATTGAATTATGCGGGTAAAGTCATACAGCACAGAAACAGACTCTGCAGTCCAGCTCACCCATGCTGACTGGATATCCTAGATTAATCTCGTGACCCATTTGCCAGGATTTGACCCATATCTCTCTCAACCCTTCCAATACATATACCCAACCAGATGCCTTTTAAATGTTATAATGGTACGAGCTTCCATCACTTCCTCTGGGAGCCCATTCCACACACGCACCGCCCTCTGTATGAAAAAAATACAAATCTATGCCTTCCTCACTCCCTAGTTTTATCTGTACTGATACCTTCGGGGATCTCTGGACTTGGACAGCAAGGTTCCTTTGTTCCTCAGCACTCTGTAGGGACCTACTATTTATTGATTACTTTCCTCCATTATTACATTTCCCAGAATGCCTGGAGATTAAATTCCATCTCTCTGCCCCATTTACCAGCTGATTGGTATCAAACTGTGGCCAGAGACCATCCTCCTCACTGTCAATACCACCACCTTTGCAGAGATTACTCCTAAACAGGGGAGGGCAGCACTGTCTCCAGCTAAGCAGAGGGAATTGTGTGTGCGTGTTGTGGGGGCTTGGAAACTTTGCCAGCTCCCTTTCATTCATTTTTTAATCCCACCAAATCCATGTGGTTTGAGTTTTTATAACAGAAAACAGCACAGGGTTGAATTTTAACTTACCACTGGCTGAAACTTTGTCCTGCCCTCTAACATCGGAGAGTAAAACACTTTAGTTCCCCTCCCCTCCCTCCATGTGTAACACAGAGTTGAGGGATTGGCACCGGTTGTTATTTTGTGATCTATTCCAAATGAAATTTTATCTCTGCGCAGGTGCAAGTGAACAGTCTGTTTTTGTGCTTTCTGCGAATCAGGCGAGCAGCTTTTAAATCCTTATGTTAAGCAGCAGAAGCAAACAGTACATCAGCAATTGTATTTTGAGAGTGGAAATTCTAGCCCTGGTAATCCCGTTGGGTCAACAGAGAGAGAGGGAGAGGATGTCACATCTAAAGTGCATACAGAAGAGTTGTTACACTTGTTCAGTCAGTTGAGTTGGTTCTTCCCTCAGATGTGACTGGATGTTGCTTTTCATGGATCATAATTAAACTACAACGGAACACATTAAATTCAAGGAATTCAATTGAAAGGGCAATTTGAGTGAATAAATGGAAAACTGCTTAAAGATTGGCTCCTGGTCTTTTACTTCACCAATTAGAAGTTGTTGGTTTGACAGCTCTCCTAATCATAGAATCCCTACATTGTGGGAGCAGGCCATTTGGCCCATCGAGTCAACACTGACCCTCCAAACAGAATCCCATCCAGACTCAGAAAAATGTGCACCGCATGTGTGCAGAGAAGGGGATGCTGGGAGTGAGTGGGATGCTTTCACCACCACCATCTCCCTCCAAGACCCAAAAACCCCACAGCACCACCTGTCCATTCCTCCACCACCACAGTGCCTCTGGCCTTAACCCCTGCCAACCACAGTGCCATTGTCCATTCTGCCCGCCACCCACAGCATCCCCTTAAATTCTACTCGCCACCCACAGTGCCCCCTGTCCATTCTCCCCGCCACCCACAGCACCCAGTCCATTCTCCCCCACCACACACAGCATCCCCTGACCATTCTCCTTGCCACACACAGTGCCCCCTGTCCATTCTCCCCACCACCCACAGCACCCAGTCCATTCTCCCAGCCACCCACAGCATCCCCTGACCATTCTCCTTGCCACACACAGTGCCCCTGTCCATTCTCCCCACTACACACTGCATCCCCTGTCCATTCTCCCCCACCAACCACTGCACGACCTGCCCATTCTCCCCTGTAGCACCCACAGCACCTCCATCCATTCTCCCCCGCCATTCATGGCTCTGCCCTCTCCATTCCCCCGTGCCACCCACGGCACCCTTGGCCAATCCCTCGCCACCTCCGGCACACCGTCCATTCTCTTTCTCTTTATTTCTCTCACCCCCACCCTCTGCATCCCTGTCCAGTCCCTCTTCCCATCTTCTGACTCCCCATGCGTTTTCTCTCTCCGCCACACCCTCTGCTCTCCATCCCTCTGTTCCCCCATCTATTCTCTTTCTCAGCCCACGTTGCCGAGTTTCCTAGCCCACCTTGGCAGTGGCCGGGCCGGGCGGCCGTCAGCTCTGGCTATTGCAGCCCCCGACTCTTTGCAGTGGTCCGCTCGCCGACACCCCGCCACGTGCACGGGTCAGTGACGCTGCCGAACCGATTGCTGGTCCCGTTTCCGCCTCTGCTTTTCCTCGGGCAAAGCTGCTGCATGCCTCGTGACACTCAGCGGGCGACATGGTGGAGGAGATCCTGCCTCGGTCGCTGCGGTGCGTGGGGGCACGCATCGCCTCTTGGGCGGCCTTTTTTCCCAGTAGACATATGTTTCCGCGGGCTGCACCAGGCTGGTGCTCCCCACAGCTTCACGCCACCCTGCGACCCGCGCACACCGGCGTGCAGGTGGGTGCTGCTAATGTGGGAAGTGCATGTGCGGTCTGGGTCGCTTTCCTCTGGCGAGGGAGAGACCGAAAACAAACTCAGACAACTCTTAACGGTGGATCACTCGGCTCGTGCGTTGATGAAGATCGCAGCTCGCTGCGTTCTTCAATGTGAATTGCAGGACACATTGATCATCGACACTTTGAATGCACTTTGCGGCCAGGGTTCTTCCTGGGGCCACGCCTGTCTGAGGGTCATTTGGCATTTAATCGCACTCGTATTGGCTGGCGAAAGCGGCTGGGGTGTCGCAGAGGACCCGTCCTCTTTGTCCCCCTAAGTTCAGACTCCAGAGCCCTCCGGCATCAGAGCACTTGGCCTTTCCCCCCCACCCTGCACATTCCGTTCGTCAGGCTCGACGCCATCCCCCCGCCGGGGAGCGTGGCCTGGCGTCCGTCTGTGTCGTGGCAGTGGGGCCAGTACGGCTGTTACCGGTCCCAGAATGGCCGTCGGTGGTTCACACGGCGACGTGCACCGCTTCGTCTTTGGGACACGGAGCTGCCTCAAAATGTTGAGCTTCCTGTGGGGTCTGCCTAGGCTCTGCACGTCCGCACTGGGTCCGACTCTCGGTTGGCTGGCAGTAGAAACAGTGAAGGGAGCCGCGGAGGTCCGGTGCTGGTGCGCTGCCGGCCTCACCGTGGAGCTCGCCAGTTCGACACGCTGACCCGACTCGATGGTTGATCGATTGAGAGTGATGAGAGGCACAGACCGTATCTGGGATCTGCAGGCCGCCCGTTGCTGCAGCCGCCCGTCTCGTGGTTCGTCCTTGGCCTTAAGTGGCCGGTGGGGCGTCTGATCCTGTCTCCCCTGCTGGCGCTGAGTGCCTGGCCGAGGGAGGAGGTTTTCATCGAACGCTGTGACTTCGACGGTCGCACGTGCGTGGATCGCTGGCTTTTGGCTCTCCCGTTCAGTCCGCAAGTTTCTGCTCGGTCCTGCCACCGGTCTCGGGAGGCACGGAGGGGTTGGCGGCCGTGGTGTGCGCACGGTCACCGTGCAGGCACACCTATCATGCCACCGGCCAACCATCTGGAGGACGGCGGAACGTCGGGCTATCGGGGGCCAAGTCGCCAGAAGGCCACCGCTGTGTCTTCCGTACCCTGTCACCGTCAGCGTGCCTTCCTCAACTCGTCCGGCTCGGGGCCGCTGGGTTCAGGAGCGGCGTCGCCCGCCGGCCCCACTGAAGGCCGTGGCGTTCCACGGCTGGTGATCGATGTAGGTGCCGTGTCTGTGCGACCATTCGCCCCTTGTGTCTCAGCGCTTCTCTCTCCCTCTCTCTGACCATCGGTCAGTCTCTTTCGGCTGGCGCCTCGCACGTCCTCGGCGGCGAGTCGTCACCGCCGTGCCCGGGCCTCTGGCAAGGCAGGAATCGGGCTGAACCTTCCGCTCGAGTAAGCTGCAGGCACTTCCAAGATTCGCCTCCTGCCGTGGATGGGGGATGGTCTCCGGTCCCGTGAATTTGCGCCGAGCACGTCCCCGCGCGTCTTTGGTGGCAGGGGCGGCCACTCATCGACACCATTGCTGGCAAGGGTGGTGAGCGACGTGCGGGTGGCTGGCTCTCTGACCGTCGCAGCATCGGACACCCCCCCTCTGCGGTGAGACGTTGCCCGCCCACTAAGAGGTGGGGGCATGCACGCTGGCGGTGCGGCCTGGCCATCCTCTGACTCTGTGTACGACCTCAGATCAGACGCGACAACCCGCTGAATTTAAGCACATTACTAAGCGGTGGAAAATAAACTAACCAGGATTCCCTTCGTAACTGCGAGTGAACAGGGAGAGCCCAGCGCCGAATCCCCGCTTGCCTGATGGGCGAGGGAAATGTGGCGTATAGAAGCGCGTTCTTTGACGGTGCCCAGACGCCAAAGTCCTCCTGATCGAGGCCTAGCCTGAGGACGGTGTGAGGCTGGTGGCGGTGCGAGGCTCATCGAGATTGTGTCTTCTTGGAGTCGGGTTGCTTGTGAATGCAGCCCAAAGCGGGTGGTAAACTCCATCTAAGGCTAAATACTAGCACGAGACCGATAGTCAACAAGTACTGTAAGGGAAAGTTCAAAAGAGTTTTGAAGAGAGAGTTCAAGAGGGTGTGAAACCGTTAAGAGGTAAACGGGTGTGGTCCGCGCAGTCTGCCCGGAGGATTCAACTCGGCGGCTCCAGTCAGTCACGTTGGGGTCTGGCGGATCTCCTCAGCAGGGACCGCTCCCGGCATGGGCACGGCTGTCGCTGGGCGCATTTCCTCCGCTGGTGGTGCGCCACAACTGGCTTCGGGTCGGCTGGGAAGGCCGGTTGCTTTGGAAGGTGGCTCGCCGCTCCTTGTAGCGAGTGTTATAGCCCCCAGGCAATATCCTTCGCCGCACCCCCGGAGTCGAGGGAAGCGACCACTGCCGCGCCCTCCCGCCCCCCTCGGAGGGTGCGTGGAACCACGTGTGGCGAGTGGGCTTGCCATGCTCCCGGTGGGTCTGTCGACCGGGGTGTAATGTCCTCAGTGCGCCCCAACCACGTCCTGCCGCCGAGTCGGGTCGAGCCATGCTGAGCTGGCGCCAGAGGGCCCTTCCTGTGGATTGCCCCAGCTGCGGTGCCCGTCGTCCTTCCATGGCAGGCGGGTGGCCTCGGCCGGCGCCTAGCAGCTGAAATAGAACTGGTGTGGACCAGGGCAATCCGACTGTTTAATGAGAACAAAGCATCACGAAGGCCACAGGTCGGTGTTGATGCAATGTGATTTCTGCCCAGTGCTCTGAACGTCAAAGTGAACAAATTTAATCAAGCGTGGGTAAACGGCGGGAGTAACTATGACTCTCTTATCCCCTCTCTTGGGGAATGTGACTACAGTGTTTTTAACGTTGTTGGTCTCCGACCAGTGCCTGCGTAGTCACCTTTGTGATTCGTTTATACGTATTTTGTCGATCACAAAGTAAGGTCGAACCTCCACGTGGTTCCCCCTGGTAACGGCCTGTATGAGGAAGCTCTTGCCGGGAAGGTGATTTTAAATTGTTTTGTGGTTGTTTTAGTCTGGTCTTATCAGTGTTTTTACCATCGTTTTTATCTTTGGTCTGAACTTGATTTCACCAGAGCTATACGCCACTGGCTGTTTTTATTGTATTCTCCATCGTTTGAGCATTACTCAGACCAGGCCGGCTAATACGACCTGCAGAAGAGATAAGAGACGGCTGGTGACCATTCAGTCTGGTTGAAACCAAATTTGGCAGAGGCGATTATGGCCGATTCCAAAATATCCGGTTGGGTGGGAGACCGGGAAAATAACCGCCCCGCACGGTTGCTTTTGGCGGCTCCGTGTGCTAAATGTATGAGCCAAAAACGGACTGGGCAATCCGTCTTGACTCGGACTCAGACGGAAGAGACCATAAGAATTATTCCGGCAAGGCTATCTCGGGCAGGCACGAGGGAGCTGTTAACATTGTCCAGAATAATCAGGACAGAATTCAAAGGGAAGGGCTTGTAGAGGAGGCCCCTCGACAGCCAAGTCCATTTAACAGCCGGATGATTTTAAATACAAATTTTAAAGGGCCATTTGTTTTTAGTCGATGTGGAGATTTAGAGAGCAATGAGGAGAGGTACGAAGGAAGAATTATTCACCCGGTAATTAAAGAAACAGATAAATTAGAGTTAATAATTAAATACCCTATAAAAGATTTTAAATGTAATCATTGTAATATCTACAAGACCACAGGGATGTTTAGGAAACACTTGAAAATATGCAAGGGAATTAAATCAGTGAGGATTAGGTGCAGTAAATGCGATTGGGAAGTGAACTATCAGGCGGTAGCGTGCCAATATCCAAAATGTAAGATGAGTGATAATGTTAGTAGTAGTAGTAATAGTACCAGTAATAATAATGAAGGAGGTGGATTAGAAAAATCATACCAGCGTGAAGGATGCCCGTTAAAATTTAAATCAGCCAGAGGGTTGGGGCAACACGAAAGGCATGCTCACCCCATCTTGAGAAATGAGAAAAGGAAAGAAGTGAAGACGGAGAGTAAGGATTAGATAGATAATAGAGAGGGAAACAAGAGGGGAGTATGGTCTAAGGAAGAGGTGGAAAAGTTGCAACAACTAGAAGTAGAATTTAGTGCTGTAAGAATATTAATAAAAGTATTGCAGAGAGAATCGGTTCCAAAACCGCTAAACAAATTTCGGATAAAAGGAGATTATTGAATAAGAAGAATAAAACTAGCGATAATAATAAGGGTATAGAATTAGAAATGATCTTTAATAGTAATGACAATAATGAAATGCAAGATAGCGATCTGGGTCAGATAGGTTGTTGGAGGAAGAAAGATTGAATGAACAGAGGGACCAGGAGAACGCTAATATTATGGATTGTCAAGATTATAATGGTAGGTCGATATTAAAATTGATAAAAATAATTGAAGATGACCTGGGTAAGAATAAAGGTGTTAATAAGGATCAGGAGAATATTATGGGTGTAAGAATGGATAAATTAAGAAAGAAAAAGGACGATGGGACAAGTAAGAAGGTAACTCATATTAAAAGAGTAAGTTTTAAGCTAAGGGATAGTGGGCAAAGAAAGAAGAAGGAAAACAAAGCTAAGAAAAGGTATAGTAAAAAGAAGGGAAAATTTAAAGAAATGCAAGTTCTATATAAAACTAAGAGGCAGTATTTAGCAAGAACCCTAATGGGGGCCCCAGTTAAGAGTGAATGCCCCCTGAGCAAGGTAGAGTTAGAGGAATATTTTAAGGAAAGACTAACAAATTTGAATGAAAATAATAATTTAAGGGGTTGTGCTAAATATAATAATCAAAGTGAGGGATCCTTGAGTGGCATTCTGACTGGTCCTGTGACGGTGGAAGAGGTGGATCTGGCCATGAACGTGAAAACTGCTGCGGGGCCGGACAGGGTAACACAAAGAAATAATTAAGGTATTTAATAAGGATAATTTATTATTTCCTAGACTATTTACAGTTTGGATAAAAACCAGTAAAATTGCAGATCAGTTAAAAATAAGTAGAACGGTTCTGATCCCTCAGGTGAGCATAGAAGATGAGTTAAAAGATATAAATAATTGGAGGCCGATTATTATAGGGCTAATTATGCTTAGAATTTTTACAAAAATCCTTGCAAATAAACTTAGTAAAGTGATAAATCTGAATAAAAGGCAGAAAGGATTTATGACCGGCGTAGCAGGATGTGAGGAGAACATAAAAACCCTGGAAATTATTATGAAAGGTGCTAAAAAGAATAAGAGGAATTTAGCTGTGGTTTTTGTAGATTTAGCGAAAGCCTTTGATACCATCAGTCATAGATTAATTATAACAGCATTGAAAAGACTCCAGCTCCCGCAAATTTTTATTAAACTAATTACAAACTTATATGAGAATAATTTTACTCAGGTGGAAGGTTTTAAATGCAAAACCGGAAACATTGAAATTTAAGAGGAGTAAAGCAAGGTGACGCGTTATCACCGATCCTTTTTAACATTGTAATGGACCCATTAATTAGTACTATCGAAGAGAAGCAGAAGGGGATATACTTAGGATTAGACGGAAACAGTTTTCATTGCGCAACATTAGCGTTTGCTGATGACATAGCGTTAATTAGTCAATCTTATGAGGGTATGGTTTACAATTTAAAATTGGTCGAAAAGTTTTGTAATAACACGGGAATGGAAGTGAACATAAAGAAAAGTAAAGGATTTTATCTTACTTATAGAAATCAGTCTTTTATATTTAACGATAAAATTAATTGGAAGTTAAATGAAGTGGTTATACAATTCATAGAACCAGGCAACACGGATAAATACTTGGGTGCTAAAATAGATCCGTGGATTGGAGTTAGTAAAGCAGACTGTGAGAGCCAATTGGATACATGGATAGGGAATTTTAAAAAATCACCTCTTAAACCAGTACAGAAAATAGAACTTGTAAAAATATATTTTATTCCTAGACTGTATTTTTATTTAACTTTATCAGACGTTTCTATTAATTACCTTAACAAATTGGATAATATTATTAAAAGCGCAGCGAAAGAGATCTTACACCTTCCGCAATCCATCACAGACGGAGTGCGTTATGCTAAAGCCCGTGATGGAGGCCTGGCGTTAAATAGACTGTCAACGTTTATTCCAATATAGATTGTGAGGAAATATGAGACGCTACATAAATCTGTTGACAAAATATTGCACGCCACGTTTCGGTTTGAGGGTGAGAGTGTAGTGGAGAAAATGCATAAATGGAGTAAATTAAGGGTTATGGAAAAGATCTGGAATCCTAACATTAATCGACAATTGGATGAAGCAGATACCATCACAAAAGATAGTGAAGATGGGATGGAGGAGTTTGCGAGTACTAACTATGCAAACTGGAGATCTGTGGAGATACAGAGATGGATGGCCCTCCCCTGTCAAAGGGCAGGTGTCCATTATTATAAGAATGATAGTGCATCAAATAATTGGTTGACAAAATTATCTTTTATGAAGACGTCGAAAGTCATTAATTCGATTTTATTCCGAACTAATTTATTTCCAACGCGGGCGTCTTTGTCTTATGGCAGGCCTTTTAACATTAAGAATTGCAGAAGTTGGAATGACATTTCGGAAACTTTTGCGCATATTTCTGGATGGTGCCCTTACGTCAAGAAAATGAGAGTTAAAAGGCACAATAGGTTAGCCGAAGAACTAGTTAGTTTTGTTAGGATAAACGGGTGGACTATATATATAGAGCCGCGAGTTAAAGATACGCCTGGAAAACTGTGGATACTGGACTTAATCTTTAAGAAGGAACAGCAAATCGTGGTGGTGGACGTGTCAGTCAGAACGGACCTTCAAATAAACTCCCTCGAATTGGCATGAGGGGAGAAGATAAAGAAATATAGTCACTTAGGTAAAGAGATAATGGACCTCGTTGGTGGAGGAAAGATATCTTTTTATGGGTTTGTGATAGGAGCTCGAGGGAAGTGGTTTGAGAAGAATTCGGAGTTGAAAGGCCTCGGGATTGTAAAATTTAAATCATTTGCACAAAATATCATAAACCTAACTTTATCTTTGACCCTCGAACTTTTAAGGATTTTCATGGACTCTTAATATCTCCGATCGACGTATTTTTAAAAATAGTTTAAATAGTGTGGTTTTAATTTTTTTTATATATGTTTTAGTAGTTTAAATAGTATTTTAAATAGTTTTAATCGCTGATTTGAATTTAGAGTTACATTTTAAGATTTTATTAATAAAATTGTACCGTTTTAGATCACTTAGGTTAATTGGTGGTGGGTAATTTTAGGTATTAATTAATTAAAGTGCACGCTACACGCAACAAGGGATGATGGTATGATGGTATCTGCTTCATCCAATTGTCGATTAATGTTAGGATTCCAGATCTTTTCCATAACCCTTAATTTACTCCATTTATGCATTTTCTCCGCTACACTCTCACCCTCAAACCTAAACGAGGCGTGCAATATTTCGTCATCAGATTTATGGAGCGTCTCATATTTCCTCACAATCGATATTGGAATAAAAGTTTGACAGTCTACTTAACGCCAGGCCTCCATCACGGGCTGTAGCATGGCGCACTCCGTCTGTGATGGATTGGGGAAGGTGTAAGATCTCTTTCGCTGCGCTTTTAATAATATTATCCAATTTGGTTAGGTAATTAATAGAAACTTCTGATAAAGTTAAAATAAAAATACCGTCTAGGAATAAAATAAGTTTTAAAAGTTCTATTTTCTGTACCGGTTTAAGAGGAGATTTTTAAAAATTCCTTATCCATGTATCCAATTGGCTCTCCCAGTCCACTTTACTAACTCCAATCCACGGATCTATTTTAGCACCCAAGTATTTATCCGTGTTGACCAGTTCTATGAATTGTATAACCACTTCATTTAACTTCCAATTAATTTTATCGTTAAATATAAAAGACTTATTTCTATAAGTAAGATAAAATCCTTTAGTTTTCTTTATGTACACTTCCATTCCCGTGTTATTACAAAACTTTTCGACCAATTTTAAATTGTAAACCATACCCTCATAAGATTGACTAATTAACGCTGTGTCATCAGCAAACGCTAATGTTGCGCAATGAAAACTGTTTCCGTCTAATCCTAAGAATATCCCCTTCTGCTTCTCCTCGATAGTACTAATTAATGGGTCCATTACAATGTTAAAGAGGATCGGTGACAATGCGTCACCTTGCTTTACTCCTCTTAAAATTTCAATGTTTCCGGTTTTGCATTTAAAACCTTCCACCTGAGTAAAATTATTCTCAGATAAGTTTGCAATTCGTATAATAAAAATTTGCGGGAGCTGGAATCTTTTCAATGCTGTAATAATTAATCTATGACCGACGGTATCAAAGGCTTTCACTAAATCTACAAAAACCACAGCTAAATTCCTCTTATTCTTTTTAGACCTTTCATAATATTTTCCAGGATTTTTATGTTCTCCTCACATCCTGCTACGCCGGTCATAAATCCTTTCAGCCTTTTATTCAGATTTATGATTTTACTAAGTCTATTCGCAACGATTTTTGTAAAAATTCTAAGCATAATTGGCCCTATAATAATCGGCCTCCAATTATATCTTTTATCTTTTATCTCATCTTCTGTGCTCACCTTAGGGATCAGAACCGTTCTACTTATTTTTAACTGATCTGCAATTTTACTGGTTTTTATCCAAATTGTAAATAGTCTAGGAAATAATAAATTATCCTTATTAAATATCTTAATTATTTCTTTGTGTTACCCTGTCCGGCCCTGCAGCGGTTTTCACGTTCATGGCCAGATCCACGTCTTCCACCGTCACAGGACCAGTCAGAATGGCACTCAAGGATCCCTCACTTTGATTTTTATATTTAGCAAAACCCCTAAAATTATTATTTTCATTCAAATTTGTTAGTCTTTCCTTAAAATATTCCTCTAATTCTACCTTGCTCAGGGGGCATTCACTCTTAACTGGGGGCCCCCATCAGGGTTCTTGCTAAATACTGCCTCTTAGTTTTATATAGAACTTGCATTTGTTTAAATTCTCCCTTCTTTTTACTATATCTTTTCTTAGCTTTGTTTTCCTTCTTCTTTCTTTGCCCACTATCCCTTAGCTTAAAACTTACTCTTTTAATATGAGTTACCTTCTTACCTGTCCCATCGTCCATTTTCTTTCTTAATTTATTCATTCTTACACCCATAATATTCTCCTGATCCTTATTAACACCTTTATTCTTACCCAGGTCATCTTCAATTATTTTTATCAATTCTAATATCGACCTACCATTCTCATCTTGACAATCCATAATATTAGCGTTCTCCTGGTCCCTCTGTTCATTCAATCTTTCTTCCACCAACAACCTATCTGACCCCCAGATCGCTATCTTGCATTTCATTATTGTCATTACTATTAAAGATCATTTCTAATTCTATACCCTTATTATTATCGCTGGTTTTATTCTTCTTATTCAATAATCTCCTTTTATCCGAAATTTGTTTAGCGGTTTTGGAACCGATTCTCTCTGCAATACTTTTATTAATATTCTTACAGCCACTAAATTCTACTTCTAGTTGTTGCAACTTTTCCACCTCTTCCTTACACCATACTCTCCTCTTGTTTCCCTCTCTCTTATCTATCTTATCCTTACTCTTCGTCTTCCCTTCTTTCCTTCTCTCATTTCTCAAGATGGGTTGAGCATGTCTTTCGTGTTGCCCCAACCCTCTGGCTGATTTAAATTTTAACGGGCATTCTTCACGCTGGTATGATTTTTCTAATCCACCTCCTTCATTACTATTACTGGTACTATTACTACTACTACTAACATTATCACTCATCTTACATTTTGGATATTGGCACGCTACCGCCTGATAGTTCCCTTCCCAATCGCATTTACTGCACCTAATCCTCACTGATTTAATTCCCTTGCATATTTTCAAGTGTTTCCTAAACACCCCTGTGGTATTGTAGATATTATTACAATAATTACATTTAAAATCTTTTTTAGGGTATTTAATTATTAACTCTAGTTTATCTGTTTCTTTAATTACCGGGTGAATAATTCTTCCATTGTACCTCTCCTCATTGCTCTCTAAATCTCCACATCGACTGAAAACAAATGGCCCTTTAAAATTTGAATTTAGAATCATCCGGCTGTTAAATGGACTTGGCTGTCGAGGGGACTCCTCTACATTCCCTTCCCTTCGATTTCTGTCCTGATTATTCTGGACAATGTTAACAGCTCCCTCGTGCCTGCCCGAGGATAGCCTTGCTGGAATAATTCTTATGGTCTCTTCCGTCTGAGTCTGAGTCAAGACGGATTGCCCAGTCCGTTTTTGGCTCATACATTTAGCGCACGGAGCCGCCAAAAGCAACCGTGGGGAGCGGTTATTTTCCCGGTCTCCCACTCAACTGGAAATTTTGGAATCGGCCATAATCACCTCTGCCAAATTTGGTTTCAACCGGACTGAATGGTCACCAGCCGTCTCGTATCTTTTCTGGAGGTCGTATTAGCCGGCCTGGTCTGCGTAATGCTCAAACGATGGAGAAAAAAATAAAAACAGCCAGTGGCGTATAGCTCTGGTGAAATCAAGTTCAGACCAGAGATAAAAACGATGGTAAAAACACTGATAAGACCAGACTAAAACAACCACAAAACAATTTAAAATCACCTTCCCGGCAAAAGCTTCCTCATACAGGCCGTTACCAGGGGGAACCACGTGGAGGTTCGACCTTACTTTGTGATCGACAAAATACGTATAAACAAATCACACAGGCGACGACGCAGGCACCGGTCGGAGACCAACAACCTTAAAAACACTGGAGTCACATCCCCCAAGAGAGGGGATTAGAGAGTCATAGTTACTCCCGCCGTTTACCCACGCTTCAATAAATTTCTGCACTTTGACATTCAGAATATTTGGCAGAAATCACATCGCGTCAACACCGACCTGCGGCCTTCACGATGCTTTGTTTTAATTAAACAGTCAGATTCCCCTCGTCCGCAGCAGTGCTACGTCAGCTGCTAGGCGCTGGCCAAGGCCACCCGTCTGCGATGGTAGGACGACGAGCACCGCAGCTGGGGCGATCCACAGGAAGGGCCCTCTGGCGCCAGCTCAGCATGGCTCGACCCGACTCGGCGGCAGGACGTGGTTGGGGCACACTGAGGACATTGCACTCCGGTCGACAGACCCACCGGGAGCATGGCGAGCCCGCTCGCCACACGCGGTTCCACGCACCACCCGAGGGGGGCGGGAGGGCGTGGCAGTGGTCCCTTCCCTCGACTCCGGGGGTGCGGCGATGGATAATGCCTGGGGCCTGTAACACTCGCCCCAAGGAGCAGTGGGCCACCTTCCAAATCCATCGGCCTTCCAAGCTGACCCGAAGCCAGTTGTGGCGCACCACCAGCGGAGGAAATGCGCCCGGCGACAGCTGTACCCATGCCGGGAGCATTCCCAGCAGAGGAGATCCGCCAGACCCCAACGTGACCGATCGGAGCCGCCGAGTTGAATCCTCCGGGTAGACTGCGCGGGCCACACCCGTTTACCTCTTAACGGTTTCACACCCTCTTGAACTCTTTCTTCAAAATTCTTTTCAACTTTCCCTTACAGTACTTGTTGACTATCGGTCTCGTGCCAGTATTTAGCCTTAGATGGAGTTTACCACCCACTTTGGGCTGCATTCACAAGCAACCCGACTCCAAGAAGACACAATCTAGACGAGCCTCGCACCGCCACCGGCCTCACACCGTCCTCAGGTTAGGCCTCGATCAGGAGGACTTAGGCATCTGGGCACCGTCAGAGAAAGCGCTTCTATACGCCACATTTCCCTCGCCCGTCAGGCAAGCGGGGATTCGGCGCTGGGCTCTCCCTGTTCACTCACAGTTACGAAGGGAATCCTGGTTAGTTTCTTTTCCACCGCTTAGTAATGTCCTTAAATTCAGCGGGTTGTCGTGTCTGATCTGAGGTCGTACCCAGAGTCAGAGGATGGCCAGGCCGCACTGCCAGCGTGCACGCATTCACCTCTTCGTGGGCGGGCAACGTCTCACCGCAGGGGGGGTTTGGCCGATGCTGCGACGGTCAGAGAGCCAGCCACCCGCACGTCGTTCACCACCCTTGCCAGCAATGGTGTCGACGAGTGGCCGCCCATGCCACCAACGACGCACGGGGACGTGCTCGGCGCAAATTCACGGGACCGGAGACCCTCCCCCATCCACGGCAGGAGGCGAATCTTGGAAGTGCCGGCAGGTTACTCGAGCGGAAGGTTCAGCCCGATTCCTGCCTTGCCAGAGGCCCAGGCACGATGGTGATGACTCGCCGCCGAGGACGTGCGAGGCGCCAGCCGACAGAGACTGCCCGATGGTCAGAGAGAGGGAGAGAGAAGTGCTGAGACACAAGTGGTGAATGGTCGCACAGGCACGGCATGCACATCGATCACCAGCCGCAGAATGGCACGGCCTTCAGTGGGGCCGGCGGGCGACGCCGCTCCTGAACCCAGCGGCCCCGAGCTGGACGAGTTGAGGAAGGCACGCCGATGGTCACAGAGTACGGAAGACACAGCGGTGGGCTTCTGGCGACTTGGCCCCAGACAGCACAACGTTCCGCCGTCCTCCCGATGGTTGGCCGGTGGCATGATAGGTATGCCTGCATGGTGACCGTGTGCACACCACGGCCGCCAACCCCTCCGTGCCTCCCGAGACCGGTGGCAGGACCGAGCAGAAACTTGCGGACTGAACGGGAGAGCCAAAAGCCAGCGATCCACGCACGTGCGACCGTCGAAGTCACAGCGTTCGACGAAAACCTCCTCCCTCGGCCAGGCACTCAGCGCCAGCAGGGGAGACAGGATCAGACGCCCCACCGGCCACTTAAGGCCGAGGACGAACCACGAGACGGGCGGCTGCAGCAGCGGGCGGCCTGCAGATCCCAGATACGGTCTGTGCCTCTCATCACTCTCAATCGATCAACCATCGAGTCGGGTCAGCGTGTCGAACTGGCGAGCTCCACGGTGAGGCCGGCAGCGCACCAGCACCAGACCTCCGCGGCTCCCTTCACTGTTTCTACTGCCAGCCAACCGAGAGTCGGACCCAGTGCGGACGTGCAGAGCCTAGGCAGACCCCACAGGAAGCTCAACATTTTGAGGCAGCTCCGTGTCCCAAAGACGAAGCGGTGCACGTCGCCGTGTGAACCACCGACGGCCATTCTGGGACCGGTAACAGCCGTACTGGCCCCACTGCCACGACACAGACGGACGCCAGGCCGCGCTCCCCGGCGGGGGGATGGCGTCGAGCCTGACGAATGGAATGTGCAGGGTGGGGGGGAAAGGCCAAGTGCTCTGATGCCGGAGGGCTCCGGAGTCTGAACTTCGGGGGACAAAGAGGACGGGTCCTCTGCGACACCCCAGCCGCTTTCGCCAGCCAATACGAGTGCGATTAAATGCCAAATGACCCTCAGACAGGCGTGGCCCCAGGAAGAACCCGGGCCGCAAAGTGCATTCAAAGTGTCGATGATCAATGTGTCCTGCAATTCACATTAATTCTCGCAGCTCGCTGCTTTCTTCATCAACGCACGAGCCGAGTGATCCACCGTTAAGAGTTGTCTGAGTTTGTTTTCGGTCTCTCCCTCGCCAGAGGAAAGCGACCCGGACCGCACATACACTTCCCACATTAGCAGCACCCACCTGCACGCCGGTGTGAGCGCGTAGCAGGGTGGCGTGAAGCTGTGGGGAGCACCAGCCTGGTGCGGCCCGCGGAAACATATGTCTACTGGGAAAAAAGGGCGCCCAAGAGGCGATGCGTGCCCCCACGCACCGCAGCGACGGAGGCAAGATCTCCTCCACCATGTTGTTCGCTGAGTGTCACGAGGCATGCAGCAGCTTTGCCCGAGGAAAAGCAGAGGCGGAAACGGGACCAGCAATCGGTTCGGCAGCGTCACTGACCCGTGCACATGGCGGAGTGTCGGCGAGCGGACCACTGGTAGAGGTCGGGGCCTGCAATAGCCAGAGCTGACGGCCGCCCGGCCCGGCGCTGCTAAGCTGGGCAAGGAAACTCGGCAACGTGGGCTGAGAAAGAGAATAGATGGGGGAACAGAGGGATGGAGAGCAGAGGGTGTGGGGGAGAGAGAAAACGCATGGGGAGTCAGAAGATGGGAAGAGGGACTGGACAGGGATGCAGAGGGTGGGGGTGAGAGAAAGAAAGAGAATGATAATGGACGGTGTGCCGGAGGTGGCGAGGGATTGGCCAAGGGTGCCATGGGTGGCACGGGGGAATGGAGAGGGCAGAGCCATGAATGGCGGGGGAGAATGGATGGAGGTGCTGTGGGTGCTACAGGGGAGAATGGGCAAGTCGTGCAGTGGTTGGTGGGGGAGAATGGACAGGGATGCAGTGTGTGGTGGGGAGAATGGACAGGGGGCACCGTGGGTGGCGAGTAGAATGTAAGGGGATGCTGTGGGTGGCGGGGAGAATGGACAGTGGCACTGTGGTTGGCAGGGGTTAAGGCCAGAGGCACTGTGGTGGTGGAGGAATGGAGAGGTGGTGCTGTGGGGTTGTTTGGGTCTTGGAGGGAGATGGTGGTGGTGAAAGCATCCCACTCACTCCCAGCATCCCCTTCTCTGCACACATGCGGTGCACATTTTTGTGAGTCTGGATGGGATTCTGTTTGGAGGGTCAGTGTTGACTCGATGGGCCAAATGGCCTGCTCCCACAATGTAGGGATTGTATGATTAGGAGAGCTGTCAAACCAACAACTTCTAATTGGTGAAGTAAAAGACCAGGAGCCAATCTTTAAGCAGTTTTCCATTCATTCACTCAACTTGCCCTTTCAATTGAATTCCTTGAATTTAATGTGTTCTGTTGTAGTTTAATTATGATCCATGAAAAGCAACATCCAGTCACATCTGAGGGCAGAACCAACTCAACTGACTGAACAAGTGTAACAACTCTTCTGTATGCACTTTAGATGTGGCATCCTCTCCCACTCTCTCTCTGTTGACCCGACGGGATTACCAGGGCTAGAATTACCACTCTCAAAATACAATTGCTGATCTACTGTTTGCTTCTGCTGCTTAACATAAGGATTTAAAAGCTGCTCGCCTGATCTCGCAGAAAGCACAAAAACAGACTGTTCACTTGCGCCTGCGCAGAGATAAAATTTCATTTGGAATAGATCACAAAATAACAACAGGTGCCACTCCCACACTCTGTGTTGCACATGGAGGGAGGGGAGGGGAACTAAAGTGTTTTACTCTCAGATGTTAGAGGGCAGGACAAAGTTTCAGCCAGTGGGAAGTTAAAATTAAACCCTGTGCTGTTTTCTGTTATAAAAACTCAAACCACATGGATTTGGTGAGATTAAAAAATGAAGGAAAGGGAGCTTGCAAAGTTTCCAAGCCCCCACAACACGCACACACAATTCCCTCTGCTTAGATGGAGACAGTGCTGCCCCCCTCTGTTTAGGAGTAAACTCTGGAAAGGTGGTGGTTTTGATAGTGAGGACGATGGTCTCCGGCCAGAGTTTGATACCAATCAGCTGGTAAATGGGGCAGAGAGATGGAATTTAATCTCCAGGCATTCTGGGAAATGTAATAATGGAGGAAAGTAATCAATAAATAGTAGGTCCCTACAGAGTGCTGAGGAACAAAGGAACCTTGCTGTCCAAGTCCAGAGATCCCCGAAGGTATCTGTACAGATAAAACTAGGGAATGAGGAAGGCATAGATTTTTTTTTTCATACAGAGGGTGGTGCGTGTGTGGAATGGGCTGCCAGAGGAAATGATGGAAGCTGGTACCATTATAACATTTAAAAGGCATCTGGTTGGTTATATGTATTGGAAGGGTTGAGAGAGATATGGGTCAAATACTGGCAAATGGGTCACAAGATTAATTTAGGATATCCAGTCAGCATGGGTGAGCTGGACTGCAGATTCTGATTTCTGTGCTGTATGACGTTACCCGCCTAATTCAATGCAAGTTTCAGAAATATGTCTGCAGCTTTATGCTTTTAGACATTAACAATGTTTCCGAATTTATCATTTCAGCTGTTCTCAATTTTAAAATCAGCCATTTCTTGTGCGTCCCTGTCTTCCAGGTTGATTCATCACCATCCATTCTCTCTCTTTCCCGAGAAGGGCTTGATCCAGCAATCAAAGCGGGCTCAAGGTACGAGAAAGGATGGGGGCGGGGATGGACAGGGGCGCAGAGGCTGGGGGAGGAGAGAGAGAGAGAATGGATATGGGAGTAAAGGGTTGGGGGGAAAGAAAGAGAAAATGGACAGGGGACAGAGAGTGGAGGGGAGGAGAGAGACGTGGGGACAGAGAATGGGGGGCAGAAAATGATGGGGAGAGAGAGAGAATGGCTGGGCAGAGAGATTTGGTGAGTGCAGACTGTAAGGAGAGAGAGAATGCATGGGGACAGTGGGTTGGGGAAGTGACAGCACAAATCCCACCTTACCCAGGAATGGTGTCAGTGTTCCATGAACTGGAACCCACTCCATCAACAGCAGACTTGGGGGCAATCGTTTCTCAATAGACACATGGCTAAGACGGTAGATTCATATAATCCCTACGGGCCATAAAATTCAGACTGACCTTCCGACCACCCACTTTCCCTGCTGTTCCCCATAGTTAACCCACCCGACCTTGCAGATCTCTGGACACTTCAGCATGGCCAATCCACCCTAAACTTCAGATGGTTAGACTGTCAGAGGAAACTGGACACAAAGATGAGAACATGCCAAAGTCCACACAGCGAGCTGCATGAGAGTGGAATTGAACCCAAGTCCGTGGTACTGTGAGGCAGTGGTGCTAACCACTGAGCCACCATGGCACCCAGAGCTTTGGAGCTCTGCTTTGTCTTTGTAGCTTCTGATTTGTCATGAGCCTTCAGCAGAGGCTCTCTCCTCCTGACATTGTTAGACCACGCCTGCTACAACTTCGCTTTTCCAATTCTCCAGCCCTGAGCACACTGGTTCCTAAATCCTGGCGCCAGGCAGACACTGATGCAATCTGGTCTTCTGCTGCCAACTGCAGAGAATGGTAACAATCCCTGCCACTATTCTTTCCCTGACCACCACTGCCCCCTGCCCAACATTGTTCTTACTCCCACCACACAGCCAGTTAACTCCTCACTTGTGCAGACCTCTCTCAGATCCCCTTTATCTGTTTGACCTGTGCTGACACCCTCCTGACCCTGTCCACTGACCCAGTCAGAAGGCTTTGTCTGTAGAGGAATGACCATCTCCCAGAATAAAGTGTCCAGTTAACTTTCCCCCTTTCCCCCAACGTGTCTGCAGCCCGGCTTCCAGCTGCATCTTTCTGAGCCGAAGGTTCTCCAGCCTGTGTTTGCCCTGGATCACAGCATCCAGAGCATTTCAACTTCAGCAAATCGAAAGACAAGCCCAACCCTTGGAAGAGAAGGGGGAGAAACAGAACAGACATGAACGTGAAATCATTGTAGTGCGATCACTTCCCTTAAGCATGAATAGAGGTTTTCAGTCGTCCGTGAGTTTGTAACGCGTCTGACTCCAGATCAGAAGGTTGCGTGTTCAAATCGCGTCAGGTTCACTGAAATCGGCTTCTTACATTTCAAATCAAGAAAGAAGTACGTTCACTCCGTATATCGGTTGTGTCAAATCTTATTTGCGGAAACTTTCCATCACACGTGAAGCTTTGCTGTCAGTTTGATTTGTAAACACTGTGTTAGGGAGGTGGTGTGCCCATTGGTTGGGTAAATGCTCAGCTCCGCGCAATGTGAGAAGTGAAACACAAACTGTTCGTTCAGTTGGTGACCGCGGGGTGTGAATAACATTATACCGATATTTTTACAACATAATCTAGAGATTGCCATCCAGGAATTAGTTACATCAAACTGCCACGCAATGATGTTATGGCCTCAGGAAACTATAATAGACAATAGACAATAGATGCAGGAGTAGGCCATTCAGCCCTTCGAGCCTGCACCGCCATTCAACATGATCATGGCTGATCATTCCCAAGCAGTATCCTGTTCCAGCCTTATCTCCATAACCCTTGAGTCCACTATATTTAAGAGCTCTATCCAATTCTTTCTTAAATGAATCCAGAGACTGGGCCTCCACTGCCCTCTGGGGCAGAGCATTCCACACAGCCACCACTCTCTGGGTGAAGTAGTTTCTCCTCATAACGTGAAGATCGCTGGAATGATTTTCTACATCCGACTGCAATATAAACACAGATCATTGTTTGCAGTTTTGGTGGAACAAAAGACATCGTATTGGTGGATAATTACAATTAGTGCAAACACAGCTAGCCATCGATAAATATTAATCCTGTTCACTTCAATGGCCAAATTTCAATTCAGAAACCAAGTGCACTTGGCTGCTTGTAACATAGACAATATGGCAAAATGGCTCATAGGAGGAGAAATGCGGCATTGAGGAGGAGTGAAATGTTTGCTTTTGGTCACCTCCACAATTGTTAGAAAAACAGGTTGAAAGGATTCTTAAAAGGTGTCTGAAGTAGTGGTGAGGGATAACACTTCAGACAACGCAAAGGGGAAGACCACTTTCTAGTGGAAGAAAAATACATTCCTTATTTCTGAAAGAACTGGGAAACAGAAGAGGGAATGAAATCTGACTTGGGAGCTATTTCCTATTTGTTGAGGATGTTGCTTCATCACAGTCTTGGTTTAGAGCATAAGCTCTTCATCAGGAATAAAGGGTGTCCCAAGGGGGCTAAGAGATAAATGGGAAGGAAGTGAGGCCGGAGGGAAGGCAGCTGGGAGTGCAATAGGTAGATGGAGGTAGGGATTGATGGTGATAGGTCAGAGATGACGGTGGAGCAAATAGGTGAGAAGCAAGGTGGACAGGTATGACAGGTCAAGAGGTTGGTGTCGAATTGGAAGGTTGGATCTGGGACAAGGTGGGTTAGAGGAAATAAGGAAACTGATGAAATCTGCATTGATACCATGTGGTTGGAGGGTCTTAAAGCAGAAGTTGAGGTGTTTTTCCTATAAGTGTCGGGTAGCAAGAGTTTGGCAGTGGAGGAGGCCCAGGACTTGCATGTCCTTGGTGGAATGGGAGGGGGAGTTAAAGTCTTCCTGCACAGGGCGGTGTGTCGTTTAGATTTAGAGTCCCAGAGTTGTTCCCTGAAATGTTGCGCTAGTTGGCACCCAGTTTCCCCAATGTGGATGAGACCATATTGCGAGCAATGGACATAATCGTATAAATAGATTGCATAAATCTTAGCCTGCCAGAGTTTTTTTCTTTAATTAAATGAAAGAATTTTTTATTCAATTGGATGACTGCATGAAACGGTTTGTTGGTCAGATTTGAATCATCACTCCCAAATGAGACGATGCCATGAATATCAGTGAACTGCTCTTTTTGTTAAAAACTACAAGTTCTTGATTTGTTTTCACAACTTACTGGTATTCACACCTGCACATTCAATGTCAAACTCTGACATCAGAAATGAAATTACAGCATAAATTTTGACTTACAATATTCGAACAAACAAATTAATAGCACACAGTGAATAGCAAGTCTGATTAATAAGAAATTAAATTTGACCAAAAAAGTATAAAATCAAGACGGGAGATAAGAAATGGGGTAAGGGCAGAAGGCAAGAAATACAGCATCATAGAAAGTGCTCATCCAGCGAGTGCATTTTATCAACGATCACTGCAAAATATAAACACTCTGATATGATCCTCCGGTTTTAATGTAAACCATAGCCCCATACAGTAGGTACCATCAAAATGAGTTAAAAATACCAGCCTTGAGCAAATCCAGCTTCCAGCCTTACACCACCGCTTCTTGGAGCTTGGACCTTCCTCCAGCACCGGGGGGTTGTTGAACTCCTGGGCTCCAGCGGCCACGCCTCCACTGAAGAAGCTTTAGGAAGCAGATGCAAAGGCAAGATACAGAACATAGAACCTTTGGATATGAAAGCAGCTTTCAGAGACATTGAGCAGTAGCATCACATGTTTTGTACCCATCGACCTATGGGTTATCTACCCAGCACACTCATGCAGCACTACTCTACTTCTGTGCTCCCAGCAGCTGGATTGTGGATCAGTTTAAATTAGGTCCTATATCTCTGATTACATCGGTACACAAGGCAGTGAAGAAAGGTTTCAGCACACTGGCCTTCATCAGTTAGGGAATTGAGTATAGATGTTGGCAAGTTATGTTGTAGTTATACAGGACGTTGATGAGACTGCACCTGGAATATTGTGATCAGTTTTGGTCCCCTTGGTGTTCTGACTTCTGACTTCTTCATCTCTGGGTTTGTGTTGAACTTGATGGGATACTTTGTCCAACTCAGCATGTTTAAACAGTATCTCTCAGAGGGATTCATCTGAAACTTTTCAGGAGGTGAGCTCAACAAGATTGAACTATTCAAAGTTACTTGGACTCTATTTTAAACTTACATCAGGACCAGTAGTCAGAGACACGAACAGCATGGAAACAGACCCTTCGGTCCAACTTGTCCATGCTGACCTGATATCCTATATTAATCTACTCCCATTTGACAGCACCTGACCCATATACTCTGGCCGCTTATTTCATATATGTACCACCCTCTGCATGAAGAAATTGTCCCTTTAATATATTTCGCCTCTTACCCTAAACTTATGCCCTCTAGTTCTGGACTCCCCCACCCCAAGGAAAGGACATTGTCTATTACACTGTCAATGCCCCTCATGATTCTGTAACCTCTATTAGGTCCCGTCTCTGCCTCCGATGCTCCAGTGAAAACAGCCCCACGCTATTCAGCCTCTCCCTGTAGCTCAAACCCTCCAACCCCCAGCAACATTCCTGTAAATCGTTTCTCACAGAGAAGTCAACGTTTCAGTCCTGAAGAAGGGTTAATACCCAAAACGCTGACTACTCCACATCCTGGTGCTGCCTGGCTTGCTGTATTCTCCCAACCTCCTACTTGCCAACTTCGGGTTGCAATATGTAGTGACTCAGTGGTTACCACTGCAGCCTCACAGCGCCAGGGGCCCAGGTTTGATTCCAGCCTTGGGTGACTGTCTGTGAGGAATTTGCGCTTTCTCCCAATGTCTGCATGGGTTTTCTCTGCGTGGTCCTGTTTTCTTCCATAAACTAAAGATGTGCTGGTCATGTGGATGGGCCATGCTTAATTGCCCATAGAGGTAGGTACATTAGTCAGAGGGAAATGGGTCTGGATGGGTTACACTTCGGAGGGTCGGTGTGGCCTTGTTCGGACGAATGGCCTGTTTCCACAGTGTAGCTAATCTCATCCAATACTTTTGTTACGAACGAATGGCAGAGTAGGCCGAACTTCTTCTCCAATGGTCTTGCGGTCTTCGGTTTCTCTGGATCATTTCATTGGCAATGTGCAGTCCCGGGCTCAATGAGCAACAGTGTCCACTGAAGGCAAAGCTCATTGGATCGTAGAACTCCCACAATGTGGAAACAAGTCCTTCAGCCGAACACATCTGCACTGATCTTCCGAACACTAACCCACTCAGATCCATTTTCCTACCCTCCATAACTTGCACACAGACCCCAAAGCGTGGAATTATTCCTGGGTTCCTGGTGCCATTAGGCAGCAATGCTAACCCTGAGCCACCATGGAGTTGTGATTGTGGGGTGTCGGGAAGGCAATTGTAGTCCAGCAGAAGACTAAAACAGCCCACCTACTCTGCCACTGCACCCACTGTCAGAAATGGCAGGAGGTTCAGTCCTGGGAGGTGACCGAAGGCAGCATCAATGGTAGGATCTGATTGCTGGGAGCACTGGTGCCCCCGCTGGTGCTTCCGCAAGTTGTAGGAAAACATGAACCTCTTCCCACACTCGGTCCAGCTGGTGTGGATACATTGGATCTTCAGTAGGGCGGAGGAATTGCTGAAGGCCTTCCCGCAATTAGGGCAGCAGAATGGCCTCCCCCCCCCCTCCGCCACTGTCCCCCCCACCACCCCCAACACCCCCGTGTGGTCCAGCTGGTGATTCAGCAGTGTGGAGGAGCAGGTAAAGACCTTCCCACGTTCAGGGCAGGAGAACGGTTTCTCCCTGGTGTGGATAGACTGGTGCCTCAGCAGGGCAGAGGAATTGCTAAATGCCTTCCTGCACAAAGGGCAACAGAACGACCTTTCTACCATTTGGACACACCAATGGGCCAGTAGGTCGGAGGAAAGAGCAATGCCCCTCCTGCACTCGGGGCACAAGAACGGCCTCTCAGTGTGGACCCACTGGTGACTCAGCAGGTGGGAAGACCTGGTGAAGGCCATCTCACACTTGGAGCCGGAGAACAGGCTTCCCCGGTGTGGACCAACTGGTCGTCAGCAGGGCAGAGGAATCACTGAAGGCCTTCCCACACTCAGGGCAGCAGAAGGGCCTCTTCCCCTCTGTGGACCCATTGGTGCTTCAGAACCCTTTCAAATTTCACAATACCCTTCTGATTGGAGGGAGACCAGAATTGCACACAATATTCTAAAAGTGGTCTCACCAATGTCCTGTACAGCCACAACATAACTTCCCAACTCCAATACTCAGTCAGAGGATTGGGAAAGCTTTCAAAACTCACAAAAAACAAACAGGAAAGAATGGAGGGAAAAACCGAATTTTTGAGAGTAAGCTTGGAAGCATCACTGAGAAATCGGCGGAATGGGTTTATTGGGGACACGTTCTCCTTAAATACACTATATACGTATTTCTCTTGTGGTCTTCGTAGTTTCTCTGTGCTGCAGTGTGTAGTGGCTCGTTGAAATAATGTCCTGATGCAGCTTCGTTTGTGGGTGTTGGGATGATTGCTTCTGTGGTTAAGTATTTGGTTTGTGTGTGCTGTTTTTCTGTAGATGATAGTTTGAAGTTACCCATTGACTGTTCACTCTACTGTAACATCTAAGATTGGAAGTTTAATGTTGTTCTCCTCTTTTTCAAACTCGGAGCCCCACTCAGGCCATAGTCTCACTACTTGGAACACCAACATACAGACTAGTCAAAGGCCTCCACTGAGGACTAAAACACCAAGTCGAAGATTCATGCCACTCCATTTACTCCATCCAAGAATTCCTGAACACCAAAGACACGAAGATAGAAGAGGATGGAATAATGTTGTTCTTTGACATAACAGCCCTGTTCACATCCATTAACATCAACATGGCCAAAGAAAACTGAAGACACTACCCGAAGAACCAAAGACAGAAACACAGCACCAACTTCATCAGCAAAGATAACACTGTCAACCTCGTGGTTACCACCCACTTTATATTCAGTAACAAGCCCTACAAACAAATCAACGAAATATTCATGAAACACTTCTGTCATCAAAAAATGAAACAAATTAGAGGAAACCTACAACACCATCAACAATCTCCTTACTGGCATAAAATTCCCAAAAGAGGAGAACAACAACAAATTGCCATTTCTCGATGTCACAGTAGACCGAACAATCAATGATAAATTCAAAACAGCCTCTACCGAAAAACAGCACACGCGAACCAAGTACTTAGCTACAAAAGTAATCATCCCTACACCTACAAACAAATCTGAACGAGGGCACTATTTCAACGGACCACTACACACTGCAGCACCCAGTGACTACGAAGACTGATAAGTAACTGTACAGCGCATTTAAGGAGAATGGGCAGCCAAAACAATACACTGCAAATTGCTTCCCTGACCGGGGCTCGAACCCGGGCCGCAGCGGTGAAAGCGCCGAATCCTAACCACTAGACCACCAGGGAGATATTGGCGAAGTTTGACAGCTCTACTGAAAATTGCTTCCCTGCCCGGAAATCGAACCCGGGTCACGGGACTGCAGATGCTGGAGATCAGAGGAGAGAGAATGTAGTGCTGTAAAAGCACAGCAGGTCAGGCAGTACCCGAGGAGCAGGAGAATCGACGTTTCGGGCAGAAGCACTTCATGAGGAATCTTTTGATTCCTTTCGGGCATACACCCGCCTGATGAATGGCTTATGCCCGAAACATCGATTCTCCTGCTCCTTGGATGCTGCCTGAGCTGCTGTGTTTTTCCAGCACTACACTGTCAACACTAATTTTGGATATCTGGTCAGCATGGCAGGTTGGACCAAAGGGTCTGTACAACTCTATGAGAAGCATACTTTGACAAATGACAAACTATTGTATGTCCTTGTTAACAAGGCTTAGTACACCACATGGTTTACTAACCATTCTCCACAGGTCCTGCCCCTTCAATGACTGAATAACATATACATGCTGGTGCATAATCTCCTTCACTAGTATCTCCACACTACCCTAGGGAATTGCACAAGTAACAGCAAGAGTAAACAGCAGAAGGATTTTAAAAAAGTGAGGGTAAAAATCACAAGGCCCAGTAAAAGCAGATGGAAAGTGAATGTAAAATGTCACTATGACAGGACAGGCCCCACATTTACTTCCCCTCCGTGCCACCCCCCAACCTGCCTCAACTTTCACCTCCCGGACCCAGTACCTTCCAGGTGACCCCATAGTTGACACAGGGGCCGCCCCACGACCAGCAGAACTCCACCACCCAGGCGGCCGAGGGTTCCCAAACAGGCCCTTAACTGTCACTTGTCTCTCTCTCTCTGACGTTATTCCCAATCGGTGGTATCCGTCCTAATAGTGGCTGACGATGTCTGAGTCGTGATGCGGTTTCTGACATGCTTGTCATTCACGTCTGAACCAGGGTGGCGAATTACTGCAGGGAATGGCCGAAACCACAAGGCATGGGTTTCAACTTTACCAGCTCATGAGCATCGCAGAGAACTGGTTTTGCGATTCAGTTCAGAGGAAACCGACCAAGAACAGAATATCACTGAGACCTCTAAAACCACATCCCTAGAATGGAGAGGATTTGGCGAGTGCGTCGATGCGAAAATGCCATTTGGACACTCGGCAAGTAGATGCAAAGGCTGCTGGCTGAAGAAAGCAGATCAAGGTGACAGTGAACGATAGCAGAGGATGGTTTCGATCCATCGACCTCTGGGTTATGGGCCCAGCACGCTCCCGCTGCGCCACTCTGCTGCCGCTTGGGGAGCTCGTTGCACAGAACACTTCAGGTTTTTGTCTGGCACGTGGCAGGCACCTTCGAGCCTGATGTCAAAGACCTCCACTGCTGTCGTGTGATATGCTGTTTCGCAGACGTATGGAGGCTGTGTAAATATAAACTTTTTTCTAAATTCCCACATTCTTTCGGTCGAACTGTGATTTCACACTGAATCACAACATGTGTCACAGCGCAGACGGAGGCTATGCGGCCCACCTTCGCTCTGCTGGTTCTACACTTAAGTAAACGTGTGACTCTAGTCGTTTCATTCTCTCGCCTTCTCAGCGTAAATCTGCACAGCTGAACGTGACCACCGAATTCCCTTTTGGGTCCATTGAATCTTCCTCTTTGTCAATGTCAGACAGGGACTTACTGACCCTAACCACTCCCTGTACGAAAACGTTCTTCCTAATGTCACTTTTACTTCTTTTCCTCGTGACTTTAAAATTATGCCGAATCGTTATGGATCCTTTCAGACGTGGGAACGTTTTCACAACATTATTTCCTGTTTCTAGGTCCCTCATGACTTGGAAAAGTTCGGTTCTCCGAGGAGAGCTGTCCCAATTTTCCAATCTACCATGATTGCTGACATTCCTCAAACACTGCACCACTCACGTCAACCTGTTGAACACTATGGTAAAAACAATGACTGCAGATGCTGGAAACCAGATTCTGGATTAGTGGTGCTGGAAGAGCACAGCAGTTCAGGCAGCATCCAAGTAGCTTGTTGAACACGATCTCCAACCATTTCACTTCTCTGTTTTCTGCCTCATTCGTACTCCAGGCAGCCCACGCTCGTTTCACGAAGGTGCTTTTTGAGAAAGTTAATCAGGCAGTTTTGCACAAGTCAAGTTAAAAAAACTGCGGGCTCGTCCGGGTTTTGAACCCGTGACCTCTCGCAAGTCGGCGTGCTAACATACCCTGAGCGACAATCATGCGCCTGGACCAACGAGCCAGAAAGCACGTATCCCTGTAACGCCCCACACCTCTTGAGCGACCTAAGACATGCTCAGCATGAAATACGTTTGAGATTGCTCAAAGAATTGCAAGCGACAAAGACTTTCCCGAACAACTGCTTCTCATCCAGTCTCCCTGCTGCTCTTTGTCCCGTCCCTCGGAACCGGGCTCTCTCCACTGGCAGATAATTCAACCATTTTGTTTCGAAACTTTTCTCTGACACACGAGCGGCCAGTGATAAGTATTGCCCTCCTGAACATCGGATACAGAGAACAGGAGAAGACCACGCATGTGAAACAGGGAATTCTCATCCATTGTTTCAGGTTGCACAAATAGGAAAAAAATGTTTCTGACGGAAGCTTACAATCCTGGTGGCTTTTGTGAGAAACGCCAAGAGGTTTTTGGACATTGTCAGGGTTTGGTTACCAACTGAGGTTTCCAGGGTCTGAGCCACACAACAGGTGGCAGGATGGAGAAGGGAATGTGGACTTGGGTTACATCCCCATGATAGAGTCATAGAGCTCGACAGCACAGAAACAGGCCTTTCAATTCCAACATGTCCATGCCGATCAGATATCCCAAATTGGTCAGGCCGCTTGCGGAATACTATGTTCAGTTCGGGTCTCCCTGATTTAGGAAGGGTTTTAAACTTAAAACGACTCAGAAAAGATTAACAAGGATCTTGCCAGGGTTGGAGTGTTTGAGTTATGGAGAGAGGTAGAATGAGCTGGGGCTGTTTTTCTGGCGTATCAGAGGCTGAAGGGTGACCTAATAGAGGTTTATAAAATCATGAGGGGCATGGGTAGGGTAATTAGACAAGGTGTTTTCCCAGAGTGGGGTGTCCAAACCTGTCCAAGGGCAGAAGTTTCAGGTGAGAGGGAGAAGATTTAAAAGGGGCATAAAGAGGTAACCTTTACACGCAGAGGGTGGTGTGTGCTGCCAGCGGAAGTGGTAAACGCTAGTAAAATTACTACACTTCAAAAACGTCTGGATGAGGACATTAACAGGAAGGCTTTAGAGGGATATGGGTCAAATGCTGGCAAATGGGACTAGGTTTGTCCAGGATAGCTGCTGGTCATGAATGTGTTGGACTGAATGTGTTGGACTATTTCCGTGCTGTACATCTTTGTGACTCTCCGTCCAATGCTCACTTACTGTCCCCTTCAATAACAGTATAATTGGAAGTATATTGACATATCTAAAACACAATATTACAACAAATAATTATCATCTAATCTTAGAGAATCACAGATAGTGCATTAAATGCTTCAGTAACACCAGACAGATCTGTGTCCCTTTTTACGTTCCAATACTGATAAGTGCCATGAGGATCTGAAAGCGTGGAGAGACAGAATGTGAAATTCCTACCCTTGGATTCACAGCCTCGGCCTCCAGTTGCTACAAGTGAACAGTGGTTTTTCGCCCCCCCCCTTCTTTCTCTCCCAGGATGAGGAATGGGAAGGGAGAAATGCTGTTTTTCTCCCAGATGTCGCGCAGAGGTACGGAGTTTCGCTCTGAAACTGATAGGGCTGTTTCTGCATTGTGACGTCCACAATCATGGCAGAGAATTCTTGGAGGAGCCAATCGGACCGCAGAGTTGAGAGTGTGGTGCTGATAAAGCACAGCAGGTCAGGCAGCATCCGAGGAGCAGGAGAATTGGTGTTTCAGGAATGAGGCTTGTGAGCCCAGGGGGTAGAGAAATAAATGAGAGGGGGGTGGAGATGCGGGTGGGTGGGGGAAGTTGGCTGAGACTGTGACAGGTAGTGAAGGTGGGGTAATGGCGATAGATCAGAGAGGAGTTTGGAGCGGATAAGTGGGAAGGAAGATGGACAGGTCATGAGAGCGGTGCTGAGTTAGAAGGTTGGGTCTGGGATAAGGTGGGGGGAGGGCAAATGAAGAAACTGGCGAAATCCATATCACTCCCGTCTGGGTGGAGGGTCCCAAGGTGGAAGATGAGGCGTTCTTCCTCCAGGCATGGGGTGGTTAGGTTTTGACGATTGAGGAGTCCCAGGACCTGCATGTCCTTGGCGAAATGGGAGGAGGAGTTAAAGCATTCAAACACTGGGCAGTGGGGTTGCTTTGTGCATCTGTCCTGGAGATGTTCTCTGAAGTGTTCTGCAAGTAGTTATCCTATCTCCCCAAGGTAGTGGAGACCGCATCAGCAGCAATGGATACAGTAAATGATGTGTGAAGAAGTGCAGGTGAATCTATGATGGACGTAGAAGGCTCCTTTAAGGCATTGGACAGAGGTAAGAGGGGAATTGTGGGCGCAGGTTTTCCAATTCTTGCAGTGGTGAGGGAAGGTGCCAAGATTGGAGAGTGGGTTGGGTTGGGGAGCAGATTAGATGCGCTTGGAGGCCATCATCGACCATATTGGAGTGGAAATTGTGGTCTTTGAAGAAAGAGGCCATCTGATGTGTTCTGTGGTGGAACTGGTCCTCCTGGGAGCAGATGTGGTGGAGGCGGAAGAATTGGGAATCAGGGATAGCGTTTTTACACGAGGCAGGATGGGAGGAGCTGTAGTCCAGGGAGCTGTGGGAGTTGGTGGGTTTGTAGAAGATGTCCGTGTTGCATCGGTCTCTGTTAGAGGGAGAGGTCCAGGAAAGGGAGGGAAGTGTCTGAAATGGTCTAGGTGGACTTAAAGTCAAGGTGTAATGTGTTGGTTAAATTGATGAAGTGTCCAACCTCCACGTGGGAGCACAAGGTGGCACCGATACAGCCATCAATGTAACGGAGGAAAAGGTGGGGAATGGCCCCGGTGTAGCTGCGGAAGACTGACTTTTCTATGTACCTAATGAAGAGACAGGCATAGCTGGTGCCTACGCCTGTGCCCATGGCTACCCCTTTGGTCTGGCAGAAGTGGGAGGATTCAAAGGAGAAATTATTGAGGGTGAGAACCAGTTCAGCCAAATGAATCAGTGCATCATTGGAGGGGTACCATTGGGGACCCCAGGAGAGGAAGAAATTTGAAGGCCTTGGAGCCACAGTGCCATCCAGTGATGTCCATGTGTTTTAAACTGCCTGTCTCGCATTGGTCAACTGCCCTCGCATGTGCCTGGAGATTGACCAATTGGAATTTCTGGAGGACCGGAAGGCTGTTAGGTCATCCTGTCAATCAGAACCCCCTATGTCTGATTGCAGAAGTTGGACCATGAGTTCCTGAAGCTGTTGCGCCTCTCTCTCTGAACGAAGATTGAGCTTCACCCCAGACTGCAACTTCCTTCCTCTATATGATATCTGTGAGTACCACACACTCTTTTCTCACCCTCTCCTTTTCCATTTATTTTCTCATTCTGAGGTTAACTTGTTGACTTTGCAGGAGATGAAAGTGGGTAGAGTTTATAGGATGAGAGGGCTTGTTCCAGCTGCTCATGGTATTGGTGAGACCACAGCTCAAATATATTCTGTGAATTTCTGGGTCATTTCCTTAAGGAGGGATGTACTTGTATTGGAAGCAGTTCAGAGAAGGTTCACTCGACTGATTCCTGTCATGAAGAGGATTGTCTTATGAGGAGAGGTTGAGCAGATTGGGTTAGCAGTCACTGGCTTTGAGAAAAATGAGGGGTGACGTCATTTTAAACCAATAAAACTCTGAGGGTTCTCATGAACACAGGTTCTGATAAAATGCTTCCCAGTCAGAAAGTCTAGAGCTCACTTACACAGATTACAAATCAGGGCTCTCCCAATATCAGGCAGAAATGATGAATTTATTCTCTCGTTAATTTGTGTAATGCTTCCCCACAGAGAATAATGGATTCTGGCCCATGGAATGTCTTCAAGGCTGAATTGAACATCATTTTGAGTGACAGGTATTTGAAAGGTTATAGACAGCAGGCAGGAAATGGAGATAAGGCCACAGCAGCACAGACATGATCTTGTGGAATTGCAGAGCAAGCCCCATGAGCTGAATGGCCCACTCCTAGCCCAGTCTCTTACAGCCTGTGTCCAGGACAGGAGAAGGCGAGCATAGGTCTGTCAGTCAAAATTTTTCAGCATTTTTAGGAGAACGGGAATGAGGGTGATAATAGCTACAGCAGAGTAAGAATGGAGGGTGACTGTAGCATTAAGATTCACATTTTTGAGGGAAGGAGAAACGAAAGAATGTTCCACAGAAACCAGAATTGTCTGTTTTGAATTTCTATACTGTCTAGACAGCAATGTCTTCTGTAATCTCCTTTTACAGGATACGCGAAAGGGTGGATTAACAGCCAGAAATCTCAAAACAAGATCTGATAGAGACAATCAATTTATTGACACGGGAATATCATCGGCCTTTGAATCTAGAAGATTTTTGTTTCTCTCCTGTCCTGTCTGCTTCACAAGGTTTCAAACATCAGTGAGACTGAGGAATGCATACCTGAGTGAGAGTGTTCCAATGAACTGACTGTGGGAAGAGCTTTAAGCGGCTACACAGCCTGAAATAGCAACATCCCAGTCGCAGCAGTAATAGATGGAACACATTCCGTCCATGAGTGGTCTTTCAACTGATTGTCAAAGCTGGAGAGAGACAAGGATTCCCACATCATGGGGAAATCGTGGGAGCAAAGTAATATCTTCGCCCTTTCCATTCCTCATCCTGGGATGGAGAGAGAGAGGGAGGAAACACTATTCACTTGTCGCAACTGAAGTGAATCGAGGGAGGGAGCAGACTCTGCAAAGGTGTCAGATGCTCTCTGTTCTTCTTAACGGTATATATTTTTTTTTCCCCTCAGTTTGACACGTTTATTTAAATACAATTTGCATTGTGGAAAAAGATCGCTTCTTTCCTCGTGTTCAGAATTAAAAGGGTAGTTAATCGTGGGATGGAGCAGAATCTAAGGGATTGGCACGTTGATATAAAATGTAGACATATGTTGCTTCATATAGTGTATATCTGATTATTCGCTGTTATAAAAGCTTTGTGGCTATTATTTTTCACATTCTAATCTAGCATTGAAGTTATACTCTGTATTTCTTGTTATCTTTTTTATTGAGTAGGACAGCAGAAAGTCATTCAGCAACTTTACTGGTTTGTTTTTCTCAAGAAGCCTTGACATTTCATTTACATTGTCCTTGATTCAGCTCCATTTCCAACGCCTTTGTAGGCAGCTTGTTCCAGGTTATTGTCACCGAAATGAAGATTTCCTCCATACACACTTACGGCTATCTGGCTGCATGAGGGTTTTCGGGTTTCTGTGTCCTGGATAATATGCGAACAAGCATCTGACAAACTACAGGAATTGTCACCTATGTAATGTTCATTTAACAGCACTGACTGTGATCACGTATTTTGTGAATTTATTTTTGCAGGAAGACATATAGAAAGAAATCTGAAAGCAAATGGTACATAAACTTCTGACAGAGCCACTTGATTCATTGGAACTTGAATATCAGCAACCATTCAAATCGAGAAGAAACGTTTGCTTTTGTCTGCTTGAGAGATTTTGGACACTTAAGCAGGAAGAATACGGAGACACCCGAGTGAGGGAGATTCAGTGCACTGACTGTGAAAGGTGCTTGAATCAGTTACTCAGTTTGGGGAATCAAAGTCTCACCCCTCACGGTGGAGTGAGACTGTGTACCCATTCTGTTGGTAATTTCAAATCCAGAGCGACACAAGGAAAGCTCTCCCCATGGGGAAACTGTGGAAATGTGCGGACTGTGGGAAAGGGTTCCCTTTCCCGTCAGTGCTGGAGACTCAGTGATGCATTCACACAGGGGCGAGGCCATTCTCCTGCTCTGTGTGTGGGAAGAGATTCAGTTGGTTGTGCAACCAGCTGATGCACTGGCATGTTCACATCGGGGAGAAGCCATTCACTTGCTCCAAGTACAGGAATACATTCGTCAATTCTCCCGGCCTGCTGAAACATTCTTGGGTCCGCACTGGGGAGAGGCCGTTCACCTACTGTCACTGCAGGAAGGGGTTCATGAGTTCATCCACCCTGCAGACATACCAGTGGGTCCACACTGGGAGAGGCTGTTCTCCTGCCCTGACTGCAGGAAGGGATTTGGATAGGTGGACAACTTCCCGAGGCACTAGTGAGTTCATGTGCCATCACTGTGATTGAAGGAGCAATGGCCAAGTGGTATTGTCAACTGAATTACCCACTCAACTGTGGGAGCTCCCAGGTTTGTATCCTACCACGGTAGGTTGAAATTTAGTCAGAAATCTGGAGTTCAGAATCTAATGATGAAACTATTTTCAGGGGGAAAACATCCTCATCTAATTCACTCATGGTTTTTTTTTAGGGAAGGAAACTGCTGTTGTGGGAAAGGATTCACTCAGTCGTCCCAGATGCATCCTTTACCCGGTCTGGCTTACACATGACTCCAGACTCTCTGCAATATGGTCGACTTTAAACCCCTGCCCCTGGAAACTGAGTGGGGAGAAATTTACTTAAATATAGTGTGTGGGTAACCAATGGTAAAGCAACTGGGACAGCAGGGGAGGTCAGGGATGTGTGTGTGTGCTTTGAGCTTCAGCTGTTGAAGAAAAGGAAAGCTACTTTTTGTAATTTTTTTTGCTGGGGAGATCATGAAACTGTAACAAAGTTGGGTCGCAATAAAGGTTGCCTAAATTCGGACTCAGACATTGAAAGATTTAAAATCGAACGGGCTTCTGTTTTAAAGCTGCTCACTCAGCTCCCAGCACTAAGTTGCCAAAGTCTTGAATCAAAAGAAGTAGTGAATCAGTAGCAAGTATTGTTAGAGACTGTTAAGATCTCTGCAGGTACTGCATTGTTTCATCAACATCGTAATGTTTACTGGCACCAGCAGGAAGTGTTGTGGCTGTGTTCATGAGAAACAACGTTAAAAATCACATAACACCAGAATATAGTCCAACAGGTTCATTTGGAAGCACTAGCTTTCGAACCGCTGCTCCTTCATCAGGTAGCTGTGGATCAGGATCATAAGACACAGAATTTCTAGCAGAGGATCAGTGTCATGCAACTGAAATGATATATTGAACAAACCAAGATTGCTGTTGAGTCTTTCATCTTTTAGAATGGATTGCAGGTTTCAGTTCATTAATATGCAAATCCTAGAACTTCTTTTAAGTCATATCCTCGAGATAACTGAAGGTAATTAGGATAGTGAAGAAGGCGTTTGGTATGCTTTCCTTTATTGGTCAGAGTATTGAATACAGGAGTTGGGAGGTCATGTTGCAGCTGATCAGGACATTGGTTTGGCCACTGTTGGTATATTGCGTGCAATTCTGGTCTCCTTCCTCTCGGAAAGATGTTGTGAAACTTGAAAGGGTTCATGAAAGATTTACAAGGATGTTGCCAGGGTTGGAGGATTTGAGCGATAGGGAGAGGCTGAACAGGCTGGGGCTATTTTGCCTGGAGCGTTGGAGGCTGAGGTGTGACCTTATAGACGTTTACAAAATTATGAGAGGCATGGATAGGATAAATAGACAAAGTATTTTCCCTGGGATCGGGGAGTCCAGAACTAGAGGGCATTCCTTTTGGGTGAGAGGGAAAGATATAAAAGAGACCTAAGGGGCAACTTTTTCACGCAGAGGGTGATACGTGTATGGAATGAGCTGCCAGAGGATGTGGTGGAGGCTGGTACAATTGTAACATTTAAGAGGCATTTGGATGGGTATATGAATAGGAAGGGTTTGGAGGGATATGGGCTGGGTGCTAGCAAGTGGGATTAGATTGGGTTGGGATGTCTGGTCGTCGTAGACAGATTGGACCATAGGGTCTGTTTCCATGCTTTACATCTCTAAGACTCTATGACTCTATTTTATAAAAAGAAGTGATAGCTCAGACAATGCATGGAAGGTGTGAGGTTCAAGACTGTCAGTATCCCAATCTTGAGTCAGACTGGTTCTATTTCCAAAGTAGGAATTTATAAAATATTCCATGCATTGACTGCCTGCAGATTGTGCACTTTTTGAGCAAAGTACAATGTATTTGCAAATATAATTCCGCAAATTCACCCTATTTACTTACGTGCATGTGTGTGTGTATGAGTGTGTGTGTGAGAGAGAGAGAGACTGTATAGTGTAGTGGAGTCACATGTAGTGCGACATCAACCCAAGGTCCATTTGAAGCCATCCTCATGGCTATTGATACCCAAGTTTGGAATCCAAGTTGAACTTAGCCTCTGCTCGGCCACCAGAAATGATTAAGCAGTTACACAACACACGTTGGAGCGTGTAAGGTGGGACTTGTCTTTTGATTTGCAGAAGGTGGGAGGCTCTGGATGCTGTGATTCAGGGCAAACACATGCTGGTGGACATTCGGCTCAGAGAGATGGAGCTGAAAGCCAGGCTGCAGACCTTTGATGAAAAAGATAACCAGGCATTTTATTCCAGGAGTTGGCCATTCCTCTCCGGACAGACCCTTCTGATTGAGTCAGTGGACAGGGTCAGGAGGTGTGAGCGTGGATCAGGCAGGTAAAGGGGATCTGAGAGAGGGCTGCAAGGGAGTGGAGGAGCGAACTGGCTGGGTGCTGGGAGTACGAACAACATTGGGGAGGTGGTGGTAAGGGACAGAATAGTGATAGGGATTGTCTCCGGTCTCCGCAGTTGGTAGCGGGAGGCCAGATGACATCGGTGTCTATCTGGTGCCAGGATTCGGGAACCAATGTGCTCAGGGCTGAAGATGTGGGAAAGGGAGGTTACAGCAGGTGTGGTCCACAAATGTCAGGAGAGAGCCTCTGCTGCGGGTGTGTGAAAAGTTAGAAGCTAACTCTGGATGGCACAGTGGCTCAGTGGTTAGTACCGCTGCCTCAGAGTGCCAGGGATCCATGTTTGATTCCTTCCTTGGGCAACTGTCTGTGTGGACTTTAGCACGTCCTCCTCCTTGTCTCTGTGTGGGTTAACTGCGAGTGCTCTGGTTTCCTCCCACAGTCCAAAGATCTGCAGTTTAGGGTGGATTGGCCATGCTTAACTGTACAGATTAGAGTGGGTTAGCCATGAGGAACTGCAGGGCTGTAAGGTCAGCAGATGGGTCTGAATGGAATGCTATTTGGAATGTCAGTGTGAATTTGATGGGCCGAATGGCCTGTCAGAATTATAATTTTACTGCTTTCGCCACGTATATATTGAGAAATGATTGACCCAAGTCTGCTGTGGGAGGAGTGGGTTCCAGTTCATGAGATATCAACACCAGCCCTGGGGAAGGTGGGATTTGGGCAGTCTCTCCCCCCCAACCCTCTTACCCATTTCCAATCTCTCCCCATCCATTCTCTCTCAACCCCCACCCTTCTGCCCTGCATTCTCTTCCTCCCCACCTCTGCCCACCAGTGTTTCCCTTCTCCCTCACCATCGGTCCCCACAATCTTCTCCATTCCCATCACCCTCTGTTCCCCCCAGTGTTCTCATCCCCCCACTCTCTGTCCCCCTGTCAATGATCTCTCTCACCCCCTGACACTCTGTCCCGCCATCCATTCTCTCTCCTTCTCTTCCATCCACTCCCTGTACTTGTGGATGCCTCAAACCCTCTTCGATCGCTGTATCAAACCCTTCTAGGAAGAGAGACAGAGAATGGATGTTGATGACTCTACCTGGTAGACACAGCTGCACGAGAAATGACTGATCCTTAAAATTGAGAATAGCTAAAATGATATATTCAGAAATATCATGAAAGCATGTTCAACTTTATAGAAAAGCTGCAGACATCTTTCTGAAACTTGCACTCAAATATGTCCAGTTAGTCCACAGTTGAGGACAGGGTGTAAGTTGGGGATGGCCTATTCCTAGTCTTGTGAAATTGATTCTGACTATGCAGAAATAGAACCATAGAGTTGTACAGTATGGAAACAAACCCGTCGGTCCATGCTGACAAGGTATCCTAAATTAATCTTGGCCCAGATACCCATCCAAATGTCTTTTAAATTTTGTAATTGTACCAGCCTCCACCTTCTGGCAGCTAATTCAATACATGCACCACCCTTTGCGTGAAAAATTTGCCCCTTAGGTCCTTTTTATATTTTTCCCCTCTAACCCAAAATGAATGCCCTCTAGTTCTGGACTCTCCCACCTAGCGAAATGACCTTGTGTATTTAACATATCAATGCCCCTCATGATTTTATAAATCTCTATAAGGTTTTATAAACCCTCAGCATCCAACGCTGTATGAAAAACAACCCCAGCCAATTCAGCCTCTCCCTGCAGCTGAACCCCTCCAACCTTCGCAACATATTTATAAATCGTTTTTGAACCCTAAGTTTCACAACATCATTGCTACTCATGATTAATAGGCTGTGAACAATCTATCTTGTTCAGGGCATAAGAGGGGGCATTAACTTTCGAACTGTTTTTTTCTGACCCTGAGGTCCCTTTTAAATCTTTTCCCTCTCAACCGAAATCTATGCCCTCTAGCTTGGGATTCCCCTACCCTGGGGAAAAGACATTCAAAAGTTGAGGATTCACACAAAATGCAAACGCAATAAAATGTCGAGCTTCACGTTAAAAAAAATGTGGCTTCAGCCTTTTTTTAAACTGCTGTTGACATTTGACATTCGGGTTCAAAACCTTGTCAGCAACACCGGCGTCGCCAAAGACCACACTGCGCATACTCCTCGGTGTCAGTAAGTACTGCGCATGTTCAGCGGTGTTCACAAGAACGGCGCATGCTCTGCGCTGTCCGCAATTACGTTCCGCGACCTTCTTTTGATGGACCAATGGGGAACTCGGGATGACCGGAAGGAGCCTGGTTCTTTTGTCAATCAGAGCCTTGCTATTGTCTGAATGCGGAAGTTCGACCATGAGCTTCTGAAGCTGCTCATGCTGTTGTTCCTCTCTGAATAAAGATTGAGCTTCACCCCAGACTGCAACTTCCTTCCTCTGTCCAACATCTGTGAGTATGGCACTTTCTTTTCTCACCCCCTATTCCATTTTTTTTCATTCTGGGGTTCAATTTTTGTTTTGCAGCAATTGAAAGGAAAGGAAGTGAATTCCGGCGAGGGGAGAGACTCTGGAAAAGTTGGTCCAAGATTGTGTCTCAGTTAGCAAACACATGGCAAATGTAGTAGCACAATGTGAAGTTATCGCATTTGCTGTTTTTAAAAAAAGCAGAAAGGAGACGCATTCCTTAAATAGTGATATATTGGGATGTGAAGAAAGTGAGGACTGCATATGCTGGAGATCAGAGTCGAAAAGTGTAGGGATGGAAAAGCGAAGCAGGAGATTCGACATTTCAGGCACGAGCCCTTCATCAGGAATGATGTGTTGATGGACAAACACACCTCAGCGTCCTTCTATATCAGCAAGCAATGAGCAAGGCAAGTGGTACATTAGCAAGAGGAATTGAGTTCAGAGGTGGCGATATCTTCCTGCAGTTGGGGATGGGGGGGAGGTGGGGGGAGAGAGGGGTGTCATTGAATATATTCAAGGCTGAGTTCATTTGAATTTTCGACAACAAGGAAGTGGATGGTTATTTGGGGAAGCAAGAAAATGGGTTTAAGACCAGTATAGAACAGTTAGACAATCAGACAGTGCAGAAACAGACTGTTCTGTCCAACTAGTCCATGCTGACTATGTTCTCAAACTCAACTAGTTGCACTTGCCAGTGTTTGGCCCATATCCCTCTGAACCATTCTTATTCATGTGCTGATCCAAATGCTTTTTAACCCTTTTAACTGGACTACATCCACCACTTGAACTGTATTTAATTTATTCATTGTCACATGTACTGAGGCACAGTGAAAAGCGTTGTCTTGCGATCAAAAAGGCAGATCACATAGTTAAGTAGCATAATAAATAATAGGTAAACAGCGGCAAAAACAAAAACACAAGTTCAGGCAAATCCTGAGAGTTTGAGAGTCCATTCAGCGTTCTAACAATAGGGTAGAAACTGTTACAAAACTGGCTGGTGCGTGTGTTCAGGCTTCTGTACCTTCTCCCTGATGGTAGAGGTTGTAGACAAACATTGCCAGAGTGGGATGGATCTTTAAGAATGCTGGGCGGCTTCCCTTGACAGCAGGCCTGGTAGATGGATTCTATAAATGGGAGGTTGGCCTTTGTGATTGTCCGGGCTGAGTTCACCACTTTTGTAACTGTCTCCAAGCGTGAATGGTCCAGTTGCCATACCAGATAGTGATACATCCAAGACAGCTTGTTGTGGATGACCACTCCCAGGAGCTTGACACCCTCCTCTCATTCCACCTCTGTGCTGTTAATGGGTATGGGGGCATGAGTCAAAAGTCAATAACGAGTTTCTTGGTTTTGCGAGCATTGAGATCTAGTTTGTTTTCAGTGCATCATTTTACCAGGTCTTCCACCTCCCGTCTGCAGTCTGTTTTGTTGCCATCTGAGATTTGACAGACTATGGTGACGCCAGTGAACTTGTAAATGGCATTAGTCTTGTATTTGGTGACGTGGCCATGGGTATACAGTGAGTACAGTAGAGGGCTTAGTATGCACCCCTGGAGGGCTCCAGTGTTGAGTGTTAGTGAGGATCAAATATTGTCCGCAGTCTTCACTGATTGTGACCGGTGGGTCAGGAAACTGAAGATCCAGTTGCAGAGAGTGGGGCTTCGTCCGAGATCACGAAGTTTAGTAATCAGTCTCGAGGGGATAATAGTGTTGAAGGCTGAACTGTAGTCAAGTAGGATTCTTACGTAGCTGTTCTTGGTGTCAAGATGCTGTAGGGAGGAGGGAAGGGCAAATGATATGGCATTTGACATGGATCCCAATTTTCCGATAGGCAAACTGGAGTGGGGCAAGAGTAGTGGGAAGGCTGGAGTTGATTAATGCCATGACCAGCTTTTCAAAGCAATTCATGACCACCGAAGTTAGGGCAACTGGGCGGTAGTCATTGAGACGTGTTGCATGAGTCTTCTGAGGCACAGGGATGATGTTGGCCCTCTTGGAAACAGGCAGGGACAATGGCCTGCTGCAGGAAGAGGTTGAAGATATCCGAGAAGATCTCTGCCAGTTGATCTGCACATGCTCTGAGTGCATGGCCTGGTCCTACGTCTGATCCCATCGCTTTCCTTGGATTCACACGAAGGAAAACTGATCTGACCTCTGGACTTTCTCTGGACATTCATTCCACACGCAAACTACTCTTTTTTTTAAAAAAAAGGGTGCTTCTGATGTCTTTTTAAAATCTTTCTCCTCTCACCTTAAAAATTTTCTCCCTTATCTTGAAGCTCACATCTGAGTGAAAGGACATCTCTATCCTTCATGATTTTATAGTCCTCTGTAAGGTCACCTCTCAATATCCTATGCTCCAGTGAATAAAAAAAATCCCAGTTTATCCACCTAGATGTAGGTAGATTAATATCCAGTCATGATCTGTTGAATGCTGGTGCAGGCTTGAAAGACCAAATGGCCTACTCCTGCTCCCAAGTTTCTCTCACTGTACAGTCTTCACAATCAGTGAAGACTGCGGACAATATTTGATCCTCACTAACACTCAACACTGGAGCCCTCCAGGGGTGCATACTCAGCCCTCTACTGTACTATAGGACACGGGAGCAGAAATTAGGCCAATCAGTCCACTGGGTCTGGTCCACCATTCAATCATGGCTGATAAGTTTCTCAACCCCATTCTCCAGCTTTCTCCCCTTGATACTCAAGAACCTGTCTGTTTCAGTCTTAAATATACTCAGAGACTTGGCTACCGCAGCTTTCTGTGGCAGTAAATTTCATAGATTCGCCACTGTCTGGCTGAAGAAGTTTCTCCTTATCTTGGTTTGAAAGGATTTTTCGTTTACTCGAAGGCTGTGCCCTCGAGTCCTCATCTCTCCTACCACTGGAAACATCTCCCCCAACATGCACTCTGTCCAAGCCATTCAGCATTCTTATGTTTCAATTAAATCCCCCCCCCCCCCCCCTAGTGTTAGCCTGTTAATCAGCATGAACCAGACTTTTCAGGATGAGGCAGAGCAGGGATTAGGTTCAGTAAAATGAGAAGGAAAGGAGAGTGTGTGGGATGGAGATTTTCAGCTTTTAGGGAATAAGGGAGGAAAGAGAGTTTTCTATAAATTATAATCGAACGGACGGGATAACGGACCGAGGATTCGCAGATGGAGTTTACTTTAGCCGAACGTGAGGTGTTTCATTTTAGGAAAGCAATCCAAGACTTAACCAGTTAATAGGGAATGTTGCTAGTGAGGGTGAGAATAGGTGGACAGGGCAGATGAATGTGTGGCTGAGGAACTGGTGCATGGGAGAAAGGGTCCAAAAATGTGAGTATTGGAATCTCTTCTGGGGTAGAAAAGACCTGTACAAGAAGGATGGATCGCACCCAAATTGGAAGGGGACTAATATATTGCTGGGAGATTTGTGAGAGCTCCTCAGGAGGATTTAAACTAGTAAGGTGGGGGTGGGTGGGGGGCAGGGATTGCTGGGACCCAGAGAAATAGTGAGGAAAGAGATCAATCTGTGACTGGTCCAGATGGGAAAGGGATTGAGTCAAACAATCAGAGCAGGAAGTAACAAAGCAGAGAACAAGGTAGGACTGGTAAATTTAAACTGCATTTATTTCAATTGCAAGAGGCCGAACAGGGAAGGCAGATGATGGTTAGGAACTTGGGGGACTGAGATATCATGGCAGTTACAGAAACATAGCTCAAGGATGGAAAGGACTGGCAGCTTAATGTTCCAGAACACACATGGTATTGGAAGGGTAGAAAGGGGGGGCAGGAGAGGAGGGAGAGTGGCTTTTTTGAGAAGGGAAATATTACTGTGCTTAGGGAGGATATTTCTGGGAATACATGCAGGAAGCTTATTTGGTTGGAACTGAGAAATAAGAAAACTGATGATCACCTTATTGGGATTTTATTACAGACTCCCTAATAGTCAGAGGGAAATTGAGAAAAAAATTGAGGAGATTTCAGTTATCTGTAATAATAATAGGGTGTTTTATGGTCAGGGATTTTAACTTTCCAAACATAGACTGGGACTGCCATAGTGTTAAGGGTTTAGATGAAGAGGAATTTAAATGTGTACAAGAAAATTTTCTGATTCAGTAAATGGATGTTCTGACTAGTGAAGGTACAAAACGTGACCTACTCTTGGGAAATAAGGCAGGGCAGGTGACTGAGCTGGCAGTGGAGGATCACTTTGGGGCCAGTGACCATAATTCTATGAGCTATAAAAGATTGATGATAAAGTATAGACCAGCTCTAAATTGGAGGATGGCTAACTTGGTATTAGACACGATCTTTCAAAAGCTAACTGGGAGCAGATGTTCGCAGGTAAGGGGATGGCTAGAAAATGGGAAACCTTCAAAAATAAGAAACTGAGAGTCCAGAGACAGTATATTCCTGTTAGGGTGAAAGGGGAAAAACTAAGTAAAAACAAGGACTGCAGATGCTGGAAACCAGATTCTAGATTAGATGAAGGGCTTTTGCTAAAACATCGATTTTCCTGCTCCTCGGATGCTGCCTGAACTGCTGTATTTTTCCAGCAGCACTCTAATCTAGAACCTAGGGTGAAAGGGGAGGTTGGTATGTGTAGTGAATGCTGAATGACTCGAGGGATTGAGCTTTTGGCTCAGCAAAGGAAGGAAGCATATGACAAGTATAGACAGGAGAGATCGAGTGAATCCTGACAGTACAAAGGCAGTTGGAGTATACTTAAGAGTAAACTAAGGAGGGCAAAAAGGGACCATGAGATAGCTTCGACAAGTGGAGTTAAGGAGAATCCAAAGGGTTTTTATAAATACATTAAGGAGAAAAGGGTAACTAGGGAGAGAACAGGGCACCTCAAAGATCAGCAAGACAGCCTATGTGTGGAGCTGCAGGAGTTGGGGTAGATAATAAACAAGTATTTTGCATCAGTGTTGACTGTAGGGAAGGACATGGAAGAAATAGAATGTGTGGAAACAGATGATGATATCTTGAAAAATGTAAAAATGTCCATACTACAAAGGAGGTGGTGCTGGATGTCTTGAAATGCATGCAAGTGGATAAATCCCCAGGATTTGATCAGGTGTACCCTAGAACTCTGTGGGAATCTAGAGAAGCGATTGTTGGGTCCCTTGCTGAGATATTTGTATCATTGATAGTCACAAGTGAGGTGATGAAAGACTGGAGGTTGTCTAACGTGGTACCAATATTTAAGAAAGATTGCAAAGAAAAGCCAGGGAACTATCAACCCAGTGAGCCTGACATTGCCGGAGGGCAAGTTGTTGGAGGTAATCCTGAGGGACGGGATTTACATGTATTTGGAAAGGCAAAGACTGATTAGGGATAGTCAGCATGGCTTTGTGCGTGAGAAATCATGTCTCACGTACTTGTTTGAGTTTTTTGAAGAAGTAACAAGGGATTGACGAGGGCAGAGCAGTTGACATGATCTCCATGGACTTCAGAAAGGCATTTAACACGGTTCCTCGTGACAGACTGGTTAGCAAGGTTAGATCTCGAGAAATACAGGGAGAACTAGCCATTTGGATACAGATCTGGCTTGAAGGTAGAAGACAGAGGGTGGTGGTGAAGGGTTGATTTTCAGACTGGAGGCCTGTGACCAGTGTTGTACCACAAGGATTGGTGCTGGTTCCACTACTTTTCATCATTTCTATGAATGATTTGGATGTGAGCAGAAGAGGTATATTAGTAAGTTTGTAGATAAAACCAAAATTGGAGGTGTAGTGTACAGCAAGTAAGGTTACCTCAGATCACAACGGGATCTTGATCCGATGGGCCAATGGGCTAAGGAATGACAGATGGAGTTTCATTTAGATAAATGAGAGGTACTACAGTTTGGAAAAGCAAATCAGTTAAGGTCCGAGGGAGTGTTGCTGATCAAAGAGACCTTGGAGTGCAGGTTCATAGCTCCTTGACAGTAGAGTCGTAGGTAGATAGAACAGTGAGGGAGGCATTTGGTATGCCGTCCCTTATCGGTCAGAGCATTGGGTGGTAAAGTTGAGAGGTCACGTTGCAGCTGTATAGGACACTGGTTAGGCCACTTTCGGAATATTATGTGCAATTCTGGTCTTCATCCTATCAGGAGGATGCTGTGAAACTTGAAAGGGTTCAGAAAAGATTTACAAGAATGTTGCCATGTTTGGAGGATTTTAGCTATCTGGAGAGGCAGAATAGACTCGGGCTGATTTACCGGAGCGTAAGTGGCTTTTGAGGGGGTGGTGGTGTCCTTCCACACGTTTATTCTATCCATAATCCTCATGATTTTATAAACAGACAAGGTCTTTTCCCTGGGTTGTGGAGTCCAGAATTAGAGGGCATCGGTTTAGAGTGAGAGGGGAAAGATTTTAAAAGGGACCTCAGGGACAAGTGTTTCATGCAGAGGGTGGTGCATGTATGGGATGTAGGTGATGGAGGATGGTACAATTACTGCATTTAAAAGGCATCTGGATGGGTATATGAATAGGAAGGGTTTAGAGCAATAGTGGCCAAGTCCTGGCAAATGGGACGAGATTAGATTAGGATAACTGGTCGGCATGGACGAGTTGGACTAAAGGGTCTGTTTCCATGCTGTACACCTCTACGACTTTACTTCAGGACTTTGAAACTGTTCATGAAAACCACTTCAGTAATCTGCCCAGTTTTAAGACTACAATATACAGGAGCAGAATGAAGCCATTTGGCCCACTGAGTCTGCTCCACCAGTCGATCATGGCCGATATGTTTCTCAAACCCATTCTGTTGCCTTCTCCTCATAACCCTTGATCCCCTTATTTATTAAAGACCTATCTATCCCTGTCTTAAATACCCTCAATGACTTGGCCTCCACAGCGCTTTGCAGCAATGAGTCCACAGATTCACCACCCTCTGGCTGAAGAAATTCGTCCTCCACTCAGTTCTGAAGGGCATTCCTTCACCCTGAGCCTCTCATTCCAGGGAAATGACTCCTGAGATTCGTCTTCTCTGTATCCAGCAAGATTTTATAAATCTCTAAGAAGACCTGAAATGTTAGCTTGCTCTCTCTCTGTGGACGCTGCCTGACCAGCTGTGATCTCCAGCATTTGTCGTTTTCAGGACGGATTCCAGCATCTGTCGCAATGCGCTCCTAAATGTTGGCTACCTCTTCCCAGATCCTTTGAGACTCGACCTTACTCAACAATCCACTGTGCGGTGCAGTCAATAAAGTTCCATATTGCATCTCTTTCAGCACACAGGGGCAGCACGTGGCTCACTGGTTAGCACTGCTGCCTCACAGCACCAGGGATAAGGATTTGACTCCAGCTTCAGGTGACTGTGTCTGTGTGGAGTTTGCACATTGTCCTTCCCCTCCCCCTCCCCCCCCCCCCCCCCCCCCCCGCCTGGTGGCTGTGTGGGTTTCATCCAGGTGCTCCGGTTTCCTCCCACAGTCCAAATATGTGCAGGTTAGGGTGAATTGGCCATGCTAAATTGCCCCATAGTATTCAGAGATGTGTGGGTTAGGTATATTAGTCGGAGGTAAATGGAGAGTGATAGGAGTAGGGAAATCGGTGTGGGTGGGTTACTCTTCGGAGTGTTGGTATGTACTTGTTGGGCCAAATGGCCTCATTCTGCACTGTAGGGATTCTAAGTGGCAACCCCCAGCTCTTTGCATTTCCCGGAGGGGAAGTGGGGACGGGCTGAAAGTTCAGTGAATGTGAAGCGAAAATTAAACGTAGTGCTTGGCTTGAGCTCAAGCTGAGTGACTTGGTGTCGGGACTGGGAAAGGAAGGTACGGTGTCTGAGTGGTTAGTGCTGCTTCCTCACGGCACCAGGGCCCCAGGTCCAATTCCAGCCTCGGGGCCGTTGTCTGTGTGGATATTGCACATTCTCCAACTGGTGTTTGCAGTGGATTTCTTCCAGTGCACCTGTTTCTTCTCACTATCCAAAGATGTGCAGGTTTGGGTGAATTAACCATGTTAAATTGTCCAGGATGTATAGGTTAGATGCATTAATCAGTTGTAAATGTAGAGCAATCGGAGTAGGGTAATGGTGCTTTCAATTTCATGGAATTACAAAAGAAAAGAATGTTCCGCATAAAGTAGAATTGCTTGTTCTGAATTTCTACCCTGACTGCCAGTGATGGCTTTCATTATCATTTTTTTCCAGTGCATTTGAAGATCTGAAGACTGAAGTTTCAAATTCAATAGTTGAAGGGCTTATGCCCGAAACAGCAATTCTCATGCTCCTTGGATGCTGCCTGACCTGCTGTGTATTTCCAGCACCACACATTTTGACAGACTCTCCAGCGTCTGTAGTCCTCATTTTCACGTCAATGACAGACAATCAATCAATCCATTGGGACTGTAACGATCTTCGAATATGATTCTGTGAGAAGGAGCAAAACTCTTTGCTTTCTGTTTCAGTACGTTTTCAGCATCAGTGAGAGACGCTTCTGTGGCAGCGCATTGAGTATGCAGCCTGTAACAATTATACAGCCTGGAAAGAGCCTGCCCTGTGTGTGGGAAGGTCTTCAGCAGTTCCTCCTCCCGGCTGACACATCAGCGGGTCCACACTGAAGAGAGGCCATTCTCCTGCTCAGTGTGCAGGAAAGGCTTTGCGGTCTCCTCCAACCTCATGGCCCACCAGCTGGTCCACACGGGGGAGAGGCCCTTCAGCTGTCCCGAGTGCGGGAAGGCTTTCAGCAATTCCTCCCACCAGCTGAGGCACGAGCAGGTTCACACCGGGGAGAAGCCATTCTCCTGCCCAGAGAGCGAGAAACGCTTTAACTGCTCCTCCAACCTACTGGCCCACTAGTGGGTCCACACGGAAGTGTAGCCGGTCTGCTGCCCTGAGTGCAGGAAGGGCTTCAGCAATTCCTCAAACTTGCTGACCTACCGGTGGGTCCACACAGGGGAGAGGCCATTCAGCTGCCCTGAGTGCGGCAAGAGGTTCACATTTTCCAGCAACTTGCGAAGACACCAGCGGGGGCACCAGTGCTCCCAACAATCAGATACTGCCAGTGACGCTACTGTGGACGAAACCTTGTGCCCCACTCTGACAATGGGTGCAGTGGGAAAGTTGGTGGGCTTTTAAAAACGTTTTCTGGACTGCACACCGCCTTGCACCCCCAAGTGCAATCCTAAAGTGGTTCGGGGCGACGTGGTGGCTCAGTGGTTAGCACAGCTGCCTCATAGAGCCATGGACCCGGGTTTGATTCTACTGTTTGATTCTCCCGTGTCTGCAAAGATTTGCTCCGGGTGTTCCGGTTTTGCTCCCACAATACAAAGATGCACAAGTTAGGGTGAGTTAGCCTAGCTCAATTGTCCATAGTGTTCAGGGATGTGTAAGTGTGGTGCAGTAGTCAGGGGTAAATGTAGACTCGTCAAGAGTGTGGTGCTGGAAAATCATAGCAGGTCAGGCAGCATCTGAGGCGCAGGAGAATCGATGTTTTGGGCAGAAGTCCTTCATCAGGAATGATGCCTGAAACGTTGATTCTCCTGGTCTTCGGATGCTGCCTGATCTGCTGTGCTTTTCCAGCACCACACACCCGACTCTGAACTCCAGCATCTGCAGTCCTCACTTTCTCCAAGTAAATGTAAAGTAATAGGGTTAAGAGAATGGGTCTGGGTGGGTAACTCTGCGGAGGGTTGGTGTTGCCTTGTTGGGCCAAAGGGCCTGTTTCCAGTGTGTAGAATTTCTGTGATTCCATAAACTTTGCGACACTACTCGGAGTCCGGGACTGCACGTTCCCATTGAAACAATCCGCAGAAAGCTAAGACCACTGGAGCAGACATTAGGTCATTCAGCCCATTGAGTCTGCTCCGCCATTTGTTAGAAACAAAAAAAATTGAGGTTGCTGGAATCCAAAGTCGGCAAGCAGGAGGCTGGGAGAATGCAGCAAGCCAGGTAGCATTCAGAGGTGAAGTTAGCGTTTCGGGTATTAACCCTCCTTCAGGACTGAAGAAGGGTTCTTCCCAAAACATTGACTTCTGTATGAGAAACAATTTACCAGGATGTTGCCGGGGGTTGGAGAGTTTGAGCTGCAGGGAGAGGTTATTTGGCTGGGTGAGAGATTTAAACCGGACGTAAGGGGCAATGTTTTCACGCAGAGGGTAGTGCGTGTATGGAATGAGTTTCCAGAGAAAGTGGAGGCTGGTTCAATTATACCACTTAGAAGGCATCTGGTTTCCAACATGAACAGGAAGGGTTTAGAAAGATAATGGACCAAATACTGACACATGGGACCAAATTAATTGAGGATGTCTTGTCAGCATCGATGAGTTGGACCAAAGGGTCTGTTTCCGTGCAGTATATCTCTATGTCTACCGGTCCTGATGTAAGTTTTAAAATGGAGTCCAAGTAACTTTGAAAATTTCAGTCTTGTTGAACTCACCTCTTGAAAGGTTTCAAATGAATCCCTCCAAGTGATACTGTTTAAAAATGCCGTGTTGGACAAAATATCCCATTACGTTCAACACAAACCCACAGATGAAGACATCAGAAGTCACACAACACCAGCTTACAGACCAACAGGTTTATTTGAAATTACAAGCTTTAGGAGCATTGCTCCTTCTTCAATGCTGCTTCTTCGTCACTTCACTGACAAAGGAGCAGTGCTCCGAAATCTCGTGAGTTCAAATAAACCTGTTGGACTCTAACCTGGTGCCGTGTGACTTCTGCCCTTGTCCAGCCCAATCCAACACCAGCACTTCCACATCAGAGTTGACTATTGAGATCAGATCTTATTCAGTGTGATTAAGTGAGATGCTCATCTGAAAACTCAAAACTGTTGGAGCGACAAAGAGACACGAGTCAGTGCTACAGCATGGAGACAGGCCCATCGGCCCAAACTGGTCCATGCCGACCAAAATATCCATCAACAGTAACCCCATTTCCTTGCACTTGGCCACTATCCTTCTAAGTCTTTCCTCTCCATGTATTTGACCAAATGTATTTTAAATGTTCTGAATGTACCTTCCTCAACCACTTCCACTGGCAGCTCATTCCATACACAAACCACACTCTGAAAAAATATGTGGGGCAAAAATTTTACAATCTCTCCACTCTCCCCGTACAAATGTGCCCCCACTCACCAGACAAATGTGTCCCCAGTCGTGAAATTCCCCCATACTTGGGAAGAGACAACAATCCTTAACCCTATCTACAACCCTCTCGGTTTTATAAACTTCGCCTGTCATCCTCCTCTGCTCCAGGGGGAAAACATCCCAGCCTTAATTCTAATTTGTTAATAATGGCGCAGTGATAATTTCAGCTGTGTGTGTGTCAAGGATCTCTCATTTCTAAGCCAATGCAGTGCCTCTTAAGTTTACCTGACCTTAAAACGAATGGTATCCCATTCATTTAAAATATCTATGGTTTCTGTTCAAAGTCAGTCCTCATTGGAAAATAGCCAATAGTGTCTTCAATCCCATAGGCTGCTTCTGACCAGGTTTGTATGCTCTGTTTTGAGATGTAGGAGTAAAACTTCACAGTAAAAGATTAATGCAGCCTTTATTCATGACTCATTATTAAACACACTTTCTCCATTTACAGCTGTAATTGAGAGGCTCCTCTGAATTAGTCGACCTGTTCGTAACAAGTTGTGAAACGTGAAAGGGTTCTGAAAAAACTTACAAAGATACTGCCAGGGTTGATGGGTTTGAGCTGCTGCAAGAGGCTGAAATAGATTGGTGCTATTTTCCCTGGAGGCTCAGAGGGTGAGGGGTGACCTTACAGACGGTTTTGCGGTAGAAGCGTTTTAGAAAAAAATATCTCAACCCTTTGTTGCCTTTGCCAATATCTGTTGGCCATTAGTGAAGTCCCTGAGCCCAAAGGGATCAGACCCTCTGCCTTTTACAACCCCTGTTGGGGAAAAAATCAAGAACAACATAATCTTCTAAAAGGAGTAACATCATCACAACAGAGAGCACACAAGCTGAAACATTTCTATCAAATGTTCGTACAGCTAGCAGGCCGAGATAATGACTTTTCAATTTAGACAATTAATTTAAATCAGGTCCTTTGGCTCCCAAAATCTATTAAATCTAAACCTGACAACAGAGGACCAATCCTATTGTAAAAACTCAATATAGCATCAAGGGTATAAAAGAAGGGGAGAGCTGGACAGAGCCCCAGTGCTAACTCCCCATTGCTAGAGCGAAGAGTCCTCAGCACTAGAGAGAGAGACATCAGCTCTGACAGTCATCTGTGAATGAGACAGCATCATTTACAAAAAAAAACAGAAGAGCAGGAATTGGAGGAGGCATTCCTGAGAAAAGATTCAATAGAAGGATGCATATAATATTCTGGAAGACATGTAACCTGGCTGCAATCTGAGAGACAAAATTCGATTTCTTGTTGTATTAGTGTGTCTTGTATTTATTGGAACAGCATATGACAAGAATCCTGTTTCATGTTAGAATTGTCAGTAGTTCGAAGGGATTTATTCGGTTTGTTAATAGATTAGTTCAGTTGTTCACCACTCAAGTTGGATACGTAAATTGTTTGTTGTTGATTTTAAAGTGTCAGGGATTTATTTTTGTTTTTAAGACTAGAGAAGATGACACCACTTTTCACACTAATTTTATAGATTATAGGGCAATGCGTTCCTCTTTTGATGCTTCGGTTTGAGATCTCAGAGAGGGAAGGGGATTCAGCATTCGCTGTAACAGTATTGACGTGCCATCCTGCTGAATGCAAAGGAGTCATTATTAATCCGAGCCTCTCGCTCTGGTTGTGGGTGAATCGCCTTAATTTGAATACTGACTCAGAAACTGCACAGACAACCAACTGCTGAAACAATGATTTACACTTTATTGTAGGTAGCAACCAAAATATAAAACTCCTCAAGTAAGCAAGTTCAGCCTCTCTCTCCCCCCGCCCCCACACCCCCTCCATCTTGGCTATCACCCAAGTGATGGCAGAATTTAACATTGTTTCCACCAACAGTGCCCATCTCTGGAACTTTATGGTGGTTTGATGCAGTGTTGTTCTTCCAAGTACTCCTGCTAAATCATTCTGGAGTTGAATTCTGGTGGAGTTCCCTCACTTTCAGATTTGTGGTGTAATGTTTCTTTAGATTCTAACCACCACCTCCCCACACTTCTGGAGACCTCAGGTCTGTAGCTTACCTTCTTATCCTTGAGGGTTTTCCACCTGTTTGAAACAGCCTGTCCTGCAATTAACCCCTTTACGCCAAGGCCTTCCTTATACAGGCAGAATTAATTGTCCTTTTGTCACACAGTTATTAAACACCATTATCTCATCTGTCCAAAGAAACAGCTCATTGTTTTGCCTCCTCCTGCCCAGTGATAATTAATGTATGTTATTTGTGAACTCCCTTGTAGCAGTTTCTCATTGGACCTTTCGTTTCTTGGTCCAGAAGGAGTTATTGCTGACTCATGAAGTTATCAAAGTTCTGGAGTTGACAGGACCACACCACATTCCTCTCTGCCTCCCCCAGGAACAACGATTGCTCCTGAGATACTCGCAGATCCTGACATTCCTTGGTATCCCCAAATACAATCCATATGTCAGGAAATCACTGGTGCTACCCTGACACCAGATAGTCACTGTTGGAGCAGAAGGGTTATGGGGAGAAAATGCTAAATCCGAAGTGCAAAGAGACTTGGGAGTTCAAGTCCAGGATTTTCTCAAAGTAGAGTTGCAGGTTGAGTTGCACTTTCCCCTGCAACTGCCGAATGTGTGACACCAGCCCATTTACCTATTCCCTCCTCACTATCCAAGCGGCCAAACTTACCTTCAAGGTGAAGTGGCACTTTACCTGCACTACCCACAACCCAGTCTACTGCATTTGCTGCTCATAATATGGGCTCATCTACATTGGGGAAAACGAAGCATAAACTGGGTGACTGCTGCACAGAACATCTACGTTCTGCCCGAAAAAAAGACCCTGAGCTTCCAGTTGCCTGCCAATTCCACACCCCATCCTGTTCCCTGGCCAACATCTCTGTCTCAGGTTTGCTGTAGTGTTCCAGCCAAGCTCAGCACCAGCAGAACGAAGAGCACCGAATATTATACTTGGGGACCATACATCCCTCCGGTCCCAATATCGAATTCAATAATTCTAGGGCTGAACTCTATAGTATCCTCGCCCCTTCCACACACACCAAGCCTTGTTATCACATAGTCTGTCATTCGACAATACTTAGCCACGAACAGTCTCCATTAACCCTCCCACGCAGACCGTTATCAACTCCTTTTTCTGTCCAACAGTTCTTCCTTCTCTTTGGTCTCCGTCCTGATCTCCGCCTTCCTACCACAATATCTCCTAAATATAAACTGACATTTTCCCAATCACCATCAGTTCTGTGGAAGGGTCACCGACAACTCCTGTTTTTTTTGTTTCTGATATACAACATCCGCAATTCTGTCAGATTTTTATTGAGAGAGAGTTGAAAATTGTTTCGAGAGACAAAAAGAGAGGGGGGAGAAACAGAACAGACATGGACATAAAATCATTGTAGTGCGATCACTTCCCTTAAGCATGAATAGAAGTCATCAGCTCTCTGTGAGCTTGTGGCGCAACGGTAGCGCGTCTAACTCCAGATCAGAAGGTTGCGTGTTTAAATCACGTCAGGCTCACTACGATCAATGTCTTATATTTCAAATGAAGAAAGGAGTCAGTTCACTCCGTATATCGGTTGTGTCAAATTTTCTTTGCGGAAACTTTCGATCACACGTGAATTTTTGCTGTCAGTTTGATTTGTGAACACTGTGTCAGGGAGGTGGTGTGCCCATTGTTTGGGTAAATGCTCAGCTCCCCACAATGTGAGAAGTAAAACACAGACTGGGGTTCATCACGGGATTTAAACGCACAGCAGCTTCGTTCAGTTGGTGACCATGGGGTGTGAATAACATTGTACCGATATTTTTACAACATAATCTAGAGATTGCCATCCAGGTTTTAGTCACATCAAACTGCCACGCAATGCTGTCATGGCCTCAGTAAACTATAATAACGTGAAGATCGCTGGGATGATTTTCTACATCCGACTGCAATATAAACACAGATCATTGTTTCCAGTTTTGGTGGAACAAAAGACATCGTATTGGTGGATAATTACAGTTAGTGCAAACACAGCTAGCCATCGATAAATATTAATCCTGTCCACTTCAATGGCCAAATTTCAATTCAGAAACCAAGTGCACTCAGCTGCTTGTAACACAGACAACATGACAAAATGGCTCATAGGAGGAGAAATGGGGCATTGAGAAGGAGTGAAATGTTTGCTTTTGGTCACCTCTACAATTGTTAGAAAAACAGGTTGAAAGGATTCTTAAAAGGTGTCTGAAGGAGTGGTGAGGGATAACACTTCAGACAGCGCAAAGAGGAAGACCACTTTCTAGTGGAAGAAAAAGACATTCCTTATTTCTGAAAGAACTGGGAAACAGAAGAGGGAATGAAATCTGACTTGGGAGCTATTTCCTATTTGTTGAGGATGTTGCTTCATCACAGTCTTGGTTTAGAGCAGGAGCCATTCATCAGGAATAAAGGGTGGCTCAAGGGGGCTGAGAGATAAATGGGAAGGAAGTGGGGCTGGAGGGAAGGCAACTGGGAGTGCAATAGGTAGATGGAGGTAGGAATTGATGGTGATAGGTCAGAGCTGATGAAGGAGCAAATAGGTGAGAAGCAAGATGGACAGTTATGACAGGTCAAGAGGTTGGTGTCGAATTGGAAGGTTGGATCTGGGATAAGTTGGGGGAGAGGAAATAAGGAAACTGATGAAATCTGCATTGATACCATGTGGTTGGAGGGTCCTAAAGCAGAAGTTGAGGTGTTTTCCTACAAGTGTCGGGTAGCAAGAATTTGGCAGTGGAGGAGGCCCAGGACTTGCATGTCCTTGGTGGAATGGGAGGGGGAGTTAAAGTGTTCCGCCACAGGGCGGTGTGTCGTTTAGATTTAGAGTCCCAGAGTTGTTCCCTGAAATGTTCCGCTAGTTGGCGTCCAGTTTCCGCAATGTGGACGAGACCATATTGCAAGCAATGGATATAATCTTATAAATAGATTGCATAAATCTTAGCCTGCCAGAGTTATTTTCTTTAATTAAATTAAAGAATTTTTTTATTCAATTGGATGACTGCATGAAACGGTTTGTTGGTCAGATATGAATCATCACACCCAAATGAGACGATGCCATGAATATCAGTCAACTGCTCTTTTTGTTAAAAAACACAAGTTCTTGATTTATTTTCACAACTTACTGGTATTCACACCTGCATATTCAATGTCAAACTCTGACATCAGAAATTAAATTACAGCATTAATTTTGACTTACAATATTCGAACAAACAAATTAATAGAACACAGTGAATAAATACCAAGTCTGATTAATATGAAATTAAATTTGACCAAAAAATATAAAATCAAGATGGGAGATCAGAAATAGGGGAAGGGCATAGGGCAAGAAATGCAGCATCATAGAAAGTGCTCCTCCAGAGAGTGCATTTTACCAACCACCACTGCTAAATATAAACACTCTGATATGATCCTCCGGTTTTAATGTAAACCATAGCCCCATACTGTAGGTACCATTTAAATGAGTCAAAAATACAAGCCTTGAGCAAATCCAGCTTCCAAACTTACCACCCGCATCTTGGAGCTTGGACCTTCCTCCAGCTCCGGGGGGTTGTTGAACTCCTGGGCTCCAGCGGCCACGCCTCCACTGAAGAAGCTTTGGGAAGCAGATGCAAAGGCAAGATACAGAACAAAGAACCTTTGTATATGAAAGTAGCTTACAGAGACATTGAGCAATAGCATGACATGGTATGTACCCATCGACCTCTGGGTTATCTACCCAGCACACTCACGCAGCACGACTCTACTTCTGTGCTCCCTGATCGTGGATCAGTTTAAAGTAGGTCCTATATCTCTGATTACATCAGTACACAAGGCAGTGAAGAAAGGTTTTAGCACACTGCCCTTCATCAATTAGGGAATTGAGTATAGATGTTGGCAAGTTCTGTTGTAGTTATACAAGACGTTGATGAGGCTGCACCTGGAATATTGTGATCAGTTTTGGTCCCCTTGGTGTTCTGACTTCTGACTTCTTCAACTCTGGGTTTGTGTTGAACTTGATGGGATACTTTGTCCAACTCAGCATGTTTAAACAGTATCTCTCAGAGGGATTCATCTGAAACTTTTCAGGAGGTGAGCTCAACAAGATTGAACTATTCAAAGTTACTTGGACTCTATTTTAAACTTACATCAGGACTAGTAGTCAGAGACACGTACAGCATGGAAACAGACCCTTCGGTCCAACTTGTCCATGCTGATCTGATATCCTATATTAATCTACTCCCATTTGACAGATTAATCTACTCCCATTTGACAGCACCTAACCGATATACTCTGGCAGCTCATTTCATATATGTACCACACTCTGATTGAAGAAGTTGTCCCTTTAATATATTTCACCTCTTACCCTAAACTTATGCCCTCTAGTTCTGGACTCCCCCACATCAAGGAAAGGACATTGTCTATTACACTGTCCATGCCCCTCATGATTTTATAACCGCTATTAGGTCCCTTCTCTGCCTCCGATGCTCCAGTGAAAACAGCCCCACGCTATTCAGCCTCTCCCTGTAGCTCAAACCCTCCAACGCCAGCAACATTCCTGTAAATCGTTTCTCATGGAGAAGTCAACGTTTCAGTCATGAAGAAGGGTTAATACCCAAACGCTGACTACTCCACATCCTGGTGTTGCCTGGCTTGCTGTATTCTCCCAACCTCCTGCTTGCCAACTTCAGGTTGCAATATGTAGTGGCTCAGTGATTACCACTGCAGCCTCACAGCGCCGGGGACCCAGGTTTGATTCCAGCCTTGGGTGGCTGTCTGTGAGGAATTTGCACTTTCTCCCAATGTCTGAGTGAGTTTTCTCTGGGTGGTCCTGTTTTCTTACGTAAACCAAAGATGTGCAGGTCATGTGGATGGGCCATGCTTAATTGCCCATAGAGTTAGGTATATTAGTCAGAGGGAAATGGGTCTGGATGGGTTACTCTCCGGGGGGTTGGTGTGGACTTGTTGGGACGAATGGCCTGTTTCCGCACTGTAGCTAATCTCATCCAATACTTTTGTTCCTAACGAATGGCAGATTAGGCCAAATGGACTAACTTCTGCTCCGATGGTCTTGCGGTCTTTGGTTTCTCTGGATCATTTCATTGGCAATGTGCAGTCCCGGGCTCAATGAGCAGCAGTGTCTACTGAAGGCAAAGCTCATAGAATCATAGAACTCCCACAATGTGGAAACAGGTCCTTCAGCCGAACACATCTGCACTGATCTTCCGAAGACTAACCCACTCAGATGCATTTTCCTACCCTCCATAAATTGCACACAGAGTCCCAAGGGTGGAATTATTCCTGGGTTCCTGGTGCCATGAGGCAGCAGTGCTCACCCTGAGCCACCATGGAGTTGTGGTTGTGGGGTGTAAGCGAGGCAATTGCAGTCCAGCAGAAAGCAAAAACAGCCCACCTACTCTCCCACTGCACCCACTGTCAGAACTGGCAGGAGGTTCAGTCCTGGGAGGTGACTGAAGGTATCATCACTGGTAGGATCTGATTGCTGGGAGCACTGGTGCCCACGCTGGTGCTTCCGCAAGTTGTAGGAAAACATGAACCTCTTCCCACACTCGGGCCAGCTGGAGGGCATCTCCCTGGTATGGGCACACTGGTGTTTCAGTCGGGCGGAGGAATTGCTGAAGGCATTCCCACAATTAGGGCAGCAGAATGGCCTCCCCCCCTCCACCACTGAACCCCCCCAACCCCCCCCCCCACTGTGGTCCAGCTGGTGATTCAGCAGTGTGGAGGAGCGGGTAAATACCTTCCCACATTCAGGGCAGGAGAAAGGCTTCTCCCCGGTGTGGATGAACTGGTGCCTCAGCAGGGCAGAGGAATTGCTGAAGGCCTTCCTGCACATAGGGCAACTGAACGACCTCTCCCCCATGCGGACACACCAATGGGCCAGTACGTCAGAGGAAAGAGCAATGCTCCTCCTGCAGTTGGGGCAGAAGAACGGCCTCTCAGTGTGGACCCACTGGTGTCTCAACAGATGGGAAGAACTGCTGAAGGCCATCTCGCACTTGGGGCCGGGGAACAGCCTTCCCCGGTGTGGACCAACTGGTGCGTCAGCAGGGCAGGGGAATCACTGAAGGCCGTCCCACACTCAGGGGAGCAGAAGAGCCTCTTCCCCTCTTTGGGCCCATTGGTGCTTCAGAACCCTTTCAACTTTCACAACATCGTTCTGATAGGAGGGAGACCTGAATTGCACACAATATTCCAAAAGTGGTCTAAAGAATGTCCTGTATAGTCCCAACATAACTTCCCAACTTCAATACTCAGTCAGAGGATTGGGAAAGTTTTCAAAACCCACAAAAAACAAACAGGAAAGAATGGAGGGAAAAACCAAATTTTTGAGAGTAAGCTTGGAAGCATCACTGAGAAATCGGCGGAATGGGCTTATTGGGGACGCGTTCTCCTTAAATACACTATATACGTATTGCTCTTGTGATCTTCGTATGTTACTCTGTGCTGCAGTGTGTAGTGGCTCGTTGAAATAATGTCCTGATGCAGCTTCGTTTGTGGGTGTTGGGATGATTGCTTCTGTGGTTAAGTATTTGGTTTGTGTGTGTTGTTTTTCTGTAGATGCTAGTTTGAAGTTCCCCATTGACTGTTCGCTCTACTGTGACATCTAAGAATGGCAGTTTATTGTTGTTCTCCTCCTTTTCAAACGAGGAGCCCCCCCTCAGGCCATAGTCTCACCAATTGGAACACCAATATACAGACTAGTCAAAGGCCTCCACTGAGGACTAAAACACCAAGTCGAAGATTCATGCCACTCCATTTACTCCATCTAAGAATTCCTGAACACCAAAGACACTAAGATAGAAGAGGTTGGAATAATGTTGTTCTTTGACGTAACAGCCCTGTTCACATCCATTAACATCAACATGGCCAAAGAAAACAGAAGACACTCCTCGAAGAACCAAAGACACAAACACAGCACCAACTTCATCAGCAAAGATAACACTGTCAACCTCGTGGTTACCATCCACTTCATATTCAGTAACAAGCCCTACAAACAAATCAACGAAATACCCATGAAACACTTCTGTCATCAAAAAATGAAACAAATTAGAGGAAACCTACAACACCATCAACAATCTCCTTACTGGCATAAAATTCACAAAAGAGGAGAACAACAACAAAGTGCCATTTCTGGATGTCACAGTGGAGCAAACAGTCAATGGGAAATTCAAAACAACCTCAGCAGGAAAGCAACACACGCGAACCAAGTACTTAGCTACAGAAGTAATCATCCTTACACATACAAACAAATCTGAACGCGGAGACTATTTCAACGAGCCACTACACATTGCAGCTGCCAGTAACGACGAAGACCAATAAGTAACTGTACAGCGCATTTAAGGAGAATGGGTAGCCAAAAAGCACACTAAAAAGTTGCTCTCCCGACCGGGAATTGAACCCGGCCCACAGCGATGAAAACGCTGAAACTGAACCACTAGACCACCAGGGCGATACGGCGGGAGGGTGACAGCTCTAGTGAAAATTGCTTTCCTGCCCGTAAATCGAACCCTGGTCATGGAAGTTAGAAGGCTAACATAAATGTCATTCCTTGTATCCATTGCTCCCGATGCGGTCTCCTCTACATTGGGGAGACTGGAGCCTCCTCGCAGAGTCAAGTCACAGCGCTTGACGGAACATCTCCAGGACACCCGCAACAATCAACCCCATTGCCCTGTGGCCCAACATTTCAACCTCCCCTCCCACTCTGCCAGGGACATGCAGGACCTGGGCATCCTCCATCGCCGCTCCCTCTCCACCCGATGCCTGGAGGAAGAATGCCCCAACTTCTGCCTCGGATACATTCAACCCCAGGACATCAATGTGGACTGCACCAATTTCCTCATTTCCCCTCCCCCACCTTACCTCAGTTCCAAACCTCCAGCTGAGCGCTGTCCTCAGGACCAGTCCGACATGCCAATCTCCCTTCCCACCTATCCGCTCCACCCTCCTCTCTGACCTGTTACCTTCCCACCTATCCGCTCCATCCCCACCCCCATTCACCTGATGTACTCTTTGCTACCTTCGGCCCAGCACACACCAATTTATCTCGCCACACCTGGAAGCATGCTGCCTCTATTCCTGATAAGGGCTTTTGCCCGAAACGTCGATTTTCCTGCTCCTCGGAAGCTGTCTGACCTGCTGTGCTTTTCCCTCACCACTCTGATCTAAACTCTGGTTTCCTGCCTCTGCAGTCCTCACTTTTGCCTACCCAATAAACCCAGTGTGCCGATTTCACATCAACAAACTGACACAAATAGACTCAACATCTACAGAAACCCTAGCCACATTACTTTACATTAAAGACATCTGGGAAATGATGTCCGGACAACTCAACCCTCTCAGCATCATGGTAGCTCACAAACCGACCAATACACTTAAACAGTGGCTAATGAACCTGAAATATCCTATACAAACAACCAGCAAACGAATGTTATTTACAAAATACCATACAAGGAAATATATACATGAACTGTGCCTCACAGTTTTCTGTGGCAAGAAATGCTGGGATGAGATAAGTAAGATTTTTTTTAGCCAAAACGAATCGGCACTGACTGGACAGCCATTTAAAATCAACGCTGTCAGCCCAGGATGGAAGACCCGAAGGGATGAACAGTTTTCTTATTTCCTGAAGATTTACAAAGCTGAGACTGGGTTTTGGTGTTTGTTCCCTTTCCACTCCCAAGAGCCGCAGTGGTTGGGGCGGTGAGTTGGGGAAAGTGAAATGTGCCCGTGAGCAACGTGCAGGGCTATTTCAGCTTCCCCTCCTCCGACAGCGCTGTGACTTGACTCTGATGTTCTCAGGGACATTTACTGACGCGAGACAGTGAAAAGAGTCTCGTTCCTGCAGACCAGTAATTCAAACCGTATGCCGGCTTCAGGACAATGAGAAAGATCATTTGGGGTGTGTGAAGAAGCTGTGAGCTGCATTTCAAATAGGCAGGTGGAGTCAGATGCATCATCCATTGCGCCCCAGGCCTGTGCGTATCTGACGCCGCCATGCTGCAGAGTTCTCACGTTATCACGAACATGCGCAGCAATGGGAACATTCACAAGAAGAACAGCCAAAGATAATCACCGTCACTGCTTCCCTTCCATAGTCCCAACTTTGTGAAGCAGTATCTTTCACTGGCAAATAAAACACCTTTGTCCTCAGGTGCCTGCATAACTTCGATCATGACTTCACGCCCCTCACTGTTCCAGTCTCATTTCCAAACTCTTGGCTCATCGCCTCAAAAGCAGCTCTGTGGTTATCTGCTTGTTCCACCCTGACAGGCAGTGGGCTACAGATTCCCGACCAGTCCCAATGTGATTGAAATATTTCAACCCCTCACTGATTTGCATTTTTAAAAAACCGTGGAGCAATCTCCCTTTTCTTTTGACGTCGTTTCTCAACTGTAGTCGGCAGGGTTCACACCTGCGTGGGGAAACCGAAATGGATTTCATGTCCATCGCATTCACCACTCGGCCCATCAATACAGAATCACACTGACAGCTTCATTTCCCAGGTCTGTCTGCCTGTGGAGCTGCGAAAGAGTAAATCATTGCTGAGATTGTTTGAATCCAATCACTTCACAGTGATTCGAAAGGGTTAAATATCTGCAAATGGCGAGTCTGTGTGTTTCATCCCGAAAGATGAAATGGACGTTTAGTATAAAACAAAAACAGAAATTGCAGGAGCAACTCAGCAGGTCAGGCAGCATCTTTGGAAAGAGAATCAGAGACACCAATTCAGAACTCGTTTTTTTCCTCATGCAGGTACAGCCAAACCTGCTGAGTTTTTCCAGCATTTTAGCTTTCTGTCTCGGATTCTCAGCATCCGCAGTCCTTTACGTTAGAAATTCAATCAATTCAGGATCCCCTTTGTACTGCCTCAGTGGAAAAGATTTCCGTTTGGGAAACATTTTCCTGAAACCATTAAAAACGTGCACATTCGCAGCCAAGAAAGCGGTAGGAGCGAGAACAAGAAACACTCCGCCCCTGGGTGGTCTCGAACCACCAACCTTTCGGTTAACAGCCGAACGCGCTGACCAATTGCGCCACAGAGACACTCCCACCCCCCCTTCCACAGTGTCTTTGAGGAACCTACTATTCAATTCATTATTCAACCCGCCCGCCCAAAATTGCCAATGTCTTCTATCAGTTTTACTTTTCCATAATAAAGCCTTGGACATTCATTATGGAGACATGGGGACAGCCTGATCCCACCATCTGCAGGCATATCCATGTCACGAGGAACGAGCTCTCCTACACCGGGACCATCGCCCTCCGAGCCTTTCAGTGTTTTGCCTCTTCCCGAATTTTCTCATTGGTCCCGAGGCGAGAATGGGTTTGAATTCCCGATGTGCAGAGAATTCTTTCAATGTCTCAGGTCAGTTAATGTCCCGAGAATATCAGAGTCAATCAGCCTCTTAAACAAGGGAACGGTGTCTGGACTGTCGCTGCTCAGTCGGACAGTTCATCCTTCATTCTCCTCTAATTCCACTTCCCAAAGAGTTTCTAAAGATTCACAAAGCTGGAGACTGGGATTTGTGTTTTACGTCCTGAACATTTTTCCACCTGCTAACTGACAATATTTTGCCAAAACTTCTTCCCCATTGTAACATTTGCATCATGTTCAGGGATGAGCAATTTCCATTTTGTGGAGACATTCCCAAGTTTGGGAATGTTCTCTTTGGAGCAAAGAAGGTCAACTGGAGATTTCCAGGAGCTGTTGGCAATGATGGGAGAAGACGTGGTGGGAATCGGCAGGTTAATGATCAGAAGAACCTATTGCCACTGACTCGGGTCAGTTACCAGAGGACAGGGATTGAAGTTCTTTAATGGAAAGCAGCATTTGTGTAGAACAAAAATAGAGAATACTGCAGAAAGCCAACGGGTCGAGCAGCATCTGTGGAAAGGGAAACAGAAACGACGTTTTGAGTGTGCTACGGTTTTTGTTCAGAACTCAGTCTTTTGCCTGTTCCCGAAGTTGGTCCAGGTCTGTGTCTCAATTGACAAACACATGGCAAGTGCAGTGCCGCAATGTGAAATTATAGCCTTTGCTGTTTAAAAAAAAAGCAGTGCATTGTTTAAATGGTCATATATTGGAATGTGAAGATAGTGAGGACTAGAGGTGAAAGTCGAAAAATGCGGCACTGGAAAAGCACAACAGGTCAGGCAGCATCTGAGGAGCAGGAGAGTGAACGTTTCAGGCACAAGCCCTTCATCAGGAATGATGTATGGATGTACTAAGGGGTCTCAGAGTCCCTCCACACCAGTCAATGCCAGCTGTCGGGCAGATGCAGCAGGCAATCAGCAAGGCAAGTGATGTATTACGAAGAGGAATTGAGTTCAGAAGTGGGGTCATTGAACATATTCAAGGCTAAGTTCATCTGAGTTTTGAACAACAAAGAAGTGGATGCTTATGGGGGGAGGTAAGAAAATGGTTTTAAGACCAGGACAGGTCAGTCACAGAGTCAGACAGCACTCAAAAGACCCTTCATCCAACAAGTCCATGCTGAGTATGTTCTCAAACTAAACTCGTCGCACCTAACAGAGTTTGGCCCATAAACCTTCGAACCTTTCGTATTCATGTACTTATCTAAATGTCTTTTAAACGTCGTAACTGTACGTGTATAAAATCATGAGGGGCATGAATAGGATAAATAGACAAAGTCTTTTCCCTGGGTTGGAGGAGTCCAGAACGAGAGGGCATGGGTTTCGCATTAGAGGGGAAAGATACAAAATAGATCTAAGGGGCAACTTTTTCACGCAGAGGATGGTACGTTTATTGAATGATCTGCCAGAGGAAGTGGTGAAGGCGAGTCCGATTGCAACATTTAAAAGGCATTTGGGTAGGTGAATGAATAGGAAGGGTTTGGAGGGATATGGGGCCGTGTGCTGTCAGGTGGGACAAGATTGGGTTGGGATAGTTGGTCGGTTTGGACAAGTTGGACCAAATAGTCTGCTTCTGTGCTGTACATCTCTATCTCAATGTTAAACATACTCAGTGACCTGGCCTCCACAGTTTTCTGTGACAATGAATTCCATAGATTCACCACTCTCTGGCTAAAGAGATTTCTCCTAATCTCCATTCTCCCTTTATGCTGAGGCTATACCCATGGGTATTAGTCTCTCCTCCCAATGGAAACATCTTCCCAATGTCCACTCTGTCCAGGGCGTTCAATGTTCTGTACGTTTCAGTTAGATCTCTCTTGAATGTGGGCCTGTTAATCAGCATGAACCAAACCCTTCAGGATGAAGACATCCGTTATTAGATTCAACAAAGTGAGAATGGAGGGTGAGAGTGTGGGATGGAGATTTTCAGCTTTTAGGGAATAAGGTAGGAAAGAAAGTTTAATATAAATTATAATTGATCAGATGAGCCGATGGGCCAAGGAGTAGTGGATGGAGTTTAATTTAGACAAATATGAGCTGTTGCATTTTGATGAGGCAACTCAGGGCAGGACCTATGTGGTTAATGGTCAATTAATGGAATTTTGTGCTCAAGGAGGCAGCAGAGGCACCTTCATTAAGACACTGTTGGATGGGTTTTCTGCGTGGTAAGGGAATTAAGGGTAGTTGGGATAATGCAATTGGGAGGAGCTGAGACGATTGATCGATCCGCCATGATTTTAATGAATGGTGGAGCAGGGTCGATGGTCCAAATGGCCTACTCCGTCTATTACTTTGAAACGATAACCCTGCGTTTCCCATGGCCAACCCACCTAACCTGCACATCCCTGGACACTGGGCAATTTAGCACAGCCAATCCAAATCAAGGCCAGTGAGCAATGTAGTGATTTGGAAACCAAATACCAGAGAATGATAGAAAGGGACAAGGAGAATAAATGTACTAGCAATCAAAACTGGATTCTCACCATCACAAAAAATAAAACTAAAAGCTCAGTATGTGAATGTGTGCTGCATTGTAACAAAAGCGAATTAATTGACAGCACACATTGAAGAGAATAATTGTGATCTGAGACTCCTTACAAAGATGTGGCTTCAGAATGACAAGGATTGGATCCGGAATATCGAAGGGATACGTGGCATTCAAGTCGAGTGAGAAGCTCAGAACCGGTAGAGGGTGGGCACTGCTAATCAAAGCACTGATAACATGGTAGTCTGGTGTCAGTTCGGATTTCAGGTCCTGATTTCTCTGTCCTCTGATCTCCCTGTTCCCACAGAGTTAAATGTTGTCTGTTCTCAGCTCTGCTCGATTTCTGCTGAAGCTTTGACCCCCTTTTACACCTTCTGGAGCAATAGAATATTCTGAGCCTCCTGGAAATGACACATAATCTATACCCCTCCTGATTTTAAACATCTCCAAAGTTATCTGTCAACTTCCTTGGCTCCATTGGAAAAATGTCCCAGCTTCTTCTTAATTCAAACCCTCCATTCCCTGCAACACGCTGGTAAAGTCGGGAATAGGGAATTTCATCAAATCACATAAATGTATTGTCTGAAACAATCTAGCTGTGTTCTGGCCTGAGATATTGAGAGTCCCTGGTGGAAGTAATTACGAATGCAATAATTTTGGTCACAGAATTGAACAATCATTTTGCATCAAAGGGGTCTACTTTGATAAGGAGGTAGTGGTAATTTCTAAGGTAAGTGAACAGTTTCTAGATCAGGGAGATGAAGTTCCAGACACTTGGGAAGGGCAAAAAATGAATTTGATAAATAAGACAAAGAACTGTGGATGCTGGAAATCTGAAACTAAAACTGAGAATACGGGAAAAACTCAGCAGGACTGGAAGCATCTGTGGAGAGAAAGAAGAGTTCAAGTTTCGAGTCCAACAACTCCTCTTCGGGATTCTGAAAGAGTTTGTGAGAACCCCTTAAGTCATCTGCCCAGCTTTAAGACCATAATACACAGGAGTAGGATGAGGCCATTTGGCCCATCGAGTCTTCTCCACCAGTCGATCATGGATGATGTGTTTCTCCATCCTATTCTGCTGCCCTCTCCTCATAAACCTTGACCCCTTACTAATCAAGAACCTATCTCTGTCTTAAATGCCCTCAATGACTTGGCATCCTCAACCCTTCTTCTCGTGGAAACATCATCTCCACATCCACACTATCCAGTCATAGAATAGCACAGCGCTGCCTGACCCACTGTGATCTCCAGCATTTGTTGTTTTCAGGAAGGATTCCAGCATCCACAACAATGCGCTTCTAAATTTTGTACCCAGTTGGTTAGCTCTCCCTGGATCCCGTGAGATTTAACCTTACTCAACAATCCACTGTGTGGTACAATTAACAAAGTTCCCAGCCCCCACCTCTTTCTGCATACATGGGCAGCACTTTCCGCTTTCGATTCCAGCCTTGGGGCGACTGTCTGTGTGGAATTTGCACATTCTCCCTGCCGTGTCTGCTGGGTTTCCGCCGGGTGCTCTGGTTTCCTCCCAAAATCTAATGATATGCAGTTTCGGGAGAAGTGGCCATACTAAATGGGCCCATAGTGTGCATTAAGTTTGGTGGAATGGTATAAGGGAAAGTGTCCAAATAGGTTACGCTTTGGATGGTCGGTGTGGACTTGTTGGGCTGAATGGCGTGTTTCCACATTGCAGGAATTCTACGTCGCATTCTCCCAACTCCAGAGTCTCAGCACTCTTGGTTTTTCCCATGGACACTGTGGGGGAGGGAAGCAATGTTTTACACGGGAGTAAAGTTCAGTGAGTGTGAAGCTAAAAGTAAACGCATTGCTTCAGCTTTTTTCCCCGGTATACCAGAGGGTGAGGGGAGATCTTACAGACGTTTATAGAATCATGAGAGGCATGGATAGGATAAATAGACAAGGTCATTTCCCTGGGATGGGAGAAGTCCAGAACAGGAGGATAATATGTTTGGGGTGAGGGAGGCAAGTGTAAGGAATGATCTGCCTGAGGAAGTGGTGGATGTAGGTCCAATTATAACATTTAAAAGGCATCTGGATGGGTATATGAATAGGAAGAGTTCAGAGGGATATGGGCCAAGTGCTGGTAAATGAGACGAGATTAATTTAGGCTCTCTGGTCGGCACGGATGAGTTGGACTGTAGAACCTGATTCTGTGCTGTGTATCTCTGTGACTCTGGCTTGCCCGTAATGTTTGCCATGCCTGTATGTTCAGTTTCTGTCTGGTGTCGGTGACAATGCCTTGATATCTCATTTCCTCCATCTCCCCACTTCCACCTCCCCAGATGTTAACCATTTCGTGTCTGGTTGTTTCTCAAGAAGCTGCATTGAAGGTTAATCCTGAATTGACACTTTTATTTGCTTCCCTAAATCAGACTTACTCACTCCTACATATTGTGAAAGATACTAACTTTCAGGTGGAGGTATCCAAAATTCAGAGGTGTCTGTCTTGATGTTTTCACTTTTCGGTCTCTGTAAGATCCTGTATCAGTACCGTCGGGAGAATTAGTTTGAGCGGAGTGAGAATAGAGGGGTGAGAGGGGGTGGGATGGTGCTTTCAATTTTGTGGGAAAAGAAAAGAATGTTCTGCAGAAAGTAGAATTGCTTGTTTGGAATTTCTAACCTGGACTGACAGTGATGACTTTTGTAATCTCTTTTTACAGATTATTTGAAGATCTGAAGACGGACATTTCAATATCAACAGATGAAGAGCTTTGCCTGAAACATTGACTCTGCTGCTCCTCAGATGCTGCCTGATCGGCTGTGCTTTGACTCTGACTCTCCAGCATTTGCAGTCCTCAATTTCACGTCAATGTCTGGCAGTCACTGAATCCATCGGGACTATAACAATTTTCGACTATGATTCTGTGAGAAGGAACCAAGCTTTTTGGTTCCTCTTTCAATACGTTTTCAGCATCAGTGAGACTGGAAGAGAGACCCGACTATTGCAGCACTCTGATTGTGGAGCCAGTAAAAGTTATACAGTCTGGGAAGAGGAATTCACGGCAGGGAGGTGCTGTACACGCGTTTGTGTGCAGCTGAAGCTTCGGTCATGGAGAAACCCAAGGAATCCCGTCCCGTGGAGAAACCATGTAAATGTTGCGACTGTGGGAAAGGCTTCCATTTCCCATCTGACCTGGAGACTCATGGGCGCAGTCACACCGGGGTGAGACTGTTCTCCTGCCCTGAGTGCGGGAAGACCTTCAGCAATTCCTCGGTACTGCAGAGGCACCAGTGGGTCCACACAGCCGAGAGGTCATTCTCCTGCCCCGAATGCGGGAAGGCCTTCAGCTATTCCTCCGTCCTACTGACCCACCGCCGGGTCCACATAATAGAGAAGGCCTTCAGCTGCTCCAAGTACGGGAAGGCCTTCAACGATACCTCTGCCCTGCTGAGGCAACAGCGGGTCCACACCGGGGAGAGCCCGTTCTCCTGCCTCAAGTGTGGGAAGGGCTTTACCCAGGCATCCCACCTTCGGGTCAATACGGGGGGGAGGCCCTTCCCCTGCCCAGAGTGCGGGAAGGCCTTCAGCAATTCCTCCCAACTGCTGAGGCACAGGTGGGCCCATACCGGGGAGAGGCCATTCACCTGCCCCGAGTGGAAGCGGAGGTTCTCATCATTCTGCACCTTGCAGAAGCGCCAGCGGGCACACCAGTGCTCCCAACAATCTGATTCTGCTGGTGAAGCTGCTGTGGGCCACTGCGAGGACTGAACCCGTGCACATTCTGACAGTGCTTATAGTGGGAGAGTCGGAAGTTTTTTTTTTATGTCGTCGTGCTCCCCCACCCCTGCAAGTTTGCTTCCAGTGGGCGCTGCTGCTCGTTGATACCAGCAGCTGTTCTCTTTAGTTTTTTCTTGTCCAGTTAAATAATTATTGACTCTGTCTGGGAACGAGCTCCAGTCTGGAAGAAATAGCTGAATACTTCAGGGTGTCCATTCGCATTCAGCAGTGACTTAGAAATTAAATTTACGGTTATGTGCCTGTGAATAACTCATCATCGAAGGATTGCCCAACGGCTTGGCAAACCATTTTTGGAAACGGTTTGCTTGAATTGATAATTTTAAAAATTCTCTTCCCTAATTTCCCCTTAAGTTTCTGTCTCTGAGATGGTGGAGGACTTGATGAAAAGGATTAAATCATTGCTATTAACTGGATCATCTTGTGTAACTTTGCACGAGTAAATTTGCGGTATTCATAATTGTTTGTTTTTGTTTATATTATAATTCCGGTGTGCAAGATCTGTTCATCAAGTGTGGTTCACTTCATGAAACTGCTGTGGGTCACTCCCAGGATTGAGCCCCTGTGTATTCTGACAGTGTGTGTGCAGTGGGAGAGTCAGTGGCCTTTTTTGTTTTATGCTCTTGCCCCGCCCAGCCCCGTTGCCAACTTTGCTTCCATTTGGTGTTGCTGCTTGTTGAGCCCAGGAGCTGTTCTCTCGAGATCCTACTGTCCAGTTAAAGAATTGTTGGCTCTTTCTGGGAATGAGTCCCAGCTTGTAAGAAATGGCTGAATACTTTGGGGTGTCTATTCACATTCAGCAGTGGCTTTTAAATTAGATTTACAGTTACGTGTCTTTGAAACAGTCATAGTCCAAGGATTGCACAAAGGCTTGGCAATCCATTGTTGGAAACTGTTTGCTTGAATTGGTAAGTTTAAAACAAAAATTCTTTTTTAATTTGCCGCTTAAGTTTCTGTCTCTGAGATGGTGGGGGACTTGATCAAAGATTTTAAATAATTGCTATTAATTAGATTATCTTCTTTAACTTTGCCCTCGAAAATTTACTATATTTGTAATTGTTGGTTTTTGTTTAAATTATAATGTTGATGTGCAAGATCTGTTCTTCATCAAGTCTGGTTCGGAACAGTTGAGAAATTGAGGGACATTGCATGTTTTAATTTCACTCTGTTGTGAATGTAGTGACAGTGACATTCATTTGTATTGGGTTGCTTACCCTCAGTTGTCGTGTCTTCCACCCCAACTATTCACTATGGTAGTGAGTTCCGCAGTCTCACCACACTCTGAGGTCTTTCATGAAATCCTTAGTAGAGAATTGTAAGGGAAAATGTTGACAAGGGCAGAATATAGGGTCTTAACTGCAAAAGCCAGGAAGACATTCGACAATGTAAAACCATGACAATGTCGGCGATAAATAAGGAACTTTGACAGCAATGAAGAGGTCACACGTCAGAGTTCACGATAATGGTCGTGACAAAAAGAAAAAGTACTCTGCAGATATTGGATATAGTAATTAAGCAAGTTTCTAGATGCTGTAGTTGGTTGAATACGATAACGTAAGAGATGAAATAACCAAAACCACGAATGTAATTTGATGTCGGTAACCATAAAGCAAGTGCATACTATTGATTGATATAGGCCAATTGCGTGCAAGTCGGTCATTCAGCCCATCGAGTCAACATTGACTGACCGTCCCACACAGACCCAGTTCGTTACCCTATCCCGAAAACCCTGCATCCCCCATGGTCAATCCACCTTCACCTGCACATCCGTTGGACTGTGGGAGGAGGCCACAGCAGCAGAGGAAGCCCACGCAGACACAAGGGGAGAATGTGCAAACTCCACACAGACAGTCGGCTCGAGGGTGGGATCAAACCCAGGTCACTGATGCCGTGAGACCACCACATGCTGCTATCTTAAAAATTGAATTTCAAAGACTCGAGAACACTTGAGAGAAAAACAAAACTCTCCTATCTTAAATGAGAGACTAGTCTCTGGCTAGAATTGAGTTGACATTACATTTACATTAAGTCCTCTCCAGATGTTATACAGCTCCATCGGATCATCTGTTTCTTCAAAACTCAAACTGATACAAGCCCAGCCTGACATCCCCTTGTCCCCGATTATAAGTTGAGTAAATGAGCGACCCTCGACCTCACTGGCATGACAAAGGATGCCCTCAATACAAGTTGACCTTAACTGTCTAACCTCTTGACCCCACGCCACAATGTGGTCAGCCGCAACTCAGCCCTGAACGAGAGCAGAGGAACTGAATCGACAGCAGTGAGGTGGAAATTGCATTCCCAGAGAATATTATTCACATGAGAATGTTGTTCAGCTCACATTCGGATCACTGCAGGGACGATGTCTCCTGTCATTTAAATGTCTTTGATCCCAAGAACAGTCTCGTTTTGTTGTACATTGTGTGTGTTTTAGCCGTGTTTCACGACATGATTTTCTGTTACTGTGATTCCCATTAGGAAGTGTGAATTTAGTACCAGATGATACTTCAGTTCTGAATTTTCCTTGAGGATTGGTGTAGGACGTACTAAGTGCCAGTCCGAATGGAAGAAGCTCTACTGTTTATTTAACCCTCTGCTGTCATTGTCCTGGGACTGTATGAATGGGGAAGTGGAGAGGAAGATTTACTCTGTATCTAACCCAATGCTGTTTCTGTCTTGGCAGTGTTTGTTGGGAACAGTGTTGAGGTAGCTTCACTTGAAATTGAAGAGTAGAGGTAGCTTTATTCTGATCGTCATCCCATGCTGTCCTTGACCTGGGAGGTTTAGATGGCATCTATAATTGAAGTGAATGGAGACTTGGCTGTGGGAGTGGAGGGTACTTCTACCTGAGCACACCCATCTTTGAGATTGCTGTGCTGATCAAGACAATCTCAGAAACCTTCATGCACTTTTCCAACCAACCACAGGGTGGTTAAGGATGGGTATAAATGCTGGCATTGCCAGCGATGCCCACACCCCATGCATGAATAAATACTTTATGTTTAAAAGTTACATTCACGTTCCAAACCCTCTAATGTATGATTACTTACATGGAAAATTCCTGTCTGCTGGAATTCCATTTTAAAACATAGGAATGTGTCAACCATGTAGAAATATAACAAGAACAACAAATTGAGAATTTAACAGGTAATAAGCAGGACCAGAATGCTGAGTCAGCCTGACCCCCAATGCTGAGAGAGTTCTCCCAGATGTTGAAGTTACACTGGTGACTTCTACTCTTGCAGCTTCCCCAAAAGTTTGTCCCTGATGTAAGATCATTCAATGACCCGAAGTACTAACTGTTTTTATCTCCATAGCTGCTGCCAGACTTGCTGAGGAATTCCAGCCCTTCTGCTCTACCCTTTTATGGGATTTGAGCTTCACTAAGTCAGTGTAATGAAGAACTGCAGATGCTGGAGATCTGAAACACAAAAATGCATCAAATGCTGGAGAAACTCAATAGGACTGGCAGCACATGTGGAGAGAGAAACAGAGTTAGCATTTCAAGTGCTGTGACCCTTCTTCACAACTGTTCTGGACTCAGGCCAGGATATTGACTCTGTTTCTTTCTCTCTCTCTCCACCAGTGTTGCCAGACTGGCTGAGTTTCTCCAGCAATTTCTGTTATGACACTTTCACAAGGTTGATGTTTGTTATCCATCCCTAAGTGCAAGGTGTCTTGCTTGTGCCAATTCAGAGGGCAGTTTAAGAGTCAACCACATTGCTGTGTGCATGGAGTCACATGTAAGACTGACCATGCAAGGATGGCAGTTTCCCTCCTGAAAGGACATTGGTGAACATGGGTTTTTATGACAATTGACGTCAGTGCCATCGATACCATACTGAGACTAACTTTGTGTTCCCCATTTATGATTTGAATTATTCACATCTCACCTCTTGCTGTGGTGGGATTTGAACTCATGTTCCCTGGATTATTCATCCTGTGACATAATGACTACACTGTTGTTTCCCATTCTTTGCTATTTTGTGTTTGTTGTTCACGTCTTTGTCTTCTGATGTTTGGGAAATTTAACCTGTTTAAAAGATTGCCCTAAACTTGCCCCTTTGACCAAGTCTTTGGTCACCTGTCCTAATCTGTGCTCCGGTCTTGTGATATTTAAAGGAATTCTCATAATGTTCATGTGAAGCACTTTGACATAGTTAACTGTACCACAGGTATTATTTGAATGCAGCTTGTGTCCCTATCTTAATATCTGAAAGTACAGGGTCATATTTTAAATGGCGAAGACAAACATGAGGATGATTTCTTTTCTTTCTGAGGGTTGTGTGTCTTCTTCAAAAGGCAGTGGATTCAAAATCTTTAAGGCAGAGATAGATAGGTTCTTGATAACCAAGTGAATGAAAGATTGTCGGGGATGTGTTGGAATGTAGAGTTGAGGTTGAATTCAGATCAGCCATGATCTTATTGAATGTTGCAGCAGGCTCGAAGTGCCGAGTGGCCTACTCCCGCCCATTATATGTTTGTATCAAGCAGTCTGTGACTCCCCTCTTATAGCTATGAACTGGGTAATTCCTTTCCGATATTGCCCCTTGTAGACTGTTAATTTCACACCGATGGCCCCCTATTGGGAGCAGGCACATTGTAGTAATTGCAGTATTTCTTGTGTTAATTTTGTTGCTTCTTACTAAGTGTTCCTGAGAATCTTCGAAATAAAAACCAAAACACTTCTATTATTATCGCACCAATGGAAATGTTGGTTCGGATGTATCATTGTTGAATTAGCCATTCCCATCTTTTCCAGAATTCTGTGTTTAAAGCCCTCGAGTCTAGTTTCCGCCCCTGAAACAGTTCTTATCAAGGCCATGTTTGACATCCTTTGTACCGGTGATATGGATGAACATTCCCTCGTCGACCTGCAGACAGCCTTGATCAGGGTTAATGACAGTACTGACCCTCTCCAGCATGACTCTATCCTCTGGGAGGGTCTGCTTTTAGCGTCTTCCATTCTAATTTGTTTAAAAGTAGCTGCTGGTTTTGGCATCTATACTGATGATATCCAACTGTGCCTGAACACCACTTCTCTCCCGACTCCTCTATCATTCATTATTTACTAATCATTTATCTGAATGCCTGCCCAATTTCCAGCATTGGATAACCATAAACATTCCCTTAGTTAAATATTGTGAATTGTGAAGCCATTGTTTTAGTCCCCAAGTTCGACCTGAGCCCACGTCCCCCCTCCCCCCGCCCCCCCCACCCCAGTAACTCTGTTGACAGCCTTCATGTCACTTTAAAACTAGGATCGATAGATTTTTGAAGAGTCGGGGAATGAAAGGTTACAGGAAAAGGGCAGGAAAGTGAATGTGGGGAATACCAGATCACCCAGAATCCTACTGAATGGAGAAGCAGGCTCAAGGGGCTGAATGGCATATTCCTGTTCCTACTTCTTCTGGTTCCCGAGCCCTTCCCTCTGATACAGTACACTGACTTCAGTGTGTGCCTTTACTGAGAGTGCTGATGTTCCCTTGTGTAATATCAACAACTTAGCAGCTGCTGAAACCTCTTTCTCCTTTGTTACCTCTGAACACAATAAGCCAATGTCTTCAGGGGAGGCGATGGCTGACTTTATTGTCACCAGACTATTCACCCAGTTAATGTTCTGGGGACCTGAGTTCAAAACCTGCCACGGCAGATGGTGGAATCTGAATTCAATATAAATCTGGAATTAAGAGTCTAATGATGAAATCGTTGTGGTTTGTTGTAAAAACCTATCTGGTTTCCTGCTTTCCGAACCTGGTCTGATCTACATGTGATTCAGATGCGCTGTCAGCTGGTTGAAACTTCACTGCCCTTTCAATCAAAACCTCCACTATAACCTCCCGACTTTTATACTCCATTTAAAGGCCAATCTCCCTTTTGCGTTCCCTATTAGTCACTGTGCTCCCAGAAGCAGGATTGTGGATCAGTTTAAAGTAGGTCCTATATCTCTGATTACATCGGTACACAAGGCAGTGAAGAAAGGTTTAGGCACACTGGCCTTCATCAATTAGGGAATTGAGTCAAGATGTTGGCAAGTTATGTTGTAGTTATACAGGACGTTGATGAGGCTGCACCTGGAATATTGTGATCAGTTTTGGTCCCCTTGGTGTTCTGACTTCTGACTTCTTCAACTCTGGGTTTGTGTTGAACTTGATGGGATACTTTGTCCAACTCAGCATGTTTAAACAGTATCTCTCAGAGGGATTCATCTGAAACTTTTCAGGAGGTGAGCTCAACAAGATTGAACTATTCAAAGTTACTTGGACTCTATTTTAAACTTACAACAGGACCAGTCGTCAGAGACACATACAGCATGGAAACAGACACTTTGGTCCAACTTGTCCATGCTGACCTGATATCCTAAACTAATCTAGTCCCATTTGACAACACCTGACCCAAATCCTGTGACACCTGACCCAAAACATGAACCTCATTTCATATAAGTACATGAAGAAGTTGTCCCTTTAATATATTTCGCCTCTCACCCTACACCTATGCCCTCTAGTTCTGGACTGCCCCATCCCAAGCAAAATACCTTGTCTGTTAACCTGTCCATGCCCCTCATGATTGTATAACCTCTATTAGGTCACTCCTCTGCCTCTGATGGTCCAGTGAAAACAGTCCCAGCCTATTCATCCTCTCCCTGTAGCTCAAACCCTCCAACCCCCAGCAACATTCCTGTAAATCGTTTCTCACAGAGAAGTGAACGTTTCAGTCCTGAAGAAGGGTTAACACCCAAAACACTGACGACTCCACTGGTGCTGCCTGGTTTTCTGCATTCTCCCAACCTCCTGCTTGCCTCCATCGGGTTGCAACATGTAGTGGCTCAGTGTTTACCACTGCAGGCTGACCGCGCCGGGGACCCAGGTTTGATTCCAGCCTTGGGTGGCTGTCTGTGAGGAGTTTTCATATTCTCCCAGTGTCTGCGTGGGTTTTCTCTGGGTGGTCCTGTTTTCTTCCATAAACCAAAGATGTTCAGGTCATGTCGATTGGTCATGATTAATTGCCCATAGAGTTAGGTACATTAGTGAGCGGAAAATGGGTCTGGATGGGTTACTCTTCGGAGGGTCGATGTGGACTTGTTGGGACAAATGGCCTGTTTCCACACTGTAGCTAATCTCATCTGCACTACTTTTGTCACTAACGAATGGCTGAGTAGACTCGATGGGCCGAATGGCCTAACTTCTGCTCCAATGCACTTGCGGTCTTACGTTTCTCTGGATCATTTCATTTGGCAATGTGCAGTCTCTGGCTCAATGAGCAGCAGTTTCCAATGAAAGCAAAGCTCATATGATGGTTGAACTCCTACAGTGTGGAAACAGGTCCTTCAGCCCAAAACATCTGCACCGATTCTCCGAAGACTAACGAAGTCAGATCCATTTTCCTACCCTCCATAAATTGCACACAGACCCCCAAGTGTGGAAGTATTCCTGGGTTCCTGGTGCCATGAGGCAGCAGTGCTAACCGTGAGCCACCATGGGGTTGTAGTTGTGGGGGTTGGGGGAGGCAATTGCAGTCCAGGAGAAAACAAAAACAGCCCACCTACTCTCCCACTGCACCCACTGTCAGAACTGGCAGGAGGTTCAGTCCTTGGGGGTGACCGAAGGCAGCGTCACCGCTGGGATCTGATTGCTGGGAGCGCTGGTGCCCCCGCTGGTGCTTCTGCAAGTTGCAGGAAAACATGAACCTCTTCCCACACTCGGGCCAGCTGAAGGGTCTCTCCCCATTGTGGACACACTGGTGCTTCAGCAGTGTGGAGGAGCGGGGCTGAGGAATTGATGAAAGACTTCATGCACTTAGGCAACTGAACGACCTCTCCCCCATGTGGACACACCAATGGGCCGGCAGGTCGGAAGAAAGAGCAAAGCCCTTCCTGCACTCGGGGCAGAAGAACGGCTTCTCCTCAATATGGACCCACTGGTGTCTCAGCAGGTGGGAAGAACTGCTGAAAGCCATTTCGCACTTGGGGCTGGAGAACAGCCTTCCCTGGTGTGGACCAACTGGTGCGTCAGCAGGGCAGAGGAATCACTGAAGGCCTTCCCACACTCAGGGCAGCAGAAGGGCCTCTTCCCCTCTGTGGACCCATTGGTGCTTCAGAACCCTTTCAAATTTCACAATATCCTTCTGATAGGAAAGGACAAGAATTGTACACAATATTCCAAAAGTGGTCTAAAAAATGTCCTGTACAACCACAACATAACCTCCCAACTCCAATACTCAGTCGGAGAATTGCGAAAGCTTTCAAAACTCACACAAAACAAACAGGAAAGAATGGAGGGTCAAACCGAACTTTTGAGAGTCACCTTGATAGCATCAATGAGAAATCGGCGGAGGGGATTTATTGGGGAACCGTTCTCCTTAAATACACTATATACGTATTTCTCTTGTGCTCTTCGGAGTTTCTCTGTGCTGCAGTGTGTAGTGGCTCATTGAAATAATGTCCTGATGCAGCTTCATTTGTGGGTGTTGGGATGATTGCTTCTGCAGTTAAGTATTTGGTTTGTGTGTGTTGTTTTTGTGTAGATGCTAGTTTGAAGTTCCCCCATTGACTGTTCACTCTACTGTGACATCAAGGAATGCCACGTTGTTGTTTTCTCCTCCCCTTCAAACCAGGAGCCCCCCTTAGACCATAATCTCACTACTTGGAACACCAATATACATACTAGTCAAAGGCCTTCACTGAAGGCTAAAACACCTAGTCGAAGATTCACTCCACTCCATTTACTCCATGCAAGAATTCCTGAACACCAAACACACTGAGATGGAAGAGGATGGAATAATGTTGTCCTTTGACATAACAGCCCTGATCACATCCATGATCATCAACGTGGCCAAAAAAAACTGAAGACACTACTCGAAGAACCAAAGACACAAACACAGCGCCAACTTCATCAGCAAAGATAGCACTGTCAAGCTCGTGGAACTGTGCCTTTCCACCAACTTCATATTCAACAACAAGCCCTACAAACAAATCAACGAAATTCCCATGAAACCACCAACATCAGCATTTCTCGCAGAAGCAATAATGCAGAGACTCGAACAAACAGCCCTTCCAACGATCCAACCCAAACTTTGAGTCCGCTACAGAGATGACACTTTTGTCATCAAAAAATGAAACAAATTAGAGGAAACCTATAACACCATCAACAATATCCTTACTGGCATAAAATTCACAAAAGAGGAGAACAACAACAAAGTGCCATTTCTAGATGTCACAGGAGAGCGAACAGTCAATGGTAAATTCAAAACAGCGTCTACAGGAAAACAATGCACGCGAACCAAGAACTTAACTACAGAAGCAATCACCACTACACACACAAACAAATCTGAATGAGGACACGATTTCAACGAGCCACGATACACTGCAGCACCCAGGAACTACGAAGATCAATAAACAACTGTACAGAGCATTTAATAAGGACGGGTAGCCTATAAACCCCCTGAAACCGGTTTCCCTGACCGGGAATCGAACCCGGGCCGCGGCGGTGAAAGCGTCGAATCCTAACCACTAGACCACCAGGAAGATGCAAGCCAACCCTGATACCTCTACTGAAAATTTCTTCCCTGACCGGAAATCGAATCCGGGCCGTAGTCGATCGAAGGCTTTCACCTGTGTATCCAACAATCTCATTTCTTGTATCCATTGCTCCTGATGCGGACTCCTCTACATTGGGGAGACTGGAGACTCCTTGCAGAGTCAAGTCACAGCGCTTGAGGGAAGATCTACAGGACACCCGCACCAATCAACCCCATCGCCCTTTGGCCGAACATTTCAAACCCCCTCCCACTCTGCCGAGGACATGAAGGTCCTGGGCCTCCTCCATCGCCGCTCCCTCCCCACCCGATGCCTGGAGGATGAACGCCTCATCTTCCGCTTGGGGTAACTCCAACCACAGGCCATCAATGTGGACTTCATCAGATTCCTCATTTTCCCTCCCTCCACCTGACCTCAATTCCAACCTTCCAGCTCAGCGCTGTCCTCATGACCTCGCCTACCTTCCAATCTCCCTTCCCACCTAGCCGCTCCACCCTCCTCTCTGACCTGTCACCTTCATCCCCAAATCGCATTCACCTATTGTACTTTTTTGTACCTTCTGCCCAGCACACCCCACCCCCAATTTATCTCTCCACCCTGGAGGGGTCCTGCCTCTATTCCTGATGAAGGGCTTTTGCCCGAAACGTCGATTTTCCTGCTCCTCGGAAGCTGTCTGATCTGATGTGGTTTTCCAGCACCACTCTGATCTAAACTCTGGTTTACAGCATCTGCAGTCCTCACTTTTGCCTACCCAATAAACCCAGTGTGACGATTTCACATCAACAAACTGACACAAGCAGACACAACGTCTGCAGAAACCCTAGCCACATTACTTTACATTAAAGACATCTGTGAAAGGATGTCCGGACAACTCAACCCTCTCAGCATCATAGTAGCCCACACATTTACCAACACACTTAAACAGGGGCTAATGAACCTGAAATACCCGAGACAAACAACCAGCAAACGAATGTTATTTACAAAATACCATACAAGGAAATATATACATGAACTCTGCCGCACAGTTCTCTGTGGCAAGAAATGCCGGGATGAGATAAGGAAGATTTTTTCAGCCAAAACGAATCGACACTGATTGGACAGCCATTTAAAATCAACGCCGTCAGCCCAGGATGGAAGATCCGAAGGGATGTACAGTTTTCTTATTTCTTGAAGATTTACAAAGCTGAGACTGGGTTTTGGTGCTTGTTCCCTTTCCACTCCCAAGAGCCGCAGTTGTTGGGGCGGTGAGTTGGGGAAAGTGAAATGTGCCCATGAGCAGCGTGTGGGGCTATTTCAGCTTCCCCTCCTCTGACAGCGCTGTGACTTAACTCTGATGTTCTCAGGGACATTTACTGACGCGAGACAGTGAAAAGATTCTCATTCCTGCAGATTAGGAATTGTACCATACGCCGGTTTCATGACAATGAGAAAGATGAATTGGGATGTGTGAAGAAGCTGTGAGCTGCAGTTGAAACAAGTAGGTGGAGTCAGATGCGTCATCCATTGCCCCCATGGTCCTGAAGAAATGTTTGCTTTTGTCTGCTTGAGAGACTTTGGACACTGGTGTGGCAGGGAGAATACTGAGATACCGAGTGAGGGAGATTCAGAGCGCTGACTGTGAAAAGTGCTTCAAACCATTTACTCAGATTGGGGAATTAAAATCACACCCCATGCGGTGGGAAAGACTATGTCCCCGCTTTGTTTGTAATTTCAAACCCTGAGCAACACAAGGAAAGCTCCACCCAATGGGTAAACCGTGGAAATGTGGGGACTGTGGGAAAGGATTCCCTTCCCCATCAGTGCTGGAAACGCACAGACGCATTCACCTGCTCAGTGTGCAGGAAGGGGTTCAGACAGAGAGAAGCCATTCACGTGCCCCATGTGCAGGGGAGAGTTCACTCAGTCAGCTGCACTGCTGACCCACCAGTGGGTCCACACTGGAGGGAGGCCATTCACCTGCTGGAAGTTCCAAAAGGGCTTCACCTGCTCCTCCCACCTGAGGAGGCACCATCGAGTTCACGTGCCAGTGCAAGAGGATTGAAGGAGCGATAGCCAAGTGCTCCGATCAACCCAGCATTGGGGCGTCACAGGTTCGAATCCCACTGCGGTAGTTGGCAGAATTGGAATTCGGTCAGTAATCTGGAGTTCATAATCTAAGGATGAAACCACTTTTAGGGGGAAAAAAACACCATCTGATTCACTCATGTCCTTTTTAGTGAAGGAAACTGCCGTTGCGGGAAAGGGTTCACTCAGTCATCCCAGCTGCATGTTTCTCCCGGCTGTACCAGGGATCCAGTTACAAACAGACAACACAGCTGACCAACAAAGAAAGTGGGGTGGGGGAGTGGCTGCACTTTGACCTGGAGGTGTTTTCTTTAAAAACTACTTTTTGCATGCCTTTTTCCTGGGGAAATCTGAAGCTGTAACAAAATAGGGTCGCAGTAAAGGTTACATGAACTTACCGCCCGGCTTAGACTCTGTGAGGTCCAACAGGTTTTTGTTTTAAAGCTGCTCATTTCTTTCAGCCTCCAGCACTAATGTCATCTCTCAGAAGGACCAGTGAATGAGTAGCTAATATTGTTACAAATTGTATATTTTTTCAGGACTTCAGGTTCATTGTTTCATTGGAATTGCAATGTTTACTGGCAACAGTCGGAGGTGTGAGCTGTATTCACCGGAAACAAAGGTTTAAAATCTCACAAACACCAGGGTATATTCTAACAGGTTCATTTGGAAGCACTAGGTTTCGAAGTGCTGATCCTTCTTCAGGTAGCTGTGGAGTAGAATCACAAGACACAGAATATATCGCAAAAAGATTATAGTGTCATTCAACATAAGTGACGTATTGAAGAAACCTAGATTGCTGTTAAATCTTTCATCTTTTAAAATGGGCTGCAGATTTCGGTTCATTAATATGTACATTTCAGAACTTCTTTTAAGTCACGTTCTCCAGCAAACTTAATGTTTTATAAAAGGAGGTAACACCTCACATCAAACAACGCATGAAAGCTGTGAGGTGAGAGTCTGTCTGTATCCGAGTCTTGAGTCAGACTGGTTCTATTTCCAAATATATAATCCTGCAAAAGCAAATTCATCCCAAATGTGTGAGTGCATGCATGAGAGAGAGAGTGTGTATGTGCGTGTGCATGCTGGGTAAAGTGTGTGTGTGATGGAGTGTCATCATGTGCGAAGATGTATGCGTGGGTGTGAGTGGGGGGGCGTATTAGTGTGTGTCTGAGAGAGAGCATGTCTATCGGAAAGGCGCTGCATGAGCGTGTGAGTATGGAAGAGTGAGTGTGAGAGTGAGAGAATGAGAGAGAGAGAGCGTAACAGTGAAGTGGGGTTACCTGTCATGTGACATGAACCCAAGGTCGCGATTGAGGCCATCCTCCTGGTTTCCGAACTTGGTTATCAGCCTTTGCTGGGCCACTAAAAATGATTAAGCAGTTACACAATACACATTAGAGAGGGCCGAGTGGGACTTGTCTTTCGATTTGCAGAAGGTGAGACGTTCTGGGTGCTGAAAACGAAGGAACACACATACTGGAGGAGCTTCGGCACAGAGAGATGGAGCTGGAAGCCAGGCTGCAGACACGTTGGGGGATTCACTGTGGAAACAGGCCGTTTGGCCCACCAAGTCCACACTGACCCTCCGAAGAACATACCCCCACTCCCCGACCCACCAGTTAACCCCACAGCTAATCCCTGAATTTAGAACGCCCAATCTACTCTAGCCTGCACATCTTTGGAACATTGGAGAAAACCCGAGCACCCAGAGGAAACCGACGTGAACAGGGGGTGGGGGAGGGGTAGGAAAGTGCAAACTCCACACAGTCACTGTGAGGGTGGGATCGAACCCAGGTCCCTGGCGCTGCGAGGAATCCCCTCTCCAGCTCTATGCATTCGATTGGCTTCTCCCCAATCCTGGTGACACTCCAATCAGTTTGAGGAATTCAATTTGCTTCCACAGAGTTTCCACGGGGAAGGGATCGTTGTTACTCGGCAGATTCAACGATCCAATGAAGGGCTCGTCTATAGCGAGAACACTGGTCCACATTTCGCTGAAAAATTAAAGTTCTCTCCGCAATTAGAACCCTTGAGTACTGCCACGCAGGCTGCGTGTATTCACGGGGACTCTCAATGCATGTTGATATTTGAAATCATTTCCTGCAGACAAACATTTCCCCTCCTGGATTCAAACACTGCTGATATTCAGGCCCTGACTAAATTTCTATTCCATGCCTGAAAAGCAAATCCTCCTCTGCTAATAACTTGAGAAAACAGATCACTGCTGTCAGTGCAGGGCAGAAAATAGGATGAGAGAATTTTGGTTTGCACAGAACAGCCTTCTCTATCTTCTACCCGAAATCTCTGTCTCTCAATTCCTAAGCCTTTCAATGTATTCCAACCCAAATTCATCCTTCCATCCTCCTCCCTTTGCCCAGCTCCCCTCTCCTGAAAGTGCTGACCATCTGTTCAGTTTCTCAGCCATATCTCGCCATCATTAGTATATAGCCCATAACTTTATTTAGTTTTTGAGACAGAAAGGCAGTGGTTTGCTGATGCCTGGATGTGATGGTGATTGCATTCACACAGTGTTCCAGACTCGTCTCTCGTGTCATTCAGAAAAGTCTGCACTGCACATGTGCAGAGAAGGGGATGCTGGGTGTAGGTGGGATGCATTCTCACCTCCCCATCCAATCATCCCCATAGCGTCCCCTGTCCATTCCCTCACCGCCACCCATAGCATCCCCTGTCCATTCTCTCTCTCTACCCTAACCTACCAGTCCCTTCTCTCTCTCTCCCCACATGCCACTCTCCCCACCCCGTCCATTCTATCTCTGCACCCTCTGCCCTCTGTCCAGTCCCTCATCCACCCTCTGTCCCCATCCATTCCATTTATCGCTCCACCCTCTGCCTTCCCCAATCCAGTCCCTTCCCTTACACTCATTTTCTCTCACCTCCCACACGCTGCCCCCATCCATTCCTTCTCTCCCCCACCTTCTCCTGCCATTCATTGTTGCTCTCTTTCTCCACCCTCTACCCCGTCCATTCTCACCCCAACCTTTGCCCCGTCCATTCTGTCCCCACCCACTGCCGCCCGTCCATTCTCTCCCCACCCACTGCTCCCCGTCCATTCTCTCCCCACCCATTGACCCCATTCATTCTCTCCCCACCTTCTGCCCCATCCATTCTCTCCCCGCCCACTGCCCCGTGTCCATTCTGTCCTGATCCACTGCTCCCCGTCCAATCTCTCCCCATCCACTGCCCCATGAATTCTCTCCCCACCCATTGCCCCCGTCCATTCTCTCCCCACCCACTGCCCCGTCCATTATCTCCCCACCACAGACCCCCGTCCATTCTCTCCCCACCCACTGCCCCGTCCATTCTCTCTCCCCACACTCTGGAACCAATTTCTTTCACTTCACACTTTGCAACTCTGCATTCTCTCTCTCCTCCCCAATCCTCTTCACCAAATTCTCTCTCTCTGCTCCCACCCTGTGTACCCCCATGCATTCTCGACCACCAATGCTCTGCTCTTCTACCTATTTTCTCTCTTTCTCTTCCCCAGTCTCTGCGCCCCCCCCCCCGTTCAATCTCACTCTGAGTACCCTCCCCCGTCCTTTCTCGTGCCTCGAGCCCTCTTTGATCTCTATATCAAAACCTTCTAATGATAGAGAGAGAATGGATGGTGATGGCGACCTGGGGTGTGGGTGGGGAAGGGAAGCGTGAGAAATGGCTGACCTTTAACATTGAGAATAGCTAAAATGATGTATTCAGAAACATCAGTAATGTCTGAAAGCACATTCAAATGTTTAAAAAAAAGCTGCAGACATCTTTCTGAAACTTGCATTGAAATCTGCGCAGTTAGGCCTCAATTGAGGACAGCCGGTAAACTTGGAATGGCCTATTCCTAGTCTTGTGAATTGGTTCAGAATATGTAGAAATACAGTCATAGACTTGCAGAGATCAGAAACAAACCTTTCGGTCCACGCCGACAACATTTCCTACATTACCCTCGTGATCCATTTGCCAGCATTTGGCCCATATCTCTCTCAGCCCTTTCCCTTCATACCTCCATCCAGATGCCTTTTAAATGTTGTAATTCTACCAGCCTCGACCACTGCCTCTGGCAGCTTATTCCAAACGCATGCCACGCTCTGTGTGAAAAAGTTCCCCCGTTCAGTCCCTTTTAAACCTTTTCCCTCTCAGCCTAAACACCTCTAGTTTTGGACACCCTCTACTCTGGGGAATAGATATACAAAAGTTGAGCTGCCAGACAAAATCATAGAGTCACAGAGATGTCCAGCATGGAAACAGACCCTTTAGTCTAACTCATCCATGCCGACCAGATATCACAACCCAATCTAGTCCCACCTACCAGCACCCAAATATATCCTTCCAAACCCTTCCTATTCATAGAGCCATACAAAAGCCTCTTAAATGTGGCAATTGTACCAGCCTCCACCGTTTCCTCTGGCAGCTCATTCCATACACGTACCACCCTCTGCGTGATTCAGTTGCTCCTTCGGTCTCATTTCTATCTTTCCCCTCTCACCCTAAACCTATGCCCTCTCGTTCTGGACTCCCCGAACCCAGAGAAAAACCTTTGCCTATTTATTCTATCCATGCCCCTCATAATTTTGTAAACCTCTATAAGGTCACCCCTCAGTCTCTGATGCGCCAGGGAAAACAGCCCCAGCCTGTTCAGCCTCTCCCTCTCGCTCAGATCCCCCAACCCTCAACATCCTTGTAAATCTTTTCTGAACCCTTTCAAGTTTCACGACATCTTTCCAATTGGAAGGAGACCAGAATTGCACGCAATATTCCAACAACGGCCTAACCAATGTCCTGTACAGCCGCAACATGACCGCCCAAATGCTGTACTCAATACACTGACCAATAAAGGAAAGCATACCAAACGCCTTCTTCACTATCCTATCTACCTGCGACTCCAATGTTCAGGAGCTATGAACCTGCACTCCAAGGTCTCTTTGTTCAGCAACACTCCCTAGGAGCTTATGATTAATTGTAGAAGTCCTGCTAAGATTTGCTTTCCCAAAATGCAGCACCTCACATTTATCTGAATTAAACTCCATCTGCCACTTCTCAGCTCCTTGGCCCATCTGCTCCAGATCCTGTTGCAATCTGAGGTAACCCTCTTTGCTGTCCACGACACCTCCAATTTTGGTGTCATCTGAAAACTTACTAACAGTCCCTTTTATGGTCGCATCCAAATCATTTACGTAAATGACAAAAGGTAGAGGGCCTAGCACTGATCATTGTGGCACTCCACTGGTCACAGGCCTCCAGCCGGAAAAACTGCCCTCCACCACCACCCTCTGCCTTCTACCTTTGAGCCAGTTCTGTATCCAAATGGCTAGTTCTCCCTGAGATCTAACCTTGCTAATCAATCTCCCATGGGGAACCTTGTCGAACGCCTTACTGAAGTCCATATAGATCACATCTACTGCTCTGCCCTCATCAATCTTCTTTGTTACTTCTTCAAAAAACTCAATCAAGTTTCTGAGACATGAATTCCAATGCACAAAGCCATGTTGACTATCCCGAATCAGTTCTTGCCTTTCCAAATACATGTACATCCTGCCCTTCAGGACTCCCTCCAACAACTTGGCCACCACCGTGGTCAGGCTCACCGGTCTATGGTTCCCTGGACTGTCTTTACTGCCCTTCTTAAACAGTGGCACCACATTTGCCAACCTCCAGTCTTCCGGCACCTCACCTGTGACTATTGATGATACAAATAACTCAGCAAGAGGCCCAGCAATCACTTCTCTCGATTCCCACAGGGTTCTTGGTTACACCTGATCAGGTCCTGGGGATTTATCCATCTTTAACCGTTTCAAGACATCCAGCACTTCTTCCTCTGTAATCTGAACTTTTTGCAAGGTGTCACCATCTATTACCCTTCAGTCTATATCTTCCATATCCTTGTCCACAGTAAATACTGATGCAAAGTATTCATTTAGTATGTCCCCCATTTTTTGTGGCTCCACACAAAGACCGCCTTTCTGATCTTTGACGGGCCCTATTCTCTGAGTAGAAAGTGAGGACTGCAAATACTGGAGATCAGAGCTGAAATTGTGTTGCTGGAAAGGCGCAGCAGGTCAGGAAGCATCCAAGCAACAGGAGAATCGACGTTTCGGGCATAAGCCCTTCTTCAGGATGCATAGTTGGGCCACAACCAAGGATAGGCTGTAAGAGTGAATGAGTGAATAAAAGAAAAGTCCCACCTCGCCCATGAGGAGAAAGTGAGAACTACAGATGCTGGAGATCAGAGTCGAGAGTGTGGTGTTGAAAAAGCACAGCAGGTCAGGCAGCATCCAAGGAGCAGGGGAGTCAACGTTTCAGACATCAGCCCTTCACCTTGCCCTCTCTAGTGTGTGTTGTGAAACTGCTTAACTGCTTAATCATTTCTAGTGGCCGAGCAGAGGCTAATAACAAGTTTGGAACACACGAGAATGACCTCAGCTGAAACCTTGGATTCATGTCTCACTACAGGAGAACCAGCTCCACAATACACACAAACCCTATCTCTCTCTCTAAATCTGTCTCTCTCTCTCTCTCTCTTCTCTCTCATACACACACACACACACATACACACACACAAGTCCTCACACGGTCGTGCAGACCCTCTCTGATAGACAGGGGTCTCTCTCAGACACACATGGATACACCCCTCACACTCTCATCCATGCACACACCTTCTCACACAATTATACACCATTACACGCACACTTTACCCAGCATGCACACACACACAGACACACTCAGACGCTCTGTCTCATGAATGCACTCACACATAGAAGTCTTTGGGGTGAATTGCATTTGCAGGATTGTATGTTTGGAAATAGAAAAAGTCTGACTCAAGACTGTGATACAGAACGACTCTAAACTCACAGCTTTCATGCGTTATCTGAACTCAGGTGTCACCTCCCTTTATAAAACATTAAGTTACCTGGAGAATATTACAAAAAGAAAATCTGGGATTTACAGATTAATGAACCGAAATCTGGAACCCATTTTAAAAGGTGAAAGACTTAACAGGTTTCTTCAATGTATCAGTGGGTGTGGACCCACTGGTGGGTCAGCAGTGCAGCTGACTGAGTGAACCCCTTCCGTACATGGGGCACGTGAATGGCTTCTCTCACTTGTGGACCCACTCGTGCGTCTCCAGTTGGCTGATCCGAATGAAGCCCTTCCTGCACACCGAGCAGGTGAATGGCCTCTCCCCGCTGTGATTACGTCTGTGGGTTTCCAACACGGATGGGGAAGGGAATCCTTTCCCTCAGTCCCCACATTTCCACAGTTTCCCATTGGGGGAGCTTTCCTTGTGTTGGTCTGGGTTTGAAATTACAATCAGAACGGGGACATAGTCTATCCCCACTGTCAGGGATGAGACTTTGATACCCCCAAGCTGAGTAAATCGTGTAAAGCACTTTTCACAGTCAGCGCACTGAATCTCCCTCACTCGGTGTCTCAGTATTCTTCCTGCCGCACCAGTGTCCAAAATCTCTCAAGCAAACAAAAGCAACCATGTCTTCTTGATTGGAATGGCTGCTGATATTCAAGTCCCAATGAATCAAGCGGCTCTGTCAGAAGTTGATGTATCATTTGTTTTCAGATTTCTTTCGGCACGTCTTCCTGCAAAAAAAAGTCACAAAATAAGTGGTCATTGTCAGTATACTTAAACGAACATAACATAGGTGACAGTTCCTGTAGTTTGCCAGATGCCTGCTGATCACATAATACCCAACACACAGAAACCTGAAATCCCTCATGCAGCCAGATAGGCTTAGGTGTGTTTAGAGGAAAACTTCATTCAAATATAATCGAATCTTAAACTAAATACGTGTACATATATATATATCAATATGCCAATCCTGTCAATGCGGATCAGTTCCAAGCGAAACTACACATTTAATTGTGAACATGAGGAAAAAAGCAATCATTTTCCAGGGTGCAAACTGCATACGTGCTAAACTGAGGGAATACACAAGGAAAAGACCTAAAAGAGAGATAGAAAGTATTTGAGCACCTTTGCAGAATCTGCTCCCTCTCTGGATTCTCTCCAGTTGCTTCAAGTAAACCTCCCTGGGGGTCAGGCAGCCCTGCATCGGGAAGCACTGGGATGGTCAACTACGACCAGTTTACATGGAGAACACATCTCCACATGAAACAGCCTCGAGGCAAATTTCCCTTCCTTCCACAAAGTTTAAGACCCCTCAAAGCGAAATTCCCCAGGTAAGTTTGGAAGAATTTCTTCCAGGTGTTCACTAATCATTTCTATGAGCACTTTGTTAAAGTTTGAATATTGCGAGTTTTGAAAATTAGTGATTCTGAGCGAAATCACAGTTCGAAAAACAGAATGTGGGAATTTAGACAGAGTTTATTTTTGCACATCGACGATATGTCTGCACAACAGCATATGACACGACAGCAGTGAAGATCTTCTGACCTCATTCTCAAACGTGCCTGCCACACGCCAGATGAAAACCTGAATACTTCTGTGGAAAAACTGCCGAGCAATGCAAGAGAATGGCACAACGCGTGCGTGTTGGAACCAGAACCCAAAGGAGAGACCATTCTCTCCTATTCATTCAACGTCGTCTTTAGCAGCTTTCCCGTATAATGGCGCTCTGTTCTGCACGTTGCCTCCGCTTCCCAAAAAAGCTTCGACATAAATATTTCACAATGATATACTGGCCCAATGTGTACAGTTAAGGTGACAACCTCTGAGTGGTCTCCTGTTCTCTGTATCCTATGTTGAGGAGGGCAATGCTTGTCACTGGCGATTCTGGTGTCAGAGAAAAGTTTCGAAACAGTGGAGGGAGCCCGGTTCCTGGGGACGAGACAAACAGCAGCAGGGAGACAGAATGAGAAGCAGCTGTTCTGGAAACTCTTTGTCACTTGCAATTCTTAGAACAATGTCAAATGTATTTCACACTGAGCAAGTCTCAGCTGGCTCAAGAGGAGTGTGGTGGATGAGGAATGAATCGCTGTTTGGCTTGTTGGTCTAGGGGCATGATCCCAGGTAGAGTCTTTAACAGTGCAGACTTGTATGCGGTCCTGGATTCACATCCCAGACGAGGCTGCGTCGCTTAACTTGATTTGGGCAAAAATGCCCCATTAATTTTCTCAAAAAGCACCGTCGTGAAACGAGGTTGGGCTGCCACGAATACGAATGAGGCAGAAAACAGGGAAGTGAAATGGTTGGAGATCGCGTTGAACAGGTTGAAGTGAGTGGTGCGGTGTTTGCGGAATGTCAGCAATAAAGGTAAATTGAAATATTGGGCCAGCTCTCCTCGGAGAACCGAAGTTTTCCAAGTCAGTAGAGGCCGAGAAACAGGAAATAATGCTGTGACAATGCTCCCATGCCTGAAATGATCTATAGTGATTCGGCAGAGATTTAAAGTCACGAGGACGAGCGAATGCAGTTGACGAGGTAGCAGCAAATGTGCAGGTAAAGAGCTGCTTCACCTGGAAGGATATCCAGGAGGGAGCAGGTAAATTGTGCTTCTGAGTGAAATCACGGTTCGTAAAAACAGAATGTGGCAATTTAGACAGAGTTAATATTTGTTCGTCGCCGATATGTCTGCCGGTGCGCGATGGGAGCATAACCCGGAAGGGAAACCATCTTCCCTATTCACTCAATGTCGAGTTTAGCAGCTTTCCCGTATAACGGCGCACTGTTGTGCACCTCGCCTTCTCATCTGCTTCCCAAAAAACTTCGACGTAAATATTGATACACAGGCCCAGTATACAGAGTTGAGATGCCACACCCGTGGAGGTCTGCGGGGTCTTCTCCTGTTCTCTGTACCCTATGTTGAGGAGGGCAATACTTGTCATTGGTCACTCCGGTGTCAGAGAAAAGTTTAGACAGAAAACGGGTTAATCTTCTGACAGTAGAGAGGGCCCGGTTCCTGGGGACAGGCAAACGGCAGCAGAGAGACAGAATGAGAAGCAGCTGTTCATACAGTCATAGAGATGTACAGCATGGAAACAGACCCTTCGGTCCAACCCGTCCATGCCGACCAGATATCCCACCCCAATCTAGTCCCACCTCCCAGCACCCGGCCCATATACCTCCAAACCCTTCCTATTCATATATCCATCCAAACGCCTCTTAAATGTTGCAATTGTACCAGTCTCCGCCACTTTCTCTGGCAGCTCATTCCATACACGCACCACCCTCTGCGTGAAAAAGTTGCCCCTTAGATCTCTTTTATAGCTTTCTCCTCTCACCCTAAACCTATGCCCTCTAGTTCTTGACTCCCCGACCCCAGGGAAAACGCTTTGCCTATTTATCCTATCCATGCCCCTCATAATTTTATAAACCTCCATAAAGTCACCCTTCAACCTCCGACGTTCCAGAGAAAACAGCCCCAGCCTGTTCAATGTCAACTGGACTTTCCTCTGAGCAAGACTCAGCTGGTTCAAGAGGTAGGGTGGGGTCAGGGGCGCCAGCGCGCTAGCCGTGTGGCTCGTTGGTGTCGGGGTGTGGTTTTTGCTTTGGGTGTTCATTGACGCAGGCGTTCGAGAGATCCCGGGTTCAAATCCCAGAGGAGCCCGCGTTTCATGACTTGTGCGAAAGTGCTGTTTAATTTCCTCAAAAAGCACCTTCGTAAAACGAGGTTGGGCTCCCTGGAGGACCAATGGGGCAGATAGCAGGGAAGTGAAATGATTGGAGATAGCGTTGAAGAGGTTGACGTGAGTGGTGCAGTGTTTGAGGGATGTCAGCGATGAGGGTCGATTGGAAATTTGGGAGAGCTCTCTTCGGAGTACAGAAGTTTGAAATCTGGCCCGATTGAAGCTTTTCAAGTCATGCAAAGTCTAGACAGAGAAAGTAATGTCGTCAAAATGTTCCCACGTCTGAAAGGATCGGCAACGATTCGGCAGAGTTTAAAAGTCATGAGGAAAAGAAACAAAAGTGGCATTACGAAGAACGCTTTTGTAAAGGGAGTGGTTGGGGTCAGTAAATCCCAAACTGACAAAGATGCAGATTCATTACACGCAAACGGCAAGACTTGGCCAAACGATACACGGAGTCAACGGGCTCCTTTCGTGATTTGAAACGTAAGGAGTCGACGTTATGGAGCCATTTGAGATTCACACATGCAGCTTTCGGATCTCGAGTCAGACGCGCTACCGTTGCGCCACAAGCTCACACATGCCCTGACGCTGAAGCTGTGCGCTTTTAATGGGGTCAGGAAAATGTTCCCCAAACGGAAATCTTCTCCACAAAGGGGTTTCTGAATTGAATGAATGTCTCACGTAAGGGACTGCGTGTGGTGAGAAGCCGAGACCAAAAGAGAAACTCGGTAGGTTTGACAGTACCTGTCAGAGAAAACAAAATTCTGAAATGTTGTCGCTGATTCTCTTTCCACAGACGTTGCCTGACCTTGTCAGTTTCTCCTGCAATTTCTAGTTTTGTTTTTTACTGAAAGTTCATTTCATCTTTTGGGATGAAACAACTGGAGTCGCCGTATGCAGATATATAACCCTTTCGAATCACTGTGACGTGATTGGAGTCAAACAAACTCTGCGATGATTCTCTCTTTCTCAGCTCCACAGGCAGACAGACCTGGGAAGTCAAGCTGTCAGTGTGGTACTGAATCGTGGGCCGAGTGGTTGATGCGATGGACTTGAAATCCATTGCGGCTTCCCCACGCAGGTGTGAACCCTGCCGAGTACAAAATGAGAAGTGTCGTCGAAAAGAAAGGGAGTTTGCTCTCCGGCTTCTTCTTTAAGATTCAAATCAGTGGAGGGGGGAAAATATTTCACTCAAATTGGGACTGGTGGGAATGTGCAACCCACTGCCTGTTCAGGTGGAACAAGCAGATACCCTCAGAGCTTCTTTGGAGGCTATGAGCAAAGTGTTTGGAAATGAGACTAGAAGACTGACGAGCTTGAAATCGTGATCGAAATGAAGCAGGCACCTGTGGACAAAGGCGTTTCCTTTGCCAGTGAAAGATATTGCTTCACAAAGTTGGGCCTGTGGAAGGGAATCAGTGACGGTGATTATCGTTGGTTGTTCACCTTGTGAATGTTCCCATTGCTGCGCATGTCCGTGTTGGCGTCAGAACTCTGCAGCATGGTGGCGTTAGATGCGCACAGGGCCTGGCGCACCAAACTCCACCTACCTGTTTGAAATGCAGCTCACAGCTTGTTCACACACCTCAATTAATCTTTCTCATTGTTCTGAAGCCGGCGTACGGTTTGAATTCCCGACCTGCGGGAATGAGAATCCTTACACTGTCTCGCGTCAGTAAATGTCCCTGAGAACATCTGAGTCAACTCACAGCGCAGTCAGATGAGGGGAAGCTGAAATAGCCCCACACGCTGTTCACGGGCACATTTTATTCTCCCCAACTCAACGCCTCAACCACTGCGGCTCCTGGCAGTGGAAAAGAAACAATCACCAAAACCCCGTCTAAGCTCTGTGAATCTTCAGAAAATCAGCAAACGTTCATCCCTTCGGATTTTCTATCCTAGGCTGACAGCGATGGGTTTTGTCACTCTTTTGTAGGACATTGCAAGTGGATGTTTTGCAGAAAAGCACCACAATGCCATCTGATTAATCAGGACCTGGATGTTTTCGGTCTTTGAATGTCAGTGTTGTGCTGCAGAACTTTGTTGTTGCCAGTTTCTAATACTTATCTTCCCAGTTCCCTGTATCACTTGTCGAAAATGTTTAATTTGTGTCTTGTAATCCTTTCACTGTCTGCTAATGAGGATAGTGTTTCCATGTTTTACCTAAATTATCTTGACCTTGCATACCTCAAGCCTCAAGCTAATTTCACGAGAAACACTCTCCAGTTCAAAAGCCAACTGGTAATAATGGTTCTGTTCCTTGTCACGTGTCCAATTTCAGATCGATGTTGTTAATGTCCCTTATAATCCTTCATATCCAGGTTTCGCTCACAGGGCTAGAACAGACCTGTCACCAAATACATTGACCAATCTACGTTCATCCTATCGATTGTATTCGCATCATCAACACTTCTCATCAAAATAACTCGAGAGACTTTCATCACAATTTTCTGTGAACAGTTCTACATTAGCTTTGCTGAATGAACCCCAAATTTCTTGAAGTGGCTCCTTATTTTCGGCCCTGATTATTAATCTCTCTACGCATGGGAATGGATCCTTCCCACCCGCTCTATCTCTCATCAATGTGTGTAGTTCAATTCGATCTCCCATCAGCCTCCTCTGTCCTGATCAAATCCAGGGGAACAGGAACCGTTGGGGCTATGGCGCGGACAGGACAATCCCAATACTCACCTTTCCTGTTATAACTATTCCATGAGAAAGTTTAGACCTCAACTTTGGGCGTGTAGTTGTGGCCGAACACTTAAGGTGTTGGCGTAGAGATCATTTGGGGCTCCCCCGCCCCCGGGTGGTAACCTGCTGGCTATGCTTTCTTCACTGGCGATTTTAAATAACTTCCTGTTGGTTGCATTATCGCTCAAACTTCACAAAACCCGTCTCAATAAAGACCCGTTTTCTCATGTCTGGGAATTGATTGCCATGCAGGAAACTCGGGTTCTGAACAAACAACGTATCAGACTCACAACGTCAGCTCTGTTTACCTTTCCACATATGCTGCTCGACCTGTTGGCTTTCTGCAGTATTCTCTGTGTTTATTAGGCACAAGTGCTGCTGTTCATTCAAGAACTTCAATCCCTGTCCTCTGGTAACTGACTCTGGTCAGTGGCAATTGGTTCTTCTGATCATTAAACTGCCCATTCCCACCGCTTCTTCTCCCATCATGACCAACAGCCCCAGGAAATCTCCAGTTATCCTTCTTTGCTCCAAAGCGAACATTCTCCACCTTGGGAATGTCTCCCCAAAATGGAAATTCCTCATCCCTGGACATGAGGCAAGGCGTACAATTGGGAAGAGATTTTGGCAAAATATTGTCAGTTAGGAAATGGAAAAATGTTCAAATGTTCATGAAGCAAAACAGAAATCCCAGTCTCCAGCTTTGTGAACCTTTAGAAACACTTTGGGAAGCGGATTTAGAGGGGAATGAAAGATGACATGTCCGATTGAGCAGAGACAGTCCAGACACCGTCCCCTTGTTGAAGAGGCCGGGTGGTTGACTCTGATGTTCTCAGCACATGAACTGATCTGAGACATTGAAAGAATTGTCGTTCCTGCACATCAGGAATTCAAACCCCTTCTCCCCTGCGAGCCAAGGAGAGAACTCGGGAACAGGCAAAACACTGAAAGGCGCGAAGGGCGCCGGCCCCGGAGTAAGAAAGCTAGTTCCTCGTGACATGGATGTGTCTGCAGACTGTCCCCGGTATCTCCACAACACATCTCCCAGGCTTGATTATGGAAAAGAAAAATGATAGACGACAATTGTAATTCCTGGCGGGGAGGCTGAATTATAAAATCACTAAGCAATGGTGCAGCGTCCGAACGGGCCTGTCTCTGTGGCGCAATTGGTCAGCGCGTTCGGCTGTTAACCGAAAGGTTGGTGGTTCGAGTCCACCCAGGGGCGGTGTGTTCGCTGCCCGTCTTTGGCTTCGAAGCTGTGCGCTTTTAATGTGGTCAGGAAAATGTTCCCCAAGCGGAATTCTTCTCCATAAAGGGGTTTCGGAATTGAATTCCTGTCTCACGTAAGGGACTGCGTATGCTGAGAAGACCAGACCAAAAGAGAAACTCGGCAGGTTTGACAGTACTTGTCGGTGAGAACAGAATTTTGAAATGTTGCCTCTGATTCTCTTTCCACAGATGTTGCCTGACCTGCTGAGTTCCTCCTGCAATTTCTAACTGAAAGTTCATTTCATCTTTTGGGGTGAAACACCTAAATATCTGCAAACACCATGCGCCGATATTTAACCCTTTCGAATCACTGTGAAGTGATTGGATTCAAACAAACTCTGCGATGATTCACTCTTTCTCAGCTCCACCGGCAGACAGACCTGGGAAGTCAAGCTGTCAGTGTGGTTCTGTATTCGTGGGCCGAGTGGTTAATGCGATGGACTTGAAATCCATTGCGGTTTCCCCACGCAGGTGTGAACCCTGCCGAGTACAAAATGAGAAATGTCGTCGAAAAGAAAGGGAGCTTGCTCCCCGGCTTCTTCTTTAAGATTCAAATCAGTGGAGGGGGAAAAATATTTCACTCACATTGGGACTGGTGGGAATCTGCAACCCACTGCCTGTTCGGGTGGAACAAGCAGATACCCGCAGAGCTTCTTTTGAGGCTATGAGCAAAGTGTTTGGAAATGAGACGAGAACAGTGAGGTGCTTGAAATCGTGATCGAAATGAAGCAGGCACCTGAGGACAAGGGTGTTTCCTTTGCCAGTGAAAGATACTGCTTCACAAAGTTGGGCCTGTGGAAGGGAATCAGTGACGGTGATTATCTTTGGTTGTTCACCTTGTGAATGAACCCATTGCTGCGCATGTCCGTGTTAACGTCAGAACTCTGCAGCATGGTGGCGTTAGATACGCACAGGGCCGGGACGCAATGGATGATGCATCTGACTCCACCTACCTGTTTGAAATGCAGCTCACAGCTTCTTCACACACCCCAATTAATCTTCTCATTGTCCTGAAGCCGGCACACGGTTTGAATTCCCGATCTGCGGGAATGAGAATCCTTTCACTGTCTCGCGTCAGTAAATGTCCCTGAGAACATCGGAGTCAACTCACAGCGCAGTCAGATGAGGGGAAGCTGAAATAGCCCCACATGCTGCTCACGGGCACATTTTATTCTCCCCAACTCAACGCCTCAACCACTGCGGCTCCTGGGAGTGGAAAAGAAACAATCACCAAAACCCAGTCTAAGCTCTGTGAATCTTCAGAAAATCAGCAAACGTTCATCCCTTCGGATTTTCTATCCTGGGCTGACAGGGATGGGTTTTGTCACTCTTTTGTAGGACATTGCAAGTGGATGTTTTGCAAAAAAGCACCACAATGCAATCTGATTAATCAGGACCTGGATGTTTTCGGTCTTTGAATGTAAGTGTTGTGCTCCAGAACTTTGCTGTTCACAGTTTATAATACTTATCTTCCCAGTCCCCTGTATCACTTGTCGAAAATGTTTAATTTGTGTCGTGTAATCCTTTCACTGTCTGCTAATGAGGATAGCGTTTCCGTGTTTTACCTAAATTATCTTGACCTTGCATACCTCAAGCCTCAAGCGAATTTCACGAGAACCCTTCTCCAGTTCAAAAGCCAACTGTTCATGATGGCTCTGTTTCTTGTCATGTGTCCAATTTCAGATCGATGTTGTTAATGTCCATTCTACTCCTTCAGATCCAGGTTTCGCTCACAGGGCTAGAACAGAACTGTCACCAAATACATTTACCAATCTACGTTCATCCTATCGATTGTATTCGCGTCATCAACGCTTCTCATCAAAATAACTCGAGAGACTTTCATCACAATTTTCTGTGAACAGTTCTCCATTAGCTTTGCTGAATGAACCCCAAATTTCTTGAAATGGCTCCTTATTTTCGGCCCTGATTATTAATCTCTCTACGCATGGGAATGGATCCTTCCCAGCCGCTCTATCTCTCATCAATGTGTTTAGTTCAATTCGATCTCCCATCAGCCTCCTCTGTCCTGATCAAATCCAGGGGAACAGGAAACGTTGGGGCTATGGCGCGGACAGGACAATCCCAATCCTCACCTTTCCTGTTAGAACTATTCCATGAGAAAGTTTAGAGCACAACTTTGGGCGTGTAGTTGTGGCCGAACACTTAAGGTGTTGGCGTAGAGATCCTTTGGGGCTCCCCGCCCAGGGTGGTAACCTGCTGGCTATGCTTTCTTCGCTGGCGATTTTAAATGACTTCCTGTTGATTGCATTATCGCTCAAACTTCACAAAACCCGTCTCAATAAAGACCCGTTTTCTCATGTCTGGGAATTGATTGCCATGCAGGAAACTCGGGTTCTGAACAAACAACGTGCCAGACTCACAACGTCAGCTCTGTTTCCCTTTCCACATATGCTGCTCGACCTGTTGGCTTTCTGCAGTATTCTCTGTCTTTATTAGGCACAAGTGCTGCTTTTCATTAAAGAACTTCAATCCCTGTCCTCAGGTAACTGACTCTGGTCAGTGGCAATTGGTTCTTCTGATCATTAATCTGCCCATTCCCACCGCTTCTTCTCCCATCATTACCAACAGCCCCAGGAAATCTCCAGTTATCCTTCTTTGCTCCAAAGCGAACATTCTCCACCTTGGGACTGTCTCCCCAAAATGGAAATTCCTCATCCCAGGAAACGAAGCATGGCGTATATTTGGGGAGAGATTTTGGTAAAATATTATCAGTTAGGAAATGGAAAAATGTTCATGAAGCAAAACAGAAATCCCAGTCTCCAGCTTTGTGAACCTTTAGAAACACTTTGGGAAGCGGATTTAGAGGAGAATGAAAGATGACCTGTCCGATTGAGCAGAGACAGTCCAGACACCGTCCCCTTATTGCAGAGGCCGGGAGGTTGACTCTGATGTTCTCGGCCCATGAACCAATCTGAGACATTGAAAGAATTGTCGTTCCTGCACATCAGGAATTCAAACCCCTTCTCCCCTCCGAGCCAATGAGAGAACTCGGGAACGGGCAAAACACTGAAAGGCGCGAAGGGCGACGGCCCCGGAGTAAGAAAGCTAGTTCCTCGTGACATGGATGTGTCTGCAGAGAGTGGGATCAGACTGTCCCCAGTGTCTCCACAGTAAATGTCCCAGGCTTTATTTGTGAAAATTAAGACTGATAGACCACAATTGTAATTCGAGGCGGGGCAGGCTGAATTTTGAATTCACTAATAGCCTCCCTTAAGGGATGGTCTTTTGTCATTGCTTGTCTCTGTGGTGCAACTGATCGGCGCATTCTCCTGTTAACGGGGAAGTTGGTGGTTCGAAGCCCACGCAGGGGCGCTGTGTTCACTGCTCCCCCTTGCCTTGGGTTGTGTGCTTTTAATGGGGTCAGACAAACAATTTCCAGAACAGCTGCTTCTCATTCGGTCTCCCTGCTTCCGTTTGTCCCGTCTCCAGGAACCGGGCCCTCTCTACTGGCAGAAAATTGGGCCCTTCTGTTTCGAAACTTTTCTCTGAGACCTGAGTGACCAGTGACGAGTATTGCCCTCCTCAACAGAGAACAGGAGAAGACCACGCAGACCTCCACATGTGTGTTATCTCAAATGCGCACATATGGCCAGTATATCAATGCGAAATATTTATGTCGAAGTGTTTTGGGAAGCAGATGAGAAGGCGAGGTGCAGAACAGTGCGCCGTTATACAGGAAAGCTGCTAAAGAGGACATTAAGTGAATAGGAGAGATGGTTTCCCTTCTGGGGGATGCTCCCATCACGCACCCGCAGACATATCGCCGACGCGCAAATATAAACTCTGTCTAAATTCCCACATTCTGTTTTTTCGAACTGTGATTTCGCTCAAAAGCACATAATTTCAACACTCGCAAAATTCAAACTTTAACAAATTGCTCATAGATGTACTTTGCGAACACCTGGAAAAAGTTTTTCCAAACGTACCTGGGGAATTTCGGTCTGAGGGCTCTTGAACTTTAAGTAGAAGGACTGGAAGTTTGCCTCGAGGCTGCGGAATGTGGCGATGTGTTCCCCATGTTAACTGGTAGTGGTTGGCCATCTCAGTGCTTCCCGATGCAGGGCTGCCCCGACCCACAGGGAGGTTTCTTTGATAAACTGTCCCGGGGCTTCCAGCCGCACCGTGACGTCATAGGGCGAGCCCCCGTTGATGGCCTGCAGCTGCTGTGACGCAATAATGATACTGGCCCCGGAACATGAATACAAATTAGTTCGTGAGTCACGTGGTACTGAATCATTGGATGGAATGTTCTTTCAACTTCACGGATTTATATATGAGAGGAGGTAAGTGGGCAGGGCTTACACCTCGGATCCGCTCTTCCTTCACTCTCAACACCCCACACCCACCTCCCATTGTCCCAAGGCAATTTCCCCTGTAACCGCCGAATGTGTAACACCTGCCCATTTACCTGCTCCCTCCTGAATATCACAGGGCTCGAACATACCCGCCAGGTGAAGCAGCACTTTACCTGCACATTTGCCACAACCTAGTCTACTGCATTCGCTGCTCACAGTGTGGTTTCCCCAAAGTAGCATGAAGCATAAACTGGGTGACTGTTTCGCAGAACATCTCAATTCTGCCCGCAAAAAAAATGGCCTTGAGCTTCTGGTTGCCCGCCACTTTTACACGCCACCCTGTGCCCTGGCCAGCATCTCTGTCTCAGACATGCAAAGCTCAGCTCCAAATGGAAGAACAACGCCTCATTTTCCACTTGAAGACCTACAGCCCCCCTGTCTTCAATATCGAGTTCCATGACTTTAGGGCCAGAAATCCGCCATGTCCTATTCTCTCCTATTCACGTAACGTCGTCTTTAGCAGCTTACCCGTCTAAGGGCGCTCTGTTCTGCATCTCGCCTTCTCATCTGCTTCCCAAAAAACTCAACATAAATATTTCTCATTGATATACTGGCCCCATGTGCACAGTTGAGGTGACATACTCGTGGAGGTCTGCGTGGTCTTCTCCTGTTCTCTGTTGAGGAGGGCAAAGCTTGTGGTCATGTTCAGATGCGCAGATTTACACGGAAAAGGGAAGAGAATGATACGAATTGAGACACGCGTTTACTTACAGTGTAGAACCAGCAGAGCGAAGGTGGGCCGCATGGCCTCCGTCTACGCTGTGCCACACGTTATGATTCAGAGTTAAATCACAGTTCGACCAACAGAATGTGGGAATTAAGAAAACAGTTTATATTTACACAGCCTCCATACGTCTGCGCAACAGCATATTACACGACAGCAGCGGAGGTCTTTGACATCAGGCTCGAACGTGCATGCCACACGCCAGACGAAAGGCTGAAGGGACCTGTGGAAAACACTCCGTGTGGGAAAGTACAGTAGCGCAGCGGGAGGGTGCTGGGTTCATGTCCCTCGATCGAAACTATCGTCTGCTATTGCTTCCCTTTGTAACGGGATTCTGTTCTATATCTTGCCTTTACCTCTGCTTCCCAAATCTTCGAGTATCTGAGCTGAATATGTCACTAAACACTGGCCCTATTTACACAATTGTGGGCAAGTGCTTGTGGAGATTGGAGTTGTTTCCCGCTGGTCTGCTCTGAACTGAATCCTAACACCTCTTCTCTGAAATGGGAATGAGCTGGTGAAGTTGAAACAATTCGAATTCGAATCCCTACAGTGTGGAAACAGGCCCTCCTGCTCAACAAGTCCTTATCAACCCTCCGAAGAGTAACCCACCCAGACCCGACATTTACTTCTGACAGATGCGCCTAACCTACCGACCTCTGGGCACTATGGGGCAGTTTAGCATGGTCAGTCCACCTAACCTGCACATCTGTCGACTGTGGAAGGAAACCAGAGCACCGCAGGAAACCCACGCAGACACGGGGAGATTGAACAAACTCCACACAAACAAGCCGCACACGGGTAGGATCGAATTCAGGTCCCGTTATGAGACAGCAGTGTTAACCACTGAGCCGCAAAGCCACATTATTTGCGGTCGTATTCATTCCCTGCAATAATTCCCCACTCCGGTTCAGACAGGAATGACAGGACGATCAGCATTTCGAAATCAGCATCACCACACAGACACAGTTCCCATGATGAGGACACATATCACCGATTGGGAATCATCTCGGAGAGATACAAGTGACAGAGAGTCACATGGAAATGATGGACTGAACGGCTTCAGGCTGCGGCGGAATGACGTCACGCGTTGATGCCGTCCCTCTCCCTGTCTCTGGGACAGAGCGGCTGAGGGAGAAACAATGGCTCATTTTCAACTTCATCTGGGACAGTTGGGGCTCAGATGTTCACTGCTGCTCGTTCGCAGCAAAGAAACTGACGCCAGTGTTAGGAAAGTCTTTCTGCAGGATTGCTGTGTGAAGACGAATTCTGAACACCAAGCAAGCTGAACACAAATACACTCATATGAATTTACCTGAGGGAACAGTTTCCGGTGTCCATTTCTCTCTCTCCCACCATCACAGCATCTTTCTGTTTCTTTGATTACAGACCTTTGTAATGTAGTTAAAACTTGCCAATTTCCTACGCATTAGTGTAACTGACGTCTCCCATCCCAAATGATTGCGAGAGAGCAGAAGAGCGAAGGGGCTCTGCCCTCCCCCAGAACAGTGTGCAAGTAGAAACAAAATGGTTTAATTATCCGCCAGTGGAGAGAGCCCAGTTACTGGGAACGGGACAAATAGCAGCGTCCTGGGCGCAGGGAGACGGAATGAGAAGCAAATGTTGTGGAATCTCTTTGCTGCTTGCGATTCTTGGAGCAACTCAAACGTATTTCACATTGAGCAAGTCTCAGCTGCTTCAGGGGAGGGCACTTGGAGTGTCTGGGGTCAGGGCACCATACACCTGGCTGGGCCTGCGGCTCGTTGGTCTAGCGGTATGATTCTCGCTTCGGGCCTCCAGGTGGGTGGACTTGTGAAAGACCCCGGGTTCAAATCCCGGACGAGCCTTCATTTCTTAAGTTGCCTTGTGCAGAAACACCGGCGCAATTTTCTCAAAAAGCCCACTTATGAAACGAGATCGTGCTGCCTGATGTCGGGATGGGGTCGAGCTCCAATGACAGCGAACATGGCAAAAGGAAACACTTGTTCAAAGTGAAAACAAGCATTGGACATAGTTCGCCCGCGCAGTCCGACTCTGAATGAATCCTCCAGCTGCATTATTGCTCAATTGTGAGCGTGAAATTTCAGGAAGCGGGGAAGTGAAGTGATTGCAGACAGCGCTGAACAGGTTGACGTTCATGGTGCCGTGTATGAGGATTGTCAGTAATGAAGGTAGATTGGAAAGTTGGGACAGTTCTCCTTGGAGAACAGTAGGTGGAAAGCTGCCTGATTGACAGTTTTCAAGTCATGAGGGTCTAGACACAGGAATAATATAGTGCAAATGCTCCCACGCCTGAAAGGATCGACAACGATTCAGCAGAGTTTTAAAATCACGAGGAAAAGAAGTAAAAGTGATATTAGAAAGAACGTTTTCGTACAGGGAGTGATCAGGGTCAGTAGGTGACGCAAACATCAAACAATTATGGTCCTGAACCCATAGGACAGACGGATGGGAGTGGAAGACAAGAAGAAAGAGAGACACAGAGTGAGCGAGAAAAGGGTGAAAAGTCAGAAAAAGAGAAGTTAAGGAAAAACATAGAGAGACTGAGGAAGGGATACAATTCCAGTGGGTCCCAGCTTTCTCTATGGTTTCATACACTCCTTCTCATCCATGAGAGACAAGCCCTTCTCCTAGAATCTACGTCAGTCTGGATGGTTCAGGGACGGTGTTTAGCACACTTGCTTTCATTTTTCACACCATAGAGTGTTGGAGTTGGGACGTCATGTTGAGGTTGTACAGGATGTTGATGAGGCCACTTTTAGTTTCTGTTCATTAATATGTAAATCCCAGAACTACTTTTAAGGTACATTCTCCAGAAAACTTCAGGTTTTATAAAAAGAGGTGACATCTCAGCTCACTCAATGCATTAAAGATGTGAGGTTTGAGTCTGTCTGTATCCCAATCTTGAGTTAGACTGGTTGTATTTTCAAAGTAGGGATTTATAAAATATGACATGGCTTCACTGCCTGCAGATTGCACACTTTTTGAGGAAAACTGAATGTATCTGCAAATATAATTCTGAAAATCCAAATTCACCCCATAGACTTGTATGTGCATAAGAGAGTGCGTGTTTGTATGCTTGGTAAAGTGTCATAATTTGGAGATGCCGGTGTTGGACTGGGGTGTACAAGGTTAAAAATCACACAACACCAGGTTATAGTCCAATAGGTTTAATTGGAAGCACTAGCTTTTGGAGCACTGTTCCATCATCAGGTGGTTATGGAGGACACAACTGTAAGGCACAGAATTTATAGCAAAAATTTACAGTGTGATGTAACTGAAATTGTACATAGAAAAATACCTTGATTGTTTGTTGAGTCTTTCATCTGTTCATAAACCATGATATTTTCACTTCTTTCATATGTAAATAGAGTCATAGAGATGTACAGCATGGAAACAGACCCTTCAGCCCAACCTGTCCATGCTGACCAGATATCCCAACCCAATCCACTCCCACCTGCCAGCACCCTGCCCATATCCTTCCAAACCCTTCCTGTTAATATACCCATGCAAATGCCTCTTAAATGTTCTCAGGTTAACTGTAACAATTGATGTTAGCTAACATCAATTGTTACAGTTAACCTGAAAATGTAACTTATGTAAATTTTAATAAGTTTTGAGATTTACATATGAGAAAAGTGAAACTATCATGGTATTCGAACAAATGAAAGAGTCAACAAACAATCAAGGTATTTTTCAATGTATAATTTCAGCTTCATCACACTGTAAACTTTTGTTCTAAATTCTGCGTCTTATAATTGTGTCCTCCACAACCACCTGATAAAGGAGCAGTGCTCCGAACGCTAATGCTTCCAATAAAACCTGTTGGACTATAACCTGGTGTTGTGTGATTTTTAACTTGGTAAAGGGTAAGTGTGATGGAGTGTAAGCCTGTGAAAGGCTGTATTTGTGTGTGTACCTGAGAGAGACCGTGTGGATAAAAGCGAGGGGTGGCATTTTGGTAAAACAAACAAGGGCAAGACTTGTACAGTAAATGGTAGGGCCCTGGGTCTTGTTGTAGAACAGAGAGACCTGTTTTTTTTGGGGGGGGGTGGAGGGGAAGTTTCAGGTACATAGGTCTTTGAAAGTTTCATCACCGGTAGACAGGGTAGTTAAGGTGGTGTTTAGCACACTTGCTTTCATTTTTCACACCATTGAGTGTTGGAGTTGGGACGTCATGTTGAGGTTGTACAGGATGTTGATGAGGTCACTTTTAGTGTACTGAGTACAGTCCTGGTCGCCCTGTTATAGGAAGAATACTATTGGAGAGGGATGGGAAAAGCTTTCCCAGGATGTTGCCAGGACTGAAGGGTTCAGGTTATAAGGAGGGGCTTGGACCTTTTTCACTGGAGCGTAGGAGGTTGAGGGTGACCTTGTAGAAATTTACAAAATCATGAAGGTTGTAGGTAAAGTGATTAGCAAATGTCTGTTCCTTAGTGAAGGAGAATTAAAAACTAGGGGACTTTTTTTAAGGTGAGAGGAGAGAGATTTTAAAAGGAACCTGAGGGATAACGTTTTTACACAGATGTTAGTTTGTGAGTGAACGAACTTCCAGAAGTGATAGACGCAGGTATAGTTACAACATTTAAAAAAACATTTGGATGGTGTAATGAAGGTGTAGGTGTGTAGTGTACCTTTTGACATAGAGGAAACGAGCAAGGACTGACTGAAAGCACAAAGTGTGCTGAACGATTTAAAAATGTAACGTTTGGTTGAAACAAATAGCTGGAGTTGTGTTGCCATGGAACAAAAACAAATTCCAATTCTGCCAATCAGTTTAAAGTATGCCCCTGATACCAAACTCCTATCGAACTTGAATTTTACAGTTTGGAATGACACCAAACCAATGAAATGATCTGATGTTTTGGGGTATAAAACCAGACATTTTGAACAGTTAGAGGGGAAACAGCAAAGACAACCAAGCAAGCTGTTAATAGCATTTTAAGTGTGGAACCACCAGCTCTTGTGGGAGGAGTGCATTCCTCAGAAACATTTTGGAGGAATACTGTATAACTGTGAGACTGAAAACAGTTTTCCCACTGAACGTTAAACAGATACTGAGAATGTAAAACGTCATAAAGTGTGTTCCTGGGAAATGGAGGAGAATTGAACTTGCCAACATGAACCAAACTTTGCAGAGAAAGGAAATTTTCTGGGACGGAAGAGGTTGATAGCAGTCAATAATTGTCAGATTATTTGATGAAGGTAACAGCTCATATGGGGTGATTACTGGGGATCCCAGAAGATTCGTATAGAACTTAAAAAATCTTTAATTAGGTTTGAAACATTGTTTTGTATTTTGATTGATAAGGTTTATCTAAAGGAAGAAATATGCTAACTTTAAAAAAATCAAGGTTAAGGAGGGACAGATTGATTGTATGATTGTTTGAGGACAGATAAAAAGACATTTATTGACATTGAGGTGGGAGTCGAGCTCAGAGTGATACAATTCTAAAATTTCACTCTGTGAATGAATGGAAAACTGCTTAAAGATTGGCTCCTGGTCTTATACTTCACCAATTTAGATTGCTGATTTGACAACTCTTGTAATCATAGAATCCCTACAGTGTGGGAGCAGGCCATTCGGCCCAGCGAGGCCACACTGACCCTCCGAAAAGCATCCTACCCAGACCCACCCCATAACACATCTCTGCATACCGTGGGGCAATTTAGCACGGACAATCCACCTTAACCTGCCCATAGGTGACACCGGCGTACATGCGCAGTGTTTGCTGACCATAGGTGGAAACTGGAGCACTGAAAGGAGGGCAAAGGAATGTGCAAATCCCACACAGACAGTCGCCAGACGGTGGGATCGAATCCGGGCCCTTGCAGTGTGAGGCAGCAGCGCTAACCACTGAGCCAGCGAAATGGCTGATCTTTAAAACATTGAGAAAAGCTAAAATGATATATTTAGAAACGTCAATAAAGTCTGAAAGCATATTCAATTGCTTTAAAAAAAACTGCAGACATCTTTCTGAAACTTGCAGTTAAACCACAGTTGAGAACAGGCTGTGAGGGAGGAATGACCTATTCCTAGTCTTGTGAAATTGGTTCAGAATAGGTAGAAATAGAGTCATGGAATTGCAGAGCACAGAAACAAACTTTTTGGTCCACGCCGATTACATATCCTAAATTAATCTAGTGATCTGTTTGCCAGTATTTGGCTCATATCTCTCACAACCCTTCCTTTTCATAAAGAGGCCTTTCCAGAACCCATCCAGAAGGCTTTTACATGTTGTAAATGTACCAGCCTTGACACACGGCCTCTGGCAGCTCATTCCATACACGTTCCACGCTCTGCGTGAAAATTTATCCCTTTTGTCCCTTTTAAATCTTTCCCCTCTCACCCTAAGCCGATGCCCCTCTAGTTTTGGACTTCCTCTAACCTGGGGAAAAGACATACGAAATTGAGCAGCCAGACAAAATTCAAAAACAATAAAATGTTGAGTCTCAGGAAAACAAATTTGTGGCACCAGTCTTTTTTTTCTCTCCTATTAGCATTTAGACCGAAAATTTGTCGGTTACACCAACACCTCCACAGGACAAACTACGCATGCTTCTCGGTGTCAGCAAACACTGCGCATGTACGCCGGTGTCAGCAAAATATTGCGCATGCTCCTACCTGACAGCGGAAACAGTACGCGACATTCTTTTGATAGACCAATAGAAAGCGCCAGAAGACCGGAAGGAGTGTGGTCTTCCTGCCATTGGGAACGCCCCTATTCTCTGAATGCGGACATTGGACCATGAGTTTGTGAAGCTGTAGTTGCTGTTCTTCTCTCTCTGAATGAAGATTGAGCTTTACCTCAAACTGCAACTTTCCTCTGTCCAACATCTGTGAGTACAACACACTCTTTTCTCACTCCCTTTTCCATTTTATTTTTTCATTCTGGAGTTCAGTTCTTGACTTGCAGCAAAGTTGGTTCAGGTCTGTGTCTTAATTGGCAAACACATGGCAAATGCAGTGACACAGTGTGAAGTTATAGTCTTTCCTGTGAAATAAAAACAGAAAGGAGATGCATTGTTTAAATGGTGATATATTGGGATGTGGGACAAGTGAGAACTGCAGATGTTAGAGATCAGCGTCGAAATATGTGGCGCTGGAAAAGCACAACAGATCAGGCAGCATCCGTGGTGCAGGGCAGTCAATGTTTTAGGCAAAAACCATTCATCAGGAATGATGTGTGGACGTACAAAGGTGCCTCAGCTACCTTCTTCTCAGGCTTTCTATCCCAGTCAATGCCAGTTGTCAGACAGGTGCAGCAAGCAATGAGCAAGGCAAGTGGTCTGAGACAGCTATATTCCCAATTTTACAAGCCAGCGTTCTACCCAAAATATCTGATGGTATAAAAAACAGTCAACTGCTGTGTGGCACTTGTGTGGGTTGGAACAGAAAGTAAAGTCTCTTCCATTCAGGTGGAGGTGTCTCCACACATCCACTAACCCCAACTCCTCACACTGGGGCAGCACGGAGGCTCAGTGGTTAGTTCTGCTGCCTCACAGCACCAGGAACCAAGGTCTGATTCCGGCCTTGGATGACTGTGTGTGGAGTTTGAACAGTCTCCTCGTGTCTGCGTGGGTTTCCTCCGGGTGCTCTGGTTTCCTCACACAGTCCAATGATGTACAGGTAAGGTGAATTTGCCATGCAAAATTGCCCATGGTGTTAGGTGCATTAGTCAGAGGGAAATGGGTCTGGGTGGATTACTCTTCGGAGGGTCAGTGTGGACTTGTTGGGCCAACTTGTTTCCACACTGTAGGGAAAATAATCAAACTAATCATGTCCACCTACTGCTTAGATCGTGCAGTCATACATGCCAGGCCCCTTGTCACCCTGTCTACCTCAGGGTCTATGAGGAGATTAAAATTCCCTCCTACGATCGTGCTGTGCACCCCAAGACTCATTAATTTAGCAACTCCATCAGTTAGAAATGTAAAAGGGTACACATTGGGGGGGGGGTGGGGAATATACATTCAGGACGCCATGCTCTTCTCCATGTAGTTGAGCTTTAAGAATGATGAACTGTCCAAGTTCGTCCTTAATTTTCTCAACTACCTGGAAAGGGAGGTTCCTTCTTATCAGTATAGCCACTCCTCTACTCTTAGAGCTAAAAGGAGAAGAATACCCTATCATAACTCCCCCACCACCCCACCCCACCTTGCCCACAGCTAACATCTTGGATCCTTCCAACTGAGGCTGTGCCCTAACCCCAGGCAATTCACAGATGAACAAAAAACACGTTATTTACATTCGGAGAGTTAAAAATGGATGCCCATTTCCCCCCTCTCTCCCCCCCACACACACACCCCTTCTCCATACATCTTAACCACAGGTAAAGCCACCCCCAAACCAAAACCAAAAGGACAGCAGTTCAAACAAAAGTCCTCACATAATGCACAACTGACCGATATACTAAATAATTCTGGTTTTACATCAAGGCAGTACGGAGAAGCCGATAACCACAAAAAAAATGGAGAGAGAGAAAAGAAGGGACAGAAAGAACTGTACCATTGTCTGTATCGATGGCCCCATCCCGACCTGAGCCCTTGAATTCAGAGAATTCACAAAGTCCTTCGCCTTTTCTGCTGAATCAAAATGATATACTGTCCCCCCATGAGCAAAATGCAACACGGCCAGGAACCTCAAGGAACATTGTATGTTCAGATCCCTTAATTTTCTCTGAACTTCATCAAAAGCCCTTTCTCTTCATAATTCTGGCTCCTGAGAAGTCCTGAAAAGATATTATTCTTGAGCCTTTAATGCACAAAGCCTGTGGATCTCTTCCCAGTCTTCTTGCTGTTTCAATCACTAACTGTTTTTCTTTATAATGCAGGAGTCACACAAGGACCGTGCAGGGGCGTGGGTCCGGTCCTGACCTGCACATTGCAATCCGGTGGGCCCGCTCCAAACTCAACAGGCCCGACTCCAACTCCAGCCCCAAGAACATCAGGAACCACTTCTCCAGGATTCCAATGAGGTCTTTGCCTTCCTCATGTTCCGGAAGACCCACGAGCTGTAAGCTTTTTCTCCTAGTTTTATTTTCCAGGTCGTCCACTTGCTCCTGAAGGACCCAAACCTGGTCTTCCAGCGTTTGGATCCTTCCTCCTGAGACCTCCGCCACGGTCTCCGATGCCACGGTCCTCTCCTCTGCTGCCTATTCTCTTTGGGCCAACATTTGAATTTACTGCTCGTGCTTTTCCAGCATGGCAGATAGTGGTTCCACCGCTGCTTCAATCTTTTCTCAGAGTTTGCCAAACTCCAAGAGTAACTGCTGCTGCCCCATTAAATCCAAAGGGACTGCCCTGGGAGTTTGAGCAATGGCTCCAGGCACCCCCGGATGTAGTAGGGGAGTGCACTACCTGCTGCACTCCTTTTGGCCCCTTTCCTTCATTTGCTTTCATCCTGGTCTTAAAGCTGTCAAACCACAATTTTAGCAGCTCCAGAAGTTCACTAAGTTTATATTAGTATTTTTTTTCTCCTAAGGATAGTTAACGAAGGGGGCGGGGGCGGGGTAAAGGTCCACATTGCCATAGGATATGGCACAGAGTCCAACACAGCAGACCACTCAGACCACCGCCATCTTGGATCTCCAAGAAAATGGTTTTCAGACCAGTACAGAACAGCTACAGCATCATACAGCACAGATACAGACCCTTTAGTCCAACTAGTCCATGCTATGTTCTCAAATTAAACTGGTCCATTTGCCAGTGATTGGCCCATATCCCTCCGAACCTTTCCTATTTATGTACTTATCAAAATGTCTTTTAAACATTGTTACTGGACCTGCATCCACCACTTCCTCTGGGCATTGATTCCACACACAAACCACTTTCTTAAAAAAAAGTTTCTCCTCATATCTTTTTAAATCTTTCTCCTCTCCCCTTCAAAATTTGCTCCCTCATCTTGAAACCCCCACCCTAGGGAAAGGACACCTGCTGGTCACATCATCTATATCCCTCATGATCTTATAATCCTCTATAAAGTCACCTCTCAACCTCCTACACTCCAGTGAAAAACATCTCAACCTATCCACCCAGATGTAAGTATATTCCTATCCAGTTATGATCTGTTCAGTGCTGGTGCAGGCTCGAAAAACCAAATGGTCTACCCCTGCTCCCAATTCAGTCACACTGTGTGAGACCATAAGACATGAGAACAGAAATTAGGCTGTTCAACGCATCGAGTCTGCTCCGCCATTCAATCATGGCTGATAAATTTCTCAAACTCATTCTCCTGCTTTCTCCGCATTACGTGGGTTTCCTCCGGGTGCTCTGGTTTCCTCCCACAATCCAAAAATGTGCAGGTTAGGTGAATTGGCTACGCTAAATTGCCCGTAGTGTTCGGTGAAGGGGTAAATGTAGGAGTATGGGTTTGGGTGGTATACGCTTCGGCGGGTCGGTGTGGACTTGTTGGGCCGAAGGGCCTGTTTCCACACTAAGTAATCTAATCTAATCTAAAAAAAACCTTTGATTCCCTTGATACTCAAGAAGCTATCTATCTCAGTGGCAATGAAGTTTATAGATTCAGCATTCTCTGGCTGAAGACATTTCTTCTTATCTCCACTCTGAAAAGTCTTCCCCTTACTCGAAGGCTGTGCCCTCACGTTCTCGTCTCTCCTACCAACGGAGACATCTTGTGAATGTCCACTCTGTCCTGGCTGTTCAGTATTCTGTCTGTTTCAATTAGATCCCCCCACCCCACCACCCCACCCCCCTACCCCCGAGTGTGGCCTGTTAATCAGCATGGACCAGACCCTTCAGGATGTGGTACAGAGGAATTAGGTTGAGCAAAGTGAGAATGGGGGAAGAGTCTGAGGGATGGAGATTTTCAGCTTTCTGGGAATGAGAGGAAAGAAAGTTTGATATAAATTAGAATTGATTAGATAGGCTGAAGGGCCAAGGATTGGCAGATGGAGTTTAATTTAGATGAGTATGAGATTTTGCGTTTTGGGAAGGCAAATCAGGGCAGGACTTATACACCCAGTTCTAAGGTCCTGGGGAGTGAAGCAGAATAAAACGACCTTGGAGAGCAGGTTCATAGTTCCTTGAAAGTGGAGTCACAAGTAGATCAGATAATGAAGGAGCTGTTTGGTATGCTTCCTCCATTGGTCAGTACATTGAGTTAGACCATGTTTTGGAATACCACACATAGTTCTGATCTCCCTGCTGCAGGAAAGATGTTGTGATACTTGAAAGAGTTCAGAAAGAATTTACAAGGCTGTTGCCAGAGTTGGAAGGTTTGATCTCCAGGGAAAGGCTGAATAGACTGGGTCTATTTTCCCTGGAGTGTTGGAGGCTGAGGGGTGACATTATAGAAGTTCATAAGGGGCTTGGATAGGATGCATAGCCAAGATCTTTTCCCAAGGATATGTGAGTCCAAAAGTATAGGGCATAGGTTTGAGATGAGAGGGGGAAGATTTAAAAATAACCTGAGGGGAAACTTCCTCACAAAGATGGTGATGTCTCTGTGGAATGAGCTGCCAAAGGAAGTGATGGAGGCTGGTACAATTACAACATATTAAAAGGCATCTGGATGGGTACATGAATAGGAAGAGTTTTGAGGGATATGGGCCAAATGCTGGCAAATGGGACTGGATTAATTTAGGATATCTGGTTGGCACCATTGATTGGGCCGAAGGGTCTGTTTCCATGCTGTGTGACTCTAATCGTCTTCAGTGAAAGTAGAAGTGTGGTTGTGAAGACTAGACGTCCAGAGTAGTTTTCAAAGATGTTTTGCCCTGACTGGGAGCAGAAGTTACAATGAAATCTTTCACTTGTGAGACAGCAACTGAGTGAGGGAGCACATCTGGAATTCTGGTGGTAAGTGGGAATTCATTGCACTGTGGGGATGACGTGCTTTCAGGTTTACTGGCAGTAAGTACAGTGTGCTGAGTGGAGAACCTAGTGAAGGGTTAGGTGGGTTTTTGTTTTAAACTGCTCATTTCATTCAGCCTTCAACATTGTATTTCCAACGCTGTGCATCAGAAGGACCGGTGAATCAGTAACTGGTATCGTTAGAAGCCTTACAATTTTCAGTACTGCAGGTATTGCATTGTTTCATCAGCATTGTAAAGGTTACTGGCAGCAGTGGGAGGTGTGGGCTGTATTCACTAGAAATATAGAAGGGGTAGAGCCTCCCACCCACCCTCCTCCTCTAACCTAATAATAAGATCCGTTGTGATAAGCAGGTAAGTGCTGCATTTTGCTTGTTTGTTTCTTTAGGTCTAGTTTTTAAAGTTTACCTTTTAAAGGGATGGCAGAGAAGGCAGTGCAATGTTTCTCTTGCAACATGTATGAGGTGAGGGAAGGCATTGGCGTCCCTCCTGATTACACTTGCAAGAAGTGCACCCATCTCCAGCTCCTCCAAGACCGTGTTAGGGAACTGGAACTGGAGTTGGATGAACTGCGGATCATTCGGGAGGCAGAGGTGGTCATAGATCAGAGCTTTAGGGAAGTAGTTACTCCGAAAGTTATAGAGAGATGGGTGACAGTGAGGGGGAGTGGGAGGAAGCAGCCAGTGCAGGGACCCCCTGCGGTAATTCCCCTCAAGAACAAGTATACTGTTTTGGATACTTGTGGGGAGGGATGACTTACCAGGGGTAAGCAACGAGGTTCAGGCCTCTGGCACGGAGCCTGTCCCCGTTGCTCAGAAGGGAAGAGTGGAGAAAGGTAGAGCGATAGTTATTGGGGACTCAATAGTGAGGGGCACAGATAGGCGGTTTTGCGGGGGCGACAGAGACTCACGATTGGTATGTTGCCTCCCAGGTGCAAGGGTACGTGATGTCTCTGATCATGTTTTCCGGGTCCTTAAGGGGGAGGGGGAGCAGCCCCAGATCGTGGTCCACATTGGCACCAACGACATAGGTAGGAAGAGGAGTGAGGATGTTAGGCAGGCTTTCAGGGAGCTAGGTTGGAAGCTCAGAGCTAGAACGAACAGAGTCGTTGTCTCTGGTTTGTTACCCGTGCCACGTGATAGAGAGTCGAGGAATAGGGAGAGAGAAGAGTTAAATGCATGGCTACAGGGATGGTGCAGGAGGGAGGGATTCCGGTTTCTGGACAACTGGGGTTCTTTCTGGGGAAGGTGGGACCTCTATAAACAGGATGGTCTACACCTGAACCCGAGGGGCACCAGTATCCTTGGGGGGAGGTTTGCTAATGCTCTTTGGGAGGGTTTAAACTAACTCTGCAGGGGCATGGGAACCTGGACTGTAGCTTTAGGGTACAGGACCTTGAGTGTAGGGAGGTTAGGAACATGGCATCGATCTCGAAGGAGGGTGCCTGTAAACAGGAAGGTGGCTTGAAGTGCGTATACTTCAATGCCAGAAGTATAAGAAATAAGGTAGGTGAGCTTGCAGCATGGGTTGGTACCTGGGACTTTGATGTTGTGGCCATTACAGAGACGTGGGTAGAACAGGGACAGGAATGGCTGTTGCAGGTTCCAGGGTTTAAATGTTTTAGTAGGGTCAGAGATGGGGGTAAAAGAAGGATAGTATTACAGCAGTAGAAAGGGTGATGGAGGAAGACTTGCCATCTGAGGTAGTTTGGGCGGAGGTTAGAAATAGGAAAGTTGAGGTCACCCTGTTAGGAGTTTTCTACAGGCCTCCTAATAGTCCGAGAGAAGTAGAGGAAAGTATTGTGAGGATGATTCAGGAGAAGAGTGAAAGTAGCAGGGTGGTTGTTATGGGGGACTTTAACTTCCCAGATATTGACTGGGAAAGCTATAGCTTGAGTTCGTTAGATGGGTCGGTGTTTGTCCAATGTGTGCAGGAGGGTTTCCTGACACAATATGTCGACAGGCCAACAAGAGGTGAGGCTATACTGGATTTGGTTCTAGGTAAGAACCAGCCAGGTGTTAGACTTGGAGGTAGGTGAGCACTTCGGGGACAGTGACCACAACTCGGTGACTTTTACTCTAGTGATGGAGAGGGATAAGTGTGCACTGCAGGGCAACAGTTATAGCTGGGGCCAGAGAAATTATGATGCGGTGAGGCATGACTTAGGATGCGTGGATTGGAAAAATAGACTTCAAGGGAAGAACACAAATGATATGTGGAGATTGTTCAAGGAACAGCTAATGGGTGTCCTTGATAAGTATGTACCTGTCAGGCAGGGAGTAAAGGGTCTTGTGAGGGAGCCGTGGTTTAATAAGGAATTGGAATCCCTTGTGAAAGGGAAGAGGGCGGCCTATGTAAAGATAAGGCGTGAAGGTTCGGTTGGGGCGATTGAGAGTTAAGGTAGCCAGGAAGGATCTAAAGAGAGAGCTAAGAGCAGCAAGAAGGGGACATAAAAAGTCCTTAGTTGGTAGGATTAGGGAAAACCCAAAGGCTTTCTATAGGTATGTCAGGAATAAAAGGATGACTAGTTTAGGTATCGGTCCAGTCAAGGATAGTAGTGGGAAGTTGTGCGTGGAGGCGGAGGAGATTGGTGAGACACTAAATCAATACTTTTCGTCAGTATTCACTCAGGAACAGGACACTGTTGCTGATGTGAATATTGAGTCACAAGTGATTAGAATGGATGGCCTTGAGGTACGTAGGGAAGAGGTCTGGGGAATACTGGAAAGGATGAAAATAGATAAGTCCCCTGGGCCTGATGGCATTTATCCTAGGATCCTCTGGGAAGCTAGGGAGGAGATAGCGGAGCCATTGGCCTTGATTTTTATGTCGTCGTTGTCTACGGGAATAGTGCCAGAAGACTGGAGGATCGCGAATGTGGTCCCCTTGTTCAAGAAGGGGAGCAGGGATAGCCCGAGTAACTATAGGCCAGTGAGTCTCACTTCTGTTGTGGGAAAAGTCTTAGAGAGAATTGTAAGGGATAGGATTTATGAACATCTGGATAGGAATAATGTGATCAAGGATAGTCAGCATGGTTTTGTGAAGGGCAGGTCGTGCCTCACAAACCTTATTGAGTTCTTTGAGAAGGTGACCAAGGAAGTGGACGAGGGTAAAGCAGTAGATGTGGTGTATATGAATTTTAGCAAGGTGTTCGATAAGATACCCCATGGCAGGCTAATGCAAAAACTACACAGGTATGGCATTGAGGGTGCATTAGAGGTTTGGATTAGGAATTGGCTGGAAGGAGACAGAGGGTAGTAGTTGATGGTATAGGTTCATCTTGGAGCGCAGTTACTGGCGGTGTTCCACAAGCATCTGTTTTGGGACCGTTGCTGTTTGTCATTTTTATAAGTGACCTGGAGGAGGGGCTTGAAGGCTGGGTGAGCAAGTTTGCGGATGACACAAAAGTCGGTGGAGTTGTGGACAGCGAAGAAGGATGTGGCAGGTTACAACAGGATATAGATAAGTTACAGAGCTGGGCAGAAAGGTGGCAAATGGAATTCAACGTAGCTAAGTGTGAAGTCATTCACTTTGGTAGGAGTAACAAGAAGATGGATTACTGGGCTAACGGTAGACTACTTGGTAGTGTGGATGAGCAGAGGAATCTTGGTGTCCATGTACACAGATCTTTGAAAGTTGCCACCCAGGTAAATAGTGCTGTGAAGAAGGCATATGGTGTACTGGGCTTTATTGATAGAGGAATTGAGTTCCGGAGTCCTGAAGTCATGTTGCAGTTGTATAAGACTCTGGTGCGGCCTCATCTGGAGTATTGTGTGCAGTTTTGGTCGCCATACTATAGGAAGGATGTGGAGGCATTGGAACGAGTGCAGAGGAGGTTTACCAGGATGTTGCCTGGCATGGTAGGAAGATCGTATGAGGAAAGGCTGAGGCACTTGGGGCTTTTATCGTTGGAGAAAAGAAGGTTTAGGGGAGATTTGATAGAGGTGTACAAGATGATTAGGGGTTTAGATAGGGTTGACAGTGAGAACCTTTTTCCGCTAATGAAGTCAGCTGTTACTAGGGGACACAGCTTTAAATTAAGGGGTGGTAGGTATAGGACAGATGTTAGGGGTAGATTTTTTACTCAGCGGGTTGTGAGTTCATGGAATGCTCTGCCAGTAGCAGTGGTGGACTCTCCCTCTTTATGGTCATTTAAGCGGGCATTGGACAAGCATATGGAGGTTATTGGGCTAGTGTAGGTTAGGTAGGCTTCAGTCGGCGCAACATCGAGGGCCGAAGGGCCTGTACTGCGCTGTATTTTTCTATGTTCTATGTTCTAAATGATTAAGCAGTGACAGAACACATATACGAGAGGGCAGGGTGGGACTTGTCTTTCGATTTGCAGAAAGTGGGAGGTTCTGGGAGCTGTCATCCTGAGTGCACTCAACCTTGGTAAATCATTGAAGCCCTACAGTGTGGAATCAGGCCATTCAGCCAATAAAGGCAACGCTGACCCCTCTGAAGACCATGCCACCCAGACCCACCCCCACCCCACCTATCCTGTCCTGTCCTGTCATTTCTGCTGGTGAATTAGACTAGGACTAGGGGATATGGCCTCAGGATTAGGGAGAGTAGATGGAGGACAGAGATGAGCAAGAACTGCTTTCCCTGGAATGTGGTGAATCTATGGAATTCTCTGCCCAAGGAAGCAGTAGCAGCAGCTTTATTCAGTATATTGAGGATACAGTTGGCTGGGTTATTGCATTATAGGGAATTAAAGGGTAGTTGGGACAATGCAGATAGGAGGAGCTGAGATGATGACCTTAATGAATGGCAGAGCAGGCTGGATGGGCCAAATGGCCGCCTCCTGCTTCTATTACTGTGAAACTATAACTGTGCATTTCCCTTGGCTAACCCACCTAACCTGCACATCCCTGGACACAATGGGCAATTTAGCATGGCCAATCCAAATCAAGGCCGGTGAGCAGTGTGGTGATGTGGAAAATGAACGTTAGAGAACGATAAAAAGAGACAAGGAGGATAAACGTACCAGCAATCAAAGCTGGAGTCCAAAGATCACAAAAAAAAGTAAAAGCTGAATGTGTGCTGCATTGTAACGAAAGTGAATGAATTGGCTGCACACATTGAAGAGAATAATTATGGTCTGAGACTCCTTACAGAGAAGTTTAATGGGAAGCTCGGTAAAGGTAGATGGTTGGCATTGCTAATCAAAGCACTGATCACAGGGTAGTCTGGTGTCAGCTCGGATTTCAGGTCCTGATTTCTCTGTCCTCTGTTGATCTCCCTGTTCCCACAGAGTAAGGTGTCGTATGTCCTCAGCTCTGCTGGGTTTTTGCTGAAGCTTTGACCCCCCTTTTCCACCTTCCAGAACAATAAAACATTCAGTCACTCAAGGCCCAACCCACATTGCCCCAGCCTGTCAACCACCCAGACAGAGAGACTCATCGTAGTGGGGAATAAACAAGAAAAATGAAACAAAATTAGAAATAAATAGGTGAGTGTGTTTAATGTTTGTTCATTGGGAAGTCAGACAGAAATAAGGGTCTCCCAGGATTCTTATGGTACCCAACTTGAGGAATTCTCTCTCCCTTACATCTAACTATTAGTACCCAACTCTGATTTATAACAACACTTACAGAAATAAAGCATTTGTGATCAAAATAGACATAGAGACAAACAGCATAGACATAGACATTTGCTTTCTCCCAAACACGCACACATGCATATAAGTGTATAGGGTGAATTTGTATTTGCAGAATTATATTTATAGATACATTGAACATTACAGCGCAGTGCAGACCCTTTAGCCCTCAATGTTGCACCGAACTGTGGAACCAATCTGAAGCTCATCTAACCAACACTATTCCATTCTCGTCCATATGCCTATCCAATGACCATTTAAATGCCCTTAAAAGTTGGCGAATCTACTACTGTAGCAGGCAGTACATTCCACACCTCTTCTACTACGGAGTAAAGAAACTACCTCTGACCATCTGTCCTATATCTATCACCCCTCAATTTAAAGTTATATCCCCTCATGCCAGCCATTGCCATCCAAGGAAAAAGGCATTCACTGTCCAACCAATCTAACATCCCAGTAACTCTCCTCTGAACCTTTCCCAAAGCTTCCACATCCTTTCTATAATGCGGTGACCAGAACTGTACGCAATGCTCCAAATCTGGCCGCACCAGAGTTTTGTACAGCTGCAGCATGATCTCATGGTTCTGAAACTCAATCCCTCTACCAACAAAAGCTAACACACCGTATGCCTTCTTAACAGCCCTATCAACCTGGGTAACTTTCAAGGATCTCCGTACTTGGACACCAAGATCCCTCTGCTCATCTAGATTACCAAGAATCTTACCATTCGCCTAGTACTCTGCATTCCTGTTGTTCTTTCCAAAGTGAATCACCTCACACTTTTCCACATTAAACTCCATTTTCCACCTCTCAGCCCAGCCCTGCAGCTTATCTATGTCCCTCTGTAACTGACAACATCCTTAGTCAGTATCCACAACTCTACCGACTTTAGTGTCATCCGTGAATTTACAAACCCACCTTCTGTGCCCTCATCCAGGTCATTAATAAAATGACGAAGAGCAGTGGACCCAAAACAGATCCTTGTGGTACCTCACTAGTAACTGAACTCCAGGATGAATATTTCCCATCAACCACCACCCTCTTGTCTTCTTTCAGCTAGCCAATTTCTGATCCAAACTTTGCGCATTTTTTTGAATAAAATCAATCTGCTGGCAGTCAATGCATGCATATAATATTTTGTAAACTTCACTTTGGAAACAGAACATGTCAGATTCAAAATTGGGATACAGACTGAGTGTGACCTCATACCTTTAATGCATTGTCTGAGCTGAGGTGTCAACTTTTGTTACAAACCTTAAGTTATCTCGAGAAGGTGATTTGTAAGAAGTTCTGAGATTTACATATTAATGATACCTACAACCCATTCTAAAAGATTAAAGACTGATGGTTTGCCACGTCTGTATGTTTAGTTTCTCACTGGTGTTGGTGTCAATGCCTTGACCCCTTGTCTGGTTGTTTCTAAAGACGCTGTATTGCAGGTTTATCCTGAATTTATACAGTTTTTCTTTGCTTCCCAAAATCAGATCTGCTCCCACTGAGCAGTATCCCAATGTCGTGAAAGATGTTAACTTTCAGGTAGAGTTATTCAAAAGAGATGTTTTTACTTTTTTGGCCCTGTAAGATCCTGAATTAGCATCCTTCAGGAAAATTAGAGTGGAGTGAGAATGGATAGAGGGAGAGACATTGGTATGGTGCTTTCAATTTTGTGGAATAACAAAAGAAAAGATTGTTCTGCAGAAAAAGAATTGCTTGTTCTGAATTTCTACCCTGGACTGATGTTAAAGTGGAGATTTGAGACCGCCCAGGGAATCCCTTGTGGACTCGGACCTGTAAAGCCTCCCTCTTGATTCGTCCTGGAAATCGTACTGTTTGGAAGTCTGGAATAAAGATAACCTTGCACAGCTCACATGTCAGATACAGTTCTTTTATAAAACGGCTTCGTAGTAAGGAGGGCAAACGTTCATCATAAAATGGCTTCCCGACACATTGTGCAAGAATCTCTTCAATATTCGACCTCGAATAATTTATAAGCTAGGAGCTGACTCTTGCTTTTTAAGCACTAAACCATTCTGTACCTGAGGCAGAGATGTTACCGTAAGGTTGCATTTACACTGATTCAATCTTCGAATGAAACATGCCTACGTTTCAAGTTTGTGATTCAAATTCAAATAAGACATAGGATCTAATTAGTTAGAATTGACAGTGGGGCAGTCTGTAAAAACAGCAAGTAAATTAAAGCTTTATCAGTATTTCCTTTTACAGAGTTTGCATTTCAGAACCAGAATTGGCTTCTCAAAATGCAAGTAAATTCAATCCATACCAGCTAAGCACTAAGAGTAAATTTTCTGCTGGATTCAACAGCCTCAGCACTAAAATGGTGTCTCTCTCTAGTGTCCTTTTGAACTCTCAAGTCAGGGTTTTGTAACAGCAAAGATTTATTTTCTCGTGACTGCCCTGCTTGCAAGGGGTATACAAATCCATTATAATTGACAGCAACTGACTGTTAATTACAAAGTTTTTGATAGTACCGAGTTTTGTTTCAGGGTCAGAATCAAACACTGTCATTAATTTCACAAGGGAACGGTAGTGAATGTTATCTCTTGCTGTCCTGTTCATACAGATTCACCGATGCTAAGGCAAACGTTCTTAATTGTCTTACAGCATCCTGTTATCACTTGGTAAGCCCAGGTGTCCCTCTCTTTTACATTCTTTAAGATGCCCCCCTTTTCTGAGCCTGCTGTCTGTCTATTTTCTGGTGTAATAAATGTGTTCTATAATTCAGCATTACATTTAGTCTAAATGTTTTAAGGACAAGTTTTAAGGCTATAGACCTTCTCAGTGACAATGATGACTTTTGTAATCTCTTTTTACAGAGTATTTGATCTGAAAACTGAAGTTTAAAAATCAACAGATGAAGGGCTTATGCCCAAACCGCCGACTCTCCTCCTCAGATGCTGCCTGACCTGGGGTGCTTTTCCGCACTTTTTGACTCTGACTCTCCAGCGTCTGCTGTCCTCAATTTCAAGTCAATGTTTGACAGTCATTCAGTCCATTGGGACTGGAACGAGTTTTGACTAAGATTCTGTGAGAAGGAGCAAAGTTTTTCGGTCCCTGTTTCAGTACGTTTTCAGCATCAGTGGGACTGAATGAGAGACCCTACAGTTACAGCGTACTGAGTGTGGAACCTAAAACAGTTATCCAGCCTGGAAAGAGGAATTCACGGCAGGGAGGGACTGTACACGTGTTTGTGTGCCGCTGAAGCTTCAACCATGGAGAAACCCGAGGAATCCCACCCCGTGGAGAAACCTTGGAAGTGTGGTGACTGTGGGAAAGGCTTCCATGTCCCATCTGTCCTGGAGGCTCATCAGCGCAGTCACACTGGGGTCAGGCCATTCTCCTGCCCAGAGTGCGGAAAGGGGTTCAGCAGTTCCTCCACCCTGCTGAGGCACAGAAGGGTCCACACAGGGGAGAGGCCCTTCAGCTGCCCTGAGTGCAGGAAGGCTTTCAGCAATTCCTCTGACCTACTGAAGCACCAGCGGGTCCACACCGGGGAGAGGCCATTCTCCTGTTCAGAGTGTGGGAAGGGGTTCAGCAGTTCCTCCACCTTGCTGACCCACCGGCGGGTCCACACAGGGGAGAAGCCCTTCAGCTGCCCTAAGTGTGGGAAGGCCTTCACCCAGGCCTTTTCCCTGCTGAGGCACCAGAGTGTCCACACAGGGGAGAGGCCATTCACTTGCCCAGAGTGCGGGAAGGGGTTCAGTGATTCCTCTGCCCTGCTGACCCACCGGCGGGTCCACACAGGGGAGAGGCCTTTCAGCTGCCCTGAGTGTGGGAAGGCCTTCACCCATGCCTCCAACCTGCTGACCCACCGGTGGGTCCATACCAGGGACAGGCCATTCAGTTGCCCCGAGTGTGGGAAGGCCTTCAGCAATTTCTCCCACGTGCTGATCCACCGGCGGGTCCACACCGGGGAGAGGCCATTCGCTTGTCCTGAGTGCGGAAAGGCCTTCAGCAATTCCTCTGACTTACTGAAGCACCAGCGAGTCCACACTGGGGAGAGGCCCTTCAGCTGCCCTGAGTGTGGGAAGGCCTTCACCCAGGCCTGCAACTTGCAGAGACACCAGCGGGGGCACCAGTGCTCCCAACAGTCGGATTCTGCCAGTGAGGCTGCTGTGGGTCACCCCCAGGACTGAACCTCCTGCCCAGTCTGACAGTGGGAGAGTTGGTGGGCTTGTTTTGTTTTCTGCTGGACTGCACCCACTCCCACGGTGGCTCAGTGGTCAGTAGCATTGCCTCACAGTGCCAGGGACCCGGCTTTGATTCCACTATTGGGGCAACTATCTGTGTGGAGTTTGCACATTCTCCTTCTGTGCCTGCGTGGGTTTTCTCGGTGTTCCAGTTTCCTCCCACAGTCCAAAGGTGTGCAGGTAGGGTGGATTGGTGAAGTTAAATTGTCCCAGTGTACAGGGATGTGTAGGTGTGGTGCATTAGTCGGGGGAAATGTCGAGTCATAGGGTAGGGAAATGGGTCTGGGTGGGTTACTCTTCAGAGGGTCAGTTTGAACTTGTTGGGCTGAAGGACCTGTGTCCACACTGTAGGGATTCTGTGATTCTATGAACTTTGCTCCATTGGGTGCTACTGCTCGTTGAGCCCAGGACTGCACATTCCCACTGAAACAATCTGCACAAACCTAAGCCTGTTAGGCCATTCAGCCCATCGAGTCTGCTCTGCCATTCGTTCGAGACAAAAACAAACTGCAGATGCTGGAATCCAAAGTAGGCAAGCAGGAGGCTGGGAGAACACAGCAAGCCAGGCAGCACCAGCAGTAAAGTCAGTGTTTCAGGTATTAACCCAATTCATTGACTTCTCCACCAGAAATGATTTACCAGGATGTTGCCGAGTGTTTGGGCTACAGGGAGAGGTTGAATAGATTGGGGCTGTTTTCCCTGGAATGTCAGAGGTTGAGGGGTGACCTTATATGGGTTTATAAAATCATGAGGCATATGGATAGAGCAAATAACAAGGTCATTTCCCTGGAGGTTGGGCAGTCCAGAACCAGAGGGTTTATGGTGAGAGGGGAAAGATTTAAGTGGGACCTAAAGGGCAACCTTTTCATACAGAGGGTGACACATGGATGGAATGAGCTGCCAGAAGAAGTGGTGGAGACTGGTACAATGACAGCCTTTAAATAGCATCTGGATGGGGACATGAATAGGAATGGTTGAGAGGGATATAGGCCAAGTGCTGGAAACCGACCCTTTGGTCCAACCCATTCATGCTGACCAGATATCCTCAATTAATCTAGTCCCATTTGCCAGCACCCCTCTCAACTCTTCCTGTTCATACACCCATCCAGGTGCCTTTGGATTAGATTCCCTACAGCGTGGAAACAGGCCCTTCGGCCCAACAAGTCCTCACCGACCCTCCGAAGAGTAACCCACCCTAACACAACTGGCAACTTAGCATGGACCTCAAGGGACAAGTTTTCACACAGAGGGTGGTGCATGTACAGATTGAGCTGCCAGGGGAAGTGGTGGAGGCTGGTACAATTATAACATTTAAAAAGCATCTGGATGGATATATGAGCTAAATGCTGACAAATGGGAGTAGATTAAATGTTGGATGTCTGGTGAGGATGGAGGAGTTGTACCGAAGGTTCGGTTTCAGTGCTCTACATCTCTACGACCAGGCCTCTCGGGTTCACACACAAAGAATCTGTCAGTAACGTTGGGTTTCAGAGTTCGGTTGAAGCAATGTGGTATCTTTTATAGAGACTTCGAGTCAAAAGAGATGCACAGCAGGGAAACAGACCCTTCAGTCCAACTCGTCCACGCTGACTGCATATCCCAAATTAATCTCATCCCATTTGCCAGCACTAGTCCGTATCCCTCTAAACTCTTCATATTCATGTTCCAATCCAGATGCCTTTTAAATGTTGAAATTGTACCATCCGCCACCACTTCCTCTGGCAGCTCATTACATACATACACCACTCTCTCCGTGAAAAGGTCTCCCCTCAGGTCCCTTTTAAATCTTTCCCCCCCCATCCTAAACCTCTAGTTTTGGATTCCCCACCCTGGGGAAAAGATTTTGACTATTTACCTGATCTGTGCCCCTCATAATTTTATTAATATCTACCAGGTCACTCCTCAGCCTCTGATGTTCCAGGGAAAAATACCTGCAACTTATTCAATCTCTCCCTATAACTCAAACCCTCCAACCTCAGAACCATCCATTGAAATCTTTTCTGAACCCTTTCAAGTTTCACTACATCCTTCCTGGAGACACAATTTGCAGGTGTTCAGTGTTATGGAGCAGGCCAGATCCCCTCAAAACATTCTAGGAAGGTAGCTCAGACCCTAACTATTTTTAGTTGTTTTAGGCAGAGGTATCTCAGGAGTGATGTAGCTGGTCAAATCACTTGGCTTCCAGGTAAACAATTTATTTACACACCGCCGAATGAAACCTTTGTGACCACTCCATTGACCTGTGTTGCCACCTTCAGGGTCCAATCGCCTGAACACCCAGATCTCTAACTCCCCCTCGCGAGAGCCAAGAGTCCTCCGTTCTGTTGAGGGGGGGAAATTGGATGTCAGTCATCTCTGTATTAGAGAATGTATCATTTAAATAAAACTGAGAAGGGCATTCCTGACAGAAGATTCAACAGAAGGTGGCACAGAGTATTCCAAGAGACACGGAACCTGGCTGTAATCTGAGAGACTAAATTCCATTTTTTGTTACAAGAGGGAATCATATTTATTGGATCAGCATATCATGAGAACCTTGTTTTATTCCAGAACAGTCAGTAGTTCGAAGGGATTTATTTGGTTTGTTAATAGTTTATTTCATCTGTTCACCGTTACTGTTGGATAAATAAATGGATTTTTGTTGATTTTAAAGTGTCAGGGATTTATTTTTAAACATTAGAGCAGGTTACACTACTGTTCACATTAATTTGACAGATTATAGGGCGATGCACTTCTCTTTGGGTGTTTCGGTTTGAGATCTCTGGTGGGGTGGGAGTTGGTGTCAGCTTTCCCTTTCTAACAGTATTGACGTGATGTCATGCTGAATGCAGTGGAGTCAATATTAATCCCAGCCTCTTGCTCTGGTTGTGGGTGAATCGCCTTAATTTGGTCACTGACTCAGAAACAACACACAGAACCAATTGCTGAAACAATGATTCACACTTCATTGCACATTGCAACCAAAACTAAAAACCCTTGAGTAAGCAAGTTCAGTCTCACAGCTGCCACCCTCCCCCCTCCCGGCTATCACCTGACTGCTGACAGAATTTAACCGAGTTTCCATCGACAGTGCCCATCTCTGGAAGGGTCAAGGGGTTTGACGAAATATTGTTCTTCCAATACTGCTCCTGCATCGTTATGGAGTGAGAACGTAGAACAATACAGCACAGTTCAGACCCTTCAACCCTCGATATTGTACCAGCCTTTTATCCAACTTGAAGATGAGACTAGCCTGCACACCCCTCAATTTACTGCCATCCATGTGCTTGTTCAGCAGTCGCTTAAATGTCCTTAAATGTATCTGACTCTCATTCCAACCCTGGAAGTGCATTCCATGCACTCACCATCGGAGTAAAAAACCTACCTCTGACATCTCCCCTAAACCTTCTTCCAATTACCTTAAAATTATGCACTGTCATTTCTGACCTAGGGAAAAAGTCTCTCGCTATTCGTTCTATCTATGCCTCTCAACATATAGTACACCTCTATAAAGTCACCTCTCATCCTTCTCCGCTCCAATGAGAAAGGCCCTAGCTCCCCCAACCTAAGACATCCCCTCCATTCCAGGCAGCATCGAGGTAAATCTCCTCTGTACCCTCTCTCAGCTTCCTGTTGTGGTTTTGTTCGCCGAGCTGGGAATTTGTGTTGCAGACATTTCGTCCCCTGTCTAGGTAACATCCTCAGTGCTTGGCAGCCTCCTGTGAAGCGCTTCTGTGATGTTTCCTCTGGCATTTTCCCTACACATCTCTCCTAAAATTAGGTGACTAAAAGTGAACACAATATTCCAAGTGTGATCTAACCAGTACTCCATACAGCTGCAGCATAACCTTGCAGCTCTTAAGCTCAATCTCCCTGCTAATGAAAGCCAACACAGCGTACACCTTCGTAACAACCTTCTCAACCTGGGTGGCAACTTTGAGTGATCTATGGACTTGGACTCCAAGATCCCTCTGTTCCACCACAGGGTCAAGAATCCTGCCTTTAACTCCATAGGTTGAACAAACAGAGGGGTTTGGTGAAATGAGAATCATTAGATAAATGCTATTGAGCGAACTGATGGTGCTATGGGCTGGCAAATCTCTGGGTATAGGTGGACTTCATCATAGAATTTTAAAAGGTGGCGAATGAGTTCATATTTGCATTAATGTTAATTTTCCAAGATTTATTAGATTCAGGCAAGTTTTCCTCAGACTGGAGAGTAACATATTTAATACTTCTGTCCTCGAAGGGAAAGATACATCATGGAAAATGTGGTCCCTTGAATCTATGGCAATTAAACATTTGTTTTTGAATCAATTAAGGAGATTATAACCACCATGTCAAAGAGCTCGTGATAATTGAAAAGAATCAGCATGCTAATATGAAAACAAAATGTTGTTTCACCAATTTATTCATAGAATTCCGAGAGTGTGGAAAGAGACCATTTGGCCGATCAAGTCCTGCACCAACCCTCAAGTGCATCCCACCCAGATCCAGACCGCCACTCAACTCCCGTAACCCTGCATTTAGCATAGCTAACTCACCTAGCTTGGACATCCAAGGACATTACACAATCCAGCATGGCTAATCCACCCAACCTACACATCTTTGGACTGTGGAGCCCCCAGTGGAAACTCACAAAGACATAGACAGAACATGCAAACTCCAAATAGATAGTCGACTCAAGGCTGAAATCAAATAGGTGTCTCTGGCCATGAGAGGGAGCCACTGTGCCACCATGCTGTCCTCAAGGAATTATTTAAAAGAGTATGTAAATTGAAGCCTGTGGATATACTGAACTTGAATATCCTAAAGGTGTTTGACATGTTTTCACGAAAAGCATATTGCACAGAGGAGCTCATGGTGTAAAGTATAGTTATAGAACATCAACTGACTGGCAGAAAACAGAATATGCAAAAATGGTTCTTTTGTCAAATTGGTTGTATATGACAATGTATGGTGGGGTTCCAACAGGCATCTCTGCTGGCTCCTCAACTTTCTACACTTATATAGATGACTTACAGGAGGGGATCAAAGGTATGTGGTTACATTTGCAGGCAACACAAAGATAGATGGAGATGTACATTGTGGGGATGACATATCAAGGATGCAGATTGATAGATTGGTTAAATAAATAAGCAAAACTCTTGAAAGTGGTGTACAATATGGTAAAATGCAATTTGTTACCGACTTGGAGAACAACTGCATAATTCTGAGATGCAGAGGGATCCGGGGGCCTTGCAAATAAGTCACAAGTTAGAATGCAAGCACAGCAAGTGATTAGAAAGGCCAATCACATAAATGTAAGGCGATTATGCCTCAGTTACAGAGCAATGGTGGGACTACATCTTGAACACGGTGCTCAGTTTTGATATCCTTACCTAAGGAAGAATGAAAATGCATTAAAGGCAATTCACAGAAGGTAAACTGGATTGACACCCACAATGAACAGACTGTCTAATGGAAAATCATGAGACAGACAGGTCTGACTTTCAACCAGAGTTTGGAATAGCAAGGGGTGATTTGATTGAAGTTTCTATGAGCCTGAATGGAGTTCAAAAGATGGATGTTGAAGGATGTTCACTGATTGTTGTGAACGAACAATTAGATCACCCATTTATCGAGTCATAGAGATGTACAACATAGAAACAGACCCTTTGGTCGAACCCGTCCATGCTGATCAGATATCCCAACCCAATCTAGTCCCACCTGCCAGGACCTGGCCCATATCCCTCCAAACCCTTCCTATTCATATACCCATCCAAATGCCTCTTAAATGTTGCAATTGTAGCAGCCTCCACCACTTCCTCTGGCAACTCATTCCATACACATACCAACCTCTGCGTGAAAAAGTTGCCCCTTAGGTCTCTTTTATATCTTTCCCCTCTCACCCTAAACCTATGCCCGCTAGTTCTTGACTCTCCGACCCCAGGGAAAAGACTTTGCCTATTTATCCGATCCGTGCCCTCATAATTTTGTAAACCTCTATAAGGTCACCCCTCAGCCTCCGATGCTCCAGCAGCTCAAATCCTCCAACCCTGGCAACATTCTTGTAAATAGTTTCTGAACCCTTTCAAGTTTCACAACATCTTTCCAACAGGAAGGAGACCAGAATTGCACGCAATATTCCAACAGTGGGCTAACCAATGTCCAATACAGCCGCAACATGTCCTCTCAACTCATGTACTCAATACTCTGACCAATAAAGGAAAGCATACCAAATGCCTTCGTCACTTTCCTATCTACCTGCGACTCCACTTTCAAGGAGCTATGAACCTGCACTCAAAAGTCTCTTTGTTCAGCAACACTAAGTGCATAAGTCCTGCTAAGATTGGCTCTCCAAAAATGCAGCACCTCGCATTTATCTGAATTAAACTCCATCTGCCATTTCTCAGCCCATTAGCCCATCCTGTTGTAATCCGAGGTAACTCTCTTCGCTGTCCACTACACCTCCAATTTTGGTGTCATCTGCAAACTTACTAACTGTACCTCTTATGCTCGCATCAAAATCATTTTGTTAGATGACAAAAAGTAGAGGGTGCAGCACCAATCTTTGTGGCACTCCACTGGTCACAGGCCTCCAGTCTGAAACACAACCCTCCACCACCACCCTCTGTCTTCTATCTTTGAGCCAGTTCTGTATCCAAGTGGCTAGTTCTCCCTGTATTCCGTGAGATCTAACCTTGCTAATCAGTCTCCCATGGGGAAACTTGTCGAACGCCTTACTGAAGTCCATATAGATCACATCTACTGCTCTGCCCTCATCAATCCTCTTTGTTACTTCTTCAAAAAACGCAATCATTTGTGACAAAGAAGGGAGGGAAATGTTTTGGAAGGTTGTGCAGCTTTGGAATACTTTGCGACAGAAGATAGTGGAGGCAGGACCATTGAATATTTCTAAGGCAGAAGTAGATTAATTCCTTTGTTTAAGAAGAATCTAAGGTTATGGGGATGGATGCGAATGTGCAATGTATAACACAAAGTAATCAGTCATTATCTTCTTGGAGTGGAGCAGCTTAATGAGCCAAATGGCTTACTTCAGCTCCTAATTTGGACATTCATATATTCTGCTAGCTATAATGACCTGAGTTTGACCAGCATATATTTCCAATAAGCCCATGTTGATTCTGCTCAGTCCTATCATTAATTTTTAAATGTCCTGTTGTTGTACCTTTTATTATAGATTCCCTGTGCAGTCTTCCTTCTTTCTAAAACAGTGGGATGACATGTGCCACTTTCCAATTACCACTTTCCAGTGAACTAGCGTTAACCACCAAGCCCAGGGAATTTAGCTACTTTAAATCCTATTCAATTCTCTGATGCATTTTTGTTTCATACATATAAATATCCTTCAGTTCTTCATTTATATTAGCCCCAATATTCGCCATAATTTCTGGGAGCTATTAGTATTTTCCACTGAATGGCATTTCCATCACTGAACCTCTTACCAGCAACATCCTGTGATTTAAACCTGTGACCTCCTGATTCAGAGAGAAGGCTGATCCCTACTAGCAGCTGGTTTGGGTGTATGACTGTCACCAACACTGTGGCAGTTTGGGAAATCCATTCTTGTTTGGCCAGTAAATACTCAATTCACGCTGCTCAGTATCAAAGGAGTTGACAGTGTCTTGACAGTGTCAGTATCAAAGGAGTTTACAGTCAGTAATTTAATTTATCTGAAACAGGTGAGATGTTTCCTGCCTCTGTGCCAAAAGCAAAGATCATGTCCAAAGAATCTGTCCCTAGTGGAGGTTTACTACTAACAATTGGAATCCAACTCCTTTGTCCTTGGTTACTGATAGCTTATTGCTCGAGAGGTTGGATCAAGGGGACACCTATCCAGTTGTTGGTCAATTATCAACTATCCAGGGGCAGAGGGGTATCAACTTGTGCAGAAAGGAGCAGGAAGAAGCTAAACAGCATTCATGGGTTAAAGGAATGAGTGGAAAAAATGTTTAATGTCACCCAATACGACAACATCAGAACCATTTACTTTTCACCCAAGAAAGACTGATTGGAGAACTGCTAAATTATTAGAAACTAAGCACTATAAGAGGGAAAAAAAGACTTTGGAGACCAAGTACACAAATCATCAAAAGTAGCAGACAGGTACAAAAACCAATTGAAAAATACAAATAGAGGCCTCTATTACAAAGGAGATGAAATACATGGGGTTGAAAGTTATGTTTCAGTTCCAAGCATCAAAGAATTCTAACATCACAGATAGACACCATTGGCCTGTCATGTCTGATAAGTGAATTCTGGTGGAGTTTCCTCGCTTTCAAATTTGTGGTGTGAAATTCTAACATCACCTCTGCACACCTCTGGAGACCTCGAGTTTACAGAATCACACCACATTCCTCTCTACCTCCTCCAGGAATAACTATTTCTCCTGAGATAATGCCAGTTCCTCAGATTACTTGGTACCCCCGAATACAATCCACATGACAGGAAATCTCTGGTGCTGCCCCGACACCAACAGTCACCCTTGGAACTGAAGAAAATGCAGAAATCTAAGGTGTAAAGAGACTTGGGTGTTCTAGTCCAGGATTCTCTCAAGGTAAACTTACAGGTTGAGACAGTAGTTAGGAAGGCAAATGTAATGATGACATTTAATTTGACAGGACTTGAATGTAAAAGTAGGGATGTAGTTGAGGCTTTGTAACACTCTGGTCAGGCCATATTTGGAGTATTGTGCGCAGTTTTGGGCCCAAATCTCAGGAAGGATGTACTGGCCTAGGCGTGTGTTCAGAGGAGGTTCACGAGAATGGTCCCAGGAATGAACATTTGAACAAATAAGGAATGTTTGAGGACTCTGGGTCTATAGTTAATGGAATTTAGAACGATGATGGGGAATCTAATTGAAACCGACAGAATTCTGAACAGACTGGATGTTGGGAAGATGTTTCCTTTGGTAGGAAAGGCTAGGAGCCGAGGGCCCAAAGGGAAGACCCTTTAGAATGGAGGTAAAGAGAAACTTCTTCAGCTAGAGTGGTGAATATATGGAATTCACTGCCACTGAAGACTGTGGAGGCCAGGTCATTGAGTACATTTAAGCTGTGAATGATACTTTCTTGAGTATGAAAGGGATCAAGGGTTACTGGGAGAATGGGGTTAAGAAACTTATCAGCCATGACTGAATCGCAGAGCAGTCACAATGGGCTGAATGGCCTAATTTCAGCTCCTACGGTCTTATGATACACTGATGTGTGGAGGGGTGAGGAACGGGGGGGAAAGAGATGAAAAGAGGAATACAATTAAGGGGAAGCTGGATACAGGTGAGGGAGAAAGGAAGAGAAGGAAATACAAGAAGTGTACAGTAAATTAGAGAACGCATAGGAGATCGGGCATACAGAGGGATCTGGGCATATAGATCCCTGAAAGTGACAAAGCAGGCAGGCACGTGGTCAAGAAGGCATACAGCACGCTTGCCTAGAGTGTAAGAGTTAGCGAGTTATGTTACAGCTATTTATTCCGGCCACATTCATAACATTGCGTGCAGTTCTGGCCAGCATGCTACCGGAAGGACGTGGATGCTCTGGGAGAGGGTGCAGAGAAGGTTCACTAGGACGTTGCCTCTCATGAAAGCAAAAATCCTCTTTGGATTTCTTTTGATGAGTGAAAACAGGTACTAATGTGGGTCCTTTGTAAAAGCAAAGTGGCATAAAGTAAACGTGCGATAAGTGGGGGGGGGGGGGGGGGGGGGGGGGGGGGGATATCAGTTTGCTGATGAGGGATGGGAAGGGGCGATGAAGAGGGGTGGGTGGAGGCTCAGGCAGAGCGAAAACACTGATAGAGGCCAATTGAGCCAACCAGCCTGGCCCTGTGCAGGAGCCTCATTGGGACAGAGACAAATGTATCTATTTCAGACCTACCTGCAGGGGTTGGACAAACATTACGCTCCATCAAGGGTAAAAATGTCCTCTATCTACTCCTGCAGATCAATTCAGTAGGGCAGGTGCTGTCAGACAGCACTGGAAGTAAAGTGGGTGCGAGAGCAGCAAGTCCGACAGAAAGGATCCTCTTGCCCCTCCCACTTCACCCACTAAATAGGGTTCAAGGTGTGACTCAGCAGCAGTAACAGCAGAATATACTGGCACTTGAGTGTGTCCAGCAGAGATTCACACGGTCGATCCCTGGAATGATACGCCTAACATACGATAAATGGCTGATGATCCTGGGATTGTACTCATTAGTGTTCAGAAGGTTGAGGAGAGATCTAATAGAAACTTACAAGATTATGCTTGGCTTAGAAAGGGTGGATACTGGGAAGTTGTTTCCATTAGGCGGAGGAGACTAGGATCCAGGGACACAGCCTGATAATTAGAGGGGGTCAATTTAAAACAGAAATGAGGAGACATTTCTTCAGCCAGAGAATGTGGGCCTGTGGATTTCATTGCCAGGGAGCGCAGTGGAGGCCAGGACATTAAATGTCTTCAAGGCAGAGATTGATAAATTCTTAATTAAGGAATTAAGGGCTACGGGGAGAGTGTAGGTAAATGGAGCTGAAATGTCCATCAGCCATGATTAAATGACAGAATGGACTCAATGGGCTGAATGGCCTAACTTCCACTTCTATGTCTTATGGTCTTAATTCATTGATGTTGACTAGATATTCTAAATTAATCTAATCCCATATGCCAGCACATTGCCCATACCCCTCTGAACCCTTCCTATTCAGAAACCATCCAGATGCCATTCACATATTGTAATTGTACCAGCCTCCACCATTTCCTCTGGCAGCTCATTCTTTACGCTCACTACCCTCGGAGTTAAAAAGTTGCCCTTAGGTTTCTTTTAAATCTTTGCTCATCCACCTCACCCTAAAGCTATTACACTTTAGTTCTGGACACCCCCAAACCCAGGGGACAATATCTTGTCTATTTACCCAATCCATGCCTTTCATGATTTTATAAATGTATACAAATGCCTTTGCCACACTCGGGGAAAACAGCCCAAAACAATTCAGCGCAAACCCTCCAACACTGGCAGCAATCTTGTAAATTTTTCTGAACCCTTTCAAGTTTCACAACGTCCTTTTGAAAGGAGTGAGAGCAAAAGTGGCCTAACCAATGTCCTGTACAGCCACAACATAACCTCCCAACTCCGATACTCAGAGGATTGGGAAAGTTGTATTTTGTGGGTTTTGAAAACTGGGAAAGAATGGAAGTATAACCTGAACTTTTGAGGGTCAGTTTGGAAGCATCAACAGTTCGGGAGGGGTGGGGGGCAGAAAGAAGAGATGAGGGAAGGAAACCAAATGTGCTGCAGCCAACACGGAGCAAGAACAGAGGATGGAAAACTGTTGCAGCCAGCTTGAAGCTGCAATGTGGATCATTGCACGTGCTGTACTTGAACCTGATGCATTTATTTGTGGGAATCAGATGCATTTTAAAAATAAAAATAAAGTATCTCCCCCTCCCCAATTGCTATCATCCGTCCCTCCTCACCCGGGTAATTAAGACACATACCTGAATTGGCAGAGTAGATTCCCTCCTTGAATTCACTCCAGTTGCTACAAGTGAACAGATTACCCCCTCCCTCTCTCCCTCCCAGGATGAGGAGTTGCCCAGAGGAGGGTGTTTCACATTGAAACTGATACGGTCACTTCCGCGTTGTGATGTCAAAAATGGGGCAGGGAGCGGGGACAGGCCGACAGCAGAACTCTGCAGCAGATGGAAGGAGAGCAGTTTGCAAAAATCCCTTCCCTTCAAAGAATCCTCACAGTGTGGAAGCAGGCCACTCGGCCCAACAAGTCCAAACCAACGTTCTGAATGGTAATTCACCCATATCCTCCCCTAATTGCCCTACATTTATCCCAGAGTAATACACAGAACTTACACATCCCTGGACACTATGGAGGGAATTTAGCATGGCCAATCCACCCTTGAGGATCTGGATCCCAGGCGGGACCCCTCCGTCTCAAGATCGGTCACAGAAGGAACGGAATGCGGACTGTACAAAGCAAAGTTATCAGTTTAATAAAGCAAGGCAGTCTGACGCAATTCTGTCCAGCAACACAGAAGTTAAAGCTTCTGAGCTCCGTGGCGAAATGGCAGAATTACTTTCGAAAAGTACACATCACTTACATGTTTTTTAAGAGACAGCACAGCCTTAAAAGACCAATCAAATGTAATAAGGTGACATGATTGACAGCAGGTTAGTCCAATATTTCCTAGGAAACAGATTGTTTTACTCTCAAAATCATCCCGTGCTTGCTAGTTCAAGGTTAGTTCGAATACCAAATTCATATGATTCATATTATTAAACCCCATTGTTTTCTTTTCCCCAAAGCTAACCAACTCAGCAAAGCAGCAATTCAAGTTCGCAGTATCAAATCATAACCTGAAGCCATTTTAAATTGAAAAGCCATTCTGTGTGGACTTGCCATTGCCAGCATTGGTGCACAAGAAGGAACAGTTTACCTGTGCGATCCTGAGCAACCAGAGACTGTGCACCAACTATGCCAGGAAGATGTCCTCGTCTGCTGAGGGACTGAACATTACCAAGAATGACTATTGCAGTGGTCAGAGATTGAACAGTTCATTTACAGAACAAGTCTAAATGGTCTTCACCCTGTAAAGGTGTTGTGTGCCAGTGTGATACCAGTTGTGCTATGAGCTACCCTGGTAAGCCTTGCTCCAACCAAATAGGTCACACCGCAAAAGAGAAGATAGGGAAATGTTATTTTTCGATTACAATTTGTTTCTTCAAAGTCACAATAGAATATTTGGCGGAGATGAAGTGGTCTGTTATGTGCTGACTTCAGCAAAAGATTCTTTGACCCCTACTGGCACCAATGCCTTCCTAATTATGGGATGGGTGGAACTGTTCTGGGACAATAAATGCCTCTCTTCCAAAAGACCCATCTATTGAACAGCCTCAAGGAAGTCACAAAGACAGGCATGCCTCTTACTGGCAAGGTCCCTCCCTTACCTAGACTAAACCTGGTTATTATTTTGAATAAAGTAAGTACTCCTCATGCTGTAACTGTAGGAATATAGTCTCCCCTGAGTTTTGCAATAGAATGGAAGAATCCAAAAGCTCTACAAAACAGTAATATCACTCTTTGGGATATGCAGCTCTCAGTGACTTTTTTCTGTAGGAGATTTTTCAGGAATTATTAGCCATCAAAACCATACTTATATCGTTTGTGGTCTCAACCTTTTGGGTAATGAGACAACTGCTGCTTTATTGAGATCAGGAATTAAAATTTGAATTTAGGCTGTTGTTAGGAGCAACAGGTTTATGTAGATTTTTATTAACCACAAAATGGCATTTCAATTGTAAATAATATTTTAAAATAAGTATAACAAAATGGCTTTAGGTAATGATTTGACATTGAACTTGAATTGCTGCTTTGCTGAGTTGGTTGGATTTAGAAATAAATGAGAACAATGGAGTTTGCATAATATGAATCATAAGTAATTTGGTATTCGAACTAATCTTGAACTAGCAAGCATGGGATGATTTTGCGCGTAAAACAATCTGTTTCCCAGGAAATATCATTGCACTAACCTGCTGTCAATCATGTCACCTTGTTACATTTTATTGGTCTTTTGTAATTCAGGCTGCGCTGTCGCAAAAATAAATAATGCGTAATTTTCAAATGTAATTGTGTAATTTTGCCACGGAACACAGAAGCTTTTAACCTGTGTTGCTGGACAAATCTGTGCTAGGCTGCCTTATGTCATTAAGCTGATAACCTTGCTTTAAATAGACCGTACTCCTAGTGATTCTTTTGACCGATCTCGGATCGAGAGAGCCGATTGAGGGGGTCCAGACCTTAACCCTAACCTGCAGAACCCCGGACACTATGGATAAACTTACCTCGGCCAATCCACTCTAACCTGCACATCTCTGGACACTGGGGGTAAATTAGCATGGTCAACATACACTAACAAGAACATCCTTGGGCATTATCAGTAATTTAGCATGGCTGAACCCCCCCCCCCCCCCCTAACCTGCACATCGCTGGACAGTCTGGGGAATTAAGCTCGGCCAAGGCCGAGGTTACCACGAGGTTGGAATTCTCTCCCAGAAATGACAGTTGATGGTGCCCTCACCAAGATGGCCGCCCGCGCTCCCCGCCCCAAGACAACATGCGCCTGACCCTCACAAAGATGGCGGCCGGTTGCCCGGGGAACCCGAGAGCGCCCTCGCCGGTGAAGTAAACACTGGGCCTGTGGGGGCTTCTATTGGAGGCCTCAGGCCGCCCCCTAGGAGTTTATAAACTCTCCAGTCTCCCTCCTCCCGCGGTTCCCAATCCTACCCTGTCTCACTGTCTCCTCTCCCCGGGGGCAGGAGCCAGGTCTTGGCGCTCGGGCCTGGCGACCTCCCCGGGATGTTTCTGAAACCTGGTCCTGTTCTGAAGGAGGATCACCGGGACCCGAAATGATTTCTCTCGGCACGAGCTGACGGACCTGCTCAGCTTTTCCAGCGGTTCTTATTACTTCAGCCACCGGCACCATTCTGCTCCCACACTCAGTAACACTGCCTCAGTCCCGATGCAGGACCTGCACTGCACATGCGCCAGCTCACAAGGGGCGGGGCCCAGGTATGTGACGTCTCCTGGGTTGAGGGGGCGTGGTTGGAGAGGCCACCAAACAATCGGTGACAATGGGGGCGGGGCCCAGGTATGTGACGTCTCCTGGGTTGAGGGGGGGTGGTTGGGGAGGCTTCCAAACAATCGGTGACAATGGGGGCGGGGCGATCGTTTTGCCGGCCCCCAGCCTCCAGAAAGGGGCTATTTCAAAAAGTTTAAACGTAGTGTTTTTTTAACTTTTCAGCCTGTTGTGAAATGTTATTCTGGACCTCTGGAAGGGTCAAACATTAGGAAAGTTTCAAACATAAATAAAGGGATATTAAAAAATATAAATAAAAATAGGTAAGTTAACTTACAAAAGAGACCTCGCACTAAATATCAAAAAGGAGAGCAAAAGCTTCTGTTGGTATGCTCATGGGAACAGAGTCGCTGAGCTAAGTGTGATACCTTGGAAGATGAAAACTGTGAGTTAATGGGGGAACATTGAAGTGGCAGAGATGATCTCAGTTTTTATGTTGGCAGACAACAGAACTATTCCTATTAGAATTGGCAAGGCAGAGGCTATAGAAAGGGTAGAACTTAAACAATCAACATTGAGAGGGTAAAGGTACACAGGAAACTATTTGGATTGAGGACAGACAAGTCCTCTGGTGCTGATGGCCTGCACGCTGGGTCCCGAAGGAAGTGGCAGCAGACAATATTCCAAAAATCTGTGAACATGGGAAAGATTCACTGTGTTTATTTAAGACTGAGATATATATATGTTCCTGATTGTCAAGGGGATCAAAGGTTACGGGAAGAAAGCTGGAGAATGGAGTTGAGAAACATCTCAGCCACGATTGAATGGTGGAGCAGACTCGATGGACTGAATGACCTAATTTCTGCTCCTGTGTCGTATGATCTTATGGTTCCATTGGATTGGAAAAATGCTAATGTAACACCTGTATTCAGAATGGGAGGGAGGCCATATGTGGGAAATTGCAGACCAGTTCGTTGAACATTTGTTATAGAGTCATAGAGATGTGCAGCACGGAAACAGACTCTTCAGTCCAACTTGACCATGTCAAAAGATATCCTAACCTAATCTAGTCCCATTTGCCAGCACTTGACTCGTATCCCTCTAAACCCTTTCTATTCATCTACCCATCCAGATGCCTGTTAAATGCTGTAATGATACCAGCCTCCACCACTTCCTCTGGCAGCTCATTCCATACAAGCACACCCTCTACATGAAAAAGTTGCCCCTTAGGTCCCTTTTACATCTTTCCCCTCTCACCCTAGATCTATGCCATCTAGTTCTGGAGTCACCCACCCCATTGAAAAGACCTTGTCTGTTTATCCTATCCATGCCCGTCATTGTTTTATAAACCTCCATAAGGTCACCCCTCACCCTCTGAACCTCCAGGGAAAACAGCTCCTGCCTATTAAGCCTCTCCCAAATGCTCCAACTCTGGAAACATCAATGTAAATCTTTTCTGAACCCTTTCAAAGGATCACGCAGGAAAATGGGGGTGATGAGCAGTCTGGATCGAATGGCACAGCAGACTTGATGGGCTGAATGGCCTAATTCTACTCCTATATTTGTGAACTTTTGAACTCTGGAGCAGGCAGGACTTGAACCCGATCCAGGGTTAGGGTCGTTACCTCTGTGTGACAAGACATTCAGAAAAATATCAAATCCCCCCCATCGGGGAATTGCACCCCCAGTCTCCTGAGTCACAGATGGGGATACTAACCACTGCACTTCCGAAGATGCTGGACAGTTGCAAGATGATGGAGATAGGGGTGGAGAATAGGTGGATGTTTCAGGAACTATTCTAGACGTGAAAGTGTGAATGGCCTCCTTATGTACTGGTAAAAACAAGGAGTGCAGATGCTGGAAACCAGAATCTAGATGCGAGTAGTGCTGGAAAAGCACAGCAGGCCAGCAGCATCCGAGGAGCAGGACTAAGCCAGCCAATGATCTGACCTGTGCCACACAAGCACAGTCCCCCTGGAGTGTTACCAGAGGTATGTTCAGGCTGTAGGAAGAGATCCAATTCCCAGTTTGACCTGGAATGTAATCCCCACAGGCACACAGGGAGTGGTGATCCACTTGCTCCACATGTGGGAAGGGATTCACTGAGTCATTCAAATTCAAACACATCATTGACTTCCTACTGGACAGAAAGGATTAAACTTCTCAGCAACAACCGCTTTAAAAAAAAGTTTCATTTTTATAGTCCTAGCGAGAATCACAGTTTCTCAAACTGTGGGACAATCCTAGTGATGTTGAGAGACCAGGTTTGGAATGCATGGCCGCCCAGGTAACAATGGTTGCTATGGGGCTCACAGTGATGACTGAGGGGCCGTCCCTTTAGATGCTCAGTTGTTTCTGTGTTGTTGATGAGGCTTGGCCTCATGGACTGCTCTCTGAAGTCAGATTCAAAAGAAGTTTTGAAAATTATGAGAAAAATCATACCCAGAAAAGACAGTGAAAAACTGTTCACCATGGGAAAAGCATTGAGAATAAGAATGCAGATTTCAAATCCATTACAAGGAAGAAAATGTGATGTGAGAAAGAAATTTCACACAGTGAGTAAATAGATCTGGAAGACATCGCATGGAACAGTGGTTGAAACAGATTCAGGTAAGAGCATTGGAAAATTATTTGATGACAAGCAATGTACCAGTTTCCAAGGAAACGTCAGGAAAATGGCACAACATCAGAAAGCTCATTTAGAGAGCTGCATGGACACGATGGGCTGAATGGCCTGCTTCTGTGATTTAGTAATTCAGTGGTTCATAATTGCTTATCAGGTCTTCGTCAGTTGTGTATATCAAGCTAACATCTGTTATTTTGTATGGTCAATCAGATCAATGTTTTATAACTGCAGGGATTGGGACTAGGACCCCAGGTATTCACAGTATGTTTTACTGTGATTTAATGATTTAGATGAGGGAACTAATTGGAATATGTCACAAATTGCAGATGACACGAAGCTGGGTGGAAGGGTGAGCTGTGAGGAGGATACAATGTTATTTGGACAGTCTGAGTGAGTGGGCAAATGTATGTCAGATGCAGTTAGTGTGGATAAACGTGAGGTTATCCACTTTTCTAGCAAAAATAGAAAAGCAAATTATTTGAATAACTGTAACCTAGAAGATGGGAAGGTTCACCAAGAACTAATCCAAGATGGAGGACTGGAAAATTTGTGGCTGTAAGAGCTGCTCCTTTTTTGAGGTATTTTCAGTGTTGGAGGCGATTTCCTTGAATTCCAGGAGCAGCAATTAATGTTTTATATGCTGATGCATTGTTTTGGAACTTTAGAGTAAAAAAATCAAGACAACAGCAATTTTAAAATGGAGAAAGACAGCCAAAGGCAGCAAGCACGTGGTCTGTAAGGGAGAGAGAGAGAGAGAGAGAGAGAGAGAGAGAGAGAAACGTATACTACTAACGGATACAGCAGTGAATCTGCAGTTACTGCCTTTGCTATTTGAAATCATATATCTCTGAACACCTTGGAAAAATGAACAAACAGCAAAATTCACAGCTGATCTTGGAGGAACATGTGTAGGAGAGCTCACAGCACAGGAACAGATCACTGCAGAGTTTTTAATGTGTAACCTTGCCGTAAGTCTGCAGTAGTGAATAGAGTGGGTTCTTTCTTGATTATATGTCTTGAGATTTTAGAAGTTTACCAGCGAGTCCACAACAGGGAATGGCTAATCACCTGCTCCAGGCACAGGAGGGGATTCATCAATTCTTCCAGCCTGCAGACGCATTAGCGGGTCCACACCAGGCACAGTATGCTCACCTGCTCTCAGTGCGGGAAGGGCATCACCCCCTCCTCCCACCTGCGGAGGCACCAGTGAGTTCATGTACCATTACAGGGTGATTGAAGGAACAAGGGTCAAGTGCCATTATTGACTGGACTATCAACCCAGTTCTGGGGACTTCTCGGGACTCCTGGGTTTGAATCCCGCCACAGCAGATGGCGGAATTGGAAGTCAGTCAGAAATCTGGAGTTCAGAATCTAATGATGAAATCATTTTCTGGGGAAAGAAAACCCTCTGATTCACTCATGTTAGAGTCTGTCTGCAACCCAATCTTGAGTCAGATTGGTTCTGTTTCCAAAGTCGGGATTTATAACATGTCACATAGATTGACTGCCTGAAGATTGTGTGCTTTTTGAGCAAAATATAATGTATCTGCAAATAAAATTCTGCAATTACAATTTCACCCCATAAACTGATGTGGTGCATGCATGAGAGCGTGTGTGTTTGTGCATAAAAGCATGTGTTTGCATTCGACCATGCTTGGTAACGTGTGTGAGTAATGGGGTACAAGCCAGTGTGAGTGGGGTCACTTATAGTGTGACATGAAACCAAGGTCCCTGTTGAGGCCATCCTCATGGGTTCCGTACTTGGCTATCAGTTATACAACACACATTGGAGAGGGCAGAGTGGGGCTTGTCTTTCAATTTGCAGAAGGTGGGAGGCTCTGGATACTGTGATCCAGGGCAAACACATCATGGAGGACATTCGTTCAGAGAGATGGAGCTGGAAGCCAGGCTGCAGACATGTTGAGGGTAAAGTGGGAAAGTTAACCAGGCACTGTATTCTGGGAGACGGTCATTCCCTTCTGGAGAGAGCCTTTTGTTTGCATCAGTGGACAGGGTCAGGAGGGTGTAAGTGCAGGTCTGGCAGGTAAAGGGGATCTGAGAGAGGGCTGCAGGTGGGAGGAGCTAACTGGTTGGGCAGTGGGAGTAAAACAACATTGGGGAGGGGGAGGTGGTGGTAAGGGACAGAACAGTGACAGGGATGGTCTCCGTTCTGTGCAGTTGTCAGCAGGAGCACAGATGGCATTGGTGTCTGTTTGGTGCCAGGATTCAGGAACCGATGTGCTCAGGGCTGGAGAAGTGGGAAAGGGAGGTTGCAGTGGGTGTGGTCCAACAATGTCAGGAGGAGAGAGCCTCTGCTGAGGGCACATGAGAAGTTAGAATCTACTAGGACAAAGCAGAACATGAAAGCTCTGGGTGGCACGGTGGCTCAATGGTTGGTACCACTGACTCACAATGTCAGGGACCTGGGTTCGGTCCCACTCTTGAGCAGCTGTCTGTGTGAACTTTAACACGTTCTCACCCTTCTGTCTGCATGAGTTAACTCTGGGTGCAGTTCAGGGTGGATCGGCCGTGCTAAAGTGTCCACATATGTGCAACTGAGGGTCGGTTAACCATGGCGAACTGCAGGAAAAACGGGTGGGTCTGGATGGGATACTGTTTGGAAGGTCAGTCTGAATTTTATGGGCCAAATGGCCTGTCAGGATTATATAATTCTACTGCATTAGCCAAGCATCTATTGAGAAACAATTGCCTCAGGTCTGCTGTGGGTGGAGTGGGTTCCAATTCATGAGACACTGACATCAGTCCTGAGGAAGGTGAGATTTGTGCTGTCAGTTCCCCAAACTTTTGGTCCCCGTCCACTCTCTCTCCTCACACTCTGCACCTACCAATTCTCTGTGCTCAGCCTTCTTCTCTCTCTTCCCCTCATTTTCTGCACCCCACCCTCTGTCCCCTGTCATTTTCACTCTCTCTCTACCCCCACTCCTCTGTCCATTCTCCCTCCCTTCTCCCATTCCATGCTTTCTCGTGCCCTCTTTGATTGCTGTATCTCTTTCTCAGGAAAGAGAGAGAATCGTTGGTGATGACTCTACCTGGAAGACAGGGGTGTGCAAGAAATGGCTGATCTTTAAAATTAAGAACAGCTAAAATGATAGATTCAGAAACATTGTTAACATCTAAAAGCATATTAACTTATTTTTTAAAAAGCTGCAGTCATGTTTCTGAAACTTGCATTGAAATGGACGCATAAAGTCATACAGCACAGAAACAGATCCTTCAGTCCTACTCGCCCATGCCCTCCAGATATCCTAAATTGATCTAGTGACCCATTTCTCCTCGAATTCAGCTCTGATCTCAAGCATCTGCAGTCCTCACTTTTTCCTCGAAACACCTCCTCCCACCCTGCCCCCTGTAAAAATGCCATCTCATATTCCCAATTCCTTCGTCTCCGCCGCATCTGCTCCCAGGAGGACCAGTTCCAAAACCGTACCACCCAGATGGCCTCCTTCTTCAAGGACCGCAATTTCCCCCCAGACGTAGTCGACGATGCCCTCCACCGCATCTCTTCCACTTCCCGCTCCTCCGCCCTTGAGCCCCGCCCCTCCAAACGCCACCAGGACAGAACCCCACTGGTCCTCACCTACCACCCCACCAACCTCCATGTACAGCGTATCATCCGCCGTCATTTTCGCCACCTCCAAACGGACCCCACCACCAGGGATATATTTCCCTCCCCTCCCCTATCAGCGTTCCGAAAAGACCACTCCCTCCGTGACTCCCTCGTCAGGTCCACACCCCCCACCAACCCAACCTCCACTCCCGGCACCTTCCCCTGCAACCGCAAGAAATGCAAAACTTGCGCCCACACCTCCCCCCTTACTTCCCTCCAAGGCCCCAAGGGACACTTCCATATCTGCCACAAATTCACCTGCACCTCCACACACATCATCTATTGCATCCGCTGCACCCGATGTGGCCTCCTCTATATTGGGGAGACAGGCTGCCTACTTGCGGAACGTTTCAGAGAACACCTCTGGGACACCGGACCAACCAACCCAACCACCCCATAGCCCAACACTTCAACTCCCCCTCCCACTCCACCAAGGACATGCAGGTCCTTGGACTCCTCTATCGCCAGACCATGGCAACACGACGGTTGGAAGAAGTGCGCCGCATCTTCCGCTTGGGAACCCTCCAACCACAAGGGTTGAACTCAGATTTCTCCAGTTTCCTCATTTCCCCTCCCCCCACCTTGACTCAGTCAAATCCCTCAAACTCAGCACTGCCTTCCTAACCTGCAATCTTCTTCCTGACCTCTCCGCCCCCACCTCACTCCAGCCTATCACCCTCACCTTGACCTCCCTCCACCTATTGCATTCCCAATGCCCCTCCCCCAAGTCACTCCTCCCTACCTTTTATCTTAGCCTGCTAGGCACACTCTCCTCATTCCTGAAGAAGGGCTTATGCCCGAAACGTTGATTCTCCTTTTCCTTGGATGCTGCCTGACCTGCTGCGCTTTTCCAGCAACACATTTTCAGCTGGTGACCCATTTGACAGCATTTCGCCCATATCTCTCTCACACCTTCCTTCTCAGATACCCATCCTGACCCCGATGCCTTTCAAATGTTGTAATTGTAGCAGCCTCCACCACTTCCTCTGGGCAGCTCATTCCATACACACACCACACTCTACATGAAAGTTACCCCTTAGGACCGTTTTAAATCTTTCCCCTCTCACCCTTAACCTATGCCGCTAGTTTTGGACTTCCTCTACCCTGGGGAAAAGACATACAAAGCCGGACGAAATTCAAAAGGAATAAAATGTCGATCCACAGGGAAAAATAAAATTGTGGCTGCAGCTTTTTTTCTGCTATTGACATTTGGACGCTTAAAATCTGTCAGTAACGCCAGCACCTCCACAGAGCATACTGCGCATGCTTCTCGGTGTCAGCGACAACTGCGCATGTACTGCGGTGTCAGCAACAACTGCGCATGTACTGTGGTGTCAGCAAAAGCACTGAGCATGCTCGTCGCTGTCCGCGGAAACGGCACTTGACTTTCTTCTGAAGGACCAATGGTGAGACTCGGAGAACCGGAAGGAGCCTGGTCCTCCTGCCATTCAGAACAGCCTCTGTCTGAACGCGGAAGTTGGGCTGTGAGTTTCTGAAGCTGCTGTTGTTCCTCTCTCCCTTTGAATGAAGATTGAGCTTCACCCCCAGACCGCAACTCTGTCCAACATCTGTGGGTACGGCACTCTCTTTTCTCACCCACTTTTTCATTCTGGGATTCAGTAGCTGACTTGCACGAACTGAAGGGAAAGGGAGTGAATCCAGGGAGGGCACAGACTTTGGAAAAGTTGGGCCAGGTCTGTGTCTCAATTGGTAAACGCACAGCAAATGCAGTACCACAATGTAAAGTTAAAGCCTCTTGCTTTAAAAAAAAAGGCAGAAAGGAGGTGCATGGTTTAAATGATAATATATTGGTATGTGGAGAAAGTGAGGACTGCAGATGCTGGAGATCAGAGTCAAGTGTGGTACTTGTAAAACACAGCAGATCAGGCAGCATCCGAGGAGCAGGAGAGTCAATGTTTTGGGCACGAGCCCTTCATCAGGAATGATGTGTGGATGTACAAAGGGTCCTCAGTGTCCTTCTGCACCAGTTGTCAGACAGGTGCAGCAAGCAGTCAGCAAGGTAATAGGAATTCAGTTCAAAAATGGGGTTGACTTCCTGCAATTGGGGTGGGGTGGGGTGGTCATTGAATATATTCAAGGCTGAGGTCATCTGACTTTTGAACAACAAAGAAGTGGATGGTTATAGGGGAAGGCAAGAAAATGGTTTTGAGACCATTACAGCATCATACAGCACAGAAATAGACCCTTCAGTCCAACTACTCCATGCTATGTTCGCAAACTAAACTAATCCCATCTGCCAGTGTTTGGCCCATATCCCTCTGTCACAAAGCTGGTCTTTTTCCTAAAAGCTGGTCCTTCTTCTCAAGGATACCGTGTCCTTGGTTTTTTTCAGAGTGGTGGTAAAACGGCCCCGGGCTCCAAAATGGATGGTTTAGTACAGAAATGAAAAGGGTATTGGTCGGCTTTTTTGTTTACACGTCAACAGATGAGACTTTAGGCCCAAGCTTTTATGTTTTCGAAGTGATCTACATAATGAAAGACAAGTGATCTGTCGTGAAAGCTGAGGCCTTGTTTGAGTGAGTTCAGCAGTGGACTGTGTGGAGAAAGGAACAGCATAATTAAGTCTAGTTTAGATAGACTGAGTCCTGTGAGTATTCTATATTCTGTTCTTTGTGTTTCATTCTGTATTCTTGTGAATACATTTATCTGTTTTAAATCCTGGTAGTCAACCTAGCTAACTTCAGGTAATTTTCACTGTACACTTACTGAAACAAATAGCAAAGTTATGGTCTGCGCTGCCTGCTTAAGAATGTTTTGAGTGGTCTGGCCTAGTCCATAACACCTCCAAATCTTTCCCATTCATGTCCTTATTCAAATGTCTTTTAAACGTTGTAACTGTACCTGCATCCCCGCTTCCTCAGGACATTCATTCCACATACGAACCATTCTCTATGGGAAAACAAAGGTGTTCCTCCTGTCTTTTTAAAATCTTTCTCCACTCACCTTCAAAATTTGCTCCCTAACCTTGAAACCCCCACTCGAAGGAAAGGAGACCCATCATTCACCTCATCTATACCCCTCATGACTTTATAAAGCTTGATAAGATCACCTCTCAGCCTCCTATGCTCCAGTGAAAAAGGTCCCAGCCTATCCACCAAGATGTCGGTATTTTCATATCCAGTTCAATATTAGTGCAGGCTTGAAAGACCAAATGGCCTACTCCTGCTCCCAGTTCTCTCTCACTATGTCCAGGACAGCAAGAGACCATAAGATCTAGGAGCAGAAATTAGGCCATTCAGCCAATCAGGTCTGCTCCACCATTCAATCATGGCTGACAAGTTTCTCAACCCCATTCTCTTGCTTTCTCCCCGCAACACTCAATATCCTTGATACACAAGAACCTATTTATCTCTGTCTTGAATATACTCAGTGACTTGCCCAACACAGTCTCTGTGGCAATGAATTCCATAGGTTTCGCACTCTCTGGCTACAAAGGTTTCCCCTTTATCTACGTTCTAAAAGGTCTTCCCTTTACTCTAAGGCTGTGCCCTTGGGACCTAGTCTCTTCTACCAATGGAAACATCTTCCCAACATCCACCCTGTCCAGGCCAATCAGTATTCTGTATGTTTCAATTAGATCCCCCAAGTGTGGGCTGTAAATCAGCGTAAACCAGACCCTTCAGGATGAGGTACAGCACGGATTAGGTTCAGCAAAGTGAGAACGGAGGGAGAATGTGTGGGATGGAGATTTTCAGCGTTTAGGAAATAAGAGAGGAAAGAAAGTTCAATCTAAATTAGAATTGAACAGATGGGCTGATGGGCCGAGGAGTGACAGATAAAGTTTCATTTTGATAAATGTGAGGTGTTGCATTTTGGAAAGGCACATCAGGGCAGGATTTACACACTTAATGGTAAGGCCGTGTGGAGTGTTCCTGCATCAAGAGACCATGGAGTGCAGATTTGTAGTTCTGTGAAAGTGGAGTCACAGGTAGACACGGTAGTGAAGAAAGCGTTTGGTGGCACTTGCGTTTATTGAGCAGAGCATTGAGTACGGGAGTTGGGAGTCATGTTATGGCTGTACATCACATTAGTTAGGCCACTTTTGGAATACTGCATTCAGTTCTGGTCTCTTATGTTAGAAAGATGTTGTGAAACTTTAAAAGAGTTTGGAAATGTTTTACAAGGCTGTTGCCAGAGTTGGAGGGTTTGAGTGAAAGGGAGAGGCTGAAAAGACTGCGGCTGTTTTCCCTGGAGCGTAGGAGGCTGAGAGATGACCTTATAGAGGTTTATAAGGGGCATGCATCGGAGTCCAAAATGACGGAGAGAGAAAAAGAAATTTACAATGCAGTAAATCTGCACAGTTCCTGGACATTGCAGTGCATCTGGGAAAGGTTAATGAACAGCAAACTTCACAGCTGACCATGGAGGAACCTGTGTGGGGGAGCTCACAGAACAGGAACAGAGAAGTGTATAGTCTTTAACGTGTAACTTAGCTATGTCTGCAGTCGTGAATGGAGTGGATTCTTTATTGATTATATGTTTTACTGACATCTGTCTCTTGATTAAATTTTAAAAATATAAATCACAAGTACTGTGTTAGCCCAGAGCACTTTTTTAGAGCAAAAAGATGGTGCTATTTTCTGGGTCTGTAGTTTGTGAAGGAACAAAGGTGGCCTTTATGAGAGTGATATGCTCTTCCTGTCAGATGTGGGAGATTAGGGAGAGTATCCATGTTACTGATGATTATGTCTGCAGTAAGTGTGTTTGGTTGCAAATCCAATTGGATTGCGTGGATAAGTACCTCGAACTGTCGCTGCAAATGAGGAATTTACAAGACCTGGGGGTATGATGGTTTGGCAATGATAGGAAGGGAAAAAAGCCGCAGCTACAGTCAGGGAGATGGGTTAACTCCCGGAAAGGTAGGAGGGGTAGGCAGGTAGTGCAGGAGTCTTCTGTGGCTGTCCCCATTTCAAACAAGTCTGCTGTTTTGGAAAATGTAGGGGGTGATGGTCTCTCAGGGAATGTTGCACGAACAGCCAAGTTTCTGGTCTCGAGACACCCCTCATTGCATGAGGGCATATGTCGTGTTCCAAGCGATCAGTTGTGATAAGGGGCTCTCTAGTCAGAGGTACAAACTGACGCTTCTGTGGTTAGCAGCGAAAAATCAGAATGGTGTGTCGCCTCCCTGGTGCCAGGATCAAGGATGTCTCCGAGAGGGTGCAGAATGTTCTCAAAAGGGAGAGGGACCAGTTGGAGGTCATTGTACACATTGGAACCAATGACATAGGAAGGGAAAAGGATGCGGTTCTGAAGGGAAAGTGTAGAAAGTCAGGCACAAATTTTAAAAAAAAGAGGTCCTAGAGTCAAGAAAAATCTGTATTACTGCCAGTGCTACGAGCTAGTGAGGGTTGGAATAGAGAGGATAGAGCAGATGAATGCATGGCTGAGGAGCTGGTGCATGGGAGAAGTGTTCACATTTTTGGATCATTGGAATCTCTTCTGGAGGAGGTGTGACCTGTACAAGAAGGATAGATTGCACCTGAATGTTGGAAGAGAGCTAATATACTAGCAGGGAAATTTGCAAGAGCTGCTCGGGAGGAATTAAACTAGCAAGGTGAGTGCGTGGGGAGGTACCCAGGGAAATAGTGAGGAAAGAGATCAACATGAGACTGGGACAGTTGGGAAAGGGAGTGAGTCAAACAGTCAGGTCAGGAAGGGACAAAGCAGAGAGCAAGGTAGGACTAACAAATTAAACTGCATTTACTTCATTGCAAGAGGCCTAACAGGGAAGGCAGATGAACTCAGGGCATGATTAGGAAGATGGGATATGATATCATAGCAATTACAGAAACGTGGCTCAGGGATGGGCAGGACTGGCAGCTTAATGTTTCAGGATACAAATGCTACAGGAAGGATAGAAAGGGAGGCAAGAGATGAGGGGGAGTGGTGTTTTTGATAAGGGATAGTATTCCTGTTGGACTTAAGGAGGATATTCCTAGGAATACATCCAGGAAGGTTATTTGGTTGGAACTGAGAAATAAGGAAGGGATGATCACCTTATTGGGATTGTGTTGTAGACACCCTCATGGTCAGTGGGAAATTGAGAAACAAATTTGTATGGAGATTTGAGTTACCTGTCAGAGTAATAGGATGATTATTGTTAGGGATTTTAACTTTTCAAACATAGACTGGGATTGCCATAGTGCTACGGGTTTAGATGGAGAGCAATTTGTTAGAAACGGACCTAACAGGCACGTTTTTCATACAGAAGGTGGCGTGTGTACAAAGCTGCTCGAGGAAGTGGTGGGTGCTGGTACAATTATGACATTTAAAAGGCATCTGGATAGGTATATGAATAGGAGGGGTTTAGAGGGTTATTGGCCAAATGCTGGCAAATGGAACTAGATTAATTTTGGATATCTGGTCGACATGGATGAGTTGGACCAAATGGTCTGTTTCTGTGCTGTGTCTCTCTCTGACTCTGGCTTGCCACTAACATTTGCCACGTCTCTATGTTCAGTTTCTTTCTGGTGTCGGTGTCAATACCTTGTTGTCTCATTCCGACCCCACCTCTCCCCGGATTGACAATGATGACTTTTGTAATCTCTTTTTACATACTATCTGAAGACGTAAGTTTCAAAATCAACAGCTTATGCTTGACTCTCCTGCTCCTCAGATGCTGCCTGACCGGCTGTGTTTTCCAGCGCTACACTTTTCGAATCTGATCTCCAGCATCTGCAGTCATAATTTTCACATCAATGTCTGACAGTCACTCAATCCATCGGGACAGCAAAGATTTTCAACTCTGATTCTGTGAGATGGAGCAATGCTTTTTGGTTCCTGTTTCATAACGTTTTCAGCATCAGTGGGACTGGATGAGAGACCCAACTGTTACAGTGCACTGAGTGTGGAGCCAGAAACAGTTATACGGCCTGGAAAGAGGAATTCACACCGGGGAGGGGCTGTCCACACGTTTGTGTGCGGCTGAAGCTTCAGCCATAGAGAAACCCGAGGAATCCTGCCCCATGGAGAAACCGTGGAAGTGTGGCGACTGTGGGAAATGCTTCAGTTTCCCGTCTGCCCTGGAGACTCAATGGCGCAGTCACACCGGGGAGAGACCATAAGACCATAAGACATAGGAGTGGAAGTAAGGCCATTCGGCCCATCGAGTCCACTCCGCCATTCAATCATGGCTGGGCATTTCAACTCCACTTACCCGCATTCTCCCTGTAGCCCTTAATTCCTCGACACAACAAGAATCTATCAATCTCGGCCTTGAAGACATTTAGCGTCCCGGCCTCCACTGCACTCTGCGGCAATGAATTCCACAGGCCCACCACACTCTGGCTGAAGAAATGTCTCCGCATTTCTGTTCTGAATTGACACCCTCTAATTTTAAGGCTGTGTCCACGGGTCCTAGTCTCCTCACCTAACGGAAACAATTTCCTAGTGTCCACCCTTTCCAAGCCATGTATTATTTTGTACGTCTCTATTAAGTCTCCCCTTAATCTTCTAAACTCCAATGAATACAATCCCAGGATCCTCAGCCATTCCTCATATGTTAGACCAACCATTCCAGGGATCATCCGTGTGAATCTCCGCTGAACACGTTCCAGTGCCAGTATGTCCTTCCTGAGGTGTGGGGACCAGAAGTACTGGACACAGTACTCCAAATAGGGCCTTTATAAAGTCTCAGTAGCACAACGGTGGTTTTATATTCCAACCCTCTTGAGATAAGTGACCACATTGCATTCACTTTCTTAATCACGGACTCAACCTGCATGTTGACCTTTAGAGAATCCTCGACTAGCATTCCCAGATCCCTTTGTACTTTGGCTTTACGGATTTTCTCACCGTTCAGAAAGTAGTCTATACTTTTATTCTTTTTGCTAAAATGCAAGACCTCGCATTTGTTCACGTTGAATTCCATCAGCCATTTCCTGGACCACTCTCCCAAACTGTCTGGATCCTTCTGTAGCCTCCCCACTTCCTCAGTACTACCTGCCTGTCCACCTAGCTTCGTATCATCTGCAAACTTCGCTAGAGTTCCCCCAGTCCCTTCATCCAGATCATTAAGATATAATGCAAACAGCTGTGACCCCAACACTGAACCCTGCGGGACACCGCTCGTCACCGGCTGCCATTCCGAAACCATTCCCCTGCCCAGAGTGCAGGAAGGGCTTTACCAGCTCCTCCAACCTGCTGGCCCACCAGTGGATCCATACTGCGGAGAGTCCATTCTCTTGCCCCGCGTGTGAGAAGAGCTTTGCCCAGGCCTCTACCCTCGTGGCCCACCAGCAGGTCCACACTGGGGTGAGATCATTCCCCTGCCCTGAATGCGGGAAGACCTTCAGCAAATCCTCCCACCTGCTGACCCACCGGCGGGGCTACACCGGGGAGAGGCCCTTCATCTGCCCTGAATGTGGGAAGAGCTTTAAACGCTCCTCTCACTTGCTGGACCACCAGCGGGTCCACACGGGGGAGAGACCATTCAGCTGCCCTGAGTGCAGGAAGGGCTTTACCCAGGTCTCCAACCTGCTGAGGCACCAGTGGGTCCACACCGGGGAGAGGCCGTTTGCCTGCCCCAAGTGCAGGCGGAGGTTCACGTCGTCCAGTAACTTGCAGAGACACCGGGGGGGCACCAGCAGATTCCGCTGGTGACGCTGATGTGGGTCACCCCCAGGACTGAACCTCCTGCCCGTTCTGACAGTGGGTGCAGTGGGACCATCAGCGAGCTCTCTTTGTTTTCTGCGAGACAGCACCCCCACATCCCTCCCATCTTCCCCCAACCCCAGGTTGGCTCACGGGCAGCACAGTAGCTCAGTAATTAGTGCCACTGTGTCACATCGCCAGGGACCAGGGTTCGATTCCACCCTCAGGTGACTGTCTTTGTGAAGTTTGCGCATTCTCCCCCCATGTCTGCAAGGGTTTCCTCTGGGTGCTCCCACAATCCAAACATGAGCAAGTGAATTAGCCAAGCTGAATTGTCCCAGTGTGTTCAGGGATGTGTAGGTGCAGTGTATTGTTTAGGGGGTAATGTAGACTAATAGGGTAGGGGAATGGGTCTGGGTGGGTTACTCTTCAGAGGGTCGGTGTGGACTTGTTGGGTTGAAGGGCCTGTTTCCCTGTAGGATTCTGAGAGCTTTGCTTGCAGTGCTGCTCACTGAGCCCGGGACTGCACGTTCCCACTGAAGTGATTTGCACAAACCTCAGATGGCATCCAAACCAATGTACCAAACTAAAGGGGTAGCCATGGGACCCAGCTATGCCTGCCTCTTTGTCGGGTACGTGGAACAGTCCATTTTCCTCAGCTTACACCTGTTCCTCCAGTACATCGATGACCATATTAGTACCACTTCATGCTCTCACAGGAGTTTGAACAGTTCGTCATCTTTATCAACACCTTTCACTCCGACCTCAAATTGACCTGGACCATCTCCCTTTCCAGGACCTCTCCATCTCTGGCTACCGACTAACTGTGGACATCTACTACAAGCCCACCGACTCCCACAGCTAGCTAGATTACGCCTCCTCCCACCCCACCTCCTGTAAAAACTCAATCCCTTATTCCCAATTCCTCCTCCGCATCTGTTCCCAGGATGACCAATCCCACCGTAGAAAATCCCAGAGGGCCTCCTCCTTCCAAGTTCGCAATTTCCCTTCCCACGTGGTTGACAATGCCCTCCAGCACATCTCCTCCACATCCTACAACACTGCCCTTGAACCCCACCCCTCCCAATGGAACAAGGACAGAACCCACCCCTAACCGTCCTCAACTTCCACCCCACCAACCTCCGGATACATCACATCAGCCTCTGCTCCCTACAAATGGACCCCACCACCAGGTGTATTTTCCTCTCCCCACCCCTACCAGCATTCCAGAGAGGCTATTTCCTCTGCGACTCCCTCGCCAGGTCCATGCGCCCACAACCAGCCCACACCCCACTCCCGGCCCCTTCCCCACCACCACAGGAAGTGTAAAACATGTGTCCATACCACTCCTTTCACCTCCATCCAAGGCCCCAAAGGATCCTTCCACATCTGACAGAAATTTACCTCGACCTCCACCAGTGTCATCCACTGTATCCATTGCATCCAATGTGGGCTTCTCTACGTCGGAGAGACAGGACGCCAACTTGTGGATTATTTCAGAGAACCACTCTGGGACACCCACAAACCCCACCGCCCTGTGGCTGAACACTTCAACTCCCCCTCCCATTCCATCAAGATCATTGAGGTCCTGGGCTGTCTCCATCGCCAAACCCTTACCACCTGACACCTGGAGGAAGAACACCTCTTATTCCACCTTGGGACCCTGCAACCACATGGGATCAATGTGGAATTCAAAAGTTTCCTCATGTATCCTCCTCCTCCTCCTCTTCCCCCCCCCCCCCACCTTATCACAGCCCCCAGCCTCCACTCGCCCTCCTGACCTGTCCATCACCTTTCCCATCTATCCGCCCCACCCTCCTCTCCGACCAATCATCTTCATCTGCTTATCGCATTCTCAGCTACCTTCTCCCCAACACCACCCCCCCCTTCCATTCATCTCTCAGCCCTCCCGGCCCACAAGCCTCATTGCTGATGACGGGTTTATGCCCGAAACGTCAATTATCCTGCTCCTTGGATGCTGCCTGACCTGCTGTGCTTTTCCAGTACCACACTCTCGACTCTGTCCACCGATGTTGTCAGAGATATAGGACCTACTCCAAACTGATCCACAGTCCAGTTGATGGCACAGGAAACCGCTTCCTTTCTCGAGACAAGTCTCCCGAAGAGAACTTGCTGGCTAACTGATGTACTGAACTTCACAGTGCCCCACTGCTCTCAGTTATCTGGAAGGTGTCCACACATGTGCCTAAGGTGGTGCTCGAGACCTTTAATATCTCTTTGGGATTGATCCCCATTCATTTGAGGCTGTGTAGTCATACAGCCTGGAAACAGACCGTTCAGTACATGATCCTCAACTAAACTAGTCCCACCTGCCTGCTCCTGGCCCTTATTCGATCGTCATAGTGAAAGAGATGCACAGGACGGAAACAAACCATTTAATCCAACTCATCCATGCTGACCAGATATCCTAATATAATCCTACCGAAGGATGCAGGATTAAGAGTACTCTTTGGCAAGAGACCTTAACAAGCTGTAGTAATGGACTCAAAGTATGCAATCATATTTCATCTCATCTTTTAGAGACATGGTAACTAGATTTAGCCTGTCGACAATAATATATATAAAGAGGGCGGGGGGATCATAACACAGGTAATGGAAAAATGAATAAGGAATGGAAGGGGTGGGGGGGAATGGTACCTAAAATACAGTGAAATGGGGGGATTTCATTCAAACCTAATTTAGAGGTATGTATGAAAATATAGAGACTGCAGTACTGAACATGACAGTAAAATGTCCCTTTCCGAAAGTAGCATGTGCAAGAAATCAGACAGGTACATAAAATCCCTACAGTGCAGAAAGAGGCCATTTGTCCCATTGAGCCTGCACTGACACACCAAAGACCATCCCACCCAGGATCATCCTGTTCTCCTGCATTTAGTATGACTAATCCACATAACCTACACATCACAGAGCAATTTTGCATGGTCAATCCACCTAACCTGCACATCTTTGGACTGTGGAAGGAAACCCATGCAGACAGGGAGAACATGCAAACTCCAGACAGACACTCACCTGAGGCTGGAATTGAACCTGGGTCCCTAGTGCTTTGAGGTAGCAATGCCAAGCACTGTGCCACCTCAATATGATATAAAATTTAAACAAAAACAAATGCTCTAAGCTGCAAATTTGTCCATGTGAAGAACTTACTACAAATGATTTGAAGCAAGATCCATATGAATTGTGTTTTGGGAGAGATCCAGAACATATTTCATTAATGATTGAAAATCTTCGACCTTTGGAATGGTCTGCAAGAGAGAGTGTTGGAGTCAGATTCAATTATGGCATTCAAAAGATAGTTGGATCATTAAACTGAAAAGGAAAGTAATCAGTGTTCGGTGAAGAGTAGCACTGGATACTGTGGTGATAATAATTAGGTCAGTCAGGTGAGTTCCCTTATTGGGGGTGATCACCTGCTCTTCTTAACATTTCACTTCAATAATCTTTAGGTTCCCAATATCTGTCGGGCGCTTTCTCTGTTCAAGTGTCTACTCGAGTGAGTCAGTGTCAAATTTTGTTTATGAATTGTTCCTCTGATATCTCGTGAGAGGGGCTATGATATTAACAGTGGGATCGAAATAGTTGTGGGTCACAATGTGCTCAAGTGAGAAAGAATAAACTGACCATTCTTGAATATTCATTTTTAAACCATGGAAATAAAATTAATGTTTGGAAAATATACAACTTGTCATGTATGAAGAAGATCAGAAATAGGAATGGGAATAGGTAATTGACTGTTGAGATGCTCTGTCTTTCATCACCATCCATGGCTGATCATTTTTCTGAATTCTCTTTCCTGCACGTTTTGTTTTCCATGTCTTCACCTGATGAAGAGGCTACGCTCCAAGCCCGTGCGATTTCAAATAGACGTGTTGGACTATAGTTGTGTGACTTATGACTGAAAAAAATTGAGTATGTTATTACACATACTGGAGCAGTGGGATTTAAACCTGAGCCTCAGGGCTCTATGGGAGACTACAGCTGCATCACAAAAAAAACCCTCTGTAGTAAATAGGTCCTCTTCTGTTGAATGAGAGGAAACACCTTCCCCCTCAACATGAGACATGACCACTGTACCCCCACAGCCCATTACAGTAAATTGAGTCCATCTCCTGTTGAATGAATGAGTGAGAACACCTTCCTCCTGAACCCCTCGAGCCCATTGTAGTAAAGGGGCGGGGACAGTGAAGGGCCTGTGAACCTCTCCACCAATCCCAAAGGCTGCGGTCGGTGCGGACGAATCGGAGAGCGACATTCCAGATTGTGGCTTCCTTTTTAAATGCAAAGCCGGCCGCCATTGGTCAGGTGGAGTAAGGTGCGCTCTGATTGGACGGGGCGCGGATGATGCGCGTCACTGAAGGAGGAGACGGAAAGAAGAAGAAAAACAAAGATGGCGGCGCGAGGCTGCGGTTTTCTCATCGACTCAGCGGGCGGTTTCTGACGGAGGGAGGGGGGCAGACAGGCATCGTTTACCTCAGAAAATACCTTTAAAATACATTTCAAATTAAAGACGGAACTTTTCAAACAAAAGTTGTGAAGAAAAGGAGACAGTCCCCGGTGGGGTTTATTGTTTATTTTTGTATAATTTCCGGGGCCCGGGAAGGGGGAGGTGACGGTTACCGGGTGAACGAGAAAACAAATTAAAAATGTCGGCGGTGGAGGAGAGAGAGCCGGCGCCCGCGGCTTCTTCGGCGGCGGCCGGAGCCCAGGAGCTCAACAACCCCCCGGAGCTGGAGGAAGGTCCGAGCTCCAAGAAGCGGGGGGTCCGGCTGGAGGCTGGATTTACTCAAGGCTTGTATCTATTAACTTATTTAAATGGTACCTACTGTATGGGGCTATGGTTTACATTAAAACCGGAGGATCATGTCAGAGTGTTTGTTTATATTGAGCAGTTGTAGTTGGTAAAATACACTCCCTGGAGGAGCACCTTCTGTGATGCTGCATTTCTTACCTTCTGCCCTTCCCCCATTTGTTATCTCACATCTTGAATTTACATTCTTTCGGTCAAATTTAATTTCACATTAATCAGCCTTGGTATTCACTGTGTATTATTAATTAATCTGTTGGATTGTTGTAAAACAAAATTAATGGTGTAATTTCATTTATGATGTCTGAGTTTGACCTTGAATGTACAGGTGTGAATACCAGTAAGTTGTAAAAATAAATCAAGAGCTTGTCCTTTTTTAACAAAAAGAGGAGTTTAATGATATTATTGGCATCGTCTCCTTTGAGCATGATGATTCAAGTCTGACCAACAAACCATTTCAAGCAGTCAACTAAAGTGTAACTAAAGTTTAATTAAAGTCTGAGAAAATAATTCTGGCAGGCTAAGATTTATACAACTCAGTCACACCACCTGCTGCCGCACCAGCGGATCCACAGCGGGAAGAAACCGTTTTCCTGCTCCGTGTGCGGGAAGGGCTACACCCAGTCGGATCACCTGCTGCTCAGCTTCCGCGTCCACACTGGGGAGAAGCCATTCACCTGTCCCATGTGGAGCAACTTCTGCGATTCCTCCACCCTGCACAAACACCAGCACATCCACACCAAGGAGCGGCTGTTCACCTGTCCAGTGTGTGGGAAGGGCTTCACCCAGTCGTGCAACTTGTGGAGAAACCAGCAACTTCACAAGTGAGATGGCGCAGGGATTCGGGTTGGATTCTGCTGTTACTATTGCTGAGAGTCACATCTTGAACCTTGTTTAGTGGGTGAAGTGGGAGGGGCAAGGGGTTTCTTTATGCTGACTGGCCGCACTCTCACCCACTTTACTTCCAGTGGGGACTGACGCTCTCTGAGCCTGGGATTGCACCTTCCCTACGGAAACAGTCCACAGAAGCGGCTGAAGTGCAGGTGTATGAATTTCAGATCTATTTGTCTCTGTCCCATTGAGTCTCCAGCACAGTCGATCCAATTGGCCTCTGTCAGTGTTTATGCTCCACCTGAGCCTCCACCCACCCCTTCATCAGCATACAGGTATCCCCTGCTTTTTGAAAGTTCACTTTACCCCCTACCCCCTCCCCGCCCAAGCCTGTGCCAATTCTTAATCCTAACTTAGATTTTCTATTTATTGCTGATGCGTTGTTTCTGTCCCTGTATTCACCTCCCATTCATGTGTCTATCCAGATACACCTTAAGTGTTGCTAAGGTGCCTCTTTCCACTACATTCACTGGCAGTGCATTCCAGGCATCCACCATCCAACTGTGTGAAAAATCTTCCCTTTCAATTCTCCCCCAGACTGTCTCCCTCTCACCTTGAACCTGTGCCTTCTTGTATTTGACTTTTCCACCCTGGGGGAAAGCCTCTGAGTATCTAACAGACTATCTGGCCCAACACCAAACATCCAAAGAATAATCCACACAGACCCATTTCCCTACCCCTATTATTCGACATTTACCCCTGACTAATGTACCTAACTTTCACATTCCTGACCACTGTGGGGCAACTTAAGCACGGACAATCCAACTTTACACACTGCTCAGGGATTGGCAGGTTATTTAGCATAGCCACTCCACCCTAACATACACATTTGGATTGTGAGAGGAAACCAGAGGAAAGCCATATCGACGCAGGGAGAATGTGCAAACTCCACACAGACAGTCACCTGAGACTGAAATCGAACCAGTTTCCCTGGTGCTGTGAGGCATCAGTGCAATGCTGCCCCCGTCCAGCCAATCTGGGTGTCTCATCATTTTGTTGAGGTCATCCCTCCGCCTCCATCTTTACAGTGAAAATAATCCAGGTTTATCCCAACTCTTCTCATAATGACACCTCCAGACCAGGCAATGTCCTCGTGAACCTTCTCTATACCCTCTCCCCAGAGTGTCCATGTCCTTCCGGTAGTGTGGCGACCAGACTGGACGCAATATTCTGAATGTGACCGGAATAAATAGCTGTAACGTAACTCGCCAACTCTTCCACTCAAGGCAAACGTGCTGTGTGCCTTCTTAATCACGTTACCTGCCTGTGTTGTCACTTTTGGAGATCTATTTGGTCAGATCCCTCTGTATGCCAGTGCTTCTATGTGGTCTGACATTTATCGTACAATTTGTGTATTTCCTGTGTATCTGTATGCAGCTTCACCTTAATTGTATTCCCCTCTTTTCCCCCACCCTCACGTCTCCACACATCAGCATATCATAAGACTATAGCAGCAGAAATTATGCCATTCAGCCCATTGAGTCTGCTCCACCATTCAATCATGGCTGATAAGTTTCTCAACCCCATTCTCCCCATAACCTTTGATCCTCTTGATACTCAAGAACCTAGTTATCCAATCTTAAATATATTCAATGATCTGGCCTCCTCAGCCTTCTGGGGCAGTGAATTCCATAGATACACCACTCTCTGTCTGAAGTTCTCCTTATCTCTGTTATGAAAGGTCTTCCCTTTACTTGAAGGCTGAGGAGGAGGCAGAGAGGAGCGTGGTGTGCACCTGTAAACTCCAGAACTTCCCCAACTTCACGAGTCAACAATAACGTTTTCTGGAGCAAGAAACAAAAGGGCTGACGAGAAACTGTGACACCACAGGAAGTGAAATTAGGCCATTCAGCCCATTGAGTCTGCCATTCACTCATTCTTGAGTATCAAGGGGTTCAAAGGTTACAGGGAAAATGGGGTTAAGAAACATATCAGCCATGATTGAATGGCAGAGCAGATTCAATACGATAAATGGCTTGTTAACCATCCCTGGGAAGAAGGAGGCAACACAATATGTTGTTTCTTGGGACAGGTGAGATAATGTTATTTAATGATGGTGTGACAAAAGGACAATTAATTCTGCCTGTAGAAGGAAAGCCCTGACATAGAGGGGTTAATTGCAGGGCAGGCTGTTTCAAACAGTCAGCTAACCTTCAAGGATAAGAAGGTAAACTACAGACCTGAGGTCTCCAGCAATGTGAGGTGATGTTCGAGTCTTAAAAAAAAGTCACACCACAGATTTGAAATTGAGGAAACGCCACCAAAATTCAACTCCAGAATGATGCAGCAGCAGCAGTCCTTAGAAGAATAATACTGCATCAAACCCCTGGACACTTCCAGAGATGGGCACTGTCGGTGGAAACCCAGTTACATTCAGCCATCAACTGGGTGACAGCCAAGTTTGGGGGGGGTGAAGCTGAATGAACTTGAGAGGTTTTATTTGTGGTTGCTACGTGCAATAAAGTGAAAATCATTGTTTCAGCAGTTGATTCTCTGTGCGGTTTCTGAGTCAGGAGCCAAATTAAGGTGATTCACCCACAACCACACCATGAGGCTGGGATTAATATTGACTCCATTGCATTCAAGAGAATGTCATCAATACTGTTATAAAGCGAAGGCTGAACCCACTCCCCCCAACTCTCCAAGATCTCAAACCGAAACGTCCAAAGAGTGGCACATTGCCTTTTAATGTGTAAAGTCAGTGTGATAAGTGGTGTAACCTGTTGTAGTGCTCAAAGTAAATCTCTGACACTTTAAAATCAACAATTTATTTAACCAACTCTCACGGTGAACAAACTAACAAACTAAATAAATCCGTCCTAACTAATGAGTATTCTGGAATAAATCAAGATTCTTCTGGTATGCTGTTCCAATCAATACATGTCCCACTCAGATAACACAAAACAGAATTTAATCTCTCAGATTACAACCAGGTTTTGTGTCTTCCGGACTATTCTGTGCCATCCTCTGTGGGGGATGCCTCCTCCGATTCCTCTGTCAGGAATGTCCTTCTCTATTTTTCTAAATGATGCTTTCTCTAATACACAGATGACTGAGAGCACCAATTCTTTATGATAGGATTGGTCCTGTTGTCAAAACTTTAGGATTTAAATTTAATAAATTTTTGGTAGCCAATGGGGCTGATTTAAATTGATTGAAATTGAAAACCTGTTTTCTTGTCCAGCTAACTGTACAGCCCTTTGATACAAATGTTTCAGTTCAGGTGCTTTCTGTTGTGATGATGCTATTCCTTTAAGAAGATTATGTTGTTCTTGGTTTATTTTCAGGAGGGGTTGTAAAAGGCAGAACTTCTCATTCGTCTAGGATTAAGAATTTCACTAATGGTTAACAGATACTGGCTAAGGCAACAATCAGGGAAAAGGGTTTGACATTTTATTTTCTAAAACACTTCTACAATGAAAGGGCAGTTGTCCCATTCTTTTCCCCTGGTTTGGGTTTTCGCAAGCAGTCTGTCTGAAGCTGCTGCAGGAAGAGATGTTTCTTGATTCAACAGATGTTTCTGGCTGACTCTGAAGCTTCAGGGAAAATAGTACCAGCGTATTCAGCCTCTCCCTGTAGCTCAAACCTTGCAGCCCTGGCAACATCCTTCCAAACATTTTCTGAACCCTTTCAAGTTTCACAATGTCTTAAAAGACGTCAACTTTGCTCGACTAATGTGGGAGAATTTTCTGCATGATGCGTTCTGTCTGAAAGAGCCCTCCCCTGTGCTGTGACAGAGGTGCAGTGACTTTCAAAAGCCTGACAAATGTTGTTATCAGTCAAAGATTCATTGGGAGAAGCTTCTCAATCACATCTGTAAATGGAGAAAGTGTTTTTAATAATGAGACATGAATAAAGGCTGCATTAATCTTTTGTTCTGAAGATTTACTCATACATCTTAAAACAGAGCCTATGAACCCAGTCACAAGAAGTCTATGGGAATATAAGACACCACTGCCTTTTTCCTGACCAGGACCGACTTTACACAGAAAACATGGACATTTTAAATGAATGGGGTGCCATTCATTTTAAGATCAGGTGAACTTAAGAGGCACAGTATTGGCTTAGAAATGAGAGATCCTTGACACACACACACAGCCAAAATCATCACTGCCATTATTATCAAATTAAAATTTAGGCTGGGATGTTTTTTTCCACTGGAGCAGAGGAAGTTGAGAGGCAATATTTTCAAACCATGGAGGGGTGGAGTTGGCTTAATGGTAGCTGTCTCCCCTAGGGGGAGGATTTCAAGACAAAGGACGTGCTTTTATGGTGAGAGGAGAAAGAAAAGATGTGGGGCAAAATATCTACAGACTGTAGTTCGCCTGGGGAACCAGCTGCCAGTGGAAATGGTTGAAGCAGGTACGTTAACAACATTGAAAATGCGTTTCAACAAATACATGGATAGGAAAGCTTTAGAAGGATATGGGCCAAGTGCAGGGAAATGGGGTTAGTGTTGACAAACGTTTTGGTCAGCATGGACCGGTTTGGGCTGAAGGGCCTGTCTCTGTGCTATAGTACTCGATGACTGACGTCTCTTTGTCATTCTGACAGTGTTGAGTTTCCACATGCACCAGGAAAAAGTGAGGACTGAAAATGTTGGAGATCAGAGTTGAGAGTGTGATCTGAAAAAGCACAGCAGGTCAGGCAGCACCCGAGGAGCAGGAGGATCAATGTTTCAGTCATAAGGACATCCAGATGAATATCTCACTAAATCATGCTGAATAAAATCTGATCTCATTCGTCAACTCTGAAGTGGAGGTGCTGGGTGTGGACAGGTCAGAAGTCACACAACACCAGGTGACAATCCCAATAGATTGATTTGATCTCATGAGCTTTCGAAGCACTGTTCCTTCATCAGGTGAAGTGATGAAGGAGCAGCACTGATGAAGGAGCAATGTTCCCAAAGCTTGGGATTTCAAATAAACCTGTTGGACTGTAACCTGATGTTGTGTGTCTTCTGACTTCTTCAACTGTGCATTCATGTTGAACTTGATGGGATATTTTATCCAACTCGGCGAAGGTAAATCATATCGCTAAGAGGGGTTCATTTGAAACCTTCCCGGAGGTGAATTCAACAAGATTGAATTATTCAAAGTTACTCAATTCTGAACTTACATCAGGACCGGTAGTCATAGAGAGGTAAAGCGCGGAAACATATCCTTCAGTCCAACTCCTCCACGCTGATCAGATATTCTAAATTAATCTAGTCCCATTTGCCAGCACTTGGCCAAAATCCCTCTAACCCTTTCTATTCATGTCCCCAAGCAAATGTCTTTTAAATTATGTAATGCTACCAGCCTCCTCCACTTCCTCTGGCAGCTTATTCCATACACGCACCACACTCTGCATGAAAAGTTTTCCCTTTCGGTCCCTTTTAAATCTTTCCCCTCTCACTCTAAACCTATGCCCTCTAGTTCTAACAACATCTCATAAATCATTTCTAATGGAGATTTCAACGTTTTGGGTAGAACCCTTCTTCAGTCCTGAGGGATAATACCTGAAATGCTGACTTCTCCACCTCCTGTTGTGCCCAGCCTCCTGTTTGTCTATTTTAGATTCCAGCATCTGCAGTTTTTTATTTTGTCTCTAAAAAATGGTGGAGCAGATTGGATGGGTCAAAATATCCTAACTTCTGCTCCAATGGTCTTGTGGTCTTCGGTTTGTGCGGGTCATGGGCTCAATGAGCACCAGCGCCCACTGGAAGCAATGTTCACAGAATCATAGAATCCCTGCAGTGTGGAAATGGGCCCTTCTGCCCAACAAGTTCAGAGCGACCCTTTGAAGAGTAACTCACCCAGACACATTCTCCTACCCTATCACTCTGCACTTACCCCTAACTAATGCACCACACCTACACATTCCTGAACACTATGGGACTATTTAGCTTGGCCAATTCACCCAAATATGCGCATGTTTGGACTTTAGGAAGACATTGCAACACGCAGAGGAAACCCACGCAGACACAGGGGGGAATTACATGCAAACTCCACACAGACAGTCACCCTGAGGATGGAATCAAATCTGGGTCCCTGGCACTTTGAGGTAGCAGTGCTAACCACTGAGCCACCACCCCCTCTTCCCCCTCCACTCCCCCAGTAGAAAACAAAAAAGCCTACCTACTCTCCCACTACCCCCACTGTCAGAAAGGGCAGGAGGTTCAGTCCTGGGGATGACCCTCAGCAGTGTTACCGGCAGAATCTGATTGTTGGGAGCATTTTTGCCTCCGCTGGTGCTTGTTCAAGCTGCAGGACATTGTGAACCTCTGCCCACACTCGGGGCAGGCAAACGGCCTCTCCCCAGTATGCACCCGCTGGTGCGTCAGTAGAGTGGAGGAGACAGCAAAGCTCTTCCCATACTTGAGGCAGGTGAACGGCCTCTCCCCAGTGTGGACCCACTAGTGTGCCAGAAGGTGGGAGGCCTTGGTAAAGCCCTTCCCGCACACAGAGCAGCTGAAGGGCCTTTCCCCAGTGTGAACCCGGTAATGCTTCAGCAGGTCGGAAGAGCGTGAAAAGCACTTCCCGCAGACAGAGCAGCTGAAGGGCCTTTCCCCAGTGTGAACCCGCTAGTGCTTCAGCAGGTCGGAAGAGCGTGTAAAGCACTTCCCGCAGACAGAGCAGGTGAACGGCCTCTCGCCGGTGTGGACCCGCCGGTGGGCCAGCAGGTCAGAGGAATCGCTGAAGGCCTTCCCACATTTGGGGCAGGGGAAGGGCTTCTCACCGGTGTGGAGCCGCCGGTGAATCATGAGGTGGGAGGAGCGAGTGAACACCTTCCCAAAATTGGGGCAGCTGAAGGGCCTCTCCCCTGTGTGAACCCGCTGGTGCCTCAGCAGGGCAGAGGAATCACTGAAGGCCTTCCCGCACTCAGGACAGGAGAATGGCTTTGCTCTGGTGTGACTGCGCCGATGTGTCTCCAGGGCAGACGGGACACGGAAGTCTTTCCCGCAGTCACCACATTTGCACACAAACGCGTGTATGTCCCCTCCCTGCCTTGAATTCCTCTTTCCAGGCCAGATAACTGTTTCAGGCTCCACATTCAGTGTGTTGCTGCAACAGTAGGGTCTCTCTTCCAGTCCCACTGATGCTGAAACAGGAATCAATTGGATCACAGTTGAAAAGTGTTGCAGTCCCGATGTGTTGAGTGACTCACAAATGCTGGAGAATCAGAGTCGAAAACTGCGGGTCAGGCAGCATCTGAGGAGCAGGAGAGTCAATGGTTCAGGCATAAGCCCTTCATCTGTTGATTTTGAAACTTCATCTTCAGATCAAATACTCTGAAAAGAGATTACAAAAGTCATCACTGTCAGTCCAGGGTAGAAATTCAGAACAAGCAATTCTACTTTCTGCAGAACATTCTTTTCTTTTGTTATTCCACAAAACTGAAAGCACCATCCCTCTCTCTCTCTCTCTCCCTCTGTTTCACTCCATTCTAATTCTCCTGAAAGTGCTGATTCAGGATCTGACAGGGACAGAAGAGCAAGACAGTCACAACTGACACCTCTCTGAATTTTGTATACCTCCACCTGAAAATTAATATCTTCCACGACATTGGGTTACTGTTGAGAGTGAGCAGGTCTGATTTTTGGAAGCAAAAATATAGTGTGTAAATTCAGGATGAACCTGCAATGCAACTTCTTGACAACCAATTAGACACAAAATGGTTAACGTGCCCCCAGGGGGGTGGGGGAGTTTTGGAATGAGATATCAAGACTATGACACCAGAGAGAAATTGAACAGACTGGCGCGGCAAACCAGAGTCATCTAATTATACAGCACAGAAACGGTCCTTTGGTCCACTGGTCTATGATGACCAGATATCCTCACCAAATCTGGTCTCATTTGCCAGCATTTGGCCCATATATTCCTCTAAACCCTTTCCATTCATAAACCTATCCAGATGCCTTTTAAATGTGTCATAGTTATACCAGCATCTACTACTTCCTCTGGCAGCTCTTTCCTTACACGCGCCACCTTCTGCATGAATTGCCCCTTAGGTTCCTTTTAAATCACTCACCCCGCCCCGGGCCACCTCACCCTAAACCTATTACTCTTTAGTTATACACTCCCAGAGAAAAGACCTTGTCTATTTACCCTATCCATCCCTCTCTTGATTTTATAAACAATGGAAGCATCAACGGCTCAGGGCGGGGATTGGGGGGTTGGGGGGTTTGGGGGGGGGGGGGGTGGTGGAGGGGAAGGAAGCCGAATGTGCTGGAGCCAAAGCGGAAGAAGCTGACACAAAACCTTGAAGCTGCAATGAGGAATACTGTATGTGCTATACTTGTACCTGTTGATTTTATTTGTGGGAATCAAGTGCATTTTAAAAATAAAAACAAACACGATATCTATCCCTCCCCTTTCCCAATCTCCCAATGCTGTCCTGGACACAGAGTGAGAGAATTGGGAGCCTGCACCAACATTGAACAGATCATAAGTGAATATGAATATATCTACAGCCAGGTTGATAGATTGGGTTTTCTTTCACTGGAGCAGAGGAGATTGAGAGGTGACCTTATAGAGGATTATAATATCAAGAAGGGTATAGATGAGGTGAAAGGCAGGTGTCCTTTCCCTAGGGTGGGGCTTTCAAGGTTAGGGAGCAAATTTTGAAGGGGAGAGGAGAAAGATTTTAAAAAGACATGAAGAACTCCATTTTTATTCACACAGAGAGTGGTTTGTGTGTGGAATGGGTATCCAGAGGATGTAGTGGATGCATGTACAGTAACAATGTTTAAAAGACATTTGGAAAAGTACATGAATAGGAAAGGTTCGAAGGTATATAGGCCAATCACTGGCAGATGGGATTAGTTGGGTTTGAGAACATGGTCAGCATAGACTAGTTGGACCGAAGGGTCTGTTTCTGTGCTGTATGACACTGTAGCTGTTCTGTACTGGTCTTAAAACCATTTTCTCGGAAATCCAATGTGGCGGTGGTTTAAGTGGTCTGCTGTGGTGGGCTCTGTGCAATACCCCGGCAAGGTGGACTTTGACCCCTCCCCCCACCTCATTAACCATCCATAGGAGAAAGGAATTGCTAATATAAACTTACTGAACGTCTGGAGCTGCTGTAATTGTGGTTTGACAGGTTTCGGACAAGAATGAAAACAAATGAAGGAAAGGGGCCGACAGACGTGCAGCAGGCAGGGCACTCCCCTACTGCATCGGGGGTGCCTGGAGCCAATGCTCAAACTCCCAGGGCAGTCCCTTTGGATTTAATGGGACAGCAGCAGTTACTCTTGGAGTTTGCCAAACTCTGAGAAAAGATTGAAGCAGCGGTGGAACCATTATCTGCCGTGCTGAAAAAGCATGAGCAGGAAATTCAAATGTTGGCCCAAAGAGAATAGGCAGCGGAGGAGAGGACCGTGGCATCAGAGACTGTGGCGGAGGTCTCAGGAGGAAGGATCCAAATGCTGGAAGACCAGGTTCGGGTCCTTCAGGAGCATGTGGACGACCTGGAAAAGTGAAGTAGAAGAAAAATCTTACAGCTCGCGGGTCTTCCGGAATGCAACGAAGGCAAAGACCTTATTGGATTCCTGGGTCTGGAGTTGGAGTCGGGCCTGTGGAGTGGACCCACTGGATCGCAATGTGGAGGTCCAGGTCGGACCCGCAGTCTCACGTGGTCCTAATGCGCCTCCTGCATTATGAAGAAAAACAGTTCGTGATTGAAACAGCAAGAAGACTGGGAAGAGATCCGCAGGCGTTAATGCACAAAGGCTCAAGAATAATATATTTTCAGGACTTCTCAGGAGCCTGGATTAAGAAAAGGGCATTTGATGAAGTTAAGAGAAAATTAAGGAATCTGAACATACAATATTCCTTGAGGTCCCTGCATTTCACTCATGGAGGCATGGTATATAACTTTGATTCAGCAGAAAAGGTGAAGGACTTTGCGAATTCTCTGAATTAAAGAAATCGAGTCGGGTGAAGGCGAAAGGGACATCATTACAGACAACGCTACTTTATCGCCCCTTTTTTGTGGTTATCGGCTTTATTCATACTGCTTTGACGTAAAACTGGAATTATTTAGTATATCGGTCAGTTAAGTATTGTCGGGGGACTATTTTTTACTGCTGTCCTTTTGTTTTTGGATTGGGGGTGGCTATACCTGTGCTTAGGATGAATGGAGAAGGGGTATGGGGAGATGGGCAACCATTGTTAACTCTCAGAATGTAAATAACATGTTTTTTTCAATCTGTGGATTGCCTGGCGTTTGGGGCACAGCCTCAGTGGGAAGGAGCCAGGATGGTGGGAATGGTGGGGCTTGGGGTGGGGTGGAGGGAGATGTTGGGGGTGGGTGGGGAAGACATCTCTCCATAATTGGCGGTTATTTGAGTATTTTCTTAAGTTATATGTGGTGGTTAGATTTTTATTTATAGTAGTTTTTCATAGGAGCAGTTTTTAGACTTTATAGAGTTAATGTCTTTGTTGCTCACCACACATCAGATAAGCTTCCTCCTCTTGGGAAACCACGGGCTGCCCAGGATGGCCATGTCTACTGATTCGTTCAGGTGGTGCACCTGAAATGTAAAAGGGAGCCATTCCCCCGTTAAAAAGAAAGAAGGTGCTGTCAAGCCTCAGGAGGGAAAGGGTGGACACATTTAACTGATAAGGAACATCTGAAACTGCAGCAAGGAGGTTATGATAGGGTATTCTTCTCCTCCTTTAGCTCCAAGTGTAGAGGAGTGGCTATACTGGTAAGAAGGAACCTCCCTTTCCAGGTAATTGAGCAAATTAAGGACGAACATGGACTGTCCGTCATTCTTAAAACTCTAATACATGGAGGAGAGTATGGCGTTCTGATTGTGTATTGTCCCCCCGGTGCACCCTCTTAATTTATAATTGATGCAGTTGCTAAATTAATGAGTCTTGGGGTACACCGCATGGTCATTGGATGGGATTTAAATCACCTAATAGATCCCGAGGTAGACAGGGTGCCAAGGGGCCAGGCAGGTACACCCGCGCAATCGAAGCAGTTGGTGGACATGTGTGAGGAGTTGGGATTAGTGGATGTGTGGAGGCATCTCCACCCTAATGGAAGAGACTTTACTTTCTCTTCCAACCCACACAAGTACCACATGGGAACTGACACTTTTTAATGCCATTGGATTACTTGGACAGAACATTGGCTTGTGAAATTGGCAATGTAGCTGTCTCGGACCATGTGCCAGTGTATTTAGATGGTAAAATCAACAGTGGTGGAATAGATGCACAGCACTGGTGCATGGACCCATTCCTGTTAAGGGATAGCAAATTTGTTGAGTACATCACAAGAGTTCAGAGACTTCTGGGATTTCAACTCGGTTACGGCCAGTAATTCGGAAATACTGTAGGAGGCCACTCAGGCATATTTATGAGACCTGATTATTTTTTATTCAGCGACTAGAAGGACGCAGAGGAAGGAGCAACAACAGATGTTGGAGACCCGTCTGCAGATAGCTGAGGAAATATATTATAATAGGCCTTCACTGGTCAAGCTGCAGCTCTCTGGGCTGCTCCCAACTCATTGCACACACTGGGGAAAAAAAAAAGTCTGCTTTGCTCAACAAAGATTGTTTGAATTTGGAGATACGCCAGGTAGATATCTGGCCAGAAAGAAAAATGCTTCCCAATCTATTATGTCTGTTAGAGAGAAGGCTGGCACAGTTACCCGTGAGTTAAAGAAGATTAATGTTAGATTTAGGGAATACTTTGCAGTGTTATATCAGTCGGAGGGAGATGAACATCGTGCAGCGAGAATGCAGGCCTTTTTTGAGATCCTGCACCTCCCTAATATAAACGCGGAACAGGTTTCCTGTTGAATACACCTATGACGATACAGGAGGTGCAGGATGCAATAAAGCACCACGGCCAGATGGATTCCCAAGTGAATTCTATAAGGAATTCAATTGGTGGAGCCATCTCTGGGAATGTATAGCGATTCATATGCACAGGATTGTCTTCCGTCCTCTCTTAGGGAGGCTAATATCTCCCTCATTTTAAAGAAGGGGAAAGAGCCCGAAGAATGTGCTTCATACAGACCTATTTCACTGTTGAATGTAGATTTTAAAATTCTACCCAAGACGCTGGCCCTGAGGTTGGAAAAGGTATTGTCCTGTATTGTGAAAGAAGACCAGATGGGTTTTGTTAAGGGCCGTAGCACCTCCAACACTATCAGGAGGGTACTGAACATGGTGCAGGTATGCCAGCAAAGATTGATCCCGGGTTTGGTAGCCTCCTTAGATGCAGAAAAGGTATTTGACCAGATAGAATGGCTGTACCTGTTTGGGGTCCTCAAGCGCTTTGGTCTGGGGACAACCTTTGCTCGATGGGTGGTGGTGTTGTATAATGATCCCAAGGCAGCAGTCATCACAAATGGCACTAAGTCAGCTAACTTTAATACTGGGAGAGGTAGTCGACAGGGGTGTCCTCTTTCACCGCTGCTATTTACCTTGGCAATTGAGCCATTTACTGAGGCTATCAGGAGGGATCCTGAAATAGTGGCGCCAGGAGTGGGAATGGGGGAACATAAGATCACCCTATGTGCTGATGACGTCCTTTTGTTCTTGGCCACTCTGGAGGAGTCCGTTCCTCGATTGATTCAAACAATTAATTTGTTTTGGCAGTTTTTTGGGCTGCAGGATCAACTTTACAAAATCAGAAGCCATGCCGATATGGGGGGAGAATTAGTGGAGGTGCCTGATCTGAAGGATGGAATGCAGTTCCTGTTTAGATGGTCGTCAAAAGGGTTTTTGTATTTGGGAATTTTTATTACCCCTGCCTTCCACCAGCTGTATAAAGCTAACTGTGTACAATTACTGGAGAGGATAAAGCGGGATTTGCAGCGATGGGACGGATTACCGTTATCATGGTTTGGCCGAATAGCTCTGATTAAAATACATGTTCTTCCTCGCCTGTTGTACGCTATGAGAATGCTCCTGTTGTTGCTCCCCAGATGAGTATTACTGAGGCTCAATGGTTGACTCGCTTCTTTTATTTGGTGTCACAGGTGCCCCCTAATTAAGTTTACCAAATTGCAGCTCTCACAGGGTGAGGCAGAGTGGACCTTTTGGACTTGAAGAGATATCAAATAAGCGCTTTCTTAGCATATGTGGGTGACTGTGCACGGGGGGAGTCGGGGTCAATTTTGCTTGACGTTGAAGCATTGCAGTCGAGATGTCCCCTAGTTAATCTATTATTCATTGATAAGATGAAATCCGAGACTGAACAGTGTAAGAGTACAATCATTTTAAATACAGTGAAAGCCTGGAGGATAATGAGGCAAGACAAGGGCAATTGGCTGAAGACCTCACTGATTATCCCACTGGTGGCAGCCCAAGGATTTAAACCTGGACTCCGGCTTTAAATCATGGGAGAATAAGGGAATCTCCTATAGGGAAGATTATTTGAGGGTTAAGTCTTGATGTCATTTAGCCAGCTAAGTCAGAAATATGCATTGTCTAATAGGGACCTTTTCCGGTACTTTTAGCTAAGGGATTATATACAGAGGAAGACCATGCTCCTGGCTCAGCTTTACACGTCAAATGTGGAGTAGAGAGTACTCTGGTGTACAGGCGCTCTTTCAGTTAGTACGTTGTATCATTTACAGAAGGGACGTACCTTAGGGGATGTGGAGGGACTGTCTAGGATCTGGAATCAGGAGCTAGGATAGGATATTTCATTAGAAATATGGCAAGATATATGGGAAAATATAAGGAAAATTTCAATATGTAACAGCACAGGGCATGCAATTGAAGATTTTATACAGGGCTTATGTGGCGCCAGAGAGGCTAGCTAAGTTCAAGAGAGGCGCATCACCAGGGTGTCCCAAATGTAAAATTAGTATAGTCACACACACTGCTATTGGTCATGTTGTAAGATCCAGAGATGCTGGAGTGCTACAGTAATGGAGCTAAAGGACATCCTTGAGGATTGAAGTTAAAGTGAATCCGGTATTTCTTCTTCTGGGGTTGCCAAATTTGCATTCTCTCGGAGAACACAGGAACAGACTGTGTAACATTCTTACGCACTGTGCAAGGAAGAACATTTTAATTAATTGGACGTTGGAAAAACCCCCAGGGCTTATGTGGTGGCATATGCTGGTGATGGAGCATCCCCCCAAGATGACCTCACAAATATGGTGCACCACAAAACAGTAGTTTTACAAGACATGGCAGCCCTTTCTAAATTATATTGATGCAGACTGATCAGCAGTATCAATTAGACCCGTGGTATAGCTGTGGGAATCAGTCTGGGCGCTCATGGGGCCCTGGGAGGGCAAGGCTGGGTGAAAAGAATACGGGTGCAATAACTGGTGCTCCCATGGATGGGAGCATTAATAGAGGTGTGGTGAGTGAAATAGAATAAAGTAATGTGATTGAATTCAAATTAACTTAAATTGTGTTTAATTTTATTTTTATTCAATTTGATTGTAGTTTAGTTGAAGCTAAGTTTGTTCTAGTCGAATAATAGGTAGCTCATTATTAATATTTTCATAATATGACATTGTTGTATTGCTATTTTTCTGTATTTTGGTATTGTTCTTTTTTTGTATAAGAGGTGTTTTGAGAGATTTGAAAAAGTTTCTAATAAATTTTGTTTTAAATTTCTTGCCTTCCCCCATAACTATTTTTGACATTCAAAAGTCAGATGAACTCAGCTTTGAATATATTCAATATATCCCTAACTACAGGAAGGCACCCCCACTTTGAACTCAATTCCTCTTGCTAATATCCCACTTGCCTTGCTGATTGCTTGCTGCACCTATGTGACAACTGGCATTGACTGGAGTAGAAAGCCTGTGCAGAAGGTAGCTGAGGCACGTTTGTACATCCACACAGCATTCTTGATGAAGGGACTTTTGCCCAAAACGTTGACTGTTCTGCACCTCGGATGCTGTCTGACCAGCTGTGCTTTTCCAGCGCAACAATTTTCGACTCTGATTTCCGGTATCTGCAGTCCTCACTTACTCCACATCCCAATAGATCACATTTAAACAGTGTGCCTCCTTTCTGTTTTTATTTTATAGGAAAGGCTTGTGTTTGCCAATTAAGACACATACCTGAACCAACTTTGCTGCTAGTCAAGAACTGAACACCAGAGTGAAAAAATAAAATGGAAAAGGGGATGAGAAGAGTGTGTTGTGCTCACAGATGTTGGACAGAGGAAAAAAGTTGCAGTCTGGGATGAAGTTCAATCTTTATTCATAGAGAGAGGAGCAGCAACACCTTCACAAGCGCATGGTACAACTTCCGCAGTCAGGCAATAGGGGGGAGATTCTCAATGGCAGGAGAACCACACTCCTTCCAGTCCTTCAGGGCTTCCCATGGTCGCTCAGAAGACTGTTGCGAGCCGTTTCCGCTGACAGCAAAGAGCATGCGCAGTATTTTGTTGTCACCAGCGCACATGCGCAATGCTTCCTGACATCGAGAAGCATGCGCAGTGTGCCCAGTGGTGATACTGGTCCAACTGCCAATCGGAGAGAAAAAAAGGCTGCAGCCACACTTTTGTTTTCCTGGGGCTCAACAGTTTATTCCTTTTGCATTTTGTCTGGCTGCTCAATTTTTGAATGTCTTTTCCCTTGGGTAGAGGAAATCCAAAACTGGAGGGGCATAGTTTTAGGGTGAGAGGGGAAAGGTTTAAATGGGACCGAACTGGTAACATTTTCATGCAGAGCGTGGTATATGTATGGAATGAGCTGCCAGAGACAGTGGGCGAGGCTGGTACAATTCCAACATTTAAAAGGCATTTGGATGGATATATGAATAGGAAGGTTTGAGAGAGATATGGGCCAAATGGTGGCAAATGGATCACCAGATTAATTTAGAATATGTGGTTGGCATGCACCGAAAGGTTTGTTTCTCTGCTCTGCAACTCTATGACTCTATTTTTACTTAATCTGAACCAACTTCACAAGATGAGGAATTGGCCATTCCATCCTTACAGCCTGTCCTCAACTGTGGCCTAATTGCACAGATTTCAATGCAAGTTTCAGAAAAATGTCTGGAGCTTTTTTTAAAAAAATAATTAATTTGATGTTTTTGAAAATATCATTTTAGCGATTCTCAATGTTAAAGATTAGCCATTTCTCACACCATCCCTTCCCATCTCCCAGGTAGAGTCATCGCCATCAGCTCTCTCTCTATCCTTAGAAGGGCTGATACAGTGATCAAAGAGGGCTCGAGGCACAAGAAAGCATGAGGGTGGGGGTGCGGGTAGAGAAATTGGACGGGAAACAGAGGCTAGGGGGAAGAGAGAGAGAGAGAAATGGACACGGGGACAGAGCATTGAAATTAGAGAAACCCTGGGGGTGCACAGGGTGCGGGGGGGCAGAGCGTTTCTCAGCGAGAGATAATGGGGGTGCAGACTGTGGGGAGAGAGAATGGTCGTGGGTAAGGGGGAGGGGAGAGAATGGAAGGGGGCAGAGGGTGGGGGAGAAAGAGAGCAACAATGAATGTTAGGAGAGGGTCGGGGAGAGAGAGGGAATGGATGGAGAGCAGAGGGTGAGGGAAGAGAGAGAATGGAGGGGGCAGAGAGTGGGAGGAGAGAGAGAATGAGTGGGGGGAGAGGCACTGGATGGAAGAAGGCAGAGGGTTGACGAGAGACGACTGGACAGGGGGCAGAGGGTATGGAGATAGAATGGACGGAGGTGCAGAGGGTGGCATGTGTGTGTGGGGGGGTGGGGGGGAAGCTCGGGATAGCGAGAGGGAATAGACTGGGGGCGCTGTGGGCATGATTGGATCTTGATTGAACGGGGAGTTGGTGAATGCGTCCCGCCCACTCCCAGCAGCCCCTTCTTTGCACATGTGTAGTGTAGATTTTTGTGAATGACACGAGAGAGAATCTGGAGCGTGAGCGAAGTTACCCTCAGATCCTTGCATCAGCAAACCACTGCCTTTCTGTTTTAAAAACTAAATAAAGATGTGGGCAATATACTGGGAATGGCAAGAAGTGACTAAGAAACTGAACCGAGAGTCAGCACTTTCTGGTGAGGGGAGCTGGGCAAAAATAGGATGAATTCGAGTTGGAATCCATTGAAAGATGGAAGAATTGGAAGACAGGTTTAGGGTAGGAGATAGGGAAGGCTATTCGGTACAAACTAGAATTCTCCGATCCTATTTCCTGCCCTGCACTGACAGCAATGATGTGTTTTCTCAAGGTATTAGCAGAGGAGGATTTGCTGTTCAGGCGTGCACAAGAAATTTACTCAGGGCCTGAATATCAGCAGCGTTTGAATCCAGGAGGGGAAATTATTTCAAACATCAACGTGACTTGAGAAGGCCCGTGATTACACGCAGCCTGCGTGGGAGTGTTCCAGGGTTCTGATTGTGCAGAGAACTTTAACTCTGTAGCGAAATGTGGACTAGTGTTCTCGCTGTCGACAAGCCCTTCTTTGGATCGTTGAAGCTGCTGAGACGCAATGACCCCTGCACCGTGGAAACTCTGTGGAAGCAAATTCAATTCCCCAAACGGGCTGGAGTGTCACCAGGACTGGCATGAAGCCAATCGAGTCCTTCAATCCTGGAATGAAGTCAATCGATTCCTTCAATCCAAGACTGTGGGCGGCGCGGCAGCAGCTCAGTGGTTAGCGCCGCTGCCTCACAGTGCCAGGGAGTTGAGTTCGATCCCACCCTCAGGGTGATTGTCTGTGTGGAGTTTGCACTTTCCTCCCCCCTCCCCCCCAATCTTTGGGTGCTCTGGTTTCCTCCCAAGGTGTGCAGCTAAGAGTGGATTGGGTGTTCTAAATTCAGGGATTAGCTGTGGAGGTTATTGGGTGGGATGCTCTTAGGGAGGGTCAGTGTGGATTTTTGGGTCAAAGGGCCTGTTTCCACAGTGTGTAGGGGGTTTGATGATTCCCCCAACGTGTCCGCAGCCTGGCTTCCAGCTGCATCTCTCTCAGCCAAAGGTCCTCCAGCATGTGTTTTCCCTAGTTTCCAGCACCCAGAACCTCCCACCTTCTGCAAATCAAAAGACAAGTCCCACCCTGCCCTCTCCACTGTGTGCTATGTAACTGCTTATCCAGTTTTAGTGGCCCAGCAGAGGCTGGTAGCCAAGTTTGGAACACATGAGGATGGGATCAACCAGGACCTTGATTTCTTGTCACATGACAGGTAAATCCACTTCACTCTCACGCGCTCTCACACCCACACAAAGCACACACTCTCACATTCACACAGATCTCTCTCTCAGACACACACACATATACACCCTCTCACAGAATGATACTCTATCACTCACACACTTTATCAAGCACGCACACACTCACACATACTCTCATGCATGCACACTTACATATAAGGCTTTGGTGTGATTTTGTATTTGCAGATACATTGTATTTGGCTCAAAAAGTGCACAATCTACAGGCAGTCAATCCATGTGAGATTTTATAAATTCCTACTTTGGAAATAGAACCAGTCTCACTCAAGATTGGGATACAGACCTTAAGTTGTCTTGAGAATGTGTCTTCAAACAAGTTCTGGGATTTACATATTAATGAACCAAAACCTGCAACCCATTCTAAAAGATGAAAGACTTCACAACAATCTAAGTCTGTTCTATATCATCATTTCTGTTGCATGAAACTGCGATCTTTTGCTATAGACTCTCCTATGATCCTGCTCCACAAACACCTGATGAAGGAGCAGTGTTCCGAAAGTTAGTGCTTCCAAATAAACATGTTGGACTACAACCTGGTGTTGTATGATTTTTAACTTTGTTTCTCGTGAATACATCCCACACTTCCAGGTGCTGCCAATAAACCTTATGATGTCGATGAAACGATGCAATACCTGCAGAGATGAAAAATTTACAATTTCGAATGATATGAGCTACTCATTGACTGCTCCTTCTGATACACGATATTGGAAACTTAGTGCAAGAGGTTGAAAGAAATGAGCAGCTTTAAAACAAAAACCTATTGGATCTCATAGGTTTCATTGACAGTCTGACACTGGGGTTAAGTTCAAGTAACCTTTATTGTCACCCAACTTTGTTACAGCTTCAGATCTCCCCAGCAAAAAAAGTGTATGAAAAGAAGCTTTTTTTTTAAACAGCTCAAAGCTCACACACTCCTCCCAACTCCACTACCTTTACTGTTGGTCCCTTTATGATTGGATCCTTGGTATAGCCATAAGCTGAAGGAAGTATTGCTTCACTCAGCAATTTCAACCCACACACTGTATCCATTTAAGTTACTTCCACTCATTTGCCAAGGAGGGGGGCAGTCAAGAGTCAACCATGCTGCTGTGGGTCTGGAGTCAGGTGTAGGCCAGACCGGACAAAGGATGCAGTTGAGATGACTGAGTGAATCCTTTCCCACAATGGCAGTTTCCTTTCCTAAAAGGGACATGAGTGAATTAGATGGCAGTTTCTCCCCCCAAAAATGGTTTCATTATTAGATTCAGAACTCCAAATTTCTGACCGAATTCCAATCTCACCATCTGCCTTGGCGGGATTCGAACCCCGGGAATCCCCGGAACTGGGTGATAATCCAGTCGATAATGGCACTCAGCCGTCGCTCCACAATCCCCCTGCAATGGCACATGAACTCAATAGACAATACGTACAGGAGTAGGTCATTCTGCCCTTCGAGCCTGCACTACTATTCATTATGATCATGGCTGATCATCCTCAATCAGTATCCTGTTCCTGCCTTATCTCCATAACCCTTGATTCCACTATCCTTGAGAGCTCTATCCAACTCTTTCTTAAACGAATCCAGAGACTGGGCCTCCACTGCCTTCTGGGGCAGAGCATTCCACACACCTACCACTCTCTGGGTGAAGAAGGTTCTCCTCATCTCTGTCCTAAATGGCCTACCCCTTAGGTATAAGCTGTGGCCTCTGGTTCGGGACTCACCCATCAGCGGAAACGTTTCCTGCCTCCAAAGTGTGCAATCCTTTAATAATCTTATGTCTCAATCAGATCCCCTCTCAGTCTTCGAAACTCAAGGGAATACGAGCCCAGTCACTCCAATCTTTCAACATAAGATAGTCCTGCCATTCAAGGAATTGACCTCATGAACCTACACTTCACTCCCTCAATAGCCAGAATGTCTTTCCTCAAATTTGGAGACCAGAACTACACACAATATTTCAGGCCAACATGCTATTGGCTTTCTTCACTACTTACTGTATCTGCATGCTTGCCTTCGTTGACTGGTGTACAAGAACGCCTGGATCTCTTTGTACTGCCCCTTTATCTAACTTGACTCCATTTAGGTAGTAATCTGCCTTCCTGTTCTTGCCACCAAAGTGGATAACAGTACATTTATCCACATTAAACTGCATCTGCCAAGCCTCTGTCCACTCACCTAACCTGTCTAGGTCACCCTGTAATCTCCTAACATCCTCCTCACATTTCACCCTGCCACCCAGCTTTGTATCATCAGCAAATTTGCTAATATTACTATTAATACCATCTTCTATATCATTAATGTATACTGTAAAAAGCTGCGATCCCAGCACTGATCCCTGCGGTACACAACTGGTCACCGCCTGCCATTCTGAAAGGGAGCCATTTATCACTACTCTTTGTTTCCTGTCAGTCAACCAATTTTTAATCCAACTCAGTACTTTGCCCCCATACCATGCGCCTTAATTTTGCTCACTAACCCCCGATGTGGGACTTCATCAAAGACTTTCTTAAAGTCCAGGTACACTACTTCCACTGGATCTCCCTTGTCCATCTTCAGAGTTAGATCCTCAAAAAATTCCAGAACTCGCTGGTGGCTCCGCTAGTGGGAGGAGCGGGTGAAGCCCTTTCCACACAGAGAGCAGATGAACGCCCTCTCCATGATATGGACCCTTATGTAGATTACAGTGTAGGTGTCTGAGTGAACCCATTCCCACACACAAAGCATGTGAACGGCCTCTCCCTGGTATGGATCAGCTGGTGCCTTCACAAGTTGCCCACATGACTGAAGCTCTTCTCGCACTTAGGGCAGGTGAACGGCGCCTCTCCGATGTGGATCAGCTGGTGTGTCAGCAGGGTGTAAGAATCGACAAATCCCTTCCTGCACTCAGAACAGGTGAATGGCCTCTCCCTGATGTGAACCTGCTGGTGTGTCTGCAGGTGGGACGACTGAATGAATCGTTTCCCACAATGGCGGCAGATGAACGGCCTCTCACTGGTGTGAACCCGCTGGTGTGTCTGCAGGCTGCACAGCCAACTGAATCCCTTCCCGTATACTGAGCAGGAGAACAGCGTCTCCCCAGTGAGAACGCATCTGTGGGTGTCTAGCCCCAATGGGGAAGGGAGCCCTTTCCCACAGTCCCCACATTTCCATGGTTTCCCCATGAGGGGAGCATTCTTTGTGTCACGCTGGGTTTGAAATTAAAAACAGAGTGGATACATAGTCTCTCCCCACTGTGAGGGGTGAGATTTTGATCCCCCAAGCTGACTAAATTGTTTGACGCATTTTTCACAGACAGCGTACTGAATCTCCCTCACTCGGGTGTCTCAGTATTATTCCTGCCATACCAGTATCCAAAATCTCTCACACAGAAAAAAGTACCCATATACCCATCCAGCTGCCTTTTAAAACGTATATTTGTGCCAGCCTCCACCACTTCCTCTAGCAGCTCATTGCACACATGCATCACCCCCTGTGTGAAAAAGTACAAATCTATGCCTTCCTCATCCCCCGTTTTAGCTGTACTGATACCTTCTGGGATCTCTGAACTTGGACAGCAAGGACCCTTTGTTTCTCTGCACTCTGTAGGGATCTACTATTTATTACTTCCTTCCTTCCCTTAATAAATTTCCCAAACTGCCTGGAGATTAAATTCCATCGTTCTAACACATTTATTAGCTGATAGATATCAGAGTGTAGCCAGAGACCATCCTCCTCCCTATGAACAATATCACCTTTCCAGCATTTTCTCCTGGACAGAGTGGGCAGCACTCTCTCCAGCTGAGCAGTGTGTTTGTTAGCTTATCAGCATGTCCAACTATATTAATCAAAAGTACCTCATGCTAGCTACACAATACACCAGTGATGTTAGTTCCCATTATCTCTTTAGTTGTGCCCTTCTAGTTTTTCCTACATTCTACTTAATGTTATTCTAATATCACAGTTAGAGATTTAGTGCCAGCTTTTGAAACAATGGTCTTGCATTCCAGACCCTACTTAATATTTTCCCAATGTCATGATTAAATATTTATTCTCAATAGTCTCAAGCAGGCTGAATCTACTAATTATTAATTAGATATTTAATGTCATGTCCCAAATATTTATTGTCCCAATCCTGTCAATCATATTTAGCAGGTGAGGCTAACTTTACTGACTGTAAAGTGACCTTTCAGCCTCAACCTTACTCTGCTAATTGGTGTAAGAGCTTTCCACTATCCTTTGCAACAAATTGGCAGTGGTCTCCATGCTCTAACCCTTCCCATGCTTTCATGCTCTTTATTTTCCATACTATCTAAAAACAGACTCAGAGTTGTAGAGCACAGAAACAAACCCTTTGGTCCACGCTGACCAGATGTCCTAAATTAATCTCGTGACCCATTTGCCAGCATTTCACCCCTTACCACTCTGAATCTTTCCTATTCATATCCGCATCCAGATGCATTTTAGGTAATGTAATTGCACCAGCCTCCACCACTTCCTCTGGCAGCTCATTCCATAAGCATACCGCCCTCTGTGCGAAAAGATTGCCCCTAAGGACCCTCAGAAATCTTTCCCCTCTCACCCTAAATCTATGCCCTCCAGTTCTGGTCTCGGCGCCTTGCCCCCACAACAAGGGGAAAAGACATACAAAAATTGAGCAGCCAGACAAAATGCAAAAGGAATAAAATATCGACCCATAACGAAAAAAAAATTGTGGCTTTATCTTTTCTCCCCTGTTGGCATTTGGACACTTAAAATCTGTCTGTTAGATGAACATCCCCGTAGAGCATACTGCGCATGTTTGCCGGTTGCAACAACGCAGTGCGCACTGAGCATGCTCATCGCTGTACGCAAAAAAAGGCGCGAGACCTTCTTTTGATTGACCAATAGGCAGCATTGGAGGACTGGAAGGAGACTGGTCCTCCTGCCAATCAGAGCAAGCCCATTGTCTGAATGCGGAAGTTGGACCATGAGCTTATCAAGCTGCGACTCCTGATCCTCTTTGTTTGAGTAAAGATTGAGCTTTACTCAGACTGCAAATTCCTTCCTATGTCCCAGATATGTGAGTACGGCATTCTCTTGCTCCCATTCCATTTCTTTTTCATTCTGGGGTTCAGTTGTTGACTTGCAGCAATTGAAAGAAAAGAGACTGAATCCGGGAGGGACAGACTCCAGAAACGTTGGTCCAGGTCTGTGTCTCAATTTGCAAAATAGACAGGCATGAGGTGGAGAAGTCGACGTTTCGGGTGTAACCCTTCCTCGGGGCTGGGGCTGGGTGTAGAAGCTGCAGATAAAGGGGGTGGGAGTGAAGTGGGGATAGGTCAAGACAGGTAGAGGTAAGACCTGGTTGGTCAATGGGAGGAATGAATCTGGTTGGTGGCAGGGAACGAGGAGGGAGGTTTTTTGAAATTGGGAAACTCAACGTTGAGTCCTTCGGGCTGTAGGCTGCCTGGAAGATGAGGTGTGGTCCCTCCACAGAAAGGGGGTGGGAAGGGGAATTGAAATGGGTGGTAACTGGGAGGTCTGGTCAGCTCTGTGGACCCAGCTGTGAACCATTCCCCAAGTTTGCTCTGGCTCTCCCCAATATAGAGAGGACCACAATCAGCAAACACAGGGCAAGTGCAGTACCACAATATGAAGTTATAGCCTTGGCTGTGGCAAAGAAAAACAGAAAGGAGGTGCATTGCATTGTTTAAATGGAGATGTATTTGGATGTGGAGAAAGTGAGAACTGCAGATGCTGGAGCTCAGGGTCAAAAATTGTGGCACAGGAAGAGCACGGTAGGTGAGGCAGCATCTGAGGAGCAGGAGAGTTGACGTTTCGGGCACGAGCCCTTCATCTCGACTGATGTGTCGATGGGCAAAGGGGCCTCAGTGTCCTCCTACTCCAGTTGTCAGACAGGTGCAGCAGGCAATCAGCAAGGCAAGCATTATATGAGCAAGAGGAATTGAGTTCAGAAGTGGGGGTGTCTTCCTACAGCTAGGGTGTTATTGAGTATATTTAAGGCTGAGTTCATCTGATTTTTGAACAACAAAGAAGTGGATGTTTGTGGGGGAAGGCAAGAACATGGTTTTAAGACCAATATAGAACAGTTCCAGAGTCATACAGCACAGAAACAGACCCTTTATTCCAACTAGTCATAGAGATGTACAGCATGGAAACAGACCCTTTGGTCGAACTCATCCATGCCGACCAGATATCCCAACCCAATGCGGTCCCACCAGTCGGCACCTGGTCAGGATCCCTTGAAAGCCTTCCCATTCATATACCCCATCCAGATGTCTTTTAAATATTGCAATTGTACTAACCTCCACCACTTCCTCTGGCAGCTCATTCCAAACATGTACCACCCTCTGTGTGAAAAAGTTGCCCCCCAGATCTCTTTTGTATCTTTCCCCTCTCACCCTAAACCTATGGCCTCTTGTTCTGGACCACCGCCCCCGCCCCCCCGCTATTTATCCTATCCATGCACTTCATGATTTTGTAAACCTCTATAAGGTTACTCTTTAGCCTCCAACGCTCCAGGGAAAACAACCCTAGCCACCCTATAGATCAAATCCTCCAACCCTGGCAACATTCTTGTAAATTTTTCTGAACCCTTTCAAGTTTCACAATGTCTTACTGATAGTAAGGAAATCAGAATTGCACACAATATTCCAAATATGGCCTAATCAATGTCCTGTGCAGCTACAACATAACTTCCCAAATCCTATACTCGGAGGATTGGGAAAGTTTTCAAAACCTACAAAAGACAACTGGGTAAGAATGGAGGGACAAACCAAACCTCTGAGGGTCAGCTTGGAGGCATCAAGGTCTCAGGACAGGGGGTGGGGATGAACCCAGCTATGGGCCATATGCCAGCAAATGGGACTAGATTAATTTAGGATATCTGGTCAGTACAGTTGTGTTGAGCAGAAGGGTCTGTTTCTGTGCTATATATCTCTATGACTCTGGCGTTGCACTAACGTTTGCCACGTGAGTAGATTACTTACAGTGTGGAAACAGGCCCTTCGGCCCAACAAGTCCACACCAACCCGCCGAAGCGCAACCTACCCAGACCCATTCTCCTACATTTACCCTTTCACCTAACGCTACAGGCAATTTAGCATGGCCAATTCACCTAACCTGCACATTTTTGGACTGTGGGAGGAAACCGGAGCACCCGGAGGAAACCCACCCAGACACGGGGAGAATGTGCAAACTCCACACAGTCAGTCGCCTGAGGTGGGAATTGAACCCGGGTCTCTGGCGCTGTGAGGCAGCAGTGCTTACCACCGTGCCCCCTGAGTAGGTTCACTTTCTCTCCACTGTCAATGTTAATGCCTTGACGTCGCATTTTGCTCCAACCTTCCCGGGGACGATAACCATTTTGTGTCTGGTTGTTCCTAAAGAAGCTGCGTGGCAGGTTCACCCTGAATTGGCACTTTCTTTTTGCTTCCCAAAATCAGACCTGCTCACTCTCAGCAGTATCCCAGTGTTGTGAAAGATATTAGCTTTTCAGGCGGAGATATTCAAAGTTCAGAGAGATGGCAGTCTTGACATTTTTGCTTTTCTGCTCTGTAAGATCCTGAATCAGCACCCTCAGGAGAAATTAGTTAGAGCTGAGTGAAAACAGAGGGGGAGAGAGAGTGGGATGGTGCTTTCAATTATGTGGAATAACAAAAGAAAAGAATATTGCACAGAAAGTAGAATTGCTTGTTCAGAATTTCTACCCTGCACTGACAGTGATGACCTTTGTAATCTCTTTATACAGAGAACAGTAGCGCCTCGACATATGAACGACCCCATTCATGTACAAATCGGTTTACGAACAGGATTGTATGTAAAATTTTGCTTCAATGTACATATGAAATTCAAGGTATGAACGCAAAAAGCCCATGTGCGACCACGTGGTTTCATTGTTCTGCTTTGCTACGCGCTTATTGAACGCAAAAGCTCTCGGGCCCCGAGTGATCTCATTCAGTCCGTCTTTGGTGCGTGTGCTGTGAACAGCCGTCCAAGCTTTCTTACACTATCCGAACAATGGGAAAAGTTGATTCAGTTCACTGAAACCAGGAACGGATTAAGTTTGTAAGTCGAGACACTACTGTATTTGAAGATCTGAAGACGGAAGTTTCAAAATGAACAGATGAAGGCCTTATGCCCGAAACATCGACTCTCCTGCTCCTCAGATGCTGCCTGACCTGCTGGGCTTTTCCAGCACTGCACTTTTCAGCACTGACTCTCCAGCGTCTGCAGTCCTCACTTAGACTTCAATGTCTGACAGTCACTCAATCCATCGGGACCGCAACGGTTATCAACTATGATTCTGTGAGAAGGAGTAAAGCTTTTTGGTTCCTGTTTGAGTACGTTTTCAGCATCAGTGGGACTGGATGAGAGACCCTACCATTGCAGCGCACTGAGTGTGGAGCCTAAAACAGCTATACGGTCTGGAAAGAGGAATTCACAGCAGGAAGTGGCTCCACACTTCGGCCATGGAGAAACCTGAGGAATCCCACCTCTTGGAGAAACCGTGGAAGTGTGGTGACTGTGGGAAAGGCTTCCGTTTCCCGTCTTCCCTGGAGATTCATCGGCGTAGTCACACCGGGCAGAAGCCGTTCCTCTGCCCTGTCTGTGGGGAGGGCTTCAGACATTCCTCCACCTTGCTGACCCACCAGCGGATCCACACGGGGGAGAGGCCCTACAGCTGCCCCGAGTGCGGGAAGGCCTTTACCCAGGTCTCTGGACTGCTAAACCACCAGTGGGTCCACACGAGGGAGAGGCCCTTCAGCTGTCCCGAGTGCAGGAAGGCCTTCAGTGATTCCTCCTCTCTGCTGAGGCACCAGCGGGTCCACACGGGGGCGAGGCCATTCAGCTGCTCCGAGTGCAGGAAGGCCTTTAGCGATTCCTCCTCTCTGCTGAGGCACCAGCGGGCCCACACTGGGGAGAGGTCCTTCAGCTGCCCCGAGTGCGGGAAGGCCTTCAGCGATTCGTCCTCTCTGCTGAGGCATCAGCGGGTCCACACGGGAGAGAGGCCCTTCAGCTGCCCCGAATGCAGGAAGGCCTTCAGCAATTCCTCTGCCCTGCTGAGGCACCAGCGGGTCCACACCGGGGAACGGCCCTTCAGCTGCACTGAGTGCAGGAAGACTTTCAGCAATTCCTCCGCCCTGCTGACTCACTGGCGGGTCCACACTGGGGAGAAGCCCTTCAGCTGCCCCGAGTGCGGGAAGGCCTTCAGCAATTCCTCCGACAGGCTGACCCACCAGTGGGTCCACACCGGCGAAAGGCCATTCCCCTGCCCCGAGTGTGGGAAGGCCTTCACCCGCTCCTCCAACCTCCGGAGGCACCAGCGAGTTCATGTACAATCGCAGGGGGATTGAAGGAGCGATGGCTGAATGCCATTATTCACTGGACCATCAACCCAGTTCCCGGGACTCCCGGGTTTGAATCCCGCTGCGGCAGATGGCGCTATACAGGGTATGGGTTGAAATTGCTGAGTGAGGCAACACTTCCTCCGGGTTACGGCTGTACCAAGGACCCAATTAGAAAGGGACATCTTGGTGCTGATCAATAGTAAAGACAGTGAGGTGGGGTGAGGGTGTAGGCTTTGTGAGTGAGTGCGCTTTGATCTTGAGCTGTTTAAAAAGCAGCTGCTTTTTCTCTGCTTTTTTTGCTGAGGGGGATTTGAAGCTGTAACAAAGTTGAGTCACAATAAAGGTTAAGTGAACTTAACGCCGAGCTCAGACTCTCATTGAAGGCTTTGAGCTCCGAGACGTTTTTGTTTTAAACCTACTCATTTCTTTCAGCCTCCTGCACTATGTCGTGTATCAGATGGATCAGTGAATGAGCAGCCAGTATCGTGAGAAATTGTCAATTTTTCATGACTGCAGAGTGTGTCGTTTCATCGGCGTTGTAAGGTTACCTGGCAGCATCGGGTGGTGTGGGCTGTGTTCACTAGAAACGATGTGGAGGTACTGGTGTTGGACTGGGCTGGATAAAGTTAAAAATCACACAACACCAGGTTATAGTCCAACAGGTTTATTTGGAAGTATGAACTTTTGGAGCGCTGCTCCTTCATCACGTAACTGTGGAGCAGAATCATAAGACACAGATTTTATAGCAAAAGATCACAGTGTCATGCAACTGAAATGACATATTAAAAACCAAGATTGCTGTTAAGTCTTTCACCTTTTAGACTGAGTTGCAGGTTTCAGTTCATTAATCTGTGAATCCCAGAACTACTATTAATTCACGTTCTCGAGATGACTAAAGGTTTTTTTTTAAAACGTGACACCTCAGCCCAGACAATGCATTAAAGGTGTGAGGTTCGAGTCTGTCAGTATCCCAATCTTGAATCAGACTGGTTCTCATTCCAAAGTCGGAATTTATAAAATATTACACGGATTAACTGCCTGCAGTTTGTGCACTTTGTGAGCAAAGTAGAATGTATCTGCAAACATAATTCTGCCAATACAAGTTTGCCCACAAAGTGATGTGTGAATGCGTGCATGTCAGTGTGTGCGCGCGTGCTTGGTAAAGTGAGAGTGTGATGGAGTATATGCCTGTGAGTGTGTTGGGGGTGTATGTGTGGGTGTCTGAGAGAGCACTTGTGTATGAGTGAGGTATTAATAAAAGCAAGGCTTGCATTTTGCTAAAACAAGGAAGGGCAGGACTTTGTACAGATTTTGGTAGGGCCCTGTGTCGTGCTGTAAAAGAGAGACATGATGGTGTTCAGGTACACAGTTCTTTGAAAGTTGCATCGCTGCTAGACAGGGTGGTCAAGAAGGCATTTAGCAAACTTGCCTTCATTGTTCACACCATTGAGTAGAGGGGTTGGGACATCATGTTGAGGTTGTGCAGGATGTTGGTGAAGCCACTTTCAGAGTACTGAGTATGCTTCTAGTGTCCCTGTAATAGGAAGAATTCTATTACAGAGTGTTCAGCAAAGATTTACCAGGATGTTGCCAAGACTGGAGGGTTTGAGTTATAAGGAGAGGCTGGGACTTTATTCACTGGAGCACAGGAAATTGAGGGGTGACATCATTGAGATTGATAAAATCATGAGGCGTGGAGGTAAGGTGTACACCAAAGGGCTCTTCCTTAGCGTAGGGGAGCTCAAGACTAGGGGGCATATTTCTTTAAAGTGAGAGGAGAGAGATTTAAAGGGAACCTGAGGGGCAACGTTTTGACAGAGGGTGGTTTGCATGTGGAATGAACTTAGATGAGGATGTGGTAGATGCAGATGAAGTTACAAATTTTAAATGACATTTGGATGAGTACATGAATAGAAAGGTTTAGAGGGACATGGGCCAAACACAGGCAAGTGGGACAAGCTTAGTTTGGGAATCCTGACTGAGTGATCTTATTGAAACCAGTACAATTCTGAAAGGGGCTTGACAGGATAGATGCAGATAAAATGCTCCTTTGTGGGGAGGGTCATAGAATCCCAACAATGTGGAAGCAGGCCATTCAGCCCATCTATTCGACATTACCCTCAGAAGAGCATCTTGCTCACATCCATCCCATGGCCAATCCACCCGAAGTTTCACATCCCTGGTCACTAAGGGTAATTTAGCACAGCCTATCCACCCTAACCTCTACACCCTAATCTATAAATTACCTTCTCAAAAATGTCATTTAAATATAGAATTTTTCTCTAAGAACAATGTCAGTCCTGACTCAACATTCGGGCGCAGACAGAATTCACACTTATTGTTAGAAAAGCTCTGCATTTGAATGACATTCTTGAGAAGGTGACAAAAAACAAGTTCTGGGATTAACAAATCAAAGAGCAGAAACCTACTCTAAAGGTGAAAGATTTAATCTAAAATTGTTTAATGTGTCACATTTCCATGACGCTAGACTCCTTTGGATATAAATTGTGATCATGATCTCATTCTTCACAGCCACCTGATGAAGGAGCAGCGCTCCGAAAGCTAGTGCTTCCAAACAAACCTGTTGGATTATAAGCTGGTGTTGTGTGATTTTTAACTTTGTCCGTGGGAAACACATGAGTTGTGGGACTGGTAACAGTTCTTATTTTGTGATCTATTCCACGTGAAATTTCTCCTCTGTGCAGACACGGGTGAACAGTTTGTTTTTGTGCATTGTGTGAGATCAGGCTCGCAGCTTTTAAATCCTTATATCAAGCAGCAGAAGTAAACTATTGATCAGTAATTGTTTTCCGACAGTGGTACTTCCAGCTCTGGGAATCCTGTTGCATCAACAGAGAGAGGTGGAGGATGTCACATCTAAAGAGTAGACAGAAAAGTTATTTCACTTGTTCAGTCAGTTGAGTTGGTTCTGCACTCAGATGAGACTGGATACTGCTTTTACAGGATCAGAATTAACCTGCTTATTTCCTTAAAAATTAAACCATCCCACGGCCATTCCAACCCCCTTTTTTTAAAAATGACTGCACTGTTTCCAATACGGTCGTGCTTTCTAAATATTACCACGTATTTTTAATTATGTACAATGTACCTGTTTAAATATAAAAATGCCCCTTTACATGTAGCTCAGCCCTTTAAATGTGTTATGTTCCCCTCAGCGCAATCTTGCTCCTCGATAATGTATATTTACCCCTTTAGATATCAGTATGTCTCTTAAAGAGGTACTTCTGCTTAAAAATAGGGCAACGTTTCTTCGAAATGTAGATTCACTTAGATATAACTGCGTCACTTTACTTATTAAGATATCCCTTTGAATGTGCCCACATCCCTTTGAAGTGTAATCTCGTCCATTTTTGCCCCGCGCGGCCCGGGGCAGACACCCGTCACTGGGCACCGCCGCCTTCCTGGTGCAGCTGCTGTGTCACGGCCACACCGCCCGGCTGTACAGCAGGTAGGAGTCGGTGACCATTCTGGAGGCGGATGGGGTTAAGGGCCTGTTTGGGAACCCGTCGGCCGCCTGGGTGGTGGAGTTCTACTGGTCGTGGGGCGGCCCCTGTGTCAACTCTGGGGCCACCTGGAAGGTACTGGGCCCGGGAGGTGAAAGGTGAGGCAGGTTGGGGGGGGGGGGACGGAGGGGAAGGAATGTGGGGCCTGTCCTGTCATAGTCACATTTTACACTCACTTTACATCTGCTTTTACTGGGACTTGTACTGTTTACCCCCTCACTGTTTGTTTAATCCTTGTGCTGTTTACCCCCCTCACTGTCTGTTTAATCCTTGTGCTGTTTACCCCCCTCACTGTCTGTTTAATCCTTGTGCTGTTTACCCCCCTCACTGTCTGTTTAATCCTTGTGCTGTTTACCCCCTCACTGTTTGTTTAATCCTTGTGCTGTTTACCCCCTCACTGTTTGTTTAATCCTTGTGCTGTTTATCCTCACTGTTTGTTTAATCCTTGTGCTGTTTACCCCCTCACTGTTTGTTTAATCCTTGTGCTGTTTACCCCCTCACTGTTTGTTTAATCCTTGTGCTGTTTACCCCCTCACTGTTTGTTTAATCCTTGTGCTGTTTACCCTCACTGTTTGTTTAATACTTGTGGCCCTATCAGTTTCAGAGCGATACTCCCTCCCTTAGTTAAAAATCACACAACACCAGGTTATAGTCCAACAGGTTTAATTGGAAGCACACTACCTTTCGGAGCGATGCTCCTTCATCAAGTGATAGTGAAGGGCTCGATCGTAAAACAGAATTTATAGCAAAAATTTACAGTGTGGTCTAATTGAAATTATATATTGAAACATTGATTGTCTGTTAATCCTTTCATCTATTAGAGTACAGTGATAGTTTCACTTCTTTCATGTGTAAATCACAAAACCGTTTTTTTGAAGTTGCATTCTCGGGTTAGCTGTTAACAATGGTGATAGCTAGACCTCCTCCAAGACTTCTGTTTCCCCGGCCCCCAACGCCTCATCTTCACCATGGATATCCAATCCCTCTACACCTCCATCCGCCATGACCAGGGCCTCCAAGCCCTCCGTTTTTTCCTCTCCAGACATCCCCAACAGTACCCTTCCACCGACACTCTCATTCATTTGGCCGAACTGGTCCTCACCCTTAACAGTTTCTCCTTTGAATCCTCCCACTTCCTCCAGACCAAAGGCGTAGCCATAGGCACACGTATGGGCCCCAGCTATGCCTGTCTCTTTGGCTATGTAGAACAGTTGATCTTCCGTAATTACACCGGCACCACTCCCCACCTCTTCCTCCGCTACATTGATGACTGCATTGGCGCCACCTCGTGCTCCCGCGAGGAGGTTGAGCAATTCATCAACTTCACCAACATATTATACCCTGACCTTAAATTTATCTGGACACTGTGCCACCGTTGTGGGTGGCACGGTGGCACAGTGGTTAGCACTGCTGCCTCACAGCGCCAGAGATCCGGGTTCAATTCCCGCCTCAGGCGACTCTCTGTCTGGAGTTTGCACGTTCTCCCCGTGTCTGCGTGGGTTTCCTCCGGGTGCTCCGGTTTCCTCCCACACTCCAAAGATGTGCAGGTCAGGTGAATTGGCCATGCTAAATTGCCCGTAGTGTTAGGTAAGGTGTAGATGTAGGGGTATGGGTGGGTTGCGCTTCGGCGGGTGCGGTGTGGACTTGTTGGGCCGAAGGGCCTGTTTCCACACTGTAAGTAATCTAATCTAATCTAATCTAATCTCTGACACCTCCCTCCCCTTCCTGGACCTCTCCATCTCCATTAATGACGACCGACTTGACACTGACATTTTTTACAAACCCACTGACTCCCACAGCTACCTGGATTACACCTCTTCCCACCCTACCTCTTGCAAAAATGCCATCCCGTATTCCCAATTCCTCCGCCTCCGCCGGATCTGCTCCCAGGAGGACCAGTTCCACCACAGAACACAGCAGATGGCCTCCTTCTTTAGAGACCGCAATTTCCCTTCCCACGTGGTTAAAGATGCCCTCCAACGCATCTCGTCTACATCCCGCACCTCCGTCCTCAGACCCCACCCCTCCAACCGTAACAAGGACAGAACACCCCTGGTGCTCACCTTCCACCCTACCAACCTTCACATAAACCATATCATCCACCGACATTTCCGCCACCTCCAAACAGACCCCACGACCAGGGATATATTTCCCTCCCCACCCCTTTCCGCCTTCCGCAAAGACCGTTCCCTCCGCGACTACCTGGTCAGGTCCACGCCTCCAAACAACCCACCCTCCAATCCTGGCACTTTCCCCTGCCACCGCAGGAACTGTAAAACCTGCGCACACACCTCCTGCCTCACCTCTATCCAAGGCCCTAAAGGAGCCTTCCACATCCATCAAAGTTTTACTTGCACATCCACTAATATCATTTATTGTATCTGTTGCTCCCGATGCGGTCTCCTCTACATTGGGGAGACTGGGCGCCTCCTAGCAGAGCACTTTAGGGAACATCTCCGGGACACCCGCACCAATCAACCACACCGCCCCGTGGCCCAACATTTCAAATCCCCCTCCCACTCTGCCGAGGACATGGAGGTCGTGGGCCTCCTTCACCGCCGCTACCTCACCACCAGACGCCTGGAGGAAGAACTCCCCACCCCCACCCTCCTCTAGCTTATCTCTCCACGCTTCAGGCTCACTGCCTTTATTCCTGATGAAGGGCTTTTGCCCGAAACGTCGATTTCGAAGCTACTTGGATGCTGCCTGAATGGCTGTGCTCTTCCAGCACCACTAATCCAGAATATGTTGAAGGTGTTGGCCCCCATCATATCATCCATCGTCATTTCCGCCACCTCCAAACGGACCCCACTGCCAGGGATATATTTCCCTCCCCTTCCCTCACCTATCAGCGTTCCGAAAAGACGACTCCCTCAGTGACTCCCGTGTCAGGTCCACACATCCCACCAACCCAACCTCCACTCCCAGCACCTTCCCCTGCAACCGCAAGAAATGCTAAACTTGCGCCCACACCTCCCCCCCCCCCCCACTTCCCTCCAAGGCCCCAAGGGATCCTTCGATATCCACCACAAATTCACCTGCACCTACACACACATCATTTACTGCATCCGCTGCACCCGATGTGGCCTCCTGTATATTGGGGAGACAGGCCGCCTATTTGAGGAACGTTTCAGAGAACACCTCTGGGACACCCAGACCAACCAATCCAACCACCCCATGGCTCAACACTTTAACTCTCCCTCCCACTCCCTCAAGGACATGCAGGTCCTTGGACTCCTCCATCGCCAGACCATGGCAACATGATGGTTGGAGGAAGAGCGACTCATTTTCCGGCTAGGAACCCTCCAACCACAAGGGATGAACTCAGATTTCTCCAGTTTCCTCATTTCCCCACCACACCCCCTACCCCCCAGCACCCCCCCCCCCCCCCCCCCGTGAGGCAGCAGTGCTAACCACTGTGCCACCGTGCCGCCCCAAATTTCAGCTCTAATTTCCAGCATCTGCAGTCCTCACTTTCTCCCCTGTGATCTCTGTCTGTCCTATGATGTTTAGATTGATTCTAATCTAAAAAGTAAGATCACGGAGTTTTACATAAATTCATGCAGTTTCTGAGCTCAGAGTTCTACATGAATGCATGCAGTTTTTGAGCAAAGTACAATGTAACCCTGCAAGTACAAATTCACCCCACAAAATATGTGTGCATGTGGGTCTTTGTCTGTCTGTCTGTCTGGGGTGGGGGTTGTGAGTGTGAGAAAGTGTATGTGTGTGTGTAGTGAGTGCAGAGTGTCTTAAGTGTGTGAGGGGGTGCTTGTGTGAATGTGTGTGTCCATAAGGGTTTGTGTGGGTGTCTGTGTGCACGTCCGTGTGTATGTGAGTGTGTGTATGTGTAGGAATATCTGTGTATGTGTGTATAGTGCAATGGTGATCACCTGTAATGTGACAGGAACCCAATGTCCCGGTTGAGGCCCTCCCTATGGGTACCGAACTTAGCTATCAGCCTCTGCTTGACCACTTTTCTCTGCTGCCTGTCCCGAAGTCCACCTTGGACGATGGTCACCCGAAGGTCCGAGGCTGAATGTCCTGGACCACTGAAGTGTTCCCCAACTGGGACGGAACCCTTCTGTCTGTTAATTGTTGTGCGGTGCCCATTCATCCGTTGTCGTAGCCTTTGCTCGGTTTCCCCAATGTACCATGCCTCCAGGCATCCTTGCCTGCAACGTATAAGATAGACAACGTTGGCTGAGTCACATGAGTACCTGCCATGTACAAGGTGGGAGGTGTTCCCACGCGTAATAGTGGTATCTATGTCCACAATCTGACACGTCCTGCAGCATCCACCGTGACAGGATTATATGGAGTTGTCCTGAGAGCCGGGCAGTTTCCTGCGAACAATGATCTGTTTGAGGTTTGGCGGTTGTTTAAAGGCAAGTAGTGGAGGTGTGGGGAAGGTCTTGGTGAGGTGCTCATCCTCATTGATAATGTGTTGCAGGTCACAAAGAACATGGCGTAATGTTTCAGCCCCTGGGAAGCACTGAACAACGAAGGGTACCCTGTCAGTTGCAGCACGTATCTGTCTCCTGAGGATTCATTACGGTTCCTTGCTATGGCACGTTGGAACTGGCGGTCGATGAGTTGAGCATTGTACCCCATTCTTGTGAGGGCATCCTTGAGTACTTCCAATTGTCCGTCACGTTCCTCCTCATCTGAGCAGATCCGGTGTATGCGTAGGGCTTGTCCATTGGGAATGGCTGTTTTAATGTTTTGGGTGGAAGCTGGAGAAGTGTAGCATTGTGAGGTTGTCTGTGGGTTTGCGGTAGAGAGTGGTGCTGAGGTGTCCATCCTTGATGGAGATGTATGTGTCCAAGAATGAGACAGAAGTCAAGAGTAGTCCATGATGAGTTTGGTGGGATGAAACCTGTTGATGTTACTATGTAGTTTTATCAGTGACTCCTCGCCATGGGTCCAGAGGAAGAAAATATCGTCAATGTATCTGGTGTACAATGTTGGGTGGTGATCCTGCATAGAGAAGAAGTCTAGTTCGAACCTGTGCATAAAAATGTTGGCATATTGGGGTGCACATTTGGTCCCCATGGCTGTTCCGTGTGTCTGGGAAAAGAACTGGTTGTCAAAGGTGAAGACGTTGTGATCGAGGATAAAGCGGATGAGTTGTAGGATGGTGTTTGGAGACTGGCAGTTGTTGGTGTTGAGTACTGAGGCTGTTGCTGCAATGCTATCATTGTGGAGGATGCTGGTGCAGAGTGCGGAAACGTCCATTGTGACGAGGAATGTTCCCGGTTCGAAATCCGTAGTGTCGCGACAGAAGCTGGAGATCCCCTGTACAATAGGTTTCAAGATGCCTTCCACATAGCCAGAGAGATTCTCACATAGGGTCCCATTGCCCGACACGATGGGACGTCCTGGTGTGTTGGCTTTGTGTACCTTTGGAAGACAGTAGAAGTCGCCTTCACGAGGAGTACGTGGGATGAGGGCGCATAGGGAACTCTGAAGGATTGGATCCAAAGTTCTGATCAGTGTGTTTGATTCTCGGGTGTGTTCTTTGGTCGGATCAGCTGGAAGTTGCCTGTAGTGTTCCTGGTTGTTCAGTTGTCGGTACACTTCCTTGCAGTAACGTGTTCTATTCTGAATGACAATGTCATCAAACCAGCAGATAAAGGAGGAGCCAATTTTTTGATTGGTTTTGAGAGTGTGGATGGCATTGCGCTGTGAACGGGTGATGTTTTGCTCTACCTTGTGGGTACGGCTGATGAATCTGGCATTTATATATTTCCTGACGGTTTGAGCATACATGCCAAGCCCAGGGCAGTGGCCCTCCGGTGGGGTCCACGTTGACACCTTCTTTGGTTGCTCCTCTACAGATCCCTGTGATGACTGTTCCAGTTCATCAGTGGGATCACTGCCGGCATCTTGAAAGAATTCCCAGAGTCTCATTCGTCTGATGAACTCCTGTGTCTGCTGCCAGAACCAACGGATCCATTTTGGTGGTGGGGCAGAAGTTGAGACCCCTCTGTTCGGCAACTCTTCACATTGGGAGGTTGGGAATCTGTTCACTTGTAGCAACTGGAGTGAATCCAGGGAGGGAGCAGACTCTGCAATCTCAGGTATGGGACTTAATTACCCGGGTGAGGAGGGACAGAAGGATGGAGTGGGTTTGTTTTCCCTAGCGCGCCAGAGTCTGAAGGGTGAACTTATAAACTTTTATAAAATCATGATGGGCATGGATAGAGTAACTAGACCAGGTCTTTTCTTTGGGATAGGGGAATCCACAACTAGAGTTTAGGGTGAGGGCAAGGCAGATGGAGAATTAAAAGGCTTGAGGAACAACTTTTTCACAGTGTGTTGCGTGTAAAAAAAATGAGCTGGCAGAGAAAGTGGTCGAGGTTGGTACAATTACACCATTTAAAAGGCATCTGGATGGCTATATGAATAGGAAGGGATATGGGCCTAGTGCTGGCAAATGCGACCACATTTATTTAGGATATCTGGCCAGTATAAAAGAGTTTGACCAAAGTGTCTGTTTCTGTGTTGTATATCTTTGTGACTCTGGCTTGCCACCAACATTTGCCATATCTATCAGTTCAGTTTCTCTCTGGTGTCTGTATTAATGCCTTGATGTCTCATTTTGCTCCTGCATGCGTTTGTGTTCAGCTGAAGCTTCGGCCATGGAGAAACCTGAGGAATTCTGCCCCGTGGAGAAACCGTGGAAGTGTGGCGACTGCAAGAAAGGCTTCTGTGTCCCATCTGCCCTGGAGATTCATTGACGCAGTCACACGGGAGAGAGGCCATTCTCCTGCCCTGAGTGCGGGAAGGGCTTTGCCCAGGCCTCGACCCTATTCACTCACCGGCAGATCCAAACCGGGGAGAGGCCGTTCAGTGGCCCCAAATGCGGGAAGGCCTTCAGCAATTCCTCTGACCTGGTGAGGCACCAGCGGGTCCACACAGGGGAGAGGCTATTCAGTTGCCCCGAGTGTGGGAAGGGCTTTACCCAGGCCTCTAATCTGCTGACTCACCAGCGGGTCTACACGGGGGACAGGCCATTCCCCTGCACCGAGTGCGGGAAGGCCTTCAGCCATTTCTCCGACCTGCTGAAGCACCGGTGGGTCCACACTAGGGAGAGGCCATTCACCTGCCCCATGTGTGGGAAGGGATTCAGTCAGGTGGGCAACTTGCGGAGGCACCAGCGGGTCCACACCAGAGAGAAGCCCTTCAGCTGCCCTGAGTGAGGGAAGGCCATCACCCTCTCCTCCCACCTGCGGAGGCACCAGCGAGTTCACATGCCACAGCAGGGGACTGAAGGAGTGACTGCTGAGTGTTGTTATTGACTGGACAATCAATCAGTTCCAGGGATCCCGGGTTCGAATCCCACGGCAGCAGACGGCGGAATTGGAATTCGGTCAGAAATCTGGAGTTCCGAATCTAACGATGAAACCATTTTCAGGGGCAGGGTTGGACCCTCATCTGATTCACTCGCATCCTTTTAGGGAAGCAAACTTCTGTTGTGGGAAAGGATTCACTCAGTCGTCCCAGCTGCATCCTTTACCCGGTCTGGCCTACACGTGACTCCAGACCCACAGCAGTCTGGTTGACTCTACACTGCCCCTTCCTGGCAAAGGAGCAGGGAGAAACTTACTTGGAGACAGGGTTTGGGTTGAAATTGCTGAGTGAGGCAATACTTCCTCCGGCTTAAGGCTGTATCGAGGATCCAATTACAAAGGGACAACTTCGTGCTGCCCAATAGTAAAGACAGTGAGGTCCGGTAGGGGAGGTATGTGGACTTTGACCTTGAGCTGTTTAAAAAGCAGCTACCTTTTTGCTGGGGGATCTGAAGCTGTAACAAAGTTTCCTCACAATAAAGGTTACCTGAACTTAACCACCGGGCTCAGACTCTCATGAAAGCTTTGAGCTCCAAGAGGTTTTTGTTTTAAAGCTGTTCATTTCTTTCAGCCTCCTGCACTAAGTTTCCAATGTCGCAAATCAGATGGAGCAGTGAATGAGTAGCTAGTATCGTTAGAAATTGTAAATCTTTCAGGAGTGGTAGAGTCTGTCGTTTCATCGGCGTTGTAAAATTTATTGGCAGTATCGGGATGTTTTGGGCTGCGTTCACGAGAAACGATGTAGACGTGTCGGTGTTGGAATGAGGTGGACAAAATTAAAAATTACACAGCACCAGGTTATAGTCCAACAGGTTTATTTGGAAACACAAGCTTTTAGAGCACCACTCCTTCATCAGGTGGTTGTGCAGAATGAGACCATAAGCACAGAACGTAGAGCCAAAGGAGTTGAGTGTCACGGAGATGTGATGCATTAAAGGAGTTTAGATTAAATCTTTCATCTTTTAGAATGGGTTTCTGTTCTTTGGTATGTTAATCCCAGAATTTGTTTAAATTACATTCGAGAAAATAATTTAAACATCAGGCTGACTTGACATTGGGACACAGACAGAAGTCACACCTACTGTTAGAAAAGCTCTGCATTTCAATTACATTCTGAAATTACTGATCTTTTACATTTGTATCATTTTAGCTATTCTCATTCAGAAACATCATTAAAGTCTGAAAGCATGTTCAATTTTTTAAGAGCTGTAAAATCTTTGAAACTTACATTCAAATATGTGGAGTTAGGCCATAGCTTAGGACTGGCTGTAGGGGGTGAATGGCCTATTCCTCATCTTGTGAAATTAATTCTGACTGTGTTGAAATAGAGTTACAGAGCACAGCCACAAATCCTTCAGTTCAGGTCAACCAGATATCCTAACTTCATCTAGTGACCCATTTGCCAGCTTATGCCCCATATTCCCTCTAAACCCTTCCTATTCATACCACCCTCCAAATGCCTTTTAAATGTTGGAATTGTAACAGCCTCCACCACTTCTTCCGGCAGCTTGTTCCATACACACACATCACCCTCTGTGTAAAAAATGTTGCCCTGAGGTCCCTCATAAATCTCTTCCCCTCTCATCCTGAACCTCTGCCCTCTAGTTTTGGACTTCCACCTCCCCCCACAATGGGGAAGAGACATAAAAAACGCAAAAGGAATAAAAATGTCGAGCCATATAGAATAAAAAAAATTGTGGCTCTACCCTTTATTTCTCTTGTTGGCACTTGAACACTTACAATCTGTCCACAGGGCACACTACGCATGCTCATCGGTGTTAGTAAGCACTACGCATGTTTGCTGGTGTCAGTAAAACATTGCGCATGCTCATTGCTGTTTGCTGAAAAGGCGGGCGACCTTCTTTTCACGGACCAATAGTGAGCCCTGGAATACAGGAAGGAGCGTGGTCCTCCTGCCAATCAAAGCCCAGTCTCTCTCTCTCCCCACCCCCACCCCTCCATTGTCTGAAAGCGGAAGGTAGCTTTTGAAGCTGGTGCTGCTGCTGTTTCTGCCTTTCTGAATGAAGACACAGCTTCAGTCCAGACTGCAACTTCCTTCCTCTGTCTAACATCTGTGAGTACAGCACTCCCTTTTCCCACCCCCCTTTTCCATTTTTGTTTTTCATTCTCGGGTTCAATTGTTGACTTGCAGCAACTGAAAAGAACGGAATTGAATCCAGGGAGAAGAGGCGCTGGAAAACCGACAAGAAGCTTGAAGAACACAGTGGGAAGGGGAATTAAAATGGGTGGTGACTGGGAGGTCCGGACGGCCTCTGCGGACCTGGCTGCGATGCTCTGTGAACCATTCCCCAAGTTTATGCTCAGTCTTCCTGGTGTAGAGAAGACCACAACTGTCAAACACATGACAAATGCAGTACCACAATGTGAAGTTATAGCCTTCGGTGTGGGAAAAAAAAGCATAAAGGAGGTGTATTGTTTAAGTGGTGATTTATTGGGATGTGGAGGAAGTGAGGACGGCAGATGCTGGAGATCAGAGTTGAAAAGTGTGGCGCTGGAAAAACACAGCAGGTCAGACAGCATCCAAGCAGCAGGAGAGTTGATGTTTCTGGCCCGAGCCCTCCTTCAGGAATGATGTGTGGATGGACAAAGGGGCCTCAGCGTCCTCCTACACCAGTCACTGCCAGTTGATGACAGGTGCAGCAAGCAATCAGCAAGGCAAGTGATATATTAGCAAGAGGAATTCAGATCGGAAGTGGGGATATCTTCCTGCAGTTAGGGGGTCATTGAATATTTTCAAGGCTGAGTTCATCTGATTTTTGAACAACAAAGTGAATGGTTATGGGGGAAGGCAAGAACATGATTTTAAGACCAGTATAGAAGTTAGTCATACAGCACAGACGCAGACCCTCCAGTCCAACAAGTTCATGCTGACTATATTCACAAACTTAAACTAGTTCCACCTGCCTGTGTTTGGCCCATATTCCTTCGAACCTTTTGTATTCATGTACTTATTCAAATGTCTTTTAAATGTTGTAACTGTACCTGCATCCACCATTTCCTCTGGACATTCATTCCACACACAAACCACTCTCCATGTACAAAAAGATGCCCCACCTGCCTTTTTAAAATCTGTCTCCTCTCACTTTCACAGTTGCTGCCTAATCTTGAAAACCCCCCCCAACCTCTGGAAAGGAGACCCGCCGTTCACCTCATTGATGTCCCTCATGATTTTATAAACCTCTCGAACGTCAACGCTCAACCTCCTGTGCTCCAGTGAAAAAAGTCCCTGCCTATGCACCAAGATGTTGGTAATTTCATATCCAGTTATGATCTGTTCAATGCTGGTGCAAGCTCAAAAGACCAAATGGCCTACTCCTGCTCCCAATTCTCTCTCTGTGTCCAGGACAGCAATAGACCATAAGACACAGGAGCAGAAATGAGGCCATTCAGCCCATCAGGTGTGCTCCGCCATTCAATCATGGCTGCTCGGTTTCTCAACCCCATTTTCCTGCTTTCTCCCCGTAACCCTTGATTCCCCCCTTTATTCTCAAACCTATCTATCTCAATCTTAAATATCCTTAGTGTCCTGGCCTCCACAGCCTTCTGTGGCAGTGAATTCCATAGATTCCCCACTCTCGGGCTGAACAGGTTTCTCCTTATCTCTGTTCTCAAAGGTTTTGCCTTCACTTTAAGGCTGGGCCCTTAGGTCCTAGTCTCTCCTATCAATGGAAACATCCTTGCAACACCACTTTGTCCAGGCCGTTCAGGATTCTGTATGTTTCAATGTGTAGGCTTGTTAACTAGCATGAACCAGACCCTTCAGGATGATGTACAGCAGGGATTAGGTTCAGCAAATTGAGAATGGAGGGAGAGTGTGTGGAATAGAGATTTTCGGCTTAGAGGGAATAAAAGAGGAAAGAGATTCGCTATAAATTAGAATCGATCGGATGGGCTGAGGACTGGCAGGTGGAGTTTAATTTAGAGAGGTTGAAGTGTTATATTTTGGTCAAACAATCCAGGCAGGACTGACACAGTTAAGGGGAGTATCGTAGAACAAAGAGACCTTGGAGTGCAGGGTCATAGTTCCGTGAAAGTGGAGTCTCAGTTGGACAGGATAGTGAAGGTGGCGTTCAGTGTGAAGATGAAGAGGAGCTCCTTTTCCCGGTGAGTAGTGAATCTATGGAATTCTTTGCTCAAGAAAGCAGTACAGGCAGCTTCATTAAGTATATTCAAATCACAGTTGAATGGGTATTTGCAATGATAGAGGAATGAAGGGTAGTTGGGACAATGCAGGGAGGAGGAGCTGAGTCGATGGATAGATCAGCTCTGATCTAAATGAATGGCGGAGCAGGCTGGATGGGCCAAATGGCCTATTCCTGCTTCTATTACTATGAAACTATAACCCTTCATTTCCCATGGCTAACCCACCTAACCTGTACATCCCTGGACACTATAGGCAATTTAGCATAGCCAATCCAAATCTAGGCCAGTGAGCAATGTAGTGATGTGGAAAATAAATATCGGAACGATAGAAAGGGACAAGGAGAGTAAATATTCCAGCAATCAAAACTGGATTCTAAAGATCACAAAAATTGTTTTTAGTTTCAATGTTTCTGAATGTGTGCTGCATTGTAACAAAAGTGAATGAATTGACTGCACACACCGAAGAGAACAATTATGATCGGAGACTCCTTACAGAGACATGGCTCCAGGATGACAAGGATTGGATCCTGAATATCGAGGGGGTAGTCATACGGGAGGCGGGGTAAAGGTAGAGGGTTGGCACTGTTAATCAAAGCACTGATCACAGGGTAGCCTGGTGCCAGCTCGGGTTTTAGGGCCTGATTTCTCTGTCCTCTGTTGATCTCCTTGTTTGCACAAAGTAAGATGTCAGTCTGTTCTCGGCTCTGCTGGATTTTTGCTGAAGCTTTCAAGCCCCTTTTACACCTTCCAGAACAATAAAACATTCACTCAATTGAAACCCAACTCACAATCTCCCAGCTTGTTAATCAACCAGACAAGAGTGTAGTCAGAGCAGGGAATCAATGAAGAAAAATGGAACAAAATTAGAAATGAATAGGTGCTCGTGCTTACTGTTTGTTCATTAGGAAGTAAACCAGAAATAGGGCTCTCCCAGGATTCTGATAGTGCCCTACTTGAGGAATTCTCTCTCCCTTCGATGTAACTATTAGTATGGTTGGGGCAAGTAACTCGTGTGCCAGATTGTTTAAAGCAAAGTAGTCAGGAGAGGAGACCATGGAAAATATCTCTTAGTTCAAAACAAAGTCTGACGTATCCCAATAAAATACAGAATTTTACAAGTTTTATAGTAAAACACAAGCCCCACTCTCCATTAATTATGCAACTGAGGGGCAGTTGTAAGGTTCACATACATTGTCCAGACCTACACTTCTTAATGTTTACGAAACTGAATGTTATCTTATTCTGCAGGTTCAGCTCAGCTCAAATTACTGATAAGGGACAGAGAGAACCAATCCATCATTCTATGAAGCAGCACAGTCTAATGGCCCGAGGAGCAGAGACAGCCTGCAGCTGCAAGGTCAGGCTATCAAAACAGAATTCCTTAGCCAGGGCTCAGACAACATTATGTTAACAGGCTACATTTTACTGCAAACATTGCTTCGTGACAAAATGACTTTGACGTAGTTTTGTGGCAATTTTGGTCAAATTCTCCCACAGTCCCTCCTTTTTATTAAAAAGAAGAGCGTGTGGGTGTCAGCAAAAGGGGGATTGTCAAGGGGTGGTGGTTGGAGATCAGACAGATAGTCCTCGGGTTTAGTAAGGACAGGGACAGACAGCTCCAGGGATTGGGAATCATTATCAGGAAGGGGGAAATCCCGGCATCTGAGAGATCGCTGGAGAGGAGGGCCACAACAGTGAACTGAGCCGAGCGCAGGATTGTCTGTGGGGTGACTTTGATTTCCAGTTAAGCAGTTCCAAAGGCAGGGGGAAAGAAAGCTGCAAGTTGCTCAAACTCCATAAGGGCTCACTTGGTACGAGTTCGGGATGGATGGGGATAATGGGCACATACTCAGCAGCTGGAGTGGTTGACCTGTGTATACAGAAAAGCATGAAAGTGTAATTCCCGTTTACTAGAGGTTATCAGGCCCAATCAAACATAGTTAGTGAAAGGCAGAAAGATCAAATTAAAATTTACAAGTTAAACACACTTCAGCTCTTTTCCTCGCTGCTTTCTGAAAATCCAGGTGCCACCAAGTTTGTAACAGAGTATTAACCATTCCCTCCTTGCCCAAGTGTGTACAATAATGCATATAATCAACTAAAATAGGCAGCAGCAAAGAAGGAACACAAACCAGTCCAGCAGGGGTCACCCAGATTTTGGTTTGGGTGTAGAGGGAGTACCCTATTTGAGACCATAGTTTGTGCTCTTCAGCAGGGGCTTCCCCTGTGATTTCAGTGTCAGACCCAGGCGAATGTGCATTCAAACCAGATTACAAAGTGTTAACCTTTCTGCAAGCTGCAGGGTGTTGGCACTGAGGCAGTCTCTCCCTGTCTGTCTGTCTGCCTGCACGGCCTTCTCTCTCTCTCTGCCTGCCTGCGCCTCTCTCTCTCTCTGCCTGCCTGCGCCTCTCTCTCTCTGCTTGCCTACGCCCTTTCCCCCCCTCCCTACGCACCTCTCTCTCTGTAACATTCTCCAACTTTCTTCATATCTGTTTGTAAGCTTTTGTTTATTCCTTCTTTCCAAGGGTAATGAGGCACTCACATTTCAGAACAGTCCAAGTTAGGGAGTTGAGCCTCATAAATCCTGGCTGTGACGCATAGTTGCTTAACCAAGTGTGCAAACTCTAAATACCTCTCAGCCATTCTATTTGCAAATCGAACACTCTTTTCAATCAAGTTGTATGTTTCTCTGCATGAGTCCACAACCCAGGGGAGGTACAACGGCGTCTTTAATAGTTGCCCAATGTGTCCTGTATGTCGAATTCATTCAAGTCTGGACATCCTGAAGCGAGCAATTATACTCACTGCAGATTTCTACTCTGCAATTAAAACTAATGTTGGACACTCGAACAGATCGGGGGCCTCTTGAAGCATGCTATGGACCTCAGTGTGAGTGCAGGGTTTATCAAATAGGGTTTCAACTCAAAACCCTGGGGCAAGCAAATTCATTATTACTAACTTTGTAAAGCACAAGTGCTCTCAGCAACATTATGTCCAGATGCTAGGACCCTGTTGAGTATTCACCTAGTATCTTGTGGCTGAGTAGCGAGAATTGTATTAGCATTTCTAACAGCATTTTTGTCCCTGGCCAGCTTTCCTTTTTATTTTGGACACAACAGAAGCAGCAAGTACCTTCTATATTTCTTTTCTCAAAGAAGACCTGGCAGGACCAGGATATCTCCTGCCTGACTCCTGGGGGATGGAAAGAATTTGTTTCAGGGAGCAGTACAGCTGCAGGCCAACCACCTCCGCTTAGCCTGGGAACCATAAGCTTTAGCAAGCAGGCACTAAGATGAGAGTCAAAATGGTTTCCAGGCTTTTAATATGTGACAAAATGGCTGAACCAAATCTAACAATTCTCCCACATCCTTGCAGGGAATAAAACAAGAATAATGGAACAAAATGAGGAATAAATAGGCGATCGTGCTTAATGTTTGTTCATTAGGAAGTAATCCAGAAATAGGGATCTCCCAGGATTCTTATGGTGCCCTACTTGAGGAACTCTCTCTCTCTCTCACACATCTAAATATTAGTACCTAGCTAAGATTTACTACACTATTTACATAAACAGAAATAAAGCATCTGTTATCAAATAGACATAGAGACGTACAGCACTGATGTAGACTTTTCTCTCTGTCATGCACATATGCGCACACATAAGTCCATGGGAGTGAATGTCTATTTGCAGAGTTAAAAATTACACAATACCAGGTTACAGTTAATCGGAAGCACTAGCTTTAAGAGTACAGGTCCATCAGGTGTTTGTGGAGTATAAGATTGTAAGACACAGAATTTATACCAAAGTTTACAGTGTAATGTAACAGAAATTATATATTGAAAAAGATCTGGAATGTTTGTTCAGTCTCTTATCTGTTAGAATGACCATGTTGGTTTCAGTTCTTTTGTATGTAAATCATAAAACATTGTCACCTTTTGCTACAAAACCTTGTTATTTCAAGAAGATAATGTACAAGAAATTCTGGAGTTTACATTGTAATGATACCTGCAACCCATTCGAAAAGGTGAAAGACTTAACAATCCAGGTTAGTTCAATATACCATTTCAGTGGCAGGATATGGTAACGTTTTGCTATAAATTCTGTCTTATTGTGAGAAACAGAACTCACTGACAAATCAATCAGCCTGAGACAAAGCCTTGGAAACAAGACCAATTTATTACAGCCTTGCAAGAACTGGACGCTTCTGCAATCAAGCAGAAATGCACGCGAAAACAGAGCATTCTTATTTAATTTACAAGTTGCGGAATCATGCCTCCCTTTTTCATCCTATCATAAGCCGATTACCTCACTTCTTAGTTATTTTCTTATCTGGCCATCCTGCTGTCCTTGTCTGCATTCTTTGTTCCTTGTTTGTTACAGCTTGTTCTTTTATCCAGTTTCTCTTATCATACTATAAGCTTTATTGTGAAATGCCCTGTTGCTTCTTTTTGTGGTCAACTACAACACTTTAAAGTTATTTCCTAGCTTAAAACTATTTTCTATATTCATTAAAGTCTTAGCCTTAAGTATGCTACATGCTACAAGAATTAACACCCCACCACCCCCACTTGCAAAAACAACATTTCTAATCTCCCACATTATGATCTTATATGCCACAACCACCTGAATTAATCACAGGGCCCAGGGATGTGCAGGTTGGGGTGGATTGGCTTTGCTAAATTAAGCATAATGTCCAGGAATGTGCAAGTAAGATGCATTACTCAGGGTTAAATGTAGAGCAATGGGGGTAGGGGAATGGGTGTGGATGGGTTACCCTTGGGAGGGTCGGTATGGAGTCGTAGGGCCCAGTGGCCTGCTTCCACACTGTGGGGATTCTCTGAAGGGAAGGGGTTTTTGGACAGTGTTCTCCACCCCTTCTGCTGCAGGGCAGCGCATGCGTAGCGCGGAAGCCCGCTGACGATCTCGCCCCGCCCCTCTTTATTGACGTCACACCGCGGAACGGAAGGATCGACGTTGGGAAGGTGGAGGGGGAGATAGCGTTCTTGTTTTTATTTTTTAAAATGCGATTCCCACCAGTAACTGCAACAGGTACAAGTACAGCACATGCGATATTCCTCACTGCAGCTTCAAACCGGTTTTGCATCCTCTGTTCTTCCTCCAGCTTGGCTCCAGCACATTCAGCTTCCTTCCCATTCCCCCGCCCTGATGTCCAAGCTGACCCTCAAAAGTTCGGTTTGTCCCTCCATTCTTTCCCGGTTGTCTTTTGTGGATTTTGAAAACTTTCCCAATTCTCTACTTATAAGAGTTATGGGAAGTTATGTTGTAGCTGCACCAGACATTGGTTAGGTCACTTTTGGAATGGTGTGTGCAGTTCTGGTCTCTATGCTAGTGGAAGGATGTTGTGAAACTTGAAAGGATTCTGAAAAGATTGACAAGGATGTTATCAAGGTTTGAGCTCAGTCGGGTGGGGCTGTTTTCTCTCGAGCGCCAAAGGCTGAGGGTGACCCTACAAACTTATATAATATCATGAGGGGTATGGATAGGGTAAATAGACAAGGTCTTTTCCCTGAATGGGTCATAAGTGCAGGGTGAGGGTGGGATTTAAAATGAACCTAAGGGGCAATTCCTGTATTCAGAGCATGGTGCGTGTAAGGAATGAGCTGCCCGAGGAAGTGGTGGTAGCTGGTACAATTACAGCATTTAAAAGGTACCTAGCTGGTGTGATGGAAAATTAACATTTATTGTGAAATCTATAAAAGCATAGGGAAACAAAGAAGTAAGGGCCTGACTTTGCAGACAGGCAGAGAAAAATGTAAAGTTAAACCGACCTAACAGCAAACGTACAAGACCAGTAAACTATCATATCAGTCAAGGAATGAGAAAAACAACTCCATATATGGAAAGGAACTCAAATGTTCCAGGTTCCTGGCCTTGAGGTGTTGATAAGGTGAAGCGAATCCAGCCAGGACTGACACAGTTAAGGTGAGTGTTGCAGAGCAAAGAGACATAGTTCCTTGAAAGTGGAGTCTCAGGTAGGCAGGATAGTGAAGAAGGCATTTGGTATGCTGGCCTCTATTAGTCAGACTAGGAGAAAGTGAAGACTGCAGATGCTGGAGTACCAGAGTTGAAAAATGTGGTACTGGAAAAGCACAGCAGGCCAGGAAGCATTCGAGGAGCAGGAGAATCGACGTTTCGGGCATAAGCCCTTATTCAGGAATGAGCTGAAGAAGGGCTTATGCCCGAAACGTTGATTCTCCTGCTCCTCGGATGCTGCCTGGCCTGCTGTGTTTTTCCAGCACCACATTTTCAACTTTATTAGTCACAGCAGAGAGTACAGGAGCTGGGAGGTTCTGTTGTGGATGTGCAGGGCATTGGTTAGGCCACTTTTGGAATACTGTGTTCAGTTCTGGTCTCCCTGCTATAGGAAACGTATGAAACTTTGAAAGATTTACAAGACTGTTGCCAGATTTGGAGGGTTTGAGCTACAGCAACATACTGAATAGGCTGGGAATATTTACCCTGGAGCATCGGAGGCTGAAGGGTGATCTTATAGACGTTTGTGAGGGGCATGGATAGGGTGAGTACTTAAAGTCTTTTCCCCAGGATAGGGGAGTCCAAAGCTAGAGGGCATACATTTGAGGTGAGAGGGGAATGATTTGAAAGGAACCTGAGGGGCAACCTTTTCACACAGAGGATGTTACATGTGTGGAACGAACTGCCAGAGGAAGGGGTGGCGACTGATGTAATTACAACAGTTAAAAGGCATCTCGATGTTAGTCTGTTCTCAGCTCTGCTGAAGACTTGACTCTTTCCCCCCCTCCCCCACCAACAAAATTCAGAGAGAAGTCAGTCTTGGCGTGTTTGCTTTTCTGCCCGTGTAAGATCCTGAATCAGCACCTTCAGGAGAATTAGTTAGAGCGGAGTGAGAACATAGGGGGAGAGAGAGTGGGATGGTGCTTTCACTTTTGTGGAATAACAAAAAAGAATATTCCACAGAAAGTAGAATTACTTGTTCAGAATTTCTACCCTGGGCTGGCAGTGATGACCTTTGTAATATCTTTTTACAGAATATTTGAAGATCTGAAGACGGAAGTTTCAAAATCAACAGATGAAGGGCTTATGCCCGAAACATCGACTCTCCTGCTCCTCAGATGCTGCCTGACGTGCTGTGCTTTTCCAGCGCTGCACTTTTCAACACTGACTCTCCAGCGTCTGCAGTCCTCACTTTGATGTCAATGTCTGACAGTCACTCAATCAATCCATCGGCACCACAACGGTTTTCAACTATGATTCTGTGAGAAGGAGCAAAGCTGTTTGGTTCCTGTTTGAGCATGTTTTCAGCATCAGTGGGACTGGATGAGAGACCCTACTATTGCAGTGCACTGAGTGTGGCGCCTGAAGCAGTTATACAGCCTGGAAAGAGGAATTCACGGTAGGTAGGGGCTCCACACGCATTTGTGTGTGGCTGAAACTTCGGCCATGGAGAAACCTGAGGAAGCCCACCCCGTGGAGAAACGATGGAAGTGTGGCGACTGTGGGAAAGGCTTCCATTTCCTGTCTGCCCTGGAGATTCATCGGCGCAGCCACACTGGGGAGAGGCCATTCCCCTGCCCTGACTGCGGGAAGGGCTTCAGCAATTCCACCAACCTGCTGACCCACCGACGGGTCCACACGGGGGAGAGGCCCTTCAGCTGCCCAGAGTGTGGGAAGGTCTTTGCCCAGGCCTCCAACCTGCTGAGGCACCAGCAGATCCACATGGGGGTGAGGCCATTCCCCTGCTCTGAGTGCGGGAAGGCCTTCAGCAGTTCCTTCCACCTGCTAACCCACCGGCGGGTCCACACAGGGGAGAGGCCCTTCAGTTGTCCTGAGTGTGGGAAGTCCTACAGCAATTCCTCCAGCTTGCTGACCCACCAGCGGGTCCACGCAGGGGAGAGGCCCTTCAGCTGCCCCGAGTGCGGGAAGGCCTTCAGCGATTCCTCCACCCTGCTGAGGCACCGGCGGATTCACACAGGGGAGAGGCCCTTCCACTGCCCAGAGTGTGGGAAGGCATTCCGTGATTCCTCTGACTTGCTGAAGCACCGGCGGGTCCACACAGGGGAGAGGCCCTTCAGCTGCCCCGAGTGCAGGAAGGCCTTCAGCAATTCCTTCTACCTGCTGAGGCATCAGTGGGTCCACACGGGGGTGAGGCCCTTCAGCTGCCCCGAGTGCGGGAAGGCCTACAGCAATTCCGCCCATCTGCTCACCCACCAGCGGGTTCACACAGGGGAGAGGCCCTTCAGCTGCCCTGAGTGTGGGAAGGCATTCCGTGATTCCTCCACCCTGCTGAGGCACCAGCGAGTCCACACGGAGGAGAGGCCCTTCCGCTGCTCTGAGTGTGGGAAGGCATTCCGTGATTCCTCCTCTCTGCTGAGGCACCAGCGGGTCCACACGGAGGAGAGGCCCTTCAGCTGCCCTGAGTGCAGGAAGGCCTTCAGCGATTCCTTCTACCTGCTGAGGCACCAGCGGGTCCATACCGGGGAGAGGCCCTTCAGCTGCCCCGAGTGCGGGAAAAGCTTTGCCCAGGTCTCCAACCTGCTGGCCCACCAGCGGGTCCACACGGGGGAGAGGCCCTTCAGCTGCCCCAAGTGCGGGAAGGCCTTCACCCGCTCCTCCCACTTGCAGAGCCACCAGCGAGTTCATGTGCCATCACAGGGGGATTGAAGGAGTTACGGCTGAGTGCCATTATCGACTGGACTATCAACCCAGTTCCAGGGATCCCGGGTTCGATTCCCCCCGCGACAGATGGTGGAATTGGAATTTGGTCAGAAATCTGGAGTTCAGAATCTAAAGATGAAACCATCGTTGGTGAGGTCGGGGTGGAAGAAAACCCCCATCTGATTTACTCAGTTCTTTTTTAGGGAAGACTTGAGCAGTTATTAGAGAACATCGTCCCAGCTGCATCCTTTACCCTGTCTGGCCTACACATGACTCCAGACCCACAGCAGTCTGGTTGACTCTACGCTGCTCATACAACTTACTTGGATATAGGTTGAAATTGCTGAGTGAGGCAATACTTCCTCCGGGATAAGGCTGTACCAAGGATCCAATTACCAAGGGACAACTCAGTGGTGACCAATAATCAAGAAAGTGAGGGGTTGCACTTTGACCTTGACCTGTTTTGAAAAAATTGCTACTTTTACTGCACAGTACTGGAGCTGTAAATAGGATTAACTGTGATTTCCCTGAGAACCCTACAGTTTTAACAAATTGACTTGACATGGAAAGGTGAGAGGCACACTGCGACTGTACACAAGTGTACATAGCTCCAGTATCTATCATCACCGGTGTCTGCCACCCTTCGATATTAACTTGTATTACTGGTTCTTGCTACTAGAGGGTAGTGCCCCTTCCCACCCAGGTTGTCAGGGCATCCCTAACACATCCCATAAGGGCCTGTAGGTGTCTGGGAAGTGGGCACTGGGGATTCCCGCCATCTAGGCCCACTGTAGGGCAGGGGGGGTCCGGTCCAATAAGGGCAATTCCTCCTAAAGTGGCCTGGTTGATGGAATCTCCAGCACATCATTTCTGGCCCGCCTTGAGCCTGATTATTTATCATGTACCATTCATAGGTCCCAGTCCTTGGGGACTCCAGTTCTATTTCGGCTGTTGTTTAAATCTGCCCTGCCCCGGATAAGTCACCTGCAAGAAAGTTTCTCTTAAAACCCTCAATTGCTGGCATGGGACTTTCTGGCCCCCGTCTGGTTACCTGATAGGAACCCCCTTGCGCTGGCACTTGGTTCACGCCAATGTTGATTGTTGTGTCGGTTCTTACTGGCAACACCATTTTAGTCTTTTTTTTCTTTTTAAGCTCTTCGAGCTGCATTTGCGCCAGCTTCCTTTGCACCTCCTCCTGCTGTTTAAACAGTTTCTCTTTGACTTTTTGAAACCTTTCAGCTGCATGAGCTACATGATCTCTCAATTCCTGGTGGCTCATTGATGATGTCAGACCCACCACCTCCTCCAGCCTTGACCAGACTTGGGAGGGCATTGCCTCTGATGGAATTTCAGAACATTGTGGTCAGCAACTGATTAGAATCTATGTCTTGCTCTGTTTCCAGCCTCCATTTCTTTAACTGTCTCTCCAAGTAGGCAGCCGGGTTTTCACTTTCTCCTAGTGGAACCCCTCTCAGAGCCTGGGGGTCCATTTTGGGTGGATAACAGTCTCTTAAGGCCTGCCATACATTCTGTCTCACTTGATCAAACCCGACCCTGTCAATCATTGGATCGTCTGCTGCACTTTACACGCGGGTTCGGACCATTATTTCCTTTAACTTTCGGGAGCCCTACCAACCTCACCAGTGCCTTCAAGTCTCCTATAACCAGCAATCGCCCTGTGGTTTCATCTTCAAAAGCCCTGATTCACTTTCCTGCTCCCTCATGTAAACTTGGCAGTGCATTCTTCAGTCTTTCCAGATCCTGAGTTCCCCAAGGCATGTAGGGTGGGTTTCTCCCCTCTTTTATAAGGAGCGGTAGCATCCTTCCTTGTTCGCCCCTTTTCCCTTTACCAACACTACTTCTCAATAATTCTCCCTCGGGCTCTGAGTGCAATGCTATTTCTAATTTCTCCCATTCTTTAGATACTGGGACCTTTTTCTTTCCTGGTCTCTCATCATCCCTTTCTGCTTGTTTTGCGTCACTTTCACAGCTTTTCTCTTCAGCCCTCCTTTCATATCACAATGAGTATTCCTCAATTGCTTTTTGTTCCCTTAGCCCACGCAGCACACTAATCTCATGTTTCAGCTCTTCTTGCTCTCGTTGTATAGCTTCTATTTGCTCCTGCCTGTCCCTTTTTTCTCTTTCTCTTCTTTCCCTCAGTTCATTTTTGTCTTCAGCACTTCCATCCCATTCTAACTGTCCCTCTATTTCTACTGTTCCCTTTATTACTGGACACTGCTTCAATGCCTCTTCATTCAAGTAGGGAGGAGGTCTATTCAACTCCTCCACATCTGGGTATAGAGAGGGTGGGGGGAGCCGATTCCTGTTTCCCGTAACTGCTCAGCTTGTTGTTTTGCAGCTTTCCTGGTCACCACATGTGCCTGACAAGCTACTTTCAGTTCCTCACCCTCTTTCCTGAAAAGTTTCAGTATTTCCATCTCCTGATCCCTTTTTTGGTTTTTATTTTTAGATTTATCTTGCGGCTTATAGTTCTTAATTAATCCTTCCATCTCATTGCACATATGTTAATCAAAAGTACCTTCTTTTCGCCATTTAGTCAATAAATCCTTAGTTCTTTTTTCCCATTTCTCTGAAATTTTTACAATATCAATTCTTGCCATTGGAAATTTCTCACTCAGTATCTCAACTGCAGTCCCTTTATCCATTCTACGATATATTTCAGTCCAACTAATGTATTGTCTTTGCTCTCATAAATCACTTGCTTATACCATTCAAGTCCAATAGTGCTTTGTTCAATAATATAAGCAATTCCTAACTTTATAACTTGCAATTGTCCCTTCCCAATCTATCAGTTTCTAAACGTCCTCAGTTGCAGCTAGTTAATACAAACAACCTATTCTCATTCATTCAGCCTAAATCAATCTAACACTGCATCTTCAAAATGCACCAATCACTAACTGTTTTTTGAGAAAGTTCTCTAAAAAAAAACTCTTAAATTCTTACAGTGCAAAATAAAATCAAAATAAACACTTAACCACCACAAACAATTATGCATACAAATCAGATCACAATAACTAAACTATAAGCTCTCTATATCTCTCACAGACACATATACACATACATTCTGCAAGCTACAGCTGCTCCTGCTCTCACACATACAGAGCTTTGCTGCTAACAGCCAATAACTCTGCTTTAAATCAATTGCTGTCACCCAGAGCCTTACTTAAACAGACCCTTTGTTCATTTCCAAAAATCCTATTATCCTACAGGCCTTATCTAAAACAGTCTAGTAACAATATAACACTATGACTATTCTCTGCTATTTTACTTTTAATCATCCACTGCCAATCTGCCAATTTTCTAAACAGGTCCATCAGTGCTTCCAGTAAAACAATTTCCCGTTCTTTATTCTGCCCTATCTATTTCTCGGGTCTTATATACACCACATGGAATTTTTACTCAACAATTGCGACGTTCTATTCTTACTCACCCCTTACCCCACTACGCAGTTTTCTTGACCTATTCTCCACGTCTCCATCAGCTGCAATTTACCCCTCGCCTTTGGATCTTGGATCGGAGACACCCTCCGGCAGGTTCCTGCATCTGAGTTCCCTAGGACCACTCAAAGCCAACAGAATATAGTCCGAATTCACAGCAAAAATGCTAACGTTCTTTTGTTGGGTGCCCTTATTCTGTCAGTCTTGGGAATGCCCCCGGTGGACCAACAAGCATCCGGTTACTACCGCCCTCTGTCCAGGTGGGTCTCTGCACAACCCTGCTCGCAGTGCCAAATTTGTTGTGGAGAAAATGTAGAGAACCACCAGGAGACGCAGAGAGTTCTTCAAGAAGTAGGTCTTTTATTTGCAAACAAAAAACCGTGACACTGAGAAAGCAGATTCTTGAATTCCCCCGAACCTCAGGGTCCGTGGATCTTTATACCATTTTAATCATGTTTCTGTTAGCTTATCATGTCCAACTATATTAATCAAAGTACCTCACTCTAGCCATACAATAAACCAGTGATGTTAGTTCCCATTATCTCTTTAGTTGTACATTCTACTTAATGTTATTCTAATGTCACGGTTAGATATTTATTGCTAACTCAGCTACAGTGATCTTTGTATTCCAGACTAGCCTGTCATGAGAGATATTTAGCTATTCCATCTGTCACAATAGTCTCCTGTCTCAAGCTGACTCTATTAACTATTAATTAGATATCTTAATGTCATGTCCCAAATACTTATTGTCCCAATCCTGTCATAATAACACTTAACAGAGAAACTTGCTTTATTACTTGTGTTATTTCATCTCGCCATAGTGACCTTTCAGTCTTAACCTTACTGTGCTAATTGGTGTAAGAAAATTCCACTATGCTTATCTGATCTTGCCTTCCACAGATTGCCAGTGGTCTTCATGCTTTAATCTTTCCTATGCTTTCATTGTTCTTTATTTTCCTTAATTGCAGGTTTCAGTTCATCAATATATAAACTCCACAACTACTTTTAATTTACTTTCTCGAGATGGTTGAAGGTTTTATAAAAATAGGTGATATCTCAGCTCAGATACTGCATAAAAGGTGTGAGGTTCGAGTCTGTATCCCAATCTTGAATCAGATTGGTTCTATTAACCAAACTAGAAATTTATAAAATATTATATGGATTGACTGCCTGCAGTTTGTGTGCTTTTTGAGCAAAATTGAATATATCTGCAAATATAATTCTGCCAATGCAAATTCACTCCATTGGCTTGTGTGTGCTTGATGAAGTATAAGCCTGTAAGTGTGTGTGTGTGTGTGTGTGTGTGTGTCTGAGAGAGCAACAGATGAAGGCAAGAGGTTTTATTTTGCTAAAACAAGGAAGAGCAGGACTTGCGCAGTTAATGATAGAGCCCTGCGTCGTGTTGGAGAACAGAGACATGGGGTGGGGTGGGGTGGGGAAGAGTTCAGGTACATAAAGTTAAAAATCACACATCAGGTTATCATCCAACTGGTTTATTTGGAAGCACGAGCTTCTTTATTGGGTGTTTGTGGAGCAGGATCATAAGAAACAACCACCTGATGAAGGAGCAGCGCTCCAAAAGCTAGTGCTTACAAATGAGCCTGTTGGAGTATCACCTGGTGCTGTGAATTTTAACTCCATTCAACCCAGTCCAACACCGGCATCTCCAAATCGGGTACATAATTCTTTGAAAGTTGAATTATTGGTGGTGTAAGAGGCCAGTCAGGAGCCCTGGAGGACCAGAAGGTGACTGGTTCTCCTGTCAATCAGAGCCTTCCTATTGTCTGAATGCAGACGTTGGAAGCTGCTCCTGCTGCTCGCTGTCTCTGTATGAAGATTGAGTTTGCTCCAGACTGCAACCTCCTTATTCTGTCAACCATCTGTGAGTACAGTGCTCTCCTCTCAACTCCTTTTCCATTTTTTCATTCTGGGCTTCAATTTATGACTTGCAGCAAAGAAAGGAAAGGAATGAATTCATGGAGTGGACAGAATCAGGAAAAGTTTGTTTATAAACAGAGTGGTTCATGTATGGAGTGAATGTAAAGAGGACATGGTGGATGTACGCACAGATGCAACATTTAAAAGACATTTCCATAAGTACATGAACAGACACGGTGCGGATGGATATGGGCCAAACACTGGCAAGTGGCACTAGTTTAGTTTGAGAACATAGTCAGCATGGAATAGTTGCGCTGAAGTACTGTCTGACTGTAACTGTTATGTCGTGGTCTTCAAACTATTTTCTTGCCTTCCACTTTAAACGTGGATACTGTACCTGCATCCAACACAAACCACTCAAAAAAAAAACCTCATCCACACAACATAAATATCCACACACTCTTGTTCAAAAATCAGACAAATTCATCCTTGAATATATTCAATGACCCCCTAACTGCAGGAAGACACCCGCACTTCTAATCCCAGATCATCTTGCTAATATACGACTTGCCTTGCTGATTGCTTGCTGCACCTGTCTGACAACTGGCAGTGACTGGTGTAGAGGGACGCTGAGGCCCCTTTGTATATCCATGTATCATTCCTGAAGAAGGGCTCAGGCCTGAAATGTCGACTCTCCTGCTCCTGAGATGCTGCCTGCCCTGCTGTGCTTTTCCAGCCCCACACTTTTAGACTCCGATTCCAGCACCTGCAGGTCTCACTTTCTGCATATCAGACACCGAAGGTTAACCTTTGTAAGGGGCATGGAGAGTCAATATCCCAGGTCTTTTCCCCAGGGTAGGACAGACCAGAACTAAAGTGGCATAGCTTTTACGTGAGTGGGGAAAGAGACATGAGGGGCAACCTTTTCACACAGAGGGTGGTGCACGTGTGGTGGAGGCTGGAACAAGTACAACATTTAAAAGGCATCTGGAGGGGTACATGAATAAGAAGAGCTTAGAGGGGTATGCGCCACATGTAGACAAATGAGACAAGACTAATTTAGGATATCTTGTTAGGCACAGACGAGTTGGGCTGAAGGGTCTGTTTCCGTGTTGTAATTGTCTTCGGTGAATGCAGAAGTGTGGTTGGACTTTCAGAGCAGCTTTCCAAGCTGTTGTGCCCTTACTGGGAGCAAAAGAAGTTACAATGAAGTCTTTCGTTTGTGAGACAGCAACCGAGTGAGGGAGTACACCTGGGATTTTGGTAGAAAGTGGGAATTCATTGCACTGTGGGAATGAAGCTATGCCCTATCCAGTCATTTCTGCTGGTGGATGAGACCAGGCCTCAAGTTGAGGGGGTGGGGTAGGAGTAGATTTAGGACAGAGATGAGGAGGAACTGCTTTTCCCACAGAGCAGTCAATCTATGGAATTCTCTGCCCAACGAAGAGAGGCAGCTTCATTAAGTACATTCAAGACACAGTTGGATGGGTTTTCGTGGTCAGGAATTAGGGTAATTAGGACAATGCAGGGAGGAGGAGCTGAACCGATGGATATATCAGCCATGATCTTAATGAATGGTGGAGCAGGCTGGACAGGCCAAATGGCATACTCCTGCTTCTATTACTATGAAACTATAACCCTGCATTTACCATGGCTAACCCATCTAACCTGTACATCCCTGGACATTCTGGGCAATTTAGCATGGCCAATCCAAATCCAGGTCAGTGAGAAATGCAGTGATGTGGAAAATGATCAGAGAACAATAGAAAGGGACAAGGAGAGTAAATGTACCAGCAATCAAAACTGGATTCTGAAGATCACAAAAATTGAAACTGGAAATGGCATGTCTGAATGTGTGCTGCATTGTGACAAAATTGACTGCACACATCGAAGAGAATAATTATGATCTGAGACTCCTTACAGAGGCATGGCTTCAGGATGACAAGGATTGGATCCTGAATATAGAGGGAATAGTCATATGGGAAGTTAGGTAAAGGTAGAGGGTTGGCACTGCTAATCAAAGCACTGATCACAGGGTAGTCTGGTGTCAGCTCGGATTTCAGGTCCTAGGGAGTATTCCTGGACAAAGAGACCTTGGAGTGCAGGTTCATAGCTCCATGAAAGTGGAGTCGGAGATTGACAGGATAGTGAAGGTGGCGTTTGGCATGCTTTCCTTTATTGGTCAGAGTATGGAGTACAGGAGTTGGGAGGTCATGTTGCGGCTGTACAGGACATTGGTTAGGCCACATTTGGAATATTGCGTGCAGTTCTGGTTTCCTTCCTAACGGAAAGATGTTGTGAAACTTGAAAGGGTTCAGAAAAGATTTACAAGGATGTTGCCAGGATTGGAGGAATTGAGCTATAGGGAGAGACTGAACATGCTGGGGCTGTTTTCTCTGGAGCATCAGAGGCTGGGGGTTGACCTTATAGAGGTTTATAAAATCATGAGGGGCATGGATAGGATAGATAAACAAAGTCTTTTCCCTGGGGTGGGGGAGTTCAGAACTAGAGGGCATAGGTTTGCGGTGAGAGGGGAAAGATATGAAAGAGACCTAAGGGGCAACTTTTTCACTCAGAGGGTGGTACGTGTATGGAATGAGCTGCCAGAGGAAGTGTTGGAGGCCGGTACAATTGCAACATTTAAGAGGCAACTGGAGGGATATGGGCCACGTGCTGGCAGGTGGGACTAGATTGGGTTGGGATATCTAGTTGACATATAAGAGTTGGACCGAAGGGTCTGTTTCCGTGCTGACTCTATAACCAGTCTGACTGAAACTGGATGACAGATAGACTCTGACCTCACACCTTTAATACATTGTCTGAGCTGAGATGTTGCCTTTTGTTATGAAAACCTTAGGCTATCATGAAGATGCTTTACAGGAAGTTCTGGAATTTACATATTAATGATTGCTGCAACCTATTCTAAAATATGAAAGACTTAACAATCCAGGTTTGTTCAATATATCATTTCAATGGCAGGACACTAATGTTTTTCATACATTCTGTGCCTTATGATCTTATTCTCCACAACCACCTGATGAAGAAGCAGTGCTCTGAATGCTAGCATTTCCAAACAAACTGTTGGACGTAACCTGGTGTTGTGTGATTTTTAACTTTGTCCAGGTTCAGGTAGATTGACAGTACTAAATTACGCATAGTGCCAAGGGATGTGCAGGTTAGGTGCATTAATCAGGGGGTAAATGTTGAGCAGTAGGGGTCGGGGAATGGGTTTGGGTGGGTTACCCTTCGGATGGTTGGTGTGGATTCTTCTACACTGTGGGGATTCTCTGATGGGGAAGGGAGTTTTGCAAACTGTGCAAGGCAACTCCAGTGTAGTGTGGGAGCCTGCTGTTGGCCTTGGTCTGCCCCCTCTTGCCGCCTCCCTACTGTTGCAGCACAGTGTATGTGGAGCCGAAAACAGTTACACAGATTGGAAAGAGGAATTCACGGTAGGGAGGGACTGTACACGTGTTTGTGTGCAACTGAAACTTCGGCCATGGAGAAACCATGGAAGTGTGGCGACTGCAGGAAAGGCTTCTGTGCCCAGTCTGTCCTGGAGACTATTCGGCACTGTCACACCGGGGAGAGGCCATTCTCCCTCCCCGAGTGCAGGAAGGGCTTTAGCAATTCATCCCACCTGCTGACCCACTGGTGAGTCCACATGAGGGAGAGGCCCTTTAGCTGCCCTGAGTGCGGGAAGGGCTGTTTGCAGGCCTTCACCCTGCTGACAGGCCAGCGGGTCCACACAGGGAAGAGACCCTTCAGCTGCCCCGAGTGCAGGAGTAGCTTCACCCACTCCTCCCACCTCCGGAGATGCCAGCGAGTTCACGTGCCATTGCAGTGGGATTGAAGGAGCAACGGCTCAGTGCCATAATCAACTGGACTATCAACCCAGTTCTGGGGACTCCCGGGTTTGAATCCCGCTAACAGATGGTGATTTGGAATATGGTCAGAAATCTGGAGTTCGGAATTTAATGGTGAAACCATTTTCAGGGGGTTGGGGGAGATGAAAACCTCCATCTGATTCACTCGTGTCATTTTTAGGGAAGGAAACTGTCATTGGAGGTAATGGATTCACTCAGTCATCCCAACTACATCCTTTACCCGGTCTGGCCTACACATGTCTCCAGATGCACAGCAGTGTTTTTGACTCTACACTGCCCCCCCCCAACAGCAAATGCGCAAAGAGAAACTTACTTGGAGACATGGTATGGATTGAAATTGCTGAGTGAGGCAATATCTCCTATGGGTTACGGCTGTAACAAGGATCACTATAAATGCCGGACGAAACATCACAGAAGCGCTTCACAGGAGGCTCCCAAGCACTAAGGATATCACCTAGACAGGGGACGAAATGTCTGCAACACAAATTCCCAGCTCGGCGAACAGAACCACAACAAGTACCAAGGATCCAATTACAAAGGGACAACTCGGTGCTGACCAATAGTAAAGAAAGTGAGGTGGCGGATATATATGCACTTTGACCCTGAGCTGTTAAAAAAAATCAGCTACTCTTTCTCTGCCTTTTTGCTGGGGGAATCTGAAGCTGTAACAATGTTGGGTCACAATAAAGGTTACCTTAACATACTGCCAGGCTCAGGCTCTCATTGAAAGCTCTGAGCTCCAAGCAGTTTTTGTTTTAAAGCTGCTCATTTCTTTCAGCCTCCTGCACTGAGTTTCCAATGTCGTGTATCAGGTGGAGCAGTGAATTAGTAGCTAAGATCGTTAGAAATTGTAAATTTTTCATGAGTGCAGGTACTGCATCATTTCCTCAGCAGATTACTGGCAGCACTGGGAGGTATGGGCTGTGTTCACTAGAAACGAGGTGGAGGTGCGGGGATTGGACTAGGTTGGACAAAGTTTAAAAATCACAAAACCGGGTTATAGTCCAACAGGTTTATTTGGAAGCACTAGCTTTCCTTCATCGGGTAGCTGTGGTGCAGGATCATAAGACAGAGTTTATAGCAAAAGATCGCAGTATCATGCAACTGACATGATATATTGAACAAATGTAGATTGCTGTTTTTAGAATGGGTTGCAGGTTGTAGTTCATTAATGTGAACATCCCAGAGCCTTAAGTCATATTCTCAAGATCATTTAAGGTTCTTTTAAAACAGGTGACATCTCAGCCCAGAAAATGCATGAAAGGTGTTTCAGTATCCCAATCTTAAATCGGACTGGTTCTATTTCCAAAGTAGGAATTTATAAAATATTACATGGATTGACCAACTGCATATTGTGCATCTTTTGCGTAAAATTGCACATATAACTCTGCAAATGCAAATTCACCCCATCATTATATGTACGTGTGCGTGCGTGTAAGAGAGTATATGTGTACATGCTTGGTAAAGTGAGTGTGATGGAGTATAAGCCTGTGAGAGGGTGTGTGTGTTGGGGTGTGTGTGTGTGTACGTCTGAGAGAGAGCATGTGTACGAGAGACGTATAGATAAAAGTGAGGGGTTGCATTTTGCTAAAATAAGGAAGGGCAGGGCTTGTACAGAGGGATATGGGGATGGGGTGGGGTTCAGGTACATACTTCATTGAAAGTTGCATCACTGGTTAGAAGAGTGGTTCAGAAGGCATTCAGCACACTTACCTTAATTAATTGTTCACACCATTGAATAAAGGAGCTGGGACATCATTTAGATGTTGTACAAGATGTTGGTGAGGCCACTTTCAGAGTACTGAGAACGCTTCTGGTGGCCCTGTAATAGGAAGAATACTATTAGAGACTTACCAGGAATGTTACCAAGACTGGAGGGTTTGAGTTATAAGGAGAGGCTGAGACTCTTTTCATTGAAGCACAGGAGGTTGAGGGGTGACCTCATTGAATTTATAAAATCATGAGGGGTGTAAGTAGGTAAGATGATCATCAAAAATAGCGAGGGGTGCGCGCGCGGTTATGTCGAACGAAGGTGGGGAGGAGGGGGGAGAAAATGTGACATTTGGACACTTTAAATCCGTCAGGAACAGCATCTCCATAGATCATACTGCGCACGTTCGCCGTTTCAGCAAAACTCGCGCGTGCTCTTCACTGTCTGCAAAAACGGCGCAAATCCTTCTTCAAATGGACCAATGGGAAGCCAGGGAGGACCGCAAGGAGCCTGGTCCTCCTGCCAATCAGAGCTCCCCAATTGTCTGAAAGCGGAAGGTAGACCATGAGCTTCTGAAGCTGCTCCTCTCTCTCTCTCTCTCCGAATGAAGATCGAGCTTCATCTCAGACTGCAACTTCCTTCCTCTATCCACCATTTGTGAGTACGGCACTCTCTTTTCTTACCCTCTTTTCCATTTCATTTTTTCATTCTGGAGTTCAATTGTTGACTTGCAGCAACTGAAAAGAAAGCGTGTGATTCCAGGGAGGGGACAGAGTTGGGAAACGTTGGTCCAGGTCTGTGTCTCAATTGGCAAACGCAGTCCCACTGTGTGAAGTTATCGCCTCTTATGAAAAAAATAACTGCTGAAAAGAGGTGCGTTGTTTAAATGGTGATATATTGGGATGTGGAGAAAGTGAGGACAGCAGATGCTGGAGATCAGAGTCGAAAAGTGTGGCACTGGAAAAGCACAGCAGGTCAGACAGCATCCGAAGAGCAGGACAATCGACGTTTCAGGCATGAGCCCTTCATCAGGAATGCTGTGTGGATATACAAAGGGTCCTCAGTGTCCTTCCACACAATTCGCTGCCAGTTGTCAAACGGGTGCAGGAAACAATCAGTAAAGCAAGTGGTATATTAGCGAGAGTAATTGAGTTCAGAAGTCTTCCTGCAGTTAGGGGGTCATTGAATATATTCATGGCTGAGTTTATCTGATTTTAGAACAACAATGAAGTGGATGTTTATGGGGAAGGCCAGTAAAATGATTAAGACCAGTATAGAACAGTTATAGAGTCAGACAGCACAGAAATAGACCCTTCAGCACAACTAGTCCATGCTGACTATATTCACAAACTAAACTAGTCCCACCTGCCTGTGTTTGGCCATATTCCTCTGAACCTTTCCTGTTCATGTACTCATCCAAATGTCTTTTAAACGTTGTTACTCAACCTGCATCCACCATTTCCTCTGGACGTTCATTCCACACAAACCACTCGCTGTTAAAAAAAAGGTGCTCCTTGTGTGTTTTTAAAATCTTTCTCCTCTCCCTTTAATTTGCTCTCTAATCTTGAAACGACACATGCCGTTCACCTTACCTATGCCCCTCATGGTTTTGTCAACCTCTATAAAGAGAACAAAGAACCTTACAGCACAGGAACAGGCCTTTCAGCCCTCCAAGGCTATTCTGATCGAGATCCTCGATTTAAACCTGCTGCCTATTTTCTAAGGATCTGTATCCCTTTGCTCTCTGCCCATTCATGTACCTGTCTAGATACATCTTAAAAATGATGCTATCGATCCCACCCCTACCACCTCCACTGACGATGCATTTGAGGCCCCCACCACCCTCTATGTAAAGAACTTTCCATGTTTATCTCCCTCAAACCTTTCCCCTCTTATTTTGAACTCATGACCCCTAGTAATTAAGTCCCCCTCTGGGAAAAACTATTCTTCCTATCGACCCCTGTCTACACTTCTCATGGTTTTAATAGGCCTCAATCAAGTCCCCTCCCCCCAATCCCCAACCTCTCCTCATAGCTAGCACTCTCCATAACAGGCAACATCCTGGTGAACCTCCTCTGCACCCTCTCCAAAGCATCCACATCCTTTTGGAAATCTGGCGACTGGAATTGTACGCTGTATTCCAAATGCGGCTGAACCAAAATCTTATAACTTTAACATGACCTGCCAACTCTTTTACTCAATCAGTCTGATGATGGAACGTGTGTTGTATGCTGCCTTGACCACTCTACTGACATGCGTTGCCACCTTCAGAGAACAGAAGACCTGAACATCCAGACCTCTCTGTACATCAATTTCCCCCAGGACCTTTCCATTTACTGTACAGCTCGCTCTTGAATTGCACCTTCCAAAATGCATCACCTCACGTGTGTCTGGATTGAACTCCATCTGCCATTTCTCTTCCTAACTTTCCAATGTATATTCTGCTGTATCGTCTGACAGTCCCCTTCACTATCTGATATTCCATCAATCTGAATGTCATCTGCAAACTTGCTAATGAGGCACCCGATACCTTCACCTTTCAACCTCCTGTGCTCCAATGAAAAAAGTCCCAGCCTACCCTTCAATAGGTGTGAATTCTGTCTGCGTCCCAATGTCGAGTCAGTTTGACATTTTTGATAGAAAAGCTCTGCATTTAAATTACGTTCTTGAAAAAGTTACTGAAAACAAGTTCTGGGATTAACATACCAAAGAACAGAACCCCATTCTAAAAGATGGAAGATTTAATCTAAATTGTTTCATGTATCACATCTCCGTGAACTGGACTCCTTTGGCTATAAATTCTGTGTTCATGACCTTCGTCTCCACAACCGCTGAAAGAGCAGCACTCTGAAAGTTAGTGCTTCCAAACAAACCATGTTATGGCAGCAGCGAGAGGTGTGGGCTGTATTCACTAGGAACAATTAAGCAGTTAGATACCACACGTTCAAGAGGGAAGGATGTATAACATGACCTTCCAACTCCTATACTCAATGCCCTAAACAATGAAGCAAACCAATTGCCTTCTTCGCTATTCTCTCCATGTGAGACTCCACTTTCAAGGAACTATGAACCTGCACTCCAAGGTCTCTTTATTCTGCAACACTCCCCTTAACTGTGTCAGTCCTGTCTGGATTGCTTGACCAAAATATAAACCTCTGATTTCTCTAAATTAAACTCCAACTGCAACTCCTCGGCTCATCTACCGATCCCATAAGTTCTAATTTATAGTGAACTCTCTTTCCTTTTTCATTCCCTCGAAGCTGAAAATCTCCACCCGACATTCACTCTCTCCATTTGCACTTTGCTAAAAGTGGAAGAATGGGATTGAGAAACTGATCAACCACAATTGAATGGAATGAGCCGACCTGGTGGCCTAATTTCTTCCTTTGTCTTGTGGACTCTTGCTGTCGTGGACACTGAGAATTGGTAGCAGCATTGAACAGATCATGACAGGATATGGATCTACCTACATCTAGGTGGATAGGCTGGGACTTTTTCACTGGAGCATAGGAGGTGAAGAGGTGACCTTATCGAGGTTTATAAAATCACGAGGGGACTGAGGAGGTGAACAACAGATGTCCTTCCCTTGGGGTAGGGATTTCAAGATTAGGGAGCAAATTTTGAAGGTGAGAGGAGAATGAGATTTTAAAAAGACTTGAAGGGCACAATTTTGTGTGGACTGAATGTCTAGAGGAAGTGGTGGATGCAGATACAGTTACAAAGTTTAAAAGACATTTGGATAAGTACATGAATAGGAAATGTTCAGAGGGATATGGGCCAAAACACGGGCAGGTGGGACTGGTTTAGTTTGAGAACAGTCAACATGGACTAGTTGGACTGAAGGATCTGTTTCTGTGCTGTCTGACTCTGGAACTGTTCTATACTTGTCTTAAAACCATTTTCTTGCCTTCTCCATAAACATTCACATAAAAATCAGATGAACTCAGCCTTGAATATATTCAATGATCCCCTAACTGTAGGAAGACATTCCCAGTTCCGATCGGAATTCCTCTTGCTAATACACCACTTGCCTTGCTCATTGCCTGCTGCACCTGTCTGACAACTGGCACAGAAGGACAGCGATGCCCATCTGAACATCCACGCATCATTCCTGATGAAGGGCTCATGCCCAAAACTTCGACTGTCCTACTGCTCGGATGCTGCTTGACCTGCTGTGCTTTTCCAGCACCACACTTTTTGACTCTAATCTCCAGTCCTCACTTTCTCCATATCCCAATATATCACCATTTAAACAATACATCTTTGTCTATTTTCACGGAAAAGGCTGTAACTTTACATTGGGGTACTGTATTTGCCATGTGTTTGCCAACTGTGGTCTTCCCTCCATCAGGGTGACTGAGCTTAAACTTGGGGAACGGTTCGCCAAGTATCACAGCCACGTCTGCAAAGGCCGACCGGACCTCCCAGTCACCACCCATTTTAATTCGCCTTCCCACTCCCTTTCTGACATGACCATCTTTAGCTTCCTCCATTGCCACAATGAACCAAACCGCAAATTGGAGGAACACCTCATCTTCCGCCTGAGCAGTCCACAGCCTGGAGGATTCAACATTGAATTTTCCAATTTCAAATAACCAGCCTACCCATCCGCCCAACTCCCTTCCCAGCCTGCCACCAACTAGATTCCTTCCTCCCATTCACCAATCAGGTCGTACACTCTACCTGTCTCCACTTCTCCCCACTTCATCATCCTGCCCCCAGCACACCATTGTTCTGCAGTTCTCCCTGTGCCCCCCCCCCCGTCCTTAACAAGGGTTACACCCGAAATGTCGACTTCTCCACCTCCTGATACTGCCTGGCTTGCTGCGTTCTTCCAATCTCCTGTCTGTCTATTTTGCCAATTGAGACACAGGCCTGGACCAACCTTTCCAGAATCTGTCTCCTCCCTGGATTCACTCCCATTCCTTTCAGTTGCTCCAAGTCAACAATTGAACCTCAGAATGAAATACAAATGGAAAAAGGGGTGAGAAGAGAGTGCCATACTCACAGACGTTGGACAGAGGAAGGAAGTTGCAGTCTGGGGTGAAGCTCAATCTTCATTCAGAGAGAAGAGCAGGAGCTTCAGAAGCTCATGGTCCACCTTCCGCATTCACTGCTAGGGGAGATCTGAATGGCAGGAGGACAAGTCTCCTTCCGGTCCTCCAGTGCTGCTTATTTGTCCATCAAAAGTAGGTCTCGCCCTTTATCTGTTGACAGCAAGGAACATGCCCAATGTTTTGGTGACGCCAGCAAACATGCGCCATGTGTGTTGACACTGAGGAGTGTACACAATATGCTCTGTGGCGATGCTGGTGTTCTTGACAGATTTTAGGTGTACAAATGCTAATCAGAGAACAAAAAGGGTAGAGCCATATTTTTTCCCCCCTATGTGGCTCGATATTTTATAGCTTTTGCATTTGTCTGGCTGCTCAATGTTTTTATGTCTTTTCCCCAGTGTTGGGGTAAAACTCAGACCTAGAGGGCATAGTTTTAGGGTGAAAGCAGAAAGATACAAAAGGGGCAACTTTTCCATTCAGAGCACGGGGTGGTGCATGTTTGGAATGATCCCCCTTTTCCATTTATATTTCATTCTGGGGTTCAATTGTTGACTTGGAGCAACTGAAAGGAATGGGAGTGAATCCAGGGAGGAGACAGACGCTGGAAAAGTTGGACCATGCCGCTGTCTCAATTGGCAAAGTGGTGGAAGCTGGTACAATTACAGCATTTAAAAGGCATCTGAATAGGAAGGATTTTGATGGATGTGAGCCAAGTGCTGGCAAATGGGACTAGATTAATTTTGGATATCTGGTCAGCATGGATGGGGAGGTCCAAAAAGGTCTGTTTCTGTGCTGTCTCTCTCCAAATCAAAATAATAAAGAATATTCTTTCACAAATAACTAACTATATCCATGTTGACAAGGCTTAGTACACCACATACTTTACTAGCCATTCTCAATGACTGAGGAACATATACATGCTGGTGTATAATCTCCTTCACTAGTATCTCCACACTACCCTCAGCAATTGCACAAGTAACAGCAAAGAGCAAACAGCACAAGGATTAAACAGTGAGGGGAAACACACAAGGATTAAACAAACAGTGAGGGGTAAACAGCACAAGGATTAAACAAACAGTGAGGGGTAAACAGCACAAGGATTAAACAAACAGTGAGGGGGTAAACAGCACAAGGATTAAACAAACAGTGAGGGGGTAAACAGCACAAGGATTAAACAAACAGTGAGGGGGGTAAACAGCACAAGCCCCAGTAAAATCAGATGGAAAGTGAGTGTAAAATGTGACTATGACAGGACAGGCCCCACATTCCTTCCCCTCCGTCCCCCCCCCCCAACCTGCCTCACCTTTCACCTCCCGGGCCCAGTACCTTCCAGGTGGCCCCAGAGTTGACACAGGGGCCGCCCCACGACCAGTAGAACTCCACCACCCAGGCGGCCGACGGGTTCCCAAACAGGCCCTTAACCCCATCCGCCTCCAGAATGGTCACCGGCTCCTGCCTGCTGTACAGCCGGGCGGTGTGGCCGTGACACAGCAGCTGCACCAGGAAGGCGGCGGTGCCCAGTGACGGGTGTCTGCCCCGGGCCGCACGGCGCCATTTTCCTAACGGCCGCCCCTTCCCCGCTCGAGCGACTTCTCCTCCCAACCGCCTTCACCCCCGCGTGACGTCAGCTCAGGGGGATGGGCGGGGCCGGGGAGCCTCACCGTCACCAAGCAACAGCCACCTCGCGCTACAACTGCTCATTCACAAAAACAAACTCTCCTGTCTCGCTCTGCAGCTGCAGGGGGGACACTGCCACGTTTCGAGGAGCCCTGTCTACATTGGGAAAGCTCACGGCTCAATTTAAACAGATATTCCGACATATAACGGAACGCCGTCATATCTAAAGGGGGCAATCTGCATTTTAAACGGACGTGGACATTTTAATGGGTATTTCTGCAAATAAAGAGGTTTAAATGGACGAGGTTACATTTCAAAGGGATGTGGGCACATTCAAAGGGATATCTTAATATGTAAAGTCACGCAGTTATATCTAAGTAAATCTACCATTAGTGGGTCCACATGGGGGAGGTGTCGTTCAGTTGCCCGAAGTGCTGGAAGGCCTTCAGCAATTCCTCAGCCATGCTGAGGTACCAGTCCGTTCACACCGGGGAGAAGACGTTCTCCTGTCCGAGTGTGGGAAGTGCTTTACCCGCTCCTCCACACTGCTGAAGCAACAGCTAGTCCATACGGGTGGGGGAGGGGGAGGCCATTCTGCTGCCCTGAGTGCGGGAAGGCCTTCAGCAATTCCTCCGCCCTGCTGAAGCACCAGTGTGTCCACACTGGGGAGAGACCCTCCAGCTGGCCCGAGTGTGAGAAGAGGTTCATGTTTTCCTGCAACTTGCGGAAGCACCAGCGGGGGCACCAGCGCTCCCAGCAATCGGATCCCACCAGTGACGCTGCCTTCGGTCACCCTCCAGGACTGAATCTGCTGCCAGTTCTGACAGTGGGTGCAGTGGGAGAGTAGTTGGGCTGTTATTGTTTTCTGCTGGAATGCAATTGCCCCCCCTACACCCCACAAACCCAACAACATGGTAGCTCAGGGTTAGCACTGCTGCCTCATGGCACCAGGAACTCAGGAATAATTCCACCCTTGGAGGTCTGTGTGCAATTTATGAAGGGTAGAAAAATGGATCTGAGTTGGTTAGTCTTCGGAAGATCAGTGCAGATGTGTTCGGCTGAAGGACCTGTTTTTCCACATTGTAGGAGTTCTACGATCCTATGAGCTTTGCTTTCAGTGGACACTGCTTCTCATTGAGCCAGGGACTGCACATTGCCAATGAAATGAACCAGAGAAACCTAAGACCGCCAGACCATCAGAGCAGATGTTAGGCCAATGGGCCGGACGAGTCTACTCTGCCATTAGTTAGAGACAAAAGTAGTGCAGATAAGATTAGGTACAGTGTGGAAACAGGCCATTCATCCCAACAAGTCCACATCGACCCTCCAAAGAGTAACCCATCCAGACCCATGTACCTAACTCTATGGGCAATTAAGCATGGCCCATCCACATGACCTGCACATCTTTGGTTTATGGAAGAAAACAGGATCATCCAGAGAAAACCCACGCAGACACTCGGAGAATGTGCAAACTCCTCACAGACAACCACCCAAGGGTGGAGTCAAACCTGGTTCCCTGGCGCTGTGAGGCTGCAGGTGTAACCACTGAGTCACTACATGTTGCAACCCGAGGTTGGGAGCCAGCAAGCCAGGCAGCACCAGGGTGTGGAGTAGTCAGCGTTTTGGGTATTAACCCTTCTTCAGGACTGAAACGTTGACTTCTCTGTGAGAAACGATTTACGGGAATGTTGCTGGGGGTTGGAGGATTTGAGCTACAGGGAGAGGCTGAATAGGCTGGGGCTGTTTTCACTGGAGCATCGGAGGCAGCGGAGTGATCTAATTGAGGTTACAAAATCATGAGGGGCATGGACAGGTTAATAGACAAGGTCTTTTCCCTGGGCTGGGGGAGTCCAGAACTCGAGGTTTAGGGTAAGAGGCGAAATATATAAAAAGGGACAACTTCTTTATGCAGAGGGTGGTACAGATATGAAATGAGCTGCCAGAGTATATGGATCAGGTGCTGTCAAATGGGACTAGATTAATTTAGGATATCAGGTCAGCATGGACAAGTTGGACCGAAGGGTCTGTTTCCATGCTGTACGTGTCTCTGAATACTGGTCCTGATGTAAGTTTAAAATAGAGTCCAAGTAACTTTGAACAGTTCAATCTTGTTGAGCTCACCTCCTGAAAAGTTTCAGATGAAGCCCTCTGAGAGATACTGTTTAAACATGCTGAGTTGGACAAAGTATCCCATCAAGTTCAACACAAACCCAGAGTTGAAGAAGGCAGAAGTCAGAACACCAAGGGGACCAAAACTGATCACAATATTCCAGGTATGGCCTCATCAACGTCCTGTATAACTACAACATAACTTGCCAACATCTGTACTCAATTCCCTAACCAATGAAGGTCAGTGTGCTGAAACCTTTCTTCACTGCCCTGTGTACCGATGTTGTCAGGGATATAGGACCTACATTAAACTGATACACAATCCAGCTGCTGAGAGCCCAGAAGCAGAGTCATGCTGCGTGAGTGTGCTAGGCTTTAGATTTTGACACCACCTCCCCACACTTCTGGAGACCTCAGGTCTGTAGCTTGCCTTCTTATCCTTGAGGGTTTTCCACCTGTTTGAAACAGCCTGTCCTGCAATTAACCCCTTTACGCCAAGGCCTTCCTTCTCCAGGCAGAATTAATTGTCCTTCTGTCACACAGTTATTAAACACCATTATCTCATCTGTCCAAAGGAACAGCTCATGGTTTTGCCTCCTCCTGCCCAGCGATAGTTAATGTATGTTATTTGTGAACTCCCTTGTAGCAGTTTCTCATTGGCCCTTTCGTTTCTTGGTCCAGAAGGAGTTATTGCTGACTCATGAAGTTATCAAAGTTCTGGAGTTTACAGGATCACACCACATTCCTCTCTGCCTCCCCCAGGAATAACGATTGCTCCTGAGATACTCACAGTTCCTGACGTTCCTTGATATCCCCAAATACAATCCATATGTCAGGAAATCACGGGTGCTGCCCTGACATAGATAGTCATTGTTGGAACAGAAGATTATGGGGAGAAAATGCAGAAAACCGAAATGCACAGAGACTTGGGAGTTCAAGTCCAGGATTTTCTCAAAGTAAACTTGCAGGTTGAATTGCACTTTCCCCTGCAAGTGCCGAATGTGTGACACCAGCCCATTTACCTATTCCCTCCTCGCTATCCAAGGGGCCAAACTTACCTTCCAGGTGAAGTGGTACTTTACCTGCACTACCCACAACCCAGTCTACTGCATTTGCTGCTCACAATGTTGCCTCATCTACATTGGGGAAAACGAAGCCTAAACTGGGTGACTGCTGCACAGAACATCTACGTTCTGCCTGCAAAAAAGACCCTGAGCTTCCAGTTGCCTGCCAATTCCACACCCCACCCTGTTCCCTGGCCAACATCTCTGTCTCAGGTTTGCTGTTGTGTTCCAGCGAAGCTCAGCACCAGCAGAACGAAGAGCACCGATTATTACACTTGGGGATATTGCATCCCTCCGGTCCCAATATCGAATTCAATAATTCTAGGGCCTGAACTCCATGGTATCCTCGTCCCTGCCGCACACGCCAAGCCTTGTTATCACATAGTCTGTCATTCCACACTCCTCAAACACGAACAGTGTCCATTAACAGTTATTCACACCCCCCACCCCCCACCCCACTCCACGCAGATCGTTATCAACTCCTTTTTCTGTCCAACAGTTCTTCCTTCGCTTTGGGCTCTGTCCTGATCTTCCCTTCCTCCCACAATATCTCCTGCATATAAACCGACATTTTCCCAATCACCATCTGTTCTGTGGAAGGGTCACCGGCAACTCCTGTTTTTTGTTCCTGATATACAGCATCCGCAGTTCTTTCAGAATTTTATTGAGAGAGAGTTGGAAATTGTTTCGAGAGACAGAAGGAGAAGGGGGAGAAACAGAACAGACATGAACGTAAAATCATTGTAGTGCGATCACTTCCCTTAAGCATGAATAGAGAGCATGGGCCATCTGTGAGCTTGTGGCGCAACGGTAGCGCGTCTGACTCCAGATCCGAAGGTTGTGTGTTCAAATCACGTCAGGCTCACTACAATCGACGTCTAACATTTCAAATGAAGAAAGGAGTACGTTCACTCCGTGTATCGGATGTATCGAAAGTTCTTTGCGGAAACTTTCGATCACACATGAATCTTCGCTGTTAGTTTGATTTGTGAACACTGTGTCAGGGAGGTGGTGTGCCCTTTGTTTGGGGAAATGCTCAGCTCCCCGCAATGTGAGAAGTAAAACACAAACTGTTCATCACGGGGTTTAAACACACAGCCGCTTCGTTCAGTTGGTGACAGCGCAGTGTGAATAACATTATACCGATATTTTTACAATAAAATCTAGAGATTTCCATCCAGGTTTCAGAGACATCAAACTGCCACATAATGATGTTATGGTCTCAGTTAACTATAATAACGTGAAGATCGCTGGGATGATTTTCTACATCCGATGCAATATAAACACAGATCATTGTTTCCAGTTTTGTGGAACAAAAGACATCATATTGATGGAAAATTACAGTTAGTGCAAACACAGCTAGCCATCGATAAATATTAATCCTGTTCACTTCAATCGCCAAATTTCAATTCAGAAACGAAGTGCACTCGGCTGCTTGTAACATAGACAACATGACAAAATGGCTCATAGGAGGAGAAATGGGACATTGAGGAGGAGTGAAATGTTTGCTTTTGGTCACCTCCACAATTGTTAAAAAAACAGGTGGAAAGGATTCTTAAAAGGTGTCTGAAGGAGTAGTGAGGGATAACACTTCAGACAGCGCAAAGGGGAAGACCACTTTCTAGTGGAAGAAAAAGACATTCCTTATTTCTGAAAGAACTGAGAAACAGAAGAGGGAATGAAATCTGACTCGGGAGCTATTTCCTATTTGTTGAGGATGTTGCTTCATCACAGTCTTGGTTTAGAGCATAATCTCTTCATCAGGAATAAACGGTGACCCAAGGGGGATGAGAGATAAATGGGAAGCAAGTGGGGCTGGAGTGAAGGTAGATGGGAGTGCAATAGGTAGATGGAGGTAGGGATTGATGGTGATAGGTCAGAGATGAGGGTGAAGTAAATAGGCGAGAAGCAAGGTGGACAGGTATGACAGGTCAAGAGGTTGGTGTCGAATTGGCAGGTTGGATCTGGGACAAGGTGGGGGAGAGGAAATAAGGAAACTGATGAAATCTGCATTGATACCATGTGGTTGGAGGGTCCTAAAGCAGAAGTTGAGGTGTTTTCTTCCAAGTGTCGGGTAGCAAGAATTTGGCAGTGGAGGTGGCCCAGGACTTGCATGTCCTTGGTGGAATGGGAGGGGGAGTTAAAGTGTTCCACCACAGGGCGGTGTGTCGTTTAGATTTAGAGTCCCAGAGTTGTTCCCTGAAATGTTCCGCTAGTTGGCGTCCAGTTTCCCCAATGTGGATGAGACCATATTGCGAGCAATGGATACAATCTTATAAATAGATTGAATAAATCTTAGCCTGCCAGAGTTATTTTCTTTAATTAAATTAAAGAATTTTTTTGTTCAATTGGATGACTGCATGAAACGGTTTGTTGGTCAGATTTGAATCATCACACCCAAATGAGACGATGCCATGAATATCAGTGAACTGCTCTTTTTGTTAAAAACCACAAGTTCTTGATTTATTTTCACAACTTCCTGGTATTCACACCTGCACATTCAATGTCAAACTCTGACATCAGAAATTAAATTACAGCATTAATTTTGACTTACAATATTCGAACAAACAAATTAATAGCACACAGTGAATAAATACCAAGTCTTATTAATATGAAATTAAATTTGACCAAAAAATATAAAATCAAGATGGGAGATAAGAAATGGGGGAAGGGCAAAGGGCAAGAAATGCAGCATCATAGAAAGTGCTCCTCCAGAGAGTGCATTTTACCAAACATCACTGCTAAATATAAACACTCTGATATGATCCTCCGGTTTTAATGTAAATCATAGCCCCATACAGTAGGTACCATTTAACTGAGTTAAAAATACAATCCTTGAGCAAATCCAGCTTCCAGCCTTACCCCCCGCTTATTGGAGCATGAACCTTCCTCCAGCTCCGGGGGGGGGTTGTTGAACTCCTGGGCTCCAGCGGCCACGCCTCCACTGAAGAAGCTTTGGGAAGCAGATGCAAAGGCAAGATACAGAACAGAGAACCTTTGTATATGAAAGCAGAGACATTGAGCAATAGCATGACATGGTATGTACCCATCGACCTCTGGGTTATCTACCCAGCACACTCATGCAGCACTACTCTACTTCTGTGCTCCCAGCAGCTGGATCGTGGATCAGTTTAAAGTAGGTCCTATGTCTCTGATTACATCGGTACACAAGGCAGTGAAGAAAGGTTTCAGCACACTGGCCTTCATCAGTTAGGGAATTGAGTATAGATGTTGGCAAGTTATGTTGTAGTTATACAGGACGTTGATGAGGCTGCAACTGGAACATTGTGATCAGTTTTGGTCCCCTTGGTGTTCTGACTTCTGACTTCTTCAACTCTGGGTTTGTGTTGAACTTGATGGGATACTTTGTCCAACTCAGTATGTTCAACAGTATCTCTCAGAGGGATTCATGTGAAACTTTTCAGGAGGTGAGCTCAACAAGATTGAACTATTCAAAGTTACTTGGACTCTATTTTAAAGTTACATCAGGACCAGTAGTCAGAGACACGTACAGCATGGAAACAGACTCTTCGGTCCAACTTGTCCATGCTGACCTGATATCCTATATTAATCTTGTCCCATTTGACAGCACCTGACCCATATACTCTGGCAGCTCATTTCATATATGGACCACCCTCTGAATGAAGAAGTTGTCCCTTTAATATGTTTTGCCTCTTACCCTAAATTTATGCCCTCTAATTCTGGACGCCCCCACACCAGAGAAAAGACCTTGTCTATTACACTGTCCATGCCCCTCATGATTTTTTAACCGCTATTAGGTCACTTCTCTGCCTCCGATGATGCAGTGAAAACAGCCCCACGCTATTCAGCCTCTCCCTGTAGCTCAAACCCTCCAAGCCCCAGCAACATTCCTGTAAATCGTTTCTCATGGAGAAGTCAACGTTTCAGTCATGAAGAAGGGTTAATACCCAAAATGCTGACTACTCCACATCCTGGTGCTGCCTGGCTTGCTGTGTTCTCCCAACCTCCTACTTGCCAACTTCGGGTTGCAATATGTAGTGGCTCAGTGTTTACCACTGCAGCCTCACAGTGCCGGGGACCCAGGTTTGATTCACGCCTTGGGTGGCTGTCTGTGAGGAGTTTTCATATTCTCCCAGTGTCTGCATGGGTATTCTCTGGGTGGTCCTGTTTTCTTCCATAGTCCAAAGATGTTCAGGTCATGTCGATTGGTCATGCTTAATTACCCATTGAGTTAGGTACATTAGTCAGAGGGAAATGGGTCTGGATGGGTTACTCTTCGGAGGGTCGATGTGGACTTGTTGGGGCAAATGGCCTGTTTCCACACTGTAGCTAATCTCATTTACACTACTTTTGTCACTAACGAATGGCTGAGTAGACCCGATGGGCCGAATGGCCTAACTTCTGCTCAGATGGTTTTGCGGTCTTACTTTTCTCTGGATCATTTCATTTGGCAATGTGCAGTCCCTGGCTCAATGAGCAGTAGCTTCCAATGAAAGCAAAGCTCATATGATGGTTGAACCCCTACAGTGTGGAAACAGGTCCTTCAGCCCAACACATCTGCACAGATTCTCCGAAGGGTAACCTACTCAGATCCATTTTCCTACCCTCCATAAATTGCACACAAACCCCCAAGGGTGGAAGTATTCCTGGGTTCCTGGTGCCATGAGGCAGCAGTGCTAACCGTGAGCCACCATGAGGTTTTGGTTGTGGGGGGGGGGGGGGATGGGGGAGGCAATTGCAGTCCAGCAGAAAACAGAAACAGCCCACCTACTCTCCCACTGCACACACTGTCAGAACTGGCAGGAGGTTCAGTCCTGGGGGGTGACTAAAGGCAGCGTCACCGGTGGGATCTGATTGCTGGGAGCGCTGGTGCCCCCGCTGGTGCTTCCGCAAGTTGCAGGAAAACACGAACCTCTTCCCACACTCGGGCCAGCTGAAGGGCCTCTCCCCGGTGTGGTCACACTGGTGCTTCAGCAGGGTGGAGGAATTGCTGAAGGACTTACCGCATTCAGGGCAGCAGAAAGGCCTCCCCTCTCCACCCCCCTTCCCCCCGTGTGGACTAGCTGGTGCTTCAGCAGTGTGGAGGAGCGGGTAAAGTCCTTCCCACACTCGGGCATGAGAACGGCTTCTCCCCGGTGTGGACGGACTGGTGCATCAGCAGGGCTGAGGAATTGATGAAGGACTTCCTGCACTTAGGCAACTGAACGACCTCTCCCCCATGAGGACCCACCAATGGGCCAGCAGGTCGGAAGAAAGAGCAAAGCCCTTCCTGCAATCGGGGCAGAAGAACGACCTCTCCTCAGTGTGGACCCACTGGTGTCTCAGCAGGTGGGAAGACCTGCTGAAGGCCATCTCGCACTTGGGGCCGGAGAACAGCCTTCCCCGGTGTGGACCAACTGGTGCGTCAGCAGGGCAGAGGAATCACTGAAGACCTTCCCACACTCAGGGCAGCAGAAGGGCCTCTTCCCCGCTGTGGGCCCATTGGTGCTTCAGAACCCTTTCAAATTTCACAATATCCTTCTGATAGGAGGGAGACCAGAATTGTACACAATATTCCAAAAGTGGTCAAAAAAATGTTGTGTACAACCACAACATAACTTCCCAACTCCAATACTCAGTCAGAGGATTGGGCAAGCTTTGAAAACCCACACAAAACAAACAGGAAAGAATGGAGGGTCAAACCGAATTTTTGATTATCACCTTGGAAGCATCACTGAGAAATCGGCGGACTGACGTTTATTGGGTAGCCGTTCTCCTTAAATACACTATATACGAGTTTCTCTTGTGCTCTTCGTAGTTTCTCTGTGCTGCAGTGTGTAGTGGCTCGTTGAAATAATCTCCTGATGCAGCTTCGTTTGTGGGTGTTGGGATGATTGCTTCTGCAGTTAAGTACTTGTTTTGGGTCTGTTGTTTTTCTGTAGATGCTAGTTTGAAGTTCCCCATTGACTGTTCGTTCTACTGTGACATCAAGAAATGGCACTTTGTTGTTGTTCTCCTCCCCGTCAAACCAGGAGCCCCCCTTAGACCATAGTCTCACGACTTGGAACACCAATATACAGACTCGTCAAAGGCCTCCACTGAAGGCGAAAACACCTAGTCGAAGATTCACTCCACTCCATTTACTCCATCCAAGAATTCCTGAACACTGTTGTGGTTCTGTTCGCCGAGCTGGGAATTTGTCTTGCAAACGTTTCGTCCCCTATCTAGGTGACATCCTCAGTGCTTGGGACCCTCCTGTGAAGCGCTTCTGTGATGTTTCCTCTGCCATTTGTAGTGCCATTGAGTGCCATTCATCCACAGACTCTATCAACAAACGTATCCACCTGGACCCAAAATACCGGCCACTACAGCGGGCAGCTCGAACTGACAACCGGAAGCGGCAGAGACAGGCCACTATAAATGCCGGAAGAAACATCACAGAAGCGCTTCACAGGAGGCTCCCAAGCACTAAGGATGTCACCTAGACAGGGGACGAAACGTTTGCAACACAAATTCCCAGCTCGGCGGACAGAACCACAACAACGAGCACCCGAGCTACAAATCTTCTCCCAAACTTTGAATTCCTGAACACCAAAGACGCTGAAATAGAAGAGGATGGAATAATGTTGTCCTTTGACATAACAGCCCTGTTCACATCTATTAACATCAACGTGGCCAAAGAAAACTGAAGACACTACTCGAAGAACCAAAGACACAAACACAGCATCAACTTCATCAGCAAAGATAGCACTGTCAAGCTCGTGGAACTGTGCCTTACCATCCACTTCATATTCAATAACAAGCCCTACAAACAAATCAACGAAATACGCATGAAACCACCAGCATCAGGATTCCTAGCAGAAGCAATAATGCAGAGACTCGAACAAACAGCCCTTTCGACGATCCAACCCAAACTTAGAGTCCGCTACAGCGATGACACTTTAGTCATCAAAAATGAAACAAGTTAGAGGAAACCTACAACACCATCAACAATATCCTTCCTGGCATAAAATTCACAGAAGAGGAGAACAACAACAAAGTGCCATTTCTAGATGTCACAGTTGAGCGAACAGTCAATGGTAAATTCAAAACAGCGTCTACAGGAAAACAACGCATGCGAACCAAGAACTTAACTACAGAAGCAATCGCCACAACACATACAAATAAATCTGAATCAGGACACTATTTCAACGAGCCACGACACACTGCAGCACCCAGGAACGACGAAGATCAATAAATAACTGTACAGAGCACTTAAGAAGAACGGGTAGCCGATAAACCTCCTGAAAACGGTTTCCCTGACCGGGAATCGAACCCGGGCCGCGGCGGTGAGAGCGCCGAATCCTAACCACTAGACCACCAGGGAGACGCAACAGTAACCTGATAGCTCTACTGAAAATCTCTTCCCTGCCCGGAAACCGAATCCGGGCTGTGGTCGGTCGAAGGCTTTCACCTGTGTATCCAACAATGTCATTTCTTGTATCCATTGTTCCTGATGCGGTCTCCTCGACATTGGGGAGACTGGAGACTCCTCGCAGAGTCAAGTCACAGCGCTTGAGGGAACATCTACAGGACACCCGCACCAATCAACCCCATCGCCCTATGGCCCAACATTTCAAACCCCCTCCCACTCTGCCGAGGACATGCAGGTCCTGGGCCTCCTCCATCGCCGCTCCCTCCCCACCCGATGCCTGGAGGATGAACGCCTCATCTTCCGCCTCAGATAAATTCAACCCCAGGCCATCAATGTGGACTTCATCAGTTTCCTCATTTCCCCTCCCCCCACCTTACCTCAATTCCAACCTGCCAGCTCAGCGCTGTCCTCATGACCTGTCTTACCTGCCAATCTCCCTCCCCACCTATCCGCTACACCCTCCTCCCTGACCTGTCACCTCCATCCCCACCCCCATTCACCTATTGTACTTTTTGCTACCTTCGGCCCAGCACACCCCACCCCCAATTTATCTCTCCACCCTGGAGGGGACCTGCCTCGATTCCTGATGAAGGCCTTTTGCCCGAAACGTCGATTTTCCTGCTCCTCGGAAGCTGTCTGACCTGCCGTGCTTTTCCAGAACCATTCTGATCTAAACTCTGGTTTCCAGCATCTGCAGTCCTCACTTTCGCCTACCCAATAAACCCAGTGTGCCAATTTCACATCAACAAACTGACACAAGCAGACACAACGTCTGCAGAAACGCTAGCCACATTACTTTACATTAAAGACATCTGGGAAATGATGTCCGGACAACTCAACCCTCTCAGCATCATGGTCGCCCACAAACCTACCAACACAACCTAAATAGCGGCTAATGAACCTGAAATACCCGATACAAACAACCAGAAAACGAATGTTATTCACAAAATACCATGCAAGGAAATATATACATGAACTCTGCCGCACAGTTCTCTGTGGCAAGAAATGCTGGGATGAGATAAGGAAGATTTTTTCAGCCAAAACGAATCGACACAGACTGGACAGCCATTTAAAATCAACGCTGTCAGCCCAGGATGGAAGATCCGAAAGGATGAACAGTTTTCTTATTTCCTGAAGATTTACAAAGCTGAGACTGGGTTTTGGTGCTTGTTCCCTTTCCACTCCCAAGAGCCGCAGTGGTTGGTGCGGTGTGTTGGGGAAAGTGAAATGTGCCCATGAGCAGCGTGTGGGTCTCTTTCAGCTTCCCCTCCTCTGACAGCGCTGTGAACTGACTCTGATGTTCTCAGGGACATTTACTGACGCGAGACAGTGAAAAGATTCTCATTCCTGCAGATTAGGAATTGTACCCATACGCTGGTTTCAGGACAATGAGAAAGATTAATTGGGATGTGTGAAGAAGCTGTGGGCTGCAGTTGAAACAAGTAGGTGGAGTCAGATACGTCATCCATTGCCCCCATGGTCCTGAAGAAATGTTTGCTTTTGTGTGCTTGAGAGACTTTGGACACTGGTGTGGCAGGGAGAATACTGAGGTACCGAGTGAGAGAGATTCAGTGCGCTGACTGTGAAAAGTGCTTCAAACCATTTACTCAGATTGGGGAATTAAAATCACACCCCTCGCGGTGGGAAAGACTATGTCCCCGCTCTGTTTGTAATTTCAAACCCAGAGCAACACAAGGAAAGCTCCACCCAATGAGGAAACCGTGGAAATGTGGGGACTGTGGGAAAGGATTCCCTTCCCCATCAGTGCTGGAAACCCACAGACGCATTCACAACGGGGTGAGGACGTTCACCTGCTCAGTGTGCAGGAAGGGGTTCAGACAGAGAGAAGCCATTCACGTGCCCCCTGTGCAGGGGAGAGTTCACTCAGTCAGCTGCACTACTGACCCACCAGTGGGTCCACACTGGAGGGAGGCCGTTCACCTGCTGTAAGTTCCAAAAGAGCTTCACCTGCTCCTCCCACCTGAGGAGGCGCCATCGAGTTCACGAGCCAGCACAAGGGGATTGAAGGAGCGATGGCCAAGTGCTCCGATCAACCCAGCACTGGGGCGTCCCAGGTTCGAATCCCACTGCGGGGGATTGCAGAATTGGAGTTCGGTCAGTAATCTGGACTTCATAATCTAAGGTTGAAACGACTTTTAGGGGGAAAAAACACCATCTGATTCACTCAAGTCCTTTTTAGTGAAGGAAACTGCCGTTGCGGGAAAGGGTTCACTCAGTCATCCCAGCTGCATGTTTTACCCGGCTGTACCAGGGATCCAGTTACAAACGGACAACTCAGCTGACCAACAAAGAAAGTGGGGTGGGGAGAAATGGGAGCTGGAGGTGTTTTCTTTAAAAACTACTTTTTGTATGTCTTTTTCCTTGGGAAATCTGAAGCTGTTACAAAATAGGGTCGTAGTAAAGGTTACCTGAACTTACCGCTCGGCTTAGACTCTGTGAGATCCAACGGGTTTTTGTTTTAAAGCTGCTCATTTCTTTCAGCCTCCAGCACTAATGTCATGTCTCAGAAGGACCAGTGAATGAGTAGCTCATATTGTTACAAATTGTATATTTTTTCAGGACTTCAGGTTCATTGTTTCATTGGCATTGCAATGTTTACTAGCAACGGTGGGAGGTGTGGGCTGTATTCACTGGAAACAAAGTTTTAAAATCTCACAAACACCAGGGTTTATTCTAACAAGTTTATTTGGAAGCACTAGGTTTCGAAGTGCTGCTCCTTCTTCAGGTAGCTGTGGTGTAGAATCACAAGACACAGAATATATCGCAAAAACATTATAGTGTCATTCAACATAAGTGATGTATTGAAGAAACCTAGATTGCTGTTAAATCTTTCATCTTTTAAAATGGGCTGCAGATTTCAGTTCATTAATATGTACATTCCAGAACTTCTTTTAAGTCACGTTTTCCAGGAAACTTGATGTTTTATAAAAGGAGGTAACACCTCACATCAAACAACGCATGAAAGCTATGAGGTGAGAGTCTGTCTGTATCCCAATCTTGAGTCAGACTGGTTCTATTTCCAACTGTATAATCCTGCAAATGCAAATTCACCCCAAATGTGTGAGTGCATGCATGAGAGAGAGAGAGTGTGTGTATGTGCGTGTGCATGCTGGGTAAAGTGTGTGTGTGATGGAGTATAATCATGTGCGAAGATGTATGCGTGGGTGTGAGTGGGGGGCGTATTAGTGTGTGTCTGAGAGAGAGCATGTCTATCGGAAAGGCTCTGCACGAGCGTGTGAGTATGTAAGAGTGTGTGAGAGAGTGTGAGAGAGAGAGAGCGAGCGTAACAGTGAAGTGGGGTTACCTGTCATGTGAAATGACCCAAGGTCGTGATTGAGGCCATCCTCCTGGTTTCTGAACTTGGCTATCAGCCTTTGCTTAGCCACTAAAAATGATTAAGCAGTTACACAACACACATTGGAGAGGGCAGGGTGGGACTTGTCTTTCGATTTGCAGAAGGTGAGACGTTCTAGGTGCTGGAAACGAAGGAATACACATACTGGAGGAGCATCGGCACAGAGAGATGGAGCTGGAAGCCAGGCTGCAGACACGTTGGGGGATTCACTGTGGAAACAGGCCGTTTGGCCCACCAAGTCCACACTGACCCTCCGAAGAACATACCCCACCCCCTGACCCACCCGATAACCCCACAGCTAATCCCTGAATTTAGAACGCCCAATCCACTCTAGCCTGCACATCTTTGGAAAATGGGAGAAAACCCGAGCACCCAGAGGAAACCGACGCGGACAGGGGGTGGGGGAGGGGTAGGAAAGTGCAAAATCCACACAGTCACTGTGAGGGTGGGATTGAACCCAGGTCCCTGGCGCTGCGAGTAATCCCCTCTCCAGCTCTCGGCAATCGATTGGCTTCTCCCCAATCATGGTGACACTACAATCAGTTTGAGGAATTCAATTTGCTCCCATAGAGTTTCCACGGGGCAGGGGTCGTTGTTACTCGGCAGATTCAATGATCCAATGAAGGCCTCGTCTATAGCGAGAACACTAGTCCACATTTCCTTGAAAAATTAAAGTCCTCTCCGGAATTAGAACCCTTGAGCACTCCCACGCAGGCTGCGTTTATTCACGGGGATTCTCAATGCATGTTGATATTTGAAATCATTTCCTGCAGACAAACATTTCCCCTCCTGGATTCAAACACTGCAGATATTCAAGCCCTGACTAAATTTCTTGTCCATGCCTGAAAAGCAAATCCTCCTCTGCTAATAACGTGAGAAAACAGATCACTGCTGTCAGTGCAGGGCAGAAAATAGGATGAGAGAATTTTGGTTTGCACAGAGCAACCTTCTCTATCTTCTCCCCGAAATCTCTGTCTCTCAATTCTTCCACCTTTCAATGGATTCCAACCCAAATTCATCCTTCCATCCTCCTGCCTTTGCCCAGCTCCCCTCCCCTGAAAGTGCTGACCCTCTGTTCAGTTTCTCAGCCACATCTCGCCATCCTTAGTGTATAGCCCACATCTTTATTTAGTTTTTAAAACAGAAAGGCAGTGGTTTGCTAATGCCAGGATGTGAGGGTGACTGCACTCACACAGTGTTCCAGACTCGTCTCTCGTGTCATTCAGAAAAGTCTGCACTGCACATGTGCAGAGAAGGGGATGCTGGGAGTGGGTGGGATGCATTCTCACCTCCCCATCCAATCATCCCCATAGCGTCCCCTGTCCATTCCCTCACCGCCACCCATAGCATCCCCTGTCCATTCTCTCTCTCTACCCTTACCTACCAGTCCCTTCTCTCTCTCTCCCACACATACCACTCTCCCCACCCCGTCTATTCTGTCTCTGCACCCTCTGCCCTCTGTCCAGTCCCTCATACACCCTCTGTCCCCATTCAATCCCTTTCTCGCTCCACCCTCTGCCTTCCCCAATCCAGTCCCCCCTTTGCACTCATTTTCTCTCACATCCCACACGCTGCCCCCATCCATTCCTTCTCTCCCCACCTTCTCCCGTCATTCATTGTTGCTCTCTTTCTCCACCCTCTACCCCGACCATTCTCACACCAAGCTTTGCCCCGCCCATTCTCTCCCCACCCACTGCTCCCCGTCCAATCTCTTACCTCCCATTGACCACGTCCATTCTTTTCCCACCTACTGCCCGTCCATTCTCTCCCCACCCACTGCCCCGTCCATTCTGTCCTGACCCACTGCTCCCCGTTCAATCACTCCCCACCCACTGCTCCCATGAATTCTCTCCCCACCCACTGCCCATGTCCATTCTCTCCCCACCCACTGCGCCCCAGCCATTCTCTCCCTACCCACTGCCCCCGTCCATTCTCTCCCCACCCATTGCCCCCGTCCATTCTCTCCCCACACACTGCCCCCGTTCATTCTCTCCCCACCCATTGCCCCAGTCCATTCTCTCCCCACCCACTGCCCCGTCCATTCTCTCTCCCCACACTCTGGAACCAATTTCTTTCACTTCACACTTTGCAACTCCGCATTCTCTCTCTCCTCCCCAATCCTCTTCACCACATTCTCTCTCTCTGCTCCCACCCTGTGTACCCCCATGCATTCTCTACCCCCGATGCTCTGCTCTCCTGCCCATTTTCTCTCTTTCTCTTCCCCAGTCTCTGCGCCCCACCGTCAAATCTCACTCTGAGTACCCTCCCCCCCGTCCTTTCTTGTGCCTCGAGCCCTCTTTGATCTCTGTATCAAACCCTTCTAATGATAGAGAGAGAATGGATGGTGATGGCGACCTGGGGTGGGGGTGGGGAAGGGAAGCGTGAGAAATGGCTGACCTTTAACATTGAGAATAGCTAAAATGATGTATTCAGAAACATCAGTAATGTCTGAAAGCACATTCAAATCTTTTAAAAAAGCTGTAGACATTTTTCTGAAAATTGCATTGAAATCTGCGCGGTTAGGTGACAGTTGAGGACAGCCGGTAAGCTTGGAATGGCCTATTCCTAGTCTTGTGAAATTGGTTCAGAATATGTAGAAATACAGTCATAGAGTGGCTGAGAACAGAAACAAACCTTTCGGTCCACGCCGACAACATAATTTCCTAAATTAACCTAGTGATCCATTTACCAGCATTTGGCCCATATCTCTCTCAGCCCTTCCTATTCATACCTCCATCCAGATGCCTTTTAAATGTTGTAATTCTACCAGCCTCGACCACTGCCTCTGGCAGCTTATTCCAAACGCATGCCACGCTCTGCGTCAAAACGTTACCCTGTTCAGTCACTTTTAATCCTTTTCCCTCTCAGCCGAAACACCTCTAGTTTTGGACTTCCTCCACCCTGGGGAATAGATATACAAAAGTTGAGCTGCCAGACAAAAGCATAGATTTACAGAGATGTCCAGCATGGAATCAGACCCTTCGGTCCAACCCATCCATGCCGACCAGATATCACAACCCAATCTAGTCCAACCTGCCAGCACCCAGCCCATATCCCTCCAAACCCTTCCTATTCATATACCCATCCAAATGCCTCTTAAATGTGGCAACTGTACCAGCCTCCACCATTTCCTCTGGCAGCTCATTCCATACACGTACCAACCACTGCGTGATTCAGTTGCTACTTCGGTCTCATTATATCTTTCCCCTTTCACCCTAAACCTATGCCCTCTCGTTCTGGACTCCCGATCCCAGAGGAAAGCCTTTGCCTATTTATCCTATCCACGCCCCTCATAATTTTGTAAACCTCTATAAGTTCACCCCTCAGCTTTCTGACGCTCCAGAGAAAACAGCCCCAGACTGTTCAGCCTCTCCCTGTAGCTCAGATCCTCCAACCCTGGCAACATCCGTGCAAATATTTTCTTAACCCTTTCAAGTTTCACAACATCTTTCCGATAGGATGGAGACCAGAAATGCTCACAATATTCCAACAGTGGCCTAACCAATGTCCTGCACAGCCGCAACATGACCTCCCAGTACTTAATACTCTGACCAATAAAGGAAAGCATACCAAACGCCTTCTTCACTATCCTATCTACCTGCGACTCCCCTTTTAAGGAGCTATGAACCTGCACTCCAAGGTCTCTTTGTTCAGCAACTCTCCCTGGGACCTTACTATTAATTGTATAAGTCCTACTAAGATTTGCCTTCCCAAAATGCAGCACCTCACATTTATCTGAATTAAACTCCATCTGTCACTTCTCAGCCCCTTGGCCCATCTGGTCCAGATCCTGTTTTATTCTGAGGGAACCCTCTTCACTGTCCACCACACCTCCAATTTTGATGTCATCTGCAAACTTACTAACTGTACCTTTTATGCTCGCATCCAAATCATTTATGTAAATGACAAAAAGTAGAGGGCCCAGCACTGATCCTTGTGGCACTCCACTGGTCACAGGCCGCCAGTCTGAAAAACAACCCTCCACCACCACCCTCTGTCTTCTACCTTTGAGCCAGTTCTGTATCCAAATTGCAAGTTGTCCGTGAGATCTAACCTTGCTCATCAATCTCCCATGGGGAAACTCGTCGGACGCCTTACTGAAGTCCATATAGATCACTTCTACTGCTCTGCCCTCATCAATCTTCTTGGTTATTCTTCAAAAACTCAATCAAGTTTCTGAGACATGAATTCCTATGCACAAAGCCATGTTGAGTATCTCGAATCAGTTCTTGCCTTTCCAAATACATGTCCATCCCGCCCCTCAGGCTTCCCTCCAACAACTTGCCCACCGCCGTGGTCAGGCTCACTGGTCTATAGTTCTCTGGATTGTTTTTACCGCCCTTCTTAAACAGTGGCACCACATTTGCCAACCTCCAGTCTTCTGGCACCTCACCTGTGACTATCGATGATTCATATAACTCAGCAAGAGGCCCAGCAATCACTTCTCCAGCTTCCCACAGAGTTCTTGGTTACACCTGAACAGGTCCTGGGGATTTCTCTAACTTTAACCGTTTCAAGACATCCAGCACTTCTGGACATTTTGCAAGATGTCACCACCTATTTCCCTACAGTCTCTATCTTCCATATCCTTTTCCACAGTAAATACTGATGCAAAATATTCATTTAGGATCTCCCCCATTTTCTGTGGCTCCACACAAAGGCCGCCTTTCTGATCTTTGAGGGGCCCTATTCTCTCCCTTGTTACCCTTTTGACCTGAATATATTTGTAAAAACCCCTTGGATTCTCCATATTTCTATTTGCCAAAGCTATCTCTTGCCCCCGTTTTGCTCTCCTGATTTCCCTCTTAAGTATACTCCTACTTCCTTTATACTCTTCTAAGGATTCACTCGATCTATCCTGTCTATACCTGACATATGCTTCCTTCTTTTTCTTTACCAAACCCTCAATTTCTTTTGTCATCCAAGCATTCCCTTTTTCCTACCAGCCTTCCCTTTCATCCTGACAGGAATATACTTTCTCTCGATTCTTGTTATCTCAATTCTGAATGCTTCCCATTTTCCAGCCGTCCCTTTACATGCGAACATCTGTCTCCAATCAGCTTTCGAAAGTTCTTGCCTAATACCGTCAAAATTGGCCTTTCTCCAATTTAGAACTTTGACTTTTAGGTCTGGTCTATCCATTTCCATCTCAGCTGTACCCGTCTCAGATCGATCTCTTCCTTCACTTTTTTCCCTGTGTCCCACCCTCCCCACCGTACCAGTTTAAATCCTCCCAAGCAGTTCTAGCAAATTTTCCTGCCAGTATTTTGGTCCTCTTCCAATTTAGGTGCAATCCGTCCTTCTTCTCCAGGTCACTTCTACCCCAAAAGTGATCCCAATGATCCAAAAATGTCAATCCTTCTCCCATACACCAGCTCCTCAGCCATGCATTCATCTGCTCTATCATCCTATTCCTGTCCTCACTAGCTCGTAGCACTGGGAGTAATTCAGATATTACTACCGTTGAGGACCTCCTTTTTACATTTCTGCCTTACTCTCTGGAATCTCCCTTCAGAGTCTCAACCTTTTCCCTTCCAGTGTCGTTGGTTCAAATGTTGTCAATGACCCCCTTCTGACCCCTCTTCCCCGTGAGAACATTCTGCACCCTCTCTGAGACATCCTTGATCCTGGCACCAGGGAAACAACCTTTTCTCTGCTGGCCACAGAAACGTCTGTCTGTACCTTTGACTACAGAATCCCCAACACAATTTGTTCATGGAATGTGAGCATCACATCTTCATGCCTTATTTCCTCTGGAAACTTGACTGCTAACAATGCAGATATGAATATTGGGTGAGGACAAGATGAGATTGAGGAGCAATGCCTATTGTGGCATAACATATTGTACTGGCTTGAATTGTACCTTGACAAGACAGAAACTTTGGGAGAAGAACAGAATTTGAAATTTCTTCTTCAATATTGATGCTACCATTTATATGTCTCAAAAGGAGGTTGTTTCGTCCATCAAATTTGTAATGGCTCTTTTATTGAATTATTTCCCTATATCCACATATATCTGGAATCATTTTCTTTTCAAGAATTTTGCAATTATCGTTGCCTTTTACTGGCTCCATCACCTCTTCAAGATCATTCCAAATCGTATTAACTTGCTTATTTTCTTAAAAGTGGAACCGTCTCACCCCAGCCCAACCCCTTTGTTAAAAGCGGCTGCACTATTTCCAATATGGTCATGCTTTCTAAATATTACCATGTAATTTTAATTATGACCATGTCGTTTTAGGTTTCAATATATCTTTTCAAACATAAAAATGTCCCTTTACATGTAGCTAAGCCCTTTAAAGGTGTTATGTTCCACGAGGTGCAATCTTGCCCCTCGATAATGTATATTTACCCCTTTAGATATGACTATGTCTCTTAAAGGGATATTTCGGATTATAAATAGGGCAACATCTCTTCGAACTACATCCCTTTGAAATATACTCATGTCTGTTTAAATCTCTTTATTTGCAGAAATAGCCCGTTAAAATGTCCATGTCCCATTAAAATGCGGATTTCCCCAATTTGATATGACGATGTTTTGTTATATGTCGGAGTACCCCTTTAAATTGAGCCGTGAGCTTTCACAATGTCGACAGGGCTCCTCGAAACGTGGCAGTGTCCCCCCTCTGACAGGAGGGAGACCAGAATTGTACACAATATTCCGAGACAGGAGAGTTTGTTTTTGTGAATGAGCAGTTGCAGCGCGAGGTGGTTGTTGCTTGGTGACGGTGAGGCTCCCCGGCCCCGCCCATCCCTCTTGAACTGACGTCACGCGGGAACGAAGGTGGTTGGGAGGAGAAGTTGCTCGAGCGGGGAAGCGGCGGCCGTTAGGAAAATGGCGCCGTGCGGCCCGGGGCAGACACCCGTTACTGGGCACCGCTGCCTTCCTGGCGCAGCTGCTGTGACACGGCCACACCGCCCGGCTGTACAGCAGACAGGAGCCGGTGACCATTCTGGAGGCGGATGGGGTTAAGGGCCTGTTTGGGAACCCGTCGGCCGCCTGGGTGGTGGAGTTCTACTGGTCGTGGGGCGGCCCCTGTGTCAACTCTGGGGCCACCTGGAAGGTACTGGGCCCGGGAGGTGAAAGGTGAGGCAGGTTGGGGGGGGGACGGAGGGGAAGGAATGTGGGGCCTGTCCTGTCATAGTGACATTTTACACTCACTTTCCATCTGCTTTTACTGGGGCTTGTGCTTTTTAGGGTCACTTTTTAAATCCTTGTGCTTTTTATCTTTGTGGACTAAAATAATTTATCGATTAGGGTGTAGGTTAGGGAGGATTTGCTGTACTATATTACCCATAGTGCCCAGGGATGTGCAGGTTAGTGTGGATTGGCCATGGGGAATACGGAGTAAGGTGGTGGGTATGAGTGGGACGCTCTTCAGAGGGCCAGTGTGAATAGATGGGCTGAATGGCCTTCTTCCACATTCTTGGAATTCTATGACATTCCTCCCCACAAAGGAGTATTTCATCCGCATCTATCAGAATTCTACTGGTTTCAATAAGATCACTTCTGGTTCATGGAGGTGTACAACAGAAAAACAGACCCTTCGATCCAACTCGCCCATGCTGACCGGGATTCCCAAATTAAACTAGTCCGACTTTTGTGCAGTTGGCCCATACCCCTCTAAAACCTTTCTCTCCGTCCATCCATCCAAATATCATTTAAATGTTGTAACTGCACCTGCATCTCCCATTTCCTCAGCAAGTTCATTCCACAAAAAGACCACCCTCTGTCAAAACGTTGCCCCTCAGGTTCCTTGTAAATCTCTCTACTCTAACCTTATAAAAAAAACCCTTGTTTTGAGCTCCCTACGCTAAGGAAGAACCCATTGCTATTCACCTTACCACCGCCACTCATGATTTTATAAATCTTAATAAAGTGGAAAAGAAGTCCCAGTCTCTCCTGAAACTCAAACCCTCCAGTCTTATCAACGCCCTGGTAAATCTTTACCAAACCCTGTTACCCCTATACTTCCTATGACAGGACAACCAGAACTGTATGCAGTACTCAAAATGGCCTCACCAACATCCTGTACGACCTCCACATGATGTCCCAACTCCTATACTCAACGGTGTGAACAATTGGGGCTTTTGCCCGAAACGTCGATTTCGAAGCTACTTGGATACTGCCTGAACTGCTGTGCTCTTCCAGCACCACTAATCCAGAATCTGGTTTTCAGCATCTGCAGTCATTGTTTTTACCCCGGTGTGAACAATGAAGGCAAGTGTGCTGAAATTACCAGAGATGCAACTTGCAAAGAACCAAGTACCTAAAGTACTTGTTATCACATAGTCTGCTACGACACACTACTTATTGTTAGCCACTAACGGTCTCCATTAACAGTTATTCACCCTCCCACACGGATCGTTATTCACTCCTTTGTCCCTCCTATTGTTCTCTCTCTCTGAGCTGGCGGGAAAGAGAGCAATGTACACTGGACACTCTGAGCCAGCTGATACTTGCTCAGTGTGAAATACATTCCACTTTGCTCCAAGAATTGCAGGCAGCAAAGAGTTTCCAGAACATCTGCTTTTCATTCTGTCCCCGGGATGCGGTTTCTGACATGCGGATCGTCTTGTCATTCACGTCGGAACCGGTGTGGCAAATTACTGCAGGGAACGGACGAAATTGCAAGGTATGCGTTTCAATTTTATCAGCTCATTGGCATCGTGATTCAGTTCATAGGAAACCGACGAAGAACAGGAGAAGACCACTCAGACCTCCAAAAGAATGTGACTTGAACCGTGTGAGTTTTGCGAGTTTTTGGGTACGTGCAAGATACAGAACAAAACACAGCATCATAGCAAAGAAAAACTGCCCAAGGAGACATTGCGCAATTGCAGAGGATAGCTTTGATCCATCGATACCCTGGGTTATTGACCCAGCACGCTGCCGCTGCGCCACTCTGCTTCTAACCATGGCATCGTTTTCCACAGGTGCCTTCAGCCTTTCGTCTGGCGCGTGACATGCACATTCGAGACTGATGTCAAAGATCTCCACTGCTGTCGTCTTATATGGTGTTGCGCAGACGTATGGAGGGTGTGTAAATATAAACTTTTTCTAACTTCCCACATTCCCATCACAGCATGTGTCATAGCGCAGACGCATGCTATGCGGCCCATCTTCGCTCTGCTGGTTCGACACCGTAAGTAAATGTGCGTGTCCATTCGTATCATTCTCTTGCCTTCTCTATGTAATTCTGCACATTGTTACTTTAAACAGGACCACCGAATTCCCGTTTGCGTCTATTGAATCTGCCTCTTTGTCAATGTCAGACAGGGATTTGCTGACCCTAATGACTCCCTGTACGAAAGCGTTCTTTCTTATGTCACTTTTAGTTCTTTCCCCCATGACTTTAAAACACTGCCGAATTGTTGCCGATCCTTTCAGAGGTGGGAGCAGTTTGACTACATGACTTTCTCTGTCTCGACCCCACATGACTTGGAAAACTTCAATCAGGCCAGATTTCAAATTTCTGTTCTTCGAGGAGAGCTGTTCTAATTTTCCAATCAACCCTCATCTCTGACTTCCCTCAAATAGCGCCACCACTCACGAGAACCTATTCAACGCTGTCTCCAATCATTTCACTTCCCTGCTTTCTGCCCCATTGGTACTCCAGGGAGCTAAACCTCGTTTAGCGAAGTTGCTTTTTGAGAAAAATAATCGGGCACTTTTGCGCAAATCATGACATGCGGAGTGGTCTGGGATTTGAACGCGGGATCTCTCGGAATTCTGCGTAGAAGTAGGCCCGAAACACGAATCACACACCAGGAACAGATGCACACCCCGCCCAACCTCTTGAACGCACTGAGTTTTGCTCTGTGTGCAATTTATTTGACATTGCTCCAAGAATTGCAAGCGGCAAAGAGTTTCCAGAACAGCTGTTTCGTATTCTGTCTCCCTGCTGCTGTTTGTCCTGTCCCCGGGAGCGGGACTCTCTCCACTGGCAGATAATTCAACCGTTTTGTTTCTAAACTTTTCTCTGACACCGAAGTGACCAGTGACAAGCATTGCCCTCCGCAACATAGGGTACAGAGAACAGGAGAAGACCACGCAGACCTCCACGAGTGTGTCATTTTAACATTGGTCCTGTATATCAACGTGAAATATTTATGTCAAAGTTTTTGGGAAGCAGATGAGAAGACGAGGTGCAGCACAGAGCACCGTTAGGTGGGAAAGCTGCTAAAGACGACATTGAGCGAATAGGAGAGATGGTTTCCCATCTGGGTTATGCTCCCATCACGCACCCACAGACATATCATCCACGTGCAAATATAAACTCTGCCTAAATTCCCACATTGTTTTTTCGAACTGTAATCTCACAATTTCATCACTTGCAACGTTCAAACTTTAACAACGTGCTCATAGATATTCTTTGCAAACACCTGGAAACATTCTTCGAAACGTACCTGGGGAATTTCGTTTTGAGGGCTCTTGAACTTTAAGTGGAAGAACGGGAAGTTTGTTTTGAGGCTGTGCAATGTGGAGATGTATTCCCCATGTTAACGGATAGTGGTTGGCCATCTCAGTGCTTCCCGATGCAGGGTTGCCCTGACCCACAGGGAGGTTTCTTTGATAAACTGTCCCGGGGCTTCCAGCCGCACCATGACGTCATAAGGCGAGCCCCCGCTGATGGCCTGCAGCTGCTGTGACACAATAATTATGCTGGTCCCGGAACATGAATACAAATTAGTTCGTGAGTCACATGGTACTGAATCATTCTTTGGAAAGTTCTTACAACTTCACGGATTTATATATGAGAGCAGGTAAATGGGCAGGGCTTTCACCTCGGATCCACTCTTCCTTCGCTCGCAACACCTCACACCCACCTCCCATTGTCCCAAAGCAATTTCCCCTGCAACTGCCGAATGTGCAACGCCTGCCATTTACCTGCTCCCTCCTGAATATCCAAGGGCTCGAACATACCCGCCAGGTGAAGCAGCACTTTACCTGCACATTTGCCACAATCTGGTCTCCTGCATCCGCTGATCACAGTGTCGTGCCCCCAACGTAGCATGAAGCATAAACTGCATGACTCCTTCGCAGAACATCTCAGTTCTGCCCGCAAAACATGGCCCTGAGCTTCTGGTTGCCTGTCACTTTAACACACCACCATGTTCCCTGGCTAACATCTCTGTCTCAGGCATGCAGAAGTGTTCCAGCAAAGCTCAGCTCCAGGTGGAAGAACAACGCCTCATTTTCCACTTGAAGACCCAATAGTCCTCCGGTCTTCAATATCGAATTCCTTGACTTTAGTGCCTGAAATCTGCCATTTCCTATTCTCTCCTATTCACTCAATGTCGTCTTGAGCAGCTTTCCCGTACAAGGGCGCTCTGTTCTGCACCTCTCTCATCTGCTTCCCCAAAAACTTCGGCATTATATTTCACATTGATATTCTGGCCCAATGTGCATAGTTGTGGTGACACCCTCGTGGAGGTCTGAGTGGTCTTCTCCTGTTCTCTGTCCCCTGTGTTGAGGAGGGCAATGCTTGTCACTGACAACCTGGGTGTCAGAAAAATGTTTAGAAACAAAATAGTTTAATTACCTGCCAGAGGAGAGAGGCCGGTTTCTGGGGACGGGATAAACAGCAGCAGGGAGACAGAATGAGAAGCAGCTGTTCTGGAAACTCTCTACCGCTTGCAATTCTTAGAGCAGTGACAAATGTATTTCACACTGAACAAGTCTCAGTTAGTTCAAGTGGTGTGGCGGGTGGGTGCATGCCCGCTTTCTGGCTCGTTGGTCTAGGGGTATGATTCTCGCTTAGGGTCTTCTACTGCGCAGACTTGCCAGAGATGCAGTGTTTGATTGGAAAATTGGGACAGCTTTCCACCTAGAACAGAAGCATTGCTAGTCATGAGGGGCCTAGAAACAGGAAATAATGTTGTGAAAATGCTCCGACGCCTGAAAGGATCCACAATGATTCTGCAGAGTTTTAAAGTCACGTGGAAAAGCAGTAAAAGTGACATGAGGAGGAACGTTTCCATACAGGGAATCGTTAATGTCAGTAAATCCCTGCCTGACAGTGACAAAGAGGAAGATTCATTGGATACAGAAGGGAATTCGGTGGTCATGTTCAGGTGTGCAGATTTACACAGGGAAGGCAATAGAATGATACGAATTGAGACACTCGTTTACTTATGGCGAATAACCAGCAGAGCGAAGGTGGGCCGCATGGCCTCCCTCTGCGCTGTGACACGTTGTGGTTCAGAGTGAAATCACAGTTCGACCAACAGAATGTGGGAATTTAGAACAACGTTTATATTTAGACAGCCTCTATGTGTCTGCACAACAGCATATTAAACGACAGCAGTGGAGGTCTTTGACATCAGTCTCAAACGTGCATGCCACACGCCAGACGAAAGGCTGAAGGGATCTGTGCAAAACACTCCGTGCGGGAAAGTAGAGTGGGTTCATGTCACTCGATCGAAACTATCGTCTGCTATTGCTTCCCTTTGTAACGGTACTCTGTTCTGTATCTTGCCTTTGCCTCTGCTTCCCAAATCTTCGAGCACCTGAACTGAATATGTCACTAAACACTGGCCCAATTTACACAACTGAAAGGAAGTGCTTGTGGAGATTTGAGTTGTTTCCCGCCGGTCTGCTCTGAACTGAATCGTAAACGTCTTCTCTGAAATAGGAATGAGCTGGGGAAGTTGAAACATATTCGAATTCGAATCCCTACCGTGTGGAAACAGGCCCTCCTGCTCAACAAGTCCGTATCAACCCTCCGAAGAGTAACCCGCCCATACCCTACATTTCCTTCTGACTGATGCGCCTAACTGGATCTCTGGGCATGGTCAGTCCACCTAACCTGCATATCTTTCGAATGTCGAAGGAAACCGGAGCAGGAAACCCACGCAAAGATTGAACAAACTCCACTCAAACAAGCTGCACAAGGGTAGGATCGAATTCAGGTACCGTTATGAGACAGCAGGGTTAACCAATGAGCCACAAAGCCACATTATTTGCGGTCGTATTCATTCCCTGCAATAATTCCCCACTCCGGTTCAGACGTGAATGACAGGACGATCAGCATTTCGAAAGCAGCATCACCACACAGACACAGTTCCCATGATGAGGACACATATCACCGATTGGGAATCATCTCGGAGAGATACAAGTGACAGAGAGTCACATGGAAATGATGGACTGAACGGCTTCAGGCTGCGGCGGAATGACGTCACGCGTTGATGCCGTCCCTCTCCCTGTCTCTGGGACAGAGCGGCTGAGGGAGAAACAATGGCTCATTTTTAACTTCATCTGGGACAGTTGGGGCTCAGATGTTCACTACTGCCCGTTCGCAGCAAAGAAACAGACGCCTGTGTTAGAAAAGACTTTCTGCAGGATTGCTGTGTGAAGAGGAATTCTGAACACCAAGCAAGCTGCACACAAATACACTCATATGAATTTACCTGAGGGAACAGTTTCCGGTGTCCATTTCTCTCTGTCCCGCCATCACAGCAGCTTTCTGTTTCTTTGATTACAGACCTTTGTAATGTAGTTAAAACTTGCCCATTTCCTATGCATGAGTGGAACTGACGTCTCCTATCCCAAGTGATTGAGAGAGAGCAGAAGAGCGAATGGGCTCTGCCCTCCCCCAGAATACGTGCAAGGAGAAACAAAATGGTTTAATTATCCGCCAGTGGAGAGAGTCCGGTTCCTGGAAACAGGACAAACAGCAGCGTCCTGGGCGCAGGGAGACAGAATGAGAAGCAAATGTTGTGGAATCTCTTTGCTGTTTGCATTTCTTGGAGCAATGTCAAATGTATTTCACACTGAGCAAGTCTCAACTGCTTCAGGGGAGGGCGCTGGAGGTATCAGGGGTCAGGGCAGAGACGGAACTCAACAGCCTGTGCCTCGCTGATCTAGCAGTGCGAATTTTGCTTCGGGTCTTCAGCTACACGCTCGTGCGAGAGATGCTGGGTTTGAATCCCGAACGAGCCCTCATTTCTTAAATTGCCTTGTGCAAAATTTCTCAATGAAACGAGATCGGACTGCCTGAAGTAAGGATGGGGCAGAGCTCCAATTGCAATGAGCTCGGCGAAGGGAACATTTGTGACAAGTGGAGTCAAGTATTGCAGACTGTTCGCCCGCGCAACCGAATCATCCAGCTGCATTACTGTTCAGTTCTGAGGGGGAAATTTCAGGAAGCGGCAAGTGAAGTGATTGGACACAGTGCTGAACAGGTTGAAGTGAATGGTGCGGTGCATGAGGAATGACAGCACTGAAGGTAGATTGGAAAGTTGGGAACTTTTGATGAACAGAAGGCTGAAAGTTGGCCTGATTGAACTTTTACAAGTCATCAGGGGTCTAGACAGAGGAAGTAATATAGTGAAAATGCTCCCATGAATGAAAGGATCGAGAACCATTTAGCAGAGATTTAAAGTCATCAGGAAAAGTAAAAGTGACATTCGGAAGAATGTTTTCGCACAGGGATTAGGGTCAGTAAATCCCTGTTTGACAGTGACAAAGAGGCAGATTCAATGGACACAAATGGGAATTCAATGGTAATGTTCAATGTAACAATGTGCAGATTTGCAGGGAGAGGGCGACAGAATGATACACATAGAGACACTTATTTATATATTGTGTCGAGCCAGCAGAGCGAAGTTGGGCTGCACGGCCTCAGTCTGCGCTGTCACTCATTTTGTGATATTGAGTCCAATCGGAGTTGGACCAACAGCACGTGGGAAATTTGACAACCGGTATATCCTGTCCAACAGGATACTCCATCACAGCAATGAAGGTGTTTTGACATCATTCTCGAAAGTATATGCCACAATGCAGATTCAAAACGGAGTATTCCTTTGAATCGCTGAGTAATTTTTTACAGTTATTCAGTTAAGGTGAGTGAAGTTACGCATTGGGAGCCACTCCAGCTGATAGGTCAAAGCCGTTTTCTCATGTGTGATAGTCCTACCAGCACTCTGATATGCTGTGCTTCTCGTCAGTAGATGCAAATAAATGTCCCATTCTGATACACAGGCCACGGTGACCCAGCTGTGGTGACAAGCCTGTGAAAGGCTGTGTGGTCTTCTCCTGTTCTCTGTCGGGTTGCTATGATCCGAATCATCAAACCACTTTTCCCTGAGATGGGAATAAACTGATGAAGGTGAAACACATCAGTTGTGGTGTGTTCCATGCGCAGGAGGCCCTGCAGTAATTCCCCACGCTGTTTCACAAAGCAGCATCCTCTCGGTGAATTACGCTTGGCAAAAAACGATTGAACCAAATCAGTGTCCGCCACTGGATTTTACTGACACCGTTTATAAAATTCAGGCTCACCGTTAATGTGGAGAGGAGCCGTCAGACTGTAGTTTCCGCTCCTTTAGTTGAATAAAAATAATTTTAACTGTGTCCAGTGAGAGGAACGGATTTGCTGTTGGTGGAAAACATTTCTACCTGAACTCGCTATCACTGTCTTGATGGATTAAAACATAAAGCTGGGAGTCTCTAGATTATGTTGTAAAAATATCGGAATAATGTTAGTCATGCCCGCGCTGTCACCAACTGAATAAAGCGGCTGCCCAGAGGGATGCGGCAGTGTATTTAAATCCCCTGCTGGAACAGTCTGTGTTTCACTTCTTACACTGGGGGAAGCTGAGCATTTACCCAAACAATGGGAACAGCACCTCCCTGACACAGTGTTCACAAATCAAACTGATAGCAAAGCTTCATGTGCAATCAAAAGTGCCTGGAAAGCAGACTTGGCTCAACACATAACCGCGAGCGTACTCCTTTCTTGAGGTATAGTTGACTGCCGTGAGTCTGACTTGATTTGAGCACGTCACCTACTGAGCTGGAATCACAGGCGCTACCGTTGCGCCACAAGCCTACCGTAAACTGCGTGTTTCTATTCATGGTTAAGGTAACTGATCGCACTGCAATGATTTTACCTTATGTGGAACAATGGAGATCAACAGTTCATGTCTGTTCTGTCTCTCCCCCCCCCCCCCCCCCCTCTGTCTCTCGAAACAATTTCCAACTCTCTCTCAATAAAAAGCTGAAAGAATTGTAGATGCTGTATATCAGAAACAAAAAAAAACAAGAGTTGCCGGTGACCCTTCCATAGAACTGATGGTGATTGGGAAAATGTCCGTTTATATGCGAAAAATATTGTGGGAGGAAGGCGGACGCAGTAACTGATAGATCAGGACAGAGCCCAAAGCGAGGGAAGAACTGTTGAACAGGAAAGGGAGTTGATAACAATCTGCATGGGAGGGTGAATAACTGTTAATGAAGACTGTTCATAGCTAAGAATAGGTAGTGCGTAATGACAGACTATGTGATAACAAAGCTTGATGTGTGTGGAAGGGACGAGGAAACTATGGATTTCAGGCCCTAGAATTATTGAATTCGATATTGGGACCGGAGGGATGTATGGTCCCCAAGTGCAATATTTGGTGCTCTTCGTTCTGCTGGTGCTGAGCTTCACTGGAACACTCCAGCAAACCTGAGACAGAGATGTTGGCCAGGGAACAGAATGGGGTGTGATATTGGCAGGCAACTGGAAGCTCCAGATCTTTTTTGCGGCAGAACGTAGATGTTCTGTGCAGCAGTCACCTAGTTTACGCTTAATTTCCCCAATGTAGATGAGATCACATTGTGAGCAGCAAATGCAGTAGACCGGGTTGTGGGAAGTGCAGGTAAAGTGCTGCTTCACCTGCAAAGTATGGTTGGGCCTTTGTATAGTAAGGAGGGTGCAGGTAGATGGGCTGGTGTTACACATTCTGCAGTTGCAGGGGAAAGTGCTTTTGGACTAATGGGGTGGGAATGGGGGTAGGGTTGATAGGAATGAAGTAAGAGTGGACCCAAGGTATACTCCTGCCCATATACTCTTCCGTCAAATAGAGAAATGTATTAAGTGTGTACAAGGAAATTTTCTCAATCACAATGTAGATGTATATACTGGGGAGAGTGCAAAACATAAGGGCCAGCAACCATAATTCTATTAACATTAGATTGGTGATTGAAAATAATATATCAGATCTAAAAGTTGAAGTTCTAAATTGGAGGAATACTCAGGTATTAGGCAAGATTCTTCAAAAGCTAATTGGGGGCAGATGTTCGCACGTTAAAGGACTGCTGGAAAATGGGAAGCCTTCAGATATGAGATAACAAGAGTCCAGACAGTATATTCCTGTTAGGGTGAAAGGAAAGGCTGGTATATTGGGGAATGCTGGATGACTAGAGAAATTGACATTTTGGTTAAGACAAAGAAGGAAGCATATGTCAGTTATAGACAGAGAGATCGAGTGAATCCTTAGAGAATAAAGGCAGTACAAGCATACTTAAGAGGGAAATCATGAGGGCAAAAAGGGGGCATGAGATAGCTTTGGCAAATAGAGTTAAAGATAATCCAAAGAGTTTTTATAAATACATTAAGGACAAAAGGGTAACAAGGGAGAGAATAGGGCCCCTCAAAGATCAGCAAGGCAGCCTTTGTGTGGAACTGCAGTAGATGGGGGAGATACTGAACGGATATTGTGCATCAGTGTTTACTGTGGAGAAGGGCATGGAAGATATAGAATGTGAGAAAATAGATGGTGACATGTTGAAACAATGTCCATATTACAGATGAGAAATTGCTGGATATCTTGAAATGCATAAAAGTGGATAAATCCCAAGGACCTGATCAGGAGAACCCCAGAACTCTGTGGGAAACTGGGGAAGTGATTGCCGGGCCTCTCACTGAGATATTTGTATCATCAATAGTCACAGGTGAGGTGCCGGAAGGCTAGAGGGTGGTTAAGGTGGTGCCACTATTTAAGAAATGTGGTAAGGAAAAGCCAGGGAACTCGAGACCTGTGAGCCTGACATCCGTGATGGGCAAGTTGTTGGAGAGAATCCTGAGAGGTAGGATTTACATGTGTTTGGAAAGGCAAGCATTAATTAGGGATGGTCAGCGTGGGTTTGTGCTTGGGAAATCATGTCTCACGAACGTGATTGAGTTTTTCGAAGAAGTAACAAAGTGGATTGATGAGGGCAGAGCGATGGACGTGATCTATATGGACTTCAGGAAGGCATTCATCAAGGTTCCTCATGGGAGACTGGTGAGCAAGGTTTAATCTCATGGAATGCAGGGACAACTAGCCATTTGGATACAAATCTGGCTCGAAGGCAGAAGACAGAGGGTAGTGATGGAGGGTTGCTTTTCAGACTGAAGGCCTGTGACCAATGGTGTGTCCCAAGGATCGATGCTGGATCCACTACGTTTTGTCATTTATATAAATGATTTTCATGTAAACGTAGGAGGTATAGTTAGTAAGTTTGTAGATGACACCAAAATTGGAGGTGTAGTGGACAGCAAAGAAGGACACCTCAGATTAGAACGGGATCTTGATCAGATGGGCCAATGGGCTGAGGAGTGGCAGATGGAGGTTCATGTAGATAAATGTGAGGTGCTGCATTTTGGAAAAATAAATCAGAGCAGGACCTTCACACTTAATGATAGATTACTTGGAAGTGTTGCTGAACAAAGAGACCTTGGAGTTCAGGTTGATAATTCCTTAAAAGTAGAGACGCCGGCAGATTGGATAGTAAAGAAGGCGTTTGGTATGCTTTCCTTTGTTGGTCAGAGCATCGAGGATAGATGTTGGGAGCTCATGTTGCTACTGTACAGAACATTGGTCAGGCCACTTTTGGAATATTGCAAGTAATTTTGGTCTGCTTCCTATCGGAAAGATGTTGTGAAACTAGAAAAGGTGCAGAAAAGATTTACGAGGACGCTGCCAGGGTTGGAGGGTTGAGCTATCGGGAGAGGCTGAGTAGACTGTTTTCTCTGGAGTGTCGGAGGCTAAGGGGCGACCTTATAGAGGTTTATAAAATCATGAGGGATATGGATAGAGTAAATAGACAAGTTCTTTTCCCTGTGATGGGGGAGTCCAGAACTAGAGGGAATAGTTTTAGGGAGGGCAGGGAAAAGATATAGAAGGGACATAAGGGACAACCTTTTCACGCAGAGGGTGATGCATGTACGGCATGAGCTGCTGAAGTAAGTGATGGACGTTGGTATAATTACAGCATTTAAAATGCATCTGGATGTGTATATGAATAAGAAGTTTTTATGGGGATTTGGGCCAAGTGCTGGAAAGTGGGACTAGATTAGGTTAGGATATCTGGGCTGCATGAACGAGTTGGACCAAAGGGTCTGTTTCCGTATTGTACATCTGTGTTACTCTGTGAGACTCCATGGGATTCTCTGCCCAAGATAGCAGTTGAGACAGCTTCATGAAGTATATCGAAGACACAGTTGGATGGGTGTTTGCATGGTAGGGGAATTAAGGGTGGTCGGGATAGTGCAGGTTGGTGGAGCTGTGATCTTAATGAATGACGGGGCAGGCTTGACCAAATGGCCTACTACTGCTTCTGTTCCTACGAATCTGTAACACTGCATTTCCCGCGGCAGGCCCAGTGATGGCCTGCAGCTATTGTGACGCAATAATGATACTGGCCCCAGGAACATGAATATGTATTCGGAATGGGTCACGTGGTACTGAATCATAAAAAAATAGAATGTCAGCAAACCAAACATGAGCAAAACCAACGTAGTGTACAAATTCTCATGCAAGGACTGCACAAAACACCACATAGGACAAACAGGAAGACAGCTAACGATCCGTATCCATGAGCAACAACGAGCAACGAAACGACACGACCAGCTATCCTTAGTAGCCACACACACAGATGACAAGCAACATTGTTCGACTGGGACAACACTACTATTATAGGACAAGCCAAACAGAGAACTGCCAGGGAATGCCTAGAGGCATGGCATTCATCCACAGATTAAATCAACAAACACATCGACCTGGACCCAATATACCGGCCACTGCAGCGGACACCTGGAACTGACAACGGGAAGCGGCAGATACAAATCACTATAAATGCCGGAGGAAACATCACAGAAGCGCTTCACAGGAGGCTCCCAAGCACTGAGGATGTCACCTAGACAGGGGACGAAACGTCTGCAACACAAGTTCCCAGTTCGGCGAACAGAACCACAACAAAGTTTTTGTTTGCAGGAACTGAGTGACATAAACAGGATGCTCTCAAATTTCGACAGGAATTACACTTCCGTTCAAGATTTGTGGAAAGCTTTGTAGCTCGGCTGCCGATTGTCGTAGTTCGCCGAGCTGGGAAGTTGATTTGCAGGCGTTACATCCTCTGTCTATGTGACATCTTCAGTGCGTTGGAGCCACCTGTGAAGCGCTGCTGTACTGTGTCTTCTGGAATTTATTTGGTTCTGTTTCTGCTGCTTTTGTTCGACGGTTCTGGTTGTTCTTTGCAGTGATTGGCATATGTCAATGTGTTTATTGGTGGAGTCCGTGGGTGAGTGCCGTGTTTGTTGATTTCTCTGGCTGTCCTCTGTTTAGTTGTGCTATGACCGTTGTGCTGTCCTCGTCGATTTTATCGTCCTTGTCATCTGTGTTTGTGTGGGTACCAGAGACAGTGTTTAATGGGTAGATGGTGTTTATGGTTACTGATTGCTAGTTGTCTGCCTGTTTGTCCTGTACTGTATAGTTTTCGTGCAGCCTTTGCATGGAATCTTGTAAACTATATATTTTTTCCACATGATGTGGTTGGGTCTTTTGTTCTGGTGAGTTGTTGTCTGAGCGTGGCTGTCAGTTTATGGGCTATCATGAATCCGAGTGGTCGGAGATATCTGGCTATTAGTTCTGTGAGGTTTATTATATAAGGTAAAGTGGTGAGTGTGTTGGGTCGTGGCAGATCCTCGTCCCGTTGTTTGTCTGCTTGGCAATTGTGGACGAACTTGCGGTGATATCCATTCTTGGTGAAGCCTCTGTAGACGTGTTCTTCTTCCCTTCACAGGTCGGCAGTGCTGCAGTGTGTTGTCGCCCTTTTGAACAGCGTCCTAATGCAGCTTCTCTTGTCTGTGTTTTGGTGTTATAGTTCAGGGTCTGGTCTTGGGACATGGCTTTTCTATACACTTTTGTAGCACATCCCCCGTTCTGTGTCCTTTCTCCCATAAACCGTCAGCTTCCAGTTTCCTGTCACTTCAACCTCCCACTGTGTTCCCATGACCCCATTTCAGTCTCTGATCTGCTGCAGTGCTCCCACAATGCACAGCGCAACCTGGAAGAGCGAAACCTCATTTTCTACGGAGAGAGCGTGCTGCCTTCAGGACCCAACACCGAGTTCAATCATTTTAGAACCTATCCACCTTCTTCCACGGTCTTTACCCGCCCACACATCCCATCAGTTCCGAAGACGGATCGTTGGGCTCAAAACATTATCTCTCCTTTCTCTCCACAGATGGACTAGACCTGCTGGTTTTGTTCATTTGAAAATGAACAAAATGAGCAGGGAGACAGAATGAGAAGCACTGTTCTGGAAACTCTTTTGCTGCTTGCAATTCTGAGAACAATGGCGAATGTATTTCACACTGAGCAAGTCTCAGCTGGTTCAGGAGGTGCTGGAGCCAGCGGCCTGTGGCTCGTTGGTCTCGGGGTATGATTCTTGCATTGAGTCTTCTACCGCGCAGTCTTGCGAGAGATCCCGGCTTTCTTAACTTGACTTGTGCAAAAATGCCCGATTAAACTTCTCAAAAAGCACCTTCGTTAAACGAGGCTGGGCTCCCTGGAGTCCGAATGGGACAGGAAGCGGGGAAGCGAAATGATTGGAGATAACATTGAACAGGTTGACGTGAGTGGTCCCGTGTTTGAGGAAGGTCAGCAATGAAGGTAGTTTGGAAAATTGGGACAGCTCTCCTCGGAGAACAGAAGTTTGAAATCCGGCGTGGCAAGTTTTCCAAGTCATGAGGGGTCTAGAGATTGGAAATAATGTCGTGAAATTGTTCCCACGTCTGAAAGGTTCAGGAACGATTCGGCAGCGTTTTAAAGTCACGAGGAAAAGAAGTAAAAGTGACATTCGGAAGAACGTTTTCTTACAGGGAATGGTTAGGGTCAGTAAATCCCTGTCTGACTGTGACAAAAGGGCAGATTCAATGGACACACAATTAAATTCGATGGTCTTGTTCGACCAACAGAATGTTCATATCAACACAGCCTCCACACCTCTGGACAGCAGTATATTACATAACAGCCGTGAAGATCTTTGATATGAGTCTGGAACGTGCATGCCAGACGCCTGTCGAAAAGCTGAAGGGTTATGAGGAAAACACTGGGCACACCAAACGCAGAGTGGCGCAGCGCAATCGTGTGGGGTCCACAACCCAGAGGCCCATGGATCGATGCCATCCTCTGTTGCTATGGCTCAATCTCTCCTTGAGTAGCTTTCCTTTGCAGTGAGGCCCTGTTCGATATCTTGCCTTTGCATCTGCTCCCCAAAACTTCGCGTGTCTGAGTAACATGTATCATACTGATACACTCGCCAAATTCACGCAAGTGAAGTGACTCGCTTCTGGACGTCTGAGTGGTCTTCTCCTGTTCTCCGTCGAGTTCCTCTGAATTGAATCGTAAAACCACTTTTCTGAGATGTCAATGAGCTGATAAAGTTGAAACGCATACCTTACGTTTTTGTCCATTCCCTGCAGTAATTCACCACCTCGGTTCGGACGTGAGTGATAAGACGGTCGGCATGTCAGAAACCGCATTACGACTCAGACACATTCCCCCACGATTAGGACAGAACACCGATTGGGAATAACCTCAGAGAGAGAGGGACAAGTGACAGAGAATCGCCGTGGACTCGATGGGCTGAATGGCTTCTGTCTGCGCGAGAATGATGCGACGTGTTTATGCCGTCCCACTGCCTGTCTCTGGGACAGACAGGCTGAGGGAGCAAAAATGGTTCATTTTTAACCGTCCCTTCCGTGTTGGACTGCCTGCAGTCCCTCAGCTCAGGGCGGTGGGGATGACTCTCAGTGAGTGAACGTTTCACACGGATTCTCTTCATCTGGGACACTTGGGGCTCAGATGTTAACTGCTGCGCGGTCGCAGCAAAGAAAGCGATGCCCACTTTGCAATAGACTTTCCGTAAGATTGCTGCGTGAAGACGATTTCTGAACACCAAGCAGGCTGCACAACAATGTGAATTTACCTGGGCGAAAAGTCCTCGGTGTTCATTTCTCTCTGTCCTGCCAGCACAGCATCTTTCTGTCTCTCCGATAACAGACCTTTGGAGAAAGTTCACAATCAAAGTTGTTCATGTTCCCCGCATTAATGTAACTGACACCTCTCACCCCAAGAGTTTCAGAGAGAGAGAGAGAGGGGGAGAGAGAGCAGAAGAGCGAATGGACTCTTACCCTCCCCCAACCCTACATTCCCCCACCACCCTCCCCAAAGAACAACGTGCAAGTAGAAATAAAATGGTTTAATTATCCGCCAGTGGAGATAGTCCAGTTCCTGGGGATGAGACAAACATCAGCCCCCCGGGGACAGAATGTCAAGCAGATGTTCTGGAAACGCTTTGCTGCTTGCAATTCTTGCAGCAATGTGGAATGTACTTCACACTGAGCAAGTTTCAGCTGGCTCAGAGTCGCCAATGTTCATTGCTGTGTTTGCCGCCAGCTCAGAGAGAGAACAATAGGCAGGACGTAGGAGTGAATAATGATCCGCGTGAGAGGGCGAATAACTGTTAATGGAGACTGTTAGTGGCTAACAATACGTCGTGTGTCATAGCAGACGAGGTGATAAACAGGAGTCTTTCGTGTGGTAGGGGTCAAGGACATGGGGGAGTTCAGGCCCTATAGTTATAGAACTCGATATTGAAGACCGGAGGGCTGGAAGGGCTCCAAGTGGAAAATGAGATGTTGTTCTTTCATCTGGAGCTAGAACACTGCTGCAAGCCTGAGACAGGGATGTTGGCCAGGGAACAGGGTGATGTGTTAAAGTGGCAGGCAACCGCAAGGTCAGGGCCTTTAGTTTCTGCGGGCAGAAGCGGGATGTTCTGCGAAGCAGTCACCCAATTTATGCTTCATGCTACGTTGGGGAAACGACACTGTGAGCAGAGAATGCGGTGGAATGAAATAGCAGCAGGGAGACTGGATGAGAAGCAGCTGTTCGGGAAAGTCTTTGCCGCTTGCAATTCTGAGAGCAATCTCAAATGTATTTCATACTGAGCATGTCTCAGGTCGCTCAAGAGGTGTGGGGCATTCGCTGCGCGCGTGCTTTCTGGCTCGTTGGTCTAGGCGTATGATTCTCGCTTTGGGTCTGTTACTGCGCTGACTTGCGAGAGGTTGCGGGTTCAAATCCCGGACGAGCCCGCGTTTTTTTAAATTGACTTGTGCAAAATTGCCTGATTAACTTTCTCAAAAAGCACCTTCGTGAAACCAGCGTGGGCTGCCTGGAGTACGAATGAGGAAGAAAACAGAGAAATGAAATGGTTGGAGATCGTGTTCAACAAGCGACTTGGATGCTGCCTGAACTGCTGTGCTCTTCCAGCACCACTAATCCACAATCTGGTTTCCAGCATCTGCAGTCATTGTTTTTTTACCATAGTGTTCAACAGGTTGACGTGAGTGGTGCGGTGTTTGAGGAATGTCAGCAATCAAGGTAGATTGGAAAATTGGGACAGCTCTCCTCGGAGAACCGTACTTTTCCAAGTCATGAGGGACCTAGAAACAGGAAATAATGTTTTGAAAATGCTCCCACGCCTGAAAGGATCCATAACGATTCGGCAGAATTTTAAGTCACGAGGAAAAGAAGTAAAAGTGACATTAGGAAGAACGTTTTCGTACAGGGAGTGGTGAGGGTCAGTAAGTCCCTGTCTGACATTGACAAAGAGGAAGATTCAATGGACCCAAAAGGGAATTCGGTGGTCACGTTCAGATGTACAGATTTACGCTGAGAAGGCGAGAGAATGAAACGAATAGAAACACACGTTTACTTAAGTGCAGAACCAGCAGAGGGAAGGTGGGCCGCATGGCCGCCGTCTGCGCTGTGACACATGTTGCGATTCAGTGTGAAATCACAGTTCGACCGACAGAATGTGGGAACTTAGAAAAAAGTTTATATTGACACAGCCTCCATACGTCTGCGAAACAGCATATCACACGACACCAGTGGAGGTCTTTGACATCAGGCTCGAAGGTGCCTGCCGCGTGCCAGACAAAAACCTGAAGTGTTCTGTGCAACCAGCCCCCCGAGTGGCGCAGCGGGAGCGTGCTGGGCCCATAACCCAGAGGTCGATGGATCGAAACCATCCTCTGCTATCGTTCACTGTCACCTTGATCTGCTTTCTTCAGCCAGCTGCCTTTGCATCTACTTGCCGATGTTCATATCGATCCATTCAAACGGCATGGGTTTTAGAGGTCTCAGTGGTATTCTGTTCTTGGTCGGTTTCCTCTGAACTGAATCGCAAAACCGGTTCTCTACGATGCTTATGAGCTGGTAAAGTTGAAACTCAGACATCGTCCCCCACTATTAGGACGGATACCACCGATTGTGAATAACCTCAGAGAGAGAGAGAGACAAGTGACAGACAGTCGCCGTGGAATCCATGGGCTGAATGGCTTCTGTCTGCGCGAGAATGATGCTACGTGTTGCTGAGGGAGCAAAAATGGTTCATTTTTCACCGTCCCTTCCGTTTTGGACTGCCTGCAGTCCCTCAGCTCAGGGCCGTGGGGATGACTCTCAGCGAGTGAAGGTTTCACGCGGATTCTCTTCATCTGGGACACTTGGGGCTCAGATGTTAACTGCTGCGCGGTCGCAGCAAAGAAAGCGATGCCCACTTTGCAATAGACTTTCCGTAAGATTGCTGCGTGAAGACGATTTCTGAACACCATGCAGGCTGCACAACAATGTGAATTTACCTGGGCGAAGAGTCCTCGGTGTTCATTTCTCTCTGTCCTGCCAGCACAGCATCTTTCTGTCTCTCCGATAACAGACCTTTGGAGAAAGTTCACAATCAAAGTTGTTCATGTTCCCCGCATTAATGTAACTGACACCTCTCACCCCAAGAGTTTCAGAGAGAGAGAGAGAGAGAAAGAGGGAGAGAGAGCAGAAGAGCGAATGGACTCTTACCCTCCCCCAACCCTACATTCCCCCACCCCCCTCCCCCCAGAACAACGTGCAAGTAGAAATAAAATGGTTTAATTATCCGCCAGTGGAGATAGTCCAGTTCCTGGGGATGAGACAAACATCAGCCCCCCCGGGGACAGAATGACCAGCAGATGTTCTGGAAAGGCTTTGCTGCTTGCAATTCTTGCAGCAATGTGGAATGTACTTCACACTGAGCAAGTTTCAGCTGGCTCAGAGTCTCCAACGTTCATTGCTGTGTTTGCCGCCAGCTCAGAGAAAGAACAATATGAAGGACGTAGGAGTGAATAACGATCCTCGTGAGAGGGCGAATAACTGTTAATGGAGACTGTTAGTGGCTAACAATACGTCGTGTGTCATAGCAGAGGAGGTGATAAACAGGAGTCTTTTGTGTGGTAGGGGTCAAGGACATGGGGGAGTTCAGGCCCTATAGTTATAGAACTCGATATTGAAGACCGGAGGGCTGGAAGGGCTCCAAGTGGAAAATGAGATGTTGTTCTTTCATCTGGAGCTAGAACACTGCTGCAAGCCTGAGACAGGGATGTTGGCCAGGGAACAGGGTGATGTGTTAAAGTGGCAGGCAACCGCAAGGTCAGGGCCTTTAGTTTCTGCGGGCAGAAGCGGGATGTTCTGCGAAGCAGTCACCCAGTTTATGCTTCATGCTACGTTGGGGAAACGACACTGTGAGCAGAGAATGCGGTGGAATGAAATAGCAGCAGGGAGACTGGATGAGAAGCAGCTGTTCGGGAAAGTCTTTGCCGCTTGCAATTCTGAGAGCAATCTCAAATGTATTTCATACTGAGCATGTCTCAGGTCGCTCAAGAGGTGTGGGGCATTACCTGCGTGCGTGCTTTCTGGCTCGTTGGTCTAGGCGTATGATTCTCGCTTTGGGTCTGTTACTGCGCTGACTTGCGAGAGGTTGCGGGTTCAAATCCCGGACGAGCCCGCGTTTTTTTAAATTGACTTGTGCAAAATTGCCTGATTAACTTTCTCAAAAAGCACCTTCGTGAAACCAGCGTGGGCTGCCTGGAGTACGAATGAGGAAGAAAACAGAGAAATGAAATGGTTGGAGATCGTGTTCAACAAGCGACTTGGATGCTGCCTGAACTGCTGTGCTCTTCCAGCACCACTAATCCACAATCTGGTTTCCAGCATCTGCAGTCATTGTTTTTTTACCATAGTGCTCAACAGGTTGACGTGAGTGGTGCGGTGTTTGAGGAATGTCAGCAATCAAGGTAGATTGGAAAATTGAGACAGCTCTCCTCGGAGAACCGAACTTTTCCAAGTCATGAGGGACCTAGAAACAGGAAATAATGTTGTGAAAATGCTCCCACGCCTTAAAGGATCCATAACGATTCAGCAGAATTTTAAAGTCACGAGGAAAAGAAGTAAAAGTGCCATTAGGAAGAACGTTTTCGTACAGGGAGTGGTGAGGGTCAGTAAGTCCCTGTCTGACATTGACAAAGAGGAAGATTCAATGGACCCAAAAGGGAATTCGGTGGTCACGTTCAGATGTGCAGATTTCCGCTGAGAAGGCGAGAGAATGAAACGACTAGAGTCACACGTTTACTTAAGTGTAGAACCAGCAGAGGGAAGGTGGGCCGCAGAGCCTCCGTCTGCGCTGTGACACATGTTGTGATTCAGTGTGAAATCACAGTTCGACCGACAGAATGTGGGAATTTAGAAAAAAGTTTATATTTACACAGCCTCCATACGTCTGCGAAACAGCATATCACACGACACCAGTGGAGGTCTTTGACATCAGGCTCGAAGGTGCCTGCCGCGTGCCAGACAAAAACCTGAAGTGTTCTGTGCAACCAGCTCCCCAAGCGGCAGCAGAGTGGCGCAGCGGGAGCGTGCTGGGCCCATAACCCAGAGGTCGATGGATCGAAACCATCCTCTGCTATCGTTCACTGTCACCTTGATCTGTTTTCTTCAGCAAACTGCCTTTGCTTCTACTTGCCGAAATGTTCATATCGATCCATTCAAGCGGCATGGTTTTAGAGGTCTCGGTGATATTCTGTTCTTGGTCGGTTTCCTCTGAACTGAATCGCAAAACCAGTTCTCTACGATGCTCAAGAGCTGGTAAAGTTGAAACCCATGCCTTGCGGTTTCGGCCATTCCCTGCAGTAATTCGCCACCTGGTTCAGACGTCAATGACAAGCATGTCCGAAACCGCATCACGACTCAGACATCGTCCCCCACTATTAGGACGGATACCACCGATTGTGAATAATCTCAGAGAGAGAGAGACAAGTGACAAGACAGTCGCCGTGGGCTCGCTGGGCTGAATGGCTTCTGTCTCCGCGAGAATGATGCTACGTGTTTATGCCGTCCCACTGCCTATCTCTGGGACCGGAGGGCTGTAAGGTCTCCACGTGGAAAATGAGATGTTGTTCTTTCATCTGGAGCTAGAACACTGCTGCAAGCCTGAGACGGAGATTTTGGCCAGGGAACAGGGGGACCTGTTAAAGTGGTAGGCAACCGCAAGGTCAGGGCCTTTTTTAGTGAAACTGACACCTCTCACCCAAAGGATTCAGAAAGAGGGAGACAGCTGAACCGCAAAAGTGCTAGATCACTGTTCCACAAAAGCATCTTTGTTAAACGAGATCGGATTGCCAGAAGTAGGGGATGGGGCTGAGCTACCATTGCAGTGAACACTGCGAAGGGAAACATTTGTTCAAAGTTAGAACATGTTTTGCAGATTGTTCGCCCACACAATCCGAGTCTGAATGAATTCTCCAGCTGCGTTATTGCTAAAAATCTGAGAGTGAAATTTCAGGAAGCGGGGAATTGAAGTGATTGGAGATAGCGCTGAAGAGGTTGTCGTGAATTGTGCCGTGTATGAGGAATGTCAATAATGAAGGCAGATTGGAAAGTTGGGACAGTTCTCCTTGGAGAACAGAAGTTTGAAATCTGGCCCAGTTGACATTTTCCAAGACATGAGGGATCTAGACAGAGAAAATATTACCATGAAAATGGTACCACGCCTGAAAGGATCGCTAACAATTAGGCAGAGTCTTGGGCAAAGGAAGTAAAAATGACATTATGAAGAACGTTTTCGTGCAGAGAGTGGTTAGGGTCAGATTTACACAGTTGCGCTGGCACCCTTGGAGAGCTCTGAGTTGTCTTGTCCTCTTCTGTCGCTGGGTCCTGATCTCAAGTGTGAAACCTCTTCCCTCAGATGGTAATGAACTGGTGAAGTAGAAACACATGACTTGCTGTTTTTGTCCATTTCCTGCGGTAAAGAAACAGACGCCCTTGTAACAAAATACTTTCTGCAGGATTGCTGTGTCAAGGCAAATTCTGAACACCAAACAGGTCGCACAAGAAGGCACTCATATCAATTTACCTGAGGGAAGAGTCTCCGGTGTCCATTTCTGTCTGTCCCGATACCACATCACCTTGTCATTTCTCCGAGAACAGACCTTTGGAACAAGTTTAAAGTTGCCATTTGATGGATTCGTGTCAATGACGTCTCCTCCCCCAAGTGATAGGGAGAGAGAGCAGAAGAGCGAATGGGCTCTGCCTTCCACCAGCACAGCTTGGAAGGAGAAACAAAATGGTTCAATTATCCGCTAGTGGAGAGAGCCGGGTCCCTGGGGACGGGACAAACAGCAGTGTTCTGGGAGCTGGGAGACAGACTGAGAAGCAGATGTTCTTGAAACTCGTTGCTGCTTGAAATTCTGGGAGCAATGTACAATGTATTTCGTACTGAGCAAATCTCAGCTGCTTCTGGAGCTGGCTGCGCCCATGGCATGTGGTTCGTTGGTCTCAGGGTATGAACAGGTTGACATGAATGGTGCCGTGCCTGAGGAGTGTCAGTTCTGAAGGTAGATTGGAAAGTTGGGACAGATCTCCTTGGACCTGTAGTTGCTGTGGAGGAGGATGATAAGACCCAGAATATCGAATAAAATATTATAGTGTTAGCAACTTAAATGATATATTGAAGAAACCTAGATTTCTGTTGAGTCTTTCATCATTTAAAACGGGTTGTAGATTTCGCTTCATTCATCTGTAAATCCCAGAACTTTTTAAAAGTCACATTCTACAGGTAACTTAAGGTTCTATAAAAGGAGGTGACACCTCAGGTCAGACAATGCATGAAAGCTGTGAGGGTAGGGTCTATCTGTATCCTAATCTTGAGTGAGACTGGTTCTATTTACAAATATATAATCTTGCAAACGCAGTTTCACCCCAAAGACTTCTATATGTGAGTGCATGCATGAGAGAGAGCGTGTGTGTGCGTGTTCATGCTGGGTACTGTGTGTGTGTGTGTGTGTGTGTGTGTGTGTGTGTGTGTGCGTGTGTGTGTGTGTGCGTGTGTGTGTGTGATGGAGTATAAGCATGTGAGATGGTGTATGCGTAAGTTTGAGCGTGGGGATGTATTACTGTGTGTCTGAGAGAGAGCATGTCGGTCAGAGAGGGTCTGTACGAGCGTGTGAGTATGTAAGAGAGTGTGCTTGTGTGTGTGAGAGTGTATTGCGTCGCTGGGTCTCCTGTCGTGTGACGTGAACCCAGGGTCTCGGCTGAGGCCATCCTCATGTGTTCTAAATTTGGCTATCAGCCTCTGCTCGGCCACTAGATCAAAGAGGGCTGAGGCACAAGAAAGGACGGGCGGGGGAACTGGTGGTGGTGGAGAAGGGAGAGAAATGGAGAGGGGACAGAGGTTGGGGAGTAGAGAATGACTGGGGTTCAGAGGGTTAGGGAGAGAATTGGGGTGCAGTATGAAGAGGGGAGAAAGGGCGAGGGCAGTGGGTGGGGAGAAAATGGACAAGGGGCGGAATGGGAAGCGAGAGACAGCACAAATCCCACCTTCCCCCGGACTGGTATCAGTGTCCCACGAACTGGAACCCACTCATTCCACAGCAGATTTGGGGCAACCATTTCTCAATATAAGCATGGCTAAGGCATATCATCCCTGCAGGCCATTCACACCGACCTTCCCAACAGCATCCCACTTAGACCCACTCGATTACGCTACAGCCCTGCAGTTCCCCATGGCTATTTCCTGATGAAGGGTTTTGCCCGAAACGTCGATTCTCCTGCTCCTCAGATGCTGCCTGACCTGCTGTGCTTTTCCAGCACCACACTCTCGACCCTAATCTCCAGCATCTGCAGTCCTCACTTTCGCCCTGTGAGGGGTGAATGTTATATTCCTAGTCTTCTAAATCTTTTAAAATCGTTTCGCCTCACCCTATACCCTGTAGTTTTGGAATACCTCTACCCTGGGGAAAAGACAGAAACGTTGAGCAGCCAGACAAAATGCAAAAGGAATAACATGTCAAGGCACAGGGAAAATAACATTTCGACAAAAAATTGCTTTGGTATTTTTCTCTCCTATTCGCATTTGGACACTTAAAATTTGTCATGATCTGGAGGTGCCCGTGTTGGACTGGGGTGTACGAAGTGAAACATCACACAACATCAGGTTACAGTCCAATCGGCTTGTTTGGAAGCACTAGCTTTCGGAGCGCCGCTCCTTCATCAGGTGGTTGTGGAGAATAAGATCATAAATTCTGTGTCTTACGATCTTATACTCCACAACCACCTGATGAAGGAGCAGCGCTCTGAAAGCTAGTGCTTCCAAATAAGTCTGTTAGACTATAACCAGGTGTTTTGTGATGTTTAACTTTAAAATTTGTAACAAATTCCTGCACACTGAGCATGCTCCGCGGTGTCAGCAATCAATGTGCATGACCGCCAGTGTCAGCAAAGCACTGCGCATATTCCTTGGTGCCCGCAGAAACGGCGCGTCAGCTCCTTTCCATGGACCAATGAAGAACCTTGGAGGACCGGAAGGAGATTGGTCCTCCTGCCAATCAGAGCCGGCCATGGTCGAAATGTGGAGGTTGGACCGTGAGCTCTGAAGATGCTGCTGCTCCTTTTTCTGTGAACTTCACCCCAGACTGTAACTTCCTTCCTCTGCCTAACTTTTGTGAGTACAACAGTCTGTTTCTCACCACTTTTTCCATGTTTTGTTTCATTCTGGGGTTCAATTGTTAACTTGCAGCAACTGAAAGGAAAGAGTGAATCGAGGGAGGGGATAGACTCTGGAAAAGTTGATCCAGGTTTGTGTCTCAATTTGCAAACACATGGCAAATGCAGTGACACAATCTCTCGCCTTTGATGTGTTTTTAAAAAACGCAGAGAGGAGGCGCATTGTTTAGATGGTGATATGTTGAGATGTGGTGAAAGTGAGATGATGGAGATCAGAGTTCAAAAGTGTGGCGCTGTAAAAGCACAGCAGGTTAGGCAGCAACTGAGGAGGAGGAGAGTCAATGTTTCGGACACGAGCCCTTCATCAGGAATGATGTGTGGATGGACAAAGGGGCCTCAGCGTCCTTCTACACCAGTCACTGCCAGTTGTCAGACAGGAGCAGCAAGCAATCAGCAAGGCAAGTGGTATATTAGCAAGAGAAGTTGAGTTCAGAAGTGGGGATGTCTTCCTGCAGTTAGGTCAGTCATTGAATGTATTCAAGGCTGAGTTCATTTGACTTTGAAGAACAAAGAAGTGGATGGGTATTGGGGGAAGGTAAGAAAATGGTTTTAAGACCAGTATAGACCAGTTACAGTCATACAGCATAGAAACAGACCATTAAGTCCAACTAGTCCATGCTGACTGTGTTCAGAAACTAAACTAGTCCCACCTGCCAGTGTTTGGCCCAGACTCTCTGAACCTTTCCAATTACAATTGCAACATTTAAGAGGCATTTGGATGGGTATATGAATAGGAAGGGTTTGGAGGGATATGGGCCGGGTGCTGGCAGGTGGGACTAGATTGGGTTGGGATATCTGGTCAGCATGGACGGGATGGACCGAAGGGTCTGTTTCCATGCTGTACATCTCTATGACTCCATGTACTTATCCAAATGGCTTTTAAACACTGTAACTGTACCTGCATCCACTACCTCCTCTGGATATTGATACCACATGAGAACCATTCTCTGTCTTAAAATAAAAAGGTGCCCCTCATGTCTTTTTCAAATATTTCTCCTCTCATCTTCAAAGTTTGCTCCCTAACCTTGAAACACCCATCCCGGGGAAAGAATACCTGCTGTTCACCTCATCGATACCCCTGAAGATTTTATAATCCCCTCTGAGGTCATCTCTCAACCTCCGATGCTACAGTGAAAAAAATCCCACCCTGTTCACCTAGATGCCGATATATTTATATCCAGTTATGAACTGTTCAATGCTGGTGCCGACTGGAAAGACCAAATGACCTATTCCTGCTCCCAATTCTCACACTCTGTGTCCAGGACAGCAAGAGACCATATGACATAGGTGCAGAAATTAGGCCATTCAGCCCATCAGATCTACTCCACCATTCAATCATTACTGATACGTTTCTCAACCCCATTTTGAAATTTTGATCTTGGAAAGGCAGATCAGGGCAGGATCTGCAAAGTGAATGGGGAGTGTTGTTGACCAAAGATACCTTGGAGTGCTGCTTCATAGTTTCTTGAGTCGCAGGTAGACAGGATTGCGAAGGAGGTTTTTGATGTGCTTGTCTTTATAGGTCAGTGCATTTCAGTACAGATGTTGGGAGGTTATGTTGCCCCTGTACTGGACATTGATGAGGCTACTTTTGGAATACTGTGTTCAGTTCTGGTTACCCTGCTACAGGAAATGTGTTGTGAACCTTTGAAAGGGTTTGGCAAAGATTTACAAGGCTATTGCCAGAGTTGGAGGGTTTGAGCTATAGGGAGAGGCTGAATAGGACGGGGCTGTTTTCCCTGGAGCATTGGAGGCTGAGGGGCGACTTTATAGAAGTTCATAAGGAGCATGGATAGGGTGAATAGCCAAAAACATTTCCCCAGAGTAGGGAAGTCCAAAACTAGAGGGCAAAGATTTGAGGTGAAAGGGGAAAGATTTAAAAGGAACCTTATGGACAACTTTCTCACACAGAGAGTGATGCAAGCATGGAATGAGCTGCCAGAGGAAATGGTGGAGGCTGGTATAATTACAGCATTTTAAATGGCATCTGGTAACAGGGTGAATTGAGAGCGATATAGGCTAAGTGCTGACAAATGGGACTATGTTAATTTGGGATATCTGGTCAGCACAGACAATTTGGACTGAAGGAAAGCAGAAGTATTGTTGTGAAGACTGGAATTTCAGAGCAGCTTTCAAAGATGTTTTGTCCTTACTGTGAGCAGAAGCTACAATGAAATTTTTCATTTGAGAGACAGCAACTGAGTAAGTGAGGACATCCAGGATTTTGATGGAATGTGGGAATTTGTTGCAATGTGGGGTTGAAGTGTTTAAAGTAAAGTGTCCTGAGCGGGAAGCCTAGTGAAGGGTTAGATGCGTTTTTGTTTTCAACTGCTCATTTCTTTCAGCCCCCAACAATGTATTTCCAATGCTGTGCATCAGAAGGAGCGGTGAATCAGTAACTGGTATCATCAGAAGTCTTACGGTTTCCAGTACTGCAGGTATTGCATTGTTGTATCAGCATTGTAAAGGTCACTGGCAGCAGCGGGAGATGTGGGCTGTATTCACTGGAAGCGATGAAGCAGTTAGATAACACACATATGAGAGGGCAGAGTGGGACTTGTCTTTCAATTTGCAGAAGTTGGGAGGTTGTGGGAGCTGTGGTTCTGGGCAAACACAACTGCAGTAAATCATAGAAGTCCTACAGTGTGAAAGGAGGCCATTCAACCCATCAAGTCCACACTGACCCATCGAACAGCATGCCACCCAGACCCACCTTATCTCGTCGTTTCTGCCGGTGGGTTAGACTAGGTAACAAGATTAGGGGTAGTTTTAAGGCGTAGGAGGAGGGACTACATTTCCTGCAGAGTGGTGAATCTATGGAATTCTTTGCCCAAGGAAGCAATAGAAGCAGGCATATTCAAGACACAGTTCGATGGGATTTTGGATGGTAGGTGAATTTAGGGTAGTCAGGATAATGCAGGTAAGAGGAGCTGAGATGATGGATCGATCAGCCATGACCTTAAAGAATGGTGGAGTAGGCTCGATGGGCCAAATGGCCTCTTTCTGCCCTGCAGGGATTTATGATTGCTTCATATGGCGTATATCTGATATTCGCTGTTGTACACGCTGCATGGCTATGATTTTTCACCTTCTAATATAGTAATGGAATTACATCCTGTATTTCTTGTGTTCATTTTTATTTAACAGGTCAGCAGGAAGTCTTTCAGCAACTTTACTGGCTTTCTTTCCTGAAGCAGCCTTGACATTTCATTTTCATATCCTTGATTCAGCTCCATTTCCAGCACATTTGTAGGAAGATTGTTCCAGGTCATTGTCACCTAAATGAAGTTTTCCTCTTTATATACCTAATGCTACCTTGCTGAATGAGGGTTTTCAGGTTTCTGTGTCATGGATAATATATGATCAGCAGGTATCTGGCAATCTATGGAATTGTCACCGATATTATGTTCATTTGACTGGACTGACCGTGACTTATTTCGTGATTTCTTTTGCAGGAAGACATGGGGAAAGAAATCTGAAACCAAAAGATACATCAGCTTCTGACTGAGCCACTTGATTCATTGGGACTTGAATATCAGCAGCCATTCCAGTCGAGAAGAAATGATTGCTTTTGTCTGCTTGGACACTGGTGTGGCAGGAAGAATACTGATACACCCGAATGAGGGAGATTCAGTGCAGTGACTGTGAAAAGTACAGTACTTCACACCACTTACTCAGCTTGGAGGATCAAAGAGACCGTTCACTTGCTCTCTGTGCGGGAAGGATTTCACCCGCTCCTCCCACCTGCAGAGACATCAGTGAGTTCACCGACCATCGCAGGGGGATTGAAGGAGCTTCGGCCGAGTGCCATTATCGACTGCATTAATAACCCAGTTCTGGGGACTCCCGGGTTTGAATCTCACCAAAGCAGATGGCGGATTTGGAGTTCAGTCAGAAATCTGGAGTTCAGAATCTCATTATGAAACCATTTTCGGGGAACAAACTCCCCAATCTGATTCACTCATGATTTAGGGGAGGAAACTGCCGTTGTGGGAAAGGCTTCACTCAGTCGTCCCAGCTGCATCCTTTCCCTGGTCTGGCCTATATGTGACTCCAGACCCACAGCAGTGTGGTTGATTCTTGACAGCCCCTCTGCAAGTGCGCGGGGAGAATCTTACTTGGATACAGACTATGGGTTGCAATTGCTGAGTGAAGCAATACTTCCTCCAGGCTAAGGCTGCACCAAGGATCGAATTACAAAGGGACAACTCAGCTGACCAATAGTGAAGAAAGTGAAATGCAGGGGAGTGTGTGTGTGTGTGTTTAAAAAAAAGCTACTTCTTGTGCACCTTTTTGCTGGGATGATCTGAAGCTGCAACAAAGTTCGGTCCCAACAAAAGTTACCTGAACCTACCGTCGGACTCTGACTTTACCAAGCATGCACACATGCAAACACACACTCTCGCAGCCAGACTCAAGTGTATGCACACAGTCACTCACTCTCATGCATGCACACATAGATAAGACTATGGGGTGAATTTGCATTTTCAGAATTATGTTTGAAGATACATTCTATTTTGCTCAAAGTGAGAGTGCGCAGGATAAGTCTGTGAGAGGATGTGTGTGTGGGTGAGAGTGTGGGTGGGTACATGTGTGTGCATCTGAGAGAGCGTGTATATCTGAGAGAGTGCCTGCGTGAGTATGTGAGAATGTATGGCTGTGTGTGAGAGACAGAGAGACAGAATGTGTACAGTGTAGTGGGGTCACCTGTAATGTAACATGAACCCAAGGTCCTGGTGGAGCCATCCTCATGGATTCCAAACTTGGCTATCACACTGTGCTCAGCCACTAGAAATGATTAAGCAGTTACACAATAGACACGGGAGAGGGCAGGGTGAGACTTGTCTTTCGATTTACAAAAGATGGAAGGCTCTGGATGATGTGATCTCGGGCAAACACAACTTGGAGGACCTTCGGCTCAGAGAGGTGGAGCTGGAATCCAGGTTGCTGACACGGTGGGAGGGCAAGGAGGAAAGTTAATCAGATGCTTTTTATTCCGGGAGATGGTCTTTCCCACCGGACAGAGCCTTCTGATGGAATCAGTGGACAGGGTCAGGAGGGTGCGAGCCCGGGTCAGGCAGGTAAAGGGGATCTGAGAGAAGGCTTCAGGGGAGAGGAGCTAACTGTGGGGTGGTGGGAGTAAGAACAACGTTAGGGAGGGGGAGGTAAGGGACAGAATAGTGACGGGAATTGCCTCTGTTCTCTGCAGTTGGCAGCAGAAGCATAGATGGCATCAGAATCTGATGCCAGGATTCAAGAACCGCTTTGCTCTGGGCTGGAGAAGTGGGAAAGGGAAGTGTAATGGGTGCGGTCCAACAATGTCACAGGACACAGCCTCTGCTGAGGGCGCATGAGAAGTTAAAAGCTGCAAAGACAAAGCAGAACCTCAAAGCACTGGGTGGGATGGTGGCTCAGTGGTTAGCAATGCTGCTTAATAATGCCACGAACCTGGGTTTGATTCCACCCTTGGGTGACTGTCTGTGTGAAGTTTGGCATGTTCTCCCCCTTGTGTCTGTGTTGGTTACCTCTGGGTGTTCTGGCTTCCTCCCACAGTCCAAAGATTTGCACTTTAGGGTGGATCAGCTGTGCTAAAGTGTGCAGGTGAGCTTGCATCTTGGATGACCATGTTTGTTTCGGTTCCTTCATTTGTAAATCCCAGAACATTTTTAAACTTACATTCTCAAGATAGCTTTTAACAATAGGTGTCATCTCAGCTCAGATAATGTACTGAAGGTGAGACATTTAAGTCTGTCTGTGTCCCAATGTTAGGCCAGACTGATTCTATTTCTAAAGTGGGAGATACAGAATCTTAAATGGATTTATACAGTTTTTGAGTAATTCGGAATAAATGGACTTCTGCAAGGAAGTGTACAAACAACTGACCAGGAACACGACAAGCAACTACCAGCTGATCTGACTAAAGAGCACAACCGTGAACTGACAGCATTCATCAAGACTTCTGATCCAATCCTTCCAGAAGCTCAGCATCCACGGACTAGTTGAATCCGTGGATGTGTCAGTACTCTACACCAGCATTCCTCATGACGATGGCATCACGGTAACAGCTTCAGTACTCAATACCAACAACTGCCAATCTCTGAGCACTGTCCTACAACTCATCCGCTTCATTCTCAACCACATTTTCACCTTTGGCAACCAGTTCTTCGTCCAGACACATAGAACAGCCATGGGGACCAAATTTACACCCCAGTATGCCAACATTTTCACGCAGAGGTTCGAACAAGGCTTCTTTTCTGCACAGGACCTCCAACCAACACTATACACCAGATACATTGATGACATTTCTTCCTCTGGACCCATGGTGAGGAGTCACTGAAACAACGATACTGTGATATTAACAAGTTTCATCCCACCATCACACTCGCCACACTCTTTAGTATCTGTCTCATTTTTGAACACATGCAGCTCTATCAAGGATGGGTATCTCAGCACTTCTCTGTACCGCAAACTCACGGATATCCTGACAGTGCTACACTTCTCTAGTGAAACATATTAAAACAGCCACCCCCTCTGGACAAGCCCTTCGCATACATAGGATCTGTTCAGGTGAGGAGGAACATGACAGACACTTGGAAGTACACAAGCATTCTCTCATAAGAACGGGGTACAATGTTCAACTCATCAACTGCCAGTTCCAATGTGTCACAGCAAGAAACTGTAATGACTTCCTTTGGGAGACAGACACGAGCTGCGACCAAAATGGTACCATTTGTTGTCCAGTACTTCTCAGGAGCCGAAACACAACGCCATGTTCTTCACAGCCTGCAACACATTATTGATGAGGATGAGCACCTCGCCAAGACCTTCCCCACGCCTCCACTTCTCGCCTTCAAACAACTGCCAAACTTTAAACAGATAATTGTTCTCAGAAAACTGCCTGGCCTTCAGGACAAGATGAAACAACTCTTGTCACGGCAGATGATGAAAGATGTATCAGAGTGTTGACACGATTACCACCATTACACGTGGGGACACCACCCACCATGAGTGCAGCAGGTACTCATGTGACTCAACCAACATTGTTTTATCTCATCCACTGCAGGCAATGATGCCCTGAGTCTTGGTATATTGGCGAGACCGAGCAGAGGCTACAGCAACAGATGAATGGACACTGCACAACAATCACCAGCCAGGAGTGTTCCCTCCCAGTCGGGGAACACTACAGCGGTCCGGGACATTCATCCTTGAACCTTCGGTTGACCATCCTTCAAGGTAGACTGTCTGTCTGTCTCTCTCTGTCTCTCACACACACACAAGCATGCATTTAGACAAATACGTGCTCCTCCAAACCAACACACTCACACAGACTCACTCTCATACACATGCGCTCTCTCAAATGCTCTCTCTCACACACACACCCTCTCACAGACTTGTCCCCCATTTCACTCTCTCACACACACATGATCACTCAGTTTCTCCTGCACACACTCACACACATAAAAGTTTGTGGGTTGAATTTGTACTTGCAGAATCGCATTGTATTTTGCTCAAAAACTCAGACACGTAAGATTCTGTAATACCACGATAGAAATATAATCCGTCTGACGTAACATTGGGACACAGACAGACTTTAACTTAACTTCAGTGCATTATCTGATTGAGATGACACCTATTGTTAAAAGCTATTTTGAGAACGTAACTTTTGAAAAGTTCTGGAATTTACATGTGAAGGAATCAAAACTAACATGGTCATTCTAAAAGATGGTAGAGGTCAGCTAAAGTTGTTTGATATTCCATTCCATGACACTGCAATCCTGTTGCTATAAAGTCTGTGTGTTATGATTCGGCTCCACAACCAACCGATGAAGAAGCAGCGCTTCGAAAACTAGTGATTCCAAATAAACCTGTTGGGCAACAACGTGGCATTGTGTGATTTTTAACTTTGAAAATCTGTCAGTAATGCCAACATTTCCATACTGCGCATGCTACTGGGTGTCAGTAACGCACTGCGCATGTGTCACGGTGTCAGCAAAGTACGACACATGCTCACGCAACAAGCGGAAACGCTCCGTGACCTTGTTTTGATGTACCAATGAGAAGCTCTGGAGGACCGGATGGAGACTGGTCCTCCTGCCAATCAAAGCAAACCCATGCGGAAGTAGGACCATGAATTTCTGAAGTTGCTGCTGCTGCTCCTCTCTCTCTGAATGAAGATTGAGCTTCACGCCAGACTGCAACTTCCTTCCTCTGTCCAACATCTGTGAGTACAACACTCTTTTCTCAACCACTTTTCTATTCTGGGGTTGAGCTGTTGACTTGCAGGAACTGAAGGGAAACGGAGTGAATCCAGGGAGAGGACAGACTCTGGGAAAGTTAGTCCAGGTCTTTTTTCAATGGCAAATACAGGAGAATTGACATTTCAGGCTTGAGCCTTTCATCAACAATGATGTGTGGATGAACAAAGGGGTCTCTGCGTCCTTCTAATCCAGTCAGTGCAAATTGTCAGACAGGTGAAGCAAGTAGTGAGCAAGGCAAGTGGTATATTAGCCAGAGGAATTGAGTTCAGAAGTGGGGACGTCTTCCTGCAGTTTGGGCGTAAATGAGTATATCCAAGGTTGAGTTCATCTGATTTTTGAACAACAAAGAAGTGATGGTTATGGGGGAAGGCAAGACCAATACAGATCAGTTATAGAAACAGACCCTTCACCCCAACTAGTCCATGCTGACTATGTTCTCAAACTAAACTGGACCCACCTGCCTGTGTTTAACCTATATCCCTTTGAACCTTACATATTGGAGTCCTAGAGATGTACAGCACTGAAACAGACCCTTCGGTCCAATTTGTCCATGCCTACCAGTTATCCTAATCTAGTCTATTTGCCAGCCCTGGGCCCATATCCCTCGAACCCCTTCTATTATAGACCAATCCAAATGCCTTTTAAATTCTGTAATTATACCAGTCTCCACCACTTCCTCTGGCTGGTCATTTCATACATGCACTACTCTATGTGAAAAGGGTCCCCTTAATGCTCTTTTATGTCTCTCCCAGTTCGCCCAAAACCTTTAGTTCTGCACTCCCCCACCCCAGGAGAAGACTTTGTCTATTTACCCTATCCATGCATCTCATGATTTTATAAACCTCAGCCTCAGCCTCCGACGCTCCAGGGAAAACAGCCCCAGCCTATTCAGCCTTTCCCGAGAGCTAATTTTTTCAAATCTGGCAACATGCTGGTAAATCTTTTCTGAACCCTTTCAAGTTTCACACCGTCCTTCTGATGGGCAGGAGACCAGAGTTGCACGCAATATTCCAAATGTGGCCTCACCAATGTCCTGTAGAGCTGCAACATCACCTACCTCCCAACTCCTTTACTCAGTGCTGTAACCGATAAATGAAAGCATACCAAATGCTGCCTTCACTATCATATCTACCTGGGACTCTACCTTCAAGGAACTATGAACCTGCACTCCAAGGTCTCTTTGTTCAGCAACACTCTCCAGGACCTTACCATAAAGTGTATTGTCCTGCTTTGATTTGTTTTTCCAAAATCCAGCACTTCACACTTAATTTAAATTAAACTTCATCATTCATGTACTAATCCAAATGTCTTTTAAATGTTCTAACTGTATCTGCATCCACCCCTTTGTCTGGAAATTCATTCCACACGCAAACCACTCTCGGGGGGGGGGGGGGGGGGGGGTGGAATGGCGACCGTCATGTCCTTTTAAAATCTTTCTGCTCTCTCTCTTTCAAAATTAGCTCTGTAGTCTTGAACCCCCAGCCTAGAGAGAGGATTTTGGCCGTTCACCTCATCTATACCCCTCACGATTTTATAATCCTCCTCTGCTCCAGTGGATAAAATTCCAGTTTATTAACCTGAATGTAGGTATATTCATCCGAGGAGCTGCCTGACCTGCTGTGCTTTTCCAGCACCACTCTAATCTAGACTCTGGTTCCAGCATCTGAAGTCCTTGTTTTTACCTTTTACGTCGGTATACTCATATCAACTTATGATCTGTTCTATGCTGGCGCAAGCTCGACAGGCTCAATGGCCTATTCCGGCTCCCAATTTGCACACTCCTAGTCCAGGACAGCAAGAGACCATAAAACACAGGAGCAGAAATTCGGCCTCTCAGCCCATCAGGGTTGCTCCACTATTACGTTCTGGCTGATAAGTCTCAATCTCATTCTCCCACTTTCTCCCTGTAACCCTCGATCCCCTTGATACTCAAGAACCTATCTATCTCTATCTTAAATCTACTCAGTGACCTGGCCTCCACAGCCTTCTGTAGCAATGAATTCCACATATTCACCACTCACCGGCTGAAAATGTTTCGCCTTATCTTTGTTCTAAAAGATATTCCTTTTACTCTGATGCTGTGCCCTCAGGTCCTAGACTCTCCTACCAATAGGAACATATTCCCCATGTGCACTCTGTCCAGGCCATTCAGAATTCTGTCTGCTTGAATTAGATCTCACCCCTCCCCGAGTGTGGGCCTGTTAATCAGCATGAACCACACCCTTCAGGATGAGTTACAGCAGGAATTAGGTTCTGCAAAGTCAGAATGGAGGAAGTGTGTGTGGGATGGAGATTATCAGCTTTTGGGGGATGAGAGAGGAAACGAAGTTCAATATAAATTAGAATTGATCGGATGGGCTGATGGGCCCAGGAGTGGCAAAATGAGTTAATTTAGATAAATGTGAGGTGTTACGTTTTGTAAGGCAAATCAGGGCACGACTTACATAGTTAATGGGGAGTGTTGCGAAACAAAGTGTCCTTGCAGGTTCATAATTCCTTGAAAGTGGAATTGCAGAGAGACAGGATTGTGAAAAACGCATTTGGTACACTTTCCTTTATTGGTCAGAGCATTGAGTACAGGGGTTGGGAGGTCATGTTAGGCCACTTTTGGAAAACTGTGTGCAATTCCAGTTGCCCTCCTCTGGAAGAATGTTGTGAAACTTAAAAGGGTTCAGAAAAGATTTACAAAGATATAGGCAGAGTTGGAGGGTTTGAGCGATAGGAAAATGCTGAATACGCCAGGGATAATTTCCCTGGAGCATTGGAGGCTGATGGGTGACCTTACAAAAGTTTATAAGGGGTATAGATAGGTTGGATAGCCAAAATCTTTTCCCCATGGTAGGCGACTCCAAACCTAGAGGGCATAGGTTTCACCGTGAAAGGGGAAAGATTTAAAATGGACCTGAGGGGCAACTTTTTCACACAGAGGGTTGTGCATGTTTGGAATTAGCTGCCAGAGGATGTGGTGGAGGCTGCTACAATTACAACATTTAAAAGGCATCTGGATGGGTAAATGAATAAGAAGGATTTAGAGGGATACAGGCCAAATGCTGGCAAATGGGATTAGATGAGTTTAGGATATCTGGTCGGCATGGATGAGTTGGACCGAAGGCTGTGTTTCTGTACTGTATGACTTTAATCATCTTGCATGAAAGCAGAAGTGTTGTAAGACTGGACTTTCAGACCAGCTTTCAAAGATGTTTTGCCTTTACTGGAAGCAGAAGAAGTGGCAATGAAGTATTTCATTGGTGAGACTGCAACTGAGTACGTGAGTACATCTAGGATTTTGGTGGATAGTGGGAATTCATTGCACTGTGGGGGTGAAGTGCTTTAAGGCTTCCCAGCAGGAAGGACAGTGTGCTGATTGGGGTGCCCAGTGAAGGGTTAGGTGGATTTTTGAGTTAAACTGCTCATTTCGGCCAGCCTCCAACATTGTATTTCCAATGCTGTCCATCAGAAGGAGCTGTGTATAAGTGGTATTGTTAGAAGCCTTTGGGTTTTCAGTACTGCAGGAATGGTATTGTTTCATCAGCATTGTAAAGGTTACTGGCAGCAGCGGGAGGTGTGGGCTGTGTTCACTAGAAACGATTAAGCGTTTAGATAACATACGTACGAGAGGGCAGGGTGGGATTTGTCTTTCGATTTGCAGAAGGTGGGAGATTCTGGGAGCTGTGATCTGAGGCAAACAACTGCGGTAAATCATAGAAGCCCTACAGTGTGGAAGAAGGATATTCAGCCCATCAAGTCCATTCTGACCCCTCCGAAGAGCATCCTGCTCATACACCCCTCCCACCCCCACCCCTTAGGGAATCAGGGGTTCGGGATAATGCAAGTAAGAAGAGCTGAGATGATGGATAGATCAGCCACGATCTCAATAAATGGTGAAGCAGGCTCAACAGTACAAATGGCCTACTCCTGCTTCTATTACTACGAAACTATAACCTTGCATTTCCCATTGGCTAACCCACCTAACCTGTACATCCCTGGCCACTATGGGCAATTTAGCAAGGCCAATCCAAATCAAGGCAGGTGAGCAATGTAGTGATGTGGAAAATGAATGTCAGAGAACAATAGAAAGGAACAAGGAGAATAAACGTACCAGCAATTAAAACTGGATTCAAAAGATTACAAACAATAAAACTAAAAGGTCAGTATCTGAATGTGTGCTTGTTATGAAGGAGTAGAGGTACTTACCTTTAAGAGAGTTAAAAAATCGAGCAGAACAAAGTGTTCTAAACAAGATGAGATTGTAATATTTGGTCAACACAAATACAGCAACTGGGTTGCCATGAGGCACAAACTAATTCAAATTTGGCCAATCAGTTTAAATTTTGCCCCAAAATACCAAAGTCCAATCAAGTTTGAATTAAGTAGTTTGATAATATTGACACCAATAAAATGATCCGATGTTTTAGACTATAAAACCAGGCATTTTTGTGAGTTTTAATACTCTGTGTTGGACATAAAGAGTAAAGTTGTTAATTTATACTTTAAATATTTACCTCTGGGATAGTTCTTTGCCTCTCAAACTTTTACATATTACTGCATGGGGTGAATCACTTCTGTGTTGATGGTTTAATTTAGCAGAGGGGGTTACCCCGTGTGTAACAGTGCTGCAACGTAACAAAAGTGAATGAATTGACTGCACACATTGAAGAGAATGATTTTGATCTGGGACTCCTTACAGAGACATGGCTTCAGGATGACAAGGATTGGATCCTAAATATTGAGGGGAGATGTGGCATTCAAGTCGAATGGGAAGCGAGGTAAAGGTAGAGGGTTGACCCTGCTAATCAAAGCACTGATCACAGGGTAGTCTGGAGTCAGCTCGGATTTCAGGTCCTGGTTTCTTTGTCCTCTATTGATCTCCCTGTTCCCACACAGTTGTTGTCCGTTCTCACTCTGCTTCATTTCTGCTGAAGCTTTAACCTCCTTTGACACCTTCCGGAACAATAAATCATTCAGTCAATCAAAGTCCAACCCTCACTCTCCCAGCCTGTCAACCATCCAGACACAGAGTATCATACCAGAAAATATAACAAAAAAGGTGAAAAGTTAGAATTAAATAGGTGCTTGTGTCTGTTCATTGGCAAGTAAACTAGAAATAGGGGTCTGCCAGGATTCTTATAGTGCCCTAAATGAAGAATTGTCTCTCCCTTACATCTAAGTATTAGTACCCAGCTATGATTTATAACAATATTTACATGAACAGAAATAAAGCATCTGTTATGCAATAGACCTAGAGATATACAGTATGAAACTTGACTCTTTTTCTCATGTGTGCGCGCGCACACACACACACACACACACACCAAGGTCTATGAGGTGAATTTGTATTTGCAGATACATTCCATTTTGCTCAAAAAATGCACAATCTGCAGGCAGACAATACATAGAATATTTTATAAATTCCACTTTGGAAATCGAACCAGTCTTACTCAAAAACTGGGATACAGACAGACTCTGGCCTCACACCTTTAATGCATTGTCTGAGCTGAGTTGTCATCTTTTCTCATAAAACCTTAAGTTATCTCGAGTAGGTGTCTTATAAGAATTTCTGGGATTTACATATTAATGACACCAGCAACTCATTCTAAAAGATGAAAGACTTTACAATCCAGATTTCTTCAATGTATCATTTCAGTGGCATGACTCTGTAATGTTTTGCTGTAAACTCAGTGTCTTATGATCTTATACTCCACAACCACCTGATGAAGGAGCAGTGCTCCGAAAGCTAGTGCTTCCAAATAAACCTGTTGGACTGGCGTCATGTGATTTTTATCTTTGCCCAGGTTAGGGTGGATTGGCCCTGCTAAATTACCCATAGTGCTCAGGGTTTTGCAGGTGTGGGAGAGTTGTTAGAAGCGATTTGATTCCACCTTCTCGTGACTGTCTGTGTGAACTTTGGTATGTTCTCCCCCTTCTGTCTGCGCGGGTTACCTCTGGGTGCTCCGGTTTCCTCCCACAGTCAAAGGATCTGCAGTTTCGGATGGATCGGCTGTGCTAAAGTGTCCAGGGATGTGAAGGTTAGAGTGGGTTAGTCATGGGGAACTGCAGGGCTGTAGAGTAAGTTGATGAGTCTGGGTGCGATGCTGTGTGGAAGGTCGGTGTGAATTTGATAGGTGAAATGGCCTGCAGGGATTATATAATTTTCCTGCTTTCGCCATATGTAGATTGAGAAATGTCTGCTCTGAGAGGAGTAGGTTCCAGTTCATGGGACACTGCCCCAGTCCTGGGGAAGGTGGGAATTGTGCTGTCTCTTTCCCCACTCACTGCCCCCATCCATTCTCTCTCGCCCCGCAACTCTCTGCCCCCCATTTTCTCTCTCTCGCCCTCATTGTCTTCCTCCACCCTTTGACCCCCGAGTCTTTCCTTTCCGCCCCCACCACCCTCTGTTCCCCCCAGTCTCTCAATGGCCCCCACACTCTGTCACCCTGTCCATTCTGTATCTCTTCCAACTCCCACTAAACTTTCTCATGCCTCGAGCTCTCTTTGATCGCTGTATCAAGCTCATCTCAGAAGAGAGAGAGAGAATGGTTGGTGATGACACTGCCTGGGAGATAGGGGTGCACGAGAAATGACTGATCTTTCAAATTGAGAATAGATCAAATAATATATTCAGAAACAGCATTAAAGTTTGAACGCATGTTCAATTTTATATTAATACAAAACTGCAGCCATTTTCTCAAACTTGCTTTGAACTCTGTGCAGTTGAGGACAGGCTGTTCGGGGTGAATGAGGCTTTTGCCCGAAATGTCAATTTTCCTGCTCCTTGGATGTTGCCTGACCTGCTGTGCTTTTCCAGCACCATGTTCTTGACTCTAATCTTCAGCATCTGCAGTACTCACTTTCGCCTGTTAGGGGTGAATGGCCGATTCCTAGTCTTGAAAAATTGGTTTTGTTCGAAGGTGCAGAGGTGTATTCTCCCTTCAAGAGAGTTGAAAAGTGAGCAGAACCACCTGACAGAGCACCAAACGTTCTGAACAAGGTAACAATTTAACATTTGGTCGAACAGCTCAGTAGCTGGGTTGCCTGGAGACAGAAACATACTCAATTTTGGCCAATTGATTTAAATCTTGCCCCAAAATACTGAATTCCAATCAAGTTTGAATTTAGTATTTTGCGAATATTGGTTAGCACTGCTGCCTCACACCACCATGGTCGATTCCAGCCTTGGGTGACTGTCTGTGTGGAGTTTGCACATTCTCCCTGTGTCTGTTTGGGTTTCCTCTGGGTGCTCCAGTTTCCTCCCACAGTCCAAAGATGTGCAGGTCAGGTGAAGTGGCTACGCTATATTGCCCATACTGTTAGGTGCATTCGTCATCGGGAAATGGGTCTGGGTGGGTTACTGTTTGGGGGGTCGGTGTGGACTGGTTGGGCCGAACGGCCTGGTTCTGCACTGTAGGGAATTTAGTCTAATCTAATATTAACACCAATGAAATGATTTGATGCTTTTGAGTACAAAATCAAAAAATAAAGTTGAACAGTTTCAGGAGAACTGACAAACGACCAACAAATGTAGGCTGCTAGTAAGAACTCTTTGAGAGGTACCTGTCCAGAGAAGGAGTCTACACAGAGAAAAAACATCGACACCGACCTGGAGAGCAAATCTACAGAGGAAGATACAAAGAGAAGATTTAACAGCTGGCTGGTTTTGAAGTTTGAATCTTTCAGTAAATCTTAATCAGGGTTTTTTTATTGGACTGGTATCATACAGGGGAAGGTAGAAGATAGGTTAGAGAAAAGAGTTGTAAATAGTTGTTAATTAATTATTCTCCGTTGGACTTTAATAAATTTGTTAATTTTTACTTTAAATACTGACCTTTGGGAATAGTTTCTTGGTTCTTGAATTTTCACAGAATACTGCATGGATTAAACCTTCTCTATGTTACTGGTTTAAATTAGGTGGGGGAGGTTGCACCCAATGTTTTAAAATTTGGGGGTTTTCGTCTGAGATTTGAACTGGTTTAGACAGATTTGAATAGATTTGGCAGTATGAAAAATCCCGGCAGATTTAAACACTTGCAAGTTAGTGTCCTAGATCGTCAAATAAAACTTTAAATAGTGACTTTTAGAAACAGTTCCTTACCTCTTGAATTAACACATTACCACATGGGGTAAATCTTTTTTAGGTTTAAATTAGTGGGGGGTGCAGTCCGTGTCATAACAGTTCTGACTATGTAGAAATAGAGTAGTGGAGCATGGAAACAAACTGTTTGTTCCGTGCCAATTGGATATCCTAAATTAATCTAGGCCCATTTGCCAGCTCTTGGCCCCTATCCCTCCAAACCTTCCTGTTCATATACCCATCCAGATGCCTTTTGAATATTGTAATTGTACCAGCCTCCACCACTTCCTCTGGGAGCTCATTCAATCCACGCACCACCCGCTCCGTGAAATAGTTGCCCTTTCGGTCCCTTTTAATCCTTTCCCCTCTCACCCTAATATAAATCAATTGCTGCTTTTTCTGAACAGACTCAGTGGCTGGCACTGCTGCCTTATAGCGCTAGGGACCCGGGTTTGATCTCAGTCTCTGGTAACTGTCTGAGTGGAGTTTGCACCTTCTCTGTGTGGGATTCCTTTGGATGCTCCGGTTTCTTCCCACAATCCAAAGATGTGCAGGTTTGGAGAGGGCACTTCTTGAGGGGAATTAACTTTCACACTTTTTTTCTACTCCTTAGGTCCCTTTTAAATCTTTCCCCTCTCACCTTCAACCTATGCCCTCCAGTTTGGGAGTCCCCTACCCTGAGGAAAAGATGAGTAGTCAAATAAAATGTCGAGTCGCAGGATAAATATAAAATGTGGCTCCAGCCTTTCTTGTCTCCGATTGTCATTTGGGCACAAAACCTGTCAGTAACACCAGCAACTTCACAGAGCGTCTTGCGCATGCTCCTTGGTGACAACACACACTGCGCATGTTCGCCGGTGTCAGCAAAACCTGTGCGTGCTCCTGGTTGTCGGCAAAAACTGCGCGTGCTCTTCTTTTGTTGGACCAATAGGAAGCCCTGGAGGACCGGAAGGAGCGTGTAATCAGAGACATCTCTATTGTCTCTGTCTGTCTCTCTCTCAATCTCAATTTATGGAGGGGACAGATTCTGGAAAAGTTGGGCCAGGTCTGTGTCTCAGTTGGCAAACTCATGGAAAATGCAGTACCACGATGTGAAGTGATAGCATTCCCTGTTGGGGGGGGGGGGGGTAAACAGCAGAAAGGAGATGCATTGTTTAAATGGTGATATATTGGGATGTGGAGAAAGGACTGCAAATGTTGGAGATCAAAGTCAAAAAGTGTGGTGCTCGAAAAGCACAGCAGATGAGGCAGCATCCGAGGAGCCGGAGAGTCCGCGTTACAGGTACGAGCCCTTCATCAGGAATGTTTATAAAGGGGCCTCAGCGCCCTTCCACACCAGTCAATGCCAGTTGTCACAGGTGCAGCAAGCAATGAGCAAAGCAGGTGTTATATAAGCAAGAGGAATTGAGTCCAGAAGTGGGGATGTCTTCCTGCAGTTATGGGATCATTGAATATATTCAAGGCTGAGTTCATCTGATTTTGGAACAACAAAGAATTGGATGTTTATGGGGAAAGGCAAGAAAATGGTTTTCAGACCATTGCAGAACAGTTACCGAGTCAAACAGTACAGAAACAGTCCCTTCAGTCCAACTACTCCATGCTATGTTCTCAAATTAATCTAATCCCACCTGCCAGTGTTTGGCCTATATCCCACTGTCACAAAGCTGGTCCTTTTACTAAAAGCTGGTCCTTCTTCTCAAGGATGCTGTGTCCTTGGAGGGGTGGTAAAAAGACCCAGGCTCCGAAGCGACTGGTTTAGTACAGAGATGAAAAACGGTATTGGGAGGCATTTTTGGTTATATGTGAACAGATGAGACTTGAGGCCAAAGCTTTTATGTTTTAGAAGTGACCTGTACAATGAAAGGGGAGTGGTCAGTCCTGAAAGCTGGAGTCTCGTTTGGGTGAGTTAAGCAATGGTCTATGTGGAGAAAAGCTGCTAACACTGTCTCCTTCTGCCCTTCTAACTTCAACTGTAAGCCTCTGTTTCAGTTTTACTTTGTTTAAGGGGTTTTTGTTTGGTACTGTTGTGTACCAGCATTGCGAAGAGTATTAAGAGTTTCTCCACAGCTTGTACTGTACTTAATAAAGTTTGGTTTTTCACAGAAGTTGGCGTATTGCAGTGTAAGAAGCTCAAGCAAAAGAACTTAACAAAGGAACCTAAGGGATAAGTCTTTCATGCAGAAAGTGGCGTGTTTAAGGAAAGAGCTGTCAGAGGAAGTGGTGGGTGCTGGTACAATTATGACATTAAAAGGCATCTGGATGGGTATACGATTAGGAAGGGTTTAGACGATATGGGCCAAATACTGGCAAATCGGCCGAGATTAGGTTAGGTTATCTAGTTGGCACGGATGAATTAGACTAAAGGGTCTGTTTCTGTGCCTAATATCTCTATCACTCTAGCTTGCCATTAACATTTGCCACATCTAGATGTACAGTTTCTCTCTGGTGTCCGTGTCAATGCCTTGATATCTCACTCTTAACCGGACTGGCAGTGATGACTTTTGTAATCTTTTCTTACAGATTATCTGAAGACAGAAGTTTCAAAGTCAACAGATAAAGGGCTGATGTTCAAAATGTTGATTCTCCTGCTTCTCTGATGCTGCTTGCCGTGCTGCGCTTTTCCAGCGACGCAGTTTTTGACTCTGATTCTCCAGCGTCTCCAGTCCTCACTTTCACGTCAGTGTCTGACAGTTACTCAATCCATCAGGACCACAACAATTTTCAACTATGATTCTGTGAGAAGGAGCAAAGCTTTCTTTTTGGTTCCTGTTTGAGTACGGGGGCACTGGTTGAAAGACCCTATTGTTGCAGCGCACTGAGTGTGGAGCCTGAAACAACTCTACTGCCTGGAAAGAAGAATTCATGGCGGGGTTGTACACGTGTGTGTGCAGGTGAAGCTTCGGCCATGGAGAAACCCGAGGAAACACAACCTGTTGAGAAACCATGGAAGTGTGGCGACTGTGGGAAGGGCTTCCGTGTCCCATCTGTCCTGGCGACTCATCAGTGCAATCACACTGGGAAGAGGCCGTTCTCCAGCCCCGAGCGGGCGAAGGGCTTTACCTGCTCTTGTGTCCTGCTGGCCCACCAGCATATACACACTGGTGAGAGGACGTCTTACTGCTCCATGTGCGGGAAAGGGTTCACTTGGGTGGACAACCTCCAGACCCACCAGCAATTCCACACAGGGGAGAGGCTCTTCAGTTGCCACGAGTGCGGGAAAGCCTTCAGCAATTCTTCCGACCTGCTGAAGCACCGGCGAGTCCACACGGGGGAGAGGCCATTCAGCTGCCCCGAATGCGGGAAGGCCTTCAGCGACTCCTCCAACCTGTTGAGGCACCGGCGGGTCCACACGGGGGAGAGGCCCTTCAGCTGCCCAGAGTGTGGGAAGGCCTTCAGCAATTCCTCCAACCTGCTGGCCCATCAGCAGGTCCACACGGGGGAGAGGCCCTTCAGCTGCCCAGAGTGTGGGAAGGCCTTCAGTAAATCCTCCAACCTGCTGGCCCATCAGCGGGTCCACACGGGGGAGAGGCCCTTCAGCTGCCCAGAATGCGGGAAGGCCTTCAGCAATTCCTCTGACCTGCTGAGACACCGGCGAATCCACACGGGGGAGAGGCCATTCGCTTGCCCTGAGTGTGGTAAGGCCTTCAGCAATTCCTCTGACCTGTTGTCCCACCGGCGGGTCCACACCAGGGAAAGGCCATTCAGCTGCCCCGAGTGTGGGAAGGGGTTCACCCGCTCCTCCAAACTGCTGGCCCACCAATGGGTCCACACCGGGGAGAAGCCGTTTGCCTGCCCCGACTGCGGGCAGAGGTTCACATTGTCCTGCAACTTGCAGAGGCACCAGCGGGGGCACCAGTGCATCCAACAATCAGTTTCCACCAGTGATGCTGCAGTGGGTCACCCACAGGGCTGAACCTCCTGTCCATTCTGACAGTGGGTGTAGTGGGTTTTTTTTGTTTTGTGCTGGGCTCACCATCCACCCCCCCCCCGCAAACCCACCTATGTGGCTCAGGGGTGGCATGATGACTCAGTGGTTAGTACCACTGCCTCACGATGCTGACCTGGGTTCAATTCCACCCTCGGGATGACAGTCTGTGTGTAGCTTTCATGATGCCCCCCCCACATCTGTATGGGTTACCTCTGAGTGATCCGGTTTCCTTCCCCGGTCTAAAGGTGTGCAGGTTAGTTTGGATTGGCCCATCTAAATTGTCCCATAGTGTTCAGGGATGTGTAGGTGTGGTGCATTAGTTGGGGTAAATGTAGAGGAATAGGGATAAGGGAATGGGTCTGGCTGGGTTACTCTGCGAGGGCCAGTGTGAACTTGTTGGGCCAAAGGGCCTGTTTCCATACTGTAGGGAATCTAATCTTAAAAAAAAGATTTCCTTCAAGCGATACTGATAAAATATGCCAAGTATCCCATCGAGTTTGAGACAAACCCAGGCTTGAAGAAGTCGGAAGTCACATGACACCATGTTACAGTGCAACAAGTTTATTTGAAATCACAAGCTTTAGGAGCATTGCTCTTTCATGAGTGCTGCTCCTTCATCACTTCATCTGGTGCCGTGTGACTTCTGACCTTGTCCTCCCCAATTCAACACCAGCACCTCTGCATCAGAGTTGACGAATGAGATTGGATTTTATTCGGCCTGATTTAGTGAGATGTTCATTTGGAAACTCAAAACTGTCGAACTGACAAAGAGACACGAATCATAGAGTCCCACAGCAGGAGACAGGCCCTTCGGTCCAACATTGTCCATACTGACCAAACTGTCCATCAACACTAAGCCCATTTCCCTGCATTTGGCCCATTTCCTTCCATAACTTTCCTATCCACGTATTTGTCCAAATGCCTTTTAACTGTTGTTAATGTACCCACCTCAACCACTTCCGCTGGCATCTTATTCCATATGTCTACCACTGTCTGCATAAATAAAGTTGCCCCTCACGTTCCCTTTTATTCTTTTTCCTGTAACCTTAAACCGATGCCCTCTAGCCCTCACATCCCCAACCCTGGGGTAAAAGTCTGAGTACATTCACCCTCTCACGATCTCTTCACTTCTCTAAGGGCCTCTCTCAGTCTCTAATGTTCTAAATAAAAATATCTTAGCTTCTCCAACCTCTCCCTTTTACACAGACCCTTGAGTCCTGGCAACATCCTTGTATATGTCTTCAGCACTCTTCCAAGTTGAATAACATATTTGTTATAGACACTGCCCTGACTACATATTTTGTTGGAGAAAGAGGACCAAATATTATCCAAACTGGATAATCTGGCTGATGGGACAGGAAACCACTTCCTTTCTTGAGACAAGTCTCCTGGAGAGAACTGGCTGGCTGACTGATCTACTGACCCTCACAGTGCCCCACTGCCCTCAGTTATCTGGAGGGAGTCCACACATTTGCCTAAGGTGGTGCTTGAAACCTTTATCATCTTTGGGATGGATCCCCATTCATTCCGTGCTATGGAGTCATGCAGCCTGGAAACAGACCCTTCAGACCAACCAGTCCATGATCCCCAACTAAACTAGTGCCACCCATCTGCTCCTGGCCTGTATCCAGTTTGTTAATAGTTTTGTTCATTTGTTCACCGTGATAGTTGGATAAATAAATTGCTGATTGTTGATTTTAAAGTGTTGGGGATTTATTCTTATCAATAGAGCGGGTCACACCACTTTTCATGCTAATTTTACAAATTATTGGGTGACACGCTCCTCTGGGTGTTTCTGTTTGAGAAAGGTGGTGCTGTCAGCCTTCGCTTTATAAGAGTATTGACGTGATGTACTGCTGAATGCAATGGAATCAACGTGAATCCCAGCCTCTCACTGTGGTTGTGGGTGAATCGCCTTAATTTGGCTCTTAACTCAGAAACTGCACACAATTAACTGCTGAAACAATGATTTACACTTTTTTGTATGTAACAACAAAAATAAAACTCCTCAAGTAACCAAGTTCAACCTCACTCACAACTTGGCTAGCTCCCAATTGATGGCTGAATTTAACTGAGTTTCCACCAACAGTTTATGTCTCTGGAAGTGTCCAGGGATTCAATGCAGCATTCTTCTTCCAAGTACTGCTGCTACATCATTCTGAGGTTGAATTCTGGTGGAGATTCCTCACTTTCAAATCTGTGATGTGATGTTTCTTTCGATTCTAACACCACCTCCCCACACTTCTGGAGATCTCTGGTCTGTAGCTTACCTTCTTATCCTCGAGGTTTAGTGCTTTGTTTGATACAGCCTTTCCTGCAAAAAACCCTTTGACGTCAGGGCCTTCCTTCCACAGACAAACTTAATTGTCCTTTTGACATGAGGTTATTAAACACTTCGCTCATCTGTCCCAGGAAACAGTTTGTTGTTTTGCGTCCTTCTTCCCAGGGATGGTTAACTAGCAGAAATTTGGCCATTCAGTCTGCTCCACTATTCAATCATTGGGGATACGTTCCTCAACCCAATTCTCCCCGTAACCCTTGATACTTAAGAATGGTTAAGTCAGCTCCACCATTCAATGAGCTGAATGGCCTAATTTCTGCCTCTGAGGTCTTCTGATGTAGCAGTTTCTCAGTGGCCCTTTTGTTTCTTGGTCCAGAAAGAGTTCCTGCTGACTCAGGGAGTTTGGAAAGTTCTGCAGTTTAAAGGACCACACCACATTCCCCTCTGCCTCCTCTTGCGATAGTGGCAATTCCCAAGATCCCTTGGTATCCCTGAAAACAATCGAGGTGTCTGGAAATCTCTGCTGCTACTCTGGAACAGAAGGATTATGGGGAGAAAATTCAGAAATCTGATGTGCAAAGAGACTATGGAGTTCTACTCCAGGATTCTCTCAAGGTAAACTTGCAGGTTGAGTCAGTGGTTAGGAAGGCAAATGCAATGAAGGCATTTATTTTGATCAGACTTGAATATAAAAGCAGGGATGTACTTCTGAGGCTCTGTAAGTCTCCGGTCAGGCCACAATTGGAGTACTGGATGTAGATTTGGGCCCCATATCTCAGGAAGGATGTACTGGCCCTGGAACGTGTTCAGAGGTGGTTCAAAAGAATGGTCCAGGAATGAAAAATTTAACATAAGAACATTAGAGGACTCTAGGTTTAAACTTCATGGAGTTCAGAAGGATTGGGGGTGGGGTGGGATCTAATTGAAACCTCCAGAATAATGAACGGTGTGGATGCTGGGAAGATGTTTCCATTGGTAGGACAAACTAGAACCTGAGGGCTCAGCTTTCCTGTCAAGGGAAGACCCTTTAGAACAGAGGGGAGAGAAACTTCTTCAGCCAGAGTATGGTGAATCTATGAAATTCACTGCCACAGAAAGCTGCGGAGGCCAAGTTACTGAGTATACTTAAGACTGAGATAGCTAGGCTCTTGAGTATCAAGGGGATCAAGGAGTACGGGGAGAATGGGGTTGAGAAACGTATCAGCCGTGATTGAATGGCGAAGTAGACTCAATGGCCTGAATGGCCTAATTTCTGCTCCTATGGTCTTATGGTATGCTGATGTGAGGAGGGGGGAAAAGAGATGAAGAGAGAAAGACAGTTAAGGTGAAGCTCGATAGAGATGAAGGAAATATAAGAATTGTATGATAAATGGCAGAACACATAGGAGCACTGGCATAGAGGGGTCTGGGCATATAGATCCGTGGAAGTGGTAATGCAGGTGGGCACGGTGGTCATGAAGGTACACAGCACGCTTCCTTGAATGTAAGAGTTACATTACAGCTGTTTATTCTGGCCACATTCGGAATATTGTGTGCAGTTCTGGTCACTGTGCTACTGGAAGGATGTGGGTGCTCTGGCTGAGGATACAGACAAGGTTCACCAGGACATTGCCTAGTCTGGAGGGCTCTCGTTACGAGCAGAGGAGGCATAAACCTGGATTGTTTTCTTTGGAAAATCAGAGGCTGAAAAGAGACCTCGACAAAATGATGAGAGACACAGATTGGCTGGACAGGGGTGGCAGGGTAGCTCAGCGGTTCGCACTGACACCTCACAGTGCTAGGGACCTGCGTTAGATTTTAGTGTCAGGCAACTAGCTGTGTGGAGTTGGCACATTATCCCTGCACCCCACCTCCCGTGTCTGCGTGGGCTTCCTCTGGCTGCTCCGGCTTCCTCCTACAATCCAAACATGTATAGGTTAGGGTGGATTAGCGATGCTATGTTACCCATAGTGTCCAGGGAGAGGCAGGTTGAATTGGATTGTCTGTGTGTAAATTGCCCCAGTGTTCAGGGATGTGTAAGTTCGGTGTATTAGTCAGGAGTAAATGTAGATAATAGGGGTAAGGGAACGGGTCTCCATGTGTTAATCTTTAGAAGGCCGGTGTTGACTTGTTGGGATGAATGGTCTGTTTCCACGCTGGAGGGATTCTGTGATAGTCAGAGGTGTTTTTTTCCCCTCCAAAGTGGAAAGGTCAACTAAAAGAGGGCACAGGTTCAAGGTGAGCAGGGGACTGTTTGGGGGAGAGGTGGTGGGGGTGGGGAATCACACAGAGGGGTGGTGGGAGTTCCTGGAACGCACTGCCAGTGCAGGTAGTGGAAGCAGGCACCTTAACAATGTTTAAGGTGTATCTTGATAAACACATGAACGGGAGGTGAACAGAGGAACAGAAACCACACATGGGCAATAAATAGCAGGTCTAAGTAAGGATTAAGAATTAGCACAGGCTTGAGGGTGTGTGTGTGCCTAAACCAAGTGAGACGGGCCTGAGACTGTGCTGTATTGTATTGATACAGCTTTCCCCCACTATTTGAAAGTAGAGTGTTCCTTTCATAAGCCGAAATGGCCTAAATCGAAGAAGCAATTACCATGAATTAATTTGTATTATGCCTTTCTTTGTAAAAACGCCAATCCTCTTCAGATTTCTTTCGGTTTGTGGGAGCAGGTATTAATGTAGGTCTTTTGTAAAAGTGAAGTAGTGTAAAGCGAACTTTGAAAAAGTGGGGGATACCTTTATGCTGATGGAGGGAAGATGGGGGGCATTGAAGAGGGGTGGATGGAGGCTCAGGTGGAGAATAAACACAGAGACCAATTGAGCAGCTTGGCCTGGTTCTGTGCTGGAGACTCAATGGGACAGAGACAAATGTATCTATTTCAGGTATACCTGCAGAATGCTCCATCCAGGATAAAAAATGTCCTTCATCTGCTTCAGCATACAGGGCAGATGAGCAGTTTCTCCCCGGTGTGGACCAAGAGGTGATGCGACTGAGTGAAGCCTTTCCCGTGCTGAATGCAGGTGAATGGCCGCTGCCCGGTGTATAAATGCTGATGAATATCGGGCAGGCGAGGAAGGGAAACTGTTTCTACATTCCCCGCATTTTCATGATTTCTCCATGGTGCGGGTGTCCTCGCACTTCTCCAGGTTCAACAATCAGTTGAAACTCGCTCATGCTTACAGCATGTGTGTGGTGTTACTGGTGAACCTGCTGATAATTGGAGGACTCTCATTCAGTCTGTAAAGCATGTTCCAGTCACTGCTCTGGTGTGTGGGTGTGTGAGACTCTGAGTTTCCAGTCACACTGACGCTTAAAACCTTAAGACCTTCTCCCCTTTGTTTTCAAGGCCATCAATATCCAAGTCCTGGTGAATCAATCGACTGTCAGACTTCGATGTGATGTTTGGTCTGAGATTTCTGCCTCCAAATTCTTCTCTTGTCATATTCCTGTGGAAAGAGATTGCAAAGGTCATCTCTGTCAGTCCACAATAGAAAGTCAAAACACACAATTCTAGTTTCTGTGGAACATTCTTTCCTCTCTTAATACCCAAGACCTTTGTGCTGATCTATATGTAAATGAATACAGCAGGGTAATGTGGTGGATTGCATACTCCATGAAGAGTTCACTCAAGTTGCTGAATGAACATCTATCGTGCGGTATTGACGTTCTTACTGAAGATATACAATATGCTGCAGTACAATATTATGAGCTCAGAAACAACTGCAAATCAGGATTTTAGAGCCATAAACATTCCATCAAATACGTAACATATACCCCAGACTTATCTGTCTTATATTAACGCACTGTTGTCTTACATTTCCAGAAGACTCAGATTTAAGTTTTAAGTGTGACTTTTGGTAAAAGAAGCCGTCTTTTGGACTTCTTCCATGCCATACTGACTCTATTACTGGAAAGACATCCATACAACCAGGATTCATGGATCAATGACGTGAGGCTTATCTTTATCCTCTTATAATTTTCTGTTGCATAAATATTTCGACGAATGCCAAAGCATTTCACCAGTCATAGAGTCAGAGACATAAAGCACAGACACAGATCCTTCAATCTAACTTGTCCACGCTGACCAGATATCCAAAATTAGTCTAGTTCCATTTGCCATCACTTGGTCCATATCCCTCTGAACCCTTCCTATTCATATACCCATCCAGATGCCTCCAACACTTCCTCTGGCAGCTCATTCCATACACTCATCACCCTCTGCAAAAAAAGGTTGACTGCAAGGTCCCTTTTAAATTTTTCCCCTCTCGCCCTAAACCTATGCCCTCTAGTTCTGCACTCCACCTATCCCAGGGAAAAGACCTTGTCTATTCACCCCATCCACACCCAAGTTTTTATAAACCTCTTTAAAAAACACACACTCAGCCTGCGATGCTCTAGGGAAAACAGCCCCATCTTATTCAGCCTCTCCTTGTAGTTCAAACCCTCCTACCCTGGCAACAGCCTTGTGAATCTTTTCTGAATCCTTTCAAGTTTCACAACATCGTTCCGATAGGAGGCAAACCAGAATTGCACATAATATTCCAGAAGAAGCCGACTGAAGCTGACTTTTGCAGAGTCTGCTCCCTGCTTGGATTCATACTCTCTGCCTCCTGTTGCTGCAAGTGAACAGTGCTTCCCCCCCTTCTCTCTCCCTCCCAGGATAAGGAATGAAAAGGGGGAGACATTGCTTCACTCCCAGATTTTGCCCAGAAGAGCCCCAGTATTGTCTGAATGCACAAGTTGGACCATGAGCTTCTGAAGCTACTGCTGCTCCTCTCTCTCTCTGAATGAAGATTGAGCTTCACCCCAGACTGCAATTCCCTTCCTCTGTCCAAACATCTATGAGCACAGCACATCTTTGTTGAAGTAAGGCATCTTTCCTGAATGTTACAATTAAAGGGGTGTCTTCCCCCTGATATTCAAAGGGATGGTCAGTCAGAGAAGGACCATGCCTTGTGTTGTGTGACATGTGTGACAGTTGCAACAGGATATCCCAACTCCTATGCTCAATTCAAAGTTTGTGAGAAGATTTGTAGCTCGGGTGCTCATTGTTGTGGTTCTGTTCGCTGAGCTGGGAATTTGTGTTGCAGACGTTTCATCTCCTGTCTAGGTGATATCCTCAGTGCTTGGGAGCCTCCTGTGAAGTGCTTCTGTATTGTTTCCTCCAGCATTTATAGTGGTTTATCTCTGCCGCTTCCGGTTGTCAGTTCCAACTGTCCGCTGCAGTGGTCATATTGGGTCCAGGTCAATGTGTTTGTTGATAGAATCTGTGGATGAGTGCCATGCCAGAGAACAGCCAGGGAATTCCTAGAGGTATGGCCTCTAGGCATTTTTCCAGCACCACATTTTTCAACTCTGGATCTGGGACAAGGTGTGTGGTGTGGGGGTGGGTGGAGGGGAGGGGAAATAAGGAAACTGGTGAAATCTACATTGATCCTATGCAGTTAGAGCGTCCCAAGGCAGAAGACGAGGTGTTCTTACTAAAAGCGTCAGGTAGCTAGAGCTTGGAGGGGGAGGCAGCAGAATACTTGCATGTCCTTGATGGATTGGGAGGGGGAGTTAAAGCGTTCACCACAAGGCGGTGGGGTCGTTTAGTTTTGGCGTCCCACATCTGTTCCCTGAAATGTTCTGCAAATTGGTGTCCAGTCTCCCCAATGTGGCAGAGACCACATCGAGAGCAATGGACGTATAAATAAATCTTATAAACAAATTGTACAAATCTGAGAATGCCAGAGTTATTTTCTTTAATTAAGTTAAAGAAAATTTTAATTAAATTGTGTGACTACATGAAACGGTTTGTTCGTCAGACTCAAGTCATCATCCTCAAATGAGACAATGCCATTAATATCAGTGTGGGATATTGGTAAATTAATGTTACTTCTGCAATTCTTCAATTCCATTTTACAAAGTAAAATGAACTCACACCAGTGTGTAATTCTTTTAGCCACGAGCTGAGTCAACAAGAATGGAAACGATGTGGAGGAAATATATAATTGTTTTTGTATTAGCTAAAATTGTATGTCAGAATGAGATGTGCCAGTAAAACAAAGGCAGACATTACGGACAAATAGATAAGATGTTGTGAGGGGATGAAGTTAAGCTAGATACGCCTGTACAAACAGTAGGTATAAACATCTGCTTCCCACTTTTACAAAAACACAGGAACAAACCCCAATTAAAAGGGTCATAGGGATCAGAACAGCCTCGGGAAAGGCACAGATGAAGGGGGTAGATAATGATGAAGAAAGAATATGCCCAACAATGACCTACAGCAGGATGAGGTCAAACAGCCTTGTGAGGCCAGGAATAAGCATTTTGTCACAGACAAGGCCGGATAAGGCAAGAGATAAACAGGGGTAATGGGGGCCGGTCTTAGGGAAGTGGACGATGTAAGCAGGGGAGGAGCGATGTAAAACAAAAGACATCAAATCATATAAATATTATGTATGAATTGAACTTGGTGTGTGTATGTCCTCTGCCTTATAGGCACTGGACATCTCACCCACTTGCAAGTGTAAACTAAAGGACACTGCTGATTCAGATTTTGTTTCGGACTGCAATTATTGAGGTGTGTGAGCTTTGTTTCTCACAATTGGGGTCTATCCGGGATTTTTTTTCCATCACCGGGGGGAGTGGCTGGCCTTGGACACTGGGAAGACGTGTCCCGTTCCCCATTGAGGAGCGGTCTCGTGTCCTGGCTTGGTCTGCTCCCTTGGGCGACTGCTACGAATCCCACAAGAGAGACATCTGAATCAGACAGGGATAGACGTTCGATAGAAAATACGGCGACAAGGGGCCAGGCAACTCTGTGCACAGACCAAGGTAAGAAACCTGACTTTTAAGTATTGCCTTGGTGGCCGGGATTGAGTTTTAGTAGTTAATAAGGGACTAACGAAGGAACTCAATATGGGTTGTGCCGTGGGTAAGGAAAAAGCCTCCGGGAAAACAAAAGAAGGAAAAAGCAATGGAAATGGAGGCGGGGTCCCTTACAACATACCTCCAGAAAGTCCTTTGGGGAGGATGTTGTGGAATTGGCAAAATAATACTTGTACAAGGGAAAAAGATGATTAAATATTGTTGCTTCGTATGGACTAAGGAATCCATTCTTCGTCCCGCCTCTTCTGGCCAAAATACAGGTCTGACAAAGACTGGGTTTGTAAATATCTGAATTTATTTGTCAATGAGTGAGAGAGAGAGAGAGAGAGAGAGAGAGAGAGAGAATGAAAAGAGCTGTACAGCTGGTAGAAAGTTTAACCCTTTGTGATTTGGTTTGAATGCACCAATTTGTTTGTTGGTGATTGAATGTTTGCGTTTTATTCCCTGGAGTTTGAGTTCCGGGACTGTTTTGAATCTGATTTTTATTATGGAAACTTAACATGAATTCTTTTAAGGTTAAGGATTCTATCGAGATTATGAAAAAAAAGAATGTTCTTCTTACAGGTCATGACTGCCTTACTATCAGTTTCTAACTAATCTCTTTTATCTTTACATAAAAGCGATTTATGGAGGACAGTTGAAGTTTCAGTTCAACATTAGATTGTAGTAAAAACAAAATTCTATGGTTAATATCTGTGACCTTGGATTCGGCCATTGTTCATGCATTAGAAGTTTTGTTTTTAACTTGAATAGACAAATTCTTTTAAGGCAGCTCTGATTATTTCACGACCTATAGTATTGTACTTGAGCAATGATTGGTCTGCACTACTTGAGAAAACTAATTTTGGATTTAAATTAAGGGACTAAAACTGGGTGATTACAGTGGATTTCAAATTTGAGAACTGTATGCATTTTACATTTTGAATATTAAATACTGAATTCAGTATTTAATATTCAAAATGTAAAATATATTTACAAGTTGGAACAGGCTTTAAAGTTAGTCAAGCATGAATTGATGAATTGGTGTTTGAAGTTATGGGGAGCTATAAATATTGCAATATTTCTTTAAAAAAGAAAAAGGGGAAGAACGTAATGACTTATCCCCTTCGGGAGGGACCAATAGGGGACAAAGAGATTGGGTTTGTAAGTGTCCCCCTCAGCAGTGGGGAGGTCAGAACATTTAAAAAAGAAATGAAGATCCTGGTTGAGGATCCGGTAGGGTTGTCTGAACAAATTGATCAATTTTTGGAGCCCAGTCTGTATACCTGGGCTGAGTTAATGTCTATTTTGAATATACTATTTACTGGGGAAGAAAGGGGACTTATATGGGGAGCAGCCATTAAAATTGGGACAGGGAACACCCCATTGGAGATGAGGATGCTGGACAGGGAGAGGTGAAGTTTCCCCTCAGAAACCCCCAGTGGGAAAATCAAAATCAATGTCAACACGGTCAATTACTGTTTCGGGGGTAAAAGGGGAAGGATTTAATGTTCCAGTATTTGAACCTATGATGATAGAAGGTCCTAAGGATAGGGTCACAGGGGAACTGTTGTATATCTCTGATATAGGAAGTAACATATTAGGGAGAGACTTAATTATCCTCTTAGGACTGGGGATTGGAATTCAGGAAAAAGAATTAATGAGGGAAGAAATGAGGGAATTGAAAGACCTGATTCTAAAAGGAATAAGAGAGGCAGTTCCGAAGTCACAGAATTTGACTAAAGCCTTTGAAGTTAGACAGGAGAAAGGTGAGACTCCTTCAGCTTTTTTTTGGCAGAGATTAAGAGACTCAATGTGGAAATATTCTGGAATGAACCCTGAGAACCCAGTGGCACAGGGTCTTTTGAAAGTACATTTTTGTGACAAAGGAATGGCCAGACATACAGAGAAAGATACAGCAGATAGAAGGGTGGAGTGAAAAGCCATTAGATGAATTGTTAAGAGAGGCACAGAAAGTGTTTGTAAAGAGAGAGGATGAGAGACAGAAACAGAAGGTGAAAATGATGGTAGCTGCGGTTGATGAGGTAGTTAAGAAAAGAGTGGAACCATTAGTGAGCAACCGGAGGGGCGGGTGGCAGCATGTCGGACAGAGAGGACAAGGGGGAGCGTTTGATAGAGGGTTCGAGCGACAGGGGCAGAGCTGGAGGTCTCCACAGGCAGGATGCTATTATTGTGGAAAGATAGGGCACTTTAAGCGGAAGTGTCCTGCTCTGAAAAGGGAAGAGAGGGCAATTCCGCTTATGAATTTTGATGAAGAATAGGGGTGTCAGGGGTTCCTGCCCTCGGGGGCCCACCAGGAACCCTTGATAAACCTGAAGGTGGGACCCTGTAGGGAAGAGGTAGTCTTCCTAGTAGATACGGGGCAGCACAGTCATCGCTGAATTTTAAACCAAAGAAAGTAGGAATGTCAACACAGTCAATTACTGTTTCGGGGTAAAAGGGGAAGAATTTACTGTTCCAGTATTTGAACCTATGATGACAGAAGGTCCTAAGGATAGGGTCACAGGGGAACTGTTGTATATCTCTGATATAGGAAGTAACTTATGAGGGAGAGATTTAATAACCCTCTTAGGACTGGAGATTGGAATTCAGGAAAAAGAATTAGTTGTACAAAGGCAATGTTGACAGAGGATGTGGAGAGAGAGATAGACCCTATTGTATGGGCTAGGGAAGGGAATTGTGGAAAACTACAGATCCCTCCCCTTGAAGTAAATTTTAAAAAAAAGGAAAAGGGGACGTTGTCTGTGAGCGACAATATCCCATTTCCATAGAAGGTAAACGAGGACTGCAGCCAGTAATTGAAGGACTGATTAGAGATGGACTGTTGGAGCCATGTAAGTCTCCTTATAATACCCCAATTCTACCAGTGCGGACATCCGATGGAACTTATCGATTGGTGCAGGATTTGAGAACATTAAATCGAACAGTACAGATCAGGCACCCAGTGGTGCCAAACCCCTATACGTTATTAAGTGAGATCCCTCATGACCACAAATGGTTTAGTGTGATAGATTTAAAGGATGCCTTTTGGGCTTGTCCCTTGGCAGAGGAAAGTAGGAATTTGTTTGCCTTTGAGTGGGAAGACCCTAAGACAAGACAGTAACAGCAATACCGGTGGACTGTGCTTCCCCAGGGGTTTACAGAATCCCCGAATTTATTTGGACAGATGTTCAAACAAATTTTGGAGAAATTTAGCAGCCCCAAGGGGACTACCCTGTTGCAGTATGTAGACGACCTCTTAGTAACAGGAAAAAGAAGAGAAAGAGTAGTAGAAGCCACTAACAAATTATCGAATTTCGTGGGTCAGCAGGGACTGAGAGTATCTAAAAACCAACTACAATATGTGGAGCAAGAAGTGAAATACTTGGGACATTTAGTTAGTGAGGGAAAGCGAAAGATAAGCCCGGAACGGACAGAGGGAATAGTGGGGATGCTACTGCCCAGCACCAAACGGGAGTTACACAAATTTTTGTGTCTCACGGGATATTGCAGATTGTGGATTGATTCCTATGCACAGAAGACTAAGAAATTATATCTCAAACTATTAGAGGGGGAACCAAAATGTCTAAGTTGGGATGATGAGGAAAAAGAACTAGTTGAGAAACTCAAAAGAGATCTGATCCATGCCCCTGTGTTAGCCTTACCTTCTCTAGATAAACCTGTCCACCTCTTTGTTACCGTGGATAAGGGAGCGGCTTTGGGAGTATTGACCCAGACGTGGGGAGGAATGAGACAACCAGTAGCATATCTTTCGAAGCTACTGGATCCAGTATCCCGGGGGTGGCCTGAGTGTGTGCAGGCCGTGGTTGCCACTGCACTGTTGGCGGAGGAAAGCAGAAAGCTTACATTTGGGGGAGCCCTAATAGTAAGCACCCCACACCAAGTGAGAACAATCCTAAACCAAAAAGCTGGGCGATGGTTGACAGACTCACGAATTCTGAAATATGAGGCAATATTAACAGAAAAGGATGATCTACTGTTGGTCACTGACAATTGTTTAAATCCAGCTGCCTTTCTTTGGAAAGGGGAAGGAGACTCTCCTCAGAATCCAGAGCACGACTGCTTTGACATTATAGAATACAAAACTAAGGTCCGCATGGACCTGGGAGATGTTCCACTTCATGCAGGGGCTAGACTTTTTATAGACGGATCATCCCGGGTGACTGAAGGGAAAAGACATAATGGGTATGCAGTCGTAGACGGGACAAACAGTAGTGTGGTGGAGGCAAGATGGTTGCCAAATGGGTGGTCAGCTCAGACTTGTGAACTCTATGCATTGGAAAGAGCCCTTAGGGCATTAGAGAATAAAGAGGGAACAGTATACACTGACTCTAAATATGCATTTGGTGTTGTGCACACTTTCGGTAAGATATGGCAGGAACGACAGCTGATCAATAGCCGAGGGAAAGAATTAGTACATGAAGAATTGATTAAACGAGTCTTGGAGTCCCTATTACTTCCCTGAGAAATAGCAGTAGTGCATGTAAATGGTCATCAGAAAGGAAATGAATCAGAGGTTAGGGGAAATAGATTAGCCGATGAAGTGGCGAGGGAAGCCGCCCTGAACCCACAAGAAGTGGTAATTCATTCCCTCATACCTACTGTCCCAGGTCCTCGGGAAGCTCCTACATTTACTGAAAGCAAAGAAAAAGAATTGAGAGATTTAGGGGCTGTAAAAACAGCAGACGGGCATTGGATGTTACCTGATGGAAGGGAAATGTTAAACAAAATGATGATGCGAGAGATTATGGCTGTCCTACACCAAGGCAGCCATTGGGGAGTACAAGCAATGTGTGATTTGGTTCTTAGGGAATATGGATGTAAAAGGAATATATACAATTGCGAAACAAATATGTGACGGAAGTATCATATGCAAAAAGGTAAATAAGAAAGTCTTGAGAAAACAGACCCCGGGAGGAAGAGACCCAGGATTGAGACCTTTCCAGAGTATACAAGTAGATTATACTGAACTCCCCAGGGTAGGGAGACTAAAATATATGCTAGTCATAGTAGATAATCTATCTGGTTGGGTTGAGGCATACCCCCTAGCTACCGCCACTGCGAGTGGAGTGTCTAAAACAATATTGGACCACATAATTCCCCGATATGGGCTCGTGAACCATATTGCTTCCGACCAAGGAACTCAATTTACCTCTAAAGTGTTACAGGGGGTAATGAAATGGTTGGGAATTTCCTGGGAGTTCCATACTCCATGGCACCCGCCATCATCGGGAAGGGTTGAGAGAATGAACCAAACACTCAAACGACAGCTCTCTAAATTGATAATAGGAACCAGACTCCCTTGGACCAAATGTTTACCTATAGCTCTCTTGAGAGTACGAACAGCCCCAAGGAAAGATTTGGGACTATCCCCCTATGAAATCTTATTTGGATTACCTTACTTGGGAACGAATGGAGAATTGCCAATTCCCGAAACTAAAGATTTGTTTTTAAAGAAGTATATACTGGGCTTGTCCTCCTCTTTGTCTTTCCTAAGGAAACAGGGTTTCTTGGCACAGACTCCACCCCTTGAATTCACCGTTCATCCCATCCAGCCGGGCGACTGAATCTTAGTAAAATCATGGACAGAGACTACATTGCAGCCGGACTGGGAAGGGCCGTACCAGGCTCTTTTGACTACCGAAACGGCAATAAGGACAGCGGAGAAAGGCTGGACTCATTACACTCGGATCAAAGGGCCAGTGGAATCTCCAGTTGAGGAAGAAGTCTGGACAGCCGAATCAACGCAAGATCCGCTGAAACTCAGACTAAAGAGACTTTGAGTAACTGATTATACAGTGGCGACGCGAGCGTGGGATTATTTCTGTAGGATTGTATTTTAAGTCTTTTTGTGATTCAGCATGATGTTTAGAATACTGGGAATGCTGCTAGAGATATGATGCTAGCCCTTTTAGTATTGGGATTTTGTCAAATATAATTTTCATATGTATTATTAACGGTTCCTGAATCTGATAATCCACAAGTAATAGATGCTGGTGTATGCAGCTTAGTAAATTGTGGGGATGTAGATAATCAGAGACAGTACCGCAGCTCTGAGATACATCTTAAGTCCTATGGGGATGACCTTGGGGCTGGTACTTAGTGTAATGGTCTCGTCACAGTACACCAGGCCCCCTTCCGACCAGCTCGTGATTGTCCTGATAAAAAGTGTAACCCAATATACCTAATGATAAGGAAAACCACATGGCACGAAACAATCCTGGGTGGGTGGGTGGGTGGGTGGGGGGGGGGGGGCACCTATGAGATACAATGAAATGAAACGTTTGGGATAGAAATGAAAGCAAATGGGAAGGATTTCTTGGGTATTGTTCTTGAATTAGTGTGGGACAGGGAAAACGGGTAGAACTACTGGGTAGTTCTTTCACCCCTCCCGCTGATCCTAAAGTAGTAAAATTTATAGAGGTAAAGGACTTGAAACAGACCATTGAAATAGAAACTGGGTACGGGGATGCAAATGCCTGGGTTGAATGGGTAAAGTATATTGTAAAAAGTCTGAACAAGAGCAATTGCTGTGCATGTGCCTCCGGTCGGCCAGTGGCCCAGGTGGTTCCCTTTCCACTCGGGTGGAAGCAAGACAGGAAGGGCATGAAATGTATGATAGCCCTGTATCAGGATGAGACTGCGTGGAATGATAGGAACTGCACCTCCCTATCTCTGATGTTCCCTCCCTTGGAGAAGAAAGATGCAAAAGTTTCCCCCCCTATTTTCTGCCGCAGTTGGAAATCACATCTCGTGTGTGCGTAGACGAGGTACAAGTCGGTCGAAAGATTTGGGGGAGCTGAAATTATGTACAGAGATTAAGAATGTTACCGAAACGGAGAAGGGAGGGAACTACTCAGCACTAAAGGTTCCCCGAGCGGATCTGTGGTGGGACTGTGGAGGCAAAATATTGAGACCCACGCTACCTCCAGATTGGAAAGGGATATGTGCAATTGTACAATTGGCAATTCCATTTACCCTGGCATTTGAGAAGGAAAAGATAGGAGGGAAAAAGGGAAGGGGTAAGAGATTACTGTTAGACACTTCTTTCGATGACAGGATTTATCTCGATTCGGTAGGAGTCCCTAGGGGGGTCCCTGATGAATTCAAGGCTCGTAACCAGATTGCAGCAGGCTTTGTGTCAGCTCTCTTTTGGTGGGTAACAATTAATAAAAATGTAGATTGGATAAATTACATTTTCTATAATCAACAGCGATTTATAAATTATACAAGAGATGCGGTTAAAGGAATATCAGACCAGCTTGATGCGACAAGTAGAATGGTATGGGAAAACAGAATGGCCCTTGATAGGGTTTTAGCAGAAAAAGGGTGTGTGCGTGTGTGATCTTAGGAGGAAGCTGTTGTACCTTTATTCCTAATAACACTGCACCTGATGGTTCAATTACTCGGGTCTTAAGTGGATTGACTACCTTAGCAGAGGAACTGGCTGAGAATTCAGGAGTAGATACATCTCTCACAGGATGGCTTGAGTCCTGGTTTGGAAGGTAGAAGGGGATGGTGGTTTCTATCCTTACTTCCCTGATAGTAGTAGTCGGGGTATTAGTGGCCATTGGCTGTTGTATCATACCCTGTATGCGAGGGCTCACCAAAAGACTGATTGAAACAGCCTTAATGAAACAGGTGCCCCTAAAAGAAAAATGCAGAAGATAACAAATGGTAATTAAAGAAAAGGGGGAAATTGTGGGATATAGGTAAATTAATGTTACTTCTGCAATTCTGCAATTCCATTTTACAAAGTAAAATGAACTCACACCAATGTGTAATTGTTTTAGCCAAGAGCTGAGTCAACAAGAATGGAAACGATGTGGAGGAAATACATAATTGTTTTTGTATTAGCTAAAATTGTATGTCAGAAGGCAGACATTACAGGCAAATAGATAAGATGTTGTGAGGGGATGAAGTTAAGCTCGATGCGCCTGTACAAACAGTAGGTATAAACATCTGCTTCCCACTTTTACAAAAACACAGGAACAAACCCCAATTAAAAGGGTCATCGGGATCAGAACAGCCTCGGGAAAGGCACAGATGAAGGGGGTAGATAATGATGAAGAAAGAATATGCCCAACAATGACCTACAGCAGGATGAGGTCAAACAGCCATGTGAGGCCAGGAATAAGCATTTTGTCACAGACAAGGCCGGATAAGGCAAGAGATAAACAGGGGTAATGGGGGCCGGTCTTAGGGAAGTGGACGATGTAAGCAGGGGAGGAGCAATGTAAAACAAAAGAAATCAAATCATATAAATATTATGTATGAATTGAACTTGGTCTGTGAATGTCCTCTGCCTTATAGACACTGGACATCACACCCACTTGCAAGTGGAAAATAAATGACACTACTGATTCAGATCTTGTCTCGGACTGAAATTATTGAAGTGAGTGGGCTTTGTTTCTCACATGAGAGAGAGCTGGGAGCAGGAGTAGGCCATTTGGTCTTTCAAGCCTGCACCAACATTGAACTGGATATGAATATACCTACATCTTGGTGGATAGGCTGGGACCTTTTTCACTGGAGCATAGGAGGTTGAGAGGTGATCTTATCAAGCTTTATAAAGTCATGCGGGGTATAGATGAGGTGAATGATGGGTTTCCTTTCCTTCGAGTGGGGGTTTCAAGGTTAGGGAGCAAATTTTGAAGGTGAGTGGAGAAAGATTTTAAAAAGACAGGAGGGACACCTTTGGTTCGTATGTGGAATGAATGTCCAGAGGAAGCGGGGATGCAGGTACAGTTACAACGTTTAAAAGACATTTGGATAAGGACACTAATGGGAAAGTTTGGATGTGTTATGGACTAGGCAAGACCACTCAAAACTTTCTTAAGCAGGCAGCGTAGACCATAACTTTGCTATTTGTTTCAGTAAGTGCACAGTGAAAATTACCCAAAGTTAGCTAGGTTGACTACCAGGATTTAAAACAGATAAATGTATTCACAAGAATACAGAATGAAACACAAAGAACAGAATATAGAATACTCACAGAACTCAGTCTATCAAAACTAGACTTAATTATGCTGCTCCTTTCTCCACACAGTCCACTGCTGAACTCACTCAAACAAGGCCTCAGCTTTCACAACAGATCACTTGTCTTTCATTTTGCAGGTCACTTCGAAAACATAAAAGCTTGGGCCTAAAGTCTCATCTGTTGACGTGTAAACAAAAAAGGCGACCAATACCCTTTTCATTTCTGTACTAAACCATCCATTTTGGAGCCCGGGGCCGTTTTACCACCACTCTGAAAAAAACCAAGGACACAGTATCCTTGAGAAAAAGGACCAGCTTTGTGACAGGGGGATATGGGCCAAACACTGGCAGATGGGATTAGTTTAGTTTGCGAACATAGCATGGACTAGTTGGACTGAAGGGTCTATTTCTGCACTGTATGATTCTGTAATGGTCTCAAAACCATTTTCTTGCCTTCCCCAATAACCATCCACTTCTTTGTTGTTCAAAAGTCAGATGACTTCAGCCTTGAATATATTCAATGACCACCCCCTCCATTCCCACCCCACCCCAATTGCAGGAAGTCAACCCCATTTTTGAACTCAATTCCTATTGCCTTGCTGAGTGTTTGCTGCACTTGTCTGACAACTGGTGCAGAAGGACGCTGAGGACCCTTTGTACATCGACACATTATTCCTGATGAAGGGCTCGTGCCCAAAACATCGACTCTCCTGCTCCTCGGATGCTGCCTGACCTGCTGTGTTTTTCAAGCACCACACTTGACTCTGATCTCCAGCATCTGCAGTCCTCACTTTCTCCACATACCAATATATTATCATTTAAACTATGCACCTCCTTTCTGCCTTTTTTTAAAGCAATAGGCTTTAACTTTACATTGTGGTACAGCATTTGTTGTGCGTTTGCCAATTGAGACACAGACGTGGACCAACTTTTCCAAATTCTGTCCCCTGCCTGGATTCACTCCCTTTCCCTTTAGTTCGAGCAAGTCAGCAACTGAATCCCAGAACGAAAAAGAAATGAAAAAGTGGGTGAGAAAGAAAAGAGTGCAGGACCCACAGATGTTGGACAGAGTTGCAGTCTGGGGGTGAAGCTCAATCTTCATTCAAAGTGAGAGAGGAACAACCGCATCTTGAGAAACTCACGGCCCAACTTCCGCATTCTGACAAAGAGGCGGCTCTGAATGGCAGGAGGACCAGGCTCCTTCCGGTCCTCCGGGTCTCACCATTGGTCCTTCAGAAGGAAGTCAAGCGCCGTTTCCGCGGACAGCGACGAGCATGCTCAGTGCTTTTGCTGACACCGCAGTACACGTGCAGTTGTTGCTGACACCGCAGTACATGCGCAGTTGTCGCTGACACCGAGAAGCATGCACAGTACGCTCTGTGGGGGTGCTGGCTTTACTGACAGATTTTAAGCGTCCAAATGTCAAAAGGAGAAAAAAAAGCTGCAGCCACAATTTTATTTTTCCCTGTGGACCGACATTTTATTCCTTTTGAATTTCGTCCGGCTTTGAATGTCTTTTCCCCATGTTAAAGTCCAAAATTAGACGGCATAGGTTAAGGGTGAGAGGGGAAAGATTTAAAACGGTCCTAAGGGGTAACTTTCATGTAGAGTGTGGTGTGTGTATGGAATGAGCTGCCCAGAGGAAGTGGTGGAGGCTGGTACAATTACAACATTTGAAAGGCATCAGGGTCAGGATGGGTATCTGAATAGGAAGGTGTGAGAGAGATATGGGCGAAATGCTGTCAAATGGGTCACTGGATTAATTTAGGAGATCTGGAGGGGATGGGCGAGTTGGACTGAAGGATCTGTTTCTGTGCTGTATGACTCTATGTGTCTATTTTAATGCAAGTTTCAGAAACATGACTGCAGCTTTTTAAAAAATAAATTAATATTCTTTTAGATGTTAACAATGTTTCTGAATATATCATTTTAGCTGTTCTTAATTTTAAAGATCAGCCATTTCTTGCGCACCCCTGTCTTCCAGGTAGAGTCATCACTATCGATTCTCTCTCTTTCCTGAGAAAGAGATACAGCAACCAAAGAGGGCACGAGAAAGTATGGTAGAAGGGAGGGAGAATGGACAGGGGAGTGGGGGTAGAGAGAGAGAGCGAGAAAATGACAGCGGACAGAGGGTGGGGTGCAGAAAATGAGGGGAAGAGAGAGAAGGCGGCTGAGCACAGAGAATTGGTAAGTGCACAGTGTGAGGAGAGAGAGTGGACAGGGACCAAAGGTTTGGGGGACTGACAGCGCAAATCTAACCTTCCTCAGGACTGGTGTCAGTGTCTCATGGATTGGAACCCACTCCACCCACAGCAGACCTGAGGCAATTGTTTCTCAATAGATGCTTGGCTAATGCAGTAGAATCATATAATTCCGACAGGCCATTTGGCCCATAATATTCAGACTGACCTTCCAAACAGTATCCCATCCAGACCCACCCGTTTTTCCTGCAGTTCCCCATGGTTAACCGACCCTCAGTTGCACATATGTGGACACTTTAGCACGGCCAATCCACCTCGAACTCCACCCAGAGTTAACTCATGCAGACAGAAGGGTGAGAACGTGTTAAAGTCCACACAGACAGCTGCTCAAGAGTGGGACCGAACCCAGGTCCCTGACATTGTGAGGCAGTCGTACAAACCACTGAGCCACCGTGCTGCTCAGATCTTTGATGTTCTGCTTTGTCCTGGTAGTTTCTAACTTTTCATGTGCCCTTAGCAGAGGCTCTCTCCTCCTGACATTGTTGGACCACACCCACTGCAACCTTCTCCAGCCCTGAGCACATCGGTTCCTGAATCCTGGCACCAAACAGACACCAATGCCATCTGTGCTCCTGTTGACAATTGCAGAGAATGGAGACTATCCCTGTCACTGTTCTGTCCCTTACCGCCACCTCCCTCTCCCCAATGTTGTTTTTACTCCCACTGCCCAACCAGTTAGCTCCTACCACCTGCAGCCCTCTCTCAGATCCCCTTTACTTGCCAGACCCGCACTTACACCCTCCTGACCCTGTCCACTGATGCAAACAAAAGGCTCTCTCAAGAAGGGAATGACCGTCTCCCAGAATAAAGTGCCTGGTTAACTTTCCCACTTTACACTCAACATGTCTGCAGCCTGGCTTCCAGCTCCATCTCTCTGAACGAATGTCCTCCAGGATGTGTTTGCCCTGGATCACAGCATCCAGAGCCTCCCACCTTCTGCAAATTGAAAGACAAGCCCCACCCTGCCCTCTCCAATGTGTGTTGTATAACTGATAGCCACGTACGGAACCCATGAGGATGGCCTCAACACGGACCTTGGTTTCATGTCACACTACAAGTGACCCCACTCACACTGGCTTGTACCCCATTACTCACACATGTTACCAAGCATGGTCGAATGCAAACACATGCTGTTATGTACAAACACACACGCTCTCATGCATGCACACACATAGGTTTATGGGGTGAAATTGCAATTGCAGAATTTTATTTGCAGATATATTATATTTTGCTCAAAGAGCACACAGTCCATGTGACATGTTATAAATCCCTACTTTGTAAACAGAACCAATCTGACTCAAGATTGGGTTGCAGACAGACTCTAACATGAGTGAATCAGATGGTTTTCTTTCCCCAGAAATGATTTCATCATTAGATTCTGAACTCCAGATTTCTGACTGAATTCCAAATCCGCCATCTGCTGTGGTGGGATTCAAACCCAGGAGTCCAGAGGAGTTCCCAGAACTGGGTTGATAGTCCAGTCGATAATGGCACTCGGCCCTTGTTCCTTCAATCACCCTGTGATGGCACATGAACTCACTGGTGCCTCCGCAGGTGGCAGGAGGGGGTGATGCCCTTCCCGCACTGAGAGCAGGTGAGCATGCTGTGCCTGGTTAGGACCCGCTAGTGCGTCTGCAGGCTGGAAGAATTAATGAATCCCTTCCTGTGCTTGGAGCAGGTGATTAGCCATTCCCTGTTGTGGACTCGCTGGTGAACTTCTAAAATCTCAAAACATATAATCAAGAAAGAACCCACTCTATTCACTACTGCAGACTTACGGCAAGGTTACACGTTAAAAGCTCTGCACTAATCTGTTCCTGTGCTGTGAGCTCTCCTACACATGTTCCTCCACGATCAGCTGTGAATTTTGCTGTTTGTTAATTTTTCCAAGATGTTCAGAGATATATGATTTCAAACAGCAAAGGCAGTAACTATGCAGATTCACTGCTGTATCCGTTAGTAGTATACGTTTCTTTCTTTCTCTCTCTCTCTCTCTCTCTCTCTCTCTCTCCCTTACAGACCATGTGCTTGCTGCCTTTGGCTGTCTTTCTCCATTTTGAAATTGCTGTTGTCTTGATTTTTTTACTCTAAAGTTCCAAAAAAATGCATCAGCATATAAAACATTAACTGCTGCTCCTGGAATTCAAGGAAATCGCCTCCAACACTGAAAATACCTCAAATAAGGAGCAGCTCTTACAGCCACAAATTTTCCAGTCCTCCATCTTGAATTAGTTCTTGGTGAACCTTCCCATCTCCTCGGTTACAGTTATTCAAATAATTTGCTTTTCTTTGTTTGCTAGAAAAGTGGATAACCACACGTTTATCCACACTAACTGCATCTGACATACATTTACCCACTCACTCAGACTGTCCAAATAACATTGTATCCTCCTCACAGCTCACCCTTCCACCCAGCTTCGTGTCATCTGCAATTTGTGATATATTCCATTTAGTTTCCTCATCTAAATCATTGACACAGACTGTGAATACCTGGGGTCCTAGTCCCAATCCCTGCAGTTATAAAACATCGATCTGACTGACCATACAAAATAGCAGATGTTAGCTTGACGTTCACAACTGACGAAGACCTGATAAGCAATTATGAACCACTGAATTACTAAATCACAGAATCAGGCCATTCAGCCCATCGTGTCCATGCAGCTCTCGAAATGAGCTTTCTGATGTTGGGCCATTTTCCTGACGCTTCCTTGGAAACTGGTACATTGCTTGTCATCAAATAATTTTCCAATGCTCTTAACTGAATCTGCTTCAACCACTGTTCCATGCAATGTCTTCCAGATCTATTTACTCACTGTGTGAAATTTCTTTCTCACATCACATTTTCTTCCTTGTAATGGATTTGAAATCTGCATTCTTATTCTCAATGCTTTTACCATGGTGAACAGTTTTTCAATGTCTTTTCTGGGTATGATTTTTCTCATAATTTTCAAACCTTCTTTTGAATCTGACTTCAGAGATCAGTCCATGAGGCCAAGCCTCATCAACAACACAGAAACAACTGAGCATCTAAAGGGACGGCCCCTCAGTCATCACTGTGAGCCCCATAGCAACCATTGTTACCTGGGCGGCCATGCATTCCAAACCTGGTCTCTCAACATCACTAGTATTGCCCCACAGTTTGGAAAACTGTGATTCTCACTACGACTATAAAAATGGATTTTTTAAAAAACGGTTGTTGCTGAGAAGTTTAATCCTTTCTGTCCAGTAGGAAGTCAATGATGTGTTTGAGTTTTAATGACTCAGTGAATCCCTTCCCACATGTGGAGCAAGTGGATCACCAGTCCCTCTGTGCCTGTGGGGAATACATTCCAGGTCAAACTGGGAATTGGATCTCTTCCTACAGCCTGAACATACCTCTGGTAACACTCCAGGGGGACTGTGATTGTGTGGCAGAGGTCAGGCCAGTGGCTGGCTTAGTCGTGCTCCTCGGATGCTGCTGGCCTGCTGTGCCTTTCCAACACCACTCTAATCTAGATTCTGGTTTCCAGCATCTGCAGTCCTTGTTTTTACACAGTACATAAGGATGCCATTCACACTTTAATGTGTATAATAGTTCCTGAAACACCCACCTATTCTCCAACCCTATCCCCATCATCTTGCTACTGTCCAGCATCCTCGGTAGTGTAGTGGTTAGTATCCCCATCTGTGACTCAGGAGACTGGGGGTGCAATTCCCCGATGGGGAGGATTTGATATTTTTCTGGATGTCTTGTTACACAGAGGTAGTGACCCTAACCCTGGATCGGGTTCAAGTCCTGCCTGCTCCAGAGTTCAAAAATTCACAAATTTCGGAGCAGAATTAGGCCATTCAGCCCATCAAGTCTGCTGCTTCATTCGATCAAGACTGCTCATCACCCCCATTTTCCTACCTGATCCCTTGAAAGGGTTCAGAAAAGACTTACACTGATGTTTCCAGAGTTGGAGCATTTGGGAGAGGCTTAATAGGCAGGAGCTGTTTTCCCTGGAGGTTCAGAGGGTGAGGGGTGACCTTATGGAGGTGAAGAAAAACAATGACGGGCATGGATAGGATAAACAGACAAGGTCTTTTCGATGGGGTGGGGGAGTCCAGAACTAGTCGGCATAGATTTAGGGTGAGAGGGGAAAGACGTAAAAGGGACCTAAGGGCCAACTTTTTCATGTAGAGGGTGTGCTTGTATGAAATGAGCTGCCAGAGGAATTGGTGGAGGCTGGTACAATTACAGCATTTAACGGGCATCTGGATGGGTAGATGAATAGGAAGGGTTTAGAGGGATATGAGTCAAGTGCTGGCAAATGGGACTAGATTAGGTTAGGATATCTTTTGACTTGGTCAAGTTGGACTGAAGATCTGTTTCCATGCTGCACATCTCTATGACTCTATAACAAACGTTCAACGAACTGGTCTGCAATTTACCACATATGGCCTCCCTCCCATTCTGAATACAGGTGTTACATTAGCATTTTTCCAATCCCATGGAACCGTAAGGTCATACGACACAGGAGCAGAAATTAGGCCATTCAGTCCATCGAGTCTGCTCCACCATTCAATCATGGCTGAGATGTTTTTCAACTCCATTCTCCAGCTTTCTTCCCATAACCTTTGATCCCCTTGACAATCAGGAACATATATATATATATCAGTCTTAAATAAACGCACTGAATCTTTCCCATGTTAAGAGATTTTTGGAATATTGTAATTCATGAGTTCACTATCTCCGCTGCCACTTCCTTCAGGACCCAGGGTATAGGCCATCAGCATCAGTGGACTTGTCTGTCCTCAATCCAAATAGTTTCCTGTGTACCTTTACCCTCACAATGTTGATTGTTTAAGTTCTACCCTTTCTCTAGCCCCTGACTTGCCAATTCTAATAGGAATAGTTCTGTTGTCTGCCAACATAAAAACTGAGATCATCTCTGCCACTTCAATGTTCCCCCATGAACTAACAGTTTTCATCTTCCAAGGTACCACACTTAGCTCAGCGACTCTGTTCCCCTTAGCAAACCAACAGGTCTCTTTTGTAAGTTAACTTACCTATATTTATTTATATTTTTTAATATCCCTTTGTTTATGTTTGAAACTTTCCTAATGTTTGACCCTTCCAGAGGTCCAGAATAACATTTCACAACGGGCTGAAAAGTTAAAAAAAGACTAAGTTTAAACTTTTTGAAATCGCCCCTTTCTGGAGGCTGGGGGCCGGCAAAACGATCGCCCCGCCCCCATTGTCACCGATTGTTTGGTGGCCTCCCCAACCACGCCCCCTCAACCCAGGAGACGTCACAATCCTGGGCCCCACCCCTTGTGAGCTGGCGAATGTGCAGTGCAGGTCCTGCAGCAGGACTGAGGCGGTGTTCCTGAGTGTGGGAGCAGAATGGTGCCGGTGGCTGAAGTAATAAGATCCGCTGGGAAAGCTGAGCAGGTCCGGCAGCTCGTGCCGAGAGAAATCATTTGGGGTCCCGGTGATCCTCCTTCAGAACAGGACCAGGTTTCAGAAACATCCCGGGGAGGTCGCCAGGCCCGAGCGCCAAGACCTGGCTCCTGCCCCCGGAGAGAGGAGACAGTGAGACAGGGTAGGATTGGAAACCGCGGGAGGAGGGAGACTGGGGAGTTTATAAACTCCTAGGGGAGGCCTGAGGCCTCCAATAAAATCACCACAGGCCCAGTGTTTACTTCACCGGCGAAGGCGCTCTCGGGTTGCCCGGGCAACCGGCCGCCATCTTTGTAAGGGTCAGGCGCATGTTGTCTTGGGGCGGGGAGCGCGGGCGGCCATCTTGGTGAGGGCACCATCAACTGTCATTTCTGGGAGAGAATTCCAACCTCGTGGTAACCTCGGCCTTTGCCGAGCTTAATTCCCCCGACTGTCCAGCGATGTGCAGGTTAGGGGGGGTTCAGCCATGCTAAATTACTGATAATGCCCAAGGATGTTCTTGTTAGTGTATGTTGACCATGCTAATTTACCCCCAGTGTCCAGAGATGTTCAGGTTAGTGTGGATTGGCCGAGGTAAGTTTATCCATAGTGTTCGGGGTTCTGCAGGTTAGGGTGAAGGTCTGGACCCCCTCAATCGGCTCTCTCGATCCGAGATCGGTCAAAAGAATCAGTAGGAGTACGGTCTATTTAAAGCAAGGTTATCAGCTTAATGACATAAGGCAGCCTAGCACAGATTTGTCCAGCAACACAGGTTAAAAGCTTCTATGTTCCGTGGCAAAATTACATAATTACACTTGAAAATTACGCATTATTTATTTTTGTGACAGCACAGCCTGAATTACAAGAAAAGACCAATAAAATGTAATAAGGTGACATGATTGACAGCAGATTAGTCCAATGATATTTCATGGGAAACCGATTGTTTTACGTGCAAAATCATCCCACACTTGCTTGTTCAAGATTAGTTCGAATACCAAATTACTTATGATTCATATTATGCAAACTCCATTGTTCTCATTTATTTCTAAATCCAACCAACTCAGTAAAGCAGCAATTCAAGTTCAATGTCAAATCATAACCTGAAGCCATTTTGTTATATTTATTTTAAAATATTATTTACAATTGAAATGCCATTTTGTGGTTAATACAAACCTACATACACCTGTTGCTCCTAACAACAGCCTAAATTCAAATTTTAAATCCTGATCTCAATAAATCAGCAGTTATCTCATTACCCAAAAGGTTGAGACCACAAACGATATAAGTACGGTTTTGATGGCTAATAATTCCTGAAAATCCTCCTACAGAAAAAAGTCACCGAGAACTGCATATCCCAAAGAGTGATATTACTGTTTTGTAGAGCTTTTGGATTCTTCCATTCGATGCAAAACTCAGGGGAGACTATATTCCTACAGTTACAGCACGAGGAGTACTTACTTTATTCAAAATAATAACCAGGTTTAGTGTAGGTAAGGGAGGGACCTTGCCAGTAAGAGGCATGCCTGTCTTTCTGACTTCCTTGAGGCTGTTCAATAGATAGGTCTTTTGGTAAGAGATGCAGTTATTGTCCGAGAACAGTTCCACCCATCCCATAATTGGGAAGACATTGGTGCCAGTAGGGGTCAAAGAGTCTTTTGCTGAAGTCAGCACATAACAGACCACTTCATCTCTGCCAAATATTCTATTGTGACTTTGAAGAAACAAATTGTAATCGAAAGATAACATTTCCCTATCTTCTCTTTTGCGGTGTGACCTATTTGGATGGGGCAAGGCTTACCAGGGTAGCTCATAGCACAACTGGTATCAAACTGGCACACAACACCTTTCCAGGGTAAAGACCATTTAGACTTGTTCTGTAAATGAACTGTTCAATCCCTGACCACTGCAATAGTCATTCTTGGTAATGTTCAGTCCCTCAGCAGACGAGGACATCTTCCTGGCATAGTTGGTGCACAGTCTCTGGTTGCTCAGGATCGCACAGGTGAACTGTTCCTTCTTGTGCACCAATGCTGGCAATGGCAAGTCCACACAGCAGGGCAAGTTCGATCTTTATCATCCGCCCCCCTTCCCTTGCTTGCAAGGGGCTCGTCTGATGAGCTTGCAATGATGGAGATGAACCCAGGGGGAGATGAGAATTTAAAATTTGAATTTAGGCTCTTGTTAGGAGCAACAGGTGAATGCAGGTTTTTATTAACCACAAAATGGCTTTTCAGTTTAAAATAGCTTCAGGTTATGATTTGATACTGTGAACTTGAATTGCTGCTTTGCTGAGTTGGTTAGCTTTGGGGAAAAGAAAACAATGGGGTTTAATAATATGAATCATATGAATTTGGTATTCAAACTAACCTTGAACTAACAAGCACGGGATGATTTTGAGAGTAAAACAATCTGTTTCCTAGAAATATTGGACTAGCCTGCTGTCAATCATGTCACCTTATTACATTTGATTGGTCTTTTAAGGCTGTGCTCTCTTAAAAAACATGTAAATGATGCGTAATGTTCGAACGTAATTCTGCAATTTCGCCACGGAGCTCAGAAGCTTTAACTTCTGTGTTGCTGGACAGAATTGCGTCAGACTGCCTTGCTTTATTAAACTGATAACTTTGCTTTGTACAGTCCGCATTCCGTTCGTTCTTTGACCGATCTCGAGACGGAGGGGTCCCGCCTGGGATCCAAATCTTCAAGGGTGGATTGGCCATACTAAATTCCCTCCATAGTGTCCAGGGATGTGTAAGTTCAGTGTATTACTCTGGGATAAATGTAGGGCAATAAGGGGAGGGATATGGGTGAATTACCATTCAGAACGTTGGTTTGGACTTGTTGGGCCGAGTGACCTGCTTCTACACTGTGAGGAATCTTTGAAGGGAAGGGATTTTTGCAAACTGCTCTCCTTCCATCTGCTGCAGAGTTCTGCTGTCGGCCTGTCCCCGCTCCCTGCCCCATTTTTGACATCGCAACGTGAAAGTGGCCAGATTATTTTCAACGTGAAACACCCTCCTCTGGGCGACTCCTCATCCTGGGAGGGAGCGAGGGAGGGGGTAATCTGATCACTTGTAGCAACTGGAGTGAATCCAAGGATGGAATCTACTCTGCCAACTCAGGTATGTGTCTTAATTATCCGGGTGAGGAGGGACGGATGATAGCAATTGGGGAGAAGAAGATACTTTATTTTTATTTTTAAAATGCATCTGATTCCCACAAATAAATGCATCAGGTTCAAGTACAGCACGTGCAATGATCCACATTGCAGCTTCAAGCTGGCTGCAACAGTTTTACATCCTCTGTTCTTGCTCCGTGTTGGCTGCAGCACATTTGGTTTCCTTCCCTCATCTCTTCTTTCTGCCCCCCCCACCCCCGAAGTGTTGATGCTTCCAAATTGACCCTCAAAAGTTCAGGTTATACTTCCATTCTTTCCCAGCTTTCAAAACCCACAAAATACAACTTTCCCAATCCTCTGAGTATCGGAGTTGGGAGGTTATGTTGTGGCTGTGCAGGACATTGGTTAGGCCACTTTTGCTCTCACTCCTATCAAAAGGATGTTGTGAAACTTGAAAGGGTTCAGAAAAATTTACAAAGATGATGCCAGTGTTGGAGAGTTTGAGCTGAATTGTTTTGGCCTGTTTTCCCGTGTGTGGCAAAGGTGTTTGTATACATTTATAAAATCATGAAAGGCATGGATTGGGTAAACAGACAAAATATTGTCCCCTGGGTTTGGGGGTGTCCAGAACTAAAGTGTAATAGCTTTAGTGTGAAGTGGATGAGCAAAGATTTAAAAGAAACCTAAGGGCAACTTTTTAACTCAGAGGGTAGTGAGTGTAAAGAATGAGCTGCCAGAAGAAATGGTGGAGGCTGGCGCAATTACAATATATGAATGGCATCTGGATGGTTTCTGAATAGGAAGGGTTCAGAGGGGTATGGGCCATGTGCTGGCATATGGGACTAGATTAATTTAGAATATCTAGTCAACATCAATGAATTAAGACCATAAGACATAGAAGTGGAAGTAAGGCTATTCAGCCCATTGAGTCCATTCTGTCATTTAATCATGGCTGATGGGCATTTCAGCTCCATTTACCCACACTCTCCCCGTAGCCCTTAATTCCTTAATTAAGAATTTATCAATCTCTGCCTTGAAGACATTTAATGTCCTGGCCTCCACTGCACTCCCTGGCAATGAATTCCACAGGCACACATTCTCTGTCTGAAGAAATGTCTCCTCATTTCTGTTTTAAATTGACCCCCTCTAATTATCAGGCTGTGTCCCTGGACCCTAGTCTCCTCTGCCTAATGGAAACAACTTCCCAGTATCCACCCTTTCTAAGCCAAGCATAATCTTGTAAGTTTCTCTTAGATCTCTCCTCAACCTACCGAACGCTAATGAGTACAATCCCAGGATCATCACCCATTCATCGTATGTTAGGCGTACCATTCCAGGGATCGATCGTGTGAATCTCTGCTGGACACACTCTAGTGCCAGTATATTCTGCTGTTACTGCCACTGAGTCGCACCTTTAACCCTGTTTAGTGGGTGAAGTGGGAGGGGCAAGAGGACCCTTTCTGTCGGACTTGCTGCTCTCGCACCCACTTTACTTCTCGTGCTGTCTGACAGCACCTTCCCTACGGAATTGATCTGCAGGAGCAGATGGAGGACATTTTTACCCTGGATGGAGCATAATGTTTGTCCAACCCCTGCAGGTTGGTATGAAATAGATACGTTTGTCTCTGTCCCATTGAGTCTCCAGCACAGGGCTAGGCTGGTCGGCTCAATTGGCCTCTATCAGTGTTTTCGCTCTGCCTGAGCCTCCACCCACCCCTCTTCATCACCCCTTCCCATCCCACATCAGCAAACTGGTATCCCCCACTATCGCACGTTTGCTTTATGCCGCTTTGCTTTTACAAAAGACCCACATTAGTACCTGTTTTCGCTAATCAAAAGAAATCCAAAGAGGATTTTTGCTTTCATGAGAGGCAACGTCCTAGTGAACCTTCTCTGCACCCTCTCCCAGAGCATCCACGTCCTTCCGGTAGCATGCTGGCCAGAACTGCACACAATGTTTTGAATGTGGCCGGAATAAATAGCTGTAACATAACTCGCTAACTCTTACACTCTAGGCAAGTGTGCTGTATGCCTTCATGACCACGTGCCTGCCTGCTTTGCCACTTTCAGGGATCTATATGCCCAGATCCCTCTGTATGCCAGATCTCCTATGCGTTCTCTAATTTGATGCACACTTCTTGTATTTCCTTCTCTTCCTTTCTCCCTCATCTGGATCCAGCTTCCCCTTAATTGTATTCCTCTCTTCATCTCTTTCCCCCCCGTTCCTCACCCCTCCACACATCAGTGTATCATAAGACCATAGGAGCTGAAATTAGGCCATTCAGCCCATTGTGACTGCTCTGCGATTCAGTCATGGCTGATCAGTTTCTTAACCCGATTCTCCCAGTAACCTTTGATCCCTTTCATACTCAAGAAACTATCTTTCACAGCTTAAATGTACTCAATGACCTGGCCTCCATAGTCTTTGGTGGCAGTGAATTCCATTTATTCACCACTCTAACTGAAGACGTTTCTCTTTACCTCCACTCTAAAGGGTCTTCCGTTTGGTCTCAGGCTGTGCCCTCGGCTCCTAGCCTTTCCTACCAAAGGAAACATCTTCCCAACATCCAGTCTGTTCAGAATTCTGTCGGCTTCAATTAGATCCCCCGTCATCGTTCTAAATTCCATTAACTATAGACCCAGAGTCCTCAAACATTCATTATTTGTTAAAATGTTCATTCCTGGGACCATACTCGTGAACCTCCTCAGAACACACACCTAGGCCAGTACAGCCTTCCTGAGATTTGGGCCCAAAACTGCGCATAATACTCCAAATATGGCCTGACCAGAGTGTTACAAAGCCTCAACTACATCCCTACTTTTACATTCAAGTCCTGTCAAATTAAATGTCATCATTGCATTTGCCTTCCTAACTACTGTCTCAACCCGTAAGTTTACCTTGAGAGAATCCTGGACTAGAACACCCAAGTCTCTTTGCACCTTAGATTTCTGCACTTTCTTCAGTTCCAAGGGTGACATGTAGGTGTCGGGGCTGCACCAGAGATTTCCTGACATGCGGATTGTATTCGGGGGTACCAAGTAATCTGAGGAACTGGCAGTATTTTGGGAGAAATAGTTATTCCTGGAGGAGGTAGAGAGGAATGTGGTACGATTCTGTAAACTCGAGGTCTCCAGAAGTGTGCAGAGGTGGTGTTAGAATTTAACACCACAAATTTGAAAGCGAGGAAACTCCACCAGAATTCAATTATCAGACATGACAGGCCAATGGTGTCTATCTGTGATGTTAGAATTCTATGATGCTTGGAACTGAAACATAACTTTCAACCCCATGTATTTCATCTCCTTTGTAATAGAGGTCTCTATTTGTATTTTTCAATTGGTTTTTGTACCTGTCTGCTACTTTTGATGATTTGTGTACTTGGTCTCCAAAGTCTTTTTTCCCCTTTTATAGTGCTTAGTTTCTAATAATTTAGCAGTTCTCCAATCAGTCTTTCTTGGGTGAAAAGTAAATGGTTCTGATGTTGTCGTATTGGGTGACATTAAACATTTATTCCACTCATTCGTTTAACCCATGAATGCTGTTTAGCTTCTTCCTGCTCCTTTCTGCACAAGTTGATGCCCCTCTGCCCCTGGATAGTTGATAGTTGACCAAGAACTGGATAGGTGTCCCCTTGATCCAACCTCTTGAGCAATAAGCTATCAGTAACCAAGGACAAAGGTCTTGGACTCCAATTGTTAGTAGTAAACCTCCACTAGGGACAGATTCTTTGGACAAGATCTTTGATTTTGGCACAGAGGCAGGAAACATCTCACCTGTATCAGATAAATCAAATTACTGACTGTCAACTCCTTTGATACTGAGCAGCGTGAATTGAGTATTTACTGGCCCAACAAGAATGGATTTCCCAAACTGCTACAGTGCTGGTGACAGTCATACACCCAAACCAGCTGCTAGTAGGGATCAACCTTCTCTCTGAATCAGGAGGTCACAGGTTTAAATCACAGGATGTTGCTGGTAAGAGGTTCAGTGATGGAAATGTCATTCAGTGGAAAATACTAATAGCTCCCAGAAATTATGGCGAATGTCGGGGCTAGTATAAATGAAGAAGTGAAGGATATTAATAAGTATGAAACAAAAATGCATCAGAGAATTGAATAGGATTTAAAGTAGCTAAATTCCCTGGGCTTGGTAGTTAACGCTAGTTCACTGGAAAGTGGTAATTGGAAAGTGGCACATGTCATCCCACTGTTTTAGAAAGAAGGAAGAGAGCACAGGGAATCTATAATAAAAGGTACAACAACAGGACAGTTAAAAATTAATGATAGGACTGAGCAGAATCAACATGGGCTTATTGGAAATATATGCTCGTCAAACTCAGGTCATTATAGCTAGCAGAATATATGAATGTCCAAATTAGGAGCTGAAGTAAGCCATTCGACTCATTAAGCTGCTCCACTCCAAGAAGATGATGGCTGATTACTTTGTGTTATACATTGCACATTCGGATCCATCCCCATATCCTTAGATTCTTCTTAGGCAAAGGAATTAATCTACTTCTGCCTTGGAAATATTCAATGGTCCTGGCTTCACTATCTTCTGTCGCAAAGTATTCCAAAGCTGCACAACCTTCCAAAAAATTTCCCTCCTTTGTCACAAATGATTGCGTTTTTTCAAGAAGTAACAAAGAGGATTGATGAGGGCAGAGCAGTAGATGTGATCGATATGGACTTCAGTAAGGCGTTCGACAAGGTTGCCCATGGGAGATTGATTAGCAAGGTTAGATCTCACGGAATACAGGGAGAACTAGTCACTTGGATACAGAACTGGCTCAACGGTAGAAGACAGAGGGTGGTGGTGGAGGGTTGTGTTCCAGACTGGAGACTGTGACCAGTGGAATGCCACAAGGATCGGTGCTGGGTCCTCTACTTTTTGTCATCTACCAAAATGATTTTGATGCGCGCAGAAGAGGTACAGTTAGTAAGTTTGCAGATGACACCAAAATTGGAGGGGTATTGGACCTCAGAGTTAACCTCAGATTACAACAGGATCTTGACCAGATGGGCCAATGGGCTGAGAAGTGGCAGATGGAGTTTAATTCCGATAAATGCGAGGTGCTGCATTTTGGGAAAGCCAATCTTAGCAGGACTTATGCCCTTATTGGGAAGGTCGTCGGGAGTGTTGCTGAACAAAGAGACCTTGGAGTGCAGGTTCATAGCTCCTTGAAAGTGGAGTTGCAGGTAGATGGGATAGTGAAGAAGGCATTTGGTATGCTTTCCTTTATTGGTCAGAGTATTGAGTACATGAGTTGAGAGGACATGTTGCGGCTGTATTGGACATTGGTTAGCCCACTGTTGGAATATTGCGTGCAATTCTGGTCTCCTTCCTGTTGGAAAGATGTTGTGAAACTTGAAAGGGTTCAGAAACTATTTACAAGAATGTTGCCAGGGTTGGAGGATTTGAGCTGCTGGAGAATCGGAGGCTAAGGGGTGACGTTATAGAGGGTTTACAAAATTATGAGGTCATGGATAGGATAAATAGGCAAAGTCTTTTCCCTGGGGTCGGAGAGTCCAGACTAGAGGGCATAGGTTTAGGGTGAGAGGGGAAAGATATAAAAGAGACCTTAAGGGTAAAGTTCACGCAGATGTTGGTATGTGTATGGAATGTGCTGCCAGAGGAAGTGGTGGAGGCTGGTACAATTGCAACATTGAAGAGGAATTTGGATGGGTAGATGAATAGGAAGGGTTTGGAAGGATATGGGCCGGGTACTGGCAGGTGGGACTAGATTGGGTTGGGATATCTGGTCGGCATGGACGGGTTGGACCGAAGGGTCTGTTTCTGTGTTGTACATCTCTAAGACTCTATAAATGGGTGATCTAATTGTTCGTTCACAACAGTAAGTAAACATCCTTCAACATCCATCTTTTGAAGACCATTCAGGCTCATAGAAACTTCAATCAAATCACCCCTTGCTATTCCAAACTCTGGTTGAAAGTCAGACCTGCCTGTCGAATGATTTTCCATGAGACAGTGTGTTCATTGTGGGTGTCAATCTAGTTTACCTTCTGTGAATTGCCTTTAATGCATTTTCATTCTTCCTTCGGTAAGGATATCAAAACTGAGCACGGTGTTCAAGATGTAGTCCCACCATTGCTCTGTAACTGAGGCATAATCGCCTTACATTTATGTCATTGGCCTTTCTAATCACTTGCTTTGTTTGCATTCTAACTTGTGACTTATTTGCAAGGCCCCCAGATCCCTCTGCATCTCAGAATTATGCAGTTGTTCTCCAAGTAGGTAGCAAATTGCATTTTACCATATTGTACACCACTTGCAAGAGTTTTGCTTATTTATTTAACCAATCTATCAATCTGCATAATTGATATGTCATCTCCACAATGTACATCTCCATCTATCTTTGTGTTGCCTGCAAATGTAACCACATACCTTTGATCCCCTCCTGTAAGTCATCTATATAATTGTAGAAAGTTGAGGAGCCAGCAGAGATGCCTGTTGGAACCCCACCATATATTGTCAGTTACAACCAATTTGACAAAAGAACCATTTTTGCATATTCTGTTTTCTGCCAGTCAGTTGATGTTCTATAACTATACTTTACACCATGAGTTCCTCTGTGCAATATGCTTTTTGTGAAAACATGTCAAACACCTTTAGGATATTCAAGTTCAGTATATCCACAGGCTTCAATTTACATACTCTTTCAAAGAATTCCTTGAGGACAGCATGGTGGCACAGTGGCTCCCTCTCACGGCCAGAGACACCTATTTGATTTCAGCCTTGAGTCGACTATCTGTTTGGAGTTTGCTTGTTCGGTCTATGTCTTTGTGAGTTTCCACTGGGGGCTCCACAGTCCAAAGATGTGTAGGTTGGGTGGATTAGCCATGTTGGATTGCGTAATGTCCTTGGATGTCCAAGCTAGGTGAGTTAGCCATGCTAAATGCAGGGTTACGGGAGTAGAGTGGCGGTCTGGATCTGGGTGGGATGCACTTGAGGGTTGGTGCAGGACTTGATCGGCCAAGTGGTCTCTTTCCACACTCTTGGAATTCTATGAATAAATTGGTGAAACAACATTTCGTTTTCATATTAGCATGCTGATTCTTTTCAATTACCGTGAGCTTTTTGACATGGTGGTTATAATCTCCTTAATTGATTCAAAAACAAATGTTTAATTGCCATAGACCCAAGGGACCACATCTTTCCCTTTGAGAACAGAAGTATTAAATATGTTACTCTCCAGTCTGAGGAAAACTTGCCTGAATCTAAGAAATCTTGGAAAATTAACATTAATGCAAATATGAACTCATTAGCCACCTTTTAAAATTCTATGATGAAGTCCACCTGTACCCAGAGATTTGCCAGCCCATAGCACCATCAGTTCGCTCAATAGCATTTATCTAATGATTCTCATTTCACCAAACTCCTCTGTTTGTTCAACCTATGGCGTTAAAGGCAGGATTCTTGACCATGTGGTGGAACAGAGGGATCTTGGAGTCCAAGTCCATAGATCGCTCAAAGTTACCACCCAGGTTGAGAAGGTTGTTACGAAGGTGTACGGTGTGTTGGCTTTCATTAGCAGGGAGTTTGAGCTTAAGAGCTGCAAGGTTATGCTGCAGCTGTATGGAGTACTGGTTAGATCACATTTGGAATATTGTGTTCACTTTTAGTCACCTAATTTTAGGAAAGATGTGTAGGGAAAATGCCAGAGGAAACATCACAGAAGCGCTTCACAGGAGGCTGCCAATCACTGAGGATGTTACCTAGACAGGGGACGAAATGTCTGCAACACAAATTCCCAGCTCGGCGAACAGAACCACAACAGGAAGCTGTGTAAGCTGAGAGAGGGTACAGAGGAGATTTACCTCGATGCTGCCTGGAATGGAGGGGATGTCTTAGGTTGGGGGAGCTAGGGCCTTTCTCATTGGAGCGAAGAACGATGAGAGGTGACTTTATAGAGGTGTACTATATGTTGAGAGGCATAGATAGAATGAATAGCTGGAGACTTTTTCCCCAGGTCAGAAATGACAGGGCATAATTTTTAAGTAATTGGAAGAAGGTTTAGGGGAGATGTCAGAGGTAGGTTTTTTACTCTGAATGGTGAGTGCATGGAATGCACTTCCAGGGTTGGAATGAGAGTCAGATACATTTAAGGACATTTAAGCGACTGCTGAACAAGCACATGGACGGCAGTAAATTGAGGGGTGTGCAGGCTAGTCTCATCTTCAAGTTGGATAAAAGGCTGGTACAACATAGAGGGCTGAAGGGTCTGAACTGTGCTGTATTGTTCTACGTTCTCACTCCAGAACGATGCAGCAGCAGTATTGGAAGAACAATATTGCGTCAAACCCCTTGACCCTTCCAGAGATGGGCACCGTCGATGGAAACTCGGTTAAATTCTGCCAGCAATCAGGTGATAGCCGGGTGGGGGGAGGGTGGCAGCCGTGAGACTGAACTTGCTGACTTGAGGGTTTTTAGTTTTGGTTGCTACGTGCAATGAAGTGTGAATCATTGTTTCAACAGTTGGTTCTGTGTGTTGTTTCTGAGTCAGTGACCAAATTAAGGCGATTCACCCACAACCAGAACAAGAGGCTGGGATTAATATTGACTCCAATGCATTCAGCATGACATCACGTCAATACTGTTAGAAAGGGAAAGCTGACACCAACTCCCACCCCACCAGAGATCTCAAACCGAAACACCCAAAGAGAAGCGCATCGCCCTATAATCTGTAAAATTAATGTGAAAAGTGGTGTAACCTGCTCTAATGTTTAAAAATAAATCCCTGACACTTTAAAATCAACAAAAATCTATTTATATATCCAACAGTAACGGTGAACAGATGAACTAAACTATTAACAAACCAAATAAATCCCTTCTAACTACTGACTGTTCCGGAATAAAACAAGATTCACGTGATATGATGATCCAATAAATATGATTCCCTCTTGTAACAAGAAATAGAATTTAGTCTCTCAGATTACAGCCAGGTTACGTGTCTCTTGGAATACTCTGTGCCACCTTCTGTTGAATCTTCTGTCAGGAATGCCCTTCCCAGTTTTATTTAAATGATGCATTCTCTAATACAGAGATGACTGACATCCAGTTTCCCCCTCTCAACAGAACTGAGGACTCTTGGTTCTCGCGAGGGGGAGTTAGAGATCTGGGCGTTCAGGCGATTGGATCCTGAAGGTGGCAACACAGGTCAATGGAGTGGTCACAAAGGTTTCATTCGGCGGTGTGTAAATAAATTGTTTTCCTGCAAGCCAAGTGATTTGACCAGTTACATCACTCCTGGATACCTCTGCCTAAAACAACTAAAAAACGTTAGGGTCTGGGCTACCTTCCCAGAATGTTTTGAGGGGATCTGGCCTGGTCTATAACACTGAACACCTGCAAATTGTGTCTCCAGGAAGGATGTCGTAAAACTTGAAAGGGTTCAGAAAAGATTTAAATGGATGGTTTGGAGGTTGGAGGGTTTGAGTTACAGGGAGAGATTGAATAAGTTGCAGGTATTTTTCCCTGGAACATCAGAGGCTGAGGAGTGACCTGGTAGATATTAATAAAATTGAGAGGCACAGATACGGTAAATAGTCAAAATCTTTTCGCCAGGATGGGGAATCCAAAACTAGAGGTTTAGGATGAGGGGGAAAAGATTTAAAAGGGACCTGAGGGGAGACCTTTTCACGGAGAGAGTGGTGTATGTATGGAATGAGCTGCCAGAGGAAGTGGTGGCATCTGGTACAATTTCAACATTTAAAAGGCATTTGGATTGGAACATGAATAGGAAGAGTTTCGAGGGATACGGACTAGTGCTGGCAAATGGGATGAGATTAATTTAGGATATGCAGTCAGCATGGACGAGTTGGACTGAAGGGTCTGTTTCCCTGCTGTGCATCTGTTTTGACTCGAAGTCTCCAAAAGATACCACATTGCTTCAACCGAACTCTGAAACCCAACGTTACTGACAGATTCTTTGTGTCTGAACCCGAGAGGCCGAGTCGTAGAGATGCACAGCACTGAAACTGACCCTTCAGTACAACTCGTCCATACTGACCAGACATCCAACATTTAATCTACTCCCATTTGTCAGCATTTAGCTCATATACCCATCCAGATGCTTTTTAAATGTTGTCATTGTACCAGCCTCCACAACTTCCCCTGGCAGCTCATTCTGTACATGCATCACCCTCTGCGTGAAAACTTGTCCCTTGAGGTCCATGCTAAGTTGCCTGTAGTGTTAGGGTGGGTTACTCTTCGGAGGGTCAGGGAGGACTTGTTGGGCCGAAGGGCCTGTTTCCACGCTGCAGGGAATCTAATCAAAAGGCACCTGGATGGGTGTATGAACAGGAAGAGTTTCGAGGGGTGCTGGCAAATGGGACTAGATTAATTTTGGATATCTGGTCAGCATGAATGGGTTGGACCAAAGGATCGGTTTCCAGCACTTGGCCTATATCCCTCTCAACCATTCCTATTCATGTCCCCATCCAGATGCTATTTAAAGGCTGTCATTGTACCAGCCTGCACCACATCTTCTGGCAGCTCATTCCATCCATGCATCACCCTCTGTATGAAAAGCTTGCCCTTTAGGTCCCATTTAAATCTTTCCCCTCTCACCATCAACCCTCTGGTTCTGGACTGCCCAACCTCCAGGGAAATGACCTTGTTATTTGCTCTATCCATACTCCTCATGATTTTATAAACCCATATAAGGTCACCCCTCAACCTCTGACACTTCAGGGAAAACAGCCCCAGTCTATTCAACCTCTCCCTGTAGCCCAAACACTCGGCAACATCCTGGTAAATCATTTCTGGTCGAGAAGTCAATGATTTGGGTTAACACCTGAAACACTGACTTCACTGCTGGTGCTGCCTGGCTTGCTGTGTTCTCCCAGCCTCCTGCTTGCCTACTTTGGATTCCAGCATCTGCAGTTTGTTTTTGTCTCTAACGAATGGCAGAGCAGACTCGATCGGCTGAATGGACTAACTTCTGCTCCAAAGGTCTCGCAGGCTTGGGTTTGTGCAGATTGTTTCAGTGGGAACGTACAGTCCTGGGCTCAACGAGCAGCAGCGCCCAATGGATCAAAGTTCATAGAATCACAGAATCCCTACATTGTGGACACAGGTCCTTCAGCCCAACAAGCTCAAACTGACCCTCTGAAGAGTAACCCACCGAGACCCATTTCCCTGCCCTATTACTCGACATTTCCCCTGACTAATGCACCACACCTACACATCCCTGAACACTGGGACAATTCAATTTCACCAATCCACCCTACCTGCACACCTTTGGACTGTGAGAGGAAACCGGAACACCCAGAGAAAACCCACGCAGGCACAGAAGGAGAATGTGCAAAATCCACACAGATAGTTACCCCAATAGTGGAATCAAAGCTGTGTCCCTGGCACTGTGAGGCAATGCTACTGACCACTGAGCCACCGTAGGAGTGGGTACAGTCCAGCAGAAAACAAAACAAGCCCACCAACTCTCCCACTGTCAGACTGGGCAGGAGGTTCAGTCCTGGGGGTGACCCACAGCAGCCTCACCGGCAGAATTCGATTGTTGGGAGCGCTGGTGCCCCCGCTGGTGTCTCTGCAAGTTGCAGGCCTGGGTGAAGGCCTTCCCACACTCAGGGCAGCTGAAAGGCTTCTCCCCTGTGTGGACCCGCTGGTGGGTCAGCAGGGCGGAGGAATCGCTGAACCCCTTCCCGCACTCTGGGCAAGTGAATGGCCTCTCCCCTGTGTGGGCACTGTGGTGCCTCAGCAGGGAAAAGGCCTGGGTGAAGGCCTTCCCACACTCAGGGCAGCTGAAGGGCTTCTCCCCTGTGTGGACCCGCCGGTGGGTCAGCAAGGCGGAGGAACTGCTGAACCCCTTCCCACACTCTGGGCAGGCGAATGGCCTCTCCCTGGTGTGGACCTGTTGGTGCTTCAGTAGGTCAGAGGAATTGCTGAAAGCCTTCCTGCACTCAGGGCAGCTGAAGGGCTTCTCCCCTGTGTGGACCCGTCGGTGCCCGAGCAGGGTGGAGGAACTGCTGAACCGCTTCCCACACTCTGGGCAGGAGAATGGCCTGACCCCAGTGTGACTGCGCTGATGAGCCTCCAAGACAGACGGGACATGGAAGGCTTTCCCACAGTCGCCACACTTCCAAGGTTTCTCCACGGGGCGGGATTCCTCTGGTTTCTCCATGGCTGAAGCTTCAGCGGCACACAAACACGTGTACAGTCCGTCCCTGCCGTGAATTCCTCTTTCCAGGCTGGATAACTGTTTTAGGTTCCACACTCAGTACGCTGTAACAGTAGGGTCTCTCATTCAGTCCCACTGATGCTGAAAACGTACTGAAACAGGGACCAAAAAACTTTGCTCCTTCTCACAGAATCTTAGTCAAAACTCGTTACACTTCCAATGGACTGAATGACAGTCAGACATTGACTTGAAATTGAGGACAGCAGACGCTGGAGAGTCAGAGTCAAAAAGTGCGGAAAAGCACACCAGGTCAGGCAGCATCTGAGGAGCAGGAGAGTCGGCATTTTGTGCATAAGCCCTTCATCTGTTGATTTTTAAACTTCAGTTTTCAGATCAAATACTCTGTAAAAAGAGATTACAAATGTCATCATTGTCACTGAGAAGGTCTATAGCCTTAAAACTTGTCTTTAAATATTTAGACTAAATGTAGTGCTGAATTATAGAACACAAAATAGACAGACAACAAGACTCAGAAAGGGGGGCATCTTAAAGAATGCAAAAGATAGGGACACCTGGGCTGACCAAGTGATAACAGGATGCTGTAAGACAATTAAGAAGGTTTGCCTTAGCATCGGTGAATCTGTATGAACAGGACACCAAGTGATAACATTCACAACCGTTCCCTTGTGAAATTAATGACAGTATTTGATTCTGACCCTGAAACGAAACTCGGTACTATCAAAAACTTTGTAATTAACACTCAGTTGCTGTCAATTATAATGGTTTCGTATACCCCTTGCAAGCAGGGCAGTCACAGAGAAAATAAATCTTTGCTGTTACAAAACCCTGACATGAGAGTTCAAAAGGACACTAGAGAGAGACACCATTTTAGTGCTGAGGCTGTTGAATCCAGCAGAAAATTAACTCTTAGTGCTTAGCTGGTATGGATTGAATTTAATTGCATTTTGAGAAGCCAATTCTGGTTCTGAAGTGCAAATTCTGTAAAAAGAAATACTGATAAAGCTTTAACTTACTTGCTGTTTTTACACACTGCCCCACTGACAATTCTAACTAATTAGATCTTATGTCTTATTTGAATTTGAATCACAAACTTGAAAAGTAGGCATGTTTCATTTGAAGACGAATGAATCAGTTTGAATGCAACCTTATGGTAACATCTCTGCCTCAGGTACAGAATGGTTTAGAGCTGAAAAAGCAAGAGTCTGCTCCTAGCTTAGAAAATATTCAAGGTTGAATATTGAAGAGATTCTTGCACAATGTGTCGGGAAGCCATTTTATGATTGAACGTTTGCCCTCCTTACTAAGAAGCCATTTTATAAAAGAACTGTATCTCACAATGAGAGCTGTGCAAGGTTATCTTGTGCACTCCAATTGGGTGCGACTGGTACCTCTTTATGAGAGGAGTTTATCTCACTAGCAGGTTCCCACCTCACGAATGGTCTGTAGGAGTAATTAGTCAAGCTTCACAGATCTGTCAATTAGCTTTTCTTCCTTATGAATTATTGGTGATTGTTTCTTTTCCACTCCCAGGAGCCGCAGTGGTTGAGGCGTTGAGTTGGGGAGAATAAAATGTGCCCGTGAGCAGCGTGTGGGGCTATTTCAGCTTCCCCTCATCTGACTGCGCTTTGAGTTGACTCAGATGTTCTCAGGGACATTTACTGACGCGAGACAGTGAAAGGATTCTCATTCCCGCAGATCAGGAATTCAAACCGTATGCCGGCTTCAGGACAATGAGAAAGGTTAATTGGGGTGTGTGAAGAAGCTTTGAGCTGCATTTCAAACAGGTAGGTGGAGTCAGATGCATCATCCATTGCGCCCCGGCCCTGTGCGTATCTAACGCCACCATGCTGCAGAGTTCTGACATTAACACGGACAGGCGCAGCAATGGGAACATTCACAATGTGAACAACCAAAGATAATCACCGTCACTGATTCCCTTCCACAGGCCCAACTTTGTGAAGCAGTATCTTTCACTGGCAATGGAAACACCCTTGTCCTCAGGTACCTGCTTCATTTCGATCTCGATTTCAAGCACCTCACTGTTCTAGTCTCATTTCCAAACACTTTGCTCATAGCCTCAAAAGAAGCTCTGCGGGTATCTGCTTGTTCCACCCGAACAGGCAGTGGGTTGCAGATTCCCACCAGTCCCAATTTGAGTGAAATATTTTCCCCCCTCCACTGATTTGAATCTTAAAAAAGAAGCCGGGGAGTAAGCTCCCTTTGTTTTCGACGACATTTCTCATTTTGTACTCGGAAGGGTTCACACCTGCGTGGGGAAACCGCAATGGATTTCAAGTCCATCACATTAACCACTCGGCCCACGAATACAGAAGCACACTGACAGCTTGACTTCCCAGGTCTGTCTGCTTGTGGAGCTGAGAAAGAGTGAATCATCGCAGAGTTTGTTTGAATCCAATCACTTCACAGTGATTCGAAAGGGTTAAATATCTGCACATGGTGTTTGTAGATATTTAGGTTTTTCACCCCAAAAAATGAAATGAACTTTCAGTTAGAAATTGCAGGAGGAACTCAGCAGGTCAGGCAACATCTGTGGAAAGAGAATCAGAGGCAACATTTCAAAATTCTGTTTTCTCCGACAGGTACTGTCAAACCTGCCGAGTTTCTCTTTCGGTCTCGTCTTCTCAGCACACGCAGTCCCTTACGTTAGACATTAATTCAATTCGGAAACCCCTTTGTGGAGAAGATTTCCGTTTGGGGAACATTTTCCTGACCCCATTAAAAGCGCACAGCTTCGAAGCCAAAGAAGGGCAGCGGACACACCGCCTCTGGGTGGGCTCGAACCACCAACCTTCCGATTAACAGCCGAACGCGCTGACCAATTGCGCCACAGAGACAGGCGCCAGCACGGGCTCCACCATCGCCTAGTGATTTCATAATTCAGCCTCCCCGCCAGGAATTACAATTGTCGTCTATCTGTTTTACTTTTCCATAATCAAGCCTGGGAGATCTCTTGTGGAGATACCGGGGACAGTCTGCAGACACATCCATGTCACGAGGAACTAGCTTTCTTACTCCGGGGCCGTCGCCCTTCCAGCCTTTCAGTGTTTTGCCTGTTCCCGAGTTCTCTCATTGGCTCGGAGGGGAGAAGGGGTTTGAATTCCTGATGTGCAGGAACGACAATTCTTCCAATGTCTCAGATCAGTTCATGTGCCGAGAACATCAGAGTCAACCTCCAGGCCTCTTCAACAAGGGGACGGTGTCTGGACTGTCTCTGCTCAATCGGACCGGTCATCTTTCATTCTCCTCTAAATCCGCTTCGCAAAGTGTTTCTAAAGGTTCACAAAGCTGGAGACTGGCATTTCTGTTTTGCTTCATGAACATTTGCACATTTTTTCCATTTCCTAACTGACAATATTTTGCCAAATTCTCTTCCCTTGCCTCATGTCAAGGGATGAGGAATTTCCATTCTGGGGAGACATTCCCAAGGTTGAGAATGTTCGCTTTGGAGCAAAGAAGGATAACTGGAGATTTCCTGGGGCTGTTGGTCATGATGGGAGAAGAAGCGGTGGGAATGGTCAGATTAATGATCAGAAGAACCAATTGCCACTGACCAGAGTCAGTTATCTGAGGACAGGGATTGAAGTTCTTGAATGAAAAGCAGCACTTGTGCCTAATAAACACAGAGAATACTGCAGAAAGCCAACAGGTCGAGCAGCATCTGTGGAAAGGGAAACAGAGCTGACGTTGTGAGTCTGGTACGTTGTTTGTTCAGAACCCGAGTTTCCTGCATGGCAATAAATTCCCATACATGAGGAAACGGGTCTTTATTGAGACGGGTTTTGTGAAGTTTGAGCGATAATGCAACCAACAGGAAGTCATTTAAAATCGCCAGCGAAGAAAGCATAGCCAGCAGGTTACCACCCTGGGCGGGGAGCCCCAAATGATCTCTACGCCAACACCTTAAGTGTTCGGCCACAACTACACGCCCAAAGTTGAGGTCTAAACTTTCTCATGGAATAGTTCTCACAGGAAAGGTGAGTATTGGGCTTGTCCTGTCTGCGCCATAGCCCCAACGTTTCCCGTTCCCCTGGATTTGATCAGGACAGAGGAGGCTGAGGGGAGATCGAATTGAACTACACACATTGATGAGAGATAGAGCGGCTGGGAAGGATCCATTCCCATGCGTAGAGAGATTAATAATCAGGGCCGAAAATAAGGAGCCACTTCAAGAAATTTGGGGTTCATTCAGCAAAGCTAATGTAGAACTGTTCACAGAAAATTGTGATCAAAGTCTCTCGAGTTATTTTGATGAGAAGTGTTGATGATGCTTATACAATCGATAGGATGAACGTAGATTGGTAAATGTATTTGGTGACAGTTCTGTTCTAGCCCTGTGAGCGAAACCTGGATCTGAAGGAGTATAAGGGACATTAACAACATCGATCTGAAATTGGACACGTGACAAGGAACAGAGCCATCATTAACAGTTGGCTTTTGAACTGGAGAGGGTTTCTCGTGAAATTAGCTTGAGGCTTGAGGTATGCAAGGTCAAGATACTTTAGGTAAAACATGGAAACACTATCCTCATTAGCAGACAGTGAAAGGATTACAAGACACAAATTAAACATTTTCGACAAGTGATACAGGGAACTGGGAAGATAAGTATTAGAAACTGGCAACAACAAAGTTCTGCAGCACAACACTGACATTCAAAGACCGAAAACATCCAGGTCCTGATTAATCAGATTGCATTGTGGTGCTTTTCTGCAAAACATCGACTTGCAATGTCCTACAATAGAGTGACATAACCCATCGCTGTCAGCCTAGGATAGAAAATCCGAAGGGATGAACGTTTGCTGATTTTCTGAAGATTCACAGAGCTTAGACTGGGTTTTGGTGATTGTTTCTTTTCCACTCCCAGGAGCCGCAGTGGTTGAGGCGTTGAGTTGGGGAGAATAAAATGTGCCCGTAAACAGCGTGTGCGGCTATTTCAGCTTCCCCTCACCTGACTGCGCTGTGAGTTGACTCGGATGTTCTCAGGGACATTTACTGACGCGAGACAGTGTAAGGATTCTCATTCCCGCAGGTCGGGAATTCAAACCGTACGCCGGCTTCAGGACAATGAGAAAGATTAATTGGGGTGTGTGAACAAGCTGTGAGCTGCATTTCAAACAGGTAGGTGGAGTTTGGTGCGCCAGTCCCTGTGCGCATCCAACGCCACCATGCTGCAGAGTTCTGACGCCTACACGGACTTGCGCAGCAATGGGAACATTCACAAGGTGAACAACCAAAGATAATCACCGTCACTGATTCCCTTCCACAGGCCCAACTTTGTGAAGCAGTATCTTTCACTGGCAAAGGAAACGCCTTTGTCCACAGGTACCTGCTTCATTTCGATCACGATTTCAAGCACCTCACTGTTCTAGTCTCATTTCCAAACACTTTGCTCATAGCCTCCAAAGAAGCTCTGAGGGTATCTGCTTGTTCCACCCGAACAGGCAGTGGGTTGCAGATTCCCACCAGTCCCAATCTGAGTGAAATGTTTTTCCCCCTCCACTGATTTGAATCTTAAAGAAGAAGCGGGGGAGCAAACTCCCTTTCTTTTCGACGACTCTTCTCATTTTGTACTCGGCAGGGTTCACACCTGCGTGGGGAAGCCGCAATGGATTTCAAGTCCATCGCATCAACCACTCGGCTCACGATTCAGTACCACACTGACAGTTTGACTTCCCAGGTCTGTCTGCCTGTGGAGCTGAGAAAGAGTGAATCATCGCAGAGTTTGTTTGAATCCAATCACTTCGCAGTGATTCGAAAGGGTTAAATATCTGCACATGGTGTTTGCAGATATTTCGGTGTTTCTCCCGAAAAGATGAAATGAACTTTCAGTGAGAAATTGCAGGAGGAACTCAGCAGGTCAGGCATCATCTGTGGAAAGAGAATCAGAGGCAACATTTCAGAATTTTGTTTGCTCCGACAGGTACTGTCAAACCTGTTGATTTTCTGTTTGGGTCTCGTCTTCTCAGCATACGCAGTCCCTTCGGTAAGACATGAAGTCAATTCGCAACCCCTGTGTGGAGAAGATTTCCGTTTGGGGAACATTCTCCTGACACCATTAAAAGCGCACAGCTTCGAAGCCAAAGGAGAGCAGCGAGCACACCGCCCCTGGGTGGGCTCGAACCACCAACCTTTCGGTTAACAGCCGAACGCGCTGACCAATTGCGCCACAGAGACAAGCGCAGATGGGGGCGGCACCATCGCTTAGTGATTTTATAATTCAGCCTCCCCGCCAAGAATTACAATTGTCGTCTATCAGTTTAACTTTTCCATAATCAAGCCTGGGAGATGCATTCTGGAGATACCGGGGGCTGTCTGCAGACACATCCATGTCACGAGGAACTAGCTTTCTTACTCCGGGGCCGTCGCCCTTCGAGCCTTTCAGTGTTTTGCCTGTTCCCGAGTTCTCTCATTGGCTCGGAGGCGAGAAGGGGTTTGAATTCCTGATGTGCAGGAACGACAATTCTTTCAATGTCTCAGATCAGTTCGTGTGCCGAGAACATCAGAATCAACCTCCCGGCCTCTTCAACAAGGGGACGGTGTCTGGACTGTCGGACAGGTCATCTTTCATTCTCCTCCAAATCCGCTTCCCAAAGTGTTTCTAAAGGTTCACAAAGCTGGAGACTGGGATTTCTGTTTTGCTTCATGAACATTTGAACATTTTTCCATTTCCTAACTGACAATATTTTGCCAAAATCTCTTCCCAATTGTACGCCTTGTCTCATGTCCAGGGATGAGGAATTTCCATTTTGGGGAGACATTCCCAAGGTTGAGAATGTTCGCTTTGGAGCAAAGAAGGATAACTGGAGATTTCCTGGGGCTGTTGGTCATGATGGGAGAAGAAGCGGTGGGAATGGGCAGATTAATGATCAGAAGAACCAATTGCCACTGACCAGAGTCAGTTACCAGAGGACAGGGATTGAAGTTCTTGAATGAAAAGCAGCACTTGTGCCTAATAAACACAGAGAATACTGCAGAAAGCCAACAGGTCGAGCAGCATCTGTGGAAAGGGAAACAGAGCTGACGTTGTGAGTCTGATACGTTGTTTGTTCAGAACCCGAGTTTCCTGCATGGCAATCAATTCCCAGACATGAGAAAACGGGTCTTTATTGAGACGGGTTTTGTGAAGTTTGAGCGATAATGCAACCAACAGGAAGTTATTTAAAATCGCCAGCGAAGAAAGCATAGCCAGCAGGTTACCACCCTGGGCGGGGAGCCCCAAATGATCTCTACGCCAACACCTTAAGTGTTCGGCCACAACTACACGCCCAAAGTTGAGGTCTAAACTTTCTCATGGAATATTTCTAACAGGAAAGGTGAGTATTGGGCTTGTCCTGTCCGCGCCATAGTCCCAACGTTTCCTGTTCCCCTGGATTTGATCAGGACAGAGGAGGCTGATGGGAGATCGAATTGAACGACACACATTGGTGAGAGATAGAGCGGGTGGGAAGGATCCATTCCCATGCGTAGAGAGATTAATAATCAGGACCGAAAATAAGGAGCCACTTCAAGAAATTTGGGGTTCATTCAGCAAAGCTAATGTAGAACTGTTCACAGAAAATTGTGATCAAAGTCTCTCGAGTTATTTTGATGAGAAGTGTTGATGATGCTAATACAATCGATAGGATGAACGTAGATTGGTCAATGTATTTGGTGACAGTTCTGTTCTAGCCCTGTGAGCGAAACCTGGATCTGAAGGAGTACAAGGGACTGCAACAACATCGATCTGAAATTGGACACGTGACAAGGAACAGAGCCATCATTAACAGTTGGCTTTTGAACTGGAGAGGGTTTCTCGTGAAATTAGCTTGAGGCTTGAGGTATGCAAGGTCAAGATAATTTAGGTAAAACATGGAAACACTATCCTCATTAGCAGACTGTGAAAGGATTACAAGACACAAATTAAACATTTTCGACAAGTGATACAGGGAACTGGGAAGATAAGTATTAGAAACTGGCAACAACAAAGTTCTGCAGCACAACACTGACATTCAAAGACCGAAAACATCCAGGTCCTGATTAATCAGATTGCATTGTGGTGCTTTTCTGCAAAACATCGACTTGCAATGTCCTACAAAAGAGTGACAAAACCCATCACTGTCAGCCTAGGATAGAAAATCCGAAGGGATGAACGTTTGCTGATTTTCTGAAGATTCACAGAGCTTAGACGGGGTTTTGGTGATTGTTTCTTTTCCACTCCCAGGAGCCGCAGTGGTTGAGGGGTTGAGTTGGGGAGAATAAAATGTGCCCGTAAACAGCGTGTGCGGCTATTTCAGCTTCCCCTCATCTGACTGCGCTGTGAGTTGACTCAGATGTTCTCAGGGACATTTACTGACGCGAGACAGTGTAAGGATTCTCATTCCCGCAGGTCGGGAATTCAAACCGTACGCCGGCTTCAGGACAATGAGAAAGATTAATTGGGGTGTGTGAACAAGCTGTGAGCTGCATTTCAAACAGGTAGGTGGAGTTTGGTGCGCCAGTCCCTGTGCGCATCCAACGCCACCATGCTGCAGAGTTCTGACGCCAACACGGACATGCGCAGCAATGGGAACATTCACAAGGTGAACAACCAAAGATAATCACCGTCACTGATTCCCTTCCACAGGCCCAACTTTGTGAAGCAGTATCTTTCACTGGCAAAGGAAACGCCTTTGTCCACAGGTACCTGCTTCATTTCGATCACGATTTCATGCCCCTCACTCTTCTAGTCTCATTTCCAAACACTTTGCTCATAGCCTCCAAAGAAGCTCTGAGGGTATCTGCTTGTTCCACCCGAACAGGCAGTGGGTTGCAGATTCCCACCAGTCCCAATTTGAGTGAAATGTTTTTCCCCCTCCACTGATTTGAATCTTAAAGAAGAAGCGGGGGAGCAAACTCCCTTTCTTTTCGACGACACTTCTCATTTTGTACTCGGCAGGGTTCACACCTGCGTGGGGAAATGCAATGGATTTCAAGTCCATCGCATCAACCACTCGGCTCACGATTCAGTACCACACTGACAGTTTGACTTCCCAGGTCTGTCTGCCTGTGGAGCTGAGAAAGAGTGAATCATCGCAGAGTTTGTTTGACTCCATTCACTTCGCAGTGATTCGAAAGGGTTAAATATCTGCACATGGTGTTTGCAGATATTTCGGTGTTTCTCCCGAAAAGATGAAATGAACTTTCAGTGAGAAATTGCAGGAGGAACTCAGCAGGTCAGGCATCATCTGTGGAAAGAGAATCAGAGGCAACATTTCAGAATTTTGTTTGCTCCGACAGGTACTGTCAAAGCTGTTGATTTTCTCTTTTGGTCTCGGCTTCTCAGCAGACGCAGTCCCTTACGTGAGACATTAATTCAATTCAGAAACCCCTTTGTGGAGAAGATTTCGGTTTGGGGAACATTTTCCTGACCCCATTAAAAGCGCACAGCTTCAGCGTCGGGGCATGTGTGAGCTTGTGGCGCAACGGTGGCGCGTCTGACTCGAGATCCCAAAGTTGCATGTTTGAATCTCAAATGGCTCCATAACGTCGACTCCTTACGTTGCAAATCACGAAAGAAGTCCGTTGACTCCGTGTATTGTTTGGCCAAGTCTTGCCGTTTGCGTATAATGAATCTGCCTCTTTGTCAGTTTGGGATTTACTGACCCCAACCACTCCCTTTACAAAAGCGTTCTTCGTAATGCCACTTTTTTTTCTTTTCCTCATGACTTTTAAACTCTGCCGAATCGTTGCCGATCCTTTCAGATGTGGGAACATTTTGACGACATTACTTTCTCTGTCTAGACTTTGCATGACTTGAAAAGCTTCAATCGGGCCAGATTTCAAACTTCTGTACTCCGAAGAGAGCTCCCCCAAATTTCCAATCGACCCTCAACGCTGACATCCCTCAAACACTGCACCACTCACGTCAACCTCTTCAACGCTATCTCCAATCATTTCACTTCGCTGCTTTCTGTCCCATTGGTTCTCCAGGGAGCCCAACCTCGTTTAACGAAGGTGCTTTTTGAGGAAATTAAACAGCACTTTCGCACAAGTCATGAAACGCGGGCTCCTCCGGGATTTGAACCCGGGATCTCTCGAACGCCTGCGTCAATGAATACCCAAAGCAAAAACCACACCCCGACACCAACGAGCCACACGGCCAGCGCGCTGGCGCCCCTTCCCCCACCCTACCTCTTGAACCAGCTGAGTCTTGCTCAGAGGAAAGTCCAGTTAACATTGAACAGGCTGGGGCTGTTTTCTCTGGAACGTCGGAGGTTGAGGGGTGACTTTATGGAGGTTTATAAAATTATGAGGGGCATGGATAGGATAAATAGGCAAAGCCTTTTCCCTGGGGTCGGGGAGTCAAGAACTAGAGGGCATAGGTTTAGGGTGAGAGGAGAAAGATATAAAAGAGATCTAAGGGGCAACTTTTTCACGCAGAGGGTGGTGCGTGTATGGAATGAGCTGCCAGAGAAAGTGGCGGAGACTGGTACAATTGCAACATTTCAGAAGCGTTTGGATGGATATATGAATAGGAAGGGTTTGGAGGTATATGGGCCGGGTGCTGGCAGGTGGGACTAGATTGGGGTGGGATATCTGGTCGGCATGGACGGGTTGGACCGAAGGGTCTGTTTCCATGCTGTACATCTCTATGACTGTATGAACAGCTGCTTCTCATTCTGTCTCTCTGCTGCCGTTTGCCCGTCCCCAGGAACCGGGCCCTCTCTACTGCCAGAAGATTAACCCGTTTTCTGTCTAAACTTTTCTCTGACACCGGAGTGACCAGTGACAAGTATTGCCCTCCTCAACATAGGGCACAGAGAACAGGAGAAGACCCCGCAGACCTCCACGGGTGTGTCATCTCAACTCTGCATACTGGGCCTGTGTATCAATATTTACGTCGAAGTTTTTTGGGAAGCAGATGAGAAGGCGAGGTGCACAACAGTGCGCCGTTATACGGGAAAGCTGCTAAACTCGACATTGAGTGAATAGGGAAGATGGTTTCCCTTCTGGGTTATGCTCCCATCGCGCACCGGCAGACATATCGCCGACGAACAAATATTAACTCTGTCTAAATTGCCACATTCTGTTTTTACGAACCGTGATTTCACTCAGAAGCACAATTTACCTGCTCCCTCCTGAATATCCTTCCAGGTGAAGCAGCTCTTTACCTGCACATTTGCTGCTACCTCGTCGACTGCATTCGCTCGTCCTCGTGACTTTAAATCTCTGCCGAATCACTATAGATCATTTCAGGCATGGGAGCATTGTCACAGCATTATTTCCTGTTTCTCGGCCTCTACTGACTTGGAAAACTTCGGTTCTCCGAGGAGAGCTGGCCCAATATTTCAATTTACCTTTATTGCTGACATTCCGCAAACACCGCACCACTCACGTCAACCTGTTCAACGCGATCTCCAACCATTTCACTTCCCTGTTTTCTGCCTCATTCGTATTCGTGGCAGCCCAACCTCGTTTCACGAAGGTGCTTTTTGAGAAAATTAATGGGGCATTTTTGCCCAAATCAAGTTAAGCGACGCAGCCTCGTCTGGGATGTGAATCCAGGACCGCACACAAGTCTGCACTGTTAAAGACTCTACCTGGGATCATGCCCCTAGACCAACAAGCCAAACAGCGATTCATTCCTCATCCACCACACTCCTCTTGAGCCAGCTGAGACTTGCTTAGTGTCAAATACATTTGACATTGTTCTAAGAATTACAAGTGACAAAGAGTTTCCAGAACAGCTGCTTCTCATTCTGTCTCCCTGCTGCTGGTTGTCCCGTCCCCAGGAATCGGACTCCCTCCACCGTTTCGAAACTTTTCTCTGACACCAGAATAGCCAGTGACAAGCATTGCCCTCCTCAACATAGGATACAGAGAACAGGAGACCACTCAGAGGTTGTCACCTTAACTGTACACATTGGGCCAGTATATCATTGTGAAATATTTATGTCGAAGCTTTTTTGGGAAGCGGAGGCAAGGTGCAGAACAGAGCGCCATTATACGGGAAAGCTGCTGCAGACGACGTTGAATGAATAGGAGAGAATGGTCTCTCCTTTGGGTTCTGGTTCCAACACACACCCGTTGTGCCATTCTCCTGCATTGCTCGGCAGTTTTTCCAGAGAAGTATTCAGCTTTTCATCTGGCGTGTGGCAGGCACGTTTGAGAATGAGGTCAGAAGATCTTCACTGCTGTCGTGTCATATGCTGTTGTGCAGACATATCGTCGATGTGCAAAAATAAACTCAGTCTAAATACCCACATTCTGTTTTTCGAACTGTGATTTCGCTCAGAATCACTAATTTTCAAAACTCGCAATATTCAAACTTTAACAAAGTGCTCATAGAAATGATTAGTGAACACCTGGAAGAAATTCTTCCAAACTTACCTGGGGAATTTCGCTTTGAGGGGTCTTGAACTTTAAGTGGAAGGAAGGGAAGTTTGCCTCGAGGCTGTTTAATGTGGAGATGTGTTCTCCATGTAAACTGGTCGTAGTTGACCATCCCAGTGCTTCCCGATGCAGGGCTGCCTGACCCCCAGGGAGGTTTACTTGAAGCAACTGGAGAGAATCCAGAGAGGGAGCAGATTCTGCAAAGGTGCTCAAATACTTTCTATCTCTCTTTTAGGTCTTTTCCTTGTGTATTCCCTCAGTTTAGCACGTATGCAGTTTGCACCCTGGAAAATGATTGCTTTTTTCCTCATGTTCACAATTAAATGTGTAGTTTCGCTTGGAACTGATCCGCATTGACAGGATTGGCATATTGATATATATATATGTACACGTATTTAGTTTAAGATTAGATTATATTTGAATGAAGTTTTCCTCTAAACACACCTAAGCCTATCTGGCTGCATGAGGGATTTCAGGTTTCTGTGTGCTGGGTATTATGTGATCAGCAGGCATCTGGCAAACTACAGGAACTGTCACCTATGTTATGTTCGTTTAAGTATACTGACAATGATCACTTATTTTGTGACTTTTTTTTGCAGGAAGATGTGCCGAAAGAAATCTGAAAACAAATGATACATCAACTTCTGACAGAGCCGCTTGATTCATTGGGACTTGAATATCAGCAGCCATTCCAATCAAGAAGACATGGTTGCTTTTGTTTACTTGAGAGATTTTGGACACTGGTGCGGCAGGAAGAATACTGAGACACCGAGTGAGGGAGATTCAGTGCGCTGACTGTGAAAAGTGCTTTACACCATTTACTCAGCTTGGGGGTATCAAAGTCTCATCCCTGACAGTGGGGATAGACTATGTCCCCGTTCTGATTGTAATTTCAAACCCAGACCAACACAAGGAAAGCTCCCCCAATGGGAAACTGTGGAAATGTGGGGACTGAGGGAAAGGATTCCCTTCCCCATCCGTGTTGGAAACCCACAGACGTAATCACAGCGGGGAGAGGCCATTCACCTGCTCGGTGTGCAGGAAGGGCTTCATTCGGATCAGCCAACTGGAGACGCACGAGTGGGTCCACAAGTGAGAGAAGCCATTCACGTGCCCCATGTACGGGAGGGGTTCACTCAGTCAGCTGCACTGCTGACCCACCAGTGGGTCCACACCCACTGATACATTGAAGAAACCTGTTAAGTCTTTCATCTTTTAAAATGGGTTCCAGATTTCGGTTCATTAATCTGTAAATCCCAGAACTTCTTTTTAGTAATATTCTCCAGGTAACTTAATGTTTTATAAAGGGAGGTGACACCTGAGTTCAGATAACGCATGAAAGCTGTGAGTTTAGAGTCGTTCTGTATCACAGTCTTGAGTCAGACTTTTTCTATTTCCAAACATACAATCCTGCAAATGCAATTCACCCCAAAGACTTCTATGTGTGAGTGCATTCATGAGACAGAGCGTCTGAGTGTGTCTGTGTGTGTGTGCATGCTGGGTAAAGTGTGCGTGTAATGGTGTATAATTGTGTGAGAAGGTGTGTGCATGGATGAGAGTGTGAGGGGTGTATCAATGTGTGTCTGAGAGAGACCCCTGTCTATCAGAGAGGGTCTGCACGACCGTGTGAGGACTTGTGTGTGTGTGTGTGTGTGTGTGTATGAGAGAGAAGAGAGAGAGAGAGAGAGAGAGACAGATTCAGAGAGAGAGATAGGGTTTGTGTGTATTGTGTAGCTGGTTCTCCTGTAGTGAGACATGAATCCAAGGTTTCAGCTGAGGTCATTCTCGTGTGTTCCAAACTTGTTATTAGCCTCTGCTCGGCCACTAGAAATGATTAAGCAGTTAAGCAGTTTCACAACACACACTAGAGAGGGCAAGGTGAAGGGCTGATGTCTGAAACGTTGACTCCCCTGCTCCTTGGATGCTGCCTGACCTGCTGTGCTTTTTCAACACCACACCCTCGACTCTGATCTCCGGCATCTGCATTTCTCACTTTCTCCTCATGGGCGAGGTGGGACTTGTCTTTTATTCACTCATTCACTCTTACAGCCTGTCCTTGGTTGTGGCCCAACTATGCATCCTGAAGAAGGGCTTATGCCCGAAACGTCGATTCTCCTGTTGCTTGGATGCTTCCTGACCTGCTGCGCCTTTCCAGCAACACAATTTCAGCTCTGATCTCCAGTATTTGCAGTCCTCACTTTCTACTCAGAGAATAGGGCCCGTCAAAGATCAGAAAGGCGGTCTTTGTGTGGAGCCACAGAAACTGGGGGACATACTAAATGAATACTTTGCATCAGTATTTACTGTGGACAAGGATATGGAAGATATAGACTGAAGGGAAATAGATGGTGACACCTTGCAAAAAGTTCAGATTACAGAGGGAGAAGTGCTGGATGTCTTGAAACGGTTAAAGATGGATAAATCCCCAGGACCTGATCAGGTGTAACGAAGAACTCTGTGGGAAGCTAGAGAAGTGATTGCTGGGCCTCTTGCTGAGTTATTTGTATCATCAATAGTCACAGGTGAGGTGCCGGAAGACAGAAGGTTGGCAAATGTAGTGCCACTGTTTAAGAAGGGCGGTAAAGACAGTACAGGGAACCATAGACCGGTGAGCCTGACCACGGTGGTGGCCAAGTTGTTGGCGGGAATCCTGAGGGGCAGGATGTACATGTATTTGGAAAGGCAAGGACTGATTCGGGATAGTCAACATGGCTTTGTGCATTGGAATTCATGTCTCAGAAACTTGATTGAGTTTTTTGAAGAAGTAACAAAGAAGATTGATGAGGGCAGAGCAGTAGATGTGATCTATATGGACTTCAGTAAGGCGTTCGACAAGGTTCCCCATGGGAGATTGATGAGTAAGGTTAGATCTCAGGGAGAACTAGCCATTTGGATACAGAACTGGCTCAAAGGTAGAAGGCAGAGGGTGGTGGTGGAGGGCAGCTTTTCCGGCTGGAGGCCTGTGACCAGTGGAGTGCCACAAGGATCAGTGCTAGGCCCTCTACTTTTTGTCATTTACATAAATGATTTGGATGCGACCATAAAAGGGACTGTTAGTAAGTTTTCAGAAGACACCAAAATTGGAGGTGTCGTGGACAGCAAAGAGGGTTACCTCAGATTGCAACAGGATCTGGACCAGATGGGCCAAGGAGCTGAGAAGTGGCAGATGGAGTTTAATTCAGATAAATGTGAGGTGCTGCATTTTGGGAAAGCAAATCTTAGCAGGACTTCTACAATTAATCATAAGCTCCTAGGGAGTGTTGCTGAACAAAGAGACCTTGGAGTGCAGGTTCATAGCTCCTGAACATTGGAGTCGCAGGTAGATAGGATTGTGAAGAAGGCGTTTGGTATGCTTTCCTTTATTGGTCAGTGTATTGAGTACAGCATTTGCGGCTGTACAGGACATTGGTTAGGCCGCTGTTGGAATATTGCGTGCAATTCTGGTCTCCTTCCAATTGGAAAGATGTCGTGAAACTTGAAAGGGTTCAGAAAAGATTTACAAGGATGTTGAGGGTTGGAGGATCTGAGCGAGAGGGAGAGGCTGAACAGGCTGGGGCTGTTTTCCCTGGCGCATCAGAGACTGAGGGGTGACCTTATAGAGGTTTACAAAATTATGAGGGGCATGGATAGAATAAATAGGCAAAGGTTTTTCTCTGGGTTCGGGGAGTCCAGAACGAGAGGGCATAGGTTTAGGGTGAGAGGGGAAAGATAGAAATGAGACCGAAGGAGCAACTGAATCACGCAGAGGGTGGTACGTGTATGGAATGAGCTGCCAGAGGAAACGGTGGAGGCTGGTACAATTGCCACATTTAAGAGGCTTTTGGATGGGTATATGAATAGGAAGGGTTTGGAAGGATATATTTGGGTGCTGGTAGGTGGGACTAGATTGGGTTGTGATATCTGGTCGGCATGGATGAGTTGGACTAAAGGGTCTGTTTCCATGCTGGACATCTCTGTGACTGTATGATTTTGTCTGGCAGCTCAACTTTTGTATATCTATTCCCCAGAGTAGAGGGTGTCCAAAACTAGAGGTGTTTAGGCTGAGAGGGAAAAGGTTTAAAAGGAACTGAACAGGGTAACTTTTTCACACAGAGCGTGGCATGCGTTTGGAATAAGCTGCCAGAGGCAGTGGTCGAGGCTGGTAGAATTACAACATTTAAAAGGCATCTGGATGGAGGTATGAATAGGAAGGGCTGAGAGAGATATGGGCCAAATGCTGGCAAATGGATCACGAGGTTAATTTAGGAAATGTTGTCGGCGTGGACCGAAAGGTTTGTTTCTCTTCCCTGTAACTCTATGACTGCATTTCTACATATTCTGAACCAATTTCACAAGACTAGGAATAGGCCATTCCAAGTTTAGCGGCTGTCCTCAATTGTGGCCTAACTGCGCAGATTTCAATGAAGTTTCAGAAAGATGTCTGCAGCTTTTTTTTAAACATTGAATGTGCTTTCAGACATTACTGATGTTTCTGAATACATCATTTTAGCTATTCTCAATGTTAAAGGTCAGCCATTTCTCACGCTTCCCTTCCCCACCCCCACCCCAGGTCGCCATCACCATCCATTCTCTCTCTATCATTAGAAGGGTTTGATACAGAGATCAAAGAGGGCTCGAGGCACGAGAAAGGACGGGGGAGGGTACTCAGAGTGAGATTGAACGGGGGGGGCGCAGAGACTGGGGGAAGAGAAAGAGAGAAAATAGGTAGGAGAGCAGAGCATCGGGGGTAGAGAATGCATGGGGGGACACAGGATGGGAGCAGACAGAGAGAATGTGGTGAAGAGGATTGGGGGGGAGAGAGAGAATGGGGAGTTGCAAAGTGTGAAGTGAAAGAAATTGGTTGCAGAGTGTGGGGAGAGAGAATGGACGGGGCAGTGGGTGGGGAGAGAATGGACGGGGGCAGTGGGTGGAGAGAGGATGGACTGGGGCCTGTGGTGGGGAGAGAATGGACGGGACAGTGGGTGGGGAGAGAATTCATGGGGCAGTGGATGGGGAGAGATTGGACGGGGAGCAGTGGATCAGGACAGAATGGACACGGGGCAGTGGGCGGGGAGAGAATGGATGGGGCAGTAGGTGGGGAGAGAATGAATGGGGTCAATGGGTGGGGAGAGAATGGACGGGGAGCAGCGGGTGTGGAGAGAACTGACGGGCGGCAGTGGGTGGGGACAGAATGGACCGGGCAAAGGTTGGGGTGAGAATGGACGGGGTAGAGGGTGGAGAAAGAGAGCAACAATGAATGGCGGGAGAAGGTGGGGGAGAGAAGGAATGGATTGGGGCAGCGTGTGGGAGGTGAGAGAAAATGAGTGTAAAGGGGGGACTGGATTGGGGAAGGCAGAGGGTGGAGCGATAAAGGGAATGGATGGGGACAGAGGGTGGATGAGGGACTGGACAGAGGGCAGAGGGTGCAGAGATAGAATGGACGGGGTGGGGAGAGTGGCATGTGTGGGAGAGAGAGAAGGGACTGGTAGGTAAGGGTAGAGAGAGAGAATGGACAGGGGATGCTATGGGTGGCGGTGAGGGAATGGACATGGGACGCTGTGGGGATGATTGGATGGGGAGGTGAGAATGCATCCCACCCACTCCCAGCATCCCCTTCTCTGCACATGTGCAGTGCAGACTTTTCTGAATGACACGAGAGACGAGTCTGGAACACTGTGTGAGTGCAGTCACCCTCACATCCTGGCATCAGCAAACCACTGCCTTTCTGTTTTAAAAACTAAATAACGATGTGGGCTATATACTAAGGATGGCGAGATATGGCTGAGAAACTGAACAGAGGGTCAGCACTTTCAGGAGAGGGGAGCTGGGAGGATGGAAGGATGAATTTGGGTTGGAATACTTTGAAAGATTTAGGAATTGAGAGACAGAGATTTCGGGTAGAAGAAAGAGAAGGCTGTTCTGTGCAAACCAAAATTCTCTCATCCTATTTTCTGCCTTGCACTGACAGCAGTGATCTGTTTTCTCAAGTTATTAGCAGAGGAGGATTTGCTTTTCAGGCATGGACAAGAAATTTAGTCAGGGCCTGAATATCAGCAGTGTTTGAATCCAGGAGGGGTAATGTTTGTCTGCAGGAAATGATTTCAAATATCAACATGCATTGAGAATCCCCGTGAATACACGCAGCCTGCGTGGGAGTACTCAAGGGTTCTAATTGCGGAGAGGACTTTAATTTTTCAGCGAAATGTGGACCAGTGTTCTCGCTATAGACGAGCCCTTCATTGGATCGTTGAATCTGCCGAGTAACAACGACCCCTGCCCCGTGGAAACTCTATGGAAGCAAATTGATTTCCTCAAACTGATTGGAGTGTCACCAGGATTGGGGAGAAGCCAATTGATTGCCGAGAGCTGGAGAGGGGATTCCTCGCAGCGCCAGGGACCTGGGTTCAATCCCACCCTCACAGTGACTGTGTGGATTTTGCACTTTCCTACCCCTCCCCCACCCTCTGTCCACGTCGGTTTCCTCTGGGTGCTCGGGTTTCCTCCCATGTTCCAAAGTTGTGCAGGCTAGAGTGGATTGGACGTTCTAAATTCAGGGATTAGCTGTGGGGTTATCGGGTGGGTCGGGGGGGTGGGGGTATGTTCTTCGGAGGGTCAGTGTGGACTTGGTGGGCCAAACGGCCTGTTTCCACAGTGAATCCCCCAACGTGTCTGCAGCCTGGCTTCCAGCTCCATCTCTCTGTGCCGAAGGTCCTCCAGTATGTGTATTCCTTCGTTTCCAGCACCCAGAACGTCCCACCTTCTGCAAATCGAAAAACAAGTCCCACCCTGCCCACTCCAATGTGTGTTGTGTAACTGCTTAATCATTTTTAGTGGCCCAGCAAAGGCTGATAGCCAAGTTCGGAAACCAGGAGGATGGCCTCTATCGCGACCATGGGTTCATGTCACATGACAGGTAACCCCACTTCACTGTTACGCTCTCTCTGTCTCACTCTCACACACGCACATATTCACACGCTCGTGCAGAGCCTTTCCGACAGACATGCTCTCTCTCAGACACACACTAATACGCCCCCCACACTCACACCCACGCATACATCTTCGCACATGATTATACTCCATCACACACACACTTTACCCAGCCTGCACGCGCACATACACACTGTCTCTCTCATTCATGCACTCACACATTTGGGGTGAATTTGCATTTGCAGGATTATATATTTGGAAATAGAACCAGTCTGACTCAAGATTGGGATACAGACAGACTCTCACCTCACAGCTTTCATGCGTTGTTTGATGTGAGGTGTTACCTCCTTTTATAAAACATCAAGTTTCCTGGAGAACGTGACTTAAAAGAAGTTCTGGAATGTACAAATTAGTGAACCGAAATCTGCAGCCCATTTTAAAAGATGAAAGATTTAACAGTAATCTCGGTTTCTTCAATATGTCACTTATGTTGCATGACAGTCTAATGTTTTTGCGATATATTCTGTGTCTTGTGATTCTACACCACAGCTACCTGAAGAAGGAGCAGCACTTCGAAACCTAGTGTTTCCAAATAAACCTGTTAGAATATACCCTGGTGTTTGTGAGATTTTAAAACTTTGTTTCCAGTGAATACAGCCCACACCTCCCACTGTTGCCAGTAAACTTTGCAATTTCAATGAAACAATGAACCAGAAGTCCTGAAAAAATATACAGTTTGGAACAATATTAGCTACTCATTCACTGGTCCTTCTGAGACATGACATTAGTGCTGGAGGCTGAAAGAAATGAGCAGCTTTAAAACAAAAACCTGTTGGACCTCACAGAGTCTAAGCCGGGCGGTAAGTTCAGGTAACCTTCACTCCGACCCTATTTTGTTACAGCTTCAGATTTCCCCAGGAAAAAGGCATACAAAAAGTAGTTTTTAAAGAAAACACCTCCAGGTCAAAGTGCACCCAGTCCCCCCACCCCACTTTCTTTGTTGGTCAGCTGAGTTGTCCGTTTGTAACTGGATCCCTGGTACAGCCGGGTAAAACATGCAGCTGGGATGACTGAGTGAACCCTTTCCCGCAACGGCAGTTTCCTTCACTAAAAAGGACATGAGTGAATCAGATGGTGCTTTTTCCCCCTAAAAGTGGTTTCATCCTGAGATTCTGAAGTCCAGATTACTGACCGAACTCCAATTCTGCAATCTATCGCAGTGGGATTCGAACCTGGGACGCCCCAGTGCTGGGTTGATCGGTGCACTTGGCCATCGCTCCTTTCGTCTCCTTGCGCTGGCACGTGAACTCGATGGCGCCGCCGCAGGTGGGAGGAGCAGATGAAGCCATTTTGGAACTTACAGCAGGTGAAAGGCCTCTCTCCAGTGTGGACCCACTGGTGGGAGGGTAGTGCAGCTGACTGAGTGAACTCTCCCCAGCACATGGGGCACGTGAATGGCTTCTCTCTGACTGAACCCCTTCCTGCGCACTGAGCAGGTGAACGTCCTCACCCCATTCTGAATCCGTCAGTGGGTTTCCAGCACTGATGGGGAAGGGAATCCTTTCCCACAGTCCCCACATTTCCACGGTTTCCCCATTGGGTGGAGCTTTCCTTGTGTTGCTCTGGGTTTGAAATTACAAACAGAGCGGGGACATTGTCTTTCCCACTGCGAGGGGTGTGATTTTAATTCCCCAATCTGAGTAAATGGTTTAAAGCACTTTTCACAGTCAGCGCACTGAATCTCCCTTACTCGGTATCTCAGTATTCTCCCTGCCACACCAGTGTCCAAAGTCTCTCAAGCAGACAAAAGCAAACATTTCTTCAGGACCATGGGGGCAATGGATGACGTATCTGACTCCACCTACTTGTTTCAACTGCAGCTCACAGCTTCTTCACACATCCCAATTAAGCTTTCTCATTGTCATGAAACCGGCGTATGGGTACAATTCCTAATCTGCAGGAATGAGAATATTTTCACTGTCTCGCGTCAGTAAATGTCCCTGAGAACATCAGAGTCCCGTCACAGCGCTGTCAGAGGAGGGGAAGCTGAAAGAGACCCACACGCTGCTCATGGGCACATTTCACTTTCCCCAACTCACCGCCCCAATCACTGCGGCTCTTGGGAGTGGAAAGGGAACAAACACCAAAACCCAGTCTCAGCTTTGTAAATCTACAGGAAATAAGAAAACTGTACATCCTTTCGGATCTTCCATCGTGGGCTGACAGCGTTGATTTTAAATGGCTGTCCAGTCAGTGTCGATTCGTTTTGGCTGAAAAAATCTTCCTTATCTCATCCCAGCATTTCTTGCCACAGAGAACTGTGCGGCAGAGTTCATGTATATATTTCCTTGTATGGTATTTTGTAAATTACATTCGTTTTCTGGTTGTTTGTATCGGGTATTTCAGGTTCATGAGCCGCTGTTTAAGTTGTGTTGGTAGGTTTGTGGGCTACCATGATGCTGAGAGGGTTGAGTTTTCCGGACATAATTTCCCAGATGTCTTTATTGTAAAGTAATGTGGCTAGGGTTTCTGCAGACGTTGTGTCTACTTGTGTCAGTTTGTTGATGTGAAATTGGCACATTGGGCTTATTGGGTCGGCAAAAATGAGGACTGCAGATGCTGGAAACCAGAGCTTAGATCAGAGTGGTGCTGGAAAAGCACAGCAGGTCAGAAAGCATCCGAGGAGCAGGAAAATCGACGTTCCGGGCAAAAGCCCTTCATCAGGAATAGAGGCAGGATCCCTCCAGGGTGGAGAGTTAAATTGGGGCTGGGGTGTGCTGGGCCGAAGGTAGCAAAAAGTACAATAGGTGAATGGGGGTGGGGATGGAGGTGACAGATCAGAGAGGAGGGTGGAGCGGACAGGTGGGGAGGGAGATTGGCAGGTAGGACAGACCATGAGGACAGCGCTGAGCTGGAAGGCTACAATTGAGGTAAGGTGGGGGAGGGGAAATGAGGAAACTGATGAAGTCCACATTGATGGCCTGGGGTTGAATTTACCCCAAGCAGGAGATTAGACGTTCATCCTCCAGGCATCGGGTGGGGAGGGAGCGGCGATGGAGGAGGCCCAGGACCTGCATGTCCTCGGCAGAGTGGGAGGGGGTTTGAAATGTTGGGCCAGAGGGCGATGGGGTTGATTGGTGCGGGTGTCCTGGAGATGTTCCTTCAAGCGCTGTGACTTGACTCTGCGAGGAGTCTCCAGTCTCCCCAATGTAGAGGAGACCGCATCAGGAGCAATGGATACAAGAAATGACATTGTTGGATACACAGGTGAAAGCCTTCGACCGACCACGGCCCGGATTCGATTTCCGGGCAGGGAAGTAATTTTCAGTAGAGCTATCAGGCTGTGTTTGCAACTCCCTGGTGGTCTAGTGGTTAGGATTCAGCGCTCTCACCACCACAACCCGCGTTCGATTCCCGGTCAGGGAAACTGCTTTGAGGGGGTTTATAGGCTCCCCGTTCTTCGTAATTGCTCTATACAGTTATTTATTGATCTTCGTGGTTCCTGGGTGCTGCAGTGTGTCGTGGCTCGTTGAAATAGTGTCCTGATTCAGATATGTTTGTATGTGTCGGGGTGATTGCTTCTGTGATTAAGTTCTTGGTTCGCGTGCATTGTTTTCCGATAGACGCTGTTTTGAATTTACCATTGACTGTTCGCTCTCCTGTGACATCTAGAAATGGCACTTTGTTGTTGTTCTCCTCTTTTGTGAATTTTATGCCAGTAAGGATATTGTTGATGGTGTTGTAGGTTTCCTCTAATTTGTTTCAGTTTTTGATGACAAAAGTGTCATCGCTGTAGCGGACCCAAAGTTTGGGTTGGATCGTTGGAAGGGCTGTCTGTTCGAGTCTCTGCATTATTGCTTCTGCGAGGAATCCTGATGCTGGAGGTTTCGTGCGTATTTCGTTGATTTGTTTGTCGGGCTTGTTATTGAATATGAAGTGGATGGAAAGGCACAGTTCCACGAGCTTGACAGTGCTATCTTTGCTGATGAAGTTGATGCTGTGTTTGTGTCTTTGGTTCTTCGAGTAGTGTCTTCAGTTTTCTTTGGCCACGTTGATGTTAATGGATGTGAACAGGGCTGTTATGTCAAAGGACAACATTAATCCATCCTTTTCTATCTCAGTGTCTTTGGTGTTCAGGAATTCTTGGATGGAGTAAATGGAGTGGTGTGAATCTTCGACTAGGTGTTTTAGCCTTCAGTAGAAGCCTTTGATTAGTCTGTATATTGCTGTTCCAAGTCGTGAGACTATGGTCTAAGGGGGGCTCCTCGTTTGACGTGGAGGAGAACAACAACAAAGTGCCATTACTTGATGTCACAGTAGAGTGAACAGTCAATGCGGAACTTCAAACTGGCATCTACAGAAAAACAACAGACCCAAACCAAGTACTTAACTGCAGAAGCAATCATCCCAACACCCACAAACGAAGCTGCATCAGGACATTATTTCAACGAGCCACTACACACTGCAGCACAGAGAAACTACGAAGAGCACAAGAGAAATACGTATATAGTGAATTTAAGGAGAACGGGTCCCCAATAAACCCTCTCTGCCGATTTCTCATTGATGCTTCCAAGGTGACTCTCAAAAATTCGGTTTATCCCTCCATTCTTTCCTGTTTGTTTTTTGTGGGTTTTGAAAGCTTTCCCAATCCTCTGACTGAGTATTGGAGTTGGAAGGTTGTGTTGTGGTTGTACAGGACACTTTTTAGACCACTTTTGAAATATTGTGCACAATTCTAGTCTCCCTCCGATCAGACGGATATTGTGAAATTTGAAAGGGTTCTTAAGCACCAAAGGGTCCACAGAGATGAAGAGGCCCTTCTGCTGCCCTGAGTGTGGGAAGGCCTTCAGTGATTCCTCTGCCCTGCTGACGCACCAGTTGGTCCATACCGGGGAAGGATGTTCTCCAGCCCCAAGTGCGAGATGGCCTTCAGCAGTTCTTCCCACCTGCTGAGAAACCAGTGGGTCCACACTGAGGAGAAGCCGTTCTTCTGCCCCGACTGCAGGAAGGGCTTTGCACTTTCCTCCGACCTGCTGCCCCATTGGTGGGTCCACATGGGGGAGAGGCCGTTCAGTTGCCTAAGTGCAGGAAGTCCTTCATCAATTCCTCAGCCCTGCTGATGCCCCAGTCCGTCCAAACCGGGGAGATGCCATTCTCCTGCCCGAGTGTGGGAAGGGCTTTACCCGCTCCTCCACACTGCTGAAGCACCAGCTGGTCCACACGGGGGGATGGGGGGTGGAGAGGGGAGGCCTTTCTGCTGCCCTGAGTGCGGGAAATCCTTCAGCAATTCCTCCGCCCTGCTGAAGCACCAGGGTGTCCACACGGGGGAGAGGCCCTTCAGCTGGCCCGAGTGTGGGAAGAGGTTCATGTTTTCCTGCAACTTGCGGAAGCATCAGCGGGGGCACCAGCGCTCCCAGCAATCAGATCCCACCGGTAACGCTGCCTTTAGTCACCCCCCAGGACTGAACCTCCTGCCAGTTCTGACAGTGGGTGCACTGGGAGAGTAGGTAGGCTGTTTTAGTCTTCTGCTGGACTGCAATTGCCTGCCCCACCCCCCACAACTACAACCCCATGGTGGCTCAGGGTTAGCACTGCTGCCTCATGGCACCAGGAACTCGGAATACTTCCACCCTTGGGGTCTGTGTGCAATTTATGGAGGGTAGGAAAATGGATCTGAGTGGGTTACTCTTCGGAGAATCTGTGCAGATGTGTTGGGCTGAAGGACCTGTTTCCACACTGTCGGAGTTCAACCAACATATGAGCTTTGTTTTCATTGGAAACTGCTGCTCATTGAGCCAGGGACTGCACATTGCCAAATGAAATGATCCAGAGAAACGTAAGACCGCAAGACCATCGGAGCAGAAGTTAGGCCATTCGGCCCATCGAGTCTACTCAGCAATGCGTTAGTGACAAAAGTAGCGCAGATGAGATTAGCTACAGTGTGGAAACAGGCCATTTGTCCCAACAAGTCCACATCGACCCTCCGAAGAGTAACCCATCCAGACCCATTTCCCTCTGACGAATGTACCTAACTCTATGGGCAGTTAAGCATGACCAATCCACATGACGTGAACATCTTTGGACTATGGAAGAAAACAGGACCACCCAGAGAAAACCCACGCAGACACTGGGAGAATATGAAAACTCCTCACAGACAGCCACCCAAGGCTGGAATCAAACCTGGGTCCCTGGCACGGTGAGCCTGCAGTGGTAAACACTGAGCCACTACATGTTGCAACCCGAAGTAGGCAAGCAGGAGGTTGGGAGAATGCAGCAAGCCAGGAAGCACCAGGATGTGGAGTAGTCAGCGGTTTGGGTATTAACCCTTCTTCATGATTGAAACGTTGACTTCTCTGTGAGAAACGATTTATGGGAATGTTGCTGGGGGTTGGAGGGTTTGAGCTACAGGGAGAGGCTGAATAGGCTGGGACTGTTTTCACTGGACCATCAGAGGCAGGGGAGTGACATAATAGAGGTTACAAAATCATGAGGGGCATGGACAGGTTAATAGACAAGCTATTTTCCCTGGGATGGGGGAGTCCAGAACTTGAGGGCATGGGTGTAGGGTGAGATGCGAAATATATTAAAGGGACAACTTCACAGGATTTGGGTCAGGTGTTGTCAAATGGGACTAGATTACTTTAGGATATCAGGTCAGCATGGACAAGTTGGACCGAAGGGTCTGTTTCCATGCTGTATGTGTCTCTGACTACTGGTCCTGATGTAAGTTTAAAATAGAGTCCAAGTAACTATGAATAGTTCAATCTTGTTGAGCTCACCTCCTGAAAAGTTTCAGATGAATCCCTCTGAGAGATACTGTTTAAACATGCTGAGTTGGACAAAGTATCCCATCAAGTTCAACACAAACCCAGAGTTGAAGTCAGAAGTCAGAACACCAAGGGGACCAAAACTGATCACAATATTCCAGGTGCAGCCTCATCAACGTCCTGTATAACTACAACATAACTATATCTAAACTCAATTCCCGAACTGATGAAGGTTAGTGTACCTAAACCTTTCTTCATTGCATTGTGTATCGATGTAATCAGAGATATAGGACCTACTTTAAACTGAACCACAATCCTGCTTCTGGGAGCACAGTGACTGACACGGAAGGCAAAAGGGAGATTGACCTTTAAATGGAGTATAAAAGTAGGGAGGTGAAAGTGGAGGTTTTGATTGAAAGGGCAGTGAAGATTCAACCAGCTGACAGTGGATCTCAATCACATGTAGATCAGACCAGGTTCGGACAGCAGGAAACCAGATAAATTTTTACAACAAACCACAACGAGGTCATCATTAGACTCTTAATTCCGGATTTATATTGAATTCAGATTCCACCATCTGCCGTGGCAGGTTTTGAACACAAGTCCCTAGAACATTACCTGGGTGAATAGTCTGGTAACAATAAAGTCGGCCATCGCCTCCCCTGAACACATTGGCTTATTGTGTTCAGAGGTAACAAAGGAACAAGAGGTTTTAGCAACTGTTAAGTTGTTGATGTTCCACAAGGGAACATCAGCACTCTCAGTAATGGCACATACTGAAGTCAGTGTCCTGGATCAGAGGTAAGGGCTCGGGAACAATAAGAAATAGGAACAGGAATATACCATTCAGCCCGTTGAGCCTGCTTCTCCATTCAGTAGGATTCTGGGTGATCTGGCATTCCCCACAGTCACTTTCCTGCCCTTTTCCTGCAACTGTTCATCCCCTGACTCTTCACAAATCTATCGATCCTAGTTTTAAAGTGACATAAAGGCTGTCAACAGAGTTACTGGGGTGGGGGTGGGGGGGGGGGGTACGGGGGCTCAGGTCGAACTTGGGGACTAAAACAATGGCTTCACACTTCACAACATTTAACTAAGGGAATGTTTATGGTTATCCAATGCTGGAAATTGGGCAGGCATTCAGGTAAAATTATTGGTAAATTATGAATGACAGAGGAGTCGGGAGAGAAGTGGTGTTCAGGCACAGTTGGATATCATCAGTATAGATGCCAACACCAGCAGCTACGGTAAAACAAATCAGAACGGAAGACGCTAAAAGCAGACCCTCCCAGAGGATAGAGTGATGCTGGAGAGGGTCAGTACTGTCATTAACTCTGGTCAAGGCTGTCCGCAGGTCGACGAGGGAATGTTCATCCCTGTCACCGTGACAAAGGATGTCAAATATCACCTTGATAAGAACTGTTTCAGGGGTGGAAACCAGACTCGAGGGCTTTAAACACAGAATTCTGGAAAAGATGGGAATGGCTAATTCAACAATGTTACATCCAAACTAACACTTCTTTTCGTGCGATAATACTAGAAGTGTTTTGGTTTTATGTTTGAAGATTCTCAGCAACACTGAGTAAGAAGCAACAAAATTAACACAAGAAATACTGCAATTGCTACAATGTGCCTGCTCCCAATAGGGGGCCATCGGTGTGAAATTAACTGTTTACAAGGGGCAATATTGGAAAGGAATTACCCAGTTCATAGCTATAAGAGGGGAGACACAGACTGCTTGATACAAACATATAATGGGCGGGAGTAGGCCACTCGGCACTTCGAGCCTGCTGCAGCATTCAATAAGATCATGGCTGATCTGAATTCAACCTCAACTCTACATTCCAACACATCCCCGACAATCTTTCATCCACTTGGTTATCAAGAACCTATCTACCTCTGCCTTAAAGATTTTGAATCCACTGCCTTTTGAATAAGACACACAACCCTCAGAAAGAAAAGAAATCATCCTCATTTTTGTCTTCTACATTTAAAATATGACCCTGTACTTTCAGATATTAAGATAGGGACACAAGCTGCATTCAAATAATACCTGTGGTTCAGTTTACTATGTCAAAATGCTTCACATGAACATTATGAGAATTCCTTTAAAAATCACAAGACCGGAGCACAGATGAGACAGGTGACAAAATACTTGGTCAAAGGGACAAGTTTAGGGCAATCTTTTAAACAGGTTCAATTTCCCAAACATCAGAAGACAAAGACGTGAACAACAAACACAAAATAGCAACGAATGGGAAACAACAGTGTCGTCATAACGTCACAGGATGAGTAATCCAGGGAACATGAGTTCAAATCCCACCACAGCAAGAGGTGAGATGAGAATAATTCAAATCATCAATGGGGAACACAAAGTAAGTCTCAGTATGGTATCGATGGCACTGACGTCAATTGTCCTAAAAACCCATGTTCACCAATGTCCTTTCAAGAGGGAAACTGCCATCCCTGCATGGTCTGACTTACATGTGACTCCAGACCGACAGCAATGTGGTTGACTCTTAAACTGCCCTCTGAATTGGCACAAGCAAGACACCTTGCACTTAGGGATGGATAACAAATATCAACCGTGTGAAAGTGTCATAACAGAAATTGCTGGAGAAACTCAGCCAGTCTGGCAACACTGGTGGAGAGACAGAGAAAGAAACAAAGACAATATCCTGGCTTGAGTCCAGAACAGTTGTGAAGAAGGGTCACAGCACTTGAAATGCTAACTCTGCTTCTCTCTCCACATGTGCTGCCAGTCCTATTGAGTTTCTCCAGCATTTGACGCATTTTTGTGTTTCAGATCTCCATCATCTGCAGTTCTTCATTACACTGACTTAGGGAAGCTCAAATCCCATAAAAGGGTCGAGCAGAAGGGCTGGAATTACTCAGCAAGTCTGGCACCAGTTATGGAGATAAAAACAGTTCGTACTTCGGGTCATTGAATGATCTTACATCAGGGACAAACTTTTGGGGAAGCTGCAAGAGTAAAAGGCACTGGTGTAACTTCAACATCTGGGAGAACTCTCTCAGCCATGGAGGTCAGGCTGACTCAGCATTCTGTTCCTGCTCATTACCTGTTAAATTCTCCATTTGTTTTTCTTGTTATATTTCTACATGGTTGACACATTCCTATGTTTTAAAATGAAATTACAAACAGACAAGAATTTTCCATGTAAGTAATCATACATTAGAGGGTTTGGAACGTGAATGTAAACTTTTAAACAGAAAGTATTTATTCATGCATGGGGTGTGGGCATCGCTGGCAATGCCAGCATTTATACCCATCCTTAACCACCCTGTGGTTGGTTGGAAAAGTGCATGAAGGTGTCTGAGATTGTCTTGATCAGCACAGCAATCTCAAAGATGGGTGTGCTCAGGTCCAAGTACCCTCCACTCCCACAGCCAAGTCTGCATTCACTTCAATTATAGATGCCATCTAAACCTCCCAGGACAAGGACAGCATGGGATGACAATCAGAATAAAGCTTCCTCTACTCTTCAATTGCAAGTGAAGCTACCTCAACACTGTCCCCAACAAACACTGCCAAGACAGAGACTGCATTGGGTTAGATACATTGGGTTAGAGTAAAACTTCCTCTACACTTCCCCATTCATACAGTCCCAGGACAATGACAGCAGAGGGTTAAATAAACAGTAGAGCTTCTTCCATTCTGACTGACACTTAGTACGTCCTACACTAACCCTCAAGGAAAATTGAGAACTGAAGTATTATCTGGTACTGAATTCACACATCCTAATGGGAATGACAGCAACAGAAAATCATGTAGTGAAACACAGATAAAACACACACAATGTACAACAAAACTAGACTGTTATTTGGATCAAAGACATAGTCCCTGCAGTGATCCGAATGTGAGCTGAACAAATTTCACACTTGAACAATATTCTCTGGGAATGCAATGTCCACCTCACTGCTGTCTATTCAGTTCTTCTGCTCTCGTTCAGGGCTGAGTTGCGGCTGACCACATTGTGGCGTGGAGGTTAAGAGGTTGGACAGTTAAGGTCAACTTGGATTGAGGGCATCCTTTGTCATGCCAGTGAGGTCGAGGGTCGCTCATTTACTCAACTTATAATCGGGGACAAGGGGATGTCAGGCTGGGCTTGCATCAGTTTGAGTTTAGAAGAAACAGATGATCCAATGGAGCTGTATAACATCTGGAGAGGACTTAATGCAAATGTAATGTCAACTCAATTCTAGCCAGAGACTAGTCTCTCACTTTAGATAGGAGAGTTTTGTTTTCCCTCAAGTGTTCCCGAGTCTTTGAAATTCACTTCTTTAGAGAGCAGCATGTGGTGGTGGCACGGTGGTGAGCACTGCTGCCTCACGGCATCAGTGACCTGGATTTGATCCCACCCTCGGGCAGACTGTCTGTGTGGAGTTTGCACATTCTCCACTTGTGTCTGCGTTGGCTTCCTGTGGTGCTCTGGCCTCCTCCCACGGTCCAAAGGACATGCAGTTGATGGTAGACTGACCATGGGAGATGCAGGGTTACAGGGATAGGGTAACGAACTGGGTCTGGGTGGGACGGTCAGTCAATGTTGACTCGATGGGCTGAATGGTCTAATTGCACGCAATTGGCCTATAATAATCAATACTATGCACTTGCTTTATGGTTATCGACATCAAATTACATGAGTGGTTTTGGTTATTTCATCTCTTATTATCGTATTCAACCAACTACAGCATCTAGAAACTTGCTTAATTACAATATCCAAGATCTGCCAAGTACTGTTTCTTTTTGTCACGACCATTATCTTGAACTCTAACGTGTGACCTCCTCATTGCTGTCAAAGTTCTTTATTTGTCTATACATTGTCATGTTTTTACTTTGTCGAATGTCTTCCTGACATTTGCAGTTAAGACCCTATATTCTGCCCTCGTCAACATTTTCCCTTACAATTCTCTACTAAGGATTTCACGAAAAACCTCAGAGTGTGGTGAGACTGCAGAACTCACTACCATAGTGAATACTTGGTTTGGAAGACACGACAACTAAGGGTAAGGAATCCAATACAAATGACTGTCACTGACTCCAGATTCACAACACAGTGAAATTTAAACATGCAATATCCCTCAATTTCTCAACTGTCCCAAACGAGACTTGGTGAAGAACAGATCTTGCACATCAACATTATAATTTAAACAAAAACGAATAATTATAAATACGGCAAATTTTCTAGGGCAAAGTTAAAGAAGATAATCTAATTAATAGCAATGATTTAAACCCTTTGATCAAGTCCCCCACCATCTCAGAGACAGAGACTTAAGTGCCAAATTTTTTAAAAACATTTTTTAAAACATACCAATTCAAGCAAACAGTTTCCAACAATGGATTGCCAAGCCTTTGTGCAATCTTTGGACTATTACTGTTTCACAGACACGTAACTGTAAATCTAATTTAAAAGTCACTGCTGAATGTGAATAGACACCCCAGTATTCAGCTGTTTCTTACAGGCTGGGACTCATTCCCAGAAAGAGACAACAATTCTTTTACAGGACAGTAGAATCTGGAGAGAACAGCTCCTGGTCTCAACGAGCAGCAGTGCCCAATGGAAGCAAAGTTGCAGGGGTGGGGGAGCACGACGGCATAAAACAAAAAAAAACCGACCGACTCTCCCACTATAAGCACTGTCAGAATGTGCAGGGGTTCAGTCCTCTCAGTGACCCACAGCAGCTTCACCAGCAGAATCAGATTGTTGGGAGCACTGGTGCGCCCGCTGGTGCTTCTGCAAGGTGCAGAATGATGAGAACCTCTGCTTCCACTCGGGGCAGGTGAACGGCCTCTCCCCGGTATGGCCCCACCTGTGCCTCAGCAGGTGTGAGGAATTGCTGAAGGCCTTCCCGCACTCTGGACAGGTGAAAGGCCTCTCCCCCGTATGGACCCGAAGGTGGGATGCCTGGGTAAAGCCCTTCCCACACTTCAGGCAGGAGAACGGGCTCTCCCCGGTGTGGACCCGCTGGTGCCTCAGCAGGGCAGAGGTATCTTTGAAGGCCTTCCCGCACTTGGAACAGCTGAAGGGCTTCTCTAATATGTGGACCCAGCGGTGGGTCAGTCGGACGGAGGAATAGCTGAAGGCCTTCCCGCATTCGGGGCAGGAGAATGACCACTCGCCTGTGTGGACCCCCTGGTGCCTCTGCAGTGCATGGGAATTGCTGAAGGTCTTCCCGCACTCAGAGCAGGAGGACAGTCTCACCCCGGTGTGACGGCGCCCATGAGTCTCCAGGTCAGATGGGAAACGGATGCCTTTCCCACAGTCGCCATATTTTCATGGTTTCTCCACGGGACGGGATTCCTTGGGTTTCTCCATGACCGAAGCTTCAGCTGCACACAAACGCATGTACAGCACCTTCCCGCCGTGAATTACTTTTCCCAAATGTATAACTTTTACTGGCTCCACAGTCAGAGTGCTGCAATAGTCGGGTCTCTCATCCAGTCTCACTGATGCTGAAAACGGACTGAAAGAGGAACCAAAAAGCTTGTTTCCTTCTCACAGAATCATAGTCGAAAATTGTTATCGTCCCGATGGATTCAGTGACTGCCAGACATTGACGTGAAATTGAGGACTGCAAATGCTGGAGTCAGAGTCAAAGCACAGCAGATCAGGCAGCATCTGAGGAGCAGCAGAGTCAATGTTTCAGGCAAAGCTCTTCATCTATTGATATTGAAACGTCCGTCTTCAGATCTTCAAATAATCTGTCAAAAGAGATTACAAAAGACATTACTGTCAGTCCAGGTTAGAAATTCCAAACAAGCAATTCTACTTTCTGCAGAATATTCTTTTCTATTTCCACAAAATTGAAAGCCCCATCGCACTCCCTTTCATCCCTCTATTCTCACTCCGCTCAAACTAATTCACCCGACGGTACTGATTCAGGATCTTACAGAGACCGAAAAGTGAAAACATCAAGACAGACACCTCTGAATTTTGGATACCTCCACCTGAAAGTTAGTATCTTTCACGACATCTAGGAGTGAGTAAGTCTGATTTTGGGAAGCAAAAAAAAGTGTTAATTCAGGATGAACCTTCAATGCAGCTTCTTGAGAGACAACCAGACACGAAATGGTTAACATCTGGGGAGGTGGAAGTGGGGGGATGGAGGAAATGAGATATCAAGGCATTGACACCGACACCAGACAGAAACTGAACACATAGGCAGGGCAAACATTACGGGCAAGCCAGAGTCATAGAGATACACAGCACAGAAACAGGTCCTTCAGGCCAAATCATTCGTGCCGACCACATAGCCTAAATTAATCTCGTCGCATTTACCAGCACTTGGCCCATATCCCTCTGAACTCTTCCTATTCATATACCCATCCAGATGCCTTTTAAATGTTATAATTGGACCTACATCCACCACTTCCTCGGGCAGATCATTCCTTACACTTGCCTCCCTCACCTCAAACATATTATCCTCCTGTTCTGGACTTCTCCCATCCCAGGGAAATGACCTTGTCTATTTACCCTATCCATGCCTCTCATGATTCAATAAACGTCTGTAAGATCACCCCTCAGCCTCTGGTATACCGGGGAAAACAGCTCAAGCAATGCACTGCGTTTCCTTTTAGCTTCACACTCACAGAACCTTACTCCCGTGTAAAACATTGTTTCCCTCCCCCACACTGTCCATGGAAAAAGCCAAGGCTGCTGAGACTCTGGAGTTGGGGGAATGCCACGTAGAATTCCTGCAATGTGGAAACACGCCATTCAGCCCAACAAGTCCACACCGACCATCCAAAGAGTAACTCATGTGGACACATTCCCCTATCCCATTCCACTACACTTACTGCACACTATGGGCCCATCTAGGATGGCCACTTCTCCCGAAACTGAACACCTTTAGATTTTGGGCGGAAACCAGAGCACCCGGGTGAAACCCAGCAGACACGGCAGGGAAAATGTGCAAACTCCACACAGAGAGTCGCCCCAAGGCTGGAATCGAAAGTGGATCCCTGGCGCTGTAAGGCAGCAGTGCGAACCACTGATCCATCGTGCGGCCCATGTGTGCAGAAAGAGGTGGGGGCTGGGAACTTTGTTAATTGTACTACGCAGTGGATTGTTGAGTAAGGTTAAATCTCACCGCATCCAGGGAGAGCTAACCAACTGGGCACAAAATTTAGAAGCGCGTTGTTGGAGATGCTGGAATCCTTCCTGAAAACAACAAATGCTGGAGATCACAGTGGGTCAGGCAGCGCTGTGCTACTCTATGACTGGACAGTGTGGACGTGGAGATGATGTTTCCACGAGGAGAAGGGTTGAGGATGCCAAGTCATTGAGGGCATTTAAGACAGAGATAGGTTCTTGATTAATAAGGGGTCAAGGGTTATGAGGAGAGGGCAGCAGAATGGGATAGAGAAACACATCAGCCATGATCGACTGGTCGAGCAGACTCGATGGGCCAAATGGCCTCATCCTGCTCCTGTGTATTGTGGTCTTAAAGCTCGGCAGATAACTTAAGGGGTTCTCACAAACTATTTCAGAATCCTGAAGAGGAGTTGTTGGACTCGAAACTTTAACTCTGCTTTCTCTTCACAGATGCTTCCAGTCCAGCTGAGTTTTTCCAGTGTTTTCAGTTTTTGTTTCAGATTTCCAGCATCCACAGTTCTTTGTCTTATTTATCAAATTCATTTCTTGCCCTTCCCAAGTGTCTGGAACTTCATCTCCCTGATCTACAAACTGTTCACTTACCCTAGAAATGACCACTACCTCCTTATCAAAGTAGATCCCTTTGTTGCAAAATGATTGTTCAATTCCGTGACCAAAATTATTGCATTCGTAATTACTTACACCAGGGACTCTCAATATCTCAGGCCAGAACACAGCTAGATTGTTTCAGACAGTACGTTTATGTGATTTGATACAATTCCCTATTCCCGACTTTACCAGCGTGTTGCAGGGAATGGCGGGTTTGAGTTAAGAAGAATCTGGGACATTTTTCCAATGGAGCCGAGGAAGTTGACAGTTAACCTTATAGAGATTTTTAAAATCAGAAGGGGTATAGATAAGGTGTCATTCCCAGGAGGCTCAGAATATTTTATTGCTCCAGAAGGTGTAAAAGGGGGTTAAAGCTTCAACAGAAATCGAGCAGAGCTGAGAACAGACAACATTTAACTCTGTGGGAACAGGGAGATTAGAGGACAGAGAAATCAGGACCTGAAATCCGAGCTGACACCACACTACCATGCTATCAGTGCTTTGATTAGCAGTGCCCACCCTCTACCTTTACTGAGCTCCTAACTCGACTTGAATGCCGCGTCTCCCCTCGATATTCCGGATCCAATCCTTGTCATTCTGAAGCCATATCTCTGTAAGGAGTCTCAGATCATAATTATTCTCTACAATGTGTGCAGTCAATTAAATCGCTTTTGTTACAATGCAGCACACATTCATATACTGAGCTTGTAGTCTTATTTTTTGTGATGGTTAGAATCCAGTTTTGATTGCTAGTACATTTATTCTTCTTGTCCCTTTCTATCATTCTCTGGTGTTTGGTTTCCACATCACTACATTGCTCACTGGCCTTGATTTGGATTGGCTATGCTAAATTGCCCAGTGTTTAGGGATGTGCAGGTTAGGTGGGTTGGCCATGGGAAACGCAGGGTTATCGTTTCAAAGTAATAGAAGGAGTAGGCCATTTGGCCCATCGACCCTGCTCCGCCATTCATTAAAATCATGGCGGATCGATCAATCGTCTCAGCTCCTCCTAGTTGCATTATCCCAACTTCCCTGAGTTCCCTTACCTCGCAAAAAACCCATCCAACAGTGTCTTAATGAAGCTGCCTCTACTGCTTCCTTGAGCACAGAATTCCATTAATTTACCATTAACCACATTGGTCCTGCCTTGAGTTGCCTCATCAAAATGCAACAGCTCATATTTGTCTAAATTAAACTCCATCCACAATTCTTGGCCCATCGGCTCATCTGATCAATTATAATTTATATTAAACTTTCTTTCCTACCTTATTCCCTAAAAGCTGAAAATCTCCATCCCAAACTCTCGCCCTCTGTTCTCACTTTGTTGAATCTAATCACGGATGTCCTCAATCTGAAGGGTTTGGTTCATGCTGATTAACAGGCCCACATTCAAGGGGGATCTAACTGAACCGTACAGAACATTGAACGGCCTGGACAGAGTGGATATTGGGAAGATGTTTTCATTGGGAGGAGAGACTAATACCAATGGGCATAGCCTGAGCATAAAGGGAGAATGGAGATTAGGAGCAATTTCTTTAGCCAGAGAGTGGTGAATCTATGGAATTCATTGTCACAGAAAACTGTGGAGGCTAGGTCACTGAGTATGTTGAACATTGAGATAGAGATGTACAGCACAGAAACAGACTGTTTGGTCCAACTTGTCCATGCCGACCAACTATCCCAACCCAATCTAGTCCCACCTGACAGCACACGGCCCCATATCCCTCCAAACCCTTCCTAATCATACACCTACCCAAATGCATTTTAAATGTTGCAATCGTACTAGCCTTCACCACTTCCTCTGGCAGATCATTCAATAAACGTACCATCCTCTGCGTGAAAAAGTTGCCCCTTTGGTCTCTTTGTATCTTTCCCCTCTAACACGAAACCCATGCCCTCTCGGTCTGGACTCACCCACCCCAGGAAAAGACTTTGTCTATTAATCCTATCCATGCCCCTCATGATTTTATACCTGTACAGTTACAACGTTGAAAAGATATTTGGATAAGTACATGAATACGAAACTTTCGAAGGTTTATGGGCCAAACACTGGTAGGTGTGCCGAGTTTAGTTTGAGAACATACTCAGCACGGGCTAGTTGGATGAAGGGTCTGTTCAGTGCTGTCAGACTCTGTGAATGACCTGTACTGGTCTTAAAACCATTTTCTTACCTCCCCCGGTAATCATCCACTTCTTTGTTGTTCAAAACTCAGATGCACTTAGCCTTACTACAGCGAGACTTCGCAGAACTAGGAAGAAGGCTAAAAAGCAGGACGTCCAAGGTGGTTATCTCCAGTTTGCTTCCGGTTCCTCGGGCTAGTGTGGCCAGAAACCGGGAGATAATGGACTTGAACGTGTGGTTGGGGAACTGGTGCAGGAAGCAAGGTTTCAAGTTCTTGGATCACTGGGGTATATCTTATGGTAACCATAAATTCTACAAGAGAGATGGCTTGCACCTTAATACAACAGGGATCGGCATTCTGGCAGGCAGGTTTTCTGCTGCAACACCGCTACATTTAAACTAAGTAGCGGGGGGGAGGGGACAAGCTGGATGTTTAAAAAGGAAATTGAAGGGGTAGGTAGAACAAGAGAAGTCAAGAAAGACAACTGTATCAAGGAGGCAGAAAACTGGAAAAGGCATCATGCTGTAAAGTTGAGTGAAATAAGGGTTGAGGGGAAGGGTGAGAGCAGTAACAAATTAAAAATTCTATATATGAATGCACGAAGCATTAGACACAAGGTGGATGAGCTTGAGGCTCTTTTGGAAATTGGCAGATACGATATTGTGGGGATAACTGAGACGTGGCTTCATGGGGACAGGGCCTGGGAAATGAATATTCAAGGCTACACGTGTTATCGTAAGGATAGACTGACGGGCAGAGGGGGTGGGGTGGCCTTGTTGGTAAGGGAGGATATTCAGTCCCTTGCGCGGGCGGACCTAGAGTCAGGGGATGTAGAGTCAGTGTGGATAGAGCTTCGAAACACTAAGGGTAAAAAGACCCTCATGGGAGTCATCTACAGGCCCCCAAACAGTAGTCTGGATTTTGGAGGTAAGTTGAATCAGGAGCTGAAATTGGCTTGTCGCAAAGATGTTACTACAGTTGTTATGGGGGATTTTAACATGCAGGTAGACTGGGTGAATCAGGATGGTATCGGGCCTCAAGAAAGAGACTTTGTGGAGTGCCTCAGAGATGGATTTTTAGAGCAGCTGGTGCTGGAGCCGACCAGGGATAAGGCGATTCTGGATCTGGTATTGTGTAACGAACCAGAATTGGTCAGTGACCTCGAAGTGAAGGAGCCATTGGGAAGTAGTGATCATAATACAATAAGCTTCAATCTGCAATTTGAGAGGGAGTGGGTACAATCTGAAGTGACAATATTTCAGTTGAATAAAGGGAAATATGGAGCTATGAGGGAGCAACTGGCCAAAGTTCAATGGTTTAATACCTTAACAGGGAAGACCGTGGAGGAACAATGGCGGATATTTCTGTGTATAATGCAGAAGATGCAGGATCAGTTCATTCCTAAAAGGAAGAAAGATCCCAGGAGGAGACATGGGCGGCCGTGGCTGACAAGGGAAGTAAAGAAACATATAAGGTTAAAAGAGAAAAAGTATAACTTAGCGAAGATAAGCGGGAAAACGGAGGACTGGGAAGCTTTTAAAGAACAACAGAGGATTAGTAAGAAGGAAATACGCAGAGAAAAAATGAGGTACGAAGGTAAACTGGCCAAGAATATAAAGGAGGATAGTAAAAGCTTTTTTAGGTATGTCCAAGGCAAAAAAATGGTTAGGACAAAAATTGGGCCCTTGAAGACAGAAGCAGGGGAATATATTACTGGGAACGAAGAAATGGCAGAGGAATTAAATGGGTACTTCAGATCTGTGTTCACTGGGGAAGACACAAGCAATCTCCCTGAGGTAACAGTGGCTGAAGGACCTGAACTTAAGGGAATTTCTATTTGCCAGGATTTGGTGTTGGAGAGACTGTTAGGTCTGAAGGTTGATAAGTCTCCGGGACCTGATGGCCTGCATCCCAGGGTACTGAAGGAGGTGGCTCGGGAAATTGTGGATGCGCTGGTGATTATTTTCCAGAGTTCAATAGAATCGGGGTTGGTTCCTGAGGATTGGAGGGCGGCTAATGTTGTGCCACTTTTTAAGAAGGGTGGGCGGGAGAAAGCAGGAAATTATAGACCAGTTAGTCTGACCTCAGTGGTGGGAAAGATGCTGGAGTCTATTATAAAGGATGAAATTACGGCACATCTGGATAATAGTAACAGGATAGGACAGAGTCAGCATGGATTTATGAAGGGGAAATCATGCTTGACTAATCTTCTTGAATTTTTTGAGGATGTAACTCGGAAGATGGACGAGGGAGATCCAGTGGATGTAGTGTACCTGGACTTTCAGAAAGCTTTTGATAAAGTCCCACACAAGAGGTTAGTGAGTAAAATTAGGGCGCACGGGATTGGGGGCAAAGTACTAGATTGGATAGAGAATTGGTTGGCTAATAGGAAACAAAGGGTAGTGATTAACGGCTCCATTTCGAAATGGCAGGCAGTGACCAGTGGGGTACCGCAGGGATCCGTGCTGGGACCGCAGCTTTTTACAATATATGTAAATGATATAGAAGATGGTATCAGCAATAACATTAGCAAATTTGCTGATGACACAAAGCTAGGTGGTAGGGTGAAATGTGATGAGGATGTTAGGGGATTACAGGGTGACCTGGACAAGTTAGGTGAGTGGGCAGATGCATGGCAGATGCAGTTTAATGTGGATAAATGTCTGGTTATCCACTTTGGTGGCAAGAACAGGAAGGCAGATTACTACCTCAATGGTATCAAATTAGGTAAAGGGGCTGTTCAGAGAGATCTGGGTGTTCTTGTCCACCAGTCAATGAAGGCAAGCATGCAGGTACAGCAGGTCGTGAAGAAGGCTAATAGCATGCTGGCCTTCATAACAAGAGGGATTGAGTATAGAAGCAAAGAGGTGCTTCTGCAGCTGTACAGGGCCCTGGTGAGACCACACCTGGAGTACTGTGTACAGTTCTGGTCTCCAAATTTGAGGAAAGACATTCTGGCTATTGAGGGAGTGCAGCGTAGGTTCACGAGGTCAATTCCTGGAATGGCAGGATTGCCTTACACGGAAAGACTGAAGCGACTGGGCTTGTATACCCTTGAGTTTAGAAGACTGAGAGGGGATCCGATTGAAACGTATAGGCTTGTGAAAGGACTGGACACTCTGGCAGGAGGGAACATATTTCCGTTGATGGGGGAGTGCCGAACTAGAGGACACAACTTAAAAATACGGGGTAGACCATTTAGGACAGAGATGAGGAGAAACTACTTCACCCAGAGAGTGGTGGCTCTGTGGAATGCTCTGCCCCAGAGGGCAGTGGAGGCCCAGTCTCTGGATTCTTTTAAGAAAGAATTGGATAGAGCTCTTAAAGATAGTGGAGTCAAGGGGTATGGAGATAAGGCTGGAACAGGATACTGATTGGGAATGATCAGCCATGATCATTATGAATGGCGGTGCAGGCTCGAAGGGCAGAATGGCCTACTCCTGCATCTATTGTCTATTGTCTATTGTCTATTGTTCAATGACCCCACTTCTAAACTCAATTCCTCTTCGTAATATATCACTTGCCTCGGTCATTGCCTGCTGCATCTGCCCGACAACTGGCATTGACTGGTGTGGAGGGACTCTGAGACCCCTTAGTACATCCATACATCATTCCTGATGAAGGGCTTGTGCCCGAAACGTTCCCTGTCCTGCTCCTCAGATGCTGCCTGACCTGTTGTGCTTTTCCAGTGCCACATTTTTCGACTTTCACCTCCAGTCCTCACTTTCTCCACATTTCAATATGTCACCATTTCAACAATGCACTGCTTTTTTTTAAACAGCAAAGGCTCTAACTTCACATTGCAGCACTGCACTTGCCATGTGTTTGCCAATTGAGACACAGACCTGGACCAACTTCGGGAAGAGGCAAAACACTGAGTTCTGAACAAAAACCGTAGCACACTCAAAACGTCGGCTCTGTTTACCTTTCCACTGATGCTACTCTACCCGTTGGCTTTCTGCAGTATTCGCTGTGTTTGTTCTACACAAATGCTGCTTTCCATTAAAGAACTGTAATCCCTGTCCTCTGGTAACTGACCCTAGTCAGTGGCAATAGGTTCTTCTGATCATTAAGGTAAAAACGATGACTGCAGATGCTGAAAACCAAATACTGGATTAGTGGTGCTGGAAGAGCACAGCAGTTCAGGCAGCATCCAACGAGCAGCGAAATCGACGTTTCGGGCAAAAGCCCTTCATCAGGAATAAAGGCAGTGAGCCTGAAGCATGGAGAGATAAGCTAGAGGAGGGTGGGGGTGGGGAGAGAGTAGCATAGAGTACAATGGGTGAGTGGGGGAGGAGATGAAGGTGACAGGTCAAGAAGGAGAGGGTGGAGTGGATAGGTGGAAAAGAAGATAGGCAGGTCAGACAAGTCAAGGAGACAGTAACTGAGCTGGAAGTTTGAAACTAGGCAAATGTGGCTATGGTACCGAGTTTGTTTCACAACATGGTTGAAGAGCTTCAGAGCAGAGGAAATGACCTGGGAGTTGCAGTGGGAGAGGGACTCCCTGAGATTCTTGTAGAGAGAGGAGGAAAACTTCTTCAAGGCAGGCATCCTTGCAAGAGGATTCGCAGTTGGGGTAAAATCAACATGGTAAAAACAATGACTGCAGATGCTGAAAACCAAATACTGGATTAGTGGTGCTGGAAGAGCACAGCAGTTCAGGCAGCATCCAACGAGCAGCGAAAACACCACGTCTTCTCCCATCATTGACAAGAACCCCTGGAAATCTCCAGTTAACCATCTTTGCTCCAAAGAGAACATTCCCAAACTTGGGAATGTCTCCACAAAATGGAAATTGCTCATCCCTGGACATGATGCAAATGTTACAATGGGGAAGAGGTTTTGGCAAAATATCGTCAGTTAGCAGGTGGAAAAATGTTCAGGAAGTAAAACACAAATCCTAGTCTCCAGCTTTGTGAATCTTTAGAAACTCTTTGGGAAGTGGAATTAGAGGAGAATGAAGGATGAACTGTCCGACTGAGCAGAGACAGTCCAGACACCGTCCCTTTGTTTAAGAGGCTGATTGACTCTGATATTCTCGGGACATGAACTGACCCGAGACATTGATGGAATTCTCTGCACATCAGGAATTCAAACCCCTTCTCGGCTCGGGGCCAATGAGGAAATTCGGGTAGAGGCAAAACACTGAAAGGCTCGGAGGGCGACGGTCCCAGTGTAGGAGAGCTCGTTCCTCGTGACATGGATGTGCCTGCAGATGGTGGGATCAGGCTGTTCCCATGTCTCCATACTGAATGTCCAAGGCTTTGTTATGGAAAAGTAACACTGATAGAAGACAATGGCAATTTTGGGCGGGGCGGGTTGAATTATGAATTGAATAGTAGCGTCCTCAAAGACACTGTGCGGCTGGAACTCCGACCTGTCTCTGTGGCGCAATTGGTCAGCGCGTTCGGCTGTTAACCGAAAGGTTGGTGGTTCGAAACCACCCAGGGACGGAGTGCTTCTTATTCTCGCTCGTACCGCTTTCTTGGCTGCGAAAGTGCACGTTTTTAATGGTGTCAGGAAAATGTTTCCCAAACGGAAATCTTTTCCACTGAGGAAGCACAAACAGGTTTCTGAATTGATTGAATTTCTAACGTGAAGGACTGCGGGTGCTGAGAATGCGAGACAGAAAGCGAAACTGCTGGAAAAACTCAGCAGGTTTGGCTGAACCTGGATGAGGGAAAAAAGAATTCTGAAATGTTGTCTCTGATTCTCTTTTCACGGATGCTGCCTGACCTGCTGAATTGCTCCTGCAATTTCTGTTCTTGTTTTTAACTGACCGTCCATTTCATCTTTTGGGATGAAACATCCAGACTCGCCATTTGCAGATATTTAACCCTTTTGAAACCTGTGAAGTGATTGGATTCAAACAAACTCTGCAATGAATCACTCTTTCTCAGCTCCACAGGCAGAGAGACCTGGGAAATGAAGCTGTCAGTGTGGTTCTGTATTGATGGGCCGAGTGGTGAATGCGATGGACATGAAATCCATTGCGGTTTCCCCACGCAGGTGTGAACCCTGCCGACTACAGTTGAGAACTGTCGTCAAAAAGAAAGAGAGATTGCTCCACGGTTTTTTAAAAATGCAAATCAGTGGAGCGGTTGAAGTATTTCAATCACATTGGGACTGGTCGGGAATCTGCAACCCACTGCCTGTCAGGGTGTAACAAGCAGATACCCACAGAGCTGCTTTTGAGGCGATGAGCCAAGTATTTGGAAATGAGACTCGAACAGTGAGGGGCGTGAAGTCATGATCGGAATGAAGCAGGCACCTGAGGACAAAGGTGTTTCCTTTGCCAGTGAAAGATACTGCTTCACAAAGTTGAGCCTGTGGAAGGGAATCAGTGACGGTGATTATCTTTGGTTGTTCACATTGTGAATGTTCCCATTGCTGCGCATGTCCGTGTTAACGTCAGAACTCTGCAGCATGGCGGCGTCAGGAACGCACAGTGCCAAGACGCAATGGATGACGCTTCTGACTCCACCTACCTGTTTGAAATGCAGCTCACAGCTTCTTCACACACCCCAATTAATCTTTCTCATTGTGCTGAAGCCGGCATACGGTTTGAATTCCCGATCTGCAGGAACAAGACTCCTTTCACTGTCTCGCGTCAGTCAGTGTCCCTGAGAACATCAGAGTCAAGTCACAGCGCTGTCAGAGGAGGGGAAGCTGAAATAGCCCCTCACGCTGCTCACCGGCACATTGCTCTTTCCCCAACACACCGCCCCAACCACTGCGGCTCTTGGGAGTGGAAAGCGAACAAACACCAAAACCCAGTCTCAGCTTTGTAAATCTTCAGGAAATAAGAAAACGGTACATCCCTTCGGATCTTCCATCCTGGGCTGACAGCGTTGATTTTAAATGGCTGTCCAGTCAGTGCTGATTCGTTTTGGCTGAAAAAATCTTCCTTCTCTCATCCCAGCGTTTCTTGCCACAGAGAACTGTGTGGCAGAGTTCATGTATATATTTCCTTGTATGGTATTTTGTAAATAACATTCGTTTGCTGGTTGTTTGTATCGGGTATTTCAGGTTCATTAGCCGCTGTTTCAGTCTGTTGGTAGGTTTGTGGGCTGCCATGATGCTGAGAGGGTTGAGTTGTCTGGACATCATTTCCCAGATGTCTTTAATGTAAAGTAATGTGGCTAGGGCCTCTGCAGACGTTGTGTCTGCTTGTGTAAGTTTGTTGATGTGTAATTGGCACACTGAGTTTATTGGGTAGGCAAAAGTGAGGACTGCAGATGCTGTAAACCAGAGTTTAGATCAGAGTGGTGCTGGAAAAGCACAGCAGGTCAGATAGCTTCCGAGGAGCAGGAAAATCGACGTTTCGGGCAAAAGCCCTTCATCAGGAATAAAGGCATGACGCCTCCAGGGTAGAAAGATAAATTGGAGGGTGCTGGGCCGAAGGTATCAAATAGTACAGTAGGTGAATGGCGGAGGGGACGGAAGTGACAGGTCAGAGAGGAGGGTGGAGCGGGTCGGTGGGAAGAGAGATTGGCGGGTCGGACAGGTCATGAGGACAGCGCTGAGTTGGAAGGTTGGAACTGAGGTCAGGTGGGAGGAGGGGAAATGAGGAAACTGGCGAAGTCCGCATTGATGGCCTGTGGTTGAATTTATCTGAGGCGGAAGGTAAGACGTTCATCCTCCAGGCATCGGGTGGGGAGGGAGTGGTGATGGAGGAGGCCCAGGACCTGCATGTCCTCGGCAGACTGGGAGGGGTTTTGAAATGTTGTTCCAGAGGGCGATGGGGTTGATTGGTGCGGGTGTCCTGAAGATGTTCCTTCAAGCGTTGTGACTTGACTCTGCGAGGAGTCTCTAGTCTCCCCAATGTAGATGAGACCGCATCGGGAGCAATTGATACAAGAAATGACAACCGTGGCCTTCGAACAACCGTGGCCCGGATTCGATTTCCGGGCAGGAAAAAAATTTTCAGTAGAGCTGTCAGCGTCGAGGCGCATCTCCCTGGTGGTCTAGTGGTTAGGATTCGGCGCTCTCACCGCTGCGGCCTGGGTTCGATTCCCAGTCAGGGAGGCAATTGTCAGAGCGTTGGAAGGTTGCCCGTTCTTCTTAAATGAGCCGTGCAGTGATTTATTGATCTTCGGAATTCCTGGGTGCTGCAGTGTGCAGTGGCTCGTTGAAATACTGACCTGACTCAGATTTGTTTTTATGTGTAGGGATGATTACTTCTGTAGTTAAGTTCTTGGTTCACGTGCGTTGTCTTCCTGTAGACGCTGGTTTGATTTTACCATTGACTGTTCGCTGTACTGTGACATCTAGAAATGGCACTTTGTTGTTGTTCGCCTCTTTTGTGAATTTTATGCCAGTAAGGAAATTGTTGATGGTGTTGTAGGTTTCCTTTAATTTGTTTTATTTTCTGATGACAAAAGTGTCATCGCTGTAGCGGACTCAAAGTTTGGGTTGGATCGTCGAAAGGGCTGTTTGTTCGAGTCTCTGCATTATTGCTTCTGCTAGGAATCCTGATACTGGTGGTTTCATGGATGTTTCGTTGATTTGTTTGTAGGGCTTGTTACTGAATATGAAGTGGGTGGTAAGGCACAGTTCCACGAGGTTGACAGTGCTATGTTTGCTGATGAAGTTGGTGCTGTGTTTGTGTCTTTGGTTGTTCGAGTAGTGTCTTCAGTTTTCTTTGGCCACGTTGATGTTAATAGATTGAACAGGGCTGTTATGTCAAAGGACATCATTATTACATCCTCTTCAATCTTAGTGTCTTTGGTTTTCAGGAATTCTTGGATGGAGGAAATGGAGTGGTGTGAATCTTCGACTTGATGTTTTAGTCTTCAGTGGAGGCCTTTGACGAGTCTGTATATTGGTGGACCAAGTGGTGAGACTTTGGGCCTGAGGGGGGCTCCTGGTTTGAAGGGGAGGAAAACATCCACACAGTGCCATTTCTAGATGTCACATTAGAGCGAACAGTCAATGGGAACTTCAAACAAGCGTCGACAGAAAAACAACACACACAAACCAAATACTAAACCACAGAAGCAATCATCCCAACACCCACAAACGAAGATTCAACAGGACATTATTTCAACGAGCCGCTACACACTGCAGCACAGAGAAATTACGAAGAGCACAAGAGAAATACGTATATAGTATATTTAAGGAGAACAGGTACCCAATAAACCACGTCTGCCGATTTCTCATTGATGCTTCCAAGCTGACTCTCAAAAATTTGGTTTTTCCCTCCATTCTTTCCTGTTTGTTTTTTGTGAGTTTTGAAAGCTTTCGTAATCCTCTAACTGAGTGTTGGAGTTGGAAAGTTATGTTGTGGCTGTACAGGACATTGGTTAGACCACTTTTGGAATATTGTATGTAATTCTGGTCTCCCTCCTATCAGAAGGATATTGTGAAATTTGAAAGGATTCTGAAGCACCAATGGGCCCACAGAGGGGAAGAGGCCCTTCTGCTGCCCTGAGTGTGGGAAGGCCTTCAGTGATTCCTCTGCCCTGCTGATGCACCAGTTGGTCCACACCGGGGAAGGCTGTTCTCCTGCCCCAAGTGCGAGATGGCCTTCAGCAGTTCTTCCCACCTGCTGTGATACCAGTGGGTCCACAATGAGGAGAGGCAGTTCTTCTGCCCCGAGTGCAGGGAGGGCTTTGATCTTTCTTCCGAACTGCTGGCCCACTAGTCCATCGGGGAGATGTTGTTCAGTTGCCCTAAGTGCAGGAAGGCCTTCAGCAGTTCCTCAACCCTGCTGAGACACTAGTCCATTCACACCGGGGAGAAGCCGTTCTCCTGCCCCGAGTATGGGAAGGGCTTTACCCGCTCCTCCACACTGCTGAAGCACCAGCTGATCCACCCGGGGTGGCGGAGGCGGGAGGTGGTGGCGGAGGGGGGAGGCCTTTCTGCTGCCCTGAGTGCGCCCTGAATTCCTACGCTCTGCTGAAGCACCAGTGTGTCCACACTGGGGTGAGGCCCTTCAGCCCGCCCGAGTGTGCGAAGAGGTTCATCTTTTCCTGCAACTTGCGGAAGCACCAGCAGGGGCACCAAAGCTCCCAGCAATCAGAACACACCCGCGACGCTGCCTTGGGTCACCCCCCAGGACTCAACATCCTGCCAGTCCTGACAGTGGGTGCAGTGGGAGAGGAGGTGCGCTGTTTTAGTTTTCTGCTGGACTTCAATTGCCTGCCCTACACCCCACAACCACAACCCCATGGTGGCTCATGGATTGCACTGCTGCCTCATAGCACCAAGAACCCAGGAATAATTCCACCCGTCGGGGTCTGTGTGCAATTTAGGGAGGGTAGGAAAATGGATCTGACTGGATTACTATTCGAAAGATCAGTGCAGATGTTTTGGGCTGAAGGACCTGTTTCCACATTGTAGGAGTTCAACCATCCTATCAGCTTTGCCTTTAGTGGACACTGCTGCTCATTGAGCATTGGTATATATATGAAATGAGCTGCCAGAGTATATGGGTCAGGTGCTGTCAAATGGGACTAGATTAATTTAGGATATCAGGTCAGCATGGACAAGTTGGACCAAAGGGTCTGTTTCCATGCTGCATGTGTCTCTGACGACTGGTCCTAATGTAACTTTAAAATAGAGTCCAAGTAACTTTGAATAGTTCAATCTTGTTGAGCTCACCTCCTGAAAAGTTTCAGATGAATCCCTCTGAGAGATACTGTTTAAACATGCTGAGTTGGACAAAGTATCCCATCAAGTTCAACACAAACCCAGAGTTGAAAAAGTCAGAAGTCAGAACACCAAGGGGACCAAAACTGAGAGAGATCTAGGGTTGCGGGTTATTAGCACCTAGAAAATGGAGTCATGGGTAGACAGGGTGGTGAAGAGGGCTTTTGGCATGCTTGCTTTCATTGGTCAGAGCATTGAGCACAGGAGTTGGCACGTCTTGTTGCAGCTGTCACACATGCCACACAACAACGATAGGCATGGCCCTGCCCCCCTCTGACTGGCTGTCCCTTTGAATATCTGGGGGAAGATTAGACCCACCTGCCTGTGTGTGGCTCATATGTACTTATCCAAATAATTTTAAACATTGTAACATGACCTGCATCCACCACGTTCTCTGACAGTTCATTCCACACACGAACCAACTTCAATGTAAAAAACGTTGCCCCCCTCCGTCCTTTTTAAATCTTCTCCCTCTCATCTTAAAAATATACTCCCAGACTTTGAACTCCCCTACACTTCAGGAAAAGACACTGGTTATTCACCTTATCTTTGTCCCTCATGACTTCATAAACCTCCATCACCTCCACCCTCAACTTCCTACACTCCAGTGAAAGAAAGTCCCAGCCTATGCCGTCTATAAATCATTCTGGCAACATCATAGTTAAAAAAGGTGAGCTTTAAGAATTGACTGAAAGGGCAGTGAAGATTCAACCAGCTGACAGTGGATCTGAAATCACATGTAGATCAGATCAGATCAGGTTCGGACAGCAGGAAACCAGATAAGTTTTTACAACAAACCACAACAGTTTCATCATTAGACTCTTAATTCCAGTTTTATATTGAATTCAGATTCCACCATCTGCCGTGGTAGGTTTTGAACCCAGGTCCGCAGGACATTACCTGGGTGAATAGTCTGGTGACAATAAATTCGACCATCACCTCCCCTGGACAAATTGGCATATTGTGTTTAGAGGTAACAAAGGAGCAAGAGGTTTCAGCAGCTGCTAAGTTGTTGATATTACACAAGGGAACATCAGCACTCTCAGTAATGGCACACACTGAAGCCAGGACCCTGTTTCAGAGGTAAGGGCTCGGGAACCATAAGAAATAGGAACAGGAAAAAGCCATTCAACCCCTTGAGCCTGCTTCTTCATTCAATAGGATTGTGGCTGATCTGACATTCTCCACTTGCACTTTCCTGCCCTTTTCCTATAACTGTTCATCCCACAACTGATCACGAATCTATTGATCCTAGTTTTAAATGTGACACGAAGGCTGTCAATAGAGTTACTGAGATGGGGGAGCGGGGAGTTCAGGTCGAACTTCGGGACTAAAACAATGGCTTCACACTTCACAATGTTTAACTAAGGGAATGTTTATAGTTTATAGCTAAAACTTCCTGAAGAAGGGCTCATGCCCGAAACGTCGATTCTTCTGCTCCTTGGATGGTGCCTGACCTGCTGCGCTTTTCCAGAAACACATTTTCAGCTCTGATTTCCAGCATCTGAAGTCCTCACTTTCTCCTGAATAATCCCATGGAGTCTCACAGAGTGACACAGATGTACAGCATGGAAACAGACCCTTCGGTCCAACTCGTCCATGCAGCCCAGATATCCTAACGTAATCAAGTCCGATTTGCCAACACTTGGCCCAAATCCCCATAAATATTTCCTATTTTTATACACATCCAGATGCATTTTAAATGCTGTAAATATACAGCCTCCATCACTTACTCCAGCAGCTCATGCCGTACATGCATCACCCTCTGCGTGGAAAGGTTGCCTCTTAAGTGCATTCTATATATTTCCCCTCCCCTTCCTAAAACTATTCCCTCTAGTTCTGGACTCCCCCATCACAGGGAAAAGAACTTGTCTATTTGCCCTATCCATATCCCTCATGATTTTATAAACCTCTATAAGGTCACCCCTTAGCCTCCGACGCTCCAGAGAAAAGAGTGGATTCAGCCTCGCCCTATAGCTCAACCATCCAACCCTGGCAACACCCTTGTAAATCTTTTCTCCACCTTTTCTAGTTTCACAACATCTTTCCGACAGGAAGCAGACCAAAACTACATGCAATATTCCAAACGTGGCCTGACCAATGTTCTGTACAGTGGCAACATGAGCTCCCAACATCTATCCTCGATGCTCTGACCAACAAAGGAAAGCATACCAAACACCTTCTTTACTACCCAATCTGCCTGCGTCTTTACTTTTAAGGAACGATCAACCTGAATTCCAAGGTCTCTTTGTTCAGCAACACTTCCAAGGAACTTCCCATTAAGTGTAAAAGTCCTGCTCTGATTTGTTTTTCCAAAATGCAGCACCTCATATTTATCTATATTAACCTCCATCTGCCACTTCTCAGCCCTTTGTCCCATCTGATCAAGGTCCCATTTTAATCTGAGGTAACCTTCTTTGCTGTCCACAACACCTCCAATTTTGGTGTCATCTACAAACTGACTAACTATACTCCTCCGTTTACGTATAAATCATTTATATAAATGACAAAAACTAGCGGACCCAGCATCGATCCTTGTGGTACACCATTGGTCACAGGCCTTCAGTCTGAAAAGCAACCCTCCATCACCACCCTCTGTCTTCTGCCTTCTAGCCAGTTCTGTATCCAAATGGCGAGTTGTCACTGCATGCCATGAGATTAAACCTTGCTCACCAGTCTCCCTTGTGGAACCTTGATGAATGCCTTCCTGAAGTCCATATAAATCACGTCCATCGCTCTGCCCTCATCAATCCACTTTGTACTTCTTCAAAAAACTCAATCATGTTCGTGAGACATGATTTCCCAAGCATAAAGCCATGTTGACTATCCTTAATCAATTCTTGCCTTTCCAAATACATGTAAATCCTATCTCTCAGGATTCTCTCCAAAACCTTGCCTGTCACGGATATCTGTCTCACTGGTCTATAGTTCCCTGGCTTTTCCTTACCACATTTCTTAAATAGTGGCACCACGTTAGTCACCCTCTAGCCTTCCGGAACCTCACCTGTGACTATTGATGACACAAATATCTCAGTGAGAGGCCCAGCAATCACTTCCCCAGTTTCCCACAGAGTTCTAGGGTACTCCTGATCAGGTCCTTGGGATTTATCCACTTCTATGAATTTCAAGATATCCAGCAATTTCTCATCTGTAATATGGGAATTTTTTCAACATGTCACCATCTACTTTCTCACATTCTATATCTTCCATGCCTTTCTCCACAGTAAACACTGATGCACAAAATCCGTTGAGTATCCCCCCACCCCCCTCCCCGCCCAATCCAATCGACTGCAGCTCCACACAAAGGCTGCCTTGGTGATCTTTGAGGGGCGCTATTCTCTCCCTTGTTATACTTTTGGCCTTAACGTATTTATAAAAAATCCTTTGGGTTATCCTTAACTCTATTTGCCAAAGCTATCTCATGTCCCCTTTTATCCCTCATGATTTCTCTCTTAAGTATGCCGTACTGTCTTTATTCTCTAAGGATTCACTCGATCTCTCTGTCAATGCCTGACGTATGAATCCTTCGTTATCTTTACCAAAATCTCAATTTCTCTGGTCATCCAGCATTCCCTACACCTACCAGCCTTTCCTTTCACCCGAACAGGAATATACTGTGTGTGGACTCTTGTTATTTCATATTTGAAGGCTTCCCATTTTCCAGCAGTCCTTTAACCTGCAAACAGCTGCCCCCAATCAGCTTTTGAAAGATCTTGCCTAATACCTGAGTCTTCCTCCAATTTAGAACTTCAACTTTTAGATCTGATATATTACTTTGAATCACTATTGTAATGTTAATAGAATTATGGTTGCTGGTCCTTAGGTTTTGCACCCTCGCCAGTATGTACATCCTCAGTGTGAATTAGAAAATTTCCTTGTGCACACTTAAAAAATTTCTCTATTTGGCGGATAAGTAAATGGGCAGAAGTTATAGCTTGGGTCAACTCTTCCTTCATTCCAATCAACCCTAACCCCATTCCCACCCCAATAGTCCAACGGCACTTTACCTTGCAACTGCCGAATGTGTGACACTAGCCCATTTACCTGCTCCCTCCTCACTATCCAAGGGCCAAACTTACCTTCCAGGTGAAGCGGCACTTAACCTGCTCTTCCCACAACCCAGTCTACTGCATTTGCTGCTCACAATGTGGCCTCTTCTACATTGGTGAAAACGAAACATAAACTGGGTAACTGCTGCACAGAACATCTACGTTCTGCCCACAAAAAGACCCTGAGCTTCCAGTTGCCTGCCAATTCCACACCCCATCCTGTTCCCTGGCCAACATCTCTGTCTCAGGTTTGCTGTCGTGTTCCAGTGAAGCTCAGCACCAGCAGAACGAAGAACACCGAATATTTCACTTCGGGACCATACATCCCTCCGGTCCCAATATCGAATTCAATAATTCTAGGGCCTGAAATCCATAGTATCCTCGTCCCGACCATACACACCAAGACTTGTTATCACGCAGTCTGTCATTGCACACTATGTATTCTGAGCCACGAACAGTCACCATTCACCCTCCCACACGGATCGTTATCAACTCCCTTTCCTGTCCAACAATTCTTCCCTCGCTTTGGGGTCTGTCCTGATCTGTCCTTTACTGCATCTGCTTTCCTCCCACGATATCTCCAGCAAATAAATCAACGTTTTCCCAATTACAATCAGTTCTGTGGAAGGGTCACCGGCAATCCTGTCTTTTTTGTTTCTGATATACAGCATCCACAGTTCTTTCAACTTTTTATTGAGGTAGAGTTGGCAATTGTTTCGGGAGGCAGAAGGAGAGGGGGGAGAGACAGAACAGACATGAACTATTTATCTCCGTTGTTACTCATAATGTAAAATCATTGCAGTGCGATCACTTCCCTGAAGTATGAATAGAGGGAAGGAGCCATCCGTGACCGTGTAGCTGAAAGGTAGCGTGTCTGACTCCAGATCGGAAGATGGCGTGATTGAATTATGTCAGATTCACTGACGTCGTTGTTGGGCTAAATGCTCATCTCCCCCAGTTCATCACGGGGTTTAAACACAGCCGTCTCCCTCTGGCAGCCGCTTCGTTCAGTTGGTGACAGTGCGGTGTGAATAACACAATACCAATATTCTTACAACATAATCCAGACACTCCCGTCTTTATGTTTCAATCTATCAGGAGAGTGACAGCGAGTTCAGATAGAAATGTTTCTCACCAACAGCAAATCCTTTCCTCTCACTGGACACAGTTAAAATTATCTTTATTCATCAGAAGGAGCGGAAACCCTAGTCTGACGGCCCCTCTCCACATTAACGGTGAGCCTGAATTTTATCAACGGTGTCAGTAAAATCCAGTGGCGGACACTGATTTGGTTCAATCGATTTTTTTTGCCAAGTGTAATTCACCGAGAGGATGCTGCTGTGTGAAACAGCGTGGGGAATTACTGCAGGGCCTCCTGCGCATGGAACACTCCGCAACTGATGTGTTTCACCTTCACCAGTTTATTCCTCTCTCGGAGAAGAGAGGTTTGATGATTCGGATCATAGCAGCCTGACAGAGAACAGGAGAAGAGCACTCAGCCCTTCACAAACTTGACACCACAGCTGGGTCATCGTGGCCTGTGTATCAGTATGGGATAGAAATCTGCATCTACTGACTGGAAGCACAGCAAATTGGAGTGCTGGTGGGACTATCACACAGGAGAAAACGGCTTCGACCTATCAACTGGAGTGGCTCCCAATGCGCAACTCCGCTCACCTCAACTGAATAACTGTCAACAAATTACTCAGTGATTGAAAGGAATACTCGGTTTTGAATCTGCATTGTGTCATGTACCTTCGAGAATGATGTCAAAACACCTTCATTGCTGTGATGGAGTATCCTGTAGGGCAGAATATATCCGTTGTCAAATTTCCTACATTCTGTTGGTCCAACTCCGATTTCACTCAGAATCACGAAATGTGTGACAGCGCAGACTGAGGCCATGCAGCCCACCTTAGCTCTGCTGGCTCAACACAATATGTAAATAAGTGTCTCATTCTGTCGCCTTCTCCCTGTAAATCTGCACATTGTTACATTGAACATGCCCACCGAATTCCCTTTTGTGTCCATTGAATCTGCCTCTTTGTCACTGTCAGACAGCGACTTACTGACCCCACTCCCTGTGCGAAAACGGTCTTCCTAATGTCACTTTTACTTATTTTCCTGATGACCTTAAATCTCTGCCAAATCGTTCTCGATCCTTTCAGGCCTGGGAGCATTTTCACTGCATTATTTCCTCTGTCTAAAACCCTCATGACGTGGAAAACTTCAATCAGACCAGGTTTCAGCCCTCTGTTCTCCAAAGAGAGCTGCCCCAAACTTTCCAATCTCCCTTCATTGCTGACATTCCTCAGGACGGTACCATTCACGTTAACCTGTTCAGCGCCGTCTGCAATCACTTCACTTCCCCGCTTCCTGAAGTATCACCCTCAGAATTGAGCGTAATACAGGTGGAGGATTCATTCAGACTCGGATTGTGCGGGCGAAAAATCTGCAATACTTGTTCTCACTTTCACCACGTGTTTCCCTTCGCCGTGTTCACAGCAATAGCAGCTCTGCGCCGTCCCAAATTCAGGCAGTCCGATCTAAATTAACGAAGCGGCTTTAATTGACAAAATTGATCGGGCATTTTTGCTCATATCAATTTAAGGAATGTTAGTTCGCCTGGGATTGGAACCCGGGAACTCTCACACGGCTGCATATGCTCGAAGACCCAAAGCAAGAATCACATCCCAGACTAACGAGCCACCAGCCATGGGTGCAGTCACCTCCTGAAGCAGCTGAGACTTGCTCAGTACGAAATTCATTGTACATTGCTCCCAGAATTGCAAGCAGGGAAGAGTTTCAAGAACATCTCCTTCTCGATCTGTCTCCCTGCTCCCAGGGCGCTGCTGTTTGTACTGTCCCCAGGAGCCGGGCTCTCTCCACTGTTGGATAATTGAACCATTTCGTTTCTACTTACATGCTGTGCTGGTGGAAGGCAGAGCCCATTCACTCTTCTGCTCTCTCACACTATTACGTGAGGCATTAGATGTCAGTTACAGTCATGTGGAGGAAATGGGCAACTTTGAACTTGATCCAAAGGTCTTGTTAACGGAGAGACAGAAAGATGTTGTGCTGTCGGGACAGAGAGAAATGGACACCGGAGACTCTTCCCTCAGGTAAATTGATATGAGTGCATTTTTGTGCAGCCTGCTTGGTGTTCAGAATTTGTCTTGACACAGCAATCCTGCAGAAAGTCATTTATTACACGGACGTTCGTTTCTTTACTGCAGGAAATGGACTAAAACAGCAAGTCATGTGTTTCAACTTCACCGGTTCATTGCCATCTGAGATAAGAGTTTTCACACGAGATCAGGCCACAGCGACGGAGAACAGGACAAGACATCTCAGATCTCCACAAGGCTGCCAGCGCAACTGTGTAAATTTGACCTGTGTATCGATATTGAGCTCAGATACCCGAAGTTTTGGGAAGCAAACGACATGGCAAGGAAAAGAACAAAGCGCCGTAAAAGATATTTAGACACTCCGGAAGTCGTTTGAAAGGCAAGATGCTGAACAGAGTACCACCACCAATGAAAGTCGCTCAAGGAGGCACTGAACGATAAGAAAGGATGGCCTGCACACACACACACTATGGGTGCTGGGGAATAAAAATAAGCACTACCGCACTTAGGCGGTAGTGTGGGGGTTAAATAAAAATAAAAAAAATAAAAAAAAATAAACAGAATTGTTAACAAAAAAAGGATGGCTACGATCCATCGACTTCTAGGTGATGGGCCCAGCACGCTCCCGCTGCGCCACTCTGCTCCTACACGCGAGAGCCTTTGCCACGGGTCCTTTCAGCCTTTTGTCAGGCGCGTGGTCTGCACGTTGGAGACTGATGTCAAAGATCTCCACTGCTGTCATCTTATATGGTGTTCCACAGACATATGGAGACTGTGTCAATATAAACTATTTCTAACTCCCCTCATTCTCTTGTGATTTCACTCTGATTAGACGTCATGCGGCCCACCTTCGCTCTGCTGGGTCGACACCGAAAGTAAACGTGGGTCTCTATTCGTATTCGTCTCTCTTGCCTTCTCCATGTAATTCTTCACATTGTTCCTTTCAACATGATCACCGGATTCCCGTTTGCGTCTAATAAATCTGCCTCTTTGTCAGTGTCAGTTATGGGTTTACTGACCCCAACCACTCCCTGTACGAAAGCATTCTTCCTCATGTCGCTTTTGGTTCTTTTCCTCATGACTTTAAAACTCTGCCGAATCGTTGTCGATCCTCTCAGGCGTGGGAACATTTTGACTACATTACTTTCTCTGGCTAGACTTTGCATGACTTGAAAAGCTTCAATCGTGTCAGATTTCAAACTTCTGTACTCCGAAGAGAGCTGTCCCAAATTTCCAATCGACCCTCATCGCTGACATCCCTCAAACACCGCACCACTCACGTCAACCTATTCAACGCGATCTCCAAACATTTCACTTCCCTGTTTTCTGCCCCATTCGTATTCCTGGCAGCCTAACCTCGTTTCACGAAGGTGCTTTTTGAGAAAATTAATGGGCCATTTTTGCACAAATCAAGTTATGAGACGCAGCCTGTTTTGGGAGTTGAATCTAGGACCGCGCACAAGTCTGTACAGTTAAAGACTCTCCCTGAGAATCATGCCCCTAGGCCAACAAGCCAAACAGCGGCTATTTCCCCACCACACACCTCTTGAGCTCGCTGAGACTTGCTTAGTGTGAAATACATTTGACATTGCTCTCAGAATTGCAAGTGACGAAGAGTTTCCAGAACAGCTGCTTCTCATTCTGTCTCCCTGCTGCTGTTTGTCCCGTCCTCAGGAACCGGGCTCCCTCCACTGTTTCGAAACTTTTCTCTGACACCCGAGTGGCCAGTGACAAGCATTGCCCTCCTCAACATAGGATACAGAGAACAGGAGACCCCTCAGAGGTTGTCACCTCAACTGTGCACATTGGGCCAGTATATCATTGTGAAATATTTATGTCGAAGCTTTTTTGGGAAGCAGATGAGAAGGCAAGGTGCAGAACAGAGCGCTGTTATACGGGAAAGCTGCTAAAGATGACGTTGAATGAATAGGAGAGAATGGTCTCTCGTTTGGGTTATGATCCCAATAAGCACGCGTTGTGCCATTCTCCTGCATTGCTCGGCAGTTTTTCCAGAGAAGTATTCAGCTTTTCATCTGGTGTGTGTCAGGCACGTTTGAGAATGACGTCAAAAGATCTTCTCTGCTGTCGTGTCATATGCTGTTGTGCCGACATATCGTCGATGTGCAAAAACAAACTCTGTCTAAATTCCCACATTCTGTTTTTCGAACTGTGATTTCGCTCAGAATCACTAATTTTCAAAACTCGCAATATTCAAACTTTAACAAAGTGCTCATAGAAATGATTAGTGAACACCTGGAAGAAATCCTTCCAAACTTACCTGGGGAATTTCGCTTTGAGGGGTCTTGAACTTTAAGTGGAAGGAAGGGAAGTTTGCCTCGAGGCTGTTTAATGTGGAGATGTGTTCTCCATGTAAACTGGTCGTAGTTGACCATCCCAGTGCTTCCCGATGCAGGGTTGCTTGACCCTCCAGGGAGGTTTACTTGGAGCAACTGGAGTGAATCCAGAGATGGAGCAGATTCTGTAAAGGTGCTCAAATACTTTCTATCTCCCTTTTAGGTATTTTCCTTGTGTATTCCCTCAGTTTGTCACATATGCAGTTTGCACCCTGGAAAATGATTGCTTTTTTCCTCATGTTCACAATTAAAAGTGTAGTTTCACATGGAACTGAGCCGCATTGAAAGGATTGTCATATTGATATATATATGTACACGTATTTAGTTTAAGATTAGATTAGATTTGAATGAAGTTTTCCTCTAAACACACCTGAGCCTATCTGGCTGCATGAGGGATTTCAGGTTGCTGTGTGCTAGGTATTATGTGATCAGCAGGCATCTAGCAAACTACACGAACTGCCACCTATGTAATGTTCGTTTCAGTGTACTGACAATGATCACTTATTTTGTGACTTTTTTTTGCAGGAAGACGTGCCGAAAGAAATCTGAAAACAAATGATACATCAACTTCTGACAGAGCCACTTGATTCATTGGGACTTGAATATCAGCAGCCATTCCAATTAAGAAGACATGGTTGCTTTTGTTTGCTTGAGCGATTTTGGACACTGGTGTGGCAGGAAGAATACTGAGACACGGAGTGAGGGAGATTCAGTGCGCTGACAGTGAAAAGTGCTTCATACCATTTACTCAGCTTTGGGGAATCAAAGTCTCATCCCTGACGGTGGGGATAGACTATGTCCCCGTTCTGATTGTAATTTCAAACCCAGACCAACACATGGAAAGCTCCCCCAATGGGGAAACTGTGGAAATGTGGGGACTGAGGGAAAGGATTCCCTTCCCCATCCGTGTTGGAAACCCACAGACGTATTCACAGCGGGGAGAGGCCATTCACCTGCTCGGTGTGCAGGAAGGGTTTCAGTCGGATCAGCCATCTGGAGTCGCACCAGTGTATCCACAAGTGAGAGAAGCCATTCACGTGCCCCATGTACGGGAGGGGGTTCACTCAGTCAGCTGCACTGCTGACCCACCAGTGGGTCCACACCGGAGAGAGGCCGTTCACCTGCTGTCAGTTCCAAAAGGGCTTCACCTGCTCCTCCCACCTGTGGAGGCACCAGCGCGTTCACGTGCCATTGCAGGGGGATGGAAGGAGCGATGGCCGAGCGCCGCTAACAACCCAGCTCTGGGGACTCTCAGGTTCGAATCCCGTCGCGGCAGATGGCAGAATTGGGATTCGGTCAGTAATCTGGGCTTCAGAATCGAAGGATGAAACCGTTTTTAGAGGGCAAAAACCCATCTGATTCAGTCATGTCCTTTTCAGTGATTGAAACTGCCGTTGCGCGAAAGGATTCACTCAGTCGTCCCAGCTGCATGCTTTACCCGGCTGTACGAAGGATCCAGTAACAAAGGGACAACTCAACGAACCAATAATAAAGAAAGTGTGGTGGGGGCAGTGGGGGGTGAGTGTGCGCACTTTGAGCTTGAGGTGCTTTTTTTTAAAAAAAGCTACTTTTTGTACGCCTTGTGATGTGGAGATCTGAAGCTGTAACAAAGTTGGGTCGCAGTAAAGGTTACCTGAACTTACTGCCAGGCTTTAACTATTTCAGAATCCTGAAGAGGAGTTGTTGGACTCGAAATTTTAACTCTGCTTTCTCTCCACAGATGCTTCCAGTCCTGCTGAGTTTTTCCAGTGTTCTCAGTTTTTGTTTCAGATTTCCAGCATCCACAGTTCTTTGTCTTATTTATCAAATTCAATTCTAGCCCTTCCCAAGTGTCTGGAACTTCATCTCCCTGATCTACAAACTGTTCACTTACCCTAGAAATGACCGCTACCTCCTTATCAAAGTAGACCCCTTTGTTGCAAAATGATTGTTCAATTCTGTGACCAAAATTATTGCATTCGTAATTACTTACACCAGGGACTCTCAATATCTCAGGCCAGAGCACAGCTAGATTATTTCAGACAGTACATTTATGTGATTTGATGCAATTCCCTATTCCTTACTTTGCCAGCGTGTTGCTGGGAATGGAGGGTTTGAATTAAGAAGAAGCTGGGACATTTTTCCAACAGAGCCGAGCAAGTTGACAGATAACTTTATCGAGATTTTTAAAAACAGGAGAGGTATGGATAAGGTGTCATTTCCAGGAGGCTCAGAATATTTTGTTGCTCCAGAAGGTGTAAAAGGGGGTCAAAGCTTCAACAGAAATCGAGCAGAGCTGAGAACAGACAACATTTAACTCTGTGGGAACAGGGAGATCAGAGGACAGAGAAATCAGGACCTGAAATCCGAACTGACACCAGACTACCATGTTATCAGTGCTTTGATTAGCAGTGTCCACCCTCTACCTTTACTGAGCCTCTCACTCGATTTGAATGCCACATCTCCCCTCGATATTCCGGAACCAATCCTTGTCATTCTGAAGCCATATCTCTGTAAGGAGTCTCAGATCATAATTACTCTCTTCAATGTGTGCAGTCAATTAATTCGCTTTTTTTACAATGCAGCTTTTAGTTTTCTTTTTTGTGATGGTTATATTCCAGTTTTGATTGCTAGTACATTTATTCTCCTTGTCCCTTTCTCTCATTCTCTGGTGTTTGGTTTCCACATCACTACATTGCTCACTGCTCTTGATTTCGATTGGCTATGCTAAATTGCCTAGTGTCCAGGGATGTGCAGGTTAGGTGGGTTGACAATGGGAAACGCAGGGTTATCGTTTCAAAGGAATAGAAGGAGTAGGCCATTTGGCCCATCGACCCTGCTCCGCCATTCATTACAATCATGGCGGATCGATCAATAGTCTCAGCTCCTCCTAATTGCATTATCCCAACTTCCCTTAATTCCCTTACCACGCAAAAAAAAAACCCATCCAACAGTGTCTTAATGAAGCTGCCTCGACTGCTTCTTTGAGCACAGAATTCCATTAATTTACAATTAACCGCATAGGTCCTGCCCTGAGTTGCCACATCAAAATGCAACAGCTCATATTTGTCTAAATTAAACTCCATTCACGACTCCTTGGTCCATCGGCTCATCTGATCAATTATAATTTATATTAAACTTTCTTTCCAACCTTACTCCCTAAAAGCTGAAAATCTCCATCCCACACTCTCACCCTCCATTCTCACTTTGTTGAGTCTAATCACGGATGTCCTCATCCTGAAGGGTTTGATTCATGCTGATTAACAGGCCCACATTCAAGGGAGATCTAACTGAAACGTACAGAACATTGAACGGCCTGGACAGAGTGGACATTGGGAAGATGTTTTCATTGGGAGGAGAGACTAATACCCATGGGCATAGCCTTAGCATAAAGGGAGAATGGAGATTAGGAGAAACTTCTTTAGCCAGAGAGTGGTGAATCTATGGAATTCATTGTCACAGAAAACTGTGGAGGCCAGGTCACTGCGTATGTTGAACATTGAGGTAGAGATGTACAGCATAGAAACAGACTGTTTGGTCCAACTTGTCCATGCTGACCAACTATCACAACCCAATCTAGTCCCACCTGACAGCACACGGCCCCATATCCCTCCAAACCCTTCCTATTCATACACCTACCCAAATGCCTTTTAAATGTTTCAATCGTACTAGCCTTCAACACTTCCTCTGGCAGATCATTCAATAAACGTACCATTCTCTGCGTCAAAAAGTTGCCCCTTAGATCTCTTTTGTATCTTTCCCCTCTAACGCGAAACCCATGCCCTCTCCTTCTGGACAACCCCACCCCAGGAAACGACTTTGTCTATTTATCCTATCCATGCCCCTCATGATTTTATACACGTACAGTTACGACGTTCAAAAGACATTTGGATAAGTACATGAATACGAAAGGTTGGAAGGGTTATGGGCCAAACACTGGTAGGTGGGACGAGTTTAGTTTGAGAACATACTCAGCATGGACTAGTTGGATGAAGGGTCTGTTCAGTACTGTCTGACTCTGTGACTGATCTGTACTGGTCTTAAAACCATTTTCTTACCTCCCCCGATAAGCATCCACTTCTTTGTTGTTCAAAACTCAGATGAACTTCGCCTTGAATATGTTCAATGACCCCACTTCTGAACTCAATTCCTGTTCGTAATAAACCACTTGCCTTGCTCATTGCCTGCTGCATCTGCCCGACAGCTGGCATTGACTGGTGTGGAGGGACTCTGAGACCCCTTAGTACATCCATACATCATTCCTGATGAAGGGCTTGTGCCCGAAACGTTCACTGTCCTGTTCCTCAGATGCTGCCTGACCTGTTGTGCTTTTCCAGTGCCACATTTTTCGACTTTCACCTCTAGTCCTCACTTTCTCCACATTCCAATATATAATCATTTTAACAATGCACTGCTTTTTTTTTAAACAGCAAAGGCTATAACTTCACATTGAGGAAATGCACTTGCCATGTGTTTGCCAATTGAGACACAGACCTGGACCAACTTCGGGAAGAGGCAAAAGACTGAGTTCTGAACAAAAACCGTAGCACACTCAAAACGTCAGCTCTGTTTCCCTTTCCACGGATGCTGCTCGACCCGTTGGCTTTCTGCAGTATTCGCTGTGTTTGTTCGACACAAATGCTGCTTTCCATTAAAGAACTTCAATCTCTGTCCTCTGGTAACTGACCCTAGTCAGTGGCAATAGGTTCTTCTGATCATTAACCTGCCCACTCACACCACGTCTTCTCCCATCATTGCCAACAGCCCCTGGAAATCTCCAGTTAACCTTCTTTGCTCGAAAGAGAACATTCCCAAACTTGGGATTGGAAATTGCTCATCCCTGGACATGATGCAAATGTTACAATGGGGAAGAGGTTTTGTCAAAATATCGTCAGTTAGCAGGTGGAAAAATGTTCAGGAAGTAAAACAGAAATCCCAGTCTCCAGCTTTGTGAATCTTTCGAAACTCTTTGGGAAGTGGAATTAGAGGAGAATCAAGGATGAACTGACGGACTGAGCAGAGACAGTCCAGACACCATCCCCTTGTTTAAGAGGCTGATTGACTCTGATATTCTCGGGACCTGAACTGACCCGAGACATTGAAAGAATTCTCTGCACATCAGGAATTCAAACCCCTTCTCGGCTCGGCGCCAATGAGAAAATTCAGGAAGAGGCAAAACACTGAAAGGCTCGGAGGGCGATGGCCCCGGTGGCGGAGAGCTCGTTCCTCGTGACATGGATGTACCTGCAGAAGGTGGGATCAGGCTGTCCCCATGTCTCCACAATGAATGTCCAAGGCTTTATTATGGAAAGTAAAACTGATAGAAGACAATGGTAATTTTGGGCGGGGCGGGTTGAATTATGAATTTATTAGTAGGTTCCTCAAAGACACTGTGCAAGCAGCCCTGGCACCTGTCTCTGTGGCGCAATTGGTCAGCGCGTTCGGCTGTTAACCGAAAGGTTGGTGGTTCGAGACCACCCAGGGACGGCGTGTTCCTTGTTCTCGCTCCTACCGCTTTCTTGGCTGCGAAAGTGCACGTTTTTAATGGTGTCAGGAAAATGTTTCCCAAACGGAAATCTATTCCACTGAGGCAGCACAAAGGGGTTTCTGAATTGATTGAATTTCTAACATAAATGACTGCGGATGCTGAGAATTCGAGACAGAAAGCGAAACTATTGGAGAAACTCAGCAGGTTTGGCTGGACCTGGATGAGGAAAAAAACGAGTTCTGAAATGTTGTCTCTGATTCTCTTTCCACGGATGCTGCCTGACCTGCTGAGTTGCTCCTGCAATTTCTGTTTTTGTTTTTAACTGAACGTCCATTTCATCTACCGGGATGAAACACGCAGACTCGCCATTTGCAGATATTTAACCCTTTCGAAACCTGAGAAGTGATTGAATTCAAACAAACTCTGCAAGGATTCACTTTTTGTCAGCTCCACAGGCAGAGAGATCTGGGAAATGAAGCTGTCAGTATGGTTCTGTATTGATGGGCCGAGTGGTGAATGCGATGGACATGAAATCCATTGCGGTTCCCCCACGCAGGTGTGAACCCTGCCGACTACAGTTGAGAAACGACGTCAAAAAGAAAGGGAGATTGCTCCACTGTTTTTTTAAAGATGCAAATCAGTGGAGGGGTGGAAGTATTTCAATCACATTGGGTCTGGTCGGGAATTTGTAGCCCACTGCCTGTCAGGGTGGAACAAGCAGAGACCCACAGAGCTGCTAATGAGGCGATGAGCCAAGAGTTTGGAAATGAGACTAGAACAGTGAGGGGCGGGAAGTCGTAATCGAAGTTAAGCAGGCACCTGAGGACAAGGGTGTTTTATTTGCCAGTGAAAGATACTGCTTCACAAAGTTGGGCCTGTGGAAGGGAATCAGTGACGGTGATTATCTTTGGCTGTTCCTGTTGTGAATGTTCCCATTGCTGCGCATGTCCGTGTTAACGTCAGAACTCTACAGCATGGCTATGTCAGGTCCGCACAGTGCCAGGGGCGCAATGGATGACGCATCTGACTCCACCTACCTGTTTGAAATGCAGCTCAAAGCTTCTTCACACACCCCAATTAATCTTTCTCATTTTCCTGAAGCCGGCATACGGTTTGAATTCCCGAACTGCGGGAATGAGACTCTTTTCACTGTGTCGCGTCAGTAAGTGTCCCTGAGAACATCAGAGTCATGTCACAGCGCTGTCAGAGGAGAGGAAGCTGAAATAGTCCCACACGCTGCTCATGGGCACATTTCACTTTCCCCAACTCACCGCCCCAACCACTGCGGCTCTTGGGAGTGGAAAGGGAACAAACACCAAAACCCAGTCTCAGCTTTGTAAATCTTCAGGAAATAAGAAAACTGTTCATCCATTCGGGTCTTCCATCCTGGGCTGACAGCGTTGATTTTAAATGGCTGTCCAGTCAGTGCCGATTCGTTTTGGCTAAAAAAAATCTTCCTTTTCTCATCCCAGCATTTCTTGCCACAGAGAACTGTGTGGCAGAGTTCATGTATATATTTCCTTGGATGGTATTTTGTAAATAACATTCGTTTTCTGGTTGTTTGTATCGGGTATTTCAGGTTCATTAGCCCCTGTTTAAGTGAGTTGGGAGGTTTGTGGGCTACCATGATGCTGAGAGGGTTGAGTTGTCTGGACATCATTTCCCAGATGTCTTTAATGTAAGGTAATGTGTCTAGGGTTTCTGTAGACGTTGTGTCTGCTTGTGTCAGTTTGTTGATGTGAAATCGGCACACTGGGTTTATTGGGTAGGCAAAAGTGAGGACTGCAGATGCTGGAAACCAGAGTTTAGATCAGAGTGGTGCTGGAAAAGCACAGCAGGTCAGACAGCTTCCGAGGAGCAGGAAAATCGATGTTTCGGGCAAAAGCCCTTCATCAGGAATAGAGGCAGGACCCCTCCAGGGTGGTGAGATAAATTGGGGGTGGGGTGTGCTGGGCCAAAGGTAGCAAAAAGTACAATAGGTGAATGGGGGTGGGGATGGAGGTGACATATCAGAGAGCAGGGTGGTAAGGATAGGTGGGGAGGGAGATTGGCAGGTAGGACAGGTCATGAGGACAGCGCTGAGCTGGAAGGTTGGAACTGAGGTAAGGTGGGGGGAGGGGAAATGAGGAAACTGGTGCAGACCACATTGATGTCCTGGGGATGAATGTATCCGAGGCAGAAGTTGGGACGTTCTTCCTCCAGGCATCGGGTGGGGAGGGAGCGGCGATGGAGGAGGCCCAGGACATGCATGTCCCTGGCAGAGTGGGAGGGGAGGTTGAAATGTTGGGCCACAGGGCGCTGGGGTTGATTGTTGCGGGTGTCCTGGAGATGTTCCCTCAAACGCTGTGACTTGACTCTGCGACGGGGCTCCAGTCTCCCCAATGTAGAGGAGACCGCATCGGGAGCAATGGATACACGAAATGACATTGGTGTTTGCCTTCTTCCTTCCGTGACCCGGGTTCGACTTCCGGGCAGGAAAGCAATTTTCAGGAGAGCTGTCAAACTTCTCCCGTATATCCCTGGTGGTCTAGTGGTTAAGATTCGGCGCTTTCACCGCTGCGGCCCGGGTTCGATTCCTGGTCAGGGAATTAATTTTCAGTGTGTTGCATGGCTATCCATTCTCTTTAAAAGCGCTGGACAGTTACTTATTTGTCTTCGTCGTGACTGGGTGCTACAGTGTGTCGTGTTTCGTTGAAATAGTGCCCTCGTTCAGATTTGTTTGTATGCGTAGGAATGATTACTTCTGTAGCGAAATACTTGGTTCGCGTGTGGTGTTTTCCTGTAGAGGCTGTTTTGATTTTACCATTGACTGTTCGCTCTACTGTGACATCTAGAAATGGCACTTTGTTGTTGTTCTCCTCTTTTGTGAATTTTATGCCAGTAAGGAGATTGTTGATGGTGTTGTACGTTTCCTCTAATTTGTTTCATTTTTTGATGACAAGTGTTTCATCGGTATTTCGTTGATTTATTTGTAGGGCTTGTTACTGAATATAAAGTGGGTGGTAACCACGAGGTTGACAGTGCTATCTTTGCTGATGAAGTTGGTGCTGTGTTTTTGTCTTTAGTTCTTCGAGTAGTGTCTTCAGTTTTCTTTGGCCACGTTGATGTTAATGGATGTGAACAGGGCTGTTATGTCAAAGGACAACATTATTCCATCCTCTTCTATCTTCGTGTCTTTGGTGTTCAGGAATTCTTGGATGGAGTAAATGGAGTGGCATGAATCTTCGACTTGGTGTTTCAGTCCTCAGTGTAGGCCTTTGACTAGTCTGTATATTGGTGTTCCAAGTAGTGAGACTATGGCCTGAGGGGGGCTCCTTGTTTGAAAAAGAGGAGAACAACAATAAACTGCCATTCTTAGATGTCACAGTAGAGCGAACAGTCAACGGGGAACTTCAAACTGGCATCTACAGAAAAACAACATACACAAACCAAATACTTAACCACAGAAGCAATCATCCCAACAACCACAAAAGAAGCTGCATCAGGAGATTATTTCAACGAGCCACTACATACTGCAGCACAGAGAAACTACGAAGAGCTCAAGAGAAATAAGTATATGGTGCATTGAGGGAGAACGTGTCCCCAATAAACCCATTCCGCCGATTTCTCATTGATGCTTTCAAGCTGACTCTCAAAAATTCGGTTTGAACCTCCATTCTTTCCTCTTTGTTTTTTGTGGGTTTTGAAAGATTTCCCAATCCTCTGACTGAGTATTGGAGTTGGGAAGTTATGTTGTGGTTGTACAGGACATTGGTTAGACCACTTTTAGAATATTGCGTGCAATTCTGGTCTCCCTCCTATCACAAGGATATTGTGAAATTTGAAAGGGTTCTGAAGCACCAATAGGTCCACAGAGGGTAAGCGGCCCTTCTGCTGCCCTGAGTATGGGAAGGCCTTCAATGATTCTGCTGCCCTGCTGATGCACCAGTTGGCCCACACCGGGGAAGGCTGTTCTCCGGCCCCAAGTGCAAGATGGCCTTCAGCAGGTCTTCCCACCTGCTGAGACACCAGTGGGTCCATACTGAGAGGCCGTTCTTCTGCCCCAACTGCAGGAGGGGGCATTGCTCTTTCCTCCGACCGACTGGCCCATTGGTGTGTCCACATGGTGGAGAGGTCATTCAGTTGCCGTATGTGCAGGAAGGCCTTCAGCAATTCCTCTGCCCTGCTGAGGCACCTGTCCATCCACACCGGGGAGAAACCGTTCTCCTGCCCCGAATGTGGGAAAGTCTTTACCTGCTCCTCCACACTGCTGAATCACCAGTTGGACCACACGGGGGTTTGGGGGGGGGGGGGGACAGTGGAGGAGGGGGGAGGCCATTCTGCTGCCCTAAGTGCGGGAAGGCCTTCAGCAATTCCTCCACCCTACTGAAGCACCAATGTGCCCTCACCAGGGAGATGCCCTCCAGCTGGCCCGAGTGTGGGAAGAGGTTCATGTTTTCGTACAACTTGCGGAAGCACCAGTGGAGGCACCAGCGCTCCCAGCAATCAGATCCCACCGGTGACGCTGCCTTCGGTCACCTCCCAGGACTGAACCTCCTGCCAGTTCTGACAGTGGGTGCAGTGGGAGAGTAGGTGGGCTGTTTTTCTTTTCTGCTGGACTGCAATTGCCTCCCCCACACCCCACAATCACAACTCCATGGGGGCTCAGGGTTAGCACTGCTGCCTCATGGCACCAGGAACCCAGGAATAATTCCACCCTTGGGGTCTGTGTGCAAGTTATGGAGGGTAGGAAAATGGATCTGAGTGGGTTAGTCTTCGGAAGATCAGTGCAGATGTGTTCGGCTGAAGGACTTGTTTCCACATTGTGGGAGTTCTATGATTCTATGAGCTTTGCCTTCAGTGGATACTGCTGCTCATTGAGCCCGGGACTGCACATTGCCAATGAAATGATCCAGAGAAACCGAAGACCGCAAGACCATCGGAGAAGAGGTTAGGCCATTCGGCCTACTCTGCCATTCGTTAGTAACAAAAGTATTGGATGAGATGAGCTACACTGCGGAAACACGCTATTCGTCCCAACAAGTCCACACCAACCCCCCCCCCCCGAAGATTAACCCATCCTGACCCATTTCCCTCTGACTAATGTACCTAACTCTATGGGCAATTAAGCATGGCCCATCCACATGACCTGCACATCTTTGGTTTATGGAAGAAAACAGGATCACAGAGAGAAAACCTACTCAGACACTTGGAGAAAGTGCAAATTCCTCACAGATAGTCACCCAAGACTGGAATCAAACCTGGGCCCCTGGTGCTATGAGGCTGCAGTGGTTACCACTGAGCCACTACATATTGCAACCCGAAGTTGGCAAGTAGGAGCTTGGGAGAATACAGCAAGCCAGGCAGCACCAGAATGTGGAGTAGTCAGCATTTTGGGTATTGACCCTTCTTCAGGACTGAAAAGTTGACTTCTCCATGAGAAACGATTCACAGGAATGTTGCTGGGGGTTGGAGGGTTTGAGCTACAGGGAGAGGCTGAATAGCGTGGGGCTGTTTTCACTGGAGCATCGTAGGCAGAGAGGTGACCTAATAGCGGTTATACAATCATGAGGGGCATGGACAGTGTAATAGACAAAGTCCTTTCCTTGGGGTGGGGGAGTCCAGAACGAGAGGGCATAAGTTTAGGGTAAGAGGCGAAATATATTAAAGGGACAACTTCTTCATGCAGAGGGTGGTACATATATGAAATGAGCTGCCAGAGTATATGGGTCAGGTGCTGTCAAATGGGAGTGGATTAATTTAGGATATCAGGTCAGCATGGACAAGTTGGAACAAAGGGTCGGTTTCCTTGCTGTACGTGTCTCTGACTACTGGTCCTGATGTAAGTTTAAAATAGAGTCCAAGTAACTTTGAATAGTTCAATCTTGTTGAGCTCATCTCCTGAAAAGTTTCAGATGAATCCATCTGAGCGATACTGTTTAAACATGCTGAGTTGGGCAAAATATCCCATCAAGTTCAACACAAACCCAGAGTTGAAGAAGTCAGAAGTCAGAACACCAAGGGGACCAAAACTGATCACAATATTCCAGGTGCAGCCTCATCAACGTCCTGTATAACTACAACATAACTTGCCAACATCTGTACTCAATTCCCTAACTGATGAAGGCCAGTGTGCTGAAACCTTTCTTCACTGCCTTGTGTACCGATGTTATCAGAGATATAGGACCTACTTTAAACTGATCCACGTGTGCGTGAGTGTGCTGGGTCGATAACCCAGAGGTCGATGGGTAAAAACCATGTGATGCTATTGCTCAATGTCTCTGTAAGCTGCTTTGATATACAAAGGTTCTGTGCATCTGGTTCCCAAAGCTTCTTCAGTGGAGGCGTGGCCGCTGGAGCCCAGGCGTTCAACAACCCCCCGGAGCAGGAGGAAGTTCCAAGCTCCAAGAAGCGGGGGGTAAGGCTGGAAGCAGGATTTGCTCAAGGCTTGTATTTTTAACTCATTTTAATGGTACCTACTGTATGGGGCTATGGTTTACATTAAAACGGAGGATCATACCAGAGTGTTTATATTTAGCAGTGGTAGTTGGTAAAATGCACTCTCTGGAGAAGCACTTTCTATGATGCTGCATTTCTTGCCTTCTGCCCTTACCCCATTTCTTATCTCCCATCTTGATTTTATATTTTTTTGGTCAAATTTAATTTCATATTAATCAGACTTGCGATTCACTGTGTGCTATTAATTTGTTTGTTTGAATATTGTAAGTCAAAATTAATGGTGTCATGTCATTTCTGATGTCAGAGTTTGACATTGAATGTGCAGATGTGAATATCAGTAAGTTGTGAAAATAAATCAAGAACTTGTGGTTTTTAACAAAAAGAGCAGTTCACTGATATTCATGGCATCGTCTCATTTGGGTGTGATGATTCAAATCTGACCAACAAACCGTTTCATGCAGTCATCCAATTGAATAAAAACATTCTTTAATTTAATTAAAGAAAATAACTCTGGCAAGCTAAGATTTATGCAATCTATTTATAAGATTATGTCCATTGCTCGCAATATGGTCTCATCCACATTGCGGAAACTGCACGCCAACTAGCGGAACATTTCAGGGAACAACTCTGGGACTCTAAATCTAACCGACACACCGCCCTGTGGCGGAACACTTTAACTCCCCCTTCCATTCCACCAAGGACATGCAAGTCCTGGGCCTCCTCCACTGCCAAACTCTTGCTACCTGACACTTGTAGGAAAACACCTCAACTTCTGCTTTAGGACCCTCCAACCACATGGTATCAATGCAGATTTCATCCGTTTCCTTATTTCCTCTCCCCCACCTTGTCCCAAATCCAACCTTCCAATTTGACACCAACCTCTTGACCTGTCATACCTGTCCACCTTGCTTCTCACCTATTTGCTCCACCCTCATCTCTGACCTATCACCATCAATCCCTACCTCCATCTAACTATTGCACTCCCAGCTGCCTTCCCTCCAGCCCCACTTCCTTCCCATTTATCTCTCAGCCCCCTTGGGCCACCCTTTATTCCTGATGAAGAGCTTATGCTCTCAACCAAGACTGTGATGAAGCAACATCCTCAACAAATAGGAAATAGCTCCCAAGTCAGATTTCCTTCCCTCTTCTGTTTCCCAGTTCTTTCAGAAATAAGGAATGTCTTTTTCTTCCACTCGAAAGTGGTCTTCCACTTTGCGCTGTCTGAAGTGTTATCCCTCACCACTCCTTCAGCCACCTTTTAAGAATCCTTTCAACCTGTTTTTCTGACAATTGTGGAGGTGACCAAAAGCAAACATTTCACTTCTCCTCAATGTCCCATTTCTCCTCCTATGAGCCATTTTGTCATGTTGTCTCTGTTACAAACAGCCAAGTGCACTTGGTTTCTGAATTGAAATTTGGCCATTGAAGTGAACAGGATTAATATTTATCGATAGCTAGCTGTGTTTGCACTAACTGTAATTATCCACCAATACGACGTCTTTTGTTCCACCAAAACTGGAAACAATGATCTGTGCTTATATTGCAGTCGGATATAGAAAATTATCCCAGCGATCTTCACGTTATTATAGTTTACTGAGGCCATAACATCATTACGTGGCAGTTTGATGTGACTAAAACCTGGATGGGAATCTCTAGATTATGTTGTTAAAATATCGGTATAATGTTATTCACACTGCGCTGTCACCAACTAAACGAAGCGGCTGTGTGTTTAAATACCGTAATGAACAGTTTGTGTTCGACTTCTCACATTGCGGGGAGCTGAGCATTTACCCAAACAATGGGCACACCACCTCCCTGACACAGTGTTCACAAATCAAACTGACAGCAAAGATTCACGTGTGATCAAAAGTTTCCGCAAAGAAAATTTGACACGACCGATATACGGAAAGAACGTACTCATTTCTTGATTTGAAATGTAAGTAGTTGAGTGTAGTGAGCCAGACATGATTTGAACAAGGAACCTTCTGATCGGGAATCAGACGCGCTACCGTTGCGCCACAAGCTCACGGACAGCTGATGACCTCTATTCATGCTTAAGGGAAGTGATCGCACTACAATAATTTTACGTTCAAGTCTGTTCTGTTTCTCCCCCTTCTCTTCCAAGGGTTGGGATTGTCTTTCGATTTGCAGAAGTTGAGATGCTCTGGATGCTGTGATCCAGGGCAAACACAGGCTGGAGGACCTTCGGCGTAGAAATAGCGACGAGCATGTACGGTTATGTCAAGCTACAGGAGAACAAAATTGTGGCTCTACTCTTTTTTTTCCCGACTGGCATTTGACCACTTAAAATCTGTCAATAACAGCAGCATCTCCAGAGCATACTGCACATGCTCCTCGGTGTCAGCAAGGTCTGTGCGGGTTAGCCGGTGTCAGCAAAAACTGCATGCTCGGCGCTGTCCCCGGAAACGACTCACGATCTTCATGGACCAATGGAGAGCATTGTCGGACTGGAAGGAAACTAATCCTCCTGCCAATCAGAGCCCCCTTACTGGCTGAATGTGGAAGGTGGACCATGTCATTCTGAAGCTGCTGCTGTTCCTCTCTCTGTAAATGAAGATTGAGCTTCACCCCAAACTGTAACTTCCTTCCTTTGTCCAACATCTGTGAGTATGGCACTCTTTTCTCACCCTCTTTTTCCATTTATTTTTCATTCGGGGCTTCAGTTGTTGACTTGCAGCAACTGAAACGGAAGAGAGTGAATCCGGGGGGCGGGGCAGACTCTGGAAATGTTGGAGAAATTACTACTGCAGATGCTGAAGATCAGAGTCGAGAGTGTGGTGTTGGAAAAGCACAACAGGTCAGGCAGCATCAAAGGAGGGTATGAAGGAACAGAGACTTTCAGCTTCTGTGGAATGAGAGAAAGAGTTCATTATAAATTAGCATTGATCAGATAGGCCAATGGGAGATGGAGTTTAATTTAGAGAAATACATTTTGGTCAAGCAATCCAGGCAGGACTGACTGGGGAGTGTTGCAGAATAAAGAGACCTTGGAGTGCAGGTTCATACTTCATTGAAAATGGAGCCTCAGGTAGACAGAATAGTGAAGGCAGTGTTTGGTATGCTTTCCATTATTGGTCGCAGCATTGAGTATGGGAGTTGGGAGTTTGGGAGTTGGCTGTGCAGGACATTGGTTAAGCCACATTTGAAATGCTGCATCCACTTCTTGTCTCCTTTCTATCGGAAAGATGTTGTGAAACTTTGAAAAGGATCAGAAAAGATTTACAAGGCTGTTGCCAGAGTTGGAAGGTTTCAATAGACAATAGACAATAGACGCAGGAGTAGGCCATTTAGCCCTTCGAGCCTGCACCGCCATTCAATATGATCATGGCTGATCATTCCTAATCAGTATCCTCTTCCTGCCTTATCTCCATAACCCTTGATTCCACTATCTCTGAGAGCTCTCTCCAACTCTTCCTTAAATGAATCCAGAGACTGGGCCTCCACTGCCCTCTGGGGCAGAGCATTCCACACAGCCACCACTCTCTGGGTGAAGACGTTTCTCCTCATCTCTGTCCTAAATGGTCTACCCCGTATTTTTAAGTTGTGTCCTCTGGTTCGGCACTCACCCATCAACGGAAACATGTTTCCTGCTGCCAGTGTCCAATCCTTTCATAATCTTATATGTCTCAATCAGATCCCCTCTCAGGCTTCTAAGCTCAAGGGTAAACAAGACCAGTTGCTCCAGTCGTTCAGTGTGAGGTAATCCCGCCATTCCAGGAATTGACCTCGTGAACCTACGCTGCACTCCCTCAATAGCCAGAATGTCTTTCCTCAAATTTGGAGACCAGAACTGCACACAGTACTCCAGGTGTGGTCTCACCATGACCCTGTACAGCTGCAGAAGCACCTCTTTGCTTCTATACTCAATCCCTCTTATTATGAAGGCCAGCATACTATTAGCCTTCTTCACTACCTGCTGTACCTGCATGCTTGCCTTCATTGACTGGTGTACAACAACACCCAGATCTCTCTGTACTGCCCCTTTCAGCTCCAAGGAGAGGCTGAGTAAGCCAGGGATATTTTTACTCTGGAGGGTCAGAGGTTGAGGGGTGACCTTATAGAGGTTTATAAAATTATGAAGGTCATGGATAGGATAAATAGACAAGGTTGTTTCCCTGGAGAGTCAATGGGGGGGGGGGGGGGGTGCGGGGGAAGAGACTGGAGACTAGAGACATAGGTTTTCAGTGAGAGGGGAAACATATAAGAGTTCTGAGGGGCAACTTTCCCACGCAGAGTGTGGTGCATTTAAGGAGTAAGCTGCCAGAGGAAGTGGTGGACACTCATACAATCGCAACATTTAAAAGGCATCTGGATGGGTTTATGAATAGGAAGGGTTTGGAGGGATATGGGTCAGGTGCTGGCAAGTGGGACTAGATTGGATTATGATATCTGCTCCGCATGGACAGGTTCGAGTGAAGGGTCTTTTTCTAAGTTATACATCTATGACTCTACTTGATTACAGATGCTGCTCCTCTCTCTGAATGAAGATTGAGCGTTACTCCAGACTGTAACTTTCTTCCTCTGTCCAACATCTGAGTACAATACTCTCTTTTATCAACCACGTTTTCAATTTTTTTTCATTCTGGGGTTCAATTGTTGACTTGCAGCAACTGAATGGAAAGGGAGTGAATCCAGGGAGGGGACAGACTGTGTCTCGATTGACAATGTAGACAGTCAGAAGGCTGGAAGAACACAGCAAGCCAGGCAGCATCAGGAGGTAGAGAAGTCTACGTTTCAAGTGTTTCTTCAGGAAGGGGGATGGGTGTAGGACAAGATGCAGATAAAGGGGTGCCGGTAGCAAGGTGTTGAAGTGGGAATTGGTGAAGACAGAGGGTACAACCTGATGGTCGATGGGAGGAAGGAATCTGGTTGGTGGCAGGGAAGAGTGAATGGGAGGGGCAGAGGCCGTGAAGGGAGTTGGGGGATGGAGAACTCCATGTGGAAGATGAGGTGTTGTGGATTGGATCGTTGTGGCAATGAAGGAGGCCAAAGCTGGTCATGTCAGAAAGGGAGAGGGAAGAGGAATTAAAATGGGTGGTGACTGGGATATCTGGTCAGCCTCTACAGACCCTCTTGCCCTTCCTTGTTTTCGCAAAATGCAACCCCTGGCTTTTATCCACACCTCTCTTATGCACATACTCTCTGACACATACACATCCCCAATACTCCCCCTCGCACAGGCTGATACTCCATAACACTCACTTCACCAAGCAAGCACACATGCAAAAACACACTCATGCACAAACTCACATGGAGACACCTGTGCTGCCCTGCATAGTTTGCAGAAATCTCTCTTCTCTTCAGAGAATCCCCACAGTGTGGAAGCAGGTTACTCGACCCAACGAGTCCACCCGACCCTCCAGAAAGTAACTTCCCGACCCCCATTTCTCTACATTCATCCCTGACTAATGCACCTAACCTGTACATCCCTGGGCACTATGGGTAATTTGAGCATGGCCAATCCACCCTAACCTGGAAAAAGTTAAAAATCACATAACACCAAGCTATTTGGAAGCACTGGCTTTCGGCACGAAACTCTTTCATCAAGTGGTTGTGAAGAATAAGATCATAAGGGTCAGAATTTATGGAAAAACATTTCAGTGGCAGGACACTGCAATGATATATTGAACAAACCTGGATTGTTAAGTCTTTCATCTTTTCGAATGGGTTGCAGGCATCATTAATATGTAAATTTCCAACTTCCTGTAAGGCACTTCTCAACATAACTTAAGGTTTTGTAACAAAAGATGACATCTCAGCTCAGACAATGCATTAAATGTGAGGTCAGAGTCCAAACCTTGAATCAAACTGATTCTATTTCCAAAGTCAAATTTACAAAATATTATATGTATTGACTGCCAGCAGATTGTGCATTTTTAAGCAAAATAGGATGTATCTGCAAATAAAAATTCACCCCCATGGACTTCTGTGTGTATGCGCGCATGAGAGAAAGAAAGTCTGCTTCCGTGCAGTACATGTCTATCTCTATTTGATAAGATGCTTCATTTCTGGTGAAAATATTGTCAATCATAGCTGGGTACTAACAGTTAGATGTAAGGGAGAGAGGATCCTCAAGTTGGGCACAATCAGAATCCTGGGAGAGCCCTATTTCTGGTTTGCTTCCTAATGAACAGACATTAAGCACTAGCACCTATTTATTTCTCATGTTGTTGTTGTTTCATTTTTTCTTGTCTGATTCCCTGCTATGACTATACTTTTGGGTCTGGTTGGTTGAGAGACTGGGAGATTGTGCATTGGACTTTGAATGACTTACTGAATAATTTATTGTTCCAGAAGGTGTAAAAAAAGAGGGGGTGGGGGTAAAAGCTTCAGCAGAAATCCAGAAGAGCTGAGAACAGATTGACATCTTATTCTGTGGGAACACGGAGATCAGAGGACAGAGAAATGAGGACATTAAATCAGAGTGAACACCAGACTACCCTGTGGTCAGTGCTTTGATTAGCAGTGGCAACCCTCTACCTTTACCGAGCTTCCCATTTGACTACCCCCTCGATATTCAGGATCCAATCCTTGTCATCCTGAAGCCATGTTTCTGTGAGGAGCCTCAGATCATAATTATTCTCTTCAATGTGTGCAGACAATTCATTTACTTTTGTTACAGTGCAGCACACATCTTGAAACACCACTTTTTGTTTCCATTTTTGTGATCATTCAGAATCCAGTTTTGATTGCTGGTATATTTACTCTCCTTGTCCCTTTCTATCATTCTCAGATGTTAATTTCCCACATCAATACATTGCTCACCAGCCTTGATTTGGATTGACCAGGGTGAATTGCCCATCATGTCCAGGGATGTGCAGGTTAGCTGGGTTAGTCATGGGAAAGGCAGGGTTATAGTTTCATAGTAATACAAGCAGGAGTAAGCCATTTGGCCCATCCAGCCTGATCCGCCATTCATTAAGATAATGGTAAAACTATCTATCGTCTCAGCTCCTCCTCCCTGCATTATCCAACTATTCTTAATTAACCTACCATGTAAAAACCTAACCAACTGTGTCTTCAATATACTTAATGAGGCTGTCTCTACTGCTTCCTTGGGCAGAGAATTCCATAGATTGACTACTATCCAGGAAAAATAGTTCCTCCTCATCTCTGTCCAAAATCCAGTCCTCCAAATTATGTGGCCTAGTCTCATCCACCAGCAGAAATGTCTGGATAGTGTAGGGTTTCATCCCTACAGTGCAATGAATTCCCAGTTTCCACCAAAGTCCCCTACATAACTGGATATTAAATCTACCTACGTCTAGGTGGATAGGCTGCGACTTTTCTCACTGCAGCACAGGAGGTTGAGAAGTAACCTTAGAGATTTATAAAATCATGAGGGGGGTAGATGAGGTGAATGGTGGGTGTCATTCCCCACATGTGGGGATTTTAAGATTAGAGAGCAAACTTTGAAGGTGAGAGGAGAAAGATTTTAAAAAGACTTGAGGGGCAGCATTTTTTTTAAAAAGAGAGTGGTTTGTGTGTGGAATGAACATCCCGACACAGTAGTGGATGCAGGTAAAGTAACAACATTTAAAAGACATTTGGATAAGTACATGAATAGGAAAGATTCAGAGGGATATGGGCCAAACACAGGCAGGTGTGACTAGTTCAGTTTGAGAACATAGTCAGCATGGATTAGTTGGACTGAAGGGTCTGTTTCTTTGCTATATGACTCTATAACTGTTCTGTACTGGTCTTAAAAGCCATTTTCTCACCTTCCCCCATAAACATCCTCCTCTTTGTAGTTCAAAAATCAGATGAACTCCACCTTGAATATATTCAATAATTCCCTAACTGTATGCAGGCATCCCCACTTCTGAACTCAATTCCACTTGCGAATATACCACTTGCATTGCTCGCTGCACCTGACAACTGGCATTGACTGTTGTGGAAGGACGCTGAGGCCCCTTTGTACATCCACACGTCATTCCTGATGAAGGGCCCGTGCCCGAAACGTCAACTCTCCTGCTCGTCGAATGTTGACTGAGCATTTCCAGCACCACACTTTTCGACTCTGATCTCCAGCATCTGCTGTCCTCACTTTCTCCATATCCCAATATGTCACCATTTAAACAATGCCCCTCTTTTCTGCATTTTTTTAACACCGCAAAGGCTCTAACTTCACATTGGGGTATTGTATTTGCCATGTGTTTGCCAATTGTAGTCTTCGGGAGACAGAGGGTAAACATGGGGAATGGTTCGCCGAGAGTCACAGCTGGGTCTGCAGAGGCCGACCTGACCTCCCAATCACCACCCATTTTAATTCCCCTTCCCACTCCCTTTCTGACATGACCATCTTAGGCCGCCTCCATTGCCACAACAAACCAAACTACAAATTGGAGGAACACCACCACATCTTCCACCTGGGCAGCCTACAGCCGGGAGGACTCAACACTGAGTTTTCCAATTTCAAATAACCTCCTTCCCCACTCCTCAAATCCCTTCCCAGGCTCATTCCCACCCCTCCCTGCCACCAACCAGATTCCTTCCTCCCAGTGACCAGTTTGTACTCTCTACCTGTCTCCACCTATCCCCAATTCACCACGCTGCTCCCAGCACACCCTTGTTCTGCAGCTCTCCCAACACCCACCCCCCAGTCCTGAACAAGGGTGACACCCAAAGCAAGGAACTTGTGCAATGCTCATTGACATAGAGGAACGTATGCAATATGCTCAGTGGCGATGCTGGTATTATTGACAGATTCTGAAGTGTCCAAATGCCAATAGGAGAAAAAAAAGGTAGAAATTTCTTATGTCTTTTCCCTAGTGTAGGGGGTGAAGGTCTGCACTACAGGGCCTCGGTTCAGGGTGAGAGCAGAAAGATATAAAAGGTACCTCAGGGGCAACGTTTCCATGGAGAGGGAGGTGCGTGAATGGAATGAGCTGCCTGAGGAAGTGGTGGAGGCTGCTACAGTTAAAGCCCTTAAAAGGTCTCTGGATGGGTCTACGTACAGGAAGGGTTTAGAGGCAGATGAGCCAAGTGCTGGCAAGTGGGACTGGATTAATTTAGGATATCTGGTTGGCATGGACGGGTTGGACCGAAGGGTCTGTTTCCGTGCTGTACATCTCTACCATTCTAAATAATAAAATGTATACTTTGATAAATTACAAACTATATCCATGTTAATAAGGTTTAGTACACCACACACTTCACTGACCATTCTCAACAGGTCCTACCCCTTCAATGACTGAGGAACATCCGCCTCCAGAATGGTCACCGGCTCCTACCTGCTGTACAGCCGGGCGGTGTGGCCGTGACACAGCAGCTGCACCAGGAAGGCGGCGGTGCCCAGTGACGGGTGTCTGCCCCGGAGCCGCACGGCGCCATTTTCCTAACGGCCGCCCCTTCCCCGCTCGAGCGACTTCTCCTCCCAACCGCCTTCACCCCCGCGTGACGTCAGCTCAGGGGGATGGGCGGGGCCGGGGGGAGCCTCACCGTCACCAAGTAACAGCCACCTCGCGCTACAACTGCTGCTCCCTGAAGCGGGAAATCAGCATTTTAAAAGGGACATGGACATTTAACGGGCTATTTCAGCAAATAGTTTGAAATGGACAAGATTACATTTCAAAGGGATGTAGGCACATTCAAAGGGATATTTTAATATGCAAAATGACGCAGTCATATCGAAATGAATCTACATTTCGAAGAGACGCTGCCCTATTTATAAGTAGAAATGACCCTTTAAGAGACAGTCATATCTCAAGGCGTAAATATACATTATCGAGGGGCAAGATTGCGCTTAGAGGAACACAACACATTTAAAGGGCATAACTACATTTGAAGGGGCATTTTTATATTTAAAAAGACACATTGAAATCTCATAATTAAAAGTACATGGTAATACTTAGAAAGCATGACCACACAGTGCAGCCACTTTATAAGAAAAGGGATTTGGGCTGGGGCGCTGGGGAAGATTTAATTTTTAAGAAAGTAAGCAAGTTATTACGATTTGGGATGATCTCGAAGGGGGGATGGCACCAGTAAGTGGCAAACGTTAATACAAAATTCTTGAAAAGAAAATGATTCCAGATATATGCGGATGCAGGGAAATAATTCAACAGAAGAGCCATTACAAATTTATGGAGCAAACAAAATCCTTTTGAGAGATATAAATGGGAGCATCAATATTTAAATAGGAATTCCAATTTTTGTTCTCCTCCCAAAATCTGTCTTGTCAGGGTGCAGTGTAAGCCAGCACAATTTGTTATGCCAGAGTAGGCCTTGCAACTCAACCTCATTGTGTCCTCACCCAATATTCATATCTGTGTGCTTATCAGTCAAGGGAAAGAGGGGACGATGAAAAATACTGGTTTTACCAGTGATGCTCACGTTCCATGAACAAATAAAACAGATCATGGTGCTGCCATCACTGCATGGGTCAGAATTAAATGATCAGAAAAATTCTGAACTCACGACAAACAGTTTGTGCACAATGCCGTTATTTCTACTTATTTTGATTGCGATTTAGTCTGTACCAAATTAAGAGCAACCTTGGTTTACGTTTCATTGGCAATTCTACATGTTGACTTTCTATTATCACAATCTCTTTAATTTTTTTATATGTATTTAAATTAATCTTCAGATTGTTCACAACTGAATAACATTACCAGACTGAAAATTCACAGCCTAAAAAATGTTTTGGCATTTGATGAATTTATTTGTGCAATAGCAAATGAAATATCAAAGAAATACAAAGTTATGAGGAGGGATACATATCTTGTTTAACCAAGCACAATGGCAGTGCAGAGAATTTCAGAAATGCACAATAAATATTCACAGTGAGTTATTCAACTCATTCAAGAATTTCAAATTGTGTTTGAGGCAATTCAATGGCAAATGGCAACATTTGTTTGTTAATACACTCACCATAAATTGTGAATATGATTTTCATAAATAATCTATGTTTAATCCCAAATGGAACAATTAAGTGCAAAGTTACCTTCAACCATTTAATAAAACACTGCAAATTTTATTTCATATGAAAATACAATCATTTTATAAAATCTTTACAAAGGAAATATATTAAACAAAATAGCTTTCCTGGGTATCAATATTTACAACAGTAAAGCAGCTATTATTTGGCAATCGACCAACTAATTGAAATAATTTCAGAATAAATTAGCTGTTTCATTATTATATATTGAGATATTTTAATTAAAATGTCACAAATGAAATCTTTAACACAAAGCAAAGTTCGATAAATTACAAAAGTATCTTGCAGAATTCACTTCAAATCATATCTGTTGAATCACAAAAAGATGATGCTCAATGTACTAAATGATGGACAAACATTGTAAAGAATGTATATATCTCAATTATATCTTAAATGAATATTTACTCTGCCTTGGACAACAACAACTGGAAGTTTTTTTAACAAATTGACAACTACAATAGCAAAGCTTTAGAAAATCCACCACTGAGCCAAATCTTGCATAAAAGTTTTTTTTTCAGGAAATCCTTTAAAGATTTAAGGCTTCTCCAGCTTCAATTAGCTGAAAAAGAAAAAAATGCGTCTGGTTGGAGACATGAATAGAAAAGAATCAGAGGGATATGGACCAAATGTTGGCAAATGGCTCACTGGATTAATTTCGGATATTTGGTTGTCTGGACTGAAGGGTTTTTTTTTTTAGATTAGATTACTTACAGTGTGGAAACAGGCCCTTCGGCCCAACAAGTCCACACCGCGCCCGCCGAAGCGTAACCCACCCATACCCCTACATCTACATCTACCCCTGACCTAACACTACGGGCAATTTAGCATGGCCAATTCACCTGACCTGCACATCTTTGGACTGTGGGAGGAAACCGGAGCACCCGGAGGAAACCCACGCAGACACGGGGAGAACGTGCAAACTCCACACAGTCAGTCGCCTGAGGCGGGAATTGAACCCGGATCTCCGGCGCTGCGAGGCAGCAGTGCTAACCACTGTGCTCTACAACTCTATGACTCTATTTCAACATAGTCAGAATCAATTTCACAAAACTCGGATTAGGCCATTCATCCTTTACAGCCTGTCTAACTGCGCACATTTCGATGCAAGTTTCAGAAAGATTTCAGCAGTTCTTTTCAAAAAGTGAACATATATTCAGAAATATTGTTAAAGTCTGAAAGTATCAATGTAACTATTCTCAATGTTAAAGATCAGCCATTTCAGAAAGTCATTTAAATGTAGAGCTTTTCTAACAATAGGTGTGAAGTCTGTCGGTGTCCCAATATCGAGTCAGACTGACATTGTTGTTCGAAAAGCTCTGCATTTAATGACATTCTTGAAGGTAATTTAAAACAAATTCTGGGATTAATGTACCAAAGAACAGAAGCCCATTCTGAAATATGAAAGATTTAATCTAAAATTGTTTAGTGAAGGACATCTCCATGACCGTGGACTCCTTTGGCTATAAATTCTGTGATCATGATCTTATTGTCCATGACCACCTGATGAAAGAGCAGCATTCTGAAATGGAGTGATCAGTAAAAATGTCTCATTTGGATCCCCCAAGGTTAGAAATGGAAGCATATCTCTTCAAGGTTACAGTTTGATTTGCCCTTTCAACGTTCTTGAAATGTAAGGTGTTCCATTGTAGTGTTCAATTCTGATCCATTAAAATCAGTATCCAGTCTCATCTGAGTGTAGAACCAACAAAAACTTTTCGGTTTGCTTTTTAGATGTGACATCTTCTCTCCCTCCCTCTCGGGTGACCCAACAGGACTACCAGAGCTGGAAGTACCACACTTGAAATACGATTGCTGACCTACAGTTTTCTTGTGCTGTTGAATATAAGGATTTAAAAGCTGCTAGCCTGATCTCTCACAAAAGCACAAAAACAGACTGCTCACCCATGTCTGCGTAGAGGAGAAATTTCAGGTGGAACAGATCACAAAATAACTGTTACCAGTCCCACAACACGTGTTTCCCATGGACAAAGTTAAAAATCTCACAACACCAGGTTATAAACCAACAGATTTATTCGGAAACACTAACGTTTGGAGCACCGCTCTTTAATCAGGTTGGTTGTGGAGAATGAGATCATGTTCATGGAATTTATAGCCAAAGGAGTCCAGTGTCATGGAGATGTCATATATTAAACAATTTTAGATTAAATCTTTCATCTTTTAGAATGGGTTTCTGCTCTTTGGCATGTTAATTCCAGAACTTGTTTTTAATTACCTTCTCAAGAAAGTCATTCAAATGCAGAGCTTTTCTAACAATAGGTGTGAATTCTGTCTGGGTCCCAGTGTTGAGTCAGACAGACATTTTTCTTAGAAATGTTGTGCATTTAAATTACATTCTTGAGAAGGTAGTTTTTAGATTAGGGTGTAGGTTAGGCTGGATTGGCCATGCTAAATTACCCTTATTGTTCAGGATATGCAAGGTAGGGGGGGGATTAGCTATGAGAAATATGAAGTAAGGGAGTGGGTCTGGGTGGCAATGGTGCTAAATGCCTTCTTAACCATCCAGTCTACCAGTTCTTTGCAGGTTGCATCACTATGTATCTGAACCCTCTTACGTCTCTGTTTTAACTGTACAAGCCCTGTCCTTCCTCGTTTTAGCAAAATGCAACCCCTTGCTTTTATTCATACCTCTCTCATTTACGCACACCCTAACACTCTCACACACTCACAGATTAATACTCCATCATACTCAACCAAGCATGCACACACTCTTACATGCACTCTCACATACAAACTCACATGCGCACACACACACACAACTCTATGGAGTGAATTTTTATTGGCAGAATTATATTTGCAGATACTTTCAATTTTGCTCACAAAGCACACAATCTACAAGCAGTCAATCCATGTAATATTTTATATATTCCTACGTTAAAAACAGAACGAGTCTAATTCAAGATTGGGATACTGACAGACTCGAACCTCACAACTTTAATGTATTGTGGGAGCTGAGATGTCACTATTTTTTTAAAATATAAAACCATAAGTCATCTCAAGAACATGACTTAGATGTTGTTCTTGGAGTAACATATTAATGAACCGAAACCTGCAACCCATTCTAAAAGATATCAGTTGCATGACACTGTGAATTTTGCTATAAGATCTATGTCTTATGATCCTGCTCCACAGCTACCTGTGGAAGGAGCAGCGCTCTGAAAGCTAGTGCTTCCAAATAACCTGTTGGACTATAACCTGGTCTTGTGTGATTTTTAACTTTATCCACCCCAGTGGTTTCTCGTGAACACAGCGCATGCCTCCCAGTAAACTTTACAATGCCAATGAAACAACACAGTACCTGCACTCCTGAAAAATTTACAATTTCTAATGATACTAGCTACCCATTCACTGCTCCATCTGATACACAACATTGCAAACTTAGTGCAGGAGGCTGAAAGAAATGAACAGCTTCAAAACAAAAATCCTCTTGGAGCTCAAAACTTTGAATGAGAGTCTGAGCCCACGGTAAGTTCAGGTAATCTTTATTGTGACCCAACTTTGTTAAAGCTTCAGATCCTCCTTAGGCGACTGACTGTGTGGAGTTTGCACGTTCTCCCCGTGTCTGCGTGGGTTTCCTCCGGGTGCTCCGGTTTCCTCCCACAGTCCAAAGATGTGCAGATCAGGTGAATTGGCCATGCTAAATTGCCCGTAGTGTTAGGTAAGGGGTAGATGTAGATGTAGATGTAGGGGTATGGGTGGGTTACGCTTCGGCGGGGCGGTGTGGACTTGTTGGGCCGAAGGGCCTGTTTCCACACTGTAAGTAATCTAATCTAATCTAATCTAATCTAAAAAGGTGTAGAAAAAGTAGCTGCTTTTTAAACAGCTCAAGGTCAAAGCACACATACTCCTCACTCCCCAATCCTACCTCACTTTCTTTACTATTGGTCATCACCGAGTTGTCCCTTTGTAATTGGATCCTTGGTACAGCCGTAACCTGGAGGAAGTATTGCCTCACTCAGCAATTTCAACCCATACCCTGTCTCCTAGTAAGTTTCTCCCTGCTCATCTGCCAGGGGCTGAGTGGGGGGGGGGGGGGGAAAGAGGGGAGGTGCTGGGCAGTGTAGTGTTAACCACACAGCTGTGGATCTGGAGTCACGTGTAGGATAGACCAGGTAAAGGATGCAGCTGGGTGACTGAATGAATCCTTTCCCACAATGGCAGTTTCCTTCCCTAAAAAGAGCATGCGTGAATCAGATGGGCCCCCCCACCCTAAAAACGGTTTCATCATCAGATTCTGAACTCCAGATTTCTGACAGAATTCCAATTCCATGATCTGCCATGGCTGGATTCAAACTCAGGAGTCCCCGGAACTGGGTTGATAGTCCAGTCCCTAATGGCACTCAGTTGTTGCTCCTCCAATCACCGTGATGGCACGTGAACTCGTTGGTGTCTCCGCAGGTGGGAGGAGCGGGTGAAGGCCTTCCCACACTCTGTGCAGCCGAAGGGCTTCTCCCCAGTGTGGATCCGCTGGTGGGTCTGGAGATTGGAGGAATCGCTGAACCCCTTCCTGCACTCAGGGCAGCTGAAGGGCCACTCCCCTGTGTGAACCCTCTGGTGTCTCAGCAGGATGGAGGAATTGCTGAAGGCCTTCCCGCACTCTGTGCAGGGGAATGGCCTCTCCCTCATATGGATCTGCCGGTGGGTCAGCAGAGTGGTGGAATTGCTGAAGGCCTTCCTGCACTCGGGGCAGCTGAAGGGCTTCTCCCCAGTGTGGAGACGCTGGTGCTTCCACAAGTTGCTCACCTGACTAAATCCCTTCCCGCACTTGGGGCAGGTGAACGGCCTCTCCCCTGTGTGGACCCGCTGGTGAGTCAGCAGGTGGGAGGAATTGATGAAGGCCTTCCCACACTCGGGGCAGCTGTCGGGCCTCTCCCCCGTGTGGACCCGCCAGTGGGTCAGCAGGTCAGAGGAATGTCTGAATGCCTTCTTGCACTCGGAGCAAGAAAACGGCCTCTCACCAGTGTGGAGTCGCTTGTGGGTCTGGAGGTTGAAGGAATTGCTGAAGGCCTTCCCGCACTCGGGACATGGGAACGGCCTCTCCCCTGTATGGACCCGCTGGTGAGTCCGCAGGGCAGAGGCCTGGGTAAAGCCCTTCCCACACACAGGGCAGCTGAAGGGCCTCTCTCCGGTGTGACTGCGCCGATGAGTCTCCAGGGCAGATGGGACACAGAAGCCTTTCCCGCAGTCACCACACTTCCATGGTTTCTCCACAGGGCGGGATTCCTCAGAATTCTCCATGGCCGAAGCTTCAGCCGCACACAAATGCGTGTAGAGCCCCTTCGCACCGTGATTTCCTCTTAACAGGCGGTATAGCTGTTACACGCTCCACACTCAGTGCACTGCAACAGTAGGTCTCTCATCCAGTCCCACTGATACAGGAAATGCACTCAAACAGGAACCAAAAAGCTTTGCTCCTTCTCACAGAATCACAGTCAAAAATCGTTGTGGTCCTGATGGATTGAGTGACCGTCAGACATCGACACCAAAGTGTGGACTGCTGACTCTGGAGAGTCACTGTCAAAAAGTATGGCACTGGAAAAGCACAGCAAATCAGGCAGCATCCGAGGAGCAGGAGAGTTGACATTACAGTTAATTTTGAAACTTCTGTCTTCAGATCTTCAAATGCTGTAAGAAGAGAATATAAAGCCATCACTGTCTGTTCTGCTTTCTGCAGAACATTCTTTTCTTTTATTATTCCACAAAACTGAAAGCGTCATCCCATTCTCTCTCTCCCCCTCTGTTCTCACTCCACTTTAATTAATTCTCCTGAAGGTGCTGATTCAGGATTTTACAGGTGCAGAAAAGCAAAAACGTCAAGGCTTATCTCTCTGAAACTCCACCTGAAAGTTAATATCTTTCACGTCATTGGCAAAATGCTGAGAGTGAGCAGGTCGGATTTCGAAAGCAAAATAAAGTGTGCCAATTCAGGATGAGCCTGCAATGCAGCTTCTTGAGGAACAACCCGGGAAGGGGAGCATAATGAGACTTCAAGGTATTAACACCGACACCAGAGAGAGAAACTGAACATACAGACGTGGCAAACGTTAGTGGAAAGCCAGAATCATAGAGATAAACACACAGAAACAGACACAGGCATTTCAGTCAAACTATTCTGTGCTGACCAGATATCCTAAATTAATCTAGTCACATTTGCCAGCACGTGTTCCCTGGCCCTCTGAACCGTTCGTTTTGATACACCCGTCCAGATGCCTTTTAAATGCTGTAATTGTACCAGCCTCCACTACTTTCTCTGGCAGGTCATTCCGTACACACATTCACACCCGCCCAAACCTTGTGAAAAAGTTGCCCCCTGAGGTCTCTTTTAAATCTCCACGCCCCCTCCCCCGCCGCCCCCACCCTAAACCAATCACCCTCTAGTTCTGGACTCCCCCTCCCCAAGGAAAAGGCCATGTCTATTTACCCTATGATTTTATAAAAGGCTATAAGGTTACCCCTAAGATTCTGGCGCGTGCTGGGAAAACAGCCCCACCCTATCCTTCCGTCCCTCCTCACCCGGGCAATTAAGACACATACCTGAGTTTGCAGAGTCTGCTCCCTCCCTGGATTCACTCCAGTTCCTACCAGTGAACAGATTTTCTCCCTCTTAGATTGAAGAGTTGCCAGCGAAAGGGTTTTACTCTGAAACGAGCAGAGCCACTTCCGCGTTGTGACGTCATCGATGGGTCGATGCGGCAGAGGGAGAGAAAGGAAGGGGAGGAGCGATCGGGCACAGAGACGATTGGGGTCAGGGGCGGGGCGACTGGGTGGAGCCAGAGGCGGAGTGCGGCCGGGACAGTGGGAGGAGCAAGTGTCGAGCGACGGCCGATGAGACGGGGCGTGACGGGACGAAGGGGCGGGGCGAACGGCGGCTCCGCACTGCGCCTGCTCCGGATTGACAGGCTGCACTGCTCTGCACAGTTTGCAAAAATCTTTTCCCTTCAGAGAATCCGCACAATGTAGAAGCAGGTCACCCGGCCCAATGAGACCACACCGACCCTCCGAAGGGTAACCCACCCAAATCCATTCCCTTTCCTCTCCTGCCCGATATTTACCCCCCGAATAGACCTCACCTGCACCTACCTGGGCACTATGGGTAATTTAACATGGCGAACCCACCCTAATCTGTACAACCCTGGACCATATGGGGCAATTTAACATGGCCAATCCACCCTCACCATTCACAGATTAATTACTCTCCGGGAAAAACAGCTCCTCCTCATCTCTACCTTAAATCAACTCCCCCTAATTTTATGGCCGAGTTTCATCCACCAGCAGAAACGACTAGACAGGGCAGGGAGCTGGTGGGCGTGGGTCTGGATGGTATGCTCTTCAGAGGGGTTGAATGGCCTACTTCCACACTGTAGAGATTGAATGATTTATTGCAGTCGTGTTTGCCCCGGATCTCAGCGCACAGAACATCCCACCTTCCACCAAATCAAAAGATAAGTCCCACTCTGCCCTCTCGTATGTGTGTTATCTGTCTGCTTAATCGTTTCCAGTGAATACGGCCCAAACCCCAGTGCTGTCAGTAAACTTTAAAATGCTCAGGAAACAATGTAATACCTGCGGTACTGAAAACCGTAAGGTTTCTAATGATAACAGTGACTGAGTCACTCCTTCTGATGTACAGCAGTGGAAATACAATGTTGGAGGCTGAAAGAAATGAGCAGTTTAAAACAAGAACCCACCTAACCCTTCACTTAGCACCCCACTCAGCACACTGTACTTACTGCCGGTAAACCTTAAAGCACTTCATCCACACAGTGCAATGAATTCCCACTTTCCACTAAAATTCTGGATGTACTCATTCACTCAGTTGCTGTCCCACAAATTAAAGATTTCACTGTAACTTGTTCTGTGCAACGAACCAGAATTGATCAGGGACGTCGAAGTGAAGGAGCCTTTGAGATGTAGTGCCTATAATACAATATTAGATTAGATTACTTACAGTGTGGAACCAGGCCCTTCGGCCCAACAAGTCCACACCGCCCCGCCGAAGCGCAACCCACCCATACCCCTACATCTACCCCTTACCTAACACTACGGGCAATTTAGCATGGCCAATTCACCTGACCTGCACATCTTTGGAGTGTGGGAGGAAACCGGAGCACCTGGAGGAAACCCACGTAGACACGGGGAGAATGTGCAAACTCCATACAGAAAGTCGCCTGAGGCGGGAATTGAACCCAGGACTCTGACGCTGTGAGGCAGCAGTGCTAACCACTGTGCCACCATGCCGCCCACAGATATGCTTCAATCTCCAATTTGAGAGGGAGAGGGTACAATCGGAAGTGACAATATTTCTGTTGAATAAAGGGAACCATGGAGCTATGAGGGAGGAGCTGGCCAAAGTTCAATAGTGCAATACCTTGGCAGGGATGACAGTGGAGGAACAATGGCAGATATTTCTGTGTATAATGCAGAAGATGCAGGATCAGTTCATTCCAAAAAGGAAGAAAGATCCTATGAGGACGCATGGGTGGCCGTGGCTGATGAGGGAAGTTAAGAAACATATAAAGTTAAAAGAGAAAAAGTATAACATAGCAAAGATAAGTGGGAAAACGGAGGACTGGGAAGCTTTTAAAGAACAACAGAGGATTACTAAGAAGGAAATACACAGAGAAAAAATGAGGTACGAAGGTAAACTGGCCAAAAATATAAAGGAGGATACTAAAAGCTTTTTTAGGTGTTTGAAAGGCAAAAAAATGGTTAAGACTAAAATTGAGCCCATGAAGACAGAAACAGGGGAATATGTTAAGGGGAACAAAGAAATGGCAGAAGAATTGAATTGGTACTTCAGATCTGTGTTCACTGGGGAAGACACAAGAAATCTCCCTGAAGTAACAGTGGCTGAAGAACCTGAACTTAAGGGAATTTATATTTGCCAGGAATTGGTGTTGGAGAGACTGTTAGGTCTGAAGGTTGATAAGTCCCCGGGGCCTGATGGTCTACATCCCAGGGTACTGAAGGAGGTGGCTCCAGAAATCGTGGATGCGTTGGTGATTATATTCCAGAGTTTGATAGATTCAGGATCAGTTCCTTCGGATTGGAAGGTGGCTAATGTTCTACCACTTTTTAAGAAAGGTGGGAGAGAGAAAACAGGAAATTATAGAGCAGTTAGTCTGACCTCAGTGGTAGGAAAGATGGTGGAGTCTATTTTCGGGGATGAAATTACATCTGGATAGTAGTAACAGAATAGGACAAAGTCAGCATGGATTTATGAAGGGGAAGTCATGCTTGACTAAACTTCTGGAATTTTTTGAGGATGTAACTCTGAAGATGGATGAGGGAGATCCAGTAGATGTAGTGAACCTGGACTTTCAGAAAGCCTTTGATAAAGTCCCACATAGGAGGTTAGTGAGCAAAATTAGGGCACATGCTATTGGGGGAAAAGCACTAACTTGGATTGAAAGTTAGTTGGTTGGCTGACAGGAAACAAAGAGTAGTGATAAATGGCTCCATTTCGGAATGGCAGGCAGTGACCAGTAGGGTACCGCAGGGATCAGTTCTGGGACCGCAGCTTTTTACAATATATATTAATGATACAGAAGATGGTATTAGTAATAACATTAGCAAATTTGCTGATGATACAAAGCTGGGTGGCAGGGTGAATTGTGAGGAGGATGTGAGGAGATTACAGGGTGACTTGGACAGGTTAGGTGAGTGGTCAGATGCATGGCAGATGCAGTTTAATGTGGATAAATGTATGGTTATCCACTTTGATGGCAAGAACAGGAAGGCAGATTACTACCTAAATGGAATCAATTTAGGTAAAGGGACAGTACAAAGAGATCTGGGTGTTCTTGAACACCAGTCAATGCAGGTAAGCATGCAGGTACAGCAGGTAGTGAAGAAGGCTAATAGCATGCTGGCCTTCATAACAAGAGGGATTGAGTATAGAAGCAAATACGTTCTTCTGCAGCTGTACAGGGCCCTGGTGAGATCACACCTGGAGTATTGTGAGCAGTTCTGGTCTCCAAATTTGAGGAAAAACATTCTGGCTATTGAGGGAGTGCAGCGTAGGTTCACGAGGTCAGTTCCTTGATTGGCGGGACTACCTTATGCTGAAAGATTGGAGCGACTGGGCTTGTTATACCCTTGAGTTTAGAAGGGATCTGATTGAGACATATAAGATTATTAAAGGATTGGATACTCTGGAGGCAGGAAACATGTTTCCGCTGATGGGTGAGTGCTGAACCAGAGGACACAGCTTAAAAATACGGGGTAGAGCATTTAGGACAGAGATGATGAGAAACTTCTTCACCCAGAGAAAGGTGGCTTTGTGGAATGCTCTGCCCCAGAGGGCAGTGGAGGCCCAGTCTCTGGATTCATTTAAGAAAGAGTTGGATAGAGCTCTCAAGGATAGTGGAATCAAGGTTTATGGAGCTAAGGCAGGAACAAGATACTGATTAAAGATGCTGGATTAGTAGTGCTGGAAGAGCACAGCAGTTCAGGCGGCATCCAACGAGCAGCGAAATCGACGTTTCGGGCAAAAGCCCTTCATCAGGAATAAAGGCAGTGAGCCTGAAGCGTGGAGAAATAAGCTAGAGGAGGGTGGGGGTGGGGAGAAAGTAGCATAGAGTACAATGGGTGAGTGGGGGAGGGGATGAAGGTGATAGGTCAAGGAGGAGAGGGTGGAGTGGATAGGTGGAAAAGAAGATAGGCAGGTAGGACAAGTCCGGACAAGTCATGGGGACAGTTACTGAGCTAGAAGTTTAGAACTAGAGTGAGGTGGGGGAAGGGGAAATGAGGAAACTGTTGAAGTCCACATTGATGCCCTGGGGTTGAAGTGTTCCGAGGTGGAAGATGAGGCGTTCTTCCTCTAGGCGTCTGGTGGTGAGGGAGCGGTGGTGAAGGAGGCCCACGACCTCCATGTCCTCGGCAGAGTGGGCGGGGGAGTTGAAATGTTGGGCCACGGGGCGGTGTGGTTGATTGGTGCGGGTGTCCCGGAGATGTTCCCTAAAGCGCTCTTCTAGGAGGCGCCCATTCTCCCCAATGTAGAGGAGACCACATCGGGAGCAACGGATACAATAAATGATATTAGTGGATGTGCAAGTAAAACTTTGATGGATGTGGAAGGCTCCTTTAGGGCCTTGGATAGAGGTGAGGGAGGAGGTATGGGCGCAGGTTTTACAGTTCCTGCGGTGGCAGGGGAAAGTGCCAGGATTGGAGGGTGGTTTGTTTGGGGGCGTGGACCTGACCAGGTAGTCGCGGAGGGAACAGTCTTTGCAGAAGGCGGAAAGGGGTGGTGAGAGAAATATACCCCTGGTAGTGGGGTCTGTTTGGAGGTGGCGGAAATGTCGGCGGATGATTTGGTTTATGCGAAGGTTAGTAGGGTTGAAGGTGAGCACCAGGGGCGTTCTGTCCTTGTTATGGTTGGAGGGATGGGGTCGGAGGGCATAGGTGCGGGATGTAGACGAGATGCATTGGAGGGCATCTTTAACCACGTGGGAAGGGAAATTGCGGTCTCTAAAGAAGGAGGCCATCTGATGTGTTCGGTGGTGGAACTGGTCCTCCTGGGAGCAGATACGGCGGAGGCGGAGGAATTGGGAATATGGGATGGCATTTTTGCAAGAGGTCGGGTTGGAAGAGGTGTAATCCAGGTAGCTGTGGGAGTCGATGGGTTTGTAAAAAATGTCAGTGTCAAGTCTGTTGTCATTAATGGAGATGGAGAGGTCCAGGAAGGGGAGGGAGGTGTCAGAGATGGTCCAGGTAAATTTAAGGTCAGGGTGCAATGTGTTGGTGAAGTTGATGAATTGCTCAACCTCCTCGCGGGAGCACGAGGTGGCGCCAATGCAGCCATCAATGTCGCGGAGGAAGGGTTGGGGAGTGGTGCCGGTGTAATTATGGAAGATCAACTGCTCTACGTAGCCAACAAAGAGACAGGCATAGCTGGGGCCCATACGTGTGCCCATGGCTACCCCTTTGGTCTGGAGGAAGTGGGACGATTCAAAGGAGAAATTGTTAAGGTCCAACACACTGATTAAGGATGATCAGCCATGATCATATTGAAAGGTGGTGCAGGCGAGAAGGGCAGAATGGCCTACTCCTGCACCTATTGTCTATTGCTCCCAGTAAGGGCAAAACATCTTTGAAAGCTGCTCTGAAAGTGCTCTGACTCTACTGCTTTCAGCAAAGCTAATTAGAGTTATAAACCATGGAAACAGACCCTTCGGCCCAGCTCGTGATGCCAACCAAATATTCTAAATTAACCTCGTCGCATTTGGCCCATATCCCTCTAAATCCTTCCTATTCATGTACCTATCAGGATGCCTTTTAAATGTTGTCATTATCTGGTAGTTTGTTACACACGTGCCCCATCCTCTGCACGAAAACCTTGCCGGTCACGTCCCTTTTAAAACATTCCCCTCTCACCTCAAAAATATGCCCTCTAGATTTGGACTCCCCTACCCTGGGGAAAAGTGCTTGGGTGTTTACCCTATCCATGCCCCTCATAAACATCTATAAGATCACCCCATAGCCTCCAATTCTCCAGGGAAAATATCCCTGGCCACTTCAGCCTCTCACTATAGGTCACAAGCATGGCAACAGCATTGTATATCTTCTCCAATCACTTCCAAAGTTTCACAACCACTTTGCTATAGCAGGGGGAGACCAGAACTGAACACAGTATTCCAAAAGTGGCCTAAACAATGTCCTATACAGCTGCAAAATGCAGCACCTCTCATTTCTCGAAATTAAACTCCATCTGCCACTCCTCGGCCCATTGGCCCACCTGAACAAATCTAATTTATAATGAACTCTCTTTCCTCTCTTATTCCCTAGAAGCTGAAAATCTCCCTCCCACATACTCTCTTTCCATTTGCTGAACCTAATCCCTGCTGTCCCTCATCCTGAAGGGTCTGCTTCATGCTGACTAACAGGCCACATTCAGGAGAGATCTAATTGAAACACAGAGAATACTGAATGGCCTGGATACAGTGGACGTTGGGAAGATGTTTCCGTTGGTAGGAGAGACTCGGGCCCGAGGGCACAGCCTCAGAGTAAAGAGAAGGCCTTTTAGAACATAGATAAACATAAAACTCTTCAGTCAGATAGTGGTGAATCTATGGAATTCATTGCCATAGAAGGTTGCAGAGGCTAGGTCACTGAGTATATTTAAGACTGAGACATATGTTCTTGAGTACCAAGGGGATCGAAGGTTATGGAGAGAAAGCAAGAGAATGGGATTGAGAAACCTATGAGCCACAATTGAATGGTATGAGCAGACTTGATGGGCTGAATGGCCTACTCTCTGCTCCTATGTCTTATAGTCTCTTGCTGTCCTGGACACGGAATGAGAACTGGGAACAGAAGTCGGCCATTTGGTTTTTTGAGCCTGCATAAGCATTGAACAGATCATAACTGGATATGAATCTAACTACATCTAAGTGGATAGGCTGGGACTTTTTCACTGGAGCACAGCAGGCTGCGAGGTGACCTTATAGAGATTTATAAAATCATGAAGGCTATAGATGAGGTGAACGACGGGTCTTCTTTCTCTCGGGTAGTTTCAAGATTAGGGAGCAAAGTTTGACAGTGAGTGGAGAAAGATTTTAAAAAGACATGAGGGGCACCAGTTTGTTTTTAAAAAACACAGAGTGTGGTTTGTGTGTGGAATAAATGTCCAGAGGAAGGATGCAGGTACCGTAACAACGTTTCAAAGAAATTTGGACAAGTACATGAAAAGGAAATGTTTGGAGGGATATGGGCCAAACACAGGCAGCTCGGACTAATTTAGTTTGAAAACATAGTCAGCGTGGACTAGTTGGACTGAAACTGTTCTAAAACCATTTCCTTGCCTTCCCCCATAAACATCCACTTATTTGTTGTTCAAAAATCAGACAAACTCAGCCTTGAATACACTCAATGATCCCCTAACTGCAGGAAGACATCCCACTTCTGAACTCAATTCCTCTTGTTAAAATACCACTTGCCTTGCTGATTGCTTGCTGCACCTTTCTGACAACTGGTATTGACTGGTTTCAATTACATTCACACATCATTCCTGGTGAGGGGCTCATGCCCAAAACGTCAATTCTCCTACTCCTTGAATGCTGCCTGACCTGCTGTGCTTTTCCAGTGCCACACTTTTCGACTCTGATCTCCAGCATCTGCAGTCCTCACTTTCTCCACATCCCAATACATCACCATTTAAACAATACACCTCCTCTCTGCTTTTTTTTCACAGCAGAGGCTATAATTTTACATTGTGGTACTGCATTTGCCATGTGTTTGCCAATTGTGGACTTCTCTCCATCAGGGAGACTTGGAAAACAGCATCGTGCCTGGGCCCGCAGAGGCCGACCAGACCTCCCAGTCATCAGCCATTTTAATTCCCCTTCCCACTCCCTTTCTGACGTAACCATCTTTAGCCTCCTCCCTTACCACAATGAATCAAACTGCAAATTGGAGGAACAACATCTCATCTTCCGCCCGGGCTGCGTAGAGTTGGGAGGACTCAACATTGGGGAACTCAATTTCAAATAAGCTCCCTATCTTTCTAGCTCCTCCTCCTCCCTGCCATCAACCAGATTCATTCCTCTCATTGATGGGGGCTAGAGGGTGGAGCTGTGGAGAACAGAAAGAGAATGGACGGGGGCTGGGTGGAGCTGTGGAGAACAGAGAGAGAGAATGGATGGGGGAGCAGACCGTGAGGGAGAGGAGAAGGACTTGGGGGGGGGAGAGGAGAAGGACTTGGGGGGGGAGAGAAAGGCCTGCAGGGCAGAGCGTGGGGTCCCAGACAAGGAGGGGGAGGGGAAGGAGGGGGAGGGGGAGGGGAAGGAGGGGGAGGGGGAGGGGAAGGAGGGGGAGGGGGAGGGGGAGGGGAAGGAGGGGGAGGGGGAGGGGAAGGAGGGGGAGGGGGAGGGGAAGGAGGGGGAGGGGGAGGGGAAGGAGGGGGAGGGGGAGGGGAAGGAGGGGGAGGGGGAGGGGAAGGAGGGGGAGGGGGAGGGGAAGGAGGGGGAGGGGGAGGGGAAGGAGGGGGAGGGGGAGGGGAAGGAGGGGGAGGGGGAGGGGAAGGAGGGGGAGGGGGAGGGGAAGGAGGGGGAGGGGAAGGAGGGGGAGGGGAAGGAGGGGGAGGGGAAGGAGGGGGAGGGGAAGGAGGGGGAGGGGAAGGAGGGGGAGGGGAAGGAGGGGGAGGGGAAGGAGGGGGAGGGGAAGGAGGGGGAGGGGGAGGGGGGGGAGGGGGAGGGGAAGGAGGGGGAGGGGGAGGGGGAGGGGAAGGAGGGGGAGGGGGAGGGGGAGGGGGAGGGGGGGAGGGGGAGGGGGAGGGGAAGGAGGGGGAGGGGGAGGGTCTGAGAGGGAGAATGTGGGGGTAGAGTGTTGGGGGGGCAGGAGAGAGAATGGTGTGGGGTGCAGAATGTGAGGAGAGATAGAGAATGGGCGGGGGCAGAGGATGGGTGGAGAGAGAGAATGAGTGGCAAGGAGAGGGTGGGGGCGGTGGAAGAATGGGCAGCAGAGAGTTGGTGGAGAGAGAGAATAGACAGGGAACAGAGAGATGGAGAGCGGAGGGTGAGGGGAGAGAGGGAGGATAGATGGGGTCAGAGGGCGGGGAGAGGGAAATGGACAAGGGGCATTGTGGGTGGCAGGGTGGAAATGGACAGGAGGAGCTGTGGATGGACAGGGGATGCTGGGGGGGGGTGACGGAAAGGAGGTGTTGTGGGTAGCAAGAAGGGAATAAGTGACCTCAAGGACAATCTTTTTATGCGTGTGTGTGTGTGTAAGTAAGTGTAACAAGCTGCCAGGGAAGTGGTGGAGATGGGTACAATTACAATATTTAAAAGGCATCTGGGAGGGATATGGGCCAAATGCTGGAACTTGGGACTGGGTCAGCTTGTGACATCTGGTCAGCATGGATGAGTTCAACCAAAGGATCTGTTTCCATGCAGTGTGTCTCTAGATATCTATAACTCTATGATTGAAACCAGACCTTTTTACTGATAATCTTCCTGCCGGACTTTTGTCGTGCACCCAGTTTCAGGAGATTTGTGGTGGGTATAAGTGGCACATGTCTCCTATCATGGGAATTCTGGAAAATATAAAAGGGCTGATAAAAGTACTTCACCTTTGGGAACACTGGGTCTTGTGGAAGCAGGGCATTTGACAAACCTTTTCAGAGAAATTTCCTCCAACTGCTGGACTATAGACAGTTTTTCCACGGAACATTACACAGATATTAGGAATGTTACCTTCTGTAAAACATTTTCCTGAAAAATGCAGAAGAATTCAACTTGCTAATGTGAAACAAATGTTGGAGAGAAAGGAAACTGCCAAGATCAAAAGGCTGACGAATGTCAACATTTATCAGATTGTTTCGAGAACAGAAAAACCTGCACTGGAGACACCCTGAAGAGGGTTGTGTCATACCTATTCCTTCAATTAGTTTTGTATGTCTTAATGGTTAAGTCATACCTAGCACATGGAAAGATGGCTATGGTTTGTGGAGGTCAGTCATCTCGGCTTCAGGACAACTCTGCAGGAGTTCATAGGCCAAACCACCTTCATCAATGACCTTCCTCCATCATAAGTTCAGAAGTGGAGATGTTGCAATAATTGCAGATGTTCAGCACTATAAACAGCTCCTCATAAACTGAAGCAGTTCAGTTTGAAATGCTACAAGATCTAAACCATATACAATGGGCTGATGAGTGGCAAGAAACATGAATGCCATGCAAATGTCACACAATGACTCATCCACAAAAGAGATAATCTGACCACTGACCTGTGATATCAACAATGTTACTGTCACAAAGTACCCCACGATCAACATCCTTGGGGTTTACCATTGAACAGAAACGCAACTAGATGAACCATATATACACAGTGGCTACAAGAGCAGGTCAGAGGCCAGAAATACTGCAGTGAGTAACTCACCTCCTGACTCTCCAAAACGTGTTCCAATTTCTACAAGCCACAAGTCAGCAGTGTAATGGAATACTCCCCACTAGCTTGGATGGGGTTGCAGCTTCAACTGTATTTGAAACGCTTCATACCATCCAGGTCAATGTTGCCTGCTTGATTGGTCCCATATCCACTGTTCAGAAGCAGTAGTGTGTAGTATCTACAAGACGCACTGCAAAAATTTACCAAAGCACCTTACAAATTGCCTTTCAAACTAACAACCACTTCCATCTAGAAGGACCAGGAAAACAGATACATGGGAACACAACCTCTTGCAAGTACCCCTCCAAGCCACTCACCATCTTGACTTGGAAATGTATTACTGTTCCTTCAGTGTCACTGGTCCAAATCCTGGAATTCCTTCCCTCAAGACATTGTGGGTCACCGTACAGGATGTGGACTGCACAGGTTCAAGAAGGCAGCTCACCATCACATTCTCAAGGAGAACCAAATGCTGGCCAGCCAGCGACGCCCATGTACCAGAAGTAGATTTTAATAAATTATTAAAACAGCAGGTTGGAATCTGCAAACTAAAGAAAATCAACGTTAAGAAGGGTTAGATGGAGAACATTGATTCGGTGCTTATTTGAAAACAGATAAAGAGTGATTATACTGACACCGACTTGGAACTAGAGTTTCGAGTTAAACACCTGTAGTGTTCCACTCAATGCATAAATCTAAAATCGCTGAAAGATTTGCACCTGACGTGTACTTCATTAACACATGAATAGGACAATTAAGAAGGCATATGGGATACTAGATTTCATGACATTAATGGCGCCTTCAATTCCCACGATCCCATGCGATCGAGAAACCTCTCTATGGGGCCCTGGCAGTGCGCATGCGTGCGCGCGACATGGCGCCGGCCACTGAAGGAACAAGAACAGAAATCGCTGGAAAAGCTGAGCAGGTCCGGCAGCGCCTGTCGAGAGAAATCGAGGAGGTGTTTCGGGTCCGGTGATCCTTCTTCAGAACAGGGTGAGACAGGGTAGGATTGGAAACCGCGGGAGGAGGGAGACTGGGGAGTTTATAAACTCCTAGGGGGAGGCCTGAGGCCGTGAATAAAACCTCCCCAGGCCCACTTCACCACCGGAGGAGCTCTCGTGTTGCCCGGGCAACAGGGCGCCATCATTGTAAGGATAAGGCGCATGTTGACTTGGGGCGGGGAGCGCGGGCGGCCATCTTGGTGAGGGCACCATCAGCCGTCATTTCCGGGAGAGAAATGACAGTTGGTGTCATTCAACTAGAATTTCCTCATTTCACTCAGAGACCTGTCCCTGAGCTTGGTCTGTGTGTCCTTCAGACAGGAATAGGGAGTGGGAGGGAGGGAGAGAGATCTAGAATGACACGAAGGCGGACTATGAATTTGAGGTGAATGAATCTGATCATTTGTGGCGCTGGGTACTTCCAAGATCGCAGTGGCCAGGAGAGCATTGATGTGTTGATGTTATTTTCAGTTTGTAGACTGGGAAAAGAGAACGCCAGGAGTGGAGGAAAGACATGATGAAGATAGATTTGAAATTCAATACAGGAGGAGGGTTAACTTGAGCCAGCACTTGCCCATATCCCTCCGAACCCTTCCTATTCATATACCCATCCAGATGCCTTTTAAATGTTGGAATTACACTAGCCTCCTCCACATCCTCCAGCAGCTCATTCCATACACTTACCACTATCTACATGAAAAAGTTGCCCCTTAGGTCTCCTTTAAATCTTTTCCCTCTCATCCTAAACCTATGTTCTGTAGTTATCGACTCTCCCACCCCAGAGAGAAGACTTTGTCTATTTATTCTATCCATGCACCTCATCATTTTATAAACCTTTATAAAGTCACCCCTTAGTGTTCGACTCTCCACGGAAAACAGCCAGACTGTTTAACTTCTCCCTATAGCTCAAATCCCTCAACCCTGGCATCATCCTTGTAAATCTTTTCTGAACACTTTCAAGGTTCATACATCCTTCTGATAGGAAGGAGACCAGAATTGCATGCAATATTCCAAAATTGACCCAACAAATGTCATGTACAGCCGCAAACAATACCTCCCAACTCCTGTACTCAGTACTCTGACCGATAAAGGAAAGCATACCAAACACCTTCTTTACTATCCTATCTATCTACAACTCTACTTTCAAGGAGCTATGAACCTGCACTCCAAGGTCACTTTGTTCAGCAACACTCCGTAGGACCTTACCATTAAATAGTTCTGCTAAGATCAGCCCAAGATTTGCCAATTGCATGACCTCGGACCATAGTTTGGGGTGTGGGTTACCAGCACCGGGATTTGTAAACTTTTAATCCCATCAATTGCCCCAACACCATTTCCCCACAACTACTCATTTCCTTCATTTCTCCTCTCAGTGGACCATGTGTTCCCCAACATTTTGGGGATGTTACCTGTGTCCTCCTTTGTGATGATAGAAGCAACATATGTGGTTAATTGGTCTGCCATCCCTTTGTTCCACATGAGAACTTTGCCTGTTCTGGTTGTTATCGTTTTCTCTAATCTTTTTTTATCTTCACATACCCATTGTCCCCTTTTGATCAATCCTTTTGTTGAAACCTGAACTGCTCGCAGTCTTCAGATCTGGTACTTTATTTTTAGCCAATTTGTACACCACTTCTTTGGATCTCGTCCTATCCATCATGTCCCTTGTTAGCCGTGGCTGTGTCACCTTCTGTGTTTTATTTTTTCAGACAGGAATGGACAACTGTTGCAGTTCCTCCAGGTGCTCTTTAAATGTTTGTCATTTCTTTCAATCATGTTCCATCATTTGTTGTGGCCTGTTTGTGCCTCTGCCATTGTAATTTCCTTGCTTTAAATATAAGTCCCCAGTCTCAGAATCATCTCTGTTCCTCTCCATTTTAATGGAAAGTTCTCTCACTTGGTTCTTCACTCTTCTGCAAGAGACCTCTTACAGCTACAATGCCAATTATTCCCTTCTCATGAAGAAATTAATATTTTGGAATTAAATTGCCATTGTTCAGCAGAACCATAGCCACTTTTGGAATGTTGTGTGCTGTTCTGGTCTCAGTCCTATCAGAAGGATGTTGTGAAACTTGAAAGGGTTCAGAAAGAATTTACAAGGATGTTGCCAGGGTTGGAGGGTTTGAGTGATAGGGAGAGGCCAAGCAGACTGGGGCTGTTTCCCCCTTGTGTGCTGGAGGCTGAAGTTGATAAAATCATGAGAGGCATGGATAGGGTAAATAGTCAAGGTCTTTTCCTTGAGATGGGATGCTCCAGAATGTAAGGGTAATAGGTTAAGGGTGGGGTGGGGAAGGGAAGGTTTAAAAGGGACATAAGGGGCAACTTTTTCATTCAGAGGGCAGTGTGTGTAAGGAACAAGCTGCTACAGGAAGTGGTGGGGGCTGGTACAATCACAACATTTAAAAGGCATCTGGATGGGTATATGAATAGGAAGGGGTTCAAGGAATATAGGCCAAGTGCTGGCAAATAGGCCTAGATTGATTCTGGGTATCTGGTCGGCATGTTCACTTTCTCTCTGGTGTCGGTGTCAATACCTTGATGTCTCGTTTTCTCCCCCTTCCTGGGGACGTTAACCATTTCATGTCTCATTGTTCGTCAAGAAGCTGCATTGCAGGTTCACCCTGAATTGATGGTTTTTGCTTCCCAAAATCAGACCTGCTCACTCTCAGCAGTATTCCAGTGTTGGGAAAGAAACTAACTTTCAGGTGGAGCTATCCAAAATTCAGAGAGACGTCAGTCTTGACATTTTTGCTTTTCTGCCCCTGTAAGATCCTGAATCAGCACCTTCAGGAGAATTAGAGTGGAGTGAGAACAGAGGGGGAGTGAGAGTGAGAGTGGGATGATGCTTTCAATTTTGTGGAATAACTAAAGAAAAGAACGTTCTGCAGAAAGGAGAGTTGATTGTTCTGAATTTCTACCCTGCACTGACAGTGATGACTTTTGTAATTTTTTTTTACAGAGTATTTGAAGATCTGAAGACAGAAGTTTCAAAATCAACAGATGAAGGGCTTATGCTTGAATCATCGACTCTCCTGCTCTTTGGATGCTGCCTGACCTGCTGTGCTTTTCCAGCACTGCACTTTTCAACACTGAGTGTCCAGTGTCTGCAGTCCTCACTTTGATGTCAATGTCTGACAGTCACTCAATCCATTGGGAACACAACAATTTTCGACTGTGATTCTGTGAAAAGGAGCAAAGCTTTTTGGTTCCTGCTTCTATATGTTTTCAGAATCAGTGGGACTGGATGAGAGACCGTATGGTTGCAGTGCACTGAGTGTGGAGCCAGAAATAGTTGTATGACATGGAAAGAGGAATTCAGACCGGGGAGGGGCTCTACACATGTTTGTGCGCAGCTGAAGTTTTGGCCATGGAGAAACCTGAGGGATCCTGCCCCGTAGAGAAACCATGCAAGTGTGGTGACTGTGGGAAAAGTTTCCATTTCCCGTCTGCCCTGGAGACTCATCGGCGCACTCACACCGGGGAGAGGCCGTTCCCCTGCACAGAGTGCGGTAAGGCCTTCAGCAATTCCTCTGACCTGCTGAAGCACCGACGAGTCCACACAGGGGAGAGACCCTTCAGCTGTCCCAAATGCGGGAAGGGCTTTACCCAGGCCTCCAGTCTGCTGACCCACCAGCAGGTCCACACCGGGGAAAGGCCGTTCCTTTGCACCAAGTGCGGGAAGGCCTTCAGCAATTCCTCAGCCCTGCTGAGGCATCAGCGGGTACACACTGGGGAGAGGCCCTTCAGCTGCCCCGAGTGCGGGAAAGCCTTCAGCAATTCGTCCGACAGACTGAAGCACCAGCGGGTCCACACTGGGGAGAGACCCTTCAGCTGCCCCGAGTGTGGGAAGGGCTTTACCCACTCCTCCACCTTGCTGACCCACCGGCGGGTCCACACCAGGGAGAGGACCTTCACCTGCCCTGAGTGCGGGAAAGCCTTCAGCAATTCGTCCGACAGACTGAAGCACCAGCGGGTCCACACAGGGGAGAGACCCTTCAGCTGCCCTGAGTGTGGGAAGGGTTTTGCACAGGCCTCCACCCTGCTGGCCCACCAGCGGGTCCACACTGGGGAGTGGCCATTCACCTGCTCTCAGTGTGGGAAGTGATTCACCCGCTCTTCCCACCTGCAGAGGCACCAGCGAGTTCACATGCCATGGCAGGGGGATTGAAGGAGCAATGGCAGAGTCCCATTATTGACTGGACCCCTGGGTTTGAATCCCATCGTGGCAGATGGCGGAATTGGATTTCGGTCAGAAGTCTGGAGTTCGGAATCTAACGATGAAACCATTTTTGGGGGCGGGGGCATGAGAACCCCCATCTGATTCACTCATGTCCTTTTTAGGAAAGGAAACTGCCGTGTGGGAAAGGGTTCATTCAGTCGTCCCATCCTTTACCCGGGCTGGCCTACATGTGACTCCAGACCCACAGCTGTGTGGTTAACTCCCCCACCTGCGGAAATGAACAGGGAGAAACTTACTTGGGTACAGGGTCTGGGTTGAAATTGCTGAGTGAGGCAATACTTCCTACGGGTTAAGGCTGTACCAAGGATTCAATTCCAAAGGGATAACTTGGTGCTGACTAATAGTAAAGAAAGTTGGGGGTGGGGGGACTGTGTACTCTTTGACCTTGAGCTGTTTTTTTTTTAAAAAAGCTACTTTTTCTACGCCTTTTTGCTGGGAGGATCTGAAGCCGTAATAAAGTTGGGTCTTGATAAAGGTTATCTGAACTTACTGCCGGGCTCAGACTTTCATTGAAAGCTTTGAGCTCCAAGAGGTTTTTGTTTTAAAGCTGCTCATTTCTTTCAACCTCCTGCACTAAGTTTCCAATGTCATGTATCAGATGGAGCAGTGAATGAGTAGCTAGTATCGTTAGAAATTGTAAATTTTCCATGAGTGCAGGTCCTGCATCATTCCCTCAGCATTGTAAAGTTTCCTGGCAGCACCGGGAGGTGGGGGCTGCCTTCACTCGAAATGATATGGAGGAGCCAGAGATGGACTGGGTTGGATCAAGTTCAAAAATCACACATCAGGTTATCGTGGTTTATTTGGAACCACTAGCTTTCAGAGAGCTGTTCCTTCATCAGGAAGCTGTGGAGAAGGATCATAAGACAGAATTTATAGCAAAAGATCACAGTATAGTGCAACTGATCGGATATATTGAACAAACCTAGATTGTTGTGAAGTCTTTTGCCTTTTAGAATAGGTTGCAAGTTTTAGTTCATTAATGTGTAAATCCCAGAAAGTCTTTGAAGTCAGATTCTCGAGATGACTTAAGGTTTTATATAAATAGGTTTCATCTCAGTTCAGACAACAATGAAATGTGTGAGGTTTGAGTCTGTATCCCAATCTTGAATCAGACTGGTTCTATTTCCAAAGGAGGAATTTACAAATATTACATTGATCAACTGCCTGCAGGTTGTGTGCTTTTTGATCAAAATTGAATGTCTCTGCAAATGCAAATTCACCCCATAGACCTGTGTGTGCATGCATGAGAGAGTGTGTGTGCATGAGAGCACGTGTGTCTGTTTGCGTAGGTGCTAATGTCTCCTCTGAAACGGTGAGGTGCTTCCATTGTCCTGTCCTGGGAGCAATGCTCTTGCTGGTGCCTCTCTGTCTGACCTGTCCTTTGTGTGGCTTTGATACTGCTGGGTTGTGAAACTGTCCTCAGGGCTTTGGGATAGCTGTGGTATTCTGTCATTGTTAGTGGGTACTTGAGGTGTACAGGTATTCCCTTGTCTGCAAGTGCTGTCTAGTTTCACTTGTCAGCCTGCTTGGTCCCTGCTAAGGCATTCTGGGTGTTTTGGTACAGTTTGGCCAATTTTGCTTTTGTGGGCCTATTGTGGGTTGCCAGGGTGGCAGATCTTTTCCCACATACAATTACCAGGAATACTTGGAATCCTGAGAAGGATTTAAGTGAATCCTCGAGAGATGTTGTATCCCTTGGACTATTCCCAGCAAGTGAATGAACTATCAAGACTCTTGTAAAGATTCGTGGGAACTCTTGCAGGGATGTAAAGAAAACTAGATTTACAATAAGGCCATACATCCCATTCTGCTAAGTTACACCAGTTAATTGGTAATTTTTATTTGTTTAAAAATGTGAAATCTTAATGAAGAGTTCTTCCAGTTAATCACTGGGTATTCAAATTTCTCTTCAGAATTAAAGATCATAACAAAACTGGGTGTCTTTGTGGGATGTTGAATCTGTAGTATGTGCTTGGTAAAATTTGGATGAACAATATTTCAAAGTGAATTTTATCGTGTTAAGTACTAAGACTTTCTGGAGAGGAAAGATTTGCCCTTGTGTGTTTTGCAACACTTAATGAAGGTCAGTTCAATAGAATACGCAGACAAGTTGTATGCTAGAGTTGAGAGCTATGGCAAAATATCAGAAATAATGCAGGCAGTAGCACGGCAATTGAGGGTGAGAAAGTTAGCTAAAAAAATTATTAAAAAAAGGTGGAAAGTTTTGTCAGCTTTTCTTAAAAATAGTTAACAAAATAAGTGTTGGTTCTGCAGATAATGCGTCTGGGGATTTAGTAACGGAGGATAAAGAGATGGCAGATGAATTGAAAAGAGTTTGAATCTGACTTCACTTGAGAGGATACAAGTAACACCCTAGAACTAGCTGTAAATCAGGAATTGAAAGGGAGGGAGGAACTGAAGAAAATTACAATCCCCAGGGAACGAGGACTGAGTAAACTGTTGGAACTCCGAGCTGATAAGTCCCGGGTATTTGAAGGAATTCATCCTAGGCTCTTAAAGAGAAATTAGGGCGTGAAATAAGACCATAAGACATAGGAGTGGAAGTAAGGCCATATCGAGTCCACTCCGCCATTCAATCATGGCTAATAGGCATTTCAACTCCACTTCCCCGCATTTCTCCCCGTAATAGTTAATGTATTGGTTTTAATTTTCCAAACCTCATTAGTTTCAGGGGTGGTTTTTTTTAGATTGGACAAATCCTTTTTTCAAAAAGGGAGACCATTTAACTTAACATATGTAATGGGGAAAATGTTCAAAGCTATTATCAAAGATATTATGACAGAGCACTTGTATAAGTTCAAAGTAATCAGGCAGCGGCACATTTCCCACATTTCCCCAAATTCTCCGCAGTTCTGGTATCCTTTTGGTTCTGTGTTTCCGATGAACAATTGAAACTGTGATCACACTCAGGAAACGTGTACAGTCACTCCCTCCTGCGAATAGTGTAATGTTTCTTCAGTCTGTGTAACTGGTTAAAGCGCTGCCCAAAGTCAGCTCATGGGGAGACTCTCTCAACAAGGGGAAAAGACATACAAAAGTTGAGCAGCGAGATAAAATGTCGAACCACGGGGAAAAAATATTGTGGCTCTACCCCTTTTTTTCCTATTGGCATTTGGACACTTAAAATCTGTTAGTAACACCAGCATCCCGATAGAGCATACAGCGCATGTTTGACGGTGTCAGCAATGTCGTGCGCATGCTCGCCGGGAGTCAGCAAAATACTGGGCATGCTCATCGCAGTCGGCACAAAAAGGCGCGCGATCTTCTTTTGATTGACCAATAGGGAGTACTGGAGGACCGGAAGGAGACTAGTCCTCCTGCTAATCAGAGACACCGCATTGTCTGAATGCGGAAGTTGGACCAGGAGTTTCTGAAGATGATGCTGCTCTCTGAATGAAGATTGAGCTTCACCCCAGACTGCAATCTCCTTCCTCTGTCCAACATCTGTGAGTACAGCACTCTCTTTTCTCACCACCTTTTCCATTTTTTTTTCATTCTGGGATTCAGTTGTTGACTTGCCGCAATTGAAAGGAAAGGGAGTGAATCGGGGTGGGGACAGACTCTGGAAACGTTGCTCCACGTCTGTGTCGCAATTGGCAAAATAGACAGGCAGGAGGCTGGAAGAACAGAAGAAGCCAGGGAGCATCAGGAGGTGGAGAAGTCGACGTTTCAGGTGTAACCCTTCTTCAGGATTGGGGATGGGTGCAGATAAAGTGTGTCCTGGGGGCAGGGTGTGGAAGTGGGGACAGGTGAAAGGTCTGACCTGGTTGGTGAATGGGAGAAATAAATCTGGTTAGTGACAAGGAGGAGTGGAAATGAGGGGGGAGGGGCTGAGAAGGGAGTCGTGGTGGGGGGTGGGGGAAGAGATGGGAAGTGAGGTTATTTGAGACTGGAGAACTTAATGTTGAGTCCGCTGGGCTATAGGCTGCCCAGGCGGAAGTGGAGACGCAGGTAGATAGGATAGTGAAGAATGTGTTTGCTATGCTTTCCTTCATTGGTCAGAGCATTGTGTATAGGCTTTGGGAGATCATGTTGTGGCTGTACATTGGTAAGGCAATTTTTGGAATAGTGCGTCCAGTTCTGGTCTCCCTGCTTTCGGAAAGAACTTGTGAGACTTTGAGAGGGGTCGGAAAAGATTTGCGAGGATGTTGCTCGACTTGGAGGGTTTGACCTACAGGGAAAGGCTGAGTAGATCCAGGATATTTTCCCTGGAGCATTGGAGGTTGAGGGGCAGCCTTATAGAGGTTTGTAACTGGCATGGATAGGGTGAATATCCAAGGTCTTTTCCCCAAGGTAGGAGAGTCCAAAACTATAGGGCATATGTTTGAGGTGAGAGGGGAATGATTTAAAAGGGCCCTGAGGTGCAACCTTTTCACGCAGTGGGTTGTGGATGTATGGAATGAGCTGCCAGAGGAAGTGGTGGGGCTGGTGCAATTATATTTAAAATGCATCTGGTTGGGTACATGAATAGGAATGGTTTAGAACCATAAGATCCACATGGTGGCAAATGGGACTAGATTAATTTCGGATATCTGTTTGGCACAGACGAGTTTGACCAAAGGGTCTGTTTCCGTGCTGTATGACTAATTGTCTTCGGTGAAAGCAGAAGTGTGGTTGTGAAGACTGGAGGCTGGGAGCAGAAGAAGTTACAATGAAATATTTGATTTATGAGAGAGCAACTGAGTGAGTGTGGACATTTGGGATTTTGGTGGAAAGTGGGAATTCATTGCACTGTGGGGATCAAGCCCTCACTATCCAGTCATTTCAGCTGGTGGATGAGACTCGGCAGTTCATGCAGGCAGTCAATCCAGATAATATTTTATAAATTCCTGCTTTGGAAATAGAAACAGTCTGAGTCAAGACTGAGATACAGGCAAACGCTGACCTCATACCTTTAATGCATTGTCTGAGCTGAGATGCCACCTTTTGTTGTAAAGCCTTATGTTATCTTGAGAGGGGGCCTTACAGGAAGTTCTGGGATTTCCATATTAATGATACCTGCAATCCATTCTAAAAGATGAAAGACTTAACAATCCAGATTTGTTCAATATATCATTTCAGTGGCAGGCCACAAATGTCTTTCCATAAATTCTGTGCCTTATGGTCTTATTCTCCACAACCACCTGATGAAGGAGCAGTGCTCTGAACGATTGTTCTTCTAAATAAACCTGTTGGACTATAACCCGCGTTTGTGTGATTTTTTAACTGCCCAGGTTAGGGTGGATTGATCACGCTAAATTATGCATAGTGCCCAGGGATGTGCAGGTGAGGATGGATTGGCTGTGTTAAAGTACCCATCATGCCCAAGGAGGTGCAGGTTTGTGTGGGTTAGCCGTGCTAACTTACACATAGTGTCCAGGGATGTGCAAGGTAGGGTGGATTGGCCAAGGGATATGGGCCAAGTGCTGGCAAATGGGACTAAATTGATTTACAATATCTGGTCAGCATAGACGATTTGGACCAAAAGGTCTGTTACTGTGCGGTATATCTTAATGACTCTGGCTTTCTACTAACGTTTGCCACGTCTCTTCTGTTCAGTTTCTCTCTAGTGTCTGTGTTAATACCTTGATGTATCTGGTTATTCCTCAAGATGCATTCCCGATTCATCCTGAATTGACACATTTTGTTTTGCTTCCCAAAATCAGACCTGCTCACTCTCAGCAGCATCCCACTGTTGTGAAAGATATTAACTTTCAGGTGGAGTTATCCAATATATATTTCTTGACGTTTTTGCTGTTCTGATCTTGAATCAACACCTTCAGGAGAATTACTTAAAGCGGAGTGAGAACAGAGGAGGGGGAGGGGAGAGAGAGAGAGAGAGAAAGAAAGAGAGAAGGATGTTGCTTTCAATTTTGTGGAATAACGAAAGAAAAGAATGCTCTCAGAAAGTAGAATAGCTTGTTCTGAATTTCTACCCTGCACTGACAGTGTTGACTTTTGTAATGTCTTTTTCTCGAGTATTTGAAGATCCGAAGGCAGAAGTTTCAAAATGAACAGATGAAGGCCTTTTGCCCGAAATGTTGACTCTCCTGCTCCTTGGATGCTGCCTGACCTGTTGTGCTTTTCCAGCGCCGCACTTTTCAACACTGACTCTCCCGCGTCTGCAGTCCTCACTTTCACATCAATATCTGACAGTCACTCAATCGATTGGGACAGCCACAATTTTTGATTACAATTCTGTGAGAAGGAGCAAAGCTTTTTGGTTCCTATTTCAGTACATTTTCATGATCAGTGTGACTGGATGAGAGACCCTACTGTTGCTGCGCACTGAGTGTGGAGCCTGAAACTGTTATACGGCCTGGAAAGAGGAATTCACAGCAGGGAGGGGCAGTACACTCATTTGCTTGTGGCTGAAGCTTCGGACATGGAGAAACCGTGGAAGTGTGGTAACTGTGGGAAAGGCTTCCGTACTCCATCTGACCTGGAGATTCATCGACGCATCCACACCGGGGAGAGGCCGTTCTCCTGTCCCAAGTGCGGGAAGGGCTTTACCCAGGTCTCTGCCCTGCTTAGGCACCAGCGGATCCACACGGGGGAGAGGCCTTTCAGCTGCCCCGAGTGTGGGAAGGCCTTCAGCGATTCATCCTCCCTACTGACCCACCGGCGTGTCCATACGGGAGAGAGGCCCTTCAGCTGTCCCGAGTGCGGGAAGGCCTTCAGCGATTCCTCCACCCTGCTGAGGCACCAGCGGGTCCACACGGGGGAGACTCCCTTCAGCTGCCCCGAGTGCGGGAAGGCCTTCAGCCGTTCCTCCAATTTGCTGACCCACCGGCGGGTCCACACGGGGGAGAAGCCCTTCTGCTGTCCCGAGTGCGGGAAGGCCTTCAGCGATTCCTCCTCCCTGCTGACTCACCGGCGAGTCCATACGGGGGAGAGGCCCTTCAGCTGCCCTGAGTGTGGGAAGGCTTTCACCCGCTCCTCCCACCTCCGGTGCCACCAGCGATTTCACGTGCCATCGCAGGGGGACTGACAAAGCGACTGCCGAGTGCCGTTATCGACTGGACTCTCAACCCAGTTCTGGGATCTGTTGGGTTTGAATACCACCGCGGCAGATGGTGGAATTAGAATACGGTCAGAAGCTAAAGATGAAACCATTTTCTGTTGGGGGGGAGGGGAGGGGAGGGGAGGGGAGGGGAGGGGAGAGAAAACCCCAATCTGATTCACTCACGCCCTTTTTAGGGAAGGAAACTGCCATTGTGGGAAAGGATTCACTCCGTCGTCCCAGCTGCATCCTTTACCCGGTCTGGCCTACACGTGACTCCAGACTCTCAGCAGTCTGTTTCACTTCCCACTCCCCCCGTTCCCAGCCCCACACAGTAAGGCTGTACCAAGGATCCAATTACAAAGGGACAACTCTGTGCTGACTGATAGTAAAGAAAGTGAGGGGGGGGGGAGGGGGAGTGTGTGCGCTTTGACCTTGAGCTGTTTAAAAAGCAGCTACTTTCTCTCCATCTTTTTGCTGGGGGGGGATCTGAAGCTGTAACAAAGTTGGGTCACAATAAAGATTACCTGAACTTACTGCTGGGCTCAGACTCATTGAAAGCTTTGAGCTTCAGATGTTTTTTTTTGTTTTAAAGCTGCTCATTTCTTCCAGCCTCCTGCACTAAGTTTCTAATGTCGTGTATCAGATGGAGCAGTGAATGAGTAGCTAGTATTATTAGAAATTGTAAATTTTTAAGGAGTACAGGTACTGCATCGTTTCATCAACATTGTAAAGGTTACTGGCAGCACTGGGAGGTGTGGGCTGTGTTCGCTCGAAACTCTTATCTTTAAAATTGAGAATAGCTAAAATGATATATTCAGAAACATCCTTGAAGTCTAAACGCATTTCAATTTTTTAAAAGAGCTGCTGAAATCTTTCTGAAAATTGCACTGGAATATGTGCAGTTAGGCCTCAGCTCAGGTCAGGCTGTAAGGGGTGAATGACCTATTCCTCATTTTGTGAAATTGGTTTCAACTATGTAGACACAGTCATAGAGTTGTAGAGCTGGAAACAAACCCTTCAGTCCATATCTTAAATGAATCCAGTGACCCATTTGCCAGCATTTGGCCTATGTTCATTTGTACCCTTCCTATTCATATCCCCATCCAGCTGCCTTTTAAATGTTGCAATTGTACCAGCCTCCACCACTTCTGCTGGCAGTTCATTCCATACACGCACCACCCTCTGCGTGAAAATGTTGCCCCTCAGGTTTTCTAATCTTAAAAAAAATGGAGTGAGTTTGTGGTGGTCTTTAAAAAAAAGTGGGTGGCATGGTGGCACAGTGGTTAGCACTACTGCCTCACAGTGCCTGAGACCCGGGTTCAATTCCCGCCTCAGGCGGCTCGCTGTGTGGAGTTTGCACATTCTCCCCGTGTCTGCGTGGGTTTGCTCCGGTTTCTTCCCACAGTCCAAAAATGTGCAGGTTAGGTGAATTGGCCATGCGAAATTGCCTATAGTGTTAGGTGAAGGGGTAAATGTAGGAGAATGGGTCTGGGTGGGTTACGCTTCGGCGGGTCGGTGTGGACTTGTTGGGCCGAAGGGCCTGTTTCCACACTAAGTAATCTAATCTTTCCCCACTCACCTTCAACCTATGCCCCTTTCGTACTGGACCTTTGGGAAAGACCTTGGGTATTCACTCTATCCATGCCCCTTACAAGTGTCTATAATTTTAAGGAGGGGAAAATGAGGACTGCGGATGCGAGACATCATTTTCCACATCCCCACCCCACTTTATTCCAGTCCCGTGCCTTCAACTCAGTACGCTCTCTTGACCTTTTCCATCAACTTTTCAATCCATCAGCTCCACCCACTTCTCCAACCTATCCATCGCCAAACCATTATTTCCCGATGCCTGGAGGAGGAACACCTCATTCTGCCTTGCGACCCTGCAACCACACAGGACAAATGTGGATTTCAACAGTTTCCTCACCTCCCCCACTTTATTCCAGTCCCAAGCCTCCAACTTGGCGCTGCCCCTTCTGACCTGTCCATCATATTTTCCTATCTATCTGCACCACAACTCCCTCCGACCTATCATCTTGCCACCCCACCTCTCTCTCTCTCTCTCTCTCTCTCTCTCTCTCTCTCTCTCTCTCTCTCTCACACACTCACACACTCACACACACACACACACACACACACACACACACACACACACACACACACACACACACACCTACCTACCTTCATCTACCTATGGCATTCTCAGCTACCAACCTCACCCTCTTCCCATTTATCTCTCAGCACCCCCCGCCCACAAGCCTCGTTCCTGATGAAGGGCTTATGCCCAAAATGTCAATTCTCCTGCTCCTTGGCTGCTGCCTGACCTGCTATGGTTTTCCAGCATCACACTCGGCATAATTTTAAGGTAACTGGAGGAAGGTTTCGGGGGAGATGTCAGAGTAGGTTCTCTACTCAGATCGTGGTGGCTGTGTGAAATGCACTGTCAACAGTGGTTGTAGAGTCAGATACATTAGGGACATTTAATTGACTCTTGGATAGGTACATGAAAGTTAGTACAATAAATGGTATGTAGGTCAGTCTGATCTTAGAGTCGGATAAAGGGCCGGTACTGTGCTATATACCTAAGTAGAGTCAAAAATGTTGTTTTATCAGCAGTACAGTCAGATCCGAGCAAACAAGGACATGCAGGTCATACTGCGCTTAGACAGAGTGAGGCATACAGAGTTACAGCTGCACAGGAGGTGCGCATAAGCAACATCAGATTTCATATTGGAGAGCTCCATTCAGCAGTCTAATAATAGCAGGGAAGAAGCTATTCTTGAACCTGTTGGTACATGTGTTCAAGCTTCTGTATCTTCTGCCTGGCAGAAGATGGTGCAGGAGATCATTCCCGGGGTGGGAGGGGTCCTTGAGGTTGGTAGCCTTTCCACGACAACGAGAAGTGTAGATGGATTTCATGGGTGGGAGGTTGGCTTCTGTGATGGACTGTACTGTGCACACAACCTTCTGTAGTTTCTTCCGGTCCTGGGCAGAGCAGTTGCCGTAGCAGGACGTGATGCACCCAGATTCAATGCTTTCTGTGGTGCATCTGTAAATGTTGGTGAGTGTCATTGTGGACATGCTGAATTTCTTGAGCATCTTGAGGAAGAAAAGGTGTTGTTGTGCCTTCTTGACCGTTGCATGGGTAGGTTTAGATATTTCGCCACTCCTTTCTCATTCTTACTAACTCCTTTACTTGATGCAGTCACAGTCAGTTTCATACCTTGTGCTAATCTCTTTTGAAGGTCTTCAGAAGGATAAAATATTATGAGGGGCAAAAGTAGTGTACATACATAATATGAAATCTTTAAACTTGAATTCATTTTAAAGAGCAGAACAACGTATTTATGGTAAAAATGGGTAAACTTAACAGGTTTTATGAAGGGTGAGAGTGGAAAGTATGTGGAGGTGCATGTTAAAACAGGACTGAGTCTGCATAGCTTTGACAACAGGAGGTCATGTCTGACAAATCTATTAGGATTCTTTTGAGCAGGTAATGAGTAAGTTAGACAAAGGGAGAGCCAGTGGACGTGAGCGATTTGAATTTCCAGAAGGCCTTTGACAAGGTGCCGTGCAGGAGGCTGCTAAGTAAGATAAGACTCCCTGGTGTAGGAGCAAGGTACACCTCATTCTTGTAGAGGATTGGCTGACTGGCAGAAGGCAGAGAGTTGGCATAAAGGGGTCTTTGGAGTTCTAAAGGGGTCCATGCTGAGAATGCTTGGACAGTCCAGGAGAATGGTCAGAGAAGGGGCAGATGGAATACAATGTGGTAAAGTCTGAGGCTATACACTTTGGGAAGACCAGAAACAGAGACTGTTTTCAAAATGGGAAAGGCTTCGGAAATGTGAAACAGAAAGGGATTGTACCATTCATTCGGGGTGGTGTGGAAAGGATCGTATCATTGAGACTTGGGAGGATTATACCCTTAACGGCTGTGGGGGAGTAATGGGTTACACCATTCAGAGGGGGACGATTACATCATTCGAAGGTGAAGGGGAGGGGAGGATTGTACCATTCACAGGGAGAATTATTTAGTTTTATTTTTCAGAATTTCCAGGATACACGATATATGCCAATTTTACCCACCCGAAATCGACTGAAACTGGGTGCACTAAAAAAATCCAGCAGGAAGATTATCAGTAAAAAGGTCTAGTTTCGGTCATAGCAGTTATGGACTTATATAGTCACACTGCACAGAAACAGACACTTCAGTTCTACTCATACACGCCGACCAGATGTTCCAATCTGGCCCAGTCCCAAGTTCCAGCATTTGCTCCATATTCCTCTAAATCCGAACTATTCATCTAGACACCTTTTAAATGTTGTAATTGTACCCACCTCCTCCACTACCTCTGGCTGCTCATTCCATACACGCTCTACCTTCTGCATGAAAACGTTGCCCCTTAGTTCCTTTTTAAATCTTTCCCCCTCTCATCTTAAACTTATACCTTCTAGTTTTGGACTCCTCCATCTTGGGGGGAAAGACCTTGGCTATTCGCCCTATCCATGATTTTATAAACCTCTCAGGTCACTCCTCAGCCACCTCCACTCCAGGGAGAACAGCCTCAGCCGAGTCAACTTCTGCCGATAGCTCAAATCTGGTAGCATCCTTGTAAATCTTTTCTGAACCCTTTCAAGTTTCACAACATCCTACCAAGAGGAAGGATGCCGGAATTGTACACTTATTCCAAAAGTGGCCTAAACATTCTCCTGTACAGCCACAACATGACCTCTCAAATCCTATACTCAATACTCTGACTAATAAAGGAAAGTATACCAAACATCATCTTCACTATCCTATCTACCTGCAACTCCACTTTCAAGAAACTGTGAACCTGGTCTCCAAGGTTTCTTTGTTCAACAACACTCCCTAGAACCTTACCATGAAGTGTAGATGTGCTGCTCTGATTTGTTTTTCCAAAATGCAGCACCTCGCATTCATCTAAATTAAACTTCATCTGCCACTCCTCAGCCCACTGGCACATCTGATCAAGATCCCATTGTAATCTGAGGTAACTTTCCTCGTTGTTCACTACACCTCTAATTTTGGTGTCATCAGTAAACCTACTAACTATACATCCTATGTTCACATCCAAGTCATTTGCATAAAAAATATAGAAAGGAGTGGACCGAGCATCTATCCTTGTGACACTCACTGGTCATAAGCCTCCAATCTGAAAAACAACTCGCCACCACCACCTTCTACCTTTTGAGCCAGTTCTGTATCCAAATGGCTAGTTCTCTCTGTATTCCATAAGATCTAACCTTGCTAACCAGTCTCCCTTGGGGAACCTTGTCGAATGCCTTACTGAAGTCCATATAGATCAAGTCCATTGATCTGCCCTCATCACTCTTCTTTGTTACTTCTTCAAGCACTCAATCAAGTTTATGAGACATGATTTCCCACACACAAAGCCATGGCGACTATCCCTAATCAGTCCTTGCCTTTCCAAATATGTGTAAATCCTGTCTCTCAGGTTTCACTCCAACAACCTGTCCACCACCGATGGCAGGTTCCCTGGCTTTTCCCTATCACCTTTCTTAAATAGTGGTACCATGTTAACCAACCTCCGGTTTTCTGGCACCTCTCCTGTGACTATCAATGATGCAAATATCTCAGCAAGGGGCCCAACAATCACTTCCCGTAGCCTCCCACAGAGTTCTCAGGTACACCTGATCAGGTTCTGGAGATTTATCCACCTTTGTGTTTCAGGACATCCAGCATCACCTCCTCTGTAACATGGACATTTTTAAAGATGTTATGATCTATTTCCCTACATTCTATATTTTTCATGTCCTTCTCCAGAGTAAACATTGATGCAAAATACTTGTTTAGTATCTCCTCCATCTCCTGTAGTTCCACACATTGGCAGCCTTACTCATCTTTGATGTGCCCTATTCTCTCCCTAGTGACCCTTTTGTCCTTAATGTATTTGTAAAAACTCTTTGGATTCTCCTTAACCCTATTTGCCAAAGTTATCTCATGTCTAGTTTTTGCCCTCCTGATTTCCCTTTTAAGTATACTCCTATTACCTTTATACTCTTCTAAGGATTCACTCAATCTATCCTGTCTATACCTGACATACGCTTCCTTCTTTTTCTTTACCAAACACTCAATTTCTCCAGTCATCCAACATTCCCTACACCTTTCACCCTAACAGGAATATACTGTCTCTGGACTCTCATTATCTCATTTCTGAGGCTTCCCATTTTCCAGCCGTCTCTTTACTTGCAAACATCTGCCCCCAAACAGCTTTTAAAAGTTCTTGCCTATTACTGTCAAAGTGAGACATTCTCCAATTTAGAATTTCAATTTTTAGATCTGGTCTATCCTTTTCCATCACTATTTTAAAATTAATAGAATTATGGTTGCTGGCCCCAAAGTGCACCCCCACTGACACCTCAGTCAGCTGTCCTGCCTTATTTCCCAAGAGTAGGTCTAGTTTTGCACCTTCTCCATCGGTATATCCACATACTAAATCAGAAATCTTTCTTGAACAAGCTCAACAAATTCCTCTCCATCTAAACCCTTAAACCTATGGCAGTCCTGGTCTATGGTTGGAAAGTTAAATCCCCTACCATAACCATATAAGGGGAAGTGAGTTTAAAGCTGGGCACAATCCTCCAGGTGCAGTTTCAGCAATGCTATGTTTGGTTGCAGCAACACTTTCCTCCCATTATGTTCTATTCCTTTAGCGATAAAAGCGAAAGCTGTATTCACTTTCTTTATTATCTACTGTACCTGCATGCTAGTTTTCTGTGACTCATTAATGAGGATACCCAGATCTCTCTGCACCAGATCATCCCAAACCTTCTATTAGATAATAGATTGCTTTGCTGTTTTTGTTTTGACCAAAATGCATGACCTCACACTTATCCACATTCAACTCCATCTGCCACATTTTGTCCTACTCTCCGAACCTATCTCGATCCATTTGAATGGTTCATGTTTCCTCATTGCAATTTACCATCATGCCTATTTATGTGTCATCCACAAACTTGGCAAATGAGCCTTTTATACATGTATCCAAGTCACTAATGTAGATTGTAAATAGCTGGGGTCCAAGGACACAACCCTGTGGCACCTGTTACATCTTGCCGTTCAGAAAAAAAGCCATCAATTTGGACTGTCTGTCTTCGGCCTATCAGCCTGTCACCTCTCCAAGCTGATAAATCAGCCCATATCGCATATGATCTAACCTTGTGAATTAACGCTCTGAGTGGCACTTTAGCAAATTCCTTCTGAAAAGCCAGATCTATTACATCTACAGGATCCCTATTATCGACTTGTTACATTGATGAAGAACTTAGTTAAATCTGATTTGCCCATCATAAAGCCATGCTGACTGATGGATAGAGTTTTGACTTTTCAAATGTCCTGATATTGCTTCCTTGATAATTGACTCTAACACCTTCCCAACAACAGAAGTTAAACTAACTGGTCTGCAATTTCCCACATATTGCCTGCCTCCCTTTCTGAATACAGGCATTACATTAGCATTTTTTCCAATCCACTGGAACCAGAGGATCCTAAGATATAGGAGCAGAAACTAAGTCATTCAATCATGGCTGAAACGTTTCTCAGCTCCATTCTCCCGTTTTCTCCCCATAACCTTTGATCCAAGTTATCAGCTTGGATAGGTGACTGGCTGATGGGCAGAAGACAGACAGTCCGAATTGATGGCTTTTTTTTCTGAATGGCAAGATGTAACTAGTCAGGTGCCACAGGGTTGGGTTCTTGGACCTCAACTATTTACAATCTACATTAGGGACTTGGATACACGTATAAAAGGCTCATTTGCCAAATTTGTGGATGACACATAAATAGGCGTGATGGTAAATTGCAATGAGGAAACATGAACCTTTCAAATGGATCGAGATAGGTTAGGAGAGTGGGCCAAAATGTGACAATCAAGAACCTACCTATCTCTCTATTAAATAAACTCAATGAATCTTTCTCATGTCCAGGGAATTTTAGAACATTGTAACTAATGAATCCACAATCTCCACTGCCACTTCCTTTAGTACCCTGGGATGTAGGCCATCAGGACTAGGGGAGTTGTTTGCCCTCAATCCTAATAGTGTACCTATCGACGTTGATTTGACTTTGACTTGCTCGTTCCAATCCGAATGGTACTGCTGTCCTCCAACGTGAAAACTGAGGAAAAGTATTGATTTAGCAGCTCTGTCATTTCACTGTTCCCCTTATTAACTCACCTGTTTCATCTTCCAAGGAACCAACATTTACTTTAGCGACTCTGTTCCCTTTGGCACAACAACAGAAGCTTTTGATATTTTATACTCGGCTTCTTTTGTAATTTACCTTCCCTATTTCTATTCATTTTTGAAAACCCCTTTGTTTGTGTCTGGAAGTTTCCCGATGTTTCAGCCTTCCAAAGGTCTGGAGTAACATTCCTGAACAGGCTGAACATTAAAAAGAAAACCACATTCACATTTAAATGAAACCCACCTTTCAGGGGCTGGGGGGGCGGGGAAAACCAACCCCCATTGTCCCCTATTGGTTGGAGGGCTCCCCAACCACGCCCCCTCAGTTGGTGACGACTTTGTGTGGACCACGCCCCCTGTCTGTTGGCGCATGTGCAGTGTAGGTCCCGCGGCCGGACAATGACAGTGTTACTGAGTGTGGGAGAGGAATGACGCCGGCGGCTGAAGGAACAAGAACAGGAGCCGCTGGAAAAGCTGAGCAGGTCCGGCAGCTCGTGTCGGGAGAAATGTGAGGACGGGTTTCGGGTCCCGGTGATCCTCCTTCAGGACAGGACCAGGTTTCAGAAACATCCCGGGGAGGTCGCCAGGCCCGAGCGCCAAGACCTGGCTCCTGCCCCCGGGGAGAGGAGACAGTGAGAAAGGGTAGGATTGGGAACCGCGGGAGGAGGGAGACTGGGGAGTTTATAAACTCCTAGGGGGAGGACTGAGGCCTCCAATAGAAGCCCCACAGGCCCCAGTGTTTACTTCACCGGCGAAGGCGCTCTCGGGTTGCCCGGGCAACCGGCCGCCATCTTTGTGAGGGTCAGGCGCATGTTGTCCTGGGACGGGGTTGTTGGATTGTTGTATAATATTGATCTCTCTGTACTTTTAATCTTGAATATTTTTAAAATGTACACTGGCTTCAATTTATGAATTCTAAGTACAGAAGCAAACTATAAACATCTCCTTACATGGATCCCAACATGTGCATAGGAGCCAAGACTGTCTCAAGATTTCCTGAGGTGCTGAATCAATAGCTCTTTCTATTTTGATTAATGAAGGTGGTGCCCAGCAGACTCCTGCTCACAGCCTGTTCTGTCAGCCTTTATGGGAAAGATAGGATAGCAAAACATCTCTGACTCTATAATTGCTGAGATTACCTTTACAACCTTTCTTAAACCAGGCTGCAATGTTTGCAGTTCTCTAGTCTTCTGGCACCTCCTCCAAGTCCATGGAAGACTGATAAATTACGGCTTCCACAATTTCTGTTGTCCCTTCCTTCAAGATTGTTGGATGCATTTCATCAGTGCCTTGTCAAACTTTAAGTACCAAATGCTTATCGAAGACTTTTTCATGTTAATTCTTTACTCTTGGGAGGTCATGTTGCGGCTGTCCAGAACATTGGTTAGGCCATTGTTGGAATATTGCATGCAATTCTGGTCTCCTTCCAAGGAAAAGATGTGCAACCTGAAAGGGTTCAGAAACGATTTACAAGGATGTCGCCAGGGTTGGAGGATTTGAGCTATAGGGAGAGGCTGAACAGACTGGAGCTGTTTTCCCTGGAGCGTTGGAGCATGAGGAGTAACCTTATAGAGGTTGTAGATTTATGAGGGGCATGTATAGCATAAATAGACAAAGTCTTTTCCCTGCGTTCGGGTCTGTTTCCACGCTGTACATCTCTATGACTCTGTTGGTTGCATCTGTAAGATCCTGAATCAGCACCTTGAGGAGAATTAGAGTGGAGTGAGAACAGAGGGGGGAGAGAGAGTGGGATGGTGCTTTCAATTTTGTGGAATAACAAAATAAAAGTATATTCCGCAGAAAGTAGAATTGCTTGTTCAGAGTTGTTACCCTGCACTGAGTGTGATGACTTTTGTAATCTCTTTTTAGAGTATTTGAAGATTTGAAGACGGAAATTTCAAAATCGACAGATGAAGGCCTTATGCCCGAAGCATTGACTCTTCTGCTCCTCGGATGCTGCCTGACCTACAGTGCTTTTCCAGCGTCACACTTTTGAAGTCATGACTCTCCAGCAACTGCAGTCCTCACTTTCACATCAATGTCTGACAGTGACACTGGGACATCGGGACTGCAATGATTTTTGACTGTGATTCTGTGAGAAGGAGCAAAGCGTTTGCTTCCTGCTCGAGTACATTTTCAGAATCAGTGGGACTGGATGAGAGACCCTACGTTGCAGCGCAGCGAGTGTGGAGCCTGAAACAGTTATACGGACTGGAAAGAGGAATTCACGGCAGGGTGGGGCTGTACCCACGTTTGTGTGCGGCTGAAGCTTCGGCCATGGAGAAACCTGAGGAATCCCGTCCTGTGAAGAAACCGTGGAAGTGTGGTGACTGTGGGAAAGGCTTCTGTGCCCCGTCTGCTCTGGAGACTCATCGGCGCAGTCACACCGGTGAGAGGCCCTTCAGCTGCCCCGAGTGCAGGAAGGGCTTTACCCAGGCATCCGCCATGCTGACCCTCCGGCGGATCCACACGGGGGAGAGGCCTTTCTGCTGCCCCGAGTGTGGGAAGGTCTTCAGCAATTCCTTCGCCCTGCTGAGGCACCAGCGAATCCACAAGGGGGAGAGGCCACTCTCCTGCCCCGAGTGCGGGAAGGCCTTCAGTGATTCCTCTCACCTGCTGACCCATCGGCGGGTCCACACAGGGGAGAGGCCCTTCAGCTGCTCCGAATGCAGGAAGGCCTTTACCCAGGCCTCTGCCCTGCTGATCCACCAGCGGCTCCACACAGGGGAGCGGCCCTTCAGCTTCCCAGAGTGCGGTAAAGGCTTCAGTGATTCCTCCACCCTGCAGACCCACCAGCGGGTCCACACGGGGGAGAGGCCCTTCAGCTGCTGTGAATGCGGGAAGTGCTTTAACCAGGCCTCTGCCCGGCTGAGACACCAGCGGTCCCACACCGGGGAGAGGCCCTTCAGGTGCCCCGAGTGTGGGAAGGGCTTTGCCCGGGCCTTCAACCTCCAGACTCACCAGCGGATACACACGGGGGAGAGGCCCTTTAGTTGTCCCGAGTGCAGGAAGTGCTTTACCCAGGCCATCACACTTCAGAAACACCAGCAGGTCCACATAGGGGAGAGGCCCTTCAGTTGCCCCGGGTGCAGTAAGGTGTTCACCTGCTCCTCCCACCTGTGGAGGCACCAGCAAGTTCACGTACCATAGCAGAGGCATTGAAGGAGTGCCATTATTGACTGGAGTATTAACCCAGTTCTGGGGCCTCCCGGGTTTGAATCCTGCCGTGGCAGATGGTGAAATTGGAATTCAGTCAGTAATCTGGAGTTCCAAGTCTAACGATGAAGCCATTTTTCGGGGGGAGTTGGGGTGGGGGTGGGGGGCGGGGGTGGAGTTAGGGTGAGAAAACCCCCATCTGATTGACACACGTCATTTTTCGGGAAGGAAACTGCCATTGTGGGAAAGGATTCACTCAGTCATCCCAGCTGCATCCTTTACCCTGTCTGGCCTATGGTTGACTCCACACTGCACCCGCACCCACTTCACCCCCCACTGGGCCCGTCCCATTCCCCAGCAAATGAACAGGGAGAAACCTACTTGGATACAGAGTATACATTGAAATTGCTGAATGAGGCAATACTTCCTACACGTTAAGAAAGGGAGTGTGTGCGCTTTGACCTTAAGCTGTTTTTAAATAAAAAGCTCTTTCTACGCCTTTTTGCTGCGGGGGTTGGGGAATCTGAAGCTGTAACAAAGTTGGGTCACAATAAAGGGTTACCTGAACTTCCCGCCAGGCTCAGACTCTCATTCAAGGCTTTGAGCTTCAAATGGTTTTTGTTTTAAACCTGTTGATTTCTTTCAGCCTCCTGCACTAAGTTTCCAATGTCGTGTATCAGATGGAACAGTGAATGAGTAGCTCGTATCGTTGGAAATTGCAGATATTTCAGGAGTGCAGGTACTGTGTTGTTTTATGGGCATTGTAAAGTTTCCTGGCAGCACCAGGAGGTGGGGGCTGTGTTCATTCGAAATGATGGGCAGTTGTTGGTGTTGGACTGAGGTGGAGAAAGTTAAAATCGACACCACTCCAGGTTAGAGTCCCAACAGATTTATTTGGAAGCGCTAGCTTTCGGAGCGCTGTTCCTTCATCGGGTAGGTGTTGAGCAGGATCATAAGACATAGAATTTATCGCAAAACATTACAGTGTCATGCAGTTGATCAGATTTCCTGAACAAGTCCAGTTGCAATTCAGTCTTTCCTCTTTTCGAATGGGTTGCAGGTTTCGGTTCATTAACATGGATATCCCAGAACTACTTTTAAGTCACATTCTCCAGATGACTTAAGATTTTGTAAAAATAGGTGACATCTCAGCTCAGACAAAGCAAGAAAGGTGTGAGGTTCAAGTCTGTCTGTATCCCAGTCCTGAGTCACACATGTTCTATTTCCAAAGTAGGAATTTATAAAATATTACATAGATTGACTGCCTGCAGATTGTATTTTGCTCAAAAAGCACAATGTATCTGCAAATGCAAATTCACTGCATAGGTTTGTTTGTGTGTGTGTGTGCATGAGAGAGAGAGAGAGAGAGAGATGGAGTGTTTGTGTGTGCATGCTTGATAAAGTGTTTCGATGCAGTGGAGTATAAGCCTGTGAGAGGGTGTGTGCATGGATTTGAGTGTGGGAGGTGTGTGTGAGAGAGGGTCTGTGTGACTGGGTGTGTATGTATGGGAGTGAGAGACAGTGTTAAGTGTAGTGTGGTCACCCAAGGTCCCGGTTGAGACCATCCTCATGGGTTCCAAACTTGGCTATCGGCCTCTGCTTGGCCAGTAGAAACAATTCAGCAGTTACTGGGTGACATGGTGGCTCAGTGGTTAGCAGTGCTGCCTCGCAGCACCAGGGATCCGGGTTCGATTCCCACCTCGGGCAACTGTCTATGTGGAGTTGGTACATTCTCCTCATGTGTTTCCTCCGGGTGCTCCAGTTTCCTCCCATAATCCAAAAGATGTGCAGGTCATGCTAAATTCCACATAGTGTTGGGTGCATTAGTCAGGGGTAAATTTAAGGTAGGTGAATAGGTCTGTGTGGGTTACTCTTTGGAGGGTCAATGTGAACATTTTGGGCCAAAGGAACATTTGTTTCCATACTGTAGAGAATCGAATCTAATCTACACACACACATTGGAGAGGGCAGGGTGAGACTTGTCTTTCACTTTGCAGAAGGTGGGAGGTCCTGGATGCTGTGATTCAGCGTAAACACATGCTGGGAGACCTTTGGCTCAGAGAGATGGAGTTGGAAGCCAGGCTGCAGGCACGTCATGGGGAAAGTTAACCGGACACTTTATTCCAGGAGATGGTCATTCCCCTCTGGACAGATCCTTCTGATTAGGTCACTGGACAGGGTCAGAAGGGTGTGAGTGTGAATCACACAGGTAAAGGGGATCGGAGATTGGGAGGCAGGGGGAGCAGCTAACTGGCTGAGTGGTGGAGGGGGCGTTGGGGGTAAGGGCTGAATATTGACAGGTGATTGTCGTCTTTCTATGAAGTTAGCAGCAGGAGGCCAGATGGCATTGGTGTCTGTCTGGCACCAGGTTCAGGAACCGACGTGCTCAGGACAGGAGAAGTGGGAAAGGGAGGCTGCAGTGGGTGTGGTCCACAAATCTCAGGAGGGGCAGAGCCTCTGCTGAGGGCGCATGAGAAGTCAGAAGCTAAAAAGATGAAGCACAACATCAAAGCTCTGGGTGGCATGGTGGCTCAGTGGTCAGTACTGCTGCCTCACAGTGCTGGGTATGATTCCAGCCTCCGGTGACTTTGGCACATTGTCCCCCTTGTGTCTGCGTGGGTTCCTCCCACAGTCCAAAGATTTGCAGTTTAGGGTGGATCAGCTATGCTGAAGTGTCCAAGGATATGCATTTTCAGGTGCATAAGCCATGGGGAACTGCAGGGTTGTATGGTAAGTGGGTTGGTCTGGTGGGATGCTATTTGGAAGGTCAGTGTGAGGTAAATGGGCTGAATGGCCTGCAGTGATTCTACTGCTTTAGCCATTTGTATCTTGAGAAATGATTACTGTGGTCCTGGGGAAGGTGGGATTTGTAGTGTCACTGCCCTCTGTCCGTTCTCTTTCTGTCCCCCTGTCCATTTTCTCTCTCTTGACACTGACCCTCAGCTCCTCCCCCCTCAACCATTCTCTTTCCCCACCACCTATTATTTCTCGTGCCTCCATCCCTCTTTGATCGCTGTATCAAGCCCTTGTAAGAAGAGAGAGACAGATGGTGATGACTCTACCTGGGAGATGGGGGTGCACGAGAAATGGCTGATCTTTAACATTGAGAATAGCTATTCAGAAACAACATTAAAGCATGTTCAATTCTATTTTTTAAAAAAGCTGCAGGCATCTTTCTGAAACTTGCGTTGAAATATGTGCAGTTTGGCCACAGTTGAGGACAGGCTGTAAGGGGTGAGTTGCCTATTCTAATATTGTCAAATTGGTTCTATGTAGAAATAGAGTCATGGAGCATGGAATGAAACAGTTTGGTCTGTGCCGACCAGATATCCTAAATTATTCTGTTCCTATTTGCCAACACTTGGCCCAAACCCCTTTAAACCTTCCGATTCGTACACCCATCCAGATGCCTTTTAAAAGTTGTAATTGTACCAGCCTCCACTCCGGCAGCTCATTCAATACATTTACCATCCTCAGCCTGAAATAAGTTACCCCTTAGGTCCGTTTTAAACCTTTCCCCACTCACCCTAAACTAATGTCCTCTCGTTCTGGCATTTCTTGAGGCATATTAAATGTCACCCGTTTTTTCTAATCCTTTGGTGCCTCATCTTTCCCCACTCAACCTAAACCTATGCCCTCCAGTTTGTGGCTCCCCTAACCGAGGGAAAAGGAATGCAAATTTGTGCAGTCAGCCAAAATGCAAAAGGAATACAGTGTCGAGCCGTGGGGGGTAGGGGGAAGGAAATTGTGGTTCAACTTTTTTTTTCCTCCGATTGGCATTTGGAGACTTCAAATCTATCCGGAACGTTAAGCATTTCTGAAGTGCATAATGCGCATGCCCCTCGGTGTCAGCAAGAACAGCGCATGTCCGCTGGTGTCAGCAAAAGACTGTGCATGCTCCTGATTGTACGCACAAACGACTCATGACCTACTTTTGTTGGACCAATAGGGAACTCGGGAGGACCGGAAGGAATCTTGTCCTCCTGCCGATCAGAGCACCGCTATTGTCTGAATGCGGAAGTTGAACAATGAGCTTCTGAAGCAGCACCTGCTGCTGTTCCTGTTTCTCTAAATGAAAATTGAGCTTTATCCCAAACTGCAACTTTCTTCCTCTGTCCAACAACTGTGAGTACGGCACTCTCTTTTCTCGCCATCTGTTCCACTTTTTTTTCATTCTGGCGTTCAATTGTTGACTTGCAACAACTGAAAGGAAAGGGAGTGAATTCAGGGTGGGGACAGAGTGTAGAAATATTGGTCGACAGTGTGGTGCTGGAAAAGCATAGCAGGTCAGGCAGCATCCGAGGAGCAGGAAAATCGACGTTTCGGGCAAAAGTCCTTCATCAGGAATTTTCCTGCTCCTCGGATGCTGCCTGACCTGCGTGCTTTTCCAGCACCACACTCTCGACTTTAATCTCCGGCATCTGCAGTACTCACTTGTCTAGAAATGTTGGTCCAGATCTGTGTCTCAATTGGCAAACACATGACAAATGCATGACTGCAATGTGATAATATGCTGTGGGAAAACAAAAGCAGAAAGGAGGTGCATTGTTTTAATGGTGATATGTTGGGATATGGAGAAAGTGAGGAGTGCAGATGCTGGAGATCAGAGTTGACAAGTGTGGCCCTGGAAAAGAACAGCGGGTCAGACAGCATCCAAGGACCAGGAGAGTCGACGTTTTGGACACGAGCCGTTCATCGGGAATGTTATGTGGATGTACAAAGAGGTTTCAGTGTCTTTCTACACCAGTCAATACCCGTTGTCAGACAGGTGCACTCAGCAGTCAGCAGGGCAAGTGGTGTATTAGCAAAAGGAATTGAGTTCAGAAGTGGTGGGGGGGGGGGGGGGGGGCTTCCTGTGGTTAGGGGGTCATTGAATATATTCAAGGCTGTGTTCATCTGATTTGGAACAACAATGAAATGGATGGTTATGAGGGAACAGAAAAAATGGTTTTAAGAACAGTTACAGAATCGTACAGCATAGAAACAGATACTTGATTTCATGCTGACTATATTAATAAAGTAAACTAGTCCTACCTTGGTTGGCCTATATATCTCTGAACCTTTCCTATTCATAAGAGCAGAAATTAAGCCATTCAGCCCACTGGGTCTGCCCATGCCATTCAATCATGGCTGAGAAGTGTCTCAGCCCCATTCTCCTGTTTTCTCCCTGTAACTCTCGATTCCCTTGATACTCAAGAACTGTTTCTGTCTCAGTGTTAAATATCCTCAGTTACCTGGCCTCCAAGCCTTCTGTGGCAATGAATTCCATCAGTTCACCACTCTCTGGCTAAAGAAATTTCTCCTAATCTCCGTTCTGAAAGGTCTTCCCTTTACTCTAAGGCTCTGCCCTCAGCTGCTTGTCTCTCCTTCCAATGGAAACATCTTCCCAACATCAACTCTGTCCAGGCCATTGAGTATTCTGTTTGTTTCAATTAGATTCCCCTGAATGTGGCCCTGTTAATCAGCATGAACCCAGACCCTTCAGGATGAGGTACAGCAGGGATTAGGTTCAACAAAGTGAGAATGGAGGGAGTGTGTGGGATGGAGATTTTGAGCTTCCAGGGAATAAGAATTACAGAGAGTTTGCTATAAATTAGAATTGATTGGAGGGGCAATGGGCCAGGGAGTGGCAGATGGAGATTAATTTAGGGAAATGTGATGTTTGCATTTCGGTAAGGCAATCCAGGCAGGACAGTTAAGGGAGTGTTTCAGAACAAAGAAACCTTGGAGTGCAGGTTCATTGTTCGTTGAAAGTGCAGTCTCAGGTAGCCAGAATAGTGAAGAAGGCATTTTGTATGCTTTCCTTTATTAGTCAGAGCATTGAGTATTGGAGTTGGGAGGTCATGTTGTGGCTGTACAGGACATTGGTGAGGCCATTTTTAAAATACTGCATTCAATTCTGGTCTTCCTGCTACAGGAGAGATGGTGTGAAACTTTGAAAGGGGTCAGAAAAGACTTGAAAGGCTGTTGCCAGAGTTGGACGGTTTGATGTACAGAGAGAGGCTGAATCGGTCAGGGATATTTTCCTGGAGCATCAGACGCTCCGGGATGACCTTATAAATATTTATAAGGGGCATGGATAGGGTGAATGCAAAAGTAGAGAGCATATGTTTGAGGTGAGAGGGGAATGATTTAAAAGGGACATGAAGGGCAACTTGTTTCCTGCAGAAGATAGTGCATGTATTGAATGAGCTGTCATAGGAAGGGGTGGAGCCTGATACAATTACAGCATTTAAAAGGCATCTGGATGGGTACAAGAATAGGAAGGGTTTAGAGGGATTTGGGCCAAATGCTGGTAAATGGGACTAGATTAAGTTGGGATATCTGGGCAACACATATGAGTTGGACTGAAGGGTCTGTTTCTGTGCTGTATGACTCTCTGGGTCTTTGGTGAAACCAGAAGTCTCATTGTGAAGACTGGACTTTCAGAGCAGCCTTCAAAGATGTTTTGTCCTTACTGGGAGAAGAAGAAGTTACAATGAAATCTTTCATTTATGAGACAGCACCTGAGTGAGTGAGTGCATCTGAGATTTTGGTGGAAAGTGGGATTTCATGCACTGTGGGGATGAAACCCTACCCTATCCAGTCATTTCTGCTGGTGGGTGAGACCACTCCTCAAGATTAGTTGGAGTAGATTTAGGATAGAGATGAGGAAGAGCTGCTTTTCCCAGAGAATAGTGAATCTATGTAATTCTCTGCCCAGGGAAGCAGTAGAGGCAGCTTAATTAAGTATATTCAGGACACAGTTAGATGGGTTTTTGCATGGTAAAGGTATTAAGGGTAGTTGGGACAATGCAAGGAGGAGAAGCTGAGACAATGGAGAGATCAGTCATGATCTAAATGAATGGCAAAGCAGACTCGATGGGCCAAATGACCTACTCCTGCTTCTATTAGTATGAAACTCTAACCATGCATTTCCCATGGCTAACCCACCTAACCTGCACATCTCTGGACACTATGGGCAATTTAGCATGGCCAATCCGAATCAAGGCCAGTGAGCAATACAGTGCTGTGAAAAATGAATATCCGAGAACAACAGAAAGATATGGAGAGTAAATGTACCAGCAATCAAAACTGGATTCGAAAGATCATAAAAATTGAAACTAAAAATGGTATGTCTGAATGTGTGCTGCATTGCAGCAAAAGCGAATGAATTGACTGCACACATTAAAGGGAATAATTAAAATATGGGACTCCTTACAGAAATATGGCTCCAAGATGACAAGGATTGGATCCTCAATATTGAGGAGGTGATCAAATGGAAAGCAAGATAAAGGTAGAGGATTAGCACAGGTAATCAAAGCACTGATCACAGGGTAATCTGGTGTCAGCTCTGATTTCAGGTCCTGATTTCTCACCCCTTCTGGATTTCTGCTGATGCTTTGACCCCCTTTTTTTTTAACACCTTCCGGAACAAGAAGTCAATCCAGACCCACAATCTCCCAGCCTGTTAATCGTCCAGACACCGAGTGTAGTCATAGCAGGGAATAAAATAAGAAATGTGAACCAAAATTAGAAATAAGTAGGTGCTTGTGCTTAATATTGTTCAATAGGAAGGAAACCAGAAATACTATTCTCCCAGGATTTCTACAGTGCCTTATTTGAGGAATTCTCTCACCCTTACATCGAGCTATTAGTACCCACTATGATTTACAACAATATTTTTACCAACAGAAAAAAAGTATCTGTTCTCAAATTGACATAGAGATATACAGCATGGAAACTGACTTTTTCTCTCTCTCTCATGCACACACATGCACAAGTCCTTGGGGGTGAATTTGTGTTTGCAGAAGGATATTTGCATATGCATTCTATTTTCCTCAGAAAATGCACAATCTGCAGGCAGTTAATACATGTAATATTTTGTAAATTCCACATTGGAAATAGAACCAGTCTGACTCTAGACTGGGATACAGACAGATTCTGACCTCACACCTTTAATGCATTGTTTGAGCTGAGGTGTCTCCTTTTGTTATAAAGCCTTAAAGTTATCCTGAGAAGGTGCCTTACACGAAGTTCTGGGATTTACATATTAATGATGTCTGCAATCCATTGTAAAACATGAAAGACTTAACGATCCCGGTTTGTTCAATATATCATTTCAATGCCAGGACACTAATGCTTTTCCAGAAATTGTGTCTTATGATCTTACACTCCACAACCACCTGATGAAGGAGCAACGCTCCAAATGCTAGTGCTTCCAAATAAACCCGTTGGATGAGAACCTGGTGTTGTGTGATTTTTAACTTTGTCCAGGTAAGGTGGGATTGGCCAGGCCAAATTACCTATAGTGCCCAGGGATGTGCAAGTTCGGGTGGATTGGCGGTGCTAAATTACCCACAGTGCCCAGGGATGTGCAGGTTAGATGTATTAGTCAAGGGGTAAATGTAGAGCAATAGGAGTAGGAGAATGGGTGTGGTGAGGTTGCCATTCGGAGGTTGGTGTGGACTTGTTAGAACAGTGAGGGTTCTGTGAAGAGAAGGGATTTTTGTTAACTGTTCAGGAAGTGGGGGGAGGGGGGAAGCAGTGGGTGGAGTGCGGGGGTGGGGGGGGACGTTTGTTCACTTGTAGCAACTGGAGTGAACCCAGGTAGGGAGCAGACTCTGCAAACTCAGATATGTCTTAATTACCTGGGTAAGAAGGGTTGGAAGGATAGGGTGTTGCTGTTTTCCCTAGTGTGTCAGAATGTGAGGGGTAACCTGATAGACTTATTTAAAATCATGAGGGGCATGGATTGGATAAATAGACGAGGTCTTTTCCTTGGGATGGGGAGTCCAGAACTTGAGGGTAATAGATTTAAGGTGAGGGCAGGGGGAGGGAGACTGCAAAGAGACCTAAGGGGCAACATTTTCACGCAGAGGATGGTGCATGTATGGAATGAGCTGCCAAAGGAAGTGGTGAAGGCTGGTACAATGACAACATTTAAAAGTCATCAGCCTGAGTGTATGAAAAGGAAGGGTTCAAAGGGATACGGACAATGTGCTGGCAAATGAGACGAGATTAATTTTGGATATCTGGTTGGGCACAGAAGAATTTGACTGAAGTGTCTGTTTCTGTGCTGTACGTCTCAATGACTTTGGCTTTCCACAAATGTTTGTCATGTCTGTATGTTCAGTTTCTCTCTGGTGGCGGTGTCAATGCCTTGATAGCTCATTTTGCTTTCTCACCCCCCCTCCTCCTGGGAATGTTAACCATTTTGTCTGGTGGTTCTTCAAGAACCTGCATTGCAGGTTCACCCTGAATTGACATTTTTTGGCTTTCCAAAATCAGACCTGCTCAGTCTCAGCAATATCCCAGTGTTGTGAAAGATATTAAATTTCAGGTGGAGTTATCCAAAACTCAGATGTCAGTCTTGATGTTTTTGCTTTTCTGCCCCTATAAGATCCTGAATCAACACCTTCAGGAGAATGAGTTAGAGCGGAGGGTGGGAGAGAGTGAGTGTGGGATAGTGCTTTCAATTTTGTGGAATAATAGCACAAACAAATTGCTTGTTCTGAATTTTTATTCTGGACTGACAGTAATGAATTTTGTAATCTCTTTTTAGAGTATTTGAAGATCTGAAGATGGAAATTTCAAAATGAACAGATGAAGGCCTTATGCCCAAAATGTTGACTCTCCTGCTCCTCGGATGCTGCCTGACCTGCTGTGCTTTTCCAGTGTCGCACTTTTCGATACTAACTCTGCAGCGTCTGCAGTCCTCACTTTGACGTCAATGTCTGACAGTCACTCAATCCATCGGGACTGCAACAATTTTTGACTGATTACGTGAGAAGGAGCAAAGCTTTTTGGTTCCTGTTTCAGTCCGTTTTCAGCATCAGTGGGACTGGATGAGAGACCCTACTGTTGGAGTGCACTGAGTGTGGAGCCTGAAACAGTTTTCAGGCCTGGGAAGAGGAATTCACGGAGGGGAGGAGCTCTACACGTGTGGTGTGCGGCTGAAGCTTCGGCCGTGGAGAACCCCAAAGAATCCTGCCCCATGGAGAAACCGTGGAAGTGTGGTGACTGTGGGAAAGACTTCCGTTTCCCATCTGCTCTGGAGATTCATCGTCACAGTCACACCGGGGAGAGGCCATTCCCCTGCACAGTGTGGGAAGGCCTTCAGCAATTCCTCCGACCTGTTGAGGCACCAGCGGGTCCACACCAGGGAGCGGCCCTTCAGCTGCCCCAAGTGTGGGAAGGCCTTCAGGAATTGCTCTGACCTGTTGAGGCACTGGCGGGTCCACACGGGGGAGCGGCCCTTCAGGTGCTCCGCATGTGGGAAGGGCTTTACCCAGGCCTCCACCCTGTTGGCCCACCGACAGGTCCACACTGGGGAGAGGCTGTTCCTCTGCACCGAGTGCGGGAAGGGCTTCAGCAATTCCTTTGCCCTGCTGACCCACCAGCGGGTCCACACGGGGGAGAGGCCATTCCCCTGCACAGAGTGCAGGAAGGCCTTCAACAGTTCCTCCGACAGGCTGAAGCACCAGCGGGTCCACACTAGGGAGAGGCCCTTCAGCTGCCCAGAGTGTGAGAAGGGCTTTACCCAGGCCTCTGACCTGCTGAGGCACCAGCGGGTCCACACAGGGGAGAGGCCGTTCACCTGCTATCAGTGCGGGAAGAGTTTTAACCGCTCCTCCCACCTGCGGGGACACCAGAGAGTTCACATGCCATCGCAGGGTGTTGAAGGCAGCGACGGCTGAGTGCCTTTATCGACTGGACTATCAACCCAGTTCCAGGAGTTGCCAAGGCAGATGGCGGAATTGGAATTCGGTTAAAAATCTGGAGTTCAGAATCTAACAACGAAACAATTGTCAGGGAGGGGAGGGGAGGGGAGGGGGAACTCCCATCTGATTCACTCACCACCTTTTTAGGGAAGGAAATTGCTGTTGTGGGAACAGATTCATTCACTCGTCGCAGTGCATCCTTTACACGGGCTGGCCTACACGTGACTCCAGACCCACAGCAGCCTGGTTGACTATTCTGCACTCCTTTTCCCCCCACCCCAACTCCAGCCGATGAGGGGGGAGAAACCTACTTGGAGACAAGGTATGGGTTTAAATTGGTGCATGAGGCAATACTTCTTCTAGTTTATGGCTATACCAAGGATCCAATTCCAAAAGGACAACTCTGTGCTGACAAATAGTAAAGAACGTGGGGGTGAAGGGGCGTGGGGAGAAATGTGTGTGCTTTGACCTTGAGCTGTTTCTAAAAAATAAGATACTTTTTCTACACCTTTTTGCTGGGGGGATCTGAAGTTATAACAAAGTTGGGTCGCAATAAAGGTTACCTGAACTTACCGCCAGGCTCAGACTCTTACTGAAAGCTTTGAGCTCCAAGAGGTTTTTGTTTTAAAGATGCTCATTTCTTGCAGCCTCCTGCGCGAAGTTTCCAATGTCATGTATCAGGTGGAGCAGTGAATAAGTAGCTAGTATCATTAAAAATTGTAATTTTTTTAGGAATGCAGGTACTGTGTTGTTTTATCAGCATTGTAAAGTTTCCTGCAAATGCAAATTCATCCCATGGACCTGTATGTATGTGTGTGCATGAGAGTAGTGTGAGTGTGTTTTTGCATGTGTGTATGATGGAGTATGAGCCTGAGAGGGTGTGTGCAATGGTGGGTTTGTGAGTGTCTGAGAGAGGGTCTGCGTAAGTGTGAGAGAGTGTAAGGTGTGGCGTCACCCAAGGTTATCCTCATGGGTTCTGAACTTGGCCATCAACCTCTGCTCAGTTTGGAAACAGTTAAGCAGTGACACAACACACATCAGGGAGGACAGAGTGGCACTTGTCTCACAGAAGGTGGGAGGCTCTGGATGCTATCATCCAGGGTAAACACACTCTGGAGGACCTTCGGCTCAGATAGATTCAGCTGGAAGCCAGGCTGCAGACACGGTGTTGGTGGGTGGGGGGAATCTTAACCGGACACTTTATTCTGGGAGACAGTCATTCCCCTCAGGACAGCCTTCTGATTGGCTCAGGGATTGTCTCCATTCTCTGCAGTTGCCAGCTGGAGGCCAGATGACATTGGTGTCTGCCTGGTGCCAGGATTCAGGAACCGATAAGAAGAGGGAGAGAGAATGGATGGTGATGACTCTACCTGAGAAATGGCATATTTTTAAAATTAAGAATAGCTAAAATGATATATTCAGAAACATTATTAAAGCATGTTCAATTTTATAAAAAAGCTGCAGACATCTTTTGAAACTTGCATTGAAATATGTGCAGTTAGGCCACAGCTGAGGACAGGCTGTAATGGGTGAATGGCCTATTCCTAGTCTTGTGAAATTGGCTCAGACTATGTCAAAAAAGAATCATAGAATTTTAGAGCACAGAAACAAAGCCTTCGGTCCCGACCAACCAGATATCCTAAATTAACCTAGTCTCATTTGCCAGCACTTTGCCCATACCCCTGTAAACCTTCCTGTTCATGTCCCCATCCAGATACCATCCAAAAGTTGTAATTGTACCACTTCCTCTGGCAGCTCATTCAATTTATGCACCACCCTCTGCGTGAAACAAGTTGCCCCATAGGTCGCTTTTAAGTTTTCCCCCCTCACCCTAAACTACTTCTACTTCTAGACCTCCCCACCCCAGGGGAAATACCTTGTCTATTTACATTATCTATGCCCCTCATGATTTATAAACCTCTACCCCCTCAGCCTCCAATACTCCAGGGAAAACAGCTCCAGCCTTATCAGCCTCTCCCTGTAGCTCCAAACCTAACAACATCCTTATAAGTCGTTTCTCAACCCTTTCAAGTTTCACAACATTCTTCCCACTGAGTGATCAATAGGCTATGAACAATCTATTTTTGTTGGGGTGGAAGAGAGGACATTTCTTAAGGCCAATTAACTTTCACACTTTTTTTCTTTCTAATCCGAGGTCACTCAAATCTTTCCCCACTTACCCTAAACCTTCTCGTTTAGGACCCCCAACCCTGGGGAAAAGATATACAAAAGTTGAGCAGCCAAACAAATGCAAAAGGGCTAAGAGGTCGAGCCATAGATGGGGAAAAGAAAGTGGCTCCAGCCTTTTTTTCTCCTCTTGGCATGTGGACACTTCAAATCTGTCAGTCATACCACCTTCCAGGATCTCCAGCGTCTCTGTGGCAGCGAGCACTGCGCATGCTCCTGGGAGTCAGCAAAAAAACGACACCAGCTGCTCGGTGTCCGCGCACACGGCTCGCGCCCTTCTTTTGATGGACCAATGGGAAGCACTGGAGGACCGGAAGGAGACTGATCCTCCTGCCAATCAGAGCGCCCCTATTGTCTGAATGCGGAAGTTGGAACATGAGCTTCGGAAGTTGCTGTTGTTGCTCCTCTCTCTCTCTGAATAAAGATTGAACTTCACCCTAGATTGCAACCTCCTTCCTCTGTCCAACATCTGTGAGTACGGCACTCTCTTTCTCACCCTATTTTCAATTTCGTTTCTAAATTCTGAGCTTCAGTTGTTGACTTGCAGCTAATGAAAGGAAATGGGGGTTGGGGGAACAGACTCTGCAAACGTTGGTTCAGATCTGTGGCTCCATTGGCAAACGCATTACCACAATGTGATGATTTTACCTTTGCCGTGGAAGAAAATGCAGAAAAAAAGCGCATTGTTTAAATGGTGATATATTGGGATGTGGACAAAGTGAGGGCTGCACATGCTGGAGATTAGAATCGAAAAGTGTGGTGCTGGAAAAGCACAGCAGGTCAGGCAGCATCCGAGGACCAGGATTGTTGGTGATTTGGACACGAGCCCTTCGTCAGGAACGATGTGTGGATGTACAAAGGGGCCTCAACATCCTTCCACACCAGTCACTGCCAGTTGTCAGACCGGTGTAGCAAGCAATCAGCAAGGCAAGTGGTATATTAGCAAGAGTTCAGAAGTTGGGATGGCTTTCTGCGATCAGGCAGCCATTGAATATATTCAAGCCTGAGTTCATCTGATTTCTGAACAACAAAAAAGTGGATGGTGATGGGGGAAGGCAAAAATAATGTTTTTAAGACCAGTACAGAACAGTTACAGAGTCATACAGCTCAGAAACAGACACTTCAGTCCAACTAGTCCATGCTGAATATATTCACAAACTAAACTAGTCCCATGTAGTTTAGCCCATATCCCTCTGAACCTTTCCTACTCATGTACTTATCCAAATGTCTTTTAAATGTTATTACTGTACCTATATCCACCACTTCCTTAGGACATTGATTCCACACACAAACCACTCTCTTTCAAAAAAAGGTGTTCCTCATGTCTTTTTAAAATCTTCCTCCTCTCTCCTTAAAAATTTGCTCCCTAATCTTGAAACCCCCATCTGAAGGAAACAGCACCAGTCACTCACCTCATTAACACCCCTCTTGGTTTTATAAACTTCTCAACTTCCTGTGCTCCTGTGAAAAAAGTCCCAGCCTATCCACTTAGATGTAGGTATATTCATATCCAGTTATGATCTGTTCAGTGCTGGTGCATGCTCAAAAGACCAAATGGCCTCCTACTGCTCCCAATTCTCTCACACTGTGTCCAAGACAGCAAGAGACCATAAAACATAGGAGCAGAAATTAGACCATTCAGCCCATCAGGTCTGCTCATAGCACACAACCGTAATTGATAAGTTTCTCAACCTCATTCTCCCACTTCCTTCCCGTAACCCTTGATACTCAAGAACCTATCTATCTCGGTCTTAAATACCCTCAGTGACCTAGCCTCCACAGCCTCATGTTGCAATAAATTCCACGGATTCACCACTCTCTGGCTGAAAAGTTTCTCCTTATCTCCCTTCTAAAAAGTCTTCCCTTTTCTAGTCTCTTTCAGGTCCTGGTCTCGCCTACCAATGGAAACAGCTTCCCAATGCCCACTTTGTTTAGGCCTTTCAATGTTCTGTATGTTTCAATAATATCTCCCCTGAATGAAAGTGTGGGCCTGTGTTATGGACTAAGCCAGACCACTCAAAACATTCTTGAGCAGGCAGCCCCAGACCATAACTTTGCAATTTGATTTGGTAAGTGTACAGTGAAAATTACCTGGAGTAAGTTAGCTTGGTTGACTACTAGATTTTAAAACAGACAAAACTTTATTCACAAAATTACACAATGAAACACAAAGATCAGAATAAAGAACCCCTACAGAACTCAACCTTGCCGACTATATTTGGTTATGCTGTTCTGAATATGCACAATAGTCCCAATAAGCCAACTCCCTTTGAAAACCAGTATAAATGGAACACATGCTTATAGGTTGAAGTTGAGAGGCGGAAAAGAGAGAGAGTTTCCACATAGCTCCCTGTTGAACTTCCAACCAGTTCAATACTGAACTAAAACTGCTCAGCTCACTCCTCTTTCTTTATACAGGTCACTTCTAAAACTTGACCAATTTGGCCTGAAGTCACACCTGTTTACATATAAACAAAAGGCCTTTCAAAATCCGTTTCATCTCTGTTCAAACCAGACTGATCAGAACCTGGCCGGTTTATTACCTCTCTGAAAAAAAGTCATGGACAGAGTCTCCTTGAGCCAGAGAAAGGTTTTTAGTCAAAAAAGGAATTAGCTTTGTGACACCTGCTAATCAGCATGAACCAGACCCTTCAGGGTGAGGTACAGCAGGGATTAGGTTCAGTAAAGTGAGAACGGAGGGAGAGTATGTGGGATGGAGATTTTCAGCTTCTAGGGAATAAGAGAGGAAAAAGAGTTTGCTGTAAATTAGAATTGATCGGATGGTCTAATGGACCAAGGAGTGGCAGATGGAGTTTAATTTAGAGAAATGTGAGGTGTTGCATTTTGGTCAAGCAATCCAGGCAGGACTGGCACAGTTAAGGGGAGTGTCACAGAACAGAGAGATCTTGGAGTGCAGGTTCATGAGTCCTTGAAAGTGAGTCTTCGGAGGTCATGGAGTGGCTGTACAGGACATTCGTTAGGCCACTTTTAGAATACTGTGTTCATTTCTGGTCTCCCTGCTACAGGAAAGATATTGTTAAACTTTGAAAGGTTCAGAAAGGATTTTCAAGGCTGTTGCCAGAGTTGGAGTGTTTAAGACACAGGAAGAGGCTAAATACGCCACTGAAAATTTTCTGTGGAGCATTGGAGGTTGAGGGGTGACCTTATAGATGTTTATAAGGGGCAGGATAGGGTGAGTACCCAGGTTAGGGAGTCCAAAACTGGACGGCATATGTTTGTGGTGAGAGGGAATGATTTAAAAGGGACCTGAGGAGCAACATTTTCACAGAGGGTGATGGAGTCTGATACAATTACTACAAAATTTAAAAGGCATCTGGATGGGAATATGAAGTGGAAAGGTTTAAGGGGATATAGGCCAAATGCTGGCAAATGATTTTGGTTAATTTAGGATTCCTTGTTGGCACAGATGAGTTGGATTGAAGGGTCTGTTTCTGTGCTGTATGACTCTCATCATCTTCGGTGAAAGCAGAAGTGTGGTTCTGAAGACTGGACTTTCAGAGCAGTTTTCAAAGATGTTTTGCCTTGTCTGGGAACAGAAGAAGTTGCAAATTAAATCTTTTATTTGTGAGACAGCAACTGAATGAGTGAATACATCTTGGAAAGTGGGAATTCATTGAACTGTGGGGATGAAGCCCTACCCTATCCAGTCATTTCTGCTGGTAGATGAGACTCGGACTCAAGATTAGGGGGAGTAGATTTAGGACAGATGAGGAGGAATTGCTTTTCCTGGAGAGTAGTGAATCTATGGAATTTTCTGCGAAGGAATCAGGAGAGGCAGCTTCATTAAGTATATTCAAGACACAGTTGGATGAGTTTTTGCAATGGTAGAGGAATTAAGGGTAGTTGGGACAATGGAGGTAGGAGTAGCTGAGACGATGGATAGGTCAGCCATGAGCTTAATGAATGGCAGAGCAGGCTCGATGAGCCAATAGCCTACTCCTGCTTCTATTACTATGGAACTATAATCCTGCATTTCCCATGGCTAACCCACCAAACCTGCACATCCCTGGACACTGGGCAATTTAGCATGGCCAATCCAAATCAAGGCCAGTGAGCAATGTTGTGATCTGGAGAATTAACATCAGAGAATGATAGAAAGGGACAAGGAGAGTAAATATACCAGCAATCAAAACTGGATTCTAAAGATCACAAAAATTGAAACAAAAAACGGTGTGTCCGAATGTGTGCTGCATTGTAACAAAAGAGAATTAATTGACTGCACACATTGAAGAGAATAATTATGATCTGTGACTCCTAACGGAGACATGGCTTCAGAATGACAAGGATTGAATCCTGAAAATTGAGGGGGTAGTCAAATGGAAAGCAAGATAATGGGAGAGGTGCTAATGAAAGCACTGATCACAGGGTAATCTGGTGTCAGCTCGGATTTCAGGTCCTGGTTTCTCTGTCCTCTGTTGATTTTCCTGTTCCAACAGAGTAAAATGTGGGTCTGCTCTCAGCTCTGCTGGATTTCTGCTGAAGCTTTGACCCCACCCCTTTTATTCCTTCTGGAACAATAAAACATTCAGTGAATTGAGACCCAACCCACAATCTCCCAGTCTCTCAAACCAATCAGACACAAGAGTGTAGTCATAGCATGGAATCAAACAAGAAAAATGAAACAGTTAAATATATCAGTGCTCGTGCTTAATTAGATTAGATTCCTATAGTATGGAAACAGGCCCTTTCACCCAATAAGTCCACACTGACCCTCTGAAGAGTAACCCACCCAGACCCATTCCCCTACATTTACCCCTATCTAATGCACCTAACATTATGGGCAATTTCGCATGACCAATTCACCTGACCTGCGCAACGTTGGACTGTGGGAGGAAACGGGAGCACTCGGTGGAAACCCACTCAGACCTGGGGAGTATGTGCAAACTCCACACAGAATCAAACCCAGGTCCCTCGTGCTGTGAGGTAGCAGTGCTAACCACTGAGCCACCATGCTGCCCCCAAATGTTTGTTCATTATTTCTGGTTTACTTCCTAGAGCTTTCCCAGGATTCTTATAGCGCCCTACTTGAGGAATACTCTCTCCCTTACATCTAACTATTCTCACCCAGCTATGATTTATAACAATATTTAAACCAATGTAAATAAAGCATCTGTTATCAAATAGACATAGAGATATACAGCACGGAAAGAGACCTTTTCTCTCCCTCATGCATGCATGCACACACGTGACTGACAGGAAGTTCTAGGATTTACATATTATTGTTACCTGCAACCCATTCTAAACGATGAAAGACTTAATCCAGGTCTGTTCAATATATCATTTCAGTGGCAGGACACTGTAATGTTTTTCCATGAATTCTGTGCCTTATGATCTTATTCTCCACAATCACCCGATGAAGGAGCAGCGCTGTTAACACCAGTCCTTCCAAATAAACCTGTTGGGTGTTTGATTTTTAACTTTGTCCAGGTTAGGTTGGATTGGCCAAGCTAAATTACCCGTAGTGCTCAGGGATAGGTGCATTAGTCAGGGCAATAGGGGAATGGGTGTAGGTGGGTTACCCTTCGGGGGGTCGGTATGGACTGCTTGGGCCGAGTGGCCTGCTTCCACACTCTGGGAATTCTCTGAAAGGAAGGGATTACTCTGTTGCAAATTACAGGGCAGCGCAGGCGCAGTGCGCGGAGCTGTTGTCGGTCTTTCCCCGCCCCCTCACCATCTATGACGTCATAACGCGGAAGTGGCCCTGTCCGTTTCAGAGTGAAACTCCCTCCCTCTGGGCAACTCTTCATCCTGGGAGGGAGTGGGGGGAAAATCTGTTCACTTGAAGCAACCGGAGTGATTCCAGGGAGGGGGGCAGACTCTGCAAACTCAGGTATGTGTCTTAATTACCCGGGTGAGGAGGGACGGAGGGATGGGATGGGACTGTTTTCCTTCCCGCGCCAGAGACTTAGGGGTGACCTTCTCGACTTCTAGAAAAGCATGAGGGGCATGAATAGGGTAAATATACAAGGTCTTTTCCTTGGGATGGGGGAGTCCAGAACCGGAAGGTAATAGGTTTAAGGTAGGGGGAAGATTTAAAAGGGACCTAAGGGGCAACTTTTTCATGCAGAATGTGATGTCTGTAAGGAATGAGCTGCCAGAGGAAATGGTGGATGCTGGCATCTGGATGGGTGTTTGAATAGGAAGGGTTCAGAGGGATATGGGCCAAGTACTGACAAATGGGACTAGATTGATTTTGGGTATCTGGTTGGCACGGAAGAGATTGACCGAAGGGTCTGTTTCTGTGCTGTGTATCTCTATGACTCTGGCTTTCTACGAACATATATACAGTTTCTGTCTGGTGTTGGTGTTAATGCTTTGATGTCTCCTTTCCCCCCACTTCCCAGGGATGTTAATGTGAGAACAGAGGGGGGAGAGTGAGATGGTGCTTTCAATTTTGTGGAATAACTAAAGAAAAGAACGTTCCCCCAAAAGTAGAAATGCTTGTTCTGAATTTCTACCCTGGACTGACACTGATGACTTTTGTAATCTCCTTTTACAGAGTATTTGGCGATCTGAGGACGGAAGTTTCAAAATTAACAGATGAAGGGCTTATGCCTGAAATGTCGACTTTCCTGCTCCTCGGATGCTGCCTGACCAGATGTGCTTTTCCAGCACTGCGCTTTTCGGCACTGACTGTCCAGTAACTACAGTCCTCACTTTGTTGTCAATGTCTGACAGTCATTCAATCCATCGAGACTGCAACAATTTTTGACTGTGATTCTGTGAGAAGGAGCAAAGCTTTTTGGTTCCTGTTTGAGTATGTTTTCAGCATCAGTGGGACTGGATAAAAGTCCCTACTGTTGCAGCGCACTGATTGTGGAGCCAGAAACAGTTGTTCAGCCTGAAAAGAGGAATTCACGGTCAGGAGGGGCTCTAAAAGCATTTGTGTACAGCTGAAGCTTCGGCCATGGAAAAACCTGAGGAATCCCACCCCGTGGAGGAATCGTGGAAGTGTGGCGACTGCGGGAAAGGCTTCCGTGCTCCATCTGCCCTGGAGATTCATCGGCGCAGTCACACCGGAGAGAGGCCATTCATTTGCCCCAGGTGTGGGAAGGCCTTCAGCAATTCCTCCGCCCTACTGAGGCACCGATGGGTCCACACGAGGGAGAGGCCCTTCAGCTGCCCCGATTGCGGGAAGGACTTCAGCTATTCTTCTGACCTGAAGACCCACAGGCGGGTCCACACGGGGGTGAGGCCGTTCTCCTGCACTGTGTGTGGGAAGGCCTTCAGCACCTCCTCCACCCTACTGACCCACTGGCGGGTCCACACTGGGGAGAGACCATTCACTTGTTCCGAGTGCAGGAAGGGATTCTCTCAGGTGGGCAAGTTGCGGACACACCAGCGGGTCCACACTGGGGAGAAGCCTTTCAGCTGCCCCGAGTGTGGGAAGGCCTTCAACGATTCCTCTGCCCTTCAGACCCACAAGTGGGTCCACACACAGGAGATGCCTTTCCCCTGCACAGATTGCGGCAAGATCTTCAGCAATTCCTCCACCCTGCTGAAGCACCAGCGGGTCCACACAGGGGAGAGGCCCTTCAGCTGCCCCGAGTGTGGGAAGGGCTTTACCCAGGCGTCGGTCCTGCTGATCCACCAGCGGATCCACATGGGGGAGAAGCCTTTCTGCTGCCCTGAGTGTGGGAAGGGATTCACTCAGATGGGCAACTTGCGCACGCACCAGCGGGTCCACACCGGGGAGAAGCCCTTCATCTGTCCCAAGTGCGGGAATGCCTTCAGCGATTCCTCCACCCTACTGAAGCACCAGCGGGTCCACACTGGGAAGAGGCCATTCCCCTGCCCCGAGTGTGGGAAGGCCTTTAGCAATTCCTCTGACCTGCTGAAGCACCAGCGTGTCCACACGAGGGAAAGGCCCTTCAGCTGTCCCATATGTGGGAAGGCCTTCAGCGATTCCTCCGCCCTGGTGAAACATCGGCGGGTCCACACGGGGGAGAGGCCCTTCAGCTGTCCCGAATGTGGGAAGGGCTTTACCCGGGCAGCCACCCTCCGGAGGCACCAAGGAGTTCACGTGCCATCGCAGGGGGATTGAAGGAGCGACTGTCGAGTGCCATTATGGACTGGGCTATCAACCCAGTTCTGGAACTCCCAGGTTTGAATCCCACCGCAGCAGATAGCGGATTTGGAATTCGGTCAGAAATCTGGAGGTCAGAATCTAACAATGAAACCATCGGGCGGGGTCGGGGGGAAGCCCCATTCTGATTCAGTCACATCCTTTTTAGGGAAGGAAACTGCTGTTGTGGGAAAGGATTCACTCAGTCATCCCAGCTGCATCCTTTACCTGGTCTGGCCTACACGTGACTGAGACCTACAGCAGTGTAGTTGACTCCACCTGTTTCCCCCCACTTCTTTCCCTCCCGGCAGATGGGCAGGGAGTAACTTACTTGGAGACAGGGTATGGGTTGAAATTGCTGAGTGAGGCAATACTTCTTCTGGGTTAAGGCTGTACAAAGGATCCAGTTACAAAGGGACAAGTCAGTGGTGACCAATAGGAAAGAAAGTGGTGTTGGGGGGGTGGTGGCGGAGGGGTGCTTTGACCTTGAACAGTTAAAAATCAGCTACGTTTTCAACACCTTTTTGCTGAGGTGATCTGGAGCTGTAACAAAGTTGGGTCGCAATAAAGGTAACCTGAACTTACTGCTGGGCTCAGACTTTGAAAGCTTTGAGCTCCAACAGGTTTTTGTTTTAAAGCTGCTCATTTCTTTCAGCCTCCTGTACTAAGTTTCCAATGCCATGTATCAGATGGAGCAGTGAATGAGTAGCTGGTATCATTAGAAATTGTAAAGTTTTCAGGAGTGTAGAGTGCGTTGTTTCATTGGCATTGTAAAGTTTACTGGCAGCACCGGGAGATGTGGTCTGTGTTCACGAGATATGATGTGGAGATGCCAGCATTGGACTGGGGTGGATAAAGTTAAAAATCACACAACACCAGGTTATAGTCCAACTGGTTTCTTTGGAAGCACTAACTTTCAGACCGCTGCTCCTTCATCAGGTAGCTGTGGAGCAGGATCATAAGACACATATTTTATAGCAAAAATCACAGTGTCATGCAACTAATAGGATATATTGAACAAACCTAGAGTGCTGTTAAGCCATTCATCTTTTAGAATGGGTTGCAGGTTTTAGTTCGTTAATACGTAAATCCCAGAACTACTTTTAAGTCATGGTCTTGAGATGACTTAAGGTTTTTTTTAAAAAAAGTGATATCTTAGCTCAGACAATGCATTACAGGTGTGAACTTCGAGTCTATCAGTATCCCAATCTTGAATCAGACTGGTTCTATTTCCAAAGTAGGAATTTATAAAATATTACATGGATTGACTGGCTGCAGATTGTGTTTTTTTGAGCAAAATTGAATGTATCTGCAAATATAATTCTGCCAATACAAATTCACCCCATAGAGTTGTGCGTGCATGAGAGAGTGTGATTGTGTGCATGTCAGTTTGTGCATGCGAGTGTGTGTAAGACTGTGTGAACATTTGGTAAAGTGTGAGTGTGATGGAGTATAAGCCAGTGAGTGTGTTCGGGCAGGGGGATGGGGGGGTGTGTACATGTATATGTCTGAGAGAGAGAGAGCGTGTGTATGAGAGAGGTATGAATAAAAGCGAGTGGTTGCGTTTTGCTAAGACAAGGGCAGGACTTGTACAGTTAATGGTAGGGCCCTGGGTCATGTTGTAAAACAGAGACATGGGGGGAGTTAAGGTACATAGTTCTTTGAAAGTTGCATCACTGCTAGACAGGATGGTTAAGAAGGCACTGAGCAGCATTGCCTCCATTGTTCACACCATTGAGTTGGGACATCTTGTTGAGGTTGTACAGAATGTTGGTAAGACCACTTTCCCGGTACTGAGTACAGCTCTGGGTGACCCTGTAAGAGGAAGAATACTATTAGAGAGGGTTTGGTAAAGATTTACCAGGACTGGAGGGTTTCAGTTGCAAGGAGAGGCTGGGACTTTTTTCACTAGAACACAGGAGGTTGAGGGGTGCGCTCATTGAGACTTATAAAATCATGGAGTGGAGATAAGGTGAATAGAAAGGGTCTTCTTAGTGTAGGGGAGCTCAAACTTGGGAGACTTTTTTTTTAAGGTGTAAAGAGAGATGTAAAAGGAACCTGAGGAGCAACGTTTTGACAGGGTGGTTTACATGAGGAATGAACTTGCTGAGGAAGTGGTAGATGCAGGGACAGTTACAACGTTTAAATGACATTTGGATGGGTACATGAAACGAAAGGTTTAGAGGGATATGGGCCAAGTACAGGCAAGTGGGACGAGTTCAGTTTGTGAATCAGTGGATGATTTGGACCAAAGGGTCTGTTTCTGTGCTGTATATCTCTCTGAACCAGAAGTGATCTTATTGAAATCAGTAGAATTCTGAAAGGGGCTTGACAGGATAGATGCAGATAAAATGTACCTTTGTTGGGGAGGGTCACAGAATCCTGACAATGTGAAAGCAGGCTATTCGGCCCATCTATTCCACATTGGCCCTCCATATTGCTACCCATCCATACACACCCCCTTACTCCATATTTTCCATGGCTAATCCACCCTAACCTGCACATCTCTGGGCACTGTGGGTAATTTAGCACTGCCAATCCACCCTAATCTATAATTTACCTTCTCAAGAATGTAATTTAAGTACAAAGCTTTTCTAAGAAAAATGTCAGTCTGACTGGACATTGGGACACAAATAGAATTCACACCTCTGTTCAAAAAGCTCTGCATTTCAATGGCATTTTTGAGAAGGTAATTAAAACCAAATTCTGGGATTAACAAACCAAAGAGAAGCAACCCATTCTAAAAAATGAAAAATTTAATCTAAAATTGTTTAATGTATCACATTTCCATAATACTTGACTCCTTTGACTATAAATTCCGTGATCATGATCTCATTCTCCACAACCATCTGATGAAGGAGCGGTGCTCCAAAAGCTAGTGCTTCCAAATAAACGTGTTGGATTATAACCTGGTGTTGTGTGATTTTTAACTTTTGTCCATGGAAACTCATGAGTTGTGGGACTTGTAACAGTTGTCATTTTGTGATGTGTTCCAAGTGAAATTTATCCTCTGCTCAGGCACAGGTGAACAGTGTGTTCTTTGACTTTGTGGATGACCAGGCTAGCAGTTATTAAATGCTTCTGTTAACCAGCAGAAGCAACCTGTAGATCAGCAATCGTTACTCAATAGTCCTGGTAATCCTGTTGGGTCAACAGAGAGAGAGAGAGAGAGAGGGCGAGGATGTCACATCTAAAGTACATACAGAAAAGTTGTTTTGCTTGTTCAGTCAGTTGAGTTGGTTCTGCACTCAGATGAGAGTAGATACTGCTTTTAATGGATCATAATTAAACACTATGATGGAACACCTTAATTTCAAGGAATGCTGAAAGGGCAAATTGAACTGTAACCTTGAAGAGAGGTGTTCTTCCATTTCTAACCTTGGATAACCCAACTGAGATATTTTTACTGATCGCTCCAGAATCATTTTACTGCTGGATCTTTTCAGGGCAAATAATTTATGGGAGAAAATTTCTATATTGGGAAGGCAGGGAAATTTAAAGAAAAGGCTGTTAAAAGCATTTTAACTGGCCCTACGAGCTCTCATGGGACAGTGCATTTGCCATAAACATTTCAGAGAAATTCTGTCTAACTGTTGGACTGAAAACAGTTTCCCCATTGAATGTTAAACAGCTATTGAGAACATTGCACATTATAAAGTGCGTTCTTGAGGAACGGAGGAGGATTGAATTTGCCAATGTGAAGCACATTTTACAGAGAGAGGAAATTTCTCAGGATTGAGAGGTTGATAGAAGTCAACAATTGTCAAATTATTTCATGAAAAGTACAGCTGGTATGGGGAGATGACTAGGGATCACAGAAGAGGAGTATCTGTAATGAGCACATAGAAACAAACCCTTCAGTCCAGGCCAACCAGATATCCTAAAGTAATCTAGTGATCTATTTGCCAGCATTTGGCCCGTATCCCTCTGATTCCTTCCTTATTCATATCCCCATCCAGATGCATTTTTTTCTTCTTCGGAGAATACTTGGGTGAGAGCCAAGATATTGCTATTGCTCATCCTTTCCACACTGTGCCCAACCTTCCCTTTGTGCTAATTGTAGCTGGAGAAGCCTGAAATCTGAAAAGGATTTCCTGAAAAAAAACACTGATTCGAGGTTGGGCTCAGTGATGGATTTTCTAAAGCTTTGCTGTTGTAGTTTTCAATTTGACAAAAAAAATTTCAGTCATTAATGTCCAAGACAGAGTAGATATTCATTTAAGATATAATTGAGATATATATGTTCTTTACAATGTTTTTCCTTCATTACCAGTGATTGTCTGTCATTTGGTACATTGAGCATCATCTTTTTGTGATTCAACAGATATGATTTGAATTGAATTCTGTAAGATGGTTTTGTATTTTATTTAACTTTGTGTTAAAGGTTTCCTTTTCATGACTTTATTAAAATATCTTAATGTATTATAATGAAGCAGCTAATTTATTCTGAAATTATTTCAATTAGTTGGTCAATTGCCGAATAATAGCTGCATAACTGTTGTAAATATTGACACCCAGGAAAGCTATTTTGTTTAATATATCTTATCAAAACAATAAAATTGTTTTTCATAGGAAATAAAATTTGCAGTCTTTTATTAAATGGTTAAAAGTAACTTTGCACTTAATTGCTCCGTTTGGGATTAAACATTGTGACTTTGATAAAAATACTCTTTCAGAGATTACGGTGAGTGTATTAACAAACAAATGTTGCCATTTGCTCTTGAATTACCTCAAGCTCAATTTGAAATTCTTGAATGAGTTGAATAAGGGGTACACAGTGAATATTTATTGCACTTTGGCAGTGCAGAGAATTTCAGCAATGTATTTGGTTAAACAAGATATGTATCTCTCCTGATAACTTTGTAATTCTTTGATATTTTATTTGTCAGTGCTCGTGCCCAAACATCCTAAAAAAAAATGTTTTGGCATTTGGTGAAGTTGTGAATTTTCAATCTGTTTCACAATTAAATGACACAACCAATCTAAAGATTAAATACATATCACCATCTCTTTGCCGTTGTTATAATAGAAAGTCAACATGTAGAATTGCCAATGAAACATAAACCGTGGCTGCTCTTAATGTGGAAAGACTGAATATCAATTGAAATGATCAGAATTAGTAGACATGATGGCATTGTGCACAAACTGTGAGTAGCGTGAGTTCAGAATTTTTCTGATCACTTAATTCTGACACATGCAGTGATGGCAGCATCATAATCTGTTTTATTTGTTCATGGAATGAGAGGATCACTGGTAAAACCAGTATTTTTCATCATCCCTTAATTTCCCTTGAATATTGGGTGAGGATAAGATGAGGTTGAATTGCAAGGCCTACTGGCTTACACTGTCCCCTGACAAAACAGAGACTTTGGGAGGAGAACAAAAATTGGAAGTTTAAAATATTGATGCTCCCATTTATCTCTCTCAAAAGGCAGTTGTTTGGTCCATCAAATTTGTAATGGCTCTTCTTATAGAGTCATGGAGATATACAGCACAGTATTCTTCCAATAACAGAGTGACCAGACCTGTACTCCGTACTCTAGAAGTGGCCTCACCAACATCCTGTACAACCGCAACATGATGTCCCAACTCCTATACGCAGTGGTGTGAACAATAAAGGCAATGGTGCTAAATACCTTCTTAACCACCCTGTCCACCAATGATGCAACTTTCAAGGAACGATGTATCTGAATGCCCCTCCACACCAACATTTCTCTGTTTCACAACATGATCCAGCCCCTACCATTAACTGTACAAGTCCTGCCTTTCCTTGTTTTAGGAAAATGCAAGCCCTCCCCTTTATTCATACCTCTCACAGCTAACCGATGAAGGAGCAGTGTTCCGAAAGCAAGTGCTTCCAAATAAACCTGTTGGATTATAACCTGGTGTTGTGTGAATTTTAACTTTGTCCACCCCAGTCCAATACCAGCTCCTCGACATCGTTTCTAGTGAATACAGCCCACCCCTCCCGGTGCTGCCAGTAAGCTTTACAACGCTGATGTAACAACACAGTACCTGCACTCCTGAAACGTTTACAATTTCTAACGATACTAGCTCCTCATTCACTGCTCCATCTGATACACGACATTGGAAACTTAGTGCAGGAGCCTGAAAGAAATGAGGAGCTTTAAAACAAAAACCTCCTGGAGCTCAAAGCTTTTAATGAGAGCTTGAGCCTGGCGGTAAGTTCAGGGAACCTTTATTGTGACACAACTTTGTTACAGCTTCCGATTCCCCAGTAAAAAGGCATGGAAAACGTAGCTGCTTTTTAAACAACTCTGGGTCAAAGTGCGCATACACCACCCCACCTCACTTCCTTTACTACTGGTAACCACCAAGTTGTCCCTTTGTAATTGGAACCTTGGTACAACCTTAATCCAGAGGAAGTATTGCCTCACTCAGCAATTTCAACCCAGACCCTGTCTCCATGTAAGATTCTCTCAGCCCATCTGCTGGGGGAGGGTGGTTGGAGATTTGGGGCAGTGTAGAGTCAACAAGACTGCTGTGGGTCTGGAGTCACCTGTCGGTGAGACCAGGTAAAGGATACAGCGAGGGTGACTGAGTGAATCCTTTCCTCAAAAGGATGTGAGTGAATGAGATGGGATTCACCGCCCCCCCCCCAAACCATGAAAATGGTTTCATTTACAGATTCTGAACTCAAGATTTCCGACAGAATTCCAATTCCACCAACTGCCACAGCAGAATTCATACCCGGGAGTCCCCGGAACTGGGTTGATAGTCCAGTCAATAATGGCACTCAGCCATCACTCCTTCAATCTCCCTGCAATGGCACGTGAACTCGCTGGTGCCTCCACAGGTGGCAGGAGTGGGTGAAACCCTTCCCACACTGAGAGCAGGTGAAGGGCCTCTCCCCAGTGAGGACCCGCTGGTGGGTCAGCAGGGTGGAGGCCCAAGTAAAGCCCTTCCCGCACTTGAGGCAACTGAAGGGCCTCTCCCCGTGTGGACCAGTCGGTGCCTCAGCAGGGTGGAGGCATCACTGAAGGCCTTCTCACAGATGGGGCAGGAGAACAGCCTCTCCCCGGTATGGCTGTGCCAATGAGTCTACAGGGCAGACGGGGCACGAAAGCCTTTCCCATAGTTGCCACACTTCCACGGTTTCTCCATGGGGCGGAATTCCTCAGATTTCTCCATGGCCGTAGCTTCAGCTGCAAACAATCGTGTGTACAGCTCCTCCCCGGCGTGAATTCCTCTTTCCAGGCCGTATAGCTGTTTCAGGCTCCACACACAGTGCGCTGTAACAGTAGAGTCTCTCATCCAGTCCCACTGATGCTGAAAATGTACCGAAACAGGAACCAAAAAGCTTTGCTCCTTCTCACAGAATCATGGTTGAAAATTGTTGCAGTCCCGATGGACTGAGTGACTGTCAGACATTGACGTCAAAGTGAGGACTGCAGACGCTAGACAGTGAGTGTCGAGAAGTGCAGCACTGGAAGAACACAGCAGGTCAGGCAACATCAGAGCAGTAGGAGAGTCTGTTTTGGGCATAAGGCCTTCAGCTGTTCAGTTTGAAACTTCAGATCTCAAATACTCTGTAAAAAGAGATTACAAAAGTCATCACTGTCAGTCCAGGGTAGAAATTCAGAACAGTTAATTCTACTTTCTGCAGAATGTTATTTTCTTTTGTTTCTAGATTAGATTCCCTACACAGTGTGGAAACAGGCCCTTCAGCCCAACAGGTTCATACTGACCCTCCAAAGAGTAACCCACCAAGAACCATTTCCCTCTGATGAATGGACCTAACACTACGGGCAATTTAGTATGGCCAATTCGCCTAAACTGCACATGTTTGGACTGTGGGAGGAAACCAGAGCACCCAGAGAAAACCCACGCAGACACTGGGAGAATGTGCAAACTCCACACAGACAGTCACCCAAGACTGGAATCGAACCCAGGTTCCTGGCGCTGTGAGGCAGCAGTGCTAATCACTGAGCTACAGTGCCATACCCTCCACAAATTTGAAAACACCATGCCACTTACTCTCTTCCCCCTCTGTGCTAACTCATTCTCCTGAAGGTGCTGATTCAGGATCTTACAGGGGCAGAAAAGCAAAGATGTCAAGACTGACATCTCTCTTTCTTTTGGATAACTCCACCTGAAAGTTAATATCTTTCACAACACTGGGATCTGCTGAGAGTGAGCAGGTCTGATTTTGGGAAGCAAAAAAAAGTCTATCAATTCAGGGTGAACCTGCAATGCAGCTTCTTGAGGAACAATCAGACATGAAATGGTTAACATTTTAGGAAGGTGGGAGCAAAATGAGACATCAAGGCATTAACACACACACTTCAGTCAAACTCTTCTGTTCCCAGTAAGGGCAAAACATACTTGAAAGCTGCTCTGAAAGTCCAGTCTTCACAACCACACTTTTGCTTTCACTGAAGACAATTAGCATCAGATAGCACCGAAACAGACCCTTTGGCCCACCTCATTTGAGTTGACCAGATATCCGAAATTAATCAAGTCACATTTGCCAATATTTGGCCCCTATATAGGCCGGGTGTTGGCAGGTGGGACTAAATTGGATTGGCTATCTTGTCGGCATGGACGAGTTGGACCGAAGAGTCCGTTTCCATGCTGTACACCTCTATGATGCCAGTCACATTTGCTATCACTTGGCCCCTATCTGTCTGAACCGTTTGTATTCATGCACCCATCCAGATGCCTTTTAACTGTTGTAATTATACCAGCCCCCACCACTTCCTCCAGCAGCTCATTCCATACATGCACCATCCTCTCTGTGAGAAAGCTGCCCCTGAGATCTCTTTTACATCTCCTCCACCCTCACCTGGAACCTATTACCCTTGAGTTCTGCACTTCCCCATCCCAAAGAAAGAGCCTTGTCTACTTCCTCTATCCATGCCTCCCATGATTTTATAAAAGTCCATAATGTCACCTATCAGACTTTGGCGCGATGTGGAAAACAGCCCGACCCCATCCTTCTGTCCCTCCTCACCCGTGTAATTAAGACACATACCTGAGTTTACAGAGTCTGCTCCCTCCCTGGATTCACTCCAGTTTCTGCAAATGAATAGCTATCCCCCCCCTCCCCTCTCTCTCTCCCACAGGAGAAAGAGTTGCCCAGAGGGAAGGAGCTTCACCCTGAAACTGACAGGGCCACTACCACGTTGTGACGCCATCAATGGGTTGGGGTGGGGTAGGGAACGGGAGAAGGGGCGAGAGAAAGGGGTGGGGTGAGGTCCAGGGCTCAGCCAGCAGTGGGACCCAACACTGTGCCTGCGCTGCCTTGCACAGTTTGCAGAAATTCCCTTCCCTCCAGAGAATCCCCACAGTGTGGAAGCAGGCCACTCGGCCCAACAAGGCCACACCGACCCTCCCAAGAGTAACCCACCCACACCCATTCCCCTACCCCTAGTGCTCGACATTTAGCCCCTGACTAATGCACCTAACCTACACATTCCTGGGCACTATGGGTAATTTAGCAATACCAATCCACCCTAACCTGAACATTCCTCTGCATTATGGGTAATTTAGCGTAACCATTCCCCCCCCCCCCCCCCCCCCGCAACCAGGACAAAGTTAAAAATCATAACACCAGGTTATGGTCCAACAGGTTTATTTGGAAGCACTAGCATTTAGAGCGCTGCTCCTTCATTAGGTAGGTATGGAAAATAAGTCACAGAATTTATAGAAAAACTTTATAATGACCTGCCATTGAAATGATATATTGAACAAACCTGGATTGTTAAGTCTTTCATCTTTTCGAATGGGTTGCAGGCATCACCAATATGTAAATCTTGAACTTCCTGTAAGGCACCTTCTTGAGATAACTTAAGGCTTTATAACAAAAAGTGACACTTCAGCTCAGCTGTGCAAAAATATACATTCACTCCCATAGACTTATGTTTGTGTGTGCATGAGAGAGAGAAAATGTCTATTTCCATCCTGAATATCTTTGTATCTATTCGAGAACAAATGCCTCACTTCTGTTGGTGTAAATATTGTTGTAAATCATAGCTGGGTACTTATAATTAGATGTAAGGGAGAGAGTTATCCTCAGGTTGGGCACTGTAAGAATCCTGGGAGACCCCCATTTCTGGTTTACTTCCTAATGAACAAACTTTAAGCATGAGCACCTATTTCTTTCAAATTTGGTTTCATTTTTCTTGTTTGATTCCCCGCTATGATTACACTGTGTGTCTGGATGGTTGACAGGCTGGGAGATTGTGGGTTGGGACTTAATTGACTGAATGCTTTATTGTTCCAGAAGGTATGGGGGGGGAGGTGTCAAAGCTTCAGCAGAAATCCCGCAGAGCTGAGAACACACCGACATCTTACTCCGTGAGAACAGAACAGAGAAATCAGAACCTGAAATCTGACCTGACACCAGCTGACCCTGTGATCAGTGCTTTGATTAGCAGTGCTGAAAACGTGTTGCTGGAAAAACGCAGCAGGTCAGGCAGGATCCAAGGAGCAGGAGAATCGACGTTTTGATTAGCAGTGCCAACCCTCTACCTTTACCTAGTGTCCCATTTGACTACCCCCTCGATATTCAGGATCCAATCCTTGTCATCCTGAAGCCATGTCTCTGTAAGGAGTCTCAGATCATAATTATTCTCTTCGATGTGTGCAGACAATTCATTCACTTTTGTTTCAATGCAGCACACATTCAAACACTGTTTTTAGTTTCAATTTTTGTGATCTTTAGAATCCAGTTTTGATTGCTGATATATTGACTCTCCTTGTCCCTTTCTATCATTCTCTGATGTTAATTCTCCAATCACGACATTGCTCACTGGCCTTGATTTGGATTGGCCAGGCTAAATTGCCCATAGTGTCCAGGGATGTGCAGGTTCGGTGGGTTAGCCATGTGAAATAGTAATAGAAGCAGGAGTAGGCCCATTTGTCCCGTCTAGCCTGCTCAGCCATTCATTAAGATCATGGCTGATCGATCCATTGTCTCAGCTCCTCCTCCCTGCATTATCCCAACTACCCTTTATTCCCCTACCTTTGCAAAAACCCATCCAACTGTGTCTCAAATATACTTAATGAAGCTGCTTCTACTGCTTCTTTCAGCAGAAAATTCCATAGATTCACTACTCTCCAGGAAACGCAATTCCTCCTCATCTCTGTCCGAAATCTACTCCTCCTAATATTGAGGCCTGGTTTCATTCACCAGCAGAAATGACTGGATAGGGTAGGGCTTCATCCCACAGTGCAATGAATTCCCACTTTCCACCACAACCTCTGATGTACTCACTCACTCAGTTGCTGTCCCACAAGTGCAAGATTTCACTGCAACTTCTTCTGCTCCTATTAAGGGCAAAACATCTTTGAAAGCTGCTCTGAAACTCCAGCCTTCACAATCACACTTCTGCTTTCACCGAAGGAGATTAGAGTCATACAGAACGGAAACAGACCCTTTGGTCCAGCTTGTCCGGCCAAACAGATATCCTAAATTAATCTAATCCAATTTGCCTGCATGTGCCCTATATCCCTCTGAACGCTTCCTATTCATGTACCAATCCAGATGCCTTTTAAAATTTCCCCTCACCTCAAACATATGCCCTCTAGTTTTGTACTTTCCTACCTTGGGGAAAAGACCTTGGGTATTCACTCTATCCATGCCTCTGATGAATGTCTATAAGGTCACCCCTCAGCCTCCAATGCTCTAAGCAAAATATCCCCAGCCCTTTCAGCCTCTCCCTGTAGCCCGAACCTTCCAACTCTGACAGCAGCCTTGTAAATCTTTTCTGACCCCTCTCAAACTCTCACAACCGGGTGCTCTGGTTTCCTCCCACAGTCCAAAAATGTGTAGGTTCGGTGAATTGGCCGTGCTAGATTACCTGTAGTGTTAGGTGAAGGGGTGAATGTAGGGGAATGGGTCTGCACTTCGGCAGGTCGGTGTGGACTTGTTGGGCCGAAGGACCTGTTTCCACACTGTAAGTGATCTAATCTAATCTAATCTAACCTAATCTTTTTTATAACAGGGAGACCAGAAATGAATGCAGTCTTGCAAATGTGGACTAACCAATGGCCTATACAGCCACAACATGACCTCCCAATTCCTGTAGTCTCTACTCTGACCAATAAAGAAAAGCATACCAAACACATTCTTCACTATCCTGTCTACTGGTGACTCCACTTACAAAGAACTATGAACCTGCACTCCAAGGTCTCTTAGTTCTTCAACACTCCCCTTCACTGTGTCAGTCCTGCCTGGATTACTTGTCCAAGATGCAAACCACACATTTCTCTAAAGTATACTGTCACTCCTTGGTCCATCAGCCCATCCGATCAATTCTAATTCATAGTGAACTCTTTCCTCTCTTATTCGCTCGAAGTTGAAAATCTCCATCCCATACACTCTCCCTGTATTCTCAGTTTGCTCACCTAATCCCTGCCGTACGTTATCCTGAAGGGTCTGGTTAAGCTGATTAACAGGCCCACACTAAGGGGGGTCTAATTGAAACATAAAGAATACTGAATGGCCTGAACAGAGTGGAAGTTGGGAAGATGTTTCCATTGGTTGGAGGGACTAGAACCAGTGAGTACAGCCTGAGAGTAAAGGGAAGACCTTTTAGAATGGAGGTAAGGAGAAACTTCTTCAGCCAGAGATTGGTGAATCTATGGAACTCACTGCCACAGAAGGCTGTGGAGGCCAGGTCACTGAAGATATTTAAGACTGAGATAGAAACGTTCTTGAGTATCAAGATGATGGAGGGTTATAGAGACAAAATGGGAGAATGTGGTTGAGAAACCTATCAGCCATGATTGAATAGCAGAGCAGACTTTGGACGGCCTAATTTCTGCTCCGATGTCTTATGTCTTATTTCCTCCTGCAACATGTATGAGGTGAGGGATGCCATGGTCGTCCCTGCTAATTACACTTGCAGGAAGTGCACCCATCTCCAGCTCCTCCAAGACCGTGTTAGGGAACTGGAGCTGGAGTTGGATGAACTTCAGATCATTCGGGAGGCAGAGGGGGTCATAGATCGGAGCTATAGGGAAGTAATAACTCCAAAGATGGCAGATAGATGGGTGACAGTGAGGGGGACTGGGAGGAAGCAGCCAGTGCAGGGACCCCCTGCGGCCGTTCCCCTCAAGAACAAGTATACCGTTTTGGATACTTGTGGGGGGGACGACTTACCAGGGGTAAGTGACGAGGCTCAGGCCTCTGGCACGGAGCCTGTCCCCGTTACTCAGAAGGGAAGGGTGGAGAAGAGCAGAGCAATAATAATTGGGGACTCGATAGTTCGGGGCACAGATAGGCGGTTTTGTGGGAACGAGAGAGACTCACGTTTGGTATGTTGCCTCCCAGGTGCAAGGGTACGTGATGTCTCTGATCGTGTTTTCCGGGTCCTTAAGGGGGAGGGGGAGCAGCCTGAAGTCGTGGTCCATATTGGCACCAATGACATAGGTAGGAGGAGTGCTGAGGATGTTAGACAGGCTTTTAGGGAGCTAGGTTGGAAGCTCAGAGCTAGAACGAACAGAGTTGTTGTCTCTGGTTTGTTACCCGTGCCACGTGATAGAGAGTCGAGGAATAGGGAGAGAGAACAGTTAAATGCGTGGCTACAGGGATGGTGCAGGAGGGAGGGATTTCGGTACTTGGATAACTGGGGTTCTTTCTGGGGAAGGTGGGACCAATATAAACAGGATGGTCTGCACCTGAACCTGAGGGGCACCAGTATCCTTGGGGGGAGGTTTGCTAGTGCTCTTGGGGGGGTTTAAACTAACTCTGCAGGGGCATGGGAACCCAGACTGTAGCTTTAGGGTGCAGGACCTGGAGTGTAGGGAGGTTAGGAATATGGCATCAATCTTAAAGGAGGGTGCCTGTAAACAGAAGAGTGGCTTGAAGTGTGTATACTTTAATGCCAGAAGTATACGAAATAAGGTAGGTGAACTTGCAGCATGGGTTGGTACCTGGGACTTCGATGTTGTGGCTATTACGGAGACATGGCTAGATCAGGGACAGGATTGGCTGTTGCAGGTTCCAGGGTTTAAATGTTTTAGTAGGGTCAGAGGTGGGGGTAAAAGAGGGGGGGGGGTGTGGCTTTGCTTGTCAAAGATAGTATTACAGCGGTGGAAAGGAAGATGGACGAAGATTTGCCATCTGAGGTAGTTTGGGTTGAGGTTAGGAATAGGAGAGGTGAGGTCACCCTGTTAGGAGTCTTTTACAGACCTCCTAATAGTCCTAGAATCGTTGAAGAAAGGATTGCGAAGATGATTCAGGAGAAGAGTGACAGTAATAGGGTGGTTGTTATGGGGGACTTTAACTTTCCTGATATTGATTGGGAGAGCTATAGCTCAAGTTCGTTAGATGGGTCAGTGTTTGTCCAATGTGTGCAGGAGAGTTTCCTGACACAATATGTAGATAAGCCAACAAGAGGTGAGGCCATACTGGATTTTGTTCTGGGTAACGAACCAGGCCAGGTATTAGAACTAGAGGTAGGTGAGCACTTTGGGGACAGTGACCACAATTCGGTGATTTTTACTCTAATGATGGAGAGGGATAAGTGTGTACTACAGGGCAAGAGTTATAGCTGGGGGCAGGGAAATTATAATGCGGTGAGGCATGACTTAGGATGTGTGGATTGGAAATGTAGATTCCAAGGCAAGAGCGTAATTCATATGTGGAACTTGTTCAAGGAGCAACTATTGAGTGTCCTTGATAAGTACGTACCTATCAGGCAGGGAGGAAAGGGTTGTGTGACGGAGCCGTGGTTTAATAAGGAATTGGAATCCCTTGTTAAATGGAAGAGGGCGGCCTTTGTAAAGATGAGGCGTGAAGGTTCAATAGGGGCGATTGAGAGTTATAAGGTAGCCCGGAAGGACCTGAAGAGAGAGCTAAGAGCAGCAAGGAGGGGACATGAAAGGTCCTTAGTTGGTAGGATTAGGAAAAACCCTAAGGCTTTCTATAGATATGTTAGGAATAAAAGAATGACTAGGGTAGGACTAGGTCCAATCAAGGATAGTAATGGGAAGTTGCATGTGGAGGCTGAAGAGATTGGGGAGGCACTGAATGAATACTTTTCGTCAGTATTCACTCAGGAACAGGACATTGTTGTCGATATGAATACTGAGGCACGAATAAGTAGAATGGATGGCTTTGAGATATGTAGAGAAGAGGTGTTGGAAATTCTGGCAAGGGTGAAAATAGATAAGACCCCTGGGCCTGATGGCATTTATCCTAGGATTCTCTGGGAAGCAAGGGAGGAGATTGCAGAGCCATTGGCCTTGATTTTTGTGTCCTCTTTGTCTACAGGAGTAGTGCCAGAGGACTGGAGGCTAGCAAACGTGGTTCCCTTGTTCAAGAAGGGGAGTAGGGATAACCCTAGTAACTATAGGCCAGTGAGTCTCACTTCTGTTGTGGGCAAAGTCTTAGAGAGAATTGTAAGGGATAAGATTTATGCACATCTGGATAAGAATAATGTGATCAAGGATAGTCAGCATGGTTTTGTGAAGGGCAGGTCGTGCCTCACAAACCTTATTGAATTCTTTGAGAAGGTGACTAAGGAGGTAGATGAGGGGAAAGCGGTAGATGTGGTATATATGGATTTTAGTAAGGCGTTTGATAAGGTCCCCCATGGTAGGCTACTGCAGTAAATACAGAGATATGGCATTGAGGGTGAATTGGAGGTTTGGATTAGGAATTGGCTGGCTGGAAGAAGACAGAGGGTAGTAGTTGATGGCAAAGGTTCATCTTGGAGTGCCGTCACTAGCGGTGTTCCGCAAGGATCTGTTTTGGGACCATTGCTGTTTGTCATTTTTATAAATGACCTGGAGGAAGGGTTAGAAGGTTGGGTGAGCAAGTTTGCGGATGATACGAAAGTCGGAGGAGTTGTAGACAGTGAGGAAGGATGTGGCAGGTTACAGCGGGATATAGAGAAGCTGCAGAGCTGGGCAGAAAGGTGTCAAATGGAGTTCAATGTAGCTAAGTGTGAGGTGATTCACTTTGGTAAGAGTAACAAAAAGATGGGGTACTGGGCTAATGGTCGGATACTTGGTAGTGTGGAAGAGCAGAGGGATCTTGGTGTCCATGTACACAGATCTCTGAAAGTTGCCACCCAGGTAAATAGTGCAGTGAAGAAGGCATATGGCGTACTGGCTTTTATTGGTAGAGGAATTGAGTTCCGGAGTCCTGAGGTCATGCTGCAGTTGTATAAGACTCTGGTGCGGCCGCATCTAGAATATTGTGTGCAGTTTTGGTCGCCATACTATAGGAAGGATGTGGAGGCACTGGAACGGGTGCAGAGGAAGTTTACCAGAATGTTGCCTGATATGGTAGGAAGATCCTATGAGGAAAGGCTGAGGCACTTGGGGTTGTTTTCATTGGAGAAAAGAAGGTTTAGGGGTGACTTGATAGAGGTGTACAAGATGATTAGGGGGTTAGATAGGGTTGACAGTGAGAACCGTTTTCCACGTATGGAGTCAGCTATTACAAGGGGGCATAGCTTTAAATTAAGGGGGTGTAGATATAGGACTGATGTTAGGGGTAGGTTCTTCACTCAGCGAGTCGTAAGTTCATGGAATGCCCTGCCAGTAGCAGTGGTGGACTCTCCCTCTTTATGGGTATTTAAGCGGGCATTGGATAGGTATATGGAGGATAGTGGGTTAGTGTAGGTTAGGTGGGCATTGATCGGCGCAACATCGAGGGCCGAAGGGCCTGTACTGCGCTGTATTCTTCTATGTTCTATGTTTTATGTTCTATGTTCTCTTGCTGTCCTGGACACAGTGTGAGAGAATTGGAAGCAGGAGTAGGCCATTTGGTCTTTCAAGCCTGCACCAACATTCAACAGATTGGTTGTGAATCTGCCGACATCAAGCTGAATAGGCTGGGACTTACTCACTGGACCACATGAGGTTGAGAGGTGACCTTACAGAGGTTTATAAAATCATGAGGGGGGATAGATGAGGTGACCGCTGGGTATCCTTTCCCTAGGGTGGGGGGTTTCAAGATTAGGCAGTAAATTTGAAGGTGAGAGGAGAAAGATTTTAAAAAGGCAGGAGGGGCACCTTTTCTTTTACACAGAGTGGTTTGTGTGTGGAATGAATGTCCAGAGGAAGTGGTAAATGCAGGTCCAGTAACAACATTTAAAAACCATTTGAATAAGTACATGAATAAGGAAGGTTTGGACGGATATGGGTCAAACATAGCAGGTGGGACTAGTTTAGTTTGTGAATATAGTTGGCATGGACTATTTGGACTGAAGGGTCTGTTTCTGTGCTGTATGGCTCTGTAACTGTTCTATATTGGTCTTAAAATCATTTTCTTGTCTTCCCCCATTGACATCCACTTTTTTGTTGTTCCAAAATCAGATGAACTCAGCCTTGAATAATATTCAATGACACCCTAACTGCAGGAAGATATTCCCACTTCTGAACTCTATTCCTGTTGCTAATATACCACTTGCCTTGCTAATTGCTTACTGCACCTGTCTGACAACTGGCAGTGACTGGTGTAGAAGGACATTGATCATTTGTACATCCATACATCATTCTTGATGAAGGGATCATGCCCGAAACGTCAAATCTCCTGCTCCTGGATGCTGCCTGACTTACTGTGTTTTCCCAGTGCCACACTTTGACTCGGATCTCCAGCATCTGCAGTTCTCCCTTTCTCCACATCTCAATACATCAACGTTTAAACAATACATCTCCTTTCTGCTTTTTTTCCACAGCAATGGCTATTACTTCACATCGTGTTACTACATTTGCTATGTGTTTGTCAATTGTGGTCTTCTCTACATCGGGGATACAGAGCGTAAACTGCGGAATAGTTCGCTGGTCATCGCAGCCAGGTCCACAGAGGCCAACCAGACCTCCCAGTCACCATCCATTTTAATTCCCCTTCCCACTCCCTTTCTGACATGACCATCTTAGGCCGCCTCCTTTGCCACAACAAACCATACCACAAATTGGGGGAACAATGCCTCATCTTCCGCCCGGGCAGCCTAGTGCCTGCAGAACTCAACATCGAGTTCTCCAATTTCAAATAATCTCCCTTTCCATCCCCCGACTCCCTTCTCAGCCCCGTATCCCTCATTTCCACTCCTTCCTGCCACCAACCCGATCTCTTCCTCCCATTGAATAATCAGGTTGTATCTTCTCCCTGTCTTCATCTATCCCCACTTTAGCCCCCGGCCCCGGCACCTACCTCCAATCCTGAAGAAGGGTTACATCTGAAACATCGACTTCTCCACTTCCTGATACTGCCTGGTTTGCTGTGTCCTTCCAGCCTCCTGCCTGTCTATTTTGCCAATTGAGACACAGACCTGCACCACGTTTCCAGAGTCTGTCACCTCCCAGATTCACTCCCTTTCCTTTCGGTCACTGCAAGTCAACAAATGAACTCCAGAATGAAAAAGAAATGGAAAAGGGGGCGGAAAAGAGAGTGCCGTCCTCACAGATCTTGGACAGAGGAAAGATTTTGCAGTCTGGGTGAAGCTCAATGTTGATTCAGAAAGAGAGGAGCAGGAGTAGCACCTTCAGAAACTCATGGTCGATCTTCCGCATTCAGACAATGGGCTGGCTCTGATTGGCAGGAGGACCAGTCTCCTTCCGGTCCTCCCTGGTTTCCTATTGGGCCATCAGAGGAAGGTCGCGCGTTTTTTTCAGTTTTGCTGACACCGGAAAGCATACGTAGTCCGCTCACTGCGGGTGCTGGTGTTTTCAGAGTCCAGATGCCAATTGGGAAAAAAGGGGTAAAGCCACAATTTGTTTTTCCCTGTGATTCGACATTTTAATGCTTTTGTAATCAGTCTGGCTGCTCAACCTTTATGCGTCTTTTCCCCTGGGTAGGGGCATGAGTCCAGAACTGGACGGCAGAGGTTTAGGGTGAGAGGGGAAAGATTTCTGATGGGCAACCTTTTTGCATAGAGGGCGGTGCATGTATGGAATGAGCTGCCAGAGGAAGTGGTGGAGGCTGGTACAATGATAATGTTTAAAATGCACCTGCATGGGAATATGAATAGGAAAGATTCAGAGGGATAAGGGGCCAAATGCTGGTAAATGGGTCACTAGATTAATTTAGGATATCTGGTCGGCGTGGACCGAAGGGTATGTTTCTGTGCTCTGTGACTCTATTTCTAGATAGTCGGAATCTACTTCACAAGACTAGGACTCGGCCATTCACCCCTTTACAGTCAAGATTAGAATTCAGCTGGAAAAGCACAGCAGGCCAGGCAGCAACTGAGGCCCAGGAAAATCGATGTTTCGGCCAGGAGCCCTTCATTCCTGACAGGGGCAGAGTGTGGGGGGAGAGAGAGACTGGGTGGGGGGTACAGAGGGTGGTACAGAGAGAAAGAGAATGAGTGGGCTTGATAGAGAGATTGGACGGGGGGAGAAGTGGGAGCTGGCACGGGGCAGGGTGACACTAGGTACACGGATACACAAGATGGCCGCTGAGCCATCCGTTGGCCAACTTGACACACAAAAAGGCCCCTGGATCACAATACGGAGAGATACAGCAGAGCAGGTACAGATACTGCCTGGGCCGACCACAATACCAGCACAATGGACTCACAACCCAGTTGTGAGTTGGGGGAGAGAATACTCATGAGTAATTAACACTGCCCGCCGAAGTGTCTGGGTCCAGCAAACACCCATTATAGAAGTGCTAACAGCTTGATACAGACTCAATACCAAATGCTAATAGCCAGGGCTGCAGGAATCCCCCTTCTCAGGAAGAGCAATTAGCGCCCATTACTACAACAATGGATTTCCATGCAGACATTGAAATTGACAATGTCTGCACTGAAATTGAAAAGACTGCGGAAGTTAACAGGGGCTGTGCTGGAACTGACAAAGACTGTATCGAAACTGTCAATGATTCTGCAATGATTACCATAAACAAATCATGTGAGGGGCATGGATAGGATAAATAGACAAAGTCTTTTCCCTGGGGTCGGGGAGTCCAGAACGAGAGGGCATAGGTTTAGGGTGAGAGGGGAAAGATACAAAAGAGACCTAAGGGGCAACTTTTTCACGCAGAGGGTGGTGCGTGTATGGAATGAGCTGCCAGAGGATGTGGTGGAGGCTGGTACAATTACAACATTTAAGAGGCATTTGGATGGGTATATGAATAGGAAGGGTTTGGAGGGATATGGGCCGGGTGCTGGCAGGTGGGACTAGATTGGGTTGGGATATCTGGTCGGCATGGACGGGTTGGACCGAAGGGTCTGTTTCTATGCTGTACATCTCTATGACTCAATGTTACAAAGACAATAATCTCATCACTGATCGATTGTATCATAAGATGCATAAAAGTTTCTTGACATGTGCTCCGGGTCTAGAGAAGACCCACAGCTGACACTGTGTTGTTGGTGTCTTTCTCTCCCCTGAGCTCCGGTATTTCATTATGCAATAAACTCTGTCATTGAACCCCAATTCTGACTCTGAGCCTAGTGTTTTTCCCACAACAGGGGAGAGAGAATGGGTGGGGGTGGCAGATGGTGGGGGTGGGGTGGGAGGGAGAAAGAGAGAATGGGTGGTGGGGGACTGGAAGAATGGACATGGGATAGAGGGTGTGATGAGAAAGAATAGATGGGGGCAGAGAGTGGGTAGGAGGACTGGAAAGGAGGCAGAGGGTGGGGAGAAAAACAACAGGGGTGCAGAGGGTTGCGCGAGAGAGAATGAACAGGGTGGTCGGAGTATAGAGGGAGAATGGACAAGATGCTGGGGATGGAGAGAGAATGCACAGGGGGAGCTGTGGGTGGTGGGGGGAATGGACAGGGGGCGCAGTGAGGGGCAAAGATCAGAAAGGTTCATGAAAGTCAACACTTCTGTTTCTAGAACAGAAAAGCTTGCACTGGAGACTCCCAAAAGAGGGGTGTCTTGTGTGTATTCCTCAATTAGTTTTGAAATATTGTTTGTGTGTCTTAATTGTTAAGCCATACCGGGCACATAGAAAACTGGCTATGGTTGTTGGAGGTCAGTCATCACAGTTCCAGGACGGTTTCTGCAGGAATTCATAGGGTAGTGTCTTAGGCTCAACCATCTTCATCAATGACCATCCTCCATCATAAGGTCAGTGGTGGAAATATTCGCCAATAATTGCACAATGTTCAGCACGATTCACATCTCCTCACAAACTTCAGTTTGAAATGCAACAAGACCTTAACAACATCCAATGGGCAGACGAGTGGGAAGTAACATTTATGCCACGCCAATGCCAAACAATGACTCATCCCTAAAAGAGATAAATTGACCACTGCCCCGTGATATTCAATAGTGTTACTGTCACTAAACACCCCGCTATCAACATCCTTGGGGTTTACCATTGACCAGAAACTCAACTAGACTAATCACAGCCACAACGACAACAAGAACAGGTTACAGGTGGCTCAGTGGTTAGCACTGCTGCCTCATAGCACCAGAGACCTAGGTTCAATTGCTGCCTCGGGTAACTGTCTGTGTGGAGTTTGCACATTCTCCCCGTGTTTGTGTGGGTTTCCTCCGGGTGCTCCGGTTTCCTCCCACAGTGCAAAGATGTGCAGGTTAGGTGAATTGGCCATGCTAAATTGCCCATAGTGTTGGGTGTATTCGTCAGGGATAAATACAGGGTAGGGGAATGTGTGTGGGTGGGTTGCTCTTCGGAGGGTTGGTGTGGGTTTGTTGGGCTGAATGGTCTGTTTCCATAATGTAGGTAATCTAATCAGGTCAGGAATACTGCGGCAAGTAACTCACCTCCTGACTCCCCAAAACCTGTACATCTTCTACAAGGCACAAGTCAGCAGTGTGATGGAATACTCTCCCACATGCTTGAATGGGTGCAGTTTCAACAGCATTCAAACAGCTTGATACCATTCAGTACAAAGTCGCCCGCTTGATTGGAACCATCTCCACATACATCCCCTCCCTCTGCCCCACTGTTGAGAATCAGTGGTGTGTCCGATCTACAAGATGCACCACAGAAATTCACCAAAGATACTTAGAAAATACCTTCCATACCACAAACCACTTCCATTTAGAAGGACTGGGACAACAGATACTTGGGAACAGAACCTCTTGCAAGTACCCCTCTAAGCCACTCTCCATCTTGACTTGGAAGCAACTTGCTGTTCCTTTAGTGTCGCTGGAGCTAAATCCTGGAATTCCCTCCATAAGGGCATTGTCGGTCACCGTATAGCATGTGGGCCACAGCAGTTGAAGAAGGCAGGTCACCACCACCTTCTCAAGAGGAAATAAATGCTGGGCAGCCAGAGATGCCCATGCACCTTGAATAACTTTTAATAAATGATTGAAACAGAGGGTTGGAACCCGCAAATTTAAAAAAAATCGACGTTCAGGTGGAACAGGTGTTGGGCTTTGATTCAGTCCTTATTTGAGGACAGATAATAGACAATAAGCAATAGACAATAGGTGCAGGAGTAGGCCATTCTGCCCTTTGAGCCTGCACCACCATTCAATATGATCGTGGCTGATCATCCTTAATCAGTATCCTGTTCCTGCCTTATCTCCATAGCCCTTGATTCCACAATCCTTGAGAGCTCTATCCAACTCTTTCTTAAATGAACCCAGAGACTGGGCCTCCACTGCCCTCTGGGACAGAGCATTCCACACAGCCACCACTCTCCGGGTGAAGTAGTTTCTCCTTATCTCTGTCCTAAATGGTCTACCCCGTATTTTTAAGCTGTGTCCTCTGGTTCGGCACTCACCCATCAGCAGAAATGTGTTTCCTGCCTCCAGAGTGTCCAATCCTTTAATAATCTTATATTTCTCAATCATATCCCCTCTCAATCTTCTAAACTCAAGGGTATACAAGCCCAGTCGTTCCAGTCTTTCAGTGTAAGGTAATCCTGCCATTCCAGGAATTGACCTCGTGAACCTACATTGCACTCCCTCAATATCCAGAATGTCTTTCCTCAAATTTGGAGACCAGAACTGCACACACTACTCCAGGTGTGGTCTCACCAGGGCCCTGTGCAGCTGCAGAAGAACCTCTTTGCTTCTATACTCAATCCCTCTTATTATGAAGGCCAGCATGCTATTAGCCTTCTTCACTACCTGCTGTACCTGCATGCTTACTTTCATTGACTGGTGTACAAGAACACCCAGATCTCTCTGTACTGCCCCTTTACCTAAATTGATTCCATTGAGGTAGTAATCTGCCTTCCTGTTCTTAGCACCAAAGTGGATAACCATACATTTATCCACATTAAACTGCATCTGCCATGCATCTGACCACTCACCTAACTTGTCCAGGTCACCCTGTAATCTCCTAACATCCTCATCATATTTCATCCTGCCACCCAGCTTTGTATCATAAAGAGCGATGTGCTGACACTGACCTGGAAATAGAGTTTAGAGTTGAACACCTGTAGCGTTTCACTCAGTGTAACAATGTAAAATCGATTAAAGATTGGTTTATGATGTGTACGTTACCAACGCATGGAAAAGGACGATTAAGAAGGCATGTGGCACTCTTGATTTCATGTCTGTAATGGCCGATGTAGTCCCCACAATCCCAGGCGATGCAGGAACCACTCTATCGGCCGTGAGCAATGTTCATGGTGCGCATGTGTGAAATGAGTGGGGCCCCACCCCTCATCGTTCTGATGGACGGGGAGACCAACCTTTGGGAATCCCTGGACGACCGGAAGGAGACTGGTCCTCCTGCCAATCAGAGCCTCCCCATTGTCTGAATGCGGAAGTTGGACCACGAGCTTCGGAAGTTGCTGTTGCTCCTCTCTCTCTCTGAAAGGAGATTGAACTTCACCCCAGACTGCAACTTCCTTCCTCTGTTTAACATCTGTGAGGACGGCACTCTTTTTTTTCACCCCCTTTTCCATTTTTTTTCTCATCCTTGGGTTCAGTTGTTGGTCTGTAGGAGCTGAGGGAAAAAGAAAGTCAATCGAGGGGAAGGGACAGACTCTGGAAAATGTTGGTCTAGATCTGTGTCTATTAATGTTTGACAGGCTTTGTTTCCTCAGCTTGACACATTTACTTGTCTGGCAAAAATGGGTGGCCCCTTGGTCCATGCTGGGACTGGAAATAGATTATGCTGTGGGTGACTTGCTTGTAGTAGTCCAATTTAGATATGTAATCATGACACAAAAACCTTGGGTTATTGACTGTTCATTCAGGAGCTCACAGGGAGAGCTAAGTCAACCTAATGGTCACAAGTCACTCCAATGAGAAAGAGAGAGTTGTGTGATAATTTAACAATTGGCAAACTAAGTCACTTTGCCCAGTGACTTAGTGTCTAGACAGTGTTGGGGTTAGTAGCTGATAACTATATAATAGGTCCTTGCAAAGAGAAGAATATTCCCATGCAAGGAAAGAATGTGTTTAACAGGTAGCAGTACAGCTGCAAGGCCGACTGTCTCTGATGAACCTGGAAAAGACAATCTTATCCTGGAAACAAGCTTGAGCAAGCAGGCACTGAGCTGAGATTGAAAATGGTTTCCAGGTTTTTAATATGTGACAAAATGGCTGACCAGAATGCAATAATTCTCCCACAATTCCTTCTTTCTTTTCACCAAATCAGGAGGGCAGTTCAGAGGAACCGGCAAAAGGAGGGACGTAGCGGACCCAGAGGTGTGTGTTGGTGGTGGGGGTTTAGAATCGCCTCGGTCACTGTCATAGTCAGGGTCACCAGGATCGAGAGAGTGAGAGTCCGTGAAACCATCCATTGGTGGGGGAATGTCAGAAAAGGTTTTTCCTTCACTTTAAGGCTGGGCACTCGGGTCTTAGTCTCTCCTCCCAATGGAAACATCTTCCTAATGTCTACTCTGTCCAGGTCATTCAATATTCTGTATGTTTCAATTAGATTCCCCCTGAATGTGGGTCTGCTAATCAGCGTGAACCAGACCCTTTAGGATATGGTACAGCAGGGATTACGCTCATCAAATTGAGAATGGAGGGAGAGTGTGTGGATGGAGATTTTCAGCTTCAAGGGAATAAGAGAGGAAAACTGTTTGGTATAAATTAGAATTTACCTGATGGGCTGAGGACTGGCAGATGGAGTTTAATTTAGAGAAATGTGAGGTTTTGCATTTTAGTCAAGCAATCCAGGCAGGACTGGCACAGTGAAGGGGAGTGTTGCAGAACAAAGAGACCTTGGAGTGCAGGTTCATAATTCCTTGAAAGTGGAGTCTCAGGTGAACAGGTTAGTGAAGGCGGCGTTCGGTATGAAGATGAAGAGGAGCTCCTTTTTCTGTTGAGTAGTGAATCTATCGAATTCTTTGCCGAAGAAAGCAGTAGAGGCAGCTTCATTAAGTATAGTCAAGACACAGTTGGATGGGTTTTTGCATGGTCGGGGAATTAAGGGATTACTTGTGACATGCAGGGAGGAGGAGCTGAGACAATGGATAGATCAGGCACGATAATAACGAATGGTGGAGCAAACTGGATGGGTCAAATAGCCTACTCCTGCTTCTATTACTATGAAACTATAACCCTACATTTCCCATGGTTAACCCACCTAACCTGCACATCCTGGACACTATGGGCAATTTAGCCTGGCCAATCCAAATCAAGGCCGGTGAGCAATGTAGTCGTGTGGGAAATTAACATCAGAGAATGATAGAAAGGGACAAGGAGAGTAAGTATACCAGCAATCAAAACTGGATTCTAAGGATCACAAAAATTGAAACTAAAAACGGTGTGTCTGAATCTGTGCTGCATTGTAACAAAAGTGAATGAATTGACTGCACACATTGAAGAGTATAATTATGGTCTGAGACTCCTTACAGAGACATGGCTTCAGGATGACAAGGATTGGATCCTGAATATTAAGGGCGTAGTCAAATAGGAAGCTAGGTAAAGGCAGAGGGTTGGCACTGCTAATCAAAGCATTGATCACAGGGTAGTCTGGTGTTCACTCTGATTTCAGGTCCTGATTTCTCTGTCCTGTGCTGATCTCCCTGTTCCCACAGAGTATGATGTCGGTCTGTTCTCAGCTCTGCTGGATGTCTGCTGAAGCTTTTACGCCTCTTTACAGCTTCCAGAACAATAAAACGTTCAGTCAATTGAAAGCCAACCCACAATCTCCCAGCCTGTCAACCATCCAGACACATAGTGTAGCCATAGCAGGGAATCAAAGAAGAAAAACGAAACAAACTTAGAATAAAATAAATGCTTAATGTTTGTTCATTAGGAAGTAAACCAGAAATAGGGGTCTCCCAGGATCCTGATGTCTACTACATGAATTCTGTCTCCCTTAGATGTAACTGTTAGTGCTGTTGGAACAAAGTAACTCGTGTGCCAAATCATTTAAAGCAAAGTAGTCAGGAGAGGAGACCTTGAACAATTAACTAGCTTTATTCATTGCCATTGGGAAGACCTATTTGGAGTACGTTGGACTTTGTGTTGAACAATGAAATACAGAATGTTACAAGTTTTATGATAAAACACAAGCCTACTGTCCATTAATTATGCAACGGAGGGGCAGTTGTAAGGTTCACATTTCTTAATGTCTGCAAAACTGAATGTTATCTTCTACTGCAGGTTTCGCTCGGCTCGAATCACCAATAAGGAACAGAGGGAAACAATCCATCATTCTATGAAGCAGCACAGTCTAATGGCCTGAGGAGCAGAGACAGCCTGCAGCTGCAAGGTCAGGCTATCAAAACAGAATTCCTTAGCCACAGCTCAGACAGCATTATGTTAGCAGGCTACATTTTACTGCTAACATTGCTTTGTGACAAAATGACTTCCACGCAGTTTTGTGTCAATTTTGGTCAAATTCTCCCACAATCTCTCCTTTTTTTTTATTAAAAAGAAGAGATTGGGGGTGTCCGCAAAAGGGGAATTATACCCAGAGCAAGAGGGATTGTCAGGGGGTTGTGGTTGGAGATCAGACAGATAGTCCTCTAGTTAGTAAGGACAGGGGCAGAAGGCTCCAGGGATTGGGAGTCATCATCAGGGGTTTCATCAGGAAGGGGAAATCTCGGCAACTGGGAGATCACTGGAGAGGAGGGCCACAACAGTGAACTGAGCCGAGCGCAGGATTGTCTGTGGGGTGACTTTGATTTCCAATCGAGCAGTTCCAAAGGTAGGGGGAAAGAAAGCTGCAAGTTGGTTAAATTCTATAAGTGCTCGCTTGGTGCAAGTTTGGGATGAATGGGAATATGGGCACATACCAGCAGCTAGAGTGGTTGACCTGTGTAGAAAGAAAAGTATTAACCTGTAATTCCCGTTTACTAGAGGTTATCAGGTCCAATCAAACGTAGTTCATGAAAGAAAGCTAAGAAAGAACGCAGTGAAAGGCAGAATGATCAGGCTGAGCCATTCACGGATGAAGGCTGAAGGTCTATCTCTGACGGGGTCTTCTGTGTTCCTCCAGGAGGTGGCGCTCTTTTGTATTCTGTTGTGTGTGTCCATGCAGCCTCCCTTGACCTTGACTGCTGAATGGGTGACCAACAGGACTAGGAATGGGCCCTTCCATCTCGGCTCCAATATGCCCGGTACTAATTCTTAGGCTTGGCGTACCTGTGAATGCAAACTTTGAAGAGTTTTGGTTAATTGATGCAAATATTTTGCATTTGTCCAACACTATAGTGGAAGCTGTTTCAATCATTGGGATGGTTTTGATTCATCTACTAAATACATCTACTCTTATTAGACAATATTCATAACAACGTATGCAACAATTCTATATGAGCCGGTTGTAGACAGGTAAAAAGGCCCACTAGGCAAGGAAGTGGTTAACCAAGACAGGGCAGCCCTCTTACAGCATGCATATTGTTTATTTACAAATTAAACACTCTTCAGCTCGTTTCCTCGCTACTTTCTGAAAATCTGGGTGCCACCAAGTTTGTAACAGAGTATTAACCGTTCCCTCCCTGCCCAAGTGTGTACAATATTGCATATATTCAATTGAAATAGGCAGCAGCAAAGAAGGAACACAAACCAGTCCATCAGGGGTCACCCACATTTTGGTTTGGGTGTGGAGGGAGTACCCTATTTGAGGCCATAGTTTGTGTTCTTCTTCAGGGGCGTCCCCTGTGATTTCAGCACCATACCCAGGCAAATGTGCATTCAAACCAGATTACAAAGTGTTAACCTTTATGCAACCTGGAGGGTTTCGGCACTGAGTTGAAAAGTGTGGTGCTGGAAAAACACAGCAGGCCAGGCAGCATCCGAGGAGCAGGAGAATTGACGCTTCAGGCATAAGCCCTTCTTCAGGCCCGAAACATCGATTCTCCTGCTCCTGGGATGCTGCCTGGCCTGCTGTGATTTTCCAGCACCACATTTTTCAACTCTGGTCTCCAGCATCTGCAGTCCTCACTTTCTCCTCGGTGTCGGCACTGTGTCAGTCTCTCCCTGTCTGTCACTCTCTATGCCTGCCGATGTGCCTCTCTCTTTTTGTGCTTGTCTCTCTCTCTCTCTCTCTCTGCCTGCATACCTCTTTCTCTCTCTTCCTGCCAGCGCGTCTCTCTCTCTGCCTGCCTGTTCCTCTCTCTCTACCTGCATGCCTCTCTCTGCAATATTTTCCAACTTTCTTCGAATCTCAGTTTCAGTATTTGTTTATTCCTTCCTTCCAAGGGTAATGAGACACTCTCATTCCAGAACAGTCCAAGTTCAGGAGTTGAGCCTCATAAATCCTGGCTGTGACACATAGCTGCCTAACCAACTGTGCAAACTCTAAATACCTCTCAGCTGTTCCATTTGCAAATTGAACACTGTTTTCAAGGCAAGTTTTTGGGCGGCACGGTGGCACAGTGGTTAGCACTGCTGCCTCACGGCGCCAGAGACCCGGGTTCAATTCCCGTCTCAGGCGACTGTGTGGAGTTTGCACATCCTCCCCGTGACAGTCCAAAAATGTGCAGGTCAGGTGAATTGGCAATGCTAAATTGCCCGCAGTGTTAGGTGAAGGGATAAATGTAGGGGAATGGGTCTGGGTGGGTTGCGCTTTGCCGGGTCGGTGTGGACTTGTTGGGCCAAAGGGCCTGTTTCCACACTGTAAGTAATCCAATCTAATCTAATCAAGCTGTTAGTGTCTCTGCATTAGTCCACAACCCAGGGGAAATACAACAGAGTCTTTAATAGTTGCCAAATTTATTCAAGTCTGGACATTATACTTATTGCAGAATTTTACTAGCCAATTAAAACGAATGTTGGGCATTTGAATGGATCGGTGGCATTTTGAAGCCTGCCGCAGACATCAGTGTAGCTCCAGGTCTTATCAAAGAAGGTTTCACCAGCCATAACCCTGGGGCAAGCAAATTCTTTATTACTCATTTTTTAAAGCATAAGCTGCTCTCAGCAGCATTACGTCAGGACACTCTCACTAGTATCTTGTGGCTGAGTAGCGAGAATTGTATCACCATTTTTGTCTCTGGCCAGCTTTCCTTTTTATTTAGACACAACAAAAGCAGCAACCACCCTCTATATTTCATCTCTCAAAGTATATCAGTCAGTGACCTGGCAGCAGCAGGGTATCTCCTGGCTGACTCGCCAACTGTGGGGGATGGAAATAAAGTCCCATGCAAAGAAAGAATTTGTTTATCAGGGAGCAGTACAGCTGCAAGGCCAACCGTCTCCACTGAGCCTGGGAAACATAAGCTCTGGAAAGCAAGCACTAAGATGAGATTCAAAATGGTTTCCAGGCTTCAATATGTGACAAAATGGCTGACCCAAATCTAACAATTCTCCCACGTCATTGCAAGGAATAAAACAATGAAAATGCAATAAAATTAGAAATAAACAGACGATAGAGCGTAATGTTTGTTCATTAGGAAGTAAACAAGAAATAGGGGTCTCCCAGGATTCTTATCATGCCCTACTTGAAGAATTCTCTCTCTCTTACATCTAACTAAGATTTACTACAATATTTACATCTATAGAAATAAAACATCTGTTATCAAATAGACATAAAGGCATCCAACACTGATGTAGACTTTTCTCTCTCTCATGCACATACGCACATACATAAGTCCATGGGAGTAAATGTGTATTTGCAGAATTATATTTGCAGGGTTAAAAATCACACACACCATGTTATAGTGCAAAAGGTTTAATTGGAAGCACTGGCTTTCGGAGTGCAGCTCCTTCATCAGGTGTTTATGGAGTATAAGATGGTAAGACATAGAATTTATAGCAACAGTTTACAGTGTGATGGAACTGAAATTATACATTGAATAAGACCTGAATTTGTTAAGTCTCTTATCTGTAAGGATGACCATGTTGGTTTTGGTTCTTTCATATGTAATTTACATATGTTTTGTAAAAGTTAAATTCTCATGTGAACTTTAGCAATTGGTGTCGTGTCAGCCCAGATAATGTATTGAAGGTGTGAGCTCCCCTGTGTGAGACTGTCTGTGCCACAATGGTTAAACTGATTTACGGAATCTTACATGGATTCATGCAGTTTTGAGGAAAGATGTAATTCTGCAAGTACAAATTCACCCAACAAACGTGTGCATGGCTGGGGAGGTATATTTGCAGATACATTCTATTTTGTTTAAAAAATGCACAATCTGCAAACAGTCCAAAACATGTAATAGTTTGTAAATTCCACTTTGGAAACAGAACCAGTCTGACTCAAGATTGGGATACAGGCGGACTCTGACCTCACACCTTTAATGCATTGTCTGACCTGAGATGTCACCTTTTGCTATAAAACCTTGTTGTCTCGAGAAGGTGACATACAAGAAGTTCTGGGGTTTACATTGTAACGATACATGCAACCCATTCTTAAAGGTGAAAGATTTAACAATCCAGGTTTGTTCAATATACCATTTCAGTGGCAGGATGCCTTAATGTTTTGCTATAAATTCTGTGTTTTATGATCTTATTCTCCACAACCACCTGATGAAGAAGCAGCACTCCAATCGTTACTGCTTCCAAAGAAGCCTGTTGGACTACAACCTGGAGTTGAGATTTAATTTTTTTTTTCTTCTTCTTTTTTTTCCCCTTTTTTTTATATATTTTTTTTTCCTTTTTAACCCCCACACTACCGCCTAAGTGCGGTAGTGCTTATTTTTTCCCCAGCACCCATGGTGTGTGTGTGCAGGTGTGAGACACAGTGAAAGACACAAAGTGTACGAATCTTTATTCAATTTCCACCACCAGGAAGATAGGAAAAACACCTGAGTGGCCAGTGACAAGCACTGCCCTTCAAACCACAGGGCAATGCTGTGTGATCAAAACAGTGAAGGGGAGGGTAGGGATCAAATCAAAATAGAGTTGGAGGGGGAAATGATGCACTCCACTCCCTGCGGCGCCCACCTCTCCCTAAACGACTCCAGGGTGTTGGTGGACACCGCGTGCTCCTTCTCCAAGGACACCCGGGCTCTAACGTAACCCCGGAAGAGGGGCAGGCAGTCGGCCCTAACGACCCCCTCCACGGCCCGCTGCCTGGACCTGTTGATGGCCAGTTTGGCCAGGCCCAGGAGCAGACCCACGAGGAGGTCCTCGGACCTGCCCTCCCTCCTCCGTACCGGGTGCCCGAAGATCAGGAGCGTGGGAGTGGAGTTGAGATTTAAACTTTGTCCAGATTAAAAGTGGATTGGCCATGCTAAGTTACCTATTGTGCCCAGGGGTGTGTAGGTTAGGGTGGATTGGCTCCGCTAAATCATGCATAATGTCCAGCGATATGCAGCTAAGGTGCGTTACTCAGGATTAAATGTAGAGCAGTGGGAGTAGGGGAATGGATGTGGGTGCGTTACCCTTGGGAGGGTCGGTGTGACCTGCTTTCCACACGATGGGGATTCTCTGAAGTGATGGAGTGTTGTCCTCCCCTTGTGTTGCTGGGCACCGCATGCGCAGTGCGTGGGCCGCTCTCGGTCTGGTCCCGCCGCCTTTACCGTCATTTGGCTCCCCTTTTCGCCCCGCCCCTCGTTCCTTTATTGACGTCACAACGCGGAAGTTGCCCTGTCAGTTTCATAATGAATCCCCCTCCCTCTGGGCAACTCTTCATCCTGGGAGGGAGACAGAGATGGCAGGAGGGGAAATTGTTCACTTGTAGTAACTGGAGTGAATCCAGGGAGGGAGCAGACTCCGCAAACTCAGGTATATGTCTTAATTATCCGGGTGAGGTGAAAGAGAAGGATCGATGTTGGGAAGGCGGAGGGTAGATAGCTTTTCTGTTTTTATTTTTAAAATGCACCCGATTCCCACAAGTAACTGCAGCAGGTGCAATATTCCTCATTGCAGCTTGAAGCCGGTTTTGTATCCTACGTTCTTCCTGCGCCTTGGCTCCAGCACATTCAGTTCCCTTCCCTCATTCTCATCCCCCGCCCTGATGTCCAAGCTGACCCGCAAAAGTTCGGTTTGTTCCTCCATTCTTTCCCGGTTGTCTTTTATGGGGGTTTGAAAACTTTCCCAATCCTCTGATTATACGAGCTGGCAAGTTATGTTGTAGCTGCACCAGACATTGGTTAGGCCACTTTTGGAATGTTGTGTGTACTTCTCGTCTCTCTGCTATAGGAAGGATGTTGCAAAACTTGAAAGGGTTCTGAAAAGATTGACAAAGATGTTGTCAGGGTTTGAGCTGAACAGGGTGGGGCTGTTTTCTCTCGAGCGCCAGAGGCTGAGGGGTGACCCTACAAACCTTTGTAAAATCATGAGGGGCACGGATAGGATAAATAGACAAGTCTTTTCCCTGGACGTGTCATAGGTTCACTGTGAGGGTGAGATTTAAAAGGAACCTAAGGGGCAACTCCTATATTCAGAGGGTAGTGCGTGTAAGGAATGAGCTGCCAGAGGAAGTGGTAGCGGCTGGTACAGTTACAGCATTTAAAAGGTATCTGGATGGGTACATGAATGCGAAGGGTTTAGAGGGACATGGGCCAAGCGCTGGCAAATGGGACGAGATAGATTTAGGATATCTGGTCGGCACAGATGAGTTGGACGGAAGGGACTGTTCCTCTGCTGTAACTCTCTAACGTTTGCCATATCTGTTTATTCAGCTTCTCTCTGGTGTTGGTGTTAATGCCTTGTTGTCTCATTTTGCTCCCCACATCCTGGGGATATTAACCATTTCCTGTTTGGTTGTTCTGATGATCTGAACTGCTGTCCAGGTCTTCGGGTTTCTGGGATTGGTCGATAAATGCACCTGGAAATGACTCTTTGTTGATCACACAAGCAATTGTTTATTCTTTAGTATGGCCGGGTTGGTAGACTGATCAGCCCAGAAGGATGAGTACTCCTAGACCGCCAAAATAATCCGCTGACTTTTCCAGAGTTTGTATAGAGCTTATATACATTGTTTATAGTCAAACACTGAGCATGATGACATAGTAACAACTGTCATGGAAATTAAATCGACTCGATTCAAATGTTTATTTCAGACCTTTGCCAAAGGACCCAATACATTGGCAAGATGCCTCACGTAAGGGGCGCCTGAGAGCTTTCACATCCTCCCTTTATACTATAATTCGCTTTTCCTTATCAGCTCCTGCATGGCCAGAGGCCTGGAACATTCAAGTTCCTTTCCAAATATGGAGTTGATTTTCTCATTTCTTGGCTGCTGATATGGAAGTTTAACTGGCCGTGTAAGTCTGCTGTCAGGTCGGTTTGCCTTTACATTTTTGTTTGTTTGCAATCCCCTTAGTTCCAGTCAGATCCTTACTTCTTTGTTCCCCTATGCCTTTATAGATTTCACAATAAATGTTAATTTTCCATTTCATGACAACAATGACATGAAAATATACCGAGCCAGATAGCTATATATCAGACTGCTTAGGGAGCACCAGGCCTTTCCTCCAACATCATCTACCTGGAACACAGCTTTCTGGTGTTATCGCCACTTGCTCTGGTGTGCCCTGTACATAGCCCATTTTTACACGTCACACACTTCAACGTTACTATATGGTGGGATCCACGCGATCAGGTCTTCCTGCGGTGGAACCTCTGGTCGTTTTACCTCTTGGTATCCTGCTGCACTCCTAAGCAAACACCATAGGCAGGTACACAAGCAGGGTCCTTATACAAAACGCTATCAGTATGACCAGCCCTACAACTAGTAGAGCGTGTAGAATCTAATACCCCCAAGCTTCCCAAAAGGCGGTAAGCTGTTGGAACTAAGAGTCATATGCTGGGGGAGGCGGTCTTACTGCCTCCTTCATATGATTTATCACATTAGTGATATTCTGGGACTCATCGGGAATATTAAAACAGCAGGAGGTACATGACAGTTTGCAGATGCATCCTCTCTCTGCCAACAGTATGATGAGTGCTAATCGATTTTGTATCACTGCTTCCCTTACTGCCGTTAGTTCATTAATGGTGAGTGCTAGACCTTCCTCCGTCTCATTTGCTAACAGTAATATACTATATGCCCCGCCATTAATCTTGTTTATTGCCAATGTTGTCCCAGCTCCCAAGAGAATAGACCACCCAGGGGTCTGCAAGTGTGTTCCCCTTCCAATGCAGTGGCATGTCCCTTCAGGTTTGCCCATTATTAGCTTTTGGGACGAACACTATTATTAGCTTTTGTGCCAGTGGACAGTACCATGGGGTAGCAGCACCCTTTTCATCCCGAAGGGAAGTGTTGGTACCCTCTCTCTCCACAGGCCCATATTATACCCGCCATCTTGGTCTGATTACTGATTAAAGGAACAAGTAATGTTGACGTACCATTTGCGTAGGTTGCTGAGCAAGAATCGTTGTTCAAGTACAATGTCGTAATACATTGGGAGATCCCCAAATGGAGTCTCCCCTGATTTGTGCAAATACACATTTCTCCCCTGCCTTCCACTATATAGAAGGCTGTGGTCGGGAGCGTGTCTGCCTTTGGACTGCAGTTTGCCTTGTGTTCGGGTGGTGGTGCGAGTTTTGCCCTAATTGCTCCCCCTATCAGGGTCAGGGCAGTCGCTGCCCGCAGAAGCAGGCAGCTAGCATTTCTTGCCGGGCTCTGTGATTGGTTCGGCAGTCCACCATTGGGCTGTGTGCAAACATATCCAACAAGGGTAACCAACCTCTAATCTCCGGTGTTGTATTTGGGCCAAGGCACAAGCTCTGTTCCCTTCACATCTAGCGATGGCCCTTCGCACCTCCCAACCTACTGGCGTGGCATTTACACCATTTATCTCATGGAGGGCCAATTCCACTACCGAGTTAGACTCGCTCCTGAGCCCCGGCTGACTCCCTCTAGGTTCTGGCATGACATTAATGCCCTTTGCCCTGCTTGGGGTTATGTCCATGATTTGGTTTGTTTGGTTGTCATGCCCTGGTGCTACTATCTTCTGTAGGACCTTCTGCTGGGTTGGGTGGTGGGGTGGGGGGCGGGGGGGGAGCTGTACCACTATATTCACCTTCCTATAAATGTCGGAGAAGGGTCTATCTATTCCACACCACCAGACACCCTCATCATTCTTCTGAGTCTTGGTTATTATTACCCGTGTCTTAGGACCTCCTTCCTTGATAATAGAATACCTATTTCCCATGTCAGGTGTCCCTGTAGCCGTGATGGCCACCATTAAGTGCCAGTTACTGGGACACAAGGATCCTTGCATAAATATTTATCATCCCATTTCTTGTCATCCTGGTTACTAAACAGCCATGGGTCGCATTTAAAGGTCCCCTTCGCACCCTCGGTTATGATTACCATATGCGGCTGTATCTCAGACGCACCTGCCCTTGGGAATAGTCCTGCCAGGGTGCTTACTGACAGTGTGAGCTGGGACAGCCCCAAATTTCTGAGGCATCTAGCAACCTTTCAATCCCCATGTATATAAGTCTAATCTGGTTATCGGAGTTTCACTGCTTGCACTTATTTGGTTCCGGTGCTGTCCGATGTCTCCTCAGGTCCAGCTACACATTTGCAATGGCTGGCGTGTATCCATGTGGTTCTTTCAGTGATCTTAACAGCTGTCTGTGTTGTAAGGAGCACTTGAAATGGCCCCAGTCACCACTTTGCCTTCCAGCTTTTCCTCCTGAATTCTTTCATCACTATCCAGTCTCCAGGTTCTAGATCGTGCAGCTTCCCTTCTGCTGGTTGGGGTAGTGCTACCTTAACTTGATTCTGTATTTGAGACACAAGTCTAGAGTTTTATACAGTAACACAACATCTCATCCTCACAGTGGCCTGCTATCTGTCTTACCTTAGGTCTTGGGCCAATTCCTGTGTTGGGCGGTCTACCAAACGAAATCTCAAACGGGCTAAGATTAGCTCTTCCCCTCCTCCCATATCTCATATACACTAGCACAATTGGAAGTGTCTTTGTCCATGTCACCCCGAGTTCCTCACAGCATTTTGTCAATTTATTTTTTAGGGTAGCATTTTCTCTTTCCACTGCCCCACTGCTTGCTGGGTGGTAGGCACAGTGTTGTCTCATGTTTATTCCCGAATAATCACTGGTCTGCTGTAAAGCATTATTGACAAATGGTGTCCCATTGTCACTCCTAAGCCTTTCAGGGATGCCCCATCTTGGAATTATCTCAGTTAGCAAAGCCTTGGCTCTGGCACTGTTATGTCCTCGGGTGGTGTCAGTCCACGACAGGCATCATGGATTAGAGTGAGGAGCGTAAGGTACTGGGACACTGTCTCACCTTCGTGTTGTTTACACGTTGCAATGTTGGTCATGTCCATTCATACTGGGAATGTCTCTGTCTCTCTCTCTCTGTCTGTCTCTCTCTCTCTGTCTGTCTCTCTCTCTCTGTCTGTCTCTCTCTCTCTGTCTGTCTCTCTCTCTCTGTCTGTCTCTCTCTCTCTGTCTCTCTGTCTGTCTGTCTCTCTGTCTCTATCCTTTTGGGCGCATCCAGGCAAGTCCAACTCAGCCAGTGGTGGTTCCAGGGCTAAAAACCACCCTTAAACCTGCTCTCTCTTAAACGCTCTAGAGTCAGCAATCCTTTCCCCTGAGTTTTACTCTAAACCGCGCGAGAGTTCACTGGACCCTACTCCTGATTTATTTATTCTCTATGTAGGATTATTTAAGCCACGACTCTTACCCGGAACCTATTCGATTCAGATCCCGGCGCCAGGATGATCCACAGATTCCCAACCCTCTCGCGAAAGGGGCCAATTTAGCGCTCAAGATGAAGTGAAAGTCCTTCAAGGCGCTGGCGCCTACATTTCCTGGGAATCTTCAGAATCTTCCCCAGTTGTGGGGTCCTGGGCGAGCCCTCAAGTTTACTATCATGCAAATTAAATCGACTCGATTATTAGCAAGAGCAAAGAAAAAGTTTATTTTTAACTTCTGCAAAGGGACCCGATATATTGGCAAGGCACCTCATGTAAGGGGCGCCTGAGAGCTTTCCCATATTCCCTTTATAATATAATTCACTTTTCCTTATCAACACCTCAAGGCCAGGAGCCTGGAACATTAGAGTTCCTTTCCATATATGGAATTATTTTTCTCATTACTTGACTGTTGATATAGTAGTTTACTGGCTTTGAAAGTCTACTGTTAGGTCGGTTTAACTTTACATTTTTCTGTCTGTCTGCAATGCTTGCCCTCTGCAAAGTCAGGCCCTTACTTCTTTGTTCCCCTGTGCTTTTATAGATTTCACAATAAATGTTAATTTGCCAATACACTTCCCAATGAACAAACATTAAACACAAGCACCTATTTATTTCTAATTTTGTTTCATTTTATTTGCTTGTTAACCCTGCTATGACTACACTCCACGTCTGGATGGTTGACAGCTGGTCAATTGTGGTTTGGGTCTCAATGGACTGAATGTTTTATTGTTTCGGAAGGTGGAGCAGGGGGTCAGAGTTTCAGCAGAAATCCAGCAGAGCTGGGAACAGACACACATCTTACTCTGTGGGAACAGGGAGACCAACAGGGGACAGAGAAATCAGGACCTGAAATCCGAGCTGATACCAGACTACCCTGTGATCAGTGCTTTGATTAGCAGTGCCAACCCTCTACCTTTACCTAGCTTCCCATTTGACCAAACCCTCTATATTCCGGATCTAATTTCTGCCATCCTGAAGGCGGGTCTCTGTAAGGAGACTCTGTTCATAATCATTCTCTTCATTGTGTGCAGTCAATTCATTCACTTTTGTTACAATGCAGCACACTTTCAGACACACTGTTTTTAGTTTCAGGTTTTGTGATCCTTAGAATCCAGTTTTGATTGCTGATATATTTTCTCTCTTTGTCCCTTTCTTTAGTTCTCTGATCATTTTCCACATCACTCACCAGCCTTGATTTGGATTGGCCAGGCTAAATTGCCCAGAGTGTCCAGGGATGTGCAGGTTAGGTGGGCTCGCCAGTGGGAAATGCAGGGTTATAGTTTCATAGTAAAAGAAGCAGGAGTAGGCCATTTGGCCAGTCTAGCCTGTTCCACCATCGTTTAGATGGTGGCTGATCTTTACATCATCTCGGCTTCTCCTCCCTGCATTATCCCAACTACCCTTTATTCCCCACCATGCAAAAACCCATCCAACTGTGTCTTGAATATTTTTAATGAAGCTGCCTCTCCTGCTTCCTTGGGCAGAGAATTCCATAGATTCACTATTCTCTGGGAAAAGTAGTTCCTCCTCATCTGTGTTCTAAATCCCATCTTCCAAATCTTTTGGCCACCAGCAGAAATAACTGGATAGGGTTTGGCTTCATCCCCATAGTGCAACGAATTCCCACTTTCCACCAAAATCCCGGATTTACTAATTTAGTTGCTTGCTGTCTCAGAAATGAAAGATTTCATTGTAACTTCTTCCGGTCCCAGTAAGGGCAAAGCATCTATGAAAGTTACTCTGAAAGTCCAGTCTTCATACTATACTTCTGCTTTCACCAAAGGTGATTAGAGTCCTCCACCATGGAAACAGACAGTTCGACCCAACTCGTCCGTGCCAACAGATATCCGAAATCAATCGATTCCCATTTGCCAGCTTGTGGCCCATGTCCTTCTCAACCCTTCCAATTTATGTGTGCACTCAGATGCTTTCTAAATGTTGTCATTGTACCAGCCTCCACCACATCCCCTGGCAGCTCATTCTATACGTGCGCCACCCTCTGCATGAAAACGTTGTCTCTTAGGTCCCTTTTAAATCTTTCCCCTCTCACCTCTAGCTTATGCCCTCGAGTTTGGACTCCCCTACCCTGGGGAGAAGACCTTGGGTATTCACCCTATCCATGCCCCTTATAAACGTCGACGAGTTTACCCCTCGGCCTCCGATGCTTCAGGGAAAATTTCCCTGGCTTACTCAGCCTCTCCAACCCCGGTAACAGTCTTGTAAATCTTTCCAACCTCTTTCAAAGTTTCACAAGTTCTTTCCTATATCCGGGAGACCAGAACTGAACGCAGTATTCCAAAATAGGCCAAAATAATGTACAGCCACAACATGACGTCCCAACGCCTATACTCAATGCTTTGACCAATAAAGGAAAGCATACCAAATGCCGCCCTCACTATCCTATCTACCTGTGACTCCACTTTCAAGGAACTATGAACCTGCACTCCAAGGTCTCTTTGTTCTGCAACACTCCCCTGAAGTGTGTCAGTCCTGCCTGGATTGCTTGACCAAAATTCAAACCTGACATTTCTCTAAATTAAATTGCATCTGCCACTGCTCGGCCAATCCAATCAATTCTAAGTTATAGTGAACTCTCTTTCCTCTCTTATTCCCTAGAAGCTAAATATCTCCATCCCACACACTCCCTCGATTTTCACTTTTCTGAAAGTGGGAGAATAGGGTTGAGAAACGTATCGGCTACGATTGAATGGTATGAGCAGACCTGATGGGCTGAATGGCCTCATGTCTGCTCCTATGTCCTATGGTCTCTTGCTGTCCAAGACACACAGAGAGAATGTGAGCAGGAGTCGGCCATTTGGTCTTTTGACCCTGCACCAGTATTGAACACATCATAACTGGATATGGATCTACCTACATCGAGGTGGATAGGCTGGGACTTTTTCACTGAAACACAGACGGTTGAGAGGTGACCTTATCGAGGTTTATAAAATCATGGAGGGGGGTGGATAGATGAGCTGAATGGCAGGTGTCATTTCCTTTGGGTGGTAGTTTCAAGATTAGAAAGCAAATTTTGAACATGAGTGGAGAAAGATTTTAAAAAGTCTTTGGGGCACCATGTTTTTTCATAGAGTGGTTCATGTGAGGGATGAATGTCCAGAGGAAGTGGTGGATGCAGGTACAGTTACAATGTTTTAAAAGACATTTGATTAAGTACGTGAGTAGGAAAGGTTTGGAGGGATATGAGCCAAACACAGGCAGGTGGGACTAGTTTGGTTTGAGAACACAATCCGCATGGACTAGTTGGACTGAGGGGTCTGTTTCTGTGCTGTCTGACTCTGTAACTGTCCTGTACTGGTCTTAAAAACATTTTCTTGCCTTCCCCCATAAACATTCACTTCTGTGTTGTTCCAAAATCAGATGAACTCGGCCTTGAATATATTCAAGGACCCCCGAACTGCAGGGAGATATCCCCAATTCTGAACTCAATTCCTCTTGCTGATTGCTTGCTGCATCTGTCAGATGACTGGCATTGACTGGTGTAGGAGGACGCTGAGGCCACTTTGTACACGCACACGTCATTCCTGCTGAAGGGCCTGTGCCCGAAACGTCGAGTCTCCTCCTTGGATGCTGCTTGACCTGCTGTGCTTTTCCTGCACCACACTTTTTGACTCTGATCTCTAGCATCTGCACTTCTCACTTCCTCCACATCCAAATACATCTCCATTAAAACAAAAGCTATGACTTCACATTGTGGTTCTGCATTTGCCATGTGTTTGCCAACTGTGGTCTTCTCTACATTGGGAAGACCAAGCGTAAACTTGGGCAATGGTTCACCAGGCATTGCAGCCGGGTCTGCAGAGGCTGTACGGACTTCCCAGTCACCACCCATTTTAATTCCCCTTCCCACTCCCTTTCTGACATGACCATCTTTGGCCGCCTCCATTGCCACAACAAACCAAGCCGCAAATTGGAGGAACAACACCTCACCTTCCTCCTGAGCAGTCCACAGCCCAGAGGACTCAACATTGAGTTCTCCAATTCAAATAACCTCCTTTCCCATCCCCAACTCCCTTCCCAGTCCTTCCCCCTCCCTTCCACTCCTCCCTGCCACCAACCCTCGTGATGAAAGGCTTATGCCCGAAATGTTGATTCTCCTGCTGCTCGGATGCTGCCTGACCTGCTGTGCTTTTCCAGCACTACACTCTCGACACTGAGTTAGGATACCTGGTCGGCATGAACGGGTTGGACCAAAGCATCTGTTTCTGAGCTGTACAACTCTATGACTCTAAATAACAAAAAGTATACTTTGACAAATATCAAACTCTATCCTTGTTAACAAGGCTTGGTACATCACATGCTTTACTAACCATTCTCAACAGGTCCTGCCCCTTCAGTGACTGGGTAACATATACATGTTAGTGCATAATCTCCTTCATTAGTATTTACACACTACCCTAAGCAATTGCACAAGTAACAGCAAGGGTAAACAGCACAAGGATTAAAAAAAGTATGGGTAAACAGCACAGGAATTAAAAAAACAGTGAGGGTAAAAAGCACAAGCCCCAGTAAAAACAGATGGAAAGTGAGTGTAACATGTCACTATGACAGATTCTAGATTAGTGGTGCTGGAAGAGCACAGCAGTTCAGGCAGCATCCGAGGAGCAGTAAAATCGCCGTTATATGTGCGCATGTGGGTCTTTGTCGGTCTGGGTTGGGGGTTGTGAGTGTGAGAAAGTGTATGTGTGTGTAGTGAGTGCAGAGTGTCTTAAGTCTGTGAGGCGGTGAATGTGGGAGTGTGTGTGTCTGTAAGGGTGTGTGTGGGTGTCTGTGTGCGCGTATGTGTGTATATGTGTGTGTGTGTGTATAGTGTACTGGTGGTCACCTGTAATGTGACATGAACCCAAGGTCCTGGTTGAGGCCCTCCGTATGGATACTGAACTTAGCTATCAGCCTCCGCTCGGCCACTTTCCTCTGCTGCATGTCCTGAGAATGCTAACCCGAGAATGCAACTTTTTTAAAAAAAAGGTTTTGTGATTTACACATGAAGGAAGTGAAACTATCACTGTAATCTAACAGATAAAAGCCTTAACAGACAATCAATTTTTCAATGTATAATTTCAGTTACATCACACTGTAAATTTTTGCTATAAATTCTGTGTTAGGATTGAGCCCTCCACTATCACCTGATGAAGGAGCGTCGCTCCGAAAGCTAGTGTGCTTCCAATTAAACCTGTTGGACTATAACCTGGTGTTGTGTGATTTTTAACTTTGTACACCCCAGTCAAACATGACTGTTATCAAACAGGCACAGAAATATACAGCACAGAAATGGACTTTTTTTCTCTCTCATGCACATACACATTTATAAGTCCATAGGGGTGAATTTGAACTTGGAGAATGATAAATGCAGATACATTCTATTTTGCTGAAAAAATGCACAATCTGCAGGCAGTCAATCCATGTAATAGTTTGTAAATTCTGCTTTGGAAATAGAACCAGTCTGACTCAAGATTGGGACACAGACAGACTCTGACCTCACACCTTTAATGCATTGTCTGAACTGAGATGTCACAGTTTGCCATAAAATCAAGTTATCTTGAGAAAGTGACCTACAAGAATTTCTGGGATTTACATAGTAATAATAACTGCAAAAGATGAAAAACTTAATAACCCAGGATTGTTCAATACAGCATTTCAGTGGCAGGACACTAGAATGTTTTCCTTTTAATTCTGTGTCTTAGATTAGATTACTTGGTGTGGAAACAGGCCCTTCGGCCTAACAAGTCCATACCGACCCTCCGTAGACCAACCCACCCAGACCCATTCCCCTACGTTTACCCCTTCACTGAACACTACAGGCCACTTAGCATAGCCAATTCACCTGACCTGCAGATCTTTGGACTGTGGGAGGAAACCAGAGCACCCAGAGGGTGCCCACACAGACACGGGGAGAATGCAAGCTCCACACAGACAGTTGCCTGAGGCTGGAATTGAACCCAGGTCTCTGGCGCTGTGAGGCAGCAGTGCTAACCGCTGTACCACCCTTATGATCTTTTTCGTCCACAGTCACCTGACGAAGGATCAGCATTCTGAAAGCGAGTGCTTCCAAATAAACCTGTTGAACTATAACCTGGTGTTGTGTGATTTTTAACTTTGCCCAGGTTAGGATGGATTGACCATGCTAAATTACATAATGCCCAGGGACGTGCAGGTTAGGCACATTAATCAGGGGGTAAATGTTGAGCAATAGGGGTAAGGGAATGGGTGTGGCTGGGTTACCCTTCAGAGGGACAGTGTGGAATATTTGGGCCGAGTGGCCTGCTTCCACACTGTGGCGATTCTCTGAAGAGAAGGGATTGTCACAAACCTTTTGCTTCCCAAAATCAGACCTGTGCACTCTCAGCAGTATTCCAATGTTGTGAAAGATATTAACTTTCAGATGGAGTTATCCAAAATTCAGAGAGATGTCAGTCTTAATGTTTTTGCTTTTCTGCCCCTGTGAGATCCTGAATCAGCAACTTCAGGAGAATTAGTTAAAGTGGAGTGCGAGCAGAGGGGAAGAGAGAGTGGGATGGTGCTTTCAATTTTGTGGAATAAGAAAAGAAAGGAATGTTCCACAAAAAGTAGAATTGCTTGTTCAGAATTCCCACGCTGGACTGACAGTGATGACTTTTGTAATCTCTTTTTACAGAATATTTGAAGATCTGAAGACGGAAGTTTCAAAATTAACAGATGAAGGGCTTCTCCCCGAAACGTTGACTGTCCTGCTCCTCTGATGCTGCCTGATCTGCTGTGCTTTATCAGCGCTGCACTTTTTGACTCTGACTCTCCAGCATCTGCAGTCCTCACTTTGACGTCAATGTCTGATAGTCACTCAATCCATCGGGATCGCAACTGTTTTCAACTATGATTCTGTGAGAAGGAGCAAAGCTTTGTGGTTCCTGTTTGAGTACGTTTTCAGCATCAGTAGGACTGGCTGAGAGACCCTACCATTGCAGTACACGGAGAGTGGAGCCGGAAACAGGTGTACAGCCCAGAAAGAGGAATTCACGCCGGGGAGGGGCTGGACACACGTTTGTGTGCGGCTGAAGCTTTGGCCATGGAGAAACCTGAAGAATCCTGTCCCGTGGAGAAACGGTGGAAGTGTGACGACTGTGGGAAAGGTTTCTGTGTCCCGTCTGCCCTGGAGATTCATCGGCGCAGTCACACCGGGGAGAGGCCGTTCTCCTGCCCAGAGTGTGGGAAGGCCTTTATCAGTTCCTCCGACCTGCTGACCCACCGGCGGATCCACACGGGAGAGAGGCCGTTCTCCTGTCCTGTGTGTGGGAAGGCCTTCATCAATTCCTCCAACCTGCTGACTCACCAGCGGGTCCACACAGGGGAGAGGCCCTTCAGCTGTCCTGAGTGCGGGAAGGCCTTTACAAAAACCTCCAACCTGCTGACCCACCGGCGGATCCACACAGGGGTGACGCCCTTCAGTTGCCCCGAGTGTGGAAAGGCCTTTACCCAGGCCTCCACCCTGCTGACCCACCAGCGGGTCCACACAGGGGAGAGGCCCTTCAGCTGCCCTGAGTGCGGGAAAGCCTTTACCCAGGCCTCCAACCTACTGACCCACCGGCGGATCCACACAAGGGAGAGGCCCTTCAGTTGCCCAAAGTGCGAGAAGGCCTTCAGCCATTCCTCTGCTCTGCTGACCCACCAGCGGGTCCACACAGGAGAGAGGCCCTTCAGCTGCCCTGAGTGTGGGAAGGCCTTCACCCAGGCCTCCAACTTGCTAACCCACCGGCGGATCCACACGGGGGAGAGGCCGTTCTTCTGTCCCGAGTGTGGGAAGGCCTTCATCAATTCCTCCAACCTGCTCACCCACCAGCGGGTCCACACAGGGGAGAGGCCCTTCAGTTGCCCTGAGTGCGGGAAAGCCTTTACCAAGGCCTCCAACCTGCTGACCCACCGGCGGATCCACACGGGGGTGATGCCCTTCAGTTGCCCCGAGTGTGGAAAGGCCTTTACCCAGGCCTCCGCCCTGCTGACCCACCAGCGGGTCCACACAGGGGAGAGGCCCTTCAGCTGCCCCGAGTGTGGGAAGGCCTTTACCAAGGCTTCCAACCTGCTGACCCATCGGCGGGTCCACACGGGGGAGAGGCCCTTCAGCTGCCCAAAGTGCGGGAAGGCCTTCAGCCATTCCTCTGTTCTGCTGGCCCACCAGCGGATCCACACGGGGGACAGGCCCTTCAGCTGCCCCCAGTGCGGGAAGGCCTTCACCCAGGCCTCCAACTTGCTAACCCACCGGCGGATCCACACAGGGAAGAGGCCCTTCAGCTGCCCTGAGTGCGGGAAGGCCTTCAGCAATTCCTTCGACCTGCTGACCCATCGGCGGGTCCACAGGGGGGAAGAGGCCCTTCAGCTGCACTGAGTGCAGGAAGGCCTTCATCCGCTCCTCCCACCTGTGAGTTCACGTGCCATTGCAGGGGGATTGAAGGACTAACGGCCATCATTACCGACTGAACTATCAACCCAATTCCAGGGCTCCCGGGTTCGATTCCCACCGCGACAGATGGTGGATTTGGAATTTGGTCCGAAATCTGGAGGTTAGAATCTAATGATTAAACCATTGACGGTGGGCTGGGGGTGGAAGAAAACTCCCATCTGATTCACTCAGTTCCTTTTTAGGGAAGGAAACTGTCATTGTGGGAGAGGATTCACTCAGTCGTCCCAGCTGCATCCTTTACCCAGTCTTGCCTACATGTAACTCCAGACCCACAGCAGTGTGGTTGACTCTACACTGCCCGTCCAACTTACTAGCAGACAGGTTGAAATTGCTGAGTGAGGCAATACTTCCTCTGGGTTCAGGCTGTACCAAGGATCCAGTTACAGAGGGACAACTTGGTGGTGACCAATAATGAAGAAAGTGAGGGGTTGCAGGGGGTGTGTGCACTTTGACCTTGAGCTGTTTTTTAAAAATTGCTACTTTTTGTACGCCTTTCTGCTGGGAGCTTCTGAAGCTGTAACAAAGTTGGGTCGCAATAAAGATTACCTGAACTTCCCGCCGAGCTCAGAATCTCATTGAGAGCTTTGAACTGCAACAGGTTTTTGTTTTAAAACTGCTCATTTCTTACAAGTCAAAGTGAGAACTGCAGATGCTGGAGATTAGAGTGGTGCTGGCAAAGCACAACAGGTCAGGCAGCATCCGAGGAACAGGAAAATCGACATTTCGGGCAACGTTGATGTTCCTGCTCCTCGGTTGCTGCCTGACCTGCTATGCTCATTTCTTATAACCTCCTGTATTATGTTTCCGATGTTGTGTCTCAGTTGCAGCAGTTAATGAGTAGCCAGTATTGTTAGAAATTGTAAATTTTTCAGGACTGCAGGTACTACATCATGTCATCAGCATTGTACAGTTTCCTGGCAGTGCTGGGAGGTGTGGGCTGTGTCCACTAGGGTGGATAAAGTTAAAAATCACACAACACCAGGTTAAGGTCCAACAGGTTTATTTGGAAGCACTAGGTTTCAGAATGCTGCTCCTTCATCAGGGAGCTGTGGAACAGGATCATAAGACACCGAATTTAGAACAAAAGCTCAGTGTCATACAACTGATAAGATATTGTACAAATCTAGATTGTGGATTAGTCTTTCATCTTTTACCATGGGTTGCAGGTTTCAGTTCATTAATATGTAAACCCCGAAACTATTTTTAATTCATCTTCTCGAGATGGTTTAAGGTTTTATAAAAATAGGTGTCATCTCAGCTCAGATACTGCTAAAAAGGTGTGAGGTTCGAGTCTATATCCCAATCTTGAATCAGACTGGTTCTATTAACCAAAATAGGAATTTATAAAATATTACATGGATTGACTGCCTGCAGTTTGTGTGCTTTTTGAGCAAAATTGAATATATCTGCAAATGCAAATTCACTCCATAGACTTGTGTGTGCATGCGAGTTTATGCATGCATGCTAATGAAGTGTGTGTTTGATGGAGTATAAGCCTGTGAGACGGAGTGAGTATTGGGTGTGTCTGAGAGAGTAACAGATGAAGGCAAGGAGTTGCATTTTACTAAAACAAGGACGGACAGGACTTGTACAGTTAATGGTAGGGCCCTGCGTCGTCTTGTAGAACAGAGAGACGTGGGGTGGGGGAGTTCAGGTACATAAAGTAAAAATTCACACATCATCAGGTTGGAAGCACGAGCTTCTTCATTGGGTGTTTGTGGAGCAGGATCATAAGACACAACCACCTGATGAAGGAGCAGTGCTCCAAAAGCTGTGCTTGCAAATGAGCCTGTTGGGAGTATCACGGTGTTGCGTGAATTTTAACTTTCTACACCTCAGTCCAACACCAGCATCTCCAAATCAGGTACATAATTCTTTGAAAGTTGCATCATTGGTCGACAGGACGGTGAAAGAGGCGTTTAGCACACTTGCTTTCATTGTTAAAGCCGTTCAGTGTAAGAATTGGGACAGCATGTTGATGTTGTACAGGATTTTTGCAATATTGGTGAGGCCACGTTTAGAGCACGGAGTACAGTTCTGGTCGCCTTATTGACGTCCACAGGTTGACGGGTGACCTTATTTCGAATTATAAACTCATGAGGCATGTGGGAAAGGTAAATATCACCAGGGGAAAAAAGTTGTGAATCTCCCCTATTTTTACTTCACTTGGCATTTGGACACTTAAATTCTGTCAGCATCACCAGAGCGCACACTGCCGGTGTCAGGAAGAAAATGCGCAGGATCCTGACTGCACGGAAGGTACGCATCACGACTTTCTTTTGATGGTCATGATTCGGAGATGCCGGTGTTGGGCTGGGGTATACAAAGTTAAAAATCTCACAACACCAGGTTATAGTCCAACAGGTTTAATTGGACTAGCTTTCCAGGCTGTTGCCGCGATGCCATCCTTGTGGGGGATGCTGGTATAGAGTGAGGAAACGTCCATTGTGATGAGGAATGTTCGACTGGTCCGTGGGTGCCGAGTTTCTGTAAGAAATCCGTAGTGTCGCGAATAGAAGCTGGAGATCCCCTGTACAATAGGTTTCAAGATGCCTTCCACATAGCCAGAGAGATTCTCACATAGGGTCCCATTGCCCGACACGATGGGACGTCCCGGTGTGTTGGCTTTGTGTACCTTTGGAAGACAGTAGAAGTCGCCTACACGAGGAGTACGTGAGATGAGGGTGCGTAGGGAACTCTGAAGGACTGGGTCCAAAGTTCTGATCAGTGTGTTTGATTCTCGGGTGTGTTCTTTGGTCGGATCAGCTGGTAGTTGCCTGTAGTGTTCCTAGTTGTTCAGTTGTCGGTACACTTCCTTGCAGTAATCTGATCTATTCTGAATGACAATGACAATGTCATCAAACCAGCAGATAAAGGAGGAGCCAATTTTGTGATTGGTTTTGAGAGCGTGGATGGCATTGCGCTGTGAACGGGTGATGTTTTGCTCTACCTTGTGGGTACGGCTGAAGAATCTGGCATTTATAATATTTCCTGACGGTTTGAGCATACATGTCAAGCCCAGGGCAGCGGCCCTCCGGTGGGGTCCATGTTGACACCTTCTTTGGTCGCTCCTCTACAGATCCCTGTGATGACTGTTCCAGTTCATCAGTGGGATCATTGCCGGCACCTTGAAAGAATTCCCGGAGTCTCATTCGTCTGATGAACTCCTGTGTCTGCTGCCAGAACCAACGGATCCATTTTGGTGGTGGGGCAGAAGTTGAGACCCCTCCTCAGGACTTCAATCTCTTCCGGTCGAAGGGTATAGTCCGATAAGTTGACAATAGACTTCCCCGCAGTGATAATGTTGTCTACTGTGGTTTCAGGGCGGGCTTTGCTATTACTGGTAAGAATGCCAAGCTTCTCCAGTTTTTTGTTCTTGGTGTGTATGTACGTGATGTAGTTTTGTCGCCTTGTCTGTTTGGCAATGTCACATAATTGTACTGATGTATCCTGTGTGCAGGCTGAGTGTGGACTCCATCTGAATTTCAAGGTTGTGGCGCCTGCTGTAGAGTTGGTGTATGAGATGATGGAGAAGTTTACGAGAGGTGCAGTGGTAAAGTCTCTCTGCGTAGTCTGTGTTGTAGGTCTAAGTGGGTTCGTGATCCGTAATCCTTTCGGGATCTTGCCTGTATTCCTGTAGAAACTTGATGTCTGTGTCGATATGTGCAATCTTCTTGGAGATCCTCTCCACTTTAAGCCGTGGTTAGTGGTGTCAATAGTAGTCATGATTACTACTTAATTACACACACACAGACACACACACACACTTTCTCACACTCACAACCCCCATCCCAGACAGACAGACAGACAGACACACACACACACACACACACACACAGACAAAGACCCACACGCACACATATACTTTGTGGGGTGAATTTGTACTTGCAGAGTTACATTGCCCTTTGCTCAAAAACTGCATCCATTCATGTAGAACTCTGAGCTCAAAAACTGCATGAATTTATGTAAAACTCTGATTCTAATCTAAAGAGTGAGATAACAATCTAAACATCAGGTCATAGACAGAGAACACAGGGGCCTAACACCTTCAACATATTGTCCAGCTATCACCATTGGTAACAGCGAACTCGAGAATGTACCTTTTAAAAAAAGGGTTTTGTGATTTACAAATGAAAGAAGTGAAACTATCACTGTATTCTAAAAGATGAAAGGCTTAACAGACAATCAATTTTTCAATGTATAACTTCAGTTACATCACACTGTAAATTTTTGCTAGAAATTCTGTGTAACGATCGAGCCCTCCACTATCACCAGATGAAGGAGCGTCGCTCCGAAAGCTAGTGCTTCCAATTAAACCTGTTGAACTATAACCTGGTGTTGTGTGATTTTTAACCCCGAATGCTTGGAGGACTCGCTATCTCCACAATAAATGTCCCAGGCTTTATTATGGAAAAATAAAACTGATAGACGACAATTGAAATTCTCGGCGGGGAGGCTGAATTATGAATTCACTTAGCGATGGTGCAGAGCCCGTCATCGCCTGTCTCTGTGGCGCAGTTGGTCGGCGCGTTCGGCTGTTAACTGAAAGGTCGGTGGTTCGAGCCCACCCAGGGGCGATGTGTTCGCTGCCCTCTTTGGCTTCGACACTATGTGCTTTTAATGGGGTCAGGAAAATGTTCCCCAAACTGAAATCTTCTCCACAAAGGGGTTTCGGAATTGAATTACTGTCTAACGGAAGGAACTACGTATGCTGAGAAGACCAGACCAGAAGAGAAACTCGGCAGGTTTGACAGTACCTGACGGAGAAAACAGAATTCTGAAATTTTGCCTCTGATTCTCTTTCCACAGATGTTGCCTGACCTGCTGAGTTCCTCCTGCAATTTCTAACTGAAAGTTCATTTCATCTTTTGGGGTGAAACACTGAAATATCTGCAAACACCATGTGCCGATATTTAACCCTTTCGAATCACTGTGAAGTGATTGGATTCAAACAAACTCTGCGATGATTCACTCTTTCTCAGCTCCACAGGCAGAATGACCTGGGAAGTCAAGCTGTCAGTGTGGTTCTGTATTCGTGGGCCGAGTGGTTAATGCGATGTACATGAAATCCATTGCGGTTTCCCCACGCAGGTGTGAACCCTTCCGAGTGCAAAATGAGAAATGTCGTCGAAAAGAAAGGGAGCTTGCTCCCCGGCTTCTTCTTTAAGATTCAAATCAGTGGAGGGGGAAAAATATTTCACTCAAATTGGGAATGGTGGGAATCTGCAACCCACTGCCTGTTCGGGTGGAACAAGCAGATACCCGCAGAGCTTCTTTTGAGGCTATGAGCAAAGTGTTTGGAAATGAGACTAGAAGAGTGAGGGGCTTGAAATCGTGATCGAAATGAAGCAGGCACCTGAGGACAAGGGTGTTTCCTTTGCCAGTGAAAGATACTGCTTCACAAAGTTGGGCCTGTGGAAGGGAATCAGTGACGGTGATTATCTTTGGTTGTTCACATTGTGAATGTTCCCATTGCTGCGCATGTCCGTGTTAACGTCAGAACTCTGCAGCATGGTGGCGTCAGATACGCACAGGGCCGGGGCGCAATGGATGACGCATCTGACTCCACCTACCTGTTTGAAATGCAGCTCACAGCTTCTTCACACACCCCAATTAATCTTCTCATTGTCCTGAAGCCGGCATACGGTTTGAATTCCCGATCTGCGGGAATGAGAATCCTTTCACTGTCTCGCGTCAGTAAATGTCCCTGAGAACATCTGAGTCAACTCACAGCGCAGTCAGATGAGGGGAAGCTGAAATAGCCCCACATGCTGCTCACGGGCACATTTTATTCTCCCCAACTCAACGCCTCAACCACTGCGGCTCCTGGGAGTGGAAAAGAAACAATCACCAAAACCCAGTCTAAGCTCTGTGAATCTTCAGAAAATCAGCAAACGGTCATCCCTTCGGATTTTCTATCCTGGGCTGACAGCGATGGGTTTTGTCACTCTTTTGTAGGACATTGCAAGTAGATGTTTTGCAGAAAAGCACCACAATGCCATCTGATTAATCAGGACCTGGATGTTTTCGGTCTTTGAATGTCAGTGTTGTGCTGCAGAACTTTGTTGTTGCCAGTTTCTAATACTTATCTTCCCAGTCCCCTGTATCACTTGTCGAAAACGTTTAATTTGTGTCTTGTAATCCTTTCACTGTCTGCTCATGAGGATAGCGTTTCCATGTTTTACCTAAATTATCTTGACCTTGCATACCTCAAGCCTCAAGCTAATTTCACGAGAAACCCTCTCCAGTTCAAAAGCCAACTGTTAATGATGGCTCTGTTTCTTGTCACGTGTCCAATTTCAGATCGATGTTGTTAATGTCCCTTATACTCCTTCAGATCCAGGTTTCGCTCACAGGGCTAGAACAGAACTGTCACCAAATACATTTACCAATCTACGTACATCCTATCGATTGTATTAGCATCATCAACACTTCTCATCAAAATAACTCGAGAGACTTTCATCACAATTTTCTGTGAACAGTTCTACATTAGCTTTGCTGAATGAACCCCAAATTTCTTGAAGTGGCTCCTTATTTTCGGCCCTGATTATTAATCTCTCTCCGCATGGGAATGGATCCTTCCCACCCGCTCTATCTCTCATCAATGTGTGTAGTTCAATTCGATCTCCCATCAGCCTCCTCTGTCCTGATCAAATCCAGGGCAACAGGAACCGTTGGGGCTATGGCGCGGACAGGACAAGCCCAATACTCACCTTTCCTGTTAGAACTATTCCATGAGAAAGTTTAGACAACAACTTTGGGCGTGTAGTTGTGGCCGAACACTTAAGGTGTTGGCGTAGAGATCCTTTGGGGCTCCCCCGCCCAGGGTGGTAACCTGCTGGCTATGCTTTCTTCGCTGGCGATTTTAAATGACTTCCTGTTGGTTGCATTATCGCTCAAACTTCACAAAACCCGTCTCAATAAAGACCCGTTTTCTCATGTCTGGGAATTGATTGCCATGCAGGAAACTCGGGTTCTGAACAAACAACGTATCAGACTCACAATGTCAGCTCTGTTTACCTTTCCACAGATGCTGCTCGACCTGTTGGCTTTCTGCAGTATTCTCTGTGTTTATTAGGCACAAGTGCTGCTTTTCATTCAAGAACTTCAATCCCTGTCCTCTGGTAACTGACTCTGGTCAGTGGCAATTGGTTCTTCTGATCATTAATCTGCCCATTCCCACCGCTTCTTCTCCCATCATTACCAACAGCCCCAGGAAATCTCCAGTTATCCTTGTTTGCTCCAAAGCGAACATTCTCAACCTTGGGAATGTCTCCCCAAAATGGAAATTCCTCATCCCTGGACATGAGACAAGGCGTACAATTGGGAAGAGATTTTGGCAAAATATTGTCAGTTAGGAAATGGAAAAATGTTCAAATGTTCATGAAGCAAAACAGAAATCCCAGTCTCCAGCTTTGTGAACCTTTAGAAACACTTTGGGAAGCGGATTTGGAGGAGAATGAAAGATGACCTGTCCGACAGTCCAGACACCGTCCCCTTGTTGAAGAGGCCGGGAGGTTGATTCTGATGTTCTCGGCACACGAACTGATCTGAGACATTGAAAGAATTGTCGTTCCTGCACATCAGGAATTCAAACCCCTTCTCGCCTCCGAGCCAATGAGAGAACTCGGGAACAGGCAAAACACTGAAAGGCTCGAAGGGCGACGGCCCCGGAGTAAGAAAGCTAGTTCCTCGTGACATGGATGTGTCTGCAGACAGCCCCCGGTATCTCCAGAATGCATCTCCCAGGCTTGATTATGGAAAAGTTAAACTGATAGACGACAATTGTAATTCGAGGTGGGGAGGCTGAATTATAAAATCACGAAGCGATGGTGCCGCCCACATCTGCGCCTGTCTCTGTGGCGCAATTGGTCAGCGCGTTCGGCTGTTAACCGAAAGGTTGGTGGTTCGAGCCCACCCAGGGGCGGTGTGTTCGCTGCTCTCCTTTGGCTTCGAAGCTGTGCGCTTTTAATGGGGTCAGGAGAATGTTCCCCAAACGGAAATCTTCTCCACACAGGGGTTGCGAATTGACTTCATGTCTAACCTAAGGGACTGCGTATGCTGAGAAGACGAGACCCAAACAGAAAATCAACAGGTTTGACAGTACCTGTCGGAGCAAACAAAATTCTGAAATTTTGCCTCTGATTCTCTTTCCACAGATGTTGCCTGCGCTGCTGAGTTCCTCCTGCAATTTCTCACTGAAAGTTCATTTCATCTTTTCGGGAGAAACACCGAAATATCTGCAAACACCATGTGCAGATATTTAACCCTTTCGAATCACTGCGAAGTGATTGGAGTCAAACAAACTCTGCGATGATTCACTCTTTCTCAGCTCCACAGGCAGACAGACCTGGGAAGTCAAACTGTCAGTGTGGTAGTGAATCGTGGGCCGAGTGGTTGATGCGATGGACTTGAAATCCATTGCGGTTTCCCCACGCAGGTGTGAACCCTGCCGAGTACAAAATGAGAAGAGTCGTCGAAAAGAAAGGGAGTTTGCTCCCCGGCTTCTTCTTTAAGATTCAAATCAGTGGAGGGGGAAAAATATTTCACTCAAATTGGGACTGGTGGGAATCTGCAACCCACTGCCTGTTCGGGTGGAACAAGCAGATACCCTCAGAGCTTCTTTGGAGGCTATGAGCAAAGTGTTTGGAAATGAGACTAGAACAGTGAGGTGCTTGAAATCGTGATCGAAATGAAGCAGGCACCTGTGGACAAAGGCGTTTCCTTTGCCAGTGAAAGATACTGCTTCACAATGTTGGGCCTGTGGAAGGGAATCAGTGACGGTGATTATCTTTGGGTGTTCACCTTGTGAATGTTCCCATTGCTGCGCATGTCCGTGTTAACGTCAGAACTCTGCAGCATGGTGGCGTCAGATACGCACAGGGCCGGGGCACAATGGATGATGCATCTGACTCCACCTACCTGTTTGAAATGCAGCTCACAGCTTCTTCACACACCCCAATTAATCTTTCTCATTGTCCTGAAGCCGGCATACGGTTTGAATTCCCGACCTGCGGGAATGGAATCCTTTCACTGTCTCGAGTCAGTAAATATCACTGACAACATCTGAGTCAACTCACAGCGCAGTCAGATGAGGGGAAGCTGAAATAGCCCCACACGCTGCTCACGGGCACATTTTATTCTCCCCAACTAAACGCCTCAAACACTGCGGCTCCTGGGAGTGGAAAAGAAACAATCACCAAAACCCAGTCTGAGCTCTGTGAATCTTCAGAAAATCAGCAAACGTTCATCCCTTCGGATTTTCTATCCTGGGCTGACAGGGATGGGTTTTGTCACTCTTTTGTGGGACATTGCAAGTGGATGTTTTCCAGAAAAGCGCCACAATGCAATCTGATTAATCAGGACCTGGATGTTTTCGGTCTTTGAATGTAAGTGTTGTTCTCCATAACTTTGCTGTTCACAGTTTATAATACTTATCTTCCCAGTCCCCTGTATCACTTGTCGAAAATGTTTAATTTGTGTCTTGTCATCCTTTCACTGTCTGCTAATGAGGATAGCGTTTCCGTGTTTTACCTCAATTATTTTGACCTTGCATAGTTAATTTCACGAGAAACCTTGTCCAGTTCAAAAGCCGACTGTTAATGATGGCTCTGTTTCTTGTCACGTGTCCAATTTCAGATCGATGTTGTTAATGTCCCTTATACTCCTTCAGATCCAGGTTTCGCTCACAGGGCTAGAACAGAACTGTCACCAAATACATTGACCAATCTACGTTCATCCTATCGATTGTATTCGCATCATCAACACTTCTCATCAAAATAACTCGAGAGACTTTCATCACAATTTTCATCACACTTTCATCACAGTTCTACATTAGCTTTGCTGAATGAACCCCCAATTTCTTGAAGTCGCTCCTTATTTTCGGCCCTGATTATTAATCTCTCTACGCATGGGAATGGATCCTTCCCACCCGCTGTATCTCTCATCAATGTGTGTAGTTCAATTCGATCTCATCTCTCCACAATGAATGTCCCAGGCTTTATTATGGAAAAGTAAGACTAATAGACGACCAATGTAATTCTCGGCGGTGAGGCTGAATTATGAATTCACTAATATCCTCCCCTTCGTGATGGTGCAGCCGGCGAAGTCACATTTCTCTATCGCACCGTTGGGCTGTGCGTTCAGCAGTTTACCGGGAGGTTGGTGATTCAACCCCGCACAGGGGTGGTGTATTTGCTGCTCTCCCTCCAACTGCGAAGTTGTCTGCTTTTCATGGGGTCAGGCAAACAATTTCCAGAATAGGTGCTTCTCATTCTGTTTCGCTGCTGTCGTTTGTCCCGTGTCCAGGAACCGGGCCCTCTCCAATGGCAGAAAATTTAACCTTTTTGTTTCGAAACCTTTCTCTGACACCTGGGTGACCAGTGACAAGCATTTCCCTCCTCAACAGAGAACAGGAGAAGACCACGCAGACCTCCACGAGTGTGTCATCTCAACTGTGCAATTGGGCCAGTATATCAATGTGAAATATTCATGTTAGTTTTTTGGGAAGGAAATGAGAAGGCGAGGTACAGAACAGTGCGCCCTTAGACTGGAAAGCTGTAAAAGACGACATTACGTGAATAGGAGAGAATAGAACATGGCGGATTTCAGGCCCTAAAGACATGGAACTCGATATTGAAGACCGGGGGTGCTGTAGGGTCTTCAAGTGGAAAATGAGGCTTTGTTCTTCCATCTGGAGCTGAGCTTTGCTGGAACACTGCTGCATGCCTGATACAGAGATGTTGGCCAGGGAACAGGGTGGTGTGTTAAAGTGGCGGGCAACCAGAAGCTCAGAGCCTTTTTTTGCGGGCAGAACCGAGATATTCTGCGAAGCAGTCACCCAGTTTATGCTTCATGCTACTTTGGGGAAACCACACTGTGAGCAACGAATGCAGTCGACTAGGTTGTGGCAAATGTGCAGGTAAAGTGCTGCTTCACCTGGAAGGTATGTTCGAGCCCCTGGATATTCAGGAGGGAGCAGGTAAATGGGCAGGTGTTACACATTCGGCGGTTACAGGGGAAAGTGCCTTGGGACAATGGGAGGTGGGTGTGGGGTGTTGAGAGTGAAGAAAGAGTGGACCCAATGTGTAAGCCCTGCCCATTACCCTCCTCTCATATATACATCCGTGAAGTTGAAAGAACTTTCCAAAGAATAATTCAGTCCCACGTGACTCACGAACTAATTCATATTCATGTTCCTGGGCCAGCATCATTATTGTGTCACAGCAGCTGCAGGCCATCACCGGGGGCTCGACTAGAAGCCCCCGGGACAGTTTATCAAAGAAACCTCCCTGTGGGTCAGGGCAACCCTGCATCGGGAAGCACTGGGATGGTCAATCACTACCAGTTAACATGGGGAACACATCTCCACATTATGCAGCCTCGAGGCAAACTTCCCTTCCTTCTACTTAAAGTTCAAGAGCCCTCAAACCGAAATTCCCCAGGTACGTTTGGAAGAATTTTTCCAGGTGTTCGCAAAGTATATCTATGAGCACTTTGTTAAAGTTTGATTTTTGAGAGTGTTGAAACTTAGTGCTTTTGAGCGAAATCACAGTTCGAAAAAACAGAATGTGGGAATTTAGACAGAGTTTATGTTTGCGCATCGGCGATATGTCTGCGGGTGCGTGATCGGAGCATAAACCAGAAGGGAAACCATCTCTCCTAAACACTCAATATCCTCTTTCGCAGCTTTCCCGTATAGCGGCGCTCTGTTCTGCACTTTGCCTTCTCATCTGCTTCCCAAAACACTTGGACAATGAGAAGCAGCTGTTATGGAAACTCTTTGCCGCTTGCAATTCTTAGAGCAATGTCAAATGTATTTCACACTGAGCAAGTCTCAGCTAGTTCAAGAGGTGGGGTGCGTACGGGCGATGGGGTGCGCCTGGTTTCTAGCTCGTTGGTCTAGGGGTATGAATCTCGCTTTGACTCTTCTACTTTTCCGACTTGCCAGAGATCCGGTGCATGAGGAATGTCAGCAATGAAGCGAGATTGGAAAATTGAGACTGTCCTCCACGGAGAACAGAGGCCTTGCAAATCATGAGAGGCCGAGACAAAGGAAATAATGTTGTGAAAATGCTCCCACGCTACAAAGGATCCACAACGATTCGGCAGAGTTTAAATGTCAGGTGGGAAAGAAGTAAAAGTGACATTAGGAAGAACGTTTTCGTACAGGGAGTGGTTAGGGTCAGTAAGTCCCTGTCTGACATTGACAAAGAGGAAGATTCAATGGACCCGAAAGGGAATTCGGTGGTCACGTTCAGATGTACAGATTTACACGGAAAAGGCAAGAGAATTATACGAATTGAGTGACACGTTTACTTATGGGGTAGAACCAGCAGAGCGAAGGTGGGCCGCATGGCCTCCGTCTACGCTGTGACACATGTTGTGATTCAGTGTGAGCTGAATATGTCACGAAACACTGGCCCAATTTACACAACTGAGGGGAAGTGCTTGTGGAGATTTGAGTTGTTTCCCGCCGGTCTGCTCTGAACTGAATCCTAACGCCTCTTCTCTGAAATGGGAATGAGCTGGGGAAGTTGAAACAATTCGAATTCGAATCCCTACCGTGTGGAAACAGGCCCTCCTGCTCAACAAGTCCTTATCAACCCTCCGAAGAGTCACCCACCCAGACCCGACATTTACTTCTGACTGATGCGCCCAACCGACCGACCTCTGGGCACTATGGGGCAGTTTAGCATGGTCAGTCCACCTAACCTGCACATCTTTCGACTGTGGAAGGAAACAGGAGCACCGCAGGAAACCCACGCAGACACGGGGAGATTGAACAAACTCCACACAAACAAGTCGCACAAGGGTAGGATCGAATTCAGGTCCCGTTATGAGACAGCAGTGTTAACCACTGAACCACAAAGCCACATTATTTGCGATCGTATTCATTCCCTGCAATAATTCCCCACTCCGGTTCAGACGGGAATGACAGGACGATCAGCATTTCGAAAGCAGCATCACCACACAGACACAGTTCCCATGATGAGGACACATATCACCGATTGGGAATCATCTCGGAGAGATACAAGTGACAGAGAGTCACATGGAAATGATGGACTGAACGGCTTCAGGCTGCGGCGGAATGACGTCACACGTTGATGCCGTCCCTCTCCCTGTCTCTGGGACAGAGCGGCTGAGGGAGAAACAATGGCTCATTTTCAACTTCATCTGGGAGAGTTGGGGCTCAGATATTCACTGCTGCCCGTTCGCAGCAAAGAAACAGACGCCCGTGTTAGAAAGGTCTTTCTGCAGGATTGCTGTGTGAAGACGAATTCTGAACACCAAGCAAGCTGCACACAAATACACTCATATGAATTTACCTGAGGGAACAGTTTCTGGTGTCCATTTCTCTCTGTCCCGCCATCACAGCATCTTTCTGTTTCTTTGATTACAGACCTTTGTAATGTATTTAAAACTTGCCAATTTCCTACGCATTAGTGGAACTGACGTCTCCCATCCCAAGTGAGAGAGAGAGAGCAGAAGATCGGATGGGCTCTGCCCTCCCCAGAACAGTTTGCAAGTAGAAACAAAATGGTTTAATTATCCGCCAGTGGAGAGAGTCCGGTTCCTGGGAACGGGACAAACAGCAGCGTCCTGGGCGCAGGGAGACAGAATGAGAAGCAAATGTTGTGGAATCTCTTTGCTGTTTGCATTTCTTGGAGCAATGTCAAATGTATTTCACACTGAGCAAGTCTCAACTGCTTCAGGGGAGGGCGCTTGGGGTGTCAGGGGTCAGGGCAGAGACGGAATTCAACGGCCATTGGCTCGCTGGTCTAGCAGTGCGAATTTCGCTTTGGGTCTTCAGCTACACGCTGGTGCGAGAGACGCTGGGTTGGAATCCCGGACGAGCCCTCATTTCTTAAATTGCCTTGTGCAAAATTTCTCAATGAAACGAGATCAGACTGTCTGAAGGAAGGATGGGGCAGAGCTCCAATTGCAGTGAGCTATGCGAAGGGATCATTTGTGAAAGTGGAGTCAAGAATTGTAGATTGTTCGCCCGCGCAATCCGAATCATCCAGCTGCATTACTGTTCAGTTCTGAGTGCGAAATTTCAGGAAGCGGGAAGTGAAGTGATTGGAGACAGTGCTGAACAGGTTGAAGTGAATGGTGCCGTGCATGAGGAATGACAGCAGTGAAGGTAGATTGGAAAGTTGGGAGCTTTTGTTGAACGGAAGGCTGAACGTTGGCCTGATTGAAGTTTTCCAAGTCATCAGGGGTCTAGACAGAGGAAGTAATGAAGTGAAAATGCTCCCATGAATGAAAGGATCGAGAACCATTTGGCAGAGATTTAAAGTCATTAGGAAAAGTAAAAGTGACATTAGGAAGAATGTTTTCGTACAGGGATTAGGGTCAGTAAATCCCTGTTTGACAGTGACAAAGAGGCAGATTCAATGGACACAAAAGGGAATTCAATGGTCATGTTCAATGTAACAATGTGCAGATTTACAGGGAGAGGGCGACAGAATGATACACACAGAGACACTTATTTATATATTGTCTCGAGCCAGCAGAGCTAAGGTGGGCTGCATGGCCTCAGTCTGCGCTGTCACGCATTTTGTGATTTTGAGTAAAATCGGAGTTGGGCCAACAGCATGTGGGAAATTTGACAACGGATATATTCTGCCCAACAGGATACTCCATCACAGCAATGAAGGTGTTTTGACATCATTCTCGAAGGTACATGCCACAATGCAGATTCAAAACGGAGTATTTCTTTGAATCACTGAGTAATTTGTTTACAGTTATTCAGTGAAGGTGAGCGGAGTTGCGCCTTGGGAGCTGCTCCAGCTGATAGGTCAAAGCCGTTTTCTCCTGTGTGATAGTCCCACCAGCACTCCAATTTGTTGTGCTTCCAGTCAGTAGATGCAAATAAATGTCCCATTCTGATACACAGGCCACGGTGACCCAGCTGTGGTGACAAGCCTGTGAAGGGCTGAGTGCTCTTCTCCTGTTCTCTGTCTGGCTGCTATGATCCGAATCATAAAACCTCTTTTCTCCGAGATAGGAATAAACTGGTGAAGGTGAAACACATCAGTTGCGGTGTGTTCCATGCGCAGGAGGCCCTGCAGTAATTCCCCACTCTGTTTCACACAGCAGCATCCTCTCGGTGAATTACTCTTGGCAAAAAAAAACGATTGAACCAAATCAATGTCCGCCACTGGATTTTACTGACACCGTTTATAAAATTCAGGCTCACCGTTAATGTAGAGAGGGGCCGTCAGACTGTAGTTTCCGCTCCTTCTGGTGAATAAAGATAATTCTAACTGTGTCCAGTGGGAGGAAAGAATTTGCTGTTGGTGGGAAATATTTCTATCTGAACTCGCTGTCACTCTCCTGATATATTGAAACATAAAGCTGGGAGTCTCTAGATTATGTTGTAAAAATATCGGAATAATGTTATTCATATCCGTGCTGTCACCAACCGAACGAAGTGGCTGCCCACAGGGAGGCGGCAGTGTTTAAATCCCCTGATAGAACAGTTCATGTTTTACTTCTCATACTGGGGAAAGCTGAGCATTTACCCAAACAACGGGCGCAGCACCTCCCTGACACAGTATCCACAAATCAAACTGACAGCAAAGCTTCATGTGTGATCGAAAGTGCCCGGGAAGCAGACTTGGCTCAACACATACCCGCGAGCATACTCCTTTCTTGGGATATAGTTGACTGCAGTGAGCCTGGTGTGATTTGAACACATAATTGTTGAAGCTTGAATCAAATACGCTACCGTTGCGCCACAAGCCTACAGAAAGCGATGCGTTTCTATTCATGGTTAAGAGAACTGATTGCACTGCAATGATTTTACGTTATGAGGAACAACGGAGATCAACAGTTCATGTCTGTTCTGTCTCTCCCCCCTCTCCCTCTGTCTATCGAAACAATTTCCAACTCTCTCTCAATAAAAAACTGAAAGAATTGCAGATGCTGTATATCAGAAACAAAAAAACAGGAGTTGCCGGTGACCCTTCCATAGAACTGATGGTGATTGAGAAATTGTCGGTTTATATGCGAAAAATATTGTGGGAGGAAGGAGGACGCAGTAAATGATAGATCAGGACATAGCCCTAAGCGAGGGAAGAATTTTTGGACAGGAAAGGGAGTTGATAACAATCTGCGTGGGAGGGTGAACAACAGTAAATGGAGACTGTCCATAGCTAAGAATAGGTAGTGTGTAATGACAGACTATGTGATAACAAGGCTTGGTGTGTGTGGAAGGGACGAGGATACTATGGACTTCAGGCCCTAGATTTATTGAATTCGATGTTGGGACCGAAAGGATGTATGGTCCCCAAGTGCAATATTTGGTGCTCTTCGTTCTGCTGGTGCTGAGCTTCGCTGGAACACTACAGCAAACCTGAGACAGAGATGTTGGCCAGGGAACAGAGTGGGGTGTGGAATTGGCAGGCAACTGGAAGCTCAAGTTCTTTTTGCGGGCAGGACGTAGATGTTCTGTGCAGCAGTCACCCAGTTTACGCTTCATTTCCCTAATGTAGATGAGAGCACATTGTGAGCAACAAATGCAGTGGACTGGGTTGTGGGAAGTGCAGGTAAAGTGCTGCTTCACCTGGAAGGTATGTTTGGGCCTTCGCATAGTGAGGAGGGTGCAGGTAGATGGGCTGGTGTTACACATACGACAGTTTCAGGGGAAAGTGCCTTGGGACGATTGGGGTGGGAATGGGGGTAGGGTTGATGGGAATGAAGGAAGAGTGAACCCAAGGTATAACTCCTGCCCATTTACTTATCTGTCAAATAGAGAAATTTGTTAAGTGTGTACAAGGAAATTTTCTCAATAACAATCTAGATGTACATACTGGGGAGAGTGCAAAACCTAAGGGCCAGCAACCATAATTCTATTAACATTAGAATAGTGATTGAAAATAAAATATCAGTTCTAAAAGTTCAAATTCTAAATTGGAGGAAAACTCAGGTATTCGGCAAGATCTTTCAAAAGCTGATTGGGGGCAGTTGTTCGCAGGTTAAAGGACTGCTGGAAAATGGGAAGCCTTCAGATATGAGATAACAAGAGTCCTGACAGTATTCTCCTGTTAGGGTGAAAGGAAAGGCTGGTATGTTGGGGAACGCTGGATGACAAGAGAAATTGACATTTTGGTTAAGACAAAGAAGGAAGCATATGTCAGGTATAGACAGAGAGATCGAGTGAATCCTTCGAGTATAAATGCAGTACGAGCATACTTAAGAGAGAAATCATGAGGGCAAAAAAGGGGCATGAGATAGCTTTGGCAAATAGAGTTAAGGAGAATCCAAAGTGTTTTTTATAAATACATTAAGGACAAAAGGGTAACAAGGGAGAGAATAGGGCCCCTCAAAGATCAGCAAGACGGCCTTTGTGTGGAGCTGCAGTAGATGGGGGAGATACTGAACAGATATTGTGCATCAGTGTTCACTGCGGAGAAGGGCATTGAAGATATAGAATGTGAGAAAATAGATGGTTACATGTTGAAACAATGTCCATATTGCAGATGCGAAATTGCTGGATATCTTGAAATGCATAAAGTTGGATAAATTCCAAGGAGCTGATCAGGAGTACCCTAGAACTCTGTGGGAAACTGGGGAAGTGATTGCTGGGCCTCTTAGTGAGATATTTGTATCATCAATAGTCACAGGTGAGGTGCCGGAAGGCTAGAGGGTGGCTAACGTGGTACCACTATTTAAGAAAGGTGGTAAGGAAAAGCCAGGGAAGTATAGACCAGTGAGCCTGACATCAGTGATGGGCAAGTTGTTGGAGAGAATCCTGAGAGACAGGATTTACATGTATTTGGAAAGGCAAGAATTGATTAGGGATAGTCAGCATGGCTTTGTGCTTGGGAAGTCATGTCTCACGAACATGATTGAGTTTTTTGAAGAAGTAACAAAGTGGATTGATGACGGCAGAGCGATGGACGTGATTTATATGGACTTCAGGAAGGCATTCATCAAGGTTCCACATGGGAGACTGGTGAGCAAGGTTTAATCTCATGGGATGCAGGGACAACTAGCCATTTGGATACAGAACTGCCTCGAAGGCAGAAGACAGAGGGTGGTGATGGAGGGTTGCTTTTCAGACTGAAGGCCTGTGACCAATGGTGTGTCGCAAGGATCGATGCTGGATCCACTACGTTTTGTCATTTATATAAATGATTTGCATGTAAACGGAGGAGGTATAGTTAGTACGTTTGTAGATGACACCAAAATTGGAGGTGTAGTGGACAGCAAAGAAGGTTACCTCAGATTTCAACGGGATCTTGATCAGATGGGCCAATGGGCTGAGGAGTGGCAGATGGAGGTTAATGTAGATAAATGTGAGGTGCTGCATTTTGGACAAACAAATCAGAGCAGGACTTTTACACTTAATGGTAAGTTCCTTGGAAGTGTTGCTGAACAAAGAGACCTTTAAGTTCAGGTTGATAGTTCCTTAAAAGTAAAGACGCAGGCAGATTGGATGGTAAAGAAGGTGTTTGGTATGCTTTCCTTTGTTGGTCAGGGCATCGAGTATCGATGCTGCGAGCTGATGTTGCTACTGTACAGAACATTGGTCAGGCCACTTTTGGAATATTGCATGTAATTTTGGTCTGCTTCCTATCGGAAAATGTTGTGAAAGTAGAAAAGGTGCAGAAAAGATTTACCAGGACGTTGCCATGGTTGGCGGGTTGAGCTGTAGGGAGAGGCTGAGTAGCCAGTTTTCGCTGGAGCGTCGGAGGCTAAGGGGTGACCTTATAGAGGTTTATAAAATCATGAGGGATATGGATAGAGCAAATACACAAGTTCTTTTCCCTGTGATGGGGGAGTCCAGAACGAGAAGGCATAGTTTTAGGTAGGGGAGGGGAAAGATATAGAAGGGACATAACGGGCAACCTTTCCACGCAGAGGGTGATGCATTTACGGCATGAGCTGCTGGAGTAAGTGATGGAGGCTGGTATAATTACAGCATATAAAATGCATCTGGATGAATATATGAATAGGAAGGTTTTATGAGGATTTGGGCCAAGTGCTGGCAAGTGGGACTAGATGAGGTTAGGGCATCTGGGCTGCATGGACGAGTTGGACCGAAGGGTCTGTTTCCGTATTGTACATCTGTGTTACTCTGTGAGATTCCATGGGATTCTTTGCCCAAGACAGCAGTTGAGACAGCTTCATGAAGTATATTGAAGGCACAGTTGGATGGGTTTTTGCATGGAAGGGGAATTAAGGGCGGTCGGGATAGTGCAGGTTGGTGGAACTGTGATCTTAATGAATGATGGAGTAGGATTGACCAAATGGTCTACTCCTGCTTCTGTTACTATGAATCTGTAACACTGCGTTTCCCGCGGCAGGAGTTTTCCCACGGCACAAAGGAGGTTTTCTAAAATAAATTTAAACCCCTTGCTTTGCTTGAACTCAAACTGCATTGACTTGGAGGCGCATGGGAGCTTGTGGCTCGTTGGTCTAGGGGTATGATTCTCGCTTCGGGTTTTCAGCTGCGGGAGCATGCGAGACATCCCGGGTTCCAATCCCGGACAAGCCCTCGTTTCTTACATTGCCTTGTGCAAAAACGGCCAAACAATTTTCTCAAAAAGCAGCTTCGTTAAACGAGATCCGACTGCCTGGGTGGGGTAGAGCTGCCATTACAATGAACGCGGCAAGGGCAACACTAACTCAAACTGAACACAAGCTTTGCTTGTGGGCGTTTGGAACGCGTTGCCAGCATAGGAGGCACGGCAGATTCATTTCAAATGCGTCTGGATAAATGCATGAGTCGGGGGTCAGTGGTCGGTGGAGGGCGGTGGGGGTGGCGGGAGTAGAGGGATACAGATGCTTAGGAATTGACCGACAGGTTTAGACAGGACATTTGTATCGGCTCAGGCTTGGAGAGCTGAAGAACCTGTTCCTGTGCTGTAAATTTTCTTTGTTCTTTGTTCGATATGGTGTATATCTGATATTGTTGGCTGTTGTAAAAGTTTCTTTGCAATTATTATTCACCTTCTAATGTAGTAATGGAGTTACGTCATTTTTTGTCTTTTTTTTACTTTAATAGGTCAGCAGGAAGTCATTCAGCATCTTTACTTGCTTTCTTTTCTCAAGCAGCCTTAACATTTCATTTTCATACCCTTGATTCAGCTCCATTTCCAGCATCTTTGTAGGCAGTTTGTTCCATGTTTGGGAGAAGATTTGTTGCTCCTGTGCTCATTGTTGTAGTAATAGCAGTGTTGTCCCAGTCGAACTCATGACGAGCAACGTGAGTTCGACTGGGACAACACTACTATTATAGGACAAGCCAAACAGAGAACAACCAGGGAATTCCGAGAGGCATAGCACTCATCCACTGATTCAGTCAACACACACATCGACCTGGACCCAATATACCGGCCACTGCAGTGGACAGCTGGAACTGACAACCGGAAGCGGCAGGTACAAATCATTCTAAATGCCGGAGGAAACATCACAGAAGCGCTTCACAGGAGGCTCCCAAGCACCGAGGATGTCACCGAGATAGGGGAAGAAACGTCTTCAACACAAATTCCCAGTTCGGTGAACAGAACCACAACAGTTTGTTCCATGTTATTGTCACTGAAATTAAGTTTTCCTCCATGCACAGCTAAGCCGACCTGGCTGCAGGAGGGTTTTCAGGTTTCTGTGGTCTGGATAATATGTGATCAGCAGGCATCTCACAATCTACAGGAATTGCCACCTCTGTTCTGATCATTAACTGTACTGACAGTGATCACTTAGTTTGTGATTTTTCTTCGCAGGAAGGCGTGTAGAAAGAAATCTGAAAGCAAATGATCCATCAACTTCTGACAGAGCCACTTGATTCATTGAGACTTGAATATCAGCAGCCATTCCAATCAAGAAGACATGTTTGCTTTTGTTTGCTTGAGAGATTCTGGACACTGGTGCGGCAGGCAGAATACTGAGAGACCGAGTGAGGGAGATTCAGTGCGCTGACTGTGAAAAGTGCTGCAAACCAATTACTCAGATTGGGGGAATCAAAGTCTCACCCCTCACGGTGGGAAAGGCTATTGTCCCCGTTCTGTTTGTAATTTCAATCCCAGACCAACACAAGGAAAGTTCCCTCCAAAGGGGAAACCGTGCAAATGTGGGGACGGTGGGAGAGGATTCCCTTCCCCATCCGTGCTGGAAAGCCACAGATGCATTCACACCTGGAGAGGCCATTCACCTGCTCAGTGTGTAGGAAGGGCATCAGTCGGATCTGTCATCTGCAGACGCACGAGTGGGTCCACAAGTGAGAGAAGCCATTCACGTGCCCCATGTGCGGGAGGGGTTTCACTCAGTCAGCTGCACTGCTGACCCACCAGCGGGTCCACACTGGACAGAGGCCATTCACCTGCTGTAAGTGCCGGAAGGGATTCACCTGCTCCTCCCACCGGCGGAGGCACCAGCGAATTCAGGTGCTATCGCAGGGGGATTGAAGGAGCGATGGCCGAGTGCCAAGTGCTTATGCACGAAACGTCAATTCTCCTGCTCCTCGGATGCTGCCTGACCTGCTGTGCTTTTCCAGCTCCACACTCTCGATCCTAATCTCCAGCGTCTGCAGTCCTCACTTTCGTCCAGTAAGGGGTGAATGTCTATTCCTAGTCTTTTAGATCTATTAAAATCTTTCCCCTTCACCTTTACCCTCTAGTTTTGGAATACTTCTATCCAGGGGAAAAGACAGAAACGTTCAGAAACCAGACAAAATGTGGAGGCACAGGGGGAAAAATCAGCAAAAAAAAAATGGCTTCGGCATTTTTCTCTCGTAATCTTATATTTGTCATGATCGGGAGGTACCCGTGTTGGACTAAGGTGTACGAAGTTAAAAATCACACAACAGCAGGTTACAGTCCAATAGGCTTGTTTGGAAGCACTAGCTTTCGGAGCGCTGCTACTTCATCAGGTGGTTTTGGAATATAACATCGTAAGTTCTTAGTCTTATGATGTTATACTCCGCAATCACCTGATGAAGGAGCAGGGCTCCGAAAGCTAGTGCTTGCAAATAAGTCTGTTGGACTATCACCAGGTGCTTTGTGATTTTTTAACTGAAAAGTTAGTAACAAATTCCTGCACACTGAGCATGCTCCGTGGTGTCAGCAAAGCACTGTGCATGACCGCCAGTGTTAGCAAGCACTGCGCATGACCGCCAGTGTCAGCAAGCAGTGCGTATACTCTTGGGAGCGTGCGAGCTCCTTTCCATGGAGCAGTGTGGAACCTTGGAGGACCAGAAGGAGTCTGGTCCTCCTGCCAATCAGAGCCGGCCATTGTCGAAATGTGGAGATTGGACCGTGAGCTCTGAAGCTGCAGCTGCTCTTTTCTCTCTGCATAAGATTAAACGTCATCCCAGACTGTAACTTTCTTCGTCTGTCTAACATTTGTGAGGACAACAGTGTTTTTCTTTCCACTATTTCATTCTGGGGTTCAATTGTTGACTTGCAGCAATTGAAAGGAAAGAGTGAACCGAGGGAGGGGCCAGACTCTGGAAAAGTTGATCCCGGTCTGTGTGTCAACTTGGAAACACATGGCAAATGCAGTACCACAGTGTGAAGTTATAGCCTTTGCAGTGTAAAAAGAAAGCAGAAAGGAGATGCATGGTTGAAATGGTGCTATGTTGAGATGTGGCGAACGTTAGATGCTGGAGATCAGAGTTGAATATTGTTGTGCTGGAAAACCACAGTAGGCCAGGGAGCAACTGAGGAGGAGGAGGAGGAGAGTCGACGTAACGGGCACGAGCCCTTCACCAGGAGTGATGTGTGGACAGACAAAGGGTCGTCAGCATCCTTCAACACCAGCCAATGCCAGTTGTCAGAAAGGTGCAGCAAGCAATGAGCAAAGCAAGTGGTATATATCAGCAAGAGGAATTGAGTTCAGAAGTGGGGATGTCTTTCTGCAGTCAGGTCCGCTATTGAATGTATTCAAGGCTGAGCTTACGTGACTTTGAAGAACAAAGAAGTTATGGGAAAAGGTAAGAAAATGGTTTTGAGACCAGTACAGAACAGTTACAGAGTCATACAGCACAGAAACAGACCATTCAGTCGAACTAGTCCATGCTGACTGTGTTCTGAAACTAAACTGGTCCCACCTGCCAGTGTTTGGCCCATATCCCTCCGAACCTTTCCTATTCATGTACTTATCCAAATGTCTTTTAAACATTGTAACTGTACCTGCATCCAGCAACTCCTCTGGACATTGATTCCTCACATGAACTACTCTTTATCTTCTAAAAAAGGTGCCCCTTATGTCTTTTTAAAATATTTCTTTCTTCATCTTCGAAATTTGCTCCCTAATCTTGAACACCCACACTAGGGAAAGAATACCTGCTGTTCACCTCATCTACACCCCTCATGATTTTATAATCCTCTCTGAGGTCACCTCTCAACCTCCGATGCTCCAGTGAAAAACAGAACTGTGTGGCAGAGTTCATGTATATATTGCCTTGTATGGTATTTTGTAAATAACATTCGTTTGCTGGTTGTTTGTATAGGGTATTTCAGGTTCATTAGACGCTGTTTAAGTGTGTTGGTAGGTTTATGGGCTACCATGATGTTGAGAGGGTTGAGTTGTCTGGACATCATTTCACAGATGTCGTTAATGTAAAGTAATGTGGCTAGGGTTTCTGCAGACGTTGTGTCTGCTTGTGTCAGTTTGTCGATATGAAACCGACACCCTGGGATTATTGGGTCGGCAAAAGTGCGGATTGCAGGTGCTGGAAACCAGAGTTTAGATCAGAATGGTGCTGGAAAAGCACAGCAGGTCAGACAGCTTCCGAGGAGCATGAAAATCGACTTTTCGGGCAAAAGCCCTTCATCAGGAATTGAGGCAGGTCCCCTCCAGGGTGGAGAGATAAATTGGGGGTGGGGGTGTGCTGGGCCGAAAGTAGCATTGGTGAATGGGGGTGAGGATGGAGGTGACAGGTCAGAGAGGAGGATGGAACAGATAGGTGGTAGATAGATAGATAGATTGATAGAGTTCTTGATTGATCCATTCTTTCCTGTCTGTTTTTTGTGGGTTTTGAAAGCTTTCCCAATCCTCTGAGTGAGTATTGGAGTTGGAAAGTTATGTTATGGCTGTACAGGACATTGGTAAGACCACTTTTGGAATAGTGAGTTTAATTCTGGTCTCCCTCCTATCAGAAAGATATTGTGAAATTTGAAAGGGTTCTGAAGCACCAATGGGCCCACAGAGGGGAACAGATAGATTGGCAGGTAGGACAGGTCATGAGGACAGCGCTAAGCTGGACGTTTGGAACTGAGGTTAGGTGGGGGAAATGAGGAAACTGGTGTAGTCCACATGGATGTCCTGGGGTTGAATATATCCGAGGCGGAAGAATAGACATTCTTCCTCCAGGCATCGGGTGGGGAGAGAGCTGCAATGGAGGAGGCCCAGGACCTGCATGTCCTCGGCAGAGAGGGAGGGGGTTTGAAATGTTGGGCCATAAAGTGACGGGGTTGATTGGTGCAGGTGTCCTGGAGATGTTCCCTCAAGCGCTGTGACTTGACTCTGCGAGGGGTCTCCAGTCTCCCCAATGTAGAGGAGATCCCATCAGGAGCAATGGATACAAGAAATGACATTGTTGGATACACAGGTGAACACCTTCTCACGACCGTGGCCCGGATTCGATTTCCGGGCAGGGAAGACATTTTCAATAGAGCTGACAGGCTGCATCTTCGTCTCCCTGGTGGTCTAGTCGTTAGGATCCGGTGCTCTCACCGCCGTGGCCCGGGTTCGATTCTCGGCCAGGGAAGCAATTTTCAAGGGTAAAGTCTGCCCATCCTTCTAAAATGTGCTGTGCAATTGTTTATTTATCTTCGTAATCCCTGGGTGCTGCAGTGTGTCATGGCTCATTGAATCTGTGTCCTGATTCAGATTGCTTTGTATGTGTCATGATCATTGCTTTTTTCGGAAAAATCTTGTTTCGCGTGCGTTGTTTTCCAGTCGACGCTGTTTTGAATTTACCATTGATGTCGGCTCTGCTGTGACATCTAGAAATGGCACTTTGTTGTTGTTCTCCTCTTTTGTGAATTTTATGCCAGTAAAGAGATTGTTGATGGTGTTGTAGGTTTCCTCTAATTTGTTTCATTTTGTGATGACAAAAGTGTCATCACTGTGGCGGACACAAAGTTTGGCTTGGGTCGTTGGAAGGGCTGTTTGTGCGAGTCTCTGCATTATTGCTTCTGCAAGGAATCCTGATACTGGTGGTATCATGGGTATTTCGTTGATTTGTTTGTAAGGCTTGTTACTGAATATGAAGTGGGTGGTAAGGTACAGTTCCACGAGCTTGACAGTGTTATCTTTGCTGATGACGTTGGTGCTGTGTTTGTGTCTTTGGTTCTTCGAGTAGTGTCTTCAGTTTTCTTTGACCACGTTGATGTTAATGGATGTGAAAAGAGCTGTTATGTCAAAGGATAACATTATTCCATCCTCTTCTATCTTAGTGTCTTTGGTGTTCAGGAATTCTTGGATGGAGGAAATGGAGTGGCGTGAATCTTTGACTTGGAGTTTTAGTCTTCATTGGAGGTCTTTGACTAGTCTGTATATTGGTGTTCCAAGTAGTGAGACTATGGCCTGAGGGGGGCTCCTGGTTTGAAGAGTAGGAGAACACCAACAAAGTGGCATTCCTCGGTGTCACAGTAGAACGAACAGTCAATGGGGAACTTCAAACTAGCGTCGACAGAAAAACAACACATATGGTATATCTTATATTTAAGGAGAACAGGTTCCCAATAAACCCAGTCCGCCGATTTCTCATTGATGTTTCCAAGCTGACTTTCAAAACTTCCGTTTGTCCTTCCATTCTTTCCTGTTTTATTTTGTGGCTTTTGAAAACTTTCCCAATCCTCTGACTGAGTGTTGGAGTTGGGAAGTTATGTTGTGGCTGTACAGGACATTAGTTGGACCACTTTTGGAATATTGTGTGCAATTCTGGTCTCCCTCCAATCAGAAGGATATTGTGAAATTTGAAAGGGTTCTGAAGCACCAGTGGGTCCACAGAGGGGAGAGGCCCTTCTGCTGCCCTGAGTGCGGGAAGGCCTTTCGTGATTCCTCTGCCCTGCTGATGCATCAGTTGGTCCACACCGGGGACGGCTGTTCTCCTGCCCTGAGTGCGAGCTGGCCTTCAGCAGTTCTTCCCACCTGCTGAACCACCAGTGGGTCCCCACTGAGGAGAGGTCGTTCTTCTGCCCTGAGTACAGGAAGGGCTTTGCTCTTTCCTCTGACCTACTGGCTCACTGGTGGATCCACATGGGGGAGAGGTCGATCAGTTGCCCTTCGTGCAAGAAGGCCTTCAGCAATTCCTCAGCCTTGCTGTTCCACCAATCCGTCCACACCGGGGAGAAGCCGTTTTCCAGCCCGAGTGCGTGAAGGGCTTTCCCCGCTCCTCCATCCTGCTGAATCACCAGTGTGTCCACAGCGGAGAGACGCCCTTCAGCTGGCACGAGTGTGGGAAGTGGTTCATGTTTCCCTGCAACTTGCGGAAGCACCTGGGGAAGCACCAGCGGGAGCACCAACGCTCCCAGCAATCAGATCCCACTGGTGTTCTGCCTTGGGTCTCCCCATGGACTGAACCTCCTGTCACTTCTGACAGTGGGTGCAGTGGGAGAGCACGTGAGCTGTTTTTGTTGTCTGCTGGACTGCAATTGCATCCCCCACTCCCCACAACCACAATCTCACAGTGGCTCAGGGGCGTCACGGTGACTCAGTGCTTAGCACTGTTGCCTCATGGCACCAGGAACTCAGGATCAGTTCCACCCTTGGGGGTCTGTGTGCAATTTGTGGAGGGTAGGAAAATGGATATGACTGGGTTACTCTTCGGAGGATCAGTGCAGATGTGTTGGGCTGAAGGACCTGTTTCCACACTATAGGAGTTCTACGATCCTATGAGCTTTGCTTTGAGTGGACACTGCTGCTCATTGAGACCGCGACTTCACATTGGCAATGAAATGATCCAGAGAAACCTAAGACCGCAAGACCATTGGAGCAGAAGTTAGGTCATTCGGCCTATCGTGTCTACTCTGCCATTCGTTAGAGTCAAAAAAATTGCAGATGACATTAGCTACAGTGTGGAAACAGGCCATTTGTCCAAACAAGTCCACACCGACCCTTCAAAGAGTAACGCGCCCAGACCCATTTCCCTCTGACTAATGCACCTAACTCTATGGGCAATTATGCATGGCCAATCCACATGACCTGAACATCTTTGGACAGGATCTCCCAGAGAAAACCAGCATAGACACTGGGAAAATGTGCAAACGCCTCACAGAGGGTCATCCAAGTCTTTGATCAAACTTGGGTCCCCGGCAAGGTGAGGCTGCAGTGGTAACCACTGAGCCACTACATATTGCAACCCGAAGTCGATAAGCAGGAGATTGGGAGAATACAGCAAGCCAGGTAGCACCAGGATGTGGAGTAGTCAGCGTTTTGGGTATTAACCCTTCTTCAGGACTGAAATGTTGACTTCTGTATGAGAAACAATTTACGGGAATGTTGCTGGGGGTTGGAGGGTTTGAGCTACAGGGAGAGGCTGAATCGGCTGGGGTTGTTTTCACTGGAGCATCGGAGGAAGAGGAGTGACCTAATAGAGGTTACAAATCCATGAGAGGAATGGACAGGGTAATAGACAAGGTATTTTCCCTGGGATGGGGGAGTCCAGGACTAGAGGGCATAGGTTGAGGGTGAGAGGCGAAATATATTAAAGGGACAACTTCTTCATGCAGAGGGTGGTACATATATGAAATAAGCTGCCACATGATAAAGGTGAGGTGCTGTCAAATAGGAGTAGATTAATATAGGATATCAGGTCAGCATAGGCAAGTTGGACCGGTGTCTGTTTCCATGCTGTATGTGTCTCTGATGACTGGTCCTGATGTAAGTTTAAAATAGAGTCCAAGTAACTGTGAACAGTTCAACCTTGTTGAGCTCACCTCCTCAACAGTTTCAAATGAATATCCCCTAGCGATACTCTTTAAACATGCTGAGTTGGACAAAGTATCCCATCAACTTCAACAAAACCCAGAGGTGAAGAAGTCAGAAGTCAGAACACCAAGGGGACCAAACCTGATCACAATATTCCAGGTGCAGCTTCATCAACGTCCTGTAAAACTACACGATAACTTCCCAACATCTATCCTCAATTCCCTAACTGATGAAGGTCATTGGACCTGAACCTTTCTTCACTGCCTTGCGTAGCAATGTTATCAGAGATATCGGATCTACTTTAAACTGATCCATACTCCAGCGGCTGGGAGCACCAACGCAGAGTAGTACACCATGCATGTGCTGGGTACATACCCCAAAGATCGATGGGTCAAATCCATGTGATGCTATTGCTCAATGTCTCCATAAGCTGCTTTCCTTGGCAAAGGTACTGTGTTCTTTATCTTGCCTTAGCATCTGTTTCCCAAAGCTTCTTTAGTGGCAGCTGGAGGAAGGTCTGGGCGCCAAGAAGCGGGGTGCCCGGCTCGATTTGCTCAAGGTTTGTATCTATTAACTTATTTAAATGGTACCTACTGTATGGAGCTATGGTTTTCATTAAAACCGAAGGATCATGTCATAGTGTTTGTTTATATTTAGCAGTTGTAGTTGGTAAAATACACTCCCTGGGGGAGCACCTTCTATGATGCTGCATTTCTTGCCTTCTGCCCTTCCCCCATTTGTTATCTCCCATCTCGACTTTATATGTTTTTGGTCAAATTTTATTTCATATTAATCAGACTTGGTATTCACTGTGTGCTAGTAATTTGTTTGTTCGAATATTGTAAGTCAAAATTAATGGTGTAATTTCATTTCTAATGTCAGAAGTTTACATTGAATGTGCAGGTGTGAATGCCAGTAAGTTGTGAAAATAAATCAATAACTTGTGATTTTATAGCAAAAAGAGCAGTTCACTGCTATCAATGGCATTGTCTCATTTGAAGGTGATGAGTTGAGCCTGATCAACAAACCGTTTCATGAAGTCACCCAATTTAATTAAAATCTTCTTTAACTTAAATGAAGATAATAACTCTGGCATGCTAAAATTTATACAATTTGTTTTTTAAGATTTATTTATGTGTCCATTGCTCAGCCACATTGGGGAGACTGGATGCAAACTTGCAGAACATTTCAGGGAACAAATCTAGGACTCCAAAACTAAATGACCCCACCGCCCTGTGGCTGAATACTTTAACTCCCCCTCCTAATCCGTCAAGGGCATGTAAGTCCTGGGCTGTAACCCCTCCAAGCTCTCGCTACCTGACTCTTGTAGGAAGAACACTTCATCTTCCGCCTTGGGACCCACCAACTACATGGGATCAATGTCGATTTCACCAGCTTCCATATTTCCCCTCACTTTCACTCCCACACCACGCGCCTTGTCCCAGATCCAACCTTCCAACTCGGCATTGGCCTCTTGAGCTGTCCTACCTTTTCATCTTGCTTCCCAACTTTTCGTTCCACTCTCCTGTCTTACCTCTCATGATCTCTCCCCACCTCCATCGACCTATTTCATTCACAGCTATCTCCCCTCTATCCCCATCCCCTTATCATTTATCTCTCGGCCCCCATGGACCAACCTTCATTCCTGATGAAGAACTTATGCTCTAAAACAATACTGTGGTGAAGGAACATCCTTAATAAGAAAGAGCTCCCAATTCAGGTTTATTCCCCGTTAGTTTCCCTGCTCTTCAAGAAATAAGAAATGTCGTTTTCTTCAACTAGAAAGTGGTCTTACACTTTGCGGTGTCTGAAGTGTTGTACCACTTCACTTTTTGCCCAATTGTTAAGGATCCTTTCAACCTGTTTTTCGGACAATGGTGGCGGTGACCAAAAGCAATCATTTCACTGCTCTTCAATGCCCCATTTCTCCTCCTATGAAACGCTTTGACATGTTGTCTGAGTGCACTTGGTTTTCAAAATGTAATTTAGCCATTGAAGTGAACTGGGTTAATCTTTATCGATCACTAGCTTTGTTTGCACTAACTGTAATTATCCACCAATTTGCTGTTTTTTGTTCCACCAAAGCTGGAAACAATGATCTGTATTTATGTTGCACTCCGGTGTGAAAAATCAACCCAAGAATCGTCATATTATTATACTTGTCTCAAGTTATAACCGGAAGCATTCTGTGGCAGTTTAAGACTAAAGATGTGGCTGGAAAGAATGTAGATTGATGAGGAAAGTCAAAAAGCAGAATCTCTGGCTACAATCTATCAGTCTGGCTTGATAAATTGGTGGCTCTTCAAAAGCACCTTCCAAGCCATCACCTCAACCATCAAGAGCAGGTAAGTGTGAACACAGTATTCCAACTGTGAAATATATCGCATTGCTTCTTTGTTATTGATCAAAAACCTGGAATTCGCTCCTGAACATTATTGCAGACCAAATCATAACTGTGAAGCAATTTAAGAGGCAGCTCAGCACCACGTATTCAAGGACAGTTTGGGAAGGGTTGTTGGCAGAGCCAATGATAATCACATCTCATGAAATAATAAGCAAAGAGGCATGGACAGAGGATTGGCTAGCCAATGATACAATTGGGATAAGGGACATGTTCAGGATAGCAAATTGGAACTAGGAGTGTGCCACAGGGATCAGTGCTGGGGCCAAAATTATTTACAAAATCTATCTTAATTCCGTTGATAAGTAAAGTGAATGCACTATTGCTAAGACTGCAGAAGAGACGGTTGATGGGAAGGAAGGTTGTAAGAATGACATGAAATATCTGGAGAGGGATATAGATAGGTTAAGCAAATGAGCAAACCTTTGGCAGACGGAATAGAATGTGGGGAAATGACGTTGTGCACTTTGCCAGGAGGAAAAATGTTGAATGTGAAATGGAGAAAGCTGTTGAATAGAGGGATTTGGAAGCCCAAATCCATGCATCTCTTCAGCCATATTCAGTGAGTAATAGGGAAGGCAAATGGGAAGTTGGCCTTTAAATAGAGTATAAAAGTAGGGAGGTTTTCGTGAACCTATGTCAGGCACTAGTCAAGCCACAACTGAACACTGGCAGGGTCCTTTACCTAAGGAAAGATATACTGGCATTGGAGGCAGTCCAGAGAAGGTTGACCAATATGATATCAGGGATGGAAAGAATATCATATGAAGAGAAGTGAATAGGTTAGGCCTGTACTTATTCGAAGTTAGAAGATTTAGAGGTAATCTTATTTTCACATAAAAGATTCTAAGAATACTTGACGGGCTTGATGTGGAAAAGTTTGGCTTTGTGGGTGAGCCTAGCACCAGAGGGAATAACCTGCAAATGAAGGATTGCATGTTGAAGACAGTAAGGAATTGTTACTGAAGGCAGTAAATCTGTGGAACATATTACTACAGAGTGTTGTTGAGCCTGGGTCGTTAAGTACATTCAAGGCTGTCAGATTTTTTTTTAACCAGTGAGGGAATTGAGGATTATGGGGAAATGGCAGGAAAGTGGAGGTGATGTTTACCAGAGTAAACGTGATCTGAATAAACGGCCGAATTGAGTCAATGCGGTGAATTGAACAGTCAGTAATAAAGGGGAAAAGGATACAACTGGCAACTACAGGCCGGTCAGTGTTGGAAAATTAGAGATTGCACGGAGTTGGTGGCATTTTGGCATTGTTACTGGATTTAACATCTGGAGTTTCAAATTGATGCTGCTATGTCTCCGATGCACTTTGAAAACAGTTAATATATCTGGAATATAAAGCTTATCGCTGCTTTGGTGATCTGAGCAATTGATATCAGGGCCTATCTTGTTAGGGAAGGAAATCTTTAGCCTTACCCCGCTAGGTGATTGTGTCACTCTTGATCCACGGTAATGTGATTAACTCGTAACTGCCCTCTGAAAGGGCACTTGGTTTTTCTGGGAGATAAAGTGCCACACCCCATGAATAAGTAAAGGAAAATATTCAGCAGAAAATTGTCAATGAAGTGAAGATTGCGATCTAGTGATAATGATTGATTAAGCCAGAGATCTAGGTCTTCTGAGAAAAAAAATTCAAATCCCATCATGGCAGCCAGTGGAATTTATGTTCAAGTAATAAAAAGATCTGGAAGTGAGAGTTTGTCTCAGTACTGACCACCAGGAAACCATTATTGATGAAAACAATGAACTGCAGATGTTGGAGATCGGAAACAAAAGGCACCATTGCTGGGGCATCGCAGCAGGTCAGGCAGCATCTGTGGAGAGAAAACAGTTAGTGTTTTGAATCCAGTCACTTTTTAAGGGCCACTGGACACGAAACATTAACACTAATCTCTTTATAGACGCTGCCAGAACTGTTCTGTGTCTCCAACCATTATTGATTGATTGTTGTGAAATGATTCCTTTATGGAAGAAAATCTACCATTCATCAACCCTGTGTGTGCACAGGGACCATGTGATTACAGACCTACTACAGTGTGGGGTTGACTCTCAGCTGCCTTCGCCCATGTAGTCCCGAGTCAATTACTCGGTCCAAAGGACATGAGGGACGTTGAGAAAATGTTGCACATGCTTGCAACAATCACATGCCACAATTTTTTTTACAAGAAAACCATCGGTTAATGAGGGACAACCAAGGCAAATTGCTATGGGAATGTCATGCCCAACTGATTTGATTTCCTTGTCGCAATACCATAAAATTGTAAGTATTTTTTAAAATCGTCTTCAGAGGTTACATCACTGTAGGAATACTGCATGCAATTCTGGCTGTTTGCGAGGCGATGGATGTTGTGAAATTTGAAAGGGTTCAGAAAAGATTTACAAGGACGCTGCCAGGGTTGGAGAGTTTGAGCACGATGAAAAGGCAGAACAGACTGGCGTTATTTTCCCTGGAGCTTTGGAGGGTGAAAGGTGACTTTACAGAAGTTCATAAAATTATGAGGGGCGTGGAAAAGGACAAATAGGAAAGGTCTTTTCCCCGGGGTGGTGGTGGGGAGTCAAAAACTAGAGTGCATAGATTTAAGGTTAATAGCAAATGGAGTTTAACATAGATAACCATGAGGTCTCACAGTTTGGATAGTCAAATCAAGGTAGGAGTTTCATGGGGAATGGTTGGACCTGTAATGGAAGAGAGGGATCTCGGAGTAGGTTCACAGTTCACTGAAAGTGGAATCATAGGTAATAGTATTTCGGCACTCCGGTCTTCATCAGTTAGAGCTTTGAGTATAGAAGCTGGGAATTTATTTTTCAGTTACGCAGAATGTTGGCGAGGCTGCACTTGGAGTATAAAATAGATTCAGTGCGATATTGAAGGCAGGAAAGAATTACAAAAATATACTGTTTAGAGAGACATAAATAATGTATCTAAATAAGATAGTGAATTAGAGTATAGATAAGTGCCAAATGATAATGTTCTTCCGACAAGCACCGAATTTGTTTCATTTGCAGTATTCCCAACCAGGAAATCTAGGGGTGCACGTTCATAGTTCCAAGAAAGTCGAGTTACAGGTTGACAGGGTGGTGAAGAAGCCTTTCAGCCTGCTTCCCTTCATCAGTCCAAGTACTGAGCACAGGAGTTGGGACATCTTGTTGCAGCTGTCACACATGCCACACAACACAAGGTATGACCCTGCCCTTCTCTGACTGACTATCCCTTTGAATATCAGGGGGAAGACACCCCTTTAATTGTGATGTTCAGGAAAGATGCCTTACTTCAACAAAAATGTGCTGTACTCACAGATGTTTGGACAGAGAAAGGAAGTTGCAGTCTGGGGTGAAGCTCAATCTTCATTCAGAAAGAGAGGAACGGCAGTAGCTTCAGAAGCTCATGGTCCAACTTGTACATTCAAAAAATAGAGGGGCTTTGTTTGGCAAGAGGACCCAGTTAATTCTGGTCCTTCAGGGCTCCCCATTGGTCAATCTCCAATCACAGCACTGTCTGGACTGGGTGACGTGAGCGATGGGAGACAGTCAGCCTCGAAATGCAGGAATGTCACTGCCAACCTCCGCGAATCCAATTGGCTATGTAAGGTTTGCACGCGCGCATACACACACAAACACACACGCACACACACACACACACACACACACACACACACACACACACACACACACACACACACACACCCCATTGTGGGCATCACAATGCAAACGTTAGCCAACGAGCTTCAGAGGGATAGTGTGCAATTCTGGGCAAAATCTGGGAGCAAAACAATATTTCCCCCTTTCCATTCCTAATCCTGGGAGGGCGAGAGAGGGGGGAGGCACTGTTCACTTGCAGCAACTGGAGGCAGAGAGTATGAATCCAAACATGAGCAGACTCTGCAAAGGTCGGTTTCAGTCGGCTTCTTCTGGAATATTGTGTGCAATTCTGGTCTCCCTCCAATAGGAAGAATATTGTGAAACTTGAAAGAATTCAGAAAAGTTTCATAAGGATGTCACCAGGGTAAGAGGGTTTGAACCACAGGGAGAGGCTTTGAATCACAGGGCGAGGCTGAATAGGACAGGGCTGTTTTCCCTGGAGCATCGCAGGCTGAGTGATTTCTTTTTAAAAAGAGGTTTTTAAAAGCTGGAGGGGCGTGGATGGGGTGACAAGGTCTTGTCCCTGGGATAGGGGGAGTGCAGAACTTGAGTGCATAGGTTGAGGGTGAGAGGGGAAAAATTAAAAGGGACCTTGCAGTCAACCTTTTCATGCAGAGGGTTGTGCATGCATGGAATGAGCTGCCAGAGGAAGGGGTGGAGGCTGGTGGAGGCATCTGGATGGGTATATGAATAGGAAGGATTTAGAGGGATATGGACCAAGTGCTGGCAAATGGGACAAGATTAATTTTGGATATCTGGTCGGCTTGGACAATTTAAATTGAAGAGTCTGTTTCTGTGCTTTACGTCTCTGACTCTGATTGGTGAAAAGTATTGGCATTCGTTGAAACATTTATGCAACAGGAAATTGCAAGAGGGTAAACATAAGCCTCATTCCGTTGATCCATGAATCCTGGTGCAGTATGGATGTATTTCCAGTAATAGAGTCAGTATGACATGGAAGGAGTCCAAAACGACGGCTTCTTTTACAAAATTTCCCAAGTCAATCTGAGTCTTCTGGGAATCTAAGATAACCGTGCCTTAATATAAGATAGATAAGTCTGGGGTATCTGGTACATATTCGATGGAATGTTTGTGGCTCTAAAAGCCTGGTTTGCAGTTGTTTCTGTGCTCATAATATTGTACTGCAGCATATTGTATATCTTCAATAAGAACGTCAATACCGAAATATATGTCCATTCAGCAACTTGAGTCCATGTGAACTCTTCATGGAGCATGCAATCCACCACATTACCCAGCTGGTATACATTTGCATATAGATCAGCACAAAGATCTTGGGTATGAAGAGAGGAAAGAATGTTTAGGGTGTAGGTTTGCTCGCTGAGCTGTAGGTTTGATATCCAGGTAAGAATGCTCCACAAAAACTAGAATAATTTGTTCTGATTATCTCATGTGGACTGACAGCGATGACCTTTGCAAACACTTTTCACAGGAATATTATAAGAGACGAATTTGAAGGTAGAAATCTCAGACCAAACATCACATCAAAGTCTGACAGTCACGTGACTCACCAGGACTTGGATATTAAAGGCCTTGAACAAGGATGAGGCGGTATGTCTGCTTAGTAAGGTTGGAAACGTCAGGGTGACTGGAAACTCAGAGTCTCACATACCCACACTCCAGAGTAGTGACTGGAACATGCTTTACAGACTGAATGAGAGTGTTCCAATTATCAGAGGGTTCATCAGTAACATCATACACATGCTGTAAGTGTGAGCGAGTTTTCAACTGATCGTTGAACCTGGAGAAAAACGAGGACACCTGCACCATGGAGAAACCGTGGAAATGCAGGGAGTGTAAGGACGGTTTCCCTTCCCCGCCTGCACTGGACATTCATCAACATTTGCACACTGGCCGTTCACCTGCACTCAGCGCGGGAAAGGATTCACTCAGTCACATCACCTCCTGGTCAACACCGGGGAGAAACCGTTCATCTGCCCCATATGCTGAAGCAGATGAAGGACATTTTTTGAAAAATCCTGGATGGACCATACTGCAGATATACCTGAAATAGATACATTTGTCTCTGTTCCATTGAGTCTCCAGCACAGGGCCAGACCGGGCAGGTCAATTGGTCTCTGTCAGTGTTTATTCTCCACCTGAGCCTCCACCCACCCACCCCTCTTCATTGCCTCTCATCTCCCCTCCATCAGCATAAAGGTATCCCCCACTTTTCGAAAATTACCTTTGCACTACTTGACCTTTACGAAAGACCTACATTAATAATTGTTTTCACAAACCAAAAGAAATCCGAAGAGGATTTTCGCTGTTACAAAGAAAGGCATAATCTAAATTTGTTCATGGTAATTGCTTCTTCGCTTTACTCCATGTCAGCTTACGAAAGGTTTCATAGGAATGCTCTACTTTCAGATAGTGGGGGGAACCTGTGGTGGGGCGGCACGGTGGCTCAGTGGTGAGCAATGCTGCCTCACAGCACCAGGGATCCAGGTTCGATTTCTGTGGAGTTTGCGCATTCTCCCCGTGTTTACGTGGGGTCCCTCCCACAATCCAAAGATGTGCAGATCAGGTGAATTGGTCATGCTAAATTGCCCATAGTATTAGGTGGATTAGTCAGGGGTAAATCTAGAATAGGGGAATGGGTCTGGCTGAGTTACTCTTCCAAGTGTTGGTGTAGATTTGCTGGGCCGAAGAGCTTGTTTCCATACTGTAGGGAATCTAATACACTGAACCTGCTGTTTATTGCCCAGGTGTGGTTTCTGTTCCTCTGTTCACCTCCCGTTCATTTATCTATCAAGATATACCTTAAACGTTGTTAAGGTCCCTGCCTCCACTACCTGCACTGACAGTGCATTCCAGGAACCCCCACCACCCCTCTGTGTGATTCCCCACCCCCACCACCTCTCCCCAGACAGTCCCCTCTCGTCTCGAACCTGTGCCCTCTTTAATGTGACCTTTCCACCCTGGAAGGAAAAAAAACCCTCTGACTATCATAGAGTCCCTCCAGGGTGGAAACAGACGATTCAGCCCAACACGTTAACAGTGACCCACCAAAGATTAACCTACAGTGACTCATTCCCCTAACCCATTACTCTATATTTACCCCTGACTAATGCACCTGACATACACATCCCTGAACACTGAGGCAATTTACACACAGACAATACAACTTAACCTGCCTATTAGTGGACACGACGGGTAATTTAGCATGGCTAATCCATCCTAACCGACACATTTTTGGAATGTAGGAGGAAGCCCATCCAGTCATGAGGTGTAGGGAGAATGTGCAATCTGCACACAGACAGTCACCTAAGACTGAAATCGAACTCGGGTCTCTGGCACTGTGAGGCATCAATGCAAACCACTGAGCTACCCTGCCACCCCTATCCAGCCAATCTGTCTCTCATCATTTTGTTGAGGTCTCCCCTCAGCCTTTGTCTTTCCAGAGAAACAATCCAGGTTTATGCCACATCTCCTCATAATAAGAGCCCTTCAGACCTGGCAATGTCCTGGTGAACCTTGTCTGTACCCTCTGCCAGAGCACCAACATCCTTCCGGTAGTTTAGCGATCAGAACTGCACGTAGTATTCCGAATGTGGCCAGAATAAATAGCTGTAACATAACTCGCCAACTCTTACACTTAAGGAAGCATGCTGTGTTTCTTCTTGACCACCGTACCCACCTGCATTACCACTTCCACGGATGTATATGCCCAAATCCTTCTGTATGCTAGTGCTGTTACGTGTTCTGCCATTTATCATACAATTCTTATATTTCCTTCGTCTCTATCCAGCTTCACCTTAATTGTCTTTCTCTTCAACTCCCCCCACCCCCTATCCCCCAACCCTCCACACATCAGCATATCATAAGACCATAGGATGTTCTTTATATGTTTGATCTTTCATTCCTGGGCCATTCTCAAGAACCTTCTCTGAACATGTTCCAGGGCTATCCTTCCTGAGATATTAACGCCAAAACTGCATTCAGGACTCCAATTGTAGCCTGACCGGAGCCTTACAGAGCGTCAGAAGTACATCCCTGCTTTTATATTCAAGTCTAATAAAAATAAATGTCATCATTGCATTTGCCTCCCCAACTAGTGACACTACCTTCAAGTTTACCTTGAGAGAATCCTGGAGTAGAACTCCATAGTTCCTTTGCACATCAGATTTCTGAATTTTCTCCCAATAATCCTTCTCTTCCAGAGCAGCAGCAGAGATTTCCAGACACATTGATTGTTTTCAGGGATACCAAGGGATCTTGGGAATTACCAATATCCCAGGAGGAGGCAGAGAGAAATGTGGTGTGGTCCTGTAAACACCAGAACTTCCCAAACTGCCTGAGTCAGCAATAACTCTTTCTGGACCAAGAAACAAAAGGGCCACTGGGAAACTGTTACATCATAAGACCTCAGAAGCAGCAATTCGACCATTCAGCCCATTGAGTCTGCTCCACCATACAATCATTCTAAAGTATCAAGGGTTATGGGGAGTTTGGGTTTAGAAACTTATCAGCCCTGATTGAATAGTGGAACAGACTCAATGGGCTAAATGGCCTAATTTCTGCTAGTTAACCATCCCTGGGAAGAAGGACGCAAAACAACGAGCTGAGATCAGTGTTTAATAACCTCAATGAAAAAGGACAATTAAGTCTGTCTGTGCAAGGAAGACCCTAACATAATGGAGTTTACTGCAGGACAGGCTGTTTCAAACAAACCGCTAAATCTCGAGGATAAGAAGGTAAGCTACAGACCTGAGATATCCAGAAGTGTGGGGAGGTGGTATTAGAATCTGAAGAATTGTCACACCACAGATTTGAAAGTGAGGAATCTCCACCAGAATTCACCCACAACCACAGCCAGAGGCTGGGATTAATATTGACTCCATTGCATTCAGCAGGACATCACGTCAATACTCTTATAAAGCAAACGCTGACACCACTACCCTAGATCTCAAACCGAAATACCCAGAGGAGCGCATCGCCCTATAATCTGTAAAATTAGCATGATAAGTAGTGTAGCCTGCTCTAGTGATAAAAATAAATCCCCAACACTTTAAAATCAACAATCAGCAATTTATTTATCCAAGTCTCACGGTGAACAAATGAACAAAACTATTGACAAACTGGATACAGGCCAGGAGCAGATGGGTGGCACTAGTTTAGTTGGTGATCATGGACTGGTTGGTCTGAAGGGTCTGTTTCCAGACTGCATGACTCCATGGCAGTGAATTAATTGGGATCCATCCCAAAGATGATAAAGGTTTCAAGCACCACCTGAGGCAAATGTGTGGACTCAATCCAGATAACTGAGGGCAGTGGGGCACTGTGAGGGTCAGTAGATCAGACAGTCAGTCAGCAAGTTCTCTCTGAGAGACTTGTCTCAAGAAAGTAAGTGGTTTCCTGTCCTCCCAGCCAGATTATCCAGTTTTGGATTAGGTCCTATATTTCCAACAAAACAGGTAGACAGGGCAGTGAAAAAGGGTTTAAGCATGCTGGCCTTCATCAGTCAGGGCATTGAGTATAGAAGTTGGCAAGTAATGTTGCAGTTAATCAGGACATTGATGAGGCTGCATTTGGAGGATTGTCGTCAATTTTGATCACCTTCCTATGACAAAAATGTTATTAAACTTGGAAAAGTGCTGAAGACATATACAAAGATATATACTCAGGACTCAAGGGTCTGAGTAAAAGGGAGAGATTGGACAAGCTAAGACGTTTTCATTTGGAGCATTAGAGACTGAGGGGGGACGGGGCCTTATCGAAGTGAAGAGATCATGAGAGACATGGAGAGGGTGAACGCACTCAATCTTCCCGGGGTTGGGGAATAGAGGGCTCGAGGGCTTCAGTTTAAGGTGAGAGGAGAAAGAATAAAAGGGAATGTGAGGGGCAACTTTTTTTACGCAGATGGTGGTACACATATGGAATGAACTGCCAGCAGGAGTGGTTGAGGTGGGTACATTAACAACATTTAAAAGGCTTTTGGACAAATACGTGGATAGGAAAGGTATGGAAGGAAATGGGCCAAGTGCAGGGAAATGGGCTTATTGTTGATGGACAGTTTGGTCAGAATGGACCATGTCGGGACGAAGGGCCTGTCTCCTGCTGTAGGACTCTATGATTCACGTCTCTTTGTCGGTCCGACAGTTTTGAGTTTGCAAATGAACATCTCACTAAATCAGGCCGAATAAAAAGCAATCTCATTCGTCAACTCTGATACAGAGGTGCTGGTGTTGAATTGGGGTGGATAAGGTCAGAAGTCATACGGCACCAGATGAAGTGATGAAGGAGCAGCACTCATGAAAGAGCAACGCTCCTAAAGCTTGTGATTTCAAATAAACTTGTTGCACTGTAACATGGTGTCATGTGACTTACGACTTCTTCAATCCTGGGTTTGTCTCAAACTTGATGGAATACTTTGTCCAACTCGGCATATTTCAACTGTATCGCTACGAGGAATTTTGTTTCGATTAGATGAGATTCCCTACAGCATGAAAACAGGTCCTTTGGCCCAACAAGTCCACACTACCCCTCCGCAGAGTAACCCAGCAAGACCCATTCCCCTATCCCTATTCCTCTACATTTATCCCTGACTAATGCACCACACCTACACAACCCTGAACACTATGGGACAGTATGGATGGGCCAATCCATCCTAAACTGCACATCCTTAGACTATGGGAGGAAACCAGAGCACTCGGAGGTAATCCATACAGACGTGGGTGTGTATCGTGCAAGCTACACGCAGACTGTCAATAACATGGTAGAATTGAACCAGGTTAGCATCGTGAGGTAGTGGTGCTAACCACTGTGACACCGTGCCAACCCTGAGCCACCATAGGGTGGGCTGGGGGTGGGGTGGGTGGGGAGTGGTTGAATCCAGCACAAAATTTAAAAAGCCCACTAACTCTCAGTCAGAATGGGCAGGAGGTTCAGCCCTGGGGGTGACCCACTGCAGCGTCACTGGTGGAATCTGATTGTTGGATGCACTGGTGCCCCCGCTGATGCCTCCACAAATTGCAGGACAATGTGAACCTCTGCCCGCAGTCGGGGCAGGCAAACGGCTTCTCCCCGGTGTGGACCCATTGGTGGGCCAGCAGGTTGGAGAAGAGAGTGAACCCCTTCCCGCACTCGGGGCAGTTGAATGGCCTTTCCCTGGTGTGGACCCGCCGGTGCGACAACAGGTCAGAGGAATTGCTGAAAGCTTTCCCGCATTATGGGCAGCTGTAGGGCTTCTCCCCCGTGTGGAACTGTTGATGGGCCAGCAGCTTGGAGGAATCGCTGAATGCCTTCCCACACTCTGGGCGGCTGAAGGGCCTCTCTCCCGTGTGGACCCACTGGTGCCTCAGCAGGTTGGAGGAGTCGCTGAAGGCCTTCCCGCACTCTGGGCAGCTGAATGGCCTCTTCCCCTGTGTGGACTCGCTGGTGCTTCAGCAGGTCTGAGGAATTGCTGAAGGCTTTCCCGCACTCGTGGCAACTGAAGAACCTCTCTCCTGTGTAGAATCGCTGGTGGGTCTGGAGGTTGTCCACCCAAGTGAACCCTTTCCCGCACATGGAGCAGTAAAACGTCCTCTCACCATTCTGTATATGCTGGTGGGCTAGCAGGACACAGGAGCAAGTAAAGCCCTTTGCCCGCTCGGGGCATGAGAATGGCCTCTCCCCAGTGTGATTGCACTGATCAGCCTCCAGGACAGATGGGACATGGAAGCCCTTCCCACAGTCGCCACAATTCCATGGTTTCTCAACGGGGCGGGATTCCTCGGGTTTCTCCATGGACGAAGCTTCAGCTGCACACACACGTGTGTACAGCCCCTCCCCGCTGTGAATTCCTCTTTCCAGGCCGTATCACTTTTTCAGGCTCCACACTCTGTGCTCTGCAACAGTAGGGTCTCTCAACCAGTCCCACTGATGCTGAAACTCATGCTCAAACAGGAACCAACAAGAAAGCTTTGCTCCTTCCAGAGAATCATAGTTGAAAATTGTGTGGAATCTTCTTGATTTGAAGGAGCAGAAATTGCGCCCCACTGAGCTTGATGCGATTTGAACGCGCAGCAGGTAGACGCGCTCCCGTTGCGTCACAAGCCCACACGACGCGGGGTTGAGGGAAGTGATCGTACTGCAATGATTTTACGTTATGATTGAGAACGGAGGCCAACGGTTCATGGCTGTTCTGTCTCACTCATTCTCTCACTCTGTCTCTCGAACAAATTTGCAACTCTTTCTGAATAAAAACTGCGGATGCTGTATTTCAGAAACAAAAACAGTAGTTGCTGGAAAAGCTCAGCAGGTCTGGCAGCTTCTGTGAAGAAGAATCCGGTGACCCTTCCACAGAGCTGGTGATGATTAGGAAAATGTCGGTTACTATGCAGATGGGAGGGTGGGAGGAAGGCGGGCAGAGTAAATGATAGATAGGGATAGAGCCCTAAGTGAGACAAAATTGGTTGGACAGATAAAGGAGTTGATAGCGATCTGTCTGGGAGGGTGAATAGCTGTGAAAGGAAACTGTTAGTGGCTAATAATAGGTGGTGTGTACTGGCAGACGACGTGATAACAAGGGCTTATGTGCGTGGTAGGGGGCTAAGATGTGGGGAAGTTCAGGCTCTAAAATTATTGAATTCAATATTGAGGACGACTGTAAGGTCCCAAGTGCAAAATTGTTCTGCTGGAACACTGCAACAAGCCTGAGACAGAGATGCTGGGCAGGGAACTTGATGGTGTGCTGCAGTAGCAGGCAACTGGAAGCTCAGGGCCTTTTTGCAGGCAGAACCTAAATGTTCTGCGAAGCAGTCACCCAGTCTCTGCTTCGTTTCTCCAATGTTGACGAGACAACATTGTGAGGAGCGAATGCAGTAGTCTTGGCTGTGGAATGTGCAGGTAAACTGTTGCTTCACGTCGAAGGTATGTTCGGGCCCTTGAAGACTGACGAGGGTGGGGGGAACGGGCAGGGGTTCCAATTTCGGCTGTTGCAGGACAAAATGCCATGGGGCTATGGGCGGGTGATGGGAGTGAAGAAAGAGTGAACCCCAAGTGTAACTTTTGCCCATTTACCTCATCCCTCAAATAAATCCCTGGACATGGAATAACATTCGTTTGAATGATTTACTACCACGTGATCCACGGCTAATTCATATTCATGTTCCCGGGGCCTGCATCATTATTGTGTTACAATAGCTGCAGGCCATCATCGTGCATGCCCAATGACGTGTGGCTGGAATGCTTGGATACAGTTTATCAAAGAAACCTCCCTGAGGGTCAGGCAGCCCTGCATCGGGAGGCATTGGGATGGCTAATTCTTTCTGTGGGCACTGTGTTTACGTTTCAACATGGTGATTTTTGTCATAGAACATAGAACATAGAAGAATACAGCGCAGTACAGGCCCTTCGGCCCTCGATGTTGCGCCGATCAAAGCCCACCCAACCTACACTAACCCACTATCCTCCATATACCTATCCAATGCCCGCTTAAATACCCATAAAGAGGGAGAGTCCACTACTGCTACTGGCAGGGCATTCCATGAACTTACGACTCGCTGAGTGAAGAACCTACCCCGAACATCAGTCCTATATCTACCCCCCCTTAATTTAAAGCTATGCCCCCTTGTAATAGCTGACTCCATACGTGGAAAAAGGTTCTCAGTGTCAACCCTATCTAACCTCCTAATCATCTTGTACACCTCTATCAAATCACCCCTAAACCTTCTTTTCTCCAATGAAAACAACCCCAAGTGCCTCAGCCTTTCCACATAGGATCTTCCTACCATACCAGGCAACATCCTGGTAAACCTCCTCTGCACCCGTTCCAGTGCCTCCACATCCTTCCTATAGTATGGCGACCAAAACTGCACACAATATTCCAGATGCGGCCGCACCAGAGTCTTATACAACTGCAGCATGACTTCAGGACTCCGGAACTCAATTCCTCTACCAATAAAAGCCAGTACGCCATATGCCTTCTTCACTGCACTATTTACCTGGGTGGCAACTTTCAGAGATCTGTGTACATGGACACCAAGATCCCTCTGCTCTTCCACACTACCAAGTAGTCTACCATTAGCCCAGTAATCCATCATTTTATTACTCTTACCAAAGTGAATCACTTCACACTTAGCTACATTGAACTCCATTTGCCACCTTTCTGCCCAGCTCTGCAGCTTCTCTATATCCCGCTGTAACCTGCCATATCCTTCCTCACTGTCTACAACTCCTCTGACTTTCGTATCATCCGCAAACTTGCTCACCCAACCTTCTAACCCTTCCTCCAGGTCATTTATAAAAGTGACAAACAGCAATGGTCCCAAAACAGATCCTTGCGGAACACTGCTAGTGACGGCACTCCAAGATGAACCTTTGCCATCAACTACTACCCTCTGTCTTCTTCCAGAGAGCCAATTCCTAATCCAAACCTCCAACTCACCCTCAATGCCATATCTCTGTATTTTCTGCAGTAGCCTACCATGGGGGACCTTATCAAACGCCTTACTAAAATCCATATATACCACATCTACCGCTGTCCCCTCATCTACCTCCTTAGTCACCTTCTCAAAGAATTCAATAAGGTTTGTGAGGCACGACCTGCCCTTCACAAAACCATGCTGACTATCCTTGATCACATTATTCCTATCCAAATGTTCATAAATCCTATCCCTTACAATTCTCTCTAAGACTTTGCCCACAACAGAAGTGAGACTCACTGGCCTATAGTTCCTCGGATTATCCCTACTCCCCTTCTTGAACAAGGGAACCACGTTTGCTAGCCTCCAGTCCTCTGGCACTACTCCTGTCGACAAAGAGGACACAAAAATCAAGGCCAATGGCTCTGCAATCTCCTCCCTTGCTTCCCAGAGAATACTAGGATAAATGCTATCAGGCCCAGGGGACTTATCAATTTTCACCCTTGCCAGAATTTCCAACACCTCTTCTCTACATATCTCAAAGCCATCCATTCTACTTATTCGTGCCTCAGTATTCATATCGACAACAATGTCCTGTTCCTGAGTGAATACTGACGAAAAGTATTCATTCAGCGCCTCCCCAATCTCTTCAGCCTCCACACGCAACTTCCCATTACTATCCTTGATTGGACCTATTCCTTCCCTAGTCATTCTTTTATTCCTAACATACTTATAGAAAGCCTTAGGGTTTTCCCTAATCCTACCCACTAAGGACCTTTCATGTCCCCTCCTTGCTGCTCTTAGCTCTATCTTCAGGTCCTTCCGGGCTACCTTATAACTCTCAATCGCCCCTATTGAACCTTCACGCCTCATCTTTACAAAGGCCGCCCTCTTCCATTTAACAAGGGATTCCAACTCCTTATTAAACCACGGCTCCCTCACACGACCCTTTCCTCCCTGCCTGATAGGTACGTACTTATCAAGGACACTCAATAGTTGCTCCTTGAACAAGTTCCACATATCAATTACGCTCTTGCCTTGGAATCTACTTTTCCAATCCACACATCCTAAATCATGCCTCAACGCATCATAATTTCCCAGCCCCCAGTTCTGAGCGAAATCACAGTTCGAAAAGCAGAATGTTGGAATTTAGACAACGTTAATATTTGCACAACAGCGATACATCTTCGCAACAGTATATTTCACGAGAGTGGTGAAGATCTTTTCACATGCATCTCAAACGTGCATGTCAAACGCTAGATGAAAAGCTGAAAACTTGTCTGGAAAGGCTGCCGCGTGGCCGAGCAGAGTGGTGCAGTGGGCGGGTGCTCGGCCCTTAATGGATCGAAGCTATCTGCTCAGTGTCATCTTTTGCAGCTTTCCCTCCTCACCCGCTTCCCCAACAAATATTTGAGGATTTGAACTAAATATCATCACAATGATATACTGGCCCAATGTCGAAAGTTGAGGTTACACACTTGTGGAGTTCAGGGTGGTGTTCTTCTGTTCTCTGTTCCCTTTGTTGAGGAGGGTAATGCTTGTCCCTGGCCACTCGGGTGTTCGAGCCAAATTTAAAAACAGAATGGTGTAATTATCCGCCAGTGGAGACCCGCCCGGGTCCTGGGAGACAGAATGAGAAGCAAATGTTCTGAAAACTATTTTTTGGATTCAGTACCACGTGACCCATGCCGAGGACATATTCATGTTCCGGGGGCCAGCATCATTATTGTGTCACAATAGCTGCAGGCCATCACTGGGCATGTCCTATGAGGTCGTATTGCGGCTGGAATTTCTGACGACAGTGTTTTCAAGAGGGTCAGGCCGCCCTGCATCGGGGCTTCCCTTCCTTCCACTTAAGTTCAAGGCCTATCAAACCCCGAAATTCCTCAGGTATGTTTAAAAGCACTTTTTCCCGATGTTGTCTAATGATTTCTGCAGACATTTGGTAAAGTTTGAACACGGTGAGAGCCATCGGCTTCTAAACCACGTTCCCGAATTACTCGACCAATACTAAAAGCAGTAATAATGATACAAAACCACCGTATGATTACGGCCGAGAAAGATTGTATTCCGCTCAGTCAGTTCGTGTTTCTAAAGCGAGACAAAAGTGACAATGCAAGTGAAACGAACGAAATTGCAGACAGGCTGCCATACCACTCTGTTTGTATCCCCACACAGGGGTGATTTCTGTGACATGGGTGTGTCTGCAGTGTCTGTGGTCAGACCGTTTACAATGAATGTCCCAGCCTTTATTTTGGTCAAGTCGCACTGATAGAGGACAATTGTTATTTCAGTAATTGTAGTCTGAAGCTGGAATTCGCTAACACTCGGGATTCGTGATCTTACTTTTTTTTTACATCTCAAACTCTTTGGTGCATTTAGTCAGGAAGTCCGGCTGTTCACCAAAATAGTTGTAAGTCGAAATGGAACAAAATTACAGAATTAGGGCCAGACTTTTCAGTGTACATGTTCAGAAGCACTTCTATACATTGAGTTTGTCAGATGTTTGGAAATATCCTACATAAACGGCAGTGGGTACAGGATCATTTGTCAACTTGAAATCTGAAACAGATTTTTTTTTGTTCAGGAAAGGTATTAAGGGACATGGGCCAAAGTCAGATAAATGGAGTTAGGCCTCTGATCAGTCATGATTTCTTTGAACGTTGGAACACGCTTGTGGGGCGAAATGGCCTACTCATATTCCGATGTTCCTATAATCTTAACTGTTTCCTTATTGCACATTTCCGGACTGTTATTGGGGACACAATCTGCAAGACAATACTCTCCAATTATTAGTTGTTCTGGAAATATCGAATACAGACACACCCAGGCATCTTATACCAATATTCGGACAAACACAGTCACAGAACAGTTAACTGATTGAATTCCTGCATTTGAATCTTTAGAAACATAATGTTCTTCGTTTCCCGATAATGATTCGCTTTCCTCAGTCCCAGATGGAACAACACAAGAAAAAATAGAAAAGCAGCAATGTTCTGGTCCTATAATCTCCATTCTTCTGCCGCCAGTGAAAAGCAACAATGCAACTTAAGTCGGGGTCGACTGCAACCCGGTCCTAACCTCCCAATGAACCGAGCACAGGCTCAGCGAAACTGAGGGAGATTATGTCCTGATCACGAAACCTGCGAGCAGCGTTGGCAAAGGCCCAAGCGAGTCACTCATAAAAGTCAGTCATCTACTTTCTAAAAGTGCTCAACTGCCGACTTCTTTTATTTTATTGACCTTTGCAAATTTGAAAGTGAGAATTGGGGATATGTGGTAGCGAGTGGCTGTTTGTGTGTCAGGTTTGCCTGTCAGTTTTGCTAATATTGAAGCGAATTTGCTTTCAAAAAAAGGCAAAAATAAACAGACAAACAACTTTACATCCAAGAAGAGAAGCTGAAGAACTGGATGTCAGCGTTGAGAAAGAAGCAAAAGGGAAGTGGAATCTCAATGATTTTCCTGATTTTTGAGCAGAAAGCGTTGGAGCTGTAGACTTCTGCTGATCAATGTATTTATTTTCGTGGGTATTAAGAAGTTATTTTGCCCTGATAAAAGAACTGGTCACACCCTGACAATATGTTCGAATACCTCAGTAGTAGAACAAAAGATTTTTATTCTGAGGTCGTGAGTTTGACACTCATATTGTACAATGTTCCCGTGAAACTTTGCTTTTTGTGCGAAACATTCGCTCTTTCTTCAACTGGCAATCTAATCATATTCAAAGTGAGTTTTGCTCCCGTTCGTTTTCTTACTGTCCCCGTTGCTCGGTTATGAGGGAAAGCTGAGAGTGAATGGGAGACAAGTTTGTAGGTGTGGCTTAACGGTGGCACTTGAAAATTGACAGGTTCTATTCATGTCTCGAGGCCAGTAAATGGCTTAATCATAGTATACAACGGTCAAGTGCTATGGGAATCAATACCTGTCCATATTAAAGTACACTGAAATGAGTAAGATGTGATTCATTTCGAGGAACGAAATTAGGAAACTTCGTCACCAGATTATCTCAGAGCAATCGTTGGCTATGGTACGTTTTATGTAAAGCTCATGGAACCACTGGATTGTGAATTGATCTGGTACTCAGGCCTTTCTTCGTGACACGAATGTATTTTGTTACCGAATTGCTACATAAGTTGGGGAGCAATTCCTGTACATAGAGATGAGGAGTGTTGAACCAATAAGACAAGACGACTGTGCTAAATCAGAACTGTTACCAAATACATTTACCAATCTATGTTCATCCTATCGATTGTAGTTGTGGCCGAATACTTAAGGTGTTGGTGTAGAGATCCTTTGGGGCTCCCCCGCCCAGGGTGGGAACCTGCTGACTATGCTTTCTTCGCTGGCGATTTTAAATGACTTCCTGTTGGTTGCATTATCGCTCAAACTTCACAAAACCCATCTCAATAAAGTCCTGTTTTCTCATATCTGGGAATTGATTGCCATGCAGGACACTCGGGTTCTGAACAAACAACGTCCCAGACTCAAAACGTCAGCTCTGTTTACCTTTCCACAGATGCTGCTCGACCCGTTCGCATTCTGCAGTATTCTCTGTGTTTATTCGGCACAGGTGCTGCTTTTCATTCAAGAAATTCAATCCCTGTCCTCTGGTAACTGACTCTGGTCAGTGGCAATTGGTTCTTCTGATCATTAATCTGCCCATTCCCACCGCTTCTTCTCCCATCATTACCAATAGCCCCAGGAAATCTCCAGTTAACTTTCTTTGCTCCAAAGCGAACTTTCCCAACTTTGGGAATTTCTCCCCAAAATAGAAATTCCTCATCCCTGGAAACGAAGCATGGCGTACCCTTGGGAAGAGATTTTGGCAAAATATCGTCAGTGAGGAAATGGAAAAATGTTCATGAAGCAAAACAGAAATCCCAGTCTCCAGCTTTGTGAACCTTTAGAAACTCTTTGGGAAGCGGATTCAGAGGAGAATGAAAGATGACCGGTCCGATTGAGCAGAGACAGTCCAGACACCGTCCCCTTGTTGAAGAGGCCGGGTGATTGACTCTGTCGTTCTCGAGACATGAACTGATCTGAGACATTGAAAGAATTGTCGTTCCTGCACATCAGGAATTCAAACCCCTTCTCCCCTGCGAGCCAATGAGAGAACTCGGGAACAGGCAAAACACTGAAAGGCGCGAAGGGCGACGGCCCCAGAGTAAGAAAGCTCGTTCCTCGTGACATGGTTGTGTCTGCAGACTGTCCCCAGTATCTCCACAATAGATCTCCCAGGCTTGATTATGGAAAAGTAAAACTGATAGACGACAATTGTATTTCTCGGCGGGGAGGCTGAATTGTGAATTCACTAATAGCCTCCCCTAAGAGATGTTGCAACCCAAACCGTCGCCTGTCTCCGTGGTGCAATTGGTCAGCACGTTAGTCTGTTAACTCAAAGGTTAGTAGTTCAAGCCCACTTCTGGGGGGGCGGGGGGGGTGTTCGTTGCTTTTCCTTGGCTTTGAAGCTGTGCGCTTTTAATGGGGTCAGGAAAATGTTCCCCAAACGGAAATCTTCTCTCCAAAGGGGATTCTGAATTGAATTAATGTCTAATGTAAGGGACTGCGGATGCTGAGAAGCCGAGACCAAAAGACAAACGCGGCAGGTTTGACAGTACCTGTCGGAGAAACCAGAATTCTGAAATGTTGTCTCTGATTCTCTTTCCACAGACGTTGCCTGACCTTCTCAGTTCCTCCTGCAATTTCTAGTTTTCTTTTTTACTGAAAGTTCATTTCATCTTTTGGGATGAAACAACTAGAGTCGCCGTATGCAGATATATTACCCTTTCGAATCACTGTGAAGTGATTGGATTCAAACAAACTCTACGATGATTCACTCTTTCTCATCTCCACAGGCAGACAGACCTGGGAAAGGAAGCTGTCAGTGTAGTTCTGTATTCGTGGGCCGAGTGGTTAATGCGATAGACTTGAAATCCATTGCGGTTTCCCCACGCAGGTGTGGACCCTGCCGAGTACAAAATGAGAAATGTCGTCAAAAACAAAGGGAGTTTGCTCCCCGGCTTCTTCTTTAAGATTCAAATCAGTGGAGGGGGAAAAATATTTCAATCAAATTGGGAATGGTGGGAATCTACAACCCACTGCCTGTTCGGGTGGAGCAAACCGATACCCGCAGAGCTTCCTTTGAGGCTATGAGCAAAGTGTTTGGAAATTAGACTAGAACAGTGAGGTGCTTGAAATCTTGATCGAAATGAAGCAGGCACCTGAGGACATGGGTGTTTCCTTTGCCAGTGAAAGATACTGCTTCACAAAGTTGGGCCTGTGGAAGGGAATCAGTGACGGTGATTATCTTCGGTTGTTCACCTTGTGAATGTTCCCATTGCTGCGCATGTCCGTGTTAACGTCAGAACTCTGCAGCATGGTGGCGTTAGATACGCACAGGAGCAGGCGCAATGGATGACGATTCTGACTCCAGATACCTGTTTGAAATGCAGCTCAAAGCTTCTTCACACACCCGAATTAATCTTTCTCATTGTCCTGAAGCCGGCACACGGTTTGAATTCCCGATCTGCGGGAATGAGAATCCTTTCACTGTCTCGCGTCAGTAAATGTCCCTGAGAACATCGGAGTCAACTCACAGCGCTGTCAGATGAGGGGAAGCTGAAATAGCCCCACACGCAGCTCACGGGCACAATTTACTTTCCACAACTCACCGCCTCAACCACTGCGGCTCCTGGGAGTGGAAAGGAAGCAATCCCCAAAACCCAGTCTTAGCTTTGTGAATCTTCAGAAAATAAGCAAAGGTTCATCCCGTCGGATTTTCTATCCTGGACTGAAAGGGATGGGTTTTGTCACTCTTTTGTAGGACAGTGCAAGTGGATGTTTTGCAGAAAAGCACCACAACGCCATCTGATTAATCAGGACCTGGATGTTTGCGGTCTTTGAATGTAAGTGTTGTGCTCCAGAACTTTGCTGTTCACAGTTTATAATACTTATCTTCCCAGTCCCCTGTATCACTTGTCGAAAATGTTTATTTTGCATCTTGTAATCCTTTCACTGTCTGCTAATGAGGATAGCGTTTCCGTGCTTTACCTAATTTATCTTGACCTTGCATACCTCAAGCCTCAAGCTAATTTCACGAGACACCTTCTCCAGTTCAAAAGCCAACTGTTAATGATGGCTCTGTTTCTTGTCACGTGTCCAATTTCAGATCGATGTTGTTAATGTCCATTTTATTCCTTCAGATACAGGTTTCGCTCACAGGGCTAGAACAGAACTGTCACCAAATACATTTACCAATCTACGTTCTAAGGAACATACCAATCCAAGGTATGTTCGAGCCTGGACGGATATGCAGGAGGGAGCAGGTAAATTGTGCTTCTGAGTGAAATCACGGTTAGTAAAAACAGAATGTGGCAGTTTAGACAGAGTTAATATTTGCTTGTCGGCAAGATGTCTGCCGGTGCGCGATGGGAGCATAACCCAGAAGGGAAACCATCTTCCCTCTTCACTCAATGTCGAGTTTAGCAGCTTTCCCGTATAACGGCGCACTGTTGTGCCCCTCGCCTTCTCATCTGCTTCCCAATAAACTTCGACGTAAATATTTCGCATTGATACACAGGCCCAGTATGCAGAGTTGAGATGACACACTCGTGGAGGTCTCCGGGGTCTTCTCCTGCTCACTGTCCCCTATGTTGAGGAGGTCAATACTTGTCACTGGTCACTCCGGTGTCAGAGAAAAGTTTAGAAAGAAAACGGTTTAATTTTCTGCCAGTAGAGAGGGCCCGGTTCCTGGGGACGGGCAAACGGCAGCAGAGAGACAGAATGAGAAGCAGCTGTTCATACAGTCATAGAGATGTACAGCATGGAAACAGACACTTCGGTCCAACCCGTCCATGCCGACCAGATATCCCACCCCAATCTAGTCCCACCTGCCAGCACCCGGTCCATATACCTCCAAACCCTTCCTATTTATATATCCATCCAAACGCCTCTTAAATGTTGCAATTGTACCAGTCTCCGCCACTTTCTCTGGCAGCTCATTCCATACACGCACCACCCTCGGCGTGAAATAGTTGCCTCTTAGGTCTCTTTTATTTCTTTCCCCTCTCACCTTAAACCTATGCCCTCTAGTTCTTGACTCCCCGACCCCAGGGAAAAGACTTTGCCTATTTATTCTATCCATGCCCCTCATAATTTTGTAAACCTCCATTAAGTCACCCTTCAACCTCCGACATTGCAGAGAAAACAGCCCCAGCCTGTTCAATGTCAACTGGACTTTACTCTGAGCAAGACTCAGCTGGTTCAAGAGGAAGGGCGGGGGCAGGGACGCCGGCGCGTTAACCGTGTAGCGAGTTGGTCTAGGAGTATGGTTCTTGCTTTGCGTTTACGTCGACGCAGACTTGAGAAAGATCCCAGGTTCAAATCGCGGACGAGCCCGTGTTTCATGACTTGTGTATTGGTGAATGTTTAATTTTCTCAAAAAACACCTTCATAAAACGAGGTTGGGCTCCCTGGTTGGGCATTCCACTGGTCCCAATGTCGAATTCAATAATTCCAGGGTCTGAAATCCATAGTATCCTATTCCCTTCCACGCACACCAAGCCTTGTTATCACGTAGTCTGTCATTACACACTACCTATTCTTAGCCACGAACAGTCTCCATTCACCCTCCCACGCAGATCGTTATCAACTCCCTTTCCTGTCCAACAGTTCTTCCCTCGCTTTGGGCTCTGTCCTGATCTATCATTTACTGCATCCGCCTTCCTCCCACAATATCTCCTGCATATAAACCAACGATTTCCCAATCACCATCAGTTCTGTGAAAGGGTCACCAGTAACTCCTGTTTTTTTTTATTCTGATAGACAGCATCCGCAATTCTTTCACCTATTTATTGAGGTAGAGTTGGAAATTGTTTCGACAGACAGGAGGCGAGGGGGGAGAGACAGAACAGACATGAACTGTTGATCTCCACTGTTACTCATAACGTCAAATCATTGCAGTGCGATCACTTCCCTGAAGCATGAACAGAAGTTGTGATCGACTCGTGAGCTTGTGGCGCAAGGGTAGCGCGTCCGACTTCAAATCAGAGGGTTATGTGTTCAAATCACATCAGGGTCACTGACGTCGACTTCTTACATTTCAAATCAAGAAAGGAGCACGTTCACTCCCCGTATCTGTTGAGGCAAATCTTTATGGACACTTTCGAACAAACGTGAAGCTTTGCTGTCAGTTTGATTTGTGAACACTGTGGCAGGGAGGTGGCGTGCCCATTGTTTGGGTCAATGCTCACCAGCCGAACAGGAGAACAGCACTCAGCCCTTCACAAGCTTGTCACCACAGCTGGGTCATCGTGGCCCGTGTATCAGTATGGGATAGTAATCTGCATCTACCAACTGGAAGCACAGCAAATTGGAATGCTGATGGGACTATCACACAGGAGAGAACGGCTTCGACCGATCAACTGGGGTGGCTCCCAATGCGCACCTCCGCTCACCTCAACTGAATAACTGTAAACAAATTACTCAGTGATTCAAAGGAATACTCGGTTTTGAATCTGCATTGTATCATGTACCTTCGAGAATGATGTCAAAACACCTTCATTGCTGTGATGGAGTATCCTGTTGGGCAGAATGTCCCCGTTGTCAAATTTCCCACGTTCTGTTGGTCCAACTCCGATTTCAATCAGAATCACGAAATGTGTGACAGCGCAGACTGAGGCTATGTACCCCACTGAGCTCTGCTGGCTCAACACAATATGTAAAGAAGTGTCTCATTCTGTCGCTTTCTCCCTGTAAATCTGCACAATGTTACATTGAACATGCCCACCGAATTCCCTTTTGTGTCCATTGAATTTACCTCTTCATCACTGTTATACAGGAACTTACTGACCCCACTCCTTGTGCGTAAACGGTCTTCCTAATGTCACTTTTGCTTATTTTCCTGATGACTTTAAATCTCTGCCAAATCGTTCTCGATCCTTTCAGGCCTGGGAGCATTTTCACTGCATTATTTCCTCTGTCTAAAACCCTCATGACGTGGAAAATTCAATCAGACCAGCTTTCAGCCCTCTGTTCACCAAAGAGAACTGCCCCAACTTTCCAATCTCTCTTCATGACTGACATTCCTCATGCACAGCACTATTCACTTCAACCAATTCAGTGCTGTCTGCAATGACTTCACTTCCCCGCTTCCTGAAGTAACACCCTCAGGATTGAGTGTAATACAGGTGGAGGATTCATTCGAATTGCGCAGGCAAAAACTCTGCAATACTTGTTCTCACTTTGAACAAGTGTTTCCCTTCGCCGTGTTCTCTGCAATGGTACCTCTGTCCCATACCTAATTCAGGCAGTCCCATCTGATTTAACGAAGCGGCTTTTTCAGAAAACTGACCCGGCATTTTTGCTCATGTCAATTTAAGAAATTAAGGTTCACCTGGGATTGGAGCCCGGCACCTCCCACACGTCTGTATAAGATAGAAAACCCAAAGCTAGCATCATACCCCGAGACCAACGAGCCAAATACCATGTGCGCGCCCAGCTCCTGAAGCAACTGGGAGTTGCTCAATACGAAATACATTGTACATTGCTCCCAGAATTACAAGCAGCAAAGAGTTTCAAGACCATCTGCTTCTCTTTATGTCTCCCTGCTCCCCGGACGCTGCTGTTTGTCCCGTCCCCAGGGACCGGGCTCTCTCCACTGGTGGATAATTGAACCATTTCCTTTCTACTTACAAGCTGTGCTGGTAGAAGTCAGAGCCCATTCACTCTTCTGCTCTCTCTCTCACGATTACGTGAATCAGGAGAAGTCAGTTACAGTCATGTGTTGGAAATGGGCAACTTTGAACTTGTTCCAAAGGTCCTGTTAACGGAGAGACAGAAAGATTCTGCGCTGTCGGGACAGAGAGAAATGGACACCGGAGACTCTTCCCTCAGGTAAATTGATATGAGTGCATTTTTGTGCAGCCTGTTTGGTGTTCAGAATTTGTCTTGACACAGCAATCCTGCAGAAAGTCTTTTGTTACACGGGCGTTGGTTTCTTTACTGCAGGAAATGGACAAAAACAGCAAGTCATGTGTTTCAACTTCACCGGTTCATTGCCATCTGAGAGAAGAGGTTTAACTTGAGATGAGGACACACTGACAGAGAACAGTTCAAGACAACTCAGAGCTCCACAAGTGTGTCACCGCAACTGTATAAATTTGACTTGTGTATCGATGTGACATATTTAACTCAGATACCCGAAGTTTTGGGAAGCAGATGACAAGGCAAGGAACAGAACAGAGCGCCGTTATACGGGAAAGCTGCTAAATACGACATTGAGTGAATAGGAGAAAATAGTTTCGCTTCTGGGTTATGATCCCAGCGCGCTCCCGCTCAGCCATTCTCCTGCATTGCACGGCAGATTTTCCAGATAAGTATTCAGCTTTTCATCTGGCGTGTGACTTGCATGTTCGAGAATGACGTCAAAAGATCTTCACTGCTGTAGTGTCATGTGCTTTTGTGCAGACATATCGTCGATGTGCAAATATAAACTCAGAGAGCAATGTACACTAGAGACGCTGAGCCAGCTGAAACTTGCTCAGTGTGAAATACATTCCACATTGCTCCAAGAATTGCAAGCAGCAAAGAGTTTCCAGAACATCTGTTGTCATTCTGTCCCCGGGGCGCTGATGTTTGTCTCATCCCCAGGAACTGGACTCTCTCCACTGGAGGATAATTAAACCAATTTGTTCCTACTTGCAAGCTGTTCTGGGGGGCGGGGGCGGTGAGGGGTGAGTGCATTCGCTCTTCTGCTCCCTCAATCCCTTGGGGCGGGAGGTATCAGTTAAACTAATGCGTGGGAAGTGAGCTTTGATTGTGAACTTGCTCCAAAGGTCTGTTATCGGAGAGATAGAAAAATGTTGTGCTGGTGGATCAGAGAGAAATGGACACCGAAGACTCTTCCCTCAGGTAAATTCGTATGAATAAATTGTTGTGCAGCCTGCTTGCTGTTCAGAATTCCTCACACCCAGCAATCTTACAGAAAGTCTATTGCAAAGTGGGCATCACTTTCTTTGCTGCGACCGCGCAGCAGTTAACATCTGAGCCCCAAGTGTCCCAGATGAAGAGAATCTGAGTGAAACCTTCACTCACTGAGAGTCATCCCCACGGCCCTGAGCTGCGGGACTGCAGGCGGTCCAACACGGAAGGGACGGTTAAAAATGAACGTTGTTGCTCCTTCAGATTGTCTGTCCCATAGACAGGCATTGGGACGGCATAAACGGTTAGGATCATTCTCCCGCAGACAGAGGCGGTTCACTGTCACTTGTCTCTCTCTCTGAGGTTCACTGTCACTGTCACAAGTGAGAGTTCTCTGTCACTTGTCTCTCTCTCTGAGGTTATTCACAATCGGTGATATCTGTCCTCATCGTGGGGGACTATGTCTGAGTGGTGATACGGTTTCGGACATGCTTGTCATTCACGTCTGAACCAGGGTGGCGAATTACTGCAGGGAATGGACGAAACCGCAAGGCATGGGTTTCAACTTTATCAGCTCATTGGCATCTCAGAGAAGTGGTTTTGCGAATTAGTTCATAGGAAACCGACCAAGAACAGGAGAAGACCACCCAGACCTCCAAAAAGCATGTTACTTGAACCGTGTGAGGTTCGCGAGTGTATCGGTATGATACAGGACGTTCAGACACTCAGAAAGTAGGTGCAAAGGCAAGATACAGAACAGAGTACAGCACCATTACATAAAGGAAGCTGCTCAAGGAGACACGTTCGAGATTGGTGTTAAAGACCTCCACTGCTGTCGTGTAATTTGCTGTTTCGCAGAGTATGGAGGCTGTGTAAATATAAACTTTGTTCTCACTTCCCACATTCTGTTGGTCGAACTGTGATTTCGCTCTGAATCACAGCATGTGTCACAGCGCAGACGGACGCCATGCGGCCCACCTTCACTCTGCTGGTTCGACAAAGTAAGTAAACGTGTGTCTCTATTCGCATCATTCACTTACCTTCTCTGTGTATTTCTGCACATTGTTACTTGAAATATGATCAAGCACCTCCACTAATTCTCCCCCCACATCGGCACGGCTTCCGATTTTGTAAAGTTGATCCTGCAGCCCAAAACACTGCCAAATAAATTGATTGTTTGAATCAATCGAGGAACGGACTCCTCCAGATTGGCCAAGAACAAAAGGACGTCATCAGCATGATGTTAAAGATCAGCCATTTCAGAAAGTCATTTAAATGTAGAGCTTTTCTAACAACAGGTGTGAATCTTGTCTGTGTCCCAATATCGAGTCAGACTGACATTGTTGTTCGAAAAGCCCTGCATTTAAATGAAATTCTTGAAGGTAATTTAAAACTAGTTCTGGGATTAACGTACCAAAGAACAGAAGCCCATTCTAAAATATGAAAGATTTAATCTAAAATTGTTTAGTGAAGGACATCTCCATGACCGTGGACTCCTTTGGCTATAAATTCTGTGATCATGATCTTATTGTCCACGACCACCTGATGAAAGAGCAGCACTCTGAAATGGAGTGACCAGTAAAAATGTCTCATTTGGATCCCCCCCAAGGTTAGAAATGGAATCATATCTCTTCAAGGTTACAGTTTGATTTGCCCTTTCAACACTCTTGAAATGTAATGTGTTCCATTGTAGTGTTCAATTCTGATCCATTAAAATCAGTATCCAGTCTCATCTGAGTGCAGAACCAACTCAACTGACGGAACAAACAAAAACTTTTCGGTTTGCTTTTGAGATGTGACATCTTCTCCCCCTCCCTCTCTGGTGATCGAAATTAAGCAGGCACCTGAGGACAAAAGTGTTTTATTTGCCGGTGAAAGATACTGCTTCACAAAGTTGTACTACGGAAGGGAAGCAGTGACGGTGATTATCTGGTTGTTCACATTGTGAATGTTCCCATTGCTGCGCATGTCTGTGTTAACGTCAGAACTCTACAGCATGGCGGCGTCAGGTACGCAGAGTGCCGGGGCCGCAATGGATGACGCATCTGACTACACCTACCTGTTTGAAATGCAGCTCACAGCTTCTTCACACATCCCAAATAATCTTTCTCATTGTCCTGAAGCGGGCATAAGGTTTGAATTCCCGATCTGCGGGAATGAGAATCCTTTCACTATCTCGCGTCAGTAAGTGTCCCTGAGAACATCAGAGTCCCGTCACAGCGCTGTCAGAGGAGGGGAAGCTGAAAGATACCCACACGCTGCTCACGGGCACATTTCACTTTCCCCAACTCACCGCCCCAACCACTGCGGCTCCTGGGAGTGGAAAGGTAAGAAACACCAAAACCCAGTCTCAACTTTGTAAATCATCAGGAAATAAGAAAAATGTTCATCCCTTCGGGTCTTCCATCCTAGGCTAACAGGGGTGATTTTAAATGGCTGTCCAGTCAGTGTCAATTCTTTTTGGTTGAAAATATCTTCCTTATCTCATCCCAGCATTTCTTGCCACAGAGATCCGTGCGGCAGACTTCATGTATACATTTCCTTGTATGGTATTTTGTAAATAACATTCGTTTTCTGGTTGTTTGTATCGGGTATTTCAGGTTCATTAGTCTCTGTTCAAGTGTGTTGGTAGGTTTGTGGGCTACCATGATGCTGAGGGGTTTGAGTTGTCTGGACATCATTTAACAGATGTATTTAATGTAAGGTATTACGGCTAGGGTTTCTGCACACGTTGTGTCTGCTAGTGTCAATTTGTTGATGAAAAATCGGCATTCTGGGTTTATTGGGTAGGCAAAAGTGAGGACTGAAGATGCTGGAAACCAGAGTTGAGATCAGAGTGGTGCTGGAAAAGCACAACACGTCAGACAACTTCCGAGGAGCAGGAAAATCGAAGTTTCGGGCAAAGGCCCTTCATCAGGAGTAGGGGCAGGACGCCTCCAGGTTGGAGAGATAAATTGGGGATCGGGGGGTGTGCTGGGGCGAAGGTAGCAAAGAGTAAAATAGGTGAATGCTGGTGGGTATGGAGGTGACAGGTCAGAGAGGAGAGTGGAGCGGATAGCTGGGAAGGGAGCTTGGCAAGTCGGACAGGTCATGAGGTCAGTGTTGAGCTGGAAGTTTAAAACAGAAGTAAGGTGGGGGGAGGGGAAATGAGGAAACTGGCGAAGTCCACATTGATGCCCTGAGGTTGAAGTGTTCTGAGGCGGAAGATGAGGTGTTCTTCCTCCAGGCGTCGGGTGGGGAGGGAGTGGCACTGAAGCAGGCCCAGGACGTGTATGTCCTTGGCAGAGCGGGAGGGGGGGTGGTTTGAAATGTTGGGCATAGAACGATGGGGTTGATTGGTGCCGGTGTCCCGGAGATGTGACTTGACTCTCCAGTCTCCCCAAAGTTGTAGAGATCGCATCGGGAGCAATGGATACAAAATAATACATTGGTGGATGTACAGGTGAAAGTCTTCTTCCCATCGCGGCACGGGTTCGATTCCCGGGCAGAGAAGCAATTCTCAGTAGAGCTAGGGCGGTGCATGCATATCTCCCTGGTGGTCTAGTGGTTAGGATTCGGCGCTTTCACCGCCGCTGCCCGGGTTCGATTCCCGGTCAGGGAAGCAATCATTTGCGTGTCTGTTGGCTGCTAATTCTTCTGAAATGCGCTATACAGTTGTTTATTGATCTTCAGAGTTCCTAGGTGCTGCAGTGTGTAATGGATCGTTGAAATTGCATCCTGATGCAGATTTGTTTGTATGTGTAGGGATGTTTGCTTCTGTAGTTCAGTTCTTGGTTCGTGTGTGTTGTTTTCCTGTAGACGCTGTTTTGAATTTACCATTGACTGTTCGCTCTACTGTGACATCTAGAAATAGCACTTTGTTGTTCTTCTCCTCTTTTGTGAATTTTATGACAGTTAGGATATTGTTGATGGTGTTGTATGTTTCCTCTAATTTGTTTCATTTTATGATGACAAAAGTATTATCGCTGGAGCGGACCCAAAGTTTGGGTTGGATCGTTGGAAGGGCTGTTTGTTCAAGTCTCTGCGATATTGCTTCTGCTAGGCATCCTGATACTGGTGGTTTCATGGGTGTTTCGTTGATTTGTTTGTAGGGCTTGTTACTGAATATGAAGTGGATGGTAAGGCACAGTTCCACGAGCTTGACAGTGTTATCTTTGCTGATAAAGTTGGTGCTGTGTTTGTATCTTTGCTTCTTCGAGTAGTGTCTTCAGTTTTCTTTGGCCACGTTGATGTTAATGGATGTGAACATGGCTGTATGTCAAAGGACAACATTATTCCATCCTCTTCTACCTTGGTGTCTTTGGTGTTCAAGAGTTCTTGGATAGAGTAACTGGAGTGGTGTGAATCTGCGACTTGGTGTTTTAGTCTTTAGTGAGGGTTTTTGACTAGTCTGTATATTGGTGTTCCAAGTGGTGAGACTATGGTCCTGAGGGGGGCTCCTGGTCTGAAGAGGAGGAGAACAGCAACAAAGTGCCATTCCTAGATGTCACAGTAGAGCGAACAGTCAATGGGGAACTTCAAACTAGCGTCTACAGAAAAATAACACACACAAACCAAGTACTTAATCACAGAAGCAATCATCCCAACACCCACAAACGAAGCTGCAGCAGGACATTATTTCAACGAGCCACTACACACTGCAGCACAGAGAAACTACGAAGAGCAGAAGAGAAAGACGTATATAGTGTATTTAAGGAGAAAGGGTACCCAATAAATCCAGTCCGCCAATTTCTCATTGATGCTTCCAAGCTGACTCTCAAAAATTAGGTTTGTCCTTCCATCCTTTCCTATTTTGTTTTGTGGGTTTTGAAAACTTTCCCAATCCGCTGACTGATTGTTGGAGTTGGGAAGTTATGTTGTGGCTGTACAGGGCATTGGAATATTGTGGAATAATTTTGGAATATTGTGTGCAATTCTGCTCTCCCTCCTATCAGAAACATAGTATGAAATTTGAAAGGGTTCTGAAGCACCAATGGGTCCACAGAGGGGAGAGGCCCTTCTGCTGTCCTGAGTGCGGGAAGGCCTTTAGTGATTTCTCTGCAATGCTGACGGACCAGTTGGCCCAAGCCGGGGAAGGCTGTTCTCCGGCCCCAAGTGCAAGATGGCCTTCAGCACTTCTTCCCACCTGCTGAGACACCAGTTGGTCCACACCGAGGAGAGGCCGTTCTTCTGCCCCGAGCGCAGGAAGGGCTTTGCTCTTTCCTCTGACCTGCTGGCCCACTGGTGGGTCCACATGAGGGAGAGGTCGTTCAGTTGCCCTAAGTGAAGGAACGCCTTCAGCAATTCCTCAGCCCTGCTTAACCACCAATCCATCCACACCGGAGAGAAGCCATTTTCCTGCCCCGAATGCGCAAGGGCTTTCCCCGCTCCTCTGCCCTCTTGAAGCACCAGTGTGTCCACAGCGGGAAGAGGCCCTTCAGCTGGCACGTGTGTGGCAAGTGATTCATGTTCTCCTGCAACTTGCGGAAGCACCAGCGGGGGCACCAACGCTCCCAACAATCAGACCCCACCGGTGTTCTGCCTTGGGTCACCCCATGGACTAAACCTCCTGTCACTTCTGACAGTGGGTGCAGTGGAAGAGTAGGTGAGCTGTTTTTGTTTTCTGCTGGACTGCAATTGCCTCCACCAACCCCACAACCACAACCTCACGGTGGCTCAGTGGCGTCACGGTGACTCAGTGCTTAGCACTGATGCCTCATGGCACCAGGAACTCAGGATGAATTCCACCCTTGGGGGTCTGTGTGCAATTTGTGGAGGATAGGAAAATGGATCTGACTGGGTTACTCTTCGGAGGATCAGTGCAGATGTGTTGGGCTGAAGGACCTGTTTCCACACTGTAGGAGTTCTTCGATCCTATGAGCTTTGCTTTGAGAGGACACTGCTGCTCGTTGAGCTCGGGACTGCGCATTGGCAATGAAATGATCCAGAGAAACCTAAGACTGCAAGATCATCAGAGCAGAAGTTAGGCAATTCGGCCCTTCAAATCTACTCTGCCATTTGTTAGAGTAAAAAATTTCAGATGAGATTCGCTACAGTGTGGAAACAGGCCATTTGTCCCGATAAGTCAAGAAGCGACCCTCCGAAGAGTAACGCACCCAGACCCATTTCTCTCTGACAAATGCACCTAACTCTATGGGCAATTCAGCATGGCCAATCCACATGACCTGCACATCTTTGGACAGGACCACACAGAGAAAACCCACGCAGACACTGGGAGAATGTGCAAACTCCTCACAGACAGCCACCCAAGGCTGCAATCAAACCTGGGTCCCTGGCGCTGTGAGGCTGAGCCACTACATGCTGCAACCCGAAGTACGCAAGCAGGAGGTTGGGAGAATACAGCAAGCCAGGCAGCACCAGGATATGGAGTAGTCAGCGTTTTGGGTATTAACCATTCTTCAGGACTGAAACGTTGACTTTTCTATGAGAATCGATTTACGGGAATGTTGCTGGGGGTTAGAGGGTTTGAGCTACAGGGAGAGGCTGAATAGGCTGGGGCTGTTTTCACTGGAGCATCGGAGGCAGAGGAGTGACCTAATAGAGGTTACAAATTCATGAGAGGCATGGACAGGGTAATAGACAAGGTAGTTTCCCTGGGATGGGGGAGTCCAGAAGTAGAGGGCATAGGTTTAGGGTGAGAGGCGAAATATATAAATAGACAACTTCTTCATGCAGAGGGTGGTACATATATGAAATGAGCTGCCACAGGATATGGGTCAGGAGCTATCAAATGTGACAAGATAACTTTAGGATTTCAGGTCAGCATGGAAAAGTTGGACCAAAGGGTCTGTTTCCACGCTATATGTGTCTCTGACCACTGGGTCCTGATGTAAGTTTAAAATAAAGTCCAAGTAACTTTGAATAGTTCAATCTTGTGGCGCTCACCTCCTCAAATTTTTCAAATGAATCCATCTGAGCGATACTGTTTCAACCTACTGTGTTGGACAAAGTATCCCATCAAGTTCAACAGAAACCCAGAGTTGAAGAAGTCAGAAGTCAGAACACCAAGGTGACCAAAACTGATCACAATATTCCAGGTGCATCCTCATGAACGTCCTGTATAACTACAATATAACTTCCCAACATCTATCGCAATTCCCTAACTGATGAAGATTAATGTGCCTAAACATTTCTTCACTGCCTTGTGTACCGATGTAATCAGAGATATAGGACCTACTTTAAACTGATCCACAATCCAGCTGCTGGGAACACCGAAGCAGAGTAGTACAGCATGAGTGTGCTGGGTAGATAACCCAGAAGTCGATGGGTCAACACCATATGATGCTATTGCTCAATGTCTCCTTAAGCTGCTTTCCTTGGCAAAGGTGCTCTGTTCTGTATCTTGCCTTTGCATCTGCTTCCCAAAGTTTCTTCAGTAGAGGAGTGGTAGTGGCAGCTGGAGGAAGGTCCGAGCTCCAAGAAGCGGGGTGTAAGGCTGGAGGTTGTATTTGCTCAAGGCTTGTAACATATTAACTTATTTAAATGATATCTATTGTAAGGGGCTATGGTTCACATTAAAGCCAGAGGATTTGTTTATATTTAGCAGTTGTAGGTCGTATTCAATGTGTGTTATTATTTTGTTAGTTCGAATATTGTAAGTCAAAGTGAATGGTGTAATTTCATTTCTGATGTCAGAATTTGACATTGAATGTGCAGGTGTGAATACCAGTAAGTTGTGAAAATAAATCAATAACTTGTGATTTTATAGCAAAAAGAGCAGTTCACTGCAATCAATGGCATTGTCTCATTTGAAGGTGATGAGTTGAGCGTGACCAACAAACCGTTTCATGCAGTCACCCAATTTAATTAAAATTTTCTTTAACTTAATTGAAGATAATAACTCTGGCATGCTAAAATTTACACAATTTGTGTATAAGATTTATTTATATATCCATTGCTCTGCAACATTGGGGAGACTGGATGTCAACTTGCAGAACATTTCAGGGAACAGCTCTAGGACTCCAAAACTGAACGACCCCACCGCCCTGTGGCTGAATACTTTAACTACCCCTCCCAATCCGTCAAGGGCATGCACGCACTTGGCGGCATCCCCCTCCAAGCTCTAGCTACCTGACGCATGTAGGAAGAACACTTCATCTTCCGCCTTGGAACCCACCAACTACATGGGATCAATGTCGATTTCACCAGCTTCCATATTTCCCCTCACCCTCACTCCCACACCACGCGCCTTGTCCCAGATCCCACCTTCCAGCCCGGCATTGGCCTCTTGAGCTGTCCTACCTTTTCATCTTTCTTCCCACCTATTCGCTCCACCCTCCTGTCTTACCTCTCATGATCTCTCCCCACCTCCATCGACCTATTTCATTCACAGCTACCTCCCCTCCATTCCCATCTCCTTCCCAATTATCTCTCGGCCTCCTTGGAACAACGTTCATTCCTGACGAAGAACTTATGCTCTAAACAAAGACTGTGGTGAAGGAACATCCTGAATAAGAAAGAGCTCCCAATTCAGATGTGTTCCCCATTTGTTTCCCCGTTTATCTAGAAATAAGAAATGTCGTTTTCTTCCGCGAGAAAGTGGTCTTATACTTTGCGGTGTCTGAAGTGTTATACCACTCCACGTCTTTGCCTAGCTTTTAAGAATCCTTTCAACCTGTCTTTCAGACAATGGTGGCGGTGACCAAAAGCAATGCCCCATTTCTCCTCCTGTGAACCACGTTGACATGTTGTCTGAGTGTACTTGGTTTTCAAAATGTAATTTCGCCATTGAAGTGAACTGGGTTAATCTTTATCGATCACTAGCTTTGTTTGCATTAACTGTAATTATCCACCAATTTGCTGTTTTTTGTTCCACCAAAGCTGGAAACAATGATCTGTATTTATGTTGCACTCAGGTGTGAACAATCAACCCAAGAATTGTCATATTATTATAGTTGACTCAAGCTATAAAAGGAGGCATTCTGTGGCAGTTTAAGACTAAAAATGTGGCTAGAAAGAATGTAGATTGATGAGGAAAGTCAAACAACAGAATCTCTGTCCACAATCTATCAGTCTGGCTTGATAAAGTGGTGACTCTTCAAAAGCACCTTCCAAGCCATCACCTCAACCATCAAGAGCAGGTAAGTGTGAACACAGCATGCCAACTGTGAAATATATCGCATTGCTTCTTTGTTATTGATCAAAAGCCTGGAATTCGCTCCTGAACATTATTGCACACCAAATCATAACTGTGAAGCAATTGAAGAGGCAGCTCAGCACCACGTATTCAAGGACAGTTTGGGAAGGGTTGTTGGCAGAGCCAATGATAGTCACATCTCATGAAATAATAAGCAAAGAGGCATGGACAGAGGATTGGCTAACCAATGATACAATTGGGATAAGGGGCATGTTCACGATAGCAAATCGTAACTGGTAGTGTGCCACAGGGATCAGCGCCGGGGCCAAAATTATTTACAAAATCTATTTGAATTCCTTGGATAAGTAAAGTGAATGCACTATTGCCAAGACTGCTGAAGAGACGGTTGATGGGAAGGCAGGTGGTAAGAATGACATGAAATATCTGGAGAGGGATATAGACAGGTTAAGCAAATGAGCAAACCTTTGGCAGACGGAATAGAATGTGGAGAAATGATGTTGTGCACTTTGCCAGGAGGAAAAGTGTTGAATGTCAAATGGAGAAAGCTGTTGCATAGAGGGATTTGGAAGCCCATATCCATGCATCTCTTCAGCCAAATTCAGTGAGTAGTCGGGAAGGCAAATGGGAGGTTGGCCTTTAAATAGAGTATAAAAGTAGGGAGGTTATAGTGAACCTATGTCAGGCATCAGTCAAGTCAAAACTGAACACTGGGAGGGTCCTTTACCTAAGGAACGATATACTGGCATTGGAGGCAGCCCAGAGAAGGTTGACCAGGATGATATCAGGGATGGAAAGAATATCATATGAAGAGAAGTGAATAGGTTGGGCCTGTACTTAATCGAAGTTAGAAGATTTAGAGGTAATCTTATTTTCACATAAAAGATTCTAAGGATACTTGACGGGCTTGATGTGGAAAAGTTTAGCTTTGTGGGTGAGTCTAGCACCAGAGGGAATAACCTGCAAATGAGGGATTGCATGTTGAAGACAGATAGGAATTGTTACTGAAGGCAGTAAATCTGTGGAACATGTTACGACAGAGTGTTGTTGAGCCTGGGTCGTTCAGTACATTCAAGGCTGTCAGATTTTTTTTTAACCAGTGAGGGAATTGAGGATTATGGGGAAATGGCAGGAAAGTGGAGTTGATCTTTACCAGAACAAACGTGATCTTAATAAACGGCAGAATTTATTCAATGCGGTGAATTGAATAGTAAGTAATAAAGGGGAAAAGGATACAACTGGCACCTACAGGCCAGTCAGTGTTGGAAAATTAGAGATTGGACAGAGTTGGTGGCATTTTGGCATTGTTACTGGATTTCAAATCTGGAGTTTCAAATTGATGCTGCTATGTCTCCGGTGAGCTTTGAAATCAATTAATATATCTGGAATATAAAGCTTATCGCTGCTTTGGTGATCTTAGCAATTGATATAAGGACCTATCTTGTTAGGGAAGGAAATCTTTAGTCCTTACCCAGCTAGGCGATTGTGTCACTCTTGATCCATGGTAATGTGATTTACTCGTAACTGCCCTCTGAAATGGCACTTGCTTTTTCTGGGAGATCAAGTGCCACATCCCATGAATGAATAAAGGAAAATATTCAGCAGAAAATTGCCACTGAAGTGAAGGTTATATAGTGATAATGGTTGAGTAACCCAGAGATCTATGTCTTCTGAGAACAAAAATTCAAATCCCATCATGGCAGCCAGTGGATTTTATGTTCAACTAATAAAAAGATCTGGAAGTGAGAGTTTGTCTCAGTACTGGCCACCAGGAAACCTTTATTGATGAAAACAATAAACTGCAGATGTTGGAGATCGGAAACAAAAGGCACCATTGCTGGGGCATCGCAGCAGGTCTGGCAGCATCTGTGGAGAGAAAACAGTTAGTGTTTTGAATCCAGTCACTTTTGAAGAGCCACTGGACACGAAACATTAATACTAATCTCTTTATAGACGCTGCCAGAATCGTTCGGTGTCTCCAACCATTATTGATTGATTGTTGTGAAATTATTCCTTTATGGAGGAAAATCTACCATTCATCAACCCTGTGTGTGCACAGCGACCATGTGATTCCAGATCTACTACAGTGTGGGGTTGACTCTCAGCTGCCTTCTAGCACGTAGTCAAGTACTCGGTCCAAGGGACATGAGGGACGGTGAGAAAATGTTGCACATGCTTGCAACAATCACATGTCACGATTTTGTTTACAAGAAAAGCATCGATTAATGAAGGACAGCCAAGACAAATTGCTATGGGAACGTCATGCCCAACGGATTTGATTTCCTTGTAGCAATACCATAAAATTGTAAGTATTTTTAAAAATCATCTTCAGAGGTTACATCACTATAGGAATACTGCATGCAATTCTGGCTGTTTGATAGGCGAAGGATGTTGTGAAATTTGAAAGTGTTCAGAAAAGATTTACAAGGACGCTGCCAGGGTTGGAGAGTTTCAGCGCGATGAAAAGGCTGAACAGACTGGGGTTATTTTCCCTGGAGCTTTGGAGGCTGAGAGGTGACTTTATAGATGTTCTTAAAATTATAAGGGGCATGGAAAACGACAAACAGGAAAGGTCTTTTCCCCGGGGTGGTGGCGGGGAGTCAAAAACTAGAGTGCATAGATTTAAGGTTAATAGCAAATGGAGTTTAATATAGATAACCGTGAGGTCTCACAGTTTGCATAGTCAAATCAAGGTAGGAGTTTCATGGTGAATGATTGGACCTGTAGTGGAACAGAGGGATCTCAGAGTAGGTTTACAGTTCACTGAAAGTGGAATCATAGGTAATAGTATTTCGGCACACCGGTGAGAGCGTTGAGTATACAAGCTGGGAATTTATGTTGCAGTTATACAGAATGTTGGTGAGGCTGCACTTGGAGTATAAAATAGATTCAGTGCTATATTGAAGGCAGGAAAGAATAACAAACATATCCTGATTAGAGAGACATAAATTATGTATCTAAATAAGATAGTGAATTAGAGTATAGATAAGTGCCAAATGATAATGTTCTTCCGACAAGCACCGAACTTGTTTCATTTGCAGTATTTCGAACCAAGAAATCTAGGGGTGCACGTTCATAGTTCCAAGAAAGTCGAGTTACACTTTGACAGGGTGGTGAAGAAGCCTTTCAGCCTGCTTCCATTCATCAATCCAAGTATTGAGCACAGGAGTTGGGACGTCTTGTTGCAGCTGTCACACATGCCACACAACACAAGTTATGACCCTGCCCTTCTCTGACTGACCATCCCTTTGAATATCAGGGGGAAGACACCCCTTTAATTGTGATGTTCAGGAAACATGCCTTACTTCAACAAAAAATGTGCTGTACTCACAGATGTTTGGACAGAGAAAGGAAGTTGCAGTCTGGGGTGAAGCTCAATCTTCATTCAGAAAGAGAGGAACGGCAGTAGCTTCAGAAGCTCATGGTCCAACTTGTACATTCAGAAAATAGAGGGGCTTTGATTGGCAAGAGGACCCAGCAAATTCTGGTCCTTCAGGGCTCCCCATTGGTCAATCTCCAATAACAGCACTGCCTGGACTGGGTGACGTGAGCGATGGGAGACAGTCAGCCTGGAAATGCAGGAATGTCACTGCCAACCACCGCGAATCCAATTGGCTACCTAAGGTTTGCACGCGCGCATACACACACACACAGACACACACACACCATTGTGGGCATCACAATGCAAACGTAAGCCAACGAGCTTCAGCGGGAAACTGTCTGTTCTGGGCAAAATCTGGGAGCAAAGCAATGTTTCCCCCTTTCCATTCCTCATCCTGGGAGGGCGAGAGAGGGGGGAGGCACTGTTCACTTGCAGTAACTGGAGACAGAGAGTATGAATCCAAACAGGGAGCAGACTCTGCAAAGGTCGGTTTCAGTCGGCTTCTTCTGGAATATTGTGTGCAATTCTGGTCTCCCTCCAATAGGAAGAATATTGTGAAACTTGAAAGGATTCAGAAGAGATTCAGAAGGATGTCACCACGGTAAGAGGGTTTGAACCACAGGGAGAGGCTTTGAATCACAGGGCGAGGCTGAATAGGACAGGGCTGTTTTCCCTGGAGCATCGCAGGCTGAGTGATTTTTTTTAATAAAATAGGTTTATAAAAGCTTGAGGGGCGTGGATGGGGTGACAAGGTCTTGTCCCTGGGATGGGGGAGTGCAGAACTAGAGGGCATGGGTTGAGGGTGAGAGGGGAAAAAATTAAAAGGGATCTTGCAGTCAACCTTTTCATGCAGAGGGTTGTGCTTGTATGGAATGAGCTGCCAGAGGAAGTGGTGGAGGCTGGTGGAGGCATCTGGATGGGTATATGAATAGGAAGGATTTAGAGGGATATGTGCCAAGTGTTGGCAAATGGGAAAATATTAATTTTGGATATCTGGTCGGCTTGGACAATTTAGATTGAAGAGTCTGTTTCTGTGCTTTACGTCTCTGACTCTGAATGGTGAAAAGTATTGGCATTCGTTGAAACATTTATGCACCAGGAAATTGTAAGAGGGTAAACATAAGCCTCATGTCATTGATCCATGAATCCTGGTGCAGTATGGATGTATTTCCAGTGATAGAGACAGTATGACATGGAAGGAGTCCAAAACGACGGCTTCTTTTACAAAAATTCCCACGTAAATCCGAGTCTTCTGGGAATCTAAGATAACCGTGCCTTAATATAAGATAGGTAAGTCTGGGGTATCTGGTACATATTCGATGGAATGTTTGTGGCTCTAAAAGCCTGGTTTGCAGTTGTTTCTGGGCTCATAATATTGTACTGCAGCATATTGTATATCTTCAATAAGAACGTCAATACCGAAATAGATGTCCATTCAGCAACTTGAGTCCATGTGAACTCTTCATGGAGCATGCAATCCATCACATTATCCAGCTGGTATACATTTACATATAGATCAGCACAAAGATCTTGGGTATGAAGAAAGGAATGAATGTTTAGGATGTAGGTTTGCTCGCTGAGCTGCAGGTTTGATATCCAGGTAAGAATGTTCCACAAAAACTAGAATAATTTGTTCTGATTTTCTATTGTGGACTGACAGCGATGACCTTTGCAATCTCTTTTTAGAGGAATATTATAAGAGAAGAATTTGAAGGTAGAAATCTCAGACCAAACATCACATCAAAGTCTGACAGTCACGTGACTCACCAGGACTTGGATATTAATGGCCTTGAAACAAGGATGAGGCGGTATGTCTGCTTAGTAAGGTTGGAAACGTCAGGGTGACTGGAAACTCAGAGTCTCACATACCAGAGTAGTGACTGGAACATGCTTTACAGACTGAATGAGAGTGTTCCAATTATCAGAGGGTTCATCAGTAACTTCATACACATGCTGTAAGTGTGAGCGAGTTTTCAACTGATCGTTGAACCTGGTAAACGAGGACACCTGCACCATGGAGAAACCGTGGAAATGCAGGGAGTGTAAGGACAGTTTCCCTTCCCCGCCTGCACTGGACATTCATCAGCATTTGCACACTGGGCAGCGGCTGTTCACCTGCACTCAGCGCGGGAAAGGATTCACTCAGTCGCATCACCTCCTGGTCCACACCGGGGAGAAACCGTTCATCTGCCCCATATGCTGAAGCAGATGAAGGACATTTTTTGAAAAATCCTGGATGGAGCATACTGCAGGTATACCTGAAATAGATACATTTGTCTCTGTCCCACTGAGTCTCCAGCACAGGGCCAGGCCGGGCAGCTCAATTGGTCTCTGTCAGTGTTTATTCTCCACCTGAGCCTCCATCCACACACCCCTCTTCATTGCCTCTCATCTCCCCTCCATCAGCATAAAGGTATCCCCCACCTTTCGAAAATTAACTTTACACTACTTGACCTTTACGAAAGACCTACATTAATAATTGTTTTCACAAACCAAAAGAAATCCGAAGAGGATTTTCGCTTTTACACAGAAAGGCATAATCTAAATTTGTTCATGGTAATTGCTTCTTCGCTTTACTCCATGCCAGCTTAGGAAAGGTTTCATAGGAATGCTGTACTTTCAGATAGTGGGGGGAACCTGTAGTGGGGCGGCACGGTGGCTCAGTGGTGAGCACTGCTGCCTCACAGCACCAGGGATCCAGGTTCGATTTCTGTGGAGTTTGCGCATTCTCCCCGTGTTTACGTGGGGTCCCTCCCACAATCCAAAAATGTGCAGATTAGATGAATTGGTCATGCTAAATTGCCCATAGTATTAGGTGCATTAGTCAGGGGTATATATAGAATAGGGGAATGGGTCTGGCTGGGTTTCTCTTCCGAGGGTTGGTGTAGATTTGCCGGGCCGAAGAGCTTGTTTCCATACTGTAGGGAATCTAATATACTGAACCTGCTCTTTATTGCCCAGGTATGGTCTCTGTTCTTCTGTTCACCTCCCGTTCATGTGTCTATCAAGATATACCTTAAACGTTGTTAAGGAGCCTGCCTCCACTAACTGCACTGACAGGGCGTTCCAGGAACCCCCCCCCCCACCACCCCTCTGTGTGAATCCCCACCACCACAACCTCTCCCCAGACAGTCCCCTCTCGTCTCGAACCTGTGCCCTCTTTTATGTGACCTTTCCAGCCTGGAGGGAAAAACAAACCTATGACTATCATAGAATCCATCCAGGGTGGAAAAAGACGATTCAGCCAAACAAGTCAACAGCGACCCTCCAAAGATTAACCTCCAGGGACTCATTCCCCTACCCCATTACTCTATATTTACCCCTGACTAATGCACCTGACATACACATCTCTGAACACTGAGGCAATTTACACACAGACAATCCAACTTAACCTGCCTATCAGTGGACACTATGGGTAATTTAGCATGGCTCATCCACCCTAACCGACACATTTTTGGAATGTAGGAGGAAGCCCATGCAGACATGAGGTGCAGGGAGAATGTGCAAACTGCACACAGACAGTCACCTAAGACTGAAATCGAACTCGGGTCTCTGGCACTGTGAGGCATCAATGCAAACCACTGAGCTACCCTGCCACCCCTGTCCAGCCAATCTGTGCCTCATCATTTTGTTGAGGTCTCCCCTCAGCCTCTGTCTTTCCAGAGAAACAATCCAGGTTTATGCCACATCTCCTCATAATAAGAGCCCTTCAGACCTGGCAATGTCCTGGTGAACCTTGTCTGCACCCTCTGCCAGATCACCCACACCCTTCCGGTAGTTTGGCGACCAGAACTGCACGTAGTATTCCGAATGTGACCAGAATAAATAGCTGTAACATAACTCGCCAACTCTTACACTTAAGGAAGCGTGCTGTGTTTCTTCTTGACCACCGTACCCACCTGCATTACCACTTCCACGGATCTATATGCCCAAATCCTTCTGTATGCTAGTGCTGCTATGAGTTCTGCCATTTATCATACAATTCTTATATTTCCTTCGTCTCTATCCAGCTTCACCCTATTTTTTTTCTCTTCATCTCCCCCCACCCCTATCCCCAAACCCTCCACACATCAGCATATCATAAGATCATAGGATGTTCTTCATATGTTTGATCTTTCATTCCTGGGCCATTCTCAAGAACCTTCTCTGAACATGTTCAAGGGCTATCCTTCCTGAAATATTTACAGCAAAACTGCATTCAGTACTCCAATTGTGGCCTGACCGGAGCCTTACAGAGCCTCAGACGTACATCCCTGCTTTTATATTCAAGTCTAATCAAAATAAATGTCATCATTGCATTTGCCTCCCCAACTAGTGACTCCACCTGCAAGTTTACCTTGAGAGAATCCTGGAGTAGAACTCCATAGTTCCTTTGCACATCAGATTTCTGAATTTTCTCCCCATAATCCTTCTGTTCCAGAGCAGCAGCAGAGATTTCCAGACACATTGATTGTTTTCAGGGATACCAAGGGATCTTGGGAATTACCAATATCCCAGGAGGAGGCAGAGAGAAATGTGGTGCGGTCCTGTAAACTCCAGAACTTTCCAAACTGCCTGAGTCAGCAATAACTCTTTCTGGACCAAGAAACAAAAGGGCCACTGAGAAACTGTTACGTCATAAGACCTCAGAAGCAGAAATTAGGCCATTCAGCCCATTGAGTCTGCTCCACCATACAATCATTCTAAAGTATCAAGGATTACGGGGAGTTTGGGTTAAGAAACTTATCAGCCATGATTGAATAGTGGAGCAGACTCAAAGGGCTAAATGACCTAATTTCTGCTGGTGAACCATCCCGGGGAAGAAGGACGCAAAACAACGAGCTGCGATAAGTATTTAATAACCTCATGAAAAAGGACAATTAAGTCTGTCTGTGAAAGGAAGACCCTAACATAATGGAGTTTACTGCAGGACAGGCTATTTCAAACAAACCGCTAAACCTCGAGGATAAGACCTGAGATCTCCAGAAGTGTGGGGAGGTGGTATTAGAATCTGAAGAATTGTCACACCACAGATTTGAAAGTGAGGAATCTCCACCAGAATTTAACTCCAGAAAGATGCAGCAGCAGTACTTGGAAGAACAACACTGCAGTGAATCCCTGGACACTTCCAGAGACAGATGTGTCGGAGGAAACTCAGTAAAATTCTGCCATCGATTGGGTGATAGTCACGTTGAGGGTGAGGTTGAACTTGGTTACTTGAGAGGTTTTATTTTTGGTTGCTACATACAATAAAGTGTAAATCATTGTTTCAGCAGTTGATGCTATGTGCAGTTTCTGAGTCAGGAGCCAAATTAAGGCAATTCACCCACAACCACAGCCAGAGGCTGGGATTAATATTGACTCCATTGCATTCAGCAGGACATCACGTCAATACTCTTATAAAGCAAAGGATGACACCACTACCCTAGATCTCAAACCGAAACACCCAGTGGAGCGCATCGCCCCATAATCTGTAAAATTAGCATGATAAGTAGTGTAGCCTGCTCTAGTGATAAAAATAAATCCCCAACACATTAAAATCAACAATCAGCAATTTATTTATCCAAGTCTCACGGTGTACAAATGAACAAAACTATTGACAAACTGGATACAGGCCAGGAGCAGATGGGTGGCACTAGTTTAGTTGGGGATCATAGACTGGTTGGTCTGAAGGGTCTGTTTCCAGGCTGCATGTCTCCATAGCACGGAATGAATGGGGATCCATCCCAAAGACGGTAAAGGTTTCAAGCACCACCTGAGGCAAATGTGTGGACTCCCTCCAAATAACTGAGGGCAGTGGGGCACTGTGAGGCTTGGTCGATCAGACAGTCAGTCAGCAAGTTCTCTCTGGGAGACTTGTCTCAAGAAAGTAAGTGGTTTCCTGTCCTCCCAGCCAGATTATCCAGTTTGGATTAGGTCCTATATTTCCAACAAAACAGGGAGACAGGGCAGTGAAGAAGGCTTTAAGCACACTGGCCTTCATCAGTCAGGGCATTGAGGAGAGACGTTGGCAAGTTATGTTGCAGTTAATCCGGATTTTGATGAGGCTGCATTTGGAGTATTGTCATCAATTTTGATCACCTTGCTATGACAAAAATGTTATTAAACTTGGAATAGTGCTGAAGACATGTACAAAAATACATACTCAGGACTCAAGGGTCTGAGTAAAAGGGAGAGGTTGGACAAGCTAAGACGTTTTTGTTTCGAGCATTAGAGACTGAGGGGGGATGGGGCCTTATCGAAGTGAAGAGATCATGAGAGACATGGAGAGGGTGAATGCACTCAATCTCCCAGGGGTTGGGGAATTGAGGGCTCGAGGGCTTCAGTTTAAGGTGAGAGGAGAAAGAATAAAAGGGAATGTGAGGGGCAACTTTTTAACGCAGATGGTGGTACACATATGAAAGGAACTGCCAGCAGAAGTGGTTGAGGTGGATACAGTAACAACATTGAAAAGGCTTTTGGACAAATACGTGTATAGGAAAGGTATGGAAGAAAATGGGCCAAGTGCAGGGAAATGGGCTTCGTATTGATGGACAGTTTGGTCAGCGTGGACCATGTTGGGACGAAGGGCCTGTCTCCTGCTGTAGGACTCTATGATTCACGTCTCTTTGTCGGTCCAACACTTAGAGTTTCCAAATGAACATCTCACTAAATCAGGCCGAATAAAATCCAATCTCATTCGTCAACTCTGATGCAGAGGTGCTGGTGTTGAATTGGGGTGGATAAGGTCAGAAGTCATACGGCACCAGATGAAGTGATGAAGGAGCAGCACTCATGAAAGAGCAATGCTCCTAACGCTTGTGATTTCAAATAAACCTGTTGCACTGTAACATGTTGTCGTGTGACTTCCGACTTCTTCAACTCTGGGTTTGTCTCAAATTTGATGGGATACTTTGTCCAACTCGGCATATTTAAACTGTATCGCTACGAAGATTTTTTTTTCGATTAGATTAGATTCCCTACAGCATGGAAACAGGTCCTTTGGCCCAACAAGTACACACTGGCCCTCCGCAGAGTAACCCAGCCAGACCCATTCCCATATCCCAATTCCTCTACATTTACCCCTGACTAATGCACCATACCAACACATCCCTGAACACTATGGGACAATTTAGATGGGCCAATCCATCCTAAACTGCACATCTTTAGACTGTGGGAGGAAACCAGAGCACTCAGAGGTAACCCATACAGACGTGGGGGTGTATCGTGCAAGCTACACACAGACTGTCAATCGCAGGGTAGAAGTGAACCAGGTCAGCACAGTGAGGTAGTGGTGCTAACCACTGAGTCACCGTGCCATCCGTGAGCCACCATAGGGTGGGCTGGGGGTGGGGTGGGTGGGGAGTGGTTGAATCCAGCACAAAATAAAAAAAGACCACTGACTCTCAGTCAGAATGGGCAGGAGGTTCAGCCCTGGGGGTGACCCACTGCAGCGTCACTGGTGGAATCTGATTGTTGGGTGCGCTGGTGCCCCCGCTGATGCCTCCACAAGTTGCAGGACAATGTGAACCTCCACCCGCAGGCGGGGCAGGCAAACGGCCTCTCCCGGTGTGGACCCATTGTTGGGCCAGCAGTTTGGAGAAACGAGTGTATCCCTTCCCGCACTCGGGGCAATTGAATGGCCTTTCCCTGGTGTGGACCCGCCGGTGGGACAACAGATCAGAAGAATTGCTGTAAGCTTTCCTGCATTATGGGCAGCTGTAGGGCTTCTCCCCAGTGTGGAACTGCTGATGGGCCAGCAGCCTGGAGGAATCGCTGAAGACCTTCCCACACTCTGGGCGGCTGAAGGGCCACTCCCCCGTGTGGATGCACTGGTGCCTCAGCAGGTTGGAGGAGTCGCTGAAGGCCTTCCCACACTCGGGACAGCTGAATGGCCTCTTCCCCGTGTGGGCTCGTTGGTGATTCAGCAGGTCTGAGGAATTGCTGAAGGCCTTCCTGCACTCATGGCAACTGAAGAACCTCTCTCCTGTGTGGAATCGCTGGTGAGTCAGGAAGTTGTCCACCCAAGTGAACCCTTTCCCACACACGGAGAAGTAAAACGTCGTCTCACCATACTGAATATGCTGGTGGGCAAGCAGGACACAGGAGCAAGTAAAGCCCTTCGCCCGCCTCGGGGCAGGAGAACGCCCTCTCCCCAGTGTGATTGCACTAATCAGCCTCCAGGACAGATGGGACACGGAAGCCCTTCCCGCAGTCGCCACGCTTCCATGATTTCTCAACGTGGCGGGATTCCTCGGGTTTCTCCATGGCCGAAGCTTCAGCTGCACACAAACGTGTGTACAGCCCCTCCCCGCTGTGAATTCCTCTTTCCAGTCCTATCACTTTTTCAGGCTCCACACTCTGTGCTCTGCAACAGTAGGGTCTCTCAATCAGTCCCACTGATGCTGAAACTCATATTCAAACAGGAACCAAAAAGAAAGCTTTCCTCCTTCCATAGAATCATTGTTGAAAATCGTGTGCAATCTTCTTCATTTGAAAGAGCAGAAATTGCGCCCCACTGAGCCTCCCGTACCAGGGGCGTTCTGTCCTTGTTACGGTTGGAGGGGTGGGGTCTGAGGGCGGAGGTGTGGGATGTGGACGAGATGCATTGGAGGGCATCTTTAACCACGTGGGAAGGGAAATTGCGGTCTCTAAAGAAGGAGGCCATCTGGTGTGTCCTATGGTGGAACTGGTGCTCACCTTCCACCCTACAAACCTTCGCATCAGCCAAATCATCCAACGGACATTTCCGCCACCTCCAAAAAGACCCCACCACCAGGGATATATTTCCCTCCCCACCCCTTTCCTCCTTCCGCAAAGACCGTTCCCTCCGTGACTACCTGGTCAGGTCCACACCCCCCTCCCATTCTGGCACTTTCCCCTGCCACCGCAGGAACTGTAAAGCCTGTGCCCACACCTCCTCCCTCACCTCTATCCAAGGCCTTAAAGGAGCCTTCCACATCCATCAAAGTTTCACCTGCACATCCACCAATATCATTTATTGTATCCGTTGCTCCCGATGTGGTCTCCTCTACATTGGGGAGACTGGGCGCCTCCTAGCAGAGCGCTTTAGGGAACATCTCCGAGACACCTGCACCAATCAACCAAACCGCCCCGTGTCCCAACATTTCAACTCTCCCTCCCACTCTCCCAAGGACATGGAGGTCCTGGGCCTCCTTCACCGCCGCTCCCTCACCAACAGACGCCTGGAGGAAGAACGCCTCATCTTCTGCCTCGAACACTTCAACCCCAGGGCATCAATGTGGATTTCAACAGTTTCCCCATTTCCCCTTCCCCCACCTCATCCTAGTTTCAAACTTCCAGCTCAGTTACAGTCTCCTTGACTTGTCCGGACTTCTCCGACCTGTCTATCTTCTTTTCCACCTATCCACTCCACCCTCTCCACCTTGACCTATCACCTTCATCTCCTCCCCCACTCATCCATTGTACTCTATGCTACTCTCTCCCCACCCCCACCCTCCTCTAGCTTATCTCTCCACGCTTCAGGCTCACTGCCTTTATTCCTGATGAAGGGCTTTTGCCCGAAACGTCGATTTCGCTGCTCGTTGGATGCTGCCTGAACTGCTGTGCTCTTCCAGCACCACTAATCCAGTATTTGGTTTTCAGCATCTGCAGTCATTGCTTTTACCACGTGACCCATGCCGAATACATATTCATGTTCCTGGGGCCAGCATCATTATTGTGTCACAATAGCTGCTGGCCATCACTGCAGAAGTCCTATGACGTCGTATTGCGGCTGGAATTTCTGAGGACAGTTTTTTCAAGAGGGTCAGGCAGCCCTTCATCGGGGCTTCCCTTCCTTCCACTTAAGTTCAAGGCCTATCCAACCGAAATTCCTCAGGTATGTTTAAAAGCACTTTTTCCCGATGTTGGCTAATGATTTCTGCAGACATTTGGTAAAGTTTGAACACGGTGAGAGCCATCGGCTTCTCAATCTCGTTCCCGAATTGCTCAACCAACACTTAAAGCAGTGATAATGATGCAAAACCACCGTATGATTACGGCCGAGAAAGATTGTATTCCGCTCAGTCAGTTCATGTTTCTAAAGAGAGACAAAAGTGACAATGCAAGTGAAACGAACTAAATTGCAGACAGGCTGCCATACCACTCTGTTTGCATCCCCACACAGGGGTGATTTCTGTGACATGGGTGTGTCTGCAGTGTCTGTGGTCAGACCGTTTACAATGAATGTCCCAGCCTTTATTTTGATAAAGTCACACTGATAGAGGACAATTGTTATTTCAGTAATTGTAGTCCGAAGCTGGAATTCGCTAACACTCGGGATTCGTGATCTTACTTTTTTTTTACATCTCAGACTCTTTGGTGCAGTTAGTCAGGAAGTCCGGCTGTTCACCAAAATAGTTGTAAATCGAAATGGAGCAAAATTATAGAATTAGGGCCAGACTTTTCAGGGTACATGTTCAGAAGCACTTCTACACATTGAGTTTGTCAGATGTTTGGAATTATCCTACATAAACGGCCGTGGGTACAGGATCATTTGTCAACTTTAAATCAGATTTTTTTTTGTTCTGGAAAGGCATTAAGGGACATGGGCCAAAGACAGACAAATGGAGTTAGGCCTCTGATCAGCCATGATTTCTTTGAACGTTGGAACACGTTTGAGGGGCTAAATGGCCTACTCATATTCCGATGTTTCTATAATCTTAACTGTTTCCTTATTGCACATTTCCGGCCTGTTATTGGGGATACAATCTGCAAGACAATATTCTCCAATTATTAGTTGTTCCGGAAATATCGAATACAGACACACCCAGGCATCTTATACCAATATTCGAAACAACAAAGTCACAGAACAGATAACTGATTGAATTCCTGCATTTGAATCTTTAGAAGCGTAATGTTCTTGGTTTCCTGATAATGATTCGCTTTCCTCAGTCCCAGATGGAACAACACAAGAAAAAATAGAAAAGCAGCAATGTTCTGGTCCTATAATCTCCAATCTTCTGCTGCCAGTGAAAAACAACAATGCAACTTAAATCGGGGTCGACCATAACCCGGGCTTAATCTCCCAATGAACCGAGCACAGGCTCAGCGAAACTGAGGGAGATTATGTCCTGATCACGAAACCTGCGACCAGCGTTGGCAAAGGCCCAAGGAGTCACCCATAAAAGTCAGTCATCTACTTTCTAAACGTACTCAACTGCCGACTTCCTTTATTTTATTGACCTTTGCAAATCTGAAATTGAGAATTGGGGATGTGTGGTAGCGAGTGGCTGTTTGTGTGTCAGGTATGCCTGTCAGTTTTGTTGATATTGAAGAGAATTTGCTTTCAAAATAAAGGCAACAAAAAACAGACAAACAAGTTTGCATCCAAGAAGAGAAGCTGAAGAACTGGATGTCAGCGTTGAGAAAGAAGCAAAAGGGAAGTGGAATCTCAATGATTTTCCTGATTTTTGAGCAGAAAGCGTTGGAGCTGTAGACTTCTGCTGATCAATGTATTTATTTTCGTGGATTTTAAGAAGTTATTTTGCCTTGACAAAAGAACTGGTCACACCCTGAGTATATGTTCGAATACCTCAGTAGTAGAACAAAAGATTTTTATTCTGAGGTCGTGAGTTTGACACTCATATTGAACAATGTTCCCGTGAAACTTTGCTTTTTGTGCGGAACATTCGCTCTTTCTTCAACTGACAATCTAATCATATTCAAAATGAATTTTACTCCCGTTCGTTTTCTTCCTGTCCCCGTTGCTCGGTTATGAGGGAAATCTGAGAGTGAATGGAAGACAAGTTTGAAGGTGTGGCTTAACGGTTTCACTTGAAAATTGGTTCTATTCATGTCTCGAGGCCAGTAAATGGCTCAATCATAGCATACAACGGTCAAGTGCTATGGGAATCAATACCTGTCCATATTAACGTACACTGAAATGAGTAAGATGTGATTCATTTCGAGGAAAGAAATTAGGAAACTTCGTCACCCAGATTATCTCAGAGCAATCGTTGGCTATGGTACGTTTTATGTAAAGCTCATGGAATCACTGGATTGTGACTTGATCTGGTACTCAGGCCTTACTTCGTGACACGAATGTATTTTGTTATCGAATTGCTACATAAGTTGCGGAGCAATTCCTGTACATAGAGATGAGGAGTGTTGAACCAATAAGACAAGACGACTGTGCTAAATCAGAACTGTTACCAAATACATTTACCAATCTATGTTCATCCTATCGATTGTCTTAGCATCACCAACACTTCTCATCAAACTAACTCGAGAGACATTCATCACAATTTTCTGTGAATACTTCTACATTAGCTTTGCTGAATGAACCCCAAATTTCTTGAAGTGGCTTATTTTCGGCCCTGATTATTAATCTCTCTACGCACGGAAATGGATCCTTCCCAGCCGCTCTATCTCTCATCAATGTGTGTCGTTCAATTCGATCTCCCATCAGCCTCCTCTGTCCTGATCAAATCCAGGGGAACAGGAAACGTTGGGGCTATGGTGCGGAAAGGACAAGCCCTATGCTCACCTTTCCGGTTAGAACAATTCCATGAGAAAGTTTAGGCCACAATTTCGGGCGTGTAATTGTGGACGAACACTTATGATGCTGGCGTAGACATCCTTTGGGGCTCCCCCGCCCAGGGTGGGAACCTGCTGACTATGCTTTCTTCGCTGGCGATTTTAAATGACTTCCTGTTGGTTGCATTATCGCTCAAGCTTCACAAAACCCGTCTCAATAATGTCACGTTTTCTCATGTCTGGAAATTTATTTCCGTGCAGGAAACTCGGGTTCTGAACAAACAACGTCCGAGACTCAATACGTCAGCTCTGTTTACCTTTCCACAGATGCTGATCGAACCGTTGGCTTTCTGCAGTATTCTCTGTGTTTATTAGGCACAAGTGCTGCATTTCATTCAAGAACTTCAATCCCTGTCCTCTGGTAACTGACACTGGTCAGTGCCAATTGGTTCTTCTGATCATTAATCTGCCCATTCCCACCGCTTCTTCTCCCATCATGACCAACAGCCCCAGGAAATCTCCAGTTAACTTTCTTTGCTCCAAATTGAACATTCCCAACCTTGGGCATGTCTCGCCAACATGGAAATTCCTCATCCCTGGAAACGAAATGTGGCGTACACTTGGGAAGAGATTTTGGCAAAATATTGTCAGTTAGGATATGGAAAAATGTTCATGAAGCAAAACAGAAATCCCAGTCTCCAGCTTTGTGAACCTTGAGAAACTCTTTGGGAAGTGGATTTAAAGGAGAATGAAAGATGACCTGTCCGATTGAGCAGAGACAGTCCAGACACCGTCCCCTTGTTGAAGAGGCCGGGAGGTTGACTCTGATGTTCTCGAGACATGAACTGATCTGAGACATTGAAAGAATTGTCGTTCCTGCACATCAGGAATTCAAACCCCTTCTCGCCTCCGAGCCAATGAGAGAACTCGGGAACAGGCAAAACGCTGAAAGGCTGGAAGGGCGACGGCCCCGGAGTAAGAAAGCTAGTTCCTCGTGACATGGATGTGTCTGCAGACTGTCCCCGGTATCTCCACAAGAGATCTCCCGGGCTTGATTATGGAAAAGTAAAACTGATAGACGACAATTGTAATTCTCGGCGGGGAGGCTGAATTATGAATTCACTAATAGCCTCCCCTAAGCGATGGCGAAGCCCACCCACCCGCCTGTCTCTGTGGCGCAATTGGTCAGCGCGTTCGGATGTTAACCGAAAGGTTGGTGGTTCGAGCCCACCCAGGGTCGGTGTGTTTGCTGCTCTTCCTTGGCTTCGAAACAGTGCGCTTTTGATGGGGTCGAGAAAATGATCCCCAAACGGAAATCTTCTCCACAAGGGGGTTCTGAATTGAATTAATGTCGAACGGAAGGGACTGCAGATGCTGAGAAGACGAGACCGAAAGAGAAACTCGGTAGGTTTGACAGTACCTGTCGGGGAAACCAGAATTCTGAAATGTTGTCTCTGATTCTCTTTCCACAGACGTTGCCTGACCTTCTCAGTTCCTCCTGCAATTTCTCGTTTTGGTTTTTACTGAAAGTTCATTTCATCTTTTGGGATGAAACAACTGTATTAGCCGTCGGCAGATATATAACCCTTTCGAATCACTGTGACGTGATTGGATTCAAACAAACTCTGCGATGATTCACTCTTTCTCGGCTCCACAGGCAGACAGACCTGGGAAATAAAGCTGTCAGTGTGGTTCTGTATTCGTGGGCCGAGTGCTTAATGCGATGGACTTGAAATCCATTGCGGCTTCCCCACGCAGGTGTGAACCCTTCCGAGTACAAAATGAGAAATGTCGTCGAAAAGAAAGGGAGCTTGCTCCCCGGCTTCTTCTTTAAGATTCAAATCAGTGGAGGGGGAAAAATATTTCACTCAAATTGGGACTGGTGGGAATCTGCAACCCACTGCCTGTTCGGGTGGAACAAGTAGATACCCGCAGAGCTTCTTTTGAGGCTATGAGCAAAGTGTTTGGAAATGAGACTCGTACAGCGAGGTGCTTGAAATCGTGATCGAAATGAAGCAGGCACCTGAGGACAAGGGTGTTTCCTTTGCCAGTGAAAGATACTGCTCCAGAAAGTTGGGCCTGTGGAAGGGAATCAGTGACGGTGATTATCTTTGGTTGTTCACATTGTGAATGTTCCCATTGCTGCGCATGTCCGTGTTAACGTCAGAACTCTGCAGCATGGTGGCGTTAGATACGCACAGGGGCGAGGCGAAATGGATGACACTTCTGACTCCAGTTACCTGTTTGAAATGCAGCTCACAGCTTCTTCACACACACCAATGAATCTTTCTCATTGTCCTGAAGCCGGCATATGGTTTGAATTCCCGGTTTTTGGGAATGAGAATCTTTTCACTGTCTCGAGTCAGGAAATGTCCCTGAGAACATCTGAGTCAACTCACAGCGCAGTCAGATGAGGGGAAGCTGAAATAGCCCCACACGCTGCTCACGGGCACATTTTACTTTTCCCAACTCACCGCCTCAACCACTGCGGCTCCTGGGAGTGGAAACGAAACAATCACCAAAACCCAGTCTCAGCTTTGTGAATCTTCAGAAAATAAGCAAAGGTTCATCCCTTCGGATTTTCTATCCTGGGCTGACAGGGATGGGTTTTGTCACTCTCTTGCAAATGGATGTTTTGCAGAAAAGCACCACAACCCCATCTGATTAATCAGGACCTGGATGTTTTCGGTCTTTGAATGTAAGTGTTGTGCTCCAGAACTTTGCTGTTCACAGTTTATAATACTTATCTTCCCAGTCCCCTGTATCACTTGTTGAAAATGTTTAATTTGTGTCTTGTAATCCTTTCACTGTCTGCTAATGAGGATAGCGTTTCCGTGTTTTATCAAAACTATCTTGACCTTGCATACCTCAAGCCTCAAGCTAATTTCACGAGAAACCTTCTCCAGTTCAAAAGCCAACTGTTGATGATGGCTCTGTTTCTTGTCACGTGTCCAATTTCAGATCGATGTTGTTAATGTCCCTTTTATTCCTTCTGATCCAGATTTCGCTCACAGGGCTAGAACAGAACTGTCAGCAAATACATTTATCAATCTACATTCTAAGGAACATACCAATTCAAGATATGTTCCAGCCTGGAAGGATATTCAGGAGGTAGCAGGTAAATTGTGCTTCTGAGTGAAATCACGGTTCGTAAAAACAGAATGTGGCAATTTCGACAGAGTTAATATTTGCTTATCGGCGATATTTCTGCTGGTGCCTGATGGGAGCATAACCCAGAAGGGAAACCATCTTCCCTATTCACTCAATGTCGTCTTTAGCAGCTTTCCAGTATAACGGCGCACTGTTGTGCACCTCGCCTTCTCATCTGCTTCCCCAAAACCTTCGACGTAAATATTTCACATTGATACACAGACCTAGTATGCACAGTTGAGATGACACACTCGTGGAGGTCTGCGGGGTCTTCTCCTGTTCTCTGTACCCTATGTTGAGGAGGGCAATGCTTGTCACTGGTCACTCCGGTGTCAGAGAATAGTTTAGAAAGAAAATGGTTTAATTTTCTGTCAGTAGAGAGGGCCCGGTTCCTGGAGACGGGCAAACGGCAGCAGAGAGACAGAATGAGAAGCAGCTGTTCATACAGTCATAGAGATGTACAGCATGGAAACAGACCCTTCGGTCCAACCCGTCCACGCCGACCAGATATCCCACCACAATTTAGTCCCACCTGCCAGCACCCGGCCCATATACCTCCAAACCCTTCCTATTCATATATCCATCCAAACGCCTCTTAAATGTTGCAATTGTAGCAGTCTCCGCCACTTTCTCTGGCAGCTCTTTCCATGCACGCACCACCCTCTGCGTGAAAAAGTTGCCCCTTAGGTCTCTTTTATATCTTTCCCCTCTCACCCTAAACCTATGTCCTCTCGGTCTTGACTCCACGATCCCAGGGAAAAGACTTTGCCTATTTATCCTATCCATGCCCCTGATAATTTTGTAAACCTCCATAAAGTCACCCTTCGACCTCCGACATTCCAGAGAAAACAGCCCCAGCCTGTTCAATGTCAACTGGACTTTACTCTGAGCAAGACTCAGCTGGTTCAAGAGGTCGGGTGGGGGTGCGGGGGCGCACCAACCGTGTGGCGCGTTGGTCTTGGGGTATGATTCTCTCTTTGGGTCTTTGTCGCTGCAGACGTGCGAGAGATCCCGGGTTCAAATCTTGGACGAACCCGAGCTGCTTGACTTGTGCGAACATACCTGTTTAATTTTCTCAAAAAGCACCTTCGTAAAACGAGGTTGGGCTCCCTGGAGGACCAATGGGACAGAAAGCAGCAAAGTGAAATGATTGGAGGTAGCGTTGAATAAGTTGACGTGAGTGGTACAGTGTTTGAGGGATGTCAGCGATGAGGGTCGATTGGAAATTTGGGACAGCTCTCTTCGGAGTTCAGAAGTTTGACATCTGGCCCGATTGAAGCTTTTCAAGTCATGCGAAGTCTAGACAGAGAAAGTAATGTAGTCAAAATGTTCCCACGCCTGAAAGGATCGGCAACGATTCAGCAGAGTTTAAAAGTCACGAGGAAAAGAACCGAAAGTGACATTAGGAAGAATGCTTTCGTACAGGGAGTGGTTGGGGTCAGTGTATCCCTAACTGACACTGACAAAGAGGCAGATTCATTAGGCGCAAACGGGAATTCGGTGATCATGTTTAAAGTAACAATGTGCAGAATTACATGGAGAAGGCAAGAGAATGATACGAATAGAGACCCACGTGTACTTACTGTGTCGACCCAGCAGAGCGAAGGTGGGCCGCATCGCGTCTATTCAGAGTGAAATCACAAGAGAATGTGGGAAGTCAGAAAAAGTTTATATTTACACAGCCTCCATACGTCTGCGCAACACCATATAAGACGACAGCAGTGGACATCTTTGACATCAGTCTCGAACGTGCATGCCACGCGCCAGACGAAAGGCTGAAGGGACCTGTGGAAAGCCCCGCGGGGTTTTGGAGCATCGTGGCGCAGCGGGAGCGTGCGAGGCCCATAACCCAGAGTTTGATGGATCGAAAGCATCGTCTGCTATTGTTCAATTCCTCCTTGAGCGACTTCCCTTTGTGATGGTACTCTGTTCAGTATCTTGCCTTTCAAACGACATCCTGAGTGTTTCAGTGCCCTGTACCGATACAGTCGCGAAACTCACACCGTTCAAGTTACGTGCTTTTGGAGGTCTGAGTGGTCTTTTCCTGTTCTTCGTCGGTTTCCTATGAACTGAATCGCAAAAGCACCTCTCTGAGATGCCAATGAGCTGATAAAATTGAACTCATACCTTGTGGTTTCGTGCCTTCCCTGCCATAATTCGCCACGCCGGTTCCGACGTGAATGACAAGACAATCAGCATGTCAGAAACTGTATCACCATTCAGGCACAATCTCTTAGTATTCGGACAGATATCACCGATTGTGAATCAGCTCAGATAGAGACAAATGGCAGAGAGTCGTCGTGGACACGATAAGCTGGACCGCCTCTGTCGGCGGGAGAATGATGCCACGTGTTTATGCCGTCCTGCTGCCTGTCTCTGGGACAGAGAGGCTGAGGGAGCAACGATGGTTCATTTTTAACCGTCCCTTCCGTGTTGGACTGCCTGTAGTCCCGCAGCTCAGGGCCGTGGGGATGACTCTCAGTGAGTGAAGGTTTCACTCGGATTCTCATCATCTGGGACACTTGGGGCTCCGATGTTAACTGCTGCGCGGTCGCAGCGATGAAAGCGATGCCCACTTTGCAATTGACTTTCTGTAAGATTGCTGCGTGAAGACGAATTCTGAACACCAAGCAGGCTGTACAACAATGTGTTCATATGAATTTACTTGAGGGAAGAGTCTTCGGTGTCCATTTCTCTCTGCCCCGCCAGCTTAGCATCTTTCTATCCCTTCGATAACAGACCTTTGGAGGAAGTTCACAATCAAGGTTACTCACTTCCCACGCATTAGTGTAAGTGATACCTCTTGCCCGAAGGGATTGGGAGATAAAGAGCAGAAGGGCGAATGGAGTCTTCCCTCCCTCCAGAAAAGCGTACAAATAGAAACAAATTGGTTTAATTATCCGCCAGAGGAGACAGACCAGTTCCTGGGGATGAGACAAACGTCAGCGCACCGGGGACTGAATGACAAGCAGATGTTCTTGAAACGCTTTGCTGCTTTCAATTCTTGGAGCAAAGTGGAATGTATTTCACAATGAGCAAGTTTCAGCTGGCTCAGAGTCTCTAGTGTACATTGCTCTCTGGGTTTATATTTGCACATCGACGATATGTCTGCAGAACAGCACATGACACTACAGCAGCGAAGATCTTTTGACGTCATTCTCGAACGTGCAAGTCACACGCCAGATGAAAAGCTGAATACTTCTCTGGAAAAGTTACCGTGCAATGCAGGAGAATGGCACAGCGGGTGCATGCTAGGATCATAACCCAGATGCGAAACCATTTTCTCCTATTCACTTAATGTCGCCTTTAGCAGCTTTCCTGTATAACGGCGCTCTGTTCTTTTCCTTGCCTTGTCACTTGCTTCCCAAAACTTCGGGTATCTGAGCTCAATATATCACATCGTTATCAAGTCAAATTTACACAGTTGCGCTGGCACCCTAGTGGAGCTCTGAGTTGTCTTGTCCTGTTCTCTGTCAGTATGTCCTGATCTCGTGTGAAACCTCTTCTCTCAGATGGCAATGAACCGTTGAAGTTGAAACACGTGACTTGCTGTTTTTGTCCACTTCCTTCAGTAAAGAAACCGACGTCCGTGTAATAAAAGACTTTCTGCAGGATTGCTGTGTCAAGAAAAATTCTGAACACCAAACAGGCTGCACAAAAATGCACTCATATCAATTTACCTGAGGGAAGAGTGTCCGGTGTCCATTTCTCTCTGTCCCGACAGCACAACATCTTTCTGTCTCTCTGTTAACAAGATTTTTGGAACAAGTACAAAGTTTCCCATTTCCTACGCATGACGGTAACTGACTTCTCCTGCCTCACGTAATAGTGTGAGAGAGCAGAAGAGCGAATGGGGGGCTCTGCCTTCCACCAGCACAGCTTGCAAGTAGAAACGAAATGGTTCAATTATCCACCAGTGGAGAGAGCCTGGTCACTGGGGACGGGACAAACAGCAGCGTCCTGGGAGCAGGGAGACAGATTGAGAAGCAGATGTTCTTGAAACTCTTCGCTGCTTGCGTTTCTGGGCGCAATGTTCAATGTATTTCGTACTGAGCAAGTCTCAGCTGCTTCAGGAGGTGGCTGCACCCATGGCTAGTGGCTCGTTAGTCTGGGATATGATTCTAGCTTTGGGTCTTCGAGCATATGCAGCCGTGTGAGATTTCCCGGGTTAAAATCCCAGGCGAACCATCTTTCCTTAAATTGACCTGAGCAGAAATGCCCGATCAATTTTCTCAAAAAGCCGATTCGTTAAATAAGATCGGACTGCCTGAATTAGGGACGGTGCAGAGCTGCCATTGCAGTGAACACGGCGAAGGGAAACACGTGGTGAAAGTGAGAACAAGTATTGCAGATTTTTCGCCCGCGCAATCCGAGTCTGAATGAATCCTCCACCTGTATTACGCTCAGTTCTGAGGATGATACTTCAGGAAGAGGGGAAGTGAAGTAATTACAGTAGGGGCTGAACAGGTTGAAGTGACTAGTACCGTCCTGAGGAATGTCAGCAATGAAGGGAGATTGGAAAGTTTGGGGCAGCTCTCTTTGGTGAACAGAAGGCTGAAAGCTGGCCTGATTGAAGTTTTCCACGTCATGAGGGTTTTAGACAGAAGAAATAATGCAGTGAAAATGGTCCCAGGCCTGAAAGGATCGAGAACGATTTGGCAGAGATTGAAAGTCATCTGGAAAATAAGTAAAAGTGACATTAGGAAGACCGTTTTCGCACAGGGAGTGGGGTCAGTAAGTCACTGTCTGACAGTGACAAAGAGGCAGATTCAATGGACACAAAAGGGAATTCGGTGGGCATGTTCAATGTAACAATGTGCAGATTTACAGGGAGAAGGCGACAGAATGAGACACTTATTTCCATATTGTGTTGAACCAGCAGAGCTAAGGTGGGCTGCATGGCCTCAGTCTGCGCTGTCACACATTTCGTGATTGTGAGTGAAATCGGAGTTGGACCAACAGAACGTGGGAAATTTAACAACTGGTATATTCTACCCAACAGGATACTCCATCACAGCAATGAAGGTGTTTTGACATCATTCGCGAAGGTCCATGACACAATGCAGATTCAAAACTGAGGATTCCTTTGAATCACTGAGTAATTTGTTTCCAGTTATTCAGTTGACGTCAGTGGATTTGCGCATTGGGAGCCCCTCCAGTTGACAGGTCGAAGCCGTTTTCTCCTGTGTGGCAGTCACACCAGCACTCCAATTTGCTGTGCTTCCAGTCAGTAGATGCAGATTACTATCCCATACTGATACACGGGCCACGATGACCCAGCTGTGGTGACAAGCCTGTGAAGGGCTGCGTGGTCTTCTCCTGTTCTCTGTCGGCTTCCTATTATCCGAATCATCAAACGTCTCTTCTCCAAGATAGGAATAAACTGGTGAAGGTGAAACACATCAGTTGTGGTCTGTTCCATACGCAGGAGGCCCTGCAGTAATTCCCCACGCTGTTTCACACAGCAGCGTCCTCTCGGTGAATGAAGATTGGCAAAAAAAAAACCATTGAACCAAAAACCAAACCAAGGGAATATACAATGAGAAGCACGGCACCAGGAAGCTCCGAGAAACAGTGAGATCTTGGGATGTTTACCCACAGTTATTTGAAGGTGGCATGACACGTTCGTAGATTATTTAAGAAGGCACATGGGACAACACATACCTTGATCAGTCGTGATGCAGATGAAAGGAACAGGGAGGTTTTGTGTGGATTTACATGACTTTGGTGAGAATCCTGCAGAAGTATTGTGTACAGTTCTGGTCAAAACATGATCGGAATTTATCCTCTCACAGAAACACATCAATCTTCAAAACGCTGATGAGGGATGGAGAGTTTGACAGAGTTTAATATGGGGAACTGTTCAACTATGTAAGAGTGGAGATAATCCCTTGTAAGTAAAGGTCCAAAAATGGTTCTCTCCAAAAAGGATATCAGTCTCCTCTTAATTTTTGGAAAACAAATATCGAGCTCACATTGTCTCCAACAGAGCTGATTCACTTAGCATTGATCCTGCCCAGAAGCCTTGATGGTTTTCTGCCGTGCATCTGGTAGTTGCTACTGTCAATGCTGGAGAAAGTGGATGCTTGTGGATGTAATGCCAATCAAGCAGGCTGCTTTTTCCAGGATGGTATCAAACTTCTTGAGTGTCGATGAAGCTATATCCATCCAGGCACGTGGGCAGTATTCCATTGTACTACTTAATTTTACCTTGGCTTTGGAGAGTCAGCAGGTGAGTTACTCGCCGTAGTATTCCGAGTGTCTCATCTGCACTTGGAGCAATAATATTTAAATTCGTTATTAACAGATAGTTATTGATGAAGCAGCTGAAGTTGGTTGTGTCTAGTCTTGTCGTACTCCTGCACAGCTGTCCTGGAGCTGAGATGACTGACCTCCGACAACCACAACCATCTTCCGATGTGCCAGATATGACATCAGCTCTTTGGGAGTGTGCTGCTGATTGTCATTTTGTGAGGGACACGCGGATGTCACGCTCACCTCACCTCTGGAATTCAGCTCTTTGTCCATCCTTGAAGTAACGATATATTGATAAACTGAAAAAAAGAGTAATTTCTGGAAAAGTTCAATAGATCTGGCAACATCCATGCAGAGAAATCAGAGTCACAGCTTCAGGACCGTTGACATTCTCTCTGAACCCGATGCAACCTTCCCAACTAAGTTTGCGTCAGCTGCAAAATTGGCAACAGCACATTGGCTTCCTTCATCCATGTCATTCATATGCACAATATTAAAGTATGTGGATTAGTATATATTGGAGCTGTGTGTCTGTACAAATATTACCATGTATAGAAGCAGATCATGTTTACGTGCAAAGATCATTGTGCATTGTAACGGTGCGTGTTTGTATCAAAATATTCTTTTGCATCGGAGATATTCCAGCTTCTATATAAATGTAGTTGAGCATTGGACCTGTTCATTTGTAAGTATAAATATTGTTGAGTCTGGAAAGTGTTCATGTTTGTATTGAATTCCTGTTTAGTTTCGGAGCTGTTCATGCTTGCATATAAGTATTGCTGTATCTCAGAACTGTGCTCTATTACATATGAAGCTGTTGTGCGTTGCAGATGTACATGTTTATGTGGAAATATTTTTCCATTTTTGAAGTATTTACGTTTATACGTCAATCTTGCCGCATATTGGAGATGTAATGAAACTGTTCATATTTCGTGTCTTGAAATTGTGTCTTAGAACTGACCATGTTCATATTTAAATATGGTATATTAGAACCGTTCTTGTCTATATGTAAATGTTGAAGGGTACTGGAGTTGGTTCAGTTAATATATAATAGTTGTGAATTGAAAATGTTACAATTTATGTATAAATATTACTTTATATTGGAGCTGCTCCAGTTTGTACATAAATATTGCTATGTATTGGAGCTGTTGCTATTTTTATGTAAGTATGAGTGTACGTTGAAGTTATGCCTGCCTCTTATTGATGAACAGTCCTGTGTCTAACATGGGGTTCGGCTGCTGTGCCCTGTGGAGCTTTGGAATAAATTTGCAATTCAAGCGCCGGCCAGAGGGGCGGCAACACAGGGCAGCAGCAGTCACGTGTTAGTGGTATGGAGTATGATCCGGCAGGGTCACCTGTTCTCTGTTTTTCGTAGAGTCGACGCATATTCTGGAATAGGGAATAATAATTGAACAGCATCGTGGAAGATACAGAGAGTTACAGAGGGAATGCAATATTTTAATAGGGAGAGAATTCAATTCAGAATAATTGTGATAGTATTGAATAGACGGTAACAATGAGAGGGTTAAACAGAGAGTAATAGGAAGAGGATTAAATACTGTATAACGGGATGGGATTTAATGCAACATAATAAGGAAAGGTGAAAATGGAGATTTATTGGAAAAAGATTGAATATAATTGATCGAAGAAATGATTAACTACAGGGAAGGAGAGAGGATTTAATATCAAGTAGCAGGGATAGGATTAAGTAGGGAATAACGCGAAGAGAGCTCAATATGAAGGAATAGAGATTATGGAATGGGGAGTGTGATGACATGGCAGTGAATCCTTCTGCTAATTAAAACAAACACAGAGAAAAGCTCACCTCAACTCACAACCTGTTAAAGTATGAGTGACAAAGAACTCTCCAAATTCAACTACTTAAGGAAAAGTATCAATTTTATTCTTTAACTCAAATGAATATTAAACAACAAATACATACAAGTCTGACCGTCGTTCCTCTTGAAGATCTGTAATCTACATTCAACTCTATGATAATATTTTGATCCAATAAAAGCCCCTATTTAAACTGTGTCAACTTAATTTTCAAAACAAGAAAGCAGCTGTTGGCGTCGGTGTCTGTCTTCTTTCATCTGAAGAGCTCCTTGGGCCATCTACGGTCTTTTATTCGAAAGATGCTTCTTATGAAAAAGTACCTTTGAGAGCAAGTGTTTTGCTAGCAGATATTCTGATGATGGCAGTTGGTCGCTCTCTTTCGCTAACTGTCCAAAATGCGGGCTTTTTTATTCCCTAAACCTTGGATCTTCTCATTGGTTCAATGTTGTCAAAACAGTGAAATTCAAATTCGAATGGGGTTTAGAATTCTGGGGCATCATGTAAACTGATGGCTTAAATTTGAACCGGTGTGAACATCGCAGCCAAATGTTGCATATTTTCAGTTTTCCACTACACTTTGAGACTGCTAGTCAGTCACATGACAGGTGTCTGCAAACTCACACTGCGAAAACAGCCTTCTCTCTCTCTTAAAGGTACCATACATGCCTTCAACTCTCATAACAAAAGTAATAGACAGAAAATTGAAAAGAGGGCAACTGGGAGAGAGTTGAAGACAGAGAAGGGAAAGGAATTAATGTGACGTAATTGAAGAGAAGTACGTGGAGTTTAAGAGGAAGTGTGCTCATTGCAGGAGCACAGAGATAGGGCGAATACAGAGAAAGCTGCAGGAATTGCAATGAGGTGGATCTCATTGAATCTGCGGGTTCTCTGATTGCGAATGTTAACCTGGTCCACTGAGGAGTCCTGGCTGATAGATATAAAGAGGAATGTCAGAGATACGGCTCACTCTAGGAATCAGTTTTGTCAGTGTGATGTCCTATGCACCTGTAACTGCAGGGTGAGTTGGTGATGGGTTACCAGTTTCTGTGAAAGGGGAGAGAGTGTAACATCTTAATAGAAGAAGAGAAAATAGAGAATAATAGGGATGGTGTTGAATGCAGTGGAGCAGGGTGGCAGTTAAATACAGGAGAAAGGGAAAGGACTTAATACAGACCATATAGTAATTTGGTGTTTGAATAAAGGAGTGTAGGAGGAGGATTAACTCAAGGGGAAGAGGACAGTGGAGAGGAATAAACAGAAAGTAGTAGTGAGAGGGCTAATTATGGAGCAATGGCAAGAACACTGAATATAGAGATGGCTAAAGACTGTGATTGTTGGGATTTAAATGGAGCACGTGTTCAGTGGAGGGTAGGTGTGTGAGTACTAAATACAAAAAAAAGGACACGATTAAATAGAGATTATCAGGAAAAGGATTGAAAACAGTGTAAGAGAGAAATGGTTACATACAGGTGAACAGAGAGGATCGAATGCAGATAAAGAAAGGATTAAGTAAAGAGTAATAGGGTAGGACACATTATGCTGCTGTCCTACAGCATCATGCTCTCGGGTTCGATCCCAGCCTCAGTCGACTGTCTGTGGGGAGTTTATGCATTCTCCCCGTGTCTCTGTAGGCCTCCTCCAAGTGCTCCGGTTTCCTTGCATAATCCAAAAAGGTGCAGGTCAGGTCAATTGGCCATGCTAACATGCCCATACTTTTCAAAGAAGTTTAGGTTAGGTACATTAGTCAGTGGGAAACGTAGAGTAATAGGGTGGGGGAATGCGTTTGGGTGCGATGATCTTCAGGGGGTTGGTGTAAACTTGTTGGACAGCAAGGTAAGAATTCTATATTTACTAATTACTAACGTATAGAAACAGGATTAAATACTGGACAGTTAACAGGGAGAACTGAATTATGACGAATGGCTTAAATGCAGAGTAACAGGGAGCGGCTAAAATACAAAGGGAGAGAAAGTGGAATCAGAAGAGAATGAAACACTGGGGAACAGTGTGGCCTTCATACAAGGGATCAGACAGACGATTAACAGCAAAAGGTTTGCATGCAGGCAAATATAAATGCTAAAATGCCTGGAAATGGAGCGGAACAAATACACAATCGAGATGATAAAATACAAGGTATAGTGACTATTTCCAGCTTTAATCAATTTGAGTGGTAGGTCGTGTTGGGCAGTACCCTCCATCCAAATTTCTAGACATCAATATGAAGCGTTGGCTCTCACTGTGTCCATCCCCATAATTAGTTGCCTCCATGTTTCACTGCCTCCCAGGACAAGCTCTCTCCATCTGACCGACTGTTCCCTCATTCCCATTCCAATTGTTATTACACTTCATTCAACCCCCTTTCCTCACACCTTCCCGTTCCCTCATCCCTTCCCTTTTTCATGGAAACCAGTGTGGACTGACGTTGTGCCATTCTGATATTCTTGTGCTTACGAGTGGGACTGAAGGGCCCTCTGCTGTTCCACTTTACCATCTCAGAATGAGCTAAATTGCTTCCTCCACTTCTTCTGTATCACTCTTAGGAAGGCTTCTGTCATTCAGCCATGGGTTGAGCGCATTGCTGGACAGCACCAATATTTATTGCCCATCCTTAATTGTCTGAAGGGGTGTAAAGTGTCAACCACATGGCTGTGGGTCTGGAGCCACGTGCAGTTCTGACCAGGTAAGGATGGCCTCTGTGAAAGGCATGAGCCAACAAAGAAACATTCTAGGTTCATGATTATACTCTTAAATTTAAGAAAATCATTGAATTGAAATTCCATCATCTGCCACAGTGGGATTTGAAGCAATGCCCCGAGAACATGACTTGGTTGCGTAGATGAGCAGTCTAGTCCGAATTCTCGCACTCCACCTGCTCAATACCTTCCTGCTGTTTGGAAGGCTGGAGAAGGGAGTGCATTAAAAATGGAAGTACTACGGATGTTCTCAATCAGAAACAAAAACAGAAATTCCCGGAAAACCTGAGCATACCTGGCACCATCTGTAGAGAGAAATTAGAGGTGAATGGCCTCCTGTTCCAGGATAAAGGTTGAAGATAGAGCTGAGCAGCGTTCTACTTTTGCTGTGCTGTTGGGTGTGTCTATGCCAACAGCAAAGCTCAGTCCATTGAATTTAAAAACATGTCCGTGAAATGTTAAATTCTCTGAATTTCTGTCCTCCCGTTGAGCAATATTTTAAATGAAGGCTGTTTGCAGTATTCCAAATAGTGCAGCTAATAGTGCAGATATTTCTAGATGCATTTTATACCGTTACCCAGTGAAACGGCCAGACAATTCGCAGATCATGTAGGAAGTGAGAAAGATTCATTATTTTTCTAAAGAGAGATAATATGAATTAACTGGCCAAATTCTGGACGAGGCATAATATTTTCAAGACTTGGAGGTGTACACTTCTCTTTGGAAGTGATTGGGTAGGTTGGGCAGGTTTGCAAAAAAGGCAAATGCATAAATTGGAATTAGAATATAAAGAGAAGTGAAATGTTATCAAACCTTTATAATTGACCGTTTCATCCACAGTTGGGGGAAACAGACTGGAATTGAACTCTTGAAAATCAAATGCCTTGCGTTGTGTTAAAATTGAGCTCTGCCCACTTCTGAACACTACACTTTAGGAAAAATGTCAATGCCTTGGGTAGATTATAAGACGAGATTAATAATCATAGGGATATAGAAACAGGCCATTCACCCCCCTCCCCGTGAGAGCTCGTTCTGACATTCAATGGCTGACCTGAAACATAACTCCATATACCTTCATTTGTACTTTATCCCTTAACACCTACGTTTAACAAAACAAAATCTGTCTCAGAATGAAAATTAACAACTAATCCAGCATCCAGTCCTGTTTGTGGAAAAGAATGCTCAACATCCCCCAACCTTTCTGTGTGGAAGTGCTTCCTAACATCTCTCCTGAACACAATGACCCTACTTCGCAGACTGTGCCCCCGTGTGTTCGAATCCCCAAACAGCGAAAATAGTTTATCTTTTTACACCCTGTGTCCTAAGTTGTAGAGAAACAAGGCCTAAATTGTTCAGTTTCAACTCATAACTATCCCAGATTTCACTGTTTAAAGAAAAAACTAACAATTCTATTCTTTAAGTCCACCAGAGAACATTCAAGCCACTATTTATAACTCCTTATCTAAAAACTATCTTTTATCTTACACTCTATAATACTGGTCCGAGATTTACGGCAAATCACTTTCAAATGCAGTTGGCATCTTCGAATGTCAAACTTTCTTTGTAGATTTCACTAGATCAGCTTTGGTGTTCTACTGCACAAGTTCCTTTCTTGCAGAGTGTAATTCGGACAGCAGGCTGTTCATGTTTGGGGCTGCTCTTTTCTGTTCTCACCTAAATGTTCAAAATGTCCAGTTTTATACCCCAGAACATCAGATCATTTCATTGGTTTGAAGTCACAAAAATATTAAATTCAAATTTGATTGAATTTTGAAATCTTGTAGCTTAGTTTAAACTGATTGGCCAAATTCGAATTTGTTGTTTACCATGGCAACACAATTGCAGAGTTGGTTTCACAGTCAAATGTTACATTTTGAATTATTTCAGCACACTCTGTGCCACTCTAAGTTCATACCAGCTTCCAGTCTCTCTTAAATGTACATTCTCTCTTAAAGGTACAGTACACACCGAAAACATCATAACCGTATGGACTAATCTAGTGCTTAGTTAGTGGACCTCGTTTAACACTAATAATTAAATAATAATAAAAGATAATAAACCACAATCTTTTAAAAGCAATATATATATCAATACATAACATTTAAAACAATCAGTCCTTTCCTCCACTATCCCCAGTAATTGTCGAGACTGTAATGTCTGCCCACACACTAGTTTAAAATTTCCAATTACAGCTCTTCGAACTTGGGTTGGGGCTATTCTTCCTACCCCCAGGTACCTGCTTCTTTGTCCTGATATCTTCTGGAATGTGTGTGGGATCTCTCTGACTTAAGTGGCTTCTTTTAGCTTTAATGTGGAGGTGCCGGTGTTGAACCGAGGTGGGCAAGGTCTGAAGTCACACGACACCAGGTTATCGTCCACTCGGTTTACTTGAAATCAGATGCTTTTGTGTGACTTATGGCCTTCTTTTAGTTTGTTATGCAGGTCATTTCCGATGGCAGTGGCTTAGCTGCAGTTTGCTGTAACAATGTCATTCGCATACTTTAAATTTAGTTTCTATCCCAGGAAGGATATTACATAAAACAGTAGAGGATATTTAAAACCTTGTGGCAATGTCTTATCAAGAACTCATTCGATGTTCAATCAAGGTGAAGACTTGCATATCTGTCAGGCTTGATTGAATTTAACAGTGAATGCTGCAACTTTCCTGGTTTTATATCTCTATTCCACTGTCTCATGAACACTGATTCACTGTAATCAGTCAAGATAATGAGACTGTGTACATGGGCCTACCACACCGGCGCCCCTACCGACACCAGGATTCCTATTCCAGGTTCACAACACTGCTGCTTCAGACACCATTGATGCCACCTTCCTCAACTGTCACCACCAGAAGGAACAGAAGACCAAGATGAAGATGAGACAGCAAAGACGAAAGAAGGATGCGACCGGCCTGGTGATTGGAACCAAATAGGCCGAGGACTCGGCGAACGCCGCAATCTAAAAACAAAAAATACCATGCACAATTGTACGAGGTTCACCAGAGCTCGAGTGATGCACCTGTGAAGTGAGTCCGGAGAGGCTGGGATTGGTTTCGGTCAAATTCACTGATATCAAGCTGGTGTTCTTCTCTGACCACTGACTCTTGCTGGTAAGCAGGGAAACTGAATATGAAACTGCTGATCCCATTAAACATGGAATATCTCAAAAGGGGTTCCACAGGTCGGAGAAACGTGAAACCCCACTTTGAGTCTACCTCAGACTTTTGGGAAACAGTCAAGGGTAACATCAAGAGGACCTTGTTGTCAAAGTTATTCTGAAGGTGAGAGAGAAACGGGGGAGAACTGTGAAAACTCCGGAAAAGTGTGCAGAACCTACACCTGCTGCAGACGATGTGAGTTGATGTCATGGAGGATCAACAGGAGGTGAACATCCAACAAGCCTCGCTCTTTACCTTCGAAGTCTCCAAGGTAATATCCTTGTCCAGGGTCCACACCATGGAACAAGATAGACCTGCTCATGTTTGTAATTTGAGAAGTTGCACAAGGAGTGCTCTGTTCTCAGAGCCAGAAGGGAAAAGGTGGATCTGTTAGGCTATCTCAACCTGACATCCTAAGGATCAGCAAATCCTTTCATGCCAGACTATGTGACAGGAAGCCCATAGACAGCGCAGCCTCCCGGTCATTCCTCCCTATCTGGTAGGTCTTAGACGACAGCAACCGGGAGAGGCTGCAACAGCTGCTATCTCTGGGTGTGCTGACCAAGGACCTCAAGTCGTCAGGAAAGAGTAATACACTAGGAAGTGACGGCTTACCAGCCGAATTGTATTCAATTCTGTGTGACTTGATTGGCCAGGACCTGCGGGAAGAGGACAACATAAAGCTTCTAACAGGTAGTTAGTGTAAATCCATGTGGAAAAGTATCATCCCTCATCTGCAATCAGAAGTGGAGAGGGATGAATGATGAAGGGCTCATGTCTGAAACGTCGATCCTCCTGCTCCTTGGATGCTGCCTGACTTGCTGCGCTTTTCGAGCAAACACATTTTCAGCTCTGATCTCCAGCATCTGCACTCCTCACTTTCTCCAGGGACGACTAATGACCAATTTAATTTATGAATGTAAATTAAATTGTACTGAATACGGTCATCACCCATCTGGGTCAGTTCTGCTCTGGGATCAGTGATTCACCCCGAGCAAATATGATCTGTACAGGCAGCCTGACAATTCTCAGGGATAGAATCACCTCTGTGCAGGACAGGGGAGTTGGAAACCTGCCTCATCAGCCTGCACCAGGAGGTCCTTGACACGATCTTACACACATCTATGTGGGATGTTCTCTCCAAAGTAGGCTTTGGAGAGGGATTCTACAAATGAACCATACTAGTCTCCACCAACATTATGAATGTAACCTCAATCAATGGTTGGCAAACAGAAAGCTTCTCGATCAGATCGACAGTCAGGCAGGGCTGCCCAATCTCACCTTTCCTGTTGTTTTGTTGACCTGAAGGCACCTGAATCACTGTTGAAAACCATTCAGGCATTTCTTCCTCTTCAGCAAATGTCAATTCCACTGAGAACCTCTGAACTAAGGTTCCTCAATCCACCATTGCTCATTTATACATCAAATCGTTATCTCGATCCAGGACCCGAGTTTCAGACTGAAACGGTTTATTCTCCGTCTTAATAAACAATTAAAGTCTTTTAAGATCACTCTTCCCCAATGCAATAATGTTGTAAATTCGTGCTATTTCATTGTGTCTGTTTGTTTTGGAGTAAACAAATTAACTTGCTGCATGCTTATATCTGTTCTCTTGTATCAGTTCAAACCTGAGATTTAAGAAGTTAATTCTTTTAAAGTGCTATTTCTGTCCAAATACAACAAGCATCATCATAAGCAATAACAAATAAAGATGAGATCTTGATAGTAACTGTATAACGTAACGCATACATTATTGAGAATATCCCTAAAAATGAGAAAGTCTAGCTCCAGAATGAATCTGTCCCCGAATCTGTGATACATGTGACGGAAGGGTTTGATCCTGAAGATTCGGATTCTGAAGCAGATCATTTTCATGAATCCAGAGCGTGTTTTTGTTGCTTTTCTCTTCCACTCATAGATTTACTACTTCAAGGGGCCAGTTTCATCTCCCTGTAACTGGTCTTTATTCCAGGTTCGCAACACTCTGACAAAGATTGAATAAATATTCCACAATGCCTGTAGTGTGATTCCCCAGAACAGGAGAAATCCGCATCCAAATAAAGCAAAACCCACGTTTCCAATGTATTCTGATCGCACCAGCCCCAGAACCCTCACAAACCATCGATACATTCAAAGCACTTCCTCCTTCAACCAATGCTTCCAGCCGCATTTTCATTGGCCTAATGTGTACTCAGAATAACAACGGGATCAGCCTTTCAATTTCTTGCCTGATTTGCCATATTTTACTGATTGGGATTAATGACTGTTTCTCCCTGCTATTGTTATTAGATCAGCCAGCTGAACCTCATAGTGTATCAGCTCCCTGATTGGAGCTCTGAAACTGATCGAATCAGGGAGCACGGTCTGAATTAAAAGGATGAATGTCAGGAATATTGAGATGCTGAACACCTGACTTAGTAAGACGCTGGTGTCAAAGGAGATGCATTTGTAATAAATGGGAGATTAATGACAGGATGTCGGCCTCTAAAGTGTGATTTCACGACCAGATATTGTTGGTGTAAATGTGCACCAGGACCACGGGCTCTTCAGTTTCAACACTTTCCCTTTCCTGCTTCTGTCCCGACCTAGTAAACCCCGCACCTTAAGATATGCTGAAGTTTTTCTGTGATGTTCTCGACCTAGGCACTTTTGAAGCAATATACCTTCCAGGCTCCTGTCAAGTCAGGAATGATGATTCTGATCGATTCACTCAGTCACTTTATGTTTGTCCACATCTGCCATTTGACGTTAAATCAGCAACAATCTGACTTCATAGATACTGAAAAGCAAAAAAATAAATTTGGGGAGTTGGGAATTCATGTCTGTTTGAGTGCAGGATTGATTGACCATAATATAACTGGGCAGCAAGAGTTCAGTGATGAGGGAGTGAAATGACGTACACCTAGGGTTGAATTGCACAAAGTTAGAAGTGTCTGAGATGAGTAAATCTTTGAAGAGAATAATGGAAACTACTGGCACTAAATGGACCTAACGGCTTTTTGTTGCCTCTTGACTTATGAATAGGATAAGCATCTAAATGACTATGGATGTACTGAAATCTTTGCAAGTGAGAAATGAATGAACAATGCCACAAATTTCTCGAAATTATAGTGCACTGACTATTGTGTGTGAATTCACTCACTGAACCTGTCCTTACCGCTCTCCTTGTATTTTACTGTCCAACTAACATTTTGCTATCAACAAACATCGCACATGATCCCACCATCTCAGTCATTGACAGATAATAAATGGCTGTGTCTGGAGAAATGGTCCTTGTGGCACTCACTAATACCAGCCCAACAACATGAAGATGACAGATTTATTCCTTCTCTCTGCTTTCTGTTCTAAATCAGTCCTCAAGCCAAGTCCCATTTCCCCATCACGTCATTGGCAGCATTGATACCCGCCGAAATGTTTCCAAATTTGACATTGCTACATCCTTGCTTTTGCAAAGCCCTCCTGGCCTCACTCCACTCTCTCACTTGAAGCTGATCCATCCCCTCATCAGTCAGATGTTTTAGGTATCTACTTCGGACATGTGCAGTACACTGCAGGGAACAGAGAATAACTCATCCCCATGTGGTGCTGCACAGATCGTGTGTCTCAGAGTCAGCTCTGAAACATGTTCAGGACACTCAAGTACTGGTCGGAGGATCAGTATTGATTAGAAATCATGCAACTTTTGAGGGTATTTTTCAGTGACTCATTTGACTTGTTTCAATTATTGACTGAATTGGAGAAGTTTTATTTGATTCAGAAGCTGTGTCCATGCAAGGTGAGGAATTCTATTGTGACTTTAGATTTTTGAAAAACTACAATGTGTTGTCTCCATTAACCAACTGTCATCACTTGACAGAACAAGGAACCTGGGAAGCCACATTCCTCTCGTGAGGAGAACATTTCTCAGAGAGACACTTAACAACTGGAATTTAATTTCGAAATGGTCAAAAGCGAGGGAAGAACACTGATATGAAATGAGATTTGATAGATGGTGTTGGGGTGTCAATGCTGGTATACAGGGCGGCACAGAGCCTCAGTAGTTAATCCTGCTGTCTCACAAGGCCAGCAGGTGGGTGTGGGTGGGATAGCCTTTGCAGGGTCGGTTTGGACTGGATGGGCCCATTGACCTGCTTCCACTTTGTAAGAATTCTATAAATTTATTCCACATGCCTTTTTCCAATGTTTCCTACTGACAGATTTAAATTCGTATTATCCAATAAACCTCAGTTTTAAAATAGAATGTGACAGCTGGGAGTATACCCACTGGTATCACTTGTTTGTTCAAATTGTTAAATAAATGAATTGAACCACATTGAAATGTCGCAGTCCCCCAGGTGATGTCAGCAGGTATAAATGAAAGGCTTTTGATTGTATCACCTCGGTATTGAGTAAAGAGAGATTGCCTGCACAAAGAGATTCAGGCAGAAAATGACGCTTTCATTTCGTCATGTGCGGACAATATTTTACACGACCTTTCCAGTTGTAACAATTCCTGGTAAGTGCCTTGAATTTGTGTGAATCGATCTGAGGATTGTGTGCGGGTTCACTTTGCAACTGACAATGATACATGGGCATATTGTGCCCAAAGTCACACAGTGGCAGTTGATCAGCCATTTCTTCTCAGATTTCAGAGACTCTGTGGAAACCCTATCTTGCAGATTCGGCAGGAATTGCTTTGGAAATTATTCATCTCTTCTTGGAACGTTCCTGAAATCTCCATTTCAATCGGAAACGATGGAGAGTTTCGGTGGAATTAAGAAAAGGAAACACTTTGGCAAATTATAAGCGGTGGATTTCTAAAGTAGAGAGTGCAATATCATTTAGTTTGAGTTTGGTTCTGCGGTTTTTTTGTGTGAATATTCAGTAGGCTTCTCTGTGCATCTGAAGGTTATGGTTAACTTCAAGTTATTTCTGAAATCACAACATTTGTTTTAAAAATTGCATTTGATGTTTGGCTGCAGTGAACCTTTGCTTATTTTCGATGCTTTCAAACCAGCATGGCATTAATGGAGCCTGAAAGATTTGTTGAAGAGTTCTGGAATTTGTGATTAAGGAAGAAACCCTTAACTGAGAAAGCATTACTTTCACTTCAATCATTTTTGTCATTTCTTTCAGTTCCTGTAAGACCCTGGAACTGAGTGAATGTATAGATCCGTGCTCATGTGAAGGAAATGAGAGTTTTAGTAAATTATATTGCCTTGGAATGAAAATGTTGTATAAGTCCCAGACAAAAGTGTTGTGACAAGAAAAATCTCTGAAGAGATTGTTTCAAGCTAAGTACTTTGACACTGTGGCAGCTCCATGAAGGAATTTACTGCAGTTCCAGTTTCGAAGTGACAGTGACAAGTCATTTCACCAAGTGATAGATACAGGGATTCTCGTGTAAATATTATGTGAGAGTTGTTTTGTTTGGAACGGTACTGGGAGTCGTGTTTTATAAAATATATCAAGGTCACGTGTTTTCTTTCATATATAGATGTTTTGAGGGTAGTGAGAATTATACAGTTCTTCCGTGTTCATTGCTTTTGAATCTGCGTTTTAAGTAAGTAGTTTGATTCATTCTACTTAATCGTATTTTCTTGTGCAAATAATATTCGCAGCATTGTGTGTTTGCGATTGAGCAAGAGATCACATTATTAAATCAAAATAAGTAAGGTTATCATCCATCAAACTGGATTTGTGTTTAGGATTTGGCTTGTTCTGTAACTAATCAGCTGATATCAGAACAGAAGTGAGGCGATTAAAGACTAATACTAACTCCTGAGGAACTGATAAACTAATCCCACTCTTCATATCGTTTGCGCCTCAACTATATCCATCCAGATCCATTATATGGCCCAAAGCCTGATCAGTCATCCACACTGAGTTTAATACCTTATCACCCATCACAAAATTATTAATTTCTCACTCTGCACCAGAGCCAACTCAAAATAAATTCCTCAGTCCCTGCCAGATCCGTAAGATTGCAACTGCATGAGACGCTGGTTGGCTCACACACATACGGTTTTGTGCACAGTACAGGTCATCACCGAGCAGTGAGGACAGAATTACTTTGAGGAGAGTAGAGAAGATATTTACAAGAATGATGTCAGTATGTGGAAATTCCGACGTTCAAAATCACACAACACCAGGTTATAGTCCAACAGGTTTAATTGGAAGCACCCTCAACGCTGCGGACCAGGTGCCGGAAAGGGGGATCAGAGCAGCTTGTTCGTTTTTTCAATTGATGCAGACATGAATGACCTCTTTCGGTGCCATAACTTTCGTGCATTTCTGTGCTATTGCAGAAAGACTGAGGAGTGTTGAAGTGAATTCACTTGGTCGGTTAAATGGCCTGTTTCTATGTTTTCCATTTCCACCACCGCAACACTGTGGATTGTTAAAGTGAACTCCACAAGGTTGTGTCCATCTTCCAGTTGTTCCCTGAAGAAGTGCTTGTAGCTTCATAACTTTAAAATGCATAAATCAATTTTGCATGGGGAGGAATACTATTAATTAAAGTTAGAGCATAAGAATTTACCAAATCATTAAGTTAATATTACTTACCTTGTTTAGTTGTCTCATTACAATGTAAAGATTTAGAAAAGAAGTATTATGAAATCTTGTATTGTCGATGAACTGCTGATTATTCAGATCATCAATTTAAACATTAATTGCCCCGACATGACACAACACAATAGACAGTCAGAAAGACCTGATTTTTTAATCATATTTTATTACACAATGGATTGGAGATGTCACATTCAGAAATTGCAGTAGGGAACTATCTGTTTTGATTCGCATTGTATAGTTTATTCATAAAATATCAACAAGCACCTTCCAAAAACTATTTGAGTCAGGTAGTGCAGAGAATGCAATAAAAAATGTCACAGCTCCCTATGTGCATTTTGTATTATTTGCTGACTGAATGTCATCGAAAATAGAACATTTGCTAAACTTGACAAGGAATTGTTCACTTTCCAAACCAAACTATGTGGGATTCAGTGAGTTAATAGATCCTCAGTTAATCATCACAGAGAGGGCTCAGATCATGGATTACACTTTTTATGATGAAACAAACCTACCTCAGCTCTGTGAGCATTGAACATCAAACAGATGCATCTTCACAATTATAACAAGCAATGGTTTTGTAATATAGTGACCAGACGTTTCGAGGTCAATCAAATTGGAGAAAGGGAAATAATTGTGACTGTGAGAGTGGCTCCTTTTTTGAGATAGTTCGGGTGTCAGCGCTGACTTCCAAAAAATGATGGAAGAGTAATTTTTTTTATGTGCTGTTACATTGTTTTGGAAATTTGGGGAAAAGAAAGATCAAAGCAACACAATGTTAAAAAAGGAGGAAACTGTGTGGGAAAGATCACAGCACAGGAGCAGGTACGTTTATAGTTTCTAAGTGTAGTCTTGCTGAGTTTTTGGTGTATATCTGCAATATTCAGTAGAATGAGTTATTTTTGGTTACAAGTTTTATTGAGATCTGTCTCTTGATTAAAATGTAAAAATATAAAACATTGGCGCTACATTAGCCGGTAGCAGTGCCCTTTACAGCAGTAAGGCTGTAGTTTGTTCTGGGTGTGTAGATTATTAAGTTGTAAAGATGGCCTTTAGAGGAGCGATGTACTCTTCCTGTCAGATGTGGTAGAGCTTACATGTTACTGATCAATATGTCTAGAGTAAATATGTTTGGTCGTGAATCCTATCATATCACTTGTATAGGTTGGAGCAGCAGTGAGGAATATTGAGGCAAAGAGGAATTTTCAGGAGTTAAGCGGTCTGATGGATGGCAGCTAAAGGAAGAGACAACAAAAGCAGACATAACCAAGTAGGCAGGTTACCTCCAGGAAAAGCAGGAGAAGGAGATAGGTAGTGCAGGAGTCTCCTGTGGCTATCCCCATTTTAAAGAGATATGTTGTTTTGGAAAATGTACAGTGTGATGGACTCTTAGGGGAATGCATCATGAACAGCCAAGTACTGGCATCAAGAATGGCTCAAATGTAACGACTGCTACCCCAAGTCCAAGTGACCAATTGTGATAGGGGACGCTCTCAACAGAGGCACAGACAGTCTGTTGCCTCAATGTTGCCAGGATCAAGGATATCTCAGAGAGCATGGAGAATATTCTGAAAGGGGAGTGGGATCAGCAGAAGGTCATTGTGTACATTGGAACTAACGACACAGGAAAGAATAAGGATGACATTCTGAAGGGAGAGTATGAGGTTAAACAGGAAAATGAAAGGAGGTGTCTGGATCATTCCCAAAGCCATGAGCTAGTGAGCATAGGACTAGGAGGATAGAGCAGATGAATGTGTAGCTGAGGAGCTGGTGCAGGGCAGGATGCTTCACATTTTTGCATCATTGGCATATTTCTTGGGGCATAAGTGATCTGTATAACAAGGACAGATTGTAACTGAATTAGAAAACAAACTAATTTACTGGCGGGGAGATTTGCTCGAGATGCTCAGGAATATTGAAACTAGTAAGGTTGGAGTGGGGATTACGGTAGTGGTGGGTGAGCGGGGGTGGGGTCAGACCGACAGTGAGGAAAGAAATCAGCCTGAGACTGACACAGAAGGGAAAACGAGCAAGTCCACTTGTCAGGCAGACTCAAAGCAGAGAACGACACAAGACTGACAAATTAAATTTCATTTATTTCTACACAAGATGCCTAACAGGGGAAACAGATGAACTGAGCTCGTGGTGAGGAATATGGGGCTAGGATATCATAGCAATTACACAGATGTGGTTCAGGGATGGACAGGACTGGCAGCTGACAATTGCAGGATAGAAATGCTGTAGGAAGGAAAGAAAGGTGTCAAGAAAAAAGACGAGTTGCTTTTTTATAAGGGATAACATTACAGTTGGACTTAGGGAGAATATTCCTGGGAATACATCCACGGTAGTATTAGAGTCATAGTCTCTATGACTCTAACTACGCCCAGCGTGGTAGGAGCAGTCGAATAAATGTTCCATCATAGATAAATATTAACACGATGATACTCAATTCCCTTTTCAAAATCAATCCCCGTCCTTTGTTTGCAATGTTGTGGTCTTGTGCGAGGCGAAAACCGAGTTGACGTTTGGATATCATTGACAAATGTTCAGAGGGATGTGTTCTGGTGAAGAGTGATTGCATTAACGATGTTTCTCTCTCCACAGATGCTGCCATAGCTGTTGAGCTTCGCCTGTGATTTCTGTTTCTTTTTAATATTTCTGGTATCCACAGCACTTTTATTTATTTTGTGAAAATGTTTCACTTCCCAAACTATTTCCCAGAAGTACTTCTTAGAATTGTGGAACCCGCCTGTACTGAAGAGGTGCACCAGTCGTCAAGTTTGTGCTATCAAGGCTCGATGAAATCTGGTCTTGTCCCAGGTAGTTGTTAAAGGTTGTGAGGTTTCCTACATCAACAACCCTCCCAAGCACTGAATTATCAGAACACACACCACTCTCTGAGTGAAAGACCTTTCCTCAAATCCCCTCCAAACCTTTTGCTGTTCACCTTAAAATTTATGCACTTTTGCCATCTGTCAATTCTCTGTCCCAGTTAGATATGGAGATCTTCCATAGCTGTCTGGGCAGAAGTGGAGAATGCTTGATCAGTGACTTCCGATTTATATTTTATATTCTGTCTCTTTCAGTTAATTTCCTGCTGATGTTGGTTCTCTCTCGGGGAAAGTGTGGCCTCTCTAACTGCACAACCCGCTGCCTGCTGGCTATGGTAGCCTCAGATCTACTGTTCATTTTCGCTAAGTTCATGCTGTTTCAATTGAAAGAACTTTACTTCCCAAGGTGTTTCCTGAACATCACCCCTGTGTGCAGTGCTGTCTATGTCCTGCTTCGTGTATCTGCAGACTGGTCCGTTTGGTTCACTGTCCTTTTCACCTTTGATCGTTTTGTAATCATTTGCTGCTTGAAAATTAACAGGAAATATTGGACAGACAAAACCTTGGTTGTGGCTCTGGCTGCAACAAGCATTCTACTCTGTTCAAAAAACATTCCCTTCTATTTTCGGCATAAACCTGGGAGGATAATTAACAATGTTCCAATGTACTGCCACATAAAGTCAAGTTACTTTACTGATCTAAGGTGGCGAGGGTTTCAGCGGTTTGATATCATTTTAACGCCTTTCATTCCATTCATGTTGATTCTGTTGATGAACACTCTGACGGTCAGGTACATTTTAGTGGCCAGTCGAGTCCGCAAGAGCCTGATGGGTCAGAGCAGGGCAGAGAGTCGCAAAGACACAGAGATGGAGAGCCGGAAGAATTCGGTGATTTGCCTCTTCACCATATCCATCAGCTTCATACTTCTTTGGGGAATGCACAGTGCAAACATCTTATTTTCCAACATTAAGACAACAAGTCCTTGGAGGAAAGGTCACTTTATGCGGGCCGCAGAAATACTGCGGGATTTAAGCTGCAGCACAAACACATTATTTTATGCAGTGACTGTGCCCAGGTTTCGTGATAAGTTCAGGAATGCGGTGCAGCAACTGGTCACGTAAATTCTTCACTTAGGGTGGAAAAAGGATAGAAAGAGGCTGGTAGAGAGATTTGATATGATGGACTGGCTGTGAGTGATCGGTTCAGCGCGAACACTGCATCTTCATGGACTGCCCTTTGGATGAGTGTTATAGACCGGAAGAATGTGGTCTCTGCATTCCCCCTGCAGGGGAAGAGGGAGAGGGACAGAAACGGACCCTCCTGCACCACGATGATTGTCAGACTCTCCCTATTCAGCTCGCAATAAACACTTTATTACAACAAAGGAAAGGTTCTGGGTGTTGGTGATCCTCTCATCTGAATTGGCGATTGGAGATGAGCATTTGTATTGAAAGAGAGTTTATTCAGTCCACCTCCTGTCTACTCTCTTCAAGGGGTCTTTGCTTTCTCTCTCTCTGCCTCTTTCTGTCTGTGTTTGTTCCTCTCTTCCTCTCTCCACTGTCCCTATCTCTCAGAATCCTGCTCAGTCTCTCTCTCTCTCTCTGTCTCGCTCTGTGTGGCCGTCCCTGACTGTATCGTTCTCTCTCTCTCCACCTTTTAATCTGTTTGTCTGTCTCTCCGTCTCCCTCTATCTATCCTTCTTTGTCTTTCTGTCGATCTCTCCCTCTGTCTCTCCCTCTCGCTCTCTGTGTCTTTTTCTCACATTGACCATGCCAGACACTTGTTGTCTCAGTTCAGCACATGCTCACGTGCATTGACTGACCTCACTTCCCGATCACTCCGTTCACTGATCTTTCCACAGGCAGTGATTTTGCAAAGTACAAAGTGCACAGATACAGCCAGCAATACCTTGACACATTACTGTAAGTCGGCTGGAGTTTGGTCATCTCCCTTTCCTATCCCCGTGGCTGGGCGGGAAGTGTGTTCATGTGTTTCCCTTTCCGTGCGTGACGGTGTCTGTGTGTGTTGCAGGGGGGTTCATTGCCTTTGTGGGGATGTCACTCTGTGTGTGTCTTTTGGTTTTTGTCGTTGGATATGTCACTGACTGTGACACATTATGAGTGTGTTTATGCATCTGAGTGTCGGTTTCCCTTTGTTTGTACTTCTGTGAAAATATATTCATGCGTTTATGTCTTTGGGAATGTTATTCACTCTGTATGCTAGTGTTTCTGTGAAGTGAGTGTTTTTTTATGTGAGTCTATATTACTGTGCCTCTGTGACTTCATACATGTGTGTGTTTTACATATGTGCATCTGTTGTGTTTGTGCCTGTGTATATGCTGTTTGTGGAGTGACATTCCTATGACTGAGTGTGTGCGTGCGCATGCGTGTGTGTGTGTTTCACTGTCAGCACGTCATGATTGTTCTGTGCCTCCGTGTGTGTCTCTCTGAGGATCAATGTACTATTGTGGGAGTGCTGGGTGTGTATCTGCCTGGCTGTGCTCTTGTTTAATCAGGTGAGTGTGTTGTTCAAACTGTGTTTAGCTGTCAGTTTGTGTGTCAAGATCTTTCTGTGCCCCCAGCAGGATCTCTCTGTGCCTCTCTACATTTATATCTCTGCTTTTTTCTGAGTGTCGCTCTGACGGTATCTAATTGTGGTTGTGTTTCAGTAACTGTGTTTGAATGTGCTTGTGTGTATGTATAAGACGCTTCTGTCAATATTTGCAGATTGGTGTGTATTGTCTCTTCCTCTAAGTTCGCTTCTATGAGCGTGAGGGTGAGGGTGTGATTCTGTGTCTGTGTGTAGAGGTATTCTTATATCACAGCATGAATGTTTTTATGTGTGTGTGATGTGTCTCCATTCACCTAGATATTGGTGTGTTCCTATATGTCTAAGGATGTCTTTTTTCTGGTTGTGTGTGTGTGCATGCATGCATGTGTGAGTAGGTGTTTCTCCCTTCAGCACTCTGATTGTATTCTTGCGTTTGTTATCAGAGTGTGTGAATGTTTCTGCAGTTTTTGTGCAGGTGTGTTCCCACATTTTGGTTTGACTGTGTTATTGTGCGTGATTTCATGCTTGGGTTTGTGCGTGTATGTTTGTCTTTGTTCATCAGTACGCTCATGTTTGACTGTATTACTGTGGATGGGTGTGCTTCTTCGTGTCCGCCTATGTGTGAAGATGTGGGTGTGTTTGTGTGTTCCTCTATGTATGGTTCTATCTTTGTCTGAGAACCTCTCCTGTGAAAGGACTAGAGAAACCTAGAGTAGGTCACGCTTCAGAAATTGCTCTCAACGGCGTGTTTCTGGAAGCCTGTGAAATATCTCAATATAAGTATGTCTGCCTCTTGCACCCTGAAAGCTGAACTGTTACTTCCGTTCAAAGAACATAGCCTAATGAACGAAACAAGATAGTGGAATGTTCGATGAAATTAAGGGTTCTTTCTGATTAGGCCTTACAATGTAGGAACAGAATTAGACCATCCAACCTACTGAGCCTGTTCTGCCATTTGATCATGAAGGATCTGTTTTTTCAATTCTGTTATGCTGCCTTCTTTTCATAAATATCACTTACTAATCAGGAACCAATATCTTTCACATTTAAATACATTTGTAATGAATCAGGCCAGACACTCTCCAAACATTTCAAGATAGCAATCCAGACCCTAAATTTTCTACTTGTTTTGAACAGGTGGAGAGTCGATATTCCAGGAGTGATGCAGCTGGTCAAAACCCCTTGTTTTCAAGTAAACAGAACTTATTTACAGAGTACCAAATGAAACACAAACAAAACAGAACAGAATACAGAATAACATTAATTGATCTAATCCAAAAACCTAACAGACTATCCCAACTTAACGATTGTTGCACATTCCTCCAACAATCCCCATAAACACCCCATGGCAAAATGGATAAATTCAAACATGGCGTCTTACAGAAAAGAAGTCAGAGAGAGATTCAGCATGGCACAACTTGTTCCATGTTGCTGTTCCTTCTACCAGCAGTCTAAACAAACTAACTGTTTGGTAACACCAAACCAAACTGAACTAAACCAGAGGTCGGTTGAGCTAGGTGAACTGGCCACTTCCCTTTCATTGTGTAAGTGCTCCTTTTGCGCACTTGAAAGCCTAATACCCGAGGCATTATCTGTTAGATACAATCAAATTGGTCCTACAACCCATCCAAACTAGACACCCCTGAACCCCAGAGTTTCTGACCACACTAAAAAACAAAAGGACAACACAACCTTATGAAAGGAGCAGCATTATAGCATCTCCCCCTTTCAAAAAAGTGAACCATCAATATCCAAAGATGGCTTCTTTTTTACAAGGCCTTAATCTTTAACTGTTTGTACAATACAACACCCATGTGAATTATATTGACAAGAACAATGCAACCCTTCACTACGATTTTCTGTTTCAATCTGTTTCACTCTTGCTATTGAGCACTTTGTTTCTCTTTCAAGTCTCGACATCACATTTTCACATCCTGTCACATACACATTTTCAAATTGAATGCCTGCAATAACAAACTCCCTCCAAACAGTCTCCAAGTTTTGTCCTTAAATTTCAGTGCAGACTTCAATGGGTTATGATCAGTATGTATATTTGACTCAGACACGTTACTTGTAACATAAAAGTGGAAACGATTTAAAGCAAACACCAATCTCAAAGTCTCCTTCTCGACGTTCGAGGAATTCTGCTGACGTACGTTCAAATTACTTCTGAAATACCTGAGAGGCCTTTCAATCTTCTCGTCATCTTCCTGTAAGAATAGAGGACGAACATCCAGATCACACGCATCGATAGCCACCTTGAATAGATTTGCATTATTCGGGATGTCTAACCCTGGAGCAGTGGTCAACAAAACTTTCTGACAGTTCCCTGTCAACGAAAACTTCTTGCCGTTCTTTAGTAATTCAGTGAGTGGAGAATCCACACTGCTAAATTTGGTGTGAATTTCCAGTAAAACCCATTCCATCCCAGGAAGTTTAGTATTGCTCTTTTTGTTGATGGTATAGGAAACTCCCTAATTATCTTTGCTTTTAATTCCATGAGGTCGTTTGTCCACGCCAAATAACATGAACCACGAAGGTGACTGGGGCTTTGCCACATTCACGTTTAGTCAGTTTCATCACCACACCTGTCTCCCAAAGTCAATGTAACAATTCTGATAAATGTTGTAAATGTTTCTTCCATGTGTGACGAAAAATCACATATATATATATATGTATATATATATATGTATATGACACAATGGGTAAAACAGAAATAACCTTATTGGTTAGGCTCTGAAATGTGGCTGGCACATTTTTCATACCAAATGGTATGACTTTATATTGATAAGGGTCATTTTGCATTACGAAAGCTGAAACTGTCTTCACTCTTTCAGAACAAGAGTATCCTCTGAGCAAGTCCAAGTTCAAAATATAAGTTGCTTGTTTCACCTTCAGTGAATAATAGGGAAGGCAAATGGGAGGTTGGTTTTTAAATGGAGTATAAACGTAGGGGTGTTATAGGTTCGCACCGATATCAGACACCAATTAGTCCACAACTGAACACTGGGAAGAATTTTGGGCCTTTTAGTTAAGGAAAGTTATACTGGCATTGGAGGCAGTCCAGAGAAGATTGACCAGGATGATATCAGGGATGGAAATAATGTCTTATGAGGAGAAATGAGTAGGTTGAGCCTGTGGTTAATCGAAGTTAGAAGATTTCGAGGTAACTTTATTGTCACAAACACAATTATGAGGAGAGGTGACAGGTTAGATGTGGGAAGGTTTACCATTGTGGGTGAGTTTAGAACCAGAGGGAATAACCTGCAAATAAGGGATTGTATGTTTCGGACAGCTGTTGAGCCTGGATTGTTAAGTGCATTCAAAACTAAGACTTTTTTTTAAAATCAGAAAGGGAATTGAGGATTATGGGGAAACAGCGGGAAAGTGAAGTTGATGTTTACCAGAACAATAGTGGGAGACAAAGTGCGACATCCCATGAATCAATAAAGGAAAATAGAAAGGAGAAAATAGTCATTGAAGGGAAGATTGGGATCTAGTGATAATGGTTGAGCAACCTAGAGATCTAGATCTTCTGAGTATACAAATTCAAATCCCATCATGGCTGCTGGTGGAATTTATGTTCAACTATTAAAAAGGTCTGGAAGTGAAAGTTTCTCTCTGTCCTGGCAACCAGGAAACAGTTATTCACTAAAATAATGAATTGTAGATGTTGGAGATCAGCCACAAAAGGCAAAATTGCTGGGGAAACGCAGCAGGTCTGTCAGCATCTATGGGGAAAAAACAATTAATGGTTTGAATCCAGCCAAGTTTTGAAGGACCACTGGACTCAAAGCAGTAACACTTGTCTCTTCATAGATGCTACCAGAACTGTTGTGTTTCTGCAGAAACTGTCCTTTTTAGGTCAGGAAATCTCCCATTCATGAACCCTGCATGCATGTATGCACGTGCACGCGCGCGCACACACACACACACACACACACACACACACACACACACACACACACACACACACACACACCTTGTGACTCCAGACCTGCTATAATGTGGTTGACTCTCAACTGCCTTCTAGCATTTAGTCACAATTACTCTGTCCAAGGGCCATGAGAGACAATGAGCAAATGTTGGATGTGCTCGCAATCATCACATCACATAAAATATTTTCTCACAACTGAAAAAAACAAATAGATTAATGAGGGACAGCCAAAACAAACTGCTGTGGGAAAGTCATGCCCAACTAACGTGATTTGCTTGTAGATATATTTTTTAAAATCCTCTTCAGAGAGGACATTGATTACACCACTGTTGGAATACTGCATGCAATTCTGGGCTCTTTGCTACAGGAAGGAGGCTGTGAAACATGAAAGGGTTCAGAAAACATTTACAAGGATGCTACCAGGGTTGGAGGGTTTGGGCGACAGGAAGAGGCTGAATCTACTGTGGTCATTTTCCCGGAAGTTTTGAAGGTGAGGGGTGACTTTATAGATGTTAATAAAATCATGAGGGCATGGATAGGGTAATAGGAAAGGTCTTTTATCTGGGGAAGGAGAGTCCAGAATTAGATTGCATAAGTTTGAAGTTATTGGCAAATGGAGTTTAATATAGCTAAGTATGAGGTATTACATTTTGTATAGTCAAATCAAGGTCGGATGTACATGGTGAATGGTAGGACCTTGATTGTAGTTGAACAGAGGGATTTTGAAGTTTAGGTTTTGGCACATTGGACTTCATCAGTGATGGCATTCAGTATAAGATACCAAATTAGAGGAGAGATATGCTCCAAATATTAACGTCTACCAACAAGTACCAAATCTGTTTCATATGCAGTATTTTGAACCAAGAGATCGAGGGTTGCGGGTTATTAGCTCCTAGAAACTGGAGTTGTGGGTAGACAGGGTGGTGAAGAAGGCTTTTGACATGCTTGCTTTCATTGGTCAGAGCATTGAGCACAGGAATTGGGACGTCTTGTTGCAGCTGTCACACATGCCACACAACAACGATAGGCGTGGCGCTGCTCCCCCGCCCCCCCCCCCCCACCCCACCTCCCCCGACTGGCTGTCTCTTTGAATATCTGTGGGAAGTTTAGAACCATCTGCCTGTGTTTGGCTCATATGTAGTTAACCAAATAATTTTAAACATTGTAACATTACCTGCATCCACCACTTCCTCTGACAGTTCATTCCACGCACGAACCGCCTTCAATGTTAAAAACGTTGTCCCCACCCTCGTCCTTTTTAAATCTTCTCCCTCTCATCTTAACAATATACTCCCAAACACTGAACTCCCCTACCCTTTGGGAAAAGACAAAGTTTGCTCACCTTATCTTTGTCCCTCATGACTTCATAAATCTCCATAACCTCCATCCTCAACCTTCTACACTCCAGTGAAAAAAGTCCCAGCCTATGCCGTCTATAAATCATTCTGGCAACATCATAGTTAAAAAAGGTGAGCTTTAAGAATTGACTGAAAGGGCAGTGAAGATTCAACCAGCTGACAGTGGATATGAAATCACATGGAGATCAGATCAGGTTCGGACAGCAGGAAACCAGATAAGTTTTATAACAAACCACAGCGGTTTCATCATTCGACTCTGAATTCCAGATTTATATTGAATTCAGATTCCTCCATCTGCCGGGGTAGGTTTTGAACCCAGGTCCCTAGAACATTACCTGGGTGAATAGTCTGGTGACAATAAAGTCGACCATCGCCTCCCCTGAAAACATTGGCATATTATGTTTAGAGGTAAGAGAGGAGCAAGAGGTGACAGCAGCTGCTTCGTTGTTGATATTACACAAGGGAACATCAGCACTCTCAGTAATGGCACATACTGAAGCCAGGACCCTGTTTCAGAGGTAAGGGCTCGGGAAAAATAAGAAATAGGAACAGGAAAATGCCATTCAACCCCTTGTGCCTGCTCCTCCATTCAGTAGGATTGTGGCTGATCTGACATTCCCCACATCCACTTTCCTGCCGTTTTCCTGTAACTGTTCATCCCCCAACTGATCACGAATCTATCGATCCGAGTTTTAAATGTGACATGAAAGCTGTCAACAGAGTTACTGGGATGGGGGAAGGGGGTGGCTCAGGTCGAACTTGGGAACTAAAACAATGGCTTCACACTGAGCAATATTTAACTAAGGGAATGTTTATGGTTATCCAATGCTGGGCAGTCATTCAGATGAAAGTATTGGTAAATTATGAACGACAGATGAGTCGGGAGAGAAATGGTGTTCAGGCACATTTGGATATCATCAGTATAGATGCCAACACCAGCAGCTACGGTTAAACAAATAAGAACGGAAGACGCTAAAAGCAGACCCTCCCAGAGGATAGAGTGATGCTGGAGAGGGTCAGTACTGTCATTAACCCAGATCAAGGCTGTCCGCAGGTCGACGAGGGAATGTTTATCCCTGTCACCGTTACAAAGGATGTCAAACATGACCTTGATAAGAACTGTTTCAGGGGAGGAAACCAGACTCGAGGGCTTTAAACACAGAATTCTGGAAAAGTTGGGAATGGCTAATTCAACAATGTTGCATCCAAACCAACACTTCCATTGGTGGGATAATAGTAGAAGTGTTTTGGTTTGTATTTCGAAGATTCTCAGCAACACTGAGTAAGAAGCAACAAAATTAACACAAGAAATACTGCAATTGCTGCAATGTGCCTGCTCCCAATAGGAGGCCATCTGGTGTTCAACTAACTATCTACAAGGGACAATATTGGAAAGGAATGGCCCAGTTCATAGCTATAAGAGGGGAGACACAGACTCCTTGATACAGACATACAATGGGTGGGAGTAGGCCACTAGGCCTTCGAGCCTGCTGAAACATTCAATAAGATCACGGCTGATCTGAAATCAACCTCAACTCTACATTCCAACACATCCCCGACAATCTTTCATTCACTTGGTTATCAAGAACCTATCTACCTCTGCCTTAAAGATTTTGAATCCACTGCCTTTTGAAGAAGACTCACAACCCTCAGAAAGAAAATAAATTATCCCCATTTCTGTCTTATACTTTTAATATATGACCCTCTAGTTCCAGATTAAGATCAGGATACAACCTGCATTCAAATGACACCTGCGGGCAAGTAAACTATCACGGAGTGCCTCACGTGAACATACGAGAATTCCATTAAAAATCACAACTGCAGAGCACAAATTAGGACAGGTGACCAAAAACTTGGTAAAAGGGTCAGTTTTAGGGCAACCCTTCAAACACGTTCAATTTCCCAAACATCAGAGGACAAAGACGTAAACAGCAAAACACAAAATAGCAATGAATGGGAAACAGCAATGTAGTGGTAACGTCACAGGATAAGTAATCCAGGGGACATGAGTTCAAATCCCACCACAGCAAGAGGTGAGGTGAGATGTGAATAATTCAATTCATAAATGGGGAACACAAAATTAGTCTCAATATGGTATCGAAAACACAGACGTCAATTGTCATAAAAACCCATGTTCACCAATGTCCTTTCAGGTGGGGAACTGCCATCCTTACCTGGTCTGGCTTACATCTGACTCCAGACCGACAGCAATGTGGTTGACTCTCAAACTGCCCTCTGAATTGGCACAAGCAAGACACCTTGCACTTAGGGATGGATAACAAACATCAATCTTGTGAAAGTGTCACAACAGAAATTGCTGGAGAAACTCAGCCTGTCTGGCAATACTGATGGAGAGTGTGTGTGAGAGAGAGAGAGAGAGAGAGAGAGAGAGAGAAAGAAACAGAGTCAATATCCTGGCCTGAGTCCACATTAGTTGTGAAGAAGGGTCACAGCACTTGAAATGCTAACTCTGCTTCTCTCTCCACATGCGCTGCCAGTCAAATTGAGTTATTCCAGCAATTTATTCATTTTTGTGTTTCAGATCTCCAGCATCTGCAGTTCTTCATTACACTATGGGAAGCTCAAATCCAGTAAAATGATAAAGCAGAAGTGCTGGAATTACTCAGCAAGTCTAACAACAGCTATGGAAATAAAAACAGTTCTTCGGGTCATTGAATGATCTTACATCAGGGAAAAAATTTTGGGGAAGCTGCAAGAGTAAAAGGCACTGGTGTAACTTCAACATCTGGGAGAACTCTCTCCGCCATGGAAGTCAGGTTGCTCAACATTCTAGTCCTGCTCATTACCTGTAAAATACTCCATTTGTTGTTCTTGTTATATGTCAACATGGTTGACACATTTCTAAAATGATATTCCAAACAGAGAGGAATTTTCCATGTAAGTAATCATGCATTAGAGGGTTTGGAACGTGAATGTAACATTTAAATAGAAAGTATTTATTCATGCATGGGGTGTGGGCATCGCTGGCAATGCCAGCATTTTTATCCATCCTTAACCACCCTGTGGTTGGTTGGAAAAGTGAATGAAGGTGTCTGAGATTGTCTTGATCAGCACAGCAATCTCAAAGATGGATGTGCTAAGGTAGAAGTACCCTCCACTGCATTCATTGCAATTACAGATGTCATCTAAAACTCCCAGGACAAGGACAGCATGGGATTACAATCAGAATAACGCTTCCTCTACTCTTAAATTGAAAGTGAAGCTACGTCATCACTGTCCCCAACAAACACTGCCAAGACAGAGACAGCATTGGGTTAGATACAGAGTAAAACGCCCTCGACACTTCCCCATTCATCCAGTCCCTGGACAATGACAGCAGAGGGTTAAATAAACAGTAGAGCTTCTTCCATTCCGACTGAAACTTAGTACGTTCTGCCCCAATCCTCAAGGGAAATTCAGAACTGAGACTATTATCTGGTACTGAATTCACACATCCTAATGAGAATGACAGAAACAGAAAATCATGCAGTGAAACACAGATAAAGCACACACAATGTACAACAAAACTAGACTTTTATTGGGATCAAACACATTTAAATGACAGGAGACATAGTCGCTGCAATGATCAACATGTGAGCTGAACAACATTCTCACATGAATAATATTCTCTCGGAATGCAATATCCACCTCACCGCTGTCTGGTCAGTTCCTCTTCATTCAGGGCTGAGTTGTGTCTGACCACATGGTGGCGTGCGGTCAAGAGGTTAGGGAGTTTAGGTCAACTTGGATTGAGGGCATCCTGTGTCATGCCAGTGAGATCGAGGATCACTGATTTACTCAACTTATAATCAGGGACAAGGGGATGTCAGGCTGGTTTTTGAGCTTAGAAGAAACAGATGATATGATGGAGCTGTATAACATCTGGAGAAGACTAAACAATGTAAACGTAATCTGCACTCATTTCTAGCCAGACACTAGCCTCTCATTTAAGATAGGAGAGTTTTGTTTTTCTCTCAAGTGTTCCCGAGTCTTTGTTTTATGGTTACCGACATCCAATTACATTTGTGGTTTTAGTTATTTCATCTATCTTACCTTATCATATTCAACCAACTACAGCATCTAGAAACTTGCCTAACTAAAATATCCAATAACTGCAGAGTACTTTTTCTTTTTGTAACGACCATTTGTACCGAAGTGTCTGTTTCCATGCTGTACATCTCTATGACTATGACTGACGTGTGGCCTCTTCGTTGCTGTCGAAATTCCGTATTTGTCTCGACATAGTCATGGTTTTACTTTGTCGAATGTCTTCCTGGCTTTTGCAGTTAACACCCGATATTCTGCCGTCGTCAACACGTTTCCTTCCAATTCTGTACTGAGGATTTCATGAAAAACCTCAGAGTGTGGTGAGACTGTGGAACTAACTACCATAGTGAATAGTTGGGGTGAAAGACATTACAATAAGCGTAAGTAACCCAATACAAATGAGTGTTACTGTCATCAGATTCACAACACAGTGAAATTAAAACATGCAATGTTCCTCAATTTCTCAACTGTTCCTAACCAGACTTGATGAAGAACAGATCTTGCACATCAACATGATAACTTAAACAAAATCAACTATTATGAATACGGCAACTTTGCTCGGTCAAAGTTAAAGAAGATAATCTAATTAATAGCAATGATTTAAACGCTTTAATCAAGTCCACACCATCTCAGAGACAGAGACTTAAGCAACAAATTAAGAAATATTTTTTTTAAAAAACTTATCAATTCAAACAAACAGTTTCTAACAATGGATTGCCAAATCTTTGTGCAATCCTTGGACTATGACTGTTTCACAGACACATAACTGTAAATCTAATTTAAAAGTCTCTGCTGAATGTGAATAGACACCCCAAAGTATTCAGCTATTTCTTACAGGCTGGTACTCATTCCCAGAGAGAGCCAACAATTCTTTAACTGGACAGTAAAAACTAGACAGAACAGCTCCTGGGCTCAACAAGCAGCAACGCCCAATGGAAGCAAAGTTGGCGGCAGGGCAAGGCGGGGCAAGGGCATAAAACAAAAAAGCCCACTGAATCTCCCACTGCACACACACTCTCAGAATGCACAGGGGCTCAGTCCTTGGTGTGACCCACAGCAGTTTCACCAAGACAATCAGATTCTTAGGAGAACTGGTGCACCCTCTGATGCTTCCGCAAGTTGCAGGATGATGAGAACCTCCGCTCGCCCCATCAGGACAGGTGGACCCGCTGGTGCCTCAGCCAGGCAGAGGAATTGCTGAAGCCCTTTCTGCACTCGGGACAGGAGAACAGCCTCTCCCCAGTGTGACTTCACCGAGAAGTGTCCAGGTCAGATGGAAAACAGCAGCTTTTCCCACACTCGCCACACTTCCACGGTTTCTCCACAGGGGCAGGATTCCCTCGGTTTCTCCATAACCAAAGCTTCAGCCTTATACAGACGTGTGTACAGCCCCTCACCACAATCCCTCAAAATTTCTCAACTGTTCCTAACTAGACTTGATGAATAGATCTTGCACACCAGAATTATAATTTAAACAAAAACAAACAATTATGAATACCGCAAATTTACTAGGCCACATAACCGTAAATGTAATTTCAAAGTCACTGCTGAATGCGAATGGACACTCTGAAGTATTCAGTTATTTCTTACAGACTGGGGCACATTCCCAGACAGGGCCAACAATTCGTTAAATGGACAGAAAAAAAAAGAGAGAACAGCTCCTGTGCTCAATGAACAGCAGTGCCCACTGAAAGCAAATTTGCGGGGGTTGTGGGGGGGGCGTGGCGTGCGAGGTGGGCACGAGAGCATTAACCAAAAAAAAGACGGCCGACTCTCCTTCTATAAGCACTGTCAGAATGAGCAAGGGTTCAGTCCTGGCAATGACCCATAGCCGTTTCACCAGCAGAATGAGATTGTTGGGAGCACTGGTGTGCCCGCTGGTGCTTCTGCAAGGTGCAGAATGATGAGAACCTCCGGTTCCACTCGGGGCAGGTGTACGGTCTCTCCCCGGTATGGCCCCGCCTGTGTCTCAGCAGGTGGGAGGAATTTCTGAAGCCCTTTCCGCACTCTGGGCAGGAGAAGGGCTTCTCCCGCATGTGGACCCGCTTGTGCATCAGCAGGTTGGAGGAATCATTGAGGGCCTTCCCACACTTGGCGCAGCTAAAGGGCCTCTCCATGGTGTGGACCCACTGGTGCCTCAGCAGGCAGGAGGAATTGCTGAAGCCCTTTCTGCATTCAGGGCAGGAGAGCAGCCTCACCCCATGTGGACCCACTGGTGCATCAGCAGGGCAGAGGTATTGTTGAAGGCCTTCCCGCACTTGGAGAAGCTGAAGGGCTTCTCCAATATGTGGACCCGGCGGTGGTTCAGCAGGACGGAGGAATAGCTGAAGGCCTTCCCGCATTCGTGGCAGGCGAATGGCCTCTCGCCTGTGTGGACCCGCTGGTACCTCTGCAGTACAGAGGAATTGCTGAAGGTCTTCCCATACTCAGGGCAGCTGAAGGGTCTCTCCCTTAAGTGGACCCACTGATGGCTCAGGAGGTGGGAGGAATTGCTGAGGCCCTTTCTGTACTCAGGGCAGGAGAAGAGCATCTCCCCGGTGTGACTGTGCCCATGAGTCTCCAGGTCAGTTGGGAAACGGAAACCTTTCCCATAGTCGCCACACTTACACTGTTTCTCCACGGGGTGGGATTCCTTGGGTTTCTCCATGACAAAAGCTTCAGCTGTACGCAAAAGCGTGTACAGCACCTCCGTGCCGTGAATTCCTCTTCCCAGTCTGTCTAACTTTTTCTGGCTCCACAATCAGAATGTTGCAACAGCAGGATCTCTCTTCCACTCTCACTAATGCTGAAAACGTACTGAAACAGAAACCAAAATCTTGGTTCCTTCTCACAGAATCATCGTCGAAACTTGTTATGGTCCCGAGGGATTCAGTGATTGCCAGACATTGACGTGAAATTGAGGACTGTAAATGCTGAAGATTCAGAGTCAAAGTGCAATGGTGGAGCGGCGATGGATCAGGCAGCATTCGAGGAGCAGTAGAGTCAATGTTTCAGGCAAAGCTCTTCATCTATTGATATTGAAACGTCCGTCTTCAGATCTTCAAATAATCTGTAAAAGAGTTTACAAAAGTCATCACTGTCAGTCCAGGTAAGAAATTCCAAACAAGCAATTCTACCTTCTGCAGAACATTTTTTTCTTTTCCCACAAAATTGAAAGCACCATCCCACCCCCTCTCACCCCTCTATTCTCACTCCGCTCAAACTAATTCTCCCGATGGTACTGATTCAGGATTTTACAGAGAACGAAAAGTGAAAACATATGACAGTCACCTTTGAATTTGGGATACCTCCACCTGAAAGTTAATATCTTTCATGACATCTGGGAGTGAGTAAGTCTGCTTTTGGGAAGCAAAACAAAGTGTCAATTCAGGATGAACCTTCAATGCAGCCGCTTGAGAAACAACCAGACACGAAATGGTTAACATCTGGGGAGGTGGAAGTCGGAGGGGGGCGGGGTGGGTGGGTAGAGCAAATGAGATATCAAGGCATTGGCACCGACACCAGACAGAAACTGAACATACAGACATGGCAAACATTACAGGCAAGCCAGAGTCATAGAGCTACACAGAACAAAAACAGGTCCTTCAGTCTAACTCATCCGTGCCGACCAGATAGCTTAAATTAATCTCGTTCCATTTTCCAGCACTTGGCCCATATCCCTCTGAAATCTTCCTATTCATATACCCATCCAGATGACTTTTAAATGACATAATTGGACCGAAATCCACCAGTTCCCCCCGGCAGACCATTCCTCCCACTTGCCTCCTCACCCCAAACGTATTACCCTCCTGTTTTGGACTTCCCCCATTCCAGGAGGAATTTACCCTATCCATACCTCTCATGATTCTATAAACGTCTATAAGGTCACCCCTCAGCTTCTGGTATACCGGGTAAAACAGCTCAAGCGATGCATTGCATTTACTTTTAGCTTCACACTCACCATTCAGCCCAACAAGTCCACACCTATCATCCAAAATGCAGCCCATCCAGACACGTCCCCTCACTCCGAAATAATGCACCTGACTAATTCACCCGAACCCACACATCATGCGAGGAAACCAGAGCACCAGGAGAAAACCCACGCAGACACGTCAGGGAGAATGTGCAAACTCCACACAGACAGCAGCAACCGAGGCTGGAATCGAACGCGGGTCCTGGGTGCTGCGAGGCAGCGGTGCTAAACATTGATGCATCATGTTGCCAATGTGTGCCACAAGAGGTGCGGACTGGCAACTTTGTAATTGTACCGCACTGTGGATTGTCGAATAAGGTTAAATCTCACGGGATCCAAGGAGAGCTCACCAACTGGGTACAAAATTTAGAAGCGTGTTGTTGTAGATGCTGGAATCCTTCCTGAAAACAACAAATGCTGGAGATCACAGTGGGTCAGGCAGCGCTGTGCTACTCTATGATTGGATAGTGTGGACGTAGAGATGATGTTTCCACTAGGAGAAGGGTTGAGGATGCTAAGTCATTGAGGGCATTTAAGACACAGATGGGTTCTTGATTAGTAAGGGGTCAAGGGTTATGAGGAGAGGGCAGCAGAATGGGATGGAGAAACATATCATCCATGATCGACTGGTGGAGCAGACTCGATGGGCCAAATGACCTCATCCTGCTCCTGTGTATTATGATCTTAAAGCTGGGCAGATGACTTAAGGGGTTCTCACAAACTATTTTAAAATCCTGAAGAGGAGTTGTTGGACTCGAAACTTTAACTCTGCTTTCTCTCCACAGGTGCTTCCAGTCCTGCTGAGATTTTCCAGTGTTCTCAGTTTTTGTTTCAGATTTCCAGCATCCACAGTTCTTTGTCTTATTTATCAAATTCATTTCTTGCCCTTCCCAAGTATCTGGAACTTCATCTCCCTGATCTACAAACTGTTCACTTACCCAAGAAATGACCACTACCTCCTTATCAAAGTAGATCCCTTTGTTGCAAAATGATTGTTCAATTCTGTGACCAAAATAATTGCTGAGATAATTACTTACACCAGGGACTCTCAATATCTCAGGCCAGAGCACAGCCAGATTCTTTCAGACAGTACATTTATTTGGTTTGACACAATTCTTTATTCCCTACTTTACCGGGATGTTGATGGGAATGGAGGGTTTGAGTTAAGAAGAAGCTGGGACATTTTTCCAACGGAGCCTAGCAAGTTGAGAGTTAACCTTATCGAGGTTTTTACAATCAGGTGAGGTATAGATAAGGTGTCATTTCCAGGAGGCTCAGAATATTTTATTGCTCCAGAAGGTGTAAATGGGGGTCAAAGCTTCAGCATAAATCAAGCAGAAATGAGAACAGACAACAACTAGCTCTGTGGGAACAGGGAGACCAGAGGACAGAGAAATCAGGACCTGAAATCCGAGCTGACACCAGACTACCGTGTTATCAGTGCTTTGATTAGCACTGCCCATGCTCTACCTTTACTGAGCTTCCCACTCGACTTGAATACCACGTATCCCCTCGAAATTCCAGATCCAATCTTCGTCATTCTGAAGCTATTCTGAAGTAAGGAGTCTCAGCTCATAATTATTCTCTTTAACGTGTGCAGTTAATTAATTCGCTTTTGTTACAATGCAGCACACATTCACATACTGGCCTTTTAGTTTTATTTTTTGTGATGGTTAGAATCCAGTTTTGATTGATAGTGCATTTATTCTCCTTGTCTCTTTCTATCATTCTCTGGTGTTTGGTTTCCACATCACTACATTGCTCACTGGCCTTGATTTGAATTGGCCATGCTAAATTGCCCAGTGTCCAGGGATGTGCAGGTTAGGTGGGTTACCCATGGGAAACGCAGGGTTTTAGTTTCAAAGTAATAGAAGGAGTAGGCCCATCGACCCTGCTCTGCCATTCATTAAAATCATGGCTGAGCTATCAATCATCTCAGCTCCTCCTACTTGCATTATCCCAACTACCCTTAATTCCCATACCACGCAAAAACCCATCCAACAGTGTCTTAATGAAGCTCCTGCTTCCTTGAGCACAGAGTTCCATAGATGCACCGCCCTCTGGGAAAAGCAGCTCCTCCTCATCTCTGTCCGAAATCTACTACACCCTAATCTTTCAGCCTAGTCTCACCCACCAGCAGAAAATACCTGATGGGGTGGTGATGGTGGAGTGGTTGGGAGGTGTGTCTGGGTGGTATGTTTTTGGAGGGCTCAGTGCGGACTTGATGACCTGAATGGCCTGCTTCTACACTGTAGGGATTCTATGATATACTGCAGCTATGTTTGCCCCAGATCACAGCACCCAGAATGTCCCATCTTCTATAAATCGAAAGACAAGTCCCACCCTACCCTTTGTATGTGTGTTATCTAAATGCTTAATCATTTCGAGTGAATACAGCCCACACCTACTGCTGCTGCCAGTGACCTTTACAATGCTGATGAAACAATGCAGTACTGGAAATCATAAGGCTTCTAACGATACCAGTTACTGATTCACTGGACCTTCTGATTGACAGCATTGGAAATACAATGTTGGAGCCTGACAGAAATGAGCAGTTTGAAACAAAAACCAACCTAACCATTCACAAGGCTCCCCGCTCAGCACACTGTACTTACTGCCGGTAAAACACTTCATCCCCACAGTGCAATGAATTCCCACTTTCTCACAAAATCCGGGATGTACTCAATTATTCTGCTGCTATCTCACAAATTGAAGATTTCTGCTCCTCGTAAGGGCAAAACATCTTTGAAAGCTGCTTCTGAAAATCCACTCTTCACAACGACACGGCTGCATTCACCAAAGATCATGAGAGTCATGCAGCACGGAAACAGACCCTTCGTCCAACTCATCCAGCAGGGCTGGGAGCTCGCGCCTGGTGTGGGTGTGGAGCTGGGAGTGGGGGCGGAGCCTGTAACTGGAGTGGGTGCGGTGTTGGGGGAATGGGGTGGAGTCATGAGCAAGGGTGCTGTTCCCCTCAGTGTTCTGGGGGACAGGGATGGTGACAGTGAGATCTGGGGGGGGGTGGGGGGCATGTCAGCAGAATTGAGGTGAGTGGCTTTGGTGGGGATGGAAGTGGTGGCAAACACTGGGGGGCGGAAGTCACTGAGCGTGTGGCATCAGCGATGATGTGAGGGGCGGAAGTGATGTCACGTGTGGTGCACGAGGAATTGTGAGGGGCGGAAGTGGCTATGATGGGGACGGAAGTGACGCCATCAATCAGCGCGGGGAAGGTTGCTGCATCAGCCGCATTGTTAATGGCATCCGAGCAGTTCCAGAGGCTGGGGGAATTTACTGGAATGTTTGAGGAGTGCTGGTTGTGGAGGTGGGTAGATAAAAGTTTGTTGTACTTACAGTTTTTGATGTGTGCAAGTGATATGCCCGCCATTGCGATGTACTCAATGAAAATGGGAAAAGGCGAGCTCTGCAAATAATGCCACAACTAGCTAAGAATCCATTCCTGGAAGCTCGATTGTTGAAAGAAAGGGATTGTAATTGGCAAACTTTAAGGCTTTTGGTAATGCATGCATTTCTGGTCAAAGTTTTGAACGTGTCCTTCATTATGTTTCCAGATGGACACGTTTTCTCTTCATATCTTTCTCCACGGAGAAAATTAGTTGGTTTTGCGTGCTAGATTAATGACACTAATTGAACGGGAAAAGGTAACACAAATTTGTAAAGTTTTTACTAGTCTTAAACATGTGTTTTGATCAAATGGATATTTTTGCAACTGCATGTTTTCCAAATAGTGAAACACACAGCAATGATAAAAACAAAAGCTCGTTGCGCTTTTGTTTTGTTTACCCAAAACAAAATGTTCAATGTAAATAGGAAATTTAATGTGGTAGTCAAAATTGGAGTCGAAGAAGTACTACTTCCAACTCCTCAATTGTAAATTCAATGATGATTGTACAATTTGCAATTGAGCATGAATATATTGAATAAATAAATGATAAATGCCAAACTTAATTGACACTGTATAAGGGCTATCACGCAGTTTTCTGCATTTTCTTTGTGAAGAGGTCCAGTTCAGTAATGTTGCAGTTAGTCCTCAAATGTCATATTCAGTTGAGTTTTGGTATGAGTTGGTGCAGTTCAGAGTAATTCTATCCTGTGTGTACGGGTTCACATGATGGTGGTGACCTTCACAACGGTTGCACCCAATTCCATTTCAGTACAGGTAAATTCTGCCATAGTCAGTACTGATTAATTTGGGACAAGCTTAGTCTGATTTTCTTGGATGTCTAATTCAGTGTCATTACATTCACTGCAGAGATACCCGCAGCAATACTTTGAGAATCAGTGGAAACATGTTCAGATCAGCGCGGCTACGATTATGGCGAATATAACTAACGTAGAAAATATCCATTTAGTATTGCCAAGTGAATTGGAGGATATGATTTTAAGTGAAGACACGTACAGGTTAAAGGCGTCACATTCAAAGTACAGAGGGTTAATTCAGTGAACTCACACTGAGTCCAAAATAATCCAGTTTCACGTCCTGAGCTGACAAGATGTTATTCAGCACGATTACTTTCAGTATGTATACATCCACCTTAAAGGTTTACTGTCAGTGTGGGCTGCAACACAGCATCAAGGTCAGGTTCAGTTTTAAATAACAGCAAAATTGACGGAAATTAATTTTCAGGATTGGTAGCATCAATTGCCATGTGTTGTCAGACCTGATGAGCATATTCATAATTTACTAATTATTCTCCAATTTAAATGTCATAAACCGTCTGTGCTCTGTGTTATATATCTATTTGTACAGGAATCGTTCGGCACATATTCAGTCATTATGCATATTGTTAGATCAGCACAGCGTTTTGCAGTTTTCCACCTGGCCTCACCCATTGGGAGTATCACGCACACGTTGGTGTTACATTGACACCAGGCACAGATCTAGCTTTGCTGTTATAAGCTGCACAGCTTTTTATTTGACTGTGATTCATCGGGTTATCTGAGCAAACTGTCCTGATTCCGCTGTTTGCACGATCATCTCCTACGCCCTTTCATAACTCATACCTTGAAATGTCTTCATGCTTTTTTTTTGGTGAGGTAGTTGGCAACTTTGCATCCTGGATGTATTCAGTGTTGGGTCCTTGGAAGTATGGTTGATCAGCAAGAGCACAAATGATGTTTGCAAATAATGCCTCATTGTGTCGCTTGGTGAACATGGAAAATCAAAGTTCATGAATGGCTCCGGCAGCGCCTTTTCAACGAAATTGTAGTGTCTGCCCTTATTACGAAATTTAACTGCTGACTGACCATTGGAAGTTGCTATGTTGCCCAACATTCACTCAAAATTGACGGATGATGAAGTTTATTGACATTATGTTGAATGTCTAGGAGGGTGTCATCGAACAGTATATCAATAGGTCAACTCAGGAAGAGGCCATTCTGGAACCTAGTTTTGGGAAATGAGCCCGGCCATGTGGTTGAAGTTTCAGCAGGGATTTATTTTGGGAATAGAGATCACAATTCCATAAGTTTTAGAATACTCTGGACAAAGTTAGAATGGTCCTAAAGGAAGATTGCTAAATTGGGCAAGGCCAATCTTACCAAAATTTACCGGGAGCTGGGAATTGTGGAGTGGTAGCAAATGCTTGAAGATAAATCCACAATTGGTTTGTGGGAGGCTTTTAAATAGAAGTTGATTCGAGTGCAGGAGAGACATGTTCCTGTGAAAATAAGGTATAGAAATGACAAGATTCGGGAACCTTGGACGACAGGTGAAATTGTGAGACTAGCTAAGAGGAAAAAGGAAGCATATATAAGGTCTCAGCGACTTGGGAAGCTTGGGAAGAATATTGGGAGTGTAAGACCAATCTGAAACAAAGAATTGAGAGGGCAAAAAGTGGTCATGAGATGCCTTTTACAAACAGGGTTAAAGAAAATCCCAAAGCCTTTTGTTCGTAAAAAATGACAAAAGGGAAACTGGAGAAAGGGTTGACACATTCAAGGACAAAGGAGGAAAGCTATGCGTGATGCCAGAAAAAAATGGGAGAGATTCTTACTTAGGCATTGGTGTTCACTGAGGTGAATGAAATGATGGATGTTGAGGTTAGGGATCGATGTGTGATTGCTCCAGGTCAAGTCAGCAGAAGGAGAGAGGAAGTGTTGGATATTCTAAAAGGCATTAAGATGGAGAAGTCCATAGGTCAGGTCAGGATTTATCACAAGTTACTGAGTGCAGTGAGAGAGGAAATAGCTGGGGCCTTAACAGATATATTTGCAGCATCCCTGAACACGGGTGAAGTCCTGTGGGACTGGAGAAGTACGAACGTTGCAACCTTGTTCAAGAAGGTTCAGCAGGGATTATCCAGGTAATTTTGGACTGGTGAGCTTGACGTCAGTAGTAAGGAAGCTGCTGCAGAAGATACTAAGGTAAAGGATCGATTCCTATTTGGAAGAAAATGAGCTTATCAGTGTACGCATCTAGGTTAAATTAGATTCTCTACAGTGTGGAAATAGGCCCTTTGGCCCAGCTCGTCCACGCCAACCCTACGAAGTGTTGCCCACTATTTCTTTCTGACTAATGCACCGAACACTGTGGGCAATTTAGAATGGCCAATTCACCTGACCTGTGGGAGGAAACCGGAGCACCCGGCCGAAACCCACGCAGGCACAGGGAGAATGTCCAAACTCCACACAGACAGTCGTCAGAGGCTAGAGCCCGACCTGGGACCCCGGATATATATATATATATATATCAATGTGACAATCCTTTCAATGCGGCTCAGTTCCATGAGAAACTCCACTTTTAATTGTGAACATGAGGAAAGAAGCAATCCTTTTCCAGGGTGCAAACTGCAAACGTGCCAAACTGAGGGAATACACAAGGAAAATACCTAAAAGAGAGATAGAAAGTATTTGAGCACCTTTGCAGAATCTGCTCCCTCTCTGGATTCACTCCAGTTGCTACAAGTAAACCTCGCTGTGGGTCAGGCAGCCCTGCATCGGGAAGCACTGGGATGGTCAACTCCGACCAGTTTACATAGAGAACACATCTCCACATTAAACAGCCTCGAGGCAAACTTCCCTTCCTTCCACTTAAAGTTCAAGACCCCTCAAAGCGAAATTCCCCAGGTAAGTTTGGAAGAATTCTTCTCGATGTTCACTTATTATTTCTATGAGCACTTTGTTTACGTTTGTACATTGCGAGTTTTGAACATTTTTGATTCTGAGTGAAATCATAGATGGAAAAACAGAATGTGGGTATTTAGACAGTTTATTTTTCAACATCGGCGATATGTCTGCACAACAGCATATGACACGACATCAGTGAACCTCTTCTGACGTCATTCCCAAACGTGCCTTCCACACGCCCGATGAAAAGCTGAATACTTCTCTGGAAAAGCTGCCGTGCAATGCAGGAGAATGGCACAACGGGTGTGTGTTGGGACCATAACCCAGCTGAGAAACCATTCTCTCTCGCCAGCACAGCATCTTTCTATCGCTCCGAAAACAGACCTTTGGAGCAAGTTCACAATCAAAGCTGTTCATAATCCCCGTATTAATGTAACTGACATCTCTCATTCCAAGGTTTTCAGCGAGAGAGAGAGAGAGAGAGAGACAGCAGAAGAGCGAATGGACTCTGCCCTCCCCCCACAACAACGTGCAAGTAGAAACAAAATGGTTTAATTATCCGACAGTGGAGATCGCCCAGTTCCTGGGAATGAGAATGACAGTGCACCGGGGACAGAATCACAAGCAAATGTTCTGGAAACTCTTTGTTGATTGCAATTCTTGAAGCAATGTGGAATGTGTTTCACACTGAGCAGGTTTCAGCTGGCTCAGAGTCTCCAAAGTGCATTGCTCTGTTTGCCGCCAATAGGAAAGATATAGGAGTGAATAACGATCTGTGTGGGAGGGTGAACAACTGTTAATGGAGACTGTTAGTGGCTAACAATAAGTAGTGTGTCATAGCAGACGAGGTGATAACAAGGGCTCGTATGTGTGTGGTAGGGGTCAAGGACATGGGGGAGTTCAGGCCCTAAAGTTATGGAACTCGATATTTAAGACCGGAGGGCTGTAGGGGCTCCAAATGGGAAATGAGCTGTTGGTCTTCCATCTGGAGCTGGAAAACTGCTGCAAACCTGAGACAGAGATGTTGGTCAGGGAACATGGTGATGTGTTAAAGTGGCAGGCATCCGAAAGGACTGGGCCTTTTTTGCGGACAGAGCCGAAATGTTGTGCAAAGATTCACCCAGTTTATGCTTCATGCTACATTGGGGAAACGACACTGTGCGAGCAGCGAATGCAGTCGACTAGGTTGTGGCAAAAGTGCAGGTAAAGTGCTGCTTCACCTGGCACGTATGTTTGAGCCCTTGGTTTTTCAAGAGGGGGCAGGTAAATGGGCAAGTGTTACACATTTGGCAGTTACAGGGGAAAGTGCCTTGGGACAATGGGAGATGGATGCCTTGCGACTGTTGGGACTATGGGAGATGATGAAAGTGAAGAAAGAGTGGACCCAAGGTGTAACACCTGCCCATTTACCTCTTCCGACATATAAATCCCTGAAGTTTGGAGAACGTTCTGTTCAATGATTCAGTACCATGTGACCCATGAACTCATTTGTATTCATGTTCCGGGGCCAGCATCATTATTGAGTAACAACAGCTGCAGGCCATCGCCGAGGGCTTGCCTTATGACTTCATGGTGCGGCCGGAAGCGCCAGGAACAGTTTAGGAAAGAGACCGCCCCGGTGATTCAGGCAGCCCTGCATCAGGAAGCATTGGCCAACCACTTTCAGTTAACGTGGGGAACACATCTCCACATTCAACAGCCTCTTTCTAATTTAAGATCAAGATCCTCCAAACCGAAATGATCCAGCTAAGTTTGGAAGCATTTCTTCCAGGTTTTCGCAAATTATTTCAATGAGGACGTTGTTAAAGTTTGAACGTTGAAAGTTTTGAAATTTTGTGATTCTGAGTGAAATTGCAGTTCCTGCACATCAGGCATTCAAACCTCTTCTCGGCTCCGGGCCAATCAGAAAGCTCGGGAACAGGTAAAACACTGAAAGGGTCGAAGGCGCTGTCCCCAGTGTCGGAGAGCTAGTTCCTAGTGACATGGATGTGCCTGCAGAGGGTGGGATCAGACTGTCCCTATGTCTCCACAATGTATGTCCCAGGCTTTATTATGGAAAAATAAAACTGATGGCGGGGCAAACTGAATTATGCATTAATTCAGTACCAGTTTCCTCGAAGAGATTGTGGAGGCCACCCAAATGCCTGTTGTTGTGGCGCATTTTGTCAGCACGCTTGGCTATTAACTGCAAGGTTGGTGTTTTGAAACCACCCAAGGTGATTTCACTCCTACCGCTTTCTTAGCTGCAAAGTAGCGTGTATTTAATTGGGTCAGGAAAATGTTTCCCAAACGGAAATCGTCTCCACTGAGGAAACACAAAGGGGTTTTTGAACTGATTCAATGTCCAACGTCAAGGACTGCGGATACTGAGAATCCGAGACAGAAAGAGAACCTGCTGGAGAAACTCAGCAGGTTTGGTAGGACCTGTGGGAGAAGGCAAAGTTCAGAAGAAGTTGTGAAATGTTGTCTCTTCTTCTCTTTCCACAGATGCTGCCTGACCTGCTGAGTTGCTCCTGCAATTTCAGTTTTTGTTTTAACTGAAAGTCCATATCTTCTTTCGGAATGAAACACCTAGACTCGCCATGTGCAAATATTTAACCCCATCGAAACCTGTGAAGTGTTTGGATTCAAACAAACTCAGCAGTGATTTATTCTTTCTAAGCTCCACAAGCAGAGAGACCTGGGAAACGAAGCTTTCAGTGTGGTTCTGTCTTGGTGGGCCGAATGGTGAAAGCGATGGACATGAAATCCATTGCGGTTTCCCCACGCAGGTGTGAACCCTGCCGACTACAGTTGAGAAGTGTCGTCAAAAAGAAAGAGAGACTGTTCCCCGGTTTCTTATATAAGATTCAAATCAGTGGAGTTGCGAAATATTTCATTCACATTGGTAACGATGAGAATCTGCAACCCCCTGTCTGTCAGGATGGAACAAGCAGACACCCGCAGAGCTTCTTTTGAGTCTATGAGCAAAGTGTTTGGATAAAAGACGAGAACAGTGAGGGGCTTGAAATCGTGATCGAAATGAAGCAGGCACCTGAGGACAAGGGCGTTTCCTTTGCCAGTGAAAGATACTGCTTCACAAAGTTGGGCCTGTGGAGGGGAATCAGTGACGGTGATTATCTTTGGTTGTTCACCTTGTGAATGTTCGCATTGCTGCGCATGTCCGTGTTAACGTCAGAGCTTGGTGGCGTTCGGTACTCTCAGGACCATGGGGGCAATGGATGACGCATCTGACTCCACCGACTTGTTTCAAATGCAGCTCACAGGTTCTTCACACATCCCAATTAATCTTTCTCATTGTCCTGAAACCGGCGTATGGGTACAATTCCTAATCCGCAGAATTAGAATCTTTTCACTGTCTCGTGTCAGTAAATGTCCCTGAGAACATCAGAGTCAAGTCACAGCGCTGTCGGAGGAGGGCAAGCTGAAAGACCCCACACACTGCTCACGGGCACGTTTCACTTTCCCAACACACCGCCCCAACCACTGCGGCTTTTGGGAGTGGAAAGGGAACAAACACCAAAACCCAGTCTCAGCTTTGTAAGTCTTCAGGAAATAAGAAAACTGTTCATCCCCTCGGGTCTTCCATCCTGGGCTGACAGCGTTGATTTTAAATGGCTGTCCAGTCAGTGCCGATTCGTTTTGGCTGAAAAAAATCTTCCTTATCTCTTCCAAGCATTTCTTGCCACAGAGACCTCTGTGACAGAGTTCATGTATATATTTCCTTGTATGGTATTTTGTAAATAACATTCGTTTGCTTGTTGTTTGTATCGGGTATTTCAGGTTCATTAGCCGCTGTTTAAGTGTGTTGGTAAATTTGTGGGCTATCATGCTGCTGAGGGGGTTGAGTTGTCTGGACATCATTTCACAGATGTCTTTCATTTAAAGTAATGTGGCTAGGGTTTCTGCAGACGTTGTGTCTGCTTGTGTCAGTTTGTTGATGTGAAATTGGCACACTTGGTTTATTGGGTAGGCAAAAGTGAGGAGTGCAGATGCTGGAAACCAGAGTTTAGATCAGTGGTGCTAGAAGAGCACACCAGGTCAGACAGCTTCCGAGGAGCAGGAAAATCGCCGTTTCGGGCTAAAGCAATTCATCAAGAATAGAGGCAGAACCCCTCCAGGGTGGAGAGATAAATTGGGCGTGGGGTGTGCTGGGCCGTAGGTAGCAAAAAGTACAATAGGCGAATGGGGGTGGGGATGAAGGTGACAGATCAGAGAGGAGGGTGGAGCGGAGAGGTGGGAAGGGAAATTGGCAGGTAGGCGAGGTCATGAGGACAGCGCTGAGCTGGAAGGTTGGAACTGAGGTGAGGTGGGGGGAGGGGAAATGAGGAAACTGATGAAGTACACATTGATGGCCTGGGGTTGAATTTACCCCAAGCGGAAGATGAGGCGTTCATCCTTCAGGCATCGGGTAGGGAGGGAGCGGCGATGGAGGAGGCCCAGGACCTGCATGTCCTCGGCAGAGTGGGAGGGGGTCTGAAATGTTGGACCGTAGGGCGATGGGATTGATTGGTGCTGGTGTCCTGGAGATGTTCCCTCAAGCGCTGTGACTTGACTCTGCGAGGAGTCTCCAGTCTCCCCAATGTCGAGGAGTCCGCATCGGGAGCAATGGATACAAGAAATGACATTTTTGGATACACAGGTGAACGCCTTCGACCGACCATGGCCCGGATTCGATTTCCGGGCAGGGAAGAAATTTTCAGTAGAGCTATCAAGCTGCGTCTGCCTCGCCCTGGTGATGTAGTGGATAGGATTCAGCGCTCTCACTACTGCGGCCCGGGTTCGATTCCCGGTCAGAGAAGCTATTTTCAGGGGGTTTATCGGCGACCCGTTCTTCTTAAATGCTCTGTCCAGTTTTTTTATTGATCTTCGTCGTTCCTGGGTGCTGCAGTGTGTTGTGGCTCGTTGAAATACAAACCTGATTCAGATTTGCTTTTATGTGTAGGGATGATTGCTTCTGTGGTTAAGTTCTTGGTTCGCGTGCGTTGTTTTCCTGAAGACGCTGTTTTCATTTAACATTGACTGTTCGCTCTACTGTGACATCTAGAAATGGCACTTTGTTGTTGTTCTGCTCTTTTGTGAATTTTATGCCAGTGAGGAGATTGTTGATGGTGTTGTAGGTTTCCTTTAATGTGTTTTATTTTCTGATGACAAAAGTGTCATCGCTGTAGCGGACACAAAGTTTGAGTTGGATTTTCGAAAGGGCTGTTTGTTCGAGTCTCTGCATTATTGCTTCTGCTAGGAATCCTGATACTGGTGGTTTCATGGGTGTTTCGTTGATTTGTTTGTAGGGTTTGTTACTGAATATGAAGTGGGTGGTAAGGCACAGTTCCACGAGGTTGACAGTGTTATCTTTGCTGATGAAGTTGGTGCTGTGTTTGTGTCTTTGGTTGTTCCAGTAGTGTCTTCAGTTTTCTTTGGCCATGTTGATGTTAATAGATTGAACAGGGCTGTTATGTAAAAGGACAGCAGTATTCCATCCTCTTCTATCTTAGTGTCTTTGGTGTTCAGGAATTGTTGGATGGAGGAAATGGAGAGGTGTGAATCTTCGACTTGATGTTCTAGTCTTCAGTGGAGGCCTTTGACGAGTCTGTATATTGGTGTACCACGTGGTGAGACTATGGGCCTGAGGGGGGCTCCTGGTTTGAATTGGAGGAGAACATCAACAAAGTGCCATTTCTAGATGTCACAGTAGAGCGAACAGTCAATGGGGAACTTCAAACTAGCGTCGACAGAAAAACAACACACACAAACCAAATACTTGACCACAGAAGCAATCATCCGAACATCCACAAACGAAGCTACAACAGGACATTATTTCAACGAGCCGCTACACAATGCAGCACAGAGAAACTACGAAGAGCACAAGAGAAATACGTATGTAGTGCATTTAAGGAGAACGGGTACCCAATAAATCCAGTCCGCTAATTTCTCATTGATGCTTTCAAGCTGACTCTCAAAAATTCAGTTTTTCCCTCCATTCTTTCCTGTTTGTTTTTTGTGGGTTTTGAAAGCTTTCCCAATCCTCTGACTGAGTGTTGGAGTTGGAAAATTATGTTCTGGCTGTACAGGACATTGGGAAGACCACTTTTGGAATACTGTATGTAATTCTGGTCTCCCTCCTATCAGAAGGATATTGTGAAATTTGAAAGTGTTCTGAAGCACCAATGGGTCCACAGAGGGGAAGAGGCCCTTCTGCTGCCCTGAGTGTGGGAAAGCCTTCAGTGATTCCTCTGCCCTGCTGATGCACCAGTTGGTCCACACCGTGGAAGGCTGTTCTCTGGCCCCAAGTGCGAGATGGCCTTCAGCAGTTCTTCCCACCTGCTGTGACACCAATGGGTCCACACTGAGGAGAGGCCGTTCTTCTGCCCCGAGTGCAAAGAGGGCTTTCTTCCGACCTGCTGGCCCACTCGTGGGTCCACATCGGGGAAATGTCATTCAGTTGCCCTAAGTGCAGGAAGGCCTTCAGCAGTTCCTCAGAGCTGCTGAGACACTAGTCCATCCACACTGGGGAGAAGCCGTTCTCCTGCCCCGAGTGTGGGAAGGGTTTTACCCACTCCTCCACACTGCTGAAGCACCAGCTGATCTACCGAGGGTGGTGGAGGCGGGAGGTGGTGGCGGAGGGGGGAGGCCGTTCTGCTGCCCTGAGTGCGCCCTGAATTCCTCCGCTCTGCTGAAGCACCAGTGTGTCCACTTTGGGGTGAGGCCCTTCAGCTCGCCCGAGTGTGAGAAGAGGTTCATATTTTCCTGCAACTTGCGGAAGCACCAGCGGGGGCACCAACGCTCCCAGCAATCAGAACCCACTGGCGACGCTGCCTTGGGTCACACCCCAGGACTGAACATCCTGCCAGTCCTGACAGTGGGTGCAGTGGGAGAGTCGGTGGGCTGTTTTTGTTTTCTGCTGCACTGCAATTGCCGGCCCTACACCCCACAATCACAACCCCATTGTGGCTCAGGGATTGCATTGCTGCCTCATGGCACCAAGAACCCAGGAATAATTCCACCCATCGGGGTCTGTGTGCAATTTATGGAGGGTAGGAAAATGGATCTGACTGGATTACTATTCAAAAGATCAGTGCAGATGTGTTGGGCTGAAGGACCTGTTTCCACATTGTAGGAGTTCAACCATCCTAAGAGCTTTGCTTTCCGTGGACACTGCTGCTCATTGAGCCCGGGACTGCACATTGCCAAAAGAAATGATCCAGAGAAACCTAAGACCGAAAGACCATCGGAGCAGAAATTAGGCCATTCGGCCTGGCGAGTCTACTCTGTCATTCGTTAGTGACAAAAGTAGTGCAGATGAGATTAGCTTCAGTGTGAAACAGGCCATTTGTCCCAACAAGTCCACACCGACCCTCGGAAGAGTAACCCATCCAAACACATTTCCCTCTGACTAATGTACCTACCTCGACGGGCAAGTAAGCATGGCAAATCCACAAGACCTGCACATCTTTGGTTTATGGAAGAAAACAGGATCAACCAGAGAAAACCCACGCAGACGCTAGTAGAAAGGGCAAACTCCTCACAGACTGCAATCAAACCTGGGCCCCCGGCACTATGACGCTGCAGTGGTAACCATTGAGCCAATACATACTGCATACCGAAGCAGGCATGCAGGAGGTTGGGAGAATACAGCAAACCAGGCAGCACCAGAATGTGGAGTAGTCAGGGTTTTGGATATTAACCCTCTTCAGGACTGAAACGTTGACTTCTCTGTGAGAAACGATTTACGGGAATGTTACTGGGGTTTGGAGGATTTGAGCTACAGGGAGAGGCTGAATAGGCTGGGACTGGTTTTCACTGGATCATCAGAAGCAGAGGAGTGACTTAATAGAGGTTACAAAGTCATGAGGGGCATGGACAGGGTAATAGAAAAGGTCTTTTCCCTGGGCTGGGGGAGTCCAGAACTAGAGGGCAGAGGTTTAGGGTAAGAGACAAATATATCAAATGGACAACTTCTTCATGCAGAGGGTGGTACATATATGAAATGAGCTGCCAGAGTCTATGGGTCAGGTGCTGTCAAATGGGACTAGATTAATTTGGGATATCAGGTCAGCATGGACAAGTTGGACTGAAGGGTCTGTTTCCATGCTGTACGTGTCTCTGACGACTGGTCCTAATGTTACTTTAAAATAGAGTCCAAGTAACTTTGAATAGTTCAATCTTGTTGAGCTCACCTCCTGAAAAGTTTCAGATGAATCCCTCTGAGAGATACTGTTTAAACATGCTGAGTTGGACAAAGTATCCCATCAAGTTCAACACAAACCCAGAGTTGAAAAAGTCAGAAGTCAGAACACCAAGGGGACCAAAACTGAGAGAGATCGAGGGTTGCGGGTTACTAGCTCCTAGAAAATGGATTAGTGGGTAGACAGGGTGGTGAAGAAGGCTTTTGGCATGCTTGCTTTCATTGGTCAAAGCATTGAGCACAGGATTTGTGACGTCTTGTTGCAGCTGTCACACATGCCACACAGCAACGATAGGCATGGCCCTGCCCCTCTCTGACTGGCTGTCCCTTTGAATATCTGGGGGAAGATTAGACCCATCTACCTGTGTTTGGCTCATATGTACTTATCCAAATAATTTTAAACATTGTAACATGACCTGCATCCACCACTTTCTCTGACAGTTCATTCCACACATGAACCACCTTCAATGTAATAAACGTTGCCCCCCTCCGTCCTTTTTAAATCTTCTCCCTCTCATCTTAAAAATATACTCCCAAACTTTGAACTCCCCTACACTTCAGGAAAAGACACTGGTTATTCACCTTATCTTTGTCCCTCATGACTTCATAAACCTCCATAACCTCCACCCTCAACCTCCTACACTCCAGTGAAAAAATGTCCCAGCCTTTGCCGTCTATAAATCATTCTGGCAAGATCATAGTTAAAAAAGGTGAGCTTTAAGAATTGACTGAAAGGGCAGTGAAGATTCAACCAGCTGACAGTGGATCTGAAATCACATGTAGATCAGATCAGATCAGGTTCGGACAGCAGGAAACCAGATATGTTTTTAAAACAAACCACAACAGTTTCATCATTAGACTCTTAATTCCAGATTTATATTGAATTCAGATTCCACCATCTGCCGTGGTAGGTTTTGAACCCAGGTCCGCAGAACATTACCTGGGTGAATAGTCTGGTGACAATAAATTCGGCCATCACCTCCCCTGGACACATCGGCGTATTGTGTTTAGAGGTAACAAAGGAGCAAGAGGTTTCAGCAGCTGCTAAGGTGTTTGATATTGCACAAGGGAACATCACCACTCTCAGGAATGGCACATAGTGAAGCCAGGACCCCGTTTCAGAGGTAAGGGCTAAGGAACCATAAGAAATAGGAAGAGGAAAATGCCATTCAACCCCTTGAGCATGCTCCTCCATTCAATAGGGTTGTGGCTGATCTGATATTCTCCACTTGCTCTTTCCTGCCCTTTTGCTGTAACTGTTCATACACCGGCTGACCACGAATCTATTGATCCTAGTTTTAAATGTGGCACGAAGGATGTCAACAAAGTTACTTGGATGGGGGAGGGGGGAGCTCAGGTCGAACTTGGGGACTAAAACAATGGCTTCATACTTCACAATATTTAACTAAGGGAATGTTTATAGTTTATAGCTAAAACTTCCTGAAGAAGGGCTCATGCCCGAAACGTCGATTCTTCTGCTCCTTGGATGCTGCCTGACCTGCTGCGCTTTTCCAGCAACACATGTTCAGCGCTGATCTCCAGAATCTTCAGTCCTCACTTTCTCCGAGATAATCCCATGGAGTCTCACAGAGTGACACAGATGTATAGCACGGAAACAGACCCTTCAGTCCAGCTCGTCCATGCAGCCCAGATATCCTAACCTAATCTAGTCCCATTTGCCAGCACTTGGCCCAAATCCCCATAAATATTTCCTATTCATATACACATCCAGATGCATTTTAAATGCTGTAAATATACAGGCTCCATCACTTCCTCCAGCAGCTCATGCCGTACATGCATCACCCTCTGCGTGAAAAGGTTGCCTCTTAAGTACATTCTATAGCTTTCCCCTCCCCTCCCTAAAACTATGCCCTCTAGTTCTGGACTCCCCAATCCCAGGGAAAAGAGCTTCTCTATTTACGCTATCCATATCCCTCATAATTTTATAAACCTCTATAAGGTCTCCCCTTAGCGTCCGACGCTCCAGATAAAACAGTCTTATTCAGCGTCGCCCTATAGCTCAACCCTCCAACCCTGGCAACACCCTTGCAAATCTTTTCTGCACCTTTTCTGGTTTCACAACATCTTTCCGATAGGAAGCAGACCAAAATTGCATGAAATATTTCAAACGTAGCCTGACCAATGTTCTGTACAGTGGCAACATGAGCTCCCAACATCTATCCTCGATGCTCTGACCAACAAAGGAAAGCACACCAAACGCCTTCTTTATTATCCAATCTGCCTGCGTCTCTACTTATAAGGAACTATCAACCTGAACTCCAAGGTCTCTTTGCTCAGCAACACGTCCAAGGAGCTTCCCATTAAGTGTAAAAGTCCTGCTCTGATTTGTTTTTCCAAACTGCAGCACCTCATATTTATCTATATTAACTTCCATCTGCCACTTCTCAGCCCATTGGTCCATCTGATCAAGGTCCCATTGTAATCTGAGGTAACCTTCTTTGCTGTCCACAACACGTCCAATTTTGGTGTCATCTACAAACTGACTAACTATACCTCCTCCGTTTACATGCAAATCATTTATATAAATGACAAAAACTAACGGACCCAGCATCGATCCTTGTGGCACACCATTGGTCACAGGACTTCAGTCTGAAAAGCAACCCTCCATCACCACCCTCTGTCTTCTGCCTTCTAGCCAGTTCTGAATCCAAATGGCGAGTTGTCCCTGCATGCCATGAGATTAAACCTTGCTCACCAGTCTCCCATGTGGAACCTTGATGAATGCCTTCCTGAAGTCCATATAACTCACGTCCATCGCTCTGCCCTCACCAATCCACTTTGTACTTCTTCAAAAAACTCAATCATGTTCGTGAGACATCATTTCCCAAGCATAAAGCCATTCTGACTATCCTGAATCAATTCTTGCCTTTCCAAATACATGTAAATCCTATCTCTCAGGATTCTCTCCAAAAACTTGCCCGTCATGGATGTCTGTCTCACTGGTCTATAGTTCTATGGCTTTTCCTTACCACATTTCTTAAATAGGGGCACCACATTAGTCACCCTCTAGCCTTCCGGCACCTCACCTGTGACTATTGATGACACAAATATCTCAGTGAGAGGCCCAGCAATCACTTCCCCAGTTTCCCACAGAGTTCTAGGGTACTCCTGATCAGGTCCTTGGGATTTATCCACTTCTATGCATTTCAAGATATCCAGCAATTTCTCATCTGTAATATGGACATTTTTTCAACATGTCACCAATTACATTCTCACATTCTATATCTTCCATGCCTTTCTCCACAGTAAACACTGATGCACAATACCCGTTGAATATCCAGCACCCCCTTGCCCCGCCCCACCCGATCTACTGCAGCTCCACACAAAGGCCGCCTTGCTGAACTTTGAGGGGCACTATTCTCTATCTTGTTATACTTTTGTCGTTAACGTGTTTATAAAAACCCTTTGGGTTATCCTTAACTCTGTTTGCCAAACCTATCTCATGTCCCATTTTAGCCCTCATGATTTCTCTCTTAAGTATGCTGTACTGTCTTTATTCTCTAAGGATTCACTCGATCTCTCTGTCGATACCTGACGTATGAATCCTTCGTTATCTTTACCAAAATCTCAATTTCTCTGGTCATCCAGCATGCCCTACACCTACCAGCCTTTCCTTTCACCCGAACAGGAATATACTGTGTGTGGACTCTTGTTATCTCATATTTAAAGGCTTCCCATTTTCCAGCAGACCTTTAACCTGCGAACATCTGCCCCAATCAGCTTTTGAAAGATCTTGCCTAATACCTGAGTCTTCCTCCAATTTATAACTTCAACTTTTAGATCTGATATATTATTTTCAATCACTATTCTATTGATAATAGAATTATGGTTGCTGGCCCTTAGGTTTTGCACCCTCGCCAGTATGTACATCTTCATTATGAATAAGAAAATTTCCATGTGCACACTTAAAAATTTCTCTATTTGGCGGATAAGTAAATGGGCAGAAGTTATAACTTGCGTCAAGTCTTCCTTCATTCCCATCAACACGAACCCCATTCCCACCCCAATAGTTCAACGGCACTTTACCTTGCAACTGCCGAATGTGTGACACTAGCCATATACCTGCTTCGTCCTCACTATCCAAGGGCCAAACTTACCTTCCAGGTGAAGCGGCACTTTACCTGCTCTTCCCACAACCCAATCTACAGCATTTGCTGCTCACAATGTGGCCTCATCTACAATGGGGAATACGAAACATAAACTGGGTAACTGCTGCACAGAACATCTACGTTCTGCCCGCAAAAAGACCCTGAGCTTCCAGTTGCCTGCCAATTCCACACCCCACCCTGTTCCCTGGCCAACATTAATGTCTAAGGTTTGCTGTAGTGTTCCAGTGAATCTCAGCACCAGCAGAACGAAGAATACCCAATATTTCACTTGGGGTCCATACATCCCTGCGATCCCAGTTTCGAATTCAATAATTCTAGGGTCTGACATCCATCGTATCCTGGTCCCTTCCACACGCACCAAGATTTGTTATCGCGCATTCTGTCATTGCACACTATGTGTTCTTAACCACGAACAGTCTCCATTCACCCTCCCACACGGACTGTTCAACTCCCTTTCCTGTCCAACAATTCTTCCTTCGCTTTGGGGTCTTTCCTGATCTGTCATTTACTGCATCTGCTTTCCTCCCACTATATCTGCTGCATTTCAACCAACGTTTTCCCAATCACCATCAGTTCTGTGGAAGGGTCACCGACAACTCCTGTTTTTTTTTTGTTTCTGATATTCAGCATCCACAGTTCTTTCACCTTTTCATTGAGGTAGAGTTGGAAATTGTTTCGCGAGACAGAATGAGAGGGGGGAGAGACAGAACAGACATGAACTATTGATCTCCGTTGTTCCTCATAATGTAAAATCATTGCAGTGCGATCACTTCCCTTAAGTATGAATAGAGGGGGCAAGGCATTCGAGAGCTGGTGGTGCAAAGGTAGCGTGTCAGACTGCCGATCACAAAGTGGCGTGTTTGAAGCCGATCAGGCTCACTGACATAACGGTTGGGGTAAATACGCGTCTCCCCCAGTTCATCACGGGGTTTAAACGCAGCCGTTTCTCTCTGGGCAGCCGCTTCGTTCAGTTGATGACAGTGCAGTGTGAATAACGTAATACCAATATTTTTACAACTTAATCCAGAGACTCAATTCTTTATGTTTCAATCTGTCAGGAGAGTGACAGTGAGTACAGATAGAAATGTTTCCCACCAACAGCAAATCCTTTCCTCTCACTGGACACTGTTAAAATTATCTTTATTCAACAGAAGAAACGGGAACTACAGTCTGACGGTCCCTCTCCACATTAACGGTGAGCCTGAATTTTATAAAAGGTGTCAGGAAAATCCAATGGCGGACACTGATTTGGTTCAATCGATTTTTTTGCCAAGTGTAATTCACCGAGAGGATGCTGCTGTGTGAAACAGCGTGGGGAATGAATGCAGGGCCTCCTGCGCATGGAGCACACCGCAACTGATGTGTTTCACCTTCACCAGTTTATTCCTATCTCGGAGAAGAGAAGTTTGATGATTCGGATCAGAGCAGCCCGACAGAGAACAGAAGAAGAGCACTAAGACCTTCACAAGCTTGTCACCACAGCTGGGTCATTGTGGCCCGTGTATCAGTATGGGATAGTAATCTGCATCTACTGTCTGGAAGCACAGCAAATTGGAGTGCTGGTGGGACTATCACACAGGAGAAAACGGCTTCGACCTATCAACTGGAGTGGCTCCCAATGCGCAACTCCGCTCACCTCAACTGAATAACTGTAAACAAACTACTCCGTGATTCAAAGGGATACTCGGTTTTGCATTGTGGCATGTACCTTCGAGAATGATGTCAAAACACCTTCATTGCTGTGATGGAGTATCCTGTTGGGCAGAATATACCCGTTGTCAAATTTCCTACGTTCTGTTGGTCCAACTCCGATTTCACTCAGAATCACAAAATGTGTGACAGCGCAGACTGAGGCCATGCAGCCCACCTTAGCTCTTCTGGCTCAACACAATATGTAAATAAGTGTCTCATTCTGTCGCCTTCTCCCTGTAAATCTGCACATTGTTACATTGAACATGCCCACCGAATTCCCTTTTGTGTCCATTGAATCTACCTCTTTGTCACTGTCAGACAGCCACTTACTCGCCCCACTCCCTGTGCGAAAACGGTCTTCCTAATGTCACTTTTACTTATTTTCCTGATGACTTTAAACCTCTACCAAATCATTCTTGATCCTTTCAGGCCTGGGAGCATTTTCACTGCATTATTTCCTCTGTCTAAAACCCTCATGACGTGGAAAACTTCAATCAGACCAGCTTTCAGCCCTCTGTTCACCAAAGAGAGCTGCCCCAAGCTTTCCAATCTCCCTTCATTGCTGACATTCCTCAGGACGGTACCATTCACGTTAACCTGTTCAGCGCCGTCTGCAATCACTTCACTTCCCCGCTTTCTGAAGTATCACTCTCAGAATTGACGTGGAGGATTCATTCAGACTCGGATTGCGTGGGTGAAAAATCTGCAATACTTGTTCTCACTTTGTACAAGTGATTCCCTTCGCCGTGTTCACTGCAATGGCAGCTCTGCACCGTCCCTAATTCAGGCAGTCCGATCTTATTTAACGAAGCGGCTTTATTGAGAAAAGTCGTTGGGCATTTTTGCTCAGGTCAATTTAAGGAATAATGGTTCGCCTGGAATTGGAACCCGGGAACTCTAACACGGCTGCATATGCACGAAGACCCAAAGCTAGAATCATACCCCACACTAACGAGCCACCAGCCATGGGTGCAGCCACCTCTTGAAGCAGCTGAGACTTGCTCAGTACGAAATTCATTGTACATTGCTCCCAGAAACACAAGCAGCGAAGAGTTTCAAGAACATCTGCTTCGCAATCTGTCTCCCTGCTCCCAGGACGCTGGTGTTTGTCCCGTACCCAGGGACCGGGCTCTCTCCACAGGTGGATAATTGAACCATTTCGTTTCTACTTACAAACTGCGTTGGTGGAAGGCAGAGCCCATTCACTCTTCTGCTCTCTCTCACTATTACGTGAGGCAGGTTAAGTCAGTTACGATCATGCGTAGGAAATGGGCAACTTTGAACTTGATCCAAAGGTCTTGTTAACGGAGAGACAGAAAGATGCTGTGCTGTCGGGACAGAGAGAAATGGACAGGAGACTCTTCCCTCAGGTAAATTGATATGAGTGCATTTTTGTGCAGCCTGCTTGGTGTTCAGAATTTGTCTTGACGCAGCAATCCTGCAGAAAGTCTTTTATTACACGGATGTTGGTTTCTTTACTGCAGGAAAGGGACTAAAACAGCAAATCACGAGTTTCAACTTCACCGGTTCATTGCCATCTGAGAGAAGAGGTTTCACACGAAATCAGGACACACCGGCAGAGAACAGGACAAGACAACTCAGAGCTCCACAAGGGTGCCAGCGCAACTGTGTAAATTTGACTTGTGTATCGATTTGATATATTGAGCTCAGATACCCGAAGTTTTAGGAAGCAAATGACATGGCAAGGAAAAGAACAATGCGCTCTTATAGAAATTTAGACACTCAGGTAGTCGTTTGAAAAGCAAGATGCTGAACAAAAGAAAGTCGCTCAACGAGACTCGAAACAATAGCAGAGAATGGCTTCGAGCTCCGGGTATGGGCCCAGCACGCTCCCGCTGCGCCACTCTGCTCCCATGCACAGGGTGTTGCTCAACAGGTCCCTTCAGGCTTTCGTCTGGCACGTGGCATGCACGTTCGAGACTGATGTCAAAGATCTCCACTGCTGTCGTCTTATATGGTGTTGCGCAGACGTATGGAGGCTGTGTAAATATAAACTTTTTCTAACTTCCCGCAGTCTCTTGTGATTTCACTCTGAATAGACGCCATGCGGCCCACCTTCGCTCTGCTGGGTCGACACAGTAAGTAAACGTGGGTCTCTATTCGTATCATTCTCTTGCCTTCTCCATGTAATTCTGCACGTTGTTACTTTAAACATGATCACCGAATTCCCGTTTGCGTCTAATGAATCTGCCTCTTTGTCAGTGTCAATTAGGGATTTACTCACTCCAACCACTCCCTGGACAAAAGCGTTCTTCCTCATGTCACATTTGGTTCTTTTCCTGATGACTTTAAAATTCTGCCGATTCTTTCAGGCGTGGGAGCATTTTGACGACATTACTTTCTCTGTCTAGGCTTCGCATGACTTGGAAAGCTTCATTCGGGCCAGATTTCCAACTTCTGTTCTCCGAAGGGAGCAGTCCCAAATTTCAAATCGACCCTCATCGCTGACATCCCTCAAACACCGCACCACTCACGTCAACCTATTCAACGCTATCTCCAATCATTTCACTTCCCTGCTTTCTGTCCCATTGGTACTCCAGGGAGCCCAACCTCGTTTAACGAAGGTGCTTTTTGAGAAACTTAAACGGGCACTTTAGCACAAGTCATGAAACGCGGGCTGGTCCAGGATTTGAGCCTCGAATCTCTCGTACGTCTGCGTCGAATGAAACCCAAAACGAGAATCATAGCCCGAAACCAACAAGCCTCACAGCAGTTACCTCTGCGGCCCCACTCTACCTCTTGAACCAGCTGAGTCTTGTTCAGAGTGAAATATCGTTGACATTGAACAGGCTGGGGCTGTTTTCTCTGGAGCGTCGGAGGCTGAGGGGTGACTTTATGGAGGTTTGCAAAATTAGCATTGATAGGATACGGGCTGAAAATGTGTTGCTAGAAAAGATTTACAAGGATGTTGCCAGGGTTGGAAGATTTGAGCTATCGGGAGAATCTGAATAAATTGGGGCTGTTATCCCGAGAACATCGGAGGCTATGGGGTGACCTGATTGTGGTTTATAAAATCATGAGGGGCATTGATAGGATAAACAGACAAGATCTTTTTCCTGAATTCAGGGAGTCTAGAACTAGATGGCATACATTAACGGTGAGAGGGGAAAGAAATAAAAGAGACTTAAGGGACAACGTTTTAATGCGGAGCATCGTGCAGGTGTGGAATTAACTGCTTGAGGAAGTCGTGGAGCCTTGTATAATTACGGCACTTAAAAGGCATCTGGATGGGTACATGGAAAGGAAGGGCTTCGGGGATATGGGCCAGGTGCTAGCAAATGGGACTAGACTGTTTAGGATAACTGGTCAACATGGATGAATTGGACTGAAGGGTCTCTTTCCATGTTGTCATTCGTGTGACTCTGTGGAATCCTCTACCCAAGGGAGCAGATGAGGCAGCTTCATTAATTATATTCAAGACACAGTTGGATGGGATATTGCATGGAGGGGAATTAAGAGTAAATGGAATAATGCAGGTAGTTGGAGCTGAGATGATGGATAGTTCAGCCATCATCTGAATGAATAGTGGAGCAGGCTCGACAGGCCAAATAGCCGACTCCTGCTTCTATTACGATGAAACGATAACTCTGCATTTCCCATGGCTAAACTATCTAACCTGCACATCCCTGGACATGATGGGCAATTCCAAACCAAGGCAGGTGAGCAATGTAGTAATGTGGAAAGTGCATGTCAGAGAACAAAAGAAAGGGACAAGGGGAATAAATGTACCACCAATCAAAGCTGGATTGTAATGATCACAAAAATTGAAACTAAAGACTGTGTCTGAATGTGTGCTGCACTGTAAGAAAAGTGAACGAATTGACCAAAGAAAATAAGTGTGATCTCAGACTCCTGACAGAGACGTGGTTTTAGGATGACAAGGATTGGATCCTGAATATTGAGGGTACGTGACATTCAAATCAAATGGGAAGTTCGGTAATGGTGGAAGGTTGGTGGAAGGTTGAAAATCAAAGCACTGATAACATGGTAGTTTGGTGTCAACTTGGATTTCAGGTCCTGATTTCTCTGTCCTCTGTTGGTCTCCCCGTTCCCACAGAGCTAGGTGTTGTCTGTTCTCAGTTCTGCTGGATTTCTATTGAAGCTTTGACACCCCCCGCCCACCACAACGCCAGCCCAACCGCACCACCCCTCGCCCCGGCCTTTTACACCTTACCGAACTGCCTTCAGCTGTCCAACACCCAATTCTAAATACTTGGAACTCTTGCACAATTAAATAATGAGAAGTTCAAATCCATTATGTCCAGATCACACTGCAAACACCACTCTCCAGCACCACTTCCATCTATCCTCATGCCAAATGTGTGAGGCTGAAGTAGCTGCTTGAAAGCTTGGTAAATGCTTTACCTCTCAGATGAGCGACCAGCTGCATGTCCACACTTTCATTGGGATCACCTCTTCAAATCTCAGGAATAATTTCTGACCCTGCCCCACCTCAGTTCATCTGCTTCTGAAAATTACACTATGCCTTTGTCACCTCTTGAGTTTGATTCTTCTGTCACACACCTGAAGGCCTGAAACATTCTACTCCCCATAAATCTGAGGTCACCCAAATCGCTAAACAAGAAACAAATAACTGTGGATGCTGGAAATCTGAAACAGAAACAAAAACAAAAATTGCTGGAGAACCTCAGTAGGTCTGGTAGCATCAATGGACAGACAGTACAGTCAACATTTCAGGTCCAGTGACCTCCTTTCGTTCCAGATCACGGCTGCTTCTCGCCTTCCTCACACCAAGTTCATTTCATCTATGATTGCTATGCTTGCTGACGCACTCAGGTTCCTGGTGATGCAGCAGATCCATTATAAAATGTTAATCTTTGCTCCTAGTCTTGTCCCTCGCTATCTCTATCATCTTCTCCAGATCTAAACCTCTGAACTCAAGGAGCTCAGGAAATGCCCAACATTCTCATTCAAACTGACATCGAACCCCAGTGTTTCCTGATGAAGGGCTTTTGCCCGAAACATCGATTCTCCTGCTCCTCGGATGCTGCCTGACCTGCTTGGCTTTTCCAGCACTACACTCGAGAATCCAACTCCAATAGTCTGAACTCAGAATAGCACAATTAGGTATAGCAAATAGATGCTAAAGACGTTCAGGTCCCATGTATGAGTAAGATTGAGGAGTGCAGCTTAACAGTCGCAGTAAACTACAAACACCAAAATTATCATGTGAATGAGACAGAGGTCAGAAAGACTCACCACATGACTCCAGTCAAACATTCAAACATTACTCGAGGAAAAGCTTGTAAATGCCCCCCGCCCATTAGGGCTGCACGGTGGCTTGGGCGGTGGTTCCCGCCTCGGGCAACTGTCTGTGTGGAGTTTGCACATTCTCCCCGTGTCTGCATGGGTTTTCTCCGGGTGCTCCGGTTTCCTCCCACAATCCAAAACTGTGCAGGTTAGGTGAATTGGCCATGCTAAATTGCCCACAGTGTTAGGTGGATTAGCCAGGGGTAAATGTAGGGGAATTGTTCTGTGTGGGTTGCTCTTCCGAGGGGTGGTGTTGGGCCGAATAGCCTGTTTCCACACTGTAGGTAATCTAATCTAATCTGTGAGACGAGTTTCTCGGAACCATCACTGTCAGTGTTGGATCGAAATTGACATCATTCTCCCTTCCGGCTTCCGGACCATCAGTGCGCATGTTCCCAACTCCAGCCCATGTGCCTGTAAGCGCGCACTGCGCGTGCTCGTGGGACTCCTGCATAAAGAATGGGGTGCGATCATATTCGCATGCCATATTGGGTAAAATATATGCCAAGGAAGACCGTGATTTTACATTAGAGAGAGATTATAGATTGGTCGCTGAACAAAGTTAAAAATTAATAAACATGGAAATTTTCTGAAAGGTAGCTAGATTCAAGGAGGGTTTAATAGACTGGAATCTAATCAAGAGATAGGGTTTGTTAAATGACAGAATAACACAATCAGAAGTGATCTACAGACGAAAATTTGATCGAGGGAATCAGGATGATTACATCCAGTATAACAGAAAACTGAGTGTGTAATACAGGCTATAATCTAATTGAGGGGTTCGGGATAGTTTGTATATAGAATAACATACTCGGGAATGAATTACAGACTGGAACCTAATCAAGAGCATCGTTGTGATTTATATAGAGAACAACGTACGCAGTAGTAAATTACATCCTGGAATCTAATCAAAGCACCTTGATGCCACACTGGGTCGAATGCAGCCTTGAGGTCAAGGGCTGTCAATCTCACCTCACCTCTAGGATTAAGCTTTTTTGTCCATGTTTTAACTAAAGGCTAGAATGAGGTCAGTACCTGAGGGAGCCTGGTGGTACCCAAACTGGTCACTCAGCAGCTCATAGCTGAGAGGATGTTATTCGATATGTTACATAGCTTTATCGATAATCGAGAGTATACTGATAGGACGATTAATCCTGAGTTGGATGTGTACTGCTACTTGTGCACAGGCAATCTGGCAAATTTCCAGATTGTTGGGTAGATGCCAATGTTGTAACTGCACTGACGAGCTGAGAAAACTGAATGCAGTTTGTATTATACTCGGAGCAAGTGAATGATCTCTCCCTTGTGTGAACTCATTGATGTCTCTGCAGAAGTGAATTCTTTTTCACACTCTCACCAGAATGAATGTGTTGATGTATCAGCAGGTTGTGGGACTATCTGAATCCCTTTGCAAACTCTGAGCAAGTAAATAATTTATCTCCAGTGTCAACTCGCTGATGTCGCAACAAGTTTGATGTCCGGCAAATTCCTTCCCACATACAGGGCACAGAAACAGCCTGTCCCCAGTGTGAACTCGTTGGTGTGCAGTGAGGTTGACTGACTGTGTGAAATACTTTCCACAGTAGGTTCAGCTAAACGGTATCTCCTCAGTGTGATAAGCAAATTTTTCTGGAAGCTGGAAGACACCGTGAATCCCTTTCCACATGTAGAGCAGGCAAAAGCTTATTTCCAGTGTGACTGTATCAATCAATTTCCAGCTAGACAGGGTAACTCCAAACTCTTCCCATAGTCTCTACATTTACATGGTTGCATCATGGTGTTGGAGTCTTCGTGTTCGTCCAGGACAAGTAATCAATGCAATGTTATGAAGTCGAAAGCATGTATTGTCAGTTTAAGATAGAGAGTGCATGAATATAAACCCGTCATTTTGAAAGTTAGTGGGAGAGCAACTGCTGATCTAATACCTTGCTCTCAGAGAAATTGAAACACTCTCCATCAAAGGTACCTGTTCACGTGAAACATAAAGTAAAAAGAAGAGCACCCAGGAAGATCAGCAGCTAGAAAGGTGAAAACATCAATGAAGAGGAGACTGTGTGGCCTTGAGATTAAGTTAATGTAACGTTTAATAAATATGTTATTAGAATAGCATATTAAGTCGTGTCGAGTTGGGGTCAGATAGTAAGTAGTTAAAGAAAGGGGTGTTGGATTTGTGAATAGGTTTTGATTAGCGTTCACTATTAGAGTTAGAAAAATATTTTCTTTAAATAGTGGAATTTAGGAATTCTGTCACTCACATTTTAACAGATTATGAGGCAAGATGAGTTTTTCTGGGCGGTCAGTTTAATTAACAGGGTTTGATATCCATGACGTAACAAAAAGTATTATTCTTACGCACACACAGATTTATGGATTATGATTCTTCTTTTCATATGTAAATCTTCACCCCAAAATCCTGTGAGGAAGTTTTACAGAAGTTATTCCTGTCAGTTCATGATGGAAATTCTGAATACATACTTCTGGTTTCCCTGAAACATTGTGTCCTCTTGTTGACCAAAGCTGGAAATTCCGATCTCAGGAGACAGTGTAACTGGTGTAGTTCTGCTTACCCTGTTTAATGTTCTGTGAGAGGGGTTCAAATCTTACCAGGCCAGATAGGGGTGTTCCGTTAAGTCATTAAAAATCTGGACTGTTAATTATTGTAAGATACCATTGGGGTCACCTTTCTCCGGTTAGACTTACATGTGACTCCATTGTGGTTGACTCCTCACCGTCCTCCAGTCAACGAGGGATGGACAATAAACACACGCCGGCTCAGAGATGAACACATATCTCTTTTATGCTTCATCTCTTGTGTGACTGACCGCATGTCCTGCCCAATAGAAAGTGGGGCAGCTCGTGACGACATTCTGGAATTGGCGGGACACCGAGCCAATCAGAGTGAACAAAAGGCAGCGATGAGTTGTTTATGGAGCGTGCGCAGTGCGGGTGTCTGAGCTGGTGGAGTTGAAAAGTGAGAGACAGAGCTGAAGGGAGGGACTGGATGTGTTTAGGAACAACCTGCTGGGAAGTGTTTGTATTCGAGTTAGTACTGAACTCTGGGAAATTCTTTTACACCGGGTTAGAGTGGAAGAATTTCCCCACAGCAATCTCAAACCAAGAGGAACGTTTGTCTCTCCTGCACTGAGAACGAGAGGCTTCGGAGCGGCTGGTTCTTGAAGGTCAGTGAGCTGCAATTCTCTCTCTCTGTCTCTCCCTCTCTCGAAAGAAACAAATATATGTATCTACAGGAGGACAGTATGTGTCTGAGAGCGGAGTTTATAGGTGATGCTTCTTCATACACTCTGATCTTGATCTTTTTGAAGTGAGGATCTGTCAGTTATTCCTGTGATGGAGATGGAGGAAACTGTCTGTCAGTATCCCACTGCTCTCACTATCTCTACTCTCATTGAGGGCTGAGTCTTGTGTAGGGCCAGAACACGCCCTTCACCTGAAGGGCATTTGTCAGCTAGTTGAGTTTTTCATGACAGTCCAGTAATGTTTCACGGTGAGTATTTGAGTTACTTTCACATAAATTGCTGGATTCAAAGAACTCCATGAGTTTGATTCCAGACTCGGGTGACTGCGTGGAGTTTGCACTTTCTTCATATGTCTGTGTGGTTTCCTCTCGGTGCTCCTGTTTCCTCCCATAATTCAACGATATATGGGTTAGGTGGGTTTGCCGTGCGAAATTGCCCATAATGTGCAGGGATGTGCAGGCTGGGTGGGTAAGCCATGGGGAATGCAGGAATATGGGGTGGGTCTGTGTGGGATGTTCTTCAGAGGATGGGTGTGTATTGAAACGGCCTGCTTCTACACTATAAGGTTTTTATGATTCTTAACTCCTTTTCGTATCTTAAACAGCACGATTTTTCAATCTCTATTTTTCCTGATTTGTTTGTTTTGCAGAGAATCACAGTCACATTTATCAGCGAGAATTCCAAGCAAATATCTTATCTGGATCCTAGAGTGAGTCATCTCATCAGGATTTGAAATCCATTGGATTGTCAATGTTTGTCTGTGGGAAAAGTTTGCAAACATCAGTGTACCCAGTGACAAATGGACAAGTCCTGCACCAGTTCCACAGATTGAATAGCATCCCACCGTTCACAGCAGGGAGAGATTCTATCGCCACAGTGGCTCAATCCCAGCCTCAGCCGACTCTATCTGTGGAGTTTGCACATTCTCCCTGGGTCTGCGTCAGCTCCATCTGGGTACTCCGGTTTCTTCTCCCAATTCAAAGATGGGCAGGTTAGGTGAATGGACCATGTAAAATTGCACATTGTTTTCAGAGATGTGTAGGTTAGGTGTATTGTCAAGGGTAAATGTTCAGTAATGGGGTAGGAGAATAGGTCTGGATATCTTTATCCCCAGAGGGTTGGTGTGGACTTGTGGACAGTAAGGATTCTTTCAGTCTATGAACCCTGTCCTGTGTCTGAGTGAGGAATCAGCTGATCATCCAATATGGAGAGACATGATCTACACCACAGACATCATGGAAATGTACAAACTATGGGAAGGGATACAAATGTCTATACATGCTGGAAATTCATTGATGCAGTCACACTGGAGATAAGTCATTCATCTACTGTTTGTGGGAAGGGATTCAAACAATCACCCGTCCTTGAGAAACAAGAATGCACTCAGTGGGGAGAGGTTATTCATCTGCCCTGAGTGTAACAAGGCATTCTCTGTTATCAGCCTCTAGGCACACCAACTGGTTCACACTGAGAGACCTTTCAAATGCTCACATTGAGAGAAAAGCTTTAAACACAGACATGAAATGCTGATACATGAGTCCGTTCACACTGGGGAGAGGGCATTCCCCTCTCTGTATGTGGGAAACGATTTGTCCATTCAAAAAAACCTTCTGAAACCCCAACGAATACACGCTGGTAAGAAGCTGTTACCTGCTGCTTTTCTGGGAAAGGATTTACTCAGTCATCCCACCTTCTGAGTTCACACCAGACTCAGGCAGCTGTGTGCTGCTGCTGCTGTTCTCAGTAAAATTCTGATGGATCTCCACTCCCTCTCCCCCGCCGCAGGAGGACCAGGAAACAGATGCAGTGGAATAGGGAAATGTGGCGCTTGTGATGTCACATGGTTAGGCCAGCAGAAGCCGGCATTGTGTTACTGTCCTTCTCAGAAAGAGAGAGAAACTCTGACTTTGAAAGAATGAATTATAAAAGTGATGAATCAAAGTTTGTCCCATTGCAGGCAGAACTGGGCACACACCAACACTCACAGGCACAAAATCAGATTCACAGACAGCTATAAAGAAACTTTCAGACACACGCTTCCGGGACAATGTGTGCCACTGCAGAGTTTGTCATTCATACACAGACAGACACACTCAAACTTCCCTCCGACATAATCTGTGTCCCATTGCTTGCAGAGATAGTCATATCAACACAGAAAAACAGACATTAACACAGAGATGGAAGTGCAATACGGTCAGACTGAGACACAGAATCACTGACTTGTACAAACATGTCCAGAGATATACTCAGACATTGTTGTGTTCAGCTGTGTGAAAATCCTTATTTCCTTGTGAAATAAATTTGAGTCCTTTGGGTGCAGAAGCCTGTGTTTTGTTGTCTAAATGAAAGTGTGTTGTGGCTGCTGGTGGTTTGAAACTGCAGCTTTGTCTCTGTGTGGATTTTAAGTCTGTAATCTGTGTGTGAGATGAGGAGGTGGGAGAAGGAGCAGAGGGGCAGACGGACAGATAGTTTGGACTAAACTATTGAGCTGCTGCTTTCTCTCACACCACCCCCGCTTCCTCTCAACTCACAACTTGTAATGCTCCATCCCTGGGGGAGGTATACTCTCGGTAGAAGAGCTGGGTTTCGGCACAGAAGGGTCTTTAAGTCATAGACCTGAAGGTATTTAAAGCAAGTCCAGTCAGCCATACTTCCGTTTGCCATGTGGATGGAGCAGGAGGTGAGTATCAAAGGATTTGTGTGTGTGTGGGTGTGTGTGTGAGTGTGTGTGTGTGTGTGTATGAGTGTGGGTACTGTTAGAGTCTCAGTGTCAGTTTTGATCGATTAACCACCGTCCATCACCCCCACACCGTTCCTGAACCAGCCAGACTGACGTAGATTCTAGGAGCAGGGCCTGTCTCTCATGGATGAGAGGGAGTGTATGAAACCACAGAGAAAGCTGGGACCCACTGGAATTGTATCCCTTCCTCAGTCTCTCTATGTTCTTCCTTAACTTGTGTTTTTCTGACTTTTCTCCCTTTTCTCGCTCACTCTGTGTCTCTCGTTCTTCTTGTCTTCCACTCCCATCCGTCTGTCCTATGGGTTCAGGACCATAATTGTTTGAAGTTTGCGTCACCTACTGACCCTGATCACTCCCTGTACGAAAACGTTCTTCCTAATGTCACTTTTACTTCTTTTCCTCGTGATTTTAAAACTCTGCTGAATCGTTGTCGATCCTTTCAGGCGTGGGAGCATTTGCACTACATTATTCCTGTGTCTAGACCCTCATGACTTGAAAAACGTCAATCAGGCCAGCTTTCAACCTACTGTTCTCCAAGGAGAACTGTCCCAACTTTCCAATCTACCTGCATTGCTGACAATCCTCAGACACGGCACCATTAACGTCAACCTGCTCAGCGCTGTCTGCAATCACTTCACTTCCCCGCTTCCTGAAATTTCTCGCTCACAATTGAGCAATAATGCAGCTGGAGGATTCATTCAGAGTCGGACTGCGCGGGCGAACGAGGTGCAATGCTTGTTTTCACTTTGAGCAAGTGTTTCTTTTTACCATGTTCGCTGTTATGGGAGCTCGGCCCCTCAGGCAGTCCGATCTCGTTGAATAAATGTGCTTTTTGAGAAAATTGCGCCGGCGTTTCTGCACAAGGCAACTTAAGAAATGAGAGCTCGTCCGGGATAGGAACCCGGGATCTCTCGCAAGTCTACCCAACTGAAAGCCCGAAGCGAGAATCATACCGCTAGACCAACGAGCCACAGGCCCCACCCGGGGTGCGCTGCCCTGACCCCGGACGCTCCAAGCGCCCTCCCCTGAAGCAGCTGAGACTTGCTCAATGTGAAATACGTTTGAGTTGCTCCAAGAATCGCAAGCAGCAAAGAGATTCCACAACATTTGCTTCTCATTCCGTCTCCCTGCGCCCAGGACGCTGCTATTTGTCCCGTTCCCAGTAACTGGACTCTCTCCACTGGCGGATAATTAACCCATTTTGTTTCTACTTGCAAACTGTTCTGGGGGAGGGCAGAGCCCCTTCGCTCTTCTGCTCTCTCGCAATCACTTGGGATGGGAGACGTCAGTTACACTAATGCGTCGGAAATTGGCAAGTTTTAACTACATTACAAAGGTCTGTAATCAAAGAGACAGAAAGATGCTGTGCTGGCGGGACAGAGAGAAATGGACACCGGAAACTGTTCCCTCAGGTAAATTCATATGAGTGTATTTGTGTGCAGCTTGCTTGGTGTTCAGAATTCCTCTTCACACAGCAATCCTGCAGAAAGACTTTTCTAACACGGGCGTCTGTTTCTTTGCTGCGAACGGGCAGCAGTGAACATCTGAGCCCCAACTGTCCCAGATGAAGTTGAAAATGAGCCATTGTTTCTCTCTCAGCCGCTCTGTCCCAGAGACAGGGAGAGGGACGGCATCAACGCGTGACGTCATTCCGCCGCAGGCTGAAGCCGTTCAGTCCATCATTTCCATGTGACTCTCTGTCACTTGTATCTCTCCGAGATGATTCCCAATCGGTGATATGTGTCCTCATCATGGGAACTGTGTCTGTGTGGTGATGCTGCTTTCGAAATGCTGATCGTCCTGTCATTCACGTCCGAACCGGAGTGGGGAATTATTGCAGGGAATGAATACGTCCGCAAATAATGTGACTTTGTGGTTCAGTGGTTAACACTGCTGTCTCATAACGGGACCTGAATTCGATCCTACCCGTGAGTGGTTTGTTTGTGTGGAGTTTGTTCAATCTCCCCGTGTCTGCGTGGGTTTCCTGCGGTGCTCCGGTTTCCTTCCGCAGTCAAAAGCTGTGCAGGTTAGGTGGACTGACCATTTTAAACTGCCCCATAGTGCCCAGAGGTCGGTAGGTGAGGCGCATCAGTCAGAAGTAAAAGTCTGGTCTGGGTGGGTGACTCTTCGGAGGGTTGATAAGGACTTGTTGAGCAGGAGGGCCTGTTTCCACACGGTAGGGATTCGAATTCGAATTGTTTCAACTTCACCAGCTCATTCCCATTTCAGAGAAGAGGTGTTAGGATTCAGTTCAGAGCAGACCGGCGGGTAACAACTCAAATCTCCACAAGCACTTTTCCTCAATTGTGTAAATTGGGCCCGTGTTTAGTGACATATTCAGCTCAGATGCTCTAAGATTTGGGAAGCAGAGGCAAAGGCAAGACACAGAACAGAGTCCCGTTACAAAGGGAAGCAATAGCAGACGACAGTTTCGATCGAGGGAAATGAACCCAGCACCCTCCCGCTGCGCCACTCTACTTTCCCACACGGAGTGTTTTCCATAGATCCCTTCAGCCTTTCGTCTGGCGTGTGGCAGGCACGTTCGAGCCTGATGTCCACGATCTCCACTGCTGTCGTGTAATATGCTGTTGCGCAGACGTATGGAGGCTGTGTAAATATAAACTGTCTTCTAACTTCCCACATTCTAGTGGTCGAACTGTGATTTAACGCTGAATCATAACACGCGTAGACGGAGGCCATGCGGCCCATCTTCGCTCTGCTGGTTCTACACCGTAAGTAAACGCGTGTCTCAATTCGTATCATTCTCTTCCCTTTTCCGTGTAAATCTGCGCATCTGAACATGACCACAAGTATTGCCCTCCTCAACAGAGAACAGGAGAAGACTACACAGACCTCCACGAGTGTGTCACCTCAACTGTGCACATTGGGCCAGTATATCAATGTGAAATATTTATGTTGAGTTTTTTGGGAAGCAGATGAGAAGGGGAGGTGCAGAACAGAGCGCCCTTCGACGGGTAAGCTGCTAAAGACGACATTACATAAATAGGAGAGACTAGGACATGGCGGATTTCAGGCCCTAAAGTCATGGAACTCGATATTGAAGACAGGGGGGCTGTAGGTCTTCAAGTGGAAAATGAGGCGTTGTTCTTCCATCTGGAGCTGAGCTTTGCATGTCTGAGACAGAGATGTTGGCCAGGGAACAGGGTGGCGTGTTAAAGTGGCGGGCAACCAGAAGCTCAGAGCCTTTTTTGCGGGCAGAATTGAGATGTTCTGCGAAACAGTCACCCGGTTATGCTACTTTGGGGAAACCACACTGTGAGCAGCGAATGCAGTAGACTAGGTTGTGGCAAATGTGCAGGTAAAGTGCTGCTTCACCTGGCGGGTATGTTCGGGCCCTTGGATATTCAGGAGGGAGCAGGTAAATGGGCAGGTGTTACACATTCGGCAGTTACAGGGGAAAGTATTTTGGGTCACTGGGAGGTGGGTGTGGGGTGTTGAGAGTGAAGGAAAAGTGGACCCGAGGTGTAAGCCCTGCACACTTACCTCCTCTCATATATAAATCCATGAAGTTGAATGAACATTCCATAGAATGGTTCAGTACCACGTGACTCATGAACTAATTCGTATTAATGTTCCGGGGCCAGCATCATTATTGTGTCACAGCAGCTGCAGGCCATCACCGGGGGCTTGCCCTATGACGTCACGGTACGTCTGGAAGCCCCAGGGATAGTTTATCAAAGAAACCTCCCGGTGGGTCAGGGCAACCCCGCATTGGGAAGCACTGGGATGGTGAACCACTATCAGTTTACATGGGGAACACATCTCCACGTTGTACAGCCTCGAGGCAAACTTCCCGCTCTTCCACTTAAATTCAAGAGCCCTCAGACCGAACTTCCCCAGCTACGTTTGGAAGAACGTTTTCCAGGTGTTCGCAAAGTATATCTATGAGCACTTTGTTAACGTTTGAATTTTGCGTGTGTTGAAATTTTGCGTTTTTGAGCGAAATCACAGTTCGATAAAACAGAATGTGGGAATTTAGACAGAGTTTATATTTGCGCGTCGGCGATATGTCTGCGGGTGCGTGATGGGAGCGTCACCCAGAAGGAAAACCATCTCTCCTGTTCACTCAATGTCCTCTTTAGCAGCTTTCCCGTATAACGGCGCACTGTTCTGCACCTCGCCTTCTCATCTGCTTCCCAAAACATTTTGACATAAATATTTCACATTGATATACTGGCCCAATGTGCACATTTGAGGTGACACACTCGTGGAGGTCTGCGTGGTCTTCTCCTGTTCTCTGTTGAGGAGGGCAATGCTTGTCACTGGACACTCAAGTGTCAGAGAAAAGTTTCGAAATAAAAAGGTTTAATTTTCTGCCAATAGAGAGGGCCCGGTTCCTGAAGACAGGACAAACTGAAGCAGGGAGACAGAATAAGAAGCAGATGTTCTGGAAATAGTTTGCTGGACCCCATTAAAAGCGTTCAGTTTAGAAGCCAAGGAAGAGCAGCGAAGAGATCGCCCCTGGGTGGGCTCGAACCACAAACTTTTTGGTTACGGGCCAAACGCGCTGACCAATTGCACCACAGAGACAGGCAACAGCGGGGTGGGGGCATCATCGCAGTGGGGAGGCTATTAGTGAATTCATAATTCAGCCTGCCCCGCCTAGAATTACAATTGTCGTCTATCAGTCTTAATTTTCAAAAATAAAGCCGGGGACAATCATTGTGGAGACACCAGGGACAGTCTGATCTCACTCTCTGCAGACATATCCATGTCACGAGGAACTAGCTTTCTTCCTCCGATGCTGTCGCCCTTCGAGCCTTTCAGTGTTTTGCCTGTTCCCGAGTTCTCTCATTGGCTCGCAGGGGAGAAGGGGTTTGAATTCCTGATGTGCAGGAACGACAATTCTTTCAATGTCTCTGACCAGTTCATGTCTCGAGAACAACAGAGTTAATCTCCCGGCCTCTTCAACAAGAGGACGGTGTCTGGACTGTCTCTGCTCAGTCGGACCGGTCATCTTTCATTCTCCTCTAAATCCGCTTCCCAAAGTGTTTCTAAAGGTTCACAAATCTGGAGACTGGGATTTCTGTTTTGCTTCATGAACAATTTTCCATTTCCTAACTGACAATATTTTGCCAAAATCTCTTCCAAATTGTACGCCTTGCTTAATTTCCACGGATGAGGAATTTCAATTTTGTGGAGACAGTCCCACGGTTGGGAATGTTCCTTTGGAACAAAGAATGTTAACTGGAGATTTCCTGGGCTGTTGGTAATGATGGGAGAAGAAGCGGTGGGAATGGGCAGATTAATGATCAGAAGAACCAATTGCCACTGACCAGAGCCAGTTACCAGAGGACAGGGATTGAAGTTCTTGAATGAAAAGCAGCACTTGTGCCTAATAAACACAGAGAATACGACAGAAAGCCAATAGGTCGAGCAGCATCTGTGGAACGGAAAACAGAGCTGACGTTGTGAGTCTGGTACGTTGTTTGTTCAGAACCCGAGTTTCCTGCATGGCAATCAATTCCCAGACATGAGAAAACGGGACTTTATTGAGACGGGTTTTGTGAAGTTTGAGCGATAATGCAACCAATAGGAAGTCATTTAAAATCGCCAGCGAAGAAAGCATAGCCAGCAGGTTAGCACCCTGGGCGGGGAGCCCCAAAGGATCTCTACGCCAACACCTTAAGTATTCGGCCACAACTACACGCTCAAAGTTGTGCTGTAAACTTTCTCATGGAATGGTTCTCACAGGAAAGGTGAGTATTGGGCTTTTCCTGTCCGCGCCATAGCCCCAACGTTTCCTGTTCCCCTGGATTTGATCAGGACAGAGGAGGCTGATGGGAGATCGAATTGAACTGTACACATTGATGAGAGATAGAGCGGGATCCATTCCCATGCGTAGAGAGATTAATAATCAGGGCCGAAAATAAGGAGCCACTTCAAGAAATGTGGGGTTCATTCAGCAAAGCTAATGGGAAAGTGCTCACAGAAAATTTTCATGAAAGTCTCTGGAGCGATTTGATGAGAAGCGTTGGTGATGTTAATACAATCGATAGGATGAACGTAGATTTGTAAATGTATTTGGTAACAGTCCTCGTTATAGCATCGCCCTCTTGTTTAATTGATTCGACCCTCCTCATCTCTATGTACAGGAATTGCTCCCCAGCCTATGTCGCAACTCTGTAACAAAATGCGTCAAAATTACTTAGTTAATCTTGAGTACCAGATCAAGTCACAATGCAGTGGTTCCATGAGCATTGAAAGTAACATAAAACGTACCATGGCAACGATTGCTCTGAGATAATTTGGGTGAGGAAGTTTCTTAATTTTTTTCCTCGAAATGAATCACATCTTACACATTTCAGTGTACTTTAATATGGGCTGGTATTTATTCCCATAGCACTTGACCGTTCTAATTCTGTGACTGAGCCATTTATTGGCTTCGATGCATGAGTAGAATCTGTCAATTTTCAAGTGCCACCGTTAAGCCACAACTACAAACTTGTCTCCCGTTCACTCTCAGCTTTCCCTCATAACCGAGCAACGGGGACAGGAAGAAAACGAACGGGACTAAAGCTCAGTTTGAATATGATTAGATTGCCAGTTGAAGAAAGAGCGAATGTTCCGCACAAAAAACAAAGTTTCACGTGAACATTGCACAATATGGATGTCAAACTCACGACCTCAGAATAAAAATCTTTTGTTCTACTACTGAGGTATTCGAACATATAGTCAGGGTGTGACCAGTTCTTTCATCAGGGCAAAATAACTTTTTAAAATTTACGAAAATAAATACATTTATCAGCAGAAGTCCACAGCTCCAATGCTTTCTGCTCAAAACTCAGGAAAATCATTAAGATTCCACTTCCTTTTTGCTTCTTTCTAAACGCTAACATCCAGTTTCTTCAGTTTCTCTTCTTGAATGTAAAGTTGTTTGCTTTTTTTTGCCTTTTTTTGAAAGCAAATTCGCTTCAATATCAACAAAACTGACAGGCAAACCTGACACACAAACAGCCACTCGCTGCCACATATCCCCAATTCTCACTTTCAGATTTGCAAAGGTCAATTAAATAAAGGAAGTAAGCAGTTGAGCACGTTTACAAAGTAGATGACTGACTTTTATGGGTGACTCGCTTGGGCCTTTGCCAATGCTGCTCGCAGGTTTCGTGATCAGGCTATAATCTCCCTCAGTTTTGCTGAGCCTGTGCTCGGTTCATTGGGAGATTAGGCCCGGGTTGCGGTCGACCCCGACTTAAGTTGCATTGTTGCTTTTCACTGGCAGCAGAAGATTGGAGATTATAGGACCAGAACATTACTGCTTTTCTGTTTTTTCTTGTGTCATTCCATCTGGGACTGAGGAAAGCGAATCATTATCGGGAAACCAAGAACATTACGTTTCTAAAGATTCAAATGCAGGAATTCAATCAGTTATCTGTTCTGTGACTGTGTTTGTCCGAATATTGGTATAAGATGCCTGGGTGTGCCTGTTTTCGATATTTCAAGAACAAATAACTGGAGAATATTTTCTTGCAGATTGTGTCCCCAATAACAGGCCGGAAATGTGCAACAAGGAAACGGTTAAGATTATAGGAACATAGGAATATGAGTAGGCCATTTAGCCCCTTAAGTGTGTTCCAACTTTCAAAGAAATCATGGCTGATCAGAGGCCTAACTCCATTTATCTGTCTTTGGCCCATGTCCCTTAATACCTTTCCTGAACAAAAAAAATGTTTCGGATTTAAAGCTGACAAATGATCCTGTACCCACTGCCGTTTATGTGGGATATTTCCAAACATCTGACAAACTCAATGTGTAGAAGTGCTTCTGAACATTTACCCTGAAAAGTCTGGACCTAATTCTATAATTTTGCTCCATTTCGACTTCCAACTATTTTAGTGACCAGCCGGACTTCCTGACTAAATGCACCAAAGAGTCTGAGATGTAAAAAAAACAGTAAGATCACGAAACCCGAGTGTTAGCGAATTCCAGCTTCAAAATACAATTACTGAAATAGCAATTGTCGTTTATCAGTGTGACTTTACCAAAATAAAGGCTGGGACATTCATTGTAAACAGTCTGACCACAGACACTGCAGACACACTCATGTCACAGAAACCACCCCTGTGTGGGGATACAAACAGAGTGGTATGGCAGCCTGTCTGCAAATTCGTTCGTTTCACTTGCATTGTCACTTTTGTCTCGCTTTAGAAACACGAAGTGACTGAGCGGAATATAGTCTTTCTCAGCCGTAATCATATGGTGCTTTAAAAGAACTATCACTGCTTTAAGTATTGATCGAGTAATTCGGGAACGTGGTTTAGAAGCCGATGGCTCTCACCGTGTTCAAACTTTACCAAATGTCTGCAGATATCATTAGCCAACATCGGGAAAAAGTGCTTTTAAACATACCTGAGGAATCTCGGGGTTTGATAGGCCTTGAACTTAAGTGGAAGGAATGGAAGTCCCGATCAGGGGCTGCCTGACCCTCTTTAAAAAACTGTCACCAGAAATTCCAGCCGCAACACGACGTCAGAGGACATGCCCAGTGATGGCCTGCAGCTATTGTGACGCAATAATGATGCTGGCCCCTGGAACATAAATGTGTATTCGGCATGGGTCACGTGGTACTGAATCCAAAAAAATAGTTTTCAGAACATCTGCTTCTCATTCTGTCTCCCAGGACCCGGGCGGGTCTCCACTGGCGGATAATTACGCCATTCTGTTTTTAAATTTGGCTCGAACACCCGAGTGGCCATGGACAAGCATTACCCTCCTCAACAAAGGGGACAGAGATCAGAAGAACACCACCCTGAACTCCACAACTGTGTAACATCAACTTTCTGCATTGGGCCAGTATATCATTGTGATGATATTTAGTTCACATCTTCAAATATTTGTTGGGGTAGCGGGTGAGGAGGGAAAGCTGCAAAAAATGCCACGCGGCAGCCTTTCCAGTCAAGTTTTCAGCTTTTCATCTGGTATGTGACATACACGTTCGAGATTGAAATCAAAAGAGCTTCACTACTCTCGTGAAATATGCTGTTGCGAAGATGTATCGCTGTTGTGCAAATATTAACGTTGTCTAAATTCCAACATTCTGCTTTTCGAACTGTGATTTCGCTCAGAATTACACACTTTCAAAAATCACCAAGTTCAAACGGAAACACAGTGCCCACAGAAAGAATTAGCCATCCCAATGCTTCCCGATGCAGGGCTGCCTGACCCTCAGGGATGTTTCTTTGATAAACTGTGTCCAAGCATTCCGGCCGCACGTCATCGGACATGCACGATGATGGCATGCAGGTATTGTGACGCAATAATGATGCAGGCCCCTGGAACATGAATATGAATTAGCCGTGGGTCACGTGGTAGTGAATCATTCAAACGAATGTTATTCCATGTCCAGGGATTTATTTGAGGGATGAGGTAAATGGGCAAGAGTTACACCTGGGGTTCACTCTTCCTTCACTCCCATCACCCGCCCATAGACCCATGTCACTTTGTCCTGCAACAGCCGAAATTGGAACACCTGCCCGTTTCCCCCACCCTCCTCAGTATTCAAGGGCCCGAACATACCTTCGACGTGAAGCAACAGTTTACCTGCACATTCTACAGCCAAGACTACAGCATTCGCTGCTCACAATGAGGTCTCGTCAACATTGGAGAAACTAAGCAGGTGACTGCTTCGCAGAACATCTAGGTTCTGCCCGCAAAAAGGCCCTGAGCTTCCAGTTGCCTGCCACTTCAGCAGACCACCCTGTTCCCTGTCCAGCATCTCTGTCTCAGGCTTGTTGCAGTGTTCCAGCAGAACAATTTTACACTTGGGGACACTACAGTCGTCCTCAATATTGAATTCAATAATTTTAGAGCCTGCACTTCCCCACATCTTAGCCCCCTACCACGCACATTAGGCCTTGTTGTCACGTAGTCTGCCAGTACACACGATCTATTCTTAGCACTTAACAGCTACCTTTAACAGCTATTCACCCTCCCAGACAGATCGCTCTCAACTCCTTTGTCTGTCCAACCATTCTTGTCTCACTTTGGGCTGTATCCCTATCTACCATTTACTCCGTCGCCTTCCTCCCACCCTCCCATCTGCATAGTAACCGACAATTTCCGAATCATCACCAGCTCTGTGGAAGGGTCACCGGATTCTTCTTCACAGAAGCTGCCAGACCTGCTGAGCTTTTCCAGCAACTGCTGTTTTTGTTTCTGATATACAGCATCCGCAGTTTTTATTCAGAAAGAGTTGCAAATTAGTTCGAGAGACAGAGTGAGAGAGTGAGTGAGACAGAACAGCCATGAACCGTTGGCCTCCGTTCTCAATCATAACGTAAAATCATTGCAGTACGATCACTTCCCTCAACCCTGCGTAGTCTGGGCTTGTGACGCAACGGGAGCGCGTCTACCTGCTGCCTACACGGTTGCGCGTTCAAATCACATCAGGCTCAGTGAGGCACAATTTCTGCTGCTTCAAATCAAGAAGTTAGATTTCACGCTGCTGGTGTCGAGGCTGTGTAAACATAACCTTTGACTAAATTGCCACCTTCTGTTGGTCCAACTGTCAGTTCACTCAGAATCACAGAATGTGTCACAGCCCACCTTTGCTCTGCTGCTTCTCCAAAATGAGCAATGTACCTTTATTCGTATCGTAATCTTGCCTTCTCCCTGTATATCTCTGCATTGTTACTTTGACCATGACCACCCCGAAATCCCTTTTGTGTCCATTGAATCTGCCTCTCTGTCACTATCAGGCAGCCTTTCCTGATTCCAACCACTCCCTTTGCGAAAACGTTCCACTTAATATCCGTTCTCCCCGTGTCTGCGTGGGTTTCCTCCCGGTGCTTCGGTTTCCTCCCACAGTCCAAACATGTGCAGGTCAGGTGAATTGGCCATGCTAAATTTCCTGTAGTGTTAGGTAAGGGGTAAATGTAGGGGTATGGGTGGGTTGCGCTTTGGCGGGTCAGTCTGGACTTGTTGGGCCGAAGGGCCTGTTTCCACGCTGTAATGTAATCCAATCTAATCTTAATATCACTTCTCCTACTCTTCCCAATGACTTTTAGTCTCTGCCTATTCACTTTCGATCCTTTCAGGCGTGAGAGCATTTTCACCAAAGCGGGAATCATACGCCTAGACCACCATACCATACACGGTGGGCCCTCTCACCTCCTGAAGCAGCTGGGACTTGCTCACTGTTGAATACATTCTACATTCCTCCAAGAATTGCATGCAGCGAGAGTTTCTACAACATCTGCTTCTCATTCTGTCTCCCAAGACCCGGGCTATCTCCATTGGTGGATAATTACACCATTCTGTTTCTGAATTGTTCTCTCACACCCGAGCGGACAGGTACAAGCATTATCCTCCACAACAAAGGGAACAGAGAATAGGAGAGCACCACATGAGTGTCACCTCAACTTCCTATGTTGGGCCAGTATATCAGTGTGAGATATTTAGTTCGCATCTTCAAAGGCAAGACACAGAACATAGCACCAGTGTAGGGGAACGCTGCTGAAGGAAACATCGAGAGGAGAGTCGAGGATGGCTTCGACCCATCGACTTCAAGATTAGATGTGAATTTCAGTGTTTGTTAATATTCCCAGATGCACTCCGATGTCCAGCGATACACGAATTCAAACAGCAAAGGTGGTAACTGTGCAGGTTCTCTCTCCCTCTCTCTGTCTCCTGCACTGTCCTCGCCATTTACTTCCTTCATCTGCTCTTCTCCCTTTTAAAACAGCTGTTGTTTTGTCTTTTTTTCCAAAGTTCCAAAACAATTCAACAGCATATAAAACAGGAATTGCTGCTTCTGGAATTCGAGGAAATCACCTCCAACACCTAAAATACCTCAAAAAAAGGAGCAGCTCTTACAGCCAGAAGGTTTTCCCATCCAATATCGTGGATTACCCAGAATCCGGATTCCCCATGGGAGGATGATTAGCAAGGTTAGATCTCATGGAATACAGGGAGAACTAGCCATTTGGATACAGAACTGGCTCAAAGGTAGAAGACAGAGGGTGGTGGTGGAGGGTTGTTTTTCAGACTGGAGGCCTGTGACCAGTGGATTGCCACAAGGATCAGTGCTGGGCCCTCTACTTTTTATCATTTACATAAATGATTTGGATGCGAGCATAAGAGTTGCAGTTAGTAAGGTTGCAGATGACACCAAAATTAGAGGTGCAGTGGACAGCGAATTGGGTTACCTCAGATTACAACAGGATCTGGACCAGATGGGCCAATGGGCTGAGAAGTGGCAGATGGAGTTTAATTCAGATAAATGCGCGGTGCTGCATTTTGGGAAAGCAAATCTTAGCAGGATTTATACACTTAATGGTAAGGTCCTAGGGAGTGTTGCTGAACAAAGAGACCTTGGAGTGCAGGTTCATAGCTCCTTGAAAGTGGAGTCACAGGTAGAAAGGATAGTGAAGAAGGCGTTTGGTATGCTTTCCTTTATTGGTCAGAGTACTGAGTACAGGAGTTGGGAGGTTATGTTGCGGTTGTACAGGACATTGGTTAGGCCACTGTTGGAATATTGCGTGCAATTCTGGTCTCCTTCCTATCGGAAAGATGTTGTGCAACTTGAAAGGGTTCAGAAAAGATTTGCAAGGATGTTGCCAGGGTTGGAGGATCTAAGCTATAGGGAGAAGCTGAACAGGCTGGGGCTGTTTTCCCTGGAGCGTCGGAGGCTGAGGGGTGACCTTATAGAGGTTTACAAAATTATCAGGGGCATAGATAGGATAAATAGACAAAGTCTTTTCCCTGGGGTCGGGGAGTCCAGAACTCGAGGGCATAGGTTTAGAGTGAGAGGGGAAGGACATAAAAGAGACCTAAGGGGCAACTTTTTCACGCAGGGGGTGGTGCGTGGATGGAATGAGCTGCCAGAGGATGTGGTGAAGGCTGGTACAATTGCAATATTTAAGAGGCATTTGGATGGGTATGTAAATAGGAAGGGTTTGGAGGGATTTGGGCCGGGTGCTGGCAGGTGGGACTAGATTGAGTTGGGATATCTGGTCGGCATGGACGGGTTGGACGGAGGGGTCTGTTTCCATGCTGTACATCGCTATGACTCTATGATTTCTGGGTTATGGGCCCAGCACGCTCCCTCTATGCCACTCTGCTATGCTGCATGGCAGTTTTCCCAGAGAAGTATTCAGCTTTTCATCTGGACTGTGGCATGCACGTTCGAGATTGATGTCAAAAGATCTTCACTGCTGTCGTGTAATATGCTGTTGCCCAGGCGTATCGACATTTTGCAAATTTAACTTTGTCTAAATTCCCACATTCTACTTTTCGAACTGTGATTTCGCTCAGAATCACACAATTTCAAAAATCACCATGTTCAAACGTAAACACAGTGCTCACAGAAAGAATTAGCCAACATCCGGAAGAAATTCTTCCAAACTTACCAGGGGAATTTCGGTTTGATGAGTTTCGAAATTTAAGTGGAAGGACAGGAAGTTTGTCTCGAGGTTGTTTAATGTGGAGATGTGTTCCCCCATGTAAACTGATAGTGGTTGACCATCCCATGTTTCCCGATGCAGGGCTGCCTGACCCACAGGGAGGTTTCTTTGATAAACTCTCCCGAAGACTTCCAGCCGCTTCATGACGTCATGGCACACGAGAGTGGGAAGGCAGAATTGCGGGAGATGGATCGGACCCGGTTGAAACGAAGTGCAGACTGGGTGACTGCTTCATAGAGCATCCATATTCTGTTCGCCAGAAAGATGTATTGTTATTCCCAATCGGTGATAACAAGTCGACAACAATTACATCAGGCAGCATTTGCTTTGCAATATCGTGCTCATAGACCTCACTTCCAGTTGAGCAAAGATCACTCAACTCCGGATCTCTTCATGGTCCTGGCACAAACATGGGGCAAACAGCTGAATTCCAGAGCTCTGAGCGATTATCCTCTACATTTACTTTCTATTTGACAAACTACTTTCTCAAGGAATCATAAACCTCGAGTCAATGGGCATCAGAAAATATTTTTATCTCTGCGATTGTGGGTATTTACAAATATCAAGCCTTCTGACCTGAGTAAATCATAACAAGGTGACTTTATTGAAGCTTGTACCACATATGTGTGGAAGAATTCCGTAACTCTCGCTTGGAGACGCTCTGCCATTTTGAGTGCAGACTGCATATTAGTGCACATTCTGTCTCAATAGTTACATGCAATATTGGTGTAAAATAAAGTTTTTGTTTAAAGTTTGTGAGAAGATTTGTAGCTCGGGTGCTCGTTGTTGGGGTTCTGTTCGCCGAGCTGGGAATGTCTGTTGCAGACGTTTCGTCCCCTGTCCAGGTGAGATCCTCAGTGCTTGGGAGCCTCCTGTGAAGCGCTTCAGTGATCTTTCCTCCGGCATTTGTAGTGGTTTGTATCTGCCACTTCCGGTTGTCAGTTCCAGCTGTCAGGTGCAGTGGTCGGTATATTGAGTGCCATGCCTCTAGGAATTCCCTGGCTGTTCTCTGTTTGGCTTGTCTGAAAATAGTAGTGTTGTCCCAGTCGAACTCATGTTGCTTGTCATCTCTGTATGTGGTTACTAGGGATAGCTGGTCACGTTGTTTCGTGGCTAGTTGGTGTTCATGGATACGGATCGCTAGCTGTCTTCCTGTTTGTCCTATGTTGTGATTTGTGCAGTCCTTTCATGGGAGTTTGTATATTTCTGAACTAACAGCCAGACTACTACGACCACCAGGACTCATAACAGCACACAAACCAACAGCCACTCTCAGACAACATCTCACCAGGACAAAAGACCCGATACCCAGCATGGGCAAAACCAACGTAGTGTACAAAATCCCATGCAAGGACTGCACAAAACACTACTTGGAACAACCAGGAAGACAGCTAACGATCCGCATCCATGAACACCAACTAGCCACGAAACGACACGACCAGCTATCCTTAGTAGCCACACACGCAGATGACAAGCAACATGAGTTCGACTGGGACAACACTACTATTATAGGACAAGCCAAAACAGAGAACAGCCAGGGAATTCCTAGATGCATGGCACTCATCCACAGATTCAATCAATAAGCACATCGACCTGGACCCAATGTACCGGCCACTGCAGCGGACAGATGGAACTGACAACCAGAAGCGGCAGAGACAAACCACTATAAATGCCGGAGGAAACAACACAGAAGCGCTTCACAGGAGGCTCCCAAGCACTGAGGATGTCACATAGACAGGGGACGAAACGTCTGCAAGTTCCCAGTTTGGCGAACAGACCACAACAAAGTTTTTGTTTGCAGGAACTGAGTGACATAAGCAGGTTGCTGTCAAATTTCGACAGGAATTACACTTCTGTTCAAGATTTACGGAAAGCTTTGTAGCTCGGTTGCCGATTGTCGTAGCTCGCCGAGCTGGGAAGTTGATTTGCAGGCGTTACATCCTCTGTCTACGTGAGATCTTCAGTACGTTGGAGCCACCTGTGAAGCGCTGCTGTACTGTGTCTTCTGGAATTTATTTGGTTCTGTTTCTGCTGCTTTTGTTTGACGGTTCTGGTTGTTCGTTGCAGTGATTGGCATATGTCAATGTGTTTATTGGTGGAGTCCGTGGGTGAGTGCCGTGTTTGTTGATTTCTCTGGCTGTCCTCTGTTTAGTTGTGCTATGACCATTGTCCTGTCCCCGTCGATTTTATCGTCCTTGTCATCTGCGTTTGTGTGGGTACCAGAGACAGTGTTTAATGGGTAGATGGTGTTCATGGTTACAGATTGCTCGTTGTCTGCCTGTTTGTCCTGTACTGTATAGTTTTCGTGTAGCCTTTGCATGGAATCTTGTAAACTATGTTGGTTTTCCGCATGATGTGGTTGGGTCTTTTGTTCTGGTGAGTTGTTGTCTGAGCGTGGCTGTTAATTTATGGGCTGTCATGAATCCGAGTGGTCGGAGATGTCTGGCTATTAGTTCTGTGAGGTTTATTATATAAGGTAAAGTGGTGAGTGTGTTGGGTCGTGGCAGATCCTCGTCCCGTTGTTTGTCTGCTCGGCACTTGTGGATGAACTTGCGTTGATATCCGTTCTTGGTGAAGCCTCTGTAAACGTGTTCTTCTTCCCTTTACAGGTCGGCAGTGCTGCAGTGTGTTGTCGCCCTTTTGAACAGCGTCCTAATGCAGCTTCTCTTGTCTGTGTTTTGGTATTGTAGTTCAGGGTCTGGTCTTGGGATGTGGCTTTTCTATAGACTTTTGTAGCACATCCCCCGTTCTGTGTCCTTTCTTCCATAAACCGTCAGCTTCCAATTTCTTGTCACTTCAACCTCCCACTGTGTGCCCATGACACTATTTCAGTCTCTGATCTGCTGCAGTACTCCCACAAGGCACAGCGCAACCTGGAAGAGCGAAACCTCATTTTCTACGGAGAGACCGTGCTGACTTCAGGACCCAACACCGAGTTCAATCATTTTAGAACCTGTCCACCTTCTTCCACGGTCTTTACCCGCCCACACATCCCATCAGTTCCGAAGACGGATCGTTGGGCTCAAAACATTATCTCTCCTTTCTCTCCACAGATGGACTAGACCATTTGAAAATGAACAAAATGAGCAGGGAGACAGAATGAGAAGCACTGTTCTGGAAACTCTTTTGCTGCTTGCAATTCTGAGAACAATGGCGAATGTATTTCACACTGAGCAAGTCTCAGCTGGTTCAGGAGGTGCTGGAGCCAGCGGCCTGTGGCTCGTTGGTCGAGGGGGATGATTCTTGCATTGGGTCTTCTACCGCGCAGTCTTGCGAGAGATCCCGGCTTTCTTAACTTGACTTGTGCAAAAATGCCCGATTAAACGTCTCAAAAAGCACCTTCGTTAAACGAGGCTGGGCTACGAATGGGACAGGAAACGGGGAAGTGAAATGATCGGAGATAACGTTGAACAGGTTGACGTGAGTGGTCCCGTGTTTGAGGACGGTCAGCAATGAAGGTAGTTTGGAAAATTGGGACAGCTCTCCTCGGAGAACAGAAGTTTGAAATCCGGCGTGGCAAGTTTTCCAAGTCCTGAGGGGACTAGAAATTGGAAATAATGTCGTGAAATTGTTCCCACGGCTGAAAGGATCAGGAACGATTCGGCAGCGTTTTAAAGTCACGAGGAAAAAGAAGTAAAAGTGACATTCGGAAGAACGTTTTCTTACAGGGAATGGTTAGGGTCAGTAAATCCCTGTCTGACTGTGACAAAAGGGCAGATTCAATGGACACACAATTAAATTCGATGGTCTTGTTCGACCAACAGAATGTTCATATCAACACAGCCTCCACACCTCTGGACAGCAGTATATTACATAAGCGCCGTGGAGATCTTTGATATGAGTCTGGAACGTGCATGCCAGACGCCTGTCGAAAAGCTGAAGGGTTCTGAGGAAAACACTGGGCACACCAAACGCAGAGTGGCGCAGCGAAAGCGTGTGGGCCCCACAACCCAGAGGCCCCTAGATTGATGCCATCGTTTGTTGCCATGGCTCAAACTCTCGTTGAGTAGCTTTCCTTTGCAGTGAGGCCCTGTTCAATATCTTGCCTTTGCATCTGCTCCCCAAAACTTCGAGTGTCTGAGTGACATGTATCATACTGATACACTCGCCAAATTCACGCAAGTGAAGTGACTCGCTTCTGGACGTCTGAGTGGTCTTCTCCTGCTCTCCGTCGAGTTCCTCTCAATTGAATCGGAAAACCACTTTTCTGAGATGTCAATGAGCTGATAAAGTTGAAACGCATTCCTTACGTTTTTGTCCATTCCCTGCAATAATTCACCACGCCGGTTCGGACGTGAGTGATAAGACGGTCGGCATGTCAGAAACCGCATTATGACTCAGACACATTCCCCCACGATTAGGACAGATCACCGATTGTGAATAACTTCAGAGAGAGGCAACTGACAGAGAATCGCCGTGGGTTGATGGGCTGAACGGCTTCTGTCTGCGCGAGAATGAGGCTACGTGTTTATGCCGTCCCACTGCCTGTCTCTGGGACAGACAGGCTGAGGGAGCAAAAATGGTTCAATTCTAACCGTCCCTTCCGTGTTGGACCGCCTGCTAGTCCCTCAGCTCAGGGCCGTGGGGATGACTCTCAGTGAGTGAAGGTTTCACACGGATTCTCTTCATCTGGGACACTTGGGGCTCAGATGTTAACTGCTGCGCGGTCGCAGCAAAGAAAGCGATGCCCACTTTGCAATAGACTTTCCGTAAGATTGCTGCGTGAAGACGATTTCTGAACACCATGCAGGCTGCACAACAATGTGAATTTACCTGTGCGAAGAGTCCTCGGTGTTCATTTCTCTCTGTCCTGCCAGCACAGCATCTTTCTGTCTCTCCGATAACAGACCTTTGGAGAAAGTTCACAATCAAAGTTGTTCATGTTCCCAGCATTAATGTAACTGACACCTCTCACCCCAAGAGTTTCAGAGAGAGAGAGAAAGAGGGAGAGAGAGCAGAAGAGCGAATGGACTCTTACCCTCCCCCAACCCTACATTCCCCCACCCCCCTCCCCCCAGAACAACGTGCAAGTAGAAATAAACTGGCTTAATTATCCGCCAGTGGAGATAGTCCAGTTCCTGGGGATGAGACAAACATCAGCCCCCCCGGGGACAGAATGACAAGCAGATGTTCTGGAAAGGCTTTGCTGCTTGCAATTCTTGCAGCAATGTGGAATGTACTTCACACTGAGCAAGTTTCAGCTGGCTCAGAGTCTCCAATGTTCATTGCTGTGTTTGCCGCCAGCTCAGAGAAAGAACAATATGAAGGACGTAGGAGTGAATAACGATCCTCGTGAGAGGGCGAATAACTGTTAATGGAGACTGTTAGTGGTTAACAATACGTCGTGTGTCATAGCAGACGAGGTGATAAACAGGAGTCTTTTGTGTGGTAGGGGTCAAGGACATGGGGGAGTTCAGGCCCTATAGTTATAGAACTCGATATTGAAGACCGGAGGGCTAGAAGGGCTCCAAGTGGAAAATGAGATGTTGTTCTTTCATCTGGAGCTAGAACACTGCTGCAAGCCTGAGACAGGGATGTTGGCCAGGGAACAGGGTGATGTGTTAAAGTGGCAGGCAACCGCAAAGTCAGGGCCTTGAGTTTCTGCGGGCAGAAGCGGGATGTTCTGCGAAGCAGTCACCCAGTTTATGCTTCATGCTACGTTGGGGAAACGACACTGTGAGCAGCGAATGCAGTGGAATGAAATAGCAGCAGGGAGACTGGATGAGAAGCAGCTGTTCAGGAAAGTCTTTGCCGCTTGCAATTCTGAGAGCAATCTCAAATGTATTTCATACTGAGCATGTTTCAGATCGCTCAAGAGGTGTGGGGCATTTCCAGCGCGCGCGCTTTCTGGCTCGTTGGTCTAGGCGTATGATTCTCGCTTAGGATCTGTTCCTGCGCTGGTTTGCGAGAGGTCCCGGGTTCAAATCCCGGACGAGCCCGTGTTTTTTAACTTGACTTGTGCAAAACTGCCTGATTAACTTTCTCCAAAAGCACCTTCGTGAGACGAGCGTGGGCTGCCTGGAGTACGAATGAGGCAGAAAACAGAGAAATGAAATGGTTGGAGATCGTGTTCAACAAGCTACTTGGATGCTGCCTGAACTGCTGTGCTCTTCCAGCACCACTAATCCAGAATCTGGTTTCCAGCATCTGCAGTCATTGTTTTTACCATAGTGCTCAACAGGTTGACGTGAGTGGTGCGGTGTTTGAGGAATGTCAGCAATCAAGGTAGATTGGAAAATTGGGACAGCTCTCCTCGGAGAACCGAACTTTTCCAAGTCATGAGGGACCTAGAAACAGGAAATAATGTTGTGAAAATGCTCCCACGCCTGAAAGGATCCATAACGATTCGGCAGAATTTTAAGTCACGAGGAAAAGAAGTAAAAGTGACATTAGGAAGAACGTTTTCGTACAGGGAGTGGTGAGGGTCAGTAAGTCCCTGTCTGACATTGACAAAGAGGAAGATTCAATGGACCCAAAAGGGAATTCGGTGGTCACGTTCAGATGTGCAGATTTCCGCTGAGAAGGCGAGAGAATGAAACGACTAGAGTCACACGTTTACTTAAGTGTAGAACCAGCAGAGCGAAGGTGGGCCGCAGAGCCTCCGTCTGCGCTGTGACACATGTTGTGATTCAGTGTGAAATCACAGTTCGACCGACAGAATGTGGGAATTTAGAAAAAAGTTTATATTTACACAGCCTCCATACGTCTGCGAAACAGCATATCACACGACAGCAGTGGAGGTCTTTGACATCAGGCTCGAAGGTGCCTGCCGCGTGCCAGACAAAAGCCTGAAGTGTTCTGTGCAACCAGCTACCCCAGCGGCAGCAGAGTGGCGCCGCGGGAGCGTGCTGGAGCCTCCTGTGAAGCGCTTCAGTGATCTTTCCTCCGGCATTTGTAGTGGTTTGTATCTGCCACTTCCGGTTGTCAGTTCCAGCTGTCAGGTGCAGTGGTCGGTATATTGAGTGCCATGCCTCTAGGAATTCCCTGGCTGTTCTCTGTTTGGCTTGTCTGAAAATAGTAGTGTTGTCCCAGTCGAACTCATGTTGCTTGTCATCTCTGTATGTGGTTACTAGGGATAGCTGGTCACGTTGTTTCGTGGCTAGTTGGTGTTCATGGATACGGATCGCTAGCTGTCTTCCTGTTTGTCCTATGTTGTGATTTGTGCAGTCCTTTCATGGGAGTTTGTATATTTCTGAACTAACAGCCAGACTACTACGACCACCAGGACTCATAACAGCACACAAACCAACAGCCACTCTCAGACAACATCTCACCAGGACAAAAGACCCGATACCCAGCATGGGCAAAACCAATGTAGTGGACAAAATCCCATGCAAGGACTGCACAAAACACTACTTGGAACAACCAGGAAGACAGCTAACGATCCGCATCCATGAACACCAACTAGCCACGAAACGACACGACCAGCTATCCTTAGTAGCCACACACGCAGATGACAAGCAACATGAGTTCGACTGGGACAACACTACTATTATAGGACAAGCCAAAACAGAGAACAGCCAGGGAATTCCTAGATGCATGGCACTCATCCACAGATTCAATCAATAAGCACATCGACCTGGACCCAATGTACCGGCCACTGCAGCGGACAGATGGAACTGACAACCAGAAGCGGCAGAGACAAACCACTATAAATGCCGGAGGAAACAACACAGAAGCGCTTCACAGGAGGCTCCCAAGCACTGAGGATGTCACATAGACAGGGGACGAAACGTCTGCAAGTTCCCAGTTTGGCGAACAGACCACAACAAAGTTTTTGTTTGCAGGAACTGAGTGACATAAGCAGGTTGCTGTCAAATTTCGACAGGAATTACACTTCTGTTCAAGATTTACGGAAAGCTTTGTAGCTCGGTTGCCGATTGTCGTAGCTCGCCGAGCTGGGAAGTTGATTTGCAGGCGTTACATCCTCTGTCTACGTGAGATCTTCAGTACGTTGGAGCCACCTGTGAAGCGCTGCTGTACTGTGTCTTCTGGAATTTATTTGGTTCTGTTTCTGCTGCTTTTGTTTGACGGTTCTGGTTGTTCGTTGCAGTGATTGGCATATGTCAATGTGTTTATTGGTGGAGTCCGTGGGTGAGTGCCGTGTTTGTTGATTTCTCTGGCTGTCCTCTGTTTAGTTGTGCTATGACCATTGTCCTGTCCCCGTCGATTTTATCGTCCTTGTCATCTGCGTTTGTGTGGGTACCAGAGACAGTGTTTAATGGGTAGATGGTGTTCATGGTTACAGATTGCTCGTTGTCTGCCTGTTTGTCCTGTACTGTATAGTTTTCGTGTAGCCTTTGCATGGAATCTTGTAAACTATGTTGGTTTTCCGCATGATGTGGTTGGGTCTTTTGTTCTGGTGAGTTGTTGTCTGAGCGTGGCTGTTAATTTATGGGCTGTCATGAATCCGAGTGGTCGGAGATGTCTGGCTATTAGTTCTGTGAGGTTTATTATATAAGGTAAAGTGGTGAGTGTGTTGGGTCGTGGCAGATCCTCGTCCCGTTGTTTGTCTGCTCGGCACTTGTGGATGAACTTGCGTTGATATCCGTTCTTGGTGAAGCCTCTGTAAACGTGTTCTTCTTCCCTTTACAGGTCGGCAGTGCTGCAGTGTGTTGTCGCCCTTTTGAACAGCGTCCTAATGCAGCTTCTCTTGTCTGTGTTTTGGTATTGTAGTTCAGGGTCTGGTCTTGGGATGTGGCTTTTCTATAGACTTTTGTAGCACATCCCCCGTTCTGTGTCCTTTCTTCCATAAACCGTCAGCTTCCAATTTCTTGTCACTTCAACCTCCCACTGTGTGCCCATGACACTATTTCAGTCTCTGATCTGCTGCAGTACTCCCACAAGGCACAGCGCAACCTGGAAGAGCGAAACCTCATTTTCTACGGAGAGACCGTGCTGCCTTCAGGACCCAACACCGAGTTCAATCATTTTAGAACCTGTCCACCTTCTTCCACGGTCTTTACCCGCCCACACATCCCATCAGTTCCGAAGACGGATCGTTGGGCTCAAAACATTATCTCTCCTTTCTCTCCACAGATGGACTAGACCATTTGAAAATGAACAAAATGAGCAGGGAGACAGAATGAGAAGCACTGTTCTGGAAACTCTTTTGCTGCTTGCAATTCTGAGAACAATGGCGAATGTATTTCACACTGAGCAAGTCTCAGCTGGTTCAGGAGGTGCTGGAGCCAGCGGCCTGTGGCTCGTTGGTCGAGGGGGATGATTCTTGCATTGGGTCTTCTACCGCGCAGTCTTGCGAGAGATCCCGGCTTTCTTAACTTGACTTGTGCAAAAATGCCCGATTAAACGTCTCAAAAAGCACCTTCGTTAAACGAGGCTGGGCTACGAATGGGACAGGAAACGGGGAAGTGAAATGATCGGAGATAACGTTGAACAGGTTGACGTGAGTGGTCCCGTGTTTGAGGACGGTCAGCAATGAAGGTAGTTTGGAAAATTGGGACAGCTCTCCTCGGAGAACAGAAGTTTGAAATCCGGCGTGGCAAGTTTTCCAAGTCCTGAGGGGACTAGAAATTGGAAATAATGTCGTGAAATTGTTCCCACGGCTGAAAGGATCAGGAACGATTCGGCAGCGTTTTAAAGTCACGAGGAAAAAGAAGTAAAAGTGACATTCGGAAGAACGTTTTCTTACAGGGAATGGTTAGGGTCAGTAAATCCCTGTCTGACTGTGACAAAAGGGCAGATTCAATGGACACACAATTAAATTCGATGGTCTTGTTCGACCAACAGAATGTTCATATCAACACAGCCTCCACACCTCTGGACAGCAGTATATTACATAAGCGCCGTGGAGATCTTTGATATGAGTCTGGAACGTGCATGCCAGACGCCTGTCGAAAAGCTGAAGGGTTCTGAGGAAAACACTGGGCACACCAAACGCAGAGTGGCGCAGCGAAAGCGTGTGGGCCCCACAACCCAGAGGCCCCTAGATTGATGCCATCGTTTGTTGCCATGGCTCAAACTCTCGTTGAGTAGCTTTCCTTTGCAGTGAGGCCCTGTTCAATATCTTGCCTTTGCATCTGCTCCCCAAAACTTCGAGTGTCTGAGTGACATGTATCATACTGATACACTCGCCAAATTCACGCAAGTGAAGTGACTCGCTTCTGGACGTCTGAGTGGTCTTCTCCTGCTCTCCGTCGAGTTCCTCTCAATTGAATCGGAAAACCACTTTTCTGAGATGTCAATGAGCTGATAAAGTTGAAACGCATTCCTTACGTTTTTGTCCATTCCCTGCAATAATTCACCACGCCGGTTCGGACGTGAGTGATAAGACAGTCGGCATGTCAGAAACCGCATTATGACTCAGACACATTCCCCCACGATTAGGACAGATCACCGATTGTGAATAACTTCAGAGAGAGGCAACTGACAGAGAATCGCCGTGGGTTGATGGGCTGAACGGCTTCTGTCTGCGCGAGAATGAGGCTACGTGTTTATGCCGTCCCACTGCCTGTCTCTGGGACAGACAGGCTGAGGGAGCAAAAATGGTTCAATTCTAACCGTCCCTTCCGTGTTGGACCGCCTGCTAGTCCCTCAGCTCAGGGCCGTGGGGATGACTCTCAGTGAGTGAAGGTTTCACACGGATTCTCTTCATCTGGGACACTTGGGGCTCAGATGTTAACTGCTGCGCGGTCGCAGCAAAGAAAGCGATGCCCACTTTGCAATAGACTTTCCGTAAGATTGCTGCGTGAAGACGATTTCTGAACACCATGCAGGCTGCACAACAATGTGAATTTACCTGTGCGAAGAGTCCTCGGTGTTCATTTCTCTCTGTCCTGCCAGCACAGCATCTTTCTGTCTCTCCGATAACAGACCTTTGGAGAAAGTTCACAATCAAAGTTGTTCATGTTCCCAGCATTAATGTAACTGACACCTCTCACCCCAAGAGTTTCAGAGAGAGAGAGAAAGAGGGAGAGAGAGCAGAAGAGCGAATGGACTCTTACCCTCCCCCAACCCTACATTCCCCCACCCCCCTCCCCCCAGAACAACGTGCAAGTAGAAATAAACTGGCTTAATTATCCGCCAGTGGAGATAGTCCAGTTCCTGGGGATGAGACAAACATCAGCCCCCCCGGGGACAGAATGACAAGCAGATGTTCTGGAAAGGCTTTGCTGCTTGCAATTCTTGCAGCAATGTGGAATGTACTTCACACTGAGCAAGTTTCAGCTGGCTCAGAGTCTCCAATGTTCATTGCTGTGTTTGCCGCCAGCTCAGAGAAAGAACAATATGAAGGACGTAGGAGTGAATAACGATCCTCGTGAGAGGGCGAATAACTGTTAATGGAGACTGTTAGTGGTTAACAATACGTCGTGTGTCATAGCAGACGAGGTGATAAACAGGAGTCTTTTGTGTGGTAGGGGTCAAGGACATGGGGGAGTTCAGGCCCTATAGTTATAGAACTCGATATTGAAGACCGGAGGGCTAGAAGGGCTCCAAGTGGAAAATGAGATGTTGTTCTTTCATCTGGAGCTAGAACACTGCTGCAAGCCTGAGACAGGGATGTTGGCCAGGGAACAGGGTGATGTGTTAAAGTGGCAGACAACCGCAAGGTCAGGGCCTTGAGTTTCTGCGGGCAGAAGCGGGATGTTCTGCGAAGCAGTCACCCAGTTTATGCTTCATGCTACGTTGGGGAAACGACACTGTGAGCAGCGAATGCAGTGGAATGAAATAGCAGCAGGGAGACTGGATGAGAAGCAGCTGTTCAGGAAAGTCTTTGCCGCTTGCAATTCTGAGAGCAATCTCAAATGTATTTCATACTGAGCATGTTTCAGATCGCTCAAGAGATGTGTGGCATTTCCAGCGCGCGCGCTTTCTGGCTCGTTGGTCTAGGCGTATGATTCTCGCTTAGGATCTGTTCCTGCGCTGGTTTGCGAGAGGTCCCGGGTTCAAATCCCGGACGAGCCCTGGTTTTTTAACTTGACTTGTGCAAAACTGCCTGATTAACTTTCTCCAAAAGCACCTTCGTGAGACGAGCGTGGGCTGCCTGGAGTACGAATGAGGCAGAAAACAGAGAAATGAAATGGTTGGAGATCGTGTTCAACAAGCTACTTGGATGCTGCCTGAACTGCTGTGCTCTTCCAGCACCACTAATCCAGAATCTGGTTTCCAGCATCTGCAGTCATTGTTTTTACCATAGTGCTCAACAGGTTGACGTGAGTGGTGCGGTGTTTGAGGAATGTCAGCAATCAAGGTAGATTGGAAAATTGGGACAGCTCTCCTCGGAGAACCGAACTTTTCCAAGTCATGAGGGACCTAGAAACAGGAAATAATATTGTGAAAATGCTCCCACGCCTGAAAGGATCCATAACGATTCGGCAGAATTTTAAGTCACGAGGAAAAGAAGTAAAAGTGACATTAGGAAGAACGTTTTCGTACAGGGAGTGGTGAGGGTCAATAAGTACCTGTCTGACATTGACAAAGAGGAAGATTCAATGGACCCAAAAGGGAATTCGGTGGTCACGTTCAGATGTGCAGATTTCCGCTGAGAAGGCGAGAGAATGAAACGACTAGAGTCACACGTTTGTTTAAGTGTAGAACCAGCAGAGCGAAGGTGGGCCGCATAGCCTCCGTCTGCGCTGTGACACATGTTGTGATTCAGTGTGAAATCACAGTTCGACCGACAGAATGTGGGAATTTAGAAAAAAGTTTATATTGACACAGCCTCCATACGTCTGCGAAACAGCATATCACACGACACCAGTGGAGGTCTTTGACATCAGGCTCGAAGGTGCCTGCCGCGTGCCAGACAAAAACCTGAAGTGTTAGATTAGATTACTTACAGTGTGGAAACAGGCCCTCCGACCCAACAAGCCCACACCGCCCCGCCGAAGCGCAACCCACCCATACCCGTCCATCTACATCTACCCCTTACCTAACACTACGGGCAATTTAGCATGGCCAATTCACCTGACCTGCACATCTTTGGACTGTGGGAGGAAACCGGAGCACTCGGAGGAATCCCACGCAAACACGGGGAGAACGTGCAAACTTCACACAGACAGTCGCCTGAGGCGGGAATTGAACCCGGGTCTCCGGCGCTGCGAGGCAGCAGTGCTAACCACTGTGCAACCAATTCCCCGAACGGCAGCAGAGTGGCGCAGCGGGAGCGTGCTGGGCCCATAACCCAGAAGTCGATGGATCGAAACCATCCTCTGCTATCGTTCACTGTCACCTTGATCTGCTTTCTTCAGCAAGCTGCCTTTGCATCTACTTGCCGATATGTTCATATCGATCCACTCCATTCAAACGGCATGGGTTTTAGAGGTCTCAGTGGTATTCTGTTCTTGGTCGGTTTCCTCTGAACTGAATCGCAAAACCGGTTCTCTACGATGCTAATGAGCTGTTAAAGTTGAAACTCAGACATCGTCCCCCACTTTTTGGACGGATACCACCGATTGTGAATAACCTCAGAGAGAGAGAGAGAGACAAGTGACAGACAGTCGCCGTGGAATCCATGGGCTGAATGGCTTCTGTCTGCGCGAGAATGATGCTACGTGTTGCTGAGGGAGCAAAAATGGTTCATTTTTAACCGTCCCTTCCGTGTTGGACTGCCTGCAGTCCCTCAGCTCAGGGCGGTGGGGATGACTCTCAGTGAGTGAAGGTTTCACACGGATTCTCTTCATCTGGGACACTTGGGGCTCAGATGTTAACTGCTGCGCGGTCGCAGCAAAGAAAGCGATGCCCGCTTTGCAATAGACTTTCTGTAAGATTGCTGCGTGAAGACGATTTCTGAACACCAAGCAGGCTGCACAACAATGTGAATTTACCTGGGCGAAGAGTCCTCGGTGTTCATTTCTCTCTGTCCTGCCAGCACAGCATCTTTCTGTCTCTCCGATAACAGACCTTTGGAGAAAGTTCACAATCAAAGTTGTTCATGTTCCCCGCATTAATGTAACTGACACCTCTCACCCCAAGAGTTTCAGAGAGAGAGAGAGAGAGAAAGAGGGAGAGAAAGCAGAAGAGCGAATGGACTCTTACCCTCCCCCAACCCTACATTCCCCCACCCCCCTCCCCCCAGAACAACGTGCAAGTAGAAATAAAATGGTTTAATTATCCGCCAGTGGAGATAGTCCAGTTCCTGGGGATGAGACAAACATCAGCCCCCCCGGGGACAGAATGACAAGCAGATGTTCTGGAAAGGCTTTGCTGCTTGCAATTCTTGCAGCAATGTGGAATGTACTTCACACTGAGCAAGTTTCAGCTGGCTCAGAGTCTCCAATGTTCATTGCTGTGTTTGCCGCCAGCTCAGAGAGAGAACAATAGGCAGGACGTAGGAGTGAATAACGATCCGCGTGAGAATGCGAATAACTGTTAATGGAGACTGTTAGTGGCTAACAATACGTCGTGTGTCATAGCAGACGAGGTGATAAACAGGAGTCTTTTGTGTGGTAGGGGTCAAGGACATGGGGGAGTTCAGGCCCTATAGTTATAGAACTCGATATTGAAGACCGGAGGGCTGTAAGGTCTCCAAGTGGAAAATGAGATGTTGTTCTTTCATCTGGAGCTCGAACACTGCTGCAAGCCTGAGACAGGGATGTTGGCCAGGGAACAGGGTGATGTGTTAAAGTGGCAGGCAACCGCAAGGTCAGGGCCTTGAGTTTCTGCGGGCAGAAGCGGGATGTTCTGCGAAGCAGTCACCCAGTTTATGCTTCATGCTACGTTGGGCAAACGACACTGTGAGCAGCGAATGCGGTGGAATGAAATAGCAGCAGGGAGACTGGATGAGAAGCAACTGTTCGGGAAAGTCTTTGCCGCTTGCAATTCTGAGAGCAATCTCAAATGTACTTCATACTGAGCATGTCTCAGGTCGCTCAAGAGGTCTGGGGCATTACTTACGCGCGTGCTTTCTGGCTCGTTGGTCTAGGCGTATGATTCTCGCTTAGGGTCTGTTACTGCGCTGATTTGCGAGAGGTCCCGGGTTCAAATCCCGGACGAGCCCGTGTTTTTTTTTTTAAACTTGACTTGTGCAAAACTGCCTGATTAACTTTCTCAAAAAGCACCTTCGTGAAACCAGCGTGGGCTGCCTGGAGTACGAATGAGGCAGAAAACAGAGAAATGAAATGGTTGGAGATCGTGTTCAACAAGCTACTTGGATGCTGCCTGAACTGCTGTGCTCTTCCAGCACCACTAATCCAGAATCTGGTTTCCAGCATCTGCAGTCATTGTTTTTACCATAGTGCTCAACAGGTTGACGTGAGTGGTGCGGTGTTTGAGGAATGTCAGCAATCAAGGTAGATTGGAAAATTGGGACAGCTCTCCTCGGAGAACCGAACTTTTCCAAGTCATGAGGGACCTAGAAACAGGAAATAATGTTGTGAAAATGCTCCCACGCCTGAAAGGATCCATAACGATTCGGCAGAATTTTAAGTCACGAGGAAAAGAAGTAAAAGTGACATTAGGAAGAACGTTTTCGTACAGGGAGTGGTGAGGGTCAGTAAGTCCCTGTCTGACATTGACAAAGAGGAAGATTCAATGGACCCAAAAGGGAATTCGGTGGTCACGTTCAGATGTGCAGATTTCCGCTGAGAAGGCGAGAGAATGAAACGACTAGAGTCACACGTTTACTTAAGTGTAGAACCAGCAGAGCGAAGGTGGGCCGCAGAACCTCCGTCTGCGCTGTGACACATGTTGTGATTCAGTGTGAAATCACAGTTCGACCGACAGAATGTGGGAATTTAGAAAAAAGTTTATATTTACACAGCCTCCATACGTCTGCGAAACAGCATATCACACGACAGTAGTGGAGGTCTTTGACATCAGGCTCGAAGGTGCCTGCCGCGTGCCAGACAAAAGCCTGAAGTGTTCTGTGCAACCAGCTACCCCAGCGGCAGCAGAGTGGCGCCGCGGGAGCGTGCTGGGCCCATAACCCAGAAGTCGATGGATCGAAACCATCCTCTGCTATCGTTCACTGTCACCTTGATCTGCTTTCTTCAGCAAGCTGCCTTTGCATCTACTTGCCGATATGTTCATATCGATCCACTCCATTCAAATGGCATGGGTTTGAGAGGTCTCAGTGGTATTCTGTTCTTGGTCGGTTTCCTCTGAACTGAATCGCAAAACCGGTTCTCTACGATGCTAATGAGCTGTTAAAGTTGAAACTCAGACATCGTCCCCCACTTTTTGGACGGATACCACCGATTGTGAATAACCTCAGAGAGAGAGAGAGAGACAAGTGACAGACAGTCGCCGTGGAATCCAGGGGCTGAATGGCTTCTGTCTGCGCGAGAATGATGCTACGTGTTGCTGAGGGAGCAAAAATGGTTCTTTTTAACCGTCCCTTCCGTGTTGGACTGCCTGCAGTCCCTCAGCTCAGGGCGGTGGGGATGACTCTCAGTGAGTGAAGGTTTCACACGGATTCTCTTCATCTGGGACACTTGGGGCTCAGATGTTAACTGCTGCGCGGTCGCAGCAAAGAAAGCGATGCCCGCTTTGCAATAGACTTTCTGTAAGATTGCTGCGTGAAGACGATTTCTGAACACCAAGCAGGCTGCACAACAATGTGAATTTACCTGGGCGAAGAGTCCTCGGTGTTCATTTCTCTCTGTCCTGCCAGCACAGCATCTTTCTGTCTCTCCGATAACAGACCTTTGGAGAAAGTTCACAATCAAAGTTGTTCATGTTCCCCGCATTAATGTAACTGACACCTCTCACCCCAAGAGTTTCAGAGAGAGAGAGAGAGAGAGAAAGAGGGAGAGAAAGCAGAAGAGCGAATGGACTCTTACCCTCCCCCAACCCTACATTCCCCCACCCCCCTCCCCCCAGAACAACGTGCAAGTAGAAATAAAATGGTTTAATTATCCGCCAGTGGAGATAGTCCAGTTCCTGGGGATGAGACAAACATCAGCCCCCCCGGGGACAGAATGACAAGCAGATGTTCTGGAAAGGCTTTGCTGCTTGCAATTCTTGCAGCAATGTGGAATGTACTTCACACTGAGCAAGTTTCAGCTGGCTCAGAGTCTCCAATGTTCATTGCTGTGTTTGCCGCCAGCTCAGAGAGAGAACAATAGGCAGGACGTAGGAGTGAATAACGATCCGCGTGAGAATGCGAATAACTGTTAATGGAGACTGTTAGTGGCTAACAATACGTCGTGTGTCATAGCAGACGAGGTGATAAACAGGAGTCTTTTGTGTGGTAGGGGTCAAGGACATGGGGGAGTTCAGGCCCTATAGTTATAGAACTCGATATTGAAGACCGGAGGGCTGTAAGGTCTCCAAGTGGAAAATGAGATGTTGTTCTTTCATCTGGAGCTCGAACACTGCTGCAAGCCTGAGACAGGGATGTTGGCCAGGGAACAGGGTGATGTGTTAAAGTGGCAGGCAACCGCAAGGTCAGGGCCTTGAGTTTCTGCGGGCAGAAGCGGGATGTTCTGCGAAGCAGTCACCCAGTTTATGCTTCATGCTACGTTGGGCAAACGACACTGTGAGCAGCGAATGCGGTGGAATGAAATAGCAGCAGGGAGACTGGATGAGAAGCAACTGTTCGGGAAAGTCTTTGCCGCTTGCAATTCTGAGAGCAATCTCAAATGTACTTCATACTGAGCATGTCTCAGGTCGCTCAAGAGGTCTGGGGCATTACTTACGCGCGTGCTTTCTGGCTCGTTGGTCTAGGCGTATGATTCTCGCTTAGGGTCTGTTCCTGCGCTGATTTGCGAGAGGTCCCGGGTTCAAATCCCGGACGAGCCCGTGTTTTTTTTTTAAACTTGACTTGTGCAAAACTGCCTGATTAACTTTCTCAAAAAGCACCTTCGTGAAACCAGCGTGGGCTGCCTGGAGTACGAATGAGGCAGAAAACAGAGAAATGAAATGGTTGGAGATCGTGTTCAACAAGCTACTTGGATGCTGCCTGAACTGCTGTGCTCTTCCAGCACCACTAATCCAGAATCTGGTTTCCAGCATCTGCAGTCATTGTTTTTACCATAGTGCTCAACCGGTTGACGTGAGTGGTGCGGTGTTTGAGGAATGTCAGCAATCAAGGTAGATTGGAAAATTGGGACAGCTCTCCTCGGAGAACCGAACTTTTCCAAGTCATGAGGGACCTAGAAACAGGAAATAATGTTGTGAAAATGCTCCCACGCCTGAAAGGATCCATAACGATTCGGCAGAATTTTAAGTCACGAGGAAAAGAAGTAAAAGTGACATTAGGAAGAACGTTTTCGTACAGGGAGTGGTGAGGGTCAGTAAGTCCCTGTCTGACATTGACAAAGAGGAAGATTCAATGGACCCAAAAGGGAATTCGGTGGTCACGTTCAGATGTGCAGATTTCCGCTGAGAAGGCGAGAGAATGAAACGACTAGAGTCACACGTTTACTTAAGTGTAGAACCAGCAGAGCGAAGGTGGGCCGCAGAGCCTCCGTCTGCGCTGTGACACATGTTGTGATTCAGTGTGAAATCACAGTTCGACCGACAGAATGTGGGAATTTAGAAAAAAGTTTATATTTACACAGCCTCCATACGTCTGCGAAACAGCATATCACACGACAGCAGTGGAGGTCTTTGACATCAGGCTCGAAGGTGCCTGCCGCGTGCCAGACAAAAGCCTGAAGTGTTCTGTGCAACCAGCTACCCCAGCGGCAGCAGAGTGGCGCCGCGGGAGCGTGCTGGGCCCATAACCCAGAAGTCGATGGATCGAAACCATCCTCTGCTATTGTTCACTGTCACCTTGATCTGCTTTCTTCAGCAAGCTGCCTTTGCATCTACTTGCCGATATGTTCATATCGATCCACTCCATTCAAACGGCATGGGTTTTAGAGGTCTCAGTGGTATTCTGTTCTTGGTCGGTTTCCTCTGAACTGAATCGCAAAACCGGTTCTCTACGATGCTAATGAGCTGTTAAAGTTGAAACTCAGACATCGTCCCCCACTTTTTGGACGGATACCACCGATTGTGAATAACCTCAGAGAGAGAGAGAGAGACAAGTGACAGACAGTCGCCGTGGAATCCAGGGGCTGAATGGCTTCTGTCTGCGCGAGAATGATGCTACGTGTTGCTGAGGGAGCAAAAATGGTTCATTTTTAACCGTCCCTTCCGTGTTGGACTGCCTGCAGTCCCTCAGCTCAGGGCGGTGGGGATGACTCTCAGTGAGTGAAGGTTTCACACGGATTCTCTTCATCTGGGACACTTGGGGCTCAGATGTTAACTGCTGCGCGGTCGCAGCAAAGAAAGCGATGCCCGCTTTGCAATAGACTTTCTGTAAGATTGCTGCGTGAAGACGATTTCTGAACACCAAGCAGGCTGCACAACAATGTGAATTTACCTGGGCGAAGAGTCCTCGGTGTTCATTTCTCTCTGTCCTGCCAGCACAGCATCTTTCTGTCTCTCCGATAACAGACCTTTGGAGAAAGTTCACAATCAAAGTTGTTCATGTTCCCCGCATTAATGTAACTGACACCTCTCACCCCAAGAGTTTCAGAGAGAGAGAGAGAGAGAAAGAGGGAGAGAAAGCAGAAGAGCGAATGGACTCTTACCCTCCCCCAACCCTACATTCCCCCACCCCCCTCCCCCCAGAACAACGTGCAAGTAGAAATAAAATGGTTTAATTATCCGCCAGTGGAGATAGTCCAGTTCCTGGGGATGAGACAAACATCAGCCCCCCCGGGGACAGAATGACAAGCAGATGTTCTGGAAAGGCTTTGCTGCTTGCAATTCTTGCAGCAATGTGGAATGTACTTCACACTGAGCAAGTTTCAGCTGGCTCAGAGTCTCCAATGTTCATTGCTGTGTTTGCCGCCAGCTCAGAGAGAGAACAATAGGCAGGACGTAGGAGTGAATAACGATCCGCGTGAGAATGCGAATAACTGTTAATGGAGACTGTTAGTGGCTAACAATACGTCGTGTGTCATAGCAGACGAGGTGATAAACAGGAGTCTTTTGTGTGGTAGGGGTCAAGGACATGGGGGAGTTCAGGCCCTATAGTTATAGAACTCGATATTGAAGACCGGAGGGCTGTAAGGTCTCCAAGTGGAAAATGAGATGTTGTTCTTTCATCTGGAGCTCGAACACTGCTGCAAGCCTGAGACAGGGATGTTGGCCAGGGAACAGGATGATGTGTTAAAGTGGCAGACAACCGCAAGGTCAGGGCCTTGAGTTTCTGCGGGCAGAAGCGGGATGTTCTGCGAAGCAGTCACCCAGTTTATGCTTCATGCTACGTTGGGCAAACGACACTGTGAGCAGCGAATGCGGTGGAATGAAATAGCAGCAGGGAGACTGGATGAGAAGCAGCTGTTCGGGAAAGTCTTTGCCGCTTGCAATTCTGAGAGCAATCTCAAATGTATTTCATACTGAGCATGTCTCAGGTCGCTCAAGAGGTCTGGGGCATTTCCTGCGCGCGTGCTTTCTGGCTCGTTGGTCTAGGCGTATGATTCTCGCTTAGGGTCTGTTACTGCGCTGATTTGCGAGAGGTCCCTGGTTCAAATCCTGGACGAGCCCGTGTTTTTTTTTAACTTGACTTGTGCAAAACTGCCTGATTAACTTTCTCAAAAAGCACCTTCGTGAAACCAGCGTGGGCTGCCTGGAGTACGAATGAGGCAGAAAACAGAGAAATGAAATGGTTGGAGATCGTGTTCAACAAGCTACTTGGATGCTGCCTGAACTGCTGTGCTCTTCCAGCACCACTAATCCAGAATCTGGTTTCCAGCATCTGCAGTCATTGTTTTTACCATAGTGCTCAACCGGTTGACGTGAGTGGTGCGGTGTTTGAGGAATGTCAGCAATCAAGGTAGATTGGAAAATTGGGACAGCTCTCCTCGGAGAACCGAACTTTTCCAAGTCATGAGGGACCTAGAAACAGGAAATAATGTTGTGAAAATGCTCCCACGCCTGAAAGGATCCATAACGATTCGGCAGAATTTTAAGTCACGAGGAAAAGAAGTAAAAGTGACATTAGGAAGAACGTTTTCGTACAGGGAGTGGTGAGGGTCAGTAAGTCCCTGTCTGACATTGACAAAGAGGAAGATTCAATGGACCCAAAAGGGAATTCGGTGGTCACGTTCAGATGTGCAGATTTCCGCTGAGAAGGCGAGAGAATGAAACGACTAGAGTCACACGTTTACTTAAGTGTAGAACCAGCAGAGCGAAGGTGGGCCGCAGAGCCTCCGTCTGCGCTGTGACACATGTTGTGATTCAGTGTGAAATCACAGTTCGACCGACAGAATGTGGGAATTTAGAAAAAAGTTTATATTTACACAGCCTCCATACGTCTGCGAAACAGCATATCACACGACAGCAGTGGAGGTCTTTGACATCAGGCTCGAAGGTGCCTGCCGCGTGCCAGACAAAAGCCTGAAGTGTTCTGTGCAACCAGCTACCCAAGCGGCAGCAGAGTGGCGCAGCGGGAGCGTGCTGGGCCCATAACCCAGAGGTCGATGGATCGAAACCATCCTCTGCTATCGTTCACTGTCACCTTGATCTGCTTTCTTTAGCAAGCTGCCTTTGCATCTACTTGCCGATATGTTCATATCGATCCACTCCATTCAAACGGCATGGGTTTTAGAGGTCTCAGTGGTATTCTGTTCTTGGTCGGTTTCCTCTGAACTGAATCGCAAAACCGGTTCTCTACGATGCTAATGAGCTGTTAAAGTTGAAACTCAGACATCGTCCCCCACTTTTTGGACGGATACCACCGATTGTGAATAACCTCAGAGAGAGAGAGAGAGACAAGTGACAGACAGTCGCCGTGGAATCCATGGGCTGAATGGCTTCTGTCTGCGCGAGAATGATGCTACGTGTTGCTGAGGGAGCAAAAATGGTTCATTTTTAACCGTCCCTTCCGTGTTGGACTGCCTGCAGTCCCTCAGCTCAGGGCGGTGGGGATGACTCTCAGTGAGTGAAGGTTTCACACGGATTCTCTTCATCTGGGACACTTGGGGCTCAGATGTTAACTGCTGCGCGGTCGCAGCAAAGAAAGCGATGCCCGCTTTGCAATAGACTTTCTGTAAGATTGCTGCGTGAAGACGATTTCTGAACACCAAGCAGGCTGCACAACAATGTGAATTTACCTGGGCGAAGAGTCCTCGGTGTTCATTTCTCTCTGTCCTGCCAGCACAGCATCTTTCTGTCTCTCCGATAACAGACCTTTGGAGAAAGTTCACAATCAAAGTTGTTCATGTTCCCCGCATTAATGTAACTGACACCTCTCACCCCAAGAGTTTCAGAGAGAGAGATAGAGAAAGAGGGAGAGAAAGCAGAAGAGCGAATGGACTCTTACCCTCCCCCAACCCTACATTCCCCCACCCCCCTCCCCCCAGAACAACGTGCAAGTAGAAATAAAATGGTTTAATTATCCGCCAGTGGAGATAGTCCAGTTCCTGGGGATGAGACAAACATCAGCCCCCCCGGGGACAGAATGACAAGCAGATGTTCTGGAAAGGCTTTGCTGCTTGCAATTCTTGCAGCAATGTGGAATGTACTTCACACTGAGCAAGTTTCAGCTGGCTCAGAGTCTCCAATGTTCATTGCTGTGTTTGCCGCCAGCTCAGAGAGAGAACAATAGGCAGGACGTAGGAGTGAATAACGATCCGCGTGAGAATGCGAATAACTGTTAATGGAGACTGTTAGTGGCTAACAATACGTCGTGTGTCATAGCAGACGAGGTGATAAACAGGAGTCTTTTGTGTGGTAGGGGTCAAGGACATGGGGGAGTTCAGGCCCTATAGTTATAGAACTCGATATTGAGGACCGGAGGGCTGTAAGGTCTCCAAGTGGAAAATGAGATGTTGTTCTTTCATCTGGAGCTCGAACACTGCTGCAAGCCTGAGACAGGGATGTTGGCCAGGGAACAGGGTGATGTGTTAAAGTGGCAGGCAACCGCAAGGTCAGGTCCTTGAGTTTCTGCGGGCAGAAACGGGATGTTCTGCGAAGCAGTCACCCAGTTTATGCTTCATGCTACATTGGGCAAACGACACTGTGAGCAGCGAATGCGGTGGAATGAAATAGCAGCAGGGAGACTGGATGAGAAGCAACTGTTCGGGAAAGTCTTTGCCGCTTGCAATTCTGAGAGCAATCTCAAATGTACTTCATACTGAGCATGTCTCAGGTCGCTCAAGAGGTCTGGGGCATTTCCTGCGCGCGTGCTTTCTGGCTCGTTGGTCTAGGCGTATGATTCTCGCTTAGGGTCTGTTACTGCGCTGATTTGCGAGAGGTCCCTGGTTCAAATCCCGGACGAGCCCGTGTTTTTTTTTAACTTGACTTTTGCAAAACTGCCTGATTAACTTTCTCAAAAAGCACCTTCGTGAAACCAGCGTGGGCTGCCTGGAGTACGAATGAGGCAGAAAACAGAGAAATGAAATGGTTGGAGATCGTGTTCAACAAGCTACTTGGATGCTGCCTGAACTGCTGTGCTCTTCCAGCACCACTAATCCAGAATCTGGTTTCCAGCATCTGCAGTCATTGTTTTTACCATAGTGCTCAACCGGTTGACGTGAGTGGTGCGGTGTTTGAGGAATGTCAGCAATCAAGGTAGATTGGAAAATTGGGACAGCTCTCCTCGGAGAACCGAACTTTTCCAAGTCATGAGGGACCTAGAAACAGGAAATAATGTTGTGAAAATGCTCCCACGCCTGAAAGGATCCATAACGATTCGGCAGAATTTTAAGTCACGAGGAAAAGAAGTAAAAGTGACATTAGGAAGAACGTTTTCGTACAGGGAGTGGTGAGGGTCAGTAAGTCCCTGTCTGACATTGACAAAGAGGAAGATTCAATGGACCCAAAAGGGAATTCGGTGGTCACGTTCAGATGTGCAGATTTCCGCTGAGAAGGCGAGAGAATGAAACGACTAGAGTCACACGTTTACTTAAGTGTAGAACCAGCAGAGCGAAGGTGGGCCGCAGAGCCTCCGTCTGCGCTGTGACACATGTTGTGATTCAGTGTGAAATCACAGTTCGACCGACAGAATGTGGGAATTTAGAAAAAAGTTTATATTTACACAGCCTCCATACGTCTGCGAAACAGCATATCACACGACAGCAGTGGAGGTCTTTGACACCAGGCTCGAAGGTGCCTTCAGCGTGCCAGACAAAAGCCTGAAGTGTTCTGTGCAACCAGCTCACCAAGCGGCAGCAGAGTGGCGCAGCGGGAGCGTGCTGGGCCCATAACCCAGAGGTCGATGGATCGAAACCATCCTCTGCTATCGTTCACTGTCACCTTGATCTGCTTTCTTCAGCAAGCTGCCTTTGCATCTACTTGCCGATATGTTCATATCGATCCACTCCATTCAAACGGCATGGGTTTTAGAGGTCTCAGTGGTATTCTGTTCTTGGTCGGTTTCCTCTGAACTGAATCGCAAAACCGGTTCTCTACGATGCTAATGAGCTGTTAAAGTTGAAACTCAGACATCGTCCCCCACTTTTTGGACGGATACCACCGATTGTGAATAACCTCAGAGAGAGAGAGAGAGACAAGTGACAGACAGTCGCCGTGGAATCCAGGGGCTGAATGGCTTCTGTCTGCGCGAGAATGATGCTACGTGTTGCTGAGGGAGCAAAAATGGTTCATTTTTAACCGTCCCTTCCGTGTTGGACTGCCTGCAGTCCCTCAGCTCAGGGCGGTGGGGATGACTCTCAGTGAGTGAAGGTTTCACTCGGATTCTCTTCATCTGGGACACTTGGGGCTCAGATGTTAACTGCTGCGCGGTCGCAGCAAAGAAAGCGATGCCCGCTTTGCAATAGACTTTCTGTAAGATTGCTGCGTGAAGACGATTTCTGAACACCAAGCAGGCTGCACAACAATGTGAATTTACCTGGGCGAAGAGTCCTCGGTGTTCATTTCTCTCTGTCCTGCCAGCACAGCATCTTTCTGTCTCTCCGATAACAGACCTTTGGAGAAAGTTCACAATCAAAGTTGTTCATGTTCCCCGCATTAATGTAACTGACACCTCTCACCCCAAGAGTTTCAGAGAGAGAGAGAGAGAGAAAGAGGGAGAGAAAGCAGAAGAGCGAATGGACTCTTACCCTCCCCCAACCCTACATTCCCCCACCCCCCTCCCCCCAGAACAACGTGCAAGTAGAAATAAAATGGTTTAATTATCCGCCAGTGGAGATAGTCCAGTTCCTGGGGATGAGACAAACATCAGCCCCCCCGGGGACAGAATGACAAGCAGATGTTCTGGAAAGGCTTTGCTGCTTGCAATTCTTGCAGCAATGTGGAATGTACTTCACACTGAGCAAGTTTCAGCTGGCTCAGAGTCTCCAATGTTCATTGCTGTGTTTGCCGCCAGCTCAGAGAGAGAACAATAGGCAGGACGTAGGAGTGAATAACGATCCGCGTGAGAATGCGAATAACTGTTAATGGAGACTGTTAGTGGCTAACAATACGTCGTGTGTCATAGCAGACGAGGTGATAAACAGGAGTCTTTTGTGTGGTAGGGGTCAAGGACATGGGGGAGTTCAGGCCCTATAGTTATAGAACTCGATATTGAAGACCGGAGGGCTGTAAGGTCTCCAAGTGGAAAATGAGATGTTGTTCTTTCATCTGGAGCTCGAACACTGCTGCAAGCCTGAGACAGGGATGTTGGCCAGGGAACAGGGTGATGTGTTAAAGTGGCAGGCAACCGCAAGGTCAGGGCCTTGAGTTTCTGCGGGCAGAAGCGGGATGTTCTGCGAAGCAGTCACCCAGTTTATGCTTCATGCTACGTTGGGCAAACGACACTGTGAGCAGCGAATGCGGTGGAATGAAATAGCAGCAGGGAGACTGGATGAGAAGCAGCTGTTCGGGAAAGTCTTTGCCGCTTGCAATTCTGAGAGCAATCTCAAATGTATTTCATACTGAGCATGTCTCAGGTCGCTCAAGAGGTCTGGGGCATTTCTTGCGCGCGTGCTTTCTGGCTCGTTGGTCTAGGCGTATGATTCTCGCTTAGGGTCTGTTACTGCGCTGATTTGCGAGAGGTCCCTGGTTCAAATCCCGGACGAGCCCGTGTTTTTTTTTAACTTGACTTGTGCAAAACTGCCTGATTAACTTTCTCAAAAAGCACCTTCGTGAAACCAGCGTGGGCTGCCTGGAGTACGAATGAGGCAGAAAACAGAGAAATGAAATGGTTGGAGATCGTGTTCAACAAGCTACTTGGATGCTGCCTGAACTGCTGTGCTCTTCCAGCACCACTAATCCAGAATCTGGTTTCCAGCATCTGCAGTCATTGTTTTTACCATAGTGCTCAACCGGTTGACGTGAGTGGTGCGGTGTTTGAGGAATGTCAGCAATCAAGGTAGATTGGAAAATTGGGACAGCTCTCCTCGGAGAACCGAACTTTTCCAAGTCATGAGGGACCTAGAAACAGGAAATAATGTTGTGAAAATGCTCCCACGCCTGAAAGGATCCATAACGATTCGGCAGAATTTTAAGTCACGAGGAAAAGAAGTAAAAGTGACATTAGGAAGAACGTTTTCGTACAGGGAGTGGTGAGGGTCAGTAAGTCCCTGTCTGACATTGACAAAGAGGAAGATTCAATGGACCCAAAAGGGAATTCGGTGGTCACGTTCAGATGTGCAGATTTCCGCTGAGAAGGCGAGAGAATGAAACGACTAGAGTCACACGTTTACTTAAGTGTAGAACCAGCAGAGCGAAGGTGGGCCGCAGAGCCTCCGTCTGCGCTGTGACACATGTTGTGATTCAGTGTGAAATCACAGTTCGACCGACAGAATGTGGGAATTTAGAAAAAAGTTTATATTTACACAGCCTCCATACGTCTGCGAAACAGCATATCACACGACAGCAGTGGAGGTCTTTGACATCAGGCTCGAAGGTGCCTTCAGCGTGCCAGACAAAAGCCTGAAGTGTTCTGTGCAACCAGCTCACCAAGCGGCAGCAGAGTGGCGCAGCGGGAGCGTGCTGGGCCCATAACCCAGAGGTCGATAGATCGAAACCATCCTCTGCTATCGTTCACTGTCACCTTGATCTGCTTTCTTCAGCAAGCTGCCTTTGCATCTACTTGCCGATATGTTCATATCGATCCACTCCATTCAAACGGCATGGGTTTTAGAGGTCTCAGTGGTATTCTGTTCTTGGTCGGTTTCCTCTGAACTGAATCGCAAAACCGGTTCTCTACGATGCTAATGAGCTGTTAAAGTTGAAACTCAGACATCGTCCCCCACTTTTTGGACGGATACCACCGATTGTGAATAACCTCAGAGAGAGAGAGAGAGACAGGTGACAGACAGTCGCCGTGGAATCCAGGGGCTGAATGGCTTCTGTCTGCGCGAGAATGATGCTACGTGTTGCTGAGGGAGCAAAAATGGTTCATTTTTAACCGTCCCTTCCGTGTTGGACTGCCTGCAGTCCCTCAGCTCAGGGCGGTGGGGATGACTCTCAGTGAGTGAAGGTTTCACTCGGATTCTCTTCATCTGGGACACTTGGGGCTCAGATGTTAACTGCTGCGCGGTCGCAGCAAAGAAAGCGATGCCCGCTTTGCAATAGACTTTCTGTAAGATTGCTGCGTGAAGACGATTTCTGAACACCAAGCAGGCTGCACAACAATGTGAATTTACCTGGGCGAAGAGTCCTCGGTGTTCATTTCTCTCTGTCCTGCCAGCACAGCATCTTTCTGTCTCTCCGATAACAGACCTTTGGAGAAAGTTCACAATCAAAGTTGTTCATGTTCCCCGCATTAATGTAACTGACACCTCTCACCCCAAGAGTTTCAGAGAGAGAGAGAGAGAGAAAGAGGGAGAGAAAGCAGAAGAGCGAATGGACTCTTACCCTCCCCCAACCCTACATTCCCCCACCCCCCTCCCCCCAGAACAACGTGCAAGTAGAAATAAAATGGTTTAATTATCCGCCAGTGGAGATAGTCCAGTTCCTGGGGATGAGACAAACATCAGCCCCCCCGGGGACAGAATGACAAGCAGATGTTCTGGAAAGGCTTTGCTGCTTGCAATTCTTGCAGCAATGTGGAATGTACTTCACACTGAGCAAGTTTCAGCTGGCTCAGAGTCTCCAATGTTCATTGCTGTGTTTGCCGCCAGCTCAGAGAGAGAACAATAGGCAGGACGTAGGAGTGAATAACGATCCGCGTGAGAATGCGAATAACTGTTAATGGAGACTGTTAGTGGCTAACAATACGTCGTGTGTCATAGCAGACGAGGTGATAAACAGGAGTCTTTTGTGTGGTAGGGGTCAAGGACATGGGGGAGTTCAGGCCCTATAGTTATAGAACTCGATATTGAAGACCGGAGGGCTGTAAGGTCTCCAAGTGGAAAATGAGATGTTGTTCTTTCATCTGGAGCTCGAACACTGCTGCAAGCCTGAGACAGGGATGTTGGCCAGGGAACAGGGTGATGTGTTAAAGTGGCAGGCAACCGCAAGGTCAGGGCCTTGAGTTTCTGCGGGCAGAAGCGGGATGTTCTGCGAAGCAGTCACCCAGTTTATGCTTCATGCTACGTTGGGCAAACGACACTGTGAGCAGCGAATGCGGTGGAATGAAATAGCAGCAGGGAGACTGGATGAGAAGCAGCTGTTCGGGAAAGTCTTTGCCGCTTGCAATTCTGAGAGCAATCTCAAATGTATTTCATACTGAGCATGTCTCAGGTCGCTCAAGAGGTCTGGGGCATTTCTTGCGCGCGTGCTTTCTGGCTCGTTGGTCTAGGCGTATGATTCTCGCTTAGGGTCTGTTACTGCGCTGATTTGCGAGAGGTCCCTGGTTCAAATCCCGGACGAGCCCGTGTTTTTTTTTAACTTGACTTGTGCAAAACTGCCTGATTAACTTTCTCAAAAAGCACCTTCGTGAAACCAGCGTGGGCTGCCTGGAGTACGAATGAGGCAGAAAACAGAGAAATGAAATGGTTGGAGATCGTGTTCAACAAGCTACTTGGATGCTGCCTGAACTGCTGTGCTCTTCCAGCACCACTAATCCAGAATCTGGTTTCCAGCATCTGCAGTCATTGTTTTTACCATAGTGCTCAACCGGTTGACGTGAGTGGTGCGGTGTTTGAGGAATGTCAGCAATCAAGGTAGATTGGAAAATTGGGACAGCTCTCCTCGGAGAACCGAACTTTTCCAAGTCATGAGGGACCTAGAAACAGGAAATAATGTTGTGAAAATGCTCCCACGCCTGAAAGGATCCATAACGATTCGGCAGAATTTTAAGTCACGAGGAAAAGAAGTAAAAGTGACATTAGGAAGAACGTTTTCGTACAGGGAGTGGTGAGGGTCAGTAAGTCCCTGTCTGACATTGACAAAGAGGAAGATTCAATGGACCCAAAAGGGAATTCGGTGGTCACGTTCAGATGTGCAGATTTCCGCTGAGAAGGCGAGAGAATGAAACGACTAGAGTCACACGTTTACTTAAGTGTAGAACCAGCAGAGCGAAGGTGGGCCGCAGAGCCTCCGTCTGCGCTGTGACACATGTTGTGATTCAGTGTGAAATCACAGTTCGACCGACAGAATGTGGGAATTTAGAAAAAAGTTTATATTTACACAGCCTCCATACGTCTGCGAAACAGCATATCACACGACAGCAGTGGAGGTCTTTGACATCAGGCTCGAAGGTGCCTTCAGCGTGCCAGACAAAAGCCTGAAGTGTTCTGTGCAACCAGCTCACCAAGCGGCAGCAGAGTGGCGCAGCGGGAGCGTGCTGGGCCCATAACCCAGAGGTCGATAGATCGAAACCATCCTCTGCTATCGTTCACTGTCACCTTGATCTGCTTTCTTCAGCAAGCTGCCTTTGCATCTACTTGCCGATATGTTCATATCGATCCACTCCATTCAAACGGCATGGGTTTTAGAGGTCTCAGTGGTATTCTGTTCTTGGTCGGTTTCCTCTGAACTGAATCGCAAAACCGGTTCTCTACGATGCTAATGAGCTGTTAAAGTTGAAACTCAGACATCGTCCCCCACTTTTTGGACGGATACCACCGATTGTGAATAACCTCAGAGAGAGAGAGAGAGACAAGTGACAGACAGTCGCCGTGGAATCCAGGGGCTGAATGGCTTCTGTCTGCGCGAGAATGATGCTACGTGTTGCTGAGGGAGCAAAAATGGTTCATTTTTAACCGTCCCTTCCGTGTTGGACTGCCTGCAGTCCCTCAGCTCAGGGCGGTGGGGATGACTCTCAGTGAGTGAAGGTTTCACTCGGATTCTCTTCATCTGGGACACTTGGGGCTCAGATGTTAACTGCTGCGCGGTCGCAGCAAAGAAAGCGATGCCCGCTTTGCAATAGACTTTCTGTAAGATTGCTGCGTGAAGACGATTTCTGAACACCAAGCAGGCTGCACAACAATGTGAATTTACCTGGGCGAAGAGTCCTCGGTGTTCATTTCTCTCTGTCCTGCCAGCACAGCATCTTTCTGTCTCTCCGATAACAGACCTTTGGAGAAAGTTCACAATCAAAGTTGTTCATGTTCCCCGCATTAATGTAACTGACACCTCTCACCCCAAGAGTTTCAGAGAGAGAGAGAGAGAGAAAGAGGGAGAGAAAGCAGAAGAGCGAATGGACTCTTACCCTCCCCCAACCCTACATTCCCCCACCCCCCTCCCCCCAGAACAACGTGCAAGTAGAAATAAAATGGTTTAATTATCCGCCAGTGGAGATAGTCCAGTTCCTGGGGATGAGACAAACATCAGCCCCCCCGGGGACAGAATGACAAGCAGATGTTCTGGAAAGGCTTTGCTGCTTGCAATTCTTGCAGCAATGTGGAATGTACTTCACACTGAGCAAGTTTCAGCTGGCTCAGAGTCTCCAATGTTCATTGCTGTGTTTGCCGCCAGCTCAGAGAGAGAACAATAGGCAGGACGTAGGAGTGAATAACGATCCGCGTGAGAATGCGAATAACTGTTAATGGAGACTGTTAGTGGCTAACAATACGTCGTGTGTCATAGCAGACGAGGTGATAAACAGGAGTCTTTTGTGTGGTAGGGGTCAAGGACATGGGGGAGTGGTAGGGGTCAAGGACATGGGGGAGTTCAGGCCCTATAGTTATAGAACTCGATATTGAAGACCGGAGGGCTGTAAGGTCTCCAAGTGGAAAATGAGATGTTGTTCTTTCATCTGGAGCTCGAACACTGCTGCAAGCCTGAGACAGGGATGTTGGCCAGGGAACAGGGTGATGTGTTAAAGTGGCAGGCAACCGCAAGGTCAGGGCCTTGAGTTTCTGCGGGCAGAAGCGGGATGTTCTGCGAAGCAGTCACCCAGTTTATGCTTCATGCTACGTTGGGCAAACGACACTGTGAGCAGCGAATGCGGTGGAATGAAATAGCAGCAGGGAGACTGGATGAGAAGCAGCTGTTCGGGAAAGTCTTTGCCGCTTGCAATTCTGAGAGCAATCTCAAATGTATTTCATACTGAGCATGTCTCAGGTCGCTCAAGAGGTCTGGGGCATTTCCTGCGCGCGTGCTTTCTGGCTCGTTGGTCTAGGCGTATGATTCTCGCTTAGGGTCTGTTACTGCGCTGATTTGCGAGAGGTCCCTGGTTCAAATCCCGGACGAGCCCGTGTTTTTTTTTTAACTTGACTTGTGCAAAACTGCCTGATTAACTTTCTCAAAAAGCACCTTCGTGAAACCAGCGTGGGCTGCCTGGAGTACGAATGAGGCAGAAAACAGAGAAATGAAATGGTTGGAGATCGTGTTCAACAAGCTACTTGGATGCTGCCTGAACTGCTGTGCTCTTCCAGCACCACTAATCCAGAATCTGGTTTCCAGCATCTGCAGTCATTGTTTTTACCATAGTGCTCAACAGGTTGATGTGAGTGGTGCGGTGTTTGAGGAATGTCAGCAATCAAGGTAGATTGGAAAATTGGGACAGCTCTCCTCGGAGAACCGAACTTTTCCAAGTCATGAGGGACCTAGAAACAGGAAATAATGTTGTGAAAATGCTCCCACGCCTGAAAGGATCCATAACGATTCGGCAGAATTTTAAGTCACGAGGAAAAGAAGTAAAAGTGACATTAGGAAGAACGTTTTCGTACAGGGAGTGGTGAGGGTCAGTAAGTCCCTGTCTGACATTGACAAAGAGGAAGATTCAATGGACCCAAAAGGGAATTCGGTGGTCACGTTCAGATGTGCAGATTTCCGCTGAGAAGGCGAGAGAATGAAACGACTAGAGTCACACGTTTACTTAAGTGTAGAACCAGCAGAGCGAAGGTGGGCCGCAGAGCCTCCGTCTGCGCTGTGACACATGTTGTGATTCAGTGTGAAATCACAGTTCGACCGACAGAATGTGGGAATTTAGAAAAAAGTTTATATTTACACAGCCTCCATACGTCTGCGAAACAGCATATCACACGACAGCAGTGGAGGTCTTTGACACCAGGCTCGAAGGTGCCTTCAGCGTGCCAGACAAAAGCCTGAAGTGTTCTGTGCAACCAGCTCACCAAGCGGCAGCAGAGTGGCGCAGCGGGAGCGTGCTGGGCCCATAACCCAGAGGTCGATGGATCGAAACCATCCTCTGCTATCGTTCACTGTCACCTTGATCTGCTTTCTTCAGCAAGCTGCCTTTGCATCTACTTGCCGATATGTTCATATCGATCCACTCCATTCAAACGGCATGGGTTTTAGAGGTCTCAGTGGTATTCTGTTCTTGGTCGGTTTCCTCTGAACTGAATCGCAAAACCGGTTCTCTACGATGCTAATGAGCTGTTAAAGTTGAAACTCAGACATCGTCCCCCACTTTTTGGACGGATACCACCGATTGTGAATAACCTCAGAGAGAGAGAGAGAGAGACAAGTGACAGACAGTCGCCGTGGAATCCAGGGGCTGAATGGCTTCTGTCTGCGCGAGAATGATGCTACGTGTTGCTGAGGGAGCAAAAATGGTTCATTTTTAACCGTCCCTTCCGTGTTGGACTGCCTGCAGTCCCTCAGCTCAGGGCGGTGGGGATGACTCTCAGTGAGTGAAGGTTTCACTCGGATTCTCTTCATCTGGGACACTTGGGGCTCAGATGTTAACTGCTGCGCGGTCGCAGCAAAGAAAGCGATGCCCGCTTTGCAATACACTTTCTGTAAGATTGCTGCGTGAAGACGATTTCTGAACACCAAGCAGGCTGCACAACAATGTGAATTTACCTGGGCGAAGAGTCCTCGGTGTTCATTTCTCTCTGTCCTGCCAGCACAGCATCTTTCTGTCTCTCCGATAACAGACCTTTGGAGAAAGTTCACAATCAAAGTTGTTCATGTTCCCCGCATTAATGTAACTGACACCTCTCACCCCAAGAGTTTCAGAGAGAGAGAGAGAGAGAAAGAGGGAGAGAAAGCAGAAGAGCGAATGGACTCTTACCCTCCCCCAACCCTACATTCCCCCACCCCCTCCCCCCAGAACAACGTGCAAGTAGAAATAAAATGGTTTAATTATCCGCCAGTGGAGATAGTCCAGTTCCTGGGGATGAGACAAACATCAGCCCCCCCGGGGACAGAATGACAAGCAGATGTTCTGGAAAGGCTTTGCTGCTTGCAATTCTTGCAGCAATGTGGAATGTACTTCACACTGAGCAAGTTTCAGCTGGCTCAGAGTCTCCAATGTTCATTGCTGTGTTTGCCGCCAGCTCAGAGAGAGAACAATAGGCAGGACGTAGGAGTGAATAACGATCCGCGTGAGAATGCGAATAACTGTTAATGGAGACTGTTAGTGGCTAACAATACGTCGTGTGTCATAGCAGACGAGGTGATAAACAGGAGTCTTTTGTGTGGTAGGGGTCAAGGACATGGGGGAGTTCAGGCCCTATAGTTATAGAACTCGATATTGAAGACCGGAGGGCTGTAAGGTCTCCAAGTGGAAAATGAGATGTTGTTCTTTCATCTGGAGCTCGAACACTGCTGCAAGCCTGAGACAGGGATGTTGGCCAGGGAACAGGGTGATGTGTTAAAGTGGCAGGCAACCGCAAGGTCAGGGCCTTTTTAGTGAAACTGACACCTCTCCCCCAAGGGATTCAGAGAGAGGGAAACAGCTGAACCGCAAAAGTGCTAGATCACTTTTCCACAAAAGCATCTTTGTTAAACGAGATCGGATTGCCAGAAGTAGGGGATGGGGCTGAGCTACCATTGCAGTGAACACTGCGAAGGGAAACATTTGTTCAAAGTTAGAACATGTTTTGCAGATTGTTCGCCCACACAATCCGAGTCTGAATGAATTCTCCAGCTGCGTTATTGCTAAAATCTGAGAGTGAAATTTCAGGAAGCGGGGAATTGAAGTGATTGGAGACAGCGCTGAACAGGTTGTCGTGAATTGTGCCGTGCATGAGGAATGTCAATAATGAATGCAGATTGGAAAGTTGGGACAGTTCTCCTTGGAGAACAGAAGTTTGAAATCTGGCCCAGTTGACGTTTTCCAAGGCATGAGGGATCTAGACAGAGAAAATATTACCATGAAAATGGTACCACGCCTGAAAGGATCGCTCCCAATTAGGCAGAGTCTTGAGCAAAGGAAGTAAAAATGACATTATGAAGAACGTTTTCGTGCAGAGAGTGGTTAGGGTCAGATTTACACAGTTGCGCTGGCACCCTTGGAGAGCTCTGAGTTGTCTTGTCCTCTTCTGTTGCTGTGTTCTGATCTCAAGTGTGAAACCTCTTCCCTCAGATGGTAATGAACTGGTGAAGTCGAAACACATGACTTGCTGTTTTTGTCCATTTCCTGCGGTAAAGAAACAGACGCCCTTGTAACAAAATACTTTCTGCAGGATTGCTGTGTCAAGGCAAATTCTGAACACCAAACAGGCTGCACAAGAAGGCACTCATATCAATTTACCTGAGGGAAGTCTCCGGTGCCCATTTCTGCCTGTCCCGATACCACATCACCTTGTCATTTCTCCGAGAACAGACCTTTGGAACAAGTTTAAAGTTGCCATTTGATGGATTCGTGTCAATGACGTCTCCTCCCCCAAGTGATAGGGAGAGAGAGCAGAAGAGCGAATGGGCTCTGCCTCCCACAAGCACAGCTTGTAAGTAGAAACAAAATGGTTCAATTATCCGCTAGTGGAGAGAGCCCGGTCCCTGGGGACGGGACAAACAGCAGTGTCCTGGGAGCAGGGAGACAGACTGAGAAGCAGATGTTCTTGATACTCGTTGCTGCTTGAAATTCTGGGAGTAATGTACAATATATTTCGTACTGAGCAAGTCTCAGCTGCTTCTGGAGCTGACTGCGCCCATGGCATGTGGCTCGTTGGTCTCAGGGTATGAACAGGTTGACGTGAATGGTGCCGTGCCTGAGAATTGTCAGTTCTGAAGGTAGATTGGAAAGTTGGGACAGATCTCCTTGGACCTATGGTTGTTGTGGAGGAGGATGATAAGACACAGAATATCGAATAAAATATTATAGTGTTAGCAACTTAAATGATATATTGAAGAAACCTAGATTGCTGTTGAGTCTTTCATCTTTTAAAACGGGTTGTAGATTTCGGTTCATTAATCTGTAAATCCCAGAACTTTTTCAAAATCACATTCTCCAGGTAATTTAAGGTTCTATAAACGGAGGTGACACCTCAGATCAGACAATGCATGAAAGCTGTGAGGGTAGGGTCTATCTGTATCCTAATCTTGAGTGAGACTGGTTCTATTTCCAAATATATAATCCTGCAAACGCAGATTCACTCCAAAGACTTCTATATGTGAGTGCATACATAAGAGAGAGCGTGTGTGTGCGTGTGCATGCTGGGTACAGTGTGTGTGTGTGTGTGTGTGTGTGTGTGTGTGTGTGTGTGTGTGTGTGTGTGTGTGTGTGTGTGTGTGTGTGTGAGATGGAGTATAATCATGTGAGATGGTGGATGCTTAGGTTTCAGTGTGGGAATGTATTACTGTGTGTCTGAGAGAGAGCATGTCTATCAGAGAGGGTCTGCACGAGCGTGTGAGTATGTAAGAGAGTGTGCTTGTGCGTGAGAGAGTGTATTGTGTTGCTGGGTCTCCTGTCGTGTGACGTGAACCCAGGGTCTCGGCTGAGGCCATCCTCATGTGTTCTAAACTTGGCTATCAGCCTCTGCTCGGCCACTAGATCAAAGAGGGCTGAGGCACGAGAAAGGACGGACGGGGGCACTGGTGGTGGTAGAGAAGGGAGAGAAATGGAGAGGGGACAGAGGTTGGGGAGTAGAGAATGACGGGTTCAGAAGGTTGGGGACGGAATCGGGGTGCACTGTGAAGAGGGGAGAAAGGGCGGGGGCAGTGGGTGGGGAGAAAACGGACAAGGGGCAGAATGGGAAGCGAGAGATAGCACAAATCCCACCTTCCCCAGGACTGGTGTCAGTGTCCCACAAACTGGAACCCACTCTTTCCACAGCAGATTTGGGGCAACCATTTCTCAATATAAGCATGGCTAAGGCATATCATCCCTGCAGGCCATTCACACCGACCTTCCCAACAGCATCCCACTTAGACTCACTCGATTAATCTACAGCCCTGCAGTTCCCCATGGCTATTTCCTGATGAAGGGTTTTGCCCGAAACGTCGACTCTCCTGCTCCTCGGATGCTGCCTGACCTGATGGGCTTTTCCAGCACCACACTCTCGACCCTGATCTCCAGCATCTGCAGTCCTCACTTTCGCCCTGTAAGGAGTGAATTTTCTATTCCTAGTCTTTTAAATCTTTTAAAATCGTTTCCCCTCACCCTAAACCTATACCCTGTAGTTTTGGAATACCTCTACCCCGGGGAAAAGACAGAAACGTTGAGCAGCCAGACAAAATGCAAAAGGAATAATATGTCAAGGCACAGGGAAAAAAAAACATTTCGTCAAAAAATTGCTTTGGTATTTTTCTCTCGTATTCGCATTTAGACACTTAAAATTTGTCATGATCTGGAGGTGCCTGTGTTGGACTGGGGTGTACGAAGTTAAAAACACACAACACCAGGTTACAGTCCAATAGGCTTGTTTGGAAGCACCAGCTTTCGGAGAGATGTTCCTTCATCAGGTGGTTGTGGAGTAAAAGATCATAAATTCTGTGCCTTACGATCTTATACACCACAACCACCTGATGAAGGAGCAGCGCTCTGAAAGCTAGTGCTTCCAAATAAGTCTGTTCGACTATAACCAGGTATTTTGTGATTTTTAACTTTAAAAGTTGTAACAAATTCCGGCACACTGAGCATGCTCCGCGGTGTCAGGAATCAATGTGCATGACCGCCAGTGTCAGCAAAGCATTGCGCATATTCCTTGGTGCCCGCAGAAACTGCGCGTCAGCTTCTTCCCATGGACCAATGAAGAACCTTGGAGGACCGGAAGGAGACTGGTCCTCCTGCCAATCAGAGCCGGCCATTGTCGAAATGTAGAGGTTGGACCGTGAGCTCTGAAGCTGCTGCCGCTCCTTTTTCTGTGAACTTCAGCCCAGACAGTCTGTTTCTCACCACTTTTACCATTTTTTGTTTCATTCTGGGGTTTAATTGTTAATTTGCAGCAACCGAAAAGAAAGAGTGAATCGAGGGAGGGGACAGACTCTGGAAAAGTTGATCCAGGTCTGTGTCTCACTTTGCAAACACATGGCAAATGCAGTGACACAATCTATAGCCTTTGATGTGTTTTAAAAAACGCAGAGAGGAGGCGAATTGTTTAGATGGTGATATGTTGAGATGTGGTGAAAGTGAGATGATGGAGATCAGAGTTCCAAAGTGTGGCGCTGGAAAAGCACAGCAGGTGAGGCAGCAACTGAGGAGGAGGAGAGTCAATGTTTTGGGCACGAGCCCTTCATCAGGAATGATATGTGGATGGACAAAGGGGTCTCAGCGTCCTTCTACACCAGTCACTGTCAGTTGTCAGACAGGAGCAGCAAGCAATCAGCAAGGCAAGTGGTATATTAGCAAGAGAAGTTGAGTTCAGAAGTGGGGATGTCTTCCTGCAGTTAGGTCAGTCATTGAATGTATTCAAGGCTGAGTCCATTTGACTTTGAAGAACAAAGAAGTGGATGGGTATTGGGGAAAGGTAAGAAAATGGTTTTAAGACCAGTATAGAACACTTACAGTCATACAGCACAGAAACAGACCATTAAGTCCAACTAGTCCATGCTGACTGTGTTCTGAAACTAAACTAGTCCCACCTGCCAGTGTTTGGCCCAGACTCTCTGAACCTTTCCTATTACAATTGCAACATTTAAGAGACATTTGGATGGGTATATGAATAGGAAGGGTTTGGAGGGATATGGGCCGGGTGCTGGCAGGTGGGACTAGATTGGGTTGGGATATCTGGTCAGCATGGACGGGTTGGACCGAAAGGGTCTGTTTCCATGCTGTACATCTCTATGACTCTATGTACTTATCCAAATGTCTTTTAAACACTGTAACTGTACCTGCATCCACCATCTCCTCTGGACATTGATACCACATGAGAACCATTCTCTGTCTTAAAATAAAAAGGTGCCCCTCATATCTTTTTCAAATATTTCTCCTCTCATCTTCAAAGTTTGCTCCCTAACCTTGAAACACCCATCCCGGGGAAAGAATACCTGCTGTTCACCTCATCGATACCCCTGAAGATTTTATAATCCGCTCTAAGGTCATCTCTCAACCTCCGATGCTACAGTGAAAAAAATCCCACCCTGTCCACCTAGATGCCGATATATTTATATCCAGTTATGAACTGTTCAATGCTAGTGCCGACTGGAAAGACCAAATGACCTATTCCTGCTCCCAATTTTCACACTATGTGTCCAGGACAACAAGAGACCATATGACATAGGTGCAGAAATTAGGCCATTCAGCCCATCAGATCTACTCCACCATTCAATCACAATTGATACGTTTCTCAACCCCATTTTGAAATTTTGATTTTGGAAAGGCAGATCAGGGCAGGATCTGCAAAGTTAATGGGGAGTGTTGTTGACCAAAGATACCTTGGAGTGCTGGTTCATAGTTTCTTGAAGGTGGAGTCGCAGGTAGACAGGATTGCGAAGGAGGTGTTTGATGTGCTTGCCTTTATAGGTCAGGGCATTTCAGTACAGATGTTGGGAGGTCATGTTGCCCCTGTACTGGACATTGATGAGGCTACTTTTGGAATACTGTGTTCAGTTCTGGTTACCCTGCTACAGGAAATGTGTTGTGAACCTTTGAAAGGGTTTGGCAAAGATTTACAAGGCTATCGCCAGAGTTGGAGGGTTTGAGCTATAGGGAGAGGCTTAATAGGCCGGGACTGTTTTCCCTGGAGCATTGGAGGCTGAGGGGTGACTTTATAGAAGTTCAAAAGGAGCATGGATAGGGTGAATAGCCAAGATCTTTTCCACATAGTAGGGAAGTCCAAAACTAGAGGGCAAAGATTTGAGGTGAAAGGGGAAAGATTTAAAAGGAACCTTATGGACAACTTTCTCACACAGAGAGTGATGCAAGCATGGAATGAGCTGCCAGAGGAAATGGTGGAGGCTGGTATAATTACAGCATTTTAAATGGCATCTGGTAACAGGGTGAATTTGAGAGCGATATAGGCTAAGTGCTGACAAATGGGACTATGTTACTTTGGGATATCTGGTCAGCACAGACAATTTGGACTGAAGGAAAGCAGAAGTAATGTTGTGAAGTTTGGAATTTCAGAGCAGCTTTCAAAGATGTTTTGTCCTTACTGGGAGCAGAAGCTACAATGAAATCTTTCATTTGAGAGACAGCAACTGAGTAAGTGAGGACATTCAGGATTTTGATGGAATGTGGGAATTTGTTGCAATGTGGGGTTGAAGTGTTTAAAGTAAAGTGTCCTGAGCGGGAAGCCGAGTGAAGGGTTAGGTGGGTTTGTGTTTTAAACTGCTCATTTCTTTCAGCCCCCAACAATGTACTTCCAATGCTGTGCATCAGAAGGAGCGGTGAATCAGTAACTGGTATCATCAGAAATTTTACGGTTTTCAGTACTGCAGGTATTGCATTGTTGTATCAGCATTGTAAAGGTCACTGGCAGCAGCGGGAGGTGTGGGATGTATTCACTGGAAGAGATGAAGCAGTTAGATAACACACATATGAGAGGGCAGAGTGGGACTTGTCTTTCAATTTGCAGAAGTTGGGAGGTTGTGGGAGCTGTGGTTCTGGGCAAACACAACTGCAGTAAATCATAGACGTCCTACAGTGTGGAAGGAGGCCATTCAACCCATCAAGTCCACACTGACCCATCGAACAGCATGCCACCCAGACCCACCTTATCTCGTCGTTTCTGCTGGTGGGTTAGACTAGGTAACAAGATTAGGGGTAGGTTTAAGGTGTAGGAGGAGGGACTACATTTCCTGCAGAGTGGTGAATCTATGGAATTCTTTGCCCAAGGAAGCAATAGAAGCAGGCATATTCAAGACACAGTTCGATGGGATTTTGGATGGTAGGTGAATTTAGGGTAGTCAGGATAATGCAGGTAAGAGGAGCTGAGATGATGGATAGATCAGCCATGACCTTAAAGAATGGCGGAGTAGGCTCGATGGGCCAAATGGCCTCTTTCTGCACTGCAGGGATTTTATGATTGCTTCATATGGTGTATATCTGATATTCACTGTTGTACACGCTGCATGGCTATGATTTTTTACCTTCTAATATAGTAATGGAATTACATCCTGTATTTCTTGTATTCATTTTTATTTAACAGGTCAGCAGGAAGTCTTTCAGCAACTTTACTGGCTTTCTTTCCTGAAGCAGCCTTGACATTTCATTTTCATATCCTTGATTCAGCTCCATTTCCAGCACCTTTGTAGGAAGATTGTTCCAGGTCATTGTCACCTAAATGAAGTTTTCCTCTTTATATACCTAATGCTACCTTGCTGAATGAGGGTTTTCAGGTTTCTGTGTCATGGATAATATATGATTAGCAGGTATCTGGCAATCTAAGGAATTGTCACCGATGTTATGTTCATTTGACTGTACTGACCGTGACTTATTTCGTGATTTCTTTTGCAGGAAGACATGGGGAAAGAAATCTAAAACCAAACGATACATCAGCTTCGGACAGAGCCACTTGATTCATTGGGACTTGAATATCAGCAGCCATTCCAGTCGAGAAGAAATGTTTGCTTTTGTCTGCTTGGACACTGGTGTGGCAGGAAGAATACTGATACACCCGAATGAGGGAGATTCAGTGCAGTGACTGTGAAAAGAACAGTACTTCACACCACTTACTCAGCTTGGAGGATCAAAGAGACCATTCACTTGCTCTCTGTGCGGGAAGGGCTTCACCCGCTCCTCCCACCTGTGAGACATCAGTGAGTTCACCGACCATCGCAGGGGGATTGAAGGAGCTTCGGCCGAGTGCCATTATTGACTGCATTAATAACCCAGTTCTGGGGACTCCCGGCTTTGAATCTCACCAAAGCAGATGGCGGATTTGGAGTTCAGTCAGAAATCTGGAGCTCAGAATCTCATTATGATACCATTTTCGGGGAACAAACTCCCCAATCTGATTCACTCATGATTTAGGGGAGGAAACTGCCGTTGTGGGAAAGGATTCTCTCAGTCGTCCCAGCTGCATCCTTTCCCTGGTCTGACCGATATGTCACTCCAGACCCACAGCAGTGTGGTTGACTCTTGACAGCCCCTCTGCAAGTGCGCGGGGAGAATCTTACTTACATACAGACTATGGGTTGCAATTGCTGAGTGAAGCAATACTTCCTCCAGGCTAAGGCTGCACCAAGGATCGAATTACAAAGGGACAACTCAGCTGACCAATAGTGAAAAAAGTGGGATGCAGGGAAGTGTGTGTGTGTGTGTGTGTGTGTGTGTTTTAAAAAAAAGCTACTTTTTGTGCACCTTTTTGCTGGGTGGATCTGAAGCTGCAACAAAGTTGGGTCCCAACAAAAGTTACCTGAACTTATCGTCAGACTCAGTCATTGAAGTCTATGAGATCCAACAGCTTTTTCTTTTAAAACTGCTCATTTCTTTAAATCTCCGGCGCGAGGTTTCCAATGTCTTCTCTCAGAAGGAGCAGTCAATGTGTAGCTCGTAGTATTAGAATCGTACATTTTTCAGGACTGATGGTTCATTGTTTCCTCAGCGTTGTAAAGTTTATTGGCAGCAGTGGGAGGGGTGGGTTATTTTCACTGGAAACAAAGTTAAAAATCCAGTTATAGTCCAACAGGTTTATTTGGAAGCACTAGCTTTCGGAGTGTTGCTCCTTCATCAGGTAGCTGTACAGCAGGATCATAAGACACAGAATTTGCAGCAAAATGAAATATTGAACAAATCTCGACTGCTGTTAAGTGTTTCATCTTTAGAATGGGTTGCAGGTTTCAGTTCATTAGTATGTAAATCCCAAAACTTCTTTTAAGTCACAGTCTCGAGATAACTTAAGGTTTTACAATGAGGTACCATCTCAGCCCAGACAATGCATGAAAGATGTGAGGTTAGAGTCTGTCTTGAGTCAGACTGGTTCTGTTCCCAAAGTAGGAATTTATAAAATATTACATGGATTGACTGTCTGCAGATTGTGCACTTTTCGAGAAAATAGAATGTATCTACAAATATAATTCTGCAAATGCAAATTAACCCCATGGTCTTATCTATGTGTGCATGCATGAGAGTGTGTGTGTGCATACACATGAGTCTGGCTGAGAGAGTGCGTGTTTGCGTGTGTGCATGCTTGGTAAAGTGAGAGTGTGCAGGAGTATAAGTCTTTGAGAGTATGGGTGAGTACGTGCATGCATCTGAGAGAGCGCGTATATCTGAGAGAGTGCCTGCGTGAGTATGTGAGAATGTATGGCTGTCTGTGAGAGACAGAGAGACAGAATGTGTACAGTGTAGTGGGGTCACCTGTAATGTAACATGAACCCAAGGTCCTGGTGGAGGCCATCCTCATGGGTTCCAAACTGGGCTATCAGTCTCTGCTCGGCCACTAGAAATGATTAAGCAGTTACACAATAGACACGGGAGGGGGCAGGGTGAGACTTGTCTTTCGATTTGCAAAAGGTGGAAGGCTCTGGATGATGTGATCTCGGGCAAACACAACTTGGAGGACCTTCGGCTCAGAGAGGTGGAGCTGGAAGCCAGGTTGCTGACACGCTGGGAGGGCAAGGCGGAAAGTTAATCAGATGCTTTTTATTCCGGGAGATGGTCTTTCCATCCGGACAGAGCCTTCTGATGGGATCAGTGGACAGGGTCAGGAAGGTGTGAGCCCGGGTCAGGCAGGTAAAGGGGATCTGAGAGAAGGCTGAAGGGGAGAGGAGCTAACTGTGGGGTGGTTGGAGTAAGAACAACGTTAGGGAGGGGGAGATAAGGGACAGAATAGTGACGGCGATTGCCTCCGTTCTCTGCAGTTGGCAGCAGAAGCACAGATGGCATCAGAATCTGATGCCAGGATTCAAGAACCGCTCTGCTCTGGGCTGGAGAAGTGGGAAAGGGAAGTGCAATGGGTGTGGTCCAACAATGTCAGCAGGACACAGCCTCTGCTGAGGGTGCATGAGAAGTTAAAAGCTGCAAAGACAAAGCAGAACCTCAAAGCGCTGGGTGGGATGGTGGCTCAGTGGTTCGCAATGCTGCTTAATAACACCAGGAGCCTGGGTTTGATTCCACCCTTGGGTGAGTGTCTGTGTGAAGTTTGGCATGTTCTCCCCCTTGTGTCTGTGTTGGTTACCTCTGGGTGTTCTGGCTTCCTCCCACAGTCCAAAGATCTGCACTTTAGGGTGGATCAGCTGTGCTAAAGTGTGCAGGTGAGCTTGCATCTTGGATGACCATGTTAGTTTCGGTTCCTTCATTTGTAAATCCCAGAACATTTTTAAACTTACATTCTCAAGATAGCTTTTAACAATAGGTGTCATCTCAGCTCAGATAATGGATTGAAGGTGAGACATTAAAGTCTGTCTGTGTCCCAATGTTAGGTCAGACTGATTCTATTTCCAAAGTGGGAGCTACAGAATTTTACATGGATTTATACAGTTTTTGAGTAATTCGGAATAAATGGACTTCTGCAAGGAAGTGTACAAACAACTGACCAGGAACACGAAAGGCAACTGCCAGCTGATCTGACCAAAGAGCACAACCGTGAACTGACAGCATTCATCAAGACTTCTGATCCAATCCTTCCAGAAGCTCACCATCCACGGACTAGTTGAATCCGTGGATGTGTCAGCACTCTACACCAGCATTCCTCATGATGATGGCATCACGGTAACAGCCTCAGTACTCAATACCAACAACTGCCAATCTCTGAGCACTGTCCTACAACTCATCCGCTTCATTTTCAACCACAACATTTTCACCTTTGGCAACCAGTTCTTCATCCAGACACATAGAACAGCCATGGGGACCAAATTTTCACCCCTGTATGCCAACAGTTTCACGCAGGGGTTCGAACAAGGCTTCTTTTCTGCACAGGACCTCCAACCAACACTATACACCAGATATATTGATGACATTTCTTCCTCTGGACCCATGGTGAGGAGTCACTGAAACAACGATACTGTGATATTAACAAGTTTCATCCCACCATCACACTCTCAACACTCTTTAGTATCTGTCTCATTTTTGAACACATGCAGCTCTATCAAGGATGGATATCTCAGCACTTCTCTGTACCGCAAACCCACGGATAACCTGACAGTGCTACACTTCTCTAGTGAAACATATTAAAACAGCCACCCCCTCTGGACAAGCCCTTCGCATACATAGGATCTGTTCAGGTGAGGAGGAACATGACAGACACTTGGAAGTACACAAGCATGCTCTCATAAGAACGGGATACAATGTTCAACTCATCAACTGCCAGTTCCAATGTCACAGCAAGAAACTGGAATGACTTCCTTTAGGAGAGAGACACGAGCTGCAACCAAAATGGTACCATTTGTTGCCCAGTACTTCTCAGGAGCCGAAACACAACGCCATGTTCTTCACAGCCTGCAACACATTATTGATGAGGATGAGCACCTCGCCAAGACCTTCCCCACGCCTCCACTTCTCGCCTTCAAACAACCGCCAAACTTTAAACAGATAATTGTTCTCAGAAAACTGCCTGGCCTTCAGGACAAGACGATACAACTCTGTTACGGCAGATGATGAAAGACGTATCAGAGTGTTGACACGATTACCACCATTACACGTGGGGACACCACCCACCATGAGTGTAGCAGATACTCATGTGACTCAGCCAACATTGTTTATCTCATACGCTGCAGGCAATGATGCCCTGAGTCTTGGTATATTGGTGAGACCCAGCAAAGGCAACAGCAACAGATGAATGGACACTACACAACAATCACCAGCCAGGAGTGTTCCCTCCCAGTCGGGGAACACGACAGCAGTCCGGGGCATTCAGCCTTGAACCTTCGGGTGACCATCCTTCAAGGTAGACTTCAGGATAGGCAACAACGGAAAATGGCTGGGCAGAGGTTGATAGCCAAGTTCAATACCCATGGAGATGGCCTCAACCAGGACCTTGTGTTCATGTCACACTACAGGTGACCCCACTATAATATATATTCACTCTCACACTCTCACACACTCACACACAAATACATGCTCCTCCAAACCAACACACTCACACACTCAAACACAAATACATGCTCCTCCAAACCAACACACTCACACAGACTCTCTCTTATACACATGCGCTCTCTCTCTCACATACACGCCCTCTCACAAACTTATACCCCATTACACACTCACTCTCTCTCTCCCTCACTCACTCACTTACTCACACACACATACACGCCCTCTCACAAACTTATACCCCATTACACACTCACTCTCTCTCTCCCTCACTCACTCACTTACTCACACACACATACACGCCCTCTCACAAACTTATACCCCATTACACACTCACTCTCTCTCTCCCTCACTCACTCACTTACTCACACACACATACACACCCTCTCACAGACTTATACCCCATTACACACTCTCTCTCTCTCTCTCTCTCACTCACTCACTTACTCACACACACATACACACCGTCTCACAGACTTATACCCCATTACACTCTGTCACACACACACGATCACTCGGTTTCTCCTGCACACACTCACAACATAAAAGTTTGTGGGTTGAATTTGTACTTGCAGAATCGCATTTTATTTTGCTCAAAAACTCATACACGTAAGATTCTGTAATACCACGATAGAAATAGAATCTGTCTGACCTAACATTGGGACACAGACAGACTTTAACTTAACACCTTCAATGCATTATCTGATTAAGATGACACCTATTGTTAAAAGCTATGTTGAGAACGTAACTTTTGAAAAGTTCTGGGATTGAAGGAATCAAAACTAACATGGTCGTTCTAAAAGATGGTAGAGGTCAGCTAAAGTTGTTTAATATTCCATTCCATGACACTGCAATCCTGTTACTATAAAGTCTGTGTGTTATGATTCTGCTCCACAACCAACCGATGAAGGAGCAGCGCTTTGAAAACTAGTGATTTCAAATAGACCTGTCGGGCGACAACGTGGCATTGTGTGATTTTTAACTTTGAAAATGTCATTCATGCCAACATGTTCATACTGCGCATGCTACTCGGTGTCAGCAACATACTGCGCATGTTCCACGGTGTCAGCAAAACAGTACGCATGCTCACACAACAAACGGAAACACTCTATGACCTTGCTTTGATGGACCAATGTGAAGCACTGGAGGACCGGATGGACACTGGTCCTTCTGCCAATCACCGCAAACCCAGCGTCTGGATGCGGAGGTAGGACCATGAATTTCTGAAGTTGCTGCTCTCTCTCTGAATGAAGATTGAGCTTCACCCCAGACTGCAACTTCCTTCCTCTGTCCAACATCTGTGAGTACACCACACTCTTTTCTCAACCCCTTTTCCATTCTGGGGTTGAGCTGTTGACGTGCAGGAACAGAAGGGAAACGGAGTGAATCCAGGGAGAGGACTGACTCTTGGAAAGTTAGTCCAGGTCTTTTTTCAATGGCAAATACAGGAGAATTGACATTTCAGGCTCGAGCCTTTCATCAACAATGATGTGTGGATGAACAAAAGGGCCTCTGCGTCCTTCTAATCCAGTCAGTGCAAACTGTCAGACAGGTGAAGCAAGTAGTGAGTAAGGGAAGTGGTATATTAGCAAAAGGAATTGAGTTCAGAAGTGGGGACGCCTTCCTGCAGTTTGGGCGTAATTGAATATATCCAAGGTTGAGTTCATCTGATTTTTGAACAACAAAGATGTGATGGTTATGGGGGAATGCAAGACCAATCCAGATCAGTTATAGAAACAGACCCTTCAGTCCAATTAGTCCATGCTGACTATGTTCTCAAACTAAACTGGACCCACCTGCCTGTGTTTAACCTATATCCCTCTGAACCTTTTATATTGGAGTCATCGAGATGTACAGCACAGAAACAGACCCTTCGGTCCAATTTGTCCATGCCTACCAGTTATCCTAATTTAGTCTATTTGCCAGCCCTGGACCCATATCCCTCGAACCCCTTCTATGATAGACCAATCCAAATGCCTTTTAAATTCTGTAATTATACCAGTCTCCACCACTTCCTCTGGCTGGTCATTTCATATATGCACTACTCTGTGTGAAAAGGGTCCCCTAAGAGCTCTTTTATGTTTTTCCCCAATTGCCCAAAACCTTTAGTTCTGCACTCCCCACCCCAGGGAGAAGACTTTGTCTATTTACCCTGTCCATGCCTCTCATGATTTTATAAACCTCTAAGGTCATCCCTCAGCCTCTGATGCTCCAGGGAAAACAGCCCCATCCTATTCAGCCTCTCCCGAGAGCTAATATTTTTCAAAACTGGCAACATGCTGGTAAATCTTTTCTGAACCCTTTCAAGTTTCACACCGTCCTTCTGATGCGCAGGAGACCAGAGTTGCATGTAATATTCCAAATGTGGCCTCACCAATGTCCTGTAAAGCTGCAACATCACCTACCTCCCAACTCCTTTCCTCAGTGCTGCAACCGATAAAGAAAAGCATACCAAATGGTGCCTTCACTATCCTATCTACCTAGGACTCTACCTTCAAGGAACGATGAACCTGCACTCCAAGGTCTCTTTGTTCAGCAACACTCCCCAGGACCTTACCATAAAGTGTATACGTCCTGCTTTGATTTGCTTTTCCAAAATCCAGCACTTCACACTTATTTAAATTAAACTTCATCATTCATATACTAATCCAAATGTCTTTTAAATGTTCTAACTGTATCTCCATCCACCCTGACCTGCTGTGCTTTTCCAGCACCACTCTAATCTAAACTCTGATTCCAGCATCTGCAGTCCTTGTTTTTACCTGTTACATCGGTATACTCATATCAACCTATGATCTGTTCAATGCTGGTGCAAGCTTGACAGGCGAAATGGCCTATTCCTGCTCCCAATTTGCACACTCCTAGTCCAGGACAGCAAGGGACCATAAAACACAGGAGCAGAAATTAGGCCTCTCAGCCCATCAGGCCTGCTCCACCATTAAGTTCTGGCTGATAAGTTTCTCAATCCCATTCTCCCACTTTCTCCCTGTAACCCTCGATCCCCTTGATACTCAAGAACCTATTTATCTCCATCTTAAATCTACTCAGTGACCTGGCCTCCACAGCCTTCTGTAGCAATGAATTCCACATATTCACCACTCACCGGCTGAAAATGTTTCACCTTATCTTTGTTCGAAAAGATATTTCGTTTACTCTGATGCTGTGCCCTCAGGTCCTAGACTCTCCGACCAATAGGAACATCTTCCCCATGTGCACTCTGTCCATCCCACTAAACTTTCTCATGCCTCGAGCTCTCTTTGATCGCTGTGTCAAGCTCATCTCAGAAGAGAGAGAGAGAGAATGGTTGGTGATGACACTGCCTGGGAGATAGGGGTGCACGAGAAATGGCTGATCTTTCAAATTGAGTATAGCTAAAATAATATATTCAGAAACAGCATTAAAGTTTGAACGCATGTTCAATTTTATATTAAGACAAAGCTGCAGCCATCTTTCTCAAACTTGCTTTGAACTATGTGCAGTTGAGGACAGGCTGTTCAGGGTGAATGAGGCTTTTGCCCGAAATGTCAATTTTCCCGAAATGTCAATTTTCCTGCTCCTTGGATGTTGCCTGACCTGTTGTGATTTTCTAGCACCACAGTCTTGACTCTAATCTTCAGCATCTGCAGTACTCACTTTTGCCTGTTAGGGGTGAATGGCTGATTCCTAGTCTTGAAAAATTGGTTCTGTTCGAAGGTGTAGAGGTGTATTCTACCTTCAAGAGAGTTGAAAAGTAAGCAGAACCACCTGACATAGCACCAAATGTTCTGAACAATGTAACAATTTAACATTTGGTCAAACAGCTCAGTAGCTGGGTTGCCTGGAGACAAAAATATACTCAATTTTGGCCAATTGATTTAAATCTTGCCCCAAAATACTGAATTCCAATCAAGTTTGAATTTAGTATTTTGCGAATATTGGTTAGCACTGCTGCCTCACACCACCATGGTCGATTCCAGTCTTGGGTGACTGTCTGTGTGGAGTTTGCACATTCTCCCTGTGTCTGCTTGGGTTTCCTCTTGGTGCTCCAGTTTCCTCCCACAGTCCAAAGATTTGCAGGTCAGGTGAATTGGCTATGCTATATTGCCCGTAGTGTTAGGTGCATTCGTCAGAGGGAAATGGGTCTGGGTGGGTTACTCTTCGGAGGGTTGGTGTGGACTGGTTGGGCCGAAGGGCCTGGTTCCGCACTATAGGGTATTTAGTCTAATCTAATATTAACACCAATGAAATGATTTGATGCTTTGGAGTACAAAATCAAAAAAAAAGTTGAACAGTTACAGGAGAACTTCCCAAAAGACCCACAAATTTAGGCTGCTAGTGAGAACTCTGAGAGGTACCTGTCCAGAGAAGGACTCTGCACAGAGAAAAAACATCGACACTGACCTGGAGAGCAAATCTACAGAGGAAGATACAAAGAGAAGATTGAACGGCTGGCTGGTTTTGAAGTTTGAATCTTTCGGTAAATCTTAATCAGGGGTTTTTATTGGACTGGTATCATACAGGGGAAGGTAGAAGATAGAAAGGAGTTGTAAATAGTTGTTAATTAATTATTCTCCGTTAGACTTTACTAAATAAAGTTGTTAATTTTTACTTTAAATAGTGACCTTTGGGAATAGTTTCTTGGTTCTTGAATTTTCCAGATTACTGCATGGATTAAACCTTCTCAATGTTGCTGGTTTAAATTAGGTGGGGGAGATTGCACCCAGAGTTTTAAAATTTGGGGGCTTTCGTCTGAGATTTGAACTGGTTTAGACAGATTTGAATAGATTTGGCGGTACGAAAAATCCCAGCAGATTTAAACACTTGCAAGTTAGTGTCCTAGATCATTAAATAAAACTTTAAATAGTGACTTTTCGAAACAGTTCCTTACCTCTTGAATTTTCACATTACCACATGGGGTACATCTTTTTTGGGTTTGAATTACTGGGGGGTGCAGTCCGTGTCATAACAGTTCTGACTATGTAGAAATAGAGTAGTGGAGCATGGAAAGAAACTGTTTGTTCCGTGCCAATTGGACATCCTAAATTAATCTAGGCCTGTTTGCCAGCTCTTGGCCCATATCCCTCCAAACCTTCCTGTTCATATAATAATCCAGATGCCTTTTGAATATTGGAATTGTACCAGCCTCCACCACTTCCTCTGGGAGCTCATTCAATCCACGTACCACCCGCTGCGTGAAATAGTTGCCTTTTAGGTCCCTTTTAATCCTTTTCCCTCTCACCCTAATATGAATCAATTGCTGCTTTTTCTGAACAGGCTCAGTGGCTGGTACTGCTGCCTTATAGCGCTAGGGACCCGGGTTTGATCTCAGTCTCTGGTAACTGTCTGAGTGGAGTTTGCACCTTCTCTGTGTGGGATTCCTTTGGGTGCTCCGGTTTCTTCCCACAATCCAAAGATGTGCAGGTTTGGAGAGGGCACATCTTGAGGGGAATTAACTTTCACACTTTTTTTCTACTCCTTAGGTCCCTTTTAAATCTTTCCCCTCTCACCTTCAACCTATGCCCTCCAGTTTGGGAGTCCCCTATCCTGAGGAAAAGATGAGTAGTCAAATAAAATGCAAAAGGAATAAAATGTCGAGTCGCAGGATAAATATAAAATGTCGCTCCAGCCTTTCTTGTCTCCGATTGTCATTTGGGCACAAAACCTGTCAGTAACACCAGCAACTTCACAGAGCGTCCTGCGCATGCTCCTCGGTGACAACACACACTGCGCATGTTCGCCGGTGTCAGCAAAACCTGTGCGTGCTTCTGGTTGTCGGCGAAAACTGCGCGTGATCTCCTTTTGTTGGACCAATAGGAAGCCCTGGAGGACCGGAAGGAGCGTGTAATCAGAGACGTCTCTATTGTCTCTGTCTCTCTCACAATCTCAATTTATGGAGGGGACAGATTCTGGAAAAGTTGGGCCAAGTCTGTGTCTCAGTTGGCAAACTCATGGAAAATGCAGTACCACGATGTGAAGTGATAGCATTCCCTGTTGGGGGGTAAGCAGCAGAAAGGAGATGCATTGTTTAAATGGTGATATATTAGGATGTGGAGAAAGTGAGGACTGCAAATGTTGGAGATCAAAGTCAAAAAGTGTGGTGCTCGAAAAGCACAGCAGATGAGGCAGCATCCGAGGAGCCGGAGAGTCCGCGTTACAGGTACGAGCCCTTCATCAGGAATGTGTATAAAGGGGCCTCAGCGTCCTTCCATACCAGTCAATGCCAGTTGTCACAGGTGCAGCAAGCAATGAGCAAAGCAGGTGTTATATAAGCAAGAGGAATTGAGTCCAGAAGTGGGGATGTCTTCCTGCAGTTATGGGATCATTGAATATATTCAAGGCTGAGTTCATCTGATTTTGGAACAACAAAGAATTGGATGTTTATGGGGGAAGGCAAGAAAATGGTTTTCAGACCATTGCAGAACAGTTACTGAGTCAAACAGCACAGAAACAGTCCCTTCAGTCCAACTACTCCATGCTATGTTCTCAAATTAATCTAATCCCACCTGCCAGTGTTTGGCCTATATCCCCCTGTCACAAAGCTGGTCCTTTTTTCTAAAAGCTGGTCCTTCTCAAGGATGCTGTGTCCTAAGTTTTTTTTCAGGGGGGTGGTAAAAAGACCCGGGCTCTGAAGCGACTGGTTTAGTACAGAGATGAAAAACGGCATTGGGAGGCATTTTTGGTTATATGTGAACAGATGAGACTTGAGGCCAAAGCTTTTACGTTTTCGCAGTGACCTGTACAATGAAAGGGGAGTGGTCAATCCTGAAAGCTGAAGTCTCGTTTGGGTGAGTTAAGCAGTGGTCTATGTGGAGAAAGGCAGCTAACATTGTCTCCTTCCGCCCTTCTAACTTCAACTGTAAGCCTCTGTTTCAGTTTTACTTTGTTTAAGGGATTTGTTTTCTTTTGGTACTGTTGTGTACCAGCATTGCGAAGAGTGTTAAGAGTTTCTCCACAGCTTGTACTGTACTTAATAAAGTTTGGTTGTTCACAGAAGTTGGCGTATTGCAGTGTAAGAAGGTCAAGCAAAAGAACTTAACAAAGGAACCTAAGGGATAAGTCTTTCATGCAGAAAGTGGCGTGTTGAAGGAAAGAGCTGTCAGAGGAAGTGGTGGGTGCTGGTACAATTATGACATTAACAGGCATCTGAATGGGTATACGATTAGGAAGGGTTTAGACGCTGTGGGCCAAATGCTGGCAAATCGGCCGAGATTAGGTTAGGTTATCTAGTTGGCACGGATGAATTAGACTAAAGGGTCTGTTTCTGTGCTACATATCTCTATCACTCTGGCTTGCCACTAACATTTGCCACATCTATATGTACAGTTTCTCTCTGGTGTCAGTGTCAATGCCTTGATATCTCACTCTTAACCGGACTGGCAGTGATGACTTTTGTAATCTTTTCTTACAGACTATCTAAAGACAGAAGTTTCAAAGTCAACAGATAAAGGGCTTATGTCCAAAATGTTGATTCTCCTGCTTCTCTGATGCTGCTTGCCGTGCTGCGCTTTTCCAGCGACGCAGTTTTTGACTGACTCTCCAGCGTCTCCAGTCCTCACTTTCACGTCAGTGTCTGACAGTTACTCAGTCCATCAGGACCGCAACAATTTTCAACTATGATTCTGTGAGAAGGAGCAAAGCTTTCTTTTTGGTTCCTGTTTGTGTACGGGGGCACTGGTTGAAAGACCCTACTGTTGCAGTGCACTGAGTGTGGAGCCTGAAACAACTCTACTGCCTGGAAAGAAGAATTCATGGCGGGGTTGTACACGTGTGTGTGCAGCTGAAGCTTCGGCCATGGAGAAACCCGAGGAAACACAACCTGTTGAGAAACCATGGAATTGTGGCGACTGCGGGAAGGACTTCTGTGTCCCATCTGTCCTGGCGGCTCATCAATGCAATCACACTGGGAAAAGGCCGTTCTCCTGCCCCGAGCGGGCAAAGGGCTTTACTTGCTCCTGTGTCCTGCTAGCCCACCAGCATATACACACTGGTGAGAGGACGTTTTACTGCTCCGTGTGCGGGAAAGGGTTCACTTGGGTGGACAACCTCCAGACCCACCAGCGATGTCACGCAGGGGAGAGGCTCTTCAGTTGCCATGAGTGCGGGAAAGCCTTCAGCGACTCCTCCAACCTGCTGACGCACTGGCGAGTCCACACGGGGGAGAGGCCCTTCAGCTGCCCTGAGTGGAGGAAGGCCTTCAGCAATTCCTCCATCCTGCTGGCCCATCAGTGGGTCCACACGGGGGAGAGGCCCTTCAGCTGCCCAGAGTGCGGGAAGGCCTTCAGCTGTTCCTCCTCCCTGCTGACCCACCGGCGAATCCACACGGGGGAGAGGCCCTTCAGCTGCCCAGAGTGTGGGAAGGCCTTCAGGAAATCATCCCACTTGCTGGCCCATCAGCAGATCCACACGGGGGAGAGGCCCTTCAGCTGCTCAGAGTGCAGGAAGGCCTTCAGCTATTCCTCCTCCCTGCTGACCCACCGGCGAATCCACACTGGGGAGAGGCCCTTCAGCTGCCCAGAGTGTGGGAAGGCCTTCAGGAAATCGTCCCACCTGCTGGCCCATCAGCGGGTCCACACGGGGGAGAGGCCCTTCAGCTGCCCAGAGTGCAGGAAGGCCTTCAGCTATTCCTCCTCCCTGCTGACCCACCGGCGAATCCACACAGGGGAGAGGCCCTTCAGCTGCCAGAGTGCGGGAAGGCCTTCAGCTATTCCTCCTCCCTGCTGACCCACCGGTGAATCCACACTGGGGAGAGGCCCTTCAGCTGCCCAGAGTGTGGGAAGGCCTTCAGGAAATCGTCCCACCTGCTGGCCCATCAGCGGGTCCACACGGGGGAGAGGCCCTTCAGCTGCCCAGAGTGTGGGAAGGCCTTCAGCAATTCCTCCAACCTGCTGGCCCATCAGCGGGTCCACACGGGGGAGAGGCCCTTCAGCTGCCCCAAGTGCGGGAAGGTCTTCAGCAGTACCTCCACCCTACTGAGACACCAGCGGGTCCACACGGGGGAGAGGCCTTTTGCCTGCTCTGAGTGTTGTAAGGCCTTCAGCAATTCCTCTGACCTGTTGTCCCACCGGCAGGTCCACACCAGGGAAAGGCTATTCAGCTGCCCCGAGTGTGGGAAGGGGTTCACCCGCTCCTCCAACCTGCTGGCCCACCAATGGGTTCACACCGGGGAGAAGCCGTTTGCCTGCCCCGACTGCGGGCGGAGGTTCACATTGTTCTGCAACTTGCGGAGGCACCAGTAGGGGCACCAGTGCATCCAACAATCCGATTCCACCAGTGACACTGCTGTGGGTCACCCCCAAGGCTGAAGCTCCTGCCCATTCTGACAGTGGGTGCAGTGAACTTTTTTTTGTTTTGTGCTGGACTCGCACCACCCTCTTTCCCCCCCCCCCCCCCAACAAGCCCACCTACATGGCTCAGGGGTGGCATGGTGACTCCGTGGTTAGTACCACTGCCTCACGATGCTGACCTGGGTTCAATTCCACACTCGGGGTGACAGTCTGTGTGTAGCTTTCACGATGCCCCCACCCCCCCACCCCGCCCCAGCACGTCTGTATGGGTTTCCTCTGAGTGCTCTGGTTTCCTTCCCATGGTCTAAAGGTGTGCAGGTTAGGATGGATTGGCCCATCTAAATTGTCCCATAGTGTTCAGGGATGTGTAGGTGTGGTGCATTACAGGGGTAAATGTAGAGGAATAGGGATAAGGGAATGGGTCTGGCTGGGTTACTCTGCGGAGGGCCAGTGTGGACTTGTTGGGCCAAAGGGCCTGTTTCCATACTGTAGGGAATCTATTCTTTGAAAAAAATTCCTCCAAGCAATATTGATAAAATATGCCGAGTTGGACAAAGTATCCCATCAAGTTTGAGACAAACCCAGAGTTGAAGAAGTCACATGACACCATGTTACAGTGCAACAAGTTTATTTGAAATCACAAGCTTTAGGAGCATTGCTCTTTCATGAGTGCTGCTCCTTCATCACTTCATCTGGCGCCGTGTGACTTCTGACCTTATCCTCCCCAATTCAACACCAGCACCTCTGCATCAGAGTTGACGAATGAGATTGGATTTTATTCGGCCTGATTTAGTGAGATGTTCATTTGGAAACTCAAAACTGTCGGACCGACAGAGATGCGAATCATAGAGTCCCACAGCAGGAGACAGGCCCTTCGGCCCAACATGGTCCACGCCGAACAAACTGTCCATCAACACTAAGCCCATTTCCCTGCACTTGGCCCATTTCCTTCCATACCTTTCCTATCCACGTATTTGTCCAAATGCCTTTTTAAATGTTGTTAATCGACCCACCTCAACCACTTCCGCTGGAATTTCATTCGATATGTGTACCACCCTCTGCGTAAAAAGAAACATTGCCCCTCACATTCCCTTTTATTCTTTTTCCTCGAACCTTAAACTGATGCCCTCTAGCCCTCACTTCCCCAACCCTGGAGTAAAAGTCTGAGTGCATTCATCCTCTCACGATCTCTTCACTTCTCTCAGGGCCTCTCTCAGTCTCTAATGCTCTAAATAAAAATATCTTAGCTTGTCCAACCTCTCCCTTTTACATAGACCTTTGAATCCTGGTAACATCCTTGTGTATGTCTTCAGCACTCTTCCAAGTTTAATAACATATTTGTTATAGACACTGCCCTGTCGACCTATTTTGTTGGAAATATAGGACCTAATCCAAACTGGATAATCTGGCTGATGGGGCAGGAAACCACTTCCTTTCTTGAGAGACAAGTCTCCTGGAGAGAACTGGCCGGCTGACTGATCTACTGACCCTCACAGTACCCCACTGCCCTCAGTTATCTGGAGGGAGTCCACACATTTGCCTAAGGTGGTGCTTGAAACCTTTATCATTTTTGGGATGGATCCCCATTCATTCCGTGCTATGGAGTCATGCAGCCTGGAAACAGACCCTTCAGACCAACCAGTCCATGATCCCCAACTAAACTAGTGCCACCCATCTGCTCCTGGCCTGTATCCAGTTTGTTAATAGTTTTGTTCAACGTGAGAGTTGGACAAATAAATAGCTGATTGTTGATTGTAAAGTGTTGGGGATTTATTCTTATCACTAGAGACGTTTACACCACTTTTAATGCTAATTTTACAGATTATTAGGTGACACAGTCCTCTGGGTGTTTCTGTTTGAGAAAGGTGGTGCTGTCAGCCTTCGCTTTATAAGAGTATTGACGTGATGTCCTGCTGAATGCAATGGAGTCAACATGAATCCCAGCCTCTCTCTGTGGTTGTGGGTGAATTGCCTTAATTTGGCTCTTAACTCAGAAACTGCACACAATTAACTGCTGAAACAATGATTTACACTTTATTGTATGTAGCAACCAAAAATAAAACTCCTCAAGTAACCAAGTTCAACCTCACAATTTGGCTATCACCCAATTGATGGCAGAATTTAACTGAGTTTCCACCAAAAGTATCTGTCTCTGGAAGTGTCCAGGGATTCAATGCAGCATTCTTCTTCCAAGTACTGCTGCCACATCATTCTGAGGTTGAATTCTGGTGGAGATTCCTCGCTTTCAAATCTGTGATGTGATGCTTCTTTAGATTCTAACACCACCTCCCCACACTTCTGGAGATGTCCGGTCTGTCTCTTACCTTCTTATCCTCGAGGTTTAGTGGTTTGCTTGGTACAGCCTTTCCTGCAAAAAAACCCCTTTACATCAGAGCCTTCCTTCCACAGACAAACGTAATTGTCCTTTTGTCATGAGCTTATTAAACACTTAGCTCATCTGTCCCAGGAAACAACTTGTTGTTTTGCGTCCTTCTTCCCAGGGATGGTTAACTAGCAGAAATTAGGCCATTCAGCCCATTGAGTCTGCTCCACTATTCAATCATGGCTGATATGTTTCTCAACCCAATTCTCCCCGTAACCCTTGATACTTTAGAATGATTGAGTCTACTCCACCATTCAATGGGCTGAATGGCCTAATTTCTGCCTCTGAGGTCTTCTGATGTAGCAGTTTCTCAGTGGCCGTTTTGTTTCTTGGTCCAGAAAGAGTTCCTGCTGACTCAGGGAATTTGGAAAGTTCTGCAGTTTAAAGGACTACACCACATTCCCATCTGCCTCCGCCTGAGATACTGGCAATTCCCAAGATCCTTGGTATCCCTGAAAACAATCAAGGTGTCTGGAAATCTCTGCTGCTACTCTGGAACAGAAGGATTATGGGGAGAAAATTCAGAAATCTGATGTGCAAAGAGACTATGGAGTTCTACTCCAGGATTCTCTCAAGGTAAACTTGCAGGTTGAGTCAGTGGTTAGGAAGGTAAATATTTTGATCAGACTTGAATATAAAAGCAGGGATGTACTTCTGAGGCTCTGAGAGGCTCCGGTCAGGCCACAATTGGAGTACTGGATGTAGATTTGGGCCCCATATCTCAGGAAGAATGTACTGGCCCTGGAACATGTTCAGACGTGGTTCACAAGAATGGTCCAGGAATGAAGACTTTAACATATGAAGAACATTAGAGGACTCTAGGTTTATACTTCATGGAGTTCAGAAGAATGAGAGGGGATCTAATGGAAACCTACAGAATAATGAATGGCGTGGATGTTGGGAAGATGTTTCCATTCGGAGGAGAGACTAGAACCTGAGGGCTCAGCCTTCGCGTCAAGGGAAGACCCTTTAGAACAGAGGCAAGAGAAACTTCTTAAGCCAGAGTGTGGTGAATCTATGGAATTCACCGCCACAGAAGGCTGCGGAGGCCGAGTTACTGAGTATATTTAAAACTGAGATAGATCGGTTCTTGAGTATCAAAGGGTTCAAGGGTTACGAGGAGAATGGGGTTAAGAAACGTATCAGCCGTGATTGAATGGCGAAGCAGACACAATGGGCTGAATGGCCTAATTTCTGCTCCTATGGTCTTATGATACGCTGATGTGTGGAGGGGTGAGGAGGGGGGATAAAAGGGATGAAGAGAGAAAGGCAGTTAAGGTGAAGCTCGATAGAGACGAAGGAAATATAAGAATTGTATGATAAATGGCAGAACACATAGGAGCACTGGCATACAGAGGGAAATGGGCATATAGATCCGTGGAAGTGGTAATGCAGGTAGGCACGGTGGTCAAGAAAGTACACAGCATGCTTCCTTCAGTGTAAGAGTTACATTACAGCTGTTTATTCTGCACACCTGCGTTCGATTTTAGTGTCAGGCAACTATCTGTGTGGAGTTGGCAGATTGTCCCTGCACCCCACCTCCCGTGTCTGTGTGGGCTTCCTCCGGGTGCTCCGGCTTCCTCCTACAATCCAAACTTGTATAGGTTAGGATTAGCAAAGCTAAATTACCCATAGCATCCAGGGAGAGGCAGGTTAAGTTGGATCGTCTGTGTGTAAATTGCCCCAATGTTCAGGGATGTGAAAGTTCGGTGCATTAGTCAGGAGTAAATGTCGATAATGGGGGTAAGAAAACGGGGCACCATGTGTTAATCTTTAGAGGGCCAGTGTTGACTTGTTGGGCTGAATGGTCTGTTTCCACGCTGGAGGGATTCTGTGATAGTCAGAGGTGTTTTTTTCCCTCCAAAGTGGAAAAGTCAACTAAAAGAGGTTCAAGGTGAGAGGGGGACTGTTTGGGGTAGAAGTCGTGGGGGTGGGGAATTTACACAGAGGGATGGTGGGTTTCTGGAACGCACTGCCAGTGCAGGTAGTGGAAGCAGGCACCTTAACAACGTTTAAGATGTATCTTGATAGACGCATGAACGGGAGGTGAACAGAGGAACAGAAACCACACATGGGCAATAAATAGCAGATCTAAGTAAGGATTAAGAATTAGCACATGCTTAGAGGTGGTGCCTAAACTAAATAAGAAGGGCCTGTGATTGTGTTGTATTGTATTGATACAGCTTTCCCCCACTATTTGAAAGTAGAGTGTTCCTTTCATAAGCCGAAATGGCCTAAAGCGAAGAAGCAATTACCATGAATTAATTTATATTATGCCTTTCTTTGTAAAAGCGACAATCCTCTTCAGATTTCTTTTGGTTTGTGACAACAGGTATTAATGTAGGTCTTTTGTAAAAGTGAAGTCGTGTAAAGTGAACTTTCGAACAGTGGGGGATACCTTTATGCTGATGGAGGGGAGATGGGGAAGCAATGAAGAGGGGTGGATGGAGGCTCCGGTGGAGAATAAACACAGAGACCAATTGAGCAGCTTGGCCTGGCCCTGTGCTGGAGACTCAATGGGACAGAGACAAATGTATCTATTTCAGGTATACCTGCAGAATGCTCCATCCAGGATAAAAAAAATGTCCTTCATCTGCTTCAGCATACAGGGCAGATGAGCAGTTTCTCCCCGGTGTGGACCAAGAGGTGATGCGACTGAGTGGAGCCTTTCCTGTGCTGAATGCAGGTGAATGGCCGCTGCCCGGTGTGCAAATGCTGATGAATATCGCGCAGGCGGGGAAGGGAAACCGTTCCTACACTCCCTGCATTTTCATGATTTCTCCAAGGTGCAGGTGTCCTCATATTTCTCCAGGTTCAACAATCAGTTGAAACTCGCTCACACTTACAGCATATGCGTGGTGTTACTGGTGAACCCTCTGATCATTGGAGGACTCTCTCATTCAGTCTGTAAAGCATGTTCCAGTCACGACTCTGGTGTGTGGGTATGTGAGACTCTGAGTTTCCAGTCACACTGACGTTTAAAACCTAACAAAGCAGGCAGACCTTCTCCCCTTTGTTTACAAGGCCATCAATATCCAAGTCCTGGTGAATCAAGCAACTGTCAGACTTGTTTGGTCTGAGATTTCTGCCTCTAAATTCTTCTCTTGCAATCTCTTTCCACAGGAATATTACAAAGGTCATCGCTGTCAGTCCACAATAGAAAATCAGAACACACAATTCCAGTTTCTGTGGAACATTCTTTCCTCTCTTAATACCCAAGATCTTTGTGCTGATCTATATATAAATGTATACAGCAGGGTAATGTGGTGGATTGCATACTCCATGAAGAGTTCACTCAAGTTGCTGAATGAACATCTATCATGCGGTATTGACGTTCTTACTGAAGATATACAATATTCTGCAGTACAATATTATGAGCCCAGAAACACTGCACATCATGCTTTTAGAGCCATAAACATTCCATCAAATATGTAACATATACCCCAGACTTATCTGTCTTATATTAACGCACGGTTGTCTTACATTTCCAGAAGACTCAGATTTAAGTTTTAAGTGTGACTTTTTGTAAAAGAAGCCGTCTTTTGGACTCCTTCCATGCTATACTGACTCTATTACTGGAAATACATCCATACTACACCAGGATTCATGGATCAACGACGTGAGGCTTATCTTTACTCTCTTATAATTTTCTGTTGCATAAATGTTTCGACGAATGCCAACGCTTTTCACCAGTCACAGAGTCAGAGACATAAAGCACAGAAACAGATCCTTCAATCTAACTTGTCCATGCTGACCAGATATCCAAAATTAGTCTAGTTCCATTTGCCATCACTTGGTCCATATCCCTCTAAACCCTTCCTTTTCATATACCCATCCAGATGCCTCCACCACTTCCTCTGGCAGCTCATTCCATACACACACAACCCTCTGCAAAAAAAGGTTGACTGCAAGGTCCCTTTTAAATTTTTCCCCGTTCGCCCTAAACCTATGCCCTCTAGTTCTGCACTCCCCCTATCCCAGGGAAAAGACCTTGTCTACTCACCCCGTCAACACTCCTCACGTTTTTATAAACCTCTTTAAAAAACACACACTCAGCCTGCGATGCTCGAGGGAAAACAGCCCCATCTTATTCAGCCTCTCCTTGTAGTTCAAACCCTCCTACCCTGGCAACAGCCTTGTGACTCTTCTCTGAATCCTTTCAAGTTTCACAGCATCCTGCCTATAGGCGGGAGACCAGAATTGCACACAATATTTCAGAAGAAGCCGACTGAAACTGACTTTTGCAGAGTCTGCTCCCTGCTTGGATTCATAATCTCTGCCTCCCGTTGCTGCAAGTGAACAGTGCTTCCCCCCTTCTCTCTCCCTCCCAGGATAAGGAATGGAAAGGTGGAGACATTGCTTCATTCCCAGATTTTGCCCAGAAGAGCCCCCCCCCCACCCACTCCACAATTGTCTGAATGCACAAGTTGGACCATGAGCTTCTGAAGCTACTGCTGCTCCTCTCTCTCTCTGAATGAAGATTGAGCTTCACCCCAGACTGCAACTTCCTTTCTCTGTCCAAGCATCTGTGAGCACAGCACAGCACATTTTTGCTGAAGTAAGGCATCTTTCCAGAATATTACAATTAAAGGAGTGTCTTCCCCCTGATATTCAAAGGGATGGTAAGTCAGAGAAGGACCACGCCTTGTGTTGTGTGGCATGTGTGACAGTTGCAACAGGACGTCCCAACTCCTATGCTCAATTCAAAGTTTCAGAAGATTTGTAGCTCTGGTGCTCGTTGTGATTGTGTTTGCTGAGCTGGGAATTTTTGTTGCAGATGTTTCATCCCCTGTCCACGTGATATCCTCAGTGCTTGGGAGCCTCTTGTGAAGTGCTTCTGTGATGTTTCCTCCGGCATTTATAGTGGTTTGTCTCTGCCGCTTCCCTTTGTCAGTTCCAACTGCAGTGGCCGGTATATTGGGTCCAGGTCAATGTGTTTGTTGATAGAATCTGTGGATGAGTGCCATGCCAGAGAACAGCCAGGGAATTCCGAGAGGCATGGCCTCTAGGCATTATTCCAGTACCACATTTTTCAACTCTGGATCTGGGACAAGGTGTGTGGTGTGGGTGAAGGGGAGGGGAAATAAGGAAACTGGTGAAATCTACATTGATCCTATGTAGTTTGTGGGTCCCAAGGCAGAAGACGAGGTGTTCTTCCTACAAGTGTCAGGTAGCTAGAGCTTGAAGGGGGAGGCAGCAGAGCACTTGCATGTCCTTGACGGATTGGGAGGTGGAGTTAAAGCGTTCAGCCACAAGGCGGTGGAGTTGTTTAGTTTTGGCGTCCCAGAGCTGTTCCCTGAAATGTTCTGCAAGTTGGCGTCCAGTCTCCCCAATGTGGCAGAGACCACATCGAGATCAATGGACGTATAAATAAATCTTATAAACAAATTGTACAAATCTTAGCCTGCCAGTTATTTTCTTCAATTAAGTTAAAGAAAATTTTAATTAAATTGGGTGACTACATGAAACGGTTAGTTGGTCAGACTCAAGTCATCATCCTTTAATGAAACAATGCCATTAATATCAGCAAACTGCTTTTCTTTGTTAGAACCGCAAGTTCTTGATTTATTTTCACAACTTACTGATATTCACATCTGCACATTCAATGTCAAACTCTGACATCAGAAATAACATGACACCATTAATTTTTTCTTACAATAATCCAACAAATAAATTAATAACACAGTCAATACCAAGTCTCATTAACATGAAATTATATTTGACCAAAAGAATGTAAAATCAAGATGTGAGATAACAAATGGGGGAAGGGCAGAATGCAAGAAATGCAGCATCACAGAAGGTGCTCCTCCAGGGAGTGTATTTTACCAACTACAACTGCTAAATATAAACAAACACTCTGACATGATCCTCCGGTTTTAATGTAAACCATAGCCCCATACAGTAGGTACCATTTAAATAAGTTAATAGATACAAGCCTTGAGCAAATCCAGCCTCCAGCCGGACCCCCCGCTTCTTGGAGCTCGGACCTTCCTCCAGCTCCAGGGGGTTGTTGAGCTCCTGGGCTCTGGCCGCCGCCGAAGAAGCCGCGGGCGCCGGCTCTCTCTCCTCCACCGCCGACATTTTTAATTTGTTTTCTCGTTCACCCGGTAACCGTCACCTCCCCCTTCCCGGGCCCCGGAAATTATACAAAAATAAACAATAAACCCCACCGGGGACTGTCTCCTTTTCTTCACAACTTTTGTTTGAAAAGTTCCGGCTTTAATTTGAAATGTATTTTAAAGGTATTTTCTGAGGTAAACGATGCCTGTCTGCCCCCCTCCCTCCGTCAGAAACCGCCCGCTGAGTCGATGAGAAAACCGCAGCCTCGCGCCGCCATCTTTGTTTTTCTTCTTCTTTCCGTCTCCTCCTTCTGTGACGCGCGTCATCCACGCTCCCTCCAATCAGAACACACCTTACTCCACCTGACCAATGGCGACCGGCGCTGGTTGTTACTGACAGAGTTTGTGTCCAATTGCCAATTTGGGATAAAAAAGGCGGGAGCAACAATTCTTTTCCCCTGTGACTGCACATCTCATTCCTTTTGCCTGTCTCTTCCGCAGGGGAGGGGGAATCCCAAACGAGAGGACACAGGTTTAGGGTGAGAGGGGAAAAATTTAAAAGGAACTCAAGAATTTTTTTAAAAGTGTGAAAGTTAATTCGCCTCAAGAAAAGCCCCCTCTTACGACCTGAACAAAATAGATTGTTCACAGCCTATTACTCACTAAACAAGAAGGATGTTGTGAAACTTAATTTCTGAACTCTTTTATTTATAAGAATGTTGCTAGGGTTGGAGGGTTTGAGCTACAGGGAGAGGCTGAATTGGCTGGGGCTATTTTCCCTGGAGCATTGGAGGCTGAGGGGTGACCTGATGGAGGTTTATAAGATCTTGACAGGTCTGGATATGAGAAAAAGATAAGGTGTTCCCTGGGGCGGGGGAGTCCAGTACAAGAGGGCATTAGTCTCTGGGTGAAAGGGGAAAGATTTAAAACGGCCCCAAAGGGCAAATTTTTCACATGTAGGTTGGTGTGTGAACTGAATGAGCTGCCAGGAAAAATGGTGGAGGCTGGTACAAATACAACATTTAAAAGGCATCTGGATAGGTACATGAATAGGAAGTTTTAGAGGGATATGGACAAAGTGCTGGCAAATGGATTAATTTAGGCTATCTGGTCGGCGCATACCGAAGGATTGTTTTTTGTGCTCTACAACTCAATGGTTCTATTTCCACAGAGCCAGAACCAATTTCAAAAGGCTAGGAATAGGCCATTCGCCCCTTACAAACTGTCCTCAACTGTGGCCTCACTGAGCATATTTCAATTCTTAGTGCTATGTAATGAGCCAGACTTTATTAAAAATCTTCAAGCAAATGAACACTTAGGAGGCAGCGATTATAATATGGTAGAGATCAGAGTGCAGTTTGAAAGAGAGAAGGCAAAATTGATGTTATGGTGTTACAGTTAAATAAAGGGCAATAAGAGAGGAACTGACAAAAAATGACTGGAAGCAGAGCCTAGTAGGGAAGACAGTAGAGCAACAATGGCAGGAATTTCTGGGTGTAATTGAGGACACAGTACAGAGGTTCTTCCCCCCCAAAAAGAAAGAGTATCGGGCGGGGGGGGGGGGGGTGTGGAGGGGGGAAAGAAGACTGCCATAGCTGACAAAGGAAGTCAGGAAATGTATCAATGAAAAAGAGATCCTATAAAGTGGCCAGACCACTGGGAAATCAGAAGCTTGGGAAGACTACAAAAACAAACAGAAGATAACAAAGAGAAAAATAAGGAAGGAGAGGATCAAATATGAAGGTAAGCAGACCAGTAATGTTAGAAATGATAGTAAAAGTATTTTGCAATACATAAGAAACAAACGAAAGGCAAAAGTAGAAATTGGGCTGCTCCAAATTGATGCAGGAAGGTTAGTGATGGGAGATAAGAAAATAGCTGAAGAACTTAATAAATACTTTGTGTCAGTTTTCACAGTGGAAGACATGAGTAATATCCTAACAATTAAGGAGAGTTAAGAGGCAGAGATAAGTATGGTAGCCATTACAAAAAAGAAAGTGCTAGAAAAGCTAATAGGTCTAAAAATTGAGAAATCTCCTGGCCCTGATGGCTACAGCCTAGCGTTCTGAGGGAGGTGGTTGAAGAATTAGCAGAGATGTTGGTTGTAATCTTTCAAAAATCACTGGAGTCAGGGAAAGTCCCAGATGATTGGAAAATCACTGTTGTAAGTCCTTTGTTCAAGAAAGGATCATGACAAAAGCTGGAAAATTATACACTGATTAGCCTAATCTCAATTGTAGATAAAATTCTAAAATCTATCGTTAAGGATGAGATTTCTAAATTCTTGGAAGTGCATGATTGGATTAAAATAAGTCAGCATGGATTTAGTAAGGGGAGGTCGTACCTGACAATCTTAAGAGTTAACAAGTAGGTTAGACTTGGAAAACCCAGAGGATGTTATCTGCCTAGATTTCCAAAAGGCCTTTGATAAGGTGCCTCATAGGAGGCTGCGGAGTAAAGTGAGGATCCATAGTATTCGAGTTGAGCTACTGGCATGGATTGAGGATAGGCTGGCTGAGAGAAGGCAGAGAGTTGGGATAAAAAGGTTCTTTTTCGGAATGGCAGCTGGTGACAAGTGGTGTCCCGCAGGGCTCAGTGTTGGGGCAGCAGCTGTTCACTTTATATATTAATGATCTGGATAAAGGGACTGGGGGCATTCCCACAAAGTTCGCTGATGATACAAAGTTAGGCAGACAGGCAGGTAGTTCTGAGGAGGTGGGGAGGCTGCAGAAAGATTTGGACAGTTTAGGAGTGTGGTCCAGGAAATGGAGAAAGTGAGGACTGCAGATGCTGGAGATCAGAGCTGAAAATGTGTTGCTGGGAAAGCGCAGCAGGTCAGGCAGCATGAAAGGAGCAGGAGAATCGACGTTTCGGGCATAAGCCTTCCTAAAGAAGGGCTTATGCCCGAAACGTCGATTCTCTTGCTCCTTTGATGCTGCCTGACCTGCTGCGCTTTTCCAGCAACACACTTTCAGCTCTGGTCCAGGAAATGGCTGATGAAATTCAATGTAAGCAAATGTGAGGTCTTGCACTTCGGAAAAAATAATACAGCATGGACTATTTTCGAAACAGTGAGAAAATTCATAAAGCCAAAGTACAAAGGGATCTGGGATTGCTAGTCCAGGACTCTCTAAAGGTTGACTTGCAGGTTGAGTCCGTGCTTAAGAAAGCAAATATAATGTTGTCATTTATTTCAAGAATTGGAATGTAAAAGCAGCAATGTGCTACTGAGACTTTATAAAGCTCTAGTTAGGCTCCATTTAGAATACTGTGTCCAATTTTGGGCCCCACACCTCAGTAAGGACATAGTGGCACTGGAGCATGTCCAGCGGAGATTCACACGATGATCGCTGGGATCATAGGCCTAACAGACGATGAACAGCTGAGGATCCTGGAATTATATTCATTAGAATTTAGAAGGTTGAGGGCAGATCTAACAGAAACTTACAAGATAGTGCATGGCTTAAAAAGCGTGGATGCTGGTAAGTTTTTTTCCATTAGGCAGGGAGACTTGGATCCATGGGCACAACCTGATAATTAGAGGGGGTCACTTTAGAATGCAAATGAGGAGACATTTCTTCAGCCAGAGAGTGGTGGGCCTGTGGAATTCATTGTCATGGAGCGTAGCGGAGACCAGGACATTAAATGTCTTCAAGGTAGAGATTGATAAATTCTTGGTATCGCAAGGAATCTTGGTATCTCTATGGGGAGAGTATGGTAAGTGGAGTTGAAATGCCCGTCAGCCATGATTAAATGGCAGAGTGGACTTATGACCTTACTTCCACTCCTGTGTCTTATGGTCTTAAGGAAGAGCTCTTTGCTATTCACTTTACCTCCATTTCTAATGATTTTATAGATCTTAGTAAAGTCTCCCCTCAACCCCCGACACTCCAATGAAGACCGTCTCAACCTTTCCTGAAAACTCAAACCCTCCAGTCCTGGCAACATCCTGGTAAATCTTTATGGAACCCTCTCTAATAGTATTCTTCCTATTACAGAGCCACCAAAACTGTACTCAGTACCTAGAAAGTGGCCTCACCAACATCCTGTACAACCTCAACGTGACGTCTCAACTTCTACACTCAATGGGGTGGACAGTGAAGGCAATGGTGTGAAATGCCTTCTTTACGACCTGTCTACCAGTGATGCAACTTTCAAAGAACTATATACCTGAACCCCTAACTCCCCACCCCACCCGCCGCCACCGCCAAAGTGTCTCTGTTCTATAACACGACCCAGGGACCTACCATTAACTGTACATAGCAATGCTGAAAATTCCTGCATTCTTCACCTGAAGCCCACTGAAGACGTTACCCAGTAGGTAATGAAACGTCTGGAAATGAACCTTGCAGCTCAGCAAGCAAACGTACATCCAAAACCTCAACCTGAGCTACAAATCTTCTCAAAACTCACGATGTCCAGCCCTTCATGTTTAGCAAAATGCAACCTCTCACTTTTATTCATACGTCTCTCATAGACACACACACACACACACACACGCCCCACAACACACTCACAGGCTTAAACTCCATCACACTCAGTTCACTCTTTCGCACTCACTCAAACAAACTCACACACACAAACTCTCTCTCTCACACACACACGCACACACACACAAAACTCTATGGAGTGAATTTGTATTGGCCGAATTATATTTGCAGATACTTTGTATTTTGCTCAAAAAGCACACAATCTGCAGGCAGTCAATCCATGCAATATTTTATAAATTCCTACTTTGGAAATAGAACCAGTCTGATTCAAGATTGGAATACTGACAGACTCGAACCTCACATCTTTAATGCATTGTCTGAGCTGAGATGTCACTTTTTCTTTATAAAACATTAAGTCATCTCAAGAACGTGACTTTAAAGATGTTCAGGGATTTACATATTAACCAAAACCTGCAACCCATTCGAAACGATGAAAGACAGAACAACAATCTCAGTTTGTTCAATATATCCTTTCAGTCGCATGACACTGTCATCTTTTGCTATACAATCGGTGTATTATTCCCTGGCCAACAGCTACCCGATGAAGGAGCAGCACTCTGAAAGCTAGGGCTTCCAAACAAACCTGTTGGATTATAACCTGGTGTGTGATTTTTAACTTTATCTACCCCAGTCCAACGCCGGCACCTCCACACCGTTTCCAGTGAACCCAGCCCACATCTCCCGCTGCTGCCAGTAAACTATACAATGCTGATGAAACGGTGCAGTACCTGCACTTCTGAAAAATGTACAACTTCTAACGATACTAGCTACTCATTCACTGCTCCATCTGATACATGACATTGGAAACTTAGTGCAGGAGGCTGAAATGAAATGAGCAGCTTTAAAACAAAAACATCTTGGAGCTCAAAGCCTTCAATGAGAGTCTGAGCCCGGTGATAAGTTCAGGTAACCTTTATTGTGACCCAACGTTGTTACAGTTACAGATCTCCCGCCTCCCCCCAGCAAAAAGGTGTAGAAAAAGTAGCTGCTTTTTAAGCGGCTTAAGGTCAAGGAGTGCACCCCCACCCCACACCACCTCACCTTCTTTACTATGGTCAGCACCGAGTTGTCAGTTTGTAATTGGATCCTTGGTACAGCCTTAACTGTAGGAGGTATTGCCTCACTCAGCAATTTCAACCCATACCCTGTAAACAATTAAGTCTTTCCCCACTCAATGACCGATGGCAGCGGTGGGCAATGAAGAGTCAACCATGCTGTTGTGGGTCTGGAGTTATGTGTAGGCCAGACCGGGTAAAGGATGCAGCTGGGACGACCGTGTGAATCCTTCCCCACATTAGCAGTTTCTTTCCCTGAAAAGGGATGTGAGTGAATCAGATGGGTGATGTCCCCCAAACAATCATTTCTTCATTAGGTTCTGAACTCCAGATTTCTGACCGAAATCCAATTCCACCATCTGCCACGGCGGGATTCAAACCTGGCAGTCCCTGGAACTGGGTTGATAGTCCAGTCAATAAGGCAATTGGCTATCCCTCCTTTAATCCCCCTGCGATGGCACATGAACTCGCTGGTGTCTCCTCAGATGGGAAGCGCGGGTAAAGCCCTTCTCACACAGAGCAGGTGAACTGCCTCTCCCCAGTGTGCACCTGCCGGTGGGCCAGCAGGATGGAGGAATTGCTGAAGGCCTTCCCACACTCAGTGCAGAAGAATGGCCTCTCTCCCGTGTGCCCCTGCCTGTGGGCCAGCAGGGTGGAGGCCTGGGTAAAGCCCTTCCCACACTCGGGGCAGCTGAAGGGCCTCTCCCCTGTGTGGACCCACTGGTGCCTCACCAGGTCAGAGGAATTGCTGAAGGCCTTCCCGCATTCGGGGCAGCTGAAGGGCCTCTCCCTGGTGTGGACCCGCTGGTGCCTCACCAGGTCGGAGGAATTGCTGAAGCCCTTTCCGCACTCGGGGCAGATGAATGGCCTCTCCCCGGTGTGACTGCGCTGATGTGTCTCCAGGATAGAAGGGACACGGAAGCCTTTTCCGCAGTCGCCACACTTCCACGGTTTCTGCACGGGGCGGGATCCATTGGGTTTCTCCATGGCCAAAGCTTCAGCTGCACACAAACGCATGTACAGCCCCTCCCTGCCTTGAATTCCTCTGTCCAGGCCGTATAACTGCTTCAGGTTCCACAATCAGTGCACTCCAACAGTAGGGTCTCTCATCCAGTCCCATTGATGCTGAAGACGTGCTCCAACAGGAACCAAAAGGCTTTGCTCCTTCTCACAGAATCACAGTCAAAAATTGTTGCAGTCCTGAGGGATTGAGTGACCGTCGGACATTGACGTCGAAGTGAGGACTGCAGAAGCTGGAGAGTCAGAGTTGAACAGTGTGGCGCTGGAAAAGTACAACAGGTCTGGCAGCATCCGAGGAGCAGGAAAGTTGATGTTTCAGGCATCAGCCCTTCATCTGTTGATTTTGAAACTTCCGTCTTCAGATCATCAAATGCTTTGTAAAAAGAGATTACAAAAGTCATGACTGTCAGTGCAAGGTAGAAATTCAGAACAAGCAATTCTACTTTCTGCAGAACATTATTTTCTTTTGTTATTCCACACTGAATATGGAAAGCACCATCCCACTCTCTCTCTCTCCCCCTCTGTTCTCACACCACTCTAATTAATTCTCCTGAAGATGTTGATTCAGGATCTGACAGGGGCAGAACAGCAAAAACTTCAAGACTGACACCTCTCTGAATTTTGGATAACTCCACTGCTGAGAGTGAGCAGGTCTGATTGTGGGAAGCTCACAAAATAGTGTCAGTTCAGGGTGAACCTGCAATGCAAGTTCTTGAGGAACAACCAGACATGAAGTGGTTAACATCCCTGGAAAGGAGAGAGCAAATGAGATATCAAAGGCATTAACACCGACACCAGGGAGAAACTGAACATACAGATGTGGCAAGCCAGAGTCAGAGATATACAGCATGGAAACAGTCCAACTCGTCGATGCCAACCAGTTATTCTAAATTAATCTAGACCCATTTGCCATCATTTGGCCGATATCCCTCTAAACCCTTCCATTTTATGTTTCCATCCAGATGCCTTTCAAATGTCATAATTGTACAAACATCCACCATTTCCTCTGGCAGCTCATTCCTTACACACACCACTCTCTAAATGAAAGAGTGAATTTAGCACAGTGAATCCATCTTATCCATAGTGCCCAGGGGTGTGTAGGTTAAGTTAGCACGGCCAATCCATGCAAACTGCTCATCCCTGGGCATTGTGCGTAAGTTAGCACAGCCAATCCACCCTAACCTGCACATCCCTCGACGATATGGGTAACTGAACACTGCCAATCCACCTGAACACATCCAAAACAGAACACTATGGGTCATTTAACATGGCGAATCCACCCCAACATGGACAAAGTTACATATAACACAATAAAAGGTGACAGTCCAACAAGTTTATTTCGAAGCAACGGCTTTCGGAGTGCTGCGTCTTATTCAGTTGGTTGTGGAGTACAAGATCATAAGACACAGAATTCATGAAAAAACATTACAGTGTCCTGCCGCTGAAATTATATCCTGAACAAACCTGGATTGTTAAGTCTTTCATCTTTTAGAATGAGTTGCAGGTATCAATAATATGCAAGTCCCAGAACTTCCTGTCAGGCTCCTTCTCGAGATAACTTAAGGTTTTATAAGAAAAGGTGACATCTCAGGTCAGATAATGCATGAAAGGAGTGAGGTCAGAGTCTGTCTGTATCCCAATCTTGAGTTAGCCCGCTTCGATTTGCAAAGTGAAATTTACAAAATATTACTTTTATTGGCTGCCTGCATTGACTGCCAGCACATTATAACCCTAAATGCACACAGTCATAGATGGACAGCATGGAAACAGACCCTTCAGTCCAACTCATCCATGACGACCAGATATCCCAACCCAATCAAGTCCCACTTGCCAGCAACTTGCCCATATCCCTCCAAACTCTTCCTATTCATATGCCCATTCAGACTAGCCTCCACCATTTCCTCTGGCGGCTCATCCCATGCACATACCACCCCCGAGTGAAGAAGTTGCCACTCAGGTCCCTTTCACACTAAACCCATGCCCTCTCGTTCTGGACTCCTCCACCCCAGGGGAAAGACTTTGTCCATTTATCCTATCCAAGCCCCTCATGATTTTATAAATATCTGTAAGATCACCCCTTAGCCTCTGACGCTCCAGGGAAAACAGCCCTAGCCTATTTAACCTCTCCCTATAGCTCAAATCTTCCAATCCTAGCAACATCCTTGTAAATCTTTTCTCAACCCTTTCAAGTTTCACAACATCTTTCCGATAGGAAGGAGACCAGAATTGCATGTAATATTCCAACAGTGGCCTAACCAATGTCCTGTGCAGCCGCAACATGACCTCCCAATTCCCGTACTCAATACTCTGACTATTAAAGGAAAGCAGACCAAATGCCTTCTTCACTATCCTATTCTTCACTACCTGCGACTCCACTTTCAAGGAGCTATGAAATTGCACTCCAAGACCTCTTTGTTCAGCAATATTTTCTAGGACCTTACCATTAAGTGTATAACTGCTGCTAAGATGAGCTTTCCCAAAATGCAGCGCCTCACATTTATCTGAATTAAACTCCATCTGCCACTTCTCAGCCCATTGGCCCATCTGATCAAGATCTTGTTGTAATCTGAGGTAACCCCCTTCGCTGTCCACTACACCTCCAATTTTAGTGTCATCAACAAACTTATAGCTATACCTCTTATGCTCACATCCAAATCATTTATATAAATGATGAAATGTACAGATCCTTGTGGCATCCACTGGTCACAGGCCTCCTGTCTGAAAAAAACAACCCTCCATCACCACCTTCTACCTTTGAGTCAGTTCTGTATCCAAATGGCAAGTTCTCCCTGTATTCCACGTGATCTAACCTTGCTCACCAGTCTCCCATGGGGAACCCTGTTGAACACCTTACTGAAGTCCATATCGATCACATCTATTCTCTGCCCTCATCAGTTCCCTTCATTAGTTCTTCAAAAAAATTCATTCAAGTTTGTGAGACATGATTTCCCACACGTAAAGCCATGTTGACTATCCCTAAACAGTCCTATCCTTTCCAATACATGTACATATTGTCCCTCAGTTGGATTTCCTCCAACAACACTGACGTCTGGCTCACTGGTCTATAGTTCTGTAGCTTGTCTTTACCACCTTTCTTTAACAGTGGCACAACATTGTTCAACCTCCAGTCTTCCGGCACCTCACTATCAATGATACAAATATCTCACCAAGAGGCCCAACAATAAGTTCTCTAGATTCCCACAGAGTTCTAGGGTACACTTGATCAGGTCCTGGGGATTTATCCACTTTTATTCATTTCAAGGCATCCAGAACTTGCTCGTCTGTAATATGGACATTTTTCAAGATGTTACCATCTATTTCCCTACATTCTATATCTCCCATGTCCTTTTCCACAGTAATCTCTGATGCAAAATACCCGTTTAGTATCTCCCCCATCTCCAGCGGTTCCACATAAAGGCTACCTTACTGATCTTTGAAGGGCCCTATTCTCTCCCTACTTATTCTTTTGTCCTTAATGTATTTGTAAAAACCCTTTGGATTCTCCTTAACTCTAGTTGCCAAAGCTATCTCATGTCCCCTGTTTTCCCCTCCTGATTTCTCTCTTAAGTATACTCCTACTGCCTTTATACTGTCAGGCTTCACTCGATCTATCCTGTCTCTCCCTGACATATGCTTCTTCCATTTTCTGAACCAAACCCTCAATGTCTCCAGTAATCCAGTATTCCCTATATCTACCAGCCTTTCCTTCCTTTCACCCAAACAAGAATATACTTTCTCTGGACTCTAGTTATCACAGTTCTGAAGACTTCCCATTTTCCAGCCGTCCCTTTACCTGAAAACATTGGTGCACAATCAGCTTTTGAAAGTTCTTGCCTAATACCGTCAAATTTGTCCTTCCTCCAATTTAGAATTTTTGTGCAAAATAGAATGTATCTGCAAATGTAATGCTGCAAATTCAAATTCATCCCCATGGAGAGTGTGGTTCTATGTGTGTAATAGAGAAACCCTGTTTCCATGCTGTATATCTATATGTCTATTTGATAACAGATGCTTTATTTCTGTTGGTGCAAGTATGTTTGTAAATCATAGCTGGATATTAATAGTTAGATGTAAGGGAGAGAGAATTCCTCAGGTAGAGCACTATCAGAATCCTGGGAGACCCCTACTTCAGATTTACTTGGACTGGTTGACAGTCTGGGAAAAATATGGATTGGGTCTCAATTGAATAAATGTTTTATTTTTCCCGAACGTGTAAAAAGGGGTGTTAAAGCTTCAGCAGAAATCCAGCAGAGCTGAGAACAGACCAACATCTTACTCTATGGGAACAGGGAGATCAACAGAGGACAGAGAAATCCGGACCTGAAATCCAAGCTGACACCAGACTACCCTGTGATCAGTGCTTTGATGTGCAGCACCAACCCTCTACGTTTAGTGAGCGTCCCATTTGACTACCCCCTCGATATTCAGGATCCAGTCCTTGCCATCCTGAAGCCATGTCCCTGTAAGGAGTCTCAGATCATAACTATTCTCTTCAATGTGTTCAGTCAATTCATTCACTTCTGTTACAATGCAGCTCACATTCAGTTTTCAGTTTCAGTTTCTGTGATCTTCTGAATCCAGTTTTGATTGCTGGTATATTTACTCTCCTTCTCCCTTTCTATCATTCTCTGATGTTCATTTCCACATCACGACATTGCTCACCAGCCTTGATTTGGATTGGCCAGGCTAAATTGCCCAGTGTCCAGGGATGTGCAAGTTAGTTGGGTTAGCCATGGGAAATGCAGGGTTATAGGTTCATAGTAAGAGAAGCAGGAGTGAGCCATTTGGCCCGTCCTGCCTGCTCTGCCATTCATTAAGATTATGGCTGATCTATCCATCATCTCAGCTCCTCCTGCCTGCAGTGTCCCAACTATCCTTAATTCCGCAATTATGCAGAAACGCATCTAATTTTGTCTTGAATATAATTAACGAAGCTGCCTTCTCTGCTTCCTTGGGCAGAGACTTCCACAGTTTCACTACTCTCCAGAAAAAGCAGTTCCTCCTCGTCTTTGTCCTCAATCTACTTCCCCTAATCTTGGGGCCTAGTCTCATCTACCAGCAGAAATGACTGGATAGGGTAGGGTTTCATCCCCACAGTGCAATGAATTCCCACTTTCCACCAAATCCCAGATGTACTCACTCACTCAGTTGCTGTCTCACAAATGAAAGATTTCATTGTAACTTCTTCTGCTCTGAGTAAGGGCAAAACATTTTTGAAAGCTGCTCTGAAAGTCCAGTCTTCACAACAACACTTTTGCTTTCACTGAAGATGACTAAAGGCATACAGCATAGAAACAGAACCTTTGGCCCAACTCATCCATGCCAACTATATATCACAAACTAATCTAGTCCCGTTTGCCAGCCTTTGACTCATCCCTCTAAACCCTTCCTATTCAAGTACCCATCCAGTGGCTTTTAAATGTTGTCATTGTACCAGCCTCCCCACTTCCTCTGGCAGTTCGTTCCATACACGTTCCACCCTCTGTCTGAAAATATGTTGCCCCTCAGGTCCCTTTCCCTCCTCACCTTAAACTTCTGCTCCTTTAGTTCTGGACTCCCCTACCATGGAGAAAAGACCTTGGGTATTCACCCTATCCATGCCCCTTATAAACCTCTTTAAAAGGTGACCACTCAGCCTCTGATGCTCCAAAGAAAATATCTCCCTGGCCTATTCAGCCTCTTCCCGCAGCTCAAACCCTCCAAATCTGGCATCAGCCTTCTAAATATTTTCTGACCCCTCTCAAAGTTTCATAACATCTTTCCTACATCACAGAGACCAGAGTTGAATGCAGTATTCCAAAAGTGGCCTAACCAATGTCCTTTTGCAGTTGCAAAATGACCTCCCAGTTCCTTTACTAAATACTCTGACCAATAAAGGAAAGCATACCAAACACCTTGTTCACTATACTGTCTATGTAAGACTCCACCTTCAAGGAACTATGAACCGGCACTCCAAGGTCTCTTTGTTCTGCGACACTCCCCTTAACTGTGTCAGTCCTGCCTGGATTGCTGGACCAAAATGCAACACCTCACATTTCTCTGAATTAAACCCCATCTGCCACTCCTTGACCCATCCGATCAATTCTAATTTATGCTAAACTCTCTTTCCTCTCGTATTCCCTAGAAGGTGAAAATCTCTGTCACACATACTCTCCCTCCATTCTCACTTTGCTGAACCTAATCCCTGCTGTACCTCATCCTGAAGGGTCTGTTTCATACTGATTAACAGGCCCACACTCAGGGGGATCTAATGGAAGCATACAGAATACTGACTGGCCTGGACAGAGTAGACTTTCAGAGGATGTTTCCATTGGTAGGAGAGACTAGGACCTGAGGGCACAGCCTTCGAGTAAAGGGAGGGCGTTTTAGAATGCAGATAAGGAGATACTTCTTCAGTGAAAGAGTGGTGAATCTATGGAATTCATTTCTACAGAAGGTTATAGAAGCCAGGTCACTGAGGATATTTAAGACTGAGCTAGATAGGTTCCTGAGTATCATGAGGATGAAGAGTTCCAGGGAGAGCCCGGGAGAATGGGGTTGAGAAACGTATCAGCCACGATTGAATGGTATGAACAGACCTGATGGGCTGAATGGCCTAATTTCTGCTCCTATGTCTTATGGTCTCTTGCTGTCCTGGCCACAGTGAGAGAATTGGGAGCAGAAATTGGCCATTTGGTCTTTCGCACCTGTTCAAGCATTGAACAGATCATAACTGAATATGGATCCAGTTACATCGAAGTGAATAGGCTGGAACGTTTTCACTGGAACATAGGAGGTCGAGAGGTGACCTTATTGAGGTTTATAAAATCACGAGGGGCATAGATGAGGACAATATCAGCTGTTGTTTCAAGAATAGGGAGCAATCTTTTTAAGGTGAGAGGAGAACATTTTTAAAAAGACACAAGGAGCACATATTTCGTTTAAGAGAGTGGAGTGTGCGTCAAATGAATGTCCAGAGGAAGTAGTGAATGCAGCTACAGTAACAACATTTAAAATAAATTTGAATAAGTGCACGAATGGAAAAGTTTCAGAAGGATATGGGCCAAACATTGGCAGGTGGGACTAGTTTAGTTTGTGAATATAGTCAGCATGGACTAGTTGGACTGAAGGGTCTGTTTCTGTGCAGTATGTCTCTGTATTTATTCTATACTGGTCTTAAAACCATTTTCTTGCCTTCCCCCAAAACCATCCATTTCTTTGTTCATCAAAGTCAAATGAACTCAGCCTTGAATACATTTAATGACCAGCCTAACTGCAGAAAGACATCCACACTTCTGAACTCAATTCCTCTTGCTAATATATCACTTGCTTTACTCATTGCTTGCTGCACCTGTCTGACAACTGGCAGTAACTGGTTTCGAAGGACGCTGAGACCCCTTTGTCCATCCACACATCTTTCCTGATGAAGAGTTCGTGCCCTAAACGTCGACTCTTCTCCTCAGTTGCTGCCTTACCTGCTGTGGTTTGCCAGCGCCACACTTTTCAACTCTGATCTCCAGCATCACACTTTCACCACAACTCAACATATCACTACATAAACAATGCACCTCCTTTCTGCTTTTTTTATTACATACATCAAAGGTTATACCTTCACATTGTGGCACTGCGTTTGCAAAGTGAGACACAGACCTGGATCAACTTTTCCAGAGTCTGTCCCCTCTCTCGATTCACTCTTTCCTTTCAGTTACTACAAATCAATAATTGAACCCCAGAATAAAAAGAAAATGGAAAACATGGTGACAAAAACACTATTATACTCACAAATTTTAGACAGAGGAAGGAATTTATAGTCTGGGGTGAGGTTTAATCTTCATTCAGTGACAAAAGATCAGCATCAGCGGCTTCAGAGCTCACGGTCCAACTTCCGCATTTCGACAACGGCCGATTCTGATTGGCAGGAGGACCAGACTCCTTCGGATCCTGCAAGGTTCTCCATTGGTCTATGGAAAGAAGCTCGTGCGCCTTTTCTGCGGACACCCAGGAGGATGCGCAGTACTTTGCTGACACCGGCGGACATGCGCATGCTTACTGACACCGCGGAGCATGCTCAGTATGTCACGATGCTGGTGTTCCTGACAAATTTTAAAGTTAAATTCACAAAACACCTGGTTATAGTCCAACAGGCTTATTTGGAAGCACGGGTTTTTGGAGCGCTGCCCCTTCATCAGGTGGTTGTGGAGAATAACATGGTAACACAGAATTTATGACCTTCTGATCTTATACTCCACAACCGCCTGATGAAGGAGCAGCGCTCCGAAAGCTAAGTGTTTCTGAACAAGCCGATTGGACTGTAACCTGGTGTTGTGTGACTTTTAACTTTGTACACCCCAATCCAACACGGGCACCTCCAGATCATGACAAATTTTAAGTGTCCAAATGCGAATACGAGAGAAAAATGCCAACGCCATTTTTTTTTGCCGAAATGTTTTTTTCCCCTGTGCCTTCACGTTTTGTTACTTTTGCATTTTGTCTGGCTTCTCAACGTTCCTGCCTTTACCTCAGGGTAGAGGTATTCCAAAACTAGAGGGTATAGGTTTAGGTTGAAGAGGAAAGATTTGAAGAGATTCAAAAGACTCGGCATAGAACATTCACCCCCTACAGGGCGAAAGTGACGACTGCAGATGCTGGAGATTAGGGTCGAGAGTGTGGTGCTGGAAAAGCACAGCAGGTCAGGCAGCGTGAGAGGAGCAGGAGAATCGACGTTTCCGGCAAAACCCTCCATCAGGAAATAGCTATGTGAAATTGCAGAGCTGTAGCATAATCGAGTGGGTCTGGATGGGATGCTGTTGGGAAGGTCGGTGTGAATGGCCTGTCGGGATGATATGATTTCACTGCCTTAGCCACGTGTATATTGAGAAATGATTGCCCCAAGTCTGCTGTGGGAGGAGTGGGTTCGTTCGTGGGACATTGATACCAGTTCTGGAGAAGGTAGGCTTGTGCTGTCTCTCTCTTCACACTCAGCCGCCCCGTTCATTTTCTCCCCGCCCACTGCCCCCTGCCCATTCCCTCTCCTCACATTGCACTCCCATTCTCTCCCCATAACCCTCTGAACCCCAGTACTTCTCTATCCCCCAACCTCTGCCCCCTCTCCATTTCTCTCCCTTCTCCACCTCCACCAGCGCCCCTCCCCGTCCTTTCTGGTGCCTCAGCCCTCTTTGATCGCTGTATCATGCCCTTTTAAGGTGGTGACGATTCTACCTGGCAAACAGGGTGTGCGAGGAATGACTAATTTCAAAATTGAGAAAAGCTAAAATCATATATTCAGAAACGTTGTTAAAGTCTGGAAGAATGTTCTTTTTAAAAACAAAAGCTGTAGAAATCTTTCTGAAACTTGCATTGATATATGCACAGTTAGGCCACAACCAAGGACAGGCTGTAAGATTGAATGAGTGAATAAAAGACAAGTCCTACCTCGCCCCTGAGGAGAAAGTGAGAACTGCAGTTGCTGGAGATCAGAGTCGAGAGTGTGGTGTTGAAAAAGCACAGCAGGCCAGGCAGCATCCAAGGAGCAGGAGAATCTACGTTTCAGACATAAGCCCTTCACCTTCCCCTCTCCAGTGTGTGTTGTGAAACTGCTGAACTGCTTAATCATTTCTAGTGGCCGAGCAGAGGCTGATAACAAGTTTGGAACACACGAGAATGACCTCAGCTGAGACCTTGGATTCATGTCTCACGACAGGAGACCCAGCTACAGAATGCACACACACACACGCACACTCTCTCAAGTACTCACACAGTCGTGCGGACCCTCTCTGATAGACAGGCTCTCTCTCAGACAAACATGGATACACCCCTCACACTCACATCCATGCCACACGCCAGATGAAAAGCTGAATACTTCTCTGGAAAAACTGCCGAACAATGCAGGAGAGTGGCACAACGGGTGTGTTTTGGGACCGTAACCCAAAAGAGAAACCATTCTCTCCTATTCATTCAAAGATGTCTTTAGTAGCTTTCCCGGATAACGGCGCTCTGTTCTGAACCTCGCCTTCACATCCGCTTCCCAAAAAAGCTTTGACATAAATATTTCACAATGATATCCTGGCCCAATGTGCACAGTTGAGGTGACAAGCTCTGAGGGGTCTCCTGTTCTTTGTATCCTATGTTGAGGAGGGCAATGCTTGTCACTGGTCACTCTGGTGTCAGAGAAAACTGTAGAAAGAAAAGGCTTTAATTTGGTTGACCGTGAGGGGTCTATACCTGAGCAGAGTGGCGCAGCGGGAGCGTTCTGGGCCCATAACCCAGAGGTCGATGGATCGTAAACCATTCTCTGCTGTTGTTTAGTGCCTCCTTGAGCGACTTTCCGTTGTGATGGCACTGTGCTCAGCATTTTGCCTTTCAAACAATATCCTGAGTGTTTCAGTGCCCCGTACCGATACTGTCGCGATGTGTGTGTGAGGGGTCAAGGACATGGGGGATTTCAGTCCCTCTAAAGTCATGGAACTCGATCTTGAAGACCGGAGGGCTGTAGGGTTTTGAAGTGGAATATGAGGCATTGTTCTTCCATCTGGAGCTGAGCTTTGCTGGAACACTGCTGTAAGCCTGAGACAGAGATGTTGGCCAGGGAACATGGTGGCGTGTTAAAGTGGCAGGAAAGCAGAAGCTCAGGGCCTTTTTTTGCGGGCAGAACCGAGATGTTCTGCGAAGCAGTCATCCAGTTTGTACTTGGTGCTCCGTTGGGGAAACGACACTGTGAGCAGCGAATGCAGTAGACGAGGTTGCGGCAAATGTGCAGGTAAAGTGATGCTTCACCTGAAAGGTATGTTCGAGCCTGGAAGGATATTCAGGAGGGAGCAGGTAAATTGTGCTTCTGAGTGAAATCACAGTTCGTAAAAACAGAATTTGGCAATTTAGACAGAGTTAATATTTGTTCGTCGGCGATATGTCTGCCGGTGCGCGATGGGAGCATAACCCAGAAGGGAAACCATCTTCCCTATTCACTCAATGTCGAGGTTAGCAGCTTTCCCGTATAACGGCGCACTGTTGTGCACCTCGCCGTATCATCTGCTTCCCAAAAATCTTCGATGTAAATATTTCACATTGATACACAGGCCCAGTATGCAGAGTTGAGATGACACACCCGTGGAGGTCTGCGGGGTCTTCTCCTGTTCTCTGTGCCCTATGTTGAGGAGGGCAATACTTGTCACTGGTCACTCCGGTGTCAGAGAAAAGTTGAGAAAGAAAACGGTTTAATTTTCTGCCAGTAGAGAGGGCCCGGTTCCTGGGGACGGGCAAACGGCAGCAGAGAGACAGAATGAGAAGCAGCTGTTCATACAGTCATAGAGATGTACAGCATGGAAACAGACCCTTCGGTCCAACCCGTCCATGCCGACCAGATATCCCACCCCAATCTAATCCCAGCTGCCAGCACCCGGCCCATATACCTCCAAACCCTTCCTATTCATATATCCATCCAAACGCCTCTTAAATGTTGCAATTGTACCAATCTCCGCCACTTTCTCTGGCAGCCCATTCCATATACGCACCACCCCCTGTGTGAAAAGGTTGCCCCTTAGGTCTCTTTTATATCTTTCCCCTCTCACCCTAAACCCTAAAGCCCTCTAGTTCTTGACTCCCCGACCCCAGGGAAAAGACTTTGCCTACTTATCCTATCCATGCCCCTCATAATTTTGTAAACCTCCATAAAGTCACCCTCCAACCTCCGACGTTCCAGAGAAAACAGCCCCAGCCTGTTCAATGTCAACTGGAATTTTACTCTGAGCAAGACTCAGCTGGTTCAAGCGGTAGGGCGGGGGCAGGGACGCCAGCACGCCGACCGTGTGGCTCGTTGGTCTAGGGGTATGATTCTCGCTTTGGGTCTTTGTCGACGCAGACGTGCGAGAGGTCCCGGGTTCAAATCCCGGACGAGCCCGAGTTTCGTGAATCGCGTGAAAGTGCTTGTTTAATTTTCTCATAAAGCACCTTCGTAAAACGGGGTTGGGCTCCCTGGAGGACCAATGGGACAGAAAGCAGCGAAGTGAAATGATTGGAGATAGCGTTGAATACGTTGACGTGAGTGGTGCAGTGTTTGAGGGATGTCAGCGATGAGGGTCGATTGGAAATTTGGGACAGCTCTCTTCGGAGTACGGAAGTTTGAATACTGGCCTGATTGAAACTTTTCAAGTCATGCGAAGTCTAGACAGAGAAAGTAATGTAGTCAAAATGTTCCCACGCCTGAAAGGATCGGCAACGATTCGGCAGAGTTTTAAAGGCATGAGTAAAAGAACCGAAAGTGACATTAGGAAGAACGCTTTCGTACAGGGAGTATTTGGGGTCAGTAAATCCCTAACTGACACTGACAAAGAGGCAGATTCATTAGACGCAAACGGGAATTCGGTGATCATGTTTAAAGTAACAATGTGCAGAATTACATGGAGAAGGCAAGAGAATGATACGAATAGAGACCCACGTTTACTTACTGTGTCGACCCAGCAGAGCGAAGGTGGGCCGCATGGCGTCTATTCAGAGTGAAATCACAAGAGAATGTGGGAAGTTAGAAAAAGTTTATATTTACACAGCCTCCATACGTCTGCGCAACGCCAGAGAAGACGACAGCCGTGAGGATCTTTGACATCAGTCTCGAACGTGCATGCCACGCGCCAGACGAAAGGCTGAAGGGACCTGTGGAGCGTCACGCTGTGCGTGCGAGCAGAGTGGCGCAGCGGGAGCGTGCTGGGCCCATAACCCCGAGGTCGGTGGGTCGAAACCATCCTCTGCTATTGTTCAGTGCCTCCTTGAGCGACTTGCCTTTGCGATGGTACTCTGTTTGTTTAGCACCTTGCCTTTCAAACCGTTCAAGTAAGGTGCTTTTGGAGGTCTGAGTGGTCTTCTCCTGTTCTTCGTCGCTTTCCTATGAACTGAATCGCAAAACCACTTCTCTGAGATGCCAATGAACTGATAACATTGAAACCTTGTGGTTTCGTGCCTTCCCTGCAGTAGTTCGCCAAGTCCGTTCCGACGTGAATGACAAGACGATCCGCATGTCAGAAACCGCATCCCGGGGACAGAATGACAAGCAGATGTTCTGGAAACTCTTTGCTGCTTGCAATTCTTGGAGCAAAGTGGAATGTATTTCACACTGAGCAAGTTTCAGCTGGCTCAGAGTCTCCAGTGTACGCTGCTCTCTTTCCCGCCAGCTCAGAGAGAGAACAATAGGAGGGACAAAGGAGTGAATAACGATCCTGTGGGAGGGTGAATAACTGTTAATGGAGACCGTTAGTGGCTAACAATAAGTAGTGTGTCGTAGCAGACTATGTGATAACAAGGGCTCGTATGTGTGTGGTAGGGGTCAAGGACATGGGGGATTTCAGGCCCTAAAGTCATGGAACTCGATCTTGAAGACCGGAGGGCTGTAGGGTTTTGAAGTGGAATATGAGGCGGTGTTCTTCCGTCTGGAGCTGAGCTTTGCTGGAACACTGCTGCAAGCCTGAGACAGAGATGTTGGCCAGGGAACATGGTGGCGTGTTAAAGTGGCAGGAAAGCAGAAGCTCAGGGCCTTTTTTTGCGGGCAGAACCGAGATGTTCTGCGAAGCAGTCATCCAGTTTATACTTGGTGCTCCGTTGGGGAAACGACACTGTGAGCAGCGAATGCAGTAGACTCGGTTGCGGCAAATGTGCAGGTAAAGTGCTGCTTCACCTGGAAGGTATGTTCGAGCCTGGAAGGATATTTTGGAGGGAGCAGGTAAATTGTGCTTCTGAGTGAAATCACAGTTCGGAAAAACAGAATTTGGCAATTTAGACAGAGTTAATATTTGTTCGTCGGCGATATGTCTGCCGGTGCGCGATGGGAGCATAACCCAGAAGGGAAACCATCTTCCCTATTCACTCAATGTCGAGGTTAGCAGCTTTCCCGTATAACGGCGCACTGTTGTGCACCTCGCCGTATCATCTGCTTCCCAAAAATCTTCGACGTAAATATTTCACATTGATACACAGGCCCAGTATGCAGAGTTGAGATGACACACCCGTGGAGGTCTGCGGGGTCTTCTCCTGTTCTCTGTGCCCTATGTTGAGGAGGGCAATACTTGTCACTGGTCACTCCGGTGTCAGAGAAAAGTTGAGAAAGAAAACGGTTTAATTTTCTGCCAGTAGAGAGGGCCCGGTTCCTGGGGACGGGCAAACGGCAGCAGAGAGACAGAATGAGAAGCAGCTGTTCATACAGTCATAGAGATGTACAGCATGGAAACAGACCCTTCGGTCCAACCCGTCCATGCCGACCAGATATCCCACCCCAATCTAATCCCAGCTGCCAGCACCCGGCCCATATACCTCCAAACCCTTCCTATTCATATATCCATCCAAACGCCTCTTAAATGTTGCAATTGTACCAATCTCCGCCACTTTCTCTGGCAGCCCATTCCATATACGCACCACCCCCTGTGTGAAAAGGTTGCCCCTTAGGTCTCTTTTATATCTTTCCCCTCTCACCCTAAACCCTAAAGCCCTCTAGTTCTTGACTCCCCGACCCCAGGGAAAAGACTTTGCCTACTTATCCTATCCATGCCCCTCATAATTTTGTAAACCTCCATAAAGTCACCCTCCAACCTCCGACGTTCCAGAGAAAACAGCCCCAGCCTGTTCAATGTCAACTGGAATTTTACTCTGAGCAAGACTCAGCTGGTTCAAGCGGTAGGGCGGGGGCAGGGACGCCGGCACGCCGACCGTGTGGCTCGTTGGTCTAGGGGTATGATTCTCGCTTTGGGTCTTTGTCGACGCAGACGTGCGAGAGGTCCCGGGTTCAAATCCCGGACGAGCCCGAGTTTCGTGAATCGCGTGAAAGTGCTTGTTTAATTTTCTCATAAAGCACCTTCGTAAAACGGGGTTGGGCTCCCTGGAGGACCAATGGGACAGAAAGCAGCGAAGTGAAATGATTGGAGAAAGCGTTGAATAAGTTGACGTGAGTGGTGCAGTGTTTGAGGGATGTCAGCGATGAGGGTCGATTGGAAATTTGGGACAGCTCTCTTCGGAGTACGGAAGTTTGAATACTGGCCTGATTGAAACTTTTCAAGTCATGCGAAGTCTAGACAGAGAAAGTAATGCAGTCAAAATGTTCCCACGCCTGAAAGGATCGGCAACGATTCGGCAGAGTTTTAAAGGCATGAGTAAAAGAACCGAAAGTGACATTAGGAAGAACGCTTTCGTACAGGGAGTATTTGGGGTCAGTAAATCCCTAACTGACACTGACAAAGAGGCAGATTCATTAGACGCAAACGGGAATTCGGTGATCATGTTTAAAGTAACAATGTGCAGAATTACATGGAGAAGGCAAGAGAATGATACGAATAGAGACCCACGTTTACTTACTGTGTCGACCCAGCAGAGCGAAGGTGGGCCGCATGGCGTCTATTCAGAGTGAAATCACAAGAGAATGTGGGAAGTTAGAAAAAGTTTATATTTACACAGCCTCCATACGTCTGCGCAACGCCAGAGAAGACGACAGCCGTGAGGATCTTTGACATCAGTCTCGAACGTGCATGCCACGCGCCAGACGAAAGGCTGAAGGGACCTGTGGAGCGTCACGCTGTGCGTGCGAGCAGAGTGGCGCAGCGGGAGCGTGCTGGGCCCATAACCCCGAGGTCGGTGGGTCGAAACCATCCTCTGCTATTGTTCAGTGCCTCCTTGAGCGACTTGCCTTTGCGATGGTACTCTGTTTGTTTAGCACCTTGCCTTTCAAACCGTTCAAGTAAGGTGCTTTTGGAGGTCTGAGTGGTCTTCTCCTGTTCTTCGTCGCTTTCCTATGAACTGAATCGCAAAACCACTTCTCTGAGATGCCAATGAACTGATAACATTGAAACCTTGTGGTTTCGTGCCTTCCCTGCAGTAGTTCGCCAAGTCCGTTCCGACGTGAATGACAAGACGATCCGCATGTCAGAAACCGCATCCCGGGGACAGAATGACAAGCAGATGTTCTGGAAACTCTTTGCTGCTTGCAATTCTTGGAGCAAAGTGGAATGTATTTCACACTGAGCAAGTTTCAGCTGGCTCAGAGTCTCCAGTGTACGCTGCTCTCTTTCCCGCCAGCTCAGAGAGAGAACAATAGGAGGGACAAAGGAGTGAATAACGATCCGTGTGGGAGGGTGAATAACTGTTAATGGAGACCGTTAGTGGCTAACAATAAGTAGTGTGTCGTAGCAGACTATGTGATAACAAGGGCTCGTATGTGTGTGGTAGGGGTCAAGGACATGGGGGATTTCAGGCCCTAAAGTCATGGAACTCGATCTTGAAGACCGGAGGGCTGTAGGGTTTTGAAGTGGAATATGAGGCGGTGTTCTTCCGTCTGGAGCTGAGCTTTGCTGGAACACTGCTGCAAGCCTGAGACAGAGATGTTGGCCAGGGAACATGGTGGCGTGTTAAAGTGGCAGGAAAGCAGAAGCTCAGGGCCTTTTTTTGCGGGCAGAACCGAGATGTTCTGCGAAGCAGTCATCCAGTTTATACTTGGTGCTCCGTTGGGGAAACGACACTGTGAGCAGCGAATGCAGTAGACTCGGTTGCGGCAAATGTGCAGGTAAAGTGCTGCTTCACCTGGAAGGTATGTTCGAGCCTGGAAGGATATTTTGGAGGGAGCAGGTAAATTGTGCTTCTGAGTGAAATCACAGTTCGGAAAAACAGAATTTGGCAATTTAGACAGAGTTAATATTTGTTCGTCGGCGATATGTCTGCCGGTGCGCGATGGGAGCATAACCCAGAAGGGAAACCATCTTCCCTATTCACTCAATGTCGAGGTTAGCAGCTTTCCCGTATAACGGCGCACTGTTGTGCACCTCGCCGTATCATCTGCTTCCCAAAAATCTTCGACGTAAATATTTCACATTGATACACAGGCCCAGTATGCAGAGTTGAGATGACACACCCGTGGAGGTCTGCGGGGTCTTCTCCTGTTCTCTGTGCCCTATGTTGAGGAGGGCAATACTTGTCACTGGTCACTCCGGTGTCAGAGAAAAGTTGAGAAAGAAAACGGTTTAATTTTCTGCCAGTAGAGAGGGCCCGGTTCCTGGGGACGGGCAAACGGCAGCAGAGAGACAGAATGAGAAGCAGCTGTTCATACAGTCATAGAGATGTACAGCATGGAAACAGACCCTTCGGTCCAACCCGTCCATGCCGACCAGATATCCCACCCCAATCTAATCCCAGCTGCCAGCACCCGGCCCATATACCTCCAAACCCTTCCTATTCATATATCCATCCAAACGCCTCTTAAATGTTGCAATTGTACCAATCTCCGCCACTTTCTCTGGCAGCCCATTCCATATACGCACCACCCCCTGTGTGAAAAGGTTGCCCCTTAGGTCTCTTTTATATCTTTCCACTCACACCCTAAACCCTAAAGCCCTCTAGTTCTTGACTCCCCGACCCCAGGGAAAAGACTTTGCCTACTTATCCTATCCATGCCCCTCATAATTTTGTAAACCTCCATAAAGTCACCCTCCAACCTCCGACGTTCCAGAGAAAACAGCCCCAGCCTGTTCAATGTCAACTGGAACTTTACTCTGAGCAAGACTCAGCTGGTTCAAGCGGTAGGGCGGGGACAGGGGCGGGGGCAGGGACGCCGGCACGCCGACCGTGTGGCTCGTTGGTCTAGGGGTATGATTCTCGCTTTGGGTCTTTGTCGACGCAGACGTGCGAGAGGTCCCGGGTTCAAATCCCGGACGAGCCCGAGTTTCGTGAATCGCGTGAAAGTGCTTGTTTAATTTTCTCAAAAAGCACCTTCGTAAAACGGGGTTGGGCTCCCTGGAGGACCAATGGGACAGAAAGCAGCGAAGTGAAATGATTGGAGATAGCGTTGAATAAGTTGACGTGAGTGGTGCAGTGTTTGAGGGATGTCAGCGATGAGGGTCGATTGGAAATTTGGGACAGCTCTCTTCGGAGTACGGAAGTTTGAATACTGGCCTGATTGAAACTTTTCAAGTCATGCGAAGTCTAGACAGAGAAAGTAATGTAGTCAAAATGTTCCCACGCCTGAAAGGATCGGCAACGATTCGGCAGAGTTTTAAAGGCATGAGTAAAAGAACCGAAAGTGACATTAGGAAGAATGCTTTCGTACAGGGAGTGGTTGGGGTCAGTAAATCCCTAACTGACACTGACAAAGAGGCAGATTCATTAGACGCAAACGGGAATTCGGTGATCATGTTTAAAGTAACAATGTGCAGAATTACATGGAGAAGGCAAGAGAATGATACGAATAGAGACCCACGTTTACTTACTGTGTCGACCCAGCAGAGCGAAGGTGGGCCGCATGGCGTCTATTCAGAGTGAAATCACAAGAGAATGTGGGAAGTTAGAAAAAGTTTATATTTACACAGCCTCCATACGTCTGCGCAACGCCAGAGAAGACGACAGCAGTGAGGACCTTTGACATCAGTCTCGAACGTGCATGCCACGCGCCAGACGAAAGGCTGAAGGGACCTGTGGAGCGTCACGCTGCGCGTCCGAGCCGAGTGGCGCAGCGGGAGCGTGCTGGGCCCATAACCCAGAGGTCGGTGGGTCGAAACCATCCTCTGCTATTGTTCAGTGCCTCCTTGAGCGACTTGCCTTTGCGATGGTACTCTGTTTGTTTAGCACCTTGCCTTTCAAACCGTTCAAGTAAGGTGCTTTTGGAGGTCTGAGTGGTCTTCTCCTGTTCTTCGTCGCTTTCCTATGAACTGAATCGCAAAACCACTTCTCTGAGATGCCAATGAACTGATAACATTGAAACGCATACCTTGTGGTTTCGTGCCTTCCCTGCAGTAGTTCGCCAAGTCCGTTCCGACGTGAATGACAAGACGATCCGCATGTCAGAAACCGCATCCCGGGGACAGAATGACAAGCAGATGTTCTGGAAACTCTTTGCTGCTTGCAATTCTTGGAGCAAAGTGGAATGTATTTCACACTGAGCAAGTTTCAGCTGGCTCAGAGTCTCCAGTGTACGCTGCTCTCTTTCCCGCCAGCTCAGAGAGAGAACAATAGGAGGGACAAAGGAGTGAATAACGATCCGTGTGGGAGGGTGAATAACTGTTAATGGAGACCGTTAGTGGCTAACAATAAGTAGTGTGTCGTAGCAGACTATGTGATAACAAGGGCTCGTATGTGTGTGGTAGGGGGTCAAGGACATGGGGGATTTCAGGCCCTAAAGTCATGGAACTCGATCTTGAAGACCGGAGGGCTGTAGGGTTTTGAAGTGGAATATGAGGCGGTGTTCTTCCGTCTGGAGCTGAGCTTTGCTGGAACACTGCTGCAAGCCTGAGACAGAGATGTTGGCCAGGGAACATGGTGGCGTGTTAAAGTGGCAGGAAAGCAGAAGCTCAGATCCTTTTTTTGCGGGCAGAACCGAGATGTTCTGCGAAGCAGTCATCCAGTTTGTACTTGGTGCTCCATTGGGGAAACGACACTGTGAGCAGCGAATGCAGTAGACTAGGTTGCGGCAAATGTGCAGGTAAAGTGCTGCTTCACCTGGAAGGTATGTTCGAGCCTGGAAGGATATTTTGGAGGGAGCAGGTAAATTGTGCTTCTGAGTGAAATCACAGTTCGGAAAAACAGAATTTGGCAATTTAGACAGAGTTAATATTTGTTCGTCGGCGATATGTCTGCCGGTGCGCGATGGGAGCATAACCCAGAAGGGAAACCATCTTCCCTATTCACTCAATGTCGAGGTTAGCAGCTTTCCCGTATAACGGCGCACTGTTGTGCACCTCGCCGTATCATCTGCTTCCCAAAAATCTTCGACGTAAATATTTCACATTGATACACAGGCCCAGTATGCAGAGTTGAGATGACACACCCGTGGAGGTCTGCGGGGTCTTCTCCTGTTCTCTGTGCCCTATGTTGAGGAGGGCAATACTTGTCACTGGTCACTCCGGTGTCAGAGAAAAGTTGAGAAAGAAAACGGTTTAATTTTCTGCCAGTAGAGAGGGCCCGGTTCCTGGGGACGGGCAAACGGCAGCAGAGAGACAGAATGAGAAGCAGCTGTTCATACAGTCATAGAGATGTACAGCATGGAAACAGACCCTTCGGTCCAACCCGTCCATGCCGACCAGATATCCCACCCCAATCTAATCCCAGCTGCCAGCACCCGGCCCATATACCTCCAAACCCTTCCTATTCATATATCCATCCAAACGCCTCTTAAATGTTGCAATTGTACCAATCTCCGCCACTTTCTCTGGCAGCCCATTCCATATACGCACCACCCCCTGCGTGAAAAGGTTGCCCCTTAGGTCTCTTTTATATCTTTCCCCTCTCACCCTAAACCCTAAAGCCCTCTAGTTCTTGACTCCCCGACCCCAGGGAAAAGACTTTGCCTACTTATACTATCCATGCCCGTCATAATTTTGTAAACCTCCATAAAGTCAACCTCCAACCTCCGACGTTCCAGAGAAAACAGCCCCAGCCTGTTCAATGTCAACTGGAACTTTACTCTGAGCAAGACTCAGCTGGTTCAAGCGGTAGGGCGGGGACAGGGACGCCGGCACGCCCACCGTGTGGCTCGTTGGTCTAGGGGTCTGATTCTCGCTTTGGGTCTTTGTCGACGCAGACGTGCGAGAGGTCCCGGGTTCAAATCCCGGACGAGCCCGAGTTTCGTGAATCGCGTGAAAGTGCTTGTTTAATTTTCTCAAAAAGCACCTTCGTAAAACGGGGTTGGGCTCCCTGGAGGACCAATGGGACAGAAAGCAGCGAAGTGAAATGATTGGAGATAGCGTTGAATAAGTTGACGTGAGTGGTGCAGTGTTTGAGGGATGTCAGCGATGAGGGTCGATTGGAAATTTGGGACAGCTCTCTTCGGAGTACGGAAGTTTGAATACTGGCCTGATTGAAACTTTTCAAGTCATGCGAAGTCTAGACAGAGAAAGTAATGTAGTCAAAATGTTCCCACGCCTGAAAGGATCGGCAACGATTCGGCAGAGTTTTAAAGGCATGAGTAAAAGAACCGAAAGTGACATTAGGAAGAATGCTTTCGTACAGGGAGTGGTTGGGGTCAGTAAATCCCTAACTGACACTGACAAAGAGGCAGATTCATTAGACGCAAACGGGAATTCGGTGATCATGTTTAAAGTAACAATGTGCAGAATTACATGGAGAAGGCAAGAGAATGATACGAATAGAGACCCACGTTTACTTACTGTGTCGACCCAGAAGAGCGAAGGTGGGCCGCATGGCGTCTATTCAGAGTGAAATCACAAGAGAATGTGGGAAGTTAGAAAAAGTTTATATTTACACAGCCTCCATACGTCTGCGCAACGCCAGAGAAGACGACAGCAGTGAGGACCTTTGACATCAGTCTCGAACGTGCATGCCACGCGCCAGACGAAAGGCTGAAGGGACCTGTGGAGCGTCACGCTGCGCGTCCGAGCCGAGTGGCGCAGCGGGAGCGTGCTGGGCCCATAACCCAGAGGTCGGTGGGGCCAAACCATCCTCTGCTATTGTTCAGTGCCTCCTTGAGCGACTTGCCTTTGCGATGGTACTCTGTTTGTTTAGCACCTTGCCTTTCAAACCGTTCAAGTAAGGTGCTTTTGGAGGTCTGAGTGGTCTTCTCCTGTTCTTCGTCGCTTTCCTATGAACTGAATCGCAAAACCACTTCTCTGAGATGCCAATGAACTGATAACATTGAAACGCATACCTTGTGGTTTCGTGCCTTCCCTGCAGTAGTTCGCCAAGTCCGTTCCGACGTGAATGACAAGACGATCCGCATGTCAGAAACCGCATCCCGGGGACAGAATGACAAGCAGATGTTCTGGAAACTCTTTGCTGCTTGCAATTCTTGGAGCAAAGTGGAATGTATTTCACACTGAGCAAGTTTCAGCTGGCTCAGAGTCTCCAGTGTACGCTGCTCTCTTTCCCGCCAGCTCAGAGAGAGAACAATAGGAGGGACAAAGGAGTGAATAACGATCCGTGTGGGGGGGTGAATAACTGTTAATGGAGACCGTTAGTGGCTAACAGTAAGTCGTAGCAGACTATGTGATAACAAGGGCTCGTATGTGTGTGGTAGGGGGTCAAGGACATGGGGGATTTCAGGCCCTAAAGTCATGGAGCTCGATCTTGAAGACCGGAGGGCTGTAGGGTTTTGAAGTGGAATATGAGGCGGTGTTCTTCCGTCTGGAGCTGAGCTTTGCTGGAACACTGCTGCAAGCCTGAGACAGAGATGTTGGCCAGGGAACATGGTGGCGTGTTAAAGTGGCAGGAAAGCAGAAGCTCAGATCCTTTTTTTGCGGGCAGAACCGAGATGTTCTGCGAAGCAGTCATCCAGTTTGTACTTGGTGCTCCATTGGGGAAACGACACTGTGAGCAGCGAATGCAGTAGACTAGGTTGCGGCAAATGTGCAGGTAAAGTGCTGCTTCACCTGGAAGGTATGTTCGAGCCTGGAAGGATATTTTGGAGGGAGCAGGTAAATTGTGCTTCTGAGTGAAATCACAGTTCGGAAAAACAGAATTTGGCAATTTAGACAGAGTTAATATTTGTTCGTCGGCGATATGTCTGCCGGTGCGCGATGGGAGCATAACCCAGAAGGGAAACCATCTTCCCTATTCACTCAATGTCGAGGTTAGCAGCTTTCCCGTATAACGGCGCACTGTTGTGCACCTCGCCGTATCATCTGCTTCCCAAAAATCTTCGACGTAAATATTTCACATTGATACACAGGCCCAGTATGCAGAGTTGAGATGACACACCCGTGGAGGTCTGCGGGGTCTTCTCCTGTTCTCTGTGCCCTATGTTGAGGAGGGCAATACTTGTCACTGGTCACTCCGGTGTCAGAGAAAAGTTGAGAAAGAAAACGGTTTAATTTTCTGCCAGTAGAGAGGGCCCGGTTCCTGGGGACGGGCAAACGGCAGCAGAGAGACAGAATGAGAAGCAGCTGTTCATACAGTCATAGAGATGTACAGCATGGAAACAGACCCTTCGGTCCAACCCGTCCATGCCGACCAGATATCCCACCCCAATCTAATCCCAGCTGCCAGCACCCGGCCCATATACCTCCAAACCCTTCCTATTCATATATCCATCCAAACGCCTCTTAAATGTTGCAATTGTACCAATCTCCGCCACTTTCTCTGGCAGCCCATTCCATATACGCACCACCCCCTGCGTGAAAAGGTTGCCCCTTAGCTCTCTTTTATATCTTTCCCCTCTCACCCTAAACCCTAAAGCCCTCTAGTTCTTGACTCCCCGACCCCAGGGAAAAGACTTTGCCTACTTATACTATCCATGCCCCTCATAATTTTGTAAACCTCCATAAAGTCACCCTCCAACCTCCGACGTTCCAGAGAAAACAGCCCCAGCCTGTTCAATGTCAACTGGAACTTTACTCTGAGCAAGACTCAGCTGGTTCAAGCGGTAGGGCGGGGGCAGGGACGCCGGCACGCCGACCGTGTGGCTCGTTGGTCTAGGGGTATGATTCCCGCTTTGGGTCTTTGTCGACGCAGACGTGCGAGAGGTCCCGGGTTCAAATCCCGGACGAGCCCGAGTTTCGTGAATCGCGTGAAAGTGCTTGTTTAATTTTCTCAAAAAGCACCTTCGTAAAACGGGGTTGGGCTCCCTGGAGGACCAATGGGACAGAAAGCAGCGAAGTGAAATGATTGGAGATAGCGTTGAATAAGTTGACGTGAGTGGTGCAGTGTTTGAGGGATGTCAGCGATGAGGGTCGATTGGAAATTTGGGACAGCTCTCTTCGGAGTACGGAAGTTTGAATACTGGCCTGATTGAAACTTTTCAAGTCATGCGAAGTCTAGACAGAGAAAGTAATGTAGTCAAAATGTTCCCACGCCTGAAAGGATCGGCAACGATTCGGCAGAGTTTTAAAGGCATGAGTAAAAGAACCGAAAGTGACATTAGGAAGAATGCTTTCCTACAGGGAGTGGTTGGGGTCAGTAAATCCCTAACTGACACTGACAAAGAGGCAGATTCATTAGACGCAAACGGGAATTCGGTGATCATGTTTAAAGTAACAATGTGCAGAATTACATGGAGAAGGCAAGAGAATGATACGAATAGAGACCCACGTTTACTTACTGTGTCGACCCAGCAGAGCGAAGGTGGGCCGCATGGCGTCTATTCAGAGTGAAATCACAAGAGAATGTGGGAAGTTAGAAAAAGTTTATATTTACACAGCCTCCATACGTCTGCGCAACGCCAGAGAAGACGACAGCAGTGAGGACCTTTGACATCAGTCTCGAACGTGCATGCCACGCGCCAGACGAAAGGCTGAAGGGACCTGTGGAGCGTCACGCTGCGCGTCCGAGCCGAGTGGCGCAGCGGGAGCGTGCTGGGCCCATAACCCAGAGGTCGGTGGGTCGAAACCATCCTCTGCTATTGTTCAGTGCCTCCTTGAGCGACTTGCCTTTGCGATGGTACTCTGTTTGTTTAGCACCTTGCCTTTCAAACCGTTCAAGTAAGGTGCTTTTGGAGGTCTGAGTGGTCTTCTCCTGTTCTTCGTCGCTTTCCTATGAACTGAATCGCAAAACCACTTCTCTGAGATGCCAATGAACTGATAACATTGAAACGCATACCTTGTGGTTTCGTGCCTTCCCTGCAGTAGTTCGCCAAGTCCGTTCCGACGTGAATGACAAGACGATCCGCATGTCAGAAACCGCATCCCGGGGACAGAATGACAAGCAGATGTTCTGGAAACTCTTTGCTGCTTGCAATTCTTGGAGCAAAGTGGAATGTATTTCACACTGAGCAAGTTTCAGCTGGCTCAGAGTCTCCAGTGTACGCTGCTCTCTTTCCCGCCAGCTCAGAGAGAGAACAATAGGAGGGACAAAGGAGTGAATAACGATCCGTGTGGGAGGGTGAATAACTGTTAATGGAGACCGTTAGTGGCTAACAATAAGTAGTGTGTCGTAGCAGACTATGTGATAACAAGGGCTCGTATGTGTGTGGTAGGGGGTCAAGGACATGGGGGATTTCAGGCCCTAAAGTCATGGAGCTCGATCTTGAAGACCGGAGGGCTGTAGGGTTTTGAAGTGGAATATGAGGCGGTGTTCTTCCGTCTGGAGCTGAGCTTTGCTGGAACACTGCTGCAAGCCTGAGACAGAGATGTTGGCCAGGGAACATGGTGGCGTGTTAAAGTGGCAGGAAAGCAGAAGCTCAGATCCTTTTTTTGCGGGCAGAACCGAGATGTTCTGCGAAGCAGTCATCCAGTTTGTACTTGGTGCTCCATTGGGGAAACGACACTGTGAGCAGCGAATGCAGTAGACTAGGTTGCGGCAAATGTGCAGGTAAAGTGCTGCTTCACCTGGAAGGTATGTTCGAGCCTGGAAGGATATTTTGGAGGGAGCAGGTAAATTGTGCTTCTGAGTGAAATCACAGTTCGGAAAAACAGAATTTGGCAATTTAGACAGAGTTAATATTTGTTCGTCGGCGATATGTCTGCCGGTGCGCGATGGGAGCATAACCCAGAAGGGAAACCATCTTCCCTATTCACTCAATGTCGAGGTTAGCAGCTTTCCCGTATAACGGCGCACTGTTGTGCACCTCGCCGTATCATCTGCTTCCCAAAAATCTTCGACGTAAATATTTCACATTGATACACAGGCCCAGTATGCAGAGTTGAGATGACACACCCGTGGAGGTCTGCGGGGTCTTCTCCTGTTCTCTGTGCCCTATGTTGAGGAGGGCAATACTTGTCACTGGTCACTCCGGTGTCAGAGAAAAGTTGAGAAAGAAAACGGTTTAATTTTCTGCCAGTAGAGAGGGCCCGGTTCCTGGGGACGGGCAAACGGCAGCAGAGAGACAGAATGAGAAGCAGCTGTTCATACAGTCATAGAGATGTACAGCATGGAAACAGACCCTTCGGTCCAACCCGTCCATGCCGACCAGATATCCCACCCCAATCTAATCCCAGCTGCCAGCACCCGGCCCATATACCTCCAAACCCTTCCTATTCATATATCCATCCAAACGCCTCTTAAATGTTGCAATTGTACCAATCTCCGCCACTTTCTCTGGCAGCCCATTCCATATACGCACCACCCCCTGCGTGAAAAGGTTGCCCCTTAGGTCTCTTTTATATCTTTCCCCTCTCACCCTAAACCCTAAAGCCCTCTAGTTCTTGACTCCCCGACCCCAGGGAAAAGACTTTGCCTACTTATCCTATCCATGCCCCTCATAATTTTGTAAACCTCCATAAAGTCACCCTCCAACCTCCGACGTTCCAGAGAAAACAGCCCCAGCCTGTTCAATGTCAACTGGAACTTTACTCTGAGCAAGACTCAGCTGGTTCAAGCGGTAGGGCGGGGGCAGGGACGCCGGCACGCCGACCGTGTGGCTCGTTGGTCTAGGGGTATGATTCCCGCTTTGGGTCTTTGTCGACGCAGACGTGCGAGAGGTCCCGGGTTCAAATCCCGGACGAGCCCGAGTTTCGTGAATCGCGTGAAAGTGCTTGTTTAATTTTCTCAAAAAGCACCTTCGTAAAACGGGGTTGGGCTCCCTGGAGGACCAATGGGACAGAAAGCAGCGAAGTGAAATGATTGGAGATAGCGTTGAATAAGTTGACGTGAGTGGTGCAGTGTTTGAGGGATGTCAGCGATGAGGGTCGATTGGAAATTTGGGACAGCTCTCTTCGGAGTACGGAAGTTTGAATACTGGCCTGATTGAAACTTTTCAAGTCATGCGAAGTCTAGACAGAGAAAGTAATGTAGTCAAAATGTTCCCACGCCTGAAAGGATCGGCAACGATTCGGCAGAGTTTTAAAGGCATGAGTAAAAGAACCGAAAGTGACATTAGGAAGAATGCTTTCGTACAGGGAGTGGTTGGGGTCAGTAAATCCCTAACTGACACTGACAAAGAGGCAGATTCATTAGACGCAAACGGGAATTCGGTGATCATGTTTAAAGTAACAATGTGCAGAATTACATGGAGAAGGCAAGAGAATGATACGAATAGAGACCCACGTTTACTTACTGTGTCGACCCAGCAGAGCGAAGGTGGGCCGCATGGCGTCTATTCAGAGTGAAATCACAAGAGAATGTGGGAAGTTAGAAAAAGTTTATATTTACACAGCCTCCATACGTCTGCGCAACGCCAGAGAAGACGACAGCAGTGAGGACCTTTGACATCAGTCTCGAACGTGCATGCCACGCGCCAGACGAAAGGCTGAAGGGACCTGTGGAGCGTCACGCTGCGCGTCCGAGCCGAGTGGCGCAGCGGGACCGTGCTGGACCCATAACCCAGAGGTCGGTGGGTCGAAACCATCCTCTGCTATTGTTCAGTGCCTCCTTGAGCGACTTGCCTTTGCGATAGTACTCTGTTTGTTTAGCACCTTGCCTTTCAAACCGTTCAAGTAAGGTGCTTTTGGAGGTCTGAGTGGTCTTCTCCTGTTCTTCGTCGCTTTCCTATGAACTGAATCGCAAAACCACTTCTCTGAGATGCCAATGAACTGATAACATTGAAACGCATACCTTGTGGTTTCGTGCCTTCCCTGCAGTAGTTCGCCAAGTCCGTTCCGACGTGAATGACAAGACGATCCGCATGTCAGAAACCGCATCCCGGGGACAGAATGACAAGCAGATGTTCTGGAAACTCTTTGCTGCTTGCAATTCTTGGAGCAAAGTGGAATGTATTTCACACTGAGCAAGTTTCAGCTGGCTCAGAGTCTCCAGTGTACGCTGCTCTCTTTCCCGCCAGCTCAGAGAGAGAACAATAGGAGGGACAAAGGAGTGAATAACGATCCGTGTGGGAGGGTGAATAACTGTTAATGGAGACCGTTAGTGGCTAACAATAAGTAGTGTGTCGTAGCAGACTATGTGATAACAAGGGCTCGTATGTGTGTGGTAGGGGGTCAAGGACATGGGGGATTTCAGGCCCTAAAGTCATGGAGCTCGATCTTGAAGACCGGAGGGCTGTAGGGTTTTGAAGTGGAATATGAGGCGGTGTTCTTCCGTCTGGAGCTGAGCTTTGCTGGAACACTGCTGCAAGCCTGAGACAGAGATGTTGGCCAGGGAACATGGTGGCGTGTTAAAGTGGCAGGAAAGCAGAAGCTCAGATCCTTTTTTTGCGGGCAGAACCGAGATGTTCTGCGAAGCAGTCATCCAGTTTGTACTTGGTGCTCCATTGGGGAAACGACACTGTGAGCAGCGAATGCAGTAGACTAGGTTGCGGCAAATGTGCAGGTAAAGTGCTGCTTCACCTGGAAGGTATGTTCGAGCCTGGAAGGATATTCAGGAGGGAGCAGGTAAATTGTGCTTCTGAGTGAAATCACAGTTCGGAAAAACAGAATTTGGCAATTTAGACAGAGTTAATATTTGTTCGTCGGCGATATGTCTGCCGGTGCGCGATGGGAGCATAACCCAGAAGGGAAACCATCTTCCCTATTCACTCAATGTCGAGGTTAGCAGCTTTCCCGTATAACGGCGCACTGTTGTGCACCTCGCCGTATCATCTGCTTCCCAAAAATCTTCGATGTAAATATTTCACATTGATACACAGGCCCAGTATGCAGAGTTGAGATGACACACCCGTGGAGGTCTGCGGGGTCTTCTCCTGTTCTCTGTGCCCTATGTTGAGGAGGGCAATACTTGTCACTGGTCACTCCGGTGTCAGAGAAAAGTTGAGAAAGAAAACGGTTTAATTTTCTGCCAGTAGAGAGGGCCCGGTTCCTGGGGACGGGCAAACGGCAGCAGAGAGACAGAATGAGAAGCAGCTGTTCATACAGTCATAGAGATGTACAGCATGGAAACAGACCCTTCGGTCCAACCCGTCCATGCCGACCAGATATCCCACCCCAATCTAATCCCAGCTGCCAGCACCCGGCCCATATACCTCCAAACCCTTCCTATTCATATATCCATCCAAACGCCTCTTAAATGTTGCAATTGTACCAATCTCCGCCACTTTCTCTGGCAGCCCATTCCATATACGCACCACCCCCTGCGTGAAAAGGTTGCCCCTTAGGTCTCTTTTATATCTTTCCCCTCTCACCCTAAACCCTAAAGCCCTCTAGTTCTTGACTCCCCGACCCCAGGGAAAAGACTTTGCCTACTTATACTATCCATGCCCCTCATAATTTTGTAAACCTCCATAAAGTCACCCTCCAACCTCCGACGTTCCAGAGAAAACAGCCCCAGCCTGTTCAATGTCAACTGGAACTTTACTCTGAGCAAGACTCAGCTGGTTCAAGCGGTAGGGCGGGGGCAGGGGCGGGGGCAGGGGCGGGGGCAGGGACGGCGGCACGCCGACCGTGTGGCTCGTTGGTCTAGGGGTATGATTCTCGCTTTGGGTCTTTGTCGACGCAAACGTGCGAGAGGTCCCGGGTTCAAATCCCGAACGAGCCCGAGTTTCGTGAATCGCGTGAAAGTGCTTGTTTAATTTTCTCAAAAAGCACCTTCGTAAAACGGGGTTGGGCTCCCTGGAGGACCAATGGGACAGAAAGCAGCGAAGTGAAATGATTGGAGATAGCGTTGAATAAGTTGACGTGAGTGGTGCAGTGTTTGAGGGATGTCAGCGATGAGGGTCGATTGGAAATTTGGGACAGCTCTCTTCGGAGTACGGAAGTTTGAATACTGGCCTGATTGAAACTTTTCAAGTCATGCGAAGTCTAGACAGAGAAAGTAATGTAGTCAAAATGTTCCCACGCCTGAAAGGATCGGCAACGATTCGGCAGAGTTTTAAAGGCATGAGTAAAAGAACCGAAAGTGACATTAGGAAGAATGCTTTCGTACAGGGAGTGGTTGGGGTCAGTAAATCCCTAACTGACACTGACAAAGAGGCAGATTCATTAGACGCAAACGGGAATTCGGTGATCATGTTTAAAGTAACAATGTGCAGAATTACATGGAGAAGGCAAGAGAATGATACGAATAGAGACCCACGTTTACTTACTGTGTCGACCCAGCAGAGCGAAGGTGGGCCGCATGGCGTCTATTCAGAGTGAAATCACAACAGAATGTGGGAAGTTAGAAAAAGTTTATATTTACACAGCCTCCATACGTCTGCGCAACGCCAGAGAAGACGACAGCAGTGAGGACCTTTGACATCAGTCTCGAACGTGCATGCCACGCGCCAGACGAAAGGCTGAAGGGACCTGTGGAGCGTCACGCTGCGCGTCCGAGCCGAGTGGCGCAGCGGGAGCGTGCTGGACCCATAACCCAGAGGTCGGTGGGTCGAAACCATCCTCTGCTATTGTTCAGTGCCTCCTTGAGCGACTTGCCTTTGCGATGGTACTCTGTTTGTTTAGCACCTTGCCTTTCAAACCGTTCAAGTAAGGTGCTTTTGGAGGTCTGAGTGGTCTTCTCCTGTTCTTCGTCGCTTTCCTATGAACTGAATCGCAAAACCACTTCTCTGAGATGCCAATGAACTGATAACATTGAAACGCATACCTTGTGGTTTCGTGCCTTCCCTGCAGTAGTTCGCCAAGTCCGTTCCGACGTGAATGACAAGACGATCCGCATGTCAGAAACCGCATCCCGGGGACAGAATGACAAGCAGATGTTCTGGAAACTCTTTGCTGCTTGCAATTCTTGGAGCAAAGTGGAATGTATTTCACACTGAGCAAGTTTCAGCTGGCTCAGAGTCTCCAGTGTACGCTGCTCTCTTTCCCGCCAGCTCAGAGAGAGAACAATAGGAGGGACAAAGGAGTGAATAACGATCCGTGTGGGAGGGTGAATAACTGTTAATGGAGACCGTTAGTGGCTAACAATAAGTAGTGTGTCGTAGCAGACTATGTGATAACAAGGGCTCGTATGTGTGTGGTAGGGTGTCAAGGACATGGGGGATTTCAGGCCCTAAAGTCATGGAGCTCGATCTTGAAGACCGGAGGGCTGTAGGGTTTTGAAGTGGAATATGAGGCGGTGTTCTTCCGTCTGGAGCTGAGCTTTGCTGGAACACTGCTGCAAGCCTGAGACAGAGATGTTGGCCAGGGAACATGGTGGCGTGTTAAAGTGGCAGGAAAGCAGAAGCTCAGATCCTTTTTTTGCGGGCAGAACCGAGATGTTCTGCGAAGCAGTCATCCAGTTTGTACTTGGTGCTCCATTGGGGAAACGACACTGTGAGCAGCGAATGCAGTAGACTAGGTTGCGGCAAATGTGCAGGTAAAGTGCTGCTTCACCTGGAAGGTATGTTCGAGCCTGGAAGGATATTTTGGAGGGAGCAGGTAAATTGTGCTTCTGAGTGAAATCACAGTTCGGAAAAACAGAATTTGGCAATTTAGACAGAGTTAATATTTGTTCGTCGGCGATATGTCTGCCGGTGCGCGATGGGAGCATAACCCAGAAGGGAAACCATCTTCCCTATTCACTCAATGTCGAGGTTAGCAGCTTTCCCGTATAACGGCGCACTGTTGTGCACCTCGCCGTATCATCTGCTTCCCAAAAATCTTCGACGTAAATATTTCACATTGATACACAGGCCCAGTATGCAGAGTTGAGATGACACACCCGTGGAGGTCTGCGGGGTCTTCTCCTGTTCTCTGTGCCCTATGTTGAGGAGGGCAATACTTGTCACTGGTCACTCCGGTGTCAGAGAAAAGTTGAGAAAGAAAACGGTTTAATTTTCTGCCAGTAGAGAGGGCCCGGTTCCTGGGGACGGGCAAACGGCAGCAGAGAGACAGAATGAGAAGCAGCTGTTCATACAGTCATAGAGATGTACAGCATGGAAACAGACCCTTCGGTCCAACCCGTCCATGCCGACCAGATATCCCACCCCAATCTAATCCCAGCTGCCAGCACCCGGCCCATATACCTCCAAACCCTTCCTATTCATATATCCATCCAAACGCCTCTTAAATGTTGCAATTGTACCAATCTCCGCCACTTTCTCTGGCAGCCCATTCCATATACGCACCACCCCCTGCGTGAAAAGGTTGCCCCTTAGGTCTCTTTTATATCTTTCCCCTCTCACCCTAAACCCTAAAGCCCTCTAGTTCTTGACTCCCCGACCCCAGGGAAAAGACTTTGCCTACTTATACTATCCATGCCCCTCATAATTTTGTAAACCTCCATAAAGTCACCCTCCAACCTCCGACGTTCCAGAGAAAACAGCCCCAGCCTGTTCAATGTCAACTGGAACTTTACTCTGAGCAAGACTCAGCTGGTTCAAGCGGTAGGGCGGGGGCAGGGACGCCGGCACGCCGACCGTGTGGCTCGTTGTTCTAGGGGTATGATTCTCGCTTTGGGTCTTTGTCGACGCAGACGTGCGAGAGGTCCCGGGTTCAAATCCCGGACGAGCCCGAGTTTCGTGAATCGCGTGAAAGTGCTTGTTTAATTTTCTCAAAAAGCACCTTCGTAAAACGGGGTTGGGCTCCCTGGAGGACCAATGGGACAGAAAGCAGCGAAGTGAAATGATTGGAGATAGCGTTGAACAAGTTGACGTGAGTGGTGCAGTGTTTGAGGGATGTCAGCGATGAGGGTCGATTGGAAATTTGGGACAGCTCTCTTCGGAGTACGGAAGTTTGAATACTGGCCTGATTGAAACTTTTCAAGTCATGCGAAGTCTAGACAGAGAAAGTAATGTAGTCAAAATGTTCCCACGCCTGAAAGGATCGGCAACGATTCGGCAGAGTTTTAAAGGCATGAGTAAAAGAACCGAAAGTGACATTAGGAAGAACGCTTTCGTACAGGGAGTGGTTGGGGTCAGTAAATCCCTAACTGACACTGACAAAGAGGCAGATTCATTAGACGCAAACGGGAATTCGGTGATCATGTTTAAAGTAACAATGTGCAGAATTACATGGAGAAGGCAAGAGAATGATACGAATAGAGACCCACGTTTACTTACTGTGTCGACCCAGCAGAGCGAAGGTGGGCCGCATGGCGTCTATTCAGAGTGAAATCACAAGAGAATGTGGGAAGTTAGAAAAAGTTTATATTTACACAGCCTCCATACGTCTGCGCAACGCCAGAGAAGACGACAGCAGTGAGGACCTTTGACATCAGTCTCGAACGTGCATGCCACGCGCCAGACGAAAGGCTGAAGGGACCTGTGGAGCGTCACGCTGCGCGTCCGAGCCGAGTGGCGCAGCGGGACCGTGCTGGGCCCATAACCCAGAGATCGGTGGGTCGAAACCATCCTCTGCTGTTGTTCAGTGCCTCCTTGAGCGACTTGCCTTTGCGATGGTACTCTGTTTGTTTAGCACCTTGCCTTTCAAACCGTTCAAGTAAGGTGCTTTTGGAGGTCTGAGTGGTCTTCTCCTGTTCTTCGTCGCTTTCCTGTGAACTGAGTCGCAAAACCACTTCTCTGAGATGCCAATGAACTGATAACATTGAAACGCATACCTTGTGGTTTCGTGCCTTCCCTGCAGTAGTTCGCCAAGTCCGTTCCGACGTGAATGACAAGACGATCCGCATGTCAGAAACCGCATCCCGGGGACAGAATGACAAGCAGATGTTCTGGAAACTCTTTGCTGCTTGCAATTCTTGGAGCAAAGTGGAATGTATTTCACACTGAGCAAGTTTCAGCTGGCTCAGAGTCTCCAGTGTACGCTGCTCTCTTTCCCGCCAGCTCAGAGAGAGAACAATAGGAGGGACAAAGGAGTGAATAACGATCCGTGTGGGAGGGTGAATAACTGTTAATGGAGACCGTTAGTGGCTAACAATAAGTAGTGTGTCGTAGCAGACTATGTGATAACAAGGGCTCGTATGTGTGTGGTAGGGTGTCAAGGACATGGGGGATTTCAGGCCCTAAAGTCATGGAGCTCGATCTTGAAGACCGGAGGGCTGTAGGGTTTTGAAGTGGAATATGAGGCGGTGTTCTTCCGTCTGGAGCTGAGCTTTGCTGGAACACTGCTGCAAGCCTGAGACAGAGATGTTGGCCAGGGAACATGGTGGCGTGTTAAAGTGGCAGGAAAGCAGAAGCTCAGATCCTTTTTTTGCGGGCAGAACCGAGATGTTCTGCGAAGCAGTCATCCAGTTTGTACTTGGTGCTCCATTGGGGAAACGACACTGTGAGCAGCGAATGCAGTAGACTAGGTTGCGGCAAATGTGCAGGTAAAGTGCTGCTTCACCTGGAAGGTATGTTCGAGCCTGGAAGGATATTTTGGAGGGAGCAGGTAAATTGTGCTTCTGAGTGAAATCACAGTTCGGAAAAACAGAATTTGGCAATTTAGACAGAGTTAATATTTGTTCGTCGGCGATATGTCTGCCGGTGCGCGATGGGAGCATAACCCAGAAGGGAAACCATCTTCCCTATTCACTCAATGTCGAGGTTAGCAGCTTTCCCGTATAACGGCGCACTGTTGTGCACCTCGCCGTATCATCTGCTTCCCAAAAATCTTCGACGTAAATATTTCACATTGATACACAGGCCCAGTATGCAGAGTTGAGATGACACACCCGTGGAGGTCTGCGGGGTCTTCTCCTGTTCTCTGTGCCCTATGTTGAGGAGGGCAATACTTGTCACTGGTCACTCCGGTGTCAGAGAAAAGTTGAGAAAGAAAACGGTTTAATTTTCTGCCAGTAGAGAGGGCCCGGTTCCTGGGGACGGGCAAACGGCAGCAGAGAGACAGAATGAGAAGCAGCTGTTCATACAGTCATAGAGATGTACAGCATGGAAACAGACCCTTCGGTCCAACCCGTCCATGCCGACCAGATATCCCACCCCAATCTAATCCCAGCTGCCAGCACCCGGCCCATATACCTCCAAACCCTTCCTATTCATATATCCATCCAAACGCCTCTTAAATGTTGCAATTGTACCAATCTCCGCCACTTTCTCTGGCAGCCCATTCCATATACGCACCACCCCCTGCGTGAAAAGGTTGCCCCTTAGGTCTCTTTTATATCTTTCCCCTCTCACCCTAAACCCTAAAGCCCTCTAGTTCTTGACTCCCCGACCCCAGGGAAAAGACTTTGCCTACTTATACTATCCATGCCCCTCATAATTTTGTAAACCTCCATAAAGTCACCCTCCAACCTCCGACGTTCCAGAGAAAACAGCCCCAGCCTGTTCAATGTCAACTGGAACTTTACTCTGAGCAAGACTCAGCTGGTTCAAGCGGTAGGGCGGGGGCAGGGACGCCGGCACGCCGACCGTGTGGCTCGTTGTTCTAGGGGTATGATTCTCGCTTTGGGTCTTTGTCGACGCAGACGTGCGAGAGGTCCCGGGTTCAAATCCCGGACGAGCCCGAGTTTCGTGAATCGCGTGAAAGTGCTTGTTTAATTTTCTCAAAAAGCACCTTCGTAAAACGGGGTTGGGCTCCCTGGAGGACCAATGGGACAGAAAGCAGCGAAGTGAAATGATTGGAGATAGCGTTGAACAAGTTGACGTGAGTGGTGCAGTGTTTGAGGGATGTCAGCGATGAGGGTCGATTGGAAATTTGGGACAGCTCTCTTCGGAGTACGGAAGTTTGAATACTGGCCTGATTGAAACTTTTCAAGTCATGCGAAGTCTAGACAGAGAAAGTAATGTAGTCAAAATGTTCCCACGCCTGAAAGGATCGGCAACGATTCGGCAGAGTTTTAAAGGCATGAGTAAAAGAACCGAAAGTGACATTAGGAAGAACGCTTTCGTACAGGGAGTGGTTGGGGTCAGTAAATCCCTAACTGACACTGACAAAGAGGCAGATTCATTAGACGCAAACGGGAATTCGGTGATCATGTTTAAAGTAACAATGTGCAGAATTACATGGAGAAGGCAAGAGAATGATACGAATAGAGACCCACGTTTACTTACTGTGTCGACCCAGCAGAGCGAAGGTGGGCCGCATGGCGTCTATTCAGAGTGAAATCACAAGAGAATGTGGGAAGTTAGAAAAAGTTTATATTTACACAGCCTCCATACGTCTGCGCAACGCCAGAGAAGACGACAGCAGTGAGGACCTTTGACATCAGTCTCGAACGTGCATGCCACGCGCCAGACGAAAGGCTGAAGGGACCTGTGGAGCGTCACGCTGCGCGTCCGAGCCGAGTGGCGCAGCGGGACCGTGCTGGGCCCATAACCCAGAGATCGGTGGGTCGAAACCATCCTCTGCTGTTGTTCAGTGCCTCCTTGAGCGACTTGCCTTTGCGATGGTACTCTGTTTGTTTAGCACCTTGCCTTTCAAACCGTTCAAGTAAGGTGCTTTTGGAGGTCTGAGTGGTCTTCTCCTGTTCTTCGTCGCTTTCCTGTGAACTGAGTCGCAAAACCACTTCTCTGAGATGCCAATGAACTGATAACATTGAAACGCATACCTTGTGGTTTCGTGCCTTCCCTGCAGTAGTTCGCCAAGTCCGTTCCGACGTGAATGACAAGACGATCCGCATGTCAGAAACCGCATCCCGGGGACAGAATGACAAGCAGATGTTCTGGAAACTCTTTGCTGCTTGCAATTCTTGGAGCAAAGTGGAATGTATTTCACACTGAGCAAGTTTCAGCTGGCTCAGAGTCTCCAGTGTACGCTGCTCTCTTTCCCGCCAGCTCAGAGAGAGAACAATAGGAGGGACAAAGGAGTGAATAACGATCCGTGTGGGAGGGTGAATAACTGTTAATGGAGACCGTTAGTGGCTAACAATAAGTAGTGTGTCGTAGCAGACTATGTGATAACAAGGGCTCGTATGTGTGTGGTAGGGGGTCAAGGACATGGGGGATTTCAGGCCCTAAAGTCATGGAACTCGATCTTGAAGACCGGAGGGCTGTAGGGTTTTGAAGTGGAATATGAGGCGGTGTTCTTCCGTCTGGAGCTGAGCTTTGCTGGAACACTGCTGCAAGCCTGAGACAGAGATGTTGGCCAGGGAACATGGTGGCGTGTTAAAGTGGCAGGAAAGCAGAAGCTCAGATCCTTTTTTTGCGGGCAGAACCGAGATGTTCTGCGAAGCAGTCATCCAGTTTGTACTTGGTGCTCCATTGGGGAAACGACACAGTGAGCAGCGAATGCAGTAGACTAGGTTGCGGCAAATGTGCAGGTAAAGTGCTGCTTCACCTGGAAGGTATGTTCGAGCCTGGAAGGATATTTTGGAGGGAGCAGGTAAATTGTGCTTCTGAGTGAAATCACAGTTCGGAAAAACAGAATTTGGCAATTTAGACAGAGTTAATATTTGTTCGTCGGCGATATGTCTGCCGGTGCGCGATGGGAGCATAACCCAGAAGGGAAACCATCTTCCCTATTCACTCAATGTCGAGGTTAGCAGCTTTCCCGTATAAAGGCGCACTGTTGTGCACCTCGCCGTATCATCTGCTTCCCAAAAATCTTCGACGTAAATATTTCACATTGATACACAGGCCCAGTATGCAGAGTTGAGATGACACACCCGTGGAGGTCTGCGGGGTCTTCTCCTGTTCTCTGTGCCCTATGTTGAGGAGGGCAATACTTGTCACTGGTCACTCCGGTGTCAGAGAAAAGTTGAGAAAGAAAACGGTTTAATTTTCTGCCAGTAGAGAGGGCCCGGTTCCTGGGGACGGGCAAACGGCAGCAGAGAGACAGAATGAGAAGCAGCTGTTCATACAGTCATAGAGATGTACAGCATGGAAACAGACCCTTCGGTCCAACCCGTCCATGCCGACCAGATATCCCACCCCAATCTAATCCCAGCTGCCAGCACCCGGCCCATATACCTCCAAACCCTTCCTATTCATATATCCATCCAAACGCCTCTTAAATGTTGCAATTGTACCAATCTCCGCCACTTTCTCTGGCAGCCCATTCCATATACGCACCACCCCCTGCGTGAAAAGGTTGCCCCTTAGGTCTCTTTTATATCTTTCCCCTCTCACCCTAAACCCTAAAGCCCTCTAGTTCTTGACTCCCCGACCCCAGGGAAAAGACTTTGCCTACTTATCCTATCCATGCCCCTCATAATTTTGTAAACCTCCATAAAGTCACCCTCCAACCTCCGACGTTCCAGAGAAAACAGCCCCAGCCTGTTCAATGTCAACTGGAACTTTACTCTGAGCAAGACTCAGCTGGTTCAAGCGGTAGGGCGGGGGCAGGGACGCCGGCACGCCGACCGTGTGGCTCGTTGGTCTAGGGGTATGATTCTCGCTTTGGGTCTTTGTCGACGCAGACGTGCGAGAGGTCCCGGGTTCAAATCCCGGACGAGCCCGAGTTTCGTGAATCGCGTGAAAGTGCTTGTTTAATTTTCTCAAAAAGCACCTTCGTAAAACGGGGTTGGGCTCCCTGGAGGACCAATGGGACAGAAAGCAGCGAAGTGAAATGATTGGAGATAGCGTTGAATAAGTTGACGTGAGTGGTGCAGTGTTTGAGGGATGTCAGCGATGAGGGTCGATTGGAAATTTGGGACAGCTCTCTTCGGAGTACGGAAGTTTGAATACTGGCCTGATTGAAACTTTTCAAGTCATGCGAAGTCTAGACAGAGAAAGTAATGTAGTCAAAATGTTCCCACGCCTGAAAGGATCGGCAACGATTCGGCAGAGTTTTAAAGGCATGAGTAAAAGAACCGAAAGTGACATTAGGAAGAACGCTTTCGTACAGGGAGTGGTTGGGGTCAGTAAATCCCTAACTGACACTGACAAAGAGGCAGATTCATTAGACGCAAACGGGAATTCGGTGATCATGTTTAAAGTAACAATGTGCAGAATTACATGGAGAAGGCAAGAGAATGATACGAATAGAGACCCACGTTTACTTACTGTGTCGACCCAGCAGAGCGAAGGTGGGCCGCATGGCGTCTATTCAGAGTGAAATCACAAGAGAATGTGGGAAGTTAGAAAAAGTTTATATTTACACAGCCTCCATACGTCTGCGCAACGCCAGAGGAGACGACAGCCGTGAGGATCTTTGACATCAGTCTCGAACGTGCATGCCACGCGCCAGACGAAAGGCTGAAGGGACCTGTGGAGCGACACGCTGCGCGTGCGAGCGGAGTGGCGCAGCGGGAGCGTGCTGGGCCCATAACCCAGAGGTCGGTGGGTCGAAACCATCCTCTGCTATTGTTCAGTGCCTCCTTGAGCGACTTGCCTTTGCGATGGTACTCTGTTTGTTTAGCACCTTGCCTTTCAAACCGTTCAAGTAAGGTGCTTTTGGAGGTCTGAGTGGTCTTCTCCTGTTCTTCGTCGTTTTCCTATGAACTGAATCGCAAAACCACTTCTCTGAGATGCCAATGAACTGATAACATTGAAACGCATACCTTGTGGTTTCGTGCCTTCCCTGCAGTAGTTCGCCAAGTCCGTTCCGACGTGAATGACAAGACGATCCGCATGTCAGAAACCGCATCCCGGGGACAGAATGACAAGCAGATGTTCTGGAAACTCTTTGCTGCTTGCAATTCTTGGAGCAAAGTGGAATGTATTTCACACTGAGCAAGTTTCAGCTGGCTCAGAGTCTCCAGTGTACGCTGCTCTCTTTCCCGCCAGCTCAGAGAGAGAACAATAGGAGGGACAAAGGAGTGAATAACGATCCGTGTGGGAGGGTGAATAACTGTTAATGGAGACCGTTAGTGGCTAACAATAAGTAGTGTGTCGTAGCAGACTATGTGATAACAAGGGCTCGTATGTGTGTGGTAGGGGGTCAAGGACATGGGGGATTTCAGGCCCTAAAGTCATGGAACTCGATCTTGAAGACCGGAGGGCTGTAGGGTTTTGAAGTGGAATATGAGGCGGTGTTCTTCCGTCTGGAGCTGAGCTTTGCTGGAACACTGCTGCAAGCCTGAGACAGAGATGTTGGCCAGGGAACATGGTGGCGTGTTAAAGTGGCAGGAAAGCAGAAGCTCAGGGCCTTTTTTTGCGGGCAGAACCGAGATGTTCTGCGAAGCAGTCATCCAGTTTATGCTTGGTGCTCCGTTGGGGAAACGACACTGTGAGCAGCGAATGCAGTAGACTAGGTTGCGGCAAATGTGCAGGTAAAGTGCTGCTTCACCTGGAATGTATGTTCGAGCCTGGAAGGATATTTTGGAGGGAGCAGGTAAATTGTGCTTCTGAGTGAAATCACAGTTCGGAAAAACAGAATTTGGCAATTTAGACAGAGTTAATATTTGTTCGTCGGCGATATGTCTGCCGGTGCGCGATGGGAGCATAACCCAGAAGGGAAACCATCTTCCCTATTCACTCAATGTCGAGGTTAGCAGCTTTCCCGTATAACGGCGCACTGTTGTGCACCTCGCCGTATCATCTGCTTCCCAAAAATCTTCGACGTAAATATTTCACATTGATACACAGGCCCAGTATGCAGAGTTGAGATGACACACCCGTGGAGGTCTGCGGGGTCTTCTCCTGTTCTCTGTGCCCTATGTTGAGGAGGGCAATACTTGTCACTGGTCACTCCGGTGTCAGAGAAAAGTTGAGAAAGAAAACGGTTTAATTTTCTGCCAGTAGAGAGGGCCCGGTTCCTGGGGACGGGCAAACGGCAGCAGAGAGACAGAATGAGAAGCAGCTGTTCATACAGTCATAGAGATGTACAGCATGGAAACAGACCCTTCGGTCCAACCCGTCCATGCCGACCAGATATCCCACCCCAATCTAATCCCAGCTGCCAGCACCCGGCCCATATACCTCCAAACCCTTCCTATTCATATATCCATCCAAACGCCTCTTAAATGTTGCAATTGTACCAATCTCCGCCACTTTCTCTGGCAGCCCATTCCATATACGCACCACCCCCTGCGTGAAAAGGTTGCCCCTTAGGTCTCTTTTATATCTTTCCCCTCTCACCCTAAACCCTAAAGCCCTCTAGTTCTTGACTCCCCGACCCCAGGGAAAAGACTTTGCCTACTTATACTATCCATGCCCCTCATAATTTTGTAAACCTCCATAAAGTCACCCTCCAACCTCCGACGTTCCAGAGAAAACAGCCCCAGCCTGTTCAATGTCAACTGGAACTTTACTCTGAGCAAGACTCAGCTGGTTCCAGCGGTAGGGCGGGGGCAGGGACGCCGGCACGCCGACCGTGTGGCTCGTTGGTCTAGGGGTATGTTTCTCGCTTTGGGTCTTTGTCGACGCAGGCGTGCGAGAGGTCCCGGGTTCAAATCCCGGACGAGCCCGAGTTTCGTGAATCGCGTGAAAGTGCTTGTTTAATTTTCTCAAAAAGCACCTTCGTAAAACGGGGTTGGGCTCCCTGGAGGACCAATGGGACAGAAAGCAGCGAAGTGAAATGATTGGAGATAGCGTTGAATAAGTTGACGTGAGTGGTGCAGTGTTTGAGGGATGTCAGCGATGAGGGTCGATTGGAAATTTGGGACAGCTCTCTTCGGAGTACGGAAGTTTGAATACTGGCCTCATTGAAACTTTTCAAGTCATGCGAAGTCTAGACAGAGAAAGTAATGTAGTCAAAATGTTCCCACGCCTGAAAGGATCGGCAACGATTCGGCAGAGTTTTAAAGGCATGAGGAAAAGAACCGAAAGTGACATTAGGAAGAATGCTTTCGTACAGGGAGTGGTTGGGGTCAGTAAATCCCTAACTGACACTGACAAAGAGGCAGATTCATTAGACGCAAACGGGAATTCGGTGATCATGTTTAAAGTAACAATGTGCAGAATTACATGGAGAAGGCAAGAGAATGATACGAATAGAGACCCACGTTTACTTACTGTGTCGACCCAGCAGAGCGAAGGTGGGCCGCATGGCGTCTATTCAGAGTGAAATCACAAGAGAATGTGGGAAGTTAGAAAAAGTTTATATTTACACAGCCTCCATACGTCTGCGCAACGCCAGAGAAGACGACAGCAGTGAGGACCTTTGACATCAGTCTCGAACGTGCATGCCACGCGCCAGACGAAAGGCTGAAGGGACCTGTGGAGCGTCTCGCTGCGCGTCCGAGCCGAGTGGCGCAGCGGGACCGTGCTGGGCCCATAACCCAGAGATCGGTGGGTCGAAACCATCTTCTGCTGTTGTTCAGTGCCTCTTTGAGCGACTTGCCTTTGCGATGGTACTCTGTTTGTTTAGCACCTTGCCTTTCAAACCGTTCAAGTAAGGTGCTTTTGGAGGTCTGAGTGGTCTTCTCCTGTTCTTCGTCGTTTTCCTATGAACTGAATCGCAAAACCACTTCTCTGAGATGCCAATGAACTGATAACATTGAAACGCATACCTTGTGGTTTCGTGCCTTCCCTGCAATAGTTCGCCAAGTCCGTTCCGACGTGAATGACAAGACGATCCGCATGTCAGAAACCGCATCCCGGGGACAGAATGACAAGCAGATGTTCTGGAAACTCTTTGCTGCTTGCAATTCTTGGAGCAAAGTGGAATGTATTTCACACTGAGCAAGTTTCAGCTGGCTCAGAGTCTCCAGTGTACGCTGCTCTCTTTCCCGCCAGCTCAGAGAGAGAACAATAGGAGGGACAAAGGAGTGAATAACGATCCGTGTGGGAGGGTGAATAACTGTTAATGGAGACCGTTAGTGGCTAACAATAAGTAGTGTGTCGTAGCAGACTATGTGATAACAAGGGCTCGTATGTGTGTGGTAGGGGGTCAAGGACATGGGGGATTTCAGGCCCTAAAGTCATGGAACTCGATCTTGAAGACCGGAGGGCTGTAGGGTTTTGAAGTGGAATATGAGGCGGTGTTCTTCCGTCTGGAGCTGAGCTTTGCTGGAACACTGCTGCAAGCCTGAGACAGAGATGTTGGCCAGGGAACATGGTGGCGTGTTAAAGTGGCAGGAAAGCAGAAGCTCAGGGCCTTTTTTTGCGGGCAGAACCGAGATGTTCTGCGAAGCAGTCATCCAGTTTATACTTGGTGCTCCGTTGGGGAAACGACACTGTGAGCAGCGAATGCAGTAGACTAGGTTGCGGCAAATGTGCAGGTAAAGTGCTGCTTCACCTGGAATGTATGTTCGAGCCTGGAAGGATATTTTGGAGGGAGCAGGTAAATTGTGCTTCTGAGTGAAATCACAGTTCGGAAAAACAGAATTTGGCAATTTAGACAGAGTTAATATTTGTTCGTCGGCGATATGTCTGCCGGTGCGCGATGGGAGCATAACCCAGAAGGGAAACCATCTTCCCTATTCACTCAATGTCGAGGTTAGCAGCTTTCCCGTATAACGGCGCACTGTTGTGCACCTCGCCGTATCATCTGCTTCCCAAAAATCTTCGACGTAAATATTTCACATTGATACACAGGCCCAGTATGCAGAGTTGAGATGACACACCCGTGGAGGTCTGCGGGGTCTTCTCCTGTTCTCTGTGCCCTATGTTGAGGAGGGCAATACTTGTCACTGGTCACTCCGGTGTCAGAGAAAAGTTGAGAAAGAAAACGGTTTAATTTTCTGCCAGTAGAGAGGGCCCGGTTCCTGGGGACGGGCAAACGGCAGCAGAGAGACAGAATGAGAAGCAGCTGTTCATACAGTCATAGAGATGTACAGCATGGAAACAGACCCTTCGGTCCAACCCGTCCATGCCGACCAGATATCCCACCCCAATCTAATCCCAGCTGCCAGCACCCGGCCCATATACCTCCAAACCCTTCCTATTCATATATCCATCCAAACGCCTCTTAAATGTTGCAATTGTACCAATCTCCGTCACTTTCTCTGGCAGCCCATTCCATATACGCACCACCCCCTGCGTGAAAAGGTTGCCCCTTAGGTCTCTTTTATATCTTTCCCCTCTCACCCTAAACCCTAAAGCCCTCTAGTTCTTGACTCCCCGACCCCAGGGAAAAGACTTTGCCTACTTATACTATCCATGCCCCTCATAATTTTGTAAACCTCCATAAAGTCACCCTCCAACCTCCGACGTTCCAGAGAAAACAGCCCCAGCCTGTTCAATGTCAACTGGAACTTTACTCTGAGCAAGACTCAGCTGGTTCCAGCGGTAGGGCGGGGGCAGGGACGCCGGCACGCCGACCGTGTGGCTCGTTGGTCTAGGGGTATGATTCTCGCTTTGGGTCTTTGTCGACGCAGGCGTGCGAGAGGTCCCGGGTTCAAATCCCGGACGAGCCCGAGTTTCGTGAATCGCGTGAAAGTGCTTGTTTAATTTTCTCAAAAAGCACCTTCGTAAAACTGGGTTGGGCTCCCTGGAGGACCAATGGGACAGAAAGCAGCGAAGTGAAATGATTGGAGATAGCGTTGAATAAGTTGACGTGAGTGGTGCAGTGTTTGAGGGATGTCAGCGATGAGGGTCGATTGGAAATTTGGGACAGCTCTCTTCGGAGTACGGAAGTTTGAATACTGGCCTAATTGAAACTTTTCAAGTCATGCGAAGTCTAGACAGAGAAAGTAATGTAGTCAAAATGTTCCCACACCTGAAAGGATCGGCAACGATTCGGCAGAGTTTTAAAGGCATGAGGAAAAGAACCGAAAGTGACATTAGGAAGAATGCTTTCGTACAGGGAGTGGTTGGGGTCAGTAAATCCCTAACTGACACTGACAAAGAGGCAGATTCATTAGACGCAAACGGGAATTCGGTGATCATGTTTAAAGTAACAATGTGCAGAATTACATGGAGAAGGCAAGAGAATGATACGAATAGAGACCCACGTTTACTTACTGTGTCGACCCAGCAGAGCGAAGGTGGGCCGCATGGCGTCTATTCAGAGTGAAATCACAAGAGAATGTGGGAAGTTAGAAAAAGTTTATATTTACACAGCCTCCATACGTCTGCGCAACGCCAGAGAAGACGACAGCAGTGAGGACCTTTGACATCAGTCTCGAACGTGCATGCCACGCGCCAGACGAAAGGCTGAAGGGACCTGTGGAGCGTCACGCCGCGCGTCCGAGCCGAGTTGCGCAGCGGGAGCGTGCTGGGCCCATAACCCAGAGGTCGGTGGGTCGAAACCATCCTCTGCTATTGTTCAGTGCCTCCTTGAGCGACTTGCCTTTGCGATGGTACTCAGTTTGTTTAGCACCTTGCCTTTCAAACCGTTCAAGTAAGGTGCTTTTGGAGGTCTGAGTGGTCTTCTCCTGTTCTTCGTCGCTTTCCTATGAACTGAATCGCAAAACCACTTCTCTGAGATGCCAATGAACTGATAACATTGAAACGCATACCTTGTGGTTTCGTGCCTTCCCTGCAGTAGTTCGCCAAGTCCGTTCCGACGTGAATGACAAGACGATCCGCATGTCAGAAACCGCATCCCGGGGACAGAATGACAAGCAGATGTTCTGGAAACTCTTTGCTGCTTGCAATTCTTGGAGCAAAGTGGAATGTATTTCACACTGAGCAAGTTTCAGCTGGCTCAGAGTCTCCAGTGTACGCTGCTCTCTTTCCCGCCAGCTCAGAGAGAGAACAATAGGAGGGACAAAGGAGTGAATAACGATCCGTGTGGGAGTGTGAATAACTGTTAATGGAGACCGTTAGTGGCTAACAATAAGTAGTGTGTCGTAGCAGACTATGTGATAACAAGGGCTCGTATGTGTGTGGTAGGGGTCAAGGACATGGGGGATTTCAGGCCCTAAAGTCATGGAACTCGATCTTGAAGACCGGAGGGCTGTAGGGTTTTGAAGTGGAATATGAGGCGGTGTTCTTCCGTCTGGAACTGAGCTTTGCTGGAACACTGCTGCAAGCCTGAGACAGAGATGTTGGCCAGGGAACATGGTGGCGTGTTAAAGTGGCAGGAAAGCAGAAGCTCAGGGCCTTTTTTTGCGGGCAGAACCGAGATGTTCTGCGAAGCAGTCATCCAGTTTATACTTGGTGCTCCGTTGGGGAAACGACACTGTGAGCAGCGAATGCAGTAGACTCGGTTGCGGCAAATGTGCAGGTAAAGTGCTGCTTCACCTGGAAGGTATGTTCGAGCCTGGAAGGATATTTTGGAGGGAGCAGGTAAATTGTGCTTCTGAGTGAAATCACAGTTCGGAAAAACAGAATTTGGCAATTTAGACAGAGTTAATATTTGTTCGTCGGCGATATGTCTGCCGGTGCGCGATGGGAGCATAACCCAGAAGGGAAACCATCTTCCCTCTTCACTCAATGTCGAGGTTAGCAGCTTTCCCGTATAAAGGCGCACTGTTGTGCACCTCGCCGTATCATCTGCTTCCCAAAAATCTTCGACGTAAATATTTCACATTGATACACAGGCCCAGTATGCAGAGTTGAGATGACACACCCGTGGAGGTCTGCGGGGTCTTCTCCTGTTCTCTGTGCCCTATGTTGAGGAGGGCAATACTTGTCACTGGTCACTCCGGTGTCAGAGAAAAGTTGAGAAAGAAAACGGTTTAATTTTCTGCCAGTAGAGAGGGCCCGGTTCCTGGGGACGGGCAAACGGCAGCAGAGAGACAGAATGAGAAGCAGCTGTTCATACAGTCATAGAGATGTACAGCATGGAAACAGACCCTTCGGTCCAACCCGTCCATGCCGACCAGATATCCCACCCCAATCTAATCCCAGCTGCCAGCACCCGGCCCATATACCTCCAAACCCTTCCTATTCATATATCCATCCAAACGCCTCTTAAATGTTGCAATTGTACCAATCTCCGCCACTTTCTCTGGCAGCCCATTCCATATACGCACCACCCCCTGCGTGAAAAGGTTGCCCCTTAGGTCTCTTTTATATCTTTCCCCTCTCACCCTAAACCCTAAAGCCCTCTAGTTCTTGACTCCCCGACCCCAGGGAAAAGACTTTGCCTACTTATACTATCCATGCCCCTCATAATTTTGTAAACCTCCATAAAGTCACCCTCCAACCTCCGACGTTCCAGAGAAAACAGCCCCAGCCTGTTCAATGTCAACTGGAACTTTACTCTGAGCAAGACTCAGCTGGTTCAAGCGGTAGGGCGGGGGCAGGGACGCCGGCACGCCGACCGTGTGGCTCGTTGGTCTAGGGGTATGATTCTCGCTTTGGGTCTTTGTCGACGCAGACGTGCGAGAGGTCCCGGGTACAAATCCCGGACGAGCCCGAGTTTCGTGAATCGCGTGAAAGTGCTTGTTTAATTTTCTCAAAAAGCACCTTCGTAAAACGGGGTTGGGCTCCCTGGAGGACCAATGGGACAGAAAGCAGCGAAGTGAAATGATTGGAGATAGCGTTGAATAAGTTGACGTGAGAGGTGCAGTGTTTGAGGGATGTCAGCGATGAGGGTCGATTGAAAATTTGGGACAGCTCTCTTCGGAGTACGGAAGTTTGAATACTGGCCTGATTGAAACTTTTCAAGTCATGCGAAGTCTAGACAGAGAAAGTAATGTAGTCAAAATGTTCCCAAGCCTGAAAGGATCGGCAACGATTCGGCAGAGTTTTAAAGGCATGAGTAAAAGAACCGAAAGTGACATTAGGAAGAACGCTTTCGTACAGGGAGTGGTTGGGGTCAGTAAATCCCTAACTGACACTGACAAAGAGGCAGATTCATTAGACGCAAACGGGAATTCGGTGATCATGTTTAAAGTAACAATGTGCAGAATTACATGGAGAAGGCAAGAGAATGATACGAATAGAGACCCACGTTTACTTACTGTGTCGACCCAGCAGAGCGAAGGTGGGCCGCATGGCGTCTATTCAGAGTGAAATCACAAGAGAATGTGGGAAGTTAGAAAAAGTTTATATTTACACAGCCTCCATACGTCTGCGCAACGCCAGAGAAGACGACAGCAGTGAGGACCTTTGACATCAGTCTCGAACGTGCATGCCACGCGCCAGACGAAAGGCTGAAGGGACCTGTGGAGCGTCACGCTGTGCGTCCGAGCCGAGTGGCGCAGCGGGAGCGTGCTGGGCCCATAACCCAGAGGTCGGTGAGTCGAAACCATCCTCTGCTATTGTTCAGTGCCTCCTTGAGCGACTTGCCTTTGCGATAGTACTCTGTTTGTTTAGCACCTTGCCTTTCAAACCGTTCAAGTAAGGTGCTTTTGGAGGTCTGAGTGGTCTTCTCCTGTTCTTCGTCGCTTTCCTATGAACTGAATCGCAAAACCACTTCTCTGAGATGCCAATGAACTGATAACATTGAAACGCATACCTTGTGGTTTCGTGCCTTCCCTGCAGTAGTTCGCCAAGTCCGTTCCGACGTGAATGACAAGACGATCCGCATGTCAGAAACCGCATCCCGGGGACAGAATGACAAGCAGATGTTCTGGAAACTCTTTGCTGCTTGCAATTCTTGGAGCAAAGTGGAATGTATTTCACACTGAGCAAGTTTCAGCTGGCTCAGAGTCTCCAGTGTACGCTGCTCTCTTTCCCGCCAGCTCAGAGAGAGAACAATAGGAGGGACAAAGGAGTGAATAACGATCCGTGTGGGAGGGTGAATAACTGTTAATGGAGACCGTTAGTGGCTAACAATAAGTAGTGTGTCGTAGCAGACTATGTGATAACAAGGGCTCGTATGTGTGTGGTAGGGGGTCAAGGACATGGGGGATTTCAGGCCCTAAAGTCATGGAACTCGATCTTGAAGACCGGAGGGCTGTAGGGTTTTGAAGTGGAATATGAGGCGGTGTTCTTCTGTCTGGAGCTGAGCTTTGCTGGAACACTGCTGCAAGCCTGAGACAGAGATGTTGGCCAGGGAACATGGTGGCGTGTTAAAGTGGCAGGAAAGCAGAAGCTCAGATCCTTTTTTTGCGGGCAGAACCGAGATGTTCTGCGAAGCAGTCATCCAGTTTGTACTTGGTGCTCCATTGGGGAAACGACACTGTGAGCAGCGAATGCCGTAGACTAGGTTGCGGCAAATGTGCAGGTAAAGTGCTGCTTCACCTGGAATGTATGTTCGAGCCTGGAAGGATATTTTGGAGGGAGCAGGTAAATTGTGCTTCTGAGTGAAATCACAGTTCGGAAAAACAGAATTTGGCAATTTAGACAGAGTTAATATTTGTTCGTCGGCGATATGTCTGCCGGTGCGCGATGGGAGCATAACCCAGAAGGGAAACCATCTTCCCTATTCACTCAATGTCGAGGTTAGCAGCTTTCCCGTATAACGGCGCACTGTTGTGCACCTCGCCGTATCATCTGCTTCCCAAAAATCTTCGACGTAAATATTTCACATTGATACACAGGCCCAGTATGCAGAGTTGAGATGACACACCCGTGGAGGTCTGCGGGGTCTTCTCCTGTTCTCTGTGCCCTATGTTGAGGAGGGCAATATTTGTCACTGGTCACTCCGGTGTCAGAGAAAAGTTGAGAAAGAAAACGGTTTACTTTTCTGCCAGTAGAGAGGGCCCGGTTCCTGGGGACGGGCAAACGGCAGCAGAGAGACAGAATGAGAAGCAGCTGTTCATACAGTCATAGAGATGTACAGCATGGAAACAGACCCTTCGGTCCAACCCGTCCATGCCGACCAGATATCCCACCCCAATCTAATCCCAGCTGCCAGCACCCGGCCCATATACCTCCAAACCCTTCCTATTCATATATCCATCCAAACGCCTCTTAAATGTTGCAATTGTACCAATCTCCGCCACTTTCTCTGGCAGCCCATTCCATATACGCACCACCCCCTGCGTGAAAAGGTTGCCCCTTAGGTCTCTTTTATATCTTTCCCCTCTCACCCTAAACCCTAAAGCCCTCTAGTTCTTGACTCCCCGACCCCAGGGAAAAGACTTTGCCTACTTATCCTATCCATGCCCCTCATAATTTTGTAAACCTCCATAAAGTCACCCTCCAACCTCCGACGTTCCAGAGAAAACAGCCCCAGCCTGTTCAATGTCAACTGGAACTTTACTCTGAGCAAGACTCAGCTGGTTCAAGCGGTAGGGCGGGGGCAGGGACGCCGGCACGCCGACCGTGTGGCTCGTTGGTCTAGGGGTATGATTCTTGCTTTGGGTCTTTGTCGACGCAGGCGTGCGAGAGGTCCCGGGTTCAAATCCCGGACGAGCCCGAGTTTCGTGAATCGCGTGAAAGTGCTTGTTTAATTTTCTCAAAAAGCACCTTCGTAAAACTGGGTTGGGCTCCCTGGAGGACCAATGGGACAGAAAGCAGCGAAGTGAAATGATTGGAGATAGCGTTGAATAAGTTGACGTGAGTGGTGCAGTGTTTGAGGGATGTCAGCGATGAGGGTCGATTGGAAATTTGGGACAGCTCTCTTCGGAGTACGGAAGTTTGAATACTGGCCTGATTGAAACTTTTCAAGTCATGCGAAGTCTAGACAGAGAAAGTAATGTAGTCAAAATGTTCCCACGCCTGAAAGGATCGGCAACGATTCGGCAGAGTTTTAAAGGCATGAGTAAAAGAACCGAAAGTGACATTAGGAAGAATGCTTTCGTACAGGGAGTGGTTGGGGTCAGTAAATCCCTAACTGACACTGACCTTTAGAAACACTTTGGGAAGCGGATTTAGAGGAGAATGAAAGATGACCGGTCCGATTGAGCAGAGACAGTCCAGACACCGTCCCCTTGTTGAAGAGGCCGGGAGGTTGACTCTGATGTTCTCGGCACATGAACTGATCTGAGACATTGAAAGATTTGTCGTTCCTGCACATCAGGAATTCAAACCCCTTCTCCCCTGCGAGCCAATGAGAGAACTCGAGAACAGGCAAAACACTGAAAGGCTGGAAGGGCGACGGCCCCGGAGTAAGAAAGCTAGTTCCTCGTGACATGGATGTGTCTGCAGACTGTCCCCGGTATCTCCACAAGAGATCTCCCAGGCTTGATTATGGAAAAGTAAAACAGATAGACGACAATTGTAATTCTAGGCGGGGAGGCTGATTTATAAAATCATTAAGCGATGGTGCAGCCCGTGCTTGTGACTGTCTCTGTGGCGCAATTCGTCAGCGCGTTCGGCCCTTAACCGAAAGGTTGGTGGTTCGAGCCCACCCAGGGGCGGTGTGTTCGCTGCCTTTCTTTGACTTCGAAGGTGTGCGCTTTTAATGGGGTCAGGAAAATGTTCCCCAAACGGAAATCTTCTCCACCAAGGGGTTTCTGAATTGAATTAATGCCTAACGGAAGGGACTGCGTCTGCCGAGAAGACCAGACCAAAAGAGAAACTCGGCAGGTTTGACAGTACCTGTCGGAGAAAACAGAATTTTGAAATGTTGCCTCTGATTCTCTTTCCACAGATGTTGCCGGACCTGCTGAGTTCCTCCTGCAATTTCTAACTGAAAGTTCATTTCATCTTTTGGGGTGAAACACCTAAATATCTGCAAACATCATGTGCAGATATTTAACCCTTTCGAATCACTGTGAAGTGATTGGATTCAAAAACTCTGCGATGATTCACTCTTTCTCAGCTCCACAGGCAGAATGACCTGGGAAGTCAAGCTGTCAGTGTGGTTCTGTATTCGTGGGCCGAGTGGTTAATGCGATGGACTTGAAATCCATTGCGGTTTCCCCACGCAGGTGTGAACCCTTCCCAGTACAAAATGAGAAATGTCGTCGAAAAGAAAGGGAGCTTGCTCCCCGGCTTCTTCTTTAAGATTCAAATAAGTGGAGGGCGAAAAATATTTCACTCAAATTGGGACTGGTGGGAATCTGCAACCCACTGCCTGTTCAGGTGGAACAAGCCGATACCCGCAGAGCTTCTTTTGAGGCTATGAGCAAAGTGTTTGGAAATGAGACTAGAACAGTGAGGGGCTTGAAATCGTGATCGAAATGAAGCAGGCACCTGAGGACAAGGGTGTTTCCTTTGCCAGTGAAAGATACTGCTTCACAAAGTTGAGCCTGTGGAGGGGAGTCAGTGACGGTGATTATCTTTGGTTGTTCACATTGTGAATGTTCCCATTGCTGCGCATGTCAGTGTTAACGTCAGAACTCTGCAGCATGGTGGCGTGAGATACGCACAGGACCGGGGCGCAATGGATGATGCATCTGACTCCACCTACCTGTTTGAAATGCAGCTCACAGCTTGTTCACACACCCCAATTAATCTTTCTCATTGTCCTGAAGCCGGCATACGGTTTGAATTCCCGATCTGCGGGAATGAGAATCCTTTCACTGTCTCGCGTCAGTAAATGTCCCTGAAAACATCTGAGGGACAACTCACAGCGCAGTCAGATGAGGGGAAGCTGAAATAGCCCCACATTCTGCTCACGGGCACATTTTATTCTCCCCAACTCAACGCCTCAACCACTGCGGCTCCTGGGAGTGGAAAAGAAACAATCACCAAAACCCCGTCTAAGCTCTGTGAATCTTCAGAAAATCAGCAAACGTTCATCCCTTCGGATTTTCTATCCTGGGCTGAGAGGGATGGGTTTTGTCACTCTTGTAGGACATTGCAAGTGGATGTTTTGCAAAAAAAGCACCACAATGCAATCTGATTAATCAGGACCTGGATGTTTTCGGTCTTTGAATGTCAGTGTTGTGCTCCAGAACTTTGCTGTTCACAGTTTATAATACTTATCTTCCCAGTCCCCTGTATCACTTGTCGAAAATGTTTAATTTGTGTCTTGTAATCCTTTCACTGTCTGCTAATGAGGATAGCGTTTCTGTGTTTTACCTAAATTATCTTGGCCTTGCATACCTCAAGCCTCAAGCTAATTTCACGAGAAACCTTCTCCAGTTCAAAAGCCAACTGTTAATGATGGCTCTGTTCCTTGTCACGTGTCCAATTTCAGATCGATGTTGTTAATGTCCCTTATACTCCTTCAGATCCAGGTTTCGCTCACAGGGCTAGAACAGAACTGTCACCAAATACATTTACCAATCTACGTTCATCCTATCGATTGTATTAGCATCATCAACACTTCTCATCAAAGTAACTCGAGAGACTTTCATCACAATTTTCTGTGAACAGTTCTACATTAGCTTTGCTGAATGAACCCCACATTTCTTGAAGTGGCTCCTTATTTTCGGCCCTGATTATTAATCTCTCTACGCATGGGAATGGATCCTTCCCAACCGCTCCATCTCTCATCAATGTGTTTCGTTCAATTCGATCTCCCATCAGCCTCCTCTGTCCTGATCAAATCCAGGGGAACAGGAAACGTTGGGACTATGGCGCGGACAGGACAATCCCAATACTCACCATTCCTGTTAGAAATATTCCATGAGAAAGTTTAGACCACAACTTTGGGCGTGTAGTTGTGGCCGAACACTTAAGGTGTTGGCGTAGAGATCCTTTGGGGCTCCCCCGCCCAGGGTGGTAACCTGCTGGCTATGCTTTCTTCGCTGGCGATTTTAAATGACTTCTTGTTGGTTGCATTATCGCTCAAACTTCACAAAACCCGTCTCAATAAAGACCCGTTTTCTCATGTCTGGGAATTGATTGCCATGCAGGAAACTCGGGTTCTGAACAAACAACGTCCCAGACTCACAACGTCAGCTCTGTTTCCCTTTCCACAGATGCTGCTCGACCCGTTGGCTTTCTGCAGTATTCTCTGTGTTTATTAGGCACAAGTGCTGCTTTTCATTCAAGAACTTCAATCCCTGTCCTCAGGTAACTGACTCTGGTCAGTGGCAATTGGTTCTTCTGATCATTAAACTGCCCATTCCCACCGCTTCTTCTCCCATCATGACCAACAGCCCCAGGAAATCTCCAGTTATCCTTCTTTGCTCCAAAGCGAACATTCTCCACCTTGGGAATGTCTCCCCAAAATGGAAATTCCTCATCCCTAGACATGAGGCAAGACGTACAATTGGAAGAGATTTTGGCAAAATATTGTCAGTTAGGAAATGGAAAAATGTTCAAATGTTCATGAAGCAAAACAGAAATCCCAGTCTCCAGCTTTGTGAACCTTTAGAAACACTTTGGGAAGCGGATTTAGAGGAGAATGAAAGATGACCTGTCCGATTGAGCAGAAACAGTCCAGACACCGTCCCTTTGTTGAAGAGGCCGGGAGGTTGATTCTGATGTTCTCGGCACATGAACTGATCTGAGACATTGAAAGAATTGTCCTTCCTGCACATCAGGAATTCAAACCCCTTCTCCCCTGCGAGCCAAGGAGAGAACTCGGGAACAGGCAAAACGCTGAAAGGCTGGAAGGGCGCCGGCCCCGGAGTAAGAAAGCTAGTTCCTCGTGACATGGATGTGTCTGCAGACTGTCCCCGGTATCTCCACAAGAGATCTCCCAGGCTTGATTATGGAAAAGTAAAACTGATAGACGACAATTGTAATTCCTGGCGGGTAGGCTGAATTATAAAATCATTAAGCGATGGTGCAGCCCGTGTCTTCGAATGTCTCTGTGGCGCAATTCGTCAGCGCGTTCGGCTGTTAACCGAACGGTTGGTGCTTCTAGCCCACCCAGGGGCGGTGTGTTTGATGCTCTTCTTTGGCTTCGAAGGTGTGCGCTTTTAATGGGGTCAGGAAAATGTTCCCCAAATGGAAATCTTCTCCACAGAGGGTTTTCGGAATTGAATTAATGTCTAACGTAAGGGACATATTTCTTGAAGTGGCTCCTTATTTTCGGCCCTGATTATTAATCTCTCTACGCATGGGAATGGATCCTTCCCACCCGCTGTATCTCTCATCAATGTGTGTAGTTCAATTCGATCTCATCTCTCCACAATGAATGTCCCAGGCTTTATTATGGAAAAGTAAGACTTATAGACGACCAATGTAATTCTCGGCGGTGAGGCTGAATTATGAATTCACTGATAGCCTCCCCTAAGCGATGGTGCAGCCGGCGCAGTCACATTTCTCTATCGCACCGTTGGGCTGTGCGTTCAGCAGTTTACCGGGAGGTTGGTGATTCAACCCCGCACAGGGGTGGTGTATTTGCTGCTCTCCCTCCAACTGCGAAGTTGTCTGCTTTTCATGGGGTCAGGCAAACAATTTCCAGAATAGGTGCTTCTCATTCTGTTTCGCTGCTGTCGTTTGTCCCGTGTCCAGGAACCGGGCCCTCTCCAATGGCAGAAAATTTAACCTTTTTGTTTCGAAACTTTTCTCTGACACCTGAGTGACCAGTGACAAGCATTGCCCTCCTCAACATAGGGTACAGAGAACAGGAGAAGACCCCGCAGACCTCCACGAGTGTGTCATCTCAAATGTGCATATTGGGCCAGTATATCAATGTGAAATATTTATGTTGAGTGTTTTGGGAAGGAAATGAGAAGGCGAGGTGCAGAACAGTGCGCCCTTAGACGGGAAGGCTGCAAAAGATAACATTACGTGAATCGGAGAGAACAGGACATGGCGGATTTCAGGCCCTGAACCCATAGGACAGACGGATGGGAGTGGAAGACAAGAAGAAAGAGAGACACAGAGTGAGCGAGAAAAGGGTGAAGTGTCAGAAAAACAGAAGTTAAGGAAAAACATAGAGAGACTGAGGAAGGGATACAATTCCAGTGGGTCCCAGCTTTCTCTGTGGTTTCATACACTCCCTCTCATCCATGAGAGACAAGCTCTGCTCCTAGAATCTACGTCAGTCTGGATGGTTCAGGGACGGTGTTTAGCACACTTGCTTTCATTTTTCACACCGTTGAGTGTTGGAGTTGGGACGTCATGTTGAGGTTGTACAGGATGTTGATGAGGCCACTTTTAGTTTCTGTTCATTAATATGTAAATCCCAGAACTACTTTTAAGTCACATTCTCCAGATAACTTCAGGTTTTATAAAAAGAGGTGACATCTCAGCTCAGTCAATGCATTAAAGGTGTGAGGTTTGAGACTGTCTGCATCCCAATCTTGAGTTAGACTGGTTGTATTTTCAAAGTAGGGATTTATAAAATATGACATGGCTTGACTGCCTGCAGATTGCGCACTTTTTGAGGAAAACTGAATGTATCTGCAAATATAATTCTGAAAATCCGAATTCACCCCATAGACTTGTGTGTGCATAAGAGAGTGTGTGTTGGTATGCTTGGTAAAGTGTCATAATTTGGAGATGCCGGTGTTGGACTGGGGTGTACAAGGTTAAAAATCACACAACACCAGGTTATAGTCCAATAGGTTTAATTGAAAGCACTAACTTTTGGAGCGCTGTTCCATCATCAGGTGGTTGTGGAGAACACAATTGTAAGGCACAGAATTTATAGCAAAAATTTACAGTGTGATGTAACTGAAATTGTACGTAGAAAAATACCTTGATTGTTTGTTGAGTCTTTCATCTGTTCATAAACCATGATATTTTCACTTCTTTGATATGTAAATAGAGTCATAGAGATGTACAGCATGGAAACAGACCCTTCGGTCCAACCTGTCCATGCCGACCAGATATCCCAACCCAATCCACTCCCACCTGCCAGCACCCTGCCCATATCCTTCCAAACCCTTCCTATTCATATACCCATCCAAATGCCTCTTAAATGTTCTCAGGTTAACTGTAACAATTGGTGTTAGCTAACATCAATTGTTACAGTTAACCTGAAAATGTAACTTATGTAAATTTTAATAAGTTTTGCGATTTACATATGAGAAAAGTGAAACTATCATGGTATTCGAACAGATGAAAGAGTCAACAAACAATCAAGGTATTTTTCAATGTATAATTTCAGCTTCATCACACTGTAAACTTTTGTTATAAATTCTGCGTCTTATAATTGTGTCCTCCACAACCACCTGATTAAGGAGCGGTGCTCCGAACGCTAATGCTTCCAATAAAACCTGTTGGACTATAACCTGGTGTTGTGTGATTTTTAACTTGGTAAAGTGTAAGTGTGATGGAGTGTAAGGCTGTGAAAGGCTGTATTTGTGTGTGTACCTGAGAGAGACCGTGTGGATAAAAGCGAGGGGTTGCATTTTGGTAAAACAAACAAGGACAAGACTTGTACAGTAAATGGTAGGGCCCTGGGTCTTGTTGGAGAACAGAGAGACCTGTTTTTTTTTGGGGGGGGGGGTGGAGGGGAAGTTTCAGGTACATAGTTCTTTGAAAGTTTCATCACCGGTAGACAGGGTGGTTAAGGTGGTGTTTAGCACACTTGCTTTCATTTTTCACACCATTGAGTGTTGGAGTTGGGACGTCATGTTGAGGTTGTACAGGATGTTGATGAGGCCACTTTTAGTGTACTGAGTACAGTCCTGGTCGCCCTGTTATAGGAAGAATACTATTGGAGAGGGTGTGGAAAAGCTTTCCCAGGATGTTGCCAGGACTGAAGGGTTCAGGTTATAAGGAGGGGCTTGGACCTTTTTCACTGGAGCGTAGGAGGTTGAGGGTGACCTTGTAGAAATTTACAAAATCATGAAGGTTGTCGGTAAAGTGATTAGCAACTGTCTGTTCGTTTAGTGAAGGAGAATTAAAAACTAGGGGACTTTTTTTTTTAAGGTGAGAGGAGAGAGATTTTAAAAGGAACCTGAGGGATAACGTTTTTACACAGATGTTAGTTTGTGAGTGAACGAACTTCCAGAAGTGATAGACGCAGGTATAGTTACAACATTTAAAAAAACATTTGGATGGTGTAATGAAGGTGTAGGTGTATAGTGTACCTTTTGACAGAGAGGAAACGAGCAAGGACTGACTGAAAGCACAAAGCGTGCTGAATAATTTAAAAATGTAACGTTTGGTTGAAACAAATAGCTGGAGTTGTGTTGCCATGGAACAAAAAACAAATTCCAATTTGGCCAATCAGTTTAAAGTATGCTCCTGATACCAAAATCCTATCGAATTTGAATTTTACAGTTTGGAATGACACCAAACCAATGAAATGATCTGATGTTTTGGGGTATAAAACCAGACATTTTGAACAATTAGAGGGGAAACAGCAAAGACAACCAAGCAAGCACCAACAGAAGGCCAGCTGGATATCTCCCTTGAAGAGGCAGGTTCTTCCATTTCTATCATTGGGTGACCCAAATGAGACATTTTCACTGATCACTGCACAATGATCTTCCTGCTGGATTTTTTTCAGGGGGCACAGTTTCTGGTGAGAGAAATCCTGTATCCTGGGAAGGTGGGTAAATAAGAAAAACTGCTGGTAATAGCATTTTAACTGTGGAACCGCCAGCTCTTGTGGGAGGAGTGCAATCCTCAAAAACATTTTGGAGGAATACTGTTTTACTGTGAGACTGAAAACAGTTTTCCCACTGAACGTTAAACAGATACTGAGAATGTAAAACGTTATAAAGTGTGTTCCTGGGAAATGGAGGAGAATTGAACTTGCCAACATGAACCAAACTTTGCAGAGAAAGGAAATTTCCTGGGACGGAAGAGGTTGATAGCAGTCAATAATTGTCAGATTATTTGATGAAGATAACAGCTCATATGAGGTGATTACTGGGGATCCCAGAAGATTCATATAGAACTTTAAAAATCTTTAATTAGGTTTGAAACATTGTTTTGTGTTTTGATTGATAAGGTTTATCTAAAGGAAGAAATCTGCTAACTTTAAAAAAATCAAGGTTAAGGAGGGACAGATTGATTGTATGATTGAGGACAGATAAAAAGACATTTATTGACAGTGAGGTGGGAGTAGAGCTCAAAGTGATACAATTCTAAAATTTCCCTCTGTGAATGAATGGAAAACTGCTTAAAGATTGGCTCCTGGTCTTATACTTCACCAATTTAGATTGCTGGTTTGACAACTCTTGTAATCATAGAATCCCTACAGTGTGGGAGAAGGAGATTTGGCTCATCGAGTCCGCACTGACTCTCCGAAAAGCATCCCACCCAGACCCACCCCATACACATCTCTGCACACTGTGGGGCAATTTAGCACGGACTATCCACCCTAATCTGCCCATCTTTGCGACCATCGCCGGAAACTGGAGCACTGAAAGGAGGGCAAAGGAATGTGCAAATCCCACACAGACAGTCGCCAGACGGTGGGATCGAATCCGGGCCCTTGCAGTATGAGGCAGGAGCGCTAACCACTGAGCCAGCGAAATGGCTGATCTGTAAAACATTGAGAATAGCTAAAATGATGTATTTAGAAACATCAATAAAGTCTGACAGCATATTCAATTGCTTTAAAAAAAACTGTAGACATCTTTCTGAAACTTGCAGTTAAGCCACAGTTGAGAACAGGCTGTGAGGGAGGAATGACCTATTCCTAGTCTTGTGAAATTGGTTCAGAATATGTAGAAATAGAGTCATAGAATTGCAGAGCACAGAAACAAACCTTTTGGTCCACGCCGACCATATATCCTAAATTCATCTGGTGATCTGTTTGCCAGTATTTGGCTCATATCTCTCTCAACCCTTCCTATTCATATAGAGGCCTTTCCAGAACCCATCCAGAAGGCTTTTACATGTTGTAAATGTACCAGCCTTGACACACGGCCTCTGGCAGCTCATTCCATACACGTACTACGCTCTGCGTGAATATTTATCCCTTTTGTCCCTTTTAAATCTTTCCCCTCTCACCCTAAGCCGATGCCCCTCTTGTTTTGTACTTCCTCTAACCTGGGGAAAAGACAGACAAAATTGAGCAGCCAGACAAAATTCAAAAACAATAAAATGTTGAGTCTCGGGAAAACAAATTTGTGGCACCAGTCTTTTTTTCTCTCCTATTAGCATTTAGACTGAAAATATGTCATTTACACCACCTTCACAAGACAGACTACGCATGCTTCTCGGTGTCAGCAAGCACTGCGCATGTACACCGGTGTCAGCAAAATAGTGCGCATGCTCCTACCTGACAGCGGAAACAGTACGCGACGTTCTTTTGATGGACCAATAGAAAGCGCCAGAAGACCGGAAGGAGTGTGGTCTTCCTGCCATTGAGAACGCCCCTATTCTCTGAATGCGGACATTAGACCATGAATTTGTGAAGCTGTAGTTGCTGTTCTCTCTCTGAATGAAGATTGAGCTTCACCTCAGACTGCAACTTTCCTCTGTCCAACATCTGTGAGTACAACACACTCTTTTCTCACCCCCCTTTTCCATTTTATTTTTTCATTCTGGAGTTCAGTTTAGAAGGAGTTTGAACAGTTCGTCATCTTTATCAATACCTTTCACCCCGACCTCAAATTCACCTGGACCATCTCCCTTTCCAGGGAAAAAAAATTTAGATTAGATTACTTACAGTGTGGAAACAGGCCCTTCGGCCCAACAAGTCCACACCGCCCCGCCAAAGCGTAACCCACCCATACCCCTAAATCTACATCTACATCTACCCCTTACCTAACACTACGGGCAATTTAGCCGGCACATCGTTGGATTGTGGGAGGAAACCGGAGCACCCAGAGAAAACCCACGCAGACACGGGGAGAATGTGCAAACTCCACACAGTCGCCTGAGGCGGGAATTGAACCCGGGTCTCCGGCGCTGTGAGGCAGCAGTGCTAACCACTGTGCCACCGTGCCAGTTCTTGACTTGCAGCAAAGTTGGTTCAGGTCTGTGTCTTAATTGGCAAACACATGGCAAATGCAGTTACACAGTATGAAGTTATAGTCTTTCCTGTGAAATAAAAACAGAAAGGAGACGCATTGTTTAAATGGTGTTATATTGGGATGTGGAACAAATGAGAACTGCAGACGCTAGAGATCAGAGTCAAAATATGTGGCGCTGGAAAAGCACAACAGATCAGGCAGCATCCGTGGTGCAGGGCAGTCAATGTTTTGGGCAAAAACCATTCATCAGGAATGATGTGTGGACGTACAAAGGTGCTTCAGCTACCTTCTACTCAGGCTTTCTATCCCAGTCAATGCCAGTTGTCAGACAAGTGCAGCAAGCAATGAGCAAGGCAAGTGGTGTATTAGCAAGAGGAATTGAGTTCAGAAGTGGGGATGTCTTCCTGCAGTTAGGGGGTCATTGAATATATTCAAAGCTGAGCTTATCTGACTTTTGAATGTTCAAAGTAGTTATGGGGGAAGGCAAGGAAATGTTTTTTTAAATATTTTATTAGAAACTTTTTCAAATCTTTTATAAAACATCTATAGACAAAAAAGAACAATACCAAAATACAGAAAGAGAGAGGCAGTACAACAATGTCATATCATGATACTACTAATAATGAACTAACTACTATTCTACCAGAACAACTGTACCTACTTAGCTTAAACTAAACTACAATCAAATTTTAAAAATATTAAATTAAACTGAATTCAAATTAAATTACATCACATTATTTTATTCTATTTCACTTACTACAGCTCCACTGAGGGTCTCGTCCCTGGAAGCTCCAGTTATTGTACCCATATTCTTTTCCCCCAGCCTCCCTTCCCAGGGCCCCACTCGTGCCCAAACTGATTCCCATGGCATACCACGGCCCTAATCAATATTGCTAATAAGTCTGCACCCATATCATTTAGAAAGGATTGCCACGTCTTGTAAAACTGCCCTGTTCTGTGGTGCACCATATTCATGTGGTAGTCTTGGGGGAATGCTCCATCACTAGCTGACGCCACCCCGTAAGACTTGGGGTTTTTTCCAATGTCTATTTCATTAAAATGTTCTTCCTTGCATTGTGGGTAAGAATGTTACACAGTCTCTTCACATGTTTCCCCAGGAGAGGGCAAATTTGCTAACCCCAGAAGAAGAAATGCCAGATCCACTTTAACTTCAATCCCGAGAATGTCCTTCGGGTCCCTTACTATAGCACTCCAGTAAGTCTGGATCTTAAAACATGACCAATAGCAGTGTGTGAGAGTGCGTATAATAATTTTACATTTGGGACAACCTGGTGATATGCTTCTCTTGAACTTAGCTAGCCTCTCTGGCGCCATATGAGCCCTGTGTAAAATCTTCAATTTCATGGCCTGTGTTTTGTTACGTATTGAAATATTCCTTACATTTTCCCATATTTCTTTTCCATACTTCCAGTGAAGTATCATCTGAGTTCCTGATTCCACGTCCTACAGGTTCCCTCCACGTCCCCGAAGGCACGTCCCTTTTGTAAATAATACAAAGTACTGACTAAAAGAACACCAGCACACTGGAGTACTTTTTCTCCACGTCTGACCTGTAAAGCTGAGCTGGACCATTGTCTTTTTCTGCATATAACCCTTATCTGAAAGTACCGGAATAGGAACAATCCATATTTCTGACTTAGCTGGCTAAATGACATCAAGACCTCCCCCTTGAATAAATCTCCCAGACAGGAGATTCCCTTATTCTCCAATGACCGAAAGCCGGAGTCCATTGCCCCAGGTTTAAATCCTTGGGATCGCACCAATGGGGTAAACAGTGAGGTCTTAAGCCAATTGCCCTCATCTTGCCTCATTATCCTCCAGGTTTTCACCGTATTTAAAATGATTGGACTCTTACACTGCTCGGTCATGGATTTCATCTTATCCATAAATAATTAGGGAACAACGCAACTGCGAGGCCTCAACATCAAGCCAAATTGACCCTGAATAACCCCAATGCCCCGCCACCCAGATATGGGAACAAAGTGCACATTTGATGTCTCTTCAAGTCCAGAAGGTTCACCCCACTCCCTCACCCTGCGAGAGCTGCAATTTGGTAAACTTAATTCGGGTGTGCCTGCGACACCAAATAAAAGAACCGAGCCAACCGTTGAGACTCCGTAATACTCATCTGGGTAGCAACAACGGGAGCATTCTCAAGGGGTACAACAGGCTATTCGGCCTAACCATGATAACGGTAATCTCTTCCACTGCTGCAAATCCTGCTTTATCCTCTGCAGTCATTGTACATAGTTAGCTTTATACAGCTGGTAGAAGGCAGGAGTAATAAAAATTCTCAAATACAAAAATCCTTTTGACAACCGTCTAAACAGGAACTGCATTCCATCCTTCAGATCAGACACCTCCACTAATCCCCCCACCGGCATGGCTCCCGATTTTGTAAAGTTGATCCTGTAGCCCGAAAAACAGCCAAATAAATTAATTGTTTGAATCAATCGAGAAAATGACTCCTGTATCGTCATAGGCCCATTCAACAGGGAAACCTGTTCCGCCTTTATACTGGGGAGGGGCAGATTCTCCAAATTCAAACAATCTTTGTTTGGCAAAGGAGACCCTTTTTTGCCACCTGTCGAGAGCAACCCTGAGAGCTGCAGCTTGACCAGTGAAGTCCTAGTATAATACACTTCCTCAGCATCTCTTGTTGCTCCTCTCTCTGCTTCCTTCTAGTTGTTTAATATGAAATAACTAGGCCTCATAAATATGCCTCAGTGGCCTCCCACAGTATTGCCGGATTACTGTCCTTACCAGAGTTGATATCCCAGAAGACCCTGAACTTTCTTCTGATGTACTCAACGAATTTGCCATTCCTTAACAGGAATGGGTCTGTGCACCAGTGCCGTGCATCCATTCCACAACCCTTGATTTTACCATCTAAATACACTGGCACGTGGTCTGAGACAGCTATATTCCCAATTTTACAAGCCAGTGTTCTATCCAAAATATCTGATGGCATAAAAACATGTCAACTCGCGTGTGGCACTTGTGTTGGTTGGAATACAAAGTGAAGTCTCTTCCATTCAGGTGGAGGTGACCCCACACATCCACTAACCCCAACTCCTCACACTGGGGCAGCACGGTGGCTCAGTGGCTAGTTCTGCTGCCTCACAGCACCAGGGACCAAGGTCCGATTCCGGCCTTGGACGACTGTGTGTGGAGTTTGCACATTCTTCCCATCTCTGCGTGGGTTTCCTGCGGGTGCTCTGGTTTCCTGACACAGTCCAATGATGTACAGGTAAGGTGAATTGGCCATGCTAAATTGCCCATGGTGTTAGGTGCATTAGTCAGAGGGAAATGGGTCTGGGTGGATTACTCTTCAGAGGGTCAGTGTGGACTTGTTTGGCCGAAGGGCCCATTTCCACACTGTAGGGAAACTAATCAAACTAATCATGTCCACCTACTGCTTAGATCGTGCAGTCATACATGCCAGGCCCCTTGTCACCCTGTCTACCTCAGGATCTATGAGGAGATTAAAATCCCCTCCTATAATCGTGCTGTGCACCCCAAGACTCATTAATTTAGCAACTCCATCAGTTAGAAATGTAAGAGGGTACACGTTGGGGGGGTGGGGAGGAGATACACATTCAGGACGCCATACTCTTCTCCATGTAGTTGAGCTTTAAGAATGACGAACTGTCCAAGTTCGTCCTTAATTTTCTCAACTACCTGGAAAGGAAGGTTCCTTCTTATCAGTGTAGCCACTCCTCTACTCTTAGAGCTAAAGGAGAAGAATACCCTATCATAACTCCCCCACAACCCCACCCCACCTTGCCCACAGCTAACATCCTGGATCCTTCCAACTGAGGCCGTGCCCTAACCGCAAGCAATTCACAGATGAAAAAAAACACATTATTTACATTCTGAGAGTTAAAAATGGATGCCCATTTCCGCCCACCGCCACACACACACACCCCTTCTCCATACATCTTAACCACAGATATAGCCACCCCCAAACCACAACCAAAAGGTCAGCAGTTCAAACAAAAGTCCTCACATAATGCACAACTGACCAATATACTAAATAATTCCGGTTTTACATCAAGGCAGTACGGAGAAGCCGATAACCACAAAAAAAATTGAGAGAGAGAAAAGAAAAGAAGGGGCAGAAAGAACTGTACCATTGTCTGTATCGATGGCCCCATCCCGACCTGAGTCCTTGAATTCAGAGAATTCACAAAGTCCTTAGCCTTTTCTGCTGAATCAAAATGATATACCGTCCCCCCATGAGCAAAATGCAACACGGCCAGGGACCTCAAGGAACATTGAATGTTCAGATCCCTTAATTTTCTCTTAACTTCATCAAAAGCCCTTTCTCTTCTTAATTCTGGCTCCAGAGAAGTCCTGAAAAGATATTATTCTTGAGCCTTTAATGCACAAAGCCTGTGGATCTCTTCCCAGTCTTCTTGCTGTTTCAGTCACTAACTGTTTTTCTTTATAATGCAGGAGTCACACAAGGACCGTGCGGGGGCGTGGGTCCTGACCTGCACATTGCAATCCAGTGGGCCCGCTCCAAACTCAACAGGCTCGACTCCAACTCCAGCCCCAAGAACTTCAGGAACCACTTCTCCAGGATTCCAATGAGGTCTTCGCCTTCCTCATGTTCCGGAAGACCCACGAGCTGTAAGCTTTTTCTCCTTTTGTTTTCCAGGTCGTCCACTTGCTCCTGAAGGACCCGAACCTGGTTTTCCAGCGTTTGGATCCTTCCTCCTGAGACCTCCACCATGGTCCTCTCCTCCGCTGCCTATTCTCTTCGGTCCAACATTTGAATTTCCTGCTCATGCTTTTCCAGCGTGGCAGATAGTGGTTCCACCGCTGCTTCAATCTTTTCTCAGAGTTTGCTAAACTCCGAGAGTAACTACTGCTGCCCCATTAAATCCAAAGGGACTGCCCTGGGAGTTTGAGCAATGGCTCCAGGCACCCCCGATGCAGTAGGGGAGTGCCCTGCCTGCTGCACTCCTTTTGGCCCCTTTCCTTCATTTGCTTTCATCCTGGTCTTAAAGCTGTCAAACCACAATTTTAGCAGCTCCAGATGTTCACTAAGCGTCCACATTGCCATAGGATATGGCACAGAGCCCAACACAGCAGACCTCTCAGACCACGGCCATCTTGGATCTCCAAGAAATTGGTTTTCACACCCCACCAGAGAACAGCTACAGGATCATACAGCACAGAAACAGACCCTTCAGTCCAACTAGTCCATGCTATGTTCTCAAATTAAACTGGTCCATTTGCCAGTGATTGGCCCATATCCCTCCGAACCCTTCCTATTAATGTACTTATCAAAATGTCTTTTAAACATTGTTACTGTACCTGCATCCACTACTTCCTCTGGACATTGATTCCACACACAAACCACTTTCTTAAAAAAAAGGTTCTCCTCATATCTTATTAAAATCTTTCTCCTCTCACCTTCAAAATTTGCTCCCTCATCTTGAAACCCCCACCCTAGGGAAAGGATACCTGCTGGTCACCTCATCTATACCCCTCAAGATCTTATAATCCTCTATAAAGTCACCTCTCAACCTCCTACACTCCAGTGAAAAACATCTCAAACTATCCACCCAGATGTAAGTATATTCCTATCCAGTTATGATCTGTTCAGTGCTGGTGCAGGCTCGAAAAACCAAATGGTCCAACCCTGCTCCCAATTCTGTCACACTGTGTGAGACCATAAGACATGAGAACAGAAATTACACCATTCAACGCATCGAGTCTGCTCCACCATTCAATCATGGCTGATAAATTTCTCAAACTCATTCCCCTGCTTTCTCCCCATTACCTTCGATTCCCTTGATACTCAAGAAGATATCTCTCTCAGTCTTAAATATACTCGGTGACCTGGCCTCTTGTGGCAATGAATTTTATAGATTCAGCACTCTCTGGCTGAAGACATTTCTTCTTATCTCCACTCTGAAAAGTCTTCCCCTTACTCGAAGGCTGTGCCCTCAAGTTCTAGTCTCTCCTACCAATGGAGACATCTTGTCAATGTCCACTCTGTCCTGGCTGTTCAGTATTCTGTCTGTTTCAATTAGATCCCCCCCGCCCTGAGTGTGGGCCTCTTAATCAGCATGGACCAGATCCTTCAGGATGAGGTACAGAGGAATTAGTTTCAGCAAAGTGAGAGTCTGAGGGATGGAGATTTTCAGCTTTCTGGGAATGAGAGAGGAAAGAAAGTTTGACATAAATTAGAATTGATTAGGTAGGCTGATGGGCCAAGGAGTGGCAGATGGAGTTTAATTTAGATGAGTATGAGATTTATCGCTTTGGTAAGGCAAATCAGGGCAGGACTTATACACCCAATTCTAAGGTCCTGGGGAGTGAAGCAGAACAAAAAGACCTTGGAGAGCAGGTTCATAGTTCCTTGAAAGTGGAGTCGCAAGTGGATCAATAGACAAGAGATGCAGGAGTAGGCCATTCAGCCCTTCGACCTGCACCGCCATTCAATATGATCATGGCTGATCATTCCCAATCAGTATCCTGTTCCAGCCTTATCTCCATAACCCTTGACTCCACTATCTGTAAGAGCTCTATCCAATTCTTTCTTAAATGAATCCAGAGACTGGGCCTCCACTGCCCTCTGGGGCAGAGCATTCCACACAGCCACCACTCTCTGGGTGAAGTAGTTTCTCCTCATCTCTGTCCTAAATGGTCTACCCCATATTTTTAAGTTGTGTCCTCTGGTTCGGCACTCCCCCATCAGCGGAAATATGTTTCCTCCTGCCAGAGTGTCCAATCCTTTCATAATCCTATACGTTTCAATCAGATCCCCTCTCAGTCTTCTAAACTCAAGGGTATACAAGCCCAGTCGCTTCAGTCTTTCCGTGTAAGGCAATCCTGCCATTCCAGGAATTGACCTCGTGAACCTACGCTGCACTCCCTCAATAGCCAGAATGTCTTTCCTCAAATTTGGAGACCAGAACTGTACACAGTACTCCAGGTGTGGTCTCACCAGGGCCTGGACAGCTGCAGAAGCAACTCTTTGCTTCTATACTCAATCCCTCTTGTTATGAAGGCCAGCATGCTATTAGCCTTCTTCATGACCTGCTGTACCTGCATGCTTGCCTTCATTGACTGGTGGACAAGAACACCCAGATCTCTCTGTATTGCCCCTTTACCTAATTTGATACCATTGAGGTAGTAATCTGCCTTCCTGTTCTTGCCACCAAAGTGGATAACCATACATTTATCCACATTAAACTGCATCTGCCATGCATCTGCCCACTCACCCAACTTGTCCAGGTCACCCTGTAATCTCCTAACATCCTCATCACATTTCACCCTACCACCCAGCTTTGTATCATCAGCAAATTTGCTAATGTTATTGCTGATACCATCTTCTATATCATTTACATATATTGTAAAAAGCTGCGGTCCCAGCATGGATCCCTGCGGTACCCCACTGGTCACTGCCTGCCATTCCGAAATGGAGCCGTTAATCACTACCCTTTGTTTCCTATTAGCCAACCAATTCTCTATCCAATCTAGTACTTTGCCCCCAATACCGTATCAGATAATGAAGGAGCTGTTTGGTATGCTTTCCTCCATTGGTCAGTACATTGAGTTAGACCATGTTTTGGAATACCACACATAATTCTGATCTCCCTGCTGCAGGAAAGATGTTTTGATACTTGAAAGAGTTCAGAAAGAATTTACAAGGCTGTTGCCAGAGTTGGAAGGTTTGAGCTCCAGGGAAAGGCTGAATAGACTGGGTCTATTTTCCCTGGAGTGTTGGAGGCTGAGGGGTGACGTTATAGAAGTTCATAAGGGGGATGGATATGATGCATAACCAAGATCTTTTCCCAAGGATATGTGAGTCCAAAAGTATAGGGCAGAGGTTTGAGATGAGCGGGGGAAGATTTAAAAATAATCTGAGGGGAAACTTCCTCACAAAGATGGTGATATCTCTGTGGAATGAGCTGCCAAAGGAAGTGATGGAGGCTAGTACAATTACAACATATTAAAAGGCATCTGGATGGGTTCATAAATAGGAAGGGTTTTGAGGGATATGGGCCAAATGCGACTGGATTAATTTAGGATATCTGGTCGGCACCATTGATTGGGCCGAAGGGTCTGTTTCTGTGCTATATGACTCTAATCGTCTTCAGTGAAAGTAGAAGTGTGGTTGTGAAGACTAGACTTCCAGAGTAGTTTTCAAAGATGTTTTGCCCTGACTGGGAGCAGAAGTTACAATGAAATATTTCATTTGTGAGACAGCAACTGAGTGAGGGAGCACATCTGGGATTCTGGTGGAAAGTGGGAATTCATTGCACTGTGGGGATGAAGTGCTTTCAGGTTTACTGGCAGTAAGGACAGTGTGCTGAGTGGAGAACCTAGTGAAGGGTTAGGTGGGTTTTTGTTTTAAACTGCTCATTTCATTCAGCCTTCAACATTGTATTTCCAACGCTGTCCATTGGTGGGAGCGGTGAATCAGTAACTGGTATCGTTAGAAGCCTTACGATTTTCAGTACTGCAGGTATTGCATTGTTTCATCAGCATTGTAAAGGTTACAGGCAGCAGTGGGAGGTGTGGGCTGGATTCACGAGAAATGATTAAGCAGTTACAGAACACACATCCGAGAGGGCAGGGGGGGACTTGTCTTTCCATTTGCAGAAAGTCGGAGGTTCTGGGAGCTGTCATCTAGAGTGCACACCACCTTGGTAAATCATTGAAGCCCTACAGTGTGGAATCAGGCCATTCAGCCCATAAAGGCAATGCTGATCCCTCTGAAGAGCATGCCACATAGACCCAGCCCAACTATCCTGTCCTGTCGTTTCTGCTGGTGAATTAGACTAGGATGAGGGGACATGGCCTTAAGATGAGGGAGAGTAGATTTAGGACAGAGATGAGGAAGAACTGTTTTTCCTGGAATGTGGTGAATCTATGGAATTCTCTGCCCAAGGAAGCAGTAGCAGCAGCTTTAAGTATATTCAGGATACAGTTGGCTGGGTTATTGCATTGTTGGGAATTAAAGAGTAGTTGGGACAATGCAGATAGGAGGAGCTGAGATGATGACCTTAATGAATGGCAGAGCAGGCTGGATGGGCCAAATTGCCTACTCCTGCTTCCATTACTGTGAAACTATAACTGCATTTCCCATGGCTAACCCACCTAACCTGCACATCCCTGGGCACAATGGGCAATTTAGCATGGCCAATCCAAATCAAGGCCGGTGAGCAGTGTGGTGATGTGGAAAATGAACGTTAGGGACAAGGAGGATAAATGTACCAACAATCAAAGCTGGATTCAAAAGATCACGAAAAATAAAAGTAAAAGCTGAATGTGTGCTGATTAGTTAGAATTGACAGTGGGGCAGTCTGTAATGTCTGCAAAAACAGCAAGTAAGTTAAAGCTTTATCAGTATTTCCTTTTACAGAGTTTGCATTTCAGAACCAGAATTGGCTACTCAAAAGCATCAAAAAGTCTCAAAATGCAATTAAATTCGATCCATACCAGCTAAGCACTAAGAGTTAATTTTCTACTGGATTCAACAGCCTCAGCACTAAAATGGTGTCTCTCTCTAGTGTCCTTTTTAACTCTCAGGGTTTTGTAACAGCAAAGATTTATTTTCTCTGTGACTGCCCTGCTTGCAAGGGGTATAAGAATCCATTATAATTGACAGCAACTGACCGTTAATTACAAAGTTTTTGATAGTACCGGGTTTCGTTTCAGGGTCAGAATCAAACACTGTCATTAATTTCACAATAGAACGGTAGTGAATGTTATCACTTGGTGTCCTGTTCATACAGATTCACCGATGTTAAGGCAAACGTTCTTAATTGTCTTAGAGCATCCTGTTATCACTTGGTCAGCCCAGGTGTCCCTATCTTTTACATTCTTTAAGATGCCCCCCTTTTCTGAGCCTTGTTGTCTGTCTATTTTCTAGTGTAATAAATGTGTTCTATAATTCAGCATTACATTTAGTCTAAATGTTTAAAGACCAGTTTTAAGGCTATAGACCTTCTCAGTGACAATGATGACTTTTGTAATCTCTTTTTACAGAGTATTTGATCTGAAAACTGAAGTTTAAAAATCAACAGATGAAGGGCTTCTGCCCAAAACGCCGACTCTCCTGCTCCTCAGATGCTGCCTGACCTGGTGTGCTTTTCCACACTTTTTGACTCTGACTCTCTAGTGTCTGCTGTCCTCAATTTCAAGTCAATGTTTGACAGTCATTCAGTCCATTGGGACTGGAACGAGTTTTGACTAAGATTCTTGGTCCCTGTTTCAGTACGTTTTCAGCATCAGTGGGACTGAATGAGAGACCCTACTGTTACAGCGTACTGAGTGTGGAACCTAAAACAGTTATCCAGCCTGTAAAGAGGAATTCACGGCAGGGAGGGACTGTACACGTGTTTGTGTGCCGCTGAAGCTTCAGCCATGGAGAAACCCGAGGAATCCCGCCCCGTGGAGAAACCTTGGAAGTGTGGCGACTGTGGGAAAGGCTTCCATGTCCCGTCTGTCCTGGAGGCTCATCAGCGCAGTCACACTGGGGTCAGGCCATTCTCCTGCCCAGAGTGCGGGAAGGGGTTCAGCAATTCCTCTGCCCTAATGAAGCACCAGCGGGTCCACACCGGGGAGAGGCCATTCGCCTGCCCAGAGTGTGGGAAGGGGTTCAGCAGTTCCTCCGCCTTGCTGACCCACCGGCGGGTCCACACAGGGGAGAAGCCTTTCAGTTGCCCTGAGTGTGGGAAGGCCTTCACCCAGGCCTTTTCCCTGCTGAGGCACCAGAGTGTCCACACAGGGGAGAGGCCATTCTCCTGCCCAGAGTGTGGGAAGGGGTTCAGCGATTCCTCCGCCTTGCTGACCCACCAGCGGGTCCACACAGGGGAGAAGCCTTTCAGCTGCCCTGTGTGGGGGAAGGCCTTCACCCATGCCTCCAACCTGCTGACCCACCGGTGGGTCCATAGCAGGGACAGGCCATTCAGTTGCCCCGAGTGTGGGAAGGCCTTCAGCAATTTCTCCCACGTGCTGATCCACCGACGGGTCCACACCGGGGAGAGGCCATTCACTTGTCCTGAGTGCGGAAAGGCCTTCAGCAATTCCTCTGACTTACTGAAGCACCAGCGGGTTCACACTGGGGAGAGGCCCTTCAGCTGCCCTGAGTGCGGGAAGGCCTTCACCCAGGCCTGCAACTTGCAGAGACACCAGCGCTCCCAACAATCGGATTCTGCCGGTGAGGCTGCTGTGGGTCACCCCCAGGACTGAACCTCCTGCCCAGTCTGACAGTAGGAGAGTTGGTGGGCTTGTTTTGTTTTCTGCTGGACTGCACCCACTCCCACGGTGGCTCAGTGGTGAGTAGCATTGCCTCACAGTGCCAGGGACCCGGCTTTGATTCCACTGTTGGGGCAACTATCTGTGTGGAGTTTGCACATTCTCCTTCTGTGCCTGCGTGGGTTTTCTCTGGGTGTTCAGGTTTCCTCCCACAGTCCAAAGGTGTGCAGGTAGGGTGGATTGGCGAAGCTAAATTGTCCTAGTGTTCAGGGATGTGTAGGTGTGGTGCATTAGTTAGGGGAAATGTCGAGTCATAGGGTAGGGAAATGGGTCTGGGTGGGTTACTCTTCAGAGGGTCAGTTTGAACTTGTTGGGCTGAAGGACCTGTGTCCACACTTTAGGGATTCTGTGATTCTATGAACTTTGATCTATTGGGCGCTACTGCTCGTTGAGCCCAGTACTGCACCTTCCCACTGAAACAATCTGCACAAACCAAAGCCTGTGAGACCATCAAAGCAGAAGTTAGGCCATTCAGCCGATCGAGTCTGCTCTGCCATTCGTTAGAGACAAAAACAAACTGCAAATGCTGGAATCCAAAGTAGACAAACAGGAGGCTGGGAGAACACAGCAAGCCAAGCAGCACCAGCAGTGAAGTCAGTGTTTCAGGTATTAATCCAAATCATTGAATTCTCGACCAGAAATGATTTCCCAGGATGTTGCTGAGAGTTTGGGCTACAGGGAGAGGTTGAATAGACTGGGGCTGTTTTCCCTGGAGTGTCAGAGGTTGAGGGGTGACCTTATATGGGTTTATAAAATCATGAGGAGTATGGATAGAGCAAATAACAAGGTCATTTCCCTGGAGGTTGGGCAGTCCAGAACCAGAGGGTTTATGGTGAGAGGGGAAAGATTTAAATGGGACATAAAGGGCAACCTTTTCATACAGAGGGTGACACATGGATGGAATGAGCTGCCAGAAGATGTGGTGGAGGCTGGTACAATGACAGCCTTTAAATAGCATCTGGATGGGGACATGAATAGGAATGGTTGAGAGGGATATAGGCCAAGTGCTCGAAACTGACCCTTTGGTCCAACCCATTCATGCTGACCAGATATCCTAAATTAATCTAGTCCCATTTGCCAGCACCCCTCGAAACTCTTCCTGTTCATACACCCATCCAGGTGCCTTTTGATTAGATTCCCTACAGCGTGGAAACAGGCCCTTTGGCCCAACAAGTCCTCACTGACCCTCCGAAGAGTAACCCACACTAACACGACAGGCAACTTAGCATGGTCCTCAAGGGACAAGTTTTCACACAGAGGGTGGTGCATGTACAGAATGAGCTGCCAGGGGAAGTAGTGGAGGCTGGTACAATGACAACATTTAAAAAGCATCTGGATGGGTATATGAGCTAAATGCTGACAAATGGGAGTAGATTAAATGTTGGATGTCTGGTCAGTATGGACGAGTTGTACCGAAGGGTCTGTTTCAGTGCTGTACATCTCTATGACTAGGCCTCTCGGGTTCACACACAAAGAATCTGTCAGTAACGTTGGGTTTCAGTGTTCGTTGAAGCAATGTGGTATCTTTTAGAGACTTCAAGTCAAAAGAGATGCACAACAGGGAAACAGACCCTTCAGTCCAACTCGTCCATGCTGACTGCATATCCCAAATTAATCTCATCCCATTTGCCAGCACTAGTCCGTATCCCTCTAAACTCTTCCTATTCATGTTCCAATCCAGATGCCTTTTAAATGTTGAAATTGTACCAGCCTCCACCACTTCCTCTGGCAGCTCATTACATACATACACCACTCTCTCCGTGAAAAGGTCTCCCCTCAGGTCCCTTTTAAATCTTTTCCCCCTCATCCTAAACCTCTAGTTTTGGATTCCCCATCCTGGGGAAAAGATTTTGACTATTTACCCGATCTGTGCCCCTCATAATTTTATTAATATCTACCAGGTCACTCCTCAGCCTCTGATGTTCCAGGGAAAAATACCTGCAACTTATTCAATCTCTCCCTGTAACTCAAACCCTCCAACCTCCGAACCATCCATTTAAATCTTTTCTGAACCCTTTCAAGTTTCACTACATCCTTCCTAGAGACACAATTTGCAGGTGTTCAGTGTTATGGACCAGGCCAGATCCCCTCAAAACATTCTAGGAAGGTAGCCCAGACCCTAACCTTTTTTAGTTGTTTTAGGCAGAGGTATCTCAGGAGTGATGTTGCTGGTCAAATCACTTGGCTTCCAGGAAAACAATTTATTTACACACCGCCGAATGAAACCTTTGTGACCACTCCATTGACCTGTGTTGCCACCTTCAGGGTCCAATCGCCTGAACACCCAGATCTCTAACTCCCCCTCGAGAGAGCCAAGAATCCTCAGTTCTATTGAGGGGGGGAAATTGGATGTCAGTCATCTCTGTATTAGAGAATGTATCATTTAAATAAAACTGAGAAGGGCATTCCTGACAGAAGATTCAACAGAAGGTGGCACAGAATATTCCAAGAGACACGTAACCTGGCTGTAATCTGAGAGACTAAATTCTATTTTTTGTTATGAGAGGGAATCATATTTATTGGATCAGCATATCACGAGAATCTTGTTTTATTCCGGAACAGTCAGTAGTTAGAAGGGATTTATTCGGTTTGTTAATAGTTTAGTTTATCTGTTCACGGTTACTGTTGGATAAATAAATGGATTTTTGTTGAGTGTCAGGGATTTATTTTTGAACATTAGAGCAGGTTACACCACTTTTCACATTAATTTGACAGATTATAGGATGATGCGCTTCTCTTTGGGTGTTTCGGTTTGAGATCTCTGGTGGGGTGGGAGTTGGTGTCAGCTTTCCCTTTCTAACAGTATTGACGTGATGTTATGCTGAATGCAGTGGAGTCAATATTAATCCCAGCCTCTTGCTCTGGTTGTGGGTGAATCGCCTTAATTTGGTCACTGACTCAGAAACAACACACAGAACCAACTGCTGAAACAATCATTCACACTTCATTGCACGTAGCAACCAAAACTAAAAACCCTCAAGTCAGCAAGTTCAGTCTCACGGCTGCCACCCTCCCCCCACCCGGCTATCACCTGATTGCTGGCAGAATTTAACCAAGTTTCCATCGACAGTGCCCATTTCTGGAAGGGTCAAGGGGTTTGACGCAATATTGTTCTTCCAATACTGCTACTGCATCGTTCTGGAGTGAGAACGTAGAACAATACAGCACAGTTCAGACCCTTCAACCCTCGATGTTGTATCAGCCTTTTATCCAACTTGAAGATGAGACTAGCCTGCACACCCCTCAATTTACTGCCATCCATGTGCTTGTTCAGCAGTCGCTTAAATGTCCTTAAATGTATCTGACTCTCATTCCAACCCTGGAAGTGCATTCCATGCACTCACCATTCAGAGTAAAAAACCTACCTCTGACATCTCCCCTAAACCTTCTTCAAATTACCTTAAAATTATGCCCTGTCATTTCTGACCTGGGGAAAAAGTCTCTAGCTATTTGTTCTATCTATGCCTCTCAACATATAGTACACCTCTATAAAGTCACCTCTCATCCTTCTTCGCTCCAATGAGAAAGGCCCTCGCTCCCCCAACCTAAGACATCCCCTCCATTCCAGGCAGCATCGAGGTAAATCTCCTCTGTCCCCTCTCTCAGCTTACACAGCTTCCTGTTGTGGGTCTGTTCGCCGAGCTGGGAATTTGTGTTGCAGACATTTCGTCCCCTGTCTAGGTAACATCCTCAGTGCTTGGCAGCCTCCTGTGAAGCGCTTCTGTGATGTTTCCTCTGGCACTTTCCCACATCTTTCCTAAAATTAGGTGACTAAAAGTGAACACAATATTCCAAGTGTGATCTAACCAGTACTCCATACAGCTGCAGCATAACCTTGCAGCTCTTAAGCTCAAACTCCCTGCTAATGAAAGCCAACACAGCGTACACCTTCGTAACAACCTTCTCAACATGGGTGGCAACTTTGAGCGATCTATGGACTTGGACTCCAAGATCCCTCTGTTCCACCACATGGTCAAGAATCCTGCCTTTAACTCCATAGGTTGAACAAACAGAGGAGTTTGGTGAAATGAGAATCATTAGATAAATGCTATTGAGCGAACTGATGGTGCTATGGGCTGGCAAACCTCTGGGTATAGGTGGATTTCATCATAGAATTTTAAAAGTGGCTAATGAGTTCATATTTGAATTAATGTTAATTTTCCAAGATTTATTAGATTCAGGCAAGTTTTCCTCAGACTGGAGAGTAACATATTTAATACTTCTGTTCTCGAAGGGAAAGATACATCATGGAAAATGTGGTCCCTTGAGTCTATGGCAATTAAACATGTGTTTTTGAATCAATTAAGGAGATTATAACCACCATGTCAAAAAGCTCATGGTAATTGAAAAGAATCAGCATGCTAATATGAAAACGAAATGTTGTTTCACCAATTTATTCATAGAATTCCGAGAGGGTGGAAAGAGACCATTTGGCCGATCAAGTCCTGCACCAACCCTCAAGTGCATCCCACCCAGATCCAGACTGCCACCCTACTCCCGGAATCCTGCATTTAGCATGGCTAACTCACCTAGCTTGTACATCCAAGGACATTATGCAATCCAGCATAGCTACTCCACCCAACCTACACATCTTTGGACTGTGGAGCCCCCAGTGGAAACTCACAAAGACATAGACAGAACAAGCAAACTCCAGATCGTCGACTCAAGGCTGAAATCAAGTAGGTGTCTCTGGCCGTGAGAGGGAGCCACTGTGCCACCATGCTGTCCTCAAGGAATTATTTAAAAGAGTATGTAAATTGGAGCCTGTGGATATACTGAACTTGAATATCCTAAAGGTGTTTGACATGTTTTCACAAAAAGCATATTGCACAGAGGAGCTCATGGTGTAAAGTATAGTTATAGAACATCAACTGACTGGCAGAAAACAGAATATGCAAAAATGGTTCTTTTGTCAAATTGTCTGTATATGACAATGTATGGTGGGGTTCCAACAGGCATCTCTGCTGGCTCCTCAACTTTCTACAATGACTTACAGGAGGGGATCAAAGGTATGTGGTTACATTTGCAGGCAACACAAAGATAGATGGAGATGTACATTGTGGGGATGACATATCAATTGTGCAGATTGATAGATTGGTTAAATAAATAAGCCAAACTCTTGCAAGTGGTGTACAACATGGTAAAATGCAATTTGTTACCTACTTGGAGAACAACTGCATAATTCTGAGATGCAGAGGGATCCGGGGGCCTTGCAAATAAGTCACAAGTTAGAATGCAAGCACAGCAAGTGATTAGAAAGGCCAATGACATAAATGTTAGGCGATTATGCCTCAGTTACAGAGCAATGGTGGGACTACATCTTGAACACGTGCTCAGTTTTGATATCCTTAACTAAGGAAGAATGAAAATGCATTAAAAGGCAATTCACAGAAGTTAAACTAGATTGACACCCACAATGAACATGGATTAGTGGTGCTGGAAGAGCACAGCAGTTCAGGCAGCATCCAACGAGCAGCGAAATCGACGTTTCGGGCAAAAGCCCTTCATCAGGAATAAAGGCAGTGAGCCTGAAGCATGGAGAGATAAGCTAGATGAGGGTGGGGGTGGGGAGAGAGTAGCATAGAGTACAATGGGTGAGTGGGGGAGGAGATGAAGGTGATAGGTCAAGGAGGAGAGGGTGGAGTGGATAGGTGGAAAAGAAGATAGGCAGGTCGGATAAGTCCGGACAAGTCAAGGAGACAGTAACTGAGCTGGAAGTTTGGAGCTAGGATGAGGTGGGGGAAGGGGAAATGAGGAAGCTGTTGAAGTCCACATTGATGCCCTGGGGTTGAAGTGTTCCGAGGCAGAAGATGAGGCGTTCTTCCTCCAGGCGTCTGGTGGTGAGGGAGCGGCGGTGAAGGAGGCCCAGGACCTCCATGTCCTCGGCAGAGTGGGAGGGGGAGTTGAAATGTTGGGCCACGGGGCGGTTTGGTTGATTGGTGCGGGTGTCTCGGAGATGTTCCCTAAAGCGCTCTGCTAGGAGGCGCCCAGTCTCCCCAATGTAGAGGAGACCACATCGGGAGCAACGGATACAATAAATGATATTGGTGGATGTGCAGGTGAAACTTTGATGGATGTGGAAGGCTCCTTTAGGGCCTTGGATAGAGGTGAGGGAAGAGGTGTGGGCACAGGTTTTACAGTTCCTGCGGTGACAGGGGAAAGTGCTAGAATGGGAGGGTGTGTCGTAGGGGGGGTGTGGACCTGACCAGGTAGTCACGGAGGGAACGGTCTTTACGGAAGGCGTAAAGGGGTGGGGAGGGAAATATATCCCTGGTGGTGGGGTCTTTTTGGAGGTGGCAGAAATGTCGGTGGATGATTTGGTTGATGCGAAGGTTTGTAGGGTGGAAGGTGAGCACCAGGGGCGTTCTGTCCTTGTTACGGTTGGAGGGGTGGGGTCTGAGGGCGGAGGTGCGGGATGTGGACGAGATGCGTTGGAGGGCATCTTTAACCACGTGGGAAGGGAAATTGCGGTCTCTAAAGAAGGAGGCCATCTGGTGTGTCCTATGGTGGAACTGGTCCTCCTGGGAGCAGATACGGCGGAGGCGGAGAAATTGGGAATACGGGATGGCATTTTTGCAAGAGATAGGGTGGGAAGAGGTGTAATCCAGGTAGCTATGGGAGTCAGTGGGTTTGTAAAAATTGTCAGTGTCAAGTCGGTTGTCACTAATGGAGATGGAGAGGTCCAGGAAGGGGAGCGAGGTGTCAGAGATGGTCCAGGTAAATTTAAGGTCAGGGTGGAATGTGTTGGTGAAGTTGATGAATTGCTCAACCTCCTCGCGGGAGCACGAGGTGGCGCCAATGCAGTCATTCAATATAGCGGAGGAAGAGGTGGGGAGTGATGCCGGTGTAATTACGGAAGATCAACTGTTCTACATAGCCAACAAAGAGACAGGCATAGCTGGGGCCCATACGTGTGCCCATGGCTACGCCTTTGGTCTGGAGGAAGTGGGAGGATTCAAAGGAGAAATTGTTAAGGGTGAGGACCAGTTCGGCCAAACGAATGAGAGTGTCGGTGGAAGGGTACTGTTGGGGACGTCTGGAGAGGAAAAAACGGAGGGCTTGGAGGCCCTGGTCATGGCGAATGGAGGTGGAGAGGGATTGGATATCCATGGTGAAGATAAGGCGTTGGGGGCCGGGGAAACGGAAGTCTTGGAGGAGGTGGAGGGCGTGGGTGGTGTCTCAAACGTATGTGGGGAGTTCCTGGACTAGGGGGGATAGGACAGTGTCAAGGTAGGTAGAGATGAGTTCAGTGGGGCAGGAGCATGCTGAGACAATGGGTCGGCCAGGGTGGTCAGGCTTGTGGATCTTGGGAAGGAGGTAGAACCGGGCAGTGCGGGGTTCCCGGACGACGAGGTTGGAAGCTTTGGGTGGGAGATCTCCTGAGGTGATGAGGTTCTGTATGGTCTGGGAGATGATGGTTCAGTGATGGGGGGTGGGGTCATGGTCAAGGGAGCAGGAGGAAGAGGTGTCCTCGAGTTGGCGTTTGGCTTCAGCGGTGTAGAGGTCAGTGCGCCAGACTACCACTGCGCCCCCTTTATCCGCTGGCTTGATGGTGAGGTTGGGATTGGAGTAGAGGGATTGGAGGGCTGCGCGTTGTGAGGGTGAGGGGTTGGAGTGGGGGAAGGGGGAACGACAGGTTGAGGCGGTTAATGTCCCGGCGGCAGTTGGAAATGAAGAGGTCGAGGGCAGGTAATAGGCCAGTGCGGGGTGTCCAGGTGGATGCAGTGTGTTGGAGGTGGGCGAAGGGGTCCTCGGAAGGTGGGCAGGAGTCCTGATTGTGAAAGTAAGCTCGGAGGCGGAGGCAACGGAAGAATTGTTCGATGTCACGTCGTGTATTAAATTCATTGATGCGTGGACGGAGGGGGATGAAGCTGACTCCTTTGCTGAGGACTGATCGTTCGTCCTCAGTGAGTGGGAGGTCTGGAGGGATGGTGAAAACTTGGCAGGGCCGGGAGCTGGGATCTGGTGTGGGTGTGGAGCTGGGAGTGGGGTCGGAGCCAGTACCTGGAGTGGGTGTGATGGTGGGGGGAATGGGGGTGGAGGCATGAGCTGGGGTAATGTTGCCCTCGGGGTTCTGGGGTGTGGGGATAGTGACAGTGGGGTCTGTGGGGGGCGTGTCAGCAGAATGCAGGTGAGTGGCGCTGGTGGGGGCGGAAGTGGTGGTGATCATGGCAGTAGGGGAAGTCACTGAGCGTGTGGCATCAGCGATGATGTGAGGGCCGGAAGTGGCTGTGGGAGTGGCTTTTGCCCGAAACGTCGATTTCGCTGCTCGTTGGATGCTGCCTGAACTGCTGTGCTCTTCCAGCACCACTAATCCAGTATTTGGTTTTCAGCATCTGCAGTCATTGTTTTTACCCACAATGAACAGACTGTCTAATGGAAAATCATCAGACAGACAGGTCTGACTTTCAACAAGAGTTTGGAATAGCAAAGGGTGATTTGATTGAAGTTTCTATGAGCCTGAATGGTCTTCAAAAGATGGATGTTGAAGGATGTTTACTTATTGTTGTGAACGAACAATTAGATCACCCATTTATAGAGTCTTAGAGATGTACAACATAGAAACAGACCCTTCGGTCCAACCCGTCCATGCTGACCAGATATCCCAACCCAATCTAGTCCCACCTGCCAGTACCCGGCCCATACCCCTCCAAACCCTTCCTATTCATATACCCATCCAAATACCTCAAATGTTGCAATTGTACCAGCCTCCACCACTTCCTCTGGCAGCACATTCCATACACATACCAACCTCTGCGTTAAAAGGTTACCCTTAAGGTCTCTTTTATATCTTTCCCCTCTCACCCTAAACCTATGCCCTCTAGTTCTGGACTCTCCAACTCCAAGGAAAAGACTTTGCCTCTTTATCCTATTCATGCCCTCAATTTTGTAAACCTCGATAAGGTCACCCCTTAGCCTCCAATGCTCCAGCAGCTCAAATCCTCCAACCAATGGCAACATTCTTGTAAATAGTTTCTGAACCCTTTCAAGTTTCACAACATCTTTCCAAAAGGAAGGAGACCAGAATTGCACGCAATATTCCAACAGTGGGCTAACCAATGTCCAATACAGCCGCAACATGTCCTCTCAACTCATGTACTCAAACTCTGACCAATAAAGGAAAGCATACCAAATGCCTTCTTCACTATCCCATCTACCTGCAACTCCACTTTCAAGGAGCTATGAACCTGCACTCCAAGGTCTCTTTGTTCAGCAACACTCCCGAGGACCTTACCAATAAGTGCATAAGTCCTGCTAAGATTGGCTTTCCCAAAATGCAGCACCTCGCATTTATCGTAATTAAACTCCATCTGCCACTTCTCAGCCCATTGGCCCATCTGGTCAAGATCCTGTTGTAATCTGAGGTTAACTCTCTTCTCTGTCCACTACCCCTCCAATTTTGGTGTCATCTGCAAACTTACTAAGTGTACCTCTTATGCTCGCATCAAAATCATTTTGGTAGATGACAAAAAGTAGAGGGCCCAGCACCGATTCTTGTGGCATTCCACTGGTCACAGCCTCCAGTCTGGAACACAACCCTCCACCACCACCCTCTGTCTTCTACCTTTGAGCCAGTTCTGTATCCAAGTGGCTAGTTCTCCCTATATTCCGTGAAATCTAACCTTACTAATCAATCTCCCATGGGGAATCTTGTCGAACGCCTTACTGAAGTCCATATAGATCACATCTACTGCTCTGCACTCATCAATCCTCTTTGTTACTTCTTCAAAAAATGCAATCATTTGTGACAAAGAAGGAGAGAAATTCTTTGGAAGGTTGTGCAGCTTTGGAATACTTTGCGACAGAAGATAGTGAAGCCAGGAGCATTGAATATTTCTACGGCAGAAGTAGATTAATTCCTTTGCCTAAGAAGAATCTAAGGATATGGGGATGGATGCGAATGTGCAATGTATAACACAAAGTAATCAGCCATTATCTTCTTGGAGTGGAGCAGCTTAATGAGCCGAATGGCTTACTTCAGCTCCTAATTTGGACATTCATATATTCTGCTAGCTATAATGACCTGAGTTTGACTAGTATATATTTCCAATAAGCCCATGTTGATTCTGCTCAGTCCTATCATTAATTTTTAACTGTCCTGTTGTTGTACCTTTTATTACAGAACCCTGTGCTCTCTTCCTTCTTTCTAAAACAGTGGGATGACATGTGCCACTTTCCAATTACCACTTTCCAGTGAACTAGCGTTAACCACCAAGCCCAGGGAATTTAGCTACTTTAAATCCTATTCAATTCTCTGATGCATTTTTGTTTCATACATATTAATATCCGTCAGTTCTTCATTTATACTAGCCCCGACATTCGCCATAATTTCTGGGAGCTATTAGTATTTTCCACTGAATGACATTTCCATCACTGAACCTCTTACCAGCAACATCCTGTGATTTAAACCTGTGACCTCCTGATTCAGAGAGAAGGCTGATCCCTACTAGCAGCTGGTTTGGGTGTATGACTGTCACCAACACTGTGGCAGTTTGGGAAATCCATTCTTGTTGGGCCAGTAAATACTCAATTCACGCTGCTCAGTATCAAAGGAGTTGACAGTCAGTAATTTGATTTATCTGATACAGGTGAGATGTTTCCTGCCTCTGTGCCAAAATCAAAGATCATGTCCAAAGAATCTGTCCCTAGTGGAGGTTTACTACTAACGATTGGAGTCCAAGACCTTTGTCCTTGGTTACGGATAGCTTATTGCTCGAGAGGTTGGGTCAAGGGGACACCTATCCAGTTCTTGGTCAACTATCAACTATCCAGGGGCAGAGGGGCATCAACTTGTGCAGAAAGGAGCAGGAAGAAGATAAACAGCATTCATGGGTTAAACGAATGAGTGGAAAAAATGTTTAATGTCACCCAATACGACAAAATCAGAACCATTTACTTTTCACCCAAGAAAGACTGATTGGAGAACTGCTAAATTATTAGAAACTAAGCACTATAAAAGGGGGAAAAAAAGACTTTGGAGACCAAGTACACAAATCATCAAAAGTAGCAGACAGGTACAAAAACCAATTGAAAAATACAAATAGAGGCCTCTATTACAAAGGAGATGAAATACATGGGGTTGAAAGTTATGTTTCAGTTCAAAGCATCATAGAATTCTAACATCACAGACAGACACCATTGGCCTGTCATGTCTGATAATTGAATTCTGGTGGAGTTTCCTCGCTTTCAAATTTATGGTGTTAAATTCTAACACCACCTCTGCACACTTCTGGAGACCTCGAGTTTACAGAATCACACCACATTCCTCTCTACCTCCTCCAGGAATAACTATTTCTCCTGAGATACTGCCAGTTCCTCAGATTACTTGGTATCCCCGAATACAATCCGCATGTCAGGAAATCTCTGGTGCTGCCCCAACACCAACAGTCACCTTTGGAACTGTAGAAAATGCAGAAATCTAAGGTGCAAAGAGACTTGGATGTTCTAGTCCAGGATTCTCTCAAGGTAAACTTACAGGTTGAGACAGTAGTTAGGAAGGCAAATGCAATGATGACATTTAATTTGACAGGACTTGAAGGTAAAAGTAGGGATGTCGTTGAGGCTTTGTAACACTCTGGTCAGGCCATATTTGGAGTATTGTGCGTAGTTTTAGGCCCAAATCTCAGTAAGGATGTACTGGCCTAGGCGTGTGTTCAGAGGAGGTTCACGAGAATGGTCCCAGGAATGAACATTTGAACAAATAAGGAATGTTTGAGGACTCTGGGTCTATATTCAATGGAATTTAGAACGATGATGGGAGATCTAATTCAAACCGACAGAATTCTGAACAGACTGGATGTTGGGAAGATGTTTCCTTTGGTAGGAAAGGCTAGGAGCCGAGGGCACAGCCTTAGACCAAAGGGACGACCCTTTAGAATGGAGGTAAAGAGAAACTTCTTCAGCTAGATTGGTGAATATATAGAATTCACTGCCACCGAAGACTGTGGAGGCCAGGTCATTGAGTACATTTAAGCTGTGAAAGATAGTTTCTTGAGTATGAAAGGGATCAAGGGTTACTGGAAGAATGGGGTTAAGAAACTTATCAGCCATGACTGAATCGCAGAGCAGTCACAATGGGCTGAATGGCCTAATTTCAGCTCCTATGGTCTTATGATACACTGATGTGTGGAGGGGTGAGGAACGGGGAGAAAGAGATGAAGAGAGGAATACAATTAACTGGGAAGCTGGATACAGATAAGGGAGAAAGGAAGAGAAGGAAATACAAGAAGTGTACATTAAATTAGAGAACGCATAGGAGATCTGGTATACAGAGGGATCTGGGCATATAGATCCCTGAAAGTGGCAAAGCAGGCAGGCACGTGGTCAAGAAGGCATACAACACGCTTGGCTAGAGTGTAAGAGTTAGCGAGTTATGTTACAGCTATTTATTCCGGCCACATTCATAACATTACGTGCAGTTCTGGCCAGCATGCTAGCGGAAGGACATGGATGCTCTGGGAGAGGGTGCAGAGAAGGTTCACTCGGACGTTGCCTCTCATGAAAGCAAAAATCCTCTTTGGATTTCTTTTGATTAGTGCAAACAGGTACTAATGTGGGTCTTTTGTAAAAGCAAAGTGGCATAAAGCAAACGTGCGATAAGTGGGGGATACCAGTTTGCTGATGAGGGATGGGAAGGGGCGATGAAGAGGGGTGGGTGGAGGCTCAGGCAGAGCGAAAACACTGATAGAGGCCAATTGAGCCGACCAGCCTAGCCCTGTGCTGGAGACTCAATGGGACAGAGACAAATGTATCTATTTCAGATCTACCTGCAGGGGTTGGACAAACATTACGCTCCATCCAGGGTAAAAATGTCCTCCATCTGCTCCTGCAGATCAATTCCGTCGGGAAGGTGCTGTCAGACAGCACTGGAAGTAAAGTGGGTGGGAGAGCAGCAAGTCCGACAGAAAGGATCCTCTTGCCCCTCCCACTTCACCCACTAAACAGGGTTCAAGGTGTGACTCAGCGGCAATAACGGCAGAATATACTTGCATTGGAGTGTGTCCAGCAGAGATTCACACGATCGATCCCTGGAATGGTACGTCTAACACACGATGAATGGCTGATGATCCTGGGATTGTATTCATTAGTGTTCGGAAGGTTGAGGAGAGATTTAATAGAAACTTACAAGATTATGCTTGGTTTAGAAAGGGTGGATACTGGGAAGTTGTTTCCATTTGGCGGAGGAGACGAGGATCCAGGGACACAGCCTGATAATTAGAGGGGGTCAATTCAGAACAGAAATGAGGAGACATTTCTTCAGCCAGAGAGTGTGGGCCTGTGGAGTTCATTGCCAGGGAGCGCAGTGGAGGCCAGGACGTTAAATGTCTTCAAGGCAGAGATTGATAAATTCTTGATTAAGGAATTAAGGGCTATGGGGAGAGTGTGGGTAAGTGGAGCTGAAATGTCCATCAGCCATGATTAAATGACAGAATGGACTCAATGGGCTGAATGGCCTTACTTCCACTTCTATGTCTTATGGTCGTAATTCATTGATGTTGACTAGATATTCTAAATTAATCTAGTCCCAAATGCCAGCACATGGCCCATACCCCTCTGAACCCTTTCTATTCAGAAACCATCCAGATGCCATTCACATATTGTAATTGTACCAGCCTCCACCATTTCCTCTGGCAGCTCATTCTTTACGCTCACTACCCTCTGAGTTAAAAAGTTGCCCTTAGGTTTCTTTTAATCTTTGCTCATCCACCTCACCCTAAAGCTATTACACTTTAGTTCTGGACACCCCCAAACCCAGGGGACAATATCTTGTCTATTTACCCAATCCATGCCTTTCATGATTTTATAAATGTTTACAAAGGCCTTTGTCACACTCAGGAAAACAGCCCAAAACAATTCAGCTCAAACCCTCCAACACTGGCAGCATCCTTGTAAATCTTTTCTGAACCCTTTCAAGTTTCATAACGTCCTCGTTTCACAGCGAGAGCAAAAGTGGCCTAACCAATGTCCTGTACAGCCACAACATAACCTCCCAACTCCGATACTCAGAGGATTGGGAAAGTTGTATTTTGTGGGTTTTGAAAACTGGGAAAGAATGGAAGTATAACCTGAACTTTTGAGGGTCAGTTTGGAAGCATCAACACCTCGGGGGGGGGGGGGGGGGGCAGAAAGAAGAGGTGAGGGAAGGAAATCAAATGTGCTGCAGCCAACACGGAGCAAGAACAGAGGATGGAAAACTGTTGCAGCCAGCTTGAAGCTGCAATGTGGATCATTGCACGTGCTGTACTTGAACCTGATGCATTTATTTGTGGGAATCAGATGCATTTTAAAAATAAAAATAAAGTATCTCCCCCTCCCCAATTACTATCATCCGTCCCTCCTCACCCGGGTAATTAAGACATATACCTGAGTTGGCAGAGTAGATTCCCTCCTTGGATTCACTCCAGTTGCTACAAGTGAATAGATTACCCCCTACCCCTCTCCCTCCCAGGATGAGTTGCCCGGGGGCAGGGGGGGGGTTCACATTGAAACTGATACGACCACTTCCGCGTTGTGATGTCAAATATGGGGCAGGGAGCGGGGACAGGCCGACAGCAGAACTCTGCAGCAGATGGAAGGAGAGCAGTTTGCAAAAATCCCTTCCCTTCAAAGAATCCTCACAGTGTGGAAGCAGGCCACTCGGCCCAACAAGTCCAAACCAACGTTCTGAATGGTAATTCACCCATATCACTCCCCTTATTGCCCTGCATTTATCCCAGAGTAATACACTGAACTTACACATCCCTGGACACTATGGAGGGAATTTAGCATGGCCAATCCACGCTTGAGGATCTGGATCCCAGGCGGGACCCCTCCGTCTCGAGATCGGTCAAAGAACAAACGGAATGCGGACTGTACAAAGCAAGGTTATCAGTTTAATAAAACAAGGCACTCTGACGCAATTCTGTCCAGCAACACAGAAGTTAAAGCTTCTGAGCTCCGTGGCGAAATTGCAGAATTACTTTCGAAAAGTACACATCATTTACATGTTTTTTAAGAGACAGCACAGCCTTAAAAGACCAATCAAATGTAATAAGGTGACATGATTGACAGCAGGTTAGTCCAATATTTCCTAGGAAACAGATTGTTTTACTCTCAAAATCATCCCGTGCTTGCTAGTTCAAGGTTAGTTCGAACACCAAATTCATATGATTCATATTATTAAACTCCATTGTTTTCTTTTCCCCAAAGCTAACCAACTCAGCAAAGCAGAAATTCAAGTTCACAGGATCAAATCATAACCTGAAGCCATTTTATATTGAAAAGCCATTCTGTGTGGACTTGCCATTGCCAACATTGGTGCACAAGAAGGGACAGTTTACCTGTGCGATCCTGAGCAACCAGAGACTGTGCACCAACTATGCCAGGAAGATGTCCTCGTCTGCTGAGGGACTGAACATAACCAAGAATAACTATTGCAGTGGTCAGAGATTGAACAGTTCATTTACAGAACAAGTCTAAATGGTCTTTACCCTGGAAAGGTGTTGTGTGCCAGTTTGATACCAGTTGTGCTATGAGCTACCACGGTAAGCCTTGCCCCATCCAAATAGGTGACACCACAAAAGAGAAGATCGGGAAATGTTATCTTTCGATTACAATTTGTTTCTTCAAAGTCACAATAGAATATTTGGCAGAGATGAAGTGGTCTGTTATGTGTTGACTTCAGCAAAAGACTCTTTGACCCCTACTGGCACCAATGTCTTCCCAATTATGGGATGGGTGGAACTGTTCTGGGACAATAACTGCATCTCTTACCAAAAGACCTATTTATTGAACAGCCTCAAGGAAGTCAGAAAGACAGGCATGCCTCTTAATGGCAAGGTCCCTCCCTTACCTATACTAAACCTGGTTATTATTTTGAATAAAGTAAGTACTCCTCGTGCTGTAACTGTAGGAATATAGTCTCCCCTGAGTTTTGCAGAGAATGGAAGAATCCAAAAGCTCTACAAAACAGTAATATCACTCTTTGGGATATGCAGCTCTCAGTGACTTTTTTCTGTAGAAGGATTTTCAGGAGTTATTAGCCATCAAAACCGTAATTATATCGTTTGTGGTCTCAACCTTTTGGGTAATGAGACAACTGCTGCTTTATTGAGATCAGGATTTAAAATTTGAATTTAGACTGTTGTTAGGAGCAACAGGTGTATGTAGGTTTGTATTAACCACAAAATGGCATTTCAATTGTAAATAATATTTTAAAATAAAGAAAAACAAAATGGCTTCAGGTAATGATTTGACATTGAACTTGAATTGCTGCTTTGCTGAGTTGGTTGGATTTAGAAATAAAAGAGAACAATAGAGTTTGCATAATATGAATCATAAGTAATTTGGTATTCGAACTAATCTTGAACTAGCAAGCGTGGGATGATTTTGCGCTTCAAACAATCGGTTTCCCGGGAAATATCATTGGACTAACCTGCTGTCAATCATGTCACCTTGTTACATTTTATTGGTCTTTTCTTGTAATTCAGGCTGCGCTGTCGCAAAAATAAATAATGCGTAATTTTCAAACGTAATTGTGTAATTTTGCCACGGAACACAGAAGCTTTTAACCTGTGTTGCTGGACAAATCTGTGCAGGCTGCCTTATGTCATTAAGCTGATAACCTTGCTTTAAATAGACTGTACTCCTGGTGATTCTTTTGACCGATCTCGGATCGAGAGAGCCGATTGAGGGGGTCCAGACCTTCACCCTAACCTGCAGAACCCCGAACACTATGGATAAACTTACCTCGGCCAATCCACTCTAACCTGAACAACTCTGGACACTGGGGGTAAATTAGCATGGTCAACATACACTAACAAGAACATCCTTGGGCATTATCAGTAATTTAGCATGGCTGAACCCCCCCTAACCTGCACATCGCTGGACAGTCTGGGGAATTAAGCTCGGCAAAGGCCGAGGTTACCACGAGGTTGGAATTCTCTCCCAGAAATGACAGTTGATGGTGCCCTCACCAAGATGGCCGCCCGCGCTCCCCGCCCCAAGACAACATGCGCCTGACCCTCACAAAGATGGCGGCCGGTTGCCCGGGCAACCCGAGAGCGCCCTCGCCGGTTAAGTAAACACTGGGGCCTGTGGGGCTTCTATTGGAGGCCTCAGTCCTCCCCCTAGGAGTTTATAAACTCCCCAGTCTCCCTCCTCCCGCGGTTCCCAATCCTACCCTGTCTCACTGTCTCCTCTCCCCGGGGGCAGGAGCCAGGTCTTGCCGCTCGGGCCTGGCGACCTCCCCGGGATGTTTCTGAAACCTGGTCCTGTTCTGAAGGAGGATCACCGGACCCGAAATGATTTATCTCGGCACGAGCTGCCGGACCTGCTCGGCTTTTCCAGCGGTTCTTATTACTTCAGCCACCGGCACCATTCTGCCCCGACACTGAGTAACACTGCCTCAGTCCTGCTGCAGGACCTGCACTGCACATGCGCCAACTCACAAGGGGCGGGGCCCAGGTATGTGACGTCTCCTGGGTTGAGGGGGCGTGGTTGGGGAGGCCACCAAACAATCGGTGACAATGGGGGCGGGGCCCAGGTATGTGACGTCTCCTGGGTTGAGGGGGCGTGGTTGGGGAGGCCACCAAACAATCGGTAACAATGGGGGCGGGGCGATCGTTTTGCCGGCCCCCAGCCTCCAGAAAGGTGCGATTTCAAAAAGTTTCAACGTCGTGTTTTTTTTAACTTTTCAGCCTGTTGTGAAATGTTATTCTGGACCTCTGGAAGGGTCAAACATTAGGAAAGTTTCAAACATAAACAAAGGGACAGTAAAAAATATAAATAAAAATAGGTAAGTTAACTTCCAAAAGAGACCTCGCACTAAATATCAAAAAGGACAGCAAAAGCTTCTGTTGGTATGCTCATGGGAACAGAGTCGCTGAGCTAAGTGTGGTACCTTGGAAGATGAAAACTGTGAGTTCATGGGGGAACATTGAAGTGGCAGAGATGATCTCAGTTTTTATGTTGGCAGACAACAGAACTATTCCTATTAGAATTGGCAAGTCAGAGGCTATAGAAAGGGTAGAACTGAAACAATCAACGTTGAGAGGGTAAAGGTACACAGGAAACTATTTGGATTGAGGACAGACAGGTCCACTGATGCTGATGGCCTACACCCTGGGTCCTGAAGGAAGTGGCAGCAGAGATAGTGAACTCATTAGTTATAATATTCCAAAAATCTGTGAACATGGGAAAGATTCACTGCGTTTATTTAAGACTGATATATATATATGTTCCTGATTGTCAAGGGGATCAAAGGTTACGGGAAGAAAGCTGGAGAATGGAGTTGAGAAACATCTCAGCCACGATTGAATGGTGGAGCAGACTCGATGGACTGAATGACCTAATTTCTGCTCCTGTGTCATATGATCTTATGGTTCCATTGGATTGGAAAAATGCTAATGTAACGTCTGTATTCAGAATGGGAGGGAGGCCATATGTGGGAAATTGCAGACCAGTTCGTTGAACATTTGTTATAGAGTCATAGAGATGTGCAGCACGGAAACAGTCCAACTTGACCATGCCAAAGGATATCCTAACCTAATGTGGTCCCATTTGCCAGCACTTGACTCATATCCATCTAAACCCTTCCTATTCTTCTACCCATCCAAATGTCTTTTAAATGTTGCAATTGTACCAGCCTCCACCACTTCCTCTGGCAGCTCAAGCACACCCTCTGCATGAAAAAGTTGCCCCTTAGGTCCCTTTTACGTCTTTCCCCTCTCACCCTAAATCTAAGCCAACTCGTTCTGGACTCCCCCACCCCATCGAAAAGACCTTGTCTGTTTATCCTATCCATGTATCTCATCGTTTTATAAACCTCGATAAGGTCACCCCTCACCCTCCGAACCTCCAGGGAAAACAGCCCCTGCCTATTAAGCCTCTCCCAAATGCTCCAACTCTGGAAACATCAGTGTAAGTCTTTTCTGAACCTTTTCAAGGGACAAGGCAGGAAAATGGGGGTGATGAGCAGTCTGGATCGAATGGCGCAGCAGACTTGATGGGCTGAATGGCCTAATTCTGCTCCTATATTTGTGAACTTTTGAACTCTGGAGCAGGCAGGACTTGAACCCGATCCAGGGTTAGGGTCACTACCTTTGTGCGACAAGACATCCAGAAAAATATCAAATCCTCCCCATCGGGGAATTGCACCCCCAGTCTCCTGAGTCACAGATGGGGATACTAACCACTACACTACCGAGGATGCTGGACAGTTGCAAGATGATGGGGATAGGGGTGGAGAATAGGTGGGTGTTTCAGGAACTATTATAGACATGAAAGTGTGAATGGCATCTTTATGTACTGTGTAAAAACAAGGACTGCAGATGCTGGAAACCAGAATCTAGATTAGAGTGGTGTTGGAAAAGCACAGCAGGCCAGCAGCATCCGAGGAGCAGGACTAAGCCAGCCAATGATCTGACCTGTGCCACACAAGCACAGTCCCCCTGGAGTGTTACCAGAGGTGTGTTCAGGCTGTAGGAAGAGATCCAATTCCCGGATTGACCTGGAATGTAATCCCCACAGGCACACAGGGAGCGGTGATCCACTTGCTCCACATGCGGGAAGGGATTCACTGAGTCATTCAAACCCAAACACATCATTGACTTCCTACTGGACAGAAAGGATTAAACTTCTCAGCAACAACCGCTTTAAAAAAAATTCCATTTTTATAGTCGTAGCAAGAATCATAGTTTTCCAAACTGTGGGCCAATACGAGTGATGTCGAGAGACCAGGTTTGGAATGCATGGCTGCCCAGGTAACAATGGTTGATGTGGGGCTCACAGTGATGACTGAGGGGCCGTCCCTTTAGATGCTCGGTTGTTTCTGTGTTGTTGATGAGGCTTGGCCTCATGGACTGATCTCTGAAGTCAGATTTAAAAGAAGCTTTGAAAATTATGAGAAAAATCATACCCAGAAAAGACAGTGAAAAACTGTTCACCATGGTAAGAGCATTGAGAATAAGAATGCAGATTTCAAATCCATTACAAGGAAGAAAATGTGATGTGAGAAAGAAATTTCACACAGTGAGTAAATAGATCTGGAAGATATTGCATGGAACAGTGGTTGAAGCAGATTCAGGTAAGAGGATTGGAAAATTATTTGTTGACAAGCAATTTACCATTTTCCAAGGAAACGTCAGGAAAATGGCACAACATCAGAAAGCTCATTTAGAGAGCTGCATGGACACGATTGGCTGAATGGCCTGCTTCTGTGATTTAGTAATTCAGTGGTTCATAATTGCTTATCAGGTCTTCGTCAGTTGTGAACGTCAAGCTAACATCTGCTATTTTGTATGGTCAGTCAGATCGATGTTTTATAACTGCAGGGATTGGGACTAGGACCCCAGGTATTCACAGTATGTGTCAATGATTTAGATGAGGGAACTAATTGGAATATGTCACAAATTGCAGATGACACGAAGCTGGGTGGAAGGGTGAGCTGTGAGGAGGATACAATGTTATTTGGACAGTCTGAGTGAGTGGGCAAATGCATGTCAGATGCAGTTAGTGTGGATAAACGTGAGGTTATCCACTTTTCTAGCAAAAATAGAAGAGGAAATTATTTGAATAACTGTAACCTAGGAGATGAGAAGGTTCACCAAGAACTAATCCAAGATGGAGGACTGGAAAATTTGTGGCTGTAAGAGCTGCTCCTTTTTTGAGGTATTTTCAGTGTTGGAGGCGATTTCCTTGAATTCCAGGAGCAGCAATTAATGTTTTATATGCTGATGCATTGTTTTGGAACTTTAGAGTAAAAAAAATCAAGACAACAGCAATTTCAAAATGGAGAAAGACAGCCAAAGGCAGCAAGCACATGGTCTGTAAGGGAGAGAGAGAGAGAAAGAAACGTATACTACTAACGGATACAGCAGTGAATCTGCATAGTTACTGCCTTTGCTGTTTGAAATCATGTATCTCTGGACATCTTGAAAAAATTAACAAACATCAAAATTAACAGCTGATCTTGGAGGAACATGTGGAGGAGAGCTCACAGCACAGGAACAGATTACTGCATAGTTTTTAACGTGTAACCTTGCCGTAAGTCTGCAGTAGTGAATAGAGTGAGTTCTTTCTTGATTATATGTTTTGAGATTTTATAAGTTCACCAGCGAGTCCACAACAGGGAATGGCTAATCACCTGCTCCAAGCACAGGAAGGGATTCATCAATTCTTCCAGCCTGCAGACGCACTAGCGGGTCCACACCAGGCACAGCATGCTCACCTGCTCTCAGTGCATAAAGGGCATCACCTCCTCCTCCCACCTGCGGAGGCACCAGTGAGTTCATGTGCCATCACAGGGTGATTGAAGGAACAAGGGCCGAGTGCCATTATCGACTGGACTATCAACCCAGTTCTGGGGACTCCTCGGGACTCCTGGGTTTGAATCCCGCCAGAACAGATGGCGGAATTGGAATTCAGTCAGAAATCTGGAGTTCAGAATCTAATGATGAAATCATTTTCTGGGGAAAGAAAACCCTCTGATTCACTCATGTTAGAGTCTGTCTGCAACCCAATCTTGAGTCAGATTGGTTCTGTTTCCAAAGTAGGGATTTATTACATGTCACATGAATTGACTGCCTGAAGATTGTGTGCTTTTTGAGCAAAATATAATGTTTCTGCAAATAAAATTCTGCAATTGCAATTTCACCCCATAAACTGATGTGTGTGCATGCATGAGAGCATGTGTGTTTGTGCATAAGAGCATGTGTTTGCATTCGACCATGCTTGGTAACGTGTGTGAGTAATGGGGTACAAGCCAGTGTGAGTGGAGTCACTTGTAATGTGACATGAAACCAAGGTCCCTGTTGAGGCCATCCTCATGTGTTCCGTACTCGGAAATCAGTTATACAACACACATTGGAGAGGGCAGGGTGGGGCTTGTCTTTCAATTTGCAGAAGGTGGGAGGCTCTGGATGCTGTGATCCAGGGCAAACACATATTTGTTCAGAGAGATGGAGCTGGAAGCCAGGCTGCAGACATGTTGAGGGGAAAGCGGGAAAGTTAACCAGATACTTTATTCTGGGAGATGGTCATTCCCTTCTGGAGAGATCCTTTTGTTTGCATCAGTGGACAGGGTCAGGAGGGTGTAAGTGCAGGTCTGGCAGGTAAAGGGGATCTGAGAGAGGGCTGCAGGTGGGAGGAGCTGACTGGTTGGGCAGTGGGAGTAAAAACAACATTGGGGAGGGGGAGGTGGTGGTAAGGGACAGAACAGTGACACAGATGGTCTCCGTTCTCTGCAGTTGTCAGCAGGAGCACAGATGGCATTGGTGTCTGTTTTGTGCCAGGATTCAGGAACCGATGTGCTCAGGGCTGGAGAAGTGGGAAAGGGAGGTTGCGGTGGGTGTGGTCCAACAATGTTAGGAGGAGAGAGCCTTTGCTGAGGGCACATGAGAAGTTAGAAACTACTAGGACAAAGCAGAACATCAAATCTCTGGGCAGAACGGTGGCTCAGTGGTTCGTACGATTGCCTCACAATGTCAGGGACCTGGATTCGGTCCCCCAGTTGAGGAGCTGTCTGTGTGGACTTTAACACGTTCTCACCCTTCTGTCTGTGTGAGTTAACTCTGGGTGCTCCAGTTTCTTCTCACAGTCTAAATATCTGCAGTTCAGGGTGGATCGGCCGCGATAAAGTGTCCACATATGCGCAACTGAGGGTCGGTTAACCATGGGGAACTGCAGGAAAAATGGGTGGGTCTGGATGGGATACTGTTTGGAAAGTCAGTCTGAATTTTATGGGCCAAATGGCCTGTTGGGATTGTATGATTCTACTGCATTAGCCAAACATCTATTGAGAAATGATTGCCTCATGAGACACTGACACCAGTCCTGAGGAAGGTGGGATTTGTGCTGTCAGTCCCCCAACCATTTGGTCCCCATCCACTCTCTCTCCTCACACTCTGTACCCACTCTGTGCTCAGTCTTCTTCTCTCTCTTCCCCTCATTTTCTGCACCCCACCCTCTGTCCCCTGTCATTTTCTCTCTCTCTCTCTACTCCCACTCCCCTTCCATTCTCCCTCCCTTCTACCATTCCCCCCCCCCCCCCCTTCTACAATTCCCCCATGCTTTCTCGTGCTCTCTTTGATTGCTGTATCTCTTTCTCAGGAAAGAGAGAGAATCGATAGTGATGACTCTACCTGGAAGACAGGGGTGCGCAAGAAATGGCTGATCTTTAAAATTAAGAACAGCTAAAATGATAGATTCAGAAACATTGTTAACATGTAAAAGCATATTAATTTATTTTTTTAAAAGCTGCAGTCATGTTTCTGAAACTTGCATTGAAATAGACGCATAGAGTCATACAGCACAGAAACAGATCCTTCAGACCAACTCGCCCATCCCCTCCAGATATCCTAAATTGATCTAGTGACCCATTTGACAGCATTTCGCCCATATCTCTCTCACACCTTCCTATTCAGATACCCATCCTGACCCCGATGCCTTTCAAATGTTGTAATTGTAGCAGCCTCCACCACTTCCTCTGGGCAGCTCATTCCATACACACACCACACTCTCCATGAAAGTTACCCCTTAGGACCGTTTTAAATCTTTCCCCTCTCACCCTTAACCTTTGCCGTCTAGTTTTGGACTTCCTCTACCCTGGGGAAAAGACATACAAAACCGGACGAAATTCAAAACGAATAAAATGTCGAGCCACAGGGAAAAATAAAATTGTGGCTGCAGCTTTTTTTCTCCTATTGACATTTGTCAGTAACGCCAGCACCTCCACAGAGCGTACTGCGCATGCTTCTCGGTGTCAGCAACAACTGCGCATGTACTGCGGTGTCAGCAAAAGCACTGAGCATGCTCGTCGCTGTCCGCGGAAACGGCTCTTGACTTTTTTCTGAAGGACCAATGGCGACATCCGGAGGACCGGAAGGAGCCTGGTCCTCCTGCCATTCAGAGCCGCCTCTGTCTATACGCGGAAGTTGAGCCATGAGTTACTGAAGCTGCTGTTGTTTCTCTCCCTCTTTGAATGAAGGTCGAGCTTCACCCCAGACTGCAACTCTGTCCAACATCTGTGGGTACGGCACTGTCTTTTCTCACCTACCTTTTAATTTCTTTTTCGTTCTGGGATTCAGTTGCTGACTTGCACGAACTGAAGGGAAAGGGAGTGTGTTAGAAACGAAAATCGCTTCGTAATAATCGCTCTAGACAAATTCAGGAAAACAAAGTTTTATTAGCAAGTCTGCAGAGTTGGGCACGCTGAGGCTTACAAAGTTTCTCATTATATACAGCACAAGTCCCTCCCCTCCTTGGCTCTAACGAGCCATGAGGTTCACATTCTTAAACCGTCATTATTCTCCAACTTGCACCCTTATCACAAAGTCTGCAACAAATATCTCCAATGTTCCCAGAGTTGTTGTCTTTCTCACCCTGTAGTCTTATCAGTCAAAGACTTATTCTTCTCTGTCTGTGCTAGCGGTCTTATCAATCTGTAGCAGATGTCTCTCGAGTCGTTTCCCTGTCCTGCAGTCTTTATCAGTCAAGGACTCATCCTTCCCTGCCTGTGTTTATGGTTTCATCAATCAAGGGCCTGTTTGTTTTTACTCTGCTTACAAATTGTCAGCATTATTTAAACTATTCTACTTTTGAGTATACAAAATGTTTTTTAAAAAAAGCAAAAGTCTAATGTTTTTAGAAAAGAAGTCACTCTGCTCACAAATTGTCAGCATTATTCACAATTTAAACTATTCTACTTTTGAGTATACAAAATGTTTTAGAAAAGAAGCAAAAGTTTTGTCTTTTATTATAGATCAGTCTGTGGTCTAGGCACATCTTAAAGTTTGAACCGAAATTACCTCTCACAATTCCACCCTTTTCTCTTTTTAAGATGTGCCTGATCAAGATAAGCCCCCCCCCCCCCTCCTTAAGGGCCCGGGAAAGCTTTGGTCTTTCGCAGCAACATCACCTTAAGTTCCCGTGTCCCATGTTGTGGAACCACCACTGCCTGGAGTCGGGAAATATTTTTCTGAATTAAAAACTGAATCCAGGGGGTTAGGCAGGGTAATACGAGAAGAAGAATCACACCCCCACCAACCACCAGCAACGCCATGCGCCACCAACTACCACCCAGGAGACCATCCCACCATCCGATGCCACTAAGAGGACGCCAAGATTGTACTGGCACATGGGCCAATTTCCGAATTTCATCGGAAATTTCCAAAACCGCTTTACCATTATCGTCAATTTCTAGACAGCAGTTAGTCAGGTTAAACTTCCCGCACACGCCCCCCTCCGAGGCCAAGAGATAATCCAAGGCAAGTCGGTTTTGATATATAGCAGCCCTCATCTGATCCTGCTGCTTAGCCAGCAACTCCAGGGCCAGGGCAGTCCGGTTAGTAATAACCTCTACGACTGCTTGGAGCCTGATAATTCGATTTAACATATAGATAGGAGTACGGTATCCCCATGATCTGTCCTGTGCCCACGTAGCTGGCCCGTAGTATGCAATTATCCGGGCCGGTGGCCACTCATCCCCCCAATCACCGACTTGGATATCCCTTGGCGACCTACGGAGGGAGTCAAAGAGTTTAATTCCCAAATCGTCGCCTTCCTTCCGGGGTAATAGGAAGAACGCAGGTCGTATTAGACCCAGGAAGCATACCCCAGCCCATCCCATGGGCAGTTTGGAGTATGCCTGATTACCGCATATCCAAAATAGGCCATCTGGAGCAGGCCCTCCCTGCCTCACAACGTCATCCCACAGCTCCTTTACCCCAGGGACGCCCTCATAAGGACTAGGACCACTGCAATTCCAGTGATCAGCCCCCAGCTCGTCAGAGGAGGAATCAGTACGTAATGGAACGCAATTTCCATGATCTCGGTTTGCAATGTACCAAGTAATATCCTCAGGCCACCATACTCGCGTGGTCGCATCCAATACATTCTGACAGGGACTAATCCCTACCTCCACGGTCCCCTTGCCTTCAATACAGAACTGGCCCTCAGGGCTGTTCGTCAGTCTCCACCCCTGGCTTTTCCTTTCGTTGACATGAGTCCAAGTGGTTTGCAGCAATTCCCATATGTCTAAGCTTTGACCAGTCCACGGCCATTGTTCCGACATATGCGGCCCCCCACAAACCCAGCAATTGCTAACATTTAAAACAGTGGCTATTCTAGAGGTGAGATCAATAAACAGGTTTTGTGTAACATCAGGGAGTTCAATCTTTTCTTCTACCTCTTCGTATACACATGGCACTTTAGAGAGCACGACCGTTCCCTGACGGTCTTGCTCTTTCCCCAACCCCCGATCAGTGTTCTGTATCTTGGTCTCCTTGACTCTGTCAACCTGCTCCCTGAGCAACACGGAGGATAGGCCCCACCTCCCAGTTTTGCTAATACACACCCAGCGGTCATTTATAGGGCATCCACGGATTTTGCCACCGTATCCTTTTTTATACACCTGATAATAGGGTCTTCCACCCTCCCAACATTCATGGCGTGCACTCACATCGTAACACCAATCGTCCACATGGGAGTGAGACACAAATGATCCCGAGTAGATTCGAATCCCGAGCCTTACCGTAGTCCGACATTTGTCACATCTCCCCTCGCCCTCCCCCACATACAGGAGTAAACTGATCAATATCCCCACCAATACAGTCCAAGTAGAGTTCATTATTGCTGTCTTTTCAGTTTTACCACCAACGGCTTGTCCCCTTGCTCCCATGTCCAAGTGCTTTCTCCTTCTGGTGGAACAGGCCCCTTTATCCTTGATGCGTGGACCCACCCTTTTTCTTTTGTCCGAACAGCTGCTTCAGTTGTTAACAGAACCAGGAACGGTCCTTCCCACCGCGGCTGGAGCTTTTCGGCCTTCCAGGTTTTAACAAGTACCCAATCTCCGGGCTCCACCTTATGCAAGAGGAAGTCGAGCGGCGGAGTCTGAGCCAGGAGACCCTTCCTCCGGAGTTCTGCAAAAGAACGGGATAAGGCCAGTAAATAGTTTCTGACAAATACATCTCCCCCTTGTAAAGTGGGACATCCATCAACCTTACTCCAATATGGTAATCCGAACAGCATTTCATAGGGGGAAACCCCGACATCCCGGCGAGGTGCCGTACGTATCCTCAATAGGGCAATGGGCAGGTACTTCGGCCAAGGTAACTTAGTTTCTAACACCAGCTTAGTCAATTGGGTCTTGAGCGTGCCATTCATTCTCTCAACCCGACCCGAACTCTGAGGATGCCAGGGTGCATGGAATTTCCATTGGATACCCAGGGCAGTACAGATCAAATGGTGTAGCTTAGAAATAAAATGCGTCCCGCAGTCGGAGTCGATAGATTCCATTATGCCATATCTCGGGATTATGTTCTCTAACAATAGTCGGGCCACGGTTGGTGCATTGGCTTTGGCGGTTGGGAAAGCCTCTACCCAGTGAGTGAAATGGTCTACTATTACTAGCAGATATTTCCATCTCTGTACTGGGGGTAATTCTGTAAAGTCGACTTGGATCCTCTGAAATGGCCTAATTGCGAGGGGCTGACCACCGGCTGGCATAGAACGCATGGCTTTCTGGTTAATACGCCGGCAAGTGGGGCATCCGACTACCTCTTGTTAGGCTAATGTGTATATTCCCCTGCATACATAGTCTCTCAGGATCGTGTCACACATGGCTTGCACCCCCCAGTGGGTCTGATGGTGTAATCGGTGCAGAATACCCCGGGTGATCTGTTTGTTCAGTACTTGTCTCCCATCAGGAACCGTCCACTTCCCGTTAGTTTCTAGCCGGGCACCCAATTGATCCATTTCATCAATCTCCCCCTGGGTGAAGATGGGTTGTTTAGCGAGCCCTTCCCTCAACGGTATTAACGTTAACAATTGAACGGATTTTTCGACCGCTGCCCGCTTGGCTTCCTCATCTGCCAGCCGGTTTCCCACCGCTTCCGGTGTCGACCCCTTCTGGTGGCCGGGTACATGGACTACTGCGAGTTCCGTAGGTAACGCCAGGGCCTCCAACGTTAGGCTGATCATTTGTTCGTGAGCTAATTCTTTTCCCCGGGAAGTTATCAATCCTCGCTCTTTCCAGATTTTCCCGAAAGTATGAACGATTCCGTCTGCATACTTTGAGTCAGTATATATGGTCCCCACTTTCCCTTCCAACAGCTTCAGGGCCCTCTGGAGGGCGTACAACTCACAGGATTGGGCTGACCACTTCCCGGGCAGTCGTCCGGACTCGATCGTCCGTTTCGTTGCACCATCTACGACAGCATAGCCACTGTACCGGACCCCACTGATGCACCGGGAGGACCCGTCGATGTACAGTTCCTGTCCTTCACCCAGCGGGGCCTCTTGCAGGTCCTCTCGGCTCTTGGTCTGCAAGTCTACAAATTCCACACAATCATGCTCCTGTTCTCCATCTGCAGGACGTCCGTACAGAAACTGGGCTGGGTTGCAACTGAGATCTTTTGCAAAATTGAGATCGTCCCCGGTCATCAAAATCGTCTCATACTTCAGGATGCGAGAGTCTGTTAACCAGCGGTGAGCCTTTTGAGCCAGTATGGTACTAACCAAATGTGGGGAGTATACTGTGATTCTTCCTCCAAAGGTAAGTTTCCGTGCCTCTTCTACTAACATTGCCGTAGCTGCCACTGCCTGTATACAGGTCGGCCATCCACATGACACAGGGTCTAACATTTTTGACAAAAATGCAACCGGCTGACGTTTCTCTGCCCGCAGCTGGGTAAGCACACCCTGGGCAATTCCGCCGGCGCTATTGACATATAACTGGAACGGTTCCTTCAGGGTGGGTAAAGCCAATACCGGAGCTCGGATCAGTTTACTTTTAATAATATTACATCGCTGCTCCTCCTCATCTGACCAGTCCACCTTTTGTCCTTCTTGTCCCAGTTTGTCGTACAAAATTTTACTAGAGTGGTGTAACTTTCAATCCATATCCGGCAATACCCTACTAGCCCCAGGAATTGTCTGATTTCCTTCTTCGTCCTGGGTATTGGCATACCCGTAATCCCTGATATTCGTTCTGGCGTGGTACGGCGATGCCCCTTACTGACTTGATGGCCCAGATATCTTACTTCTTGCTCCACAAACTGGAGTTTTGTCCTGGAGACGCGTAGGCCCTGTTTCCCCAGGAAGTTCAGCAGGGCAACGGTGTCTGCTCGTACCTCCTCTTCTCTTGGTCCTGAGAGTAAGAGATCATCGACATATTGGAGCAATTGATTCTCCGCGTTACACCGAAATCCTCCTAAGATCTACTCCAGTATTTGTCCAAACAAGTTGGGTGACTCCGTGAATCCCTGCGGCAAGACCGTCCATCTTAACTGTCGCTTTCGTCCTGTGAAGGGATTCTCCCATTCAAATGCAAAAAGGTTCCGACTTTCTTCGTCAAGGGGGCAACTCCAGAAGGCATCCTTCAGATCTATTACGCTGAACCATTCATGTTCAGGGGGACTTTTACTCATTAACGTGTAGGGATTGGGTACCACCGGGTATCTAGCCTGGACTACTTCATTCAACCCCCGCAAGTCTTGCACCAGCCTATACGTCCCATCCGGCTTCCTCACAGGGAGTATTGGAGTATTGAAAGGGGACATACATTCCTCCAGTAGTCCATCTGTGATTAATCTTTCTATCACAGGTTGTAACCCCTCCCGTCCTTCCATCGCAATCGGGTACTGTTTCCTTCTTACCGGGCCTCTTCCTGGTAACATGGTGATTTGGAGAGGTTTGATGTTTAGACCCCCTCTGTTCCCCTCTCGGTACCATACTTCCGGGTCTATTTGTTGATCATCTTCTTCGGTGAGGGCAAACAACCTTACCACCATTTCCCCGTTACTTGGTACCGTTCCGATCCCTAGTTTGACCTGCAAGTCTCTTCCTAACAAATTAAACCAATTAAACCCCGCCGATGGCAGTAGAAGGAGGTCTCGTTTAGTAGTTCTGTTTTCATACCCAATTTCCACGTCCTCCACTACTGGGACTTGCAATGTCTTTCCTCCAATGCCAGATACCCCCATAACTGTTCCTCCTGCTCGGGCGCCGGGGGGTATTTGGATTATACTTGATCTTTCGGCTCCCGAGTCTACCATAAATGTGATCTCCGACCCTTGGGGCCCTACTTTCAAGTTTACCAGGGGTTCCTGTCGATAGTCCTTTTGCCCCAAGGGTAGGAACCCCCGACCCCCCCTAATCTTCCTCCATCAGGGCGTACGACCGCACTTCCCGCTTGTAGCGGGGGCACTCTCGCTTAAAATGTCCCTCTTCATTACAGTAGTAACATCTGAGTATCCTCCTCGTTTCCCTGTCGCGGCCTCGAGTTCCTCCACCCTTCCTTTGTTCCGGCCACAGTCCTCTTTTCCTCTGCTCTTGCCACGACTCTCCCCTTTCCTGTTCCTGCCACGGCTCTCCCTTTTCCCTCCTTCCAGCTGTCACTTGTTGCACCGTCTGCATCATTATCTTTGTCGCCTTCTTTTGCTTCTCATCGTCCCTTCTCACAAACACCTTTTGCGCCTCCCGTAGTAGTTCACTTAGAGGTTTACTATCCCAATCATCCATTTTCTCTAACTTCTTTCGTATGTCCGGCCAGGCTTTTGATACAAACTCGACCCGTATGAGTTGTTGCCCCACGTCCGTCTCAGGGTCCACCCCAGCGAACTGCTGCAAGTTCTTCCTAATCCTGTCTAGGAAGTCCGTAGGGGTTTCCTCCGGGTTTTGATGATTCCCAAAGGCCTTGGTAAAATTGTGCCCCTTCGGGGCTGCCTGCCTTATTCCTTTTATCCAATATTCCCGCATGTCTCTCATGTTGCGCCGTCCTTCCTCCGTTTTCTTATCCCACTTGGGGTCGGTGAGGGGAAACTTCTGCTCCCCTCCTGCTCCTCCCTCTCTCTCCCAGACCAACAGCGCAGCTTGTCGTATCATCTGTCGCTCCTGGCTAGAGAACAATATTCCCATGATGGAATACATCTCATCCCACGTGTAAGTATTCGGCCCCAGGAACTGATCTAATTGTTCAGCCAGGCCCATGGGGTCCTCCAGTAGACCCTTCATCTCCCTCTTGTAATTCCGTACTTCAGTACTCGTTAAGGGAACGTTCACATATCCCATCCCTCCTTCCTCGCCCCCCATGGGCACTCCCCGGAGTGGAATCATTCTTGCAATCGGGGCAGAGTTTTGTCTGCGACTCTTTTCAGCTTGAGATCTAGTCTGTACTCCTGAGGCTCCTGGTGGTTCCTCCCCGTCTTCTTCCCCTTCCCCTGAATCGTCGTCACCCGAAGGATCATTCTGTGGGGCAGACGGGGTCACGTAGGGCGGCGGTAAGTGATCTAATGGTTCCCATTCTTTCTGCTCTTCCGAGTCTTCAGTAGTGGCCTTCATTTTGCAAGATATTGTGACCGGTAGCCAACAAAGAGCGTAATCACTTTCTTCCTGAATAACATTAGGTTTTGAATTGACATATAAAATCAGAGCTTGCCGGACCCAGTCTTCGTCAGTGCCGAATCTAGGCCACCACACTGAGTCTCCCTGAATAGGGTTCTGGGACCACGTTTGACGGTATTTCACCATCTTTTTTCTAGATTTTCCTTTTCTCCTACCCTGATCCCAATTACTTAACATTCTTCCTAACGGACTATCGTCAGGTACCCCGGGGTATTTTTCATTGTCTACGTTCAAGCCTACCTTTCCCTTATTCGCCTTGGATCCGTTATTTCCCATTGCCGAGGACTTTGTAAAATCGGAGAATCTTGTATTATCCCGTGATAATCTATCACCAGTTAGCCAATTCCCGGACCTTCAGTCCCGTGATCGCCCAGGTCCCTTTGCAGGCACCCCCGGTCTTTGGATTCCTGTGTCCTACGTCTCTGTGAAACAGATCACAGGCACCCTGTAGGTCCACGTTCCTCCGCAAACACGGTCTCTGCAAAATCTCCCACAGACGAGCCCCGGTCTCTAGATTCCTGAGTCCCACGCCTCTGTAGAAAAATCTACAGGCACTCCGCAGGTCCCCAGTCCTCCGGAAACACGGTCCCCGCAAGTTTTTTCTTACCTGGGTTCGGTGCACCGAAATTACTCGATCATTAACCGTCCCCACTGCCTCGGCCACACCCCTCCTTTGTTTTCCTGAGCCTTCCCGATATCACTCGCTCAAGCCGCGCGGAGCGACAAGCAAGGAATCAGGGACTGCCGAACTCGGCAGGGTGCTCCTTCTCCGATGTCCTTCCTCAGCTCCCCTCGCGGCCGGAGTGTTGATCGGACAAGCCCCCAAGTTTGTTAGAAACGAAAATCGCTTCTTAATAATCGCTCTAGACAAATTCAGGAAAACAAAGTTTTATTAGCAAGTCTGCAGAGTTGGGCACCCTTCTGAGAAAAAGGCACCCTGAGGCTTACAAAGTTTCTCATTATATACAGCACAAGTCCCTCCCCTCTTTGGCTCTAAAGAGTCACGAGGTTCACATTCTAAACCATCAGTATTTTTCCATTCTGCACCCATGTCACAAAGTCTGCAGCAGATGTCTCCCGAGTTGTTTTTCTACCCTGTATTCTTATCAGTCAAGGACTTATTCTTCTCTGTCAGAGTTAGTGGTCTCATCAATCAAGGACTTGTTTTTTTTTTACTCTGCTCACAAAATGTCAGCATTTGCACAATTTAAATTATCCCACTTTTGAGTGTACAAAATGTTCTTACAAAAGAAGCATGTCTTGTCCTTTATTATAGAGAAGCATGTTTTACCCCACCCCTATGGCTCTATTCCCCTTAGTCTTCAGGGTCATGCACATCTTAATTGTTTGAACCGAAATCGCCTCTCACAGGTAACCCACCCACATCCATTCCCCTACCACCACTGCTCTACACTTAACCCTTAGTAATGCACCTTACCTATACATCATGCATAATTTCACATGGCCAGCACAGCCAATCCACTCCAACCCTGCACAAAAGTCAAAAATCACACATCACCAGATTGTAGTCCCACAGGCTTTTTTGGAAGCGCTGACTTCTGGAGTGCTGCTTCTTCATCTGGTGGTTGTGGTGTATAAGATCATAAGGCACAGAATTTATAGCAAAACATTTCAGCATCCTGCCACTGAAATGGTATATTGAACAAACCTGGATTGTTAAGTCTTTCACAGTTTTGAATGGTTTGCAGGTATCATTACAATGTAAACCCCAGAACTTCTTGTATGCCACCTTCGAGATAACAAGGTTTTATAGCAAAAGGTGACATCTCAGCTCAGACAATGCATTATAGGTGTGAGGTCAGAGTTTGCCTGTAACTCAATCTTGAGTCAGACTGGTTCTATTTCCAAAGTGAAATTCACAAAATATTACATTGATTGACTGCCTGCAGATTGTGCATTTTTTAAGCAAAATTGACTGTATCTGCAAATATACACACACACACACACACACACACACACACACACACACACAGTTTGTTGGGTGAATTTGTACTTGCAAAATTACATCTTTCTTTGCTCAGAAACTGCATGAATCAATGTAAGATTCCATAAATCAATTTTTTAGATTAAAATCAGTCTAGCCATTGTGGCACAGACAGTCTCACACAGGGGGGCTCACACCATCAATACATTATGTAGGCTAACACAACAGCAATTGGTAAAGTTCACTTGGGAACGTAACTTTTTTTAAAAAAAGTTTTGTGATTTACATATGAAAGAACTGAAATCAACATGGCCATTCTAACAGATGAAACACTTAAACAATCCAGGTCTTTTTCAATATATAATTTCAGTTACATCACACTGTAAACTGTTGCTATAAATTCTGTGCCTTACAATCTTATTCTCCACAAGCACCTGATGAAGGAGCTGCACTTTGAAAGCAAGGGCTTTCAATTAAACCTGTTGGACTATAACTGGTGTTGTGAGATTTTTAATTCTGCAAATACACATTCACTCCCATGGATTTGTGTGTGCATATGTCCCTGAGAGAGAGGAAAAGTCTACATCAGTGCTGTATGTCTCTAAGTCTATTTGATAACAGATGCTTTATTTCTGTTGATGTAAATATTGTAGTAAATCTTCGCTGGGTACTAACAGATATAAGGGAGAGAGAATTCCTCAGGTAGGGCACCATAAGAATCCTGGGAGACCCCTATTTCTAGTTTATTTCCTAATTAACAAACATTAACCACAAGCACCTATTTATTTCTAATTTTGTTTCATTTTTCTTGTTTTCTTCCCTGCGATGATGTAGGAGAATTGTTAGATTTGGGTCAGACATTTTGTTACATATTGAAAACCTGGAAACTATTTTGTGCCTGCAACCATTTTGTGGCCTTCTTAGTGCCTGCTTGCTAAGGGCTTCATGTTTCCCAGGTTAAGATTGTGTTTCCCAGGCTCAGCGGAGATGGTTGGTCTTGCAGCTGTACTGCTCCCTGATAAACAAATTCTTTCCTTGCATGGGACTTTTATTTCCATCCTCCACATATGGCAAGTCAGGCAGGAGATACCATGATCCTGCCAGGTCACCGGCCGATATCGTTTCAGAGATGAAATATAGAGGGTGGTTGCTGCTTTTGGTGTGTCCAAAATAAAAAGGAGAGCTGACCAGAGACGAAAATGCTGTTAAAAATGCTGATACAATTCTCGCTACTCAGCCACAAGATACGAGTGTGAGTACTCAACAGGCTCCTGGTGTCCTCACGTAATGCTGCTGAGAGCACTTACGCTTTACAAAATTAGTAATAAAGAATTTGCTTGGCCCAGGGTTATGACAAGGGAAACCCTACTTGATAAGTCCTGGACCCACACGGAGGTGCGAGGCTGCGTCAAAAGGCCCCTGATCCGTTTGAGTGTCCAACATTCGTTTTAATTGGGGAGTAGAAATCTGCAGTAAGTGTAATTGCTCGCTTCAGGATGTCTAGACTTGAATGAATTTGACAAACACGATACATTGGGAAACTATTAAAGACTCCATTGTAATTCCCCTGGGTTGTGGACTAACGCAGAGACATGAACAACTTGCCTTGAAAACAGTGTTTGATTTGAAAATGGAATGGCTGCATTTAGAGGTATTTAGAGGTTGCACACTTGGTTAAGCAGCTTAGTGTCACAACCAGGATCTATGAGGCTCAACTCCCTAACTTGGACTGTTCTGGAATGTGAGTGCCTCATTATCCTTGTAAGGAAGGAATAAACAAAAACTGACAAACTGAGATATGAAGAAAGTTGGAAAATGTTACAGAGAGAGACGCACGCACGCAGGCAGGCAGATGGGGGGGGTCAGAGAGGCAGGCAGACAGTGAGAGAGAGGGGCGCAGGCAGGCACAGAGAGAGAGAGAGAGGTGCAGGCAGGCAGAGAGAGACAGACAGACGGGGAGAGACTGACTCAGCGCCGACACCCTGCAGTTTGCAGAAAGATTAACACTTTGTAATCTGGTTTGAATGCACATTTGCCTGGGTATGGTGCTGAAATCACAGGGGAAGCCGCTGAAAAGCACAAACTATGGCCTCAAATAGGGTACTCCCTCCGCACCCAAACCAAATTGTGGGTGACCCCTGATGGACTGGTTTGTGTTCATTCTTTGCTGCTGCCTATTTCAGTTGATTATGTACATTACTGTACACAGTTGAGCAAGAAGGGAATGATTAATACTCTGTTACAAACCTGTTGGCACCCAGATTTTCAGAAAGCAGCTAGGAAATGAGCTGAAGTGTGTTTAATTTGTAAATTTTAATTTGATCATTCAGCCTTTCACTGCACTCTTTCTTATCTTTCTTTCATGAACTATGTTTGATTGGGCCTGATAACGTTGAGTAAATGGGAATTACAATTGAATACTCTTCTTTATACACAGAAGGTCAACCACTCTGGCTGCTGGATATGTGCCCATATCCCCATCTGTCCTGAACTTGCACCAAGTGAGCCCTTACGGAAATTGACCGACTTGCAGCTTTCTTTTCCCCCTGCCTTTGGAACTGCTCGACTGAAAATCAAAGTCACCCCACAGACAATCCTGTGCTTGGCTCCGTTCACTGTTGTGGCCCTCCTCGCCAGCGATCTCCCAGATGCTGAGATTTCCCCTTCCTGATGAAACCCCGATGATGATTCCCAATCCCTGGAGCCTTCTGCCCCTGTCCTTACTGAACCAGAGGACTATTTGTCCGATCTCCAACCATCACCCCTTGGCAATCCCGCTGGCTCTGGGTATAATCCCCTTTTGCTGACATCCTCAATCTCCTCTTTTTAATAAAAGAAGGAGGGAATATGGGAGAATTTGACCAAAGTTGACACAAAACTCTGTGGAAGTTATTTTGTCACAAAGCTATGTTTGCAGTAAAATGTAGCCTGCTAACGTAATGCCCTGGCTAAGGAATTCTGTTTTGATCGCCTGACCTTGCAGCTGCAGGCTGTCTCTGCTCCTCAGGCCATTAGACTGTGCTGCTTCATAGAATGATGGATTGGTTCTCTTTGTCCCTTATCGGTAATTCGAGCCTAGCTGGACCTGCAGTAAAAGATAACATTCAGATTTGTAGACATTAAGAAATGTAGGTCTGGACAAGGTCTGTGAACCTTACGACTGCCCCTCAGTTGCATAATTAATGGAGAGTGGGCTTGTGTTTTACCATAAAACTTGTAACATTCTGTATTTCATTGGAATACGTTGGACTTTGTTTTAAACAAAAAAGGCTTCCCCATGGGAATGAATAAAGCTAGTTAATTGCTCAAGGTCTCCTCTCCTGACTACTTTGTTTTAAATGATTTGCCACACGAGTTACTTTGCCCCAACAGCACTAACAGTTACATCTAAGGGAGACAGAATTCCTCATATCGGGGACATCAGAATCCCAGGAGACCACTATTTCTGGTTTACTTCCTTATGAACAAACATGAAGCATGAGCACCAATTGCACATTTGTTTCTAATTTTGTTTCATGTTTCTCGTTTGATTCCCTGCTATGACTAAACTCTGTGTCTGGATGGTTGACAGGCTGGGAGATCGTGGGTTGGGTCTCAATTGAGAATGTTTTATTGTTCTGGAAGGTGTAAAAGGCAGAGGTCAAAGCTTCAGCAGAAATCCAGCAGAGCTGAGAACGGACGAACATCTTACTCTTTGGGAACAGGGAGATCAACAGAGGACAGAGAAATCCGGACCTGAAATCTGAGCTGACACCAGACTACCCTGTGATCAGTGCTTTGATTAGCAGGGCCAACCCTCTACCTTTACCTCGCTTCACATTTGACTACCCCTCGATATTCAGGATCCAATCTTTGTCATCCTGAAGCCGTGTCTCTGTAAGGACTCTCAGATCATAATTATTTTCTTCAATGCGGACAGATAATTCATTCACATTTGTTACAATACATTCAGACACACCCTTTTTAATTTCAACTTTTGTATCTTTAGAATCCAATCTTGAGTTCTGGTACATTTAATCTCCTTGTTCCTTTCTATCATACTCTGATGTTCATTTTCCACATTGCTCACTGATCTTGATTTGGATTGGCCATGCTAAGTTGCCCAGAGTGTCCAAGGATGTGCAGGTTAGGTGGGTTAGCCATGGGAAATGCAGGGTTATAGTAACAGAAGCAGGAGTAGGCCATTTTTTTTTACCCATCCTGCCTGCTCTGCCATTCATTAAGATCATGGTTGATCTATCCATCATCTCAGCTGCACCTCCCTGCATTGTACCAACTATCCTTCATTCCCCTACCATGCAAAAACCCATTCAACAGTGTCCTAAATATACTTCATGAAGCTGCCTCTACTGCTTCCTTTGGCAAAGAATTCCATGGATTCACTACTCACCGGGAAAAGGAGCTCCTCTCCACCTTCATACTGAATGCTGCCTTCTCTATCCTGCCTACCTGAGACTCCACTTTCAAGGAACTATGAACCTGCACTGCAAGGGCTCTTTGTTATGCAATACTCCACTTAACTGTGTCAGTCTCGCCAGCATTACTTGACAAAAATGCACCTCAATTTCTCTAAATTAAACTCCATCTGCCACTCCTCAGACCACTGGCCCATCTGATCAATTCTAATTTAAAGCAAATCTCTTTCCTCTCTTATTCTCTAGAAGCTGAAAATCTCCATCCCACATTCTCACTTTGCTGAACCTAATCCCTGCTGTACCTCATCCTGAAGGGTCTGGTTCATGCTGATTAACAGGCCCACACTCAGGGAGGATCTAATTGAAACATACAGAATACTGAATGGCCTGTACAGAGTGGATGTTGGGAAGATGTTTCCATTGAGAGGAGAGACTAGGACTCGAGGCCCAGCCTTAAAGTGAAGGGACCCCCTTTCAGAATGGAGATAATGAGAAACCCACAGAAGGCAGTGCAGGTCAGGTCACTGAGGATATTTAAGACTGAGATAGATAGGTCCGAGTAGAAAGGGGGATCAAGAGTTACGGGGAGCAAGTGGGAGAATGGGATTGAGAAACCTAGCAGCCATGACTGAATGGCGGATCAAATTCCTCTCCATCTAAACCCATAACACTATGGCAGTCCCAGTCTATGTTTGGAAAGTTCAAATCCCCAGCCATAACCACCCTATTATTCTTACAGATAGCGGAGATCACCTTACAAGTTTGTTTCTCAATTTCCCTCCGACTATTAGGAGGTCTATAATACAATCTCAGCTATCTGTAAGAATAATAGGGTGGTTATGGTCGGGGATTTTAACTTTCGAAACATAAACTGGGACTGCCATAGTGTTAAGAGTTTAGATGGAGAGGAATTTGTTAAGTGTGTACAAGACAATTTTCTGATTCAGTATGTGGATGTACCTACTAGAGAAAGTGCAAAACTTGACCTACTCTTGGGAAATAAGGCAGGGCAGCTGACTGAGGTGTCAGTGGGGGAGCATTTTGGGGGAGTGACCATAATTCTATTAGATTTAAAGTAGTGATGGAAAAGGATAGACCAGATCTAAATTGGGGAAAGGCCAATTTTGACGGTATTAGACAAGAACTTTCAAAAGCTAATTGGGGCAGATGTTCACAGGTAAAGGGACGGCTGGAAAATGGGAAGCCTTCAGAAATGAGATAACAAGAATCCAGAGAAAGTATATTCCTGTTTGGGTGAAAGGAAAGGCTGGTAGGAATAGGGAATGCTGGATGACTACAGAAATTGAGGTGAAAATGTGTTGCTGGAAAAGCGCAGCAGGTCAGGCAGCATCCAAGGAGCAGGAGAATCGACGTTTCAGGCATGAGCCCTTCTTCAGGAATGAAGAAATTGAGGGTATGGTTAAGAAAAAGAAGGAAGCATATGTAAGGTATAGACAGGATAGATTCAGTGAATCCTTAGAGGAGTATAAAGGCAGTAGGAGTATACATTAAGAGGGAAATCAAGAGGGCAAAACGGGGACATGAGATAGCTTTGGCAAATAGAATTATGGAGAATCCCAAGGGTTTTCACAAATATATTAAGGACAAAAGGGTAACTAAGGAAATAATAGGGCCCCTCAAAGATTAGCAAGGCGGTCTGTGTGTGGAGCTGCAGAAAATGGGGGAGATGCTAAATAAGTATTTTGCATCAGTATTTACTGTGGAAAAGGATATGGAAGATATACAGTGTAGGGAAATAGATGATGACACCCTTGCAAAATATGTCCAGATTACAGAAGAGGAAGTGCTGGATGTCTTGAAATGCATAGAAGTGGATAAATTCCCAGGACCTGATCAGGTGTACCCTAGAACTCTGTGGGAAGCGAGAGAAGTGATTGCTGGGCCTCTTGCTGAGATATTTGAATCATCGATAGTCACAGGTGAGGTGCCGGAAGACTGGAGGTTGGCTAATATGGTGCCACTGTTTAAGAAGGGTGGTAAGGACAAGCCAGGGAACTATAGAGCTGTGAGCCTGACGTCGGTGGTGGGCAAGTTGTTGGAGGGAATCCTGAGGGACAGGATGTACATGTATTTGGAAAGGAAAGGACTGATTTGGAATAGTCAACATGGCTTTGTGCGTGGGAAATCATGTCTCACAAACTTGATTGAGTTTTTTGAAGAAGTAACAAAGAGAATTGATGAGGGCAGAGCAGTAGATGTGATCTATATGGACTTCAGTAAGGGGTTTGACAAAGTTCCCCATGAGAGGCTGATTCACAAGGTTAGATCTCATGAAATACAGGGGGAACTAGCCATTTGGATACAAAACTGGCTCAAAGGTCGAAGACAGAGGGTGGTGGTGGAGGGTTGTTTTTCAGACTGGAGGCCTGTGACCAGTGGAGTGCCACAAGGATCGGTGCGGGGTCCTCTACTTTTTGTCATTTACATAAATGATTTGGATGCGAGCATAAGAGGTACAGTTAGTAAGTTTGCAGTTGACACCAAAATTGGAGGAGGTGTAGTGGACAGCGAAGAAGGTTACCTCAGATTACAACAGGATCGTGACCGGATTGGCCAATGGGCTGAGAAGTGGCAGATGGAATTTAATTCAGATAAATGCGGTACTGCATTTTGGGAAAGCAAATCTTAGCAGGACTTATACACTGAATGGTAAGGTGCTAGGGAGTGTTGCTGAACTAAGAGACCTTGGAGTGCAGGTTCATAGCTCCTTGACAGTAGAGTCGCAGGTAGATAGGATAGTGAAGAAGGTGTTTGGTATGCTTTCCTTTATTGGCCAGAGTATTGAGTACAGGAGTTGGGAGGTCATATTGCAGCTGTACAGGACATTGGTTAGGCCACTGTTGGAGTATTGCGTGCAGTTCTGGTCTCCTTCCTATTGGAAGGATGTTGTGAAACTTGAAAGGGTTCAGAAAAGATTCCAAAGGATGTTGCCAGGGTTGGAGGATTAGAGCTATAGGGAGAGGCTGAACAGGCTGGGGCTACTTTCCCTGAAGTGTCGGAGGCTGAGGGGTGACCTTATAGAGGTTTACAAAATTATGAGGGGCATGGATAGGGTAAATAGACAAAGTCTTTTCCCTGGGGTCGGGGAGTCCAGAACTAGAGGGCACAGATTTAGGATGAGCGGGGGAAAAATATAAAAGAGACCTAAGGGGCAACTTTTTCACCCAGAGGGTGGTACGTGTCTGGAATGAGCTGCCAGAGGAAGTGGTAAAGGCTGGTACAATTGCAACATTTAAGAGGCATTTGGATGGGTATATAAACAGGAAGGGTTTGGAGGGATATGGGCCGGGTGCTGGCAGATGGGACTAGATTGGGTGAGGATATCTGTTCGGCATGGAAGGGTTGGACTGAAGGGTCTGTTTCCATGCTGTACATCTCTATGACTCGATGACAGTCAATGGGATGAATGGCCTAATTTCTGCTCCTATGTCCTATCTCTTGCTGTCCTGGACTCAGTGAGAGTGGGAACAGGAGAAGGTCATTGGTCTTTTGAGCTTGCACCAGCATTGAACAGATCATAACGGGATATTAATCTACCAACACCTCAGTGGATAGGCTGGGACTTTTTTCACTGGAGCACAGGAGGTTGAGAGGTGACCTTACAGAGGTGTATAAAATCATGAGGGACATCGAGGAGGTGACCACCGGGTATCCTTTCCCTAAAGGGGGGGTAACAAGATTATGCAGCAAATTTGAAGGAGAGGGGAGAAAGATTTTAAAAAGGCATGAGGGGCTCCTTTACTTTTTACACAGAGAATAGTTGATGTGTGGAATGACTATCCAGGGGAAGTGATGGATGCAGGTCCAGTAACAACATTTAAAAGACATTTGGATAAGTACATGAATAGGAAAGGTTCAGAGGGATATGGGCCAAACACAGGCAGGTGGGACTAGTTTAGTTTGTGAATATAGTCAGCATGGATTAGTTGGACTGAAGGGTCTGTTTCTGTGCTGTCTGATACTATAAATGTTCTTTCCTGGTCTTAAAATCATTTTCTTGCCTTCCCCCGTAACCATCTACTTCTTTGCTGTTCAAAACCCAGATGAACTCAGCCTTGAATATATTCAACAACCCCCTAACTGCAGAAAGGCATCCCCACTTCTGAACTCAATTCCTCTTGCTAATATACCACTTGTTTTGCTGATTGCTTGCTGCACCTGTCTGACAACTGGCATTGACTGGTGTAGAAAGGATGCTTAGGTCCATCTATACATCCACACATCATTCCTGAAGAAGGACCCGTGCCCAAAATGTTGACTCTTCTGCTCCTTGGATGCTGCCTAAGCTACTGTGTTTTTCCAGTACCACACTTTTTGACTCTGATCTCCATTATCTGCAATTCTCACTTTCTCCACATCCCAATACATCACCATTTAAGTAATACACCTCCTTTCTGCTTTTTTTTCACAACAAAGGCTAAATCTTCACATGGTGGTACTGCATTTGCCACGTGTTTGCAAATTGTGGTCTTCAGTCCATTGGGGAGACCAAGTGTAAACTTGGATAATGATAATAAACAATAGATAATAGGTGCAGGAGTAGGCCATTCTGCCCTTTGAGCCTGCACCACCATTCATTATGATCATAGCTGATCATCCTCAATCAGTATCCTGTTCCTGCCTTATTTCCATAACCCTTGATTCCACTATCCTTGAGAGCGCTATCCAACTCTTTCTTAAACGAATCCAGAGACTGGGCCTCCACTGCCTTCTGGGGCAGAGCATTCCACACACCCACCACTCTCTGGGTGAAGAAGTTTCTGCTCATCTCTGTCCTAAATGGCCTACCCCTTATTTTTAAGCTGTGTCCTCTGTTTTGGGACTCACCCATCAGTGGAAACATGTTTCCTTCCTCCAGAGTGTCCAATCCTTTAATAATCTTATATGTCTCAATCAGATCCCCTCTCAGTCTTCTAAATTCAAGGGTACACAAGCCCAGTTGCTCCAATCTTTCAACATAAGATAGTCCCGCCATTCCAGGAATTGACCTCGTGAACCTACGCTGCATTCCCTCAATAGCCAGAATGTCTTTCCTCAAATTTGGAGACCAGAACTGCACACAATATTCCACATGCGGTCTCACCAGGGCCCTGTACAGCTGCAGAAGAACCTCTTTGCTTCTATACTCAATCCCTCTTGTTATGAAGGCCAGGATGCTATTAGCTTTCTTCACTACCTGCTGTACCTGCATGCTTGCCTTCATTGACTGGTGTACAAGAACACCCAGATCTCTTTGTACTGCCCCTTTACCTAACTTGACTCTATTTAGGTAGTAATCTGCCTTCCTGTTCTTGCCACCAAAGTGGATAACCATACATTTATCCACATTAAACTGCATCTGCCATACATCTGTCCACTCACCTAACCTGTCCAGGTCACCCTGTAATCTCCTAACATCCTCATCACATTTCACCCTGCCAACAAGCTTTGTATCATCAGCAAATTTGCTAATGTTACTATTAATGCTATCTTCTATATCATTAATATATATTGTAAAAAGCTGCGGTCCCAGCACTGATCCCTGCGGTACCCCACTGGTCACCGCCTGCCATTCTGAAAGGGAGCTGTTTATCACTACTCTTTGTTTCCTGTCAGCCAACCAATTTTCAATCCAAGTCAGTACTTTGCCCCCAATACCATGTGTCCTAATTTTGCTCACTAACCTCCTATGTGGGACTTTATCAAAGGCTTTCTGAAAGTCCAAGTACACTACATCCACTGGATCTCCCTTGCCCATCTTCAGAGTTACAGCTTCAAAAAATTTTGGATTCGCTGAGCGTGGCAGCTGGATCGGCAGAGGCCGAACAGACCTCCCCGTCACCACCCATTTTAATTCCCCCTCCCACTCTCTTTCTGACATGACCATCTTTGGCCTCTTCCATTGTCACAATGAACCAAACCGCAAATTGGAGGAACAACACCTCATCCTCCACCTACGCAGTTTACAGCTCGGAGGACTCAACATTGATATCTCCACTTTCAAATAACCTCCCTTCCCATTCCCGACTCTCTTCTTAGCCTGGACCGTTCATTTCCACTGGTCCATGCCACCAACTAAGTCATACCCTCAGCCTGTCTTCACATATCCCCACTTCACCACCCTGCCCCCAGCACTCCCTTTCTCTGCATCTCCCCCTACACCTGCCCCCAGTCCTGAAGAAGGGTTACACCCGAAATGTCGACTTCTCCACCTCCTGATGCTGCCTGGCTGGTGTGTTCTTCAAGTCTCCTGCCTGGCCATTTTGCTAATTGAGACACAGACCTGCACCAACGTTTCCAGAGTCTGTCCCCTCCCGGATTCATTCCCTTTCCTATCAATTGCTGCAAGTCAATAATTGAATCCCAAAATGGAAAAGAGAGTGCTGTACTCACAGATCTTAGACAGAGGAAGGAATTTGCCGTCTGGATGAAGCTCAATCTTTACTCAGAGAGAGGAACAGGAGTAGAAACTTCAAAAGCTCATGGACCAACGTCCACATTCAGACAATGGGGTGGCTCTGATTGGCAGGAGGACCAGACTCCTTCCGGTCCTCCAGGTTTCTCTATTGGTTAATCAAGAAAAGGTTGCGCGCCTTTTTTTGCGGACAGCGATGAGCATGCCCAGTATTTTGCTGACACTAGTGGGCATGCACACAGCTTTGCTGACACCGGCAAACATGCGCAGTATGCTCTACGTGGATGGTGTTACTGGCAAATTTTAAGAGTCCAAATGCAGAAAGAAAATAAAAAGGACAGAGCCACAATTTTTTGCCCCGTGGTTCGACATGTTATTGCTTTTTCATTTTGTCTCGTTGCTCAACGTTTGTATGTCTTTTCCCCTTGTTGAGAGAGAGTGTCCTAGTGAGCTGACTGTGGGAAGGAGCTGTAACCAGTTACACAGACTGAAGAGCCCTTACACTCTTCGCAGCAGGAGGTAACTGTATGTACTTCCTGAGTGTGATCACAGTTTCAATTGTTAATCGGAAACCGAGAGACAAAAGGACACCAGAACTGCGAAGAAGTTGTGGAAAAGTGGAGACGAGGGATTCCATTCCCTGCCGGTACTGGAGATTCATCAGCTCAGTCGCAGTGGGGAGAGGCCGTTCTTCAAAACATTATTACAACATTATTTCCCATTGACAAAAACATATTCACGCTGCCTGATTACCTTGAACTTATAAGAGTGCCCTGTCATAAAATCTTTAATAATAGCTTTGAACATTTTCCCTATGACACAGTTTCCTGTTCTCGGTCTCCCTTTTTGTAGAAAGGAGTTTTCCAATCTAAAGAAACCTGCCCTGAAACTAATGTGGTTTGGAAAATTAAAACCAATGCATTAACTATTTCGCTAGCCAGTTTTTCTTTGAGTGTCGGATGAAATCCTTCGGATACCTGGGACTTGTCAACCCGTAGTTCCAACAGTTTACTCAGTTCTACTTCCCTGGTAATTGTAATTTTCTTCAGTTCCTCCCTCCCTTTCAATTCCTGATTTACAGGTAATACCAGGGTGTTTCTTGTATCCTCTCTAGTAAAGACATTCAAGCTCTTTTCAATTCATCTGTCGTCTCTTTATCCTGTTATTGAGTCCCCAGACTCATTTTCTACAGAACCAACACTTATTTTGTGGGCAAATCTTTCCTCTCCAGAAAGTCTTGGTACTGAACACGATAAAATTCACTTTGAAATATTGTTCATTCAAACTTTACCAAGCACACCCTACAGATTTAAAATCCCACAGTGACACCCAGTTTTGTTATGATTGATTCTGAAGAGAAATTTGAATACCAGTGATTAACTGGAAGAACTGTACACTAAGTTTTCACATTTTTAAACAAAAAAATTACCAATTAATTGGAATAACTTAGCAGAATAGCATGTTTGGCCTTAAATTGTAAATCTAGTTTTCTTTCATGTGACGGAGCAGGTCCACACCAGGGAGAGGCTGTTCACCTGCTCCGTGTGCGGGAAGGGATTCATTGATTGGTCTTCCCGGCGGAGACACCAGCCTGTCCACACTGGGGAAGAGACCGTTCACCTGCCCCGAGTGCGGGAAGGGATTCAGTCAGTCATCCCATCTGTTCAGACAACAATCCAGTCACACCGAGTAGAGAACGTTTGGAAGCTTTGTGGGTGTGACTTCTATTAGTTTTCAAGAGGACATACATTCCTTGGTGAATTGAACACCTATTTAAGACACACTTACTGATTTGGAACAAGCAGTAGGGTTGGGAGGTGCATACGCATCATGTTTATCTCTGTGAAGAAGTTTACTCTGTGTAAAGATTGGCTCCGCTTTCTCCCTTTCCATGAGGCTGTGAGGACGATAACATGGTGAGAGATGTTAGAACATAGAACATAGAACATAGAACAATACAGCACAGAACAGGCCCTTCGGCCCACGATGTTGTGCCGAACTTCTATCCTACATTAAGCACCCATCCATGTACCTATCAAATTGCCGCTTAAAGGTCGCCAATGATTCTGACTCTACCACTCCCACGGGCAGCGCATTCCATGCCCCCACCACTCTCTGGGTAAAGAACCCACCCCTGACATCTCCCCTATACCTTCCACCCTTCACCTTAAATTTATGTCCCCTTGCAACATTCTGTTGTACCCGGGGGAAAAGTTTCTGACTGTCTACTCTATCTATTCCCCTGATCATCTTATAAACCTCTATCAAGTCACCCCTCATCCTTCGCCGTTCCAACGAGAAAAGGCCGAGAACTCTCAACCTATCCTCGTACGACCTATTCTCCATTCCAGGCAACATCCTGGTAAATCTTCTCTGCACCCTCTCCAAAGCTTCCACATCTTTCCTAAAGTGAGGCGACCAGAACTGCACACAGTACTCCAAATGTGGCCTAACCAAAGTCCTGTACAGCTGCAACATCACTTCACAACTCTTGAATTCAATCCCTCTGCTAATGAACGATAATACACCATAGGCCTTCTTACAAACTCTATCCACTTGAGTGGCAACTTTCAAAGATCTATGTACATAGACCCCAAGATCCCTCTGTTCCTCCAACTGACTAAGAACCCTACCATTAACCCTGTATTCCGCATTCTTATTTGTTCTTCCAAAATGGACAACCTCACACTTGGCAGGGTTGAACTCCATCTGCCACTCCTCAGCCCAGCTCTGCATCATATCTAAGTCCCTTTGCAAATGACAAATGCCCTCCTCACTGTCCACAACTCCACCTATGTTCGTATCATCTGCAAATTTACTGACCCACCCTTCGACTCCCTCATCCAAGTCATTAATAAAAATTACAAACAGCAGAGGACCCAGAACTGATCCCTGCGGAACTCCACTTGTAACTGGGCTCCAGGCTGAATATTTACCATCTACCACCACTCTCTGACTTCGACCGGTTAGCCAGTTTTCTATCCAATTGGCCAAATTTCCCTCTATCGCATGCCTCCTGACTTTCCGCATAAGCCTACCGTGGGGAACCTTATCAAATGCCTTACTAAAATCCATGTACACTACATCCACTGCTCTACCCTCATCCACATGCTTGGTCAATTCCTCGAAGAATTCAATAAGACTTGTAAGGCAAGACCTACCCTTCACAAATCCGTGCTGGCTGTCCCTAATCAAGCAGTGTCTTTCCAGATACTCATAAATCCTATCCCTCAGTACCCTTTCCATTACTTTGCCTACCACAGAAGTAAGACTAACTGGCCTGTAATTCCCGGGGTTATCCCTATTCCCTTTTTTGAACAGGGGCACAACATTCACTACTCTCCAGTCCCCTAGTACCACCCCTGTTGACAGTGAAGACAAGAAGATCATTGCCAACGGTACTGCAATTTCCTCTCTTGCTTCCCACATAATCCTAGGATATATCCCGTCAGGCCCGGGGGACTTGTCTATCCTCAAGTTGTTCAAAATGTCCAACACATCTTCCTTCCTAACAAGTATCTCTTCTCGCTTACCAGTCTGTTTCACACTCTCCTCTTCAACAATACAGTCCCTCTCGTTCGTAAATACTGAAGAGAAGTACTTGTTCAAGACCTCTCCTATCTCTTCCGACTCAATACACAATCTCCCACTACTGTCCTTGATCGGACCTACCCTCGTTCTCGTCATTCTCAGGTTTCTCACATACGCATAAAATGCCTTGGGGTTATCCTTGATCCTATCCGCCAAGGATTTTTCATGCCCTCTCTTAGCTCTCCTAATCCCTTTCTTCAGGTCCCTTCTGGCTATCCTGTATCCCTCCACTGCTCTGTCTGAACCTTGTTTCCTCAACCTTATGTAGGCCTCCTTCTTCCTCTTTACTAGACATTCAACCTCCCTCGTCAACCAAGGCTCCCTCACACGACCATTTCTTTCCTGCCTGATAGGTACATACATATCAAGGACACGTCATATCTGCTCCTTGAAAAAGTTCCACATTTCCACCACATCCTTCCCTGACAGCCTATGCTCCCAACTTATGCTCCTCAAATCCTGTCTTACAGGATTGTAATTTCCGTTCCCCCAATTGTAAAATCTACCTTGTTGTGCGCACCTATCTCTCTCCATAACCAAGGTGAAAGTCACAGAATTGTGGTCACCATCACCAAAATGTTCACCCACTAACAAGCCCATCACCTGTCCCGGTTCATTACCGAGTACCAAATCCAATATGGCCTCCCCTCTGGTTGGACAATCTACATACTGAGTTAGAAAAGCTTCCTGGACACACTGCACAAACACCGCCCCATCCAATCTACTTGATCTAAAGAGCTTCCAATCAATATTTGGGAAGTTGAAGTCGCTCATGACTACGACCCTGTGGCTTCTGCACCTTTCCAAAACCTGTTTCCCAATCTGTTTCTCCACATCTCTGCTGCTATTTGGGGGCCTATAGTAAACACCCAACAAGGTGACTGCACCTTTCCTATTTCTGACTTCAGCCCATACTACCTCCAGAGGCAGATCCCCCTCAAACTTCCTTTCTGCAGCCGTTATACCATTTCTAATTAGCAACGCCACCCCCCCCCCTCCTTTTTTACCACCCTCCCTAATCTTACTGAAACATCTGTAACCAGGAACCTCCAACAGCCATTCCTGTCCCTCATCTATCCAAGTTTCCATGATGGCCACAACATCGTAGTCCCAGGTACCGATCCACGCCTTAAGTTCACCCACCTTATTTCTGATACTCCTTGCGTTGAAGTATACGCACTTGAGCCCATCTCTGTGTCCGCAAGTATTCCCTGTCAGTGCTACCTTCTCCACAGCCTCCCTACAGTCTTGGACATCCTGACACACAGCTAGCTTACTTGCTGGACTACAAGTGCGGATCCCATCCCCCTGCCAAATTAGTTTAAACCCCACCCCCCCCCGAAGAGTGCTAGCAAACCTACCCCCCAGGATATTGGTGCCCTTCTGGTTCAGGTGTAACCCGTCCTGTTTGTACAGGTCCCACCTTCCCCAGAATGCAGTCCAATTGTCCAAATACCTGAAGCCCTCCCTCCTACACCATCCTTGCAGCCACGTGTTCAACTGCACTCTCTCCCTATTTCTTGCCTCACTGTCACGTGGCACCGGCAACAACCCAGAGATGACGACTCTGTCTGTCCTAGCTTTTAGCTTCCAACCTAACTCCCTGAGCTCTTGAATGACCTCCCCACCCCTTTTCCTACCAATGTCGTTGGTGCCAATGTGTTCCACAACTTCTGGCTGCACACCCTCCCCCTTAAGGATTCTGAAGACATGGTCCAAGACGTCTCGGACCCTGGCACCCAGGAGGCAACAAACCATCCGAGAGTCTCGCCCATGTCCACAGAACCGCCTGTCCGTCCCTCTAACTAGAGAGTCTCCTATAACTAGCGCTCTCCTCCTCTCCCCCTTTCCCTTCTGAGTCTCAGAGCCACAGACCCCTTCACTGCAGCTTACACCTGCAAGGCTGTCCAATGTTGTATTATAAAGTGGTCTCTTTACTAACCCACTCACAACGCTTTCTATTTACTCATTCATAAGTCTTTTCTAACCTGTTCACAAGTGCCCTATATCTAATAATACTGCATTCCCGTTTGATTCATTCATAACTCCTTCCTATAATGCGGCTTCATTCATTCATAAAACCGCGGTTTTGTAGTCTATTTATAAAATAGACTAAATTAAAACACCTTTCAAGTCATTTCTGCTTTTTCACACCTTCAACCCTTAACAGCTCTTGTTACAAGCAGTGTTTAGGCTTATTTCTACATCAAAAGTTAACTCTGAACGCAGTAATGTATTCAGAACAATACCATCCCATGTCATCTTGTCTCCATGAAAAATTATGATATTAATCAGTCCTTACCAACCACCTCTCGGGACCTGCACAGATACAGAGCATCAAACAGTTTCCTCAACTCGCAGCCACTGTCCCTTTAAGAAACTGACTATCTGGACTGCACTTCTGTGAAATTGCAGGAATAAATGAAACTCACGCTGGCAAATACTAAAGAAATTTCATGACCCAGCTGCAGTAAGCAGTTTAATATCCTTTATTCTTTTATTCAGTGCAGGTACAATGTCCAACTTATTTAGAGCATGCAGGCCTAGGGTTTTTACTAGGTAAAAACAATGACTGCAGATGCTGAAAACCAAATACTGGATTAGTGGTGCTGGAAGAGCACAGCAGTTCAGGCAGCATCCAACGAGCAGCGAAATCAACGTTTCGGACAAAAGCCCTTCATCAGGAATAAAGGCAGTGAGCCTGAAGCGTGGAGAGATAAGCTAGAGTTTCTGCGGGCTTAAGCGGGATGTTCTGCGAAGCAGTCACCCAGTTTATGCTTCATGCTACGTTGGGGAAACGACACTGTGAGCAGCGAATGCAGTGGAATGAAATAGCAGCAGGGAGACTGGATGAGAAGCAGCTGTTCGGGAAAGTCTTTGCCGCTTGCAATTCTGAGAGCAATCTCAAATGTATTTCATACTGAGCATGTCTCAGGTCGCTCAAGAGGTCTGGGGCATTACCTGCGTGAGTGCTTTCTGGCTCGTTGGTCTAGGCGTATGATTCGCGCTTAGGGTCTGTTACGGTGCTGATTTGCGAGAGGTCCCGGGTTCAAATCCCGGACGAGCCCGTGCTTTCTTTTAACTTGACTTGTGCAAAACTGCCTGATTGACTTTCTCAAAAAGCACCTTCGTGAAACCAGCGTGGGCTGCCTGGAGTACGAATGAGGCAGAAAACAGAGAAATGAAATGGTTGGAGATCGTGTTCAACAAGCTACTTGGATGCTGCCTGAACTGCTGTGCTCTTCCAGCACCACTAATCCACAATCTGGTTTCCAGCATCTGCAGTCATTGTTTTTACCATACTGCTCAACAGGTTGACGTGAGTGGTGCGGTGTTTGAGGAATGTCAGCAATCAAGGTAGATTGGAAAATTGGGACAGCTCTCCTCGGAGAACCGAACTTTTCCAAGTCATGAGGGACCTAGAAACAGGAAATAATGTTGTGAAAATGCTCCCACGCCTGAAAGGATCCATAACGATTCGGCAGAATTTTAGAGTCACGAGGAAAAGAAGTAAAAGTGACATTAGGAAGAACGTTTTCGTACAGGGAGTGGTGAGGGTCAGTAAGTCCCTGTCTGACATTGACAAAGAGGAAGATTCAATGGACCCAAAAGGGAATTCGGTGGTCACGTTCAGATGTGCAGATTTCCGCTGAGAAGGCGAGAGAATGAAACGACTAGAGTCACACGTTTACTTAAGTGTAGAACCAGCAGAGCGAAGGTGGGCCGCAGAGCCTCCGTCTGCGCTGTGACACATGTTGTGATTCAGTGTGAAATCACAGTTCGACCGACAGAATGTAGGCATTTAGAAAAAAGTTTATATTGACACAGCCTCCATACGTCTGCGAAACAGCATATCACACGACAGCAGTGGAGGTCTTTGACATCAGGCTCGAAGGTGCCTGCCGCGTGCCAGACAAAAACCTGAAGTGTTCTGTGCAACCAGCTCCCCAAGTGGCAGCAGAGTGGCGCAGCGGGAGCGTGCTGGGCCCATAACCCAGAGGTCGATGGATCGAAACCATCCTCTGCTATCGTTTACTGTCACCTTGATCTGCTTTCTTTAGCAAGCTGCCTTTGCATCTATTTGCCGATGTTCAAACGGCGTGGGTTTTAGAGGTCTCAGTGGTGTTCTGTTCTTGGTCGGTTTCCTCTGAACTGAATCGCAAAACCGGTTCTCTGCGATGCTAATGAGCTGGTAGCGGTTTCGGCCATTCCCTGCAGTAATTCGCCACCCTGGTTCAGACGTCAATGACAAGCATTTCAGAAACCGCATCACGACTCAGACATCGTCCCCCACTATTCGGACGGATACCACCGATTGTGAAGAACCTCAGAGAGACAGAGTAGGACAAGTTCAAAGTTGCAATTTGATGGATTCGTGTCAATGACGTCTCCTACCCCAAGTGATAGGGAGAGAGAACAGAAGAGTGAATGGGCTCTGCCTTCCACCAGCACAGCTTGCAAGTAGAAACAAAATGGTTTAATTATCCGCGAGTGGAGAGACCCCGGTCCCTGGGGACGGGACAAACAGCAGTGTCCTGGGAGCAGGAGACAGACTGAGAAGCAGATGTTCTTGAAACTCGTTGCTGCTTTAAATTCTGGGAGTAATGTACAATGTATTTCGTACTGAGCAAGTCTCAGCTGCTTCTGGAGCTGGCTGCGCCCATGGCATGTGGCTCGTTGGTCTCAGGGTATGAACAGGTTGACGTGAATGGTGCCGCGCCTGAGGAGTGTCAGTTCTGAAGGTAGATTGGAAAGTTGGGACAGATCTCCTTGAACCTATGGTTTCTGTGGAGGAGGAGGATAAGACCCAGAATATCGAATAAAATATTATAGTGTGAGCAACATAAATGATATATTGAAGAATCCGAGATTGCTGTTGAGGTTTTCATCTTTTAAAACGGGTTGTAGATTTCGGTTCATTAATCTGTAAATCCCAGAACTTTTTAAAAGTCACATTCTTCAGGTAATTTAAGGTTCTATAAAAGGAGGTGACACCTCAGGTCAGACAATGCATGAAAGCTGTGAGGGGAGGGTCTATCTGTATCCTAATCTTGAGTGAGACTGGTTCTATTTCCAAATATATAATCCTGCAAACACAGATTCACCCCAAAGACTTCTATATGTGAGTGCATGCATGAGAGAGAGCGTGTGTGCGCGTGTGCATGCTGGGTACAGTGTCTGTGTGTGTGTGTGTGTGAGATGGAGTATAAGCATGTGAGATGGTGCATGCGTAGGTTTGAGTGTGGGGATGTATTACTGTGTGTCTGAGAGAGAGCATGTCTATCAGAGAGGGTCTGCACGAGCGTGTGAGTATGTAAGAGAGTGTGCTTGTGTGTGAGAGAGTGTATTGTGTCGCTGGGTCTCCTGTAGTGTGACGTGAACCCAGGGTCTCGGCCGAGGCCATCGTCATGTGTTCTAAACTTGGCTATCAGCCTCTGCTCGGCCACTAGATCAAAGAGGGCTGAGGCACAAGAAAGGACGGGCGGGGGCAATGGTGCTGGTAGAGAAGGGAGAGAAATGGAGAGGGGACAGAGGTTGGGGAGTAGAGAATGACTGGGGTTCAGAGGGTTGGGGAGAGAATTGGGGTGCAGTGTGAAGAGGGGAGAAAGGGCGGGGGCAGTGGGTGGGGAGAAAATGGACAAGGGGCAGAATGGGAAGTGAAAGACAGCACAAATCCCACCTTCCCCAGGACTGGTGTCAGTGTCCCACGAACTGGAACCCACTCTTTCCACAGCAGATTTGGAGCAACCATTTCTCAATATAAGCATGGCTAAGGCATATCATCCCTACAGGCCATTCACACCGACCTTCCCAACAGCATCCCACTTAGACTCACTCGATTACGCTACAGCCCTGCAGTTCCCCATGGCTATTTCCTGATGAAGGGTTTTGCCCAAAACGTCGATTCTCCTGCTCCTCAGATGCTGCCTGACCTGCTGTGCTTTTCCAGCACCACACTCTCGACCCTAATCTCCAGCTTCTACAGTCCTCACTTTCACCCTGTAAGGAGTGAATGTTATATGCCTAGTCTTTTAAATCTTTTAAAATCTTTTCCCCTCGCCCTAAACCTATACCCTGTAGTTTTCGAATACCTCTACCCTGGGAAAAAGACAGAAACGTTGAGCAGCCAGACAAAATGCAAAAGGAATAACATGTCAAGGCACAGGTGAAAAAACATTTCGACAAAAAATTGCTTTGATATTTTTCTCTCGTATTCGCATTTGGACACTTAAAATTTGTCGTGATCTGGAGGTGCCCGTGTTGGACTGGGGTGTACGAAGTTAAATATCACACAACATCAGGTTACAGTCCAATCGGCTTGTTTAGAAGCACTTAGCTTTCGGAGCGCCGCTCCTTCATCAGGCGGTTGTGGAGGATAAGATCATAAATTCTGTGTCTTACGATCTTATACACCACAACCACCTGATGAAGGAGCAGCGCTCTGAAAGCTAGTGCTTCCAAATAAGTCTGTTGGACTATAACCATGTGTTTTGTGATTTTTAACTTTAAAATTTGTTACAAATCCCTGCACACTGAGCATGCTCCGCGGTGTCAGCAATCAATGCGCATGACCGCCCGTGTCAGCAAAGCACTGCGCATATTCCATGGTGCCCGCAGAAACTGCGCATCGGCTCCTTTCCATGGACCAATGAAGAACCTTGGAGGACCGGAAGGAGACAGGTCCTCCTGCCAATCAGAGCCGGCCATTCTCGAAATGTGCAGTTTGGACCGTGCAGTCTGAAGCTGCTGCTGCTCCTTTCTCTGTGAACTTCACCCCAGACTGTAACTTCCTTCCTCTGTCTCACTTTTGTGAATACAACAGTCTGTTTCTCACCATTTTTCCATGTTTTGTTTCATTCTGGGGTTCAATTGTTAACTTGCAGCAACTGAAAGGAAAGAGTGAATCGAGGGAGGGGACAGACTCTGGAAAAGTTGATCCAGGTCTGTGTCTCAATTTGCAAACACATGGCAAATGTAGTGACACAATCTATAGCCTTTGATGTTTAAAAAAACGCAGAGAGGAGGCGCATTGTTTAAATGGTGATATGTTGAGATGTGGTGAAAGTGAGATGATGGAGATCAGAGTTCCAAAGTGTGGCGCTGGAAAAGCACAGCAGGTTAGGCAGCAACTGAGGAGGAGGAGAGTCAATGTTTTGGGCACGAGCCCTTCATCAGGAATGATGTGTGGATAAACGAAGGGATCTCAGCGTCCTTCTACACCAGTCACTGCCAGTTGTCAGACAGGAGCAGCAAGCAATCAGCAAGGCAAGTGATATATTAGCAAGAGAAGTTGAGTTCAGAAGTGGGGATGTCTTCCTGCAGTTAGGTCAGTCATTGAATGTATTCAAGGCTGAGTTCATTTGACTTTGAAGAACAAAGAAGTGGATGGGTATTGGGGAAGGTAAGAAAATGGTTTTAAGACCAGTATAGAACAGTTACAGTCATACAGCATAGAAACAGACCATTAAGTCCAACTAGTCCATGCTGACTGTGTTCTGAAACTAAACTAGTCCCACCTGCCAGTGTTTGGCCCAGACTCTCTGAACCTTTCCTATTAAAATTGCAACATTTAAGAGACATTTGGATGGGTATATGAATAGGAAGGGTTTGGAGGGATATGGGCCGGGTGCTGGCAGGTGGGACTAGATTGGGTTGGGATATCTGGTCAGCATGGACGGGTTGGACTGAAGGGTCTGTTTCCATGCTGTACATCTCTAGGACTCTGTGTACGTATCCAAATGTCTTTTAAACACTGTAACTGTACCTGCATCCACCACCTCCTCTGGACATTGATACCACATGAGAACCATTCTCTGTCTTAAAATAAAAAGGTGCCCCTCATGTCGTTTTAAAATATTTCTCCTCTCATCTTCAAAGTTTGCTCCCGAACCTTGAAACACCCATCCCGGGGAAAGAATACCTGCTGTTCACCTCATCGATACCCCTGATAATTTTATAATCCTCTCTAAGGTCATCTCTCAACCTTCGATGCTACAGTGAAAAAAATCCCACCCTATCCACCTAGATGCCGGTATATTTATATCCAGTTATGAACTGTTCAATGCTGGTGCCGACTGGAATGACCAAATGACCTATTCCTGCTCCAAATTCTCACACTCTGTGTCCAGGACAGCAAGAGACCATATGACATAGGTGCAGAAATTAGGCAATTCTGCCCTTCAGATCTACTCCACCATTCAATCACAACTGATACGTTTCTCAACCTCAGTTTGAAATTTTGATTTTGGAAAGGCAGATCAGGGCAGGATCTTTAAAGTTAATGGGGAGTGTTGTTGACCAAAGATACCTTGGAGTGCTGGTTCATAGTTTCTTGAGTCGCAGGTAGACAGGATTGCGAAGGAGGTGTTTGATGTGCTTGCCTTTATAGGTCTGTGCATTTCAGTACAGATGTTGGGAGGTCATGTTGCCCATGTACTGGACATTGATTAGACCACTTTTGGAATACTGTGTTCAGTTCTGGTTACCCTGCTACAGGAAAAGTGTTGTGAACCTTTGAAAGGGTTTGGCAAAGATTTACAAGGCTATTGCCAGAGTTGGAGCGTTTGAGCTCTCGAGAGAGGCTGAATAGGCCGGGGCTGTTTTCCCTGGAGCATTGGAGGCTGTGGGGTGACCTTATAGAAGTTCATAAGGAGCATGGATAGGGTGAATAGCCAAAAACATTTCCACATAGTAGGGAAGTCCAAAACTAGAGGGCACAGATTTGAGGTGAGAGGGGAAAGATTTAAAAGGAACCTTATGGACAACTTTCTCACACAGACTGATGCAAGCGTGGAATGAGCTGTCAGAGGAAGTGTTGGAAGCTGGTATAATTACAGCATTTTAAATGGCATCTGGTAACAGGGTGAATTGAGAGGGATATAGGCTACGTGCTGACAAATGGAACTATGTTAATTTGGGATATCTGGTCAGCACAGACAATTTGGACTGAAGGAAAGTAGAAGTATTGTTGTGAAGACTGGAATTTCAGAGCAGCTTTCAAAGATATTTTGTCCTTACTGGGAGCAGAAGCTACAATGAAATCTTTCATTTGAGAGACAGCAACTGAGTAAGTGAGGACATCCAGGATTTTGATGGAATGTGGGAATTTGTTGCCATGTGGGGTTGAAGTGTTTTAAGTAAAGTGTCCTGAGCGGGAAGCCTAGTGAAGGGTTAGGTGGGTTTTTGCTTTAAACTGCTCATTTCTTTCAGCCCCCTAACAATGTATTTCCAATGCTGTGCATCAGAAGGAGCGGTGAATCAGTTACTGGTATCATCAGAAGTCTTACAATTTTCTGTACTGCAGGTATTGCATTGTTGTATCAGCATTGTAAAGGTCACTGGCAGCAGCGGGAGGTGTGGGCTCTATTCACTGGAAGCGATGAAGCAGTTAGATAACACACATATGAGCGGGCAGAGTGGGACTTGTCTTTCAATTTGCATAAGTTGGGAGGTTCTGGGAGCTGTGGTTCTGGGAAAACACAACTGCAGTAAATCATAGAAGCCCTACAGTGTGGAAGGAGGCCATTCAACCCATCAAGTTCACACTGACCCATCGAACAGCATGCCACTCAGACTCACCCTATCTCGTTGTTTCTGCTGGTGGGTTAGACTAAGTAACAAGATTAGGGGTAGGTTTTAGGAAGAGGAGGATGGACTACGTTTCCTGGAGAGTGGTGAATCTGTGGAAGTCTTTGCCCAAGGAAGCAATAGAAGCAGGCATATTCAAGACAATCGATGGGATTTTGGATGGTAGGTGAATTTAGGTTAGTCAGGATAATGCAGGTAAGAGGAGCTGAGATGATGGATAGATCAGCCATGATCTTAAAGAATGGCGGAGTAGGCTCGATGGGCCAAATGGCCTCTTTCTGCACTGCAGGGATTTATGATTGCTTCATATGGTGTATATCTGATATTCGCTGTTGTTCACGCTGCATGGCTATGATTTTTCACCTTCTAACATAGTAATGGAATTACATCCTGTATTTCTTGTATTCATTTTTATTGAACAGGTCGGCAGGAAGTCTTTCGGCAACTTTACTGGCTTTCTTTCCTGAAGCAGCCTTGACATTTCATTCTCATATCCTTGATTCAGCTCCATTTCAAGCACCTTTGTAGGAAGGTTGTTCCAGGTCATTGTCACCTAAATGAAGTTTTCCTCTTTATATACCTAATGCTACCTTGCTGAATGAGGGTTTTCAGGTTTCTGTGTCATGGATAATATATGATCAGCAGGTATCTGGCAATCTAAAGAATTGTCACCGACGTTATGTTCATTTGACTGTACTTACCGTGACTTATTTCGTGATTTCTTTTGCAGGAAGACATGGGGAAAGAAATCTGAAACCAAAAGATACATCAACTTCTGACAGAGCCACTTGATTCATTGGGACTTGAATATCAGCAGCCATTCCAGTCGAGAAGAAATGTTTGCTTTTGTCTGCTTGGACACTGGTGTGGCAGGAAGAATACTGATACACCCAACTGAGGGAGATTCAGTGCGGTGACTGTGAAAAGTACAGTACTTCACACCACTTACTCAGCTTGGAGGATCAAAGAGACCGTTCACTTGCTCTCTGTGCGGGAAGGGCTTCACCCGCTCCTCCCACCTGCAGAGACATCAGTGAGTTCACCTACCATCGCAGGGGGATTGAAGGAGCTTCGGCCGAGTGCCATTATCGACTGCATTAATAACCCAGTTCTGGGGATTCCCGGGTTTGAATCTCACCACAGCAGATGGCGGATCTCCAAGCAACACTATACACCAGATATATTGATGACATTTCTTCCTCTGGACCCATGGTGAGGAGTCACTGAAACAACGATACTGTGATATTAACAGGTTTCATCCCACCATCACACTCGCCACACTCTTTAGTATCTGTCTCACTTTTGAACACATGCAGCTCTATCAAGGATGGATATCTCAGCACTTCTCTGTACCGCAATCCCACGGATAACCTGACAGTGCTACACTTCTCTAGTGAAACATATTAAAACAGCCACCCCCTCTGGACAAGCCCTTCGCATACATAGGATCTGTTCAGGTGAGGAGGAACATGGCAGACACTTGGAAGTACACAAGCATGCTCTCATAAGAACGGGGTACAATGTTCAACTCATCAACTACCAGTTCCAATGTGTCACAGCAAGAAATTGGAATGACTTCCTTTAGGAGACAGACACGAGCTGCAACCAAAATGGTACCATTTGTTGTCCAGTACTTCTCAGGAGCCGAAATACTACGCCATGTTCTTCACAGCCTGCAACACATTATTGATGAGGATGAGCACCTCGCCAAGACCTTCCCCACGCCTCCACTTCTCGCCTTCAAACAACCGCCAAACTTTAAACAGATAATTGTTCTCAGAAAACTGCCTGGCCTTCAGGACAAGACGAAACAACTCTGTCACGGCAGATGATGAAAGACGTATCAGAGTGTTGACACGGTTACCACCATTACACGTGGGGACACCACCCACCATGAGTGTAGCAGGTACTCATGTGACTCAGCCAACATTGTTTTATCTCATACGCTGCAGGCAATGATGCCCTGAGTCTTGGTATATTGGCGAGACCGAGCAGAGGCTACAGCAACAGATGAATGGACACTGCACAACAATCACCAGCCAGGAGTGTTCCCTCCCAGTCGGGGAACACGACTGCGGTCCGGGACATTCAGCCTTGGACCTTCGGATGACCATCCTTCAAGGTAGACTTCAGGATAGGCAACAACGGAAAGTGGCTGGGCAGAGGCTGATAGCCAAGTTCAATACCCATGGAGATGGCCTCAACCAGGACCTTGTGTTCATGTCACACTACAGGTGACCCCAGTATGCTATACATTCTCTCTCTCTCTCTGTCTGTCTGTCTGTCTCTCTCTCTCTCTCTCTCTCTCTCACACACACACACAAGCATGCATTCACACAAATACGTGCTCCTCCAAACCAACACACTCACACAGACTCTCTCTCATACACATGCGCTCTCTCAAATGCGCTCTCTCTCACACACACCCTCTCACAGACTTATACCCCATTACACTCTCTCACACACACATGATCACTCGGTTTCTCCTGCACACACTCACACATAAAAGTTGGGTTGAATTTGTACTTGCAGAATCGCATTTTATTTTGCTCAAAAACTCAGACACGTAAGATTCTGTAATACCACGATAGAAATAGAATCCGTCTGACCTAACATTGGGACACAGACAGACTTTCACTTAACACCTTCAATGCATTATCTGATTGAGATGACACCTATTGTTAAAAGCTATTTTGAGAACGTAACTTTTGAAAAGTTCTGGAATTTACATGTGAAGGAATCAAAACTAACATGGTCATTCTAAAAGATGGTAGAGGTCAGCTAAAGTTGTTTAATATTCCATTCCATGACACTGCAATCCTGTTGCTATAAAGTCTGTGTGTTATGATTCTGCTCCACAACCAACCGATGAAGAAGCAGCGCTTCGAAAAATAGTGATTCCAAATAAATCTGTCGGGCCACAACGTGGCATTGTGTGATTGTTAACTTTGAAAATCTGTCAGTAATGCCAACATTTCCATACTGCGCATGCTTCTCGGTGTCAGCAATGCACTGCGCATGTGCCACGGTGTCAGCAAAACATTACGCATGCTCACGCAACAAGCGGAAACACTACATGTCCTTGTTTTGATGGACCAATGAGAAGCTCTGGAGGACCGGATGGAGACTGGTCCTCCTGCCAATCACAGCAAACCCATCGTTTGGATGCGGAAGTAGGACCATCAACTTCTGAAATTGCTGCTGCTGCTCCTCTCTTTGAATGAAGATTGAGCTTTACCCCAGACTGCAACTTCCTTCCTCTGTCCAACATCTGTGAGTACAACACACTCTTTTCTCAACCCCTTTTCTATTCTGGGGTTGAGTTGTTGACTTGCAGGAACTGAAGGGAAACGGAGTGAATCCAGGGAGAGGACAGACTCTTGGAAAGTTAGTCCAGGTATTTTTTCAATGGCAAATACAGGAGAATTGACATTTCAGGCTCGAGCCTTTCATTAGTAATGATGTGTGGATGAACAAAGGGGCCTCTGCGTCCTTCTAATCCAGTCAGTGCAAGTTGTCAGACTAGTGAAGCAAGTAGTGAGTAAAGCAAGTGGTATATTAGCAAGAGGAATTGAGTTCAGAAGTGGGGACGCCTTCCTGCAGTTTGGGCGTAACTGAATATATCCAAGGTTGAGTTCATCTGATTTTTGAACAACAAGATGTGATGGTTATGGGGGAAGGCAAGACCAATACAGATCAGTTATAGAAACAGACCCTTCACCCCAACTAGTCCATGCTGACTATGTTCTCAAACTAAACTGGACCCACCTGCCTGTGTTTAACCTATATCCCTCTGAACCGTTTATATTGGACTCCTACAGATGTACAACATAGAAACATACCCTTTGGTCCAATTTGTCCATGCCTACCAGTTATCCTAATTTAGTGTATTTGCCAGCCCTGGGCCCATATCCCTCGAACCCCTTCTATTATAGACCAATCCAAATGCCTTTTAAATTCTGTAATTATACCAGTCTCCACCACTTCCTCTGGCTGGTCATTTCATACATGCACTACTCTGTGTGAAAAGGGTCCCCTTACATCTCTTTTATGTCTCTCCCAGTTCGCCCAAAACCTTTAGTTCTGCACTCCCTCACCCCAGGAGAAGACTTTGTCTATTTACCCTATCCATGCCTCTCATGATTTTATAAACCTCTAAGGTCATCCCTCAGCCTCCGACACTACAGGGAAAACAGCCCCAGCCTATTCAGCCTTTCCCGAGAGCTAATTTTTATCAAATCTGGCAACATGCTGGTAAATCTTTTCTGAACCCTTTCAAGTTTCACACTCTCCTTCTGATGGGAAGGAGAACAGAGTTGCACGCAATATTCCAAATGTGGCCTCACCAATGTCCTGTAGAGCTGCAACATCACCTACCTCCCAACTCCTTTACTCAGTGCTGTAACCGATAAAGGAAAGCATACCAAATGCTGCCTTCACTATCCTATCTACCTGGGACTCTACCTTCAAGGAACGATGAACCTGCACTCCAAGGTCTCTTTGTTCAGCAACACTCCCCAGGACCTTACCATAAAGTGTATATGTCCTGCTTTGATTTGTTTTTCCAAAATCCAGCACTTCACACTTATTTAAATTAAACTTCATCATTCATGTACTAATCCAAATGTCTTTTAAATGTTCTAACTGTATCTGTATCCACCCCTTTGTCTGAAAATTCATTCCACACGCAATCCACTCTCGGTGGGGGGGGGAATGGCGACCGTCATGTCCTTTCAAAATCTTTCTCCTCTCTCTCAAAATTTGCTCTGTAGTCTTGAACCCCCAGCCTAGAGAAAGGATTTTAGCCGTTCACCTCATCTATACCCCTCACGATTTTATAATCCTCCTCTGCTCTAGTGGAACAATTTCCAGCTTATTAACCTGAATGTAGGTATATTCATGGCAGGTGAGGCAGCATCCGAGGAGCTGCCTGACCTGCTGTGCTTTTCCAGCACCACACTAATCTAGACTCTGGTTTCCAGCATCTGCAGTCCTTGTTTTTACCTTTTACGTCGGTATACTCATATCTACTTATGATCTGTTCAATGCTGGTGCAAGCTCGACAGGCTCAATGGCCTATTCCTGCTCCCAATTTGCACACTCCTAGTCCAGGACAGCAAGAGACCATAAAACACAGGAGCAGAAGTTAGGCCTCTCAGCCCATCAGGGCTGCTCCACTATTAAGTTCTGGCTGATAAGTTTCTCAATCCCATTCTCCCACTTTCTCCCTGTAACCCTCGATTCCTTTGATACTCAAGAACCTATCTATCTCCATGTTAAATCTACTCAGTGACCTGGCCTCCACAGCCTTCTGTAGCAATGAATTCCACATATTCACCACTCACCAGCTGAAAATGTTTCACCTTATCTTTGTTCTAAAAGATATTCCTTTTACTCTGATGCTGTGCCCTCGGGTCCTAGACTCTCCTACCAATAGGAACATCTTCCCCATGTACACTCTGTCCAGGCCATTCAGAATTCTGTCTGTTTGAATTAGATCTCACCCCTCCCCGAGTGTGGGCCTGTTAATCAGCATGAACCACACCCTTCAGGATGAGTTACAGCAGGAATTAGGTTCAGCAAAGTCACAATGGAGGAAGTGTGTGTGGGATGGAGATTCTCAGCTTTTAGGGGATGAGAGAGAGGAAACAAAGTTCAATATAAATTAGAATTGATCGGATGGGCTGATGGGCCAAGGAGTGGCAAAATGAGTTTAATTTAGATAAATGTGAGGTGTTACATTTTGTAAGGCAAATCAGGGCACGACTTACATAGTTAATGAGAAGTGATGCTAAACAAAGTGTCCTTGCAGGTTCATAATTCCTTGAAAGTGGAATTGCAGGGAGACAGGATTGTGAAGAAGGCATTTGGTACGCTTTCCTTTATTGGTCAGAGCATTGAGTACAGGGGTTGGGAGGTCATGTTAGGCCACTTCTGGAAAACTGTGCAATTCCAGTTGCCCTCCTCTGGAAGAACGTTGTGAAACTTAAAAGGGTTCAGAAAAGATTTACAAAGATGTAGGCAGAGTTGGAGGGTTTGAGCGATAGGAAGATGATGAATACGCCAGGGATAATTTCCCTGGAGCATTGGAGGCTGATGGGTGACCTTACAGAACTTGATAAGGGGTATAGATAGGTTTTATAGCCAAAATCTTTTCCCCATGTTAGGCGACTCCAAACCTAGAGTGCATAGGTTTCACGTGAAAGGAGAAAGATTTAAAACGGACCTGAGGGGCAACTTTTTCACACAGAGGATAGTGCATGTTTGGAATGAGCTGCTAGAGGAAGTGGTGGAGGCTACTACAATTGCAACATTTAAAAGGCATCTGGATGGGGATGTGAATAAGAAGGATTGAGAGAGATACAGGCCAAATGCTGGCAAATGGGATTAAATGAGTTTAGGATATCTGGTCGGCATGGATGAGTTGGACCGAAGAATGTGTTTCTGTGCTGTATGAATTTAATCATCTTGCGTGAAAGCAGAAGTGTTGTTGTGAAGATTGGACTTTCAGAGCAGCTTTCAAAGATGTTTTGCCTTTACTGGAAGCAGAAGAAGTGACGATGAAATATTTCATTGGTGAGACAGCAACTGAGTACGTAAATACGTCTAGGAGTTTGGTGGAAAGTGGGAATTCATTGCACTGTGGGGGTGAAGTGCTTTAAGGCTTCCCAGCAGTAAGGACAGTGTGCTGATTGTGGTGCCCAGTGAAGGGTTAGGTGGATTTTTGAGTTAAACTGCTCATTTCTGCCAGCCTCCAACATTGTATTTCCAATGCTGTCCATCAGAAGGAGCTGTGTATAACTGGTATTGTTAGAAGCCTTTGGGGTTTCATCCCTGCAGGAATGGCATTGTTTCATCAGCATTGTAAAGGTGACTGGCAGCAGAGGGAGGTGTGGGCTGTGTTTACTAGAAACAATTAAGCATTTAGATAACATACATACGAGAGGGCAGGGTGGGATTTGTCTTTCGATTTGCAGAAGGTGGGAGATTCTGGGAGCTGTGATCTGAGGCAAACACAACTGCGGTAAATCATAGAAGCCCTACAGTGTGGAAGCAGGCTATTCAGTCCATCAAGTCCATTCTGACCCCTCCGAAGAGCATCCTGCTCATACACCCCTCCCGCCCCCACCCCTTAGGGAATCAAGGGTTCGGGGTAATGCAAGAAGAGCTGAGATGATGGATAGTTCAGTCACGATCTTAATAAATGGTTGCCATAAGGCACAAACTAATTCAAATTCGGCCAATCAGTTTAAATTTTGCCCCAAAATACCAAAGTCCAATCAAGTTTGAATTAAGTAATTTAAAAAATTAACACCAATAAAATGATCTGATGTTTTGGACTATAAAACCAGGCATTTTTGTGAGTTTTAATATTCTTTGTGTTGGACATAAAGAGTAAAGTTGTTAATTTTTACTTTAAATATTTACCTCTGGGATAGTTCTTTGCCTCTCAAACTTTTACATATTACTGCATGGGGTGAATCACTTCTGTGTTGATGGTTTAATTTAGCAGAGGGGGTTACCCCGTGTCGTAACAGTGCTGCAACATAACAAAAGTGAATTAATTGACTGTACACATTGAAGAGAATGATTTTGATCTGGGACTCCTTACAGAGACATGGCTTCAGGATGACAAGGATTGGATCCTAAATATTGAGGGGAGATGTGGCATTCAAGTCGAATGGGAAGCTAGGTAAAGGTAGAGGGTTGACACTGCTCATCAAAGCACTGATCACAGGGTCGTCTGGTGTCAGCTCGGATTTCAGGTCCTGGTTTCTTTGTCCTCTATTGATCTCCCTGTTCCCACACAGTTGTTGTCCGTTCTCAGCTCTGCTTCATTTCTGCTGAAGCTTTAACCTCCTTTGACACCTTCCAGGACAATAAATCATTCAGTCAATCAAAGTCCAACCCACAATCTCCCAGCCTGTCAACCATCCAGACACAGAGTATCATACCAGAAAATATAACAAAAAAGATGAAAAGTTAGAATTAAATAGGTGCTTGTGTCTTTTCATTGGCAAGTAAACTAGAAATAGGGGTCTGCCAAGAATCTTATAGTGCCCTAATTGAAGAATTGTCTCTCCCTGACATCTAAGTATTAGTACCCAGCTATGATTTATAACAATATTTACATCAACAGAAATAAAGCATTTTGCTCACATTTTGCTCGAAAAATGCACAATCTGCAGGCAGAAAAGACATGGAATATTTTATAAATTCTACTTTGGAAATAGAACCAGTCTGACTCAAAAACTGGGATACAGACAGACTCTGGCCTCACACCTTTAATGCATTGTCTGAGCTGAGTTGTCATCTTTTCTTATAAAACCTTGTTATCTCGAGTAGGTGTCTTATAAGAAGTTCTGGGATTTACATATTAATGATACCAGCGACTCTTTCTAAAAGATGAAAGACTTTACAATCCAGGTTTCTTCAATGTATCATTTCAGTGGCATGACTCTGTAATGTTTTGCTGTAAACTCAGTGTCTTATGATCTTATACTCCACAACCACCTGATGAAGGAGCAGCGCTCCGAAAGCTAGTGCTTCCAAATAAACCTGTTGGACTGGCGTCATGTGATTTTTATCTTTGCCCAGGTTAGGGTGGATTGGCCCTGCTAAATTACCCATAGTGCTCAGGGTTTTGCAGGTGTGGGAGAATTGTTAGAAGCGATTTGATTCCACCTTCGCGTGACTGTGTGAACTTTGGCATGTTCTCCCTCTTCTGTCAGCATGGGTTACCTCTGGGTGCTCCGGTTTCCTCCCACAGTCAAAGGATCTGCAGTTTCAGATGGATCGGCTGTGCTAAAGTGTCCAGGGATGTGCAGGTTAGAGTGGGTTAGCCATGGGGAACTGCAGGACTGTAGGGTAAGTGGATGAGTCTGGGTGGGATGCCGTGTGGAAGGTCGGTGTGCCAATCGGATATCCTAAATTAATCTAGGCCCATTTGCCAGCTCTTGGCCCATATCCCTCCAAACCTTCCTGTTCATATACCAATCCAGATGCCTTTTGAATATTGTAATTGTACCAGCCTCCACCACTTCCTCTCGGAGCTCATTCAATCCACGCAGCACCCGCTGCGTGAAATAGTTGCCCTTTAGGTCCCTTTTAATCCTTTCCCCCCTCACCCTAATATAAATCAATTGCTGCTTTTCCTGAACAGGCTCAGTGGCTGGCACTGCTGCCTTATAGCGCTAGGGACCCGGGTTTGATCTCAGTCTCTAGTAACTGTCTGAGTGGAGTTTGCACCTTCTCTGCGTGGGATTCCTTTGGATGCTCCGGTTTCTTCCCACAATCCAAAGATGTGCAGGTTTGGAGAGGGCACTTCTTGAGGGGAATTAACTTTCACACTTCTTTTCTACTCCTTAGGTCCCTTTTAAATCTTTCCCCTCTCACCTTCAACCTATGCCCTCCAGTTTGGGAGTCCCCTATCCTGAGGAAAAGATGAGTAGTCAAATAAAATGCAAAAGGAATAAAATGTCGAGTCGCAGGATATATATAAAATGTCGCTCCAGCCTTTCTTGTCTCCAATTGTCATTTGGGCACAAAACCTGTGAGTAACACCAGCAACTTCACAGAGCGTCTTGCGCATGCTCCTCGGTGACAACACACACTGCGCATGTTCGCCGGTGTCAGCAAAACCTGTGCGTGCTCCTGGTTGTCGGTGAAAACTGCGCGTGATCTCCTTTTGTTGGGCCAATAGGAAGCCCTGGAGGACCGGAAGGAGCGTGTAATCAGAGACGTCTCTATTGTCTCTGTCTCTCTCACAATCTCAATTTATGGAGGGGACAGATTCTGGAAAAGTTGGGCCAAGTCTGTGTCTCAGTTGGCAAACTCATGGAAAATGCAGTACCACGATGTGAAGTGATAGCATTCCCTGTTGGGGGGTAAACAGCAGAAAGGAGATGCATTGTTTAAATGGTGATATATTGGGATGTGGAGAAAGTGAGGACTGCAAATGTTGGAGATCAGAGTCAAAAAGTGTGGTGCTCGAAAAGCACAGCAGATGAGGCAGCATCCGAGGAGCCGGAGAGTCCGCGTTACAGGTGCGAGCCCTTCATCAGGAATGTGTATAAAGGGGCCTCAGCGTCCTTCCATACCAGTCAATGCCAGTTGTCATATGTGCAGCAAGCAATGAGCAAAGCAGGTGTTATATAAGCAAGAGGAATTGAGTCCAGAAGTGGGGATGTCTTCCTGCAGTTATGGGATCATTGAATATATTCAAGGCTGAGTTCATCTGATTTTGGACCAACAAAGAATTGAATGTTTATGGGGAAGGCAAGAAAATGGTTTTCAGACCATTGCAGACCAGTTACTGAGTCAAACAGCACAGAAACAGTCTCTTCAGTCCAACTACTCCATGCTATGTTCTCAAATTAATCTAATCCCACCTGCCAGTGTTTGGCCTATATCCCTCTGTCACAAAGCTGGTCCTTTTACTAAAAGCTGGTCCTTCTTCTCAAGGTTGCTGTGTCCTTGGTTTTTTTTCAGAGGGGTGGTAAAAAGACCCGGGCTCTGAGCGACTGGTTTAGTACAGAGATGAAAAACGGTATTGGGAGGCATTTTTGGTTCTATGTGAACAGATGAGACTTGAGGCCAAAGCTTTTATGTTTTAGAAGTGACCTGGACAATGAAAGGGGAGTGGTCAGTCCTGAAAGCTGAAGTCTCGTTTGGGTGAGTTAAGCAGTGGTCTATGTGGAGAAAAGCTGCTAACACTGTCTCCTTCTGCCCTTCTAACTTCAACTGTAAGTCTCTGTTTCAGTTTTACTTTGTTTAAGGGGTTTTTTTTTGGTACTGTTGTGTACCAGCATTGCGAAGAGTATTAAGAGTTTCTCCACAGCTTGTACTGTACTTAATAAAGTTTGGTTGTTCACAGAAGTTGGCGTATTGCAGTGTAAGAAGCTCAAGCAAAAGAACTGAACAAAGGAACCTAAGGGATGAGTCTTTCATGCAGAAAGTGGCGTGTTTAAGGAAAGAGCTGTCAGAGGAAGTGGTGGGTGCTGGTACAATTATGACATTAAAAGGCATCTGGATGGGTATACGATTAGGAAGGGTTTAGACGCTGTGGGCCAAATACTGGCAAATCGGCCGAGATGAGGTTAGGTTATCTAGTTGGCACAGATGAATTAGACTAAAGGGTCTGTTTCTGTGCCTAATATCTCTATCACTCTGGCTTGCCACTAACATTTGCCACATCTATATGTACAGTTTCTCTCTGGTGTCAGTGTCAATGCCTTGATATCTCACTCTTAATCGGACTGGCAGTGATGACTTTTGTAATCTTTTCTTACAGACTATCTGAAGACAGAAGTTTCAAAGTCAGCAGATAAAGGGCTTATGTCCAAAATGTTGATTCTCCTGCTTCTCTGATGCTGCTTGCCGTGCTGCGCTTTTCCAGCGATGCAGTTTTTGGCTCTGACTCTCCAGCGTCTCCAGTCCTCCCTTTCACATCAGTGTCTGACAGTTACTCAGTCCATCAAGACCGCAACAATTTTCAACTATGATTCTGTGAGAAGGAGCAAAGCTTTCTTTTTGGTTCCTGTTTGAGTACGGGGGCACTGGTTGAAAGACCCAATTGTTGCAGCGCACTGAGTGTGGAGCCTGAAACAACTCTACTGCCTGGAAAGAAGAATTCATGGCGGGGTTGTACACGTGTGTGTGCAGCTGAAGCTTCGGCCATGGAGAAACCCGAGGAAACACAACCTGTTGAGAAACCATGGAAGTGTGGCGACTGTGGGAAGGGCTTCCGTGTCCCATCTGTCCTGGCGGCTCATCAGTGCAATCACACTGGGAAGAGGCCGTTCTCCAGCCCCAAGCGGGCAAAGGGCTTTACCTGCTCTTGTGTCCTGCTGGCCCACCAGCATATACACACTGGTGAGAGGACGTCTTACTGTTCCATGTGCGGGAAAGGGTTCACTTGGGTGGACAACCTCCAGACCCACCAGCAATTCCACACAGGGGAGAGGCTCTTCAGTTGCCACGAGTGCGGGAAAGCCTTCAGCAATTCCTCCGACCTGCTGAAGCACCGGCGGGTCCACACGGGGGAAGAGGCCATTCAGCTGCCCCGAATGCGGGAAGGCCTTCAGCGACTCCTCCAACCTGTTGAGGCACCGGCGGGTCCACACGGGGGAGAGGCCCTTCAGCTGCCCAGAGTGTGGGAAGGCCTTCAGCAATTCCTCCAACCTGCTGGCCCATCAGCAGGTCCACACGGGGGAGAGGCCCTTCAGCTGCCCAGAGTGTGGGAAGACCTTCAGTAAATCCTCCAACCTGCTGGCCCATCAGCGGGTCCACACGGGGGAGAGGCCCTTCAGCTGCCCAGAGTGCGGGAAGGCCTTCAGCAATTCCTCTGACCTGTTGTCCCACCGGCGGGTCCACACCAGGGAAAGGCCATTCAGCTGCCCCGAGTGTGGGAAGGGGTTCACCCGCTCCTCCAAACTGCTGGCCCACCAATGGGTCCACACCGGTGAGAAGCCGTTTGCCTGCCCCGACTGCGGGCGGAGGTTCACATTGTCCTGCAACTTGCAGAGGCACCAGCGGGGGCACCAGTGCATCCAACAATCAGATTCCACCAGTGACGCAGCAGTGGGTCACCCACAGGGCTGAACCTCCTGCCCATTCTGACAGTGGGTGTAGTGGTTTTTTTTTTGTTTTGTGCTGGACTCACCATCTCCCCCCCCCCCCGCAAGCCCACCTATGTGGCTCAGGGGTGGCATGGTGACGCAGTGGTTAGTACCACTGCCTCACGATGCTGACCTGGGTTCAAATCCACACTCGGGATGACAGTCTGTGTGTAGCTTTCACGATGCCCCCCCCCACATCTGTATGGGTTACCTCTGAGTGCTCCGGTTTCCTTCCCCAGTCTAAAGGTGTGCAGGTTAGTTTGGATTGGCCCATCTAAATTGTCCCATAGTGTTCAGGGATGTGTAGGTGTGGTGCATTAGTTGGGGTAAATGTAGAGGAATAGGGATAAGGGAATGGGTCTGGCTGGGTTACTCTGCGAGGGCCAGTGTGAACTTTTTGGGCCAAAGGAACTGTTTCCATCCTGTAGGGAATCTAATCTTAAAAAAAGATTTCCTTCAAGCGATACTGATAAAATATGCCAAGTTGGACAAAGTATCCCATCAAGTTTGAGACAAACCCAGGGTTGAAGAAGTTGGAAGTCACATGACACCATGTTACAGTGCAACAAGTTTATTTGAAATCACAAGCTTTAGGAGCATTGCTCTTTCATGAGTGCTGCTCCTTCATCACTTCATCTGGTGCCGTGTGACTTCTGACCTTGTCCACCCCAATTCAACACCAGCACCTCTGCATCAGAGTTGACGAATGAGATTGGATTTTATTCGGCCTGATTTAGTGAGATGTTAATTTGGAAACTCAAAACTGTCGGACCGACAAAGAGATGCGAATCATAGAGTCCCACAGCAGGAGACAGGCCCTTCGGCCCAACATGGTCCACGCCGAACAAACTGTCCATCAACACTAAGCCCATTTCCCTGCACTTGGCCCATTTCCTTCCATACCTTTCCTATCCACGTATTTGTCCAAATGCCTTTTAAATGTTGTTAATGTACCCACCTCAACCACTTCCGCTGGCATCTTATTCCATATGTCTACCACCGTCTGCATAAATAAAGTTGCCCCTCACATTCCCTTTTATTCTTTTTCCTCGAACCTTAAACTGATGCCCTCTAGCCCTCACATCCCCAACCCTGGGGTAAAAGTCTGAGTGCATTCACCCTCTCACGATCTCTTCACTTCTCTAAGGGCCTCTCTCAGTCTCTAATGCTCTAAATAAAAATATCTTAGCTTGTCCAACCTCTCCCTTTTACACAGACCCTTGAGATCTGGCAACATCCTTGTATTTGTCTTCAGCACTCTTCCAAGTTTAATAACATTGTTGTTATAGACACTGCCCTGTCTACATATTTTGTTGGAGAAAGAGGACCAAATATTATCCAAATTGGATAATCTGGCTGATGGGACAGGAAACCTTTCTTGAGACAAGTCTCCTGGAGAGAACTGGCTGACTGATCTACTGACCCTCACAGTGCCCCACTGCCCTCAGGTATCTGGAGGGAGTCCACACATTTGCCTAAGGTGGTGCTTGAAACCTTTATCATCTTTGGGATGGATCCCCATTCATTCCGTGCTATGGAGTCATGCAGCCTGGAAACAGACCCTTCAGACCAACCAGTCCATGATCCCCAACTAAACTCGTGCCACCCATCTGCTCCTGGCCTGTATCCAGTTTGTTAATAGTTTTGTTCATTTGTTCACTGTGAGAGTTGGATAAATAAATTGCTGATTGTTGATTTTAAAGTGTTGGGGATTTATTCTTATCAATAGAGCAGGTCACACCACTTTTCATGCTAATTTTACAGATTATTGGGCGACACGCTCCTCTGGGTGTTTCTGTTTGAGAAAGGTGGTGCTGTCAGCCTTCGCTTTATAAGAGTATTGACGTGATGTACTGCTGAATGCAATGGAGTCAACATGAATCCCAGCCTCTCACTGTGGTTGTGGGTGAATCGCCTTAATTTGGCTCTGAACTCAGAAACTGCACACAATTAACTGCTGAAACAATGATTTACACTTTATTGTATGTAACAACAAAAATAAAACTCAAGTAACCAAGTTCAACCTCACTCACAACTTGGCTATCTCCCAATTGATGGCTGAATTTAACTGAGTTTCCACCAACAGTTTATGTCTCTGGAAGTGTTCATGGATTCAATGCAGCATTCTTCTTCCAAGTACTGCTGCTACATCATTCTGAGGTTGAATTCTGGTGGAGATTCCTCACTTTCAAATCTGTGATGTGATGTTTCTTTCGATTCTAACACCACCTCCCCACACTTCTGGAGATCTCTGGTCTGTAGCTAACCTTCTTATCCTCGGTTTTGTGGTTTGTTTGACACAGCCTTTCCTGCAAAAAAACCTTTTACGTCAGGGCCTTCCTTCCACAGACAAACTTAATTGTCCTTTTGTCATGAGGTTATTAAACGCTTAGCTCATCTGTCCCAGGAAACAGTTTGTTGTTTTGCGTCCTTCTTCCCAGGGATGGTTAACGAGCAGAAATTAGGCCATTCAGTCTGCCCCACTATTCAATCATTGGTGATACGTTCCTCAACCCAATTCTCCCCATAACCCTTGATACTTAAGAATGATTAAGTCAGCTCCACCATTCAATGAGCTGAATGGCCTAATTTCTGCCTCTGAGGTCTTCTGATGTCGCAGTGTCTCAGTGGCCCTTTTGTTTCTTGGTCCAGAAAGAGTTCCTGCTGACTCACGGAGTTTGGAAAGTTCTGCAGTTTAAAGGACCACACCACATTCCCCTCTGCCTCCTCCTGCGATAGTGGCAATTCCCAAGATCCCTTGGTATCCCTGAAAACAATCGAGGTGTCTGGAAATCTCTGCTGCTACTCTGGAACAGAAGGATTATTGGGAGAAAATTCAGAAATCTGATGTGCAAAGAGACTATGGAGTTCTACTCCAGGATTCTCTCAAGGCAAACTTGCAGGTTGAGTCAGTGGTTAGGAAGGCAAATCCAATGAAGGTATTTATTTTGATCAGACTTGAATATAAAAGCAGGGATGTACTTCTGAGGCTCTAAGTCTCCGGTCAGGCCACAATTGGAGTACTGTATGTAGATTTGGGCCCCATATCTCAGGAAGGATGTACTGGCCCTGGAACGTGTTCAGAGGTGGTTCAAAAGAATGGTTCAGGAATGAAAAATTTAACATAAGAACATTAGAGGACTCTAGGTTTAGACTTCATGAGGTTCAGAAGGATGGGGGGTGGGGTGGGATCTAATTGAAACCTACAGAATAATGAACGGTGTAGATGTTGGGAAGATGTTTCCAGTGGTAGGACAGACTAGAACCTGAGGGCTCAGCTTTCCTGTCAAGGGAAGACCCTTTAGAACAGAGGGGAGAGAAACTTCTTCAGCCAGAGTATGGTGAATCTATGGAATACACTGCCACAGAAAGCTGCGGAGGCCAAGTTACTGAGTATATTTAAGACTGAGATAGCTCGGCTCTTGAGTATCAAGGATTACGGGGAGAATGGGGTTGAGAAACGTATCAGCCATGATTGAATGGCGAAGCAGACTCAATGGGCTGAATGGCTTAATTTCTGCTCCTATGGTCTTATGGTATGCTGATGTGTGGAGGGGTGAGGAGGGGAGGAAAGAGATGGAGAGAAAGACAGTTAAGGTGAAGCTCGATAGAGATGCAGGAAATATAAGAATTGTATGAGAAATGGCAGAACACATAGGAGCACTGGCATACAGAGGGGTCTGGGCATATAGATCCGTGGAAGTGGTAATGCAGGTGGGCACGGTGGTCAAGAAGGCACACAGCACGCTTCCTTGAGTGTAAGAGTTACATTACAGCTGTTTATTCTGGCCACATTCGGAATATAGTGTGCAGTTCTGGTCACTGTGCTACTGGACGGATGTGGGTGCTCTGGCTGAGGATACAGACAAGGTTCACCAGGACATTGCCTCGTCTGGAGGGCTCTCGTTATGAGCAGAGGAGGCATAAACCTGGATTGTTTTCTTTGGAAAATCAGAGGCTGAAAAGAGACCTCGACAAAATGATGAGAGACACAGATTGGCTGGACAGGGGTGGCAGGGTAGCTCAGCGGTTCGCACTGACACCTCATAGTGCCAGTGACCTGCGTTCCATTTTAGTGTCAGGCAACTAGCTGTGTGGAGTTGGCACATTATCCCTGCACCCCCCACCTCCCGTGTCTGCGTAGGCTTCCTCTGGCTGCTCCGGCTTCCTCCTACAATCCAAACATGTATCAGTTAGGGTGGATTAGCGATGCTAAATTACCCATGGTGTCCAGGGAGAGGCAGGTTAAGTTGGATTGTCTGTGTGTAAATTGCCCCATTGTTCAGGGATGTGTAAGTTCGGTGCATTAGTCAGGAGTAAATGTAGATAATAGGGGTAAGGGAACGGGTCTCCATGCGTTAATCTTTAGAGGGCCGGTGTTGACTTGTTGGGATGAATGGTCTGTTTCCACGCTGGAGGGATTCTGTGATAGTCAGAGGCGTTTTTTTTCCTCTCCAAAGTGGAAAGGTCAACTAAAAGAGGGCACAGGTTCAAAGTGAGCAGGGGACTGTTTGGGGGAAGAGGTGGTGGGGGTGGGGAATCACACAGAAGGGTGGTGGGGGTTCCTGGAACGCACTGCCAGTGCAGGTAGTGGAAGCAGGCACCTTAACAATGTTTAAGGTGTATCTTGATAGACACATGAACGGGAGGTGAACAGAGGAACAGAAACCACACATGGGCAATAAATAGCAGGTCTAAGTAAGGATTAAGAATTATCACAGGCTTGAGGGTGTGTGTGTGCCGAAACCAAGTGAGACAGGCCTGAGACTGTGCTGTATTGTATTGATACAGCTTTCCCCCACTATTTGAAAGTCGAGTGTTCCTTTCATAAGCCGAAATGGCCTAAATCGAAGAAGCAATTACCATGAGTTAATTTGTATTATGCCTTTCTTTGTAAAAACGACAATCCTCTTCAGATTTCTTTCGGTTTGTGGGAGCAGGTATTAATGTAGGTCTTTTGTAAAAGTGAAGTAGTGGAAAGCGAACTTTGGAAAAGTGAGGGATACCTTTATGCTGATGGAGGGGAGATGGGGGGCAATGAAGAGGGGTGGATGGAGGCTCAGGTGGAGAATAAACACAGAGACCAATTGAGCAGCTTGGCCTGGTTCTGTGCTGGAGACTCAATGGGATAGAGACAAATGTATCTATTTCAGGTATACCTGCAGAATGCTCCATCCAGGATAAAAAATGTCCTTCATCTGCTTCAGCATACAGGGCAGATGAGCAGTTTCTCCCCGGTGTGGACCAAGAGGTGATGCGACTGAGTGAAGCCTTTCCCGTGCTGAATGCAGGTGAATGGCCGCTGCCCGGTGTGCAAATGCTGATGAATATCGCGCAGGCGGGGAAGGAAAACCGTTCCTACATTTTCATGATTTCTCCATGGTGCAGGTGTCCTCATATTTCTCCAGGTTCAACAAGTCAGTTGAAACTCGCTCACTCTTACAGCATGTGTGTGGTGTTACTGGTGAACCCGCTGAAAACTGGAGGACTCTCATTCAGTCTGTAAAGCATGTTCCAGTCACTACTCTGGTGTGTGGGTATGTGAGACTCTGAGTTTCCAGTCACACTGACGTCTAAAACCTAACAAAGCAGGCAGACCTTCTCCCCTTTGTTTTCAAGGCCATCAATATCCAAGTCCTGGTGAATCAATCGACTGTCAGACTTTGATGTGATGTTTGGTCTGAGATTTCTGCCTCCAAATTCTTCTCTTGTAATATTCCTGTGGAAAGAGATTGCAAAGGTCATCGCTGTCAGTCCACAATAGAAAATCAAAACACACAATTCTAGTTTCTGTGGAACATTCTTTCCTCTCTTAATACCCAAGATCTTTGTGCTGATGTATATGTAAATGTATACAGCAGGGTAATGTGGTGGATTGCATACTCCATGAAGAGGTCACTCAAGTTGCTAAATTGACATCTATCATGCGGTATTGACGTTCTTACTGAAGATATACAATATTCTGCAGTACAATATTATGAGCTCAGAAACAACTGCAAATCAGGCTTTTAGAGCCATAAACATTCCCTCAAATTTGCAGAGTGTGCTCCCTGCTTGGATTCATACTCTCTGCCTCCCGTTGCTGCAAGTGAACAGTGCTTCCCCCATTCTCTCTCCCTCCCAGGAGAAGGAATGGAAAGGGGGAGACATTGCTTCACTCCCAGATTTTGCCCAGAAGAGCCCCCCATTGTCTGAATGCACAAGTTGGACAATGAACTTCTGAAGCTACTGCTGCTCCTGTCTCTCTCTGAATGAAGATTGAGCTTCACCCCAGACTGCGATTCCCTTTCTCTGTCCAAACATATTTGAGCACAGCACATTTTTATTGAAGTAAGGCATCTTTCCTGAATGTTACAATTAAAGGGGTGTATTTCCCCTCATATTCAAAGGGATGGTAAGTCAGAGAAGGACCATGCCTTCTCGGGTGCTCGTTGTTGTGGTTCTGTTCGCCGAGCTGGGAATTTGTGTTGGAGACGTTTCATCCCATGTCTAGGTGATTTCCTCAGTGCTTGGGAGCCTCCAGTGAAGTGCTTCTGTGATCTTTCCTCCGGTATTTGTAGTGGTTTGTCTCTGCCGCTTCCGGTTGTCAGTTCCAACTGTCCACTGCAGTGGCCGGTATATTGTGTCCAGGTCAATGTGTTTGTTGATAGAATCTGTGGATGAGTGCCATGCCAGAGAACAGCCAGGGAATTCCTAGAGGTATGGCCTCTCGGCATTTTTCCAGATTTTTCAACTCTGAATCTGGGACAAGGTGTGTGGTGTGGGGGTGGATGGGAGGGGAAATAAAAATACTGGTGAAATCTATATTGATCCTATGTAGTTAGTGGGTCCCAAGGCAGAAGACGAGGTGTTCTTCCTACAAGCGCCAGGTAGCCAGTGCTTGGAGGGGGAGGCAGCAGAGTACTTGCATGTACTTGACGGATTGTGAGGGGGAGTTAAAGCGTTCAGCCACAAGGCGGTGGGGTTGTTTAGTTTTTGCGTCCCAGAGCTGTTTCTGAAATGTTCTGCAAGTTGGCGCCCAGTCTCCCCAAGGTGGCAGAGACCACATCGAGAGCAATGGACATATAAATTAATCTTATAAACAAATTGTACAAATCTTAGCCTGCCAGAGTTATTTTCTTTAATTAAGTTAAAGAAAATTTTAATTAAATTGGGTGACTACATGAAACGGTTTGTTCGTCAGACTCAAGTCATCATTCTCAAATGAGACAATGCCATTAATATCAGTGAACTGCTTTTTTGTTAGAACCACAAGTTCTTGATTTAGTTTCACAATTTACTGATATTCACATCTGCACATTCAATGTCAAACTGACATCAGAAATGACATGACACCATTATTTTTTTCTTACAATAATCCAACAAACAAATTAATACACATTCAATACCAAGTCTCATTAATATGAAATTAAATTTGACCATAAAATAATGCAAAATTCAAGATGTGAGATAACAAATGGGGGAAGGGCAGAAGGTAAGAAATGCAGCATCGTAGAAGGTGCTCCTCCAGGGAGTGTATTTTACCAACTACAACTGCTAAATATAAACAAACACTCTGACATGATCCTCCGGTTTTAATGTAAACCATAGCCCCATACAGTAGGTACCATTTAAATAAGTTAATAGATACAAGCCTTGAGCAAATCCAGCCTCCAGCCGGACCCCCCGCTTCTTGGAGCTCGGACCTTCCTCCAGCTCCGGGGGGTTGTTGAGCTCCTGGGCTCCGGCCGCCGCCGAAGAAGCCGCGGGCGCCGGCTCTCTCTCCTCCACCGCCGACATTTTTAATTTGTTTTCTCGTTCACCCGGTAACCGTCACCTCCCCCTTCCCGGGCCCCGGAAATTGTTTGAAAAGTTCCGTCTTTATTTTGAAATGTATTTTAAAGGTATTTTCTGAGGTAAACGATGCCTGTCTGCCCCCCTCCCTCCGTCAGAAACCGCCCGCTGAGTCGATGAGAAAACCGCAGCCTCGCGCCGCCATCTTTGTTTTTCTTCTTCATTCCGTCTCCTCCTTCTGTGACGCGCGTCATCCGCGCCCCCTCCAATCAGAACGCACCGTACTCTACCTGACCAATGGCGGCCGGCGTTGCAGTCAAAAAGGAAGCCACAACCCGGAATGTCGCTCTCCGATTCGTCCGCATCGACCGCAGCCTTTGGGATTGGTGGAGAGGTTCGCAGGCCCTTCACTGTCCCCGCCCCTTTACTCCAATGGGCTCGAGGTGTTCAGGAGGAAGGTGTTCTCACTCATTCATTCAACAGGAGATGGACTCAATTTACTGTAATGGGCTGTGGGGGTACAGTGGTCATGTCTCATGTTGAGGAGGAAGGTGTTTCCTCTCATTCAACAGAAGAGGACCTATTTACTACAGAGGGTTTTTTTGGCGATGCAGCTGTAGTCTCCCATAGAGCCCTGAGGCTCAGGTTTAAATCCCACTGCTCCAGTCTGTGTAATAACATACTCAATTTTTTTCAGTCATAAGTCACACAACTATAGTCCAACACGTCTATTTGAAATCGCACGCGTTTGGAGTGTAACCTCTTCATCAGGTGAAGACATGGAAAACAAAACGGGCAGGAAAGAGAATTCAGATAAATGACCAGCCATGGATGGTGATGAAAGACAGAGCATCTCAACAGTCAATTACCTATTCCCATTCCTATTTCTGATCTTCTTCATACATGACAAGTTGCATATTTTCCAATCATTAATTTTATTTCCATGGTTTAAAAATGAATATTTAAGAACGGTCAGTTTATTTTTTCTCACTTGAGCACATTGTGACCCACAACTATTTAGATACCACTGTTAATATCATCGCCACTCTCATGAGATATCAGAGGAACAATTCATAAACAAAATTTGACACTGAGTCACTCGAGTAGACACTTGAACAGAGAAAGCGCCCGACAGATATTGGGAACCTAAAGGTTATTGAAATGAAATATTAAGAGCAGGCGATCACCCCCAATAAGGGAACTCACCTGACTGACCTAATTATAATCACCACAGTATCCAGTGCTACTCTTCACCGAAAACGGATTACTTTCCTTTTCAGTTTCTTTTGAATGCCATAATTGAATCTGACTCCAACACTCTCTCTCGCAGACCATTCCAAAGGTCGAAGATTTTCAATCATTAATGAAACATGTTCTGGATCTCTCCCAAAACACAATTCATATGGATCTTGCTTCAAATCATTTGCAGTAAATTCTTCACATGGACAGATTTGCAGCTTAGAGCATTTGTTTAAATTTTATATCATATTGAGGTGGCACAGTGCTTGGCATTGCTACCTCACAGCACTAGGGACCCAGGTTCAATTCCAGCCTCAGGTGAGTGTCTGTGTGGAGTTTGCATGTTCTCCCTCTCTGCATGGGTTTCCTTCCACAGTCCAAAGAGGTGCAGGTTAGGTGGATTGACCATGCAAAATTGCTCTGTGATGTGTCGGTTATGTGGATTAGTCATACTAAATGCAGGAGAATGGGGTGATCCTGGGTGGGATAGTCCTTGGTGTGTCAGTGCAGGCTCAATGGGACAAATGGCCTCTTTCTGCACTGTCGAGATTTTATATATATCTGTCTGATTTCTTGCACATGCTACTTTCTCAAAGGGACATTTTCCTGTCATGTTCAGTACTGCAGTCTCTATATTTTCATACATACCTCGAAATTAGGTTTGAATGAAATCCCCCCATTTCACTGTATTTTAGGTACCATTCCCCCCCCCCCCTTCCATTCCTTATTCGTTTTTCCATTACCTGTGTTATGATCCCCTCCTCTTTATATATATTATTGTAGACAGGCTAAATCTAGTTACCATGTCCCTAAAATATGAGATGAAAAATGATCGCATACTTTTGAGTCCATTACTACAGCTTGTTAAGGTCTCTTGCCAAAGAGAACTCTCAATCCTGCATCCTTCGGTACGATTATATTAGGATATCTGGTCAGCATGGATGAGTTGGATTAAATGGTTTGTTTCTGTCCTGTGCATCTCTATGACGATGACTATCGAAAAAGGGCCAGGAGCAGGCTGGTGGGACTAGTTTAGTTGGGGCTCATGTACTGAACGGTCTGTTTCCAGGCTGTATGACTACACAGCCTCAAATGAATGGGGATCAATCCCAAAGAGATATTAAAGGTCTCGAGCACCACCTTAGGCACATGTGTGGACCCCTTCCAGATAACTGAGAGCAGTGGGGCACTGTGAAGTTCAGTACATCAGTTGGCCAGCAAGTTCTCTCCGGGAGACTTGTCTCGAGAAAGGAAGCGGTTTCCTGTCCCATCAACTGGACTGTGGATTAGTTTGGAGCAGGTCCGATATCTCTGACAACATCAGTGGACAGAGTCGAAAGTGTGGTGCTGGAAAAACACAGCAGGTCAGGCAGCATCCAAGGAGGAGGAGAATTGACGTTTAGGGCATAAACCCTTCATCATCAATGAGGCTTGTGGGCCGGGAGGGCTGAGAGATAAATGGAAGGGGGGGGTGGTGTTGGGGAGAAGGTTGCTGAGAATGCGATAAGCAGATGAAGATGATTGGTTGGAAAGGAGGGTGGGACGGATAGATGGGAAAGGTGATAGACAGGTCAGGAGGGCGAGTGGAGGCTTGGGGCTGTGATAAGGTGAGGGGGGAAGAGGAGGAGGATACATGAGGAAACTTTTGAATTCCACATTGATCCCATGTGGTTGCAGGGTCCCAAGGTGGAATAAGAGGTGTTCTTCCTCCAGGCGTCAGGTGGTAAGGGTTTGGCGATGGAGACAGCCCAGGACCTCAATGATCTTGATGGAATGGGAGGGGGAGTTGAAGTGTTCAGCCACAGGGCGGTGGGGTTTGTGGGTGTCCCAGAGTGGTTCTCTGAAACAATCCACAAGTTGGCATCCTGTCTCTCCGACGGAGAGAAGACCACATTGGATGGAATGGATACAGTGGATGACACTGGTGGAGGTCGCGGTAAATTTCTGTCAGATGTGGAAGGATCCTTTGGGCCCTTGGATGGAGGTGAGAGGAGTGGTATGGACACATGTTTTACACTTCCTGTGGTGGCGGGGAAGGGGCCAGGAGTGGGGTGTGGGCTGGTTGTGGGCGCATGGACCTGACGAGGGAGTCGCAAAGGAAATGGCCTCTCTGGAATGCTGGTAGGGGTGGTGGGGTCCATTCCTGTCGCATTTGTATCCTGGAACATTAAGCTGCCAGTCCTGCCCATCCCTGAGCCACGTTTCTGTAATTGCTATGATATCATATCCCATCTTCCTAATCATGCCCTGAGTTCAACTGCCTTCCCTGTTAGTCCTCTTGCAATGAAGTAAATGCAGTTTAATTTGTTAGTCCTTCCTTGCTCTCTGCTTTGTCTCTTCCTGATCTGACTGTTTGACTCACTCCCTTTCCCAACTGTACCAGTCTCAGATTGATCTCTTTCCTCACTATTTCCCTGGGTACCTCCCCACGCACCCACCTTGCTAGTTTAATTCCTCCCGAGCAGCTCTTGCAAATTTCCCAGCCAGTATATTAGCACTCTTCCAATACTCAGGTGCAATCTATCCTTCTTGTACAGGTCATATCTACCCCAGAAGAAATTCCAATGATCCAAAAATGTGAACCCTTCTCCCATGCACCAACTCCTTAGCCATGCATTCATCTGATCTATCCTCTCTATTCCAACTCTCACTAGCTCGTAGTACTGGCAGTAATCCAGATTTTCCAAGATTCGAGGACCTTTTTTTTTACAAACAATTCGTGCCTGACTTTCCACACTTTCCCTTCAGAACCGCATCCTTTTCCCTTCCTATGTCAGTGGTTCCAATGTGTACAATGACCTCCAACCGGTCCCTCTCCCTTTTGAGAACATTCTGCACCCTCTCGGAGACATCCTTGATCCTGGCACCAGGGAGGCGACACACCATTCTGATTTTTCGCTGCTAACCACAGAAGCGTCAGTTTGTACCTCTGACTAGAGAGCCCCTTATCACAATTGATCACTTGGAACCCGACGTACCCCTCATTGCATGAGAGCATGTCTCGAGACCAGAAACTTGGCTGTTCGTGCTACATTCCCCGAGAGACCATCACCCCCTACATTTTCCAAAACAGCAGACTTGTTTGAAATGGGGACAGCCACAGAAGACTCCTGCACTACCTGCCTACCTTTCCTGGAGTTAACCCATCTCTCTGATTATAGCTGCGGCTTTTCTCCCTGCCTATCATTACCAAACCATCATACCCCCAGGTCTTGTAAATTCCTCATTACCTCGAACTGTCGCTGCAACTTATCCACGCGATCCAATAGGATTTGCAAGCAAACACATTTACTGCAGACATAATCACCAGTAACATGGATACTCTCCCTAATCTCCCACATCTGACAGGAAGAGCATATCACTCTCATAAAGGCCACCTTTGCTCCTTCACAATCAACAGACCCAGAAAATAGCACCGTCTTTTTGCTCTAAAAAAGTGCTCTGGGCTAACACAGTACTTGTGGTTTATATTTTTAATATTTAATCAAGAGACAGATGTCAGTAAAACATATAATCAAGAAAGAATCCACTCCATTCACGACTGCAGACACAGCTAAGTTACACGTTAAAGACTATACACTTCTCTGTTCCTGTTCTGTGAGCTCCCCCACACAGGTTCCTCCATGGTCAGCTGTGAATTTTGCTGTTCATTAACCTTTCCCAGATGCACTGCAATGTCCAGTAACTGTGCAGATTCATTGCAATGTAAATTTCTTTTTCTCTCTCCCTCATTTTGGACTCCTATCCATGCCCCTTATAAACCTCTATAAGGTCATCTCTCAGCCTCCTACGCTCCAGGGAAAACAGCCGCAGTCTTTTCAGCCTCGCCCTATAACTCAAACCCTCCAACTCTGGCAACAGCCTTGTAAATCATTTCCAAACTCTTTTAAAGTTTCACAACATCTTTCTAACATAGGAGACCAGAACTGAATGCAGTATTCCAAAAGTGGCCTAACTAATGTCATGTACAGCCATAACATAACTCCCAACTCCTGTACTCAATGCTCTGATCAATAAAGGCAAGCGCCACCAAACGCTTTCTTCACTACCGTGTCTACCTGTGACTGCACTTTCACAGAACTACAAATCTGCACTCCATGGTCTCTTGATGCAGGAATACTCTCCATGGCCTTACCATTAAGTGTGTAAATCCTGCCTCGATGTGCCTTTCCAAGATGCAACACCTCACATTTATCTAAATGAAACTTTATCTGCCACTCCTCGACCCATCAGCCCATCCATTCAATTCTAATTTAGATTGAACTTTCTTTCCTCTCTTATTTCCTAGATGCTGAACATCTCCATCCCCACTTTCTCCCTCCATTCTCACTTTGCTGAACCTAATCCATGCTGTACCTCATCCTGAAGGGTCTGGTTTACGCTGATTTACAGCCCACGCTAGGGGGATCTAATTGAATCATACAGAATACTGATTCGCCTGGACAGGGTGGATGCTGGGGAGATGTTTCCATTGGTAGGAGAGACTGGGTCCGAAGGGCACAGCCTTAGAGTAAAGGGAAGACCTTTTAGAACGCAGATAAAGGGGAAACCTTTGTAGCCAGAGAGTGCGAAACCTATGGAATTCATTGCCACAGAGACTGTGTTGGGCAAGTCACTGAGTATATTCAAGACAGAGATAAATAGGTTCTTGTGTATCAAGGATATTGAGGGTTGCGGGGAGAAAGCAAGAGAATGGGGTTGAGAAACTTGTCAGCCATGATTGAATGGTGGAGCAGACCTGATTGGCTGAATGGCCTAATTTCTGCTCCTTGGTCTTATGGTCTCTTGTTGTCCTGGACATAGTGAGAGAGAACTGGGAGCAGGAGTAGGCCATTTGGTCTTTCAAGCCTGCACCAACATTGAACTGGATATGAATATACCTACATCTTGGTGGATAGGCTGGGACCTTTTTCACTGGAGCATAGGAGGTTGAGAGGTGATCTTATCAAGCTTTATAAAGTCATGAGGGGTATAGATGAGGTGAATGATGGGTCTCCTTTCCTTAGAGTGGGGGCTTCAAGGTTAGGGAGCAAATTTTGAAGGTGAGTGGAGAAAGATTTTAAAAAGACAGGAGGGACACCTTTGTTTTCCCATAGAGAATGGTCCGTATGTGGAATGAATGTCCAGAGGAAGCGGGGATGCAGGTACAGTTACAACGTTGAAAAGACATTTGGATAAGGACATGAATGGGAAAGGTTTGGAGGTGTTATGGACTACGCCAGACCACTCAAAACATTCTTAAGCAGGCAGCGCAGACCATAACTTTGCTATTTGTTTCAGTAAGTGCACAGTGAAAATTACCCAAAGTTAGCTAGGTTGACTACCAGGATTTAAAACAGATAAATGTATTCACAAGAATACCGAATGAAACACAAAGAACAGAATATAGAATACTCACAGAACTCAGTCGATCTAAACTAGACTTAATTATGTTGTTCCTTTCTCCACACAGTCCACTGCTGAACTCACTCAAACAAGGCCTCAGCTTTCACAACAGATCACTTGTCTTTCATTATGCTGGTCACTTCGAAAACATAAAAGCTTGGGCCTAAAGTCTCATCTGTTGACATGTAAACAAAAAAGCCAACCGATACCCTTTTCATTTCTGTAAAAAAACCATCCATTTTGGAGTCTGGGGCCGTTTTACCACCACTCTGAAAAAAAACCAAGGACACGGTATCCTTGAGAAGAAGGACCAGCTTTTAGAAAAAGGACCAGCTTCATGACAGAGGGATATGGGCCAAACACTGGCAGATGGGATTAGTTTAGTTTGCGAACATTGCATGGACTAGTTGGACTGAAGGTTCTATTTCTGTGCTGTATGATTCTGTAATGGTCTCAAAACCATTTTCTTGCCTTCCCCATAACCATCCACTTCTTTGTTGTTCAAAAGTCAGATGACCACCCCACCCCAATTGCAGGAAGTCAACCCCATTTTTGAACTCAATTCCTATTGCCTTGCTGACTGCTTGCTGCACCTGTCTGACAATTGGTGCAGAAGGACGCTGAGGACCCTTTGTACATCCACACATCACTCCTGATGAAGGGCTCGTGCCCAAAACATCGACTCTCCTGCTCCTCGGATGCTGCCTGACCTGCTATGCTTTTCAAGCACCACACTTGACTCTGATCTCCAGCATCTGCAGTCCTCACTTTCTCCACATACCAATATATTATCATTTAAACCATGCACCTCCTTTCTACTTTTTTTTAAAGCAATAGGCTTTAACTTTACATTGTGGTACTGCATTTGTTGTGCGTTTGCCAATTGAGACACAGACGTGGACCAACTTTTCCAAAGTCTGTCCCCTCCCTGGATTCACTCCCTTTCTTTTTCGTGCAAGTCAGCAACTGAATCCCAGAACGAAAAAGAAATGAAAAAGTGGGTGAGAAAAGACAGTGCCGTACCCACAGATGTTGGAGAGAGTTGCAGTCTGGGGTGAAGCTCAATCTTCATTCAAAGAGAGAGACAACCGCATCTTGAGAAACTCACGACCCAACTTCCGCATTCAGACAAAGAGGCGGCTCTGAATGGCAGGAGGACCAGGCTCCTTCCGGTCCTCCGGGTCTCACCATTGGTCCTTCAGAAGGAAGTCAAGAGCCGTTTACGCGGACAGCGACGAGCATGCTCAGTGCTTTTGCTGACACCGCAGTACATGCGCAGTTGTTGCTGACACCGCAGTACATGCGCAGTTGTCGCGGACACCGAGAAGCATGCGCAGTACGCTCTGTGGGGGTGCTGGCGTTACTGACAGATTTTAAGTGTCCAAATGTCAAAAGGAGAAAAAAAAGCTGCAGCCACAATTTTATTTTTCCCTGTGGCTCGACATTTTATTCCTTTTGAATTTCGTCCGGCTTTGTATGTCTACCCCAGGGTAGAGGAAGTCCAAAACTAGACGGCATAGGTTTAGGGTGAGAGGGGAAAGATTTAAAACGGTCCTAAGGGGTAACTTTCATGTAGAGTGTGGTGTGTGTATGGAATGAGCTGCCCAGAGGAAGTGGTGGAGGCTGGTACAATTACAACATTTGAAAGGCATCAGGGTCAGGATGGGTATCTGAATAGGAAGGTGTGAGAGAGATATGGGCGAAATGCTGTCAAATGGGTCACTGGATCAATTTAGGAGATCTGGAGGGGATGGGCGAGTTGGACTGAAGGATCTGTTTCTGTGCTGTATGACTCTATGCGTCTATTTTAATGCAAATTTCAGAAACATGACTGCAGCTTTTTAAAAAATAAATTAATATGCTTTTAGATGTTAACAATGTTTCTGAATATATCATTTTAGCTGTTCTTAATTTTAAAGATCAGCCATTTCTTGCGCACCCCTGTCTTCCAGGTAGAGTCATCACTATCGATTCTCTCTCTTTCCTGAGAAAGTGATACTGCAATCAAAGAGGGAATGAGAAAGTATGGAATGATAGAAGGGAGGGAGAATGGACAGGGGAGTGGGGGTAGAGAGAGAGAGAGAGAAAATGACAAGGGACAAAGGGTGGGGTGCAGAAAATGAGGGGAAGAGAGAGAAGAAGACTGAGCACAGAGTGGGTACAGACTGTGAGGAGAGAGAGTGGACGAGGACCAAAAGTTTGGGAGACTGACAGTACAAATCCCACCTTCGTCAGGACTGGTGTCAGTGTCTCATGGATTGGAACGCACTCCACCCACAGCAGACCTGAGGCAATTGTTTCTCAATAGATGCTTGGCTAATGCAGTAGAATCATATAATCCCGCAAGGCCATTTGGCCCATAAAGTTCAGACTGACCTTCCAAACAGTATCCCATCCAGACCCACCCATTTTTCCTGCAGTTCCCCATGGTTAACCAACCCTCAGTTGCACATATGTGGACACTTTAGCACGGCCGATCCACCCTGAACTGCACCCAGAGTTAACTCACGCAGACAGAAGGGTGAGAACGTGTTAAAGTCCACACAGACAGCTGCTCAAGAGTGGGACTGAACCCAGGTCCTTGACATTGTGAGTCAGTGGTACAAACCACTGAGCCACCGTGCCGCCCAGAGCTTTGATGTTCTCCTTTGTCCTAGTAGTTTCTAACTTCTCATGTGCCCTCAGCAGAGGCTCTCTCCTCCTGACATTGTTGGACCACATCCACTGCAACCTTCTCCAGCCCTGAGCACATCGGTTCCTAAATCCTGGCACCAAACAGACACCAATGCCATCTGTGCTCCTGCTGACAACTGCAGAGAACGGAGACCATCCCTGTTACTGTTCTGTCCCTTACCACCACCTCCCCCTCCCCAATGTTGTTTTTACTCCCACTGCCCAACCAGTTAGCTCCTACCACCTGCAGCCCTCTCTCAGATCACCTTTACCTGCCAGACCTGCATTTACACCCTCCTGACCCTGTCCACTGATGTAAACAAAAGGCTCTCTCCAGAAGGGAATGACCGTCTCCCAGAATAAAGTGTCTGGTTAACTTTCCCACTTTACCCTCAACATGTCTGCAGCCTGGCTTCCAGCTCCATCTCTCTGAACGAATGTCCTCCAGGATGTGTTTGCCCTTGGTCACAGCATCCAGAGCCTCCCACCTTCTGCAAATTGAAAGACAGGCCCCACCCTGCCCTCTCCAATGTGTGTTGTATAACTGATAGCCAAGTACGGAACCCATGAGGATGGCCTCAACAGGGACCTTGGTTTCATGTCACACTACAAGTGACCCCACTCACACAGACTTGTACCCCATTACTCCCATACGTTACCAAGCATGGTCGAATGCAAACACATGCTCTTATGCACAAAAACACATGCTCTCATGCATGCACACACATCAGGTTATGGGGTGAAATTGTAATTGCAGAATTTTATTTGCAGGTACATTATATTTTGCTCAAAAAGCACACAATCTTCAGGCAGTCAATCCATGTGTCATGTTATAAATCCCTACTTTGGAAACAGAACCAATCTGACTCAAGGTTGGGTTGCAGACAGACTCTAACATGAGTGAATCACAGGGTTTTCTTTCCCCAGAAAATGATTTCATCATTAGATTCTAAACTCCAGATTTCTGACTGAATTCCAATTCCGCCATCTGCTGTGGTGGGATTTAAACCCAGGAGTCCCGAGGAGTCCCCAGAACTGGGTTGATAGTCCAGTCGATAATGGCACTCGGCCCTTGTTCCTTCAATCACCCTGTGATGGCACATGAACTCACTGGTGCCTCCGCAGGTGGGAGGAGGGGTTGATGCCCTTCCCGCACTGAGAGCAGGTGAGCATGCTGTGCCTGGTGTGGACCCGCTAGTGCGTCTGCAGGCTGGAAGAATTGAATCCCTTCCTGTGCCTGGAGCAGGTGATTAGCCATTCCCTATTGTGGACTCGCTGGTGAACTTCTAAAATCTCAAAACATATAGTCAAGAAAGAACCCACTCTATTCACTGCTGCAGACTTACGGGAAGGTTACACGTTAAAAACTCTGCAGTAATCTGTTCCTGTGCTGTGAGCTCTCCTGCACATGTTCCTCCAAGATCAGCTGTGAATTTTGGTGTTTGTTAATTTTTCCAAGATGTCCAGAGATACATGATTTCAAACAGCAAAGGCAGGAACTATGCAGATTCACTGCTGTATCCATTAGTAGTATACGTTTCTTTCTCTCTCTCTCTCTCTCTCTCTCTCTCCCTTACAGACCATGTGCTTGCTGCCTTTGGCTGTCTTTCTCCATTTTGAAATTGCTGTTGTCTTGATTTTTTTACTCTAAAGTTCCAAAACAATGCATCAGCATATAAAACATTAATTGCTGCTCCTGGAATTCAAGGAAATCGCCTCCAACACTGAAAACACCTCAACAAAGGAGCAGCTCTTACAGCCACAAATTTTCCGGTCCTCCATCTTGGATTAGTTCTTCGTGAACCTTCCCATCTCCCAGGTTACAGTTATTCAAATAATTTGCTTTTCTATTTTTGCTAGAAAAGTGGATAACCTCATGTTTATCCACACTAACTGCATCTGACAAACATTTGCCCACTCACTCAGACTGTCCAAATAACATTGTATCCTCCTCACAGCTCACCCTTCCACCCAGCTTCGTGTCATCTGCAATTTGTGACATATTCCAATTAGTTCCCTCATCTAAATCATTGACACATACTGTGAATACCTGGGGTCCTAGTCCCAATCCCTTCAGTTATAAAACATCGATCTGTCTGACCATACAAAATAGCAGATGTTCGCTTGATATTCACAACTGACGAAGACCTGATAAGCAATTATGAACCACTGAATTACTAAATCACAGAAGCAGGCCATTCAGCCCATCGTGTCCATGCAGCTCTCTAAATGAGCTTTCTGACGTTGTGCCATTTTCCTGACGTTTCCTTGGAAACCGGTACAATGCTTGTCATCAAATAATTTTCCAATGCTCTTAACTGATTCTGCTTCAACAACTGCTCCATGCGATGTCTTCCAGATCTATTTACTCACTGTGTGAAATTTCTTTCTCACATTACATTTTCTTCCTTGTAATGGAGTTGAAATCTGCAATCTTATTCTCAATGCTGTTACCATGGTGAACAGTTTTTCACTGTCTTTTCTGGGTATGATTTTTCTCATAATTTTCAAAACTTATTTTGAATCTGACTTCAGAGATCAGTCCATGAGGCGAAGCCTCATCAACAACACAGAAACAACCGAGCATCTGAAGGCCCCTCAGTCATCACTGTGAGCCCCATAGCAACCATTGTTACCAGGGCGGCCATGCATTCCAAACCTGGTCTCTCAACATCACTAGTATTGTCCCACAGTTTGAGAAACTGTGATTCTCGCTACGACTATAAAAATGAAATTTTTTTAAAAGCGGTTGTTGCTGAGAAGTTTAATCCTTTCTGTCCAGTAGGAAGTCAATGATGTGTTTGAATTTGAATGACTCAGTGATTCCCTTCCCACATGTGGAGCAAGTGGATCACCGCTCCCTGTGTGCCTGTGGGGATTACATTCCAGGTCAAACCGGGAATTGGATCTCTTCCTACAGCCTGAACATACCTCTGGTCACACTCCAGGGGGACTGTGGCTTGTGTGGCACAGGTCAGATCATTGGCTAGCTTAGTCCTGCTCCTCGGATGCTGCTGGCCTGCTGTGCCTTTCCAACACCACTCTAATCTAGATTCTGGTTTCCAGCATCTGCAGTCCTTGTTTTTACACAGTACATAAAGATGCCATTCACACTTTCATGTCTATAATAGTTCCTGAAACATCCACCTATTCTCCACCCCTATCCCCATCATCTTGCAACTGTCCAGCATCCTCGGTAGTGTAGTGGTTAGTATCCCCATCTGTGACTCAGGAGACTGGGGGTGCAATTCCCCGATGGGGAGGATTTGATATTTTTCTGGATGTCATGTCGCACAGAGGTAGCGACCCTAACCCTGAATCGGGTTCAAGTCCTGCCTGCTCCAGAGTTCAAAAGTTCACAAATATAGGAGCAGAATTAGGCCATTCAGCCCATCAAGTCTGCCGCGTCATTCGATCAAGACTGCTCATCACCCCCATTTTCCTGCCTTGTCCCTTGAAAGGGTTCAGAAAAGATTTACACTGATGTTTCCAGAGTTGGAGCATTTGGGAGAGGCTTAATAGGCAGGAGCTGTTTTCCCTGGAGGTTCAGAGGGTGAGGGGTGACCTTATGGAGGTTTATAAAACAATGAGAGGCATGGATAGGATAAACAGACAAGGTCTTTTCGATGGGGTGGGGGAGTCCAGAACTAGTCGGCATAGATTTAGGGTGAGAGGGGAAAGATGTAAAAGGGACCTGAGGGGCAACTTTTTCATGTAGAGGGTGTGCTTGTATGGAATGAGCTGCCAGAGGAAGTGGTGGAAGCTGGTACAATTACAGCATTTAACAGGCATCTAGATGGGTAGATGAATAGGAAGGGTTTAGATGGATATGAGTCAAGTGCTGGCAAATGGGACTAGATTAGGTTAGGATATCTTTTGACATGGTCAAGTTGGACTGAAGAGTCTGTTTCCGTGCTGCACATCTCTATGACTCTATAACAAATGTTCAACGAACTGGTCTGCAATTTCCCACATATGGCCTCCCTCCCATTCTGAATACAGACGTTACATTAACATTTTTCCAATCCAATGGAACCATAAGATCATACGACACAGGAGCAGAAATTAGGCCATTCAGTCCATCGAGTCTGCTCCACCATTCAATCATGGCTGAGATGTTTCTCAACTCCATTCTCCAGCTTTCTTCTCGTAAGCTTTGATCCTCTTGACAATCAGGAACATACATATATATATATATATATATATATATATCTCAGTCTTAAATAAACGCAATGAATCTTTCCCATGTTAGGAGGTTTTTGGAATATTGTAACTAATGAGTTCACTATCTCCGCTGCCACTTCCTTCGGGACCCAGGATGTAGGCCATCAGCACCAGTCGACTTGTCTGTCCTCAGTCCAAATAGTTTGCTGTGTACCTTTACCCTCTCAACATTGATTGTTTAAGTTCTACCCTTTCTATCGCCTCTGACTTGCCAATTCTAATAGGAATAGTTCTGTTGTCTGCCAACATAAAAACTGAGATCATCTCTGCCACTTCAATGTTCCTCCACGAACTCACAGTTTTCATCTTCCAAGGTACCACACTGAGCTCAGCGACTCTGTTCCCATTAGCATACCAACAGAAGCTTTTGCTGTCCTTTTTGATATTTTAGAAACAAAATCAATAAAATTTAGACAAGACCACCAAAGCTGGAAACAAAACAATTTATTACAAACTTGCAAGTAAGGGCTTCAATTGCATAAGCAAATGAGCAAATTAGAACTCAGGTTAGTGTACAGTTATACCCTTTGAGCTGAGTGAGGTGATCTCTCCAGACTCCTACTTACCCAATGTCTCTCATTGTACCAGACCACTGCCCAGCTACGCTCCACCCTTATTACTTCCTCCTTCCCCAGGTTGGCAACCTTCCTGTCTGTAAGTGCTAACACATATATTTATTTTGTCGACAGTACATCTAGATCTGGTTTAACATTTTGTATCAATTCTGCTGGTACATTCCATCCTCGGACATTTCATTAATGTGTATCATTTTGTGTAGCTCAAGCATTTCGGTTATCTCAGCTTTTTGCTGAAAGCATAATTTTACAAAAAGAACTTTTTGTTATAGTAATTACACACCAAAGTTAGTATTTAATTAATCACAATTATACACTGAAAAATCCCTAAATACCTGCAGGGTGAATAGTTCTCTTGCTGTACCCCTTTTCTGTATGCTTTTTCTATATCTGCAAAAACAATACTTTTCCCCATTTCTAACAATTCCCCCATTTCTTTTCTTAACCATTTGTTGTTTTTGCAATCTTATTTTCTGCCCTCTTTTCACCCTGTGGTGTCGAGGTTCACAATCTAGTCATTTCTGTCCTTCTAAGTTTGTCTTTTTTTAAACTCTGGGAGTAATCTGTTACTCTCTCTTTCTTGCACTTGTGCTATTGTCATGACCATTATTGGTTGTTGTCCTCCCAAAGACATTACCAGCTCAGTCATTATCAATTTTAACACATTAAACCCTATCAGTAAACCTACAATTATTAGTAGCACATAAATGCCTAAATTCACTAACCATTTTCCCCACCTGGTCAATCTCCAGTTACCCCATTCCCATCCCCATCCTTCATCTTTTCGGAGTTCATCTCCAATTTGTCTTATATTGTTTATCTTTTTCTTTATTATTTCTGCCTTATCTTCCACTATGGAAGAGGTGTCTGGGATGAAGGTGCAGCATTCTTTACTAATCAGAGCACAAGTCTCCCCTTTTTCGGCCAAAAGATAGTCTAAAGCCATTTGATTTTGTAAAGCTGTTAGTCTTGTGGCAATCATTTCAGTGGTTATGGCCGATATTTGGGATTGAGTTTCCCCCATTGTGCTGGCGGTACCATTAATTAAATTTTCAAGGGCAGCCGCCAGTTTCTGTATTTCCACCCTTGCCCTTGTAGTGCCGTAGCTTGGGAGCAGTGTCCACACTAGACAGTCTTCATCAGAGACCTCTCGGGTCTTACGTCTTATTCCCCCTCCTTTCTCAGTTTGGGCTCATGCTTTTCTATTCGGAGGTGAGGGACCAAATAAGCGAGGGAACAGCAGCCACTCCAACCTTTCTGGTTTTGAGGAAGTGTTTATCACACAAACATATTTTTCCCCGGGAATAAATGAATAGGCCTTCGGACCACATACCCAATATGTTCTGTTTAATATTCGGGGAGTGGTCGTGGCAGTGTGGTGTGGACACAAGATGATTTTCCTAGTTGGAAAGGTGCAGCATCATTCTGATGACAGAAACAGGTGGTATTCACTGCTCCTTTTGGTGGGGAAATTCTAAGACTATCAATAGTGCCCTGATTTTTTGGAGCTGGCCTTGGGAACCATCCCGCAAAGCTATATTTGCTTCTTTCAAATCTCCACTTTGTATTATTTGAACCCACATCAAATTGTTGTACATCGTACACTTCTTTTTTAGTGAATGGTATTACCGAGGTGGGGTTCCAGATTCGCCATGGTGTGGGACCTCTGCACAGACCCAACAGTCAGCAAGTCCCTTTTGTTCAGCATAATTTTGGCATAGTGAAGTAAAGTGATTTTTCCCATCTCCTTGAATAGTTAGTGCTACTAACGTTACAATACTATACTAATACCCGCCCATCTCTAACCCCTGTCTACAGTCCTGCCTATCTGTCTTAATCTTTTAGGTGCCAGGGAGAGGTGAGTCCACACAGCCCTTACAATCAATAACAATATGTATATCAGCAAATGTTCAAAGAGTCTTTTGTCTCAGTTCATTCTTTCTTTTTCAGCTTAACTTTCAGAGGGTTGTCTGTAGGATGAGCATGCCACTCCGCCAATGGGGCGTTCAGAGGACCTTTAACATGAGTGTGATGACTCCACCCTTTCTCAGCAGTCTGAATAGCTGTCTCAGTAGTCAGGAGGGTTAGGAATGGTCCCTCCCAGCTCGGGTGCAGTTTGGTATCTTTCCAGGTCTGGATCAGGACCCAATCACCCGGTTGTATTCGATGTACTGCAAACTCGAGTGGCAGTGTCTGTACCAACAGGCCTTTATTCCTAAGAATAGACAAAGAAGCGCCGAGCGCCACAATATAGTTTCTAAAAAACTTATTGAACTCTGACCAGCCGTTAGGCAGTCTTTCAGCCTTGAGAATGCTTCCCTCTATCCTGTCTACTACAGTATATTCATTGCGCTTTTTAGCCTCAATCATCCGGGAGGACCCGTCGATAAACAACCGAGCCCTCGCATGCAACGGTACGTCTCTTAAGTTCATCCGCACTTTAGTATGATATTCTGTAATATCAAAGCAGTCATGTTCTGGATTGCCAGGGGCCACCCCATTCTCTCCACCACAGAAATGCAGCTGCATTCATGCAACTGTCTGTGACTAACACAAGGTCATCCTGTTCTATTAAGATTGTCTCATATTTCAAGATCCTAGAGTCTGTGAGCCATTGTCCTGCATTCTGATTTAAGAATTCTTTTGCCTTTTATTCCAGAAACCTTGAGACCTTTGTTAGTTAATTTAACACTGCGAGGTCTAAAGCTTAGGGATGATCGTGCTGCTCCCGTATCCACTAAAAATACTATTTCCTCTCCTTCAGATCCCACACTTTAAATTTATCAAGGGTTCCCTGTGGGTCACAGGAGGAGGGAACCCCTGACTCCCCTAATCTTCATCAAAAATCAATGATACCGCTTCTCTTTGTCGTCCTAACCTTGGACATTGTCTTTTAAAATGTCCTGTTTTTCTGCAGTACTAACATCCTGCCAGTTGCTTCCTTCCCCTACCATCTGCTCTCTATCTCTGTTCTCTAATATTAACTTTCTCGTCGTAATTTCTTCAACTGCTGCAACCATTATTTTAGATTTTTGTTTTTGTTTCTCCACTTCCCTTCTCACACACACTTTCTGTGCCTCATATAACAGATCTTCTATCTGTTTTTCACTCCAGCCTTCTAATTTCTGTAATTTCTTTTGTATGTCTGGCCATGATTTAGTCACAAATTGGACCTTTAAAAGTCCCTGAGCTACCGGATCATTGGGATTAATTCCCGAATATTTTCTACTGGCTTCTTTTAATCTCTGTAAAAAGGCTGACGGGGCTTCCTCCTTTTCCTGTCTTACTTCAAAGGCTTAAACAAGTTCTGAGATTTAGGTGCTGCTTCTTTAATACCCAAATTTCTCGAAAGTCCCTCATTTTTCCTCTATCGTGTCAATTTGTTTTTGGCTGGTATCACTGCCTCACCCACCGGATGTCTCGCTTTTCCATTCCCTCAGAGCAGCTCTTCTAATCATGCCCCTTTCTTCTCCTGACCGTACCTGATGTGGGCTGCTGACTGCGAAGGCTCCCCTAAAAGTAAATTTCCGAATCTCCTCTACCAACAAGGCTGTTGCTGCCACTGCCTGCACACACTCTGGCCAGTAATGTAGCTTTCCATTCTTTAATTAACAATGAATTAATGCAGTCATGTTTTAAATTAAGCATGAATAAATATGACAGGTCACTGAGAATGTATGAAGGAATCCTGCCAATTAATATTGATTCAGGCTAACACAATTGAATTATTATAAATATTAATTGTCAATTATATATTTTTGCTCAAGCACATTCATTTTTAAGAACCTCAACAGATTCCATAGCACCTTTTGCAGTTAATTAAATCCCCAATTTGGTGGCAATATCCCGTCATGAGCGCAAAACTGATTCTTCGTGCCCCTCATCACAAAACTGTTGCCATAATCCAATTAACTTGTTTTTCGTTCCCACTCCCTTGGGCTTAAAATTTAAGGATGACCTTGATGCCCCCGTATCGACTCGGAAAACTACATCCTCTTTGTAAGGTCCCACCTTTAAATTTATCAAGGGTTCCTGGTGGGTCCCCGGGGGCAGGAACTCCTGACACCCCTATTTTTCATCAAGGTTCATAAACAACACTGCCTTTACTTCCTTTTTCGGATCTGGACACTCTCTCTTAAAGTGACCTGTCTTTCCACAGTAATAACATCCCGCCTGTGGGGATTTCCACTTTGATCCTTGTTCCTGTCTACCAGACCCCTTAACATCTCCTCCCCAATACTTTCTCCTCCCTTTATTTTCAACATGCTGCCCGCCACCATTCCGGTTTCCTTCTCCTTTTAGTTTTGTCCTTTTCTTTATTACCTCATTAACCGTGGCTTATCATTATTTTTGCCTTCTGTTTCTGCTTCTCATGTTCCGTTGCCAGATCAATTGCTGAGCCGATTTAACCAACTGAACAGCTTTCGGGCCACCTCATGGTCATTCCTCATCACCCAATGTTTTGTTTAGACCTTGATTCTTTTAAAGAAATATTGCAATATTTCTTGCTCCCTGTAATCTCAAATACAATTTATCAATTGATGCTTGCTTTTCATTAAAGCCTGTTCCTAACTATACATTTTAGAATCTTACTTGTAAATATATATTTATATATTATAAATTCATTTATTCAGTGTTTAATATTCAAAATGCACACAGTTCCCAACTCTGAAATCCACCACAATCACCCGGTTCCAGTCCCCTGATTCAAATCCAAAACTAGTCCTCCCAAGTAGCCCTGACCAGTCGTTGCTCAATTACAATGCTATAGGTCGTGAAATAGCCAGAGCTGCCTTAAAAGGATTTGTCTATTCAAGTTAAAACTTCAACTGTCCTCCATAAATCGCTTTTATGTAAGGATAAAAGAGATTAGTTAGAAACTGACAGTAAGGCAGTCAAGACCTGTAAAAAGAACATTTTATTTCATCATCTTGCAAAATCCTTAACCTTAAAAGAACTAATGTTAAAATTTCCATAATAGAAATCAGATTCAAAACAGTCCCGGATCTTAAGCTTCAGGGAACATTCAAACACCACCAAACAAATGTGCATTCACACTGAATCACAAAGGGTTAAACTTTCTACGAGCTGAACAGCTCTTCTCTATCTCTCTCTCTCTCTCTGTCTCACACACACACAGCATGTCTCACAGACACTTTGAGTTTCCCGCAATGACTCCTCTAGCTTTTGAATATTTTTCTGGGCGTCTGGCCATAAGTTAGTTGCAAAGTGCACCTTCAATAGCCCTTCAGCTACTAGCCGTTCAGACATGAAGCATAATCTAATTCCTCCTGACTGTAAGCCTGTTTTTCATTGACATTTTATCTTTTTTTTATCCTTTCCTCGTGTCTGAGGATTGTACTTCCAATCTCTTAATATTTTTCCTAAAGGACTGTCCGTTGGGATGTGGTCCTTGGACGTCCCTCTCATGCCCTCTTCTAAACTTAAATCACTATTTTTATTCCCCATTTCTATGATCGGCCGTTTCTTTATATAATTTAGTTAACCTTACTGAGGTCTAGTGTCACCTTCTTCCACACCCACTTCAGTGTCCTGACCTTCGCGTGGGGGATTACCCCTCTTAACAACCAGTCTAAGGCTGGGTGATCGAATCAGGTAGACACCTTACTCATCAGATTAATCTTAGCCAATTAAACACTTTAATTTAAGAGCTGCCAATGACCCGTACTTCTCGTACGTCCCGTACTTCTTGCACGTCCCCGACCACCAAGCCAATACTTGAAGGTCCCTTTTCTTACCTTGGTCTGTGCACATGCGTTACCTGGTTGAATTCGCGCGCCCTTATCCCACGGCAATACCCCGGATATATCCACCTGGCAACCGTGATAACTGCTACCTACCCTGGTTGATCGGGTTCGTCTCACCCAGTCGCCCAGAACCCCGGTTCCCCGGATATATCCAACTGGCACCGGATACGTGGACACATCCACCTGGCAGCAAATACCGCTGCCGGTCTCCCAGATATATCCACCTGGCAACCGTGATAACTGCTACCTACCCTGGTTGATCGGGTTCGCCTCACCCAGTCACCCAGAACCACGGTTCCCCGGATATATCCAACTGGCACCGGATACGTGGACACATCCACCTGGCAGCAAATACCGCTGCCGGTCTCCCGGATGTATCCACCTGGCAGCAACTACCGCTACCAACCCTGGTCGACCAGAACCCCGGTTCCCCAGATCCCCGGATATATCATACTGGCAGCAACTACAGCCACCTGGATACATCCACCTTGCAACAGTATCAACAGCTACCCATCCTGGCTGACTGGATTAGACTATTCCAGTCACCAGCATCCCGGTTCCCCGGATATATCTGAATGGCAGCAAATACTGCTGCCTACCCCGGTCACACGGATAAATCTTTTAAGACCTTTCTTACCCGGAACTTGTGCACAAGAGTCACCTGACCGAACCCGCCACGTCTGCCCGTCTTGTTTCCAGGGTCTCCCAGCCCAGATCACACTCGCCCAAAGCCGCCTCGGCAACAAGGGGAAACTAGAGATCGCCGAAATCAGCGAGGTGCTCCTTCTCCATTTCTCAAAGAATGCCGAGCGACCGGAGCTTGGGATCCCGGACAAGCCCCCAAATCTGTTAGAAACAAAATTCAATAAAATTTAGACGAGACCACCAAAACTGGAAACAAGACAATTTATTACGAACTTGCAAGAAAGGGCTTCAATTGCATAAGCAAATGAGCAAATTAGAACTTAGGTTAGTGTACAGTTATACCCTTTGAGCTGAGTGAGGTCATCTCTCCAGACTCCCAATTATCCAATCTCTCTTACTATTTCGCCTCTACCCATCTATGCTCCACGCCCATTGCCCCTTTCTTTCCAAGTTGGCAATTTCCCCCTTGCACGTGCTGTCATAAGGCTAAACTCTTATCTCGATGTTCCCCTTTGTAACTTCTTTCATTATCCATAGGTACATTCCATTCTTGTACATACATCTTAACAATGTATCTTTTTCATGCTTCGCTTATATGTTTCAGTAATCTTAGCTTTTTTGGTGAAACTGTTGTTTTAAACATTACAGTAAAAGGAATTATTTTCTTTAATAAATCTACATTAAAGTTAGTACTTAATTATCCATAATTATGCACTGAAAAGTAGAGATACTCTTCCCTAAATACCTGCAGAGTTAATAGTTCTCTTGCTGTACCCCTTTTCTGTATGCTTTTTCTATATCTGCAAAACTAACACTTTTCCCCATTTCCAACAAGGTGAAGGTGGATTCGCTAAACTCCACCATGTTCCTTCTCTCCAGCTGAAACCATAAGACATAGGAGTGGAAGTAAGGCCACTCGGCCAAACCAATTTGAACCTTCAATACTTTAATAGTCCATTCTGGTTCTGGAGACTCTTCATATTGATGGATCCATTCCAAATAAACATTGGGAAGAATTAAGCCACTGTTTCCAGTCTCTGCACCAATCTTCATTCCTGAGCTACAGCCTCCATCTCTCTCCCTTGTCACTCACTGAGATTCAGTCAGGCTGTTCGCAACTAGCTGCATTTGATGCTGAGAGGAGCTTCTGATCTGTGCTAGCACGAAGACACCTGTATCCACCTCTGACATTTCATTCGAGCCTGTCCCATTCTCAAAGTAGCTGTTGCTGAAACCCTCTTTGGTCCCTTCCTCACCTCCAGGCTCGACTACTTCAATGCTGTACTCAATCATTTTACACTTTCTACCCTCTGTAAACGTAAAATCTACCTTAGCTATTTTTATTCCTTTCTTAATATCCTTTTGTTTATATCTGAAAGTTTCCCAAAGTTTCAGCCTTCCAGAGGTTAGAATAACATTTCTGAACAGGCTGAAAAGTTTAAAAGCTGATGACATGATCGCCCCGCCCCTATTGTCTCCGATTGGTCGGAGGACTCCACAGCCAATGATGACATCAAAGCAGGGACCCCGCCCTTTGGCGCATGTGCAGTGAAGGTCCCGCGGCCGGACAATGACAGTGTTACTGAGTGTGGGAGAGGAATGGTGCCGGCGGCTGAAGGAACAAGAACAGGAGCCGCTGGAAAAGCTGAGCAGGTCCGGCAGCTCGTGTCGGGAGAAATGTGAGGACGGGTTTCGGGTCCCGGTGATCCTCCTTCAGAACAGGACCAGGTTTCAGAAACATCCCGGGGAGGTCGCCAGGCCCGAGCGCCAAGACCTGGCTCCTGCCCCCGGGGAGAGGAGACAGTGAGACAGGGTAGGATTGGGAACCGCGGGAGGAGGGAGACTGGGGAGTTTATAAACTCCTAGGGGGAGGACTGAGGCCTCGGAAAACGAACCCACCGGCCCAGTGTTTACTTCATTGGGAAGGGACCTTTTGCGTTGCCCGGCAACCGGCCGCCATCTTTGTGAGGGTCAGGCGCATGTTGTCTTGGGGCGGAGCGCGCGGGCGGCCATCTTGGTGAGGGCACCATCAACTGTCATTTCTGGGAGAGAATTCCAACCTCGTGGCAGCCTTTGTGTCATTCTAGATGTAAGTTTGCTCGCTGATCTAGAAGGTTCATTTTCAGATGTTTCGACACCATACCAGATAACATCATCAGTAAGCCTCTGCTGAAGCATTGGTGTTATGTCCTGCTTTCTATTTCTGTGTTTTGGTTTCTTAGGGTGATATCATTTCCGATTCTTTTCCCCAGAGGATGGTAGATGGGGTCCATAATCGATATGTTTATTGATGGAGTTCTGGTTGGGATGCCATGCTTTGCGCAATGCTTGTGTATATTGGTTTGGTTTGCCCTAGGATGGGTGTGTTGTCCCAGTCAAAGTAGTGGTCTCCTTCATCTGTAAGTAGAGATATTAGTGATAGTGGGTCATGTCTTTTTGTAGCTCGTTAATGTTCATGTATCCTGGTGGCTAGTTTTCTGCCTGTTTGTCTGACGTAATCTTTGTTGCATTCTTTGCATGGTATTTTGTAAATGGCTTTCGTTTTGGTGGTTGTTTGTGTGTGTTTTTTTTAAGTTCATTCACTGCTGCTAAGTGTGTTGGTAGGTTTTTGGGCTACCATGTTGCCAAGAGATCGGAGTAGTGTGGAAGTCATTTCAGATATGCCTTTGTTGATAGATTACTTACAGAGTGGAAACAGGCCCTTCGGCCCAACAAGTCCACACCAACCCACCGAAGCACAACCCACCCAGACCCATTCCCCTAAATTTACCCCTGCCCCTAACGCTACAGGCAATTTAGCATGGCTATTCAACTAACCTGCACATTTTTGGACTGTGGGAGGAAACCAGACTCCATACAGTCAGTAGCCTGAGGCAGGAATTGAACCAGGGTCTCTGGTGCTGTGAGGCAGCAGTGCTAACCACTGTGCTACCGTGCTGCCCACAAACATGGCTAGGATTTTCTGGGCACATCATGTCTGGTTGTTTGGGTTTGTTGTTGAGAAATAAGTGGATTGGTTAATTGAGTATGTGTCTCAAATGTGCTGTGTAGGTATTTCTCTTCTACTGTTTGTAGTTCCTCCGTGCTGAGGTGTGTGGTGGCTTATTGAAATAATGTCCGAATGCAGCTTCATTTGCGGATGTTGTGATAATTGCATCTGTAGTTAAGTATTTGGTCCATGTGTGTTGTTTTCCTGTAGATGCTAGTTTGGTTCCGGTGCTGTCCGATGACTCCTCAGGTCCAGCTACACATTTGCAATGGCTGGCGTGTATCCATGTGGTTCTTTCAGTGATCTTAACAGCTGTCTGTGTTGTAAGGAGCACTTGAAATGGCCCCAGCCATCTCTTTGCCTTCCAACTTTTCTTCCTGAATTCTTTCATCACTATCCAGTATCCAGGTTCTAGATCGTACAGCTTCCCTTCTGCTGGTTGGGGTAGTGCTGCTTTCACTTGATTCTGTATTTGAGACAAAAGTGCAGAGAGTTTTATACAGTAACATAACATCTCATCCTCACAGTGGCCTGTTATCTGTCTTACCTTAGGTCTTGGGCCAATTCCTGTGTTGGGTGGTCGACCAAACGAAATCTCAAATGGGCTAAGATTAGCTCTTCCTCTCCTCCTAGATCTCATATACACTAGCACAATTGGAAGTGTCTTTGTCCATGTCACTCCTAGTTCCTCACAGCATTTTGTCAATTTATTTTTTAGGGTAGCATTTTCTCTTTTCACTGCCCCACTGCTTGCTGGGTGGTAGGCAAAGTGTTGTCTCATGTTTATTCCCGAATAATCACTGACCTGCTGTAAAGTATTATTGACAAATGGTGTCCCATTGTCACTCCTAAGCCTTTCAGGGATGCCCCATCTTGGAATTATCACAGTTAGCAAAGCTTCGGCTCCTGCACTGGCATCCTGTTTAGACGTGGGGAACACTTCCACCCACTTGGAAAATATATCAACTATTACCAGACATACCTTTTCCCTTTGGGCATTAGTTTAATAAAATCAATCTGTAAATGTTCAAAGGGTTGGGGGTGTGCTGCCTGACTGATCTGTATTCCCCTCCCTACATTATTAGTGGCACAGTTAAACATCGTTCACAATATCTCTGAGAGTAATGAGTAAATCCCTTAATGTACCAGTGTGCCGAAATACTGTCATACATCCCCCCCTTTTGACACATGGTCCTTTAGCATAGAATGGAAATAATGATTGTGGTGGACATGGTTTACCATTGGGGCCACACCATACTCCTTCCCTCACACTGCATCCTGCTTTTGCCAACCACTGTTTTCTTCTGGCGTGGCCTGTGACTGTAACACTCATACGTTTGCTGTTGGGGTACAAACTTTTGTCATACACATGTCCGTCTGCTCACTTGGCGGCTGCTAGGCTGCCGTTCTTGCTGCTGAGTCTGCCCTCACATTGCCTTGAGAAATAAAATCGTTATTTTTTGTATAGGCTTCACATTTACACACAGCGATTGATTTAGGCAATAGGACCGCTTCCAGGAGGTCAGAAATCGGGCCACTGTGTGTGATGGGCTTTCCGGTGGAGGTTAAGAAACCCCTTTGTTTCCACAGGGTTCCAAAATCATGTACTACCCCAAATGCATATCTGCTATTGGTGTAAATATTCACTGTCCTTCCCTCAACCAATTTACAGGCCTCAGTCAAGGCTATAAGCTCCGCTGCTTGTGCTGACAGATGAGAAGGGAGTGATCATGGGTAGTCACTAAAGCATACCCAACACAATTCTGGCCTGTCTCCTTGTTCCTGAATGCTGACCTGTCCACAAAAAACTCCATGTCTGGATTCTGACGTGGTGAATCCTACAAATCTGGTCTAGAGTTGCAAATCTCATTAGTTACAGCGACACAATCATGTGGGTCTCCGTCTCCTTCTGTGGGTAAGGAGATTACATTGCTTAATTGTAATGTTAGGCATCTCCAATAACACTATTGTATTTGAGCCAACGTGCTGCCGCCACGTGTGCTGTCTTTTGCTCGGAAAGCAGTAAGGATACCGCATATCGGACCAGAAGGGTTAATTCTCCATAGCCGACTATATCCCTGGATGCAACAACAGCCTTTTCAGCCGCAGCCACGGCTCGTTTAGGCAATTCTGCCGCTACGGGGTCTAGTTTAGCCGAAAAATATGCGACCGGCCTCAATCATCCCCCATGATCCTGTAACAGCACAGATGTCATGCAGCCACGCTTTTCATATACCATTGGTACAAAAGGCTAGTTTGGATTCAGAATCCCCAGTGTAGGTGTAGTTTGGAGCTCCTTTTTCAATTCAACAAAGGCATTTTCGGCCTCATGGGTTCAATGCAATGGACTCTGGTTCTGCATTCCTTTGCCATGGGCTATGTCACTTAGGGGCACCTCAAGGGTTGCGTAATGTGGATAAACATTCTGCAGTAGGAGCACATGCCCAAAAATGACAGCAATTGTTTCTTTGTGTGAGGCTTTGGAATTTGCTGGATTGCTTGAACTCTGTCTTGACCAATGGCCTTCCCTTGTTCAGATATTAAGTGACCTAAGAACTTTACCTGTTGTTGCACAAATTGTAGCTTTGTGAGACTGGCTTTGTCCCCTTCCCTCACTAGATGGTGGAGCAACACAAGGTTATCCTTCTCACATTGCTCGATAGCGGCAACAACAAAGGAACAATCATCTACATATGGCAGGAGCACTAACCCTGGGGTTAGAACAAGAGTCTCCAGACTCCTGTGTACAGCCTTGTTATATATGGTGGGGGACTTACCTTCACGCGACTTTGTCAAGGTTACTGTATATGATTTCCCTTTGAATGAAAAAGCGAATCAGAATTGACTATCTGGGTGTACCGGTACACTAAAGGCATTTGCTAAACCCACAACAGAGAACCATTTACTGTCCGGTGGAATTTGAGCTTATATAGTATAGGGGTTGGCAACATTTAGGGTGCGTGGGACAACGGCATTATTGACTGACTGCAGGTCTTGAACAAACCTCCATTCCTTTGGTTCACTGGGAATGTTTGTCTTTTTGACCTGAAAAATGGGGGTTCTCACCAGTGAGTTCTCACGGGGTTATCACCCCAGCCTTGAGGACGGATTCAAAGACTGAAGTAATTCCTCCTATAGCCTCTGGTTTTAACGGGTGTTGTGCTCTGTAAGGACAATACTCAGACTTCAGGGTTATTTGTGTGGGTTCACAGCCTCGTATGAGCCCCACATCGTGCTTGCCTTTTGCCCACAACTCCGTAGGGACCGTTTTTAATCTTGGGTCTGAGCCTTCTATCTTAGTGAAACGCCAGGCTATCCTCCGAGGCTCTTCAGGGCGAGCGGGGGTTACTTGGACTGCTCCATCTGCCTGAGTTAGCCAACTTAGTTTCTTCCTATGTGTCCGCGTATCTGCATTGAACCAGATACCCACATAGTCACTGAAGACCCAACCTTTCGTTCTTTGTGCCTTTAGCACCCATGGTCCCAAATCATGGCACTAGTGACACATGAGGAAAATAGCCTTCCACATCAAAAACTTAAGGTCTGCTTGCTGTTAGAGATACCGGAGATAAGTTCACACTGACTGCACATCTGTAATCATTCCAATGAAATTTGTACAATACTAACTGATCTGGTTTAACCAATCCCCTGAACCAATCTTGCTCAGATGGTTTGTCAGGGCCGTCACGGTGTATGTGTACTGTGCAGTGCAGCATATCTCCAGCAAGAAAATTGGTGTTAATAGGATTAACATAGTTGCTTGCTACCAGGGCGAGTGAATTGCTCACTGAACTTATCACTGTCTGGCTTAATCACCACTCAAAGACATACATCAGGGGTCGTGGGTCATATTTTACAGCCTGCACAGATAAATCTTCCCTTTTGAATTACCTGCAAGCCTGTATGGGTACTGAGCAAATCCAACCCAGTCTCCCTATGAGATCCCAACCCATCAGATTTAAAGGTCAAAATTCCGATAACAGGAAGGAGAATTGGAATGTTTCCCTGTTACTAGTTTCGCACAATAGGGGTGCAGAAAATCTCTTCCCCCACCACGACTCCTGATGCACTCATTGTGTTCAGGAACCTTTCACTCATCTTTATTCGTGTCGATTGTCTAAACTGGCTTAATTTAGGGACTGAGTATGTTGCCCCTGTATCTACTTAAAAGGTACCAGATGTACCTTCCCCATAGAACATAGAGGTAGGCATCGACTACGCATCGTTGTGATATTGAACATACTGTCCCACTTCACAATCTCAGTGCTTGATATAGAGGTGGGACATGGCTCAGTGCCTGTAAGGTTCGTAGAAGAGATTAGTATAAGTGAGTTTTTATTGCCAAGCATAAAGGAAAGAGGCTTACCTGTACCTCGTGGGCTGCCCACCTCCACCTCAGCTTTCCCCTGTCAGTCATCCTATCACTCAGCCTCCAGGGCTGATTGAGGGTGTCTGTGTGGGCACTGTCTCGTCCAGTGGCCCATTGCTCCGCAAACTAAGCACCTGCCAGATCTACCTCTGCCTGCACCTCTTCCTCTTCTGTGACCTCCCTCCAACGGCTGGGCGACCATTTGCATCATAGTAAGCTGAGCTTTATGTGCTTGCTGTTTTAGTTTCCACTTATCCTTCTCTTGCGGAAGCAATTTTTCAGCATGTATCGTGTGTTGTTCTATCAAATTCAGCTTTCCCATGTCCCAGGTAATACATGTGTCTTTTACCTTTATCGCTATATTGTCCTTCATTTCATTGAGGAAGCTGTTTCTCAGGTGTGCCTCATACAGCGTCTCACCTTGTTGTTTACACATTGCACTTTTGGTCATGTCCATTTGCACTGGGAATGCCTCCCTACGGGCGGCTGCCACAAAAACATCAAAGTCTCCGTTCTCGTCCGCTTGCGGGTCGGCTACTCTGGCAGGGACATTTACGGCTGGCCATTTATACTTGATTTTGGTGACATCGGCATCCTGTTTTCATCCCAGGAGATGTCTCATCTAATGCAATGTGGGATGGAACTCAGTACAGAACTTTGTCACTTCTTCAGCGAACTTATTACCTCCAACCTTGCGTGGGTAAGGCAACTGCCCATAGGCACTTTCCAGATCCTTCATGGATCATGGCTGGTGGACCAACACTGGATACTCTTCTGAGCCTGTGACTTCAACCATTGGGGATTGCAGAACTACCTGGTTAGACGATCGTACACCAGTACCCTCTGACTCGTCATCTGTCAGGGGATGATCATGGACAGACCCTGGATGCCTTTCCGTCTTGGAGTGGCTGTCCTTCTTTTGGGCTTCTTGCTTCAATTGGTTGCATGTATGACGTGCTATCATTGATCCAGCAGACCCTGAGGCGACAGCCGCTGACTTGGGACTTTCGCCAGGCGGATTTCATAGGGGGGGGTTGCAGGTCTTGGAGGGCAGTCATCAAGGTCAGGATCTGAAACAGATTTAAGGCACTGCACAGCTTCATTAGGTTGTTTTCCACGTGCGTCTGCATGTGCTGGTGTTTGCACGTGTATTTGATCTATCTTTGACTTGAGATTTCCTTTCCCTGATATCAGCCTCAGCCTTCCACATGTTCTAAGCACTCCAATTCACAGGTTCCATTTTTCCCTTCCTTTTCTCCTCCTCTCTCTCCTCCAACCTCGACCTCAATATTTCCAACTGCCTTTTACTAAAACTTCCTCCCTCCAGAAAGCCACATTCCTTAATTCACAATATTAACTGCTTTACAGACTCTGGGCCATAATTATTTAGCATGTGTTGTATTTTTTGGTTGGCCATTCCAAGTCCAGTGTGGACTTTCCTTTTGTTTGATCTTGCAGGAGCCCATTTTCAGCGTTACTGGAAAAGTGTTCAGCTCGCTCGCTCTCTCTCGTGGTACCGTTATATTTTCCCTTTGACTTGCTTTTACCTCCGGAGGTCCCCCCTCGCATTTAGCGCATCTGCCTCAATGCCTTAATTTTCGTAAACCAAGAAACCACGTACCCGGTATGTCTTTGGCGAGTCCAGCTCAACTAATGGTGGCTCCAACTCTAAAATCACCCTGAAACACGCTGTCTCTTAAGAACTCTGGAGACGGCAATCCTTTCCCTTGAGTTTTGCTCAAATATCACGCGAGTTTACTGAACCCTTTTCTTGATTCATTTTTTCTCTTAGAATGAGTCTTTATGTAGGAATACTTTAAGCCATGACTCTTACCCCAACTACATTGCAGGTTCATCCTGGATTTACACACTTTTTGCTTCCCAAAATCACACTCAGCAGTACTTGATGCACTCCCCATATGCGATGGATTGTGTCCTTTTCGAGTTTTAACGTCACTCGTCGACGTGTGAATACCCCTATCCAGCGAAACCACAGCCAGATGATGTTAAGGGAAACAACAAAAAACAATGTTGAATCAGGACTCAGCAAGGGGAGGGATGAGCTGGGTTAATCAACCATTAAACAGTGTTTACCCACTCATCACCTGTTGTGTTGAGCATGCACTTTGTTTATTTCACCTATTACCCACCACCAATTATTTATGTGAACTAAAATCTACCAAACTTTATTACTAAAAACATTTTAAAAATTAAAATATCTAAAATTAATTAAAACAACAAATACTATTTAAAATTCTACAGTTAAAAATTCCTAAAATGTTATTAAATTATGTCGTAAGGAGTACTTATGAGTCCATAAAAATTCGCAGCAGTTCAAGGGTCAGAGACAAGACAAGGGTTGTGATGTTCTGAGTGAAAGATTTAAATTTCGGGATCCCGAGGCTTTTTATGAGCTCATCATTTTTTTTTCCAGCCGTTTCCCTTGGGCACCTATCACAAAACCATGGAAGGATGCGTTTCCTCTTCCCGTGAGGTCCATTATCTCATCCTTTAGATGTTTATATTTACTTGTCTTCTCTTCGCATGCTGCTTCCAAGGAGTTAATTTGAAGGTCCGTCCTTATTGTTACATCTACTACAACTATTTGCTGATCTTTCTTAAAAATTAGATCAGGGATCCAGAATTTCCCTACCTTATCCTTGATCCTTGGCTCTATAAAAATTGTCCACCCATTCTTCCTAACCAATTTAGTTAACTCTTCTGCCACCCTATTGTGTCTTTTTGTTCACATATTCTTAACATAGGGACACCATCCCAAGATGTGTGCCAACGTCTCTGAAGTTGCATTACATCTTCTGCAGGATTTAACATTAAAAGGCCTTCCATACGACAAGGATGGCCTTGTCGGAAATAGATTAGTCCTCAATAAAATTGAATTAATTACTTTAGATGTCTTCATAAATTGGACCTTCAACCAATTATTCGAAATACTATCGTTTTTATAGTAATGAGCGCCAGCTCCTTGACATGGGAGGGCTATCCATCTATTAATTTCCGTTAATATCCAGTTCCCATAATTGGTGTTGCTAAACTCTTCCAACTCCCATCACTATCTTCCCCGATAGTACCACTTTCTTCCATTTGTCGATTAATATTCGGGTTCCAAATCAATTCCAACTTCTTTAATTTGCTCAATTTATGCATCTTCTCTGTTACACTTTCACCCTCAAAATGAAATGAGGCATGCAAAATTTCATCTGAGAATCTATGGAGCGTCCCGAATTTTCTCATGATCGAAATTGGGATGAAGGTTGCCAATCTCTTTAAAGCAAGGCCTCCGTCACGGTATCTAGCATATAATACGCCATCCATGACCGACTGCGGAAGATGTAATATTTCTTTTGCAGCATTTTTAATTATGTTATCTAATTTGTTAAGATAGTTAATTGAAGATTCTGATCATATTAAATAATAATACAATCTAGGTATAAAATAGGTTTTTAAAAGCTCTAATTTTTGTAAAGGTTTTAGGGGCGATATTTTTAAGTTACTAATCTAATTTTCTAACTGACCTTCCCAGTCTGATTGGCTAATGCCAATCCACGGGTCTATTTTAGCACCTAAATACTTATCTGTTTGACCTGGTTCTACAAATTGAATATTTCCGTCATTGAATTTCCAATTAGCTGTGTCATTATAAATAATTGTTTTATTTTTAACAGTAAAATAAAACCCTTTAGTCTTTTTAACATTTACCTCCATTCCCGTATTAGTATAGAATCTTTCTACTAGTTTTAAATTGTATCTCATTCCCTCATATGATTCGCTAACTAATGCTATGTCATCTGCAAATGCTCAAGTAACGCAGTGATAGCTTTTCCCATCTGATCCTAGAACTATTCCTTTTTTCCTTTCTTCGATGGTTGCGATAAGAGGATCTATCACTATATTAAAAAGAATTGGTGACAAAGCATCCCCTTGCTTGACACCTCTTAAAATTTTAATTCTTTCCGTTCTACAATTAAAACCCTTGATCTGTGTAAAATTATTATCGTATAAATTTGCTATTAATTTAATAAATAATACCAGGAGTTGGAGTCTCCTAAGAGCTGTTAAAATTAATTTATGACCTACCGTATCGAATGTCATGGCGAGGTTTACAAAGACCACTGCTAAATCTTTCCTTTCCTTTTTAGATCCCTTGATAAAATTTTCTAAAATTTTAATATTTCCTTCGCATCCCTGTACGCCAGTCATGAAACCCTTTTGTCTTTTATTAAGATTTATAACTTTGTTTCCCCTACCCGCCATTATTTTAGTAAATAACCTCAGCATAATTGGTCCAATTGTTATTGGCCTCCAGTTATTTATATCTTTTAATTCCTCCTCCTCATTTACTTTGGGGATCAATACGGTCCAACTCCATTTCATCTCATCTGGGATTTTACCAGTTTTAATCCAAATCGTATAGAGCCTAGGTAGCAGTGTGTTATCTTTATTAAATATCTTAATTATTTCTTCTAATGTCATCCTGTCTGGCCCAGCAGCGGTATCGACATCCATCGCCTTAATAGCCTGATTGACGTCATCTATCGTCACCGGACCCAGCAGGACAACATCATCAGATTCCTCACCTCTCTTTTCACATTTAGCAAATCCTCTTAAATTATTTTTCTCCTTTACCTTAGAAAGTCTTACTTTATAATATTCTTCTAAATCTTCTTTACTAAGGGGACATTTACATTTAGATGGAGCCCCCATTAGGGTTCTCGCCAAAAGTTGCCTATTCTTTTTATACAAGACTTGCACTTCCATAAACTTTCCTTTTTTCCTACTGTACCTTCTTTTAGCATTATTCTCTTTTCCTCTCTTTCTTTGCCCACTATCCTTTAATTTTACTCCTACTTCTTTGATCCTTTTCTTAGATGTTACACCTTCTTTATCCTTTCCAATTTTCACCATTATTCTATCCATAATATCTTCATATTCCTTAAAGCTACCTTTATTCCTACCTATTTCATCTTCCATTATTTTAATTAAATCCTCCAGTGATTTCTCACTGTGGTCCAAATTATCTATCCTACCCTGACCCTCTTGATGATCACTATCAAGAGGCCTTCCCCCATCACATATCCTTTCCACTTCTAACTCATTATCTATTTCCTCATTCACACTCGTATTATTAAGTATTAATTCCTGATCCAGGTCCATATCCTCATCGCGGTTTCTATTCTTTTTATTCAATAACCTCTTATCTGAAATCTGTTTCGCTGTTTTAGTTTCTATTTTTTCCGCGATGAGCTTATTAATATTTTTACATCCCCTTAATTCCAAATCTAATAATTGTAATTTTGCAATTTCTTCCTCAGACCATACCCCTTTCTTACTTTTCTCACTATTTACCACCTTTTCCTTGGTCTCTATTTTCCTTTTTTTCCTTTTTTTATTCCTCAAATTGGGATGTTCATGCCTCTCATGCTGGCTCAACCCCCTGACCGTCTTAAATTTTAATGGGCGTGGTTCACAACAATTTACTTTATCACTCTCTCTCTACCTCTTCATCAACCTCCTTATTATTAGTTAGACTTCACTTAGAATAGTGGCAGGCTACCGCTTGGGAGCTCCCTTCCCATCCACACTTACTACATTTCACTCTAATCGATTTAATTCCCCTACACACTTTTAAATATTTCCTAAATAACCCGGTCGTATTATAAATATTTTTACAATAGTTACAACTAAAATTATCAATCGGATAATTAATTATTAATTCTAATTTTTCAGTCTCCCTAATTACTGGGTGAATAACTGTACCTTCATTCCTCTCCTCACTATGCTCCGATTCTCCATTACGACTAAAATCAGTGGGCCCTTTAAAATTCGAATTAAAATAAGTCCGGCTGTTAAATAAACTGGGCTGTAGAGGGGCCTTCTCTATCAGTCCTTCAATTCGAATTCTGTCCAAGTTACTCTGGACATTTCTAACGGCTTCCTTGAGCCTGCCCAAGGATTGCCTTGCCGGAGTAATAATTATGGTCTCATCTGTCTGAGTTGAGACAGACTGTCTAGTCCTTTTTTGGCTAGTACACTTGGCGCACGGTGCCGCCAATAACAGCTGTGCGGGGCGGTTATTCTCCCGGTTTCCCACCCAACCAGAATTTTCAGTCTTAGCCATAATCGTCTCCACCAAAATTGAATTTAATTTGATCGGAAGGTCACCAGCCGTCTCGTATCTTTTCTGTTCGGTCGTATTAGCCGGCCTGATCAGATTAATGCTTTAACAACGGGATAAAACAATAAAACTGTCAGAAAAGCAAAGTACAGGTTAAAACCAAGGTGAAACCAACCATAAGGTCAAGGTAAAACCATCAGTAAAAACCAGACTAAAACCCTCCAACAGATAAAACTGTCCTCCCGTTTAAGCTTCCTCTTCCATGCCGTTACCAGGGGGAACCACGAGGAGGTTCGACCTTACTTTGTGATCGACAAAGTACAACTATTTGTTGCACTCACCATGCGCGATGGATTGTGTCCATTTCGAGATTTTAACATCGCTCGTCGACGAGTAAAATACCCATATCCAGCGAAACCACCGCCAGAAGAGTAAAAGGGGACGGTAAAATAAATAAAAAATTAAAATGACATTATGAAGCAGAATTTCAGTGAGGCGAGGAATGAGCTGAAGTTATCAACCAATAGACAGAGTTCCCACTCATCCCCTGTTGTGTGTAGCGTGCTCTTTAATTATTAACACCTAACATTACCCACCACCAATTAACCTAAGTGATCTAAAACAAGACAACTTTATTACTAAAATTTTAAAATTTAAATCTAAATTAAAATCGAACTATTTAAAGTACTACTAAAATTATTAAAACATTATTAAAACAACTAAAAGAAAATTTAAATCAATACAATTTTAAAAAAGAAATACGTTGATCGGAGCTGTTACGAGTCCATAAAAATCCGTAAAAGCTCGAGGGTCAAAGATAAAGTTAGGCTTGTGATGTTTCGTGCAAATGATTTAAATCTTGCAATCCCGAGGGCTGTCATCAATTCCGAATTCTTCTCGTACCACTTCCCTCGGGCTCCCATCACAAACCCATTAAAAAGATATTTTTCCTCTACCAGTGAGGTCCATTATCTCTTTATCCAAATGTTTATATTTCTTTTATCTTTATCTCCCAAGCCGATTCGAGAGAATTTATTTGAAGATCTGATCTTACAGTTACATCTACCACCACGATCTGCTGTTCCTCCTTCAAGATTAGGTCTGGTATCCAGAGTTTCCCAGACGCATCTTTACTTCGTGGCTCCACATATATAGTCCACCCGTTTTTCTTAACAAATTTAACCAACTCCTCTGCTATCCTATTGTATCTCTTGACTCTCATGTTCTTCACATATGGACACCATCCAGAAATATGCGCGACTGTTTCCGAGGCATCATTACATCTTCTGCAATTTTTTACATTAAATGGCCAGCCATACGATAATGACGCCCGCTTTGGAAATAAATTCGTTTGTAACAAGATGGAATTAATCACTTTGCACGTCTTCATAAATTGTGTCTTAGTCAACCACTTGTTGGATATACTATCATTTTTATAGTAATGGATCCCTGCCCCTTGACAAGGGAGGGCCATCCATCTCTGTAGTTCTGTTACTCTCCAATTTGCATAGTTGGTATTAGCAAATTCTTCCAACCCGTCTTCACTATTTTCAATGATAGTATCCACTTCATCAGATCCTCGATTTAATATTGGGGTTCCAAATGTTTTCCATAACCTTTAACTTACTCAGTTTATACATTCTCTCTGCTACGCTATGACCTTCAAACTGAAAAGAGGCATGCAATACCTCATCTTCGGATTTCTGTAGCGTTCCATATTTCCGCATAATCGAGATCGGAATGAAAGTTGACAATTGATTTAGTGCCAGGCCACCATCACGGGATTTTGCATAAAGCACTCCATCCGTGATGGATTGCGGAAGGTGTAAACTCTCCTTCGCCGCACTTTTAATAATATTATCTACTTTTTTAAAGATAATTAAAAGAAACCTCTGATAAAACTAAATAATAATGCAGCCTAGGAATAAAATATGTTTTTAAAAGTTCTAATTTTTGCACCGGTTTTAATATGGATCTTTTAAAATTCCCTATCCATGCATCCAATTGGTTTTCCCAGTCAAGTTTACTAATCCCTAACCACGGGTCTATTTTAGCCCCCAAGTATTTTTCTGTGGTTCCCAGTTCTATAAATTGTATATCCCCTTCGTTCAATTTCCAGTTTACTTTATCGTTGAATATAAATGTCTTATTCCTATACATAACGTAAAATCCTTTAGTTTTCTTAATATTAACTTCCATCCCCGTATTATTGCAAAACCTCTCGACCACTTTTAAATTATACACCATACCCTCATATGATTGATTAATTAGAACTATGTCATCTGCAAACGCTAACGTTGCGCAGTGACAACTATTCCCATCCACTCCTCGGAATATTCCTTATTGCTTTTCCTCGATAGTGCTAATTAACGGGTCCATCGCAATATTAAACAAAATCGGTGACAATGCGTCACCTTGTTTTACTACTCTTAAAATCTGAATGTTTCCGGTTTTACACTTAAAACCTTCCACCTGAGTAAAGTTATTTTCATATAGATTTGTAATTAATTTAATAAATATTGACGGGAGCTGGAGTCTCTTCAACGCTGTAATAATAAGTTTATGACCTACTGTGTCAAAGGCTTTAGCTCAATCTATAAAGACTACTGCTAGTTCCTTTTATTCTTTTTAGCCTCGTTCATGATGTTTTCGAGTATTTTTATATTCTCTTCACATCCTGCAACACTGGTCATAAAACCTTTTTGCCTTTTATTAAGATTTACGACTTTACTTAACCTATTCGCTACGATTTTAGTAAAAATCCTGAGCAAAATTGGACCTATCGTAATTGGCCTCCAATTATTTATATCTTTTAATTCTTCTTCATTGCTCACTTTAGGGATCAGAACCGTTCTACTAATTTTTAATTGATCTGGAATTTTACCGGTTTGAATCCAAATGGTGTATAGTCTCGGCAGTAGTAAATTGTCCTTATTAAATATTTTAATTATATCCCTCAGCGTTACCCTATCCGGTCCTGCAGCAGTTTTCACATCCATCGCCTTTACGGCGTGATCAACGTCTTCTACCAGTTACAGGACTGGTCAGAGCACCAACTAAGGATCCCTCTCCTTGACTTTTATATTTAACAAAACCTCTTAAATTATTCTTCTCGTTTAAATTTGTTAATCTCTTTCTAAAATATTCTTCCAATTCTTCCTTACTCAGGGGACATTCGCTCTTAACTGGGGCCCCCATTAACGTTCTTGCTAAATATTGTCTTTTTTAGTTTTATAAAAGACTTGTGTTTCTTTAAATTCTCCTTTTTTTTCTACTATACCTTTTCTTCGCATTATTCTCATTCTTCGTCTTCCTTCGTCCACTATCCCTTTGCTTAAAATGTACTCGTTTACTATGAGTTGTCTTGTTACTTGTACCTTCCTCTTTTTTTCTTTTCTAATTTATCCAATATCATACCCATAATTTTCTCATGTTCCTTACTACCCGTTTTACTCTTATCCAAGTCTTCTTCAATTATTTTCATCAAATCTGTTATTGTCCCATCACTATGACCTGGACCTTCCATAACGTTAGTGTTCTCCTGACCCTTTTGTTCACTCCCATTTTCCTCCTCCACAATCCTAGTTAATATCAGGTCATTAGCCTCCATTTCATTGTCATCACTAACATTAAGGACTAACTCTAAATTCTTCTCACTAGTTTTATTCTTCTTATTTAATAGTCGTCTTTTATCAGAGATTTGTTTCACGGTTTTAGAACCGATTTTCTCTGCAATAATTTTATTAATATTTCTACAGCCAGCAAACTCTATTTCTAGTTGTTGCACCTCTCTACCTTTTCTTTGGACCATACTCCCCTCTTGTTACCTTCCCTATTATCTATCCTATTCCTAGCCTCTGTTTTATTCTTTTTCCTTTTTTCATTCCTCAAGACGGGGTGTGTATGTCTTTCATGCTGCCCCAACCCTCTGGCTGATTTAAATTTTAACGGGCATAATTCACACTGGTATCATTTTTCTACTTCATCTTCTACATTACTAGTGCTATTACTAGTACTAAGACTAATATTATCGCACTTCGTACATTTAGGGTAGTGGCACGCTACTGCCTGATAACTTCCTTCCCATTTACATTTATTACACCTAATCCTTACCGATTTGATTCCTTGACATATTTTTAAATGTTTCCTAAACCTCCCTGTTGTGTTATAAATATTATTACAAAAACTACATTTAAAATCTTCTATAGGGTAATTAATTATTAATTCTAGTTTCAGTTTCTTTAGTTAACGGGTGAATAATCCTCTCTTCATCTCTCTCCTCATTGCTCTCTAAAACTCCGCTTCGACTAAAAACCAATGGCCCTTTAAAATTCGAATTAAAAATCGTCCGGCTGTTAAATGGACATGGCTGTAGAGGGGCCTTCCCTACCAGCCTTTCCCTTCGAATTATGTCTTGATTATTCTGGACCATGTTAACAGCTCCCTCATGCCTGCCCGAGGACAGCCTTACCGGAATAATTCTTAAAGTCTCTTCCGTCTGAGTTTGAATCGAGACGGATTGCCCAGTCCGTTTTTGGCTCATACATTTAGCACACGGAGCTGCCAAAAGCAACCGTGCGGGGCGGTTATTTACCCGGTCTCCCAGCCAACCGGATACTTTGAAGTCGGCCATAATTGCTTCTGCCACATTTGGTTTCACACAGACCGAATGGTCACCAGCTGTCTCGTATCTTTTCTAAAACACTGATAAGACCAGACTAAAACACCACAAAACAATCTAAAATCGCCTTCCCGTCAAGAGCTTCCTCATACAGGCCGTTACCAGGGGGACCCACGTGGAGGTTCGACCTTACTTTGTGATCGATAAAAATACGTAGAAACGAGCACAAAGGTGACTACGCAGGCACCGGTTGGAGACCAACAACCTTAAAACACTGTTATCACATCCTATTTAGTTGCACTCCCCATGCATGATGGATTGAGTCCGTTTCGAGTTTTTCTGTCGCTCGTCGACACGTAAAAACCCCTAACCAGCGAAACCACAGCCGGATGATCTTAAGGGAATGGTACAATATATATTTTAAAAAATGGAAAGACAGAATTCATCAAGAGCAGGGATGAGCTGGGTTATTCAACCTTTCAATATAGTTTACCACTCATCACCTGCTGTGTTGAGCGTGGAATTTTAATTTTATCACCGATATTACCCACCACCATTTAAACGTGAGATTAAAATACAAACTTTATTTACTAAAATTCTAAAATCTAAAACCTCTAAAATTAATTAAAATAGTTAAGACTATCTAAAAATCAATAAAAAGTATCTAAAAAGTTATTAAATTATGTCGTCTGGAGGAAATTAAGAGTCCATAAAAATTCTTAGCAGCTCAAGGGTTAATGATAAAACCAGGTTCGTGATATTCTGGGTGAAAGATTTAAACTTCAAAATCCCGAGGTCCTTCATAAGCTCTCCGTTCTTCTCCAACCATTTCCCTCGGGAGCCCAACACGAAACCGTGGAAGGATATGTTTCCTCTTCCTGTAAGGTCCATCATCTCTTCCTTTAGATGTTTATATTTGTTTACTTTCTCCTCCCAAGCTGCTTCTAAGGAGTTGATTTGAAGGTCTGACCTAATCGTTACATCCGCTATTATTATTCGATGATCCTTTTTAAATATTCAGTCAGGGATCCAAAGTTTCCCTTCCGTATTCTTGATTCTAGGTTCGATGAAAATTGTCCACCCGTTCTTCCTCACAAATTTAGTAAGCTCCTCTGCCACTCTATTATGCCTTTTTAATAAGCATGTTCTTAACAAAGTGGCACCATCCAGAGATGTGTGCCAGAGTTTCCGAGGTTACATTCCATCTTCTGCAGGCTTTGATGTTAAACGGTCTTCCATACGACAAGGACGTCCTTGTCGGAAACAGATTGGTCCTTAATAAAATCGAGTTAATTACTTTTGAGGATTTCATAAAGTGAATCTTTTTAAGCCAATTATTCGATATACAATCATTTTTGAAGTAGTGAACACATGCTCCCTGGCAGGGGAGAGCCAACCATTTATCAATTTCCGTGGATCTCCAATTCGCATAATTAGTATTGCTGAATTCATCAATTTCCTCATCACTTTCTTCGTTGATAGTATTAACTTCTGCCAATTTCCATTTGGATTCCACACCAATTCCAAAGACTTTAATTTACTTAATTTCTTCATTCTCTCCATAATATTTCGCCCTCTAACTGAAACGAGGCATGCACAATTTCGTCTGGGGATTTATGGAGAGTCCCATACTTCCTCATGATCGATATTGGAATAAAGGTAGCCAACCTGGTTATTGCCAAGCCTCCATCATGATTTTTGGCATATAAAATGCCATCCGTGATGGATTGCGGAAGATGTAGTATTTCCTTGATCGTGTTTTTAATTATATTGTCTAATTTGTTTAAATAATTCACAGAGGATTCTGATAAAATTAGATAATAGTATAACCTGGGAATAAAATAGGTTTTTAAAATTTCTAATTTCTGTGTTGGTTTTAGGGGTGATATCTTTAAGTTATTTATCCAGCCTTCTAATTTAACCTCCCAGTCCGCTTGGGCTATACCAACCCACGGGTCTATCTTTGCCCCTAAGTACTTATCTGTCTGACCCGGTTCAATAAATTGAACAGATCCCTCGTTAACTTTCCAATTGTCTTTATCATTAAAAATAATTGTTTTGTTTTTGACGGTAAGATAAAACCCTTTAGTCTTCCTAACATTAATCTCCATTCCCGTATTCGCGCAGAATTTCTCTACCAATTTTAAATTATACTTCATCCCCTCATATGAATCGCTGACTAAAACAATGTCGTCTGCGAAAGCTAATGTAGCACAATGACAACTCCTACCATCTACACCGAAGAATATTCCTTTTTTTTTCTATCTTCGATAGTAGCAATGAGGGGATCCATCTCTATATTAAACAAAATGGGTGATAATGCATCACCTTGCTTAACACCTCTTAAAATACTAATTTTTTCTGTCTTACGTTTAAAACCTTCAATCTGCGTTACATTATTCTCATATAAGCTAGTTATTAATTTAATAAATAAAACGGTAAATGGAGTCTCCTAAGGGCTGTTAAAATTAGTTTATGACCAACGGTGTCGAAGGCCTTAGCCAGGTCTACAAAGACCACCGCTAAGTCCTTCTTCTTCTTCTTAGCTCCTTTTATGATATTCTCTAAAATTTTAATATTTTCCTCACACCCGGCAACGCCGATCATAGAACCTTTTTGTCTCTTAAGGTTAATTGTTCTATTTAATCTAGCCGCCATAATTTTTGTAAACAATCTTAATATAATCGGCCCTATTGTTATGGGTCTCCAATTGTTAATGTCTTTAAGTTTCTCTTTATCATTTACTTTAGGAATTAACACCGTTCTACTCAACTTCATCCGATCTGGGATATTACCATTTTTGATCCACAAAGTATATAGCCGGGGTAGCAAAGTGTTGTCTCTATTAAAAATCTTAATTATCTCTTTTAAGGTTATCCTGTCAGGTCCGGCGGCGGTGTCGACGTCCATCGCCTTAATGGCCTGATTGACGTCGTCCACCGTCACCGGACCCAACAGGACCCCCTCTACAGAATCCTCACTCCCTTTAGCGTATTTAACGAATCCCCTCCAGTTACATTTATCATTTACCTTTGATAGTCTTATTTTATAATATTCTTCCAGGTCTTCTTTATTAAGGGGACATCCATTATTAGATGGTTCCCCCATTAGGGTCCTCGCTAATCGCTGCCTGTTCTTTTTAAACATAGTTTGTAGTTTAAATTTTCCTTTCTTTCTACTATATCTTCTTTTCGCGTTATTCTCTTTCTCTCTCTTTCCTTGCCTGCCACTCTTAAATTTCACTCCAACCTTCTTACTCTTTTTCTTAAAATTCTTATCTTCGTTTCCTTTTCCTATCTTACTAATTACTTTATCCATAATCTCGTCATACTCCTTGGTAATACCTTTTGTCTTTCCTAGTCCCTCTTCCATAATTTTAATTAAATCTTCTAAAGACTCATCCCTATAATCCATTCTATCTCCATTAATCTCATCCTCTTGCCTCTCCCCATCGAGAGGCCTTCCTTCCTCAACTACCCTCTCTCCTCCTGCCTCCTCGTTATCATTTTCCTCATTCATACTAACATCATTTAGTATTACCTTCTGGTCTATACCCGTTTCCTCCTCGCGGTTACCCTGTTTTTTTAATCAATAACCTCCTTTTATCCGAGATCTGTTTGGCTGTTTTAGTATTTAACCTTTCCGCGATAAGTTTATTTATGTTTTTACATCCCTTGAATTCAGACTCCAGCAATTGCAATTTAATAATTTCTTCCCGGGACGAGACCCCTTTTTTACTTTTCTCCCCATTCATAACCTTTTCTTTACTTTCTGATTTACCTTTTTTCCTTTTTTCATTCCTTAAACTGGGATGAGCGTGCCTCTCATGCTGGCCTAGTCCCCTAGATGTCTTAAACTTTAACGGGCATAACTCACAACTAATTAAACCGTCATTCACTATCTCTCCACTAATATCTTTATTTCGAGTTACACTACATTTTGAATAGTGGCAGGCTACCGCTTGATAGTTTCCTTCCCATTCACATTTGCTACATTTTATTCTAACTGATTTAATCCCCTTACATATTTTTAAATGCTTCCTAAGTAATCCCGTAGTGTTATACACATTTTTACAATACTGACAGCTAAAATTATCAGTTGGATAATTTATAACTACTTCTATTTTATCAGCCTCCCTAGTTATTGGGTGAATAATTTCTCCTTCATCTCTCTCCTCTCTGTGCTCTGTCTCTCCCGACTAAAATTAAAGGGCCCATTAAAATTCGAATTAAAATATGTCCGGCTATTAAAAGGACTGGACTGAAGACGGGCCATCTCTTTCAGTCCTCTAACTCGAATTAAATCCGAATTACTCTGAGCGTAATTATCGACTGCCTTGTGCCTGCCCAAGGACAGCCGAGCCGGAGTAATAATTACAGTCTCATCCGTCTGTGTTGAGACGGACTGCCTAGTCCATTTTTGGCTCATACCTTTAGCGCACGGAGCCGCCAATAACAACCGTGCGGGGCGGTTATTTTCCCGGTTTCCCACTCAACCGGAATTTTCAATATTGGCCATAATCGCCTCTACCAAATTTGGATTTTAAATTTGACCGAAAGGTCACCAGCCGTCTCGTATCTTTTCTGAGTTGTATTAGCTGGCCTGGTCTGAGTAATGCTTTATCAACGGTAAAAGACAATAAAACTGCCAGAAAGTCCAGCACAGGTTAAAACCTAGGTAAAACCAACCCAAGGGTCAAGGTAAAACCATCAGTTTAAAACCAGGCTAAAACCCCAAACAGTTAAAATTACCCTCTCCGTTGAACCTCCTCTTCCAGGCCGTTACCAGGGGGAACCACGTGGAGGTTCGACTTAACCTTTTTGATGCACTCACCATACGTGATGGATTGTGTCCTTTTCGAGTTTTTACGTCGCTCGTCGATGCATGAATACCCCTATCCTGCAAAACCACAGCCGGATGATGTTAAGGGAAACGACAAAATACAATGTTGAATCAGGACTCAGCAAGGGGAGGGATGAGCTGGGTTAATCAACCATTAAACAGTGTTTACCCACTCATCACCTGTTGTGTTGAGCGTGCACTTTATTTATTTCACCTATTACCCACCACCAATTATTTATGTGAACTAAAATCTACCAAACTTTATTACTAAAACATTTTAAAAGATTAAAAATTAAAATACCTAAAATTAATTAAAACAACAAACACTAATTAAAATTCTATGGTTAAAATGATTTCTAAAAAAATTATTCAATTGTCTTAAAGAGAACTTATGAGTCCATAAAAATCTGCAGCAGTTCCAGGGTCAGAGATAAAACAAGGGTGGTAATGTTCTGGGAGAAAGATTTAAATTTCAAAATCCCGAGGCTTTTCATAAGCTCATTATTCTTTTCCAGCCATTTTCCTCGGGCACCCATTACAAAACCATGGAAGGATATGTTTCCTCTTCCTGTGAGGTCCATTATCTCATCCTTTAAATATTGGTATTTACTTGTCTTCTCTTTCCATGCTGCTTCCAAGGAGTTAATTTGAAGGTCTGTCCTTATTGTCACATCTACAACAACTATTTGCTGATCTTTCTTAAAAATTAGATCAGGGATCCATAATTTCCCTACCTTATCCTTGATCCTTGGCTCTATAAAAATTCTCCACCCATTCTTCCGAACAAATTTAGTTAACTCTTCTGCCACCCTATTGTGTCTTTTTATTCACATATTCTTAACATAGGGACACCATCCAGAGATATGAGCCAACGTCTCTGAAGTTGCATTACATCTTCTGCAGGATTTAACATTAAAAGGCCTTCCATACGACAAGGATGGCCTTGTCGGAAATAGATTAGTCCTCAATAAGATCGAATTTATTACCTTTGATGTTTTCATATATTGAACCTTCTTCAACCAGTTGTTCGAAATACTATCATTTTTGTAGTAATGAGCACCAGCTCCTTGACATGGGAGGGCTATCCATCTATCAACTTCCGTTGATCTCCAATTGCCGTAATTAGTGTTACTGATCTCCTTCCAATTCCTCATCACTATCCTCTCCGGTAGTATCGTTTTCTCCCAATTGTCGATTGACGTTCGGGTTCCAAATCGATTCCAGCCTTTTTAATTTACTCAATTTCCGCATCTTCTCAGCTACACTTTCACCCTCAAAATGAAACGAGGCATGCAAAATTTCATCTGAGGATCTGTGGAGCGTCCCGAATTTTCTCATAATTGAAATTGGGATGAAAGTCGCCAATCTATTCAAGGCAAGGCCATCATCACGATATCTAGCATTTAAAACGCCATCCATGATCGACTGCGGAAGATGTAATATTTCTTTTGCAGTGTTCTTAATTATATTATCTAATTTGTTAAGATAATTTATAGAGGATTCTGATAAAATTAAATAATAATACAATCTAGGTATAAAATAGGTTTTTAAAAGCTCAAATGTTTGTACCGGTTTTAGGGGGGATGATTTTAAATTACTAATCCAATTTTCCAACCGATCTTCCCAGTCTGATTGGCTGATGCCAATCCACGGGTATTATTTTAAGACCGAAGTATTTATCTGTTTGACCTGGTTCTATAAATTGAATATTCCCGTCATTGAATTTCCAATTTGCCGTATCATTATAGATAATTGTCTTATTTTTAACAGTAAAGTAAAACCCTTTAGTCTTTTTAACATTTACCTCCATTCCCGTATTATTACAGAATCTTTCTACTAGTTTTAAATTGTATTTCATTCCCTCATATGATTCGCTAACTAGCGCTATGTCATCTGCAAATGCTAAAGTAGCACAGTGACAGCTTTTCCCATCTGATCCTAAAATTATTCCTTTTTTCCTTTCTTCGATGGTCACGATAAGAGGATTCATTACTATATTAAAAAGAATTGGTGACAAAGCATCCCCTTGCTTGACACCTCTTCAAATTTTAATTCTTTCTGTTCTACAATTAAAACCCTCGATCTGTGTAAAATTATTCTCGTATAAGTTAGCTATTAATTTAATAAATAAAACCGGGAGATGGAGTCTCCTAAGAGCTGTTAAAATTAATTTATGACCTACCGTATCGAATGCTTTGGCAAGGTCTACAAAGACCACTGCTAGATCTTTCTTTCTCTTTTTTTGATCCCTAAATAATATTTTCTAAAATTTTAATATTTTCCTCTCATCCCTGAACGCCGGTCATAAAACCTTTTTGCCTTTTATTAAGACTTATCACTTTGTTTACCCTACCCGCCATTATTTTGGTAAATAATCTTAGCATAATTGGCCCAATCGTTATTGGCCTCCAGTTATTTATATCTTTTAATTCCTCCTCCTCATTTACTTTGGGGATCAATACGGTCCGACTCAATTTCATCTCATCTGGGATTTTACCAGCTTTAATCCAAATTGTATAGAGTCTAGGTAACAGTGTGTTGTCTTTATTAAAAATCTTAATTATTTCTTTTAATGTCATCCTGTCTGGCCCAGCAGCGGTATCGACGTCCATCGCCTTAATAGCCTGATTGACGTTGTCTACCGTTACCGGACCCAACAGGACCACATCATCAGATTCCTCAACTCTATTCTCATATTTAGCAAATCCTCTTAAATTATTTTTCTCATTAACCCGAGAGAGTCTTATTTTATAGTACTCTTCTAACTCTCCCTTACTAAGGGGACATTTACATTTCGATGGATCCCCCATTCAACTCAACCTTTTTGTTGCAGAACTAGAGGGTATAGGTTTAGGGTGAGAGGGGAAAGATTTAAAAGAGACCTCAGGGGCAACTTTATCACACAGAGGGTGGTATATGTATGGAATGAGCTGCCAGAGGATGTGGTGGAGGCTGGTACAATTGCAACATTTAAGAGGCATTTGGATGGGTATATGAATAGGAAGGGTTTGGAGGGATATGGGCAGGTGGGACTAGATTTACTATTTACCATCTTTTCCTTGGTCTCTTTTTTTCCTTTTTTCATTCCTCAAATTGGGATGCGCATGCCTCTCATGCTGGCTCAACCCCCTAACTGTCTTAAATTTTAATGGGCATAGTTCACAACAATGTGACTTATCACTCTCTACCCCTACCTCTCCCTCTACATTAATATTCTCATTATTAGTTATACTACACTTAGAATAGTGGCAGGCTACTGCTTGGTAGCTCCCTTCCCAACCACACTTGCTACATCTCACTCTAATCGATTTAATCCCCCTACACACTTTTAAATGTTTCCTAAATAACCCTGTTGTATTATAAATATTCTTACAATAATTACAACTAAAATTATCAATGGGATAATTAATTATTAATTCTAATTTTTCAGTCTCCCTAATTACTGGGTGAATAACTGTACCTTCATTCCTCTCCTCACTATGATCCGATTCTCCATTACGACTAAAATCAATGGACCCCTTAAAATTCGAATTAAAATAAGTCCGGCTGTTAAATAAACTGGGCTGTAGAGGGGCCTTCTCTATCAGTCCTTCAATTCGAATTCTGTCCGAATTACTCTGGACATTTTTAACGGCTTCCTTGTGCCTGCCCAAGGACAGCCTAGCCAGAGTAATAATTATGGTCTCATCTGTCTGAGTTGAGACAGACTGTCTAGTCCTTTTTTGGCTAGTACACTTGGCGCACGGTGCCACCAATAACAACCGTGCGGGGTGGTTATTCTCCCGGTTTCCCACCCAACCGGAATTTTCAGTGTTAGCCATAATCGCTTCCACCAAAATTGGATTTAATCTGACCGAAAGGTCACCAGCCATCTCGTATCTTTTCTATGAGGTCGTATTAGCCGGCCTGATCAGAGTAATGCTTTAACAACGGGATAAAACAATAAAATCGTCAGAAAAGAAAAGTACAGTTAAAAACCGCGGTAAAACCAACCATAAGGTCAAGGTAAAACCATCAGTAAAAACCAGACTAAAACTCTCCAACAGATAAAACCGTCAACCCGTTTAGCTTCCTCTTCCAGGCCGTTACCAGGGGGAACCACGAGGAGGTTCGACCTTACTTTGTGATCGACAAAATACGTAAAAACGAATCACAAAGGTGACTACGCAGGCACCAGTCGGAGACCAACAACCTTAAAAACACTGTAGTCATAGTTATTTATTGCACTCATCATACATGATGGAGTGTCCTTTCCGAGTTTTCACGTCGCTCGTCGATGAGAGACAAACCCCTATCCAGCGAAACCACAGCTGAATGATGTAAAATGGGAACGATAAAACAAAAAGGTAAAAAAATTAAAATAATAATGCGAAGCAGAATCTCAAGCGAGGACAAAGATGAGCTCGGATTATTTACCGTATTGACTAGGTCACCACGCATCATTTGCTGTGTATCGCGTGTCCTGTTGATTAATTAACACCAAATTACCCCCCACCAATTACCGAAGTGATCTAAAATACCACAACATTATTACTAAAACAGAGAAAATTAAAATATTAAACTAAAAAATTAGGTAAAACCAACTAAGAAATATAAAAACATTAAAAGCATTAAAAACCTTAAAATTCCCGACCTAAAACTTAAATAAATCAAAGGGAGTTATTAAGAGTCCATAAAAGTCCGGAGGAGCTCGAGGGTCAATGACAAAGACAAGTTTGTGACATTCTGCGCGAAGGATTTAAACTTCGCGATCCCGAGGGTCTTCATCAAATCTGAGTTCTTTGAAAACCATTTCCCTCGGGCTCCCATCACAAACCCGTAGAAGGATACCTTTCCTTTACCGGTAAGGTCCATTATCTCCTTCTCAAGATGTTGATATTTCTTCGTCTTTTCGTCCCAGGCCCCTTCGAGGGAGTTTATTTGGAGATCAGACCTAACTGTTACATCTATAACAATTATCTGCTGCTCCTTCGTCACGATGAGGTCCGGTATCCAGAGTTTCCCAGCCTCATCCTTAATCCTAGGTTCCACATATATTATCCACCCGTATTTCTTGATATATTTAACTAACTCCTCAACTATTTTGTTGTGCCTCTTAATCCTCATGTTTTTTACAAAGGGACACCAACCAGAAATATGTGCTATTGTTTCTGAAGGATCATTACATCTTCGACAACTTTTGATGTTGAATGGCCTGCCATACGATAATGTCGCCCTTGTTGGATATAAATTTGTTCGTAATAACAGTGAATTAATCACTTTGGACATTTTCATAGAGTCTGTCCTCTTCAACCAGTTATTGGAGATACTATCATTCTTGTAATAGTGTGCCCCTGCCCCTTGACAGGGGAGGGCCATCCACTTCTGTACTTCTATAGTTCTCCAATTTGCGTAGTTGGAACTCGCAAATTCTTCCATCCCTTCATCTTCTTCCATAATGGTATCTCCAACATTGATTGATACACGGATTCCAGATGTTCTCCAGTGCCTTTAGACTACTCATTTTCCGCATCTTCTCCTTCACACTACTGCCTTCAAAATGAAATGAGGCATGTAATATTTCATCCGTTGAATTCTGTAGTGTACCATACTTCCTCAGAGTCGAAATCGGTATGAATACTGACAGACGATTTAATGCCAGGCCACCATCACGGGCTTTTGCGTAGAGCACCCCGTCCGTAATAGATTGAGGAAGATGTAAGATTTCCTTCACCGCATTTTTAATAATATTGTCTAGTTTACTAAGATAGTTAAGAGAAACTTCCGCTAAAATTAGATAAAAATACAATCGAGGGATAAAATATGTTTTTAAGATTTCAAGTTTCTGGCCAGGTTTTAGAGGGGACCTTTTTAAATTCCCCACCCATTCCTCTAACTGCTTTTCCCATTCGGTGTTACTGACTCCCACCCATGGGTCAATTTTGGCCCCAAGATACTTGTCAGTAACACCCGGCTCTATAAACTGTATAATCCCCCCATTAATACTCCAATTTACTACATCGTTATATATAAAAGTTTTATTTCTATGGGTAAGATAAAAGCCCTTGGTTTTATTAATATTAATCCCCATTCCGGTATTATTACAAAATTTCTCCACTATTTTCAAATTGCACACCATTCCCTCATAAGTTTCACTAATCAAGGCAATGTCATCTGCGAACGCAAGCGCTGCGCAGTAACAACTATTTCCATCCTCCCCAAGGAATATTCCTTTTTGTTTCTCTTCAATTGTGCAAAGTAAAGGGTCCATAACTATGTTAAATAAAATTGGTGATAAAGCATCACCCTGTTTTACCCCCCCGTAAAATGGGAATATTCCCAGTTTTACAATTAGAACCCTCTACTTGAGTAGAATTATTATCATATAAGTCTATTATCAATTTAATAAATAATACCGGAAGGTGAAGTCTTAACGCAGTAATAATTAATTTATGTCCTATCGTGTCAAAAGCTTTCGCCAAGTCTATAAAGACTACAGCTAAAGTTATCTTCCTCTTCTTGGCACCTTTCATAATATTCTCAAGGATTTTAATATTTTCCTCGCACCCTGAGATACCGGACATAAAACCTTTTTGACGTTTGTTTAAACCTATTACCGTATTAAGCCTACCCGCCACGATTTTAGTAAAAAGTCTGAGCAGGATTGGCCCGATAGTTATTGGCCTCCAATTATCTATATCTTTAAGTTTATCTTCACTGCTCACTTTTGGGATTAACACTGTTCTACTAGTTTTTAACCTGCCTGGGATCCTACCACTTTGTAGCCAAATGCTGTACACCCTAGGCAGTATTAAATTATCTTTATTAAAGACATTAATAATCTCCCTTAACGTTACCCCATCTGGTCCTGTGGCGGTGTTCACGTCCATCGCCCTTAAGGCCTGATCGACTTCTTCCACCGTCACAGGACCAGATAGAGCAACGTCCATGGATTCCTCTCTTTGATTTTTGTATTTGGCAAAACCCCTTAAACTATTTTTCTCATTAATAGTCATTAATTTCTCTTTAAAATATTCCTCCAATTCCTTCTCGCTTAGGGGATATTTACTATTAACAGGGGCTCCCATTAAAGTTCTTGCCAAATACTGCCTTATACTTTTATATAAGACTCGTGCCTCTTTAAACTTCCCTTTTTTCCCACTGTATCTCTTTAAAGCGTTGTTTACCTTCCTATCTTTCTTTCGTCCATTCTCCTTAGCTTTAACTTTTATTCTATTATTACCACTTATTTTACTCTTCCTATCATCCTCCTTCCTCTTTCCTAATTTACCCACAATCTCCCCCATAATCTTATTAAACTCTTTGCAACCTTTTTTACCCTTCTTCAGATCTTCCTCCATTATTTTTATCAAATCTGTAATTGAGCCATTTGGGCATTCCCTAACATCCGTAATGTCCTGATTCTCCTCTTCTACGCTCCTATCGGGTATCAGGTCACTTCCAATTCTATCATTATCCTCTCCTTCCTCTTCATCAATACTAGTGGGGAGCTCGTCTAAATTTAAATCCTTCTTACTAGATTTATTTTTCTTGTTTATTAATCGTCTCTTGTCTGATATTTGTTTTGCAGTTTTAGACCCCATCCTATCCGCTATCAATTTATTTATATTTCTGCAACCAATAAACTCAGATTCCAATTGTTGCAGCATTTCAGTTTCCTCTCTAGACCATACACCCCTTTTATTTCCATCATTATTCTCTATTTTGTCCACCTTACTCCCTTTCCTTTTCTCGTTTCTTAAGCTAGGGTGTGCATGCCTTTCATGTTGTCCCAATCCTCTAGCCGATTTAAATTTTAATGAGCAAAGCTCACATTGAAAGGGTTTCTCTAAATCTTCCTCCACATTCCTATCATTAACGTTACTACAAGTACCTCTACTACCATCCCCATCTCTTTTACATTTCGGATAATGGCACGCTACTGCGTGGTAACTACCCTCCCATTTACATTTGCTACACCTTATCCTAACCGATTTAATCCCTCGACCTACTTTTAAGTGCTTCCTAAGTAACCCGGTAGTATTGTAGATGTTATTACAATAACTACACTTAAAATCTTCTATGGGATAATTGATTGTAATTTCTAATTTATTAGTTTCTCTATTGGACGGATGTATAATCCTACCCTCATCTTCCCCCTCTTGTCTCTCTAAAGCTCCACTTCAATTAAAAGGGCCCTTTAAAATTCGAATTAAAAATTGTCCGGCTCTTAAATGGACTTGGCTGTAGAGAGGCCTTCTCTCCCAGCATTGTCTTTCGAATTTTGTCACTATTCTGGACTATATTAAAGGTTTCCTCGTGCCTGCCCGAGGACAACCTTGCCGGAATAATTCGTAAGGTCTCATCCGTCTGTGTCTGAATTGAGACGGATTGTACAGTCCGATTTTGGCTTGCACACTTTACACACGGAGCCGCCAAAAGCCACCGTGCGGGGCGGTTATTTACCCGGTCTCCCACCCAACCGGATACTTTGGTATCAGCCATAACGCCTTCGCCAAAATTTTGTTTCCCGTAGACCGAGAGGTCACCAGCCGTCTCGTATCTTTTCTACCAGGCCGTATTAGCCGAACTATATCGAGTAATGCTCAGACAACGGTTAAAACGATCAAGCCGCCGTGGCGCAAAGCACCAGTAAAATCAGGTTAAAACCAAAGATAAAATCGATGGTAAAACACTGATAAAACTAGACTAAAACGCCACTAAGACAGCTAAAATCGCCCCCCGTCAGGAGCTTCCTCGTATAGGCCGTTACCAGGGGGAACCACGAGGAGGTTCGACCTAAACTTTGCACTCGGTAAAATACGTAAAAACAAATGCAACGGTGACTACGCAGGCACCGGTCTGAGACCAAAACCTAACAACACTGTCGTCACATCCCCCCAGTGTTTATCTGCACTCACCATCGATGATGGATCGTGTCCATTCCGAGTTTTAACGTCGCTCGTCGACGAGTAAATACCCCTATCCAGCGAAACCACAGCCGGATGATCTTAAGGGGACGGGAAAAGAAAAACAACAACAAGTTGTCGAACCAGAATTCTACCAAAGCGAGGGATGAGCTGAATTATTTGACCGTTAGATAGTTACCCACTCATCACCTGCTGTGTTGAGCAGTGAAGTTTTATTTATGACACCATTTACCCACCGCCCTTAATTAAGTGACTACAAAATTAACAACTTTATTCCTAAAAACATTTAAATCACACAATTAAGAAATTAAAAAGTATTAAAATTACTAAAATAGACTAAAACCCTAATCCTAAAACATCAAATCCTAAAACACTATATTATCAATTTTAAAAAAAGAGTATTAAATTATGTCCAGCGGAGAACCTACGAGTCCATAAATATTCTCAGCAGCTCCAAAGTCAGGGATATAACGAGGTTCATGATATCTTGAGCGAATGATTTAAACTTCGCGATCCCGAGTTTCTTCATAAGCTCATCATTTCTTCCGAGCCATTTCCCTCGGCATCCAATCATGAAACCATAAAAAGTTATTTCTCCCCGACCGGTAAAATCCATTATTTCCTCTTTAAGATGTTTATATTTCTTCACTTTTTCTTCCCAAGCTGCTTCTAGGGAGTTGATTTGAAAGTCCGCTCTAATAGTCACATCCACTACTGCTATTTGATTGTCCTTTTTAAAAATCAGATCAGGAATCCATAGTTTCCCTATATTATCTTTAATCCTAGGTTCCACATAAGTCGTCCAACCGTTTTTCTTCACGAACTTAGTTAACTCCTCCACAACTCTATTGTGCCTTTTAATGCGCATATTTTTAACATAGGGGCACCACCCCGAAATATGCGCCAATGTCTCCGATGTTACACTACACCTTCTACAGGCCTTGGTATTAAACGATCTTCCATATGACAACGAGGCTCTGGTTGGGAATAGGTTGGTCCTCAACAGAATCGAATTAATCACTTTTGATGTTTTCATATACCGCACTTTCTTTAGCCAATTATTCGATATGGTGTCATTTTTATAGTAATGAGCGCCTGCTCCTTGACAAGGGAGGGCTATCCATTTGTCGATTTCCACCGACCTCCAGCTCCTGTAGTTAACACTACTGAGCTCATCCAAAATCTCATTACTATCATCTCCTGAGCTATCCGATTCTCCCTCCTCTCGATTAATATTCGGTATCCAGATTGACTCCAAGACTTTTAACTTGCTCATTTTCTTCATCTTCTCCACTGCACTTTCGCCCATGAAACGAAATGAGGCATGCAAAATTTCGTCCTTGGATTGGTGCAGTCTCTTGAATTTTCTCATGATCGAGATAGGTATAAATGTTCCCAATTTAGTAAATGCCAGGCCTCCGTCACAGACCTTGGCATACACTACGCCGTCCGTAATGGACTGTGGAAGGTGTAGGATTTCTTTTATGGCACCTTTTATTATCAAGTCCAATTTCTTGAGGTAGTTACCTGAGGATTCTGATAAAATTAGGTAATAAAACAATCTTGGAATAAAATACGTTTTTAAAATTTCTATTTTCTGTAACGGTTTTAAAAATGAAGATTTTAGGTTTCTGATCCAATTTACTAATTGGGCTTCCCAGTCAGCCTGGCTGACACCAATCCAGGGATCTATCTTGGCCCCTAAATATTTGTCTGTTTGGCCCGGTTCAATACACTGAATAAAACTGTTATTAAATTTCCAGTTGGCCAATTCATTATAAATAAATGTCTTATTTTTAAAAACAAAGTTAAAACCTTTAGTCTTATTTACATTTACTTCTAATCCCGTATTAAGGCAAAATTTTTCTACTAATTTTAAATTGCATATCATGCCCTCATTAGACTCGCTAATCAATGCTATATCGTCGGCAAAAGCTAAAGTAGCACAATGAAAACTTTTGCCGTCCTGTCCTAGAAATATTCCTTGCCGTTTTTCTTCAATGGACGTAATAAGAGGGTCCATTACAATATTGAACAGAATGGGCAATAAAGCATCCCCTTGCTTTACCCCTCTTAAAATTCCTATTGGTTCTGTTTTACAATTTAATCCCTCGATTTGTGTAAAATTATTTTCATATAGATTAGCTATTAATTTAATAAATAATGACGGGACCTGAAGTCTTCTCAGGGCCGTTAAAATTAATTTGTGGCCGACCGAATCAAACGCCTTAGCAAGATCTACAAAGACTACTGCTAGGTTTTTCCTATTCTTTTTCGCTCCATTAATTATATTTTCTAATATTTTAATGTTTTCTTCACAGCCGGCCACACCCGTCATAAAGCCCTTTTGACGTTTATTAAGGTTTAAAACTTTGTTCAACCTACCGGCCATTATCTTGGTAAATAACCTAAGCATAATCGGGCTGATAGTGATTGGCCTCCAATTATTGATGTCCTTTAATTCTTCTTCGTTGTTCACCTTAGGAATCAATACTGTTCGACTTAATTTCATATTTTGTGGAATTTTACCAGTTTTGATCCAGATCGAGTATATTCTTGGGAGTATTACATTATCCTTATTAAGCAATTTAGTGATTTCTTTCAATGTCATCCTATCGGGACCCGCGGCAGTTTCGATGTCCATCGCCTTCATGGCATGAAGGACATCCTCCACAGACACTGGGCCCTTTAATACCTCCTCCTCCAAACCTTCATTACTTTTAACATATTTGGCGAACCCCTTAAGTTGTTTTTCTCGTTAACATTTGTTCGTCTACTCTTATAATAACTCTCCAAATCCTCCTTGTTTAATGGACACTCACATTTTGAGGGTGCCCCCAATTAGGGTTCTTGCCAAATACCTTCTATTACTATTATATAATACCTGTACTTCTTTATACTGACCTTTTTTCCTACTAAATCTCTTTTTCGCATTATTCTCCCTGCTGTTTTTGCTCTGCTCACTATCATTGGGTTTTGATCATAATCCTGTCTTCTTACTCCTATTTTTATCTAATACATTCTTCTTATTTAGTCCTATTTTTGACATTATGGATAAAATAATGATATCATAATCCTTGATACTACCTTTTAACCTAACCAATCCGGCCTCTATTATCTGAACTAGCTCGTCCACTGAT